>NC_054830.1:58354431-60923181 GCF_018345385.1 Vulpes lagopus
AACACAGTTCCATATACCTGATCCTGGCCACATCCTTGTGATATGAGCAGGGAAAGTAAAGTCCCCTTGACAATGAGGCAAACGATGCAAGACCCTGGCAGGATGGAAGTGGGTGTCGGTTTTCACAGTAAAGTGCAGTTTATCCTGGTTACCTCTCACCACGGTGTGAAGTTGAGGACAGGTGTCTTGTGTCAGGTCACTATTTCCTGCACGAATACTGTATGGACAATTTCTAAAGAAAAAATTTCTATCCCACTATGTCAACCTAAATTATCATATACCTTAAATATAGGTTAGTGTAAACTCCAAGCAAATGTATAAACTATCTATAGAGCCCTATGCCAGTGCCTCCAGCTGCCACCACCAGCCGGGGCAGGGCTCCAGGGGGGACTCGCCCCGCCGGCGGCCCCCCACCCCTTGCTCAGTCCAGGCCAGGCCCCAGGCTCCACTTGCTACTTTCCGTATTTCCTGTGGAAGCAGAGCGGCCAGGGAGACCAGCTGGGGGTGGGACGCAGCAGCCATCCCAGGGGGCTTCTCTCCACGTGGGGCCATCGCAAGGCGGAGGTGCTGAGCTTCGGCTCCCCAGGGGCGGTGAGCAGACAGACCGGGGCAGCCCAGCACCCAGGCGCCTGGCGCATCCGGGCCGAGCCTTGGCTCCCTCCCGCCGTCTGCTCGCCGCCCTCCCTGCTGCTGGGACGGCGGCCCGGTGTGTGCCCAGGGCAGGGGCGCCTGCAGGCCTCTCGGGGCGCAGCAGCGGGGACAGGGCTGGGTCACCACAGAGGTGACGCGTGCCCCGTGTCTTGCAGAACCACCCACTGGAAGCAGGTGCTGTTTATGATGGACGAGCCCGTGTCCATGCTCTCGGGAGATGTGGTCACAGGCTCGGTTGTGCTGCAGAGAAACCCCGTGTGGAGGAGGCACATGTCCGTGGCGCTCAGCTGGTTCGTCACTTCCACACAAGACCCCACATCGCAGAAAGTAAGGCTCGTGCCGCAGGGCGGGTGCTGGGTGCTGGTGCTGGGAGACAGGCGTGGCGGTCGCGGTGCCACGGCCTCGGCCTCGCGCCTGCGCTGCTTTCTCACCCTCCTCACGGGCAGTGGGTGCTGTTATTGGTAGCACAGGAAACGGGGGCAGGAAGGTGAGTCTGAGGGCAGGGGCCCAGCCAGGGCCACCCTTCCCGTGTCCAGGAGGCCCCGGTGGAGAGTGGGCCGGGCCGCCGTTCCCACACCTGGTGCAGGACAGCAGAGGGGACACGACGGTTCTCCTCTGGTCTCCTACCTGCTTTGTGCTAATTTTATGTCAAAGTCTTAATGTTGGTCATTAAGAAAACTTCTCCACCTGGAAGTCGCTCTTGGGTGCGATCCTGAGTCGTCATCAGGAGGTGCTGCGTGTGAGTCACACTCAAGCAGTTTATTATGACTGATTTGCTTGGTCTGTTTTCAGGTTGGAGAGAAGGTCTTTCCCATCTGGAGATGACGGTCGTGTCGGGGCAGGGGCCTCCCCCCACGCCCTGACCCCCGTGTCTATCACTAATCAAAAAAAAAAAGAAAAAAACCGACCCACGGACCCAAACACATTCATCTGAACCTTCCTGCCAATCCTCACCCTATCTCCTAAAGCTATTCGAAATCCCTAACCCTAACCCTTAACCCTAAATCTAACCCTAACTCTAACGCTAACATGTACCCTTCCTCACCCTAATCCTAACCCTAACCCGTACCCTAACCCTCACCCAACCCTAGCTCTAACCCTAACTGTAGCGATAGCCCTAACCCCAACCCTAACCCTAACCCTAACGCTAACCCTATCCGGTACCCTAACCCATACCCTAACATGTAGCCTAGCCCTGACCCAATCCCTAGCCCTAACCCTCACCTTAGCCCTAATCCTAACCCTACAGCAAGCAGGCTATGGGTCGTGGCCTTGGAGGCCGGGGCCCAGGGTCCTGGGTCAGTGAGGACCCTCCCCTGACCGCCCACCCCAACCGGATCCTCCAGAGGGTCGCATGCCCGTCTGGCCGCCCCGCCTGACTGTAGGGACCAGCGCCCCGGGCCCCTGACCTCTGGGGGCTGGAGGCTGCTCCCCCCGGTGCTGGTCCTCCTCGCCCGCTGCCTGGCGACCCACCCGCACCGTCGGAAGCCTGGGGTCCCTCCCGGCCGCGTAGCCCCCATCAGGGCCTGCCCTTAGGATGCTGCCCCGGGAGCAAGAGGGTCCCTCGGAGGGCGCTGCCCTTGCCTCCCCCGCTGAGCCCTGGCCGCGGGGCCGCCCAGCACCCACGGCCCAGGCTCCCAGGAGACCCGCTCGTCCTCTCCGCCCAAGCACCGCACCCGTGCCCACAGCAACAAGGCCCAAGGGCGGCCTCCAACCCGGCCACAGTGGGTCCCCTTGGGCACGTCCCTCCTGGCTGCTGGGGCCGCGCAGCACCCACTGGGTGTCAGAGCGCTGGGGCCTGGGCGATGGCTCCCCCCCTGCCCCCGTACCGCACCCACTGGGTGTCAGAGCCTGGGTGTCAGAGCCCTAGGGCTTGGGCGATGGCTCCCCCCGCCCCCGTACCGCACCCACTGGGAGTCAGAGCCCTGGGTGGCTTGGGCACTGTGCCCACAGCGCTCCGAGGGCATGCTGCCCCTGGGGCCCGTTCCCACACTGGGTGCTGGCACCGTGCATCTGCGCCTCCCTCCGACCCCGGGCGGACGCTTACCCCATCAGGAGGGGTATTTTCTGAACACGGGCAGCCCAGCAGACCGACCGACGGACGGGACCCCCCACCCACCCCTTAGAAGGAGATGCCACCTGGCCTGGCCTGTTTCTCCTGCGATTGGAACAGATGTGATCTTCCTCGGTGCCTCCCACGGGATTGGAGGCGGAGCCGCCTGGGGCCACCTGGGGCCTTGGAAAGGGCTTCCCCAGATTCGGAGGCCGCCTCCAGACCAAACTGAGAGGCTGACCAGTCCAGATGGGCGGGCCAAGGGTTCAAAACCCAAGGGGACTTACAAAGTACATGTTTAAAAGAAATACATCTATCTATCTCTATCTCTCCAAATTACAAAGTCACTGCAACAAATACACCTGAAGAGAGAAATCAGAACAATGTCAGTGAAACATGGCCAAAGAGAAATAAACCATACAACTTTAATTGAAGCAATTAAAATAAAAGAAAAAAAATTAAAATGACTCTCAATGGATGTGAATCAGGAGGCAAGTGTCGGGCGGCCAGAGGCGGCCAGGGGTCCATGCTCTCATTCCAGAATCCTGAGTGATTACACTGGGGCCACGAGGGGGTCGGGTCAGAGACATGGCCCACGGGGTCTCCAGGGCACATCCCTCTGTCAGGGCTGAGATCCGGAGAGGCCTGTGGGTGCGGGAAAGGCGCCCATCCGTCCAGAGGGCAGGGGATGGGCACATCGGACTGACGCCCGGCTCCAAGTCCTGCTTCAAGTGGTCCCGAGGCCCCGGTCCCAGGCGATCTCCCTCTTCCGCCGGGGGTCTGCCCCACTGAAGGCCCGGCCACCCCAGGAAGCTGTGGGAAGGACGCGGGGTGGGCCACCCTGGGGTGGGCCCTCCTGGGCCTTGGGAAGTCCCGCTACGGTCCTGCCCAGCCGCCAGCTGCGCCCCACAAGCCGAGCCGAGGGCTGCCTGCAGCAAGGCTTCCAGCAGCACCCCTGGTGGTGAGTGGCCGTTGCGTCCCTACTCCCTGCTGGGACTCCCCAGACACTCTGAGAACTTTCCAGGCTCAAGGAAAGGAGTGACCACCCCGAAGGCTGGGCCGCCCGTGGGAGGGCTGGGCTCCCCTGGGGTCTGGGCAAAGGACCTGGACAGGGGCTTGCATAAGGCTGCCGGCGGTGGGGAGCCTGGACTGGGGTGATTCCCAGCAGGAGTCCCGCCTCTGTAAGGCCGCCAGCTAGGTCTGGGGGGGCGCAGAGAACGGGTCAAGATCAATCCCTTCTTTGAGACGGAGTTGCCGACAGTAGAACTCTCACCTCGACGGACCCACCGTGGGCATGGGTTTCCACATGTTCCCTAGGGGTTTCAGAGTGGGCATGTGGTCCCCTTTGGTTTTCCCAAGGGGCTTTTCACCCCGCTCCCACCCCGCCCCCGACCCCCACCCCCACCCGGGTTTTCTCCAGGCCTTGGCCTGGAACCACAGGGCTCGCTCCCGGCTGCCCTTTCCCTGGATCCCTGACGATCACCTGTTCCCACCTGTTCCCACGGGCAGATGCAGAACTGCCGGCGTCCCAGGGAACAGCCCCCTCAGGCTTCAGGGATCCGTGAGCAGCAAAGGGACGGTCGTCCTAACTGGGACGTGTTCGACATGGCAGAAAGGGGGGCGCAGAGAGTGTGCCGTGGGCCGGGGTTCCTCCGATGGCTGCCCTGCTCCCCCACAGGCCCACTCCCACGAGGACCCCGAGGAAGGAGGCCTGTGTTGACGCCGAGCCAGAGGGAAGCCCTGCACCTGGCCTGGGAGCTGGCCATCCCTGAGGCCGGAGTCCAGGGAGGCGGGCTCCCATCCCCCTCACAGTCCCGGGGACGAGGTGCACGCGGGGCTGGGCCACCGCACGTCCTGCCGCATGGTCAGCGGGGAGCTCAGAAGCCGCGGCCTGGGGAGCGCGGGCCCCGGGAGCTCCTGCCCTTGGAGGTCCTTCTAAGACCTTCGCTCGCAGGACGCAGGGAACACTGGGGCCCAAGGCCTGGGGCCCGATGACAGGTCCATGCCCACTGGCTGACTGTCCCCCGAGATCCTGGGTCCTGACCCATCCCGTGTCCCACACAGAACCCTGCGGTCCCCCTGCACGGGAGGGGAACACACAGGGACGCACGTGTGCCTCTCCACGGCGACACTCTTGTCCTTTGTCTCCGGCGGAGGGGAAGCCCTTGCACCAGTCCATGTGTGAGAATGATGCCCGTTTGCAGGCCCTTCTCGGGTGGGTCAGCGTCTGCGCAGCGCCCCATGGGCACCGCGGCAGGAACTCCGCCAGCAGCACCCGGAGTCCTCCCCAGGCAGCAGGTGTTGCTCAGGACTTTCCTCCTGCTTTGGGGACTGGCCCCCAGGGCCCCGGCCAGCCTGGGCCGGCCTGGAGGGAGGATGGCCTCCGGGCACCTTGGGGCAGGCGGGCGCCCTGGGCAGACGCGGGCTCTGGGGCGGGTGAGGCCCGAGGGCACGAGAACACGGGAGACAAGGGGAGCGAGGTGGACAGGGACCCGCCCCAGGCCACAGAGCCAGAGACAGCAAGGGGAGGGACCTGAGCGGGAGACAGGGCCGAGGTGGGGGGGGGGGGCGGAGGGAAAGCCGGGGTGGGGGGAAGCTGGGGGAGCGGCAGGGATGACACCCCACACTGACGGGTCCTGCTGCCCGGGCACCACGGGCTCCCTGGCTGTGCTCCCCGCGAGCCCGCGAGACGGCCACAGAAGGACCGATGCTGTCCCGCACCTTCCGCTCCTCGGGGGACACCGGCCTTGTGGACCAGAGGGCCCTGCCGCCTCGGTGGCCGCGGGAGGCACGCAGCCAGCTCGGCCTCCCGTGGGGCGTTGCTCGGTCTGCAGGGCCTCGAGTCCCTGCCACGCGTGTGGGGAATCCCGCCCTCCGCCGTGACCTGGCCGTCGCCTCTTCTGCCCTGTAGGTCTGGGTCCGGCCACCGAGTCAGCTAAGGCAGAGCCGTCCACTGGGCTCCGCCATCCCCCACGGGGAAGGGCCACCGCGTGGACATGAGCAGCCTCCCGCTGGGACTCCTGGTGACTCCCCAGCCTCCCAGGGGTCCTTGACCCAGGAGTGTGTCTCCGCGTGCTGGCCAGGGGCTGCGGCAAAGCCTCAGGACGGCCACCAATGACTGCTCTCGAGCTCCGGCCACCTTTGTGTCCCCAGACGGTGACGCCATGCCTGCCATGCATGGGCGGGCGGGCGGGTGGTGTTTCTGGGCCACGGAGCCTCTGCAGCTTCTTGTCCTGAGCCTGCTAGCAAGGACAGGGTCCTCTTCTTCCATCACTTCACCATTGGGATCCCAATGCTGGCTTCTGGGGGTGCGTCCAGGCTCTGCCTCCGTGGCCTCAGGGAGGGAAAGGCTACGAAGACAACAAACATGGAGAAAAGCTCACACTCACTCACTCACACACACACACACACACACACAAAAGCCTCTTCTTTTTATTTTTAAATTTTTTTAATTGGTGTTCAATTTGCCAACATATAGCATAACACCCAGTGCTCATCCCGTCAAGTGCCCCCCTCAGTGCCCGTCACCCAGTCACCTCCACCCCCTGCCCACCTCCCTTTCCACCACACGTAGTTCGTTTTCTAGAGTTAAATGTCTCTCATGTTCGGACAGTCTGACAGTCTCTTCAATCAATGGTGCTGGGAAAACTGGACAGCCACATGCAGAAGAAACTAGACCACTCTCTTGCGCCATACACAAAGATAAACTCAAAATGAATCAAAACCACAATGAGATCCCACCTCACCCCAGTGAGAATGGGGAAAATTAACAAGACAGGAAACCACAAGTGCTGGAGAGGATGTGGAGAAAGGGGAACCCTCTTACACTGTTGGTGGGAATGTGAACTGGTGCAGCCACTCTGGGAAACTGTGTGGAGGTTCCTCAAAGAGTTAAAAATAGATTTGCCCTACGACCCAGCAATTGCCCTGCTGGGGATTTACCCCAAAAATACAGATGCAGGGAAACGCCGGGACACCTGCACCCCAATGTTCATAGCAGCAACGTCCACAATAGCCAAACTGTGGAGGGAGCCTCGGTGTCCATCGACAGATGACGGATAAAGAAGCTGTGGTCTATGTATACAATGGAATATTCCTCAGCCATCTGAAGGCGTGGATACCCACCATCTGCTTCGACGTGGAGGGACCTGGAGTGTCTTATGCTGAGTGAAGTAAGTCAGTGTGAGAAGGACAAACATCATCTGGTCTCCCTCATACGGGGAATATAAGACATAGTGAAAGGGATCATAAGGGAAAGGAGGGGGACTGAGTGGGAAATATCAGTGAGGGAGACAGAACATGAAGACCCCCTCACTCTGGGAAATGAACAAGGGGTCGTGGAAGGGGAGGAGGGCGGGGGGTGTGGGTGACTGGGTGACGGGCACTGAGGGGGGCACTGGATGGGATGAGCACTGGGTGTTATGCCGTATGTTGGCAAATTGAACTCCAATGAAAAAAAAAGAAATAGTGAAAGGGATTATAAGGAAAACAAACACAGGGTTGCAGAAGGGGAGGCGTGTGGGGGGATGGGGTGACTGGGCGATGGGCAATGAGGAGGGCACTTGATAGCATGAGCACTGGGTGTTAGACTATATGTTGGCAAATTGAATTTAAATTTTAAAAATATAAATAAAAAAAGAATTAGAGTGAAGAGCTTGGTGGCAGATGGACAGAAAGATGAGAGTCTATTGAGGTTCCCTTACACTTTGGGACTAGGCTGGGACTGGGGCTGCGCAGGGACAGGGGCAGGGGCAGGGTCTGGGGCCGGGGTGAGGTAGGGGGTTGACCCAGTGTTGCCCAACCTCACTGTGGGAAACCCAGCTTCGCTGATGGGATACAGGCAGTTTTGTGATGTGGAGAACCAGGGGAAGTTCTCACTGGCTCCATCTATAGCAAACAGATCACCCCAACAGCCTCACCAGGGCCACATGCACACAGCCGGCCGGGACCCAAGGGGGACGCCTAGGACTTTGCCCTCATCACTGGCCTTCTCCCCTCAGTGGATGAAGTAAAAGCAGATGCCCAGTGGGGACAGGCCCGTTAGTGCTGAGGTTTGAATCTAGTGACTGTTTCAGTCTCTGCAAATGCAGCCACTTCCTGAACAAATGGGGGTCACAGCTGAGCTCATGTCGCCCCTCCTGCTGGGCCCCAGCTGCCCGCAGCCTGCTTTTCCACATCTACCCTCAGCAGTTGGTCTGTTTGCAGGCGCTCTTGCGTTGCTTCCTGTGTCTGTGTTGGCTTTGCCAAGTCCCTTCCGAGCATTCTGAGCCCAGAAACCATGCCTCCCCTCTGCCCCTTTGCACTCCCAGCAAGAGGTAACGTGGTCTGAGAAGGGTGCGTGCCAAAGCCCCATGTTCTAGCCCTGGCTGTCAGGGGGGCTCTACGGAGTCCCTGCGTTTCTGGGTGACTCTGTCTCCTTGTTTGTAAAATGAATGGTAACACCAGAAGCCCCTTAAATCTGGGGCCCCGTTTGGCCTATAACCAAGTTTTTTACACAGAAATCCCTTTCTGGCAAAAGGCACATTAAAATAGGTTTCTCTCGTTTGACTCCAATGTCACCCTCATTCTCCCACGTCAAGATTTAGGGCCTCCTTAGGCTCAGGTGGCACCCACAGGGATAAAATTGAAAGATGCCACTGGCCATTTAGGAAGGGGCCAGGAGGTAGGGAAAGGGATTCAGAAGGAAGAAGAGAACTAGGAAAGCAGCAAAAGGGGGCAGGGTATGGAGATGTACAGGTAAGATTCCCCTCAGGCCCCAAAGGCAACCCTCAAAGGCACCTCACCAGAGCTTCCTGTACCTCACCCAGAAGATGCTGGCCCTGAAAGTCATACCACCCCACTGACTCCGTGGGGCCAAGTCAGGATTCAAGGACCATCACAGCAGATCATAGCTGACCCCAGTTTTCCCTTGGACAGTCTCCACCCCAACTTAGGAAAGCTGGCCTGTCTCCAGGTGCAAGTAAAAATGTCTGCTACATCCCCGGAGCCTAGAGTCTATAGCACACCCACAACCACCTCCTCCCTGACCTCCGTGGCTTTCTCTGAAAATTCCAAAAATGGCAGCTGTTGGCCCAAATGTGCAGCAACCATCCTCCTTCACTCTCAGACCCAGGACCAAGGACAGAAGGTATCACAGTCTAGACTGATCCAAGCGTGGTGGTCCTCCATGTCTCCATGGGTTCCTCATGTCTTCCTTGACCCCCAGGGACTCAGCTAGCCAGAGTTTCCTCTTCCAGAGATTGGATACGTTCCTGTTTCGGCTTCCATTTCCTTGTTTAGAACGCCTCTTCCAAAACTGCAATCATTTTTACTTGAAATTAGTAGCCATAATATTAGTTTTAAAAGGTAACCCATTTTGCTCTTTGGAGAGCATTTTGCTGTTTGTTTTTTGTTCTTCCAAAAAGCAAAAGTTCGACCTTCCTAGTCCCTCCCCTCCCCTGCCATGGGCCTTTCCTTCTGTTCCTTTCCTGAAAACCACATGGAAAGTTGATCCCTTGGCCTGTACAAAGAGTGTTGAAGGCCCAGGTTGATCTGAGCTTCAGCTCTACCTGCTGTAGGGCCTAAAGGAGAGTTCCGTGAAGGTCTGATGGTTCTCCTAAGACCTCCAACCCAGAGCCTAGAAGAAGCCATACTAATCAAGTATGGTGACCTGATTAGTTACCTGGGTGGCATCTCTAATAGACAAGGGTGACTCTGGACTGTCGACATTTTCTGCAGGAGAATCTATACTGTTCTGAGTCAGGAGCCAATACTCAGCTCACCTAATCCCATAGCATGAATGTTACAAATCGATTCAATCTCGGTATTCCCTAAAAGAACAGAATGCTGTCTATGGCTCCTCAGTAGCTTCACCACCCAGCTGCAACTCTGCAGAACCAAGCTGTAAATCCCACATCCTGGGGAAAGCCCTATGCTCTCCACTCTGGGGCTTGAGAGGACTGCTTGTACACTCAGCAGCAATAAATCTTCATAAGAGTGGTTTGGACTTTCAGGAGGTGTGATGTTTGGTTTGTTTCCAAATAACAATGCATGAAGCCAACAGTAGTGTTTTAATCCCTTGTGGTACAAGGCAGATCCTGATGAGTTCACCTAGGAGAGGCGGAAGGAGTCTCCTGCATATATTCCATTCGGCCAGGGGGATCTTTCTTACCACGCAGCCATTTTGGGAGGGACACCCATTCAGGTCTTAAACAGCACCCAGGAGGGCTTCAAGGGAATCCTCCAGGACAAGAAAAGTGGCACAGGAGCCAAGTGGCATGATGAAAGCCACCTAAACAAGTATTTCCTTCTCAACAAACCTGCTAAAATTTTATTCCCAGAATATTGCTGGGATTATCACATTATCCTGCCTTCAGATATTAAGACTGTCAAGATATTAAGACTATCTTACCAAACAAAAGAGTATAATTTGGTTAGAAATAATATCTGACTTTAAGCTGTGCCGGTAGGTTTCTGAATTTGAGAGTATTATCCTGGCTACTTCTTCAGAAGAGTAACACATAACTTTTAAACAATAGCAAAACACCAACGCAGCAAGCATTTCCACATTTGCTCTTCTTCCTTATAACTTTGAACCTTGCAGTACGGGAGAATGAACCTATGGCAATCAGATGTAAATTCCCAGTGATTTCTTATCTATTCTGGGTTTGGGGGAAATACTATCAACTGAACCAAAAAAAAAAAAATTGACACAAAGAAAAAGTCAGAAACACTTGATACATGCCAGATAGTGTACTGGAGAAAAGGGTGCTAAGGAAGTGTTTGGCAACAAGATACAATTGTGGGGGGTCATCCCCTTGACTTCAGTGTCTTTGCTGAGTCTAAAGCAGCATCGAGCTGCTTGGCAGCGGCAGAACTCTGAGTGAGGATGCAGCCGCCTCGGCAACCCTCTGATGGTGTCGGTCCGTAGCAGCCTGCTTCAGGCTGTTTGCTGTCCATGTTCTTTTCTCATCAGGAAAATGCCGTTTGGCTTCTGTGCGGAAGATTGGCGGAGATTCCCAGTGTTTATCATGGTGGTGAAAGTTTGGAGTCCAGTGGGTACTTGGCACGAAGTGAGTTTGCCATGAAATGAATGGCAAGAGAAGACCAATCACTGTGGGCCACCTCTGAGGGGCGCAGGGCATGGGGCTGGTGCTTAAGCACAGCATGGACGCGGGCGCGGAGTGGGAGGTGGCGCAGATCATCTCCGGCTCCTCAGACCCACAACAACCAGAGCAGCTGGGGGCTGACGTGGCAGATGCTTCTTGCTCTTGCCTAAGTCACATTCACTCTGCCAGACCCTGCAACTTGTGTCTCCAATTCCTTGGCCGGAGGAAATGGAGGTGCCAAAAAGGCAAAGGCCTGCAGTGGAGAAGAAGCTTGCAAGGGGTTACATTTCCCAAACTTGGGCTGTATGACAATAGGCTGTCAACGTGTCCTGCTGCCACCTGCCCTAGCCCCCAGGTCCACGCAGCCCATCATGCCCCACGGTGGAGCACTGACATCAAGGACTAGACTGGCTTGGAAAAACCCTGCCGTCCAAGAACCTCGTTTTCTCCTGCCCCGTCAGCACTACTGAAGCGTGACAACCAGACACACTGAATAAAGTGGCTGATTGATTTTATGTCTCAAGCAGAGAGGACGGCAATGGGAGACCCAGTCCTCATGACTGAACAGCTTAACACACAGTTCCCTCCTCTAACAGAAGATATGAAATCCTACATATTATTTAAAGTTAAGTGATTCAATGTCAAGGAAATTGGGAGGCAACATCTGCATGTGCAGGTATATTCATAGTTTCCTTGTGGTCCAGTTTTGGTCATTTTGTTTCCATTTTTAAGTGATTTATTTGAAGATCCCCTGCACAGGGTCCAAGTTCAACACGGTGAACTTATGTGATAAAATGAAGCCCACATTCTTTTCTACCATTTCTTTTTTTTTTTTAATTTTTATTTATGATAGTCACAGAGAGAGAGAGAGAGAGAGAGAGAGAGAGGCAGAGACACAGGCAGAGGGAGAAGCAGGCTCCATGCACCGGGAGCCCGATGTGGGATTCGATCCCGGGTCTCCAGGATCGCGCCCCGGGCCAAAGGCAGGCGCCAAACCACTGCGCCACCCAGGGATCCCATCTTTTCTACCATTTCACTGTGACTCTTCCTCTTCAATCCTTGCCAAAAAAATCTCACAACCCAGCAAAACCAAACCAAACCAACAGAAATCCTGAAGAAGTGGACTTTGTAAAAGAAAACAAAGACCACACATCAGTTAGGACGCTGCCTCTCCAGGACTCAACTTTTCTGGGGTCCATTCTGGAATAGAGACAGTTGAGCATTTAAGTCCTAACCCAAAGAAATGATCGATCTTAATTAAGAGATTAGGGGAAAGGGTTGATGTTTACTTTTGAGGGAATCTTGATTTCTTTTTTTTTTTTTCATTTAAATTTAAATCCCAAATGAACAAACTCAAGATCTCATTCATAATTATTCTGAAACATTAAAAAATAATAGCAAAATTCCTGATTCACAATTGAATATATTATTTTCTCAGTAGATTCTGGTCTGGTCATGGATTCAGCATTTCCTCCCAAGGATGTTCAGATTCGTCAATTATAAAATTTTATATTGGGGATCCCTGGGTGGCGCAGCGATTTGGCGCTTGCCTTTGGCCCAGGGCGCAATCCTGGAGGCCCGGGATCGAATCCCACATCAGGCTCCCGGAGCATGGAGCCTGCTTCTCCCTCTGCCTATGTCTCTGCCTCTCTCTCTCTCTCTGTGACTATCATAAATAAATAAAAATTAAAAAAAAATTTTATATTGTTAGGCTCCCAAAAGTCCTGATGTCCTTCTAAAAACGTGTTTACTATTACTAAGATAGACACGGTTGAGAGTCCCAAACTTTCAAAACAAATGCTTATGCAGCGCTTTCCAAAGTAGTGCATTAAAGTAATTAACTGCCAGTTAAGAACCAGAAAGAAAAAGCTTGCCCCTGAAGCCCAGGGTGGGTGGGGTAGGGCAGAGACAGAAAACAATGTCATAACTGCATCTGGGCTTTATTAGTCCCGACCTCTGGGGAATGTATGTGGCCAAGGAGCCCTGGGAAAAGGCTGGATTTCCAGCAAAGTCAGGGTGGGTGGATTTGTAGCAAATATAAAGATGAAAGATTAGTCTAGTCACTAATGAGTGTGGTGCACTAGATACACACACACACACATAGCAGTTCCTTCTTCAGAATTATTTTCATTTTATAGATGAGCAAAGTGATGTTCAGAAAGGTTAGCCACCTGGCTAGGAAAAGACCAAGCTGAGGCTCAAGCCAGAGAAGCCTGTAAGGATAAATGGGTTGACACCAGACATATGAAGGGCCACGTTTCATATCAAGGAAAGTGCAACTTATAAGAGTCTTATTAAGGGGAATTTTTGACATAGGAATTACGATTTTAAAAACTAGATACATTCCCAAGCCTGTGGTACTCTTTCCTGTTCTGTGTACTAAACCTGCCCCATGTGCCTCTAATCCGGGGACCACATGCAACTAGAAGAGGAAAGTTTCTTTAAGCCCTGAAGGGCCTGCCTTCTCTTGTCCTTCTTGAAATGACACCTTTGACGTCTCCCAAAGTCACCATATGATTTACCAGTAAGAGAATCAGAGTTACAACAATACTTACAAGTATTTATTAAATGTACTGTTCGCTGAATGTGCCTTATATATATATGAATCGCACAGGCACGATGGCATACTGATGGGTGAAATGTCATAGAAAGTGTGAATGCAAAAATAAAAGAAAAAATAAAAATGAAGAAAGTGTGAATGTTTAAGATACATTGAATATTTTTTAAGGAGAGAAAATGGGATTAAATGAGGATCCATTGGTCAAAGCCTCGGCTCTATAAGGGAGCAGACTAGAAGTCAAACCCAGGATTGTCTGACTTTAAATCCTTTGCTCTTTTCACAGGTCCTCCCTGCTTCCCTTCATTCTTTCACACACACACACACACACACACACACACACACACACACACACACTTTAACCATCTTGTTTTTGAAATGTGAGGACACCATGGGACACCTGGGGGCTTCAGGAGTGGACTGTCTGCCTGGCTCAGGGCATCATCCCGGGGTCCTGGAATCGAGTCCTGCATCGGGCTCCCTGCATGGAGCCTACTTCTCCCTCGGCCTGTGTCTCTGCCTCTCTGTGTGTCTCTCATGAATAAATAAATAAAATCTTTAAAAAAAAAAAAAGAAAGAAAAGAAAAAAGAAACATGAGGACAGCAGAGGAATCACTACGAAAGCTCTCAATTCCTTTAGTAGGTATTAAAGAGAGAACTTAGTAGACCAAAAAGTCCTAGAATGCAGGTCTCAAGCCATCATAGAGCCATGCTAGAGAAGCGGACAAACGAAACGTGAATATAGGGTCCAGGGAAGCACGGAAGGAGGGAGGAGGAAACTGCCTGGGAAGGGCCGACTCTGAGTTTAAAAGAAGAGAAGGGGGTGACTGAGGAGTGGAGCTGGAATAGGGCTTCAGAGGGAGGAGCAGCAGATGTAAAGCACAGAGGGCTGCCAGGAGACCGTCCCAGAAGCCCACACAGGTGGTGCTGGGGCCTTGGCACTGGATGAAATCACCTGTGTGGAAAGCAGTGAAGACCATGTGAGCACCTCAGCTGGTGAGGACTCTCCGCATCTGCCTGGCATTTGTGGCTTTCTCCCCTCCCAGCAATTCCTGGGCTCCTTGATAGAGTCTGTGTGATTTCTGTGCAAACTGGCGCTGTGGTTGGAGCAAGGGATCTGGACTAAGTGGATCAGCACTTTCTATCCTCTTGGTGGCAATGATTGATTCGGGGGTGGGCAGGTGACCTAAACTAGTCCCATCAAAGTGCATCTCAGGTCCTCTCAGGAAATGAGGCAGCGTGCAGTATGAGGAGCTTGACCGCTGGAACTGACGACAGGAGAGGAGAGGGGCGCTGAAGGAAAGGCGGTCCCGATGACAACCTGAGCCACTGGCTCCAGCCTTACCTGGAGCCTGCATTGCCTGTGGCCTTTTTAAATGTGTGAGTCCCATTATTAAGTCAGTTGGAAATGGGCTTCTCTTTTAACTAAAAACCATCCCCAGTGAACCCTTCTAGAGTTGTTAGCTCTTGGAAGGCAGGTCCACAGTCTGCCTTTGCTTCGGTTCTACCCCCCAACTACATCTCAGAGGCGCTGCTTAATGCATATAGAATCAATGGATGAATCATCATATCCACTCCCGCCATCCCACCATGCTTGTTAAGTGATTGTTTTAAATTTTAAATTTTAAATTTTACTCGTGGACTCTATGTCCTACCACAAAGCAGATGCTTTCATATCTGGCACCTCATATATGTAGTCCTAGCATGGGGACTCAGGAATTGCAGCTTGGGCTTTGGACTCAGACCTAGTGCCATAACCTGCTGGGTTAGGTGTTGCTTAAGGCCAGTGATGCAAGGAGAAATTGGCTTCATCAGTGTGGAGCACTGGTTCTCAACTGGGGTGATTTTGCACCACCACCACCGCACCCCCGTACTCACCCCAGGGACATTTAGCAATGTCAGAAAATGTTGGTTCTCACAACTTGGGGGGCAGGGGATGCTACTCAATCTCGTGGGTAGAGACCAGGGATGCTGCTAAGCATCCTGCAATGCACAGGACCGCCCCCACAATAATGATCTGGCTCAGAATGTCAATAGTGATGAGGTTGAGCAACTGTGGTGTAAAGTTCCTTTGAACTTCATTAAGTAAGAGACATTGGGGAGTCAACATGCATAATACACAATGGCCCATCCCTTAGGAATAGTCCCTGAGGGGTGTCAAGAGCCTTGAACTCCCTTCTTACTCCTCTAACATTCACAGCCAAGGCCGAAGTAGTTCTCTATCCTGGACAGTAGAGGGCAGGGGTTTCCAAAGAGAGCACCTGGAAGCAACTGCAGTGATTGCATTCCTTTCTGGGTCTGGTAAAGACGGCATATCTGTAGAAATAGATATGAATAAATGAAAATAGCTGTAAATATCTAAAGAATGTGGTTGTGAAAAATAAGCAAAGTTAGAACATACTTTTAGTGATTTGACTGTAACTGTTCAGAATAATATGTGGTTATGCTAGCTAGGTATTTCAGTTACAAATATTTTGATTGCTGGGGTGCCTGGGTGTCTTACTCATTTGGGTGACTGACTTAGGTTCAGGTCATGATCTTGGGGTTCTGGGGTCAAGCCCCATACCAGGCTCTGTGCTCAGCAGAGTCTGCTTGTCCCTCTCCCTCTGCTCCTCCCCCTACTCATTCAAACTCTCCCTTAAATAAATAAATAAAATCTTTAAAAAGTATTTTGATTGCAAGGAACAGAGCTATCTTCTGTTCCTAAGTTTACTGGTGCATCACTCTAAGTAGGCCATGAGCAAGAGCCAGGGAAATTCTAAGGGCTTAACAGCTAAAAATGGTCAACTTTCCTTAGGGGTCTGTTGATATGGCTCAGCCCCAACTATTTCCAAACTCATGGTTTCTTCCTTCAAAACTTTTAAAATCCTGGAAAAGAAAACGCAGACAGCACTTCATCTGCTCCTGTTCGCAGCTGCTGCGCCATGGGGCAGGCTTACCAGAGGGTGGATTATACCACGGGGCAGTTCTCAGAGAAAGACATTGTTGTGAGCTGGGTAGATGCCTCTCAGAGTGTCTGTGACACCCCACTTACAGCTGTCTAGCTATGAATCATTTTTTCCCACATTATCTAAAATATTCCCCAGACATGCACACACAAATAAAAATAAAAAAATTCCCTGCTGTCATGATCCAAAAACAGGAGGCACTATTCTAGCACAGCCCCCTCATCTAATAGCAGATCACAGAATCCACAGACAACAACAGGAGGCCAGGCTTCTCCGAGTCTACTGTCTCCAGATAACAACTGTGTCTCCTTTGGTTGCTTAGAGAGCCTATCTGACTATTCAGCAACCTGTAAAGTAAGTGGTAAGCTTAGCTCACACCCAAACACACTAGAGTCAATAGTGAGACACAAGGAAGGAAGAGGAAAAAGTTATAGTAACATCTATTTAAAAGAAGGAAATGATGGTTATCTGTTCGAGACATTTCCATACTCTGGAATTCAGTGGGCCTCTGCTGTAAGTTTCCAAGGCCAGGCACACCCTCATCCATCATTCCATTCCACTTCAGAGTCTCTGAACTATGTAAGACATGACTGGTCATAAGAGTCCAGTGTCAGGCAACTGGCCTGCAAGCTGGACGAGCTAGAGAGCTTTCTCTTGTCCAAGAGCCCACTGGAGCTCACGGCTTTTATACTCCTAGGTAAATGGGAGGCAGCACGGGTGGGGGATCCAAAGTAACCCAGAGGAGTTACACCTCTCTCTTCATTGTAGGGGGTCTGAAGCCCTGGTCCTCAAACTTGGCTGCATCCTGGAATTACCCAGAGAGCTAATATCAATCCCTGGTTCCAACCCCACAGATTCTGATTCAATGGGATGGGCATTAGGACTTTTGAAAGCTCCCCAGGTAGAGAGGATTCCAGGAATATGGTGGGATAGGAAGTGCCAGGAATCTGTCTCCCCACCTAGACAAGAACTGCATTGGCAGAAGCTGGCTGATGTAACTACTCTGGAACTCCAGAGGCTGTGAAGGCTCACAACTTCCAAGGGAGGGTGCGGATGGTAAAACAAGGTTAATTTTGGTCAATTCCATCAGCTAACACCACCCCTACCCATGTGGCAGGCAGTTGTACACACGTTCCTGGCAGCTTGTGGGAGTCAGAGTGGGCAGACGGCCCTGACTTCCACATACCATGGATCTGTGCTCTGATCACTAACTGCTGCTTATAATCATAGAGATGCAGACAAAGAAGCTCATTGTTGTGAGCCCCTTCCCCTTCTGCTGAAGTGAGTGCCAGGGGATTTAAAGGGCCTCTACTCCTTTTCTCTCTTTTCATTTTCTCTTTTCCTCTTTTGGGACCCAGAATGGGAGATTCAATAATGACTATATATACAGGAAAATTAGTAAGTGACCATGCATCCGCAGGGAAAGGCTCAGAAAAGACCCAAGAATACCTTAAATTTACACCTTAAGTTGATCCTTGGCACGAAGACTGCCTATGATAATCAAAAAAGCAAACACAATAAATGAAAACAATAATATAAAACAGCTAACCCTGGAGAAAGAGGATAATCTGACTTCCAGAGTTATCACAGTATTAGATTTCAATGTCCAGTTTTCAACAAAAAATCACAAGTCATACAAAAACAGAAAAGTAGGCTCATTCAAGAGAAAAATATAAATAAATAGAAGCTGTTCCTGAAAAAGGCCTGATGGCAGATATAGTAGACAAAGGCAACTGTCAGTGATGCTCAAAGAACTAAAAGAAGACATAGGGACAGTCAAGAAAATGATGTATGAACCAAATGGAAATAACAATAAAGGGAGAGTAAACCAAAAGAGAAACCAAAAAGAAATTCTAGAGCTGAAAACTACAATAACTGAAATGAAAAATTCACTAGAGGGAGCCAAAGACAGATTTTAGCAGGTCAAAGGAAGACTCAGTGACCTTGAAGGTAGGACAATAAATGTAATTGAGTTTGAGGAACAGAAAGTAAAAAGATTAAAGAAAAGTGGACAGAACCTAAGAGACATGGGACATCATCAAGCACAACAATATACACATTAGGGGCATCACAGAAGGAGAGGAAAGAGAGAATATGTGATGAAATAATGCCAAAGTGTCCCAAGTTTGATGAGAGAGATGAATGTAAACATCCAAGAAGTTCAATCAACTCCAAGTAAGATGAACCGAAAAAGATGCACATTGAGACAGACACATAATGAAACATTTGGGGGAAAGGGGGATAAAAAGAAAGAGAATCTTGAGAGCAGCAAGAGAGAAATGACTCCTCACATACAAGGGATTCACCATAATATCCCTGGCAGATTTCTTATCAGAAACTTTGGAAGCCAGAAGGGAGTCTTACAGGGTGAAATGAGAGGACATTAGACAGTAACTCAAAACCATAGGGAAAAATAAAGATATCCATAAAAGTAAATACACAGGCAATTATAAAAACTAGTATTGTAACAATGGTTTGTAACTCTAGGTGTTGTTTCCTATGTTATAGACTAATACATTTTTTTAAGTTACTAGTTTAAAAGCAAGTATTATTACAACTTTGGTTTGTAACTTCAAATTCTGTTTTCTACATAATTTAAGAGGCTAATGCATTTATAAGAATTACTAGTTCATGGTTTTGGGGTATATCATGTATAAAGTTACAATTTCATGACATCAACAACCAAAAAAGATGGGGATAGAGGTGTAAAGGAACAGAGTTTTGATATGTTATTGCAGTTAAGATGGCATAAATTCTAATTTGAGTGCTAGAATTTCAGTATGTTCAATGTAATCCCCATGATACCCACAAAGGAAATAGCTCTAGAATATACACAAAAGTAAACGTAAACGAATATGTCATTACAAAAAAAATAAATAAACACAGAAGACAGTAATGCAGAAAGTGAAGCACAAAAGCAAAAAAAGACTATAAGGCATATAGAAAACAAACAGCAAATGATAAAACTAACTTCCTCCTTACAGAAATTACTTAAAGTTTAAACCTTTATTCTTACAAAGTGGTGAGGATGTTTAAGGTCATGTGAAAACACCTACCAAAGTGACTTAATAAATGTTTCTCTGTTTCCTTTATTTTTTTTTTTAAGATTTTATTTATTTATTTATTCACAAGAAACACAAAGAGAGACACACACACGGGCAGAGGGAGAAGCAGGCTCCATGCAGGGAGCCGACGCGGGACTCGATGCCGGGACTCTGGGATGACGCCCTGGGCTGAAGGCGGCGCTAAACCACTGAGCCACCCAGGGATCCCATTTCTGTTCCCTTAAAACAAAAAGCACCTCCTTGTGTGGTTTCCCTGTTTATTGTAACCACACTTTCTTAATAGTAAGCCATCTCAAACACTTCCTGAAGGTAGATGCGCTGCAAAACAGGCTTTTAATATTATTTTGCCTGTTCATGCCTCACCATCTTATTTATCCAAACACAAGACACCGCACCCCCAGGCTTCCACTGCTTTCTCCTCCTCCAGAATGCCCCCAACCTGGAGACACTGCCATAATGACAGAATGTGGAAACTTCTACGACTAAGGTGGCCTCTTATTGCAGTTTAAATGTAAATGGACTTTCATTTCCTCTCTTTTTCACATAAGATGATTAACATTGATCTCTCATTTCACTGACCTTTTCTTCTATGGTATACAATCCACGTGTAAGCACATCCACTAATATCCTCATTTCAAATACAGTACTTTCAAAGTTCTAACATGTCCATTTTAAACAGTTTCCATTTTTTTGCTGAGAACTCCTCTGCCCATTCATTTTGACCAAGTCTTCCATTAAATCCTCAAACAATTTTATAATAGCTGTTTTAAAATCCTTGTTATCACTTCCAACATCTGAGTCATATTGGGGTCAAGTTCTCTTCACTATGGGACACATATTCACGTTTCTTTGCATTTCTAGGAACTTTTCCAAAATGTGTATCTGACAGTATAGATGACATGTAGAGACTCAGGATTCTGTTATCTTCCTCTGAGGAGTGTTGATTTTTGTTTGGACAGAGAGTTAACTGGGCTGGAATCAAATCCCCAGCTCCATTTATCCTGTAGGGGGCATCAGCAGAAATTGCTCAATTTCATATGTTGCTATTTCCTGGGGGAAATTATAGTTTTTCCTATACAGGGACAATTTAGTTGTCATCCAGGATTTGAGTTAGTTTCTATGCAGATCTGGGGGGTGCCCCATTCTGTATCTTCCTCTTCCTGAGGATCTCTTTATTACTTTTCAGGCTTCTTTACATCTACCAATGTCATCCTCTGACTCCTCAAGTCTCTGACTTCTAGCCACCCAGCTCTGTGTGAATTGAGGTACTCTCAGATGAAAAGTCGTATAAATGTAAATTTTACCCAATATACCCCTCTCCTTTCAAGGATCAGTCTGGTTTTGCTCAATCTCTTTTGCCTTCAAATGGTTTTAACTTTTATTTTATTTTCCCTTCCAGGACTTATGACTGTCATCTATAGTATAGGAGCATTAGTCTGGTGTGATCTACTTTTCTATGACTCAAAACATTCTAATTCTGTATTAATTTAATTTAATTATCCCTCTTTATCATCCCCATTTTTCTCCTAAGAAGAATGGACATTAACAGAAAACTTCTAATATTAAAAAAAAATTATTTCCTGTATGGATCATGTATGGTATATATTATTTTAGGTCACTATAAACCCTTGGTGAGTAATAATGGCTTATTTATTGATTTCTTAATTGTGTCTTTTGATGAACAAAAGTTTTCTAAATATAATAAAGTATAGTTTATCATTTTTTAAAGTTGTTTCTGTCACCTTCTAAAGGACCTTTATCTATTCCCAGGTTAGAAAGAGCCACTCCTATATTTTTCTCTGAAGGCTTGTGGTTTTAGTTTTAATGCTAAGGTCTATAATTCATTTTGAGTTAACTTTTGGTAATGTGTCAGATACACAGAGCAACATAGGTGAGTTGCAAAACCTTGAGTGAAAAAAAAAACAAGTTGCAAAGAGTACATGCCATGCAATTCTACTTATATGAAGTACTACAGCAGGAATAACTCAAGTATGGTAATAGAAATCAGAATACTGGTTTCCTGGTTGGGAGAAGTCACTCAAAGGGGCACAAGAAAGAAGTTACTGGAGTCATGGAGACATCCCATTATCTTAATTAAAGTGATTTTTGGGCAGCCCGGGTGGCTCAGCGGTTTAGTGCCTGCCTTTGGCCCAGGGTGTGATCCTGGAGTCCCAGGATCGAGTCCCACATCGGGCTCCCTGAGTGAAGCCTGCTCCTCCCTCTGCCTGTGTCTCTGCCTCTCTCTCTCTGTCTCTCAAGAATAAATAAATAAATAAATAAATAAATAAATAAATAAATAAATAAAATCTTTAAAAAAATAAAAATAAAGTGATTTTTTCATAGACATATACATGTGTAAAAAATCCAATGAGCTGTACACTTAAACTGTATGTATTATACTTTATGTCAATTAAAAATGTATTACAGAAAAAAATCCCAGGTAAGGAAAAGAACGTCAATGATCCTTTTTTTTTCTAAATGGGACAAAATCAAATCCCATGGTAATGACAAAGAGAAGCTAGTGGCATATGAATTGTTGTGATTGCAAGTGTCTAATTCTTTCATCATCAAAAGAGAATCTGATGACATCATCATTCCCAGAAGACTGAAATAATAAGCAAACTGGGGCGTGCCATAGAACCAATACCAGGTTATCTGATTCATGATTTTTCAAAGGTCTCAGAATGTCCGGCTTGAAAACTGTCTGTCCCCTTGAGATTTTCCACGTGTCTTCCCAAACTATCATATCGTAAATGTTAAGTCTCTAAGGAAGAAACTGTATAAAAGTCCTATGTGATCTTAGGAAAACAAAAGGTAAGAGTTTGTCCTTAATTTCAGCCAAACTGAACCACATTAAATTCCTTTTCTACACACAATTTCATAAGTGCAAGACTGAATATGACAAAAGAGCTTTATAAACTTCATGAGTAAAATTCCAAATTTGAAAATCCCTTTTCAAAATAAGGAGCATCTATTTTATGCTGTTATTGGTCCTATAACCTGTCTCGGAATGATCAACTTCATAATGTTAATTTATTAAAAATAAGTTCCTTCATAAGCATACCCCTCTTTAGAGTCCAAGTAAGTATTTTCACAATTATCTCTTCTCTGACACCACATCCTATGAGTTAGGCTGGGAAGTGGCATTTGTGTTTTGATTTTCTGTAGGAAAAGCCCTGTCCACTCTAGAAAAGACAAATGAAGGTTATAAAATCTCTTGCATCAAGGCCAGCTTAGACCAGCTAGTGTCCTAAGACTTCGGGCAGCTAGCGCCCATAAAAAGTGTCTCCACAGACTCAACTCTATTTTCATATAGAGAGACCTCCAAGGACCAGATGTGCCTCAAATCCTAGCCAATATGCATTATATCAGTTGGTTTAAGTCATGGAGAGTCACAATTCAACACGGCTTACTCTGTATACATTGTGCTATATTTAATTTACTTTTATCTGTTTCTTTTTCCTCTTAGGAAAGGATGAAATACAGAAGAAAAATAATTCTACTGTTATTACTCTTATTGCTTCTCTGGATTTTGCACAGACAGCATCGTTTCAGGTAATTTTTAAAAGCTAATGAATATTTTATTCTGGGTTTGGTAAGGATCTAGTATGTCAGAAAGGTGATAGGCTAACCTCCTGAATAAATCAGCATCCAAATGTATCAATCCAATATACCCCAAAATATCCAAATAGCATTCAAATGTATCAGCATAAATATAACCATCAGCACAGAAGTTCTTTGTTTCTAATGTGATCAAAGCTAAACATGATTTTTGTAAACTCATAAGTGCGAGGAGAAGTAATGTTAAGCTATCAAGATAGTGACCATGTAATTATGGCTGGCAGTTAGCAATTTTTAGAGAAACTGCCATTTTTAAATAGGTGGCATCTTCTTTAAGAAACATCCCCAATATTGGTGACTTCCTGCACTACATATGGTATTCGCCCTTTATATAGTTTCACAAGTAGAAAGATTTCATTGGCAATTAGCAAATTCCATTGCTTCAATGATATTTAGTTATGTTTTCTTTCATTTGTTGCTCAAAGAATTAGGTTTCCTTTTTTTTTAAAGATTGTATTTATTTATTCATGAGAGACACAGAGAGAGAGAGAGAGAGAGAGAGAGAGGCAGAGACACAGGCAGAGGGAGAAGCAGGCTCCCCACAAGGAGCTCGATGTGGGACTTGATCCTGGATCCTGGAATCACGCCCTGAGCCAAAGGCAAGCGCTCAACCACTGAGCCACCCAGGTGTCCCTAGGTTTCCTTTTTTAAGATACAGCATATGAAGTCCTTAACTGCAGTGATTTTCTTTTATCACGTTCATTACTGTATCTCTACAGCCAATAATGAACTTGGCACATAGTTTGTGTCTTAGTCCAGTTGAGCTGCTACAACAGAATACCTCACACTGGGTGGCTTATCAACAATGGACATTTATTTCTCACATTTTGGGGGGCTGAGAGGTCCAAGATCAAAGTGCTGGAGGACTTAGTGTCCTGGTTCATAGACAGCCACCTTCTCGCTGTGGCCTCCTGTGGCAGAAGGGATAAGGGAGTTCTGTGGTACCACTTTTGTAAGGCTACTAATCCTGCTCATGTGGGTTCCAACCTTATGACCTAATCATGGCTCAAAGGCCCCAGCTCCTAATGCCCTCATGTTGGGGGTTCGGATTTCAACATACAGATCAAAGGGGACACAGATGCTCTGTCTGTAACATTATGTGTTCATCGAATATTTGGTAATATTAACTAATAAAATGAGTGGATTGATGGGGTATAATTCTAGTCATGTTAAATGTAGAAACCCTTTATATAAGTTTAAAAGTAATGTAATGCTTTTTGTTTATCCTAAGCACAAAGAAACTACAAGGGACATACCGGTGCTGGTAAGTCTTATTTACAAATATGCTATGGCCTCTTCTTTGAGGACAAGACCCGTTGGAGGGCAGTAGGGTATCTCCAAGTCCTTGGTTCCTGCAGGCAGGGTAAAGCAAAACAATTTTACAAACGTACTTTGGAGATGTTCGTTCTTCGTTCAAGGTCAGAGTACTAGGAGTCGGAGTGCCATCTGTGGATAGAGCAGTGAGAACTCGTTAGGGGAAATGTGTTACGGGAGCCAGAACCCAGCTGCCGGGAATCTTGGGTCTTTTAAAGCTCTGGGAAATCACACAGGAGTAAAGTTTTGGTTAAAAGACTCTCGGGAGATTGTTATTAACCACAGGCCACCTACAAAATCATACTATGAGAATGCATGCAAACTTCCCCAAAGATTGTGTAAGACTCCAAATCATAATATGTTCTTCAATTTCTCTCTAGAGTCATGGGAGCCCACAAAGTGAAGTGAAAGAAATTTTCTGATGCTTCTTGTGTCTAAGGGCCTATGCCTCAGGTAGTTCTATGGCGCACGACACTCTCACCAGGACCATGACTCCATATATGGGTGAGCTGCTCTGTGCATGAAAATATTATATAGTAAGATGGTTTTCATGGGCAGAGTACGTTTCTCCTATATACAGCCATGGCTAACGGGGGTAGTAACTCCCAATCACCTGAAAACAGCAGGAAAACCCCAGACAAAGGTGGGAATGTGCAAGGGAAGTCTGCTGCAGCAGATGCTGGAAGAAAGAATGAATTAAAATGTTTTCTGGTAAAATGTATACAGAGCAACACAATCTAACAATCATTCTATCGTTAATATTAGCTCTCCTTAGCATCCGGATTCTATAGCCTTAGAACACTAATACTCAGCATCCAAAGGCTTTGCTGTCAGTGAGGCAGGTGCCTGCACAGAAGGCCATGTCTCAGTCACGTCCTGGACACTGCAGAGCTCCTGCCTGTATACGTAGGCATGAAGATGGACTCATGACATATGACTCAACTCCACAGCTGCCCAATCCCCTTGTGAGCTGAGCCCAGGATCAACTGTCCAAAGATTGGCTGACCAGGGTGCCATTAGAGTGGATAGCAAGGAGATAGTAAGGGCTTAGGCCCAACTGCTTGTCTTTCCACTTGCTGTGTATGGACAAGATAACAAAAATTCTTTGTGGCTCAGTTTCCTTATCTAGTAAAATGAGGATAATAATATAATAATAATAACAATACCTATCTCATAGGGGTGGATTAAATTAGATACTACTTAGGGAAGTATTGCATACGTATTGGATGCTAATGAAGGAAATCTAACCTCATCCAGCAGGTTAGAAATACTTCCTTTAGGTAGGGATATTTATTTATTTATTTATTTATTTATTTATTTATTTAGGTAGGGATATTTAATATAAGACCTAAATGCTGTGCAGGAATTAGCTTTTAGGTCTTAGGTGTCAACATGAAGTTGTGGCATGTCTAAGGAAGCGTAAAAAGGCAAGTGAATCTGGAAAATCAACATTGTGAGGGCGAGGTCAAGATGTGGCTGGGACAGTGTGAAGGGTCAGATCATGCCAAATGTTATGGCCATACAAAGAATATAGACATTATCAAGACAATGGGAAGCCACTGAGCACTGTTAAACAGAATAATGACATGGGGACACTGGAGCTTTAGAAACAAGATAGTGGAAATAAAGTGGACATATGGAGAATGGGTTGAAAAAGGCCAGTGCAAGGATAGGCAGAGAGCGGGTCACAATTAAGGGGGATGGGAATATGGAGGTTCATTATATTCTTCTCTTGGTTTATTTACCTTTTACATTTTTCATACCTACAGAGTCTTGTTGAAAGTGTACAGACAGTGAGCCAATTAGAAGGCTACTGCTGTAGCCCCGGCAAGAGATGATGGTGACCTGAAGTCATGTGGTGGCAGAGGATGAAGATATGGGGATGGATTTGAGAGACGTTTTGGGGGTACAACCAGCAGGGCTTGATGACGGATCTGAGGTTGGGATATAGGGAGTGCTCTAAGTGTAGAATGACACTCACACTTCCGCCTCGCCAATCCAAGTGGATCCAGTGAGAGATAAGGCAACAGATGAAGGGGACCTACTTTGGGGAAGATGTAATGACTCTCACACTGAGCATTTTCAACTTGTGGCATTGGTGCAAACTTCAAGTAGAGGACTTCAGAACACAGTTGGATGTCTCAGTCCTTAATTCCTGGGAGAAGTCTAGTTGCACATAAAATCTGAAGCCACAGGAAAATGCCTGCAAGAGTGTCAACTGATCAAATAGAAAGTCTAGGAGAAACCTTTTTGAGAATAACTCTCAAACCAAGGCTCCTGAGCAGATAGGACATTTAAGGCCAGAAAGTAGGGATATATTTCCATTGTGATAGAAGGGGGGAGAATCAGCGCTCAAGACAGATATGAAGGCAAGGTGGCGGAAGCCTGAGGGAGCATTCATGTGATGACTGCTATTTGTCCATCAATGAGAAGAAGGAGAATGAGCACTGTGGAAACACATAACGACTTCTGGGAAGCCCAGAGACTTAAGCAGAGGTGAGAAATCATGATTTTCCGTGCCACTCCCATCAAAGTTCATCATTGTTTTTCTTACTGTTTCAAGTTTTCTTGCATTTTACCTCATATTATAAGATAGCCCATGATTTGGTAGACAATGAATTACCTTAAACTCAAGTAGATACAGTGTGATTTTTTGCATTATTTCTCCTGATAGGTCTGTGGATACTCAGTCAAAAGAATTAAAGCTATCAGACTGGTTTTTTCCCAGGTAAGAATTCTAAATCCAATATGTGAGATCAATCCTTAGATTGCTCAGTAGAAGGTAACAGACAGCAGCAATACTAACTGGCATTGCAACTGCTGGACGGCAGATGGATCCTTGATAACATTTTAAAAAATAAGCAGTGACCAAGATGCATTGAAAATGGACATTAGGGCCCACATCCTCCAAAAATGAGGGTGTAGAATGACAGGAACCCAAAGGCCCTAAAATTATGGCCGGTCAAAGTGTGACATTTGAGATCATCTGGTTGCTTCTCCTCATTTTGCCAATGAGGGAACCAAAGGCCAAATCACAGGTGGGCCATCTGTGCACTTGACACTTCAGTACGGTGGCTTTCCTCTAGCCTCTCTGCGTCCCTCTTCTTACTACACCCACCGGTCTTTCTCCCTCATGCTGCAGGGTTTCAGGACTTGTCCTAATTAATACTTTGAAAGGAGACATCCAGTTACGATCATGATTAGATAATGGTCTGTGACTCGTCCTCCCATGATATCGTAACCGTTGTCTAAGACACAGAAAGCACATAGATTATTTTAACAGAGAATGTAATATAAAGAATGATTAACTAACATAAAGTTGTTAACTAGGTAACTTGAAAGACCAAAAAGAGAATTCTAAGGTGTCATGGAGGGAAAGATTACAGGAACTATGTTCCTAGGGCCAAAGAAAGGAAAGGAAGAGGCCAAAATTATTAAATCCTAGAAACTTGGAAGGCTTAAACTTAAATGAACTCCATGTGCTGGTATCTCTGAGCTCTTGAAAGGCCTCTTGAGACAGGGAACCAGCCCTCTAGGAAGGGGCACCGAGAGGCTGGGTTTGCAAGTATCAGAAAAGCTGAAATCTGGACTCAACTGCTAGTCCGGGAAGGAACTGCTGTATGTGGGTCTTGCAGGAATGGGAGGCAGTGAGGAGCCCCCTGGAAACAGGAAAGAGCAAGCTCCTTCTTCCTCCAGTGCCCTCTATTAGCAGAGCCTTACAGGGTGCCCGCTGGCAGAGGGCAAATGTGGCTTGCTGAGTATAGTGTTGGGGGTTTAGTCAGGAAAGATGCTAGCATGTTAGGGAGCACAGGATCCCCCTAACAAGACAGGTAAGGCGTATGCTTGTAACAGGGTGATGATTTATCCCAACAATGGAACAAAGGAGAAAACCATATAGTCATTTACACAGATTCCAAATAAGTGACTGATAAATTTCAATTCCCACAGCATATTTTTTTAAACAATAGAAATTTATTTCCTCCCACTTCTGAAGACAGGACGTGGAAGATCAAGGTGTTGGCAAGTTTGGGTTGATCTGAGGCCTCTCTCCAGGACTTGCAGAAGGCTTTCTGACTGCAGTATTCTCACAGGGACTTTTCTCAGCGCAAGCATCCTTGGTGTCTCTTCCTCTTCTTTTAAGGACACCAGTTCTATTGAATTTGGGCTGGATCCTTATATGACCTCGCTTAACCTTAATTACCTCTCTAAAGGCTCTGTCTCCAAATAGTCACGATGGAGATGAGGACTTAACATATGAATTTGGGGGAGACAGCATTCAGTCCATAACTAGTTCTGAAATAGTTAATAGCATTTTTTTCTTCCAAAAGCACTTCAATTTCCATTGCAATTTTCATTTTCTAATTTGATGACCATCAAGATTGAACACTTTCATATGACTATTGGCCATTTGGATATTCACTTCTGTAAAATGCCATTTATATCTGTGGATTTCCTTTCAGCTTTCTTGTTAGCATCCTTGGATGCACAAAATTTTATTTTCTGATGAAGTCTAATTTATTTACTTTTTTTTCTTTTGGTGCCTGTGCATTTTATGCCACATCTAAGAAATGATTGCTAAACCCAAGGCTGTGAAAATTTACTGTAGTTTTCTGAGAAGAGTTTTATCATTTTTACTCTTCTATTTGGCTCTTTGATCCATTTAGAGTTAATTTTTGTATATGATAGAAGAGTCCAACTTTCTTTTTTTTTTTTTTAGTGCAGGTATCCTACTGTCCCAGCACAATTTGTTGAAAAGACTATTTTCCCCCATTGAATGGTCTTCCCACCCTTTATTTAAAGTTAACTGATCATAGTTGTATGGGTTTATTTACAGACTCGATTCTGTTCCATCAATCTATATGCCTATCCTTATGTCAATACCACATTGTTTTGATAGTTGTATCTTTGTAGTAGTTTTGAAATCAGGAAGTGCGAGTCCTCCGATTTGTTCTTTATTTTTCTTTTCCTGGTTGTTTTGCCCATAAAATTCCTTATGAAAAAAAATAAAAGGCAGTTGGAAAATCGATAGTGTATTTGTTTCCTAGGGATGTTGTAACAAATTGCCTACAAACTGCATGACTTAAAACAACATAAATTAATTTTTTTACAGTTCTGGAATCCAGAAATCCAAAATCCCAAGTTATCAGCAGGGCCATGACCTCTCCGAAAGCCCCAGGGAAGAATTTTTCCTGCCTCTTGAAGTTTCTGGTGGCCCCAGGCCTTTGGCTTGTGAGAGCGGAACACCAGTCTCTGCCTCTTTCTTCATATGGCCTTGCCTGTGTCACTCTTCTATGTGCTCTTTATCTTTTTATAAGGACACCGATCGTTGGATTTACAGGCCTAACCTAATTCAGAATGACCTCATCATAATTAGTCGCATATGCAAAGACACTATTTCCAAATAAGATAACATTCTGAAGCTCCAAGTGGATTTGAATTTGGGGGGAGGGGTCACAATTCAACCCACCACATGTAAGAATTATACTGAATCGCTAGACCACTTTCTTGGGTGTATTGTCATCTTCACAATGTAGGTCTCCAATCCATAAACATGGATGTCTTCCCATTTATCTAGGCCTTCTTTTATCTTTCCCAACGTTTTACAGTTTTCATTGTACAGTCTTGCGCCTCCTTTGGCTCTGTGTATTCCTAAGTATTTTATTCTTTTTGTTCCTATCGTAAATGACATTGTTTTCTTAATTTTATTTTCAGTCCATTTCCAGTGTATGGAAGCAACGAATGATTTTTCTTTCATGTTAATCTTGTATCCTGCAATTATACTGTCTATAATTATTAGTTCTAATAGATTATTTTTGTAGATTTCATAGAATTTTTACTAAAAGAGATCATTTTACTTCTTCCTTGGTTGGATGTCTTTTATTTCCTCTTGCCCAACTGCTCTAAATCTCCAGTATCCTGCAATTATAATAACTATAATTATTAGTTCTAATAGATTATTTTTGTAGATTTCATAGAATTTTTACTAAAAGAGATCATTTTACTTCTTCCTCGGTTGGATGTCTTTTATTTCCTCTTGCCCAACTGTTCTAAATCTCCAGTATAATGTTGAATGGAAGTGGATAAAACAGCTTGTCTTGTTCCTAATTTTAGGGGGGAAAGCTTTCAGTCTCTAAAAAATAAGTATGATGGGATCCTGGGTGATTCAGTCAGTTAAGTGTCCAACCCTTGATTTTGGCTCAGGCATGATCTCAGTGTCATGAGATCAAGCCCCGTGTCAGGCTCGGTGCTGAGTGTGGGGCCTGCTTGGGATTCTCTCTCCCTCCCTCTCTCTCTGCTCCTACTGTCCCCCACTTGGGTGTGCATGCTCTTTCTCTATTAAAAAAAAAAAGGTATGATGTCAGCTGTGAGTTTTGCATAGATGCCATTTATCATGTAGAGGGATTTCCCTTTATTCCTAGCTTGTAGAATATTTTTATCATGCAAGAATGTTTTTCAAAACATTATATGCTTTCACTCATACGGGGAATATAAAAAAATGAAAGAGATTAAAGGGGAAAGGAGAGAAAATGAGTGGGAAAAATCAGAGAGGGTGACGGAACATGCGAGACTCCTAACTCTGGGAAACGAACAGGGGTAGTGGAAGGGAAGTGGGCGGGGGGGGGGGGGGGGTGGGGACTGGGTGAGGGGCACTGAGGGGGGCACTTGACGGCATGAGCACTGAGTGTTAGACTATATGTTAGCAAATAGAACTCCAATAAAAAAATAATAAAAAATAAAAAGAATGTCAAATGCTTTTTCTGCATCATTTAAGATGATCGTGTAGGTTTTTTCTTTCATTTTATTAATATGGTATTTTATATTGATCAGCACATGTATGTTGAACCAGCCTGCGTTCCTGGGAATAAATCTCACTTCAGATTTTTTTTTTAAATTTATTTATGATAGTCAAAAAGAGAGAGAGAGAGAGAGGCAGAGACACAGGCAGAGGGAGAAGCAGGCTCCATGCACTGGGAGCCCGATGTGGGATTCGATCCCGGGTCTCCAGGATCGCGCCCTGGGCCAAAGGCAGGCGCCAAACCGCTGCGCCACCCAGGGATCCCCTCACTTCAGGTTTTAATATGCGATTGGATTCAGTTTTGTAAAATTTTGTTGAGGATTTTTTCATTTTTATTCATAATAGATATTGATCTATCATTTTCTTGAGGTGTCTTTTTCTGGCTTTTGTACCAGTAATGCTGGCCACATAATGAGTTTGAAAGTATTCTCTCCTTTTCAATTTCTTTGGAAGACTTTGAGGATGATTGATGTCAATCTGTTAAATGTTTGGTAGAATTTACCAGGGAAGCCATCAGGTCCTGGGTTTTTCTTTGTGGGGAGATTTTGATTACTGATTCACTTCTTTTTACTTGTTCTCTTGTCTTGTTCTAGGTCTTTAAGATTTTCTATTTCTTGGGATGCCCGGGTGGCTCATAGGTTGAATGTCTGCCTTAGGCTCAGGGCGTGACCCCAGGATCCCAGCATTGAGTCCCATGTCGGGCTCCCTGCGGGGAGCCTGCTTCTCCCTCTGCCTGGGTCTCTGCTTCTCTCTGTGTCTCTCATGAATAAATAAATAAAATCTTAAAAAAAAAGATTTTCTATTTCTTCTTCAACTAGTTTTGGTAGTTTGTGTGTTTCTAGGAATTTGTCCATTTCATCTGTGTTATCTAGTAAACTCTTGTGCAGTTGCTTTGGTATTCTCTTATAATGTTTTACTGTCTATAAGGCCCATAGTAATGTCCCCACTTCCATTCCTGATTTTAATAATTTGAGTCACTTATGGATTTTTTTGGTTTTGGTCAATCTAGTTAAAGATTTGTCAATTTTGTTAATCTTTTCAAAGAACCAACTTTTGGCTTCATTAATTCTATCATTTTTTTCTCTTCCTGTATGTCAGTTGTCTCTGCTTCAGTCTTTATTATTTCTCCCTTCTGTGTGCTTTGGGTTTAGTTTGCTGATTTTTTCTAGTTCTTTAAAGTGGAAGGTTAGGCTATTATATATTTCTTCTTTTTTAATGGATATTCTTTAAAACTTTAAAAAAGATTTTATTTATTTATTCATGAGAGACCACAGAGAGAGGCAGAGACACAGGCAGAGGGAGAAGCAGGCTCCATGCACCGGGAGCCCGATGTGGGACTCGATCCCAGGACCCCAGAGTCACGCCCTGAGCTGAAGGCAGATGCTCAACCGCTGAACCACCCAGGTGCCCCATTATTGATTTCATTCCATTCTCAATGAAAAAAGATAGTTTGAAAGTTTCCAAGTATCTTAAGTTTATTGAGATTTGTCTTATGGCTTAACATATGTCTATCCTGGAAAATGTCCCATGTGTATTTGAGAAGAATATGAATTCTGTTGTTGGTTACAGTGTTCCATGTCTGATTCTTCTTCTGCCTGCCCAAATCTGCTGTTGAAATCCAATGGCAAGTTTGTTTGTTTGTTTTCAGCCATTTTACTTCTCAGCTCCAGGATTTCTATGTGGTTCCTTTTATAATTTCTCTTTATTCACATTCCCTATTTGTTAAGCTGTTGTCCTCCTGGTTTCCTTTAGTTCTTTATCCATGGTTTTCTTTGGCCCTTTTAGCACATTTAAAATAGTTAAAGTCTTGTTCTAGTAAGCCCAATGTCTGGGCTTCCCTAGGGATAGTTTTTATTAATTTTTTTTTTCCCTATGAATGGACCATACATTCTTGTTTCTTTGCATGCCTCAACTTTTGGTTGAAAACTAGACATTTTGTATATTATGATTTGGTTGCTTTGGATGTCAGATTCTTTCGCCTGCTCAGAGTTGTTCTTGCTTACTGTGGATTGTAGCTGCTTTGTCTGTTTAGTGACTTTTTCAAACCATTTTTAAAGACTGAATTCTTTGTCTTGTTTGGTCTGAGAGGTCTCTGTTCCTTTAGCTTGTGGTCAGCTAGTGGTTTGGCAGAGATATCCTTAAATGACCAGAGCCAGAGTGGTGGTGATGGTGGTAGTTGGAAGGTTATTGGAGAAGAAGGAGAAGGACGAGAAGGAGGAGGAAAAGAAAAAGAAGAAGAAGAAAATAACCCCCCTCTTGTAAAAACTGACTCTGTGTTTGAGCCCTCCTTCAACACAGTTCAGCTGTTTACAACTTTGCCTTAAGCCTTCACTTCCTGCTTGTACTGAGAGCCTAAGTATCAGCCAGAGGTGAAACCTTAGGATCTTCAGGGATCTTTCCTGAGCATGTAACCTGCTCTGAACATGTGCATGGATTTCTCAATTCCTCATTATACATGGGATCTTGTCAAAGCCTTTACTTTTCAAAGAACTCTCTTTCAAACCTTTCCTCCCAGGCTTCAGCGTATCCAGTGTTTATTCCAACTGTGGTGGCAGGGCTTCTTCCATTTTAAAATGTTTTCAAGGATTGCCCCCTACTTAGCCACTTTTCCCTTTTGAGAGAGTTCTGAGTTAAGTGAAACAAAGGAGAGCACTAGGAATCCATTCCTTTGGAGAACTCTCAGGTCAAAACGGACAAACACAATTCCTTCAGCATTAGACCCACTCTTCTTCCAGAAGCCGATACTCACACTGACACGTGATCTGCTGTTTTCCATACCACTGCCACACTCGGAGGGAGTTGGAGTAAGGCTAAGTTAAAATACTGCAAAGCTTTCCTTCTCCTATTATGTTGTCATCCTTTCCTTAATTTTTGCTTGACTGCTCTAAAATTTTGGCTATTTTCCAGAGTTCGGACAAAGTTGCTTCTGACTGTATGCAGTAATATTAGCCTGGCAGCATTTTAGAGTATGAAACTGGAAAGCTCATTTTTCAAAATATGGTATCTGAAAATAATAAATGTTAAAAAGTCTAAGATTGGGAGACTTTGTTCAAACACAGGTGATATGACTTTAGGCTTTGGGTGACATTTTAACGGTGTCCTCAAAAGATTTTTGGAATCACAGTATGACTAATCTGTACATGTACTTTTGTAATGATCTGACCATTTCTGACAAGCTGTTCTCCTGTATATTGTAACCATCAAGGCTTTGGATTAGAAGTAAGGAAATGCTGCAACCAGACACACTTTAATCATTAGTAACATCTACCAGTTTTATTAAAAGATATACTGTTCATAATTGTTATGTGTTTCTTACAGTAAATCCATGAACCTGACTAACACCAGCTGGTCGGCTCCAATTGTGTGGGAAGGCACTTTTGATGAAGAAGTATTGGAAAAGTATTATGCGAAACATAAAATCACTGTGGGATTGACTGTATTTGCTGTAGGCAGGTAGGTAATGGCAAATGTCCTTTACATTCAAGCTTCTTACTATAGAAAATGAGAGATTATAGGAGCACCAAAAAAAAAAAAAAAAGAAAAATCAAAGAATCAAAACACTTTTTCTTTGGAAAAAAAATCACAATTATCAAGGAAGTCTAGCAAAGAAAAAGTTTGACACAAATTACCAATATTAGGAAAGAAACAGGGTATATCACCTCAGAACTGGCAGACATCAAAGGGAAAATCAGAGACTACTACACTCTACATATACATGTGAAAACTTCAGTGAAACAGACCTTGACAACACTGTCACAATCCACCCAAAATGAAGGTGATCACTTCAGTAGCTCTTTATCTGTTAAGGAAATAGAATTCATAATTTAAAAAACTCCCAAGGTCTCCATGCCCAGATGGTTTCATCAGAAAATTCTACCAAATATTTAAAGAGTTAACATTGGTTCTATGTAATCTCTTTCAAAAAATAGAAGAGAAAGAAACAACACTTTCCAATTCATTTTATGAAGCAAGTGCTGCTCTAATAACAAAATCATACCCAAAAAAGTATTAAGTTGAACAGTGTACATATTACCCATTAAAATTATAAATTTCATCAACTTCATAGTAACTCATTATTAAATATTGATAGTAATTTATTCTTTTTTTTAATAGACCTTTTTTAAAAAAAAGTTTTATTTATTTTTTTAGTAATCTCTACACCCAATGTAGGGCTCAAACTCACAAGTCACATGGTCTTCTGACTGAGCCAGCCAGGCACCTCTGATAGTAATTTATACTTAAACAGAAGATAACTCAGAAGAGGAAGGAAGGAAGGAGGAATCCTTGCTGAAGAAACTTCTGTGTACCTCTTTCCCAGATCCATTCCGATCCCTCTCCATTGCTGCTCCACAATCTGTAAGAGGGCACAGTGAGTGACCCCATGCCAGGGCAGTGCTCTTACTTTCAGGACACAGATGGAGTTTCTGCTTCCTTTCCACGCCCCTTCAGTAGAACACACTTAGAAGAGTCCAATGTAAGTGAAGGACACTGAAACCAAAGCTTCATTAACTTTATCGTAAAATCCCCTTTTTGTGTGTTAAAGAACCCCTGAAAGTCTCAGAAATTAATAGCATCAGGTGCCTCTGAAATTAGGAGTATAGGTGGAACCAAAAACAGAAGGATAGATTGAAAGTATCTATACAGGGGTGCCTGGGTGACTCAGTGGTTGAATGTCTGCCTTTGGTTCAGGTTGTGGTCCTGGGGTCCTGGGATCGAGTCCCGCATCCGGCTCCCTGCATGGAGCCTGCTTCTCCCTCTGCCTGTGTCTCTGCCTCTCTCTGTCTCTCTCTGTCTCTCTCTGTCTCTCATGAATAAATAAATAAATTCTTATAAAAAAAAAAAAAAAAGCATCTGCCTTTGGCTCAGGTCATGATCCCAGGGTCCTGGGATTGAGTCCCAAGTCTGGGTCTCTGCTCAATGAGAAGTCTACTTCTCCCATTGCCTCTTTCTCTCTCTCAGATAAATATATTAAATCTTTAAAAATAAATTAATTAACCTTACCTAAGAAAACATCAGAACCCAAATTGAGGATCATTCTATAAAATACCTGATCAGTACTCTTCAGGGTCAGGGTCATGAATGACAAGGAGAGAAACTGAGAAGCCTAAGGAGGTTAAGGAGACAAAATGATGAAATGCAATGTGTATCCTGGATTGGCACTTGGGAACTAAAAAGGCCATTAGGGTAAAAATGGGTGAAATTAAAATAAAATCTGTGATTTAGTTATAGTATTTAACCACTGGTAATTTCCTAGTTCTGACGAATGTACCATGGTTATATAAGATAATAACATGAAGGTGGGTAGAATACATATGAGAAATCTCTATAATATGTTTGCACTTGTTCTGTAAATCTAGTATCATTCCAAAATAGAAAATTAAAAAAATATATTAAGTTCACAATCGTGTGAGACGATAATAACCTGACAATAACCTTTTTTTCTTGTAAGTGCCTAACAATAGCTTTTGATCCCTGAGACATCCATGTCAAAGACATCCAACTCAAATAAACATATTGCCAGCCTTGACTGTACAGCCAGGCTGTCCATCCCATGAGATTCCCCTTTTATAAAGGCCTGGGTAACCTATGTAACTGACCACTTGAGTGACCCTGTGTTTTCCTTCCTTGCACTTTCATTGTTCCTCTTCAGTTTTAAATAGAAAAACCCTAGGCACTCCACCCCTTAAAGGCAGGAGCCTCAAGGTCCCCCCTTCTCGCTCCCTACCTACGACCTCGTTCTGTGGCCCTGCACTTACCCTGTACCCCTGTACCAGGACTGAGTAATAAACCTTGTTTTGTCAAAGTTCTCTGATGGCTGTTGCTGAGGTGCAGCTTGTAAGTGTCTTAAGAACCACTAGGGCTGGTCCAGCCCAATATTGGCTCTGGTAGAGGAAATGTCTGTGGGGGTCTCACCGCAAGCAGCAGGGCCAAGGTGGGTCCCAGGCATTCCTGGCCAATAGGATTACTACCAAAGACTGAGAACAAAAAAAAAAAAAAAATAGCCCTATATTATTATACTAGACACAAAAATTAATTCAAACGAATAACTAACTTAAAAGTGAAAGTTAAAACGATAAAGCAACTAGAAGAAAATATAGGAGCATATTTTCACTACTTTGAGGAAGCAACCATTTCTGAAACATAATACAAAAGCACTAACCATAAAGAAATGTAGATAAACTGTATTTTTTTGGGTTTGAGTTGCTAGCTTCCAACTCAGTAGAATATTTTAAGTGATATCTTTCATAATTTATCTTACTTTAGTTATTAAATTGCCATAATTTTTAGATATTCCAAACTAGAGAGTTTTTCTCCCAGCTCCATCTGCTATGTTTCTTAAAAATTAGGTCAATATTCAGAATGTATTTTTAATGATTATATAAACATTATTTGAAGCTGAGGTGTGTATGATTACCCTTCCTTTTTTGAATTTACCTGAAGCCATTTATTACTCTGAAATTTTTCAAAGGTTGGAGAGCCCAGAAATGAGAAAGTTTTGTTTTCTAATCCAGCAATCTTAGCACCATATTAAAAAGCCATGAGACACAGTGCAGATAGTGGGGTACTGACTATGCTACCTCAAACCCCTCCTGCCTAACTGTCTTTGTAAAGAAAGCCGCAGACACCAATCACGGCTCTTGCAATGACCCAAGACCCTCTTGCCTACAACCTGCAAAGCAAGCTCCCTCTTCTCTGATAATCCTGAGGACTCTGGCTCTCATCTTGCACTGAGCTCTGTGTTGTTTTCTGATCTCACCAAGTTTCATTCCCTCTCATGGAGAAGTCCTTTTCTCTCCTATAATCCACAGAGCCCCATCAGGAAGAAGAAAGACACATGACTTCACTTGCTTTTACACTGCTTAAATATAACTCAAGAAGTAGATCTAATATTTGGTTTGCTTACTAGCATGTTTGGACAAGCTACAACCAGTGTAATTTAAGTAGCATATGTTCCATTGAAATATAAGACAAGGAAGTTAATCATTTCTTATTTGTTTCACAGATATATTGGCCACTATTTGAAGAAATTTATATCATCTGCAGATATGTTTTTCATGGCTGGCCATAAAGTCATAATTTATGTTCTGATAGATGACTTATCCAGGATGCCTTGGATACAGCTGAGTCGCCTCCATACAATCAAAGTATTTGAAATAAAGCGAGAGAAGAGATGGCAAGACATCAGTATGATGCGCATGAAGACTATTAGTGAACATGTTGTGAATCATATCCAGTATGAAGTTGACTTTCTCTTCTGCATGGACGTGGATCAGATCTTCATAGGGAAATATGGGTCAGAGACTCTGGGGGAGTCTGTGGCTCAGTTACATGCTTATTGGGACAAGGAAGATCCTAAAGAGGTGCCATATGAAAGGAATGAGTCATCAGAAGCATATATACCTATTGGTATGGGAGATTTTTATTACCATGCCGCTGTGTTTGGCGGCACTCCCATCCAAGTACTTGATATTGCCAGGGAGTGCTTAAAAGGAATCATGAATGACAAGAAAAACAGCACTGAAGCAGTGTGGCATGATGAAAGCCACTTAAACAAGTATTTCTTTCTCCATAAACCTACTAAACTCTTATCACCAGAATATTGCTGGGATTATGGTAGAATGAATGGTCTTTATTATCCAAATATCAAACTCTATTGGGCCGTCAAGGATTATAAAAATCTTAGGGTGATAGCACTTTCTTCAAATTTCTGAAATTCAGAGCATCTTTTTGTCTTATTCCTTAGGAAATCAGCACTTGATAAATTTTAGCACTAAAAAAGAATCACTAACAAAATGGCAAGACCACCAGCCCTGCACACTCACACTTTTCCTCGTATTCATTTTGAATTGTATAACATGGGATACAGCCGTTGCAGGATGAATGTATTGACATCAGATAGAGATACGTGATTTCATATCCTGTGTGAATGTTGAGTAAATATTATTTATTGGATCACACTGAACAAAATAAAATCTGTCACAAGAAAATGAAACCTTAAATATCTTTATTGATCTATGTGGATACACATTTCTCATATTGCTTAAGAAAGGGGACTGTCTAGAGGTGTGTCTAGAGGTGTCACTGTAACGATAGTAATGTTCTCTCTATGTAAAATGTCCAAGGTGTTAAGGCTGCCACCAGATGGGCAGAAAACTACTTAGGAAACTTTGAGTCATTCAAAAAGAACTGTATTTAAAACTACAACATTGTCGTAAAAACTAATTGAAGAAAAAAATTAAAATATAGAGAGAAAATTGAAAGCCTCCCGTTTACTCTCCCTTTGAAAATCTATCCTTCAATACTCCTTTTATGTGCATTTACATACCCACCACATGAATATGCACACACACACACTTATTCAATATTTTATACAAACTGATCTGTACCACACCTATGCACATACACGCACACACACAGATTTTATCAGTAGTCAGGGTCCAGTTGGGAAAACAGATTCTATTATTCTTGGTATTTTAAACAGTGGGGATTTAATGCAGGGAATTGGACGTATAAACAAGGTAATAACAGCCAAGGAGCACACAAGAGAGAAGCAGCCTATAATTAGTTTTTCCTGAAGGCAGTGCAGTCCAAAGGCTGAAGGAAAAATTGTAGAATGTCCAGAAAGAGCTGGAACCTAGCATGAGTTGCCTGGCGTGAATGCGGACAACAAAGAGAGGAGTCCCAGTCGCTGTTAACGATGTCATCCAAGGAGACAGAGACAGGAGAGAAATATATAGACTCTTCTCCTTCTCCTACCCTGTTTGCTTTCTACTGTCCAGTGCTATCCACGAGTCAGATGTAAGGGAGTCCGGGAGATGTAGGTCCCTGCCATACTGAGCAGAGCGTGGGAAAAGTGAGAGAGAAATCTGATGCTAAACAGGTAAGTGGCTACCATAGTTCCATTCCAGTACCAGTTCCAGTACCATTTTGCCACAAAACACCCATACTCCTCCTTCTACCCATGCCTCACTCCCATAAAACAACTTCATGTTTCTACCTTGCAGAATTCAACCAACTTTTTATACATGACCACTTCCTTCCCAAGAGGGTGAAACACAAAGTACCACCTGACATCGTTTCCTTCCTCATGTCCAGGAACCCAAGATGATATGAGGTTCTCCCTCAGGACTGCACGTGGTTCTTCAAAGTTTGGTGAACTCTGATCTAAACTATAAAGAAGGGCAGCCCCCGTGGCTCAGTGGTTTAGTGCCGCCTTTGGCCTGGGGCCTGATCCTGGAGACCCGGGGTCGAGTCCCACGTCAGGCTCCCTGCATGGAGCCTGCTTCTCCCTCTGCCTGTGTCTCTGCCTCCCTCTGTGTGTGTGTCTCTCGTGAATAAATAAATAAAATCTTTTAAAAAATAAAACTGTAAAAAAAAAAAAGAATAACTAACACTCCTCATTTTAAAAAAAGTAGGAGGAGCAGGAAAAACGGAAAATAATTGGTTAACACATAAAAAGGTACATATAGAGAACAATATATACTGATATTTGTAATATAAAAACACCTGCCTGCTGTAGTCCTCACTTCCGCAGCCAGTTCTAAGGTCAGGTTCCTGTTGACCACGTCTTTCTTCCACACCAACTCTATTGTTCTTTACCCTCTGCTAGAAGCTCCGCTGAATAGGGTTCTTTACTAGTGACATGACATAAACCTCTTCCCTGTGGGATCTGAGTCTTTAGTGGGCCTATTCATTCGCTTGCCATGGTTTTCCCTTAACAAGGACTGTTGGATAACATAGTTTAATAGGGTCCCAGAGAACACCTTGAATTCTAATTATAGCCCTCATTCCACTATTGTGTAATAGCAACCTGCTTTCGTCTTGATAACTGTGATCAGTTTCCTGATCCAGTGTAGAGACCCCTTCTCTGGATGTTGATTCAGCATGATGAGAATGCAAAATGGCTAGGGGAAGTCTCAGGTCCCAATTCAATGAGACCATCACTTTGTTTCCTTATGCACTAAGACCTCCAAACTCACTGAGCCCAAGGTTGCAGGGAGGGAAGTGAAAATTGCTCCAGTAGATTATTTGGCGTAAATGTAAAAGAAAGCCTCACATCTCTACTTGCTAGTTCCAGGACCCATGCATCCTGGCTTGAGGAAGACAATATGATATAATGACCATTATTTTAAGATATATCCCATACTTTTAGGACAGCACCCCAACCTCACCAAATGTTGTCTTACAGCTGATACTGTGAGTCTTCTCGAGGCCATTTCATAAAGTTAGATGCTTTTGGGTCATGAGTTACATGGTAAGACCGGTGAATTCCATGGACAGGAGCCTATTGTTGCACTTGACAATAAAATCTATCTCCTTGCCAGAGACTATGAATAAAACATTCTGGGGCAGCCCAGGTGGCTCAGCGGTTTAGCACCACCTTCGGTCCAGGGCGTGATCCTGAAAACCCAGGATCGAGTCCCACGTCGGGCTCCCTGCATGGAGCCTGCTTCTCCCTCTGCCTGTGTCTCTGCCTCTCTCTCTCTCTCTCTCTCTCTCTCTCTCTCTCCCGAAAAAATAAATAAAATCTTAATAAAATAAAATAAAACATTCTGTAAGCCCACAAGTGGTGCTGCTGGCAGAAGCACTATGGAAAAGGAAGGTATGTCTGTACTCAGAATATATTTGCTTGGGGACACATTCCTTCCCCTTCCTTGATGAAAAAGATCCAATGTAACTACTATGCCACCAGTGGCCAGACAGTCCCTCAGAAGAAAGGAGTCATAAGATGCACTCAGAGTGGCCTTTGCTCTTGGTGGTTTGCACATTTAGCAGCAGAGAAAGCCAGATCCTCATTGATGGAAGGAAGTTTTTCTTACTGAGCTACTGGATAGCTTCCATCCCTGCCACTAAGGCCACTTTGTACATGGGTCATCACAAAAGCACTGTGTGGCTGCAAAAAAGAGGCTGACTGATATCATAGAACAGATTTTTCCCTACTTGATTACAGAGAGCCTTCTCTACTAAGATTGCTCTTTGATGAGAATTTTCATGAGATACTCACAGCCTTGCACTCTGTTCCTATTTCAGAAGCCCATAAAGGACCTCAGTCTTTCTTGTCACCAATTTTTCTACCTGCCTGAGTACAATCTTATGGAAATGACTTCCAATGATAACGGATTACACTGCAAATATCCAAGTGTTTAGTTAGTTGGATCAGAAAGCATTAAGTTCATGGTGGGTAGGAGAGGTCATAGTTCAAGCAAAATTTAGAATCCTATGTGTCCAGTGAATAGATACTTCTCTACCTGGCTACACAAAATGCTCTATCTAGTATCTATATTTGCCACTTTAACATGCCAAGGGGCAGAGATCCTTGCTCTGCAGTCTATCTTACATGGAGCCTTCTCTTGCTCCGAGTCTCTCTCAAAACTGGCAGGGTATTGGTTTCTCAATATACAGGTCAGAGTGGCACTCGAGTACAATATATGTTGCTTCCTATATCCAAAAAGTCCCACCGAGCTTTACACCTACTCCGATTTGTTGATAAGTGGTGCAAGGTGCAGGAACTTGCCTAGAGCCAATAACACTACATGCTCTGCAGAAATCTCACTGATGTGTCAGGCACCTGATTTTTTCTTCCATCTCCTGGCATACATTTGTATTAGCATGATATCTGGGATTCTTGCTCCTTTCTGCTCAAAATGCTCAGCATGGTGTTAACAATGGTATCCTGTAAGAGGTGCAGGTGGTCAAGGAGGCCGTGGACTGTATTATGATAACTCAGGAGAGTTTGTGTAACTCTGAGGTTTACTGAGGCTTCCGTCAGGTAAAACCAAACTGCTTTTGATAATCCATTCTAACTGGTATAAGGAAAAACATCTGTTACCCGCAGACCAAATACCAGGGACTGTGTTCATTTGCTCGAGCAAAAATACAACAGTAGACGTAGCTGTAATTGGAGTCACCACTTAAGGAACTTCATAATGATTCCCAGGCATTCTACAAATATAGATGGAAATATGATGATACAACTTGACTGGTTTGCATATTTTATGGTCAAACAAGCAAGGATATTAATAAATCTCAGGGAAGTGTACCTGTTTCAGTAACATCAGAACTTTAGCTCAATTCAATATTATATTCCATTCATCTCAATCTAATATCAATAGATATTAAACAAGGATGTAATAGAAATCAACAGCCTGCAGTGTTCAAGTATTTAATGGTGATCTTTACAATCTCCAGAGGGAGGTCTTCTTATTATATGGCTTTTGATTTACTATTTTAATAAGAAAGCCTTTTCCATTGGCTTCATTTTGACCCTTCTCACCACATTAGCCCTTACACCATGAGTCAGAGACTAATGTAAATACTTCAGTAGTTGCTGAATGTAAATATTTAAAGCATGAATTCAGGAATTTAGAGACCACAGAGTGGCTCTTCTATATGATGGGACCACTGTGAGATAAACTCAGGGTGGAATTTAATTTATCCTCTATTCTCCATAAGCCCTCACTCTGTTTAGTAGATCACAATGCTATTTTCATCTTTCAGAAATTGTCAACTCTGAGCTAGTGTCCATTCTGCATTTTCCTCCAGGGATACAGTCATCCTACTAAATGACCACAGGTCCTCTCTTGAGGCAACATAGACTCCTCTTCAATCAAGAGACTCCCGGTCTGTAAACTGGCTGAGGTACGGGAACATGATGAGATACTATAACTTGTTGACAATTCAACTCAGGTTTCTGCTCACCAGGTCTAGGGTTACCCCAATAATGTAAATCCCATAATTCTCACTGAAATCTGAGAGTCCATTTCAATATCAGTATGTCTCCACACTGATTCATTTCTCAAGGACTTAATGAAAGAGAGAGTCCTCTGAGCTCCCCCAACTCCACCCTGGAACATTGTTGAGGGGCAGGAGATGGTGTGAGCACAATAAATTCGCTTCAGCATTTCTGTCTCCCTAAACATTTGGATTTCTTCTTTTTTTATTTTTATTTTTTATTTATTTATTTTTTTTTTTGGATTTCTTCTTCTACATCATGCCAGAAAAGCTATGACATCTTAGCCTCATTGAATGTAGGTTACCACTGAATTCAAATTTCAGTTAACATCCAAGAAAACTCTTAGAACCACTTATAACTGACAAGGACAACATATTAAATCCAGAATATCAGGTAAATGTACCTGTTTTAATGACTTCAGAACTTCAGCTCAATCCAATATTCTACTCTATTCATCCCAATCTAATATCATTAGAATCCATTCTCGCATGTGTTTCCCTACTAATACAAATAAGCAAGAGCTTGAAATTCTTTTAATGTACCTATCCCCTACTGGAACAGACCTTGAATCACCTCCATGAGGCATGCTGTTTCTGACTCTAGGTATTAGGTCTTTATGCAATGAGAACAGGCATGACCTTGTAAATCCAATATCTTAGTTGAGACCTTTATGGTATCTTTAAGCAAGGAAAGGCTTATTTTCTCAGAGAGTTGAAGGGGAGTTGTTTCCACTGACAAGGGAAGCTCAGAAGGATTAGAATTACAAGCTCTCAGATTCTTCTGAATCCACCCAAATGTTCTCTTTCCAAATATAGGGGTCCCAGTCTTTCCAAATTCTCTAATTTTAACATGAGACTTTTCCCCACATTTGTATTTAAATTCCATTTAGTTAACAACACACTGTAACATTAGCTTCAGATGTAGAACCTAATGATTTGTCACTTACATACAACACCCAGTGCTCATCACAAGTGCCCTCCTTAATCCCCATCCCTCCACCGACCTCCCTCCAGTAAGTAACCCTGTTTGTTCTCTATAGTTAAGAGTCTGTTTTCTGGTTTGCCTCCCTCTCTTTTTTTAATCCTCTATGTTTATCTGTTTTCTTTTTTAATTCCCCATGAATGAAATCTTATGTTATTTGTCTTTCTCTGACTTATTTTGCTTAGCATTATACTCTCTAGCTCCATCCACGTCATGACAAGATTCCATTCTTTTTGATGGTTGTGTAATATCCCACTGTATACATATACCACCTCTTCTTTATCCATTTATTAGTTGATAGACATCTGGGCTCTTTCCCATAATTTGGCTATTGTCGATAATGCTGCTATAAACATCAGGATGCCTGTATCCCTTTGGATCAGCATTTTTGTACCCTTCGGGTAAATACCTAGTAGTGCAATTACTGGGTTGTAGGGTAGGTCTATTTTTAACTTCTTTTTTTTTAAGATTTTATATATTTATTAATGAGAGACACAGAGATGTAGGCGGAAAGAAGAGCAGACTCTATGCAGGGAGCCCAATGTGGGACTCGATCTCAGGACCATGGGGGCACACCCTGAGCCAAAGGCAGAAACAACCACTGAGCCACCCAGGTGTCCCTATTTTTAACTTCTCGAGGAACCTCCATACCATTTTCCAGAGTGGCTGCACTGCATTCCCACCAATACAAGACACTTTTTGAAGTTTTATGTAAAGTTTATATTCTAATTATGTATATCACATCATTCAATTTGCGGCCTTATCCTCAGACATGTGTGCCTTATGGCTACATGTGCATATGTACACATGTATGCACAGGCTCCAAAGGAACCAATCTTGGTCTGGCCCAAGCCTTGAGCTGAAATTTCCAATTTTTAGACTTAACGTTTTGTTTCTGTAAACTCTCTAGAACAGTCAGAAGCAGCAATCCCATCTCAAAGACCTGGCACTTGTTATGGCCACAATGGCGAGTACAATACCTATGACATGCCCTAAAGTCTTCCCTTCAATGTATTTCCTATCAAGCAATAATAATGACAAAATAATTTAAATAGTTGTGATGTCACTACATGCCACAGATTTCTAGTAACCCACAGTAGGACAGGATTCTACATGATAGACAAGCAGATGAGCGACCCAAAACCAGAATCCCACTTTGAGAGACCCTTTCTTAGGGCCCTTGGTAGTAAACGTAAATATTAGTAAACGTAATATTTAGTATCCCCTCTCTGTGTTCATGCCCATTTTACATTGCCCCAGTTGATGTTCTCCAACAGACATGTGAATACAGACCAGCAAGCCCCCAACCAACTGACCAACTGTGCGCTCCCCCTTCTGACATCAGCTAAGCCTGGCCCAGATCAGCCTCCAGACCCATGAGCAAAAATAATGCATCATTGCTTTCAGCCATTAAGGTTTGAGTGGGTTGTTATACAGCAAAAATTGTTATCAGAGCCCTCCTAGTCTTAGGAACTATTATCAGTCAGGGTCCAATCAGGAAAATCAGGGTATTTCAAATGAGAGATTTTAATTTGAGAACTGGTTACACAGGTGATAGGACTGCTATGGAGCCAGATGGGACATTGAGGAAATTGAGAAGCTGTGACTACCCCGAGAGCCAGAGCAGCACAGGAAGGATGTGGTGGCACCAAAGGTTGAGAGCCAGGGCCATCGTTGGGGCTGGAACCCATTGCTACCACAAAGGGCACAGCTATCTGGTGGGAGCTAGAGTCACAGAGTGGACTTTAACTTTGGCTTTATGCTTTTTCTTTAAGCTCTCTAGTGCCATTAGACACAGCCACTTCACCTACCTGTTGGTCCTTGATTTCTTTATGTCCTTCATTTTGTTAAGTACATTAGTATATGTGCACAGCACAGTACCTGGTGCATGAGTATCATAGGAGTCATCATTATCATATATTTTGCCCCAAATCCTTTGCCTTTGATGAGCATCTAAGTCATGGGAACCCAGGGACAATGTTTACTACTATATTCCACAGGGTGCCAGAACCCTATCTCTGAATACTAAAGTGGTTTTTAAAAAACTGACTTTAGACCCAAACAAGGCCTGAAAACCAACTCTAGATTCCTCCTATTTCCCTAAAAGTATGTGCTTACAAACCCTCACTCTGGCACCCAAACCTGAATTTGTTGGGGCATTGATACTGATTCTGATTCATCCAGACAGAGAAAGAACTTGTGAAATGGCATGTTGGGTAAAAATATGGACCCGTCAAATCTTAGCAGCCTTACACAAAAACAAGTTTCTCACTCACTCTACATATGCAAGTGAGGGCTGGAGCCAGAAGTCTGCTCCAAGTTACCAGTTGCAGACCCAGAACAATAGAGAGTCCACTATCTGTGATAGTTCTTGTCACAGTGTCAAGGGAAGAGACATACCGGAGAATCACGCAGGGGCTCTTCGGTGCCTCAGCCTGGAATGATCACACGCCCTTGCTAAATGCAAAAGGGCTAGAAAGCAGTGATGAGTGACAGCAATGTTTACTACAGAAGAGTAGGAAGCAGCTCACCATCCTTAGCAAGTAACTGCTGGAAAAGAAATATAAATGGAGGGGATCCCCGGGTGGCTCAGTGGTTTAGCGTCTGCCTTCCACCCAGGGCGTGATCCTGGAGACCCGGGATCCAGTCCCACGTTGGGCTCCCTGCATGGAGCCTGCTTCTCCCTCTGCCTGTGTCTCTGCCTCTCTCTCCCCGTCTCTCAGGAATAAATAAAATCTTTTTTAAAAATTAAAACCAGGAAATACAAATGGACAGTACGCAGATTGTGTATTTCCTTTTTTTAAATAAATTTATTTTTTATTGGTGTTCAATTTGCCAACATATAGAATAACACCCAGTGCTCATCCCGTCAGTGCCCACCTCAGTGCCCGTCACCCAGTCACCCCCACCCCCCGCCCACCTCCCCTTCCACCACCCCTAGTTCGTTTCCCAGAGTTAGGAGTCTCTCGTGTTCTGTCATCCTCGCTGATATTTTCACTCATTCTCTCTCCTTTCCCCTTTATTCCCTTTCACTATTTTTTATATTCCCCAAATGAATGAGACCATATAATGTTTGTCCTGCTCCAATTGACTTAGTTCACTCAGCATAACACCCTCCAGGTCCATCCACCTTGAAGCAAATGGTGGGTATTTGTGTGTTTCCTGTGGGGGAAATACACAGGTAAGATCCTGCCACAGGTACAATCTGAATACCAATGGCTGATCCCAACACCGTCATCGCCCTGCTGATCTCCATGCCTTTGAAAATATCTTGCGTAACGTTAGCCCTTGACTCTGTTACACATAATTTCAAATTGAACCCCCTTAAGGTTCAAAGTCCCAGGTAGGAGAATCTGATTAGAATGCCAGGAGTTTAGGTTGTGGGTTCACCATTTAGCTGCAAAGGATGGGGAGAGGAAATTTCTGCCTATTGCACCTTCCACAGTGAACATAAGGATGCTCTTGCTTCTTGAATTTAAGATTCCCTATAAATGGTGTTTGGGTTTCTGGGCATATAAAACATAAAAACATGCATTCTGTAGTTTAACAGTTTTGCATAATTAGGAATTTTATATAAACAGAATTACACAGTATGTGACCTTTTTTGGTCTGGTCTCTTTCACAGCATCATTATTTTAAGGTTCATTTATGTTGTTGCACATATCAGTGCTAAGTACTATTCCATCACAATGACACACCATAGTTTGTTCATCCATTCACTTATTGATGAGCATTTGTCGGTTCCGCCTTTTGGCTACAACCAAGAAAACTACTATGAGCCGTCATGAACAGCTTTTTCTTTTTTTAAAAGATTTGATTTACTTATTTGAGAGAGAAAGAGAGATCTAGAGAGAGCACAAATGGGGGGGGGGGCGAGGAAAAGGAGAAGCAGGGACGCCTGGGTGGCTCAGCGGTTCAGCGTCTGCCTTCCAGCCCAGGGCGTGATCCTGGGGTCCCAGAATCAAGTCCGGCATCGGGCTCCCCAGAGGGAGCCTGCTTCTCCCTTTGCCTGTGTCTCTGCCTCCCTCTGTGTGTCTCTCATAAATAATAAAATCTTTAAAAAAAAAAAAAAAAGGAAAGGGAGAAGCAGACTCCCCTCTGAGCCGGGAGCCCAACGCAGGGCTTCATCCTAGGACCCTGGGATTATGACTTCAGCCGAAGGCAGACTCTTAACCGACTGAGCCACCCAGGTGCCCCTCTGAATTTTTTACTGTGTATGTGTCTTTCTTTTTCAAAAAGAAAAAACTATTTCAAAAGAAGAGTATCTTAAAAGCCATCTACAAAAAACCTACAGCAAATATCATTCTCAATGGGGAAACACTGGGAGACTTTCCCCTAAGATCAGGAACATGACAGGGATGTCCACTCTCACCACTGCTACTCAACATAGTACTAGAAGTCTAAGCCTCAGCAATCAGGCAACAAAAAGAAATAAAAATTTTTAAAAAGCTTCTGCACAGCAAAAGAAACAGTCAACAAAACTCAAAGACAACCTACAGATGGGAGAAGATATTTGCAAATGACGTATCAGATAAAGAGCTAGTTTCCAAGATCTATAAAAAACTTATTAAACTCAACAGCAAAGAAACAAACAATCCACCATGAAATGGGCAAAAGACACGAACAGAAATCTCACAGAGGAAGACAAAGACATGGCCAACACGCACATGAGAAAATGCTCCGCATCACTGGCCATCAGGGAAATACAAATCAAAACCACAATGAGATCCCATCTCACACCAGTGAGAATGGGGAAAATTAACAAGGCAGGAAACCACAAATGTTGGAGAGGATGCGGAGAAAGGGGAACCCTCCTGCACTGTTGGTGGGAATGTGACCTGGTGCAGCCACTCTGGAAAACTGTGTGGAGGTTCCTCAAAGAGTTAAAAATAGACCTGCCCTATGACCCAGCAATTGCACTGTTGGGGATTTACCACAAAGATTCAGATGCAATGAAACGCCGGGACACCTGCACCCCGATGTTTCTAGCAGCAATGGCCACAATAGCCAAACTGTGGAAGGAGCCTCGGTGTCCATCGAAAGATGATGGATAAAGAAGATGTGGTTTATGTATACAATGGAATATTCCTCAGCCATTAGAAACGACAAATACCCACCATGTGCTTTGACGTGGATGGAACTGGAGGGTATTATGCTGAGTGAAGTCAGTCAATCGGAGAAGGACAAACATTATATGGTCTCACTCATGCGGGGAATATAAGAAATAGTGAAAGGAGAGGAACTGAGTGGGAAAAATTAGAGAGGGAGACAAACCATGAGAGACTCCTAACTCTGGGAAACAAACACAGGGTTGTGGAAGGGGAGGCGCGTGGGGGGATGGGGTGAGTGGGCGATGGGCACTGAGGGGGACACTTGATGGGATGAGCACTGGGTGTTAGACTGTACGTTGGCAAATCGAACTCAATTAAAAGAAGAATAATATAATAAAGGTACACGCTATCTTAAATTAAGAGTGATTATCTCAGAAGAGGGTGATTACATTTGATTATCATTTTCTTGTTTGTGGTTTTATGCACTTGACAAATTTTGTAACATGAAAATGTGTTACTTTGACAATCAGAAAGTACTCATAAAACATTCCTAGAAAGGATAAGAAGGAATTAGCTTTACCTGGGATAGTTGGACAATGACTAAAAGAGGATGCGGAAAAAGAGGGCGCATGTTTTTTGTCATTTATTGATACCTACATACACTCACAGCACAATGTATTCAAAATACATTTCTGTAAGTAAAAATCAGTCATCAAGAAAGATAAGAAGGGATCCCTGGGTGGCGCAGCGGTTTGGCGCCTGCCTTTGGCCCAGGGCGCGATCCTGGAGACCCGGGATCGAATCCCACATCAGGCTCCCGGTGCATGGAGCCTGCTTCTCCCTCTGCCTGTGTCTCTGCCTCTCTCTCTCTCTCTCTCTGTGACTATCATAAATAAATAAAAAAATAATAATAAAAAAAATATTAAAAAAAAAAAGAAAGATAAGGAAACACAACAAAGGAAACTAAAAGCAAACCATTTTTAAAAACCCTTTTTCAAATGGGACAAAGTTCCACCATCTGGCAGCAAGGAGAACTTGCGACCACATGTATCATTACGACAGTATCATTGTGACTTTCTAATGCTTTCATCATCAAGAGTCTGGTGACATCACCACAAGCAAAAGATTCAAACATAAGGAGAGTATTTTACAATATCTGATTTTTAAAATACAGATTCAAAAATATAGTGATTGGGAAACACCCTAGGACTTCTTCTTTTTTACATCACCAAAACTAAAGGTAAGGCTCTTAGGGAGAAACTGTATAAAAGGTGGACAATTTGGCAAAATCACAGGTAGGGGTCATTCCCAGACCTTGCCTTAAAAGTATATTGTACAAAATAGGTGACACTTCAACATATTACAGGCCCTTAAGAATAGTATCTTTGAAGGTGCGCTCTCAGAAAATAATCTGATAGATGGACTCTTACCCCATACATAGGATAACTTTTTTTGTTTTTTTTTTTTTAAGATTTATTTACCTGAAAGAAAGAGAGTGCAAGCGGAGGGAGGAGCAGAAGGAGAGGGAGAGAGAGAAAATCCCCAAGGAGACTCCCTGCTGAGCTCGGAGCATGACATCGGGCTGGATCCCAGGACCCGGAGATCATGACCTGAGCCAAAACTAAGAGTTGGACACTTAACTGACAGAGCCACCCATGCCCCTGTAATATTTTTAAATTTAAAAGGTGAATTTAAAAATTCCACATTGTTGGAACTAAATTGTAGAACTAATTGTCCAACTAATTGTTGGAACTAAAATTGTGTCAAATTCAAGCCTTCCCGGTCTGGTATTGTCTATAGAACAGTCCAACAGAAATATAATGCAAACCACACTTGTAACTTTAAACATTCTAGAAGCCATATTGAAAGAGGTAAAAAGAAGAAACAGATTAAATTCATTTAAATATTTTATTTAATCCACCATATCCAAAATTTCATTTCAACATTTCATCAATATACACAATCATTAATGAGATATCTTACGTTATTTTTTCAATAATGAGTCTTCAAACTCCACTGTTTGGACTAGCATTATTTCAAGCACTTACTAGTCACTTGTTGCTAGTGGCCACCATGTTGGAAGGTCAGATCTAAGCATCTTGCTCATTACATAAGTGTTTAAAAAGTAAGTATCAGAGGCCTCCATTTTACTCCAACACATAACCCAAAAGCAGGACCTGTTCTTGGATGATGCCTACTGAAAATCAATTTATGCTTGTCAATAGAAATCCTTTTTTTTCCTTAAGTAAACTCTACCCCCAATGTTGGGCTCAAACTGATGACCCCAAGATCAAGAGTCACATGCTCCACTAAGCCAGGGAGACGCCCCATAGGCAAAGAGAAACCCTATCTAACACCTTCAGCACAAGCTCAGTGCATTGGCTGGAGCCAAATATTCTATTTTGGAGTGTAGTGCCTTTATTTTAGATTTTATATCACTGTTTACAAGAAAATACCTTTAAGAAAGCTCGTATGTTTTTTAGGGTTACTAGTCCTATAGTCTTTGAATAAATTATTAGTCTTCATACCTTTGTGAGGAAAAAATATATAAAAATAAACTTTGAGGGAAGAATATATTCCATTGCATAAAAACATCATAAGGACCTCATTTTCTTTTCTCAAAAGCATAAGTGAAAAAGAATGACAGTTTTACCGCATTTCCTTTAGGCATTCAAGGTGGACTTTGATAAAGGAAAAGGAATCTTACAGACATTCTGCATCGGATCTAAAAAGTATCAGTCAGCATCCTGACATTTTTGTAGGCACTTCAAACAAAATATGTGGTTTCCCTAAATCTGCCTTCTTCCTGAAGCCAAGCATTCTAGAATTAGAAATCAGACACTTTGGTGGCCAAATTTCCATAAATTGATTCCCTGATTAGTTAATTAGAAGATGGCAAGGAAGTTGTTTCTTACTTTCCAAAAAAAACCCTCCTTTTCTCCTCTTTTTTTTTTCCCTAGGGGAGAATGAACTCTAAATGGAAGATGCTGTTATTAACTTCATTTGCTTTATTGCTGATATTGATTAAGTATCATTCCCGGTAAATATAAAAGATTGATGAATCATCACCTTTTTTTAAAAGAATTTATTTATTGATCCATGAGAGACCCAGAGAGAGAGAGGCAGAGATGCAGGCAGAGGGAGAAGCAGGCTCCCTGGGGGGAACCCCATGTGGGACTGGACCCAGGACCCTGGGGTCACGCCCTGGGCCGAAGGCAGATGCTCAACCGCTGAGCCCCCCAGGTATCCCTGAATCACCATCTTTAATGATTGGCAGAGTTGATCTTAAATGCAGAGTTTTGTCCAAAAATTGTTAATATACACTCCCTAAGTTAATTGGAGATTTCTCCTCTTTGAGGAACTATTTAAATTATAAATATATCCTTTTATTTTTCAACATTCAACAAATATTTATTGAGCATCTTTTTGGCACCAGGTCCTGTGCTAGGTGCTGGGAAAACAGTAAAACGGCCACCCAAAGTGACTGCTCTTACGCAGCTTTATATTCTAGGTGGAGAAGATGGATAATAAGCAAAGGAATATATAATATAAGGTCAGGAGCTTTGTATTTTATATAAGAAGCTATGAAGAAAGAAATAAGGCAAGATAAGAACAGAGAGAGTGTTGGGCACTATTTTAGGTACATTTTAGCTTAAAGTTATGACAGTGTCCCACCTGATAGGAACAAGACTCAGAGTAACCCGCTACAGAAACAGCTGTACCGGGAATCTGTTAAGCTGCTAGAATTCTCTCATAGAAAAATTCCAATTCTCCCCTCCTCCATGCCTTCCTCTTTATTCTCTTTAAGCAAACCAACGTTCCTGACTGCTATTGGCAAATCAGCTATATTGTGCGAGCGGATGTCTTTTGAAACGAACCTGGCTTTGGTATCATGTTCTAGATGTTACCTCCCAGGGTGTAAAGGACTCGTTGTCACTTGTAATAATATTATTATAATCTTTTTGAAGATAATGGACTCAGTCAAACAGGAGACCACAGCTCGTTGCAGGCCTGGATTCCAGACCTACAATGCCATGTCAGAACTGGATGCCATGTATCCAGAACCATAGCATTATGCCTGGCACATAGTAGATATTCAGTAATTATTTGGCTAACAAGTGGGTAAGTGAATGGATTCGAATTCCAGATTTTTTGTTATTCCCATTTGCATGGGCATTTGTTCAAATTCAACACTAAAGTATCTTTTTTCATTTATGTAAAGAATGAACAATCATCTACAGGAGACAAATCTCTGCTGGTAAGAATCTTTGTTCTGTAAGTAGTCTACAAACTGCACTGAGGGCAAACTGCCTGGAGTCAAGTGAGTTCTAATGGTGATGGCAGTCAAAAGGAGCAGAAAACTGGGCAGAAATCTCTAGAGACAACCATAGACAAATTTCCTGAGTATCAGTTTGGAAATATTTGAGGCACGTGTACATGTACCCGTATATGAGTTTTCATGAACGTGTGTGTGTGTGCAGGTCTCCAAATTTTGCTCCCTCAACACACTCACCTGCTTATACCAGACAGATTTTTTCACATTTGCTATAGTTTAAGTATCTCTGTCTGGATGATATTTTCCTGTAGATTAATAGACCTTGTAGTCCGCCATATTTTCTACAATGACCATTTTGTAGAACCCAAGAAATTAGTGAAACCAACTCCCCCCCAAAAAATAAGCTTTTAAAAAAGTTCTCCATTTGTCACTATACATTTTTAATGAAGTTAGGCATGGTGGACAAATTGGATTTTGAAAAAGCATGAGTCTTGAGCAATCCTTTATTAAAATATTTTTGGCTAAAAACACCTCTGAAATGTCAAAATGGGATGCACTTTCAAAGTTATTATTTAATATTTGATTTTGTAATTATGGATTCACAGGAAGTTGCAAAGACAGTAACGAGGTCACATGTACCCTTCACTCAATTTCCCCCAGTGTTACATTTACATAATTGTCATGCAATATCAAAACGGGAAATTGATGCTGGGGACAGTATATATATATATAATTATACACCATCTTATCATGTGTGTAGGTTTGTAGACTGCCACAGCAATCAATACACAAAACTATTCTATCACCACAAAGACCTCATCTGACCTACCAATTACACTCACTCCCAACCTCCTCTCCTCAACCTTTTCTAACCCCTAGTATCACGAACCTATTTTTATCTTTATAATTCTGTCACTTTGGGAATGTTTTATAAATGGAAGTATGTGATCTATTGAAATGAGCTTTTTTTCACCCAGGATAACGCTTTTGAGATCCAGCCACCTTTTTATCTCAATAGATCACTCCTTTTTTGTTGCTCTGTAGTATTCCATGAAGGGATGTGCCAAAGTTTGTTTAACCATTACCTACCTATTGGGGGAGTTTTTAAAAAAGACTGATTTCTTTATTTGAGAGAGAGCATGAGTGGGAGCAGCAAAGGGAGAGGGAGAAACAATCTCAAGTAGACTCGCTGCTGAGCACAGAGCCTGACACGGGGCTTAATCTCATGGCCCAGAGATCACTACCCAAGACTAAACCAAGAGTCAGGCACTTAACTGACTGCTCCAACCAGGTGCCCCTACTGGGGGACATTTTGGATGACAGCTCTTTTCTTACAGCATCTGAAAAATATTGTTCCACTTCCTTTTGGGTCCATAGTTTCTAATAAAAAAAAATCCATTTTCATTCAAATTAATTTTCCCCTATAGGTGAATCATTTCTGTTTTCAAGATTATTTTCATGTTTAGCTTTCTCTTCACCTTTAGCTTTCAGAAATTTGGCTAGTAATGTTACTTTGCATCTTTTAAGATTATCCTGTTTGGGGTTCACTCAGCTTCTTGAATCTGTATGTTGGGGGGCATGTTCAGTCATATTTTTAATACTTTTTCAGCCCCATCCTCTTTCTTTCTTTTTGGGATGTTAGATCTTTTGTTTTGGTCCTACATATCTCTGAGGCTTGTTCTTTTTCCCTCCCCATGCCACCCACCACTCCCCCCCACCCCGGTTTTTTCCTGTTGTTCAGGTTGAGTGATTTGTTATTCTATCTTCAAGTTCGCTGATTCTTTCCTCCATCCTCTCCATTCTGCTGTTGAGCCTATTTCTTGAGTTTTTATTTCAGTTTTATATTTTAAGTTCTAAAATTTCCATTTGGTTCTTCTTTACATCTTCCATATCTTTAATAAGACTTTCTATTGCTTTGCTGTGACTTCCTATTTTTTCACGTTTCAAGTGCTTGCAATTTCTCATTGAAGCACTTTTACAAGCAGCTGCTTCAAATTCCTTGTCAGATAATTATAATTGTGTTATCATGCCATCTATAGATTATCCTTTCTCAATCACATTGAGATCTTCCTGATTCTTGGTATGATAAGTGATTTGTTTTCATTGAAACTTGGACAATTTGGGGTATTACAAAACTCTGGGTCTTATTTAAATCTTTTGTTTTCACAGGCATCCTCTAACATTGCTGCAGCTGGGAAATAGAATGGCACCACCTCATTTCTGTCACTTGAGGGATGAAACTTTTGACTCTTGACTCTGCCTCCCTTGAAACTCAATGAGGAGGGGCTCCTTGTTACTAATGAGCAGGGATGAGAGTTTGGGACCCCCACGTGGTCTCTACTGACACAACCACAGGGGGACTGCTACAACTGCTGAGCAGTGGTGACAGTTTTAACCCCCATTAAACTCCTTTAACTCCACACCAGTGGGGGAGGGAGGGGATTCTCATTTATGGTCTGGTGAGGGTAGAAATCTAGGCTCTCTACTTGGCTTTTGCTGGAGAGATGGATATGGGGCCACGGTTTTTCCGTAGTATTGGCCTGGAAAACAGTGAGTAGTATCTACAAGTTCTCTGCCTTGGTGGGTGGCCCTTAGCTATCAAGAGCAGCCTTTATTCAGGGCTTTTTTTTTTTTTTTTGGTCTGTGCCCATGCGTCTCTGGATTGCTAGCTTCTCTGGCACTCAATCTGGGCTATATGTGCCAGAAAACCTGATCTGCTTTCTTCTCATCTCCTTTCAGAGTCTTCTTTTGTTTTATACGTAATCTCCTGGGTTTTTAGCTACACTAAGTGTTGGGAATGGGGAAAATTAGTATCTCTTCCATTTTTCTAGAAGTACTAGTCACTTAAAGTTATTCTTATTTTACAAAATATCCCCAGTTTATGAAAGTGAAGTTCCTTCATAGACTTGTTAATTAAATAAATAACTTAAAGGTAAAACAAGATTTTAGGTGGTTCCTATCTTTAAGTGAAAATTGAAGATAAACATCTAGATCCCTACTCTAACCCCTTTAACACATAATTAAGTATCTATCACATAGTAATACATGATAAATGAATTAAATCTGTATTTTTGTCTAAATACACATTATTTTTCTTGCTCTGTTATATATCCCCCATTCAAGACCCATACTGTTTCTTGCCTACATAACTTTCCTGAACTAGCTCTTATCCTTCCAGACCCAGTTTACATATTTAATCTCCAAGTGCTTTCCCTTAACCCCATATCTAGGTTGGATGCACTGTTTATATGCTCCCCTTGGAGATGTGTTTTTCTCTATTAGTAGTTAACACTCTGTACTGTAATTGTACGTTGACTGCTGTCTTTCCAGCTAGTCGATTGGCTTCCTGAGGGCATCTAAATGTTCATAGTTATAGAACCAGCACCAAATAGTGCCTGCCATATGATAGGGTCACAAAAATTACTTGCTAAATAAGTGGATTACTCTTAACTTGACTTTCTCTTTGTACCCAGGGATCATGAAGCAGAAGAACCTCAGCTCTCAGACTGGTTTAATCCTAAGTAAGAAAAAATATTCTACACACACATACACATCATAATAACAATAATAATAATAATAGACTACTCAATTTAAACGGGGAAGATTTTTTTTTCCATCATCAAATTGTACCTATCCTAGAAGCCTCCAGGCCTTAGGAGTTTGAATTTTTAAGGCTTTTATATATAAACCTGATGTCTATTTACCAAGAATCAGGCAATTGGGGGTCATAATAAGAAAATTGTTATCTAGTCTAACATTCCTGGTTTTATTAGGGGAAAGAAAAAAAAATCTTTTTAGTAGCAGACTGAAAATGCCATTAATGACTCCTCTTGATTTTGGCATTAACACTTGGGGGAGAGTCTCATTCTTTATAATGGTTATCAAATATTCTATTTTATGGCTATATACCATAATTTATATAGCCAATTCCCTGTTGGTTTTGAATCGTCTGCAATTTGAGAGCTATTATAAGTCATGCTTTGATGAACATTCTCGTACACGTATTTTTGTATCCTCTTATCTGTATGATGAATACTTACTGTAACATCATTAGTTTAAGAGATGTAGATATTTTACATTTTTATTCAGGTTGCTAAGTTGCCTTTTAATAATTATACCATTAATTTTCTAGTCCACAGTGGATAATTGTAAAAATATTTTGTTTTATAAATTTACATTCTATTCTAGTAGTATTAAACATTTTGTTATTGGCAAAACTGTTAGTTAAAACATCTCAATTCAATTTGCATTTCTGTAACTGTTATTGAATTTGGTCATCTTTTATATATGTGTTCTGTGTTTGTATTTCATATTCTGTGAATTCTTTTTCCATATTTATGTTTTTAAAATAGCCTCAAGTGCATAGAATTAAATAATAATCTTTGCTTCATGACTCACTCTCATCATTATGTTATGCAAGATCTGCCCACATTATTCGTGTACCTTCTTGCTTGGTTATTTTTTTTTTTCTTATTTTCAATGAAACAAGAACTTCAACATTCAATAACTTTAACATCCAGCTCTGCCTTTTCCAGTAACCCCATTCAGTCTCCTCACCCTCTGCCTTGAACCAACCTGCATCCTGAATCCTGCTTTATCATCCCCTTGCTTTCTCTGTTTTTAATATAAATGTAGGTCTTCCAACTGTATTCTGGAAAAAAATACATCTTTAAATTTTAGCTGTTGGTAACTTTCTAAAGATATAATGCTGTGTGTAATCACCAGGGACTTATTCTGATCCTTAATATTAGATTGCTAAGATTCATCCAAATTGCATATTACCATCATTCATTTTGATGGCTGCACAATAGTTGACTATAGAAATATACCACAGTTTGTTCATCCATTGTCTTATTAGTGGGCACTTGAACTGTTTCTAGGTTTGTGTTATTATGATCATTAAGAAGTAACACTCTTGTAAAAGACCTTTCCAAAGAGTTCAAAGAGTTTAAAATACAAAAAAATTATAGATAGAATAGCTGCCCAACATCCACCTCTGACCTCACCTTCAACTACTGTTTCCCTCTCTTCACTCCAAACATGCTGGCCCTTGTTGTTCTTTGGATACCTCAAGCATGCTCTCACATGGGGATCTTTGCACCTGCGGTTTTTCTGCCTGGACCATTCATCCTCCAAACAGTGAAACGGCTCATTCTTTCACTTCCCTCAGGACTCTACTCAAATGTTATTTTATCAGTGAAGCCTTCTCTAATCACTCCATACACACCAGCACACCCATTCCCTTTCTCCCTTACCCAGATTTGTTTTTTTCCATTGCTCTCATCAACATTTGACATAATGTATATTTGCTTGCTTATTCATTTATTATCCGCCTCTCCCATGAGAATGTGCCTAGAAAAAAAAAAGCCTAGACATAGTAGAGGTTCAATCTTTGTAAAATAAATAAATACATGAGACCCTCTGTTTAACTGAAATGATAGCACTTCATAACAATGTAATAGTACTGGTAGAAGGCATTGTGCCTTATTATGAAGCATCACTTTGGCTTTTAGTTTAAAATGAAACTACCTCTTCAATATTGAGATATCAGAGAAGAAGTTCATTTTGGTTCTTCTTAAGTAGAAAAAACTATAAGCTTAAAGTACATACAAAAGAATAATTATCTCAGAACAGCTGATAAAAGTGTGAAAAATAAAAAATTTAAGAGGATTTTGCCTTAAATATCCAAACATATTTTAGCATCCTTGTGATCAAATCAACCTGGGATAGATCAGAGGAGTAGTAAAGTATGTATCAAAGTTGATATATAACAAAAAATGGTATTTTAAAATCAGTTCTTCTCCTGAGGGATATATTTGTTTGGACAACCAGGCCTTGCATTTTTTTATATTCTGAAGTTTGCGTGCTTGCCTGACCTAGTATTTCTAAGCCCCTTTCCGCTTTTTAAAAAAGATCTAACTTACATTGATTTTCACTGAAATTATACGGTTCTGTCGCTACTCTTGTAAATCTGAAACTTAACCTGTAGGGCATCTGGGATGCTAAGCTTGTAAAATGTTCTCCTTTGCTTTTATCTTCAGTGTATCTTCTTAATCCTCTTTCAGTCTGATTAATTTATCTTGTTATGATGAGAATAAGGTGTAACCTTGTGGCTGAAGACTTGCCAAGAGTGGAGATGTTCTCAAAATAGTGACATGTCATCTGTAGTCACAGATAGAACATCAGGTCTGAGAATAAAGATCTTGATACTTAACTGTCAAAAAAAAAATCAGTAAGGAAAGGATGGATTATTTCATAAATTATACAGATACTAGTGGCAGTCTAAGTAGGTGGTGGGGAATGGAACCTTAATATTATGGCATAAATAAGGATAAATTCCTGATGGAGGGACACCTGGGTGGCTCAGCAGTTGAGCGTCTGCCTCACTCTCAGGGCGTGATCTGGGTTCCGGGATCGAGTCCACATTAGGCTCCCCACAGGGAGCCTGCTTCTCCCTCTGTCCCTGCCTCTCTCTGTCTATGTCTCTCATGAATTAAAAAAATCCTGATGGATTATAGACTTAATTGTAAAAAGTAAAGTGATAAAAATTTTTGTTAGAAAATCAGTATGACTACATGTAAAGTCTAGGTAGGAAGGAAATCTTCTGAATTAATTCTGGAAATCTACTATTTAAAAAGACATATTTCACTATATAAAAATTTTTGACTTTTATTTGGTTTAAAACAAAAATTTAATAGACAAAAAATCTGGGAAAAAATTATTTGTAATATGGGTAATAGGGTAATTATCTAAATATAAGGAATTTTTATGAACTGAGAAAAAAATTAGTAATTCAACAGAAAAATATGAAACTTGGGGTGTCTGGGTGGCTCAGTCAGTTAAACATGTGACTCTTGATTTCAGCTCAGGTCATGATCTCAGCGTTGTGAGATGAAGCCCAACACTGGGATCTGCGCTGAGAGTGGAGCCTGCTTGAGATTCCTCCCCTCTTCCTACCTGCCCCCACCTCTGCTCATGCTCTCTCTAAGATATATGTATGTATGTATATATATATATTAAACTTACATTAGAGCAGATTAGAGATCACCCGTAAGTATATGAAAAGATACTCAAATTCAGAGAAATGTAGTGTAATAATGAGCTATTACTTATACCCATCAAACTGAAATCTTTTTAAAGTAATAACCTAATAGTAATGGGGAAATGCTGGTAGGACAGTGAAGTATTGCAGCCTAGCCTTTAAAAAAGCAAGTGGATAATTCTTTTTTTTTTTTTTGTGGATAATTCTTTTTTAAAAGATTTATTTATTTGAGAGAGTGTGAGTGAGTTGGGGGCGGGGGAGAAGCAGAGGGAAAGAATCTTCAAGCAGACACCCTGGAGCACACAGCCCCAAGGGGACTCGATCTCATGACCCATCACATCACAACCTGAGCTGAAACCAAGAGTAGGCACTTAACCGACTGAGCCACCCAGGAGCCCCAGGTAACAACTATTAAAAATGAACATATGTATACAGCAATCCTCCTCCTGGGTCCAGCCAGGAAAAGTAACAGCAACAACACCTAAAGACATAAGATCAAGGTCTGTTGCATCATTTTTTCTTTTTTTCTTTTTTTTTTTTTTTGCATCATTTTTTCATAATGACAGAAATCACAGAAGTAAAATGAAAATCTATTCATAAGGAAATGGCTAAATAACTGTCCACAGCTTGGAATATTGTGCGGCCTTTACACAGAGTGAATAAGAACTAGCCCCGATAGCCCGGAAGGATTTCCACAAACTCGTGCTGAGTAGAAAGGCAAGGTGTAGAAAAGGATGCATTATCTCATTATAAAATAAACCAGATTTTTTAAAAAAGATTTTATTTATTTATTCATGAGAGACCCAGAGAGAGGCAGAGACACAGGCAGAAGGAGAACCAGGCCCCACTCAGGGAGCCCGACGTGGGACTTGATCCCAGGACCCAGGGTCACGGCCTGGGCCGAAGGCAGGTGCTAAATAGCTGAGCCCCCCAGGCTGCCCTAAAATAAACAAGATTTTATTTTATTTTATATTTTTTTTATTTTTATTTTTTAAATTTTTTATTGATTTATGACAGTCACACGCAGAGAGAGAGAGAGGCATAGACACAGGCAGAGGGAGAAGCAGGCTCCATGCACCGGGAGCCTGACGTGGGATTCGATCCCGGGTCTCCAGGATCACGCCCTGGGCCAAAGGCAGGCGCCAAACCACTGCGCCACCCAGGGATCCCCAAATAAACAAGATTTTAAAAGCTTGGATATATGCCTGTATTTCAGCATATGTGCATATCGCACACATATTATGGCTGGAATTCTACCAATACGGCAGGAAGAAGGCGGCACGAACCGGCCGCTGACCCCACGATCTGACCAGGAAGGAGGGAGGCGGGAAACTCGCCGAGGGGCAGGAGTGCAGATGAGCTACAGCCCCGGGAAATTCAATGCTGCCACCGTGATCTACCCGCTCAGGGTATATTTAATCACTAGGACATCACTTCTGCTTCTTATACTTTTTAGACTTGTGTTCGGTTTCCTAAAACCAGATACACATCAGTATAACCTTGACTTACAGGAAGAGTCCCCACCCTGTCTCTCCAGAACTACTTTTTGAACAAATTATACCTCCCATGTCAAAGGGACACGATCACACCTCATGATCATGATCACAGTCTCATCTCATCAAATCTTAGAATCTAGCACTGAATCTTAGCTTCTAGCGCTGAAGTCACTTCTAATCATCTTAGCACCTACTCTCTCTCTATTAAGAATGTGCCTGCTTGGGCCATGTATAGAATTTCCCTCCTTCATTATCACGCTTCTTTCTACCTTACCCCTGGGATACTCTATAGACTGTGACACTTCAGCACCCTCATCTGCGCCTTCCTTCTGCAAATTTCCATTGTTAACAATATACTTCGACGGTAGGTCACTTTGTATCCTGCCGAGGACCATCCGCTCAGGTCTCATGAAGCATTTTCTAAGCTCCTCAGATATGGAATCTATCCGGGTATGAGGGAAACAACTCAACTGAGATGAAGTAACTTTAGTGAAGGGATGGTTGACAGAGATTTGAACAAGATTAAGAGACCCAGCAAAGGATATGGAGGCATCCAGAAGCTTGCAACAGCAAGAAGCTGTGACCATCGTCCGCCTAAAGGGACGAGGGGAGAGACAGTGTTCCTGGAGACCAGGGATTTCTGGAACCAGGAAAGGGCTGCCCAGCAGAAGCGGTGGTTGTATGTGGACACAGCCAGTGTCAAGATCTCAACAAAGCTGGGAGCGAAGAAAACAGGCAGCCTCTTTTCCTGCCCCCGACCTTTATGTTGGTGGAACCCACTGCAAGTCGGAGGGCAGGGAACTTGGGGTGATCAGTCTGTTCCCAGGGCAGGCAAGGTAGAGACAGACTGAGGGTGGAGAGTGGAATGGTAAACGGAGAATAATTGATACAATCCATCCTTTTTGCAACTAAGCATCATTTCTCAAATTTGATTTAGACGGAGAAGCTCATGTTCCCCAAACAGGGGAAATAAAAAGTCACATCAATCAGGGGGTATCATCAAGGGGATGGTGATCCAGCCATATTCCCAACCGAAACTGTAATACTTGCGTTGTCTAGCACCCTTCTATAAGGCGGTGAAGGGGGCAAATAATTAACACAGCAAATCACAGCTGCAGTTCCGCTCCTGTAGCTGTACAGGTGGTTGGCAATAAAAGGAGGTAGCTAATAATCCTCGCCCTATAGTGTCTTCATCCTCCGCTAACCCCTTTGAAGGCCAGAGCTTCCGTCTGATGGGGTGACTCAAACCTCCAGCCCTGAAGACTCTGATTCCCTTGGTGGTCTGACCTTATGAAGTTGCCACAATTTCCCACTGATCATTATTACTGGAAATGAGAGGAGCAGGGGCAACCCCGAGTCTCCTGCACTGGATATGAAGCCCTCCTGGCCGTCACTGTATCTTCCTGGCGCGGGAGACCAGTCATGCCAGCCCGCGCGGCAATGCCGTTTCCTGCCTGTTGGCCCAGCAGCACGGGGAGCCACAGCGTGACCTGCTATCAGGTTAGCAGGACCAGGACTTGTTTCCTAGAGGAAAGACTCCTCCCGGGGGAACTGAGAGCACTAAACGTGATGAACCCAAGGGCACAACAAAGGCAAGTGAACATTCCATAAGTGAACCATTAGACATACCTGTGAGCAGGAACATCCCAACATCCACCTTGTTCTAGGAACTGCGCATTTTAGCTTTGGAAGAAACGGTGCGTCGCGTTGCTCCCTGATTCGCAGCGTCAAGGGCGTACGACTACAGAACCGTTTCTCCACCTTCTCAGGGAATTCATCTCAGAACTGACACTGAAATGGAGACTTTTCCTGCCTATTCCACTTTCCACCAGGTCAGCTGCCTCCGGACAGCGCGGCACACGGTCGGGCCAGAGAACTTCATGGCAGCAGGCCAACTGCTGCACCACATTCACCATCAAATGAGCACCTTGGAAGGAGGCAATGTTACGTGCGACTCAATGGCAGTTAATAAGATATTCTGGGGAAAATATTCTGCAAGTCAACAAAGCTGACAGATTTGTAGGCAGGAAAAGCAAATTTCTACCCAGAACATAAAACATTCCCCGGAGGGAAGAGTTTTGTCCCTTTCCTCACAATCTAATGTATCAACCCGCCATCATTTGGTTAGCTGGTCCCCCTGGGAGACGGTGTCACCCGTGGGCTCTGACGGCCCCTGTTGTTGGCAAGTTGGCTGCTCAGCACCGGCTAGAGCTCAGTTTTAGCAAGGGGATGTCCACATCACTGGGCCCACGCGTAAACCCCACTGGACCCCAAGTAGCTGGGCCACCTTACACGGAGACAGTGAGGCAGTCACAGTGGAGACCGGGCAAGGCCTGTCTGCCTCAGGGGACAGACCAGCTTGTCCTCCTGCTGGCCCAGCACCTCCCGCACACCGCACAACGTGCCCTCGGCTGCAGCCGCCCCCACACTTGCAACAGGAATCTCTGACTCCTACGGGTCTCCTGCTCCCTCCTCTTCTCTCATCAAACAACTTCTAAGCCTAAGTTTCTGACCGCCTTGTGCTTTCAGAAGTTCTTTTTGTTCTACCAGGGAATCTTTGATCTAGTGAAGAGAGAGGGATACTCTTCAAATGCTTTTGTCTTCTCAAATCGATACCCATTTGCATCTGTGATGTGCCTGTGTCACTGTGATGAGGGCACATCTGGCCAGTATTTAGGTGGAGTTTGAGACTTGATGGAGTCAAAAAGAAGCGTGTGATTATCAACTACAAGAAAGGTTTAAAAATAAATGTACAACAAATAAATGTGGAAGTTTAAAAAAAAAGTCCCTAAAGAATTTTTTTATTATTATTAATGTAGTATTAAGGGTTGCCGAATCTTGTCTGGGTCTGGATTTGTAAATAAAACCTGTAATCACCAAAAGCCAAATGGCTTCTCATTTTGTATTCAATTCCTTCCGAACTGAAGGTGTTAATTTGGTTTAACAGTTTAATGCTCTGCCTCCGGGTGAACTGTTATTATTACTTTTGTTTGCTTGCTTTGTTTTTTATTTATCATCACTAACACTGCCGCTTCTGCATTATTTTGTTATTATTAGGAGCAAACCTAATACTAGCCTCCTGTTTTGGACTAATCTTACTCCCTTCCAGGTCGCACTGCTGGGCCTGTAGAGCAGCAGGAAGGGTGGGAAGAAGGCAGTGTAGGTCTCCCAGGAGAAGAGGGAGGAGGACACGTGCAGTGCAGGCGGTGGTGCTGCTCTAGGCAATAATGACAGTCAGAGCTCAAGGGAACAACATCCCTGGGCTCCAAAGGCAGTCTCGGTGGACTGACCAAAGCCCAGACTGGGAAGGCCAGACTGGGAAGGTCAGCTGGCTGGCCTCGGATCCCGACTCTGCCGTTTGTTAGCCATGTCACTGACTCGACCAATCTGCACTCGCATCTCCTCATAAGAAACACAGGGCTATGGTGGCGCTCAGACTGTAGGCCACTGCGAGGGTCAAATGAACGCTGCAAAGCTTTTCCTCACCGTGCCTGGCACAGGGTGAGCACCGTATCCTTAGCGATTATCACTTGGCCCACAACTTCTGTTGTCGTGATAAAGTGGTCCCTGCCTAATTTGTTTCTTTTTGTTCAACAGAAAACGTCCTGATGTGAAAACAACAACTGACTGGTTTGCACCGATCATATGGGAAGGATTACAATAGACAAGTCCTGGAGAAGTACTACAAGAGGCTGAACATCACCATAGGCTTGGCTGTGTTTGCTATGGGCAAGTAGGTGCTACTGACATTCCTCCTTTTTTATTCTGGAAAAACATAGATGAGCGCCCAAGAACTCGACATCGAAAGAGTTCCTCACAATTAATCCTGATCATGATTTCCGGCGGATTGCATAATCACGTGTATCGGTTATTTTCTCCAGCCACGGCCAAGTCCTTTACATGACTTAGCCTCTCTTTATCACTATCCACTTAGATCTCTTTTCCTTTCTTCTCAACCAACTTTATGGCTCTTCTCAAGCCCCCAGGCTTACTACCTCCTTTTTCACTAACCAACAGTTAAGCCTCTAGACCCAACTTCTCTGCTCCTGCCTACTGGTAGTTCTTTAGCAAAAAAAACGTGTTAGACAGCATGTTTATTTTATTTTATTTTTTATTTAAAAATTTTGTATTTGAGTATAGTTGACATACAGTGTTACAATAGTCTCAGGTGTACAACATAGTGATTTGACAAGTCTATATGTTTTGTTATGCTCACCACAGATGTAGCTACCATGTCACCACACAGTGCTATTACAATACCTCTGACTATATTCCCTATGCTGTATCTTTTTTTTAATAAATTTATTTTTTATTGGTGTTCAATTTGCCAACATACAGAATAACACCCAGTGCTCATCCCGTCAAGCGTCCCCCTCAGTGCCCGTCACCCATTCACCCTCACCCCCTCCCTCCTCCCCTTCCTCCACCCCTAGTTCATTTCCCAGAGTTAGGAGTCTTTATGTTCTGTCTCCCTTTCTGATATTTCCCACACATTTCTTCTCCCTTCCCTTCTATTCCCTTTCACTATTATTTATACTCCCCAAATGCATGAGAACATACAATGTTTGTCCTTCGATTGACTTACTTCACTCAGCATAATACCCTCCAGTTCCATCCACATCGAAGCAAATATTGGGTATTTGTCGTTTCTAATGGCTGAGGGATATTCCAGTGTATACATAAGCCACATCTTCTTTATCCATTCATCTTTAGATGGACACCGAGGCTCCTTCCACAGTGTGGCTATTGTGGACATTGCTGCTAGAAACATCGGGGTGCAGGTGTCCCGGCGTTTCATTGCATCTGTATCTTTGGGGTAAATCCCCAACAGTGCAATTGCTGGGTCGTAGGGCAGGTCTATTTTTAACTCTTTGAGGAACCTCCACACAGTTTTCCAGAGGGGCTGCACCAGTTCACATTCCCACCAACAGTGCAGGAGGGTTCCCTTTTCTCCGCATCCTCTCCAACATTTGTGGTTTCCTGCCTTGTTAACTTTCCCCATTCTCACTGGGGTGAGGTGGGATCTCATTGTGGTTTTGATTTGTATTTCCCTGATGGCCAGTGATGCGGAGCATTTTCTCATGTGCGTGTTGGCCATGTCTGTGTCTTCCTCTGTGAGGTTTCTCTTCTAGACAGCATGTTTATTTATTTTTTTTTAAATATATTTTTTATTATTATTTATTTATGATAGTCATACAGAGAGAGAGAGAGAGGCAGAGACACAGGCAGAGGGAGAAGCAGGCTCCACGCACCGGGAGCCCGACGTGGGATTCGATCCCGGGTCTCCAGGATCGCGCCCTGGGCCAAAGGCAGGCGCCAAACCGCTGCGCCACCCAGGGATCCCTGTTTATTTTTTTTTAACTTTTTTTTAAATCTTTATTTATTTATGATAGTCACAGAGAGAGAGAGAGAGGCAGAGACATAGGCAGAGGGAGAAGCAGGCTCCATGCACCAGGAGCCCGATGTGGGATTTGATCCCGCGTCTCCAGGATCGCGCCCTGGGCCAAAGGCAGGCGCCAAACCGCTGCGCCACCCAGGGATCCCTGTTATTTTTTTTTTTAACTTTTTTTTTAATCTTTATTTATTTATGATAGTCACAGAGAGAGAGAGAGAGGCAGAGACACAGGCAGAGGGAGAAGCAGGCTCCATGCACCAGGAGCCCGATGTGGGATTCGATCCCGCGTCTCCAGGATCGCGCCCTGGGCCAAAGGCAGGCGCCAAACCGCTGCGCCACCCAGGGATCCCTAGACAGCATGTTTAAATGACGTGTGTTCTCCTGATGAGTTTTAGCAAAATAAGTGTTTTGTTTTCCGTGTTTCACAGGTTTGTAGATCAGTACCTGCAACAGTTCATCCACTCTGCTAATAAACACTTCATGAAAGGCTACAGTGTTATCTTTTACATCTTGATGGATGACTTCTCCAAACTACCTCCCATAAAGTTAGGCCCCCTGCAAACACTTAAACTATGTATTATATTCAAACAACATACGTGGAAGGACTTAAATTACATATACATGAGGAACTTCAGTGTATACATCCTAGGACACATCCAGTATGAAGTTGACTTTCTCTTCAGTATGTCTGTAAACCAGATCTTCAAGAATAACTTTGGGGTGGAAAACCTGGGCAAGTCTGTAGCCCAACTCCACGCATGGTGGTATTTTGGACATGCCAAAAACTTCCCTTATGAGAGAAGATCTAAATCAGCAGCTTTCATCCCTCCTGGAGAGGGAGATTTCTATTACCATAGTGCAATTTTTGGTGGCACACCCCGTGAGGTTTTAGCCTTCACTGAAGAATATATAAAAGGAATTCAAAACGACACCAGAAGAGGACTTCAGAGCACATATGAATGTTACCTAAACAAATATTTGTTTATCAATAAACCAAGTTGTTATCACCAGAATACAATTGGGATCTAAATTTTAGAACTCCCCCACGGATTAAACGTGTGAAGATAGCATGGCAGTCAGCAAGTATTTGATGCTTATATTATTAGATTTATGGATTAATAAGTGAATCATCACAATAATTCCTCAAATATAAAACTTATTAAATGTTTCTGTGTTCTAGAAACTTACAAAAATGTGCAATCTTCCAAATAAATTGTTTTTCTCCTTGCAATTTTGAACCATCTAAATCTACCTAAAGTGGATTAAGAATAAATGAATATTGATTTAATGTTAATGTACCAGTGCTGTTATTATCTATATATTATAAATAATGTAGAAATACTTTTAGAGGCATAAAATGAAGAAACACACCCAGACTCTAGTTCAGAAAATAAAGATGGATAGATGATAGATAGATACACGTACACATACATACACAGTGTCAAAGGGATATATGCAAGGGAAAAAATAAATATTCATCAACTCACTCATAAAATACTCTTTTTAAGTGTTTGGGAGATATACACTGCTTGTATTTCATCTCGATTAGTATTTAATCTATTATCTGATTGAACTTAGCTAAACTAGAGACGTTCTACCGAAAACATCATACCTCTATTGCTACAAAGACATTGGATTCATTCTTTTTTTTTTTTTTTTTTTTTTTTTGAGGCGGGGAGGAGCAGACGGAGAGAGAAATCCTGGCAATAATTACAGGCGACCGTAAGAGGACTCTAAAAGGAGAGCAGACTGGCTAGGGACCTTAGGACTTAAGGAACAACACGTCAGAGAGTTCCCTGGGATTTCTCTTATCTCCCATATATCCCAGACTAGGCACTGGAGAGGCACACAGCTCCACAGAACCACCAAAAGGCAAAGGAAAAAAAAAAAAAAAAAGCTCTAGAAAAGCTAGCTAGAAAAGGGCCCAGGAAAGAGACAGCTCATCAGAGGCCTGGCCTGCTCTGCCTACACCAGCAGCACCTGCACAGAGAGAAAGAGGTAGAGAATCCCATCCAGAAGCTCCAAGAGGCCCAGTGTCCCCTGGGCCTCCACTCAGCAGTAAAGGAAGACCCATTCTAGCATCTCTTGGGACTTTACCCAAGAGGACTACCACCAGAGGCAGAAGGAGGCCCAGGTACATGCTTTTCTCCATCAGGAGCACTGGCAGGGATGGAGTAAGAAGCCTGTGAGCACCAGTTGACTTAGAGAGATGACCTGGAAAACACCCTGTCCCACATGCCCAGCATCCTGCACCCACCACCTAGAGGCACTGGGGAACCAGGAGAGCCCATTGCACGCCCTCAGACAATAGCAGCAGTGATTAGGTAGGCACAGGGTGGCCCAGAGAACAGGCTCAGGGAAGCACCCACTGTCCCACAGACTGGCATCTCCCCCACACACACCCCCTCTCAGGACCTGCCTGGCAAAGTGCACCCCAGCCCCGCAGGCAGCATCAGTGCAATCAAGCAGGAGCCCTGATGGTACCAGGTGAATGAAACGGACCAGAACAGCACTAGACAAGCTCTGAACCCTACATTATCATTGGAGCCACAGCCCAGCAAAGAAAGCGAGGGACGATGCACTAAACATAAACAGGGTGACTAGCTGCTGAGATAAAAAACTTAAGTAGGATACAAAGTCTCAAAACTGAATATTCAAAATTTCCAGGATACAATAAAAAAATAATTCATACAAAGACAAGAAGAGTCACAAACCAAACAAGAAAAGGCAATCAACTGATGCTAAAATAGAGATAAATCAGATGCTACAATTATCTGACAAAAATTAGAACAGCCATCATAAAAAATGCTTCAATGGGCACCCGGTTGACTCAGTTGGTGGAGCCTGTGACTCTTGATCTCAGGGTTGTAAGTTTAAGTCCCACACTGGGTGTAGAATTTGCTTTAAAAAAAAAAAAAAGTTTCAACAAACAACTCCAAATTCTCTCAAAACAAATTAAAAAATACAAAACTGGGGCACCTGGGTGGCTCAGCTGGTTAAGCGTCTGCCTTCAGCTCAGGTCATGATCTCAGGGTCCTGGGATCCAGCCCCTTGTCTGGGTCCCTGCTCAGCGGGGAGCCTGCTTCTCCCTCTCCCTGCACCCCTCCTCCCTACCTTGTGTTCTCACTCCCTCTGCTCTCTTTCTCAAAATAAAATCTTTTAAAAAAATCAATAAATAATAGAAAACTTCAGGAAAAATGTTTATGAAATGAAGGAATATTTAGCAAAAATTATCTATGGAAGAACACATACCATGTAGCATCATTTATATATTACTTTACAGAATGCAAAGTAACAGTACATACTGCTTAGGATATATACATAGAGGCAAAAATATAAAGATATAAATTTCAGGGATAATCACCAAATTTGTGATTGTGGTTACCTCTGTGATAGAAAGGAAATGCAATCAGAAAGGAATATGTACTATATTTCATCTGGGTGTGAAATGTTTTATTTCCTTGGTTATTGGTACCAGGGTGTTCATTATAATAGTCTTTACATTTTTATGTCTGAAATATAACAAAAAATTACTTTATTGAAAACTTTATTGAGTTGTTGAGATCACTAGGTGACCTCTGTATTTTGTAGTTCAAAAATTTTCACTCAGTACCTTAAACAAAGCTTTAGAACTTAATTTGCTAATTTTTGCTTTCACCTTTGAAGTTTTTAAGTTATGAAATCTATTGCACCTACTGAAGACTATACAAAATGAATGTATTTCTAAAAGAACAAAATATATACATGTAAAATCACCATCTATGATGAAATCTAGAATATTACCAGTACCTAACAGGAGAGGTTGTCAATGTTCTAGTTCTTCTTCTTCTTTTTTTTAAGATTTTATTTATTTATTTAAGAGAGAGAGAGAGCACAAGCAGGGGGAGGGACAGAGAGACATGGAGAGAGAGAGGCAGACTCCCCACTCAGTGAGGAGCCAGATGTGGGGCTCAATCCCAGGACCCCGAGATCATGACCCAAGCTGTAGGCAGACGCCCAACCAGCTGAGCCATCCAGGTGCCCCCAATGTTCTAGGTCTCAAATGAGGTAGCAGTTCCTACTCAAAAAGAGGATTAAAACTGACAAACCACTTGCAAAATTAGACCCAGGAAAAACCTTCCACAAATAACCAATATCATAAATAGAAGGAGAGACATTATTACCACAGATATCTCAAATATAATAAAAGGATACTTTAAAACAAAAATCTCCAATAAATCTGAATATATGGAAGAAATGGAAATTTTTAAAGAAAAATATAAAATTGCAAGTGACACAGGTAGAAAGGGAAAAATAAAATATCTTAAAGACACTGACTCAGGTGGGGGGGGGATAAGTTTTCCCTCAAAAATAACTAGGACCTGGGTGAAACCAGTGATAGGATTAGGAATTCACTTACCGTGATAAGCACTGAGTAGTGTATAGAATTGTTGGATCACTATACTGTACACCTGAAACTAATATAAAACTGTTGGTTAATTATGCTGGAATTAACACTCAAAAAGTATGTTAAAAAAAATAAGCCCTTACCTCACACTATTAACAAAAAGTAACTCAAAATGGATCAAAAATCTAAATATAAGAGCTAAAACTATAAAATTCTTAGAAAAAAGCATAGGGACAAACCATGACCTTGGATTTGGCAATGGTTTCTTAGACATGACACCAAAAACACAAGCAAAAGAAAAAATAAGCTGAAAGTACAAAACTTTTGTGCATCAAAGGACGTGGTCAAGAAAGTGAAAAGACAACCAGAGAACGGGCAAAAAATCTGCAGATCATTTATCTAATAAGTCTAGCATCCAGACGTACCTATATAAATTCTTACAACTCAACAAAAAAGGGACAAGTAACACAACTTAAAAATGGAATGGGTACTTTTCTAAAACTACATATACAAATGGCAACAAGCATATGAAATGATGTCTAACATCATTAGTCATTAGAGAAATGAAAATCAAAACACTGAGATATAACTCACTCCCTAGGATGGCTATGGCTATAATTTTAAAAGATGGAAAATCGCAATCGTCAGAAAGAGTGTGGAGAAGTCAGAACCCTTGTACATTGCTGTGAGAATGTAAAATAACACACCTGCTGTGGAAAATATTTTAACAATTCCTCAAAAAGATAAATATAGAATTACCATATGACCCAGAAATTCTACTCCTAGGTATAGATTCAAAGAACTGAAAACAGGTGTTCAAACAAAAACTTGTACGTGAATGTTCACGGCAGCTCTATTCAGCAGAGCCAAGAAGTGAGAACAATGCAAGTGTCTACCAGGGGATGAATAAATAAACAGAATGTGGCTCCCCACACACACATAAGATATTATTTGGCCATAAAGAGGAACCAAGGACGGGCACATATTGTCACCTGGAGGAACCTGGACACGTTATGGTGAGTGAAAGTAGCCAGCCACAAAAGGCAACCCCTCATCCGGCTCCGTTTACACGAGATGTCCAGAGCAGGCAAGTCACATGAGGGAAAGCAGGCCAGTGACGGCGCAGGGCGAGGGGTTACAGGGGCGGAATGGTGACAGCTGAGGGCATGTGGCCTCTCTTTGCGGTGACAAAAATGTTCTGGAGTTGGCTGTGCTGATGGTATATTTGTGACTATACTAAAAAAACCTAACATTAAATTGCAGGCTTGCAATGGGTAAACTCTCTGATATGTGAACTGTATCTTAATAAAATTAAGAGAAATTAATTTCATTTTTTTCCAAAGACTTTATTTATTCATGAGAGGTAGAGAGACAGAGAGGCAGAGACCCAGGCAGAGGGAGAAGCAGGCTCCCTGCGGGGAGCCCGACGTGGGACTGGATCCCAGGACCCCTGGGTCATGCCCTGAGCCGAAGGCAGACGGTCAACTACTGAGCCACCCAGGTGCCCCACAAATTAATTAATTTTAAAAATAACCTCAAGCTCCGATGTGTCCTTCAGTAAATTCAAAGAGGAAATAATACCAAAATTGCACAAACCCTCGAATGACTGGAAAAGATTCATCGACTCACTTTCAGAGGCTGGCAAACTCAGAAACCAAAACGATGATGCTCTCAGGCATCCTTGAACTGACAGAGACAATGAAAATTATAGGCCAATCTCATTTATGGACACAAATATAAAAAATATTAAAGAAAATGTTAGGAGTACAAATTGAGAAACATATATTTTTTTTAAATTTTTATTTATTTATGATAGTCACAGAGAGAGAGAGAGAGGCAGAGGCAGAGGCGGAGGGAGAAGCAGGCTCCATGCACCGGGAGCCTGATGTGGGATTCGATCCTGGGTCTCCAGGATGGCGCCCTGGGCCAAAGGCAGGCGCCAAACCGCTGCGCCACCCAGGGATCCCAAATTGAGAAACATATTAAAAAGATAATCAATCATGACCAAGGTGGATTTATCCTAGGAATGTAAGGTCAGTTTCACATTAGGAAATCAAACAGTGAGATTTACCGCATTAACAAATTAAAGCAGGAAAAAATAGTATTTCTAGATAGACGTAAATTTAAAAAAACTTTTTTAAATAAAATTCAACACCCATTCATGATTGTATTTAAAACTTACCCCCCCCCCAAAAAAAATAGATTGGAATGTTCTTAATCCAATCAAGACAATCTACAGATAAACAAAGTGAACTTACCAGTTTGCTCAATGTTGAATATTGGAAGCTTTTCCTCTGAAAAGAGCCATTAAAGGTTTGCTGATACCACTATTTTTGTTCTATATTGTGCTAGCAATTCCAGCCAGTACGTGAAGGTAAAAAAAAAAAAAAAAAAAAGTATAATTAACTACAGATGATATATCATGTATGTTGAACCCCTTCCAAAACATAAGCCATTAGAATTAGAATTAATAAGAGCATTTAGCAAAATGCTAGATGAAGAATCAATGTACCCAAACCAACTGCATTTCCAAATACTAGCCATAAAGTGTTAGAAAATAAATAAATTGTTTAAAGATGTTTTTTACAAAAGCATAAACCATCAAGTATCTAGAAACAGGGGCATCTGGAAGGGCTCAGCGGTGGAGCATCTGCCTTCAGCTCAAGACCCCGGGGTCCCGGGATCGAGTCCCGCATCGGGGTCCCCGCGGGGAGCCTGCCTCTCCCTCTGCCTGTGTCCCTGCCTCTCTTCCTCTCTGTGTCTCTCAAATGAATAAATAAAATCTTTAGAAAAAAAAGCATCTATAAACAAACCTATCAAAAGATAGACATTATCCTTTGAAAATCACTAAGGACCAAAATAAATGGTGAACTGGAAGATTTAAAGGGGTCAAGATGTCAGTTCACTCAAAAATGATTTACCATAAAAAAAAAAAAAATGATTTACCAATTCAATTCAATCCTATTTACATAAAAGACAATCTTTTCAGTAAATGGTGCTGGGAAAACAGGATATCCGCCCCCCCCCCCTTTTTAAAGACTATTTATTTGAGAGAGAGCGAGAGTGATCACAGGGGAGAGGGAGAAGCAGGCTCCCTGCTGAGTGGAGAGGTCGACGTGGGGCTCGATCCCAGGACCCTGGGATCATGACCTGAGCTGAAGGCAGACACTTAACCGACTGAACCACCCGGGGGCCCTGGAAAATAGAATATTCCTATGAAAAAAAATGAAATCATACTTTCTCTCACCATACACAGAAACCAAATCCAGGCTAATTAAAAATTCCTCCTTTGCCTTATTCTCCTGAATCAGCCAGTCCTAAAGCGTCGAGGTGGGGCCAAGTAGGCCTCCGCAACTTCTCACTCCCTCAGCCTCCCTTGTGTGCCCACCTGGCTCAGCTGCCCTCACCCACCTGGAGGACTCCAGGGCATTTGCTGCTCTCCCCGCTTCTGCCCTGGCCTCTCAGTCTGTTCAGGGAGACCCTGTCACACTGTACACAGACCACGTCCCTGCTCAAAACTCTGTTAGGATTTCCCATCTCAAAATAAATGGGATCGTCCCTACTGTGCCTCCAAGGCTCCCCCTCCTGATGCTCCCAGCCTGCTCCAGCCCGCCTCCCCCCCTGCTCCCTGAGCTCACCAGGTGAGCCCCCACCTCGGGGCGGGGCTTTGGCCCTACTTCCTTGGCCTGAAACGCTCCCTCACTATCTCTTTTTCACTCAGAGGCCTCCCTCTCCGCCGGAAGTAAGATTATAGATCCCTCCCCACAAAACCTTAAACCTAATTCTTCCTTCCTTGATCTATTTTTTCTCCTTCACATTTATAACAATACAGCATAGGATACACTGTACTTAGGCATCATCTTTATCCCCACAAGAATGCAAGCTTCCATAAATCCTGGGGTTTTGTTACAGCTTTATTTTAATTTTTATTTTTTTGTTACAGCTTTAATTTCAATACCTATGTGGCACCTGCGGGGCTCAGCGGTGGAGTGTCTGCCTCTAGCTCAGGGCACGACCCCGGGGTCCTGGGATCGAGTCCCGTGTCCGGCTCCCTGCAGGGAGCCTGCCTCTCCCTCTGCCTGTGTCTCTGCCTCTCTCTCTGGGTCTCTCATGAATAAATAAATAAATCTTTTTTAAAAAATACCTAGAAAACCATTTGGATATGGAAACTATTCCATCAGTATTTGTTGAATGAAAGAAAAATGACGACTTCGGAAACTGTTCCCATCTGCGGTTGGTCATCCAGCTAGGACAGGAGGAGTACATCAAGCTGACACTAGGTGACGCCACACCGCAAGGAAAGCAACCACAAGCAACCCGTCCTGCCCTCCTGACTCCGCTTCCAGAAAAGCCGGTGGGGCCAAGTCTCCTCCGGCCTCCAGGCTCCCCAGCCTCTTGCTGTAGTAACTGGTGTGATGTTACCGTCCTGCCAAGCATCTCAGGTCTTCCGGAAGTTCTAGTGGGAACGGGCCAGTCCCTGTTACCAAGTTCTTAGCCCCCCCCCAGCAATCCCCTCACCCCATCAACTGAAGTCCCCACCGCACTAAGCCTGAGGGCTTCCAGAGCTGTGGGGTGGTCTGTGGTGAGAAAGCGCCTGTCCCCTCTGGCTTTCACTCTGCTAGATTTCACAGATTTTAATTCCAACATCCTTCATTCCCTGGAGCCCACACTGGACACATGGGGTCCACGGACGAGGATGGGTCCGAATGGAAGCCACCATGGAGGACTAGGAACCACCGCTGCCCTGGGCCACGGAAGCTGCTCTTCCTGCAAGTTTAAGTCTTCTTGGCCGCTCATGAATCCGTCTCCCAGAAGGTGACTTGACTCGGTGCCCCGCCAGGAAGCTGTTGTCACTAATCTGCCCCGCCAGGTCCTACCAGACCAGGGCGACCAACTTATCCTGGGTTACCAGGGGCTTTTCCAGTTTTAGCACAGGAAATCTCAGGCTCCAGGAAGTCTCAGGTTCCAGGAAGTCCCTCCATCCAGCGTAAACTAGGACAGTTGGTAACTCTGCATGAAGCCCAGATCTGTCTGCCGTCCACTCAAACTCAGGCCAGAACTGTCACGTGGGTGTAAAATTTTTAGCACTCCTGTAGGTTTTTGTTCTGTCTTCCCATTCCACATGTGGCCATCACCAAACCCATCAATTCTATCTCCTTTGTGTCACCTATATTCATTTTCTCCTTAACATTCCCACTGTAAAAGTCAGTGGAAAACTGCAATAACCAAGAAGATTCGGAGCCTTCAGGAGTGAAGCTCTGGATCATGTCATCTGGTATAGACACGGGCTCAGAGCGAAGGGAAGATGAAGTGAGTAGGGAAGGAAGGAAGTTAGAAACATCAAAGGCTCATGACCAGACAGAAAAAAGGACTAATACCTAGACGTTATTTTCTTCTTTGCTTAATGTATGTGCACACGTGTGTGTTTGTGTATTTTTCTCCTTCTGCCTACCCATTGTAGTTTTACGAATGAATGGCAGTGGTTAACTTTCCAATTTCCTCTTTAGGTTACAGGATATTCAAGACGGACTTCAAGTAAACCTGAGTAATTGCCATCATCCAGACATGAATGTAATGACATTTGGGACCTTTCTTTTTGGGGAAAAGGTGCCAGTGCCTATTTCTACAAAGGGTAGTTGTTTCTTATTAAAGAAATGGCCGTAATTTGGTATTGTTGCCCAGGAAGCTGAAATAGATGGAAGAAGTTGTGTGTGGAAACGGAGTAGGCAACACGATGAGCTGCCCCCGGCATTAAAGCGTTGTCTTTCAGTCCAAACCCGTTTTCAGGCTCTGCTTTGTGATGCTAGGGCTGGGACTATGGGAATTCTACATCAGCATTGCCTGTCGACTTCCTGTTGAACTCCGTAAGGCAGAAGACAGGAGAAGGGATGCACTCCTTTCCTGACAAGTGGTTAGCAAGGATAACACTCGATTTTTAGGGGACACTTCTAGAACCAGACTCACATGCCTAATCAAAGACATTGGCAATAGTCAGGCCAAGGCACCTGCTCAGTCATCTGAGGGCCTCTCCCTGGAGCTTCCTGCTGTCTCTCCAGGCCTAGAGAGGCAGCTTCAGCCTGGAGTTCCCCTCCTGGGTTAGCTCGGTATCCCCTCCTTTGTCTTTTCAGTTCTCCAAAACTGCTTAACCAATTGCCTATGCTAAATGCTCTCTGTTGAAATTCCAAGGTGTGTTTTCTATTGTTCTGAACATATCCTGGCCGGTCCAGTCACTCTGCTAAGTAAAGAACCCCAAGTACCTGCAATGCTGGCTAAAAACAAAGGAAATAAGTAAGTAGTAGAAGAGGGAAGTGGTGAATGTCAACTATGACCTATGACCAACAATGATTTTTTCACAGCAATGAAGACTGAATCACCAAAGTGTGTTGTATTTTTGTTAAGTACATATTAACCAATGATTTATACTTTTTCTCCTTCCCCTTTACAGCTTTGTACGGAGTGTGGGTGGAACTTAATTTACAATTTTGTTCATAAGTCATCAGGCCACAAGTCACCTCTAGACCTGCTAAAGAGGAATGAGGATCACCAGTAGATCCTGAACTTGAAGAGGATACAATGACTAATGGGACTTTGGGTCTCTCTTCTTGTTTGGGGAGAAGGAGTGTCTTTGTTAGTAAGACAAAAGTAGGAAGTAGGAAGGTATTAAATGTGAGTAGAAGAGTGAACTTAAATGTAGTAAAAAGGGGTGGACTATCTAGATGCTGAGCACATTTGTCCTCAAATTCATGTCTGCCCTTCTACTGCTCTGCAACATATCAGAGGGGGCACTGGCTTCTCTTAACTGTGGTGCCCAGGCCTACTATCAGCTGGTTTCTGAAAGACTGGAGGACAGGGGCAGGAAGGACTAAACCGGGATACTTCTCTCCCTCTCCCTTCTATCTCAAGCACGTCTCTGGCAGTGACTGCAACTCCATAAGGGCCCCAGGGCTCACCAGACAGGCCCTTAGAGGTCCCAGCCTCAAACAGATGAGCCCCAGCCCTGGGACTCAGTAACACAGCTTTCTTACTTTTATCTTTCCAGGGTACAGGCACTGGCTCTTCCACTGTTACTAATCTTTGGATTGCTTCACTTTCTCAGTTAAGCACTCAGTTCTATCATTTGGCAGCCACTTCCCTGTAGTATATTTTCTCTGTAAATACTGAAGACAGTTGCTATTTTCCTCATTGTCCCTGACTATTGAAACAAATGATAGCTAATCCCACTCTAGGTGCACTATAATGCTAAGTCAATATTTTGCAACTTTTCCACTCCCGGGAATTCATAAAAATATATCTACACACCTTCAAAATGAGACTTGTAGAAGTCTATTCTATTGGCAAAACCAATGGTATTTTGAGAAACAAACACAAGTCTCTTTCTGTAAGGGAGCTTGTTAAATAAATATTAGAACATTTATAGAGCTGTAAAAAAGAACAAGGAAAACTCCCTTGTACTAATACAAATTATTCAATGAAGATAGAGCACAGAACGGTATAGTGTGTTATCTTTTGTGGAAGAAGAAGAACATATGCTTGCACTTGCATAAGGAAACATAAAGACACACAAAAAACAAAAATGGTTACTTACAGTGGGTAAGGCAAAGGAGAACAAGGTAGATAGAGCAAGAGGGAGTTTTCTCAATATATATTCTGTGCCGTTTTGGCTTTTGAGCCAGATAGTCACATTTCCAATAGAAAAAGTAACAAAAACCATAAATTTATGCATAGGAGAAAAATGCAATCTAGTCACTAAATGATAAACAAAACCAATATGAAAGTACTTTATATAAAATTGTAGGAAAATAAAAGAGGAGAAAAGACTGCATACTGTATGATTTCAACTCTAGGATGTTCTGGAAAAGGCAAAACTATAGAGACAGAAGATCAGTGAAAATCAGGGAATCGGAGGAGGGATGAACAGGAAGAGAGTGAGGAGGATTTTTAGGGCAGTGGAAATACTATAACGATAGACATATGTCATCATATATTTGTCCAAACTCATACAAATACAGCACCAAGACTGAACTGAGTGGACCTTGGGTGATTATGTCAATACAGATTCATCCTTGGTAATTAATTAATTAAAATTAAAATGCACCACTCGGGTGGAGGAGGATTCACCTGGGTGGGGGCAGGGAGAATGTGGGAAATCTCTGTACCTTCCTCTCCACTGTACTGTGAATCTAACTGCTCTAGAAACATAAAGATGAGAGACAAGGGAGAGGAAAGGAAAAGCAGTAAATATCCAGAGGCCTCCTGTCTTCATTTATGCGACTGGTCCAGAAGCTATTGTGGATATTTTAGCTCTACTCCTCTACTCATTCACGTTTGGGTTGCCTTTGGCTAGCATCAGCCAGCTAGGGCTCTTTGCCTGGTTGACTATTCCCCAGGTATCCAAGTCTGCTTTGTTTTTTGTTAGATTTAATAACAGGTCATGTAAAAAGAAGCAGTTCTTAGGCTACATAAGTCTGGCTTTATAGCAGTAACCCTAATTTACCTTTGATAATTAGGGCCAATCACATAACCAACATGAGAAGCCTTACTTCTCTTACTTACTGTGAACTGAGTTTCTTGAGTGATCACAATGTTTTATGAAATACAAAAATGATACCCCCAAAAAACATTCAGTGAGTCCGTGGATTATATTAATGGTAGAATTATAACAAACAGAAATGGCAAATCCAAACAGATTAAATGTCAATTTTGATGATTAAAAAACGTTCCCCCAAGGCTTCCAGATAAAGATGGTAGATCGAACATAATAATTCAATTTCACTTCCCCTGAAACCCCACTAAAACTACCATAAATAGATTTTTTTTAAGCCCATAAAATCATACATACAAAGACAAGGGACATAATAGAAACAAAATTTGGCTAGCTGGAATGCAGAAAAGTGATATAGTGGGGAAAGCCAAGAGCTAAATTGATGTCTATCACAGAATCTTCCAAAGGCTCAGGAACTGAGTGGAGTTTTAGAAGTGGGGGGTAAAAAGAAATATTAAATGAGGATTGATAGAATGCAGTTTTAAAATACATTCCCCACCCTTTGAGTGTGGGCTGGATTTAGTTAGTGACTCTCTTCTAAAGAACAGCATATGGAAACAGAAACAATAAATAGACAAACCTGAGATACCAACTTGGCCAAGTGCTCAAGGTTAACATCACCCATCTTAAGTCACGTTGATACCACGCACCCTTGATAGGATGCAGTTCATCCCCGCAGTATTCTTCCCCCGAAATCCATATTCCTAATGTCATCATGACAAGTCCAAATGGAAGGACCGTCTACAAAACACCTGACCGATAGCCTTCGAAACTGTCAAGGTCATGAGACACAAGGAAAGACCAAACAACCATCATAGATTGGAGATGAACATGATGGAACATGACTGAATGCAATCTGATATCCTGCAACAGAAAAAGGACATCATGGAAAAACTGGTGAAATCCAAACAGTCTGCAGTTTGGTTAACAGTATTATCCTCACGTTAATTTCTTAGTTTGGGTACATGCAGCTTGATCATAAGGGGAAAAGCTGGGGGGAGAATATACAGCAACCCCATACTATCTTTGCAACTTTTTTTGGCAAATCTAAAATTATTTCAAATATTATATGGTCTCATTCATTTGGGGAATATAAAAAATAGTAAAAGGGAATAAAGGGGAAAGGAGAAAAAATGAGTAGGAAATATCAGAAAGGGAGACAGAACATGAGAGACTCCTAACTCTGGGAAACAAACTCTAGGGGTGGTGGAAGGCGAGGTGGGCGGGGAGTGGGGGTAACTGGGTGATGGGCACTGAGGGAGGCACTTGATGGGATGAGCACTGGGTGTTATACTACATGTTGGCAAATTGAACACCAATAAAAAATAAATTTAAAAAATAAAATGAAATGTGAAAAAAATAAATAATAAAATCTTTAAAAAATAAAATAAAATAATTTCAAAATAGAAGGATTTTAGGGACACCTGGATGCCTCAGCAGTAGAGTGTCTGCCTTCGGCTCAGGTCCTGAACCCGGGATCCGGCATCATGAGTCCCACATCAGGCTCCTTTTGGGGAGCCTGCTTCTCCCTCTGCCTGTGTCTCTGTCTCTGTCTCTCTCTCTCTTATGAATAAATAAATAAATAAAATCTTTTTAAAAAATTAGAAGGATTTTAAAGTACAAAAATAAGAAAAGGAGATAGAGCTCTCATTCCCTTCCCGCATGGTATTGAGTAAATTACTCCTGCAGAAGACCAGAACTGGTAAAGGGGGAGTGACGGAGCAGCTGCAGGAACACATACCTTAATGGGAAATAGGAGCATGACCTAAGTAGGAGCATACTGAATGCTGAGACCCAAGATCAGCCTTGGAACTGGGCATTGAGGCCCCACATGGTAGAGCCCACAGGTCAAAGGAGAATATACTGATGGAAGAACACATGGAGGACCACCTGGGTGGCTCAGTGTTGAGCGACTGCCTTTGGTTCAGGTCATGATCTTGGGGTCCTAGGATTGAGTGTCACATCAGGCTCCCTGCTCAGTGAGGATTCTGCTTCTCCCTCTCCCTCTGCCCCTGCTTGTGTGCATCTCTTCTCTCTCTCTTTCAAATAAAGAAATAAAATCTAGGAAGAAAAGAAAAAGAAAGAAAGAAGAAAGAAAGAAAGAAAGAAAGAAAGAAAGAAAGAAAGAAAGAAAGAAAAAGAAAGAAAGAAAGAAGAAAGAAAGAAAGAAGAAAGAAAGAGGAAAGAAAGAAAGAAAGAAAAAGAAAGAAGAAAGATAGAGAAAGAAAGAAAGAAAAAGAAAGAAAAGGAAAGGAAAAGAAAGAAAAAGAAAGAGAAAAAGAGAAAAAAAGAAAAGAAAAAAGAAAAGAAAAGAAAGAAAAGAAGAAAAGAAAAGAACGAACACACGGGTACCGTTATCACTCGAGACCCAGCACTCGGTGCCAACTTAGCACAATCTATAACCTTAGATATTTCTTTCTGTGACGCTCACTTCATTTAGGCTCCAGAGGGAGGTTTCCCCACGTCTCTTGCTCTTGTCCTTTCTTCTCAAAGTAAAAGGTGACGGCCCTGGATATACTGTGTAGCTGTGTGGGCTGTGCTTCGCTCTCAGAGACAGACTTTGCTAAAGAGAGAATGTGCACAGAAGCACTTTGGTTAAAGAAAAAAACTAGTGTGACAAATCCTTCTTCTCTGAGAGCATGAATGGAATAGATACTTGCATCTTAAAGTCTCAGAGTATTGAATATCCATTTTTTTAAACCTCATTTTGGCTCTACACGGAGAATTCAGTGATATTCACTAATTAGCATACTGTTCAACACTGATACACCTGGCAGCTGAGAAACATCTTGTAGTATTAAGTAATTTATTTTATTCTTAAATCTGTGTGTGTGTCTAGAAGTAATATGTGTGAAATTAGCTATTCATATTTTATACTGACGGATATTAATTCTAGAATTATAATTGGTTTTACTTTTATATAATGTTTGATAAGATTTAATTAAATTTTCAAAATATGAAGTTAAAAATTCCAGCTTTAAATATTTTAAGTTTTTGGGATCCCTGGGTGGCGCAGCGGTTTGGCGCCTGCCTTTGGCCCAGGGCGCAATCCTGGAGACCCGGGATCGAATCCCACGTCGGGCTCCTGGTGCATGGAGCCTGCTTCTCCCTCTGCCTGTGTCTCTGCCTCTCTCTCTATCTCTCTGTGACTATCATAAATAAATAAAAATTTTAAAAAATAAATAAATAAATATTTTAAGTTTTTATATTTGTTGACTATAGTCAGTATCTTACCTTTTTAGTTTTAATAGATTATCAGGAATGTTTTAAAAGAAAAATATGTAAAGTCTACAATGACTCAAGAAATGTCTAATGTGACATTATTGTCAATAAGCCAAATTTTATGTGAAGTTTCAGGGTAATATTTTGCTGAAATTAAGAAAAACAAAATTCATAGCAAAGAACATAATGGTTTATTAGTTTGGCAAGCCTTTACTTCTCATCCAAACATCACTGACTCAGACATTGGCAATAAAAATTAAAATTCAGTGGTCTAATAATTCACAGGCTTTCAGTCATAAAACCATAGCTTGAGATAATTTTCAGTTTTGTTGTGATGGTATATATGTCAAGTTGAGAAGAAAGGAGGGTTTATTTAGTAGTTTGATTTTTAACTTTTAAATATTTAGACATGTGGCCTATGGGACTCCATTAGTATTTTTCTTGGGACACATAAAATTGTACTGAAAAGCAATTTAAGGCAGTAACTGGTATAAAGAAAAATAAGAAAAAGTTTTTAAATAAGCAATTTTTGACCTCAGAAAAAGCACAAAATAAGAAATACGCTTATAATATATTATGAGGTTTGATATATAGAATGTTGGCATAGGTATAGTGTAAATACTGAACATCCACTCAACCAAAAATTATGTTGAGAGGATAGAGAAGGGAAGCAGAGAGGATGGCAGGATGAGAGCTAAGTGCTGAGCTTTCCTAAGGGAAGTCGTTACCTAAGATCTAAAATTGCTACTCCCCATTCCCCACAACGGAGGGATCCACCGTAACGCCTCTGCCAACAGGGAAATGGCAAGGTGCCCACAGGTGTAAGGCTAAGTCTAGAACCCAGAACTGGCTGCTGTTGCTAATAACTGAGCCCTCAGCCGTGGCATGCACCGGGGCAGCCAGGAAGACGGGAAGTCCACGAGGTTGAAACCCATATATCGTCTCCACCACTGACACCACGGCCACTGGTCGACAAGTCCATTCAGCAAGCACCAGGCTGGCTGGCGGCAAAACAGAACTGACATCCACAGAGTGGGTCGTCTTGAACATCTTAGTACCAGGTACCTCTTCTGCAGTGGAGAATTTCTGCTGAGCATTTCATGAAAGAAAGAGGGATTAGAAGAAAGAAGTCAAGGGAGCATTTGCTTTTTACCTATTTTTTATTCTTATTTTTATTTATCCTTACTTTTTTTTTAAGATTTTATTTATTTATTCATGAGAAACAGAAAGAGAGAGAGAGAGAGAGAGAGGCAGAGACACAGGCAGAGGGAGGAGAAGCAGGCTCCATGTAAGGAGCCCGACATGGGACTCGATCCTGGGACTCCAGGATCACGCCCTGGGCTGGAGGCAGACGCTTAACCGCTGAGCCACCCAGGCATCCCTATTTATCCTTATTTTTAAATTATTTTTATCTACTTTTTTTAATTCTTAGCAATAAGAAAGTGTCACATATTACTCCTACAATCAAAAATAAATTTTCATAAAGTAATTTAACTATGGGAAAATTCACCTTGCTATGTGATGACCTCGTCTGCTGCTTGCTCATTTCTGTCATAGGCTCTCCCTCTCCCACTGAGATTAGGTCTCTATCCGTCCACATTCTCAGCCTAGAAAGAGCAGCCAGCAAAGTGCTCTTTAAAGATTCTCATACGTCCTTCACTAACCCATTCCTGTGGCTAAACTAAACTGAGAGTCTTCCGGAATATATCAGGGGATCCATGACAGGTCCATGGGCAGATTGCATGACAGATCTAATCCCACACTCATATATCCTAAATTTTTTTATCCCTTCTTTTAGACCAAATTCTTTCTAACTATTCAATGCTATTTGGGATTAGCCAGTTCAGTACCTTGTTAGAACTACAGCTGGCTGCCCAAGCAACCACAGTGACTAAAAGTGCAATCCTATCTATTAATTTGGCTTAATCTAAAAATTCCATTTCCATTTTCCTGGTCAAGAACCCTCAAACCCATTCCTGCAAATATTCCTCATATTTTCATGACATAAATTATGACCAAGTGGATGTTAACACTCAACTATGGATGTGCCACAATTGAGAACTCTATTTCAGATAAACCTAAGAGTTTGGGGTTCTCCAAGCCTTGATTTGCCATATACCACTACTCAATTTGTCAATTCCCTCCAGTACCTCCCAATCTAGCCTAACCTACCATTCATATAAAATACTTGGTTAAGTATTTGAATTCATGTACTAATAAAATTTTCCAAACCACGGAATCACTCTTTGTATTTGGTTTTCTGATACCTCAGCCCTATGACTATGAGCTATAAGAGATTTTTTTCAACCCTATCCCATAAAGGCTTGAGTGTCATTCCATTAAAGCAATATTTTTACAATTACAATTTTTACAATGTCAATCTGCTTGTTTTTAAATCATCCCAAGCCATTAAAAGCATCCATCATGGCCCAATCACTCCTCTTCCCCTTTAAATTGGTCTATGGCAAGTTATCTGATTCCCCAGAACTTCCTCTTCAGTGAGTACACAGCCCAATGTGACCATAGATAACTTGATTGCTATTTTGCCATTCCGTGGTGTGGAACGAATGCCGCCTCACCATCAGGGAACATGAGAGGAAGCCTCCGCCCTTTGCCTTATCTATGTAACTACCATTTCCCTGAAGCCATGTTACCTGCAGTTCACTGGGACCACTAGACAGTGAGCTCCATGGGGCACCAGGTCTTATTAATCACTGTATCCCCAGCACCTAGGCTGTACTCGACCCATAGTAGGCACCTAATTAATACTTAATGAACAAATTAATAAAGCCAAATGTTAATTCCTTTAAGAAATTTTATTTGGTGCTTATTACATGTTTTTCCTTCTGGACTGAGTCTCTCAAGACAGAAAATCTATCTTGATCTCAGGGTTGTAGGTTTGAGCACCAAGTTGGGTATAGAGATTAGTTAAAAAAAAAAAAAAGACAGAAATGGGGGCATCTTAGTGACCTGCCTTCGGACCAGATCACAATCCCAGGGTCATGGGATCGAGTCCCACATTGGGCTCCCTGCTCCACCGGGAATTTGCTTCTCCCTCTCCCTCTGCCTGCATCTCCCCTGCTTGTGCTTTCTCCGTCAAATAAATAAATAAAATCTTTAAAAATTTAAAATTTAAAAAGACAGAAACAGAGGCACTTAGTGGCTCAGTTTGGTTAAGTGTCCGACTCTTGATTTCAGCTCAGGTCATATCTCAGGGTCATGGGATCAAGCCCTGCATAGGGCTCCTCAGAGAGTATGGAACCTGCTTGAGGTTCTCTCCCTCTCTCCTTCTACAGCTCCCCCTGTGCTCTCTGTCAAATAAATAAGTAAATCTTATTTAAAAAAAAAAAAAAAAGACAGAACCTTAACAACAAAGACACCTGGTAACCTTGTGACCAAGGTACAGGAAAGAACTCAAACAAAGCATACAACAAAACCAACATCCGCACTACTATCATCAAGGGAGATACTGTGAAATAACTGTAAGCTTAGAAATTTACGGGCTTGTCTGCATAGGACTGTAGAAAAGTAGGAACAGCTTAGGTTGCTAACACCTGCAAAACTGGTCTCCCAAGAGATAAACTGCTTTACCTCTACAAAAAAAAAAAAAAAAGGTCTTCTTTGGAAATTGCCTGTATTTCTTTTTTTCATCATTATAACAAAAGAGATTCTTTCAAATTTAAACTCACTAGGTATGAACAGGTATTCATAAAAATAACATCTGATAAATGTTAAGAGGCTGGCTATTAATAATCCATGTACTTGTTAGGGCAAATCAGTTCAACAAAATTTCTGTTTTTCTAATATCAGAGACACTCCAGGAAAGGAGTGGAGGTAATTTTGGTGTAAAAAAAAGCTTTGATGGGAAAAAAAAAAACACGTTTGGATGGATGGGGGCAATGTGATAATTCAGGTAAGTTGGCACTGCACACTGCAAAGCAGAGGAGAGCAGGTAAGAGCGGTGAAAGATGTAAGGACAAAATATCACAATTTACAAACCGCCTGGGTTGCTTCAAGACTTAGAACAAAACATCTTTTCCTCTTGTTTCTGCACCTCACTCTTTGCTCACCAATTAGTGTTTCAGTTCACCTGCTTCTAATATTAAGGATTACAGGAAGGATTCTGGGAGGCTTCTTTTGAACATGAGCTCCACTAAACACGATGGTGCATACCCAGTGCTCCAACTGGTACTGCTGAGGCAGCAATCAACTTTCTGCCACTTTGGAAGATCTAGAGTTCTCAGAAAAGTCTTGTGATGATTTCAACACCTGAATAAATTACCTGACATAGAGCTAAAAACAGTTCAGTGAATGCATATGGAACACAAAACTGATTAGCCTCAGTCAAGGGGGAAAAAAATCACTGACACAACCACTTTTTATTAATTACTGTATTGTCACTCTATAAAAATGTGGTAGCTATTCCATTAAAGAAAAAAGTTCCACTACACTGAATTAGAATCACTGTTGAATTTTTTTTTTAGGGATTCTATTTATTTATTCATAAGGGACACACAGAGAGAGGCAGAGACACAGGCAGAGGGAGAAGCAGGCTTCCTGCGGGGAGCCCGACGTGGGACTCGATCCCGGGATCCCAGGGTCATGACCTGAGCTAAAGGCAGACGCTCAAATGCTGAGCCCCCCAGGTGCCCCTAGAGTCACTTTGCTGAATCCTAGGAATAATTTAATTTCATCACTTTTTGAGGAAATGTATATAAAATTACCCCCTCGCTTTATGACATGCCGATTATAACATGCCATGATTCAGTGCACAGCCTGTCTTTTTATTTTCTCTTCAGTCTATGGACATTTGGTTCATAAATAACAAAAGCAGAACTAAACACAGAAATAATTCTCAACTTCTTTCCTTCCAGTAGAAAAAGTTTCCATTTCTCCATCAAGAAACCAACGTTTAGAGGAAATGTAGGGTAGCAAAAAAAAGTCACTTTATTCCTATTTTAAAGAGAATTAAAAGTGAAAGGAAAATGGTAATCATTATTTCCTTAATTCCCCTATATGATTTGACTTTTAGTAAACACAACTCCTATGTCCAGTACAGATTTTTTTATAATAAATTTATTTTTTATTGGTGTTCAATTTGCCAACATACAGAATAACACCCAGTGCTCATCCCGTCAAGTGCCCCCCTCAGTGCCCATCACCCATTCCCCCCACCCCCTCCCTCCTCCCCTTCCACCACCCCTAGTTCCTTTCCCAGAGTTAGGAGTCTTCATGTTCTGTCTCCCTCTCTGATATTTCCCACACATTTTCTCTCCCTTCCCTTCTATTCCCTTTCAATATTATTTATATTCCCCAAATGAATGAGAACATACAATGTTTGTCCTTCGATTGACTTACTTCACTCAGCATAATACCCTCCAGTTCCATCCACGTCGAAGCAAATATTGGGTATTTGTCGTTTCTAATGGCTGAGGGATATTCCAGTGTATACATAAGCCACATCTTCTTTATCCATTCATCTTTCGATGGACACCAAGGCTCCTTCCACAGTTTGGCTATTGTGGTCATTGCTGCTAGAAACATCGGGGTGCAGGTGTCCCGGCGTTTCATTCCATCTGTATCTTTGGGGTAAATCCCCAACAGTGCAATTGCTGGGTCGTAGGGCAGGTCTAATTTTAACCCTTTGAGGAACCTCCACACAGTTTTCCAGAGTGGCTGCACCAGTTCACATTCCCACCAACAGTGCAGGAGGGCTCCCTTTTCTCCGCATCCTCTCCAGCACTTGTGGTTTCCTGCCTTGTTAATTTTCCCCATTCTCACTGGTGTGAGGTGGGATCTCATTGTGTCCAGTACAGACTAAAGGAAACCTTACATTTAGACCATTTTAATTTTTCAGGGGATGTAAATTCTATCAGGAATAAAATGTTGATTTATCTTTACTTGAATTTCTGTGTTTACCATAAAAAGAAAAGTCACCAGGCACTGCTTAGAAAAAGACTTGAAGAAATGGAGAGATGCATCGCATCTGTGATGAGAAAACTGGCCGTGCGATCACGGTGGTTCTCCTAGCCAATTAGTATCTCTGAATTTCTGAGTCAGCTGCCATCATCTCTATACATCACCTACAGAGTCCAGACATCACGTTCTCTTTGAAGTTTCCTTTGCCTAAAAAAGACCCTTTCTTTGACATTTTCTGTTCTTGGTAAGATACAGCACCTTTCCTCAGATCACACCAGACCAAGGGGAAAGTCGGATCGCGGTAAGTCTCTGACACAGATTCTTGCCTCCGCGTGCACCTGAACAGCTCTGGGTGCCCCAGTGACTGCTCCATGGATGCTCTACAGAAAAATCCACTTGTTACCCATTAGCTGGAATCATTTCACTCCTCCTGCTGATGAATAAAACAGTGGACAGGCCGCCATGCCCACTGATGGCGCTACAGCTATTGGGACCCACCCACAGGTCCCAGCGCTGAGGGACCTGCCAGTGTCTGTGCCATGGCTCCTATCCTTGACACTTCCAAAGCCTTGCCACTAATGCTGCTGCCTCCTCTCTGTTTTCAGGGACAGCCACCATAATTTCTGCACCATTTTTCTCGGCAGCTACCGTATTTTATCATTCTGAGTCGGACAGCGGGGCTGTAGAACTATACGCCTAGGCCTCTGCTATACTCAAACCGTCTGTCTACCACACCACTAGCTGACTGTCCTTAAATCAAATATAGGCTCCTGAAAAGTCTTCTTTATTTTAAAGAATTATGCATTTGCTCTGCCTTTTAGGAAGAAATTCATCTTCAGTTGATAAAGAAAAGCTCTTCCTTATTGAAGAGTGCTACATAATGATAATAAACATAGTGGGGATAATAAAATCAGAAAATCACTGTTTGGCAACCCCTGCCCCCCCAGTAAAATAATTGATTCAGGCAACAATTACCAGGGGATATTAAAAAAATAGCAAGTAAAACAAATATGGCAAAATCCTAGCATGTAGTGAATTAAGTAGTAGGTAAATTCTTTCAACTTTCCATACAATTGAAATTTTTTCAGTAAAAAGTTGGGGCAGGGGTAAAATCTCCCCTGATTTACAGTGAAGTGAGTCTCTTCCATGGGAATTGGTATTCCCTTATGTACAAAACCCTGGAGTCAGCTAGGCATGCCCAAGATATACGGACTTCTGCGGAGAACACAGTTTAAGCCTGAGCTGAGAACCTTGCGAGACTGACTCATAATTTTTGCCGATGCCTTCCTTTTCCCCATCCTTTCAGTTCTGCTTTAGAATTGTTCTCCCCTCCCATCTGTTTTAAGAGCAAACCTTGAAAACAAATATGAATTTACAACTACATTGTCAAAACAGGGAGCAAGCCAGAACCATCCGGGAAGCTTTCTCAAAATACACGCATCCAGAGCCTAACCCTTTGATATTTCAATTCACTAGTTCTTGGGTGGGTCCTGGAAATATGATTTTTTAAAAAGATTTTATTTATGGGACGTCTAGGTGGCTCCGCAGGTGATTGTCTGCCTTTGGCCCAGGGGTGATCCCGGGTCCTGGGATCGAGTCCCACATCGGGCTCCCTGCATGGAGCCTGCTTCTCCCTCTGCCTATGTCGTCTCTCTCGGGGTCTGTCGTGAATAAGTAAATAAAATCTTTAAAAAAAAATATATATATATATACACACACACACACATCAGGCTCTCTGCTCAGTGGGGAGCCTACTTCATCGACTGAGCCACCCAGGTGCCCTGTAGGAATATAGAATCTGTTAGACCTTGAGCAAGTGATTAAGCCATCTCAGTTTTCCCATGGATAAAAATAAATAGTAACTAGTGGTGATGGTAAATGATGGTAATGATATCACTTGAATTATTGAAAATAATGTCATTAAATAGACCTCTCCTTCACCATGAATCCTACATCATCCAACATCATCTCTCTTTATTCTCTTTTAAAACTTTGCCAAAACAGTAGAATATGGTCTGGATGGAGCCACATTTCAAGTAGAATAATCTTTCTGAACCCAAAACTTTCCTTTTAGTAGTCATTAAAAATAAATCATGCCGGGATCCCTGGGTGGCGCAGCGGTTTGGCGCCTGCCTTTGGCCCAGGGCGCGATCCTGGAGACCCGGGATCAAATCCCACATCGGGCTCCCGGTGCATGGAGCCTGCTTCTCCCTCTGCCTGTGTCTCTGCCTCTCTCTCTCTCTGTGTGTGACTATCATAAATAAATAAAAATTTAAAAAAAAATAAATCATGCCTAGAAAAATAATTGCTCAGAATTATAGGTTCCCCCAGACATATTTTGCAGGGAAACATAATGGTTTTGAGTATCTCAGAGATGTGGATACGAGAAAACAGGCAAGACAAAGATTTGGATCATCTAGTCATATGTGATATTAAGGGTTGAAATACGTCCCATATTCCTATGTGGAGGTCCTAACCTCCAGAACCTTACAATGTGAAGAGCCTTTTTTTTTTTTTTTTTTTGAGACAGGGTCTTTAAGGAGGTAATTAAGGTAACATGACATCATTATGGTGGACCCTAATCCAATATAACTGGTGTCCTTGTAAGAAGGGGAAATGTGGACACAGATGCAGACAGAGAGAAGACAATGTGAAAACACAGGAAGAAGACGGCCACCCAGAAGCCAAGGAGCAAGGCCCGCACAGAGTCTTCCTTCAGGCTCCTTAGAAGAAGCCAACTCGGCTGACTCTGGATCTTGGACTTCTCGCCTCTAGAACTAAGAAAAATAAACTCCCGTTATTTACGCCATCCAGCCCGTGGTACCTTGCCGTGTAAGCCCTAGCAAGCTAACACATGTAGAAGGGAATACTGGAATGTAAGCTCCACAAGTCTTTTTGTTGTTGTTGTTGATTGATGTATCCCAACTGCCTAGAGCAACACCTGGCACATAACAGGTGCGCAACAAATATTTGTTCAGTGAACTTCTTAATAAATAAAGCAGATTAATAAAATCCTTCCTATAGATGCTCTATTAAATACCATCAGTGTTTCAGTAATGCTTTTTATTCTCAGAAGACCTGAGAACCCGGACTCCCAGTGCTCTAACGCTGTGGTTTAAATGGTCGGTTGCCACACCCAAGTATACAAAATCCTCTGGTGAAACTCTTGGTATGACTCAATTCCAGGAGTAATTTCTTAAAGACAAGAGCTAATAAGATAAAAATGCTGCTGTAATACAATAAATCTGAATCAGTCGACATTGAGAAACAGATCAAACTTGTTAGTCCCATCCTGGGGAAAATATCACAAACAGATGTAACCTGCTCATATTTGCTGTTCCCTCAAAAGTATATGACTAGCTGATTTCACTAAAGACACTGAGAACAGCCTGGATTCACAAATTAAAGGAAAAAAAAATAAGGATCCTCCTGTTGTTCTTATTAAAGCATGTCTTGTGTGGACACAGGAAAAAGACAGATTAAATTTCCTCTGACTTATTCAATTACATGGCTTCGTGGTGCATGTATGTCTTTAAACCAAATCTATGTCTCACTCTTACCACTATCACCATCAATCAATACTTAATTTCGTTCCCTGAATATGATAGGAAAATAGCAGCAAAATAAAACATAAAAGAAATATGGAATCTATATTCTGATTCTAACTTATTTGCAAACATCATTTATTAACAGCCAGAACAAAAAATTCACCAATTGTAATAGTTATTGATGTAAAGAACAAATTAAAAGAAAAAAAATTAATTTCCTTACAACTTACAGCCCATTGACCGGTCCTTGAGACTCATAGAGTGACCTTCCTCTAGAAACTCAATTGCTTCCATGTTTATACTCTGCTAAGGACAAAAGGCAATTTTAGCTGAATATTATCCCAAACTCTAGGATCCTGTAAGTCTACTTTAATATTTAAAAATTCCTTTGGAAACTTGCTTTATCTCTACTCACCCAAGCTATATGTTAGCAATCATCATCCAAGCAGATGGCCCATGACTGAAGGGTTTCATGACTAAGGTTTTACTAGACAGTAATAAATGACTTTTTCCTAACAATAGCTAGTGCCCTTCGAGGCCCAGAAATCTTGCTTCCAAAATTCCTTAGAGATTTACACTATCCCCGACCCATTCCCAAATTGAAAGTATATAATCAATCACCCATCACAACCCTAGTGCAGCTCTTTCTGCCCATGGGTATTGTTCCCATGCTTTAACAAAACCATCTTTTTGCACCAAAGATGTCTGAAGAATTCTTTCTTGGCCATTCTTTCTTTTTTACTCCAAACCCAAACATTTCCACATCAGTTCTGGTAGAGGCGATAAGATTGTAAGTAATTCTTTCCTTGAATTATTTGTAATTTTATGTAAGTCTTCATTTTTAAAACAGGTTTCAAAAACCTTTCTAACTTCTAATCATCACTGGAAGAAAATCTAGGATTAGAAACTCGCCTAAAGGAAGAGGATGATATGCTAATATTTATTTATTTTTTTTAAATTTATTTATTTATGATAGTCACAGAGAGAGAGAGAGAGAGGCAGAGACACAGGCAGAGGGAGAAGCAGGCTCCATACACCGGGAGCCCGATGTGGGATTCGATCCCGGGTCGCCAGGATCGCGCCCTGGGCCAAAGGCAGGCGCCAAACCGCTGCGCCACCCAGGGATCCCTAATATTTATTTTTAAACTGAATTTAATTCATTTGATGTGGACAACAAAGGTAGGAGAAAAATTATGAAATTTCCTTACTACTTACAGTCCACTGGCAAGTCCTTGAAACACTCAGAGTGACCTTCCTGTAGGAACTCAGCTGCCTCAACGTTACTACTTTGCTAAGGGCAAAAGGCAATCTTAGGCTAACCCCCAGCATCCTGTAAGTCTACTTCGACACATAGAAATTCCTCTGGAAGCTTCCTTTATTGTACCTGCCAAGACACGTGTTGGCAATCATCCTCTAAGCATTTGACACACTGATAGACATTTGAAGAGTCTCCCGACTTTTTACAAAACAGTAATAAATGACGTCTTCCTAACAATAGCCAGCCCCCTCAGGACCCTGGAAAGCTTGTTTCCAAAATACCTTGGGAGGCGGACACCATCCCTAACCCCCTCCCAACCTGACAGTATATACTGGGCAAGAGGTGGCCATATCCTTAGGACCCCAGCGTAGCTCTTTCTGCTCACAGGTCCAGTCTCCCTGCTTTAATATAATCATCTTTTTGCACCAAAGACATCTCAGGAATTCTTTCTTGGCTGTCAGCTTAGAACCCTAACATCTTCCCTAATCATATTTATACAGAATACGCGTGAAAAGGCCAGAATATACCAGTTTCCATGGGCAGGCAAAATTCAGCATCTTAAAATAAAAATCTGGAAACATCCATCCTGAAAGTAACTTAAAGATCAAGTCAAAGCTTGTTCTTAGTTTTGGGCCTGGATTTAGCTCCTGGACTGATGCAATCTGAAACCAGAGCCAACGAGTGTTTACCAAAGTCTTTGTCCCAAAGGGAGAGAAGCCTCTTGTAAGTCTCCCGGAGTGATGCTGTTGGGATTGCTTTGAGACCTGGGCAAAGGTGGCGAGCAGGAGCACAAACATCAAAATCACTTTGAAACATTTTTCCTTTCCAGCAGAATGAAAGCCAAGTAGTTTTTCATGATATGCAATTTGCAATCAAGCCCTCCTCTACTGAAGGATTTAATTAGCTGCTGGTGCATTTGCTCCTTTTTCCTGGGAACCACAGCATAAACAGGAAGCACATGCCTCTGGGGCTCAATGGTTGCAGAACGGAAAAAATGAAGCTGTGGATTTTCTCAAGGATGATTTAGAGAGGAAAGATCATTAAACTACTGGACTCCCCCCCCCCCTTATCTTCTCCACGAGGCTTATAAACCAAATGAGCGCACAGCTGTGCTCCACAGGCAGGAAAACAGTTCTTCGCCCGCACTGACAGTCAGCTAGGCCGGGCGTCGGGCGTTAGCGCATGGGGCGTTAGCACGTCAGGCGTTAGCGCACCGGGTTAGTGCATCGGGCGTTAGCGCACCGGGCGTTAGTGCACCAGGTTAGTGCATCGGGCGTTAGTGCACCGGGCGTTAGCGCACCAGGTTAGCGCATTGGGCGTTAGCGCACCGGGCGTTAGCACACCAGATTAGTGCATCGGGCGTTAGCGCACCGGGCGTTAGCGCACCAGGTTAGTGCATCGGGCGTTAGCGCACCAGGCATTAGTGCACCAGGTTAGTGCATCGGGCGTTAGCGCACCAGGTCAGTGCATCGGGGGGGTTAGCGCACCGGGTTAGTGCAACGGGCGTTAGTGCACCGGGCGTTAGCGCACCAGGTTAGCGCATTGGGCGTTAGCGCACCGGGCGTTAGCACACCAAATTAGTGCATCGGGCGTTAGCGCACCAGGCGTTAGCGCACCAGGTTAGCGCCCTGGGCGTTAGCGCCCCCGTCCGCGGCCGAGCAGGGCAGTCACGCCCCAAGCCCTGTGGAACTGCGTGCTCCTTTCCGTGCTCAGCCCCAGGCTCGCCGCTGAAATCAGAGCGCCCACGCTCTCACGCTAACCACTCGGCACAAGCGCTGGGTATTCAACGAGCAAACACCGAAGCGCATTAAAAAGAAGAAAAATGTTCTCCTCACAGGCGAATCTCTGCGACGGTGACGAGGAACTGGCCACCTCGCCCGCAGCGGAGGCCGCGCCCCCTGCACGGAGGCTGGTGGGTGGGGGGCAGGGCCTTCCCGGCACACTCCCTGCGGCTTCCACTCGCAACCTGGTGCCTTCCACGGGAGCCTTCCCGCCACACCCACACCCCTGCCCGGGCGGCCCCACGGGAGCCGGAGGCCCGGACGCGCTGCGGGCCGGAGCCGGGCTCCCCTCCGCCCTCTGCCCCCCCCCCCGCCCCGGGCTCACACCCGCCCTCCCCGCGGGGGCCTCCCGGTGCCCCTACTGACGTGCGCGGCCAGCGGGGAGGGTCCTGGGGGTAGGGTCCTGGGGGGGCCCTAGAGGGGGTCCTCGGGGAGGGTCTTGGAGGGTCCTGGGGGGAGGGTCCTGGGGAGTGTCCTTGGGGGGGCCCCAGAGGGGGTCCTGGGGGAGGGTCCTGGGGGGGTCCTCGGGGAGGGCCTTGGGGGGTCTTGGGGGGAGGGTTCCGGGGGGAGGGTCCTTGGGGGGCCCTAGAGGGGGTCCTGGGGGGGTCCTCGGGGGGACCCTGGGGGGGTACTGGGGGGTGCTCGGGGGAGGGTCCTGGGAGAGGGTCCGGGGTGGGGGAAGGTCCTGGGGCGGATCCGGCCAGTCCGCCCGCCGCTGTCTCGCCCTGTCCCCGGCGGGCGCGTCGAGGTGCCCCCAGGGGTCGCGGGGCGGGGGCGAGACGGCGGCGGGCGGACTGGCCGGATCCGCCCCCCGAAGACCCCGCCCCGAGGACCGGGAGGCGCGGGGCGGACGCACCGCCCTCTCGGGGATTCTCCCGCTGCGGCTCCACCGCGTCGCGCCCCTTCCGCCCCCCGCGCCCCCCGCGCCCCCGGCCCGCAGCCACGCGCTCGCCGCCTGCTCGCCCCCGCCCCGCCCCGCGCCCCCCTACCCCCTACCCCCCGCGCCCTCCCGCGCCCGCACCTTCCCCTCCGACACTCGCCCCCCGGTTAGCTCCCAGGGTCCTCAGGCTCCGCCCCCGCCCCCCGCCGCCCTCCCCGCCCTTCCGGCGCCGCCCCGGGGCTCCGCCCAGCCTGGGGCCGCGCCCCCTCAGGCCCCGCCCCCGGCACGCGGGCCCCGCCCACCCCGCCGCCGCTCTGGAGGGACGGGCGGGGGCGGGGCCTGAGGGGGCGGGGCCTCCTCCGTCCTGGGCGCCTATTGGCCGGGCCGCGCGGGGGGCGGGGCCGCAGCCTGGGTCTGGGCCCCGGGTCTCTGCCGAGCATTCCTCGCGGCAGCGGCTCTTGCTTCGGGCCCGGGCGGGAGAGCGGCGCCTGCGGCTCGGACATGGCTGAGAAGCGGCACCCGGGGGACGTCGAGGCCCGGCGGCTCCCCGACTCCTTCAAGGGTGAGCCCCGCGCCGCCGCCGCCGCCCCCGCCCCCACCCATCCCCCCGCGGATCCCAGGCTCGTCGCCGCTGCTTGGAGCTCCGGGGACGCGGAGGAGCGGGGAGGGGGGCGGGGGCGCTCCGAGGGGCGCGGGAGGGACCGACGCCCTGGCGGCCGCTCGTTGCTCCCGCGGGGCCGGCGCCGTTATCCCGGGGCTCGCGTGCGGCCGGAGATGCTTCGGGGCCGCGGCCCTCTCCGCCCCACCCCTCCTGCACCGGCGCCCCCCGAGACCCCCATCTCCGGGACTGAGAACCCCCCAGCCCCACCCCTGCCGGCGGCACGTCCCGGGCAGGGCTGGCCCCTGAGGCTTTGCCCCCAGCCCTCCCCGCCCCACCCCTCCTGCACCCGCGCCCCCCCAGACCCCCATCTCCGGGACTGAGAACCCCCCCAGCCCCACCCCTGCCGGCCGCACGTCCCGGGCAGGGCTGGCCTCCCGTGCAGCAGCCTGTGTTCGTGGGAGAAGAGAGGCTCTTTCAGGCAAGCTCCACGTCCCCCCATCCTGTCCTCCCTCCACTCCCTTGTCCTAGGGACCTGCCTCCGGGCTTTTGTTTCTCACTAGGAATTCTTTGAAGTGTTCCCTCCCTACTGGGGCCTTCCCTGGCCTGAAGGCAGAAACCTTGAGTGGCTCCGGAGCGGGACCCTTGAGAGGGCTACCCCCTGAACCTCCGTGGCTACCTCCGTGGGGGGGGGGGGGGTCGGGTTCCAATGGGGAGGTGAGAAGCCTCCCAGGGGTGCTGCTTCCCGCCCAGGGGTGCTGCTTCCCGCCCAGGGGCTCCCAGCGATCCAAAGGAGTTCTGTCCAAGGATGCAATTTCAGACTGGATGACCTTTTAGAGGGGCTGGGGAGCATTTCCAGGGCCCCACAGAGAACACTGTATTGGACTTAACTATTCTGATTAGTTGTAAAGCCAGCCTCTAATAGAAGTCCCATTTCCTTTGCCCAGCCGTCCTTCCCAGGAGCATCAAAAGAATTAGCCCTCAAAATTATCCCTGCTAAGCACATTGGAGAGTAAACAAAGTTCCCAAGTCAGTAGTGAATCAGGAAGGACAGATTTGAAGAAATTGCTACTCCCAAGAGGTTGACGTACTTCAGCATCACACAGTTTATAAGTAATGGAGCCGTATTTTATTTTATTTTTTTAAGATTTTATTTATTTATTCATGAGAGACAGAGAGAGAGAGAGAAAGGGGCAGAGACAGGCAGAGGCAGAAGCAGGCTCCACGCAGGGAGGCCCACGTGGGACTCCATCCCGGGTCTACAGGGTCACGCCCCAGGCTGAAGGGAGACACTAAACTGCTGGGCCACCCGGGCGTCCCTGGAGCCGTATTTTAAATCTGCCTTTGACTGACTGTAAAACTTGCGTCCACCTCTGTCATAGTTGGTTCTTAGCCTAGACAGGAAGGTGCGTGAGCTACTTCCCTCTGTGCCCTAACCTGGCAGGAGACTAGGACCTTGAGGACAGTATTGGCAGTTTGGTGAAAGCAGTGGGAAATCTGTTTGCAGAAGTTCGTTGGGAATACACATGATCTATTATTTATACTTAATATCCCTTTAGTTGTTTTTTCATGGTCACAGACCAGTTGTCACTTCTAAGTTCTTTTTCTTGGTTCTATGATTAATTTTTTAGACAGTTTTTTTTTCAGAATCTAATGAAAACTATGTGCTCCTCAGAAAATTAAACATACAAATCTTTGCTTAGTCTAGGTCACTTTTTTTTTTTTTTTAAATATCAATCTTTGAGATGCAACACTAGTAGGAAAGCCATTACTAGAATTTATTAAATAGAATTTATTGAGTGCTTGCCCTGGGTCAAACACAGCCTAAGTGCTTTACAAACATTATCTAATTGCAGCCCTGTAGCAGCTCCACAAGGAAAACATTATCCACCATTTTACAGCAAGGGGACTGGGTCTCAGTAGAAAAATCACACGTGTGTGTGCTCCAGAGCTGGGTTTCAAACCTGGGCTATGTGATTTTCCACGTTCCCTATCTTAGAGCTACCTCCAAACAAGGAACCTATCAGACATGGATGGTGAGAGACAACAGAGAAAGCCCGAAGGAACCTAGCTTCTATCCAGACCTCTTGAATAAGGCGGCTTCTGCAGGAAACAGTGGAATATAAAAGCCCAAACTCTGTCTTTTTATGATTTTGCTGACAATTAGTCTCAGGAATGTAAATATGACCAAACCAAGGGCAAGACTACTTTTTCTTAAAGCCAGTACATTCCCTTTGTAATGAAATGATGGAGGTGGATTGCAAAGAAATGTATTATAATTAAGAGACACGTCAACAGAATATATCCCTTTGGGAGAATGCCTGAAAATAAGCAGAATCAAGGGACTGATTTGTTTATTACAGTTGTTACAGCTGATCGGACTGGGGAGAACTTTGTAACTTCTTTAATAATTAATCTGAGTCAAACCATCAATGGTCATAAATTAACTCAAACCAATGACCAAGTCTAGTGAAGCTGGCGTGTGTGTGTGTACGCACTTGAGTATATATACTTGATTAAGTAGGTTCCTTATTATGTGTGTTCTTATTACAGATAGACTAATTGGATTAATATTATCTTGATAAAGGAATTACAGTTGTCACAATAATACATTTTGAAGTGTGGAAAGGAAAAAAGTTAGAGGTTACAGTCTATTGAGAAAAGGAAGTATGTGCCAATTCTCCTTCCTCCACTCTTTTTGAATCTTTATTCTCTGCGACTGGTGAAGAAACTTAAACCCCAGGCATTTAGCCTGACATTTTGGTAGATGCAAGCAATCAAGTTATCTGTTGTAAAGTCTCAGACAATAAAAATTACACCAACTTTGTTCAGTTGTGAGCGCACTAATGGTAAGATGGTACCGTGTAGTGAAATGAGAGTGGAATTCACAATTCAAGGATCTGAACTGAGCTCCCCGTTCCACCCCCTACTACCTGGGTCACCTTGGGCACGTCTCCGCCTTCCGCGTCCATGTCCCCGTCACCGTCGTGGGGGTCCTCTTACTGCCATAACTGCCTCCCAAGGCTTCAAGAATCAAAGGAGAAAATTTATGTGAATGTACTTTTGAAACATTAAAATGTCAACTATTAAGATATTTGTGAATGGGGAAAACAAAGAATGAAGTTAACAGTGACTGTTCAGAAAACCTAGTAATTCTGCAGGGAATTTAAATTTATGGACAAAACAGTTGTATGCAAGACAGTCCAAGAAGGTTTAGAACTTTTTTGTCCTGCTCAAATGTAGTCTGTTTCTCCTCCAGAGATGGAGTCCCCAGGCAGGTTGTTAGTCTTGATATTTTCTCTGCGGTGTTTAGGTCCCAGAGGGCAAGTCACTTTACTAAAAAGTTTATGCCTGTAAATTGTATCAATATAATCTTTAGGCTGTGATAAAAAAAAAAAAAAACAGCTGCTATTTTTTGAATGCTTCCTGAGGGCTTTTGTATGAGAGAAGTATTGTTCTTTTCTCTCATTTTACTCCTGAGAAATGTTAGTGGTAGAGTTGGAATCAGATCCCGGAACCCTGAGCTCTTAGCCACCGCCTAGCTTCTTAACCTCAATTAAAAACTGAGCGTCTTACGATCTATTTTTCATATGCTTCTGTCGGCGCCCACCTCCACCTTTTTTTAAAGTAAGCTCTATGCCTAGTGTGGAGCTTGAATCCATGACTCCGAGATCAAGAGTTGCATGTTTTACTGACCAAGCCAGCCAGGCGCCCCCGATTTTTAGTTAAAATGATGTTGCCCTCCAAAGACTTTAATGAGAAAAACCTAATTATAGATATTTAAGATGTCCAAATAAACGAGCGGGGGGGGGGGGGGACAATGGAAGAAGTAGGAGGGTTTTGTTCTCAATATATTTCAGGTCTAATCTAAATTTAATTAATATAATTTTTTAAAATTTATTTATTTATGATAGTCACAGAGAGAGAGAGAGGCAGAGACACAGGCAGAGGGAGAAGCAGGCTCCATGCACCGGGAGCCCAATGTGGGATTCGATTCCAGGTCTCCAGGATCGCACCCTGGGCCAAAGGCAGGCGCTAAACCGCTGCGCCACCCAGGGATCCCCAATTTAATTAATATAATTACATGAAATTGCTTTTCTCCAATTTTTCAGACTATAACTGTTTCTATCTTTCCATCCTGGGCGATACTCCGTCCATACATATTCATTCTGACCGCTGCTTTGGGACAGGATGATTCTAAAGTGTATTCAACAATTATTTACTTGGCAGATGTTTTTTGAGTACCTGTTATGCTCTAGCCGTCTACAGTATTCGCTCTTCACACTTACCCTCTGAGGAGCAACTCCTGTTAGTCCTATTTTTAAGTGAGTAGCCTAAAGCACAGAAGGTTAAGATATTTTCTCAAGATCATACAGATAATAAGTGGCAGAGCCAGCTTTGAAGTCATGATGCTACATTGTTTTAAGAAGACCAAAACCTATGGGGTAGATGGACCTTGAATAAGGTAATTACAAGAATGATAAATATGTTTTTAGAGAGGGAAGGTGTTTTAGGCAATTAGGAGAGGGGGACCTATTTAAGACTCAGGGAGTTTAAATTTAAAATTACTCATGACACCCTCACCCCTTTTTCCTCCTGCTTTGTGGCTAAAACAGTTGAGTGAAGGAGAGCTACAGAAAGTTCCCCAAGATGCTTAGGAAACAAAATAATAACACTTATTTAATTTCCTTGCTCTTTTTGAGCTAGGCAAAGGACTCCCTTTATTTCAACTTGTATTGGAAATCTTTCTTAAAAGGGTTTGTCCCTTCCCTTTTTCTAGTATCTCATGGCAAACACATTTTATGATTCAGACCCCATAATGCTTGACCAAGGTTGTTTCTTTTGATCCAATATTTGAGCCCTCAATGTATGTTTATTATACGGAGGAAAAGGTACCGTCCCCAGCCATGGCTCTTAACGTGATACCTTCTGGCCTGCAGCCACTCCAGCCCAGAGAATTTCTTCCCTAGAGGTTTAAGGGCAAGAGCATTCGAAAAACTATAACCCACGCCTAGTTAAAATAATCATTTAAAAGATGGGTTATAGTGTGTGCTTGTCTGCTTTGAAAGCCTCTGCCCCAATGAACTGCAAGTTGTGATCTTCAATAACCAACATTTTTTTCAACATACATTTATTGAGCTCCTACTGTGTGCTGAGCTCTGCCCCTCTCACTCCACTTGGTATCATTTCTCTCTGAAGTGTGCTACTGCATTTTTGTTTCTCTCTTGACATTTTTTCTCCATTTCTTTTTTTTTAAGATTCTATTTATTTTTTTTATTTATTTTTTTTAAAGGCAACTTTATTTATTTATTTATTTATTTATTTATTTATTTATTTATTTTATGATAGTCACAGAGAGAGAGAGAGAGAGAGGCAGAGACACAGGCAGAGGGAGAAGCAGGCTCCATTCAGGGAGCCTGACGTGGGATTCGATCCCGGGTCTCCAGGATCACGCCCTGGGCCAAAGGCAGGCGCCAAACCACTGAGCCACCCAGGGATCCCCAAGATTCTATTTATTTATTCCTGAGAGACCCAGATAGAGAGATAGAGACACAGGCAGAGGGAGAAGCAGGCTCCTTGGGGGGAGCCCGATGTGGGACTCGATCCCAGGACCCCAGGATCGTGCCCTGAGCTGAAGGCAGACGCTCAACCACTGAGCCACCCTAGCTGCCCTCCATTTATTTCTTTTCTTTTCTTTTCTTTTCTTTTCTTTTCTTTTCTTTTCTTTTCTTTTCTTTTCTTTTCTTTTTTTTCTTTTCTTTTCTTTTCTTTTCTTTTATTTCTTTTTCTCTTCTTTTATTGTTTCTTTCCATCCTTTGTCTTGCTTTTAAAATTCCAATCATTTGAAAAACTCATAGTAAAGTTTTGATTTATTGGAATAGGTCATTATTAATGAAATATGTCTTCCATCCTTTTGCCTGTTTCCACCTTCAATGTTTACTCAATCAGGTCTTTTAAAGCTCTGTTTCACTAAAGAGAGAAACTGAGGATCTGAAAACTGTAGCCTTACTTGAAACACTGAAACCTCAACTGTATTCTATAACTCAATAAAGCCCTCCTCAAACAGGTTAATGTATGGGGGGAAAAAAAGAGATAGCTGGGTGCAGGGATGAGGCAAAGGGCCTGTGGACCAGATCTGGCTTACCGCCTGTTTTTCTATGGCCCAGAAGCCACAAATAGTTTTTATATTTATAAGGTTTTGGGTTTTTTTTTTTCAAAATACAATATTTTGTTATGCATGAAATTCAGATGTCAGTATCCATAAGTTTTGCTGGGACCCAGCTGCCCACCCGTGTGTGTACAGTCTGTGGCTGCTTCTGCAATACAACAGCAGTTGCAACAGACTCTATGGCCTACACAGCTAAAATTTTTTCTGACCCTTTACAGGAAAAATGTGGAAATCCTGAAACGGAATCTCTGAGGAAGGGTAGTAGTGACCCAAAAGAACATTTATATCCTTAATATTTATACCGTCCAGAAAAATTCAACCATTGCCAAGGCTTTTCATTTCACCCTACTGTTGCCCCATAAGCAGGGCTGTTAGGACCATACTGTTAGGATGTTTTTGAGACCAAATTCCTAGGCCTCTTATCTCTCCCCACCAAACAGCAGTGTTCTTGGCAATGCACGAAAATATGAAGTGCTTCACTTGCATTCTGGGAAAGGAGAAGGAAAAGACTGTCCTTAAATGTTGCTATTCAGGTATTGCAATAATCTTGGGCTCATCTTTTTTCTTTTTATGTGTAATATGCACACGACTCTGAGTTAGACGTTGTGTAAGACCTTTCTGGCCTTTCCCTGAAGAGGAAATCTAATCTTTTGAACTTTGGAATAAAATCTCAATGATAAATGGAATTTATTATTGCACATGATTTCCAGTAGTGCCAAGTTCAGTAGACTTTTTAGTTAATCAGCTGATACTGTATCAGTAACGACATGTAGTGCTCTGAAATTATGCCTGTTATCCTCTTGAAAAGATTATTTTACTGCGTTTTTGGATCCCAACCCAACAAAAATTACTGTACAACTTTTTTTTTTTCATTTCTTTCATGATTTTGTCTGTTTTCTTCTGTCTCATCTCAGAAAGTCTTTTGCTTTATTACTTTGGGACTCAAGAGGGATATTTCATACCTACTTTGCAGATTTTTTGTGAATATTAGGAAGAAGTTATATAAGGAATCCGCTTGTGATAGACGTTCAATAAACGGTTATTATTAATAATATTAAAAGACACCTCCAGAATGAGAGAAATTTAAGAATTGTACAATTTCACCTTTTCAGCAAAATTAGTTTACACAATAAAGATGCATGGAAATTTTGCTAAGCATATATACAATACAGCAGAGTTTCTATTTCAGAAAACTCAACACAACCTAAATGTTCATTAGGTTCATGGAACAATGAAATATTATTCAACTTTTAAGAGTAAAGAATATGTACAGACCTGAAAAGATGTTCACAATATAGGGGGGAAAGCAGATTTAAAATTATTATGTATATCATTATTTCATTTAAAAAATAAAAGCAGGATAGGAAAGGTTTAAAGGACATGTAGCAAGGCAGAAAATAATTGCCTTCTAGAGATAATGAAAGCATAGATAATTTTTCTTTTTTAATTTATTTAGCTGTAATTTCTAATTTTCATAGGGATGATATTTTGCTTTTTTTTTCTCTCTTAAAATAAGAGAAAAAAGCAATGTCTTTTAAAATTTATATCAGTTCCCTGGAGATAAGTCTAATTTGAATATTCGGTTAAACAGTGTTGATATATAAACAGCCATTTTCAAAACCTTGCTTTTGGTTAGTTAAAAATTTAATGCAGTTTTCAGAAGAGTTGGTGGTAGAAAACAAAACAAAACATGGACAAGTCGTATTTACAAGCAAGTATCATAGGATCACTAAGCTTTGGGAGTGTTCCCACCCAGCAAAGTGCCAAGATTATCAACCAGAATATCTCAGGAATGCTGATTGCTCAGTATTTGTCCTTCACCTCATAGAGCTGGTAGGGAGGAATCAATCTTCAAGGTAATGACCAAGAAACGAAGGAAATGAATTTCGTGAGATTTGGGGGAGTAACTGGGAATTTTTCTTTGGCCTGTTAGTGGTAGATGACTCAGTGTCCTAAGCGTAAGCCTCACCTCTCTGCGGAATGTGCTTTGTACACCTTTATGAGCTATAACCAGGTGAGGAAGCACTTCAAGGGCCTAGAAGGGGAGAGAATTACATGGAATGGTGCCATCCCCAGTGTATACATTGATTATTTCTAGTGGAACGTTTGAGAAGGGAAAGACGGAGCCCAGTTTTCAGGATATCCACCTCATTTCTTGTTGCTCTTCATTTGTAATCCCATGTATTCATTCGGGGCTTTCAAAAAACACCGCATCACCATGGGAACTGAGCACATGCACACATGTGCACACACACAGGAAAAAATACTGGCTGGGATAGGAGAAGAGTAAGGAACATCGCTGCCTTCAGAGAGCGTATAGTCTGATGCGTTCAGGACACAGCTATGTGCGTTGCCTGGAGGTAGGGGGCTGGGGGCAGGACTTCAGAAAGTGCCAGGTGCTGTCAGGGAAGTATCTGGCCGCTCTGCGCCTTGTTTGGAACCCATTTCACTTTGGAAGCCTAGACCTGAGCCTGGCCACCAGCCTTGAGACTATTTTTGCTAAAAATAGGCACAGCTGGAATTAAGAGGCCTTCCTCTGCAGGAACATCAGATTTCATTCTCAGAACGCCTACCATGCTTTCCCAGTTTGGATACTGTCATGAGAAAATGCTCCAAAAATGAAAACTTCTTTCATGAGGATTTTTTTAATTCAGAGGCAAAGGACTGAAGGAATAAATTGACTTAGAATGTGGGCTCATAGGATGACCTATGTTTGAATCTCCGGTCCTCCTCCGTTATGTGGTCTTGGGAAAGCTTCCTTGCTTCACTTAACCTCATTTGTAAAATAGAATTAAAAATACTTGGGGCAGGGACCCCAAATGGGTGGCTCAGTTGGTTAGGTGTCTGCTTTTGGCTGAGGTCATAACCTTGGGGTCCTGGGATCGAGCCCCGCAGCAGGCTCTCAGCTCAGGGGGGAGCCTACTTCTCCCTCTCCTTCTGTAGCTCGCCCTGCTTGTGTTTTTTCTCTCTCTCAAATAAAATCTTTAAAAAAAAACAAACAATACTTCACAAGACTTTGCAAAGAGTAAGAGAGATATACACCTAAAGCAGTTGGATAACAAACCATCTACAAGTGGCTGCTGTGATGTCATCAGTCGCAATGATGCCTGGTGGAGCCTTCTGCACAAGCAGCATGGTGGCCTTGCTTAGTGTATCCTCTTGGTAAATATGTCAATGACCCCACAGCTCCAGGAGATCAACTTAGAGCACTTTTTTTAAAAAAAGAGATTTTATTTATTTATTCATGAGAGAGAGAGGTAGAGAGACCCAGGCAGAGGGAGAAGCAGGCTCCATGCAGGGAGGCCAACGTGGGACTCGATCCCGGGACTCCAGGGGTCTGCTCTGGGCCGAAGGCAGCGCTAAACCGCTGAGCCCCCCGGGCTGCCCACTTAGAGCACTTTTATTCAAGTGTGTGTACAACGTTTACCTCGCACGATGACACAGGATCAGAAACCACAGTCATTTGTAGCATTTCTGGTCTTCGTCCTGTAGTTTCCGAGCACTTGACCTGGATGCCAGCTTGTGTTCCCTTTGCTCCCATGCTCTCAGCCTGAATTCTGCTCATTTCTTGGCATGCTGTGGATTCCAGGGCCCGCCTCCCTGCCATCTTTGCCTTTCCGAGCCATAACAACTGCCCAGCCTACCTCCTCCCCTCTTGCAGTCTCCCTCTCATTATTAAAACAGCTCCTAGAAATATTCCAGAAGCTTTATTGGTTGGTAAGAAAAGTGATCGTATCCCTTGGCCTTTTCAGCGCCTCTGCCCTCCACAGAGAGGAAAAACAAACCAAAAATGAGGAAGACCCTGGATGCAAAAGGTGGAAAATGCAACCCAGGAAATGATGGTTTCCCAGGATGGGAAAGGCAGTCCCTGGCCACCTGCTCACCACCTGAGAGCAAGTCCAGACGCTGCTCCCAGAGACTCTCTTAGGAAAGGAAATTGGTAGAATTTCTGGCCCTTGAGAAGAGGTTTGAGGTTGAATCAATACATACATTAAAAACAAAGGGAAAAGGCAAGACCATGAAGAAAAAAGTTGTATGGGACAGGAAAAATGAATTTGACATCCCTGCACAGCTTAGCTTGGAGTCCATTTGCATATTCATGAGATGTAAATTTGATGGTGACCTAACCAAAATTATGTAATTAGAAGGATGGATATATTTATGGGGTGGGGGCGAAGCTAAATCCGCTTCCATAGCAGAAAGTAAGTTATGTTCAAAATGGAGAAGGCAACAAGTAGCAGCAGCAGCGTGTTTCTTCATGCAAGTATAGCTGATAAAACATTAAAACACACCAAGCACAGGTGCAGGGCGCCTGGGTGGCTCAGTCGGTTAAGCAGCTGCCTTGGGCTCAGGTCATGATCCCGGGGTCCTGGGATCGAGTCCGAGGTCGGGCTCCCTGCTCGGCGGGGAGTCTGCTTCTCCCTCTGCCCTCCCTTTTGCTTTCTCCTTCTCAGATCTTTAAACACACACACGCACACACGCACATGGGCATAGCAAGCAAGGCAAAAAAGGGAGGTGCGAGTAATGGGAGAAAAATAGGTCACAGATCTTATTCATAAAAATGTGTGTGGTTTGGAAGAATATTCATCACCTCTGGATTGAATAATTTCCCCCTCTTTATAACTTTTCTGAATTTCTCGCGTCAGGAAGGTGTTCCCTTCCTAAAAAGACAAAGAGCTATGTCATGTTGCAGGAAAGGAAGCAGCTAGGAAAGGGAGAGGAGAACTAGGTGCGAAGATGATTAGGACGCCTTGTTCACGATTGTGAGAAATCCGAGACAATGTGTCTAATCATCAGGAAAAGAATAATAAACTGGTGCACGTGCCCAGGTAAACAGGCCAGTCATCTTTAGCTAAGCCACGCTCTCAGCGGAAATGCTCTCGGCCTCCCTTCCCCACCCTTTGGCGGCCTTCCCTGACAGGTCTGTCGCCCAGAAGCCCCTGACACCCACCGCCGTCACCTACCTGCCCTGCCGCCCGTCCCGCTGTCCCCGCTGTGAGTGACCCCTACTCCGTCTTTTCAAAATGCTCTGAACAGGTCTACCTGTACGTGTGCCACCTAATAGGATAATTACCTGTCCCGCCCACTGACCTTTATCCTTCCTTCCAGCCAGGACTGCGTCTACTTCTATTACTTCAGTGCAGAGCACAAGGCATAGTAAACATTAGGTGCCTAATAAATGTTTGCCAGATAAAAATAATGGGGACGGGGTGCCCAGGTGGCTCTGGGTGAAGCATCTGCCCTCGGCTCAGGTCATGATCTCGGGGTCCCGGGACCCAGCCCCGCATCGGCCTCTGCTGGGTGGGGGTGGGGGGGTCTGCTTCTCCCTCTGCCCTCCGCCTGCTGTGCCAGCTCGCTCGCTCACTCGCTCTCATAAATAAACTATTTTTTAAAAAGTCCTGGGGGAAATCTTTGTCCTGTTAAGTAGGTTAGAAAAAGTAGCGCCTGCACTTCAGGTTTATCTCAAGAATTAGGTGGGAAAATCCACGTAAAACAGCTAGTAGGATGCCAAGCACAGGGGCGTCCGTGACAGAGGATGGGGGGACGGCAGGACTGCGAACGGGGACAGGAGCTGTGTATCTTCTGTTTCCACAGATAGCCCCAGTACGGGCCTTGGACCTTGTGGCTGGATTTTGGTGGCTGTGTCGTTCCTGTTCACGGTCATAACCTTCCCAGTGTCAGTATGGATGTGCATAAAGGTAAAGAATAGTCGCTTGCATCTGCGAGTTAGGTCGGCCGCTAACCTCACAAACCCACGTAGCGCGTGTGGAAAAGAGAGACCTCCTGGCCTGTGATGCTTTCTCCTTCATCTCTCCCTTGGAAAATTCACTCTAGTCGCCTGCTGTGGTGGAATTCTAGGACTTCCTTTCAGCCACTCTCCAGGCAGTCCTCCTGGGTTAAAGCAAGGGTCACCGTCTGGAATCTGAGGCCAGGCCTGTGGGGTGGCCCCGTGCAGAGTCAGGACGCAGAGGTTTGCGACCGGCTCCATTGTTCACCATGTGACCTTTGCCATGTTTCCTCCCTGTAAAATGGGAGGAAGTAACAACACCCACTTTATGGGGCCGTTGTGAGGATTAAATGATCTCTCTAATCATACTTATCCCGATGCCTGGCATATGGTTAAGTGCCCCCCCCCCCTTGCTGGTTATTTTCTCCATAAAGTTATTAATACTTTGATAAATGACTATTATTTACATATTCCTCACATATGCTGCCAAGAATATTCAGATCCGTTTATTATTACTATTATTTAAGGAATCAGGAAGCAAAACTATATAGAAAATTTAGTTGTTCCATTTTGGAGTTTTTTTCTGTATTAACAACACATGAGTAACTGAATGTTAGCAGCTGAGGAGTAAAGTTAGGGATTTGCTCCTCTGTACTACCCTATACTTCCACAAGTTTTATACAGTGAAGAGCAATTGCTTTTATAATCAATTTTAAAAACTAGTAAATACATACTATGTTTGGTAATTAAACATTGGACATTTTATTGGTACATACTGTCTAGATTTTACTTTTTTTTTTTTTTTTATTTACGTTTTTTGTGTTTAAGTGATCCCTGTGCCCAGCATGGGGCTTGAACTCACAACCCCGAGATCAAGAGTCGTGTGGCCTAAAAGATGGAGGCAGCTGGGTGCCCTGATACTGTTTGGATCTTAGAGAAAAAAAAAGTAGAGGAATATAACCCGTTTAGAGCAAAATATATGTTTAAGAAGCCATAGATGTATATGAATATGTGTACTCTTCGTGTTATGTTATTATTTGTGTTTTAATCTAGATCATAAAGGAATATGAAAGAGCCATCATCTTTAGACTGGGTCGCATTTTACAAGGAGGAGCCAAAGGACCTGGTCAGTACTAGGATTCTGGGTGCTTGGCCTGGGGACCGGATTCTTCGTCTAGTTGATGCGAATTCCCTTATGAGGGTCCCTTATCTGTTGACTTAGAAAAGACTAACAATAGCGGTGGTGCGGGCCAGGGCCAGCCGTGCCGCAGTCACCCTTTCCTTCCCGTGGCTCCCCTCCCCTTCCCAGCCAGCTGATAAGATTATTTTAGGCCAAGAATAGCTGCAGCCCTGGAAGTCTGAGCATGAGAATGCTACTCGCGGAAGGTTTTCTAGATTTGGTTCTTTCTGCCTTATATTTGGCAAATGTCCCTTAAGCGCCTGCTGTATTCCAGGCTCTGGAAATCCAAGGGAGCCTAGAGTAGCGCTCCTGCCCTCAGGGATCTTGCCGTCTAGTGGATACCAACAGGGCGCGGTTGCATCCCACGGGATAGGTACTATGATCGAGTAATTGCAAGTAGCTGTGGACGCCAGGGACAAGGGCCAGACCCCGACTAGTAGGATGAGACCAGGCTTTGGAGGTGTCCCCTTGGCTGAATCTTGAGGCATGGAGCGGTGTTCCCCGCAGAAGGGGCGCCTCGTGCAGGGCGGGTCCCTCGTCCAGGGACCTGCAGCCAGCCCAGCCCAGCGAGAGCGTGGAGCTCGAGGAGGGGCGCCGGGGCAGGCCACGCAGGACCTCGAGCCAGGGTCGGGCTCATAGTTCAGAAAAGGCTCCTGTGCTTGTGGTCGAGAACAGGCGCCCTGGGAGGGATGCCGGAGGACGTAGGACGACTTGGGAAGGATCGCACTGGCCCAGGTGACCAGACGGCCAGGGGCGGCGGGGCAAGGAAGCGTCCCGGCACCCCCCCCCCGCCCGGCGGCCGCAGGTTGGGGGAGAGTAACGGCGAGGGCAGCGAGGCCAACGGGCTCCTTTCAGCTGGTCACGTCGATTCTGGGGGAGTGGACGGGTGCCGGGGTGCCACTGTCTCTCCATAATGCCCGTGTTTCTTCGTCGCAGGCTTGTTTTTTATTCTCCCGTGCACCGACAGCTTCATCAAAGTGGACATGAGAACGATTTCATTTGACATCCCTCCTCAGGAGGTAAGGCGGTCTTGGCAGACCAGACAGGTCAGTGTCGTGCGTGAGAGGAGCTGGCGGAGAGAGGAGCGGGGCGCGGTGCTGCGCGCAGGCTCGGAGCTGTGTGCGGTCAGTCACTGTTTTCTAGCTCTGGGACTTGGAGCAAGTTCCTTAACCTCTCTCTGCCTCAGTTTCCTCATCTGCAAAATAGAGGTTTTATGTATATATTTTAAATATTTTATTTATTTATTTGAGAGAGACAAAGCACAGAGGAGGGGAGGGAGGGAGAAGCAGGCTCCCTGCTGAGCAGGAGCTGGAGGCGGGACTTGATCCCAGGACCCCGGGATCATGACCCGAGCCAAAGGTAGATACTTAACCAACTGAGCCACCCAGACGCCCCTAAAATAGAGGTTGTAATAGCAGGACCTGCTTCATGAGGTTCTGGTGAGGACTGCCTGAGACATCAGGTGGCCAGTGCCTAGAACAGGGGCTGATAAATCCTAAGTGACACGTAAGTGCTTATGATTATCAGGTGTAGCGTAATGTTACCCTAAGTGTGACGTCGGCATGATCATATTTGTCGTCATTTTTGCGGCCACATTTCTCTACTATGGGTTTCTGATAGGAAATCTAGCTCCATATAATACTCTTCTTCGGGTTCTTGATTTTATTCTAGATGAACTGGTTAGAAGCCAAAGACTTGGGAGCTTCTCATTTGGCACTTTAGATAAAGCATATAATGTTTTATAATCATAATTAGTCCGTGCTCTTAATAACGCAGTTGGAACTCACAGCAAGGGACCCCTGGGGGTTCAGCGGGTGGGCGTCTGCCTTGGGCCCAGGGCGTGACCCCAGGGTCCTGGGATCGAGTCCCATGTTGGGCTCCCTGCATGGAGCCTGCCCCTCCCTCCGCCTGTGTCTCGGCCTCTCTCTCTGGGTCTCTCATGAATAAAAAAATAAAATCTTTAAAAACAAAACAAAACAAAACAAAACAAAACAAAGCTCACAGTAGGATCCCTGATCCCTGAGAAGCTTTGGCTGCCGTGGGGCACAGGGAAGGCACCAGGCCCCGTGGCCACAGTGGCAGAGCCGGGCCCCGCGTTGGGCTCCATACTAACCGCGGTCCGTGTTGGCTCCTCGTGGCTCGCGCTGGAGCCACAGCCCTGCTGGGCCGCGTGTCCAGGGCCATCATGACCATTGCAGATGGGAAGCCTGACGACAGGGGGACGGGAGGGACGGGAGAGGTCTGTCAAGTGTGTGCTGGCCAAGGGCCCGCTCTTGTCCCCGGATCCAGGAGCGGCGCGGGCACGTCCCTGCAGGCCCAGGGCTGGTGGGTGGCCGTCGCACCCTATGACCCGCACAGACGCGGGACGCCGGGGATGGCTCTCCCACGAGAACAAGGCTAAGCTGGCCCATGTTCTCTGCGTGTCTTCCCGTGTTTCGGAGAAGACGGCCTCCGAGGAGCCCCGCAGGGGGGCTGGGGACCCTGGCGCCCTCCCCTGTCGCCGCCTTCCCACGGCTCCCTTGTCCCCTGAGCCGAGCGGGGCAGGCAGGCCTTTTCCCGACGCCCCGTGAACTTTATGAAGGGAGAGAAACGCTCCGCCCACCATAGACGGGCAGGGAGGCCACAGCTTTGGAAAGCTCTGGCTGTGACGGTCCCAGGGCAAGAAATTGTTTACAAATGATACACATTTTCTAAAAAAAAAAAAGATACACATTTTCTTATCACATCCTGGGAAATAATGAATTTTCACACAAGATGGTAACACAGTAGAAGTATTTTTTAAAGATCAGAAAAAAAGACAAGTGCTGCCCTGCCGGGCGGGCACAGCAGCCATGCGGCCCCGCTGCCCTCCCCGCTGCCCTCCCCGCTGCCCTCCCCGCTGCCGACCCCGCTGCCCTCCCCGCTGCCGTCCCTGCTGCTGACCCCGCTGCCCTCCCCGCTGCCCTCCCCGCTGCCCTCCCCGCTGCCCTCCCCGCTGCCGACCCCGCTGCCCTCCCCGCTGCCGTCCCTGCTGCTGACCCCGCTGCCCTCCCTGCTGCCCTCCCCGCTGCCGTCCCCGCTGCCGACCCCGCTGCCCTCCCCGCTGCCGTCCCCGCTGCCCTCCCCGCTGCCCTCCCTGCTGCCGTCCCCTCTGCCCTCCCTGCTGCCCTCCCCGCTGCCGTCCCTGCTGCCGACCCCGCTGCCCTCCCCGCTGCCCTCCCCGCTGCCCTCCCCGCTGCCCTCCCCGCTGCCGACCCCGCTGCCCTCCCCGCTGCCGTCCCTGCTGCTGACCCCGCTGCCCTCCCTGCTGCCCTCCCCGCTGCCGTCCCCGCTGCCGACCCCGCTGCCCTCCCCGCTGCCGTCCCCGCTGCCCTCCCCGCTGCCCTCCCTGCTGCCGTCCCCTCTGCCCTCCCTGCTGCCCTCCCCGCTGCCGTCCCTGCTGCCGACCCCGCTGCCCTCCCCGCTGCCGTCCCCGCTGCCCTCCCCGCTGCCCTCCCCGCTGCCGTCCCTGCTGCCGACCCCGCTGCCCTCCCCGCTGCCCTCCCCGCTGCCCTCCCCGCTGCCGTCCCCGCTGCCCTCCCCGCTGCCGTCCCCGTTGCCCTCCCCGCTGCCCTCCCCGCTGCCGTCCCCACCGTCCCCACAGCTCTGCGCCTCACAGGAGCCGCGGCATCCACAGGACCTTCGCCGTCACAGCAGCTCGCGTAGGCTTGGCCGCTGTCGTTAGCCTCGTCTCACGATGAGGGCCCCGGGGCAAGCGCTCTGAGAGCCCCTCCGCGATCACCAGGGGAGGAGGTTCGTGGGACAGCTCAGGTTCCTGACCCTCCCTGCACGCTCTGCATCAATCCCTGCGTCCCTAGGTCGCCTCTCAGTCGGTCTCGTTGACTCACTGCAGGCGGTCTCGCCAGGACAGAAGGCCCTCCGGACGCGCAGGGCAGAGGGGCAGGTGGCGGTGGGCAGCGCGGCACGCGGGACAGTGCACAGGGCAGAGCGTCAAGCCTGCTCCTTAGGGAAGCTCCCCGGGGGAGACGCCCCTGCAGCGGGGCGTGTGGGGCACAGACCCGGGGACACTGGGGAAAGCGCGGGACGGGACCGTGGTGGGAGCTTGTGGGCCCTACACCTGGTCCCGCATGGAGCATGGCCTTGGCCCAGCTGGTGCCCCGTGAGCCACACTGCCCGCTGCCCTGGGCCGGGTACCTCTCGTACCCGAGGCATGGACGTGCTCGTCCCCGAAGCGTTCTTACGCAGTGCGCTGTAAAACACACTTTTTCCCCAATGGCACCCTATAACCGCGTCCCCGTCCACTCTCTGTTCCACTTTGCTGGGCCCCTTAGGCAGAGTCCGTCCCCCGAGGCTCGGCTGCGTGCCACGCCATCCTCCCTGCCTTGGATACTCGTGCCCCCCTCAACATTGCTTCTTCCTTCGGGCGTAGCTCAGGTGTCCCCCTGCCACCCACTGCTGTCCCTCCTTTGTCCATAAAGGCTCCCTTGATGCCCCACCCCCTGCCTGCTGCTGAATGGTGTCTCAATATTTGTTGAATGATTGAATTACCAGCATCGATGAACAAGTGAATGGGCCTTGTTAAAATTCTAAAGGCATCGTTAGCTTTCTGAGTCCATTTGGGCTGCTGTAGCCAAATCCCGTACGCGGGGTGGGTCACAAATAACTAAAATTTACAGCTCCCGGTCCTGGAGGCTGGAATCCAAGGTCACGTGCCAGCGGGCTCAGCAGCTGTGGGGGGGCCTGCGTCCTGGGTCATAGAGGACCCGGGATCAAGCCTCATGAGCCAGTCACATCCCAAAGGCCCCACCTCCTCACGCAGTCACATTAGGGGTCAGGTTTCCGCCTCTGAATTTCGAGAGAACACAACATTCAGCCAGTGGCGCTAAAGAAAATCAGCCGCTGTTTTAAGATGTTCTGCAGAAGAACATTCCTTACAGTTCGATCAGAGGAGGATTTGGGGCACTGGGGCGGCTCAGTCGGTTGGGCGTCCTGGGACGGAGTCCTGCCTCGGGCTCCCCGCGCCTCCTCCTGTCTCATGAATAAATAAATAAAATATTTTTAAAAAATTAAAGAAGGGGCTGGTTGGCAGACGTAGCATCGCGTTCTTTCCGCCGCAGATCCTCACCAAGGATTCGGTGACCATTAGCGTGGACGGCGTGGTCTACTACCGCGTGCAGAACGCGACCCTGGCCGTGGCCAACATCACCAACGCCGACTCCGCGACCCGTCTCTTGGCACAGACGACTCTGAGGAACGTCCTGGGCACCAAGAACCTTTCTCAGATCCTCTCGGACAGAGAAGAAATCGCACACAACATGCAGGTGAGCCCCCCCGCCCCCCGCCCCGGGCTGTCAGTCGCCGGAAATTCAAGACGAAGCCCAAGGGTTAGTGATTGTTTGATGACTTTTGACAAATGCCAGTTGGGGGCTCGCAGGCCAGGCTCTTCTCTTCGCAGGGAGGTTTTCTCAAACTTGATGGAAGGGAATATTTTCTGCGCAAACAGCTCGTGGGTTAACAGCTCGGCTGCATGCATGATTTTTTTTTTTTAAATTCCCCTTCAGTGTGGTTTTTTTTTCCCACAGAATTAGTACTGATTTTTGTCTTTAGCACGATAGTTCCAGGGTCGTCCCGTAGGACAAGACCGTGCGGGTGTGGTTAACGCTGTATTCTCCGCACAAGGCCCAGGACTTCCCTTGCCACTCGTCTGCTTTCCGGTCTTTTTTGAGTAATAGATCATGAATCAAGCCTGACTTGTCCCAAAAAGATAAAGTACGAAAATCCAAGGTCTTTGTTATTTGTGTAAATGTCATCGTGTGAAATCTATCACCTGGTGCCCGCAACGACCACAGGGAACGGAAGCTGCGGTTTTGTTCCTCCCACCGTAGAGGAACGCGGTTGAGCGGGAGGAAGTAGGACAGTAGGACAGTAGGACAGTAGGACAGTAGGACGGGGACGCGGGGCCCTGGGGGCCAGTGGCAGGCGGCCCGCTGTTCTGGTCGCGGACCTCGGGACACGGCCGTGCCGTCCACTCGTGATGCGCTGCACGGTTAAGGAGTTGCAGGAGACGTGAAAACAAGCCATCACGGTCCGGCCCTTTTAGGAAATAAAAGTTGACCGACCCCTGCTTGAGCTCGTAGCAGTAGAGTCAGGATCAGCTTCCCGACCGCCACCCGCCCTCCTGCGGCCTTGCTTCCCGCAGAGGACGCCTACCCGCTGCCCCTCTGCACCCCCTGCCCCCCTGGCCCCTCTGCCCCCCTCTGCCTGCTTTGGGCCCCCTCTGCCCTCTACGCCCCCCTCTGCCCCCCTCCGCCCCCTCCGCTCCCCTCTGCCCCCCTCTACTTCCCTCTGCCCCCCTCTGTCCCCCTCTCCCCCCCGCCCCCCTCCGCCCCCTCCACCCCTTCCACTCCCCTCTGCCCCCCTCCGCCCCCCTCTGCCCCCCTCTGGCCCAGCGCCCCGCCCCGCCCCAGCCCGGGACCCACCCGGCCGCCGCATCGTCACTGGCCTTGTCTCCTACCAGTGCACCCTGGACGACGCCACTGACGACTGGGGAATCAAGGTGGAGCGCGTGGAGATCAAGGACGTGAAGCTGCCCGTGCAGCTGCAGAGAGCCATGGCCGCGGAGGCAGAGGCGTCCCGGGAGGCCCGCGCCAAGGTAGGCTGCTCGCCTTTCCCTTTCTTTCCTTTCTTCCTTCTTTTCTTTTGTTCTTTGCCCTTCCTTTCTTTCTCTCTGTAGTGTTTCTTATTGAGTTTTCTTTTTAATTGCAAAACAGTGAAAGGTTGTTACAAAAGTGGAAGTAGCCCTGGCTGACAGCCTCCCGGTAGCTTCGAGCCGCCTCCCCCTGGGGCCGCCCCGTGACCCTGCGAGGTGGGCTCGTCTGACCGAGGGGCAGGGCGGCTGCTGCGGTTACCCAAGTGGGTGCGCCCACGGCTCCTGTCGCCCCACGACTTCCTGGGAGCGCAGCGTGCAGCAGAGCAGCCCACCCGTCTGTGGCTCGGGGCCCCATATTTTGCGTTCCCAGGCCCCCGCCAAGCACAAACTAACAGTTCTGACTTCAGAGCCACTGGGCGATCCCATCAGTGTGCTTACCATTCACTCTTCCCCCCTTTTTAAAAAAGATTTTATTTATTTATTCATGAGAGACACACAGAGAGAGAGAGAGGCAGAGACCCAGGCAGAGGGAGAAGCAGGCTCCATGCCGGGAGCCCGATGCGGGACTCGATCCCGGGTCTCCAGGATCACACCCTGGGCCAAAGGCAGTGCTAAGCCCTGAGCCACCTGGACTGCCCTGATTTTTCTTTTTTTTTAAGTGATCTCTACACCCAGTGGGTGGCTTGAACATCACAACCCCACCATCAAGAGTCACACGCTTTACTGACCAGCCAGCCACGTCCCGCCTTCCCTATTTTTGTCTCCTCTTTCTCTTTTCTCAGGATCTTCTTCCTTCTTACTGTTCCCTCTTCCTCTCTGTCCTCATAACTTTTTTTCTTCCCTCTCCTCTTTCTCTGATGTCTACTTTTTCCCCTCTTTCTTGTCATTACCACCTCTGGAGCCCGCATGGGTGCATGCCCCCAGTGAGAGGTATCGAGGAAATATCGATCAACCTAACCCAGGAAAGAGGCTCTCTGGAGCTACGGGGATATCTCACCAAACCCAAGGTTGGGAAGTAGTGTCGTCTCCCCACAACGGTCAGGGGCCACAGTGCCGTCCAGCCCGAAGGAAACTAACCATTCCGTTTCCTGGGCCCCACCTCACTGCTGACAGCTTGAGGGTGGAGGGCCTGACTCCAGTTCAGCAGGCCTTCCCCGTGGAACACTAACCGGGACCAACCAGCCTTGATCCCACATTCGCAGTGGGGAGATTTTCTTTAGCAAACGTTTGGTTAAAAGGTCAAAGTCAGGGCAGCCCGGGTGACTCAGTGGTTTAGCGCCTCCCTTCAGCCCAGGGCATGACCCTGGGGTCCCAGGATCGAGTCCTGCGATGGGCTCCCTGCACGGAGCCTGCTTCTCCCTCTGCCTGTGTCTCTGCCTCTCTCTCTCTCTCTCTCTCTCTCTCTCTCTCTCTGGGTCTCTTATAAGTGAATAAATAAAATCTTTAAAAAAAAAAAGTCAAAGTCGGATATTAATAAGGTCCCACAGCTCCTTGCTTGTGAATAGGTGGAGGAAGAGGGTCAGTTCTCAGAGGAGGAGTTGCTGTGGGCTTGGCTGATCTACCGAGATGCAAGGAGCAAACCAGTCTGTTGTTCTGCTGGAAAATAGTAGTAGCCAGAGAGGACTGAGGCAGAACCGGGCCCTCTAGGAGGATGCCCTTTAAGCCACGGGGTGGGCACTGTAATTTCTTAGCCAGCACTGAATAGAATAGTAGCTCATTCGACACACTATACCCAGAATCTTCTACCAGCCAGAATGGTTAGGTTTTCCTAATGTGATAATTGAGCTCCTGAGGACAACGTGGTGATCCCGCAGAGCCCTCGGGTGCTCTCTCTCAAAGTCATCACGTTTCGAAGACCAAGGGGGATTTCTGGTGACGCTAAATATCCCCGACTCTAATCTAGTTAGTATTTGGAAGGTCGGGAATTGCTTTTCCCTACAACGTAGCGTTAACCCCCAGCGCCGTGTTGACTAGAACTTAGGATACACAGATGACCTCGAATGTCAGAGCCCAAGTGGTCCTCAGAGACTATCCTCTGAAGGTGACAAATAACCTGGCCCAGATGCTGCCCCACCAGCCTCCTATTCCCCTGCCAGTAATTAACTGCACCATTGTTTTCCACTGAGCTTAGACTTGACCTCAGAAACCTTCTGCTGTGTTCCAGGTAACAAGCCTCAACTGCTTGGAATGGCCCTAAAAATAAAACTTGTTTGCCATCCCCCTGTTCAGATGAAAAATTGAAGCCCAGAAAACTTATGTGATTTCCTCAAGGTCACACAGTTGATTATTGGTAGAAACTAAAATTCCCCTCTGCTCCTCACTATCCCTTCTGGGCTTTGTGATAGACTCAGCCTCCGTGCAAGTGTCCGCACCAGCTAGGAAAGAGAATTTCTTACAACAGCGGGAAGACGTAGAGGAAGCCGGTTGGAATGTTGAATTATTGCGCCTCCATTTGGATGAGACCGTAGGGACCTTCTAGAATAGTCTTGTGGACCTGGGCAGTGACTGTCTTTAAGACTACGGCAAACGGGATCCCCGGGTGGGTCAGCGGTTTAGCGTCTGCCTTCAGCCCAGGGCGTGACCCCGGGGTCCTGGGATCGAGTCCCGCGACGGGCTCCCTGCGTGGAGCCTGCTTCTCCCTCTGCCTGGGTCTCTGCCTCTTTCTCTCTCTGTGTGTGTCTCTCATGAATAAATAAATAAATAAAATCTTAAAAAAAAAAAAAAAGAAAGATTAGGGCAAACACATAGAATCACAAGGAGTCTCTCTCCTCTGTAAAATACGGTAAGTAACCCTGCACCGACCATAAGGCCATCTGCTCAAAATCCTGTGTTCAGGTTCTCGTGGAAAATAGGGAGTCTGTTTCTTCAACATACGAGCTGTGAAGGAAAAGGGTAGGAGAGCCTGTGGATTAAGAGACTTCAGAGAGAAATTCCTCAAGCTAATTAGCCATCGGGGAGATGCAGAGTCAGATCGCAAGCAGATGCCGCGCTAGGCGTCCACCAGAATGGCTTCAAAAAAAAAAAAAAAAAAAAAAAAGGAGGAGAAAGATAAGTACCGAGTGTGGGTGAGAGAGGAACTGTGCTCTGTGCTCGTATTCTGCTGGTGAGACCGTAAGTTTGGTGCCTCCGCTTTGGCAAACCGCCTGGCAGTGTGTGCACTCGTGTGTTTACCAAAAGGCCCCACTGGAAGGCTCACAGCAGTACCGTGTATCGCCCCAAACTGGAAACTGCCTACGTGTCCCAGGTGGTTGCAAGGATAAAATATGCTTTATTCACGTGAAGGAAAAACCATACAAGGAAGAGAATGAACGTACGAGTCCTCGCAGACGTGCTTTGGGGGAAAGGAGCCAGGCACAGAGGAGGGCGGCGCCCGCCGCAAGCTGGACAGTGTGTTAGCTGGGCCTCTTCTTCAAGTTTTTAGACCAGCTCTTATGCCCTTGAGATGCAATCCCTTTCACACTTACATCCTCCCTCATTTCCTTTCTTAAAACTCTCAGAAGAGCACCCGGCACGGGCTTTCGGGTTCGTATTCCCAGGCCTGGTCACCTATTAATTGAGAGGGTGGAGGACAGACGTGCGGAGCCCCATTGTCCACGCTCCTCGGCCGGTCCGCCCGGGCTCCCCAAGGACCAACAGACCAACCCCACGTACCTGAAAACGCCCGGCTCTCCAGGGATGGTTTGTCGGTCCGAGGGGTTGATCAACACGGGTTTGCTGGGCAGACGCCCCACGCCCCACAAGCAGCTCGCTTTCCCTCCGTGGCCTGGGCTTGCCCCGCAGGTGCTGCCTCCACACGTGCCTGCCTGCTGGGTCTGGCCTCCCGGCCGAGAGACCGAGGGATGGATGGGAGGAGAGGAGATAGCCTTGCAGCTGGTCCGTGTCCAGACCAGGGGGAAGAAACCTCCAGACCATGTCCTTATTGGACATGAGATGACATGGAAGAAGCCAGAGCCGGTGCTCTCGGGGCAGGAGCTTGTTTCTGCTCGCTGTACGCACGCGCCTGCCCTGGAACACAGTTACCGGAGTCACGTCGAGCGCACCTGGCACCCGCCCCGCCTCACGCACCTCGGTGGGACGTGTTGGTTATCTTGAGAAATTACGGTTTTTGCCCTCTAAACCGAGGGCCTCTCTCAGTCATACCACGTCCCCTCCCTCCATCTCAACCCCTGCATCCTATTTCAAATTGTCCCTCCGCCCAGTCCCCTGCGGCGTGTGAGAAGGGCCACAGTGCAGGAGGACGGAGGCTTTGATCTCCGGCAAGTCAGGTGCAGGAGGAAGGACGTGCGGAGACTGGGCACCTGGAAGGGATTTCCTTAACGCTGCCTTGGTCGCTCCTGGAATGTTTCGTGTCCATACCCGTGTGACGTCTGTCGCGCGACAGCCACCTTCTAGAGCTTGACCACTCCCGTGTCCTGTTCCGTAGGTCATTGCAGCCGAGGGAGAAATGAACGCATCCAGGGCCCTGAAGGAAGCCTCCATGGTCATCACCGAGTCCCCTGCGGCCCTTCAGCTGCGGTACCTGCAGACCCTGACCACCATCGCCGCGGAGAAGAACTCCACCATCGTCTTCCCCCTGCCCATTGACATGCTGCAAGGCATTGTGGGGGCGAAGAAGTGAGCCCCAGAGGCCAACAGAGATGCGCCCTTCCCGGCCAGGGTAGGGCGGGGACCAAGTTAGCCCTTAAGCCTTACGGAGAGTAGGGCGAGCCCTTGACTATCCTTCCTCTTTCCTTTTCCGTGTGTTGACTGCAAGGTTCTTAGAATGTGTAGCGACCCTAGCAACAAAGATTGTAAGCTTGTAAACACTGAGGAGGGGCCGGGAGGGGACTGGCGAGCTCTGGAAGGTAATGTCTTACTCCTTGAAATATTTAAAAGCCCATATATTTAGATCATTATGTAATAGGGTCAGTGCCCCTTCCTCGACCTTCACTGGGCCTCCCGCACCCCCTAGCTGCAGCCAGGCCAGAGGCAAGAAGACCGTGACAAGCGCCACTCGACGCCCAGGCCAGACCAGTGCTTCGCAGAAAGCAGTGACCAGCCTCTCTGGGCCACACGTGCCTTACTTGCGGGGAATCTTAAGGAAACCTTCCCGCCTCCCGCTTACTTTCTAAACCCAGGCCGTGTTTTAAAAGCATCCTCTCTCGAGAGTAGGCATTTCCTTCCCTGTCCCTGTCCACACTGGACAAAATCAGTGTCAAGATCAGTGAAAAAGATCATCTTCACCCTTGAAACACTCTTAAACCCACCGTCACAAAGATCATATCCTGTAGGAATGATAGGTTTCTTCTCTTTCCGTTTTTGAAACTTCTCTGAGCCTCTCTAGGACCAAATGATTCCCCTGTGGTCTTTGAAACCAGCTACATACTTGTCACAAAAGTGCTTTTTTCCTCACTTTTGCCTATTTTCATATATCTGGTTCTAGGTGGTTTTTGAGCTTTTTAAATGAAACCCGCAAGTTCTATAAACACCTTTATATACCCATTTGAATAGCTTAAGGACTAATACTTTCTAAGGACACGTCTTCAGAAAGCCGTTCTATTTTCCTCGACTGCATGCTGTTAACTGTCGCACACTGTGAAATACTTTGGTTGCCTGCCCCATTCATCGAATACTCTAAGGAATTCACGATATATTGGGCATATTAACAGCCAATGAGCTTGGGAGGACACCGTCAGACCTAGGATATATATAGGGATCTAGGGCGTCTTCTCTATTTGCGGGGTTATCTTCTGTCACCTGTGTCCGTGCTGAAAGAGGAAGTGGCCAGCCCCCCGTGAACCATAGTTGTTTCTTTAATGTCATTAAGAAGCACCTTCAGTTTTGCAAATGCCCGTGAATCTGAGCAACCTGGCGTTTTCCTGTTGGGTCTGAAAACCTGGCTGGTGGAGGCTCTGGATTCAGCTAGAGAAGCCTTAGGAAGGGCAGCTTCCGCACCCGGCCACCCTCACATCTGTCCTCAGCCCCAGACTGCGGGCATCCCTTCCCCGCTCCCCCATTTCCAAGCTTAATTTAGGAAACCCTGAGCCACATACCCGGCTTCGCAGCCGAGTTTATTAGGTGTACGGGATGCATTTTGCCTTGGAACCCGAGTTACTCATTTTAAACAATGATCTTCTCTGTTTTTTTGGTGGCGACCAGCGAGGACCAGGAAACAACCCCACATCCTGGCTAAAAATCTCTTCTCAGCTTAGAGGAGTAACAGTGCTTTCTGCTTCTTGGGTTTCCCTGTTTCCAGATACCAGTCTTCACCCCTCTGCCTTGTGGCTTCATAGCCCAATAGGGTGGGATTAAGTTGCTTAAGAGGGAGGAAGCATAAGGGGCTGAGGGGAGCATCGGTGCAAGATCCCTTTCCACGTGGCCTCTCTGCAATGCTGTACGTAATAAAGTGTGCACTTTTACTCATTTTCCTCGGTGAGTCTGTTTCTGCCTGCATTTGGTGTCTGGGTTTCACTTTGCAGAAGGGGCATGAGAGCCCCTCCCGTCCTGGGCTGGCCACGTCGGCTTCTTCGTGTGCTCTCCGCGAGCCAAGAAAGGAGGAGAGGTTACATTCGTCATCTGTCCTCTCTCGTCCAGGCTCCACGGTGCACCTGCACACACGTCTTCCCTGGGGAGTGGGACCCACGGACACCCCGAACCCTTCGCCGGGTTAATTTCCCTTAGTCCTCACCGTCTGTCACCCAGTGGTCTGTTGCATCCCCAAGGCTTTGCATGCTGCCCGGCCCCAAGTCCCCAGCAGACACCTGCTGACCAGCCCAAGGTCAGACACAGGATGCAGAAGCCAGCCTCCATGCGCCGGTCACGGCGCTTCACGATGACTCACACGTTGCAGATGACAAAATGCAATTTAATTAAAAAAAATTTTTTTTGAGATTTTATTTATTTATTCATGAGAGACACACAGAGAGAGGCAGAGATCCAGGCAGAGGGAGGAGCAGGCTCCCTCCAGGGAGCCCGACATGGGACTCCATCCCAGGACCCCGGGGTCACACCCTGGGCTGAAGGCAGATGCTCAACCACTGAGCCCCCCGGACGCCCCTGAGGGCAAAAATTGTAGGAAGAGAAACTATGCGGTTGATGTGGTCTTGTTCTCAATTCATTATTTTGCCTTTGAGAGCAAAAGTCCACGCAAATCAGCGGCCCCAGGCAACTTCCTTTTTCCGAGAGCACCGTGCTAGCGTTAAGGCCGCAGCCGCCATGAACTGCAGGTGCCCAGGAGCGACTCTGAGGTAGAGGAACCGCATCCAGGGGCAGGTCCCCCCACAAGTTTCCAGGGTGTGAGCCGCTTGTCTAGCTAGGCCTTCACCTGCCTCAGGGAAGACCCTGGAAGCTCCGAGCTGTAAATGCTGCTCTTGTTTGCATTTGTCAAGTTGATCCTGACCGTGAAAGTGACCCTTGGGGTCACTTGGGGTTACCTTGAGGTAAGTGAGGCAGGTCCAAACCCTTTAGCACGGCGGCTGAGGTGCCCCTGGGCCCTGCCCGCCTCCCAGATGCCAGGACACCTCCTCTGGCCGGGCGGCTGTTGCCTGCCCCTGAGCACATTCTGCCTCCTCGTTACTCTCTCTGTACTTGGGGCATGTTCCGCCCCAGAGGGGGGGCCCCCCCATGTCTCACCTGGAGAGTTCCTTCTCTGCTCCCCTTGTCACCTCCTCGATGAAGCAGGCTCTCCGGAGGCCGGGCCCCTGGGGCACCTGTGCTCCCCGGGCAGCTCTGGCAATGGCAGTGTAAACACCCCCCCCCCCCCCCACCCCGCTGCTACCATACGAACCTCCACGCGGGCTTCCGCAGCCCCAGACGGGGTCTCCCTCTGTAGCCGGTGGGGATGGGGAGGGCAGTGGCCGGAACAGGGGGGGTGGGGAGATGGGGAGGAGAGACCTGAGGATCAATGCGAGGGAGAGGCCTGCCCCGGAGCAGCTCTTCACTCCGGTCGGGAACAACCACAGGGAAAAGGGTTAGAAGCAGCTCATGGAAAAGTCCAAGAGGGACTTGGTGACACCCTGAGCGCGAACAGAGATTCAGGGCCCCCGGGGACAGGTGAGGCCCGACCAAGTCTCCACTCCCGCAATCGGGTGTCGGCACGCGGTGTGCACAGCGCTCTCGTTCGCGGGGGCCGGACGGTGGAAACAACGTCCGAGAGCCCACGAGGGACGGACGCCACATGGCGCGTGCACACACGCAGCACAGGTCAGCCACAGGAGGAGCAAAAGTGCGACATTTGCTACAACGTACATGAATCCTGAGAACATCAGGCTACGTGGAATAAGCCAGGCACAGAGGACAAATATTGGGTGAAAAGGCACATTGGTGGAGACAACATCAAATAAAGGTTTGAGAAGCAGACGGGGGATCCCTGGGTGGCGCAGGCGGTTTGGCGCCTGCCTTTGGCCCAGGGCGCGATCCTGGAGACCCGGGATCGAATCCCACGTCGGGCTCCCGGTGCATGGAGTCTGCTTCTCCCTCTGCCTGTGTCTCTGGCTCTGTCTCTCCTTCTATCTCTCAAGAATAAATAAATAAAATCTTTAAAAAAAAAAAAAAAAAAGAGAAGCAGACGGGAGGGAGGGACACGGGGTCACGCCTGCGGGCACAGGTGCGGTGATGACCCCGCAGGCGGATCTCACACCACCCAAGGCTGTTTGCGAAGGGTCAAGACGAAGATTACCTGTAGTTTACCACAATCAAAACTAGCAAAAATGGGACCAAACGATTACAAACGTCTTTCTCCTGGGGGAGGAGGGTTTGCGGTGTTTTCTCTAGCTCGAGCCCCGGGCTCACGGCTGCGGCACCTCTCCAGCGGGCGCGGCCTCGGGCAAGCTCTCTGCACCTTCCACCTCCTCCCGGCGCGGGATCCACGCACGTGTGTGGAGCTCGGCACCCGCGCGAGGCCCCCCGGGCGCCCCCAGAACCACCACCCGACGCAGGGAGCACCAAGGGCCCGCACGCTTCAAAAGCTTTTATTGACTTCAATTTTCCAAAAAGCACAGGTACTTGGGACAATGTGTCGAGGAGCCGACGTTTCGCGCGGCAGGTCCCCGACGGGGCCCCTCAGGCCGCCAGTTCGGCCACGGCCCTCTCCAAGGGGTCCACAGACCAGTAGCTGTCGTCCCAGCCGAGGAACCAGCCCACGAAGGAGGGCGGCTCGAAGCCCTGCTTCACGACGGTGATGGGGGTGCGCCGGTCGCGGTTCGCGGGGTCCGTCTCGATGTAACGCTTGGCTGCGGTGCACACGCGCGGGGACACGAAGCCCCGAGGCCGTCAGCGCCCGCCCGGCGCCCGCGGGCACCCACCCGAGCCCGGCCGCCCGCTCACCCGCAAAGGGGCCGGTCCCGGTTCACCCCCCGCCTCCCCACGTCCATCGGCCTCCCCGTCCTGCTCCTCCCTGCCCGGCGCTGCCAGAGGCCCAGCTCCAGGGCTACCCCCCACAACGACCGAACAGAGGTGCTGCGGCTCAGGCCGTGACCCCCGAGGCCGGGCCGCTTCCACCGCGGGACCCAGAGCCACAGGTGCACGTGCTGCTCACCGGAGCTCAGCGCCTCGGTCTTCTCCTCCTCCTGGGAGTCCTTTCCCACCCAGACGAAGACCTGCGGCGGGACGGGAAGGGAGACGGGCGTGAGGCCCCGGCGACCCGGTGGGCAGTGACGTGGGCACGCAGAGCGCTAACACCCGGGGGGGGGAGCTCGCACGTAGGACGGGGCGGGAACCTGGTCACCTGCTCCACACCCACACCGTGCTGTGCAGTTCACGGGGTGATCGTGTCTACATCGCATTTTACTGAATTCAGAGAAGCGAGAGCATCACTCCCTTTGGAGAGGGGGAGGCGGGGGGAGGCGGGGGGAGGCGGAGGCCCCTCACAGCAGCACCCAGACCTTCCAGGAACTTGGCTCTTTTAAGTCCTTCCAGCAGCAGATCTTAGCGCTGGAACTGAGCCCCCCCGGCCTCACCCACCTGGTCCCAGGTGTCCAGGAGCATGACGTCATCGGTGGCCAGGTCCTCCTGCATGAGCTCGCCCGGAACCTCCTCGATCTGGGAAGGCGCAGAAGGCGTTCACGAGGGCGCACCGGCCGGGGGTGGGTGTCCCTGTGCCCCGAGGGGGCGGGGGGCTCACCACGAAGCGTCCGATCTTGTTGGAGCAGGCGAAGAGGCGCGGAGGGTGGGCGTCCATCTTCCTGTCCTTCAGCCTCGGGGACGTGCGGTAGGCGGCCTTCCCACCCAGGGCCTCCCAGAAGCCGTCTGCGGGGAGCCGCAGCATTGCCGCCCGACCCGATGCTCCAGCACCCAGGCCCCACGGAAGCCCTCCCGGACCCTCCCGCGGCTCTCGGGCCCCCTCGTCCTCAGCGACAGGGACGGGGGCCGGCCTGCGATTCCCCAGGCGGCCGGGGCACTGCGGGATGGGGTAGGCATCCCTGCTCCCGGGGCCTCAGGGAGGCTGGCGGGGCCCCCGGTGCCACGCAGCTCGGGGCGGGGGCGCAAACCCGCCTGACCGCACCCCAGCCTACGCGCGGCCCGGAGGACCCGATACAGCGAGACGCTCGGTCCTCCTCAGGGGCTCCGGGACCCCGGGCAGCGCCCCCCAAGCTCCCAGAGCGTCTGCTGCGCATCGTGGGAGGGGGCGGGCTCGGGGGGGGGCACAGGGGCAGGAGAGGCTCGTGCTGCCTGCTGGGACTGGAGCAGGCCTGTGGCCCCTCACCGACCACGGCCCCCTCTGAATCCCACACCCAGGAGGGGCACGGGAGGGGAGAGCACACGGCCCACACCCCGTGCCCCCGGCACAGACAAGGGGGCCCACGCACTGCACCTGGCTCCCACCTGGCTCGCTGCCTTCTGCCACCTGCACAGGCTGGGCCCGCAGCACCCGGAGCAGCTCCTGGGCTCCCGACTTCTCCGCCTCACTGGCCCCCGCGCCCACCCACAGGTAGGCCGCCGACGGAGTTTTCAGGACAAAAGCATCGTTGGAGTTGAGTGCGCCTGCCTTGGGCATTATCTGGGGAGGGAGAGCTCGGTTCGTCACTGCCCAGGAGACCCGCAGCGGGACCAGCTCCCAGGTGGACGCCTGGTGAGCTCCCGTCCATCGCTGCCATGAGCCCTCGCGCTGTGGCCCCACAAGGTGACCACGAATCTGGGCTTCGTTAACGGAAGCTGAGTGCCCCGCACGACGGAGGGGATAGTCCCGTTCCCCTGGGCTGCTCAGGCCATCCTGCAGGGTTATGTTCCGTCTGCACGACCCGCGTGGAAGGGGTGGTGGCCACGTGCGATGTAATCGAGTGTCCTGCCCGTTAGATAGCGAGCTTCCCATCGCGGGAGGTATGCAAGGGGCCCCAGGCATCCTTGAGACTAGAGGGAGACTGGGGCTTGCGGGGCCGGGGAAGGGGCTGAAGCTGCTTCCTGACCCTGACGCTGACCCCGCTCCTGTGCCGGGGACGGGCCCGTCCGTCACCTACGGGAGGTTCAGGCAGCGACCCCTCCGGGCGCCCGGCCCGGCCTTACCTCGACGGCTCTGGTGGCTCCAGAGCTGCTGGCCCGGACCTGGAAGAGGCGGGTGCTGGCGGGGGCCGTCTGCCCGCCGTCGCGGGATGTGCCGCCCTTGTAGACGATCATAGGTTTCCCGCCAAACAGGCTCATGAGGTGGGCGGGCTCCTTGCCTTGGACTACGCGGCTCTGGCGGGGACACGGGGGGGGGGGGGGGCATGTTGGTCCTCGGGGGCAGGCGCCGCGGCCTGGCCCCAGACGGACCATCGTGCCCGCGCCTGCACACGGCGTGGACCCCCAGCACCCGGGAGCCGGGCGGGTGCCCTGGGAAAGCGGGGCCAGCACCCCGGCCGCTCCCCCTCTGCAAGGACCCGCTGCTGACCCTGAGTCCCGTCCAGGAACCAAGCGAACCCATGTTTGCAAATATTCCCTTAAATAGAAACACACGGACTGTTCGGGGACATTCCTCCAGAATGGTGACGTCAGCCCGGGGCACGGACGCTGGCCGAGTGCTGGGAATAGAGCCTCCCGGACGCGGAGAGGCCGCCCATGCGCAGCCGTAGACCCCTCCAGGTCAAGGTCCCCGCAGCGGCTCCCGGGGCCCCGGCCCCTCTGAGCCCCTCTCTGGGCTGCCCTCACACCCCAGTCCCTCGTCCCACTGCTCAGCGCCCCCTCCCGCCTCGGGGCCTTTGCACGAACTCTTTCCTCCGCCGGGTGCGTGCCCGCCCGGCTCCCACCGTCCCGTTAGGTCGCAGCAGAAAAGCCCTTCGCAAGCAGGTCCTCATCTAACCCAGTCCCCCCGGGACCACCCGCTGTCCCGTGTCCTCGCACTTGACACGCACGCATAGGCGCCTACTCTAGGCCAGGCGTGGCTCCAAATGCTTCGCGCCATGAGCACACGTGTGTCTGCCCCAACGTCTGCTGAACATCTTCCCCCTCCCCAGACTGTCCACCACGTGAGCTCAGGGCCGGGCCCGTGGGAGCTCGAGGCCCGGGCGCAGGGACAGTCAGGTGGAGGAGTGCCCGGACGGACGAGGGGCAGGCTGCGGCCCGGGGGGCACCGGGCTGGCCTCACCTGCACGGGGGACCCTCCGAGCTCCTCATCCAGCTGGGCGGTCAGGATGGCGGACGCGGCGACCTCATCCTGCGTGGACTGGGCGCCCTGCCTGCAGGAGGAAGCGACACTCGGCACCCAGGTCCGCGCAGAACCCCGAGGGGACCGTGGCAGCCGGGGCTTCCGCACGGGGGACACGCAAGCAGAGAGGGGCGCGTGGGACAGACTCAGGACCTGGCCTCCCGGGAAGCCCCGGGCAGTCCGTGCACACGTCCACCCGAGGAGCCACGGTGGCTGCCCCGGGATGGGACACGTGCAGGGGCCTCTTCTGTTGGGGCGAAATGTCCCATCACCGATGCAGGTTATCCACGGAAGCAAACAAAATCTGGCGCATCAGCGAGCCTGACGCATCTACTGTTCTTAAAAAACACCTTCTTCTGAATTTCACACTATGTGTATCTACTACCGAGTCAAAAACAAAAACAGGGAACTTTTAAAAACTGTTTTTAGGGACGCGTGGGGGCCTCAGGGGGCTGAGCGTCTGCCCTCAGCTCAGGGCGTGACCCCGGGGTCCCAGGATCGAGTCCCACATCGGGCTCCCTGCATGGAGCCTGCCTCTCCCTCTGCCTGTGTCTCTGCCTCTCTCTCTCTCTCTCTCTCATGAATAAATAAATAAAATCTTAAAAAAAAAAAAAGCCTGAGGTTGCCAAATGGAGAGACATCCTACAAAATAACCGACTGGCAGTCCTCCAAGGCACCGAGGTTGTAGAAGAAGAGACTGGGGAGCCCCACGGGTGAGGACGCGGGGATTCATCACCAAGGCGATGTGCTAAGGGGCAGGTAGGCTCCCAGGTTAGACCCTAGGCCAGAAAAGGATGTGAGCGGGGCAAGTGGTGAAACCGCAGCGGGGTCTGCGGATTGGCCAACGGCAGCGCGTCCAGGGTCAAGTTCCTGCCTGGGCGGCCGTTCTCCGCTTGGGGAAGATGAGCACAGACCGGGACGTGGGTCACGGGTGGAAACCGTCGTTTCTGCAACTTCTCAGGAAGCCTTGGGTCATTTCAAAACCAATAGCTTCAGGGGCAAGAAATCCAGGCATCATTCAGAAGTTCTGGGATCGTATCGAGAAATAGGAGCTCGAAAGCCCCGGCGGCACTTTGATAGGGAGGAGCGGACAAGCAGCCGCCGCAGTCACAGGGAGGCCGCCTTGGGAGCAAGGGCGCCACGGGGCCCGGCCACGGACACGGGGCGACCCAGCAAGCCCGCTTCTGGGAACGCGCCCCACAGACGTTTCTTGCGCGTTCAAACTGGTATTTGCCTAAAGGTCACCGATCACAGCGACGCTCGTGGGAGCAGCAGCCTGGAGCGAACCCAAGAAGGCCCCAGAGGGCATCTGTTCACGGTGGCAGCGCGGCTCGCGGTTATGGGGCCGAAGAAGAAAAAGAACGAGGAAGCCGCCCGGGCCTGGCGTAGGCGGAGCCGCAGGGAGCACGAGCTGCACAACAGGCCCAGGGGCCGCCTCCGAGGGCAGGCGCGGGCGGGGCCCTGGGCCACGTTCATAAAAGTGACAGAAGCTGTGACTCGCGGGGGCGTGGGGTGGGGGGCGGGCAGGGGCGGATGGGACGAGACGCCTCAACAGACGCCCTTCTTTTCTTGTGTTTAAGGCCTTATTTACTCATCCGTGGGAGACAGAGAGGCCGACACGGGCCGAGGGAGACGCAGGCTCGGGGCAGGCGCCCGCGGCCCACGGCTGCTACTCCGTCCGGATTCCGGAGCCGGGAGCGCCCGGTCCACGTTGATGGAATCAGGATAATGGTTAATTGGAAAACACGCGGCGGGACGAGGCCTGAACGCACAGCGCTCAGCGTGGGGCCGGGCGGGACACGGTTTCTCCCCAGTCGCGCGGCTCTCGACATCGGACTGTTGAACTTCCGAAAGGTCGGTTAAAGGTTGTTTCAAGAAATACTACAAGTGGGGCCCGGGGGGCTCCGCGGTGGGGCACCTGCCCTCGGCCAGGGCGTGACCCCGGCGTCCCGGGATCGAGTTCCGCCTCGGGCTCCTGCGGGGAGCCTGCTTCTCCCTCCGCCTGGGTCCCTGCCTCTCTGGGTCTCACAAATAAATAACATCTTTTAGAAAAGAAACAGCACAGAGGTGCTGCACTGCGGATAGGAGCCCTGCAGGGTGCAGCCGCCACAGCCCCCCAGCCCCCTGCAGCTCCCCCGGGCCCCCGCAGCCCCCGCAGCCTCCCCAAAGCCCCGAACATCCCCAACGGCCCCTGCAGCCCCTCAGCCTCCCCCAGCCGGGGAACGTGGGGCCGCGCCCTCACCAGGTGTAGATGATCTGGCCCTGGCGGCTGCCGTGCCGGTAGTTGTACAGGATGATGTAACTGTCGCCGCCGTAGAACTGCCCGTACGTGGAGGGGTCCACCGGCACTTTGCTGGAGCCTTCAATTCTCCAGATCTGCGGGGGCGGGGGGCAGGGCTCAGCGGGGCGCGGCACCCCCACCCCAAGGCAGCTGCGGGAAACCACAGGCCCAGCCTAGGACTCCGGCCCGGGCTCCTGCCGCGGCCCCCACGACCCCCTCCCGGCCCGCGCCCCGTGGGAGCGCTCAGCACACACGCAGGCCGCACAGACGGTGCCGTAGCGAGCGCGACGCAGTACCCAGCTCGGCGACAGCTGCACGGGGGCAGCCGCGCTCATCACCAGCATTGATGTCGGGCCCATTACTAATAATCGGGTTATCTGCATCACTGGCGAGTTCCCCAGCTTTACAGGTCACCCCGAGCAGGGCCATCCCCGGGCCTCAGGGCCACCCGGCAAGACAGGTCCCGGGTCACGAGGTCCTGGGGCGCCACCTGCTGGTGCTGCGGAGCCCCCCCACCCAGGTCTCGGGGCCTTGAATTCTGGGTGAGTGGGATTGACCCCCTCTCCAGGTGAGGACACGGGGCTCAGAGAGGCATGGGGCTGCCCGAGCCCTTCCACCTGCCCTAACCCCAACATTTTCATCCTTCCCCCACTGACTAGGTGAATGCACGACGACAGTGACGACACCACGCACGAAGAATGAACACCTCGCGGTCTCTACCCCATAGAAGGGAAACGGGGCTTTTGTGTGAGGCAGACTCTGCTTCATAAACACCTCGGAACCCCCTGCACCGCAACCTTCCTGGGGGCCGGGGGCCTTCTCGCCTCCCCCTGGGGTTGCTGCCTCTAATCTGTTTTCACGGCACGTTTTGAAAGCACAGAACGGAGCCTGTCGCATCTCTGCTTTCAAAGCCAGAAAAAGGAAAAACCCTCACTTGCACCCACTGGTTTACAGGATTGAGTCCCCGGCCTTGGACACGGCATTCAATGCCCTTTCTTGAGGACACGGTCACCCCTGGCTCTTGGGACGCTTCCCGGCCCGGAACACCCACCGCTGGCGGCAAACCTCTAGTCGACCCCTCAAGCCCAACCCAACGGTCCTCACCCCTGTGAAGACTCCCTGAACCACCCTGCCCCTTTGCCCTTTCTCTGCTCCCGTGACCTGGGCGCTGGGCTCCAATCATGCACACGGTCCGAGCAGCTGCCCTGCTGGCAGCTGAGGCGACACGCTGGCCAGGGCCTGGAAACCACAGGCGCCTGGGTGCGTTGGCTGCAAAAATTACCTACAGCAAAAGAAGCCCGCCCCCCCAAACCGTGGCCGCCCGCCCCCAGGCGGCAGGAGGCGGCGCAGCCCCGCACGCCAGCGGCCCCGCACCTGTTTCTGGCCTCGGCCGTCGTCATCCATGCCGTGCTGCGCCGCCATGGCTGTGGACGTGTGCAGGGTGGCGGCGTCGAAGGGCACGCGCTCCACGCGGGCGATGTGGCTGGACAGGTAGCCGAGGCCCGGGCCGTCCGTCTGGTCGGGGTCCCGCCAGTTCTTGAAGAACTGCTTGAACAGCGGGGTCTCGCCGCCCTCGGGAAGCACGGACACCTGCGGGTGGGGGGGCAGGAGCCCTGAGGATGGGGCGCCGCCGGGCAGAGGTCCTGGGTCCCCCACCCCCCGGCCTGTCCCCGCCGAGACGCACCTGGGTGTGCTTGGGGTAGTCCATCCTGGTGATGAAGTCTGAGGCCGTGCTGAGGGCGGCCCTCCTCTCCTCCGTGTTGGCCTGCCTGCCTGCGGGGGGCGCTGCGGTCACTGGGGGCGGCCCAGGCCCGGCTCGGGGCCCAGCTGGGGGTCCCCTGGGCTCGGGGCCACGCCGGACTCCATCCCCATGCTGACCCCTCGCGCCAAGGGTCCCTAGGCCATCATCCCGTCGACGAGGGGGAAACCAGGGTCTCAGAGGCAAGTGACTGGACCAGGGCCGTGCAGCAGGGGCAAGCGTGACCCGCGGACCCCACGCCCTGGGCCCCCTTCTCACCCTTGCAGTTTGCCCCAACCTCAACCACGAGAGCCCCCCTGTGCCTGCACGGTGCTTCCCAAACACAAACCAGATCACCTTTGGGAAAAGCCCCAACGTGCAGGAGCAAGTTAAAGGCTCTTAGAAGTCCTGCAGACAAGCCTGTCACACGCAGTGTTGCCCATAAACGTATTTGACCACATTTTTTTACATGATGCCAATTAGCCCGAGAGAACGGGTGCTCAAACGTGCTTGGGAAACTGGGTTTAGCCCAAATGGCAAATCTGAGGCCTGGACAGGGAGGCCAAGTGCCCAGATCGCAAAGCGAGCCAATTGCAACGTCAAGGCTTCAGAACAAGACTCGGTTTTAGTTCAGGAGCCCGGCAGCCCCCCGAGGGTGCAGGAGCTCCCCCCAAGGTCCTGGGGCTGCTGGGAAACCCCTCCCCTGCCCCCCTACCTTTCCAGACGAAGATTTTCCCGTCTCTGCCATGGTCCAGGATGAAGCAGTCCTCTGACCTCAAGGCCCCCTGGGCGAAGGGGTTCTCATCAGCCACGAGGGAGACGGACATGGTTCCAGCGCCGTTGGAGACCTGAGGGGACGAGGGGCAGGGGGCGCAGGGCGTGAGTGCAGAGGCAGCTCCCCAAGCTGGTCGGCCCGCGGCCCCACCATCACCCCAACGGTAGGTGACGGCGGTAGAGCAACAGCCGGGGCACCCGCAGGCCCCTCTCCCCTTCCCTGCTTTGCCGTGACCACATCCACGACCCACGTGCGCGTGTAACGCGGGAACTGCCGCAGGAAGGCAAGGGGCGAGGGGCGCGGGCGCGCAGGTGCAGCCAGCTACCCCGGGCCGCGATCCAGGCTGAGAAACGGGGGACCCCGAGTAAAGCCGCTGAGGGCAGCATCGAACCGGCCCTCATTTCTTAGTTTCGACCAATGTCTGCCTGTGGCGAGAGGCTGAGGAGGAGCCGGCATGTGGGACCCCTGGGCTACCTTCGCCCGTGTTTTCTGTGACCCTTAAAATCATTCCAAAATGAAAACCTTTCACGAAATTACAAATTACACTTGTAATGCAAACCCTCGGCAAGAGCGAGCGCTGACAAGGCCCCCGGTACTCTGGGAGCCCTCGACACGGCCGACGCGGCATCGGGGCGCAGGTAGCGGAGCTCCCCTCCTGGAGTCTCCCCCACCGTGCGCCAGGCCTGTTCTGAGCAATTTGTCCAATTTAATGACGTCTGTCATGGGAGAGCTCCTCTCCCCCTGCCCCAACCCTGTCACTGCTCCATTACTACCACTTTTTTTTTTTTTTTTCAAAAAAATTAGGGCACAGAGAGGTGTAGGTCACTGCACAGCCAGAAAGCCAGGCCTGGGATTCGAGGCCGGGCAATCGGGCTCTGGAACCGGTATTTCCAATCACCGACTTCCTAAATCAGGCTCCAACCCCAAAATCCACGTCTGGGAACTTGCTCGAAAACCATCCTCAGCCCAAGTGCACGAAGACGGGCTGTTTGTGATCAGAAAAGGAGAACACAGCCTAACGCCCGTCACCGTCAGCTCACGGGAGAGGCTACGACGGGGCCACTACCAAGGGCCGCCTACATCTCCCGTAGAAAGATATTCCCGGGAAAGCTGAGAGGGAAAAAGAAGGTCACAGAGAAGCTCAAACAATCTGGGTCCGTTTATATCAAACAGACGGAAAAGTGTGTCATCAGATACAGAAGGATGAAATCTGGATCTTCTTTCAGTGAAACGATAGCCGTGTAACCATGGTAACAATTCAACCAGGTGCAGGAGGGGCCGTCTTTATAAATTGTGTTTTGTAAAAAAATAATAATAAAAAAATTTAAAAATAATAATAATATAATAAAAATTGTGTCTTGTAAAAAAATTGTTCTGTGAAATAATAAAATTTTAAAAATAATAAAAAAATTGTGTTTTGTAAAAAAAATTGTGTTTTAAAAAAATTGTTTTGCAAAAAAAAATTGTGGGGAGCCCTGGGTGGCGCAGCGGTTTAGCGCCTGCCTTTGGCCCAGGGCGCGATCCTGGAGTCCCGGGATCGAATCCCACTTCGGGCTCCCTGCATGGAGCCTGCTTCTCCCTCTGCCTGTGTCTCTGCCTCTCTCTCTCTCTCTCTCTGTGTGACTATCATAAATTAAAAAAAAAAATTGTGTTTTGGGGCTTTTACAATGAAATCATTTCAAAAACAGCACTTGCTATCTTAAACGAGTGAAACTGCGTTGACTCGATTTTTTTACGTTCTGGACTATTGCTCACTGTTTTTTTCAATGAGCGTACACTTCTTCATAATCGGGATAAAAATTAATGTGGTTCTTCATCGGAGGTGATGAGAACCTGGACCCCATCTCGTTGTTATTTCACCACAAACAAGCCGAGGGCGCGACGTGAGCATCACAGGCTCGGCCGGCCTTTCACCCGGTGCTCAGCCACCAGCGCTCCTTAGCTCAAGCTCAGCCTGAGTTTTAAAAATCACTAGAGCTTTCTGCCCCTGGACGCCGCCGAGTAAGCATCGTTAAAGTCTCCCCTCCCACCGCCGTCATGTCTAAGTCAGAGTCTCCCAAAGAGCCCGAGCAGCTGCGGAAGCTCTTCATCGGAGGTTTGAGCTTCGAAACGACCGATGAGAGTCTGAGGAGCCATTTTGAGCAATGGGGGACGCTTACGGACTGTGTGGTAATGAGAGACCCCAACACCAAGCGCTCCAGAGGCTTTGGGTTCGTCACGTAGGCCACCGTGGAGGAGGTGGACGCGGCCATGAACGCTGGGCCGCACAAGGTGGACGGAAGAGTCGTGGAACCAAAGAGGGCTGTCTCCCGAGAGGATTCTCAAAGACCCGGTGCCCACTTAACTGTGAAAAAGATTTTTGTCGGTGGCATTAAAGAAGACACTGAAGAACATCATCTAAGAGATTATTTTGAACAGTATGGGAAAATTGAAGTGATTGAGATCATGACTGACCGAGGCAGTGGCAAAAAGAGAGGTTTTGCTTTTGTGACCTTTGACGACCACGACTCTGTAGACAAGATTGTCATTCAAAAATACCATCCTGTGAATGGCCACAACTGTGAAGTAAGGAAAGCCCTATCGAAGCAAGAGATGGTTAGTGCTTCATCCAGCCAAAGAGGCCGAAGTGGTTCTGGAAACTTTGGTGGTGGTCGTGGAGGTGGTTTTGGTGGGAATGACAACTTTGGTCGTGGAGGGAACTTCAGTGGTCGAGGTGGCTTCGGTGGCAGTCGAGGTGGTGGTGGATACGGTGGCAGTGGGGATGGCTATAACGGATTTGGTAATGACGGAAGCAACTTTGGAGGTGGTGGAAGCTATAACGATTTTGGCAATTACAACAATCAATCCTCAAATTTTGGACCCATGAAAGGAGGAAATTTTGGAGGCAGAAGCTCTGGCCCCTATGGTGGTGGAGGCCAATACTTTGCCAAACCACGAAACCAAGGTGGCTATGGCGGTTCCAGCAGCAGCAGCAGCTATGGCAGTGGCAGAAGGTTTTAATTACTGCCAGGAAACAAAGCTTAGCAGGAGAGGAGAGCCAGAGAAGTGACAGGGAGCTACAGGTTACAACAGATTTGTGAACTCAGCCAAGCACAGTGGTGGCAGGGCCTAGCTGCTACAAAGAAGACATGTTTTAGACAATACTCATGTGTATGGGCAAAAAACTCGAGGACTGTATTTGTGACTAATTGTATAACAGGTTATTTTAGTTTCTGTTCTGTGGAAAGTGTAAAGCATTCCAACAAAGGGTTTTAATGTAGATTTTTTCTTGCACCCGTGCTGTTGATTGCTAAATGTAATAGTTTGATGATGACGCTGATTAAATGTGTCTTTTTTTAAATGTGCTGTGTAAAGTTAGTCTACTCTGAAGCCATCTTGGTAAACTACCCCAACAGTGTGAAGTTAGAATTCCTTCAGGGTGATGATGCCAGGTTCCATTCAGAATTTATTTGCAACCTGCCTGGGCACAGAAGCCATTGTCTCCACAAACCTTGGCGTGGTTGAATTGACAGTTAATGTGCTATGACCTAGAGTTCACCATTAAAAGGGTCACCCAAGCAAATCCTGGAGTTTATTTGCTTATTATGATTGCTGGCACATCCTATGCAATATATCTAAACTGAATTATGGTATCAGGTAAAATTATGGGTGGGATTTAAGCTTGTGTATCATCCATTATCATGTGTAATCAATAAACGATTTAATATTCAAAAAAAAAAAAATCACTAGAAACGGGGCGCCCGGGGGGCTCAGCAGGTGAGCATCTGCCTTGGGCCCAGGGCGTGACCCCGGGGTCCCGGGATCGAGTCCCGTCGGGCTCTCTGCACGGAGCCTGCTCCTCCCTCAGCCTGTGTCTCTGCCTCTCTCTCTGCATCTCTCACGAATAAATAATCTTTTTAAAAAATCACAGGAAATAAACTATAAATGAAGTAACTCCACACGCCCCCCCCCCCGTTTCTGTAGCATTTCCCCAAGTACTTTCCTAAAACATTTTCCATCGGTTTTCTCTATGGGCTCCTAGAAATCCTGCAAAGTGGGCCCCACTGTCCCGCTCCCCACTTTACAGATGAGGAAACTGAGACCCGGCGCGGGAATACGCGCTGCCCAAGCCACACAGGTGAGCACGACGCACATGCTCACAGGTGGTCAAATTTCCTGACTCTTGGGCAGGAAAGGGACGGAAGCAGACTGGCGTCTGGTGGAGACGTGCGAACCGAGGCCCCGGCCCAAGGGTGGTGGCTCAGGGTGCTCAGGGTGCTCAGGGCCCCGGGCGGTGCACTGGGGGACCGGGTCCCCGCCCCCGTCCTGACCCCACACCAGGGACCGGAGCGGCCGCCACCCACCTTGTAGAGCTTGGCCAGCTTGCGGTTGGCCGCGTCCTCCTTGGCTGTGTCCTCCGAGCCCGCGGGCAGAGCCGGCTTGGGGCCCAGCACCTACGAGAGACGACGGGCGGCAGGACGGGTGGCCGTGAAGCCCGGGGAGCGCCTGGCTCCCGAGCGCCCCTCCCAGGGCCCCTCCAGCCCCGCAGGTCCCCTGCTCCGCTGCCTCCGGGACCCCTGCGGACACTACCCTTCCTCCCTGGCCTCTGGGACCAACATGTCCCAGCACTCGCTGTGACGCTCGCACCGTCGCCGGGGGCCCAGCTCCCCCGTCCCCTCGGGCGGACTCTGCGGTGCACTCGGCTGAACGACTTGTGTGCGCAGCCCTGAGGAGGCCAAGTGAGCGTCTGCCCCCGGGTCGCTGTGATTTCACAGCCTGTTTTCACGCCTCTGCTCTGGGCAAGCCCAGCGCCTGCCCCTCCAGGCCCGGCTGGGGTCCCGCCCGCCCCAGTGGCGCCCTCTGCTCAACCCGACCCCCAGACAAACAGGAGCCAAGGGCAGGCAGCGGAGCTCATGGCTCCTCCTCTCCCTGGTGAGCTCCGCCTCTACTGATATGTCCCCAAAGCACGAGGGCTGGCAATGCCTCCCAGACCGTCCAACCTTAGGATTGATCAGAAGAGGAGAGGGGACGTTGGGCCAGTTGCCCCTTCTGCCCTGGCTCCAGCGCCGGGTCCCTCTCCGCTCCCCGGGAGCACCGGGCCCCTCCAGCTGGAGGCTGGAGCTCACCAGGCCTGGGCCCAGCCCCTCCGGGGACTCTGGGAGCCTCCGGGAAGCTCTGCCCCCCAGGAGCTCCAGCCTAGTGGGAGATGAAGTCCCCTCCCAGCTGCCTGACCCATGCGGAGGACGCGGGGCCCTCCCCGCAGCCCGCAGCCCGGACGCGGTACCTGCAGCATCGCCTCGGGCTCGGCGCCCTCCTCCGACACGTGCACCTGCGCGCGGCCGCTGCGCTCGTTGTCCCGGATGCCCTTGGACACCTGCGTGGCCTTCAGCTTCTCGTATCGGTTGCTATTGGAGCCGCACCACTGGTAGATGTTCTGTGAGACGGGCCCGACGTCAGGCGGCGTGGCCAGGGGCGCGGTGGGGAGCCCCCCTGGGTCCGCCTGGACGGGCCGCGCACAGGACCGCCGGCTCCCGTGGTGGCCCGTGGTGGCCCGTGGTGGGGCCGTGCGCCTCGGCGCCACCAGCCCTCGAGTGCTCAGGGCCCACCTGCCCCCGCCTCAAAGCAGAATCTCGTCCGCGCGGCCCTCAACCCAGAAGCACAGGCCAGCGGGGCCCAGCGGCCCAGATCGCCCGGCACGCGAGCCGGGTGGGGGACCACGAGGACGTGCTGAGCGGCAGATCTCGGGAGCGGGACGCCGGCCAGAGTCCGCGGACGGAGACAACGATGCCGCGTGTGTGGTTCAGACACGGGGCATCACGCGCGACACATGTGGGTGCAGGCCCTCGGACAGCACACCCAGGCCTCCGTGGGCAGGCGCGCATCTGCGGCAAGAGCCAATGGCTCTCACACCTGCCCGCGTGTGTAAGCGAGCGACCATGTGAACAGGCGCACGAGCCGGGCACGCAAACATGAGCTAGGACCTCACGCCAGGTGAAGCCCGGGTGCACGTGTGTGTGACGCCTGCGCCGACAGGGAGGGGGCTCCGCACGCGGCCCCTGCACCCCGGCCTCCGCGGCCGCGTCCAACAGGCACAGGGCACGTGCCCACAGGGGGCTGCTGTGCCCTGGCCGGCCCACGTCTGCGCGAGGGTCCACACGGCGCATCCACCTCCCGGGGCAGGCCCAGCCGGGCCAGGACTCACATTGCCCAGGTCCAGGATGAAGCAGTCGCCGTTGTTGAAGCTGTCCCAGGACACGGGCACCTCTGTGGCTCGGACCACGCGCCGCCCCTTGACCTGGAAGAGTCTCTGCACCACGACTTCATTGGGGACCACGTGCTTGAATCCCGACGCCACGCCTCCTTTCTGGTGGGGCAAGGACACAGGTCAGTGCAGCACCGGGCCCGGGGGAGCGGGGGGGCAGGGGGAGTGAAGAAAACCCTGGCCTGTGGGCGCGGCCTTCCAGCAGATTCCGTGCCCGTGGGTTCTACTTGCGTCCGCTGAGCCTCCCACTCCGCTAACGGCCCCGGGGCGTCCCCGAACCCAAGAGCTACAGATGCCCGTTTCTCAAAACCAGCAGGTGCCAGGGAGCTCTGAGGAGCTCTGTCCTCCGAGTTATGGTGCGGGGCGGGGCCCGCAATCCCAGAGGCTCCCTGAGCGTGACCGAGCCGCGGTGGCCGGCGCAGCCCCAGGAAGGCCCCACGGCCGCGGGCGCCGTGTCCACAGCAAGCAGCCTCCCAGCACACCTGCCCGGGCGCTCCGCGAAGCCACCCTGTGTGTGCCCAGGTGCTCTGCAAGCCAGGTTGAGAGATGCGAATCCCAAGACCCCCGTCCTCCGGGGCCCCCAGGACATGGCCCAGCCCAGCCACCTTCCCCGCGGGTCCCGCCCGCCGGGCCTTCAGGGGCAGCCGAGGTGCTGGCCCAGTGCCGGGCGACCGGGGGGAGGGGGTCAGTCTCTGGCCTCAGGCCTCCCCTCTCTGAAGTGGGGACAGAAATCCCTGCTCTGCCCCCGTCTGCGGCGGCCGGATCCCGGGACAGGGGACGGCGGGCTGGCCTCCCCACTGCAGCCCCAGGCCCCGAGTGACTGCGACAGGCCCGCGACGACCAGGTCCCTGCAGGGCCGGCACCTTACCCGTGGTGAGCCAAGGCCCAAGGATGCCAGTGACCATCCCGGCGGCTCCTTGCCCAGGGGGCCGAGGCCGGACGGCTCCAGGAGCGGGGACCGGCCGCCCCGTCCAGGCCCCTCACCGCGGCCTCACGTTGCAGAGCCCAGCGAAGCCAAGCGGGTCCGCGGCACAGAGGCCACGAGGTCAAGGGGCTGAGGGCGCGACCTTAAATCCCCCTCTTGCCACGTCTGCACACAGTAGGCGGCACGAAAGCACTGGTCCCGGTGAGGAAGGGGCCATGATCCCCCCGCACCTCCCATCTCCCAGCCCAGGAGGGCAGCGTCGGGAGGGGGTCCCACTCCCCCCATCTCCCAGCCCAGGAGGGGCCCCCCGCGCTCCGGCCAGTCGGGGTGGTGCTGCCATTGGAGCGCAGGAGGGACGGGGTCTGCGCCCGCACCCGCCAACCTGAGTCCCCAGAGGAGCTCACGGAGGCCCCGACGAGGCGCCGACCCAGGCCCGGCCCCGCACCGCCTGGGGCAGCAGCATTTCTCCCGCGGGGAGGGCAGCGCCCCACCGGCTCCACGAGCACCAGGCTCCGGGTGGCCGAGCCTCCACCCGCGTCACCCCTCCCGCGGGGGCGCTGTCCGGGCAGGACCGCAGGGCTGCCACCTGGTGAGCCGTGCCCGGCGGGGCACCTGCCTGGACAGGCGGCCTGGTCCTAACAAGCCCCTAGGGTAGGGACTCCCATTACCCCACTTCACAGACTGGAAAACTGAGGTACAAAGAGGTGAAAGCCTGAGCCCAGGGTCCCGGCGAGGTGGTGGCCGAACCAGGGGCCCAGCCTTGCCCGTCGCCCCCAGGAACTCCCGAGTCTGAGGCCCTTCACCCGGCCAGAGGTAAGCAGACGGCGGATCCGAACAGCTTCTGCAGAAGGTGCTGGAAGGACAAACCAACCACTTCCACGAACTCCTCAGAGACGAGAAAATGGGACGTGGAGGAAGAAAGGCCTTGAACTCCTAACTCTGTCTTAAGACATTTCTAAACTATCTCGCTTGCTCAAGCGTGCCGTTTGTTATTTAAAAAGAGACATTTAAAAAATAAAAATAAAAATAAATAAAAAAATAAAAAGAGACATTTTCTGTAAGAAAATGTAGGAAAAAATTGTAGATTTTTTTTAAGTTATGTCACAAATCTCAGTTTCAACAAATTAATTCTCTGTGAATTTGTAAGGTAAGAGAATGCTTGATAGCTCATGATTGTGGACACAAACCTCCTGTTTAGTTAACTTGCCAGTCTAGGAAATGAGACTCGGGAACGCCAACAGGGAAAGAGCAAGCTCTCGGAAGACATTAGTGGGTCTCCAAAAATGCAGGAGGTGGAAATTTTCACTGTAATCCTTAGAATTGGCTGTTGCTTTCTATGGTCTTAATCGTTAGGTGGGCAGACCCTGGACTCACGTTATTTGAACAAAATTCAATAGGATAAATGGTCTTTTTTTTTTTTTTTAAGGATAAATGGTCTTTAAAGTCACTTTTCAAATTAAAGTGATGATATATAGGGCAGCCCGGGGGGGCGCAGGGGTCTAGTGCCACCTTCAGCCCAGGGCACGAACCCGGGGTCCTGGAATCGAGTCCCGCGTCGGACTCCCTGTGTGGAGCCTGCTTCTCCCTCTGCCTGGGTCTCTGCCCCTCTCCGTGTCTCATGAATAAATAAATAAAATTTTCTTTTTTAAAAATAAAGAAAAAGAAAAGAAAAAAAGTTCTTTTTTCTTCTAAAAAATTAAAAAAATAATAAAACCTGTATTTCTCTAACGTTTGACACTTTACAAAAAGCTTGTATTACTCTTGGAGTCAAAGAAAAAAAAAGCTAGAAAGATTTACATTTTTAAAAATGTTGAACTGTTTGTAAAACAGAGAAAACTGCACTGGTCGGGGCCGGCGGCCTACACACCCTGAACTCCGGGTTCCTTATCTAAGCCTTGGGAGGGGGCTGGGAGGGGCCCAGGTGATGCCCCAGGTCAGGGGCTCCTCGGACTCAGCTCAGCCCAGATTCTGCTGGAACCAAGGGTTTCAACCAACCCAGCACGAGGGGTCTCTGGGTGCCGAGAGGTGGACGGGGAGCAGGAGGACAGACGGACAGACGCTGGCAAGCGCAGTACTTGGGGGATCTGGGGCTGGAGTGAGAGGGGCCTGCCCCATGACAGCCCTTCCTGGGGCTCCGTCCCCTCCCGGGGCTCCGTCCGTCCCCTCCCGCCCTTCTCACACCCGAGCAGCCTCAGCCGAGGAGCAGGAACACGTCCTGCATCACAAGCTCTGCTCCTCGGGGATCTATAATTGATGAGGGCACCAGGCCGAGAACCCTGGGCCTGCCAAGTGCGGGGGCAGCTGGAAGCCTTGCAGAAGGCAGAAGACGGGGCTGGCTCTGGGCCCCCGTTTCCCCCAGGAGGAGCCTGGGCCATTCGGGGCTGAAGTCCCAACGCAGGGTTGGGCTGGGAACCCACTCCGGGGAGCATTCCTCCGAGTGTGGTGCAAGAACATCCTGGGAACAGCACGCAGGGCAGAGGAGGCTTGCTACCCACGCGGATTCCTAGGCCCCGTCGGCACTGGGACCAGAGCCCGGGGAGGCCTGAGACACTCCGGGAGCCGGGCCGGGCCAGGCCCGCCCCACCCAACCCCATCACTTAGCAGCCGCATAGCTGCTAACCTCTCCCGCGTCCACACAGTAAACAGGCACTGTTGTTACGGGGTCGATGAACACTCCGGAGCCCGAGGCCCCAAGCCGCACAGCACTTGGGGGGGAGCGTTGGGTCCTGAACCTCCACCGCCACCCCCCGCCGACTCCTCGTCAAGTGCTCTTTCCACTTCCAGCTCTAAAAGCTGCAAGCGCCTGGTCCCTCCGCAGCTCTGGGGCCTGGGTCCCTCCCTCCCAGCTCTCGGGCTTCAGGTACAAGGCCTCATAGAGGGAGAGGGTGGCGCCGGGCGGCTGGGCAGGAGCGGCTGTGGGGGGCACCGGGGAGCCCCAGTGCAACCAGCCCGGCCGCACCCCTGTGTGGCCCACCTTTGCCTTCGCCATCGCCACCTCCGAGGGCTTTCCCATTATCCGATCCCGTGTGCCCCTGAGCAGACCCCACTCCACCCTGTCGCACAGAGGACCCCAAGGCCCCGGGAGGGACCTGACCCCCCTATGGCCACACGGCACAGCAACCGCACGGCCGGGGCCTCACCCCTCCTGAGAGGCCGGCCGGTGTAGTGGGAGGAACGCCGGGATGCCGGGAGCCATTCCTGGCTCTGGGTGACTTGCTGTGTGACCCTGGGCCAGCTGCTTGACCTTGCTGTGCCTCAGTTTCCCTCCTTCCCTTCAAATGAGATTTTTGGACTCTGACGTTCAGGCCCATCTGACCGTCAGGGCTTGTGACCCCCTCCTTAGCCTACAGCCTTCCCTGAGCCCTGCCGGGGCCAAGCCCGGGGCAAGCGTCCACCAGCTACCCCTCCCCACGCCCTGCCTGGGCGCAGGGCAGACTCTCCTGTGACCGAGCGCAAAGGGAGGCGCTCCAGTGCCCAGGATGCTGGCTTCCCCACAGCCCATTAGGGCAGGGCCTCCGGGGGCTCCTGGCTGGCTTTGCTCGGCCCCGCCGGGCTGCGGGGTGTGGGGGGGCTCCAGGTTGGCCGGGACTCCCCAGAGTCCAAGTTCAAGGGAGACTCTAATGACATGGTGAGGAATGTGGTCAAGGGTGCCCCTGCCCACACCGGCCTGGGTTGTTGGCAGGGCCGTGGGAACGGGACGGGCCGGGCCCTGGGGAAACCCGGACTCAGTTTCCCCACCCCACCCCACCCCCCGCAGCCCACCCCTTGCTGCCGGGACAATCCTGAGGCTGGACGCACTGTCTTCTCTCCGTTTTGCGATAAGAAATCAGAAGCTCAGAGAGGGAGTGTGGTTTGCCCCAGGTCGCGCAGCGAGGAGGGTCCAGGATCCAAACCCAGGGCTGGGCCCCTCCAAAGCCAAGCTGCGGCCCCGAGCGAGCCCGGTGCGCCCGTGCCTGACGCCGGGGACCCACCTTGTACTTGAGGCCGGACTTGAAGTAGCCCAGGAAGGTGGCCGACTCGAAGCCCTGGACCTCACGGTGCTGCACGGCCCGGCCGTTCAGGTAGTCGTCCAGCTGCACGGTGAAGATGGCAGCTGCCCCGCTCTCGTCCTGGCTGCACTCCTTGCCTGTGGAGCGTCGGGGCAGGTGAGCGCGGCTCCCGGGGGCGGCCCCCTGCGGACCAGGGCCCAGCCGGGGCTCCATGGCTCCATGCAGATTGGGAGACAAGTCACCCCCGGGATGCGGGGTGACTGCGGATGAGGGGTCCCGGCTGAGCCCCAGGCGACCTGCCTCACCCTAACACCCCGGGTGGCGCCAGCACATGTCTCCTGCACGGAGCACCCCGGGGCCTCGCCCGGGGGACCCCGACCCCGCAGGGGCCTCACCCAGCCAGTAGTGGAGGTCGTACTGCAGGTTCCCGTTCCTCAACTGCACCGTCTTCAGGATGACGTAGGCGTCGCCCGTGAAGAAGTCCCCATAGAGGTTGGGGGGCACGGGCACCAGGTCGAACTTCTCCACGCGCCACACCTGCAGGCCCGGCTCCTTCCCCGCCTTGAGGAACTCGGGGTGCTCCACCACCATGCTGCTGGGCTGCAAGAGACGGAGGGGCCTGAGGGCCGGCGCCCCGGAGCCGAGACCCCAGGGCGCGAGGGAGGGCGGTTTCCAGGCCCAGGAGGGCTCACTTGAGCCCCTGACGCGACGTCTCCGTGGGCGAGCGGGGCCGGCACGCGGGGCCAGGCGGGCGTAGGCCCCCAACCCTGCCTGTCAGCTCACAGGTGGTGGACGGACGAAGGCTCCACGTCACCCCCCCCCCCAGTGCCAATCGGATGGGACAGCGGGGCGAGGGCATAGGAGGAACGGCCGCAAGCTCCAGGAGCGGGAGCTCTGCAACCCTGGGGAGACCCCTCACATGGCGAAGGCAGCTCGGGGTCCCCGGGGCTTCAGGGGTCCCTTCCGGCCTCCGCAGTGGCTCTCAGAACCAGAGGGGTCCTCGGAGAGCTCAGGACCCAACCGCCCTCTGCCGATGGGGACGCAGGGGCCCACGCAGGAGGGGACTGGCCCGAGGGCACTCAGCCCGCTTGCTTTTGCTCTTTGGGAGGTTCCCCGCGTCCATCCACGCACGTCCCTGTCACACTCCCAAGACGGGCGAGCTGACCGAGCCCAAGTGGCCTCCTGCGCTGTCGCCTCCTCCCCCTGCCCGCCCCCCACATCCCGCCCCGAGTCTGTTTCTTGGAAAAGGTGGAGCGGCCGCAGGCAGGAGGCGAGGAGGCGGCAGGGGAGGGGGAGGCAGGCATGCGGAGAGGTGGGGCGGAGCTGACGGTTAGCCCCGGGGCGGGGGGCAGGCTCGGCCTCCGGGGAGGAGAAGCGGGCAGAGGAGGAGAGAGCCGGGCGGGCGCTGGGAGGGAGAGGAATGACCGTCAGGCCCACGAGCGCACGGCGGGGCCGCGCCAGGGGCAGTCGACACGAGAGGGCGACAGCAGAGGGAGGGGCAGCGGGCAGCGGGCAGCGGGCAGCGACCCCGGGCGGCGGGGGCCAGGCAGGCGGGGCGCCTGGGGGAGAGGCCAGGCCCCGAGGCCCCACGGCCGCAGCCCGAGATACTTACAAAGCAACAAAACAGTTTTTCCATCCTACACCTGATTTACTCCCCTTTCCTAGCGCGTATCTGCAAGAACTTACAATAGAGAGTTACTCCGGCGCCCCCCGGCCCCGCACTCACCCGCGCCTGGGGCACCCGCCCCGGGGCCGCCCCCCGCGACGCGGTGGCCGCGCGAACGGTGGGAACGGTGGGCGGCGGGGCGCACAGCGCCAGGAGCAGGGCGCACAGCAGCGGGGGCAGCGGGGGCGCCGGGCGGTGCGGGGCCATGGTCGCCGACTGGGGACGACGACGCCCGCAGCGCCCTATAAAGCCCGGGCGCCGGGACCGCCCCTCCGGGAGGGTGGGAGGGGAGGAGACGGGAGGGGACGGGAGGGGACGGGAGGGGATGGGCTAGGGCGGACCTCCCGTGGCGCCCAGTGCCCACCGCTGCTGCCCTCAAGCCCTCTGGCCCCGGAGCAGCCTACAGGATCCGCCCCCCTCAGCTGAGGCTTCGGGGCTCCCCCCTCGCCCTGAACACCGAGCTGGCCCCTGTAGTGGGCGCTGCTGGCTCTGGGTTCGCTTGTTCTTCGGGTTCCTTCGGGGCTGCGTGTCTTTTTCCAGCCCCAGGTCTCATCTATCGGCTCCCCAGGGGTACAGAAGGTCTCAGGTCTCTCCGCACCCCTGGGCCCCCTCCGACTCCGCCGCCCACTGTCCCACTAGAGGCATCCGCCACCGCCATCGTGTTGGGACAAGTACACTCCGGCTCCCGGAGGCCTTTCCCCGTCCACCCCCGCCCTGCTCCACCCTCGCTGTCTCCCAGTTGTCTCCCCGGCCCCGGCTCCGTCTCCCAACAGCCTAGTGCAACGACCGACCTGATGCACAGTGGGGAGCTGGGGACCTGGGGCCACCCCCGCCTCCGCTGCAGGTGAAAGGCCTTTAGGCCTCAGCCTCCCCGGGCACCGTCCACCGCGCGGCAGTCGCTGCCGAGGACTAAATCGGCATCGACGCAAAGGGCCTGGCCTGGTCCCCAGGGTCCTGCCCCAGGGGACGTTCTAGCCCGAGAGCCCGGGGCTCAGTGCTGGAGACCCCAGAGCAGAGCCCCACCCACCCGGAAGCTGCAGCCTGCACGGGGCAGAGACTGTCGCCACGGGTAGGGGGCAGTGGGGCCTCGGCCGCTGCCTACCTGGAAGAGGAGGCAGGCCCTCAAGGTAGCAGGGGGATTCGGGTGCTGAAGACCCGTAGGTAAGAAGGAGGAGGCCCGAGGGCTCGGCCCGCCGCCGCCACTGACTCCCGACGCATCCCCCACGTCCGTCGCCACGAGCCCGTGTGCCGGGCAGCGCAGGCTGTGCAGCCCCACCCAGAGCCCACAGGGCCCCCACCTGTAAACGGGGGTCCCTCGGATTCAGACGGTCCAGGCCCCGGCCTCCGGGGGAGGACGGGGCGGGCGTCCGAGGCCGAGTCTCCCTTCAGCCCCCGGGAACCAGGCAGGACGGTCCCCACAGCCCGAACGGGCGGCCGACCCAGGGACCCTCCGTCGCCGGCTCAGGCTGCTCAGGGTCACTCAGCCGGAGGAGGCCTGGCTCAGGCTTCCGTCCAAGGGGTCCCGCGGGGCCTCTGGCCGGGGCAGGGGCCGCGGTGACGTTTCCAGGTGGGGGGCTGATGCAGTCCCTAGACCGGGGAAGCCCAGGCCAAGCCTGGCGGCCAGGAGCCCAGGAGCTCGGGAGAGCACGTCGCCACGAGTGTCCAGGACAAGGGCAGGTCCCCGGGAGCCCCAGGCCGTGGGCACCAAGCAGGAGGCAGACCCGGGCGGCCGTTCCCGGGGCCTCCACGGGCACCCAGGGCCCGCCCGGTCTCTGACGTGCGAGGCAGGCTGGCCACGTGCCGGGCGGGCTTGTGTCCTAGTCCCCGTCCCGGGACTCAGACACCCACCTGCACCCCAGCTCCCACCCACGTACCTGCCAGCGAGGGCCCTGCACACCCGCGCCCCGCAGCAGGGACCCCCCCACCCCGCGCCCTGGCTCTCCCAGGGCTGGTCCTCGGGTCTCCGGGGCTCCCCCCACCCTCCGCCCCCGGACACGGTGCGAGGCCTTGCCGCCGGGGCAACACCCCCTGTCCTCCCCTGTTGTCCTCAGTGCCGCGGGCAGCCGGCCACTCCCGGGAAGCCTCTCCGCAGCTTGCTTGCTCCCTGGCTCGTCTGCGCTCCGGGTCCCCCTGGGAGCACCCGCCCGCCAGCCCTGGATTTTGCAAATTGGAACAATAGGCAGTAAACAGAGAAGCCGGTTATGAAACCCAGTGAAACCGGACAGGGCCCCGCCGCGGGTGGGGACGCTGCACCTGCAAGAACACGTGCTTCAGAACCTGGGAACCCCGGCTCCTGTGATCAGGACCTCAGTTTCCTCATCTATAAAGTGGGAGAGGGACAGTAGCTCACAGAGAAGCCAGGAGGCCCAGAGGCCCGACACACGGCGGGAGCCCCGCCAACGTCCATGCGCGTCCTCGACCTGCCCGCATCTCCGCAGAGGCCTGGCTTGGCCGGTCCACACCCCACAGCAGCGGGGCCAAGCCGGAGGGCGGTTACAGACCTCCCTGAGACCCCTGGGCCGGGCCAGCCATCTGCAACGGGGACGACGGGGCCCGGTTAACGGACGGGGGGCCCCGAGGGGAGACGGCTGGCGGGGCCCACGCAGGGGAGGGCAGGCCAGCCGCACAGTTCGCGTCCATCCTCTGCAGACGGCGCCCAAGCCGGGACTGTCGTTTCTCAGTCACAGGTAACGGGTACCTGGCGGACGCACCTGGAGCCGGGCCTCGGCTCCGATCAGAGCGGAGACAGCACAGGGCTCCCGGAAGAGCGGCTGGGCCCCCGCCTTGGCCGCGTGCACCCCGGGTGTGGACAGCTGCTGGGGACTCGGCCAGGAGGGCTGGGCGGACGCCGCGTCCAAGAGGCCAAGCATCCCAGGGGCTGAAGCCACTGGCCCTGTTCCTGCTTCCGGAGGTAGCCCCACCTAGAGCCGAGAGCCAGGCCCGGACGTTGAGGGCCCCCACCCCACCCCTGACCCCCGAAGCAGCCAGATTTCACCAGATTTGGCACCTTCCTGCCGGGTGTCTTCCCCGGGGGCGGGGAGCTGGCCCTCGGAGGCTTGGCAGGCCTGCGGCTGGGGCTGGGCTGTAAACGGCGGCGAGAGCTGAATCCCAGCCCCTGCGGCCCCCCAGCCCCCTGCAGCACCCCCAGCCCCCCACAGTCCCCACAGCCCCTCCAGCCCCCCGCAGCACCCCCAGCATCCCTGCAGCACCCCCAGAACCCCAGCACCCTGTAGCACCCCCAGCTCCAACACCCCCAGCCCCCCCAGCCTCCCACAGGCCCCCCATAGCACCCCAGCCCCCCGCAGCTCCCCCGGCCCCCCACAGTCCCCACAGCCCCTCCAGCCCCCCTCAGCCCCCCTGCAGCCCCCTGCAGTCCCCCACAGCACCGCCAGCCCCCCTGGACCACCCCCAGCCCCCCCCGCAGCCCGCAGCACCCCTGCAGCACCCCCAGCACCCTGCAGCCCTCTGCAGCACCCCCCAGCCCCCCACAGCACCCCCAGCACCCCTGCAGCACCCCCAGCACCCCCCGCAGCCCCCAGCACCCCTGCAGCACCCCGCAGCACCCTCCAGCGCCCCCCCCAAAGACACAGGCTCAAACACAGATCAGCAGCAGGACAGAGGCCCAACCGGGCACTGTCGCCATGGGACCAGCAGACGCCCGGACCCAGTCCCCACCTGCAAGCACCTGTGGAGGCAGGACCCGCGATGCCCGAGCCAGAGCCACAGGAGCAGGAGCCGCGGGGGGCAGCTCTCCCCTCTGCAGGGGAAAGGCTTTCCAAGAAGGGAAAAAGCACCGGGCATGGCTGTGGCCCACGCTCCTGCCGGACCCGGCTTCACACCCCGGACCTAGCACTTCCCAGCTGCGTGCCTTGGAGCCTCACTTCAGTCATAGTTGCTGGGGGTTGGTTAAGTATCTGAGACTGAAGCTCCTTGCGGATGAAACTGGGGTAGGAATACCTTCCTGAAGGCTGGCGGGGGGACCGAAGGAGACCATAAATGCGGAGGGTCCAGGACCACGCCTGGCATAAAATAAACGTCCAGAAATGCCACTTTCCTTGCCAGCATCTGGAGAGGTAATGAGCTGCCCTGCGGGGAGCCAGACGGGACTCAGGGGAGGAGTGAGCCACCCCAGCTCCAAGGACCCTGGGGTGCTCGGATCCTGAGACAAACAGCAAAGGCGAATAACATCTGTGCATTTGGCCAAGGCCCCTCCTGCCTGCCTGGGGGTCGAGTTCAACCTCCACCAGGACCCACCAGGCACCTTAGTCGCTCCGCAGACCAGCAGTCGTAGTGCTGGGAATGAGGACGACAGGACCCGAGGAGTAGTGACAGGTCCCCCCTGCTGCAGTGAGGCCCTTCTCTGTGCCTGAGGCTCGCATGGCCCAGTACGGCCAGGACCCCTGAGCTGGGCTCCGGCAGGAAGCACGAGCCCGTCCACCTGGGTGTCAGTCTGCATCCTGCAGCCAGAACCCTCGAGAAACACGACGGGGGCAGGTGTGGGGCAGAGCAGGGACGGCGGGGCCCAGGAGCAGGGCCAAGCCCCACGACTCAGGATGCCAAGGATGACAACTGGGTGAAGGACGCACGACCGTCCCTCACGGGGAACACGAGGCAACGTCCAGGGTGAGTGTGAGCAGAGCCCAAACCCCTCCTGCAAGGGGACGTGGGCAAGCGGTCCTTCTGCAATGCTTCCGTTTCCTCCTCTACGAGGTGGGACGATGACGGCCACCCGGCCGGGCGTCTGGGGGACATGCACCAGGCGGGCACGCAGCAGGCGCTCGATACCCACTGCAACCAAACACAGACTCCCAGCGTGTATCTCAGCTCCGCACACACAGCTCAAGGCGCCCGTATCTCCCCTCGACCTCGACCTCGACCTTGACCTCGAAGCCCCTGCATGCGGAGCAGAGGGGGCTGGGGGCTCCAGCCAAGGCCCAGAGACCCAGGATGGTTGCTGGTACCAGGGATGGGGAGGGGTCTCAGGAGGGGGCCTCCCACCAGCACCCAAACAGCCTGCTTGGCCTGCAGCCCGTCTGCGAGTCTCCCGACACCCTGCCCGCCTCTGCTCTGCTCCCACTGCAGACGACAGGCGCTCGGGGTCTCCGTCCGGTCACTTAGCACCTGGAGACCTGGGGAAGGCGAGCTGTCCTCTCTGAGCCCGTGTCCTGGGGCAGAGAGGGGCCAGGGGATCTCACAGGCTTGGCCAAACCTGGGATCAGTAGGGACGCCCGAGGGCTCAGCGGTTGGCGCCTGCCTTGGGCTCAGGGCATGACCCCGGGGTCCCGGGATCAAGTCCTGCATCGGGCTCCCCGCAGGGAGGCTGCTTCTCCCTCTGCCTGGGTCTCTGCCTCTGTCTCTGTGTCGCTCATGAATAAGTAAACATCTTTTAAAAACAAAATCAAAGATTAAATAATATTTGTTATTGTTACTAATCCTTTCAATTTTAATAGTTTATTTTTTCTTAAGTCCCGTCCCCTCTTAAACATAAGCAGAGGTATAACAGTGGAATGTTTTTGTTCCTTTCCCAGCTCAGAAAATAATCACAACCAGCTGGAAGAGTGAACCAAGATCCCGGACACAAGCCCCAGTGCCTGGCCCACGGCTGGACCCCGGGTCGTCCGCCTTTTCCGCCCCCGTGTGCTCCCCGCGGCCCTGCCCAGCACCCCCCCCGCCCGGTGGCCGGTGTCCTCCTGCAGGGCCCGGGCCTCTGGGGGCTTCGAAGCGGCCCCCCCGCCCAGGACAGCTTACGGAGGCCAGGCCCAGGCACTCAGCCCGCTCACCCCTGCTCCACTCACTCCCCCCGCAGCCCATCACCCCTGCAGCCCTGCCCCGCCGGCCGCCCACCCTGCGCAGTCGAGTTCCCCACAGACGGTGCATCATCGCTCGCCCCAGACCCTGCCACAACCTCAGGGCAGGCTAGGCCCAGCCTGCAGGGCCCCCCACGCTTCTTCAGCTCGTCCCGGGCCGCCCCAACAAGCCCGTGCGACGCCCCTGGACCACCCGGCCTCGCCTCTGCGCCTCAGTTTCCCCCCTCCAGACGAGCGGGCTCTAGCCTCGGCTCCGCCTCTGCGTCTGCGAGACCCCAGCCACGCCTTCCCCAGCCTCAGTGTCCCCGGCAGGCTGTTGGGACTCGCGTGCAGACCAGGGGGGAGCAGGCGGGGAGCCCCAGGAGCCCCAGGGCTCAGGACATGCTGGCCCTGAGCCGCCGCAGCTGGCGTCTCTCTGCTTCTAGGCCCCGCGGCGGTGCCAGCTCCGTCCCCCAGCCCGGAATGCAGATCAGATGTGCTGGCAGCAGCAGCGGGGTGGAGAGGTGCAGAGGGCCTGGGGGAGGAGCACATGGGAGGGGGTCGGGGAGCAGGAGGGAGGGCGGCTCAGACGAGAATCCTCCCGGCTCTGGCCCAGCCCAGGCGGGTAGGCCTCTGGGGCCTGGCCGGCTTCCCAAGCCCCGGCCCAGGCCCTGACCCCCTTCCCCCCTGGGGGCCCCCTCGGCCGGGACACGCCCACTCGCTGGCTGCAGCCGGGCCTTTGTGGGCCTTTGTGAGTGGAGCTGTGCTGAAGCCCCAGGCACCAGGCACCACATGGAAACGGTCTCTCGAGTCAGGGGCCTGTCCCGCTGCTGGGTCTCCAGCCCTATAACCTGGAGCCATGTCCCAGCATCATGTACACCCTGCTGTCTGCGCCCCACACGGGGCCTGGGCTCCCCATACCCTGCCCTGCATGTGGCCTGCGTCCTGGGGCTCCTGGCCTGGAGTTCCCGACCTGGGGCTCCCGACCTGGGGCTCCCGTCCCAAGATCCTTACATTATGTTCCACGTACATGTCACATCTGCGGTTAGATACCTTCTGTAGCACTTGCCATCTTTTGAGATACCAAGTCCCGTCCCCTCAGTGTGGGCCCCAAACTTCATGCTATGAGGTCCGGGACCAGGGCCCCTGCCTCCGTGACGTGTTCCGATCTGTGATTAAGGCAGGTTCCCAGCTGTTCCCCACGTAGCCCGAGAGGAGTCACCTGCGTTCTGGGCGCCTCGGGAGCTTTGGCCCCGGACAGCAATGCCGTGGCGGCTCAGCTAAGGGGGGCTGCGTGGCCTCAGAGCGGATGAGGGGTTCAACGCTTCACCCGGTGCAGGCAGAGTTACCACGACGTGTGTGGACCGCGCTCGTGCCAGGCGCCCCCGTCTGCCCCTCGTCCTGCGCAGCGTGGCCGGGCTCCCCAGGCCTGCGCCACGCGGCGGGAAGCAGGAAGCTGCCAGGACGCGCTCTCCCCTGGCCCATGGAGGGGAAACCCCGGGCTCGGGGGGCGATGACCTGCGCAAGGCCTCCCCCCCTCGGGAGGGGACGGCAGGCAGGTGGGGGCCGGGAGCGCGGGGCCGCGTGAGGGGCCGTCCCCCGGCAGGCCTAGCCCTCAAGCAGCAGGACATGCCAGGCCCAGGCAGGCCCCCTCCCGTCCGCTCCCCCGCCGCCCGCCTCCTCCTGGGCCTCGCTGCCCGTGACTCAGGCTGAGTCATCCTGTGACACCACAGAGGAAACTTCTTAGGAAAAACAACCGCAAACAAAGCGTCCCCTGATGCGGGGAACAGGATAGGCCCAGGAGGTAAGACAGGGAGGGGACAGGAGCGGGCTGCAGGTGGAGGCCGCTGGCCGGGGTGGGGCCCTGGGGAGGGCACGCGGCTGCTCTGCACCTCAGTTTCCCCCAGAGGACGCCCCCCAGGCCGCAGAAAGGCTGAGGATGGGCCACGGCGCGCAGTGGGGGTCTCCAGGCCTCGTCCCGTCGGCAGCGCTGCCCCAAGCGCGGTGGCCAGCGTGTGCCCATTCCACGGGCGGGGCCACCGAGGCCGGAGCAGCCACAGGGGGAAGGGGGGATGCCTGAGCGGAGCCGGGAAGGAAGAGCAAGGCCCAGGCTCCGAGCCGTGACCCGCGTGTGGGGGGGGCCAGGAGTCCCCGTCCCCGTCCCCGACCCCGACCCTGACCCGCAGGGGCAACGGGATGGGCCGGCGGCTGCCCTGGAGCCCGTCTCCCAGAGACCCTCGCCAGGCAACCCGGGTCAGGCACCCGCGGGCAGGGCAGCCGTCGCACGGGCACTTGCGCCCCCGACACAGCACCGTGAGGCCCCAAACTCCCTCAGGAGACTGTGGCTCCTGCGCTGACCCGTGGGGCGCTGCATGGGAGGGGGCCCTGGCCCTTGGACTCTGCCGGGCGCCTCTGTCCCCTCCCTGCCGCCTGTCCTCTGGGACCAGCGGCCGCCTAGGCCTGGGCCCACCCCCCTCAATGTCCTGGGCCTTCCCGCCGGGTCCTCCAGGAGCGTGTGGGGAGCCCCTCTCCCCAGGACGCCCTTCCCTGTTACCTCCCCGCTCAACCTGGAGCTTTTAATTCTCAGGATTACAAAGCAGAAGTGCAAGAGGGGCCCTGAACAGGTCCAGTCCTGCCGCTGTCTCTCTCTGGGCCCCGGAGTCCTCGCCATGGGGCTGATGGGAGGATTGCACATGTGCGGCCGCAGAGGACCCCCCACGGGAGGTCGCGGCACGGACAGGCCGCTGCCCACCGACGGGAATAAGCACAGCGGAGCCGTCAGCCCACGCCAGCACCGGCTCAAGACGCTCCCTCCCCGCGGTTAACCCTCCACAACCCTTCTTTGCCCCCATTTTCACAGATGGGTAAACTGAGGCTGAGGCGTTAAGGGGCGTGACCAGCAAGGCAGGGCCAGAGGGATGCTTCGGGCTCAGACCCCGTGGCCCCTGGAGCCCAGGAGGCCCCACACGTGCTGCTGCAGGGAAGCGGTGCTCATGGCTCAGGGGGGCCGCCCAGGGGGACACCATCCAGCCGGGGACCCAGCCGGGCCGAGGGCGGACGGGAGAGTGTCCTCCTCTGCGCAGGCGGGTAGCAGTCTACGGTGTCCACCGGCCACGTGCCGTCCCCTCCGCCTCCCACATGCTCTCAAACCCCTTTGTGCAAATCACTCCTCGACTCCAAACCCGTCCAGGTCCCCCCTGGCGCCTGGGGCCGACGCCCAGCCCTCGGGCCTGCCCCCCCCAGCTCGCTCCTCAGTCCCCGCTCACCGCCCTAAGCAGTGGCTCCCGTGGCCTCGCCCACGACGCCCCTGCCTGAACCCCAGCACCCTCCGCCAGCCCCACGAGGACGGGAGCAGGGACACCCTCCTGGCTCCTGGGCCTCGGCCACGTCCCGCCTGGAGCCTCAAGGACTCCACACTGTGGCAGAGCCGGGATCACAGCCTCCGGACCTGGGGACAGGACAGGCTCCTCCCAGGGGCTCCCCTGCTCCAGGGCTCGGGCTCCGGGACCTTCCCCATCTGCAGCCTCATCCACGCTGCTCCCTCTGCCCGGGGGCCACGAGCCCCGTGTGCTCCCCTAACCCTGGCCCGGGGGTCTCAGCTGGGGAAGGCGGGGTCTGGCTTCTGGAGACCCAGCACGAGGGGCGGGGAGTCCTGCGCTCGGCCCACTGCGGCACCAGCCTCCCCACGAGCCCGCGACTCACCAAATGAGCAAAGGAACAAATGAAGCTACCTGCGGGGCTCAAGGCCGGACGGTGGCGAGAACCCCGTGAACCGGGCCCTGCGATCAGAGGAGGGGGCGACGCACGGAGCGGCCGACAGGGGAAGGGGCCAGGGACTGCGGGGTGGCCTCGCAGGCTGCGGCCCAGCTGGCTTTCGGGGGGGCTCTCGCAGAGCCCGTCCTCCTCTCCAGGGCTCAGCTGCCGGCCCTTCTGACGCAGGACCTCCAGGGTGAGGTCACCAGCAGCTGAGGGGGGGGTGTCCCAGCAACGCACATTTGTCGTTAGACATGCACCTGGCCCCGGCCCGGGATGCTGGGTCTCCCCCTGGAAGCGGCCCCTTCCGCTTCGCCGCTCCACGCTCCTGAGCATCTACAGGCGCATCCAGTCCTCATGATGACCCCATTAGAGGAAGGGGGGGGGAGGAGACCCTGACGCCCACTGCATAGGCACTCCTGACACCCACCCTGGGCCATGAAGCGGGTCTTGCGCTTCCAGCCCTGACGGCGGCACCCGCACCCTGCACCCCTGCACGGAGCCCCCACGCGGGTTGCCCGGGACTGATCGTCAGGCGAGTGTGACTCATGCAGCTGCCCCGTGACTCTCAGGCTCGCAGGGCGGGGACTCCTCCCCTGGTCAACAAGCCCGGAGACGTCCTTGCACCTCCAGGATCCACCTCTCGCGGAAGAGCCAACAGAGGCATCGAGAGGGAAAGAGGTTCAGCAGCCACAGCAGGCGGGGGGGGGGGGGGGGGGGGGGGGAAGGAGGGGCACCCAGGATCCCCTGCCCGGCTCCCTGGCCAGGGAGGATGCAGAGCAAAGAGGCCACAGGCGGGGACACCGAGCTTCGCGCGGGGCGGGGGGCGGGGGGGAACTGCGGGGACTCCCTCTGAATCCGCCTCCCCGTGCCCGGCGACCCCGGGCACCCGGACTGGTTCAGGACTGGGGCGTCCGCTGCACCTACCTGCAGGGCTGCGGGGGGCAGGGCTGCTCGGAGAGGCGCTGGGACGGGCGGGCTCGCGCTGGGTCAGCAGCACCACCTGTAACAACGGCCAAGAATCTCAGGGTCAGGCGCTCAAGGTCATCCGCCCCAATCCCCAGGTGGGGCGTCGGGCTCCAGGTCCCGGGTCCTGGGGTCCAAGCAGGCTGCCTGCTTCCCCTGCCCCCTCTGCCCCTGCTCACTCTCTCGATCTCTCTCGCTGTCAAATAAATAAATATATATATATCCTTAAAAATCCCCCTTGGTGCTCGCACTCGCACCTGCACCCCCCACCGCGGTCCCAGGGCCTCAACTTGCCGCCTCGGGCAATGGGCGCTCGCTCCCTGCGGGGGGCTAGGTTCGCCCCTCGGGTCCCGCCTCCACCTGCGCACGTCCCCCAGCACGGGCCTGTCGCCCTGCTTGCCCGCAGCTCCTTAGGCAGGAAGACGGTGCCTTGGGCCCCCCAGGTCTTCCACAAGCCGTATCCCCGCTGTCCTCCAGCCCAGACTGGGCGTCAGTTCCCCCCTCGCCCCCTCATCAGCTCCGGATGAACCCTCCCCTACAGACCTGACGTCCGGCACTGAGGCGAGCTCCGTCCCGGGCAGGGCAAGCAGAGCTCTCACCTCCATCATTCCAGGCCTCATGCCTCTACCCATCCCGCCCAGGATCCCACCGTGTGTAAGGCAACCGCAGCGCGAGTCTGAATCCAGCTCACGGTCAACGTCAGAGCTGCGGTCAGGATTCCGGGATAGGACCAAAAGACCCCGTCGCTTAACCACCTGCAGAAGGTGGTCGGGTCGCTCCCCCCTGTCTCGGGCGCGTCCTCTGAGAGCCGGATGCGGGGCGTCGAGAGGGCGACACGAGCCACGCCCAGGGCACCAGCCAGGGTGCACGTTCGCTCTGGTTATGAACTGGGTCCCGAGCCTTTTCCCAGAAAACACGCTCTTTTCACGCTGTGCTTGGGCAGCCCGGGGACGAGGGCTGGTGGCGCACGCGGCGTCCCCACTCGTGCCCCAGCCGAGCACCCCTCTCCACGGGCGGTGAGCTCCCCCGCCTCCAGGGACAGCTGGCCCGGCCGCCAGCCCAGGGCCCCCGTCACCCACCCTGGGGGCTCCGGCCCCAAGCAGCTTCTCCCAGCCCCAGAGGGTCCAGCAGCCCGCGCGGCCCCAGCGGCCCGGTCCCCCCCCGGTCCCCCCGGTCCCCCCAGTCCGCACACAGACAGGCCCCGCCCCGCGGATGGCCAGCAGCCCCACGTTGCCCCATGTTGCCATCGCTAGTCGGGGAGCGGCCCAGGGCGGACCAGGGGCCCCGGGGGGATGTGCGGCTCGCCCGCCGGCACTGCTGTCCACGCCACTGGGCCTTCCCCACAGACACCCGCCTGGCACGTCCCGCTCCCCGGGACAGCAGTGCAGAGCTGGGCTCGTCGTGACCCTCCACTGCTCACTGCGCAGGGACAGGCCAGCCTCCTCTTCCTCGCTGCCTCTCCCGGGCGCAGTGTGCTCCTTCCCCAGTGCTCGCCATCCCAGCACCAGCTCCCTGCTTGGCCCCTGCCCGCCGTCGCTCAGCCCCCAACACCCCTGGCCCTGTCCCACCCTCACGGTCCTGCTCAGACGCACCCTCTGGAGCCCACATCCGGGTCCAGGTACCGCCGCCTGCCACGTGGGTGACCCCGGAGCCCCCACCTGCTAAGCGGTCCCGTCCACCCCCTTCCCCGGTGCAAGCCCAGACACATCCCTCCCCTGCTCACGCTCTGCCACGTTCTCGGAGAGCCCCGTGGTTAAGGTCCAAGACCCTCAGCAGACTTCTCCGTGTCCTCCGTGGTCTTGGGTGCGGGTCCCTGGCACTTCAGCGCCCCCAGGTCCTGTCGCCCACCCACACACCTCCAAGCTCCAGCCCCCGGAGCTGCCCCCTCAGCCTGCAGGGAATCTTGGCCCAGTCCCCTCTGTTCTAGAACTCTCTCCCTTCCCCAGTCTTCATTTCTCCTTCTCATGACCAAGCCCTGTTTCCTCCAGGAAGTTTGCTCCAAGCTCCCCTCCCGTGAGGGTGAGCTCCTCGGGGCTCCCAAGGGCCTTCCCCGTCACCCCGCATTGCATCGGCCTCCCGGTGAGCCTCCCCCATTGGACTAACATCTGCTCCCAGGGATCCCGGTGCCTCGCCAGGGCTGGGACCTTGCTGCTCAAGAGCCACTGAACGGAGAAGCCAGGGAGTCACACGCGTGCACAGGTGCACGTACACCTGCGTGCACAGGTGCGCACACAGACTTGCAGCACAGGCTCCCAGGGACGCCTGCGGGCGCAGCTGCTGCCACCCACGGGCAAAGAACAGCATTACAGGCTTCCAGGCTGCGCACCAGGAGCCCCAGCTGCAAACTGGGCTGGGCTTAGAATTAACTGCCCCCGATTCCAAACTGCTGTGTCCTCCATCCTGGGCCTTCAGGCTGCAGCAACTTAAAAACAGAGTCCGGGGATCCCTGGGTGGCGCAGCGGTTTGGCGCCTGCCTTTGGCCCAGGGCGCCATCCTGGAGACCCGGGATCGAATCCCACGTCGGGCTCCCTGCATGGAGCCTGCTTCTCCCTCTGCCTGTGTCTCTGCCCCCCCCCCCTCTCTCTGTGTGTGTGTGACTATCATAAATAAATTTTAAAAATTTTTTTAAAAAGAGTCTGTTTTTAAAAAAAAAAAAAAAGAGTCTGCAGACCACTGACCCCGGCGCACGGCCCGCACGCTCCGGAGGGAGCCCCGAAGACAGGGTTCCTTCCCGCACTCACCAGCCCGGGCTGGGCCGCTGGCGCCTGTGGACCGAATTACATCCTGTTAGAGCCGCCCTCCCGCCGACGGGCTGGCCTCTGGGCAGAGAGCTCGCTGCTGCTGCTGACCTTGCGCAAGTCCCCAGGAACCCCTGTGTAGGTGCCCGGGGCGGGGCTGAAGCCACAGGCGCTTTCCTCCAGGAAGACTGTTGCCAGCACGTTGGGAGGACTTTCCGATTGGGCGGGGGGGGGGACATAAACCTGTCCAGCGATCCCGGGAGGACTCACGTGGCCGCCCCAGCGGCAGTGGTGGCTTCCTGGGCACCCACCGGCAGTAAACTCCTCATGCCTCCTCCTCATGGCACTGCCGGGCAGACATCACTGTTCCCACTCTGTGAAGCAAGAACCAAGCACAGAGGGGAGAAGCAATGTGCTCAGCAGCACACAACCGAGGTGTCGGCACGGTCCCCCCGAGTCAGGCTGCCTCCCCGCATCCTGGCCCCGCTGGGCCTCACGCAGCGAGCCTAGGTCTCTTGCAGAGAGAAAAACTCAAAGCTGCGGTTCCTCTGGATCAGGGGTCTGCAGAATTTTACTGTAAAGGGTGAGCTAGTAAATACGTCAGGCTTTGCAGGCCCCGTACCTCGTCTCGTGCATATTCCTCCTTCTTTGCTTTTAGATTTGGGTTTTTGCTTGGTTGGTGTTGGGTTTTTTGTTTTGTTTTGTTTTCTTGGCCTTTTAACAATGTAAAGACCATTTTTGGCTCAGAGGCATAAAAAACTGGCTGAGGCCTCCTGAGGTCTCCTACGGAGAGGAGAGAAGAATGTCCACAATCTAAAGTATAAAAACTTGTGGTGGGAACATTTGAGGCGAATGCAAGGTCCTTTAGCTGCTTCTCTGGCTTCAGACGCCTTCCTGCCGAGTCGCTCTCTAAAGAAGGGCCCGACCTCGCTCTGCAATTAGGCAGCAAAATATTTCAAGGGCTGTTCAGATTCCAGAAACTCGCAGCTGCGGACTAACAGTCTGACTCTGGGTAGGAAACAGGGGGAGGCAAATACGACGGGTGGAGAGAGCCTCTAGGGTAAGACCTTAAGACAGGAGGCCCCAGTCTGGACCCTTCGCAAGGGACTTAGAATCGTGCTCTGCAGAGTGTGGTCCCTGGACCGGCAACTTCGGCGTCACCTGGGACTCTCACTAGAAATGCAGAGCCTCAGGCCCCACCCCAGACCTACTGACCCCAGAATCTGCATTTTCACAAAATCCCCAGGTGATTCATGTTCACGAGAAGTTTGAGATCTGCTGGAACATCGCTCCTGTCCAGCCGCGGTATCGCTGAGCAGCGAGAGGGTTTAAAGACCTCTTTCTTGACGTCGCAGAGTTACGGGGCCTCAAAAAGCTCCCCGTTTGACCAAGACCCGCCACTGGACCCTGAAATCCAACCTTCAACTGGTGGAAAAGTAGAAGCAGGGGAACCAGGGAAGGTGCCGTTTCCCATTTCACAGTTGGGGGAAACCAGAGAGGGAAACGGCTTTCCCGAGACAACGCCGCCAAAGAAAGCTGGAGTCGGACCCTGGGCGAGTTGCTTCATCTTCCCAGGCCTTGGTTTTACCAACTGCACTCGTTTTGGGTTTAGATGAGAACTTCTGACATCTCCCAAGAGCTGGAGTAGCAACCAGAGGACTCGCCTGTGCTTGCGGACATGCGCTGTCTCCGGCCGCATATCCCAGGTCGCGAAGTGAGGGGTGGGGCCGGGCGATTCCAGGGTCTGGGTGTAAAAGCTGGGATCTGGAAAAAGGCCGGCGGGAGAGGAGCCCTCGGGGGATGGTCACGCCGCGGCACGTAGGCGGAGCAGTGCCCTGGCTTAAGCTCAAGGTCTTGTGGCAAGTCCTGAGCAGGGACCAGACATGACAACAGGCTTCCCCCGGCTTCTTCGGCGGGGCCCACAGACGTTATCCCTCCTGATGCTCAACTCCGCGCTTGTATTTGCTGAACAAATGAATGAAGTACGAGGTCCAGGGAGACGGGCCCTGAGCCTCCCAATGAGGCGCGAGAACTTTGACAACCAGCTTCCTCTGTTCCACCCGCAAGGCTGCGAGGGCCTTCGGGGCGGCAAGCTGGCAAAGTGCAGCCAGAGCCGTGAGACCCGACGCGTGGAGTCAGTAACTCCATTTCTTCGGCCCTCTTTTAGGAAATAACGAGAGAAGCCTAATTTATACACCAGGCTGTGCATCGCAGGATGTTTATACGCAGCCTAAACGCCTAATGAGGGGGGAGTGGCGAACCAAGGCCTATCCCCACTTGGCTACGACAGAGGGATGGGAAAGCAGGTTGGCATATAGCGTGTTTATAAAAAAAAAAAAAAAAAAAAGACTTGTTTTTTACAAATAAAATGCATTATTTCATTTCTTTAACCCCCCAGACTACTGAAATGCAAGATTTTAAATAGAAATAGACGTTATCTACTTAGAGACTCCTCAAACTCTTCTAAAAATTAAATTTACAGTCTTTAATAACATGAGAAAATATTTATGTCATAACATCAAAAACAGGGCAGCCCCAGTGGCTCAGGGGTTTAGTGCTGCCTTCAGCCCAGGGCATGATCCTGGAGTCCCGGGATTGAGTCCCGCATCGGGCTCCTTGCATGGAGCCTGCTTCTCCCTCTGCCTGTGTCTCTGCCTCTCTGTCTCTCTGTGCGTGTCTCTCATGAATAAATAAATAAAATCTTAAAAAAAAATAAAGTCAAATAAAAAGTCAGAATAGAAAAATTATAAATGTGGTATGACCACAATTACACAGGGGTAAAAAAAAAATGTGCTGGAAATATCAGGAAGGAAATGCCCCCAAATGTTAGCAGCGATTATCTCACATTGGCATAATTATGGACAGTTTTAATTTTTTTTTATTTTCTAGACGTCCTTTATCATAAGGATTCGTTATATTTAGAAAAGGAAGGAGGAAAAAACAAAACCTGGGAGGAAGGGAGGAGAAGCACCTTCCCAGGGGTGTGCCACCCCTACCACTTCGCCACTCCCCAAAAGTCAACCCGAGGTAGTTCCCGAGGCCCCTGAGGACCCGGCCTCTGCCTCGGAAAGGAGAAGGCGGCCCGGCCCCACCCTGCAGGCCCACAGACACCTTCCGGCTTTTGCTTGACAAATGAGCCAGACCCAGGTGAGATCCTTGTGGAGGCTGGAGGTAACCACGCTATTGTTCAATCAGTTTTGCAAGATAAGTGACACCACCGCCACCGCCACCGCCACCTCCACTGGTGTGACCCCTTCATCCGGGTTCCCTGGGACACTAGGGCTGGCCCCTGTTCCGGAGCTCCCGGGAGAGCGGGTTTCAGGGATGCTGTGAGCCCGCAGCCTGAGCACTGAGCGCAGGGGAGCAGGGGGTGCAACGGGCAGGCCGGGCCGCAGGGGGCCTAGGAAGGAACAGAAGCGTCACTCGGGCCCTGGGAGCTCACGGCTCCAGGCGTCACCTGCCTCATCCACAAACTGGGGCCCCTCAGGACATCCTCGGGCCTCTTTCGAGGCTCCAAAGGCGAACGAGCCCATCTGTCTAGGCCGAGCCTCCGTTCCCATCCGTATATGGAGCCCACAGCTCCTGCGTGGCACGGCCGCGGGCCGGGGAGCGCACGGGCAGGCATGCTCCCTGCCGTGATTCTCGCTGCTTCTAGAACACGGAAGAAGGCACATCAAGGAGCCAAAGGCCCCGGCTTCCTCTGCAGCAGGGGGCAAACAATTCGGGCCGCAGAGAGCCGAGCGGGCACAGAGGCTGCTGCCGTGCAGGTCACCCGTAAGGACGGCCGTGGGCTCAGCCTGAGGTCACGCCGTGTCCGGGCGCCCAGCCCTCGAGCTCCGAGGCCAGCGGAGCCGGAAAGCCCGGCGCTCCTGCCCAGGCCTCTAGTGCACGGTGACGCCGCGGCCCAGAGCAGGACGCCCGCGTCACCCAGTACCGTGTCCGTGGCCAAACCGAGCCCTGAGCCTTGCCCACCACGCCCACCGCTCCTCAAACTGCTGCTGTGGCGGGGGGGGGGGGGGGGGGGGGGGCAGGGCAGGGCCGGGGATGGCAAGGCCCGGGTTGGGGTGGGACCCAGGCCTGCGTCCCTAAGCCTCCATCCCTAAGCACACAAACCACATCAGGCTGAAATAGGACACACGCCCACTCAGCCGACAGGGAGGGCCTAGCCGGGCTCTCCCCCTGCCCTCCCCTCCCCCGGTAGTGAGGACAGAGGCCCCGGCTGGGACCCCACGTCACTGAGCCACTGAGCGACCCAGCGCAGGGCATCCAGTGCCCCTGTGGCCCCGATCCCCTGGAGCAGGGAAGTCAGGGCTCGCACGAGGCCTCCTGCTGCAGGGCTGGCGCCCTCCGCACGGAGCACACGGAAAACCCCACAGTCGTGGGGCGTCAGGGCCTCAGGGGCCCGCGGGCCCGCGCCATCCCCTGGCTGTCCCCTTGCCAGTGGAAGCCACCCGTGGTTCAGACTCGGGTGCCTGGATCCGGCCCGTGGAGGGGAAGGGGGGCGCCTACCTCGGCGACACGGTGAGGAGTCAAGGGGACGTCAGCGTGCCCCGGTTGTACGTGTGCTAAAGGGCAGCTTTGGGAATTATGGTCCTGGCAACAGCAGCACCCGGTTAACGGACAGGAACCGGAGGCCCCGGGCCCACTTCCGAAGCCACTCAGCAGAGCTAAGGCTGAGCGCGCACCCAGCGGACCCAGAGGCCGTGGTCAGACTGTAGCTGCTGGAAAGGCCAGAGATCGTGGGCTCAGCAAGGGAAGGCAGACCACGCGGAGGTCACCTCAGTGATCTGCCCCCACCGGTGTGCAGCCCGACGGGGGCTCGAACTCACAAGCCGAGGGCAAGGCCTGTGCTGAGACCAACACCCGGTGCTCACCGGCCGAGCCCCCAGGCGCCCCTGCCTGGCAGCTGGTCGGGAAGGACGCACACCCCACAGCAGGGCAAGGGCCTCGGGCCTGGGGCCTTGGAGCAGCACCCAGCACCCAGCACCCAGCACCCAGCACCCAGCATCCGCTCCGACTGCTAACGTGCTCCCTCGGGGGAAAGGGGAGGGCCCGCAGCCTTGGGCTTCATGTTACACCCTTCTCCACGTCTGAAGCCTCGAACGTTTTTTTTTTCCACTTTAAATATAACAAGAAAGAAAAAAAGCCAACACCGCAAACCTCAGAGGCACTCAGCAGCCTTACCCAGTTGCTACGGGCCTGTGCTCTGCTTTTAGAAGTTTATAGCAGGTTCTAGGCCTCTGGGCGCCTCTAGAATCTGCAACTCGGATCCCTCCTGGGGGTGCTGCTCCGCCTCAGGCCCGCACTGTGGCTTGGACCATGCAGCACCCTCCTGAGAGGCCCCTGCCTCCGTCTGCCCTTCGAATGCATCCCCTGAATGCATCCCCTCCATCAGCCACCAGACTCTTGAGTCTTTATCGTTGTTCTCAAAACCTTCCTCAGCTCCTCACTGCCTTCAGGATAAAGTCCAAACCCCTAGTTTACAATCTTCATTTACAGTTTCAACTCCCACAACTGCACCCATTGCCGCTCCAGCCACGGACTGCTCAAGAAACCCCAGTACCTTTGCACAAACTGTCCCTGTGTCTCAGAATGTGTTTTCCTCCGGCTGCTTTAGCTCCTGGGAACCTATCGCTCATTTCTGAGGCCCGGGGGGCCCAGACAGACTCAGTCACCCCTTTACAGGGTGAAATTACTCTCACAGTTGAACGATTATGTCAATCTCTATGGATGGGAAGTATCTTGAGGATGGGACCGAGTTTTGTCCTCCTCAGGGCTTTTGGGCCCTCACCGGGCAAGGCACAGAACACAGGCCCAGGGAAGGGTTGAAGGAGGGAAGGAAGGAAATACCTTGTGAGGCAAACCCTAGGGCACCCCCTGCTCCCCTCCCCTCCCCTCCCCTCCCCGCCCGGAGCTACCGCTTTCCTAGGTGCTTTCCTAGGTTCCTGCTAGTCCATAATAAAAGAGACTATGGAAAATTCTGGAGTAAAGTTTCCTTCCCTGATTCACACACAAACTTTCTTTGCTGCTGTGTAGCTCCCGGCGCCACCCCAAGCTCCGGGCTGTCTACATTCCCCGCATTTATGAACAGGCCCCAGGAAGGCCGGGGTCGGGAGCTGGGTGTCCCCCCCACCCCTCCTCGGCTCCAAGCCCGCCCCAACCCCCCCCCCGGGAAGCACCACCCCGCACCCCAGGTGTGTGCGGGCGAAGGGGGGCGGATGCGGGAAAGACGGAAAAGCCCCGCAGGTGGGGGCTCGGCCGGGCTGCCCAGGACCGCCCTGACCCCGGGGCTCCTCGGCCGGTGCTTGGGGCCGCGGCCGGCTCTGCGGGAGGGAGGGGCTCGGCGCCCAGAGGCCCGGGGGACCCTGCTCGGTGCTCGGTGCTCGGTGCTCGGTGCTCGGTGCTGGGGGGGCGGGGGGGCTGGGGTCACGGCCACGCGGGGGAGCGGGGGGGCAGCGGCGGCGGGTCCGGGTCCGAGCATCGCGCCTGGGGCCGGTCGGGGCGGCCGGGGGACCCCGCTCCCTCCCTCCCTCCCTCCCTCCCTCCGCCGCGGGGCCGGCGCCAGCTCCCGAGCCCGCACCCGGGGCGCCCCCGCCCCGCCCCCGCCGACCCCGCGGCCCCGGAGCCCCCGCACGTCCGCCCCCGCCCGCCCCTCCCCTACCTGCGGCCGCGCTGGCGACGGGGCTGCGGGGTCCGGCGGCGCGGACGGTTCCGGGCGGGCGGGGGCTCCCGGGGGCGGGGCGGGGCGGGGAGGGGCGGGGAGGGGGGAGGAGGGCGGGGCGGGGCGGGGCGGGGCGGGGGGGGAGGGACCCGGGGAGCGCGGGGGGGGGGGGAGGAGAGCGTGGGGGGGGAGGGGAGGGGCGGGGAGGAGGAGGGCGGGGAGGGGGGAGGAGAGCGGGGCGGAGCGGGGCGGGGAGGGGGGAGGAGAGCGTGGGGGGGAGGGGAGGGGCGGGGAGGGGGGAGGAGAGCGTGGGGGGGGGCGCCCAGCCCAGGGAGCCCAGGAGGGAGACCCCCTGGACGAAGGGAGGGAGACGGTGTCCCCGCCCCACCAGAAGGGCAGAACAAGAGATGCCGAGCGCCCCCTGTCCTGTGTCACCCCGAGGTCCTGCAGTGCACACGCCCTGCCGGGAGCTCCTCACCAGCAGCGCAGCTCTGGGCCGCGGCCACGCAGTGTCCTGACCCCCCCCCCCCCCCCCCCCGTGGGTCGCCGATGCCCCGGGCCCCGGGAAGGCTCTGCACCCGCAGGCGCTGCGGACTCTCCACCAACGGAGCAGTCACCAGTGTGACGCCGATACTGTCTTAGGTGATAGAGAAAATCCACCTTATCAAAATAGACGAGCACACGGTCGCTTTTAAACAAAGTAGGGTTTTCTTCATCTCAGCAGTATCTCGGGTGCATCTGAGAAACAGCCCGAGCAATGGCACCAATGGCACCAGGCGGGACAGCGGCCCAGCAGCCCGGCAGCCTGGCCTCCTGCAGTCGCTGGGACTCACCCAGCAGGCCACTGGACCACATCACTCCAGCCTGGACCAGATCACTCCCGCCCGGACCAGATCACTGCCACCCAGACCAGATCACTCCTGCCCGGACCAGATCACTCTCACCTGGACCAGATCACTGCCACCCAGACCAGATCACTCCTGCCCGGACCAGATCACTTTTGCCCGGACCAGATCACTCTTGCCCGGACCAGATCACTCTTGCCTGGACCAGATTACTCCAGCCTGGACCAGATCACTCCAGCCTGGACCAGATCACTCCCACCTGGCTGCGGGGCTCCCGGGAATCTCCCCTCACTAGGATGCACCAGGTCATATCACCAGTTCTGGGGACCAGAGTGGACCGACCAAGAACACATACTCACTTCCTGGGGTTTGTCCCACCAAGCAGCAGCCTCAGAGCCACAGCACCTGGGAGACCCCAGCTCCCTCCTCCCCCGCCCCCCTCACCCCTTCTGTGTCTCTAGTAGTTGCAGTCATGCTGTGACCTGCGCTTCCTATGTGCTACAGCCACCCGTCCTCACCTGGCCACCCACGTGCCCCCGGGTGGGTATTACCAGGGACAGTTCTCAGGCGAGGAGGCCCGCGCAGAAAGGGTTCGTGCTACTCCCACATTCACACGAGTAGCAACATTTGCACCTGAGCCCTCAGCCTCTCAGCTTTGCCCGATGCCCCACGTCACCCACTGGCCCCTTTCCTGGCGTGGGAAACTTGCCTCAGCTGCCCTCGCCCTAGGGAGGGAAGCAGGGCGCCCGCCCGGAGAGACGCTCCCGCCCTCCACCTGCCATGCTCTGTTTTCTTCCCCAGACACTGCTGTGGCCCCCGTGGGGCGGGTGGGGAGAAAGCAGACACACACTATTCACTGCTCGGCTCTGAGCTCTTTGGTTATAAAACCGGGCGCCCACGTGGCCCGGACCTGCCCAGCACGTCATTTTCAATGCCAACAGCTTCTCGAATCTGGCAGAGAGGGGGAAGCCTCTGAATCTGCGCCTCCGTGGAACTGGAGGGTACCGGACTGAGGTGGAGGAGGTGTTAGAGGGCATCTGGCCCAAGCCCTCGCTGTAGACCTGGGGAGACTGAGGCCAGCGGAGCACAGCTTCGCGCACAGAGCCCTGTGCCGACCCCACTTGGTACTGGAGAAGCACGTGCGCGTGGGCTGCCACCAGAAATGAGGGAAAATGATGAGGATGACGACGACGACCATAAGCAGGTACTTGTACTGGAGGGCCGAGCAACTTCTAGTGCCAGGGTAGATCTTGGCCTGGCCGGCTAGTCAGGGAGGGCCCAGGTGGCCTCGCATGGGTGCTAACAAGTTCCCTGTGCCTTGGTGTCTTATTGTCATCTTTCCAGACTCCTGTTTGTACCCCCCTCCCCGCTGGCTCTGGGCATCCGTAAGGCGTTTCTGCTCTGGATCCTCACCTTCAGAGTGGATATCCTCTGTCCTGGAGCACATGGATCCCCTCTCAAGGAAGGACTTTGATGGATCCTTTTGCCAGAAGACCACCTCCCCACCACCTCCCCCAGGAGTGAGGCCACACCCAGATAATTTGGGGGTGTTGCTTCCCTTTGTGAGCATGCCTCTTCCCACTCACAGGAGTGGGGCCTCACGTGGCACCTGTGTTGGTACCATAACCCCCACCCCACCCCCAAAACAGTTGATAGTATCAGGGATGGACACCGAAACCAAGCAGAATTTGGAAATAAAGTTTGGGACATGATGACCATGGTTAATTCACTGGGCCTGTGAGGACTGGCTGCCTGTGAAGGCTAAGACCACCATCTGGAGGTGACCACCTTCCACAGAGAACGCCCGTGGGACCTTCCTTAAATGGGGTGATGGATGTGGGCAAATGAGTGCTGAGAAACAGAGAGCAGGACGGACTGGCCAGGGAAGAACTCGAGGTGCCCTAGGGCTCTAGGATGCAGCCCTTCCTGAAGCTCGAGCTGGGAAAAGAAGCTATCAGGGCGAGCGTCTAGGGAGCCTGGAGTCCCCTACAGCGGGTTCCCAGAGCAGAGCGCAAGTCAGGACGTGTGCGAGGATGCGCTGACGCGGGGCTCTTGGGGACCCTGCACACCCCTCGGAGCCCTCGGGGCAGGGGTGCAGCCGCCCCCGGGGAGGGGGGGAGCCCAGAGGCGGGCCTGAGCACCGGGGTGACTCCATCTCCTGCCTCGAAATGGGACAAGCGTGTCTGCTTCCCGCCAGACAGCCCTTCCCCGGGGGCTGGGTGACCGTCCGTGGCCCCCGGCTGACCTGGGTCGGACGCCTACCCCTCACCCAGTGACTGTGGCCAGAGAGGGTCATATTGCACACACCTGGCTGCTCCCACGTAACCTGTAGCTGGAGAGCAGGGGGAGGGAGGGGAGGGAGGTGGAGGGAGTGGGGAGGCAGGGGAGGCAGTGCCACGCGACCACAGGAAGGCCGAGACAGGTGAGGACAGCGTCCTCTTCTGCTCCAGGCACAGAGGAGCAAAGGTGTGGAGGCTGGAGGAGGACAAGCCCGGAGGAGGGAGGAGGGAGGAGTCTGGCCCAGCAGGGGGGGTGCCAGGGCTGCTTCTGCGCCCCCCCCCCCCCGGAGCTGCCTGTCCGCGGCTGGCCCAGTGTCGATAAAAACTAAACTTAAAATTATAACTCCCGGGCGAGCGGTGCTTACTGGTCCCCTTACTCTGCCAGTCAGTGAAGCCTTAGAAGCACCTCCGAGCGGGGCGTGACCTCGATGTCCCAAATACACGAACAGGCTCAGAAAACATACGCAACCTGCCTGCGTTTCCACAGCTGGGGGAGAAGAACTGGAATCTGAGCCCAGATGCGTCCCCCGATGCCCAGGTTCCTCCTGGAGCCCGAATGAAGAGAGTTGGGGGGCGGGGGGCCTCTCCTTCGGGATCAGGAGTCGTTTAATTGCATCCTGACATGTGAGGGGCCGATACCGGCGCTTTGCACGGTGCTTTGTGGCCACCCCCATCTATTCATATGGAAGGTATTCGGGGTTAACGGTAGCTCTATTTTAGGAAAGGTTATAAACTGCTGTGGCTTAGAAATAAGAGGTAATTCATAAAACCCCTTACGCACGCACTTGCACACGCACACAGGCACCAAAAACAAAGTCTTTGAGGCAGTGCTATTCTCGCATTCTCTGATGTACCCACAGAAGTTCACAGCCTGTGTTTTTTCCTTACTTATTATTTACTCACTGCTTTTCTGAGCACTAGTTACGTGCCAAGCCCTCCGCTCAGGGCCAAGGGCAGAGGGATGGATCAGCCGTAGGCCGCAGGCCTGTGGCCCGGGGAACAGACCCTGCCAGTGGGCTGAGAGAGGAACTAAGATAAAGGAGCTCGGGTGGGTGGGAAGGAGGCCGGGGACTCGGATGGGCGCCAAGAAGACCGCAGCCAGGGCGGCGGGCCAGGCCTCGGAGGACACCTCCCGGCCCCCAGCCTCTGCGTCTGCTAACTGTGCCCACCTCCGAGAGCTGTGGGAAAAGGAAATGAGCTGACCCGTGTCCACCGTTGGCTGCGTGGAACGGGCTCTGCGAACATCGCTGGCATCCCTCGGGGGGCCCGGGCCGGGCCGTGGGGGCGTGTAGGAGGAGTGAGCAGGTGCCAGGGCATGTGCCGCCAGGGCACACGCGCCAAGTTCCAGAACGGGGGACCAGGCAGCAGCAGGACAGCACCTGCTGGGCTGCACCGCCCGGACATGGCAGAGCTGGGACAGACAGCTGGACGTCAGTGCGGAGCCAGGCTCCGGGGCGCCGGGTCGGGAGCATGCAGGGGACCGACACTGTTGGCAGCCGCTTCCCCGCAAGGGGCCAGGCCCCGCTGGCCCCATGCCCGCTGCCCGGACCAGCAGAAGAGCCGCCTTTGTTCTACATGAATCGGCCCAGCTGTTCCTGGACGGCGGCCGCCCCCCTGGGCTCAGCGGAGCAGAAGGCGTTCAGGGCTGTCCCCGCAGGTCACCGCGGGGGTGGGACACAGACTCGTATTATCACAACACGCAGCAATGGGCTTGCTCTTTTTCTTTCTGAATCTTGTGCTGCGTCGTGGGCCCAAGTTGTGGTGGAAACACAATCAGGCCGCAAAGCAGTACCTTCTTTGGGACGTGGAGAAACTTAGAGAAAAAACAAAGACCTGCAATGAAGGTCTAAGAGGTGGGTCTGGGCGCTGCCCTTCCCTCCTCCCCATTGCATCGTCTCCCCTCTCCCCGCACCCCTCCCCTCTGCCCCCCCACCCCCACCCCCCTTCTCCTTCCTCACCCCCTCACTGAACCATAGCAGCCTTTTGCTAGAGCCCGAGTAGCTCTGCCTAGGGGACTGGGCCACCTGAGGCCACCCCCTGTCCTGCCTCCTTCTCGCAGAATCATCCAGGACAAGTCGCTCACTCCTCTGGGCCTCCATTGTCCCATCTGCAACCACCCCCGGGAGGGGCTACACCCGCAAAACCTAGGGGCTCTTCAGCCCCAGCTCCTGCCGCGCTGGGCCCAGGGGACTGTCCTTCCAGCGTCAACTCCCTCTCCCTGTCTTATCTCCCAGGGCAGGACATTTCACTTCTTTGTTTTTCAAATCAAACCCACAGACTTGAGAAACCTGGTGTCTGACCAGCAAGGAGCCCCCCCCCCCCAAGGGGCTGTCTCTCCAGGGTTCCCCAGCGCCAGGGAGGGGGTGGGGGCACCCCCCACCCCCCCACCCCCGACAGACAACCTGTGTCTGGCCCCGGGTTCCCCCACAGCCGCCCTGCGAGGTTCTTGCCTGCCAGGGGCTCCGGAGCGCAGGGTGGCCCCCGGATGCCTGCGGACCCGCCATGCTTGGAGGGAGCCCAAAGTGCCCTCTTACGTGCCTCCAGATGCCCTCCATGTGCCCCGCAAGGGTGAGGGAGCAGCCTTTAGGCAGTTAAAGTTGGATTACCCCAAGAGGACTTTTAAGTTCCTCTTTCTCTAGAAATGAAAAAAGAAAAGCGGTTAAATCTTCAGCAAGCAGCATCCAACACGTCTTACACACGTACAATGTAATCACAGCATAACATGCAACCGGTTTGGCGTTGCGGACCCACGAGAAGCGACGGGGATCCTACGTGCCTAGGGCCATGGCTCGGAGGGCTTTCCCTTTTACCCCCGCCCAGACACACGGCCAGCTGCTCCCGCCTGGCATGGTGGCCCCGGGGTGTGGCCTTGCCCTGTCTCTCCAGCCTCGTCTCATCCTCTCTGCCACCTGTCGCCGAGGCACCTGCCGACCTCCCAGGGAGCGGATCCTACTGTCACCTTGGCTCCTCCGAGTCCTTGCACCCCAGTTCTCTCCTTGGGATTGCCCGTCGCTGCATTCCCCCCCGTTGAACTCTTCCCTACATTTGCAGACTCTGTTTGGGGGGAACCCTTGGCAAGGCCTTCCCTGACTGCTCGGGTGCGTTGCATTAGCTGCCCCTCCCTGCTCCCACAGTTCCCCGTGAACGTGTCCTTCACTGCCCAGAAGATCTGGCCTGTTATTCTTCATCCCAGAATGCTGCTTAATCCCCTTAGAAATGATGGTTCAGGGATTTTTTTTTAATTTTTTAAAGAAAGATTTTATTTATTCATTCATGAGAGAAAGAGAGGCAGAGACACAGGTGGAGGGAGAAGCAGGCTCCGTGCAGGGAGCCCGACGCGGGACTCGATCCCGGGTCTCCAGGATCAGGCCCTGGGCCAAAGGCGGCCGCTGCACCCCGGAGGCCCGGGGCTGCCCAGTAACGGTAATTTTTAAGGGTTTTCTTCCCGGTTGCTCCCCGGCCCCACGACCCAGCCAGAGCGCCGCGGGGGCAGGACCGCACAGCTCCCTGTCGCGGCCGTGACAGCGCCCGGCGGCTGAGCACACCTCCTGGACGCAGAGAAGCGGCTCTGGAGTTTCTGGAATCACCACTGCTCGTTCATGTTTCTCTGCCCGCGAAGCCTTCCTGGGCCGGGACAAGTGTCACGGGCCACTTGCTGCTCCCGCCCAGAGCAGAAGCTGGCACAGTGGGTGCAGGATAGGTCAGGGAGCAGGGACTGAGGGAATGGGTGAGTGAGTGAAATGAGTTAAAAAAAAAAAAAAAACTAACGGGAAGGCAGGATGAACGAATGAGCAAGTAAAGGAATTCCACGTGACGTGTCTGCAACCACCAGCCAGAGCTGTTACCGTCCCTGGAACAATCCTGGGCCCCTCCCGAACGGCGCCCGGCGCCCCTGGAAAGCTACCAGCGTGGAGGGCGCGGCTCACCTTTAAGGAACAATCACCGCGGAAATCCAATGACGCCACGGCCCGAGTGAGCCGCAGGACATGGATATCAATTTACGTTAATTAGCGAGGCCGCGATACCCTCTGAAAACCTCTGCTTCCTTAACCTCCTGGATTTGTATCAAGTATCACCCCTTGGGTTTTCCAAGTTTCATAGTTAAAACAAAAATGTCATTCCCCGTGACAACACTGGTGCGTGTGCAGGGAACGGCTCCCCGCGCCGCCGGTCCGAACCCAGCCGGGCGCCGCGTCATCCGGTCAGCATCAGGGCCCCCCAGGCTAGGGTCCAGGTGCCAGCAAGTGGCGGCCCCCAGGCCGCAAAGGTTCTCACCGGCCGCGGCTCGGGGTGGATGACCCGCTGGGACGCTCCCGGAATTCAGGAAAATGCTGGACTCACTAGGTCAGGGGCTGCAGGTAAAGGCCCGCAAGGAGCAGGTGCCGGGCGGCCACGCCCTCGGGAGGCACTAAGCCCTCAGCACCCCTGGAAGCAGCAGACTGAAGCACCCCACCCTGGGGCAGGGATTTGCAGGGAGGCTTTCTCATACTGCTCCATCAATTATTAACTCAGTCCCCACCCTCCTCCGCATTCAGGGGTTCATGGCCTGGGCCTTCTGGTTTCCGGCCCCCACTTGAATTTCGGGGCAGGGGGGTGGGGGGCGTGGGGGGTGGGGGGTGGGGGCCGGAGTCTCCTCACTACATCACTGGATGCTCCTGTTCCCTGGGCAGCCCCAAGGCATTTAGGAATCCTGTGTCGGACACGAGGGTCAAAGAACAAATATTAGAACAGAAGGTGCTCCCAGAACCTTTATCACTAAGGAAATTACAAAGGTTTTCAGGTCTCTCTGGTCAGGAGCCGGGGAGAAAGACCAAAATGTGTATTAGTCATCATATCCCGAGATCCCAGTGTTTGCTCCGTAATAGATTTAGATGTTCACGGTATTAAAAATACAGTAACTACTGAAAATGTCTTCAATATAGTCTTTAGTTTGGGGGCACCTGGGGGGCTCAGTCGCTTAAGGGCCCGGCTCTTGGTTTCAGCTCAGGCGTGGGCTGCGCTCAGCACGTCTCTGCTTGCCGCTCCCCTCCCCTCCCCATGCGCACGCACACGCTCCTTTTTCTAAAATAAGTAAATAAAAACTTTAAAAATATATAGTCTTGGGCAGCCCGGGTGGCTCAGCGGTTTAGCGCCGCCTTTGGCCCAGGGCGTGACCCCGGGGTACCGGGAGCGAGTCCCACATCGGGCTCCTGCATGGAGCCTGCTGCTCCCTCTGCCTGTGTCTCTGCCTCTCTCTCTCTCTCTCTCTCTCTCTCTCTCTCTCTCTGTGTCTCATGAATAAATAAATAAAATCTTTAAAAAAATATATATATACAGTCTTTAATTTTAATAAAGTAGCTGTATTTCCCCAACTTTCCTAAAGTCAGAACACAGCAACCCATATAGGACTGACAACAACCAGAAGCAAACCCGGGACGTCCTACAATTTTCTGGATGGAAAAGTCAACACACCCACACCCGTTTCTATTTTTGCACAGCTGCAGTCACCACATCTAAACCAGCACGTGGGCAGCAGGGGCTCAGTGGTTAGCGCCGCCTTCAGCCCAGGGCGTGACCCCGGGGTCCTGGGATCAAGTCCCAGGTCCCTGCACGGAGCCTGCTTCTCCCTCTGCCTGGGTCTCGGCCTCCCTCTCTCTGTCTCTGTGCGTGTGTGTTTCTCATGAATAAATAAATAAAATACTGTTTAATAATGATAATAAATAGATAAACCATCACATGTGCAGCTCCCCCCCCCCGTTATATTAATAAGCACACGTTTTTCCCTGCCGTGATAGATTTTCTGTATTTCCTCCAAAAAAGGATCATACAACTTCCTCAGCCTCACGTGCGAGCAGCCGTAACCACTTCCTCCCAGCGACACCTGCGGGGCTGTGGGGGGTAGCGGGGTCCCCGGCAGGTCAGGGGACACTCTGGAGCCACGGGCCCTCGCGGACCCCTGCCGCTCCCTGGCCGTGCGCCTGTGGTGGGCTTCTGGTCTCCGCGGAGCCTCCGTGTTCTCAGCTGTAAGTGGGAGACGACAGTGCCCCACGCAGGGGTCGGCGTATGGGATAACGGGGCCTCACCGCCGCGCGTGACGGGCAGTCGCTGCCGGCTGCTGGTACCCGGCGGCGAGCGTGACCTCCACTCTGCTTCTCCGCAGCACTTGTCCGCGTGGACCCGACCCCCGCATGGCCTTCCGGTCTCCGCTCTCAGGGCTGACGCTGCAGAGCACGCCCTCAGGTGTCCCCGAACACCTCTTAGGAGTAAAATGCCAGGAAGACAGGGCCACACAGGCCTTTCCCCCTGCCCGGCGAGCTCCTGCTTCGGTACCGGCCCCACCTCCACGAAGCCTCCTCGGGCCACGGAGTGACGCTCCCTCGCCCACGGTACCTGGGACCCAGCACCCCGCTCCCGGGGACCCCGAGGGCCTCTCCGTCCCACCCAACTTGCACGCGGCCCAGAGGATCCCTAGGAACACGTGTGGAGCGCCCTGTAGGACGCGGAGCCTCTTCACGGCCGGCGAGAGAGCGAGCCGGGACGAGCCCAGGACGGGCACCTGGAGCGGTTACCACTCTCCGTGAGCCAGTGACCCCACCTCCAGGGATTTCCGTTAACAGGTGCGCCCCCAAAGTGTGCAAATGGCACACGTACAGGTTTTGAGGGCAGCGCCGCCCGAGTAGCACAGAACTGGAAGGCAGCTCCACGCCCATCCACCGAGGCTTCTTTACGTAGGTCACGTAACGTGCATTCACTGGAAATCCTCCCCAAGCCGTGGCTCAATCTCTACGTGAAAAAAAACACGGCGCCAATGAACATGTGTGGGAAGCCCCAGGTGTACGAAGAATAACAGGGAGGAGAAAGGACGGACACATGCGTTCGCTTGCCCTTGTACCGAACACTTCGTGAGCGGACGTAGGGTTCAGGGGTCACCCCTGGGTCTCCCCGGGGCAAGTCCTGCTGGCTGGAAGGTGGCGCACACGGGCTTCTCTGTGTGCACCCTTGTTGCCTTGGAATCTTAAACCACATGAATGCGTCATTTATCCAAACTAAGAACGATAGCAAGGAAACCTGGGGCCCGAGCCACAGAAGTCTGTGTGTCCTTGTCACCGAGGGGCCAGAAGCAGCCGCCCCGCAGGAGGCTGCTCCCGCACGAAGGACGGCAGTCAGCGGGGCCTGCTGGACATGCGTGAGGCCAGAGCCCAGCGGAGGAGGGGCCAGGGGTCAGGGCCGGAGGCCAAGAGAAGATTTCATAAGCAAGGACCCCGCAGTTGGGGACACGGGCCATTAGGGGTGAGAACAGGAACAAGAGCAAGAGGGGTGGCCCCGGGATTGGGGGGGGGCTTGGGCCCAGGGGTCTGGCCAGGCGTGCGCACAGGACGGCTCAGACCCGGGAGCAGACGGCGCGGCCGACCCCCTTCTCTGTCTGCAAGGGTCTCCCCTCGCTCCTGGTGCTGCTTCTGCGTGGAGTCCCCCTAACCCTCGGAACAGGGGAGCCTTGGCTCCTTCTTTTTTGGTCTGTTGTTGCTTTTGGTCATTGTGACGGGGGCAGGCTCCAGATTCAACAGGTCCCCTGGGCTTCTGTCAGAGAAGCAGGGGACGGGCAGGGAGAGAGAAGGAAGGACTGTGGGGCGGGAGGGGGAGAGGCTTTTCCCAAAATGAGGAGGGGGAGGAGGTGGGAGGAGGGAGAGGAGGGAGAGGAGGGGGAGGAGGTGGGAGGATGGGAGGAGGGGATGAGAGTGGCGGTAGGGGGGAGCAATGGGGAGTCTGCGGCCACTGCCCCCGCTGGCCTGGGAGCTGGTCCGGCCCAATGACCAGAAAGGAGGGAGACGCGAAGCTCACGGAGGCTGCGGAGCAGGAGGAGCAGAGGCTTCGGGCCGAGGCTTAGCACCCAGCAGCCGGGCGGGAGCAGGGCGTTGCAGCTGCTCAGCTACAACCCAGGCACAACCGCCTGCCGCCCCGCGGCCAGCCCTGCACCATCCCCCCAACGCCCCATCAGGGGACTCCGGGCCACCTGCCCAGTGGAGATGTGCGGGTGCTGCAGCTGACACGCGGACACGGGCCCCCAGATGCTGCAGCTGACACGCGGGCATCCCCCCGGCACAGTCTGCGAGCGGAGGCTCGGGCGAGAGCCTGGCCTGGGCGCCGGACGGGACGGGCCAGGGCGGCCACACCACCGGGTGGAAGGGCGGCAGGGGAGCGGCGCTAGACCGGATGAGCTCACCCCCTCCGAGATGGGACGGGGACCCCAGGGCGACTCTGGCGGGTCCCCCGATCCGCTTGCCTGCGGAGCCTCGAGGGCTGCTGGCCACCCCAGGTGAAGCCCTGATCCTCCATCCCAGGGCACCCGTGGGGGTGACCTCGCGGCGCAGCAGCACAGCAGCCCCCCAGGCCTGATGGCCTCTCACGAAGGGGGCTGCGACTTGCTGGTGGCCGTCCCCCGAGCACGCGCTGCACACAGTCGCTCACACACACACATGCACAGTGCAGGGACAGGCCACCCATTGGGACCCGCGGGCCCCCGGTCACCACGGCGGGCGGCAAGGCCAAGGGACGGCTTGCCTGCTTCATAGTCGCCCACAACTGACTCGTCTTTTCTCAGGTGTGATTGTCCACGAGCGAGCGGGGGGAGGCAGAGACGGGCAGGTTCAGTGGCAGCCCCCACGGCCTTCACCGGGCCCTGCGCCCCCATGGCCTCCACTTACGCCCCGGGTGACTGTGGCCACGAGGCTCCAAGGGCCCGAGGGCCGAGGCGTGGGAAGGGGTGACCAGCAACCAGCCATGCGGCCTCCGCCCCCCAGGACGGATGGTCCCAGGACCCCTGCAGCTCCATTTCCTGCCACCCTGTTCCTCGCCGGCCCACACCCCACTTCTCCTTCCCAGCCCCACTCAATGCTGCCGTTAGTCCCCAAGCCCAGGAACACCGTTCACCCCTCTGGGCCCTGCCCATCCCTTAGCACTTAGGCTCGGGGACTGAATCCCTGCTGAGTCCCCGTTGCCCACAGGGCCCGGCCGGCCCGGGCGCCAGCAGGTGTGGGTTGAATGTGAGCTTTGCCTTTAGAACGTTCCAGACAATAACTGCCTCTCTCTGCGCCCACCCCGCGCCCCCAGTGGGCTGTGAGCTCTGCTTGCTGCAAACTAACCCCGATTTACCTCCGTTCCCCCGAGACCTGCCCACACTGGGGAAGTGTTCACGGAACGCTTTGGGTAGGACTGACCGGTCTGCCCTGTACTAGGTTTTGAATAATGAATTTTTTTAAAAAATCACAAATAGATGCTTATAAATGAGCACAGGCTCGGCGGACACGGTCCTTCAATTAGAGAGAGTTGACTAGAAAACACCAACACCAGGGCGCTGGGAGGCTCGGCCGCGGAGCACCCGACCGCCGGTTTCAGCTCAGGCCGTGGTCTCGGGGTGTGGGATCGAGCCCCAGGCCGGGCCCTGCGCTCAGTGTGCAGATTGTTTTCCCTCCGTCCTGTTCCCTCTCCGCCCCTCCCTGTGACGTCTCTTTCTCTAAAATAAATGAAGTCTTTACAAAAATGGAAAACAAACAATGGGGATAAGCAAAGGGAGGCATGTAGACAGTTACACAAGCACAGCGGCGGCTCCAGGAGGTCCGGTCACTGTAGCAGCGTCTGCAGACCAAGGTCCCAAAGTCCCTCTGGGGACAGTGACACCGCTGGGGCTAGCTGAACAGAGGGGACCCGGGCGGGACCACGCTGGCCTCGGGTTCAGGTGAACCCAGGACCGGGTGCTGGGTGAGGCCTGCGTCTCTGCTTCCCTTTGACCTTAGACCTCATTATTCTCACTCCCTAAAATCCACCTTTTTCTCCTAAGAAAACAGCCGCTGGGCCATCAACCAGCCTCTAGCCACCTCGTTGCCCGCCCCTGTCCAGACGCGACGGGCTTTGCCCCGACCTCAAGACCCCGGGAAGGACCCTGATTGGCCCAGTTGACCCCGTGCCCACGGGCCTGGCAGGTCCCTGGTGGGGGGGGTCCCCAGCACTCCGGGGTCCGCTGCTCACCTTGACCGTCTTGGTGGAGCGACCGGGCGCCAGAGAAGAGGGAAGAACGAGGCGCTGTTGCCCAGCGAAAGGCAGGACGAGGGCGAAGCGTTCTGGGCCCAGAGAGGCGACGCAGAGGACGCGGTCTGCAGGGAACTTGCGGGAAGGACGCGTCATGGGGAAGGAACTAGATGGCAGGAGCCGCTGACAGCTGCTGCCTCCGCCCCCGGCCCCGCTGCCTCAGGTCCTGTCGTCTTTGCGTCAGCTTCTTGACTGTTCTCCGCACGTCCAGGCTGACCTCACCCTGAGCAGCCGCCGGACCAGAGCGGCCAGGGATCGCTCTTTCCATGACAGTCACCCCCTTGCTCAGGCACCTTCGGGGGCCCCACCGCCTTCCAGGCCTCCCAGTACAGCCTCCCAGGCCCTCCTCGGCTGGCACCAGCTCACCGCTCCCGTCCCCAGACCCCGGGCGTCCTCCCCACCCTCCTCACCACTACTTGGGGCATTTGGATCTTCTCAGGCCCCTACTCCCTCTGCTCCCTCTGCTCCCTCCGCCCAGGGGGCCCTTCCCGGCTCCATTACTTCCTCCTGGTGATGCCACTTACCCTTCAAGGTCCACTTAAGTGTCTTCCCTCCCTCTGTGATGACTCCACTTTGTGTCTATGTTTAGCCCTGGAGACATCTGTCTCCTCCACTCTGTTCTTTCAAAGCACTAACCACGTCTCATTTATCTTCCGAGCCCCAGTTCCAAGCCTAGGGCCTGAGTCACTGTAGGAATCAACACAAACTCATGGAAGGATGTAAGGAGAGAGGGAGGGAGAAGAGGAGGGGAGGAAGGGGAGGGAAGGGGAAGGGGAAGGGAGGAAGGCGGGGGAGGAAGGAGAGAAGGATGAAGGAAGGATTGAGCAAAGACCAAGGGCCTTGTTTTCTTCTCATTTATCACCAGCTTGGACAGCTCGTGGCACCTCTCTGAGACTCCACTTCCTCCTTTATAAAATAACACCTTCCTGCCCCACTCATGGGCTTATCGGAGATCAAATAAAGAATGTGGAAGCACTTTATTTATTTCCATGCAAACGTTCATTATTATTAATCGGCCGTTGCATAGCATTCATGCTTCTAGCTACCTGACGACTGTGGTCCGGGTGCACCACCTTTGTTGGTCAGGGTCCCTGGGAGGGGCAGGAGTGGGGGGCAGTGGGGTAGATTTGGTTTATCAGCGACTCATTGCCAGAATCTTGTCAACCAAGTGGTGCTGACGTCGTGGTTCACTAGGCCCACAAGGTAACCAGCGAGTTCGTTTGGTAACATGATTCTTTCCCACTTATTAAATCTTGGGTCCGGGCAGCCCCGGTGGCTCAGTGGTTTAGTGCTGCCTGCAGCCCAGGGCGTGATCCTGGAGACCCTGGATGGAGTCCCACGTCGGGCTCCCTGCATGGAGCCTGCTTCTCCCTCTGCCTGTGTCTCTGCCTCTCTCTCTCTCTCTCTCTCTCTCTCTCTCTCTGTGTGTCTATCATAAATAAATAAATAAGTCTTAAAAAAAAAAAAAGCTGCACGGCTGGAGGCTCCAGCTGTCACGCTGCCGTTGTCTAGAGCACCAGGTGGGCCCTGGGTAGGCCGGCGGCGTGGTGGGAAACAGAACTCCGTGAGACCAATGTCGGACGGTGCTGGGAGTGAACGGGTACTTGTCATGGCCTGAGCGCCTCGGGCCTGGCCGGTTCCTCACTCCTTGAGGACAACACTAACCCCCGAACCTGAGCGAGTCTCTGTGATGACCCAGGAGCAGCAGAGAGCCAAGCCGCCTCACCTGTGTCCTTGTCCCACACTTGTCTTCTGCACTTGCTCACTTGCTTTAAGTCAACCAGAGTAAAGCCCGTCCAAGTCATCATGCTCACCCATGTCTGCACCCACTGGAAGCTTCGTGATCGGGCCCGACTCTACATGCCTTCCGTCCGTCTGCCCAGTTGCTTCCCACCCAGCATCTCGGGGAATTGTCCTTCCCACTCTCTCCATTCACGTGAACCCCCCAGAGACCAGCGGATCGGCCATTTTGCACACACCTTGGACCCTGGCCGTGACTGACCTAGAATTGGGCCCTTCTTCTTGGGTAGGACAACCTCAGCTTCTGGACCAGTCAATCTTTTTCTCCAGAATTTTTGGAACAGGGTCCAGGTGGGACAAATCAGCCTCTCTCCGGGTGTGCAAAACCAGACGCTCTGAACGTGCATGTGTTCTATGACGTTGCCTGGAAAACGAAGAACGCTGGTCTGCACCAAGATAGGGCGGTGAGAGTCGAGACGGAGAAAGAAAGAGTGCTGCCAGACTGTACACTCTGAGCTAAGTTCCTCATGCAGCTCGGTGGCATTTCTATACTAGAATGCCATGCGTTTGCCCTGAACGCCCAAAATAAATCTCCAAATCTTGCCTAAGGTAAGCCACAGTTTCTATTAGTTGCAAACAAGGAAGTCTCACATATATCCATTGAGAAACTCCAATTTCAATATTTTTATCCATCAAAACTACCTAATTTTCTCACTAACTAGCTTTATAATTAGCCAGTTTAACAAATTTGACTTTATGCAAATGAAGTATCTATCAATTTGGATCCTCTCATTTCAGGCTTACGTGCTCATGATCACAAGGTGGCTGCAGCAGCTCCAAGCATCACATCCTTACATAATATCCACACCCTTTTTCGTATACCTTTTTTTTAAAAACACTATTTTTGAAAAAAAAAATTTAAATCATGTAAAAATAAAGAGAGTAGTACAATGACGACAGCCTACGCATCACCCAGCTCCTACAGCTATCACCACATGGTCACCCCAAATCATCCACACATTTGCATGTATCTTGAGGCAAGTCCTAGACATTGCATTATTTCTTCTGTAAATATTTCAGAATATATCCCTAAAAGATAGACATTCTTCTTGCAAAAGTAATCTCCGCATTATCATGATCACAGCTGAAAATATTGACAATCAATACCTAGGGCCATCAAATCTGCAAAACAGTCCCTTTCCTGAGTGTCTTAAAAATGTGTGATTTTTGTTAATTTGTATTCTTTTTAGTGGTCACAGCAAGGAAATACATATTATTTTCTAAAGATAAAAGGTGTAAATATTCGGCCTGATAGTTCTAATTCCAAAGGAGAACTATGGCAACGTCACCGATCCTAATCTGTATCACCATGCCGAATACCTCAGTTCTCAAAGACACCGACGTAACCACTTATTTTTAATCCCGTAACACGTATGTTTTTGTGTCTTTGGATACATCCCTTCAGGGATACAGAGGCCAATGATGGTGATTTAAAGTCACTCAAAGTCGTTTTATGTGGTTATGTCATCCACTGAATGCACAAGGAGGATCATTTTTCTTTCATTTTACTTTTGATGTCTAAGGATTTTTTAAATTCAATTTTGTTGTAATCATGTAAAAACACTTATATGGCCCCAAAGTTAAACCTACAAAATAAGGCATATTTTTTATTGTTTTTTTTTTAAGATTTTATTTATTTATTCATGACAGACCCAGAGAGAGAGAGACGACATAGGCAGAGGGAGAAGCAGGCTCCACGCAGGGAGCCCGATGCAGGACTCGATCCTGGGACCCCGGGGTCACGCCCTGGGCGGGAGGCAGACGCTGCACCACTGAGCCCCCCAGGCGTCCCAAGGCATATTTTTAAAAGTCTAGACTCCACTTTACCCTTTCCCATCTAGTCACTCTCTGCTATAGTAATGCTGTATTAAATTTTCATCACTTCTTTTATTTGTCGTTAAATGATTACATACTCTATACATTATTTTGTTACATTTCCCTTTTTACTTAAAAATATATCCCGGACATCACACTGTAGTCATTGAGAATTTTCTTATTCCTTGGTACAGCTCCATAATACTCCACTTGGGGGTTGTACCGTAGTTCATTCATTCATTTAGTCTTCTTTTCTTTCTTTTTTTAAAACAGATTTTTAGAAATTCATAAGTAATCTGAAGAATATTCGCTCAAACCCTGAGATCGAGAGTCACAGGCTCCTCCAGCAGAGCCTCCAGTGGTTGAGCCCCTCAATCACTCTTCTGCTGATGAGCATCTGGATTGCTCCCAGTCTCTTGCAATCACAAACGGAGCTGCACGGATAGCCTCGTGCGAACACCTTTTCATATTTTTGCCAGGGCGCCCCCGTGATGGATTTGTCGAAGCGGAGTTGCTAGGTCACTGCCCACCTGTCAGAATGACTAAAATTAAGAGAGAAAAAAATGCAATACTGAATGCTGATGAGGATGTGGGGCAACTTTCATCCGTGACTAACGGGAGTACAGAATGGTCCGGCCACTTGGAAGCCAGTTTGGCCGTCCCTTGGGAAGTTTACTGCACATTTGCAACGTGACCCAGCAAGTCCTTTCTCACGTATTTGCTCAAGTGAGATGAAAACGTATATTCACACAAAACCTAGCGGTACCCGAGCGTTTGTGGAGGCTTTATCCATAACTGCCAACGACTGGAAACACCTCAAGCGTCTTTCGCCTGGTGGGTACAGGGAGACGTCTCCAGAATCAGATGCCACCAGCAAGAAGAGGAACACACTCCCTAAGCGCCCCGTCGATGAATTTCAAATGCAGTATTTTAGGAAAAAGGAGCCAGATTTAAAAAGCTACCAAGTCCATGATTCCGTTTACAGGATATTCTCTAAAAGGTGACACCAGAGGGACAGACTGATCAGGGCCTGCGGGGGCTGTGTGTGTGGGGGGTCGGCCTGGCCGCCGGGGCACCCAACAGGGATTCCTCAGGGCCTCTGGGGCAGCAGGGTCTCCGGGGGAGCAGGGCCCTGAATCACCCTGGTCAGCCCGGGGCCGCTTCTGCCCCGGAGGGCTTTAAGAGGGTAATTTGCGTTGTTTTAAGTCACCACGTTGGTGGCGATTAGTTTCCATGGCAGCTGAAGAGGAAAACCCCGTCCACAGGGCTCGTACTGCAGCCGCACCAAGGGCCTGGGGCCGCCTCAGGAATGAGGGGAGCTCTCCCAGAAGCCCGGAGCACCCGACCCCTGACAACTCGTGGCCACCATCGTGTCACACGGTCATTCTTAAACCAGTTCCTGGCGAGCATCGCCCTTCCCCCTATGCCTTGCCCTGAGGCTGCAGCCGGCTCTCCTGAGCCACACAGTTGCCCAGTTCGGAGCCATCCGGGTCCCGCCCCCAGGGAAGGCGAGGGCCATGGCTTTCTGCTGGCCACCAGGGCACCGACGTCAAAAAGTACTTTCACAAGGGACACCTGCCTGGCTCATCCAGTGGAGACTGGGACCCTTGATCCCAGACTGGTGAAATCTTAATTTTTTTTCTTTTTTTTTTTTTTTTTTTCAGAAAAAGAAAACCCCTCCATTCAATGTACATTTTACAACAATTTGTTTTTTTAAAAAAGATTTTATTTATTTATTTGAGAAGGAGAGAGAGGGAGAAGGAGAGGGAGAGGGAGAGGGAGCGTGCTCACACACGGGGGAGGGGCTGGGGAGAGAGAGGATCTGGAGCAGATTCCATGCGGAGCTCCAACCTGAGCAGAAACCAAGCGTCAGGCGCTTAACCAACTGAGCCACCAGCCGCCCCCATTTTACAAGAATTTAAAAATCTAGCTGGAGAGGCCATCAACTGCCCCCGCTGCCCTGGCCCAACCAGGGCCTTGCGCTGTCGGGCACCAGGGCTGTGCTCTCCTCCCCGCCTTTTCTCCCAGGAGGCAGGGCCACGCTGAACTCTGGCTGTGAGTCACCAGGGTTATATAAGGCCCTGTGAACACAGCCTGTCTTCCAGGAAAATGTCCCACTTGCGATACTCACTCAAGTCCTATTAAGGGAATCTTCTGTTCTCTTCCTGTTTCAGCCTCTCTCTGACTTGAGAGCTGCAGATGCCCTTAGAGGTAATAATAGTAATAATAGTAACTACGACACCTACCAGTGAGTAAGCATTTATTATGTTTCAGGGACTTAATATTTATTTTCATATTTAATAAGACATTATGGTCCCCATCTGACGGATTCTGAGAGCCAGGAGAAGAGGGGGTGCGTCGTCCAAGGTCAACGCACCAGGGTTCACACTGAGATCTGTAACGACGCCAAAGTCTTTTCTCTCAAACCTCACAAAGTCCAAAACCGCCCATTCTACAGAAGGGGAGAGGACACTCGGCTGGAGGAGTGCAGAGGAGGGGGCACACCGTGCTCAGTTCATGTGACCCAGGGGTGCCCGAGCAGGTCTGCTCCCCCGGCTCAAGCGGCGCCCGCGAGCTCTCCTGGCCCGTCCAAGGGATCAGCATTTACAAATCATCATGTGCCTCAGTTTAGTAAGAGAAAAGGTGTTTTTTGTTTGTTTGATTTTTTCAAAATGAGAGCACTTGATTGTCACATTTATCCAACATCATTGGGGGAGTAAAAAATAAAAAATCACAGTTACAACATGAAGAGCGTCTTACAGGTTATAAAACACTTTCAAATACTTTGTCCGCGTGATCCTCGCTCCGGGGCTCTGAGGGAGGGACCATGATTATCCCACTTCACAGAAGAGGAAACTAAGACCCCCCCAAAGGTTGAGTTTCTCACCTAAAGTCTCACAGATCATTAGGGGCAGAGCCAGAATCAAAATTCGGGGCTGGTTCCTTGGAAGGGAGCTCGTCGGCAGCGAGGGCCTGACATTCTCCTGTGAATTTTAGTCTCTCATTGTCAAGTTTAAAAAACTTAATTAAAATTTTGATTGGCTGAGATGGTTTTTCTTTTTTTTTTAGCTGAGATTTTTACACCACATAAGTCAACGTGGTGAGAAATGACATCTTTAAAAATCTCAGGTCTAAAAATAAAATAAAATAAAATAAAAATAAAAATCTCAGGTCTTCCCATCCTTCACTTTTTATGCCTCCATGTAGACGCTAATGTTGTTTTTGTTTTGTTTTGTGTTCTTTCCTTACAGAGACCCTTTGCACTTTTGGTGAGTTTTTCCTTTACAAACTGCCTTGGTAGCTGATTTGAATGACATTTCAGTTCTGTTACGCTTTTTTTTTCTAATTGATTTTTATTACGTGCTTTTTGTTTCCGTTTAGTAACTCGATACTTGGTTGGATGTTCTTGTTTCTTAGAGCTTTTCTTGATCTTCAGTTCTGAGGATAGAATTATTCCATCTGAGAATTATCTAAAAAAAAAAAAAAAAAAAAAAACCCAAACCTGTTCTCCTGATTCCACCACAAGCGCTCCTTTTACCACGTGACACTGCATTTTTCCACCGCTCTGCATTTTCCAGATGACTAAATCACTCCCTTAAGTGCCAAAATTTTAGAAATACAACTGCCTGAGCTGAAAAATCTTTCTCAAATGACTTACAATGTGTAGCAATCAGCTGTGGGTTTGCCTGTACAACACATCCTTCCCCTCGTTTCCTTAGGGGCTGCACCCCTCTTTCTCTTGGGGAACTGCCCCTCCCACTATCCATGAGGTCCTGGCAAGGCCGTCCAGCGCTTGATCCGATTCACACACCCCTAAAGAGGCCCTGGTTCCGTCACAGGCTGACCCAACAGACTCTTCCCAGAGTTGGCTTCTTGAGAGAAGGGACAGCTGCCCCGAAGATCAGTGGGGCAGGGTCACTGAGAAGGCAGGTCCTACGGAGACGTCCGGCGGTTCCTCCCTGGAGCTGCCCAGATTTCTAGCCTTCTCAAAGCCCGTTCGTTCAAGTTCTCCTGTGGTTCCAGGAACTACCCAATACCCTTCAAATACATTCTCTTTGTTTGCTTAGGTTTGCTTCTGTGAGAAATGATGCCGACCCCGGTGCCCAAGAATTGGCTGCAATGAAGTCATCCTGTTGTGGTTGAGCTATGTCCCCTCCTACACCCGCTGCCCCCCGAAAGATATGTTCGAGTCCTAACCCTAATGTTTTCGAATGTGACCTTATTTGGAGTAAGGTCTCTACAGGGGTAATCAAGTTAACTTCATAGGGTGGGCCCTAACCCAATAAGCCTGGTGTCCCTAAAAAGAGAAGACTAGGACAGAGAGCAGGCACATATAAAAGTAAGACGATGTGGAGACACGCAGGGAGAAGGACGTGTCAGGAGAGAGCATCGGAGACAAGAAAACTCCTGGAACTGACCAGAAGCTAAGAAGGAGACATAAAGGGTCTTTCCTGGCACCTTACAGGGATCGTGGCCCTGACAACAGGGGTCACTGCAGAATTCTGGCCCCCAGGGTGTGGGACAATACATTTCTCAAGTTTGTGGTTCTTTACCTTGCCAGGCCTAGAAAAGTAGTGCTGACTCTCTGGGAAAGAGGGCCCGAATGATGTATGGCAGATCGCTGGCTGTTTACCAAAACCCCCCTCCCCTTTTCCACCCACGAGTAGCCTTGCAGCCAGACACGGGATCATCTTCGCCAGCTTCCCTTGTGGTCAGGGTGGCCATGTATCTGACTTCTCCCGGTGGACGTAAGTGACAGTGATGTGTGCCACTGCTGGGTCTGAGTTCTAAGATACCCAGCAGGACTCCTCCACTCCTCTTTTTTAATTTAATTATTTTATTTTATTTTATATTATTTATTTATTTATTTATTTATTTATTTATTTATTTATTTATTTAAGAGAGAGAGAGAATGAGCAGGAGCAGACTGGGAGGGAATGGGAGGGGGAAAGAATCTCAAGCAGACTCTGCTGAGCATGGAGCCTGACCTGGTCTCCATCTCACAACCTGAGTGAAACCAAGAGTTGGATGTTTAACCAAATGAGCCCCCTGGTGCCCCAAGGCTCCTCCACTCTTGCCTCCTTTTTTTTTTTTTTTAATTTTTTTTTTTTCATTTATTTGACAGAGAGAGTACACACACGCCAGGAGAGGGGCAGAGGGAGAGGGAGAAGCAGGGAGCCTGATGCGGGGCTGGATCCCAGGACCTTGAGATCACGACCTGAGCTGAAGGCAGATGCTTAACCGACTGAGCCCCCCAGGTGCCCCCACTTGTCTCCTTTCTCACCAGATGCAAAGGCTTCATCCGTGCAGAAGAAAACCCTGCTAATGCCGTGGAAGAAGGTGTTGCAAAGGAGGAAAACTCTCAGTTGCCCTGGACCACTCATTTCAGGGGCAAGAGGCCACTCTAGTTTGTCTTTTTAATAGGAGCTTAGCTTTGCCTCTACTGAATCCCTGGTTATTGAGCTGAGATGAGATGCAAGGCAGTGGGAATCTGGATCTTATTCCAGACTGGGAGCTAGTAGTAGCTCAGGGAACAGTGACCAAGAAAATAATCTCTTTTGGTCTCTTGGACTTTTTTTTTTTTTTTTTTTTTTAAGTAGGCAAGTCCATTTACATAAAATATCCGGATTTTTTTTTTTTCTCTTGGGACTTTTTCAAGCCGAAGCCAAACTCTCAACAATCTAAAAGGGAGATGAAAGATAGTGAAACCCGCAGAGCGGCTGCTTCCCAAGGCATTCAGTTATCTCCGACCCAGACAACGACGAGCTCAAGTCTCGAGATGTGCCACAAGGCACAGACTGACATTCAGGGCTTTCCTGTGGCCAAGTAAGGAATCGATCATCGAGGCCATGGGCTTGAGATGGCTGGGAGCCAAACTCGGATTCAAGGAGTGGCGGGATGGCAATGTTGGTTGACCACGTGATCTCACCAGATTTCTTTTACGAGAAGATGCAGTTACCTGGAGGTCTCAGAGGACCTGGAGAATCTGAACTCACTGTCTTCCCTACGTCCCTCCTCTCCTGGGGAAGGAAGCCAGCATTTTCCCTCATGCCCGACGTCTGCCTGTTGCTCAGCCAGTAGCACGTGAATTGTTCTCACAGGAATATTTTACATTTATTTTTTATTTGGATTTGCTTTCCTGGTACTTTTTGCCTCTGCCAGCACTAGAGCCCATGGGCTTACGGAAAGCTTTTCACCCAGTCATGGTATGACACTGCCTCTTATTAAGGAATTCACTTCACAGCAAAAGTGGGGATGGCCTAAAGCCCACAGGATTCACTGGCTGCCTCATGGATCCTGCCCATGACAGGACAGTCGGCCTTAAACAACAGCAGGATGGCTCAGCATCACTGGGAGACAGCCGCTTGCTCTCCTGTGGAAGCGATCCGTGCTCTGAGTCAGTGTCGCTCTGTGATGCTGTTTCCCTGTGTCTCTCTCTTCCCAGGACCCAGAGGTGGGGAGGTCTTGTTAATGGTGTCACAGTCGCCTTTCCTATCTAATACAGTAGAATTGATACCTGGCTTCATGACCACCCAGAGTTAAGACATCTGCCGGCCTTCTTGATCATTTCCCTCCCCACTTTCCAGCTCTCAGTTGAATTGACTAGAAGTCTGCAACCCACTGAAATTACTGGGCTTGGGTTTTTGGGTCTCCTTTTCTTAGAAATGGTGTCCTAAATAACTACATCAAAATAAAAAGCTTCTGCACCGTGAAGGAAACAATCAACAAAACTAAAAGACAACCTACAGAATGAGAGAAGATGTTTGCAAATGGTATGTCCAATAAAGGAGTAGTATCCAAGATATATAAAGAACTTTACAACTCAACATCAAAAAACAAATAACCCAATGAACAAATGGGAAGAAGACATGAACAGACATTTCTCCAAAGAAGACACACAGATGGTCAACAGACACATGAAAAGATGCTCAACATCGCTCATCATCAGGGAAATGCAAATTAAAGCCACAATGAGATACCACCCCACATCTGTCAGAATGGCTAAGATCAAAAACATGAGAAATAGGGGCAGCCCGTGTGGCTCAGCGGTTTAGCGCCGGCTTCAGTCCAGGGCCTGATCCTGGAGATCCAGGATCGAGACCCAGGATCGAGTCCCACGTTGGGCTCCCTGCATGGAGCCTGCTTCTCCCTCTGCCTGTGTCTCTGCTTCTGTGTGTGTGTGTGTGTGTGTGTGTGTGTGTGTGTCTCATGAATAAATAAATAAAATCTAAAAAAAAAAAAAAATGAGAAATAAGTAGTTGGTGAGGATGTGGAGAGAAGGGACTCTCTTGCATTGTCCATGCGAATGCAAGCTGGTGCAGCCGCTCTGGGGAAATGGATGGAGTTTCCTCAAAAAATTAAACATAGAACTGCCCTGTGATCCAGTAAGCGCACCATGGGTTATCTACCCAAAGAATACAAAAACATTAATTCGGAAGGATATATGTACCCCGTGTTTATTGCAGCATCACTCACAACAGCCAAACGATGGGAGCAGCCCAAGCGTCCAGCAAGAGACGAATAGAAGGTGTGCTGCGTATATCTGTATATATTACTCTGCCTTAAAGAAATAATGAAATCTTGCCATTTGCAACAACATGGATGGAGCTACAGAGTATAATACTACGTCAGTCAAAGACAAACACCATGACTTTACTCAAGTGTGGAATTTAAGAAACAAAGGGGAAAACGGTGAGAGAGACAAAGAAACAGACCCTTAACTTAGAAAACAAACTGACGTCACCAGAGGGAGGTGGGGGGATGGGCGAAGTAGGTGAAGGATGAAGAGGACCCTATCACGATGAGCACTGAGTAATGCGGAGAACTGTTGAGTCGCAATATTGCACATCTGAAACTCATATAACACAGTAGGTTCGCTACATTGCAATTAAAATAAAAAAAAAAACAATAAACTTTTGCAAAATAATAAAAATAAAATTTAAAAAAACAGAAAAGAAACAGCGTCTTAGTTAAGCTACAGTCTCAGAGAGCTTTTCTTATCAGTGTTCTCCGTGGAGGTATTTGCTGCAGGGCTGGCTTGGATCTCTGTTGCCTCCACCCAGCTATTGTCTGAAGTGTAGGCGTCCAAGGTAGATAGCGTCACACTAAGACTCTCACAAATCATCTCGTGGATAGAAAAAAAGAGAAAAAAAAAAATACCCAAAGTTTCCTGCTCTCCTCCCAATGACGTTTTCCACGGAAGGAATGTTACTATGCTGCTGGTCACACTCTTACCTTTCTGGGGTCCTGCAGCTTTGCAGAACATGGTCCTATTTAGCTCTCACTTGCCCTTCTACATGCTGGGACCCAAAGGGAAGAGGACAGGCCTGAAGGGCTGGGAGAGCTGGATGGAATTTCTGCTTTGCTGCTCAGTGGCTCTGACTGCCCCTCAAACATGTCCAAGGACGGGTACGGCAACGTTCACCCTTTGCTTTTAACGTTGGGATTGTGGTTACGCGTAGTAGGTGCTCATGAAATGTGGTGAGCGGTGCTGTGAGGTTGGGAGGGACTGTGAACCCTGATTCACAGGTGAGGAAATGAGATTCATCTAGGTGTGCGAGAGCGGTCCAAGGTCATAGGCCTGGAGCAGGATCTTCAGAATCCAAATCCAACTCCACTGCTTTTTTCTGTCACCTAATCCACCAAATAGCAGAATTTTCTGAGATTTTAATAATAATAACAGCAGCATCGCCGGGGAAGCCAGCTCTTATTTACTGAACACGTGTCAGACACTAGACTAAGCAGGTTATAGGAACGAACCCATTTTACAGGTGGAAGAGCCTGGGATTCAGCAAGGGGAAGTTATTTGCCCAAAGACAAACACAAGAGCAGAATCTGAGTTTTAAAGGAAAACTCGGTTCTCCCTGATTGCAAAACCTATGTTCTTATCCCCCGACTTATAACTTCCTCAATAAATAAAATGGCCTTCGGATACGTTGCTAAGCGTCTAAGCTCAAAGGTATAACGCAAATGTTTTCATCTTCTTAGGCAAGCCAGGCTCAGCCGGCTTTGGGAACATCCACGTGTCCTGATAAGGTCTCTCCTGTTCTATAGGAACCGCTGGCCTATCAGGGTCACGCTTCCCTAGGACTTTAGGACTCAGAGTCCTGAGCTTGATTAGGATCTCACACGTCCTGTGGTCCTGTGAGGCGGCGAGCCACTTCCTCTCTCTGGGCCTCCTTTTTCTCCTATTTAAAATAGGGGAAAAGTAAACCTAGAATATTTTGTTGTGCCAGAAAGCAAAGTGCTAAAAGCTCCTGGAGACCCGTCGAAGCGCCACCCAGGAGCTGGCTCGAAGCATTCCCACGGGTCAAATCGGGGACAATTTGAACATCAAAATGAATAATGGTGATAAAGGATTGCTCTACGTTAAATAAACGTGTAATCCGAGGGTGTATAACGCTACCCTGATCAAAAAAAAAGAGGAAAGAAGAAAGAAGCTCTCCCCATGTGCTTGGAGAGTGCTCTACTCTATAGAAGACGGTCAGCTAATAAATGTGAAAGAAATTAGAAAATCATCACTTTGCAATCACCACAGTACTAGATCATTCGTGGATCTGAAAGCCATTGGTGAAAAATTGTTGGGGAATGGAATATTCACATAGTCTTAAAGTATCTCCCTGGAAATCACTTATTAATCACAAAAGAAGGGCCACCTGGGGGCTCAGCAGTTGAGTGTCCACCTTCGGCCCAGGGCATGACCCTGGGGTGGGGGGGTCCCGGGATCGAGTCCCGCTTCGGATTCCCTGCAGGGAGCCTGCTTCTCCCTCAACCTGGGTCTCTGCCTCTCTCTGGGTCTCTCATGAATAAAGAAATAAAATCTTTTTAAAAATTACAAAAGAGGGGGATCCTGGGTGGCTCAGCGGTTTAGCACCTGCCTTTGGTCCAGGGCGTGATCCTGGAGACCCGGGGTCGAGTCCCACATCGGGCTCCCTGCATGGAGCCTGCTTCTCCCTCTGCCTGTGTCTCTGCCTCTCTCTGGGTCTCTCATGAATAAATAAAATATTTTTTAAAATTACAAAAGAAAAAAATGTACCTTTATTGTGAAGACCATCTGGTGCACACAACTTGAACCAAGTTCTGTAAGAGAAACGCAGCTCGGTCCCGTGTGTCCCCTTTCTGACTCATACAGAACACTTCACTTCTGGCACCAGATGTGTGTGGGGTTTTCACACCAGAAATTCTGTGTACCACCAGTAGGGTATCCTACATTTTTTTTTTAAGATGATTTATTTATTTATTCATGAGAGAGCGAGAGATGTGGGACTCGATCCCAGGTCTCCAGGGCCAGGCCCCGGGCTGAAGGCAGCACTAAACCGCCTGAGCCACCCAGGGATCCCGGGTATCCTACAGTTTAACTTGATTCTAACACTATCTCCCTGGAGCATTAGATCCCACAGGCTGGGGCTCAGTCCCACAAGACCGCTTCCGCCCTATTTCGGACGCCCCTCGCAGGTAGAAGGTTACGTCTGTCCAGGTTGGCCACAAACTGGAGGTCCCCACCACCCCATCCTCCGTTTTGGTCAACTTGCTAGCGCGCTGGAAGACCTGGAGGAAACATTTGTGCTGATGGGTTTACGGGAGGCTGTGATGAAGGGTACAGATGGGCAACCAGGCGGAGACAGAGGCTGAGCCCTGGAAGGCCCTGGGCACAGGCGCACCTGTCACTGGGCGCGGGGTGCGGCGTCCTCCATGTGTGGAGGTGCTCCCCAACCTGGGAGCCCGCCGAGCCCCGCTCTCCGGGGGTTTAGGGGGGCTCCCTTATGCAGGCACCATCGATCATCAACTTCCCCGTCAGCCCCTCTGTCTCCTCGAGAGGATGAGAGGCCGGGCTGGAAGCGCCACACTCCTGACCGTGGCATCGTCTTCAGATGACCAGCCCTCGTCCAAGAGCCACCGGGGGGGCCCCACCTGAAGGGGCATCCCTGGAACAAAAGACACTCCTGTCACCCGGGAAATCACGAGAGTTTCAGGAGCTGAGTGTCAGGCCCCGGGGTGAAGGACCAGATGCTGGATCCTCGAGGTCCTGCCACTTAGGAGCTCACAAAGGGGCAGAGATCTATGTCCCATTATCTCATCCAAGTGACCGGCTTTAGCATCAGCCACACTGACACTTATCTTCTGAGGTGCTGGTGCTAGAAAAACACGGCATCACCTGAATAACACTTTTGCCCAAAGATGTAAAACCTGATCGAACAATGGAGAGACACTAGAGAAGCCCAAATCGGGGGATGTTTTATAAAACAACTGTCCTAGACTCCAAAACTGCCAGTGACATGAAAGACACACACACACACACACACACACACACACACACAAAGTGGGGAAAACTGTTCCAGGTGAATGGAGACCAACGAGACCATGATCATCTCCTGATCATGCCATCAGGAGAAATTCAAACACGCGCTATCTTCGGGCATTATTTTATCAACCTTATATCTGTTGGGTGTGACAATGACATCGTAATTGTGTAGAGAAGGGTTTTTGTTCTTAGGAGACGTGTGCTTGGGATTTCAGGGTGAAGCGTTTTCACAACAGCAGCTTAAATGGTTAAGGGAATGAGGGTGTGTGCATGTGCGTGTACATGCCTGCACACAGAGAGAAAGCAACGATGGCAAAGTTAGTGCACCTGTGTGAAGGGCGTGTGGGTGTTTATTGCTCAGTTCTTCCAACTTTTCTGTTTATTTGAATTTCTTAAAATATAAAGCTGATGGAAAAGTGGAGGCAAAATAATAACAATCTCTAAAAAACAATTTAACGAGATAACCTCAGGCATGCTTCTGGCACACAGTGGGTGCCCAATGAAACACAGCTAGTGGGGCCCCCGGGGGGCTCGGGGTGGAGCGTCTGCCTTCGGCTCAGGCCGTGACCCTGGGGTCCCGGGATCGAGTCCCGCATCAGGCTCCCTGCAGGGAGCCCGCTTCTCCCTCTGCCTGTGTCTCTGCCTCTCACTGTGTGTCTCTCGTGAATAAATAAAGTCTTTAAAAAAAACCCGGTAGGTGGTATTGGGGGTTAATAGGACCTAAGCTGAAATGACGCAACCTGCAAGGCATCCCTTCTTAGGCCTTCAGCAAACGTGCGCTGGGCAGTGGCTCACAGGTGCGAGGGCTGTGCTAGGAGCTGGGGACGGAGGGAAGACAAAGACACCTTCTCTTCCAAAGAGGAGCTACCTGTAGGTAGGAGGAGACGAGGAGGAGGAGGACACGAGGGCGGTGACTACAGGGACAGATGTCAGTGTGGCCTGGCAGCGGCCGGGGACAGCAGGTGCCCTGGGTCTCTGGGCGCATCCACCCGACGGCCAGCGGCGCTGTGCTCCTGGCCAGAGGGCGCCCGGGCCCACCGGGGGGCACTGGGGCTGGCAGATGACACCCCGGGCCCTCAAGCCTCGCCCCCTTGCTCGGCCTCGCAGCCTCGGGGCACCCTCTGCCCTTCAGACCCCCGGGAGGCCCTTCCTGGACGCTCCCAGGCTCCTACTGCACCCGGGCCCCACGTGTCCGCAGCCCTGCCTCGGCCAGGGGGGAACGATTCCGTTTTGTGAAGTTACCTGTTGCGTGTCCAGCGTCGTCCTTAGACTCCAAACTCCAAGAGGACAGAGCCTGCTTCTCCCACGGCCACGCCGCTCTCTGCGCCCGCGCGCGCCCAGCCCACACGGGGGTGACATACACGCTGTTGACCGAGCCACCGGCCGAATGAACGACTGAATGAAGAGTCCAGCGAATCTCCGTGGGTTCTCGGAGACGGGAGGGAAAGGGAACACGCGTCTAAACTGGTCTTGGCAGCGCAGGCTTGGCGGGAGCCCAGCGGCGCCCCACTGACCCCTCGCAGACCCTGCGACGTGGGCATCACTCTCCGCCTTCTACAAATGGGGAGCCGAGGGCCACGTCCTGCCAAGCGACCCGCGAGCGCCAGGCTTGCCTCGGACGCGGTTCCACAGGCTTTGGCCGCGTGGCTGGAAGCCAGAAGGACCACGACAGCCCGACGACCAGGCCCCTGAGGACAACGCCTCTGCGCCGCCTTTGCGTCACCTCCTTCAGCCTTTGAACGGGCCCGGCGGCTGGTGATCGCCCGGGGGTGTCCGACGGGGCTCTTTGGATCGTCTAAGAAAGTGGGACCCCGGGTAAATTCTCCTTTTGTTTATTTATTTATTCATTTATTTGAAAAAGAGTAAGTGAGAGACAGCAGAGCGCGGCGGAGGGAGGGGAAGCAGACGCCCCGCTGAGCAGGGACCCCGTGCGGGACTCGATCCCGGGACCCAGGGCCGCCCAACCGCTGAGCCCCCCAGGCCACCCCGTCCCCCTTTCTCTTTCAAACTCATTTGCGGTGGTTTGTTGTTGGTTTTGTCCCGTAGATGTTTTAAAGCATTTAGCGGTCAAGTCTGTCAAAACTTTCTCTATGATTTGTTTTATAAACCATAGAACTAAAAAAGGAATCAATCATAGAACTAATTTACTTACATTTTTCTTATAGTCTGCTTATTTATTGATTTTACCATTTATTTATTTATTTATTTCCCAGAGAGAGTGCCAGCACAGGGAGCGCAGAGGGGGAGCAAGAACGAGAAGCAGGCTCCCTGCTGAGCAGAGACGGGGTGGGGGGGTGGGGGGGGTGGACCTCCATCCCAGGACCCGGGACAGTTCAGTGTTTGTTTCATTGGTTACAAGGTAGGAAACCAGTTTTCTTTTTACTTTCTTTTTTTTTTTTTTTAAGATTTTATTTATTTATTCATGAGAGACCCAGAGAGAGAGGCAGAGACACAGGCAGAGGGAGAAGCAGGTTCCATGCAGGGAGCCGGATGCGGGACTCGATCCCGGGACCCCAGGGTCACGGCCTGGGCTGAAGGTGGGCGCTCAACCGCCGAGCCACCCGGGCTGCCCCAGTTTTCTTTTTCTCAAATGGCCTAGCTAACGATATCATCTCCATTGATTGATTAATCCAAAGGGCTTACTCCTGACGGGGCCCCACCATCCCCACCCGTATCCAGCTGCAAACAACACCGGCTCCTAAGAAAGGCTTCACTGACTCCTGAGGACGTCAGAAAGCCCCGAGGAGCACCCAGGTCCGCCCCTGACCCACAGGGGCCTCGGACAGGTCCTCACTGGGCACCTGGCTCTGAGTTCCAGGCTCTCCGATGGGGGCAAAGAGAGGGTCCAGAGTGATCTCCGCCACGGATAACTGCCCGTCTACAAGAGTCCTGAAGAAGTCTTGCCTTAAAAAAAATGTAAATTAAAATAACACCAAGAAATGTTTTTTTTTTTTTTTCTTACATCTATGCGACAGGCGAATACTGAAAAGATTGATGTACTTGCTCACTGTTGGCAAAGATGTAGGGAAATAAGCTCTCCTAAGCTGGCTGCTAATGGGAGTGTAAATTGATTCCACTTTTTGGAGGGCAATTTGGCCACATTTATCAAATGTAAAATGCACATATTCTTGAACCCAGCTATTCCACTTGGAGGAATTCTCAAAAGTAGAGAAGGAGATAAAGATGTTCACTGAAGTGTTCATCATTGACAAAAAAACCCCGGAAACAACCCAAATGTCCATCAATCAAAAGTCAGATAAATGGCGAGATGATGTCGAAATAGGGGTGTTAAAAAAAGCAAAGCCGCGTGCCCAGAATAGAGTCAGTCATGCCAGGCCATGTCACCAGCTGGGGCTTAGTACCCACCCGGTGCAGTCTGACCCCCCAGCCACAGTCCTGACTGGTCCCCGGGAATCTTGTGGTCGGCACCAGCAAGGTGGTCGGACGCGTGGGCCCTCATGCCCCCGAGGAAATGAGGTAACCCACCTAACAAGGCCCTTTGTCCCCAAAGGAAGTTGGCCTCACCCCAAATAATCTTTTCTTCTGTTCATGATTTCCTAGCCCTGCCCTAAAAACCTTTCCCTTGGGGATCCCTGGGGGGCTCAGCAGTTGAGCATCTGCCTTCAGCCCAGGGCGTCACCCCGGGATCCCGGGATTGAGTCCTGCATTGGGCTCCTGCGTGGAGCCTGCTTCTCCCTCTGCCTGTGTCTCTGCCTCTCTCTCTCTCTCTCTCTCTCTCTCTCTCTGTGTGTGTGTGTCTCATGAATAAATAAATAAATAAATAAATAAATAAATAAATAAATAAAAACTAAAAAAAAAAACTTTCCCTTTCTGTAGCCCTTCAGGGCTCCCCCGGATGCTGGATGGGATGTTGCCCGACTCACGAGCCGATTCATAAAGCTAATTAGATCTTCAAAATGTACTTGGTTGAACTCCTAGTTCTCAACAGGGCTGTGAATTCTGGCCCCCCTTCCCAGCGGTGTGACACTGTGCGAACTGCCTCGCCCCCCTGTATCTCAGTTTTCTCATCCGTACAGACGGAGCGACCGCAGACTCTCCTCACGGTCTTGTCGTGAGGGTTACATGAGATAAGACTCATAAAGCGCCTACAACCGTGTGTGGCACGTAGTGAGCACCCCCAAATACGAGCTATTATACCCATAACGTATGTTTGGGTGAAAATTTTGAAGGATTGCAGAGCATTCGTTCAGTGATACGGGGCGGGGTGCTATCTGTGGGGGTCACCGGACTCTGCCGGGGACTGTTTCCGAACCCTGTTAAGTCACGGAGAAGTGATGTGATACAAGGTGTCCTTGTCCACGGAAATACAAGTTGATCTTGTCCTGTAAATATGCAATTTAGGAGATGACTCCAAACACCACTTTATTGCCCTAAAGATAAAAACCAACTTTACATCTAATAGCAAATTTATATGTAGATCTAGACCTAGACGTATCTGATTCTCCTTTGAACTGGTTTTAGTTTATTTCTGGTTCTTTCATTAATTATTGAGTTAAATACAATCTTTGATAAGTGTTTGTTTTATATTTGTATGAGAGTCACAATATTGCCTTTTAAAAAATTATAACAGTATTTCTAGTCTGATCGTCTCCTCATTATAAGGATACACGTCTTTATATTTTTAGAGAAAGCCTAGAAGGATGAACACAAAAATGTTTGTGAAGAATATCTTGGGGGACGGTGGTCGGGCCGGAGGTCGGGGCCTCGGTGCTGGCTCCTTGAGCTTCTTTGATCGTGAGCTGGTCAATTAATTGAGCCTCAAGCCACAGCCGACAGCGATCAGCCCTGGGAGGGACGCTGCTTCCCTCCTACCACTGATGGGAAAACCAGCCAGGGGAGAGGAGGGGAGCAGCAAGGCCTTGGAGCAAGTGAGGGATGGTTCCAGCACTGGGCCTCCCGCATCCCGCGGTGCGGCCCCACGAGCTTCTCCTCTACCCTGGGCCTCGGGTGCCAGCCCACGAAGACCAGCCCACGAGAACTGGGGGTAGCACTGCCCCACCTGGGGCCAGGCGGGGGGAGCCAGGCTACTCGGACGACACCTGCAGGCCTTCAGTGATGAACCGCCATCGAAGAGCCACCTGCCGCACTTTTTTTGTTTGAAGGGGAACAGCGTTAGGAGACTTTTGTTACGGGAAGAGAGATGGAGATCCCCGTTGAAATGGAGCCTTTGGGATAACAAGGCAGCGCAAAGAAAAGCCTGGGCCCCCATGGGTCTGGAGTATTGTGACGCCAACGGTTCTCTCTCAGGGCTGGAGCTGGCCCCGCTCTCCCTCCCTGGGGGGCAGGGGCGGCCGGCCAGGCAGTGGGTCTGGCATCCAGTCCTAAGTTCCTCTTTATTATGAGCGGTGTTCCCCAGCCTGGAGGCCCCAGGTTGCACAATTTTGCCATTTCAATGAGCTACCTACACTGTATACTTACTATTTTTCTGTAAGTCTACTCATTTTTAATGACAAGGACATTTCTACGGCTTTGGCAATGGGGAATTAACATCATTTCAATAAAAATAAATACAAGGAAAACGGAACAGTGTGCCTGAGCCCAAGCTGAGCGCTGCTGCCCACTGCCTCCCCGGTAGAGAGGGGGACGGCGCCCGTCGAGAGCTTCTGCAGGATGTTGCATGCGACGTGAGGCTTTCCTGAAAGTAATCAGAAAATAGATGAACTATCTCACAATGTGCTTCCGTTATTTTTTTTTCCAACTAATTTATTAATTTGAGAGAGAGTAGATGCCCGTGTGCGCAAGCGGAGGCCGGGGACAGGGACAGGGAAGCCAGTGCGGACTCCCTGCGGCCTGTGTGCGCCCCCCCCCCACCTCCCCGAGCTCACGGAGCTTCAGCTTAAGGCCTTCGTGTGCAACCGCCTTCGCCAAAGTCTGGCAAACGCTGCGGGCAGGGCCCCGCCGTCCGCCCAGCGCCACCCCCCCACCCTCCACCCCCCCCACCCCCCGGCAAAGTTCCTCCACCCAGCAGCCTTTGTCTTAGGCAAAGAAGAACAGAGGGAACCGCGGCGGAAACAGCCGCAGAACAGCCGCCTGGCCGCAGGAAAGAGCCACGGAGGCTGGTCTGGTGGAGATGGAAGTGCTCTCTGGATTCTCAGAAACGTCAAGGAAGTAAAACTGAGGGACGCCCGGGGGAGGGGGGGGGCTCAGTGGTGCAGCATCTGTCTTGGGCTCCAGGAGTGACCCCGGGGTCCTGGGATCGAGTCCCACCTCGGGCTCCCCGCAGGGAGCCTGCTTCTCCCTCTGCCTGTGCCTCTGCCTCTCTCTGGGTCGCTCCTGAATAAATAAATAAAATATTTTTAAAAAGAAAAGAAAAGAAATAGATTCAGTGGCAGTGTTGACAATCAGGTGGAGTGAGGTAGGGAAACGGGACCGTAGCTTCACCTGTATCGTCTGAGGTTGTAGTACTAGTAATGATGATGATACACTTCTATATTATTTGGGTTATTAAACATTTACTTTAAATGACAGTCACGGGCTGAATTGCTTCCCAGTCCCAATTCAGATGCTGAACGTCCTAACCTCAGCACCCTAGAATAGGGCTGTGTTTGGAGATCAGGTCTGGAGGACGTTATTAAGGAAATGAGGTCATCGGGAAGGACTCTAATCCAACATGACTAGTGTCCTTACAGGCAGAGGACATTTGGGACAGAGACACACAGGGGGAACACGTGAAGGCGGGCGTCTATGAGCCTAGGAGAGAGGCCTCAGAAGAAGCCGACCCCCTGACACCTTGATCTCGGACTTCTGGCCTCCAGAATTGTGAGAAAACAAATTTCTGCTGTGCAAGCCGCCCAGTCTGTGATATTCGTCACGGGCAGCTGTTCATGACAAAAATATTCAGTGACACTTGTTGAGGATGGTAAGGCAGGCTTTATTCTGGGCAATGGTGTTCGGTGCAGGGCCTGCGATGGGATTTTACAGGGGGGCAGAGACGGGCTCAGCACCAAGCACAGCATGGGCTGGTGGGAATCTGTAGGGGCAAGAGGTACGGGGTCAGGGGATGGAAAAGCACTGAGAGGAAGCATCAGGCGTGGAGAGTCCTGGCTACGCTGACCTAATGGGATTTTGACTGAAGACAGGCCCGGTATTCGGACATCGCTTGACGGATGGTGGAGGATGAGGACCCTGATCAGACAGTGAGGGTCATCAGGCATCAGACTTGGGGCCTCCTGCTAAAATGACCCAGCAGGGTTCTTGCTAAGACTGGATTTTATATGGAAATGCACAGACGGGTCTAGGAGAAGGTTCAGGGGCTGAAGTTTGCTCAAGCCAAGAACTTTTGTCACAAGGACCAAGGTAACTTCCAGACTTCAGGAGCTCCTAGCCCTGCGGAGAGGCCGCTAACCCTGTAAGCTCCGCTGCCGCATCAGGAAACTGGAAGACGTGCTACAAATGCAGAAGCAGGGACCGCAGAACCCCCGTGGGAGGACCCTCCTGGGTCTGCCGCTTTCAGAGGGGAAGTGGCTTTTAAGTGGGGCCCTGAACGAGGAGCAGCAGAGAGAACTGGGGCAGGTTGTTGGGGTGGGGAGTGGGAAAGATGGGGCCTGCTCCTGGAGGAGCCACGTAGGCAGGAAGACGGGCGGAGAAGGTCTGCTCCGGGTCAGCTTAAAACAGGGGAGTCACACAGTTCATGAGACCAAGGGCTGGAAAGCGATAGCCCAAGCGCCTTTCAGGTCCACAGAAATGTTTTGTTTGACTCATTTTTTTAAAATTAACTATTCTAATAGTTAACAAATAATAAAAATTAATTTGAATAATTTAATAACTTAATAGGTTTTGAGTTCATATATTTATAATAATCAATATTACATTAATTTTATACGAGCGGATGAAATAAGATCCCTTATAATTATGTCAGTATGTCTCTATGTAAATTACGCATATTAAGAAGTTGCAAGACCTCATAAAACATCAGAGTTTTTAAAAAGCTTTTAATAAGTGTTGTGGGTTGAGCTGTGTTCCCACACAAGGAAGGCTGAAGTCCTAGCCTGGGGTACCTGCGAATTTGATCTTATTTGGAAACAGTCTTTGCAGATGCTACTAAGACGAGGTCATGCTCTGCCGCCAAGTGGCCCTTAATCCAACAGGAACCGTGTCCTTATAAGAAGAGAAAGAAAAGGGACACGGAGAGCCCGGAGGGAGAACAGCATGTGGCTGATGACGGCCAGAGAGTGGAAGGTGCGGCTCCCAGCCAAGGAGCAGCCAGGAAGGCTCAACCCACTGTCAGAGGGTGCGGCCCGTCAACATCTTGATTTCGGGTTTCTAATGCCCAGAACCGTGGGCGAACACATTCCTGTGGGTTTAGACTCCTTGGTTTGTGGCACTTTGTTAGGGCAGCTGTAGGAACATCTGCGGAAGCATGTGCCCTCCTGGCAGGGGTTGGCTGGATCCCCTCGGTGCCATCACTCCCTCCTCCGCAGGTGCAGACCCTGCAGCAAGTTTAGGGCACAGATGGGGTCCCCCCAGTGCGCGGCAATGGCAGGGTGTAGAAAAGCTCTGCTTTTAGACATGGTCACCCTCTACCTCACGGGGGGCGTGCGGTGGCAGTCCCCACCAGGCTCCGTGTGTTTTACGTCATTGCCATGAGTCAGGACCTCGGCGGAGGGCTTTTCCCTTTCTTTTTTTTTTTTTTTTTTAAGATTTATTTATTTATTTATGATAGACATAGAGAGAGAGAGAGAGGCAGAGACAAAGGAGGAGGGAGAAGCAGGCTCCATGCCGGGAGCCCGACGTGGGACTCGATCCCGGGACTCCAGGATCGCGCCCTGGGCCAAAGGCAGGCGCCAAACCGCTGAGCCACCCAGGGATTCCCGCTTTTCCCTTTCTTTAAGGTCTCATTTATTTGGGAATGAGAGTGAGCGAGCGCCAGACAGGGCGCGACCGAGTGGGGGGCAGAGGGAGGGGAGAGGCAGGCTCCCCGCTGCACAGGCCCCGACCCCCACCGGCTGAAGGACCCCGGGGCCCTGCCGGGGGCCTGATGGGCTGGATCCCATAAGCCAAGCCGCCCACACCTCAGGACCTCCCCACCCGCAGGGGAGAACCGCGACCTGGGAAGCCTCCAGGCCACGCCGAGAGCCATCATCGCGTGGGGCCTGCGTGGCCCGGGCCGAGCCATCCTCCTGACCCCCTCCAACGGGCCTGTGACCCACGCCCAAGACGGCTGTCCCCCCTGCGAGGGGAGTGGGCACCATGGCCCCGCGACCACCCGGTGCGTCTGGCTGCGGCCATGGCCCGGGCTCCCCAGAGGCGCACACTCGGGGTTCCATTCGCCGACTTGCCTTCATTTGTTCGCCACGAATGCTCTGAAGGTTTACGCGTATTTGCAGGGGCGGGTGGGCACAGCAGAGGGAGCACGGGCTCACGTGCCCAGAGACCCGGGTTCTGGTCTAGGCTGAGCCTCAGTTTCCCCCTCTGTGAAATGTGGGGATTCTGCTGGCCCATCTTGAGGCCTCCCTTCTTGCACCAGGAGCCTGTGTTTCTGTGGCTCCCCAGCCTCGGGGAGGAGTTCGCAGTCACCAGTGCCACTGCCAAGGCCTCAGCAAATGATGGAGCAGGATCTTAACCCGAGCTGCAAGACTGCAGGAGCACCCCCACTTCCTCGAGTTCGGAAAGGAGGAGGGACTAGAGCAGAGCCGGGCACAAACCGCTGCAAACCCGACCCTGTGAGCAACACGAGGGGGCCCTCGAGGCCCGGAGTGGCTGGAGCTGGCCTGGTGTGAGCCTGTTACTCCCTCTGCTGGAGCGCGTCCGAAACGCTCGGTCGGCGGCCTCCTCCCGACACCCGCGTAGACTAGGAATCCTAGGAATCGGGAGGCAGGACGCGGTTACTGGTGACCGGCTGTTGTCCTAAAGCAAAGGTGGCTCGAAGGCGGCGTCCCGTCGTGCAGCCCGCCGCCCTGTTCATTCACGGATGAGGCAGGTTGTTTGTTGTTTCTGTGTTTACACCCGGTACCCACCTGTGTCAGGTGCAAACGGAATCCAGCAGAAACGGTACCTTCCGTCCTCGGCGCCGGGTGACGCAGGTCAGACGCTGACCCTGTAAAGGCAGAAGCAGATGGAGGCGGGATTTCCTCGGCCACGCTCCCTCTGCTTTGCCTCCGCTCCGATGTCTCCGTGCGAAGAGTCTCCGGCACGGGGAAGGACGGGAGATGAACACCATTAAGCAGAACAATTCATTAAAGTGACGTCATCTGCTCTCAAACTCGAGTCATAGACCCTGTGCCTGGGCCCCTAGCGTGACCAGGCCGTCACCTGCGCTGGGGACCCGCAGGAAGGGGCCGCCCCGTCGCCCCAGAAGCCAGAGGCAGCGCCCCACGTCCGCAGGGGCCGCCCCCACCAGCGACCGACACGCAGGCCACCCCTCAGGGTGGGTCACGGTGCCCAGGGATTTTCGGGGCGTTTCTAACCTTCCCAACAGCCCAGCAAGCCGGGGGCCCCCACACCCGCCTTACAGCGTGGCCGCGGAGGCTCGGGGCTGAGGAAGCTCGCCCACCCGGGCCCCCGAGCTCACGGGCGCCACGGGATCCCCGTCTCGGGGATGCACCAGGAGTCCAGGTGTGGCTTCGGGCCGCGTCCCCACCGCCGGCTCATGAGCTAAGTGGCGGATCCCTGTGCTTCTCTTCTGCACGCGGAGGCTCGGCTGCAAGGGTGTCGGGGGCCCTTGTCCGAGCAAACAGGAAGGGGGCCCCGAAGGGCTCCCGTGGGTGAGGGGGCCGAGTCCAAGTGCGAGCCCCGGTCACTGAAGAGTGGGTCCCGGTGGTGAACGCCCTGCCAACGGGCAGGTGTCGCCCCTGCGAGGGGCCGCACGGCTCTCAGTGGGGGACGCAGAACTTCGAGCCTCCCACTCCCTCATCCGCAGACTTGGAGGTCCGACACACAGGGCGCCCACAAAGGCCCCAAACCACTGGCTGCACGTGAGGAGGGGGCTGGCAGGGGTGGAGCCCAGCCGCCGGGACCTCAGAGTACGACAAGGGGCCTTAAATACAGGTGGGCTCCCTCCCGTCTCCACCCCGTCCCCAGACGTGTGTGGGGTGGTGCAGCGGGTACGGGAGAGGGAAGGCCCGCCAGGCTGCCCGGGACCCAGTTCCCTCTGGCCCGGGAGCCTGCAGAGCCCACTTCCCGTCCTCCCCTCCTTCCTCTCCCCCAGTTGTCCTTATTATGGGCAGAAACCCTCCCCTCGGCTGAGCGCCCTGCCAGCAGGGACAGTTGTGCTGCTGCTGTTCCCCTTCTTTCCCGGGTTATATGGAGCAGCGGCGGGAGCAGTACTGGCCCTGGAGGTAGCACCGGCCCTCGGGGGGCTGGGGGCGCACCCGCCACTGGCTCGCCTCATGGTCTCTGCACCACGATTTCCTCATTCTGGAGGCAGGGAAATGACGAATTAGAGACTCTCCAGAACTCATCCGAGGACACGCGATGCCTTGGCCCGGGTCCTTCGGCACCTGCCGGCTGTGAGATGCTGAGATGCTCCCCGCGGCGTCTGGGCCTCGCTGTGCGCACGGCGGATGGTACAGGGGCCTCCTTCCTCCAGCAGGACTTTCGGCGGGGAAGGGTTCGTTGTAAGCCTCCCTCTTGCTTTCTCCATTCCTGGGTAGATGAGGAACTGCTCACCTGGTAAATTTGTGCTCACCTGGGCATTGTTCTTCCTACCGGGAGGAAGCTGCCCCTGGGTCTCCGCTCCCCTTAGCGGCCCTGTTCTGGGGTTCACGGTCAGGGGTGCACTTCAGCCACCAGCCCTGAATGCTGCTTCTCCAATCTGGTCTAGTGTCACAGGTGGGACGTTGCTTCCCGATTTGGGGGACGGGCGCAATGCTCTGGCACCTGCTTCACGTCTATGGGGCAGAGATGAAGGAAGGCTAGAAGGATCGGGCATTTGTGGAAGGCTTCCCATATTCCAGATCCTGAGCCTGATACTTTCAGTTACACTTTCTCAGAAGGTCTAAACAACGATTGCGTTGGGATATACTTGTTATTCCATTAGGTAGTTGAGGCTCAGAGAAGTTAAGGACTATGACTAAGATCCCATAACCAATAAAATGTTTGCTAGAAATGGAGCTGAAGTCATGGTGCCTCTAAAAACCAGTCTTTCATCGAAGGTGTTCGACTCCCTGCCTCCCTCGCTCGCTCGCTCACCAGGTGCGCAATGAAGTCTCACCCCCGTGGAAGACAACCCTCCACGGTTGGGCTTCCGCACAGCCTGTGACTACAGGCACTGACCGTCGTTTGCCCCACACTATTTTTTCGACTTTTCAACTATGTTTGTTTAGCAAACAGCCCTCGATGATACAGTTTCCCTCCAGAGCAAAGGACAGAAATGCTCACTCTCCGCCATGAAGGATCTGGTTTCCCTAAGCGCGGAGTTCCTTTACTGTGACACACTGTGTGTCCACACAGCCAAGGACGGATGCAAAAGTGCTGATGTTCAGGCTGCACGCAGTGTTGTGGGCAATACGGTCCTTTGTCTCTGACCCAGGGGTTTCACGTCTTCTGCTTCCATCCAGGGAACTGCGTTAGGCCCCAAAGCAAAAACAAAAACTAAAAAAAACAACAGCAAAAGGAAACCGTGTTAGGCCACATTTTTAGCTTGCAACTGGGGTAAAATCCCAGTTCTTGACAGCACCTGCCAAATTCGAGCCATGGTGAGTCACCACCAGTCCGATACCCTTGTGTCACATCGCACGTGCTTTTAACTTACATTATTTCAATGAAACGTAAAGGTCAGCAAAGCAATAAAGAAAATTTAAAATACCAGTCTGTCTCTGATAAAAGAGGTAAATCTGCTATTTTTTTAGTAGAGCTCACAGTATGGTCACTTAGCCACAGAGAGTGTGAGTCTGAAGTTCAAAGATGCAGGTTTTCTCCGGTAACCCGGCCTCCCGCTCTAAACCACCCGCCTCTTCAGGTGGTCAGCCAGAGCCATGGCTATCAGATCTGACGCTAGAGGAAAACTAAGAGGGTAAGTCAGTCTCTAGTGCGGAGCTTTCCTGGGAAATTTTAAGCATACTTTTCACCTTATGTAATTTCGTTGTTGTTGACTCTAGAAGTCACGCCCTAATAAGCTGTGATGTCCGAGGATTATATTTTGGGGCGACTGGCATAAGGTGGATGGGTATGTTGGAGGGGGAGCTATTTTAATGGTCACAACATTTCCTATACCATTGAGTAGAACACATACTTATATTTATGCATCATTTTCTTTTTTTCTACTATGAATTTGCATCTAATCCTTTCTCCTATCCAGAAACTAACGAGTCTTATGTACTCGATTTTTACTTCTCTGTCAATCTGCTAAATTCCGAAGTTTATCAATTGATATTGATTGATGTAGTATTTCTTTTTATTATTTGCTTGTTTTTACTTAACTGAATTATATATCACTAGAGAGTAACCAACTACACTTAAAAATACATTAAATTCTGGGGCCCCTGGGTGGCTCAGTGGTTGACTGTCTGCCTCCAGCTCAGGGGTGACCCCGGGTCCTGGAATCAAGTCCCACATTGGGCTCCCTGCCGGGAGCCTGCTTCTCCCCTTCCCTGTGTCTCTGCCTCTTTCTGTGTGTCTCTCATGAATAAATAAATTTTAAAAATCTTAAAAATATACATTAGGTTCTCTAATTAGGTAGCACACGTACACAGTAATAAAATTCAGAGTATAAATTGTGTTGGTTTTGCTGTATCTTCAATATTACCCAGGAGTTGGAATACCAATATTTTAATATCTGGCTATGGTATAGTGGCAGCTCCAAAACCACTAGACGAAAAAGGGTAAGTGGAGGGGGGGAACCTATTATCCAAGATATGACTATGAACAAAAATCCTAAAATAAATGAGCAAAATTAACCAATAAAATTAAGCCTTTAAGACCAACAAGGAGATGAACTAATTTGGTTTAAGTAAACACAATAGATAGATCTGAAAATAACTTTAGATTTTTAGCTTTTGGGAAAAAAAAGAATGGAAAACATCTATTTTTACAAAAGAAATTATGAAAATATAAATAGGTTGAGATGAAACAAGAACGAGTAGACACAACAAAGCACCAGTGCCCGGAGTGCCCCCACTCATCTCCCCAGGAACGGCTGAGCCCTCATACTTTTCTCTTCCAGCTGACTGCCAGCCCGTGTCATCTATGCCTCACCCCGGGAGGACGACCTCGTGGCTGCCCTCCAATCTGGGACTGAGGAGTCCAGGTGTGAGTGGGTTGGTGGGGCAGGTTCAATCCCTCCCCATCCGAAGCCCCTGCCATGTGGTCTCGCTCTCGTGTTTTCCTTTGCCAAGGGTACAATGGGGCAGAGCATATCGGTTAAGTCCAATGGCCAAATGGGTACCTGGGGGGCTGCCAGCCTCTGCTTCCTATAGGCACGCCCAAGCTCCACTGGTGATCCCTTGGAGCCCCCATCCCTCGCCCCTAGGAAGGGATACCACCCCCCACAGAGGGAGAGGGAGGGATGAGCCTCTTTCCAGAGCATTGTTCTTTCCTAAAACCTGACTTCCCTCTCAACTCTCCATTTTTCCCACTGATGAGGGGTGATGGTTTGTCTGTGGGGAGAGAGGGTGGGAATGGAGAAGAGGTGGGGAGTAGCAGGGTGGAGGTAGGGGTTGGCAGGAGGGCTGCTTTCCCGAACAATGGCTCCTCAAATGTCCTCCTGGGAGAGAGCTAGTTCCAACCACCGGCAGTGGGCTCCTTATGGACGTTTCGGTTTTCAGAGCTGGGCTTCAGCAGCAGTTTCAGGACAACAGGAAAAACCCCTCTCGATGTCCATGTACACACATATACATATTCGTGCCCCTTTCATAGTTGAACAAGTCTTGGCAGACTGTTTGCTTTTCTCCCTCGTTTTTTTTTTTCACTTGAAGTATTTCTTAGAGGCTGTTCCATGTCAGGACACACACATGCGCTTCAGTCTTTCATTGCTGCACACCCTCCACGGTGTGGGTAGGTTAAAATGTATTACAACAGCTCTTTGGTGAGAGTTGGTCTCTAGTCTTTTACAAGCAGCGCTGCACTCGCTATTTCGTCTATACGTCTCTTTTCACATAAGCAGCAGCTTTAAAAAAAAAAAAATTAACTAGGGGATCCCTGGGTGGCGCAGCGGTTTGGCGCCTGCCTTTGGCCCAGGGCGCGATCCTGGAGACCCGGGATCGAATCCCACGTCGGGCTCCCGGTGCATGGAGCCTGCTTCTCCCTCTGCCTCTCTCTCTCTCTCTCTGTGACTATCATAAATAAAAAATAAATAAAAACGCGTATGTCAAGCGCTTTGTGTATATCACCTCATTTAATGCTCACAAGGACCCACGGGCGATAGGTATCATCATCCTCATTTTGCAGAAACGACTGCGGATCTGGGAAATCAAGGGACGTGCCCAGCCGTGGGTCATCAGTAAGTGGAAGATCGGGGATTCGCACCCGGGTCTTTCTGAAAATGAGACATGTGTGAACTGCCATGCGGTCTTCCAAGGAAGTGTCACGTACGGGCAAAGCCAGCTTCTGGAAGCTCCTCCCGCCGAGAGCGCGCCTGAGCTTCCTTTGGGTAAACTGAGGCAGGGCCGTCTTACCTGAGCCACCGGAAGCACCGAGCCTGGGGCCCACGATGCCTTGGTGGGGACCCGCAGAAATGTCTTCGGTGCTTTGGAAGTCAGGAAGGAAAGACGAATTTCCAGGTCAAGGAAAGCGTCGTGCGGTGTGACATCAAAACGTCCGTCTCCGCGCCGCTTCAGCTGTAAGACGAGAACAACGTGAACACAGACACAGGGACGGGCGATCCACGCAGCCGTCTCCGCAGGCACAGGCGGGCCTTGGGGTCCCCGAGGGCCTTCCGGGAAGGGGGCAGGCCGGAGGCGCCGGGGTGCTGGGGTGCTCGGAGCCCCCTCCAAGGGCCCCTCAGAGCGCAGAGGCGACCCACGACGGGAAGCGCCACGGTCCGGCTGCTGGATCCTGGGCCCCCGGCTCGATCGACGCGAGCCTCAGTTTCGCCGTCGGTACAATGGGGCCAAGTGCCCCCTGCGGCTGCGGGACGGGGACGTCGCGCCCTCGGGCCCCGCTGCGGGCGGGCGCAGCAGACTGTGGCCGGCGTGGGGCGCGCGGCGCGGGCGTGTCCGGCAGGCGGGGGCCGGGGCGCCGGAAGCCGCGGGGTCCACGGAGCGCCGAGCCCGGCCCGCCCCGCCCCGGCCCGCCCCCGGCAGGTGCCGCGCGCGCCTGCGCAGGAGCGCCCCTGGGAAGCGGGCGCCGGCCGCTGCGCCTGCGCACAAGCGCGCCCTCCGCCCCTCCAGGCGCCGCCGCCCGCGGGGCGGGTCTCGGCGGCCGCGCGGCGAGTCCCGAGGGCCGCGGCGGGGAGGGGGCGTGGCCAGCAGGCCGGGCCGGCCGCCGTCTTCCGGGCCCCGCCGGCTGCGCGCGCAGCCTCCTCCCCCCGCTTCTTTTGTGGTCCGGCCCATTGCGAGGGTGACAGGAAACCCTGTGCAGGGAGCGCCGCCATCTTGGACCTGCCCGAGGAGATCCTGAGGGAGCCGCGGAGCCGCCGCCGCCGCCGCCGCCGCCCCCGCCGCTGCCGCCGGCGCGCCTGCACCTCGTCGGCCCGCCCGCCGCCTCCGGGGCCCCGGCCGCCCGCCCGCCCGCTTCCTCGTCCTGACGCCCCCCGCCCGCCCGGAAAGCTGCCCAGCCACCAGCAACCCCCCAGGTGAGCCGGGCCTTCCGCAGCGGCCGTCGGGCCGCGGCCGCCGGGCGCGGGGGCGGGGGCGGGGGCGCCGCGGGCAGGCCGGCGGGGGGCGGGGGCGGCGGGGGCGCGGGCGAGGGAGGGGGCGAGGGCGTGTGCGGCCGGCCGCCGCCGCCCCCGCGAGCCCGGACGTGGAGCCCCGGCCCGGCGCCGGCCCGCGTGGGCCCCGGGCACAAAGGCGGCGGCTGGCGGCCTCGCCGGCGCGGCGGGGCTCGGTGTCCTTGTCGGCGGGGCCGCGGCGGAGGGCCCTGAGGGCCGGGAAGGCTGAGGGCCGGGAAGGCTGAGGGCCGCGGCTGCTGAGGGCCCTGAGGGCCGGGAAGGCTGAGGGCCGCGGCTGCTGAGGGCCCTGAGGGCCGGGGCGGCCCGGACGGCGCCGAGCTCGGGTGGCGTCGGCCCGTCGTGAAGGCGACAAAAAGTTGTGGGTTTTGAGCGTTTCTGGGACTGGAGGGGGGACGGCGGAGCAGGGGAGCCCGTCGCCGGTGCCCTGGCTGCCGACTGCGCCGACTCCGCTTGGCCCGGTCGGGCCCGGGCTGGGGGCTGCGACGTCCGCGTCCCCGTCCCCGTCTCCGTCCGCCCGGGACGGCCGCGGCGGCGCCTCGGTGGTCCGGGCCGTGCGGGCCTCCCCCGCCCCGGCGCCCCCCGCCGCGAGGCCCGCGGCCTCCCGCGTCGCCGCCTCACCCGGGGCGGGTGTCAGGTCAGACGTTGCCTGCAGAGGAGGGAAGGCGGTCGCGGGCGGCCGCGGAGGCTCCTTCAAGGCCGAGCGGCCCCGCATTCCTTGAGGTTCCAGCTGCGTCCTTAAAGTCCCTGCATTGACGACCCGGCTCGGAGCCCGTCCCCCGCGAGCGCCCTTACGTCACCGCAGTGGGAGAGGGGTCCGCGGAGCGGCCTCGGCCCAGGCAGGACGCCGGAGCCCGGGACGCCTCGGCGCGGCCGACACACGCCTGCGCGCACGGGCTGCGCCTCGGAACTTCAGGGCGTAGCTTCCAGCGGGTGCGGGTGGGTCCCGGGGCTGTCGGGCCGCCCCCCGCCCCGCTGTTTTGGGACCGTCGCCTTCAGACATCACGTTTCATCAGTGAAACTTTTGCCGTTTCCGGTCCTTTTGGTGCTTGTAGTAAAGCGGGTGCGGGCCCGGTGCTGCGTTCGTGCCCCGAAGCTCAGCGGCGGCGCTCGGGCACTTTCTTCCCGGGCTGCGGCCATGACGGCAGAACTGGCCTGTTCCTGGCACCGTAGAAATGCGGCTCTGTTTCTTGCGTTGGTTTATGCAAAGATGTGACTTTGACCGTCCTGCCAAGAGAGTCTTTTAAAGCGGAGGTCACAGTGGGTGGGCTCTGCTGAGGCCGCGCCCTCGGATTCCCCGGCCGACACCTGTCCACACCGTCCCGCCACAGCCTGTTAGCGAGTCTCCGGGAGACGACGTCTCCGCGACGCTCCTGTCGGTGGCTCCTGCCTTGTCAGAGCCTCTCGCAGGTCTGTGCCTCGGAGGTGCTCACAAGGGTTTCCGCGTTGGGACCGCAGGGCTTGTGGGCGCTCAGCCCAGTCCTGTTCCGTAACGGGATGTCTTAGGTGCAACAAACCCCAAACCAAGCTTAGTGATGTTAGTGATGAGGATCGGAATGTAAATCACCTGGAATCTGTGGGTGGTTTTTGTCCTGTGTTGTCTGGAAGTTATGTAAAAATCACATCGTAGCATCGTTCGTCCTAAGAAGTAGAATAAAATAGCTGTACAGTGGTTGTGAGGGGAGTAGTCGCAGTAGTGCCTGAGTGAACACAGTAAAAGCCGAGGTCTTAAAAAAAGAAAAGATGCTGTCAGTGTCCGGAGTGTGTTTTTTGAGGCCGATCATATGATTGACTTTCCCCATATTATTATGAATTTCCCCTTATTATTGTAAATGTGTAAGTAATGTTGGAAGTATTATGAATGGGAGTTGTTTTATTTTTAGAAAATATTTATCCTAGAGAGATTGAAGGCATGTGAGTAGGGGTGGGGCTGGGGCTGGAGCAGAGGGAGAGGGAGAGAAAATCTTCAAGCCGACTCCTGAGATGATGACCTGGGCCAAAGTCCAGAGTTGACCACTTAACTGAATGGGCCACCCTGGCGCCTCTTGTTTTTGTTGATTCTTGTTTGTTTTGTATTGGAATAGTTGTTTATCTACTTTGAATACTTTAGAATATCACCAGTGAATATAGCACATGCTTACACTGTTAATAGAGTTATATAAAGTTAGTAATTTCTCCCTATCCTTTTTTTTGCTCAGTCCACATACTCATTTTTCACAATTTGGTGTGTATCCTTCCATATTCTCTGTATACAGGATTGAGGAAGAGTGTGTATATGTGTATGTGTTTAAAAATGGGATATGCCACTGCATAAAATTCTATCAACTTTTTTTTTTCACTTAAAAATCATGGATATATTTTTAAGTTTATTATCCATCTCTGAATGGTTTTTAAACTAGAAGCATGTTATTTCATGATTCTTTAGTCATTTCTCTGTTGATAGAAGTACAGATTGTTTCCAGTTTTTTTGGTTTTGGGTTTTGTTTTGTTTGCTGTATAAATACTGCATTAGATGCAGTTGGACCTATAACCTTATGGATTGAAGATCTTGTATCTGTAGGCTACTTCTTGGTCACAGTTGATTGGGATTATCTTTAAGATTTTAAAATATATTGTTTACTTCCCCAAAAATGTGGCAATTCAGACTCTTGTAAGCAGAGTGTACGAAAGGTCCTTAACTTTCTCGTCTACATGCACATTTCAAATCCAGTCATTTATATATCTGTTTGATTTCATTTGGAGATGTATCTAACTATATGGAGACCATGCGACTTTATTTTGGGGGCAACAATGATTTGTCTTTAATGTGTATTTTAGTAACCATGTAGATCTCTGTGTATTGGCCTGGAAATGGATCCATGATTTTGTTAAGTGAAAAACATGCAGTTTGATGCAGTAGCATACCCCATGTTAAAATATATTCCTTACCTTAAGGGTGATGTGTTTCTTGTGTTGAAGATTTAATGATAATCTCGAAAAATCCATTGTTAAAGGAGTATTAGGCATAGTTAATATTTAAAGGGACTACACCACAATCATCAGTGTTTGGTATGCATGTAGTAATCATTAGTCTTGACAAGAAGTTTAGTGCTAAGTTTTACATGCAGTGATAGTAAGGCCTGACCCTAAATATTTCGTGTAATTATCCTCCATTTTTCTTTGATTTTTTTTTTTTTTAAGTTTTATTTGTTATGAGACACACTGAAAGAGGCAGAGACACAGGCAGAGGGACAAGCAGGCTCTCAGTGGGGAGCCCGATATGGGACTCGATCCCAGGACCCCGGGATCGTGCCCTGAGCGGAAGGCAGACGCTCAACTGCTGAGCCACCCAGGCGCCCTGTTTTGGTTTTATCAGTTTACATATGTATGTGTATCAGTCCACATACATACATGCTTTTAATAACCTGCCTTAGAGAAAATCATGTTCTTTGGAGTCAGGCCTGGGCTCAGAATCCAGCTCTGCCATTTACTATTTTTGTAACACAGGCCAAATTAATGAATTTCTCTAAACTTCAATTTCTTCAGTTTTTGCATGGACATAATGACTGCAGAGTTGTGAGAATTAGGTAAGAATTATATGAAGGGAAAAGTACTGATGATCATCACACGGTTTACTCTAAGCAAATGTTGTTACCTTCAGAAACTTTAAGTGGATATAACTTGAATTAGTGTTACCATTCATATCTACAAATCCTGATTATATCCTCTAAATATAATTTTTTAAGACTGAAGTATTATATTAGTACCAAGTGAGAAAGATCTGTGTCCCAAAGTACCACTAAAGGGTTTCATGGTGCATCCCTTAACTATGAAAGAGGCCAGATGGTGTAGTGAGTAAGAGGGGGTTCTCTGCAGTTAAAAACAGTCTTAGGTACAGTATAAGCTTGACCACTTAGCTGTGTGACCTGGGCATGTTACTTACCTGTTGAGTCTTCATCTGTAAAATGAGGATTATAGTCACTGTTTTATAAGGCCGTAGTAAGGGTTAATTGAGATTGCATGTAAAATGTTTAGCACATTGCCCTGGTGTATATTAAGTACTCAATAAATGGTAACTAACAATTGTTTACTAGTTTGCAGGTTGTTCATCTGTATTTAATGGTGCTTATTGTCTGAAAGGAGTACTTTTTACTTAAGGAAACCAGAGGCATTGAAGATCTTATCTGCATTATGAATTTTATTTTCATACTTTTCTAACACATGGAAAACACATTTTAATTTCACCAGTAGCTGTGCACAAGTTATGAAATATTATCAAGGTTTTTTAATTAGTGGAGATTTTAGTGTTGAATGAACTCATGTTTTCAGAGATTTGAACTAGACTGACAGTTTTTACCCCCTTTCTCCCTTTTTTTTTGACTTTTGAGTAAAGCAAAAAGCATCCTTAGATAATAGAAAACTTTTTTCCTCTTTCAATCCTGGTTAAAAAGTACATTCCTCACCTTAGCAGTGGTATGTTTCATTCATGTTCAAGAAATGATGTTGAGAAATCCTTTTTTAGGACAATACTAATTAAGCATTGATTAATATTTAAAAGGGGCCACTCCAATATAGTTATAATGTAAATACATAATTCTGAGTGAATGTTACCAATAAGCTGTGGGGGTATATTTAAACCTAGCTAGTTTAATAAGAGAGGGAGGACCTGTTGTGTCAGTGGCTACAGTGCTAGATATTTTCTGCCTTTCATTGTCTACTGAAATTATTAAACTTGAGTAGCTTTCCCTTTTAACTTTGCCTTTAGGGTTCATTTTTAAGAAACTTGAACCAGAAAGTTGTGTGTTTAGGTGAAGACAGGGTACTAGTATTTACTCCGAAAAAGTGATCATTGTCTTTTATTTGGGAATAGTTTATGCTAATTAATGCTTGGCAGTTTTAAAATTAGTCATCTTATAGATATTTAATAAATGCTTTTGTGGTAATTAGCAAGTACACAAATTAATACAACTAGAATTGGCTTATAATTTTATGATTAGCCTTTAGAGCATTTCAAGGAGAAATTAGAATTGTTAGAGGCTTTGGTTTTAACATAATAAAATGGAAGGAAGCAAAGTGTGTATGGCTACAGCTTTGGGTAAGAAGAGAGAAAGGAAATGGGAAAATCAGAAGAGGAAGAAGAGCATAAAAGAAACTAATTTTAAGGTGACTAATTCCTTTTCCTCAAGTTTGAATGGGAAAAGAGGAGCTTAAAAAAGAAGTTAAAAATTAATTATAGGGTTCTGGGAAGAATGCAGGTGAAGAACATAATAATCTTTAAGTAACATTTTATTGTGAAAGTTTTTTTTTTTTCCTTGTGTTTGGGATCTGGTTTGGATATCTGGTGAATAATCCACACCAATTTTAGCCTCAGGACCAAGTTCATTCTTAAAAGTTTTGCATACCTAGTGTCTGGGAAAAGAGAAAAAAATTATGATGGTGTTCAGAATCAGTTAATCTAACTAGAGAAACTCCCTTCCTGAACGAACTGGTTAAGGGAGTTTTCAGTGATGTTGAAGACTGATTATGAAAGTGCTACATGTCAAGCAGGAATGGGTAGCAGGGCATCCGCTTTTGTTAAATGTAATCCTTATAGTTAAGTGAGAAGATTATATTGTGTGAAGTGATTGTCTAATACTTAACTGTAATTAACAACTTTCTCTTTCCTGTTAACAATAATTCACTTGTTTTAAATAATACTTTTTTATAGGTTAAATTTTATTACATAGTAATTTTGTTAGCCTTAATAAATGAATTTCTGCAATCATATCAAATGTCTGGCTTGTATAGTGTGACAACTGGCCATAATAGAAAAAATCAGATTAAAATATTGGAAATCAAATTTTTAAAAATGGGGTCAAATCTTTATATATGTGTGAGCATGTGAGTAATTTTTATCTTAAGCTGAGAACTGGTTTGAGAATAAACGTTACTGGAAGTTATTACCAGTATTAGAATTTACCTCTTGTTTTTCTAGCACTTAGCACAGTGTCTGACACATTTAAGGCATTCATTTGGATAAATTGGAGAGTTTTTTTTTTTAAGTCATTAAAAGTAGAAATTGGAATTATTTAGGTTAAGTCTATCTGAGGGCAAAGATAGGCTATGATCTTTCTAAATATCTTCTAATACATAAACCTGAAAATTTTACAATCCTAAATTAAATTTTAGGCCATTATTTTAGCTTCTAGAGTAGTATATAGTAGGCACTTGATACATTGTTAATCTTCATATCCTTTATTGGGTTGAGCCGAATGAAAGGGCAAATTACTGACTTTTTAAAAATGTATAAAAACAGTAATTTCATGTGGTTTTATCTAATTCTGGCAGTAATTTGGTTTGGAAATAGTTGATCTTTTTGGATGCTATGCTGTGATTTAAAGTAGTAAAAAAAGTTATTTTGTGTTTTTAAGTTAGTGGTTACTTTTTATAACACGCTGTTGTAAAATCAAAGAGTTCTGAACAAGTTGGCCATCAGTAATTCACTTCATCAGTTGACAAGGGTGGGGACTCCAAAGGGAAGAGCTGTTTATAATGATGTTTAATTCAAAGTTACAAAGATTTCCTTGTTTGAAATTTTCCAGAGTAACTTTTTTTTACTGGATATTCCCTAAAGTGAAATTATGGAATTGTTCTGATATGATGGTTTCTTAGTATTTCTGTGGATAACACATGAGAATATTAATGTGCATCCATGAGAATTTTTGCATTTTATCAATTTGGAAAGTGTAATTCTGATATAACTATAAACAACATTTTGTTTATAATCAGTATTCTGTGTTTTATGTCTTTAAAGTCTAATAGTGATCAGCTGGAAAACATGCATATATCCTTCTGAAGTAACACAGTTTTCTTTGTTTTTAGTGCCACCATGGCAACTGCACCATACAACTACTCTTACATCTTTAAATATATTATTATTGGTAAGTCTATTTAACTTATGCTCTTGTTCTACAAAGTTACTACACGAAATACTTATATACTAATAGTTAACATAGCATTCCAGAAGTGAGTGTTGTTTTTTTTTTAACTGCAAAATTTAAGTTCCTTTAATAAGATTTATTTTTGCGGTAACGATGTACTTGCATTGTGGCCCTGGATACTTCTGTAGTACAATGGTGGGGACTTTTTGAAGTGATACAGATTGTTCTTGAGGGCTATCTGAAAGCTCTGTTAATCCTGGAAATGGGGCTAATTTCCTAGGAGCACGGATAACATTCCAAAAAATATTGTGAAAGCCATCAGAGCCCTGTGGATTCCAAAAATTGATAGAGTTAACATTGACTCAGAGTAGTTGTGTAATATACACAAAATATAATATCGGTGGTTTTCTACGTTTCAAGATACTGCTCATATTAAAAGACTGTTGTTTACCCAGGTCTAGTTGTAAGAGTTCAGTTGAAAGTACACGTAATCTTTTTAGTTAATTCTTCATATTTAGAATGGTGTGGTGTAATGGTGAGTTCATGTGACTATATGATAATACTTCCTTCACCAGGGGTTAAATTGCTGTAGTATAGTCAGAGAGGACATCTGTTCTCTTGTGGTTTTCATATAGTGCACATGCTTTTCTTTTGTGGAATTGTATAAGAAATATAAGGAATATGAGAAGAGATGGGATCTAGTCAAATTTCCCAAACTTAACTGTTTTTTTGCTTGTTATATGCTGCCCTGTGTGTGTTATTCCCAGAATTCTTTTGCTTTTATGCATGGATTAAGGGAAAAAACAATACAAAATTTTTCAACAGCTCATAGTAAGGACTGCTCCTCTTAAAAGTTTCTTTGTTAAAAAGCACTTCCTAGCTGATATGTTATTTACTAACATAATTTATAACTTAATTGTCCCTGCTAGGTTGGCAATAGTCCATTTGTACATCACCCTGAAAAGTGACCTATAGCATCGTTCAGACTCATTATATATATATAAGGGAAATAAAACTTTTCAAGTGTCCCAGAAATTTGTGATGTGATATGGTAGGGGGTATAGCAATCTTTGCATATAATTATGAGTATAAAATTGAGAAATGTAATTGCTGCTTGAAACTTTTTCTTTTTTTAACAGGGGACATGGGAGTAGGAAAATCTTGCTTACTTCATCAATTTACAGAAAAAAAATGTAAGTTTAATATATAGGTAAAATAATATATAAATTAAACTTACATTCACTTTCCTACTTTTTTTTTTTTTTCTAGTATACAGACTTTCCTACCTTTTAAAAAGTAACATTTTCAGTATAAACAAATGGGTGTATTGGTAGAATGAAATATTTAAATATAAGTTTTGTTTTTAGTGAGTGAAATTTTTTTAAATAGGTGCATATAAAATGAAATACACTTGTATGTATAGAGTATTAATTTATATACCGTATATAATTTGAGTTGTTTAGGTTTTTTTTTTTATAGTGGTAGAAAATTTTTAGAAATGTATATTGTAATGTTAAATTTAAATAATATTTTCTTTAAGTCTCCATTATAGAAATTATTAATTTGTTGCATGTATCATTTATTTATTAACTAAATAATAATAGATTAGAAAATATTTAAATGAAATTCTTTCTGTATCCAGTACTGGTTGATTAATGTTTGAAGTACAACTCTGTTTTAGATGGTAAGGGAAGAGACCATCTCATCTTATTTTTTGTAACTAATAGGCTATATATAGTTGAAATTGTTTCCATATAGTTGAAGTTATTTTTATGGCTTTTTTTTTTCTTCTTAATGTAAATTTTATGAAGTCTCTAGCAGTCTTTGCATACTTGTACCAGAGAATAGTGGGTTTAAGGTTTTCAGTGGCTGAATTATAAGGAAAGGACCAATAAACTTGTCCTATTGGATTGGACATATGTAACTTTTTTTTTGGACATATGTAACTATTGAATGGTTTGTTATATGTAATAATTGTCAGAAGTCTAAATAGCATAATGTTGGTGTTAGGAAGAGCTTACCAAAATATTTTTAATTAGCAGATTATTTTAGGCCAGGGGTCAGCAAACAATAGCACGTGGGTCAAATCCAGTTACTGCCTGTTTTTGAAAATACAGTTTTATTAGAACACAACCATGTTTATTTTACTTATTGTCTTTGGCTGCTTTTGTGCTTCAGTAGCACTGTTGAGTAGTTGGGCAGACCTCTGGCCTACAAAACTTAAATATTTATTATTTGGTCCCTTACAGAAGGTTGCTGACCCCTGTTCTAATCCAGTCAAATTTCTTGGATTTCTGAGTTTTTGCTAACTTTTTTCAGTGCTAGTTTTAGTTTATGTATAGCCTACAAGCATTAATAAGTCATTTAATTATCCAGTGGATCTTATTTCTTTTTTCTCTAACAGTTATGGCTGATTGTCCTCACACGATTGGTGTTGAATTTGGTACAAGAATAATTGAAGTTAGTGGCCAAAAAATCAAACTGCAGATTTGGGATACAGCAGGACAGGAGAGGTTTAGGGCTGTTACACGAAGCTACTACAGAGGAGCTGCAGGAGCGCTTATGGTGTATGATATCACTAGGTAAGAGATTAATAGTTTTTCAAACTTCATACTTGAGAAAAGAAATCTACTTTAGGCAGTGTGGGTTTTTTTGTGTTTTTTTTTTTTTTAATTAGGCATTCTTTAGTTTGTGATCATGTGATTATAAATGAGCTTATTTGGGGTTTATGGTTTCTTCTCTGCATTGTTGTGTAAGACTCAATGTAACATGTTGATTTCCTTTTCTGAAAGTGGATATGGCTGAAGAAAAACTTTAGGAGGTGCTGGTGGAGCTAATAGAAGAATACTATTCTGAAAAGCAGCATCAGTTCAATTATTTGAGGTGAAATAATATTTTATACCAAACTTTGCTCTTTTCACGTCAGTAGAAAGCACGCAAGCCTTGAGGAGTCACTCTATTCAGGCTCTGGTGTTAAAGTTGACGTCTTTTCAAAATAAGGTCAGGGAAGGAATTAAGTAGTTTTGCTAATCCAGAGATGGTAGATTATAAAAAGTTCTTATGTGTGCATCCAAAGGTGTTTAAGGTATTCATTTACTTAAATTCTTTTTCTAAAATGGATTGATATGGTTTATATACTTCATGTAGTAAGATTAAATTTATTTCAGCTTGGCTATTTCTGGAAACTAAAAGCACTTGATACAAAGTAACAAAACTGGACCATAAATATTTGGCTTCAGAACACAGGGAAAATGGTGCCACTTCATTAAATGGTGCTAAGCTAGAAAATGAACTGGATCACCTTTCGTGCTAATGCAGAGTGCCAGTTTATAGTGGTGTGACTCTTGTCTTTTGTTTTTTTTTTTTTTTTTTCTAAAGATTTTATTTATGTATTCATGAGAGACACACAGAGAGAGGAGAGGCAGAGACACAGGCAGAGGGAGAAGCAGGGTCCATGCAGGGAGCCCGATGCGGGACTCGATCCCAGGACTCCAGGATCACGCCCTGAGCCGAAGGCAGATACTCAACCGCTGAGCCACCCAGGAGTCCCTCTTGTCTTACTTTTTGGGGGGAGGTAGGAATAGGTGAGTGGGACCAAATGATAATTAGACTTTCAAGCGTATTACCTTTTGGGAAATGCTTTATACTGTTTCCTCTTCAGGAGTCACGATACAGTGTACTCATTAACATATTAGTTCTGAGTAGTTCTTCCTGAGATGTTCTGCAGTAGAAATTTTCTTTTTTTAATATTTTAATTTATCCATGAGAGAGAGAGGGAGAGAAAGAGAGAGAGGCAGAGACACAGGCAGAGGGAGAAGCAGGCTCCATGCCGGGAGCACGACGTGGGACTCCATCCCAGGTATCTCCAGGATCAGGCCCTGGGCTGAAAGGTGGCGCTAAACCACAGAGCCACTCAGGCTGCCCAGTAGAAAAATTCTTTAACTTAGTTTAGTTTGGTGTTTCCTAAGCTTATTTTATTGGAGAACACCTTGGGAAATGTGGACTTAGAATAACAATAGTGGCTGATTGTAATTATACTGCTTTTGAAGTTCATTGAGTTCCAGAATTGGGCGATCTCAGGGCAAAACAGACTGAAATAGCCTTAATCCTCTTCTCTCTAGCCTGGCAACTGGTAACATGATAAGTAAATAGTTTTGTGGGAAGAATATTAAAGAACCTGGCCGTCTCTATAGGACATACTAATGAGGGATGCATTCCCGAAGACTTCGCATAATTAAAAACCCTGTTATTATTAAATATAAATGTGGTAGTATGTACTTAAGAATGTATCAAAATGTACTTTGTATTGCGTTGTGCAAGTGTGCTTGTGTTCTTCCCCACCCCTATCTTTACTAATAATATAATTGGTATGTAACAGTGTGGAACTTTAAGGTCTACAGTGTGAGGATTTGATATATGTATATAGTTTGCTTTTAAACATAGCTTTTAAGCATAGTAAATACTTTTGGTAAAATTTGTGTCTGTTTGGGTCATCGGAAGTACTTCTGGTGGAAACAACACAAATGTCTATCAACTAAGGAATAAACAAATGGGTGTATTGGTAGAATGAAATATAATTTGACCGTTAAAAGGAAAGAAACCGATAAATGCTATAAAGTGGATGAATCTTGAAAACATTTTGCTAAGTGAAAGAAGCCAGATATAAAAGGCCACATGTTGTATGATTCCATTCACATGGAGTATCCAGAATAGGCCAATTCATGGAGACAGAAAGTGGATTGCCAGGGGGTGAAGAGTGAGTGCTAATGGGTACAGAGTTTCTTTTGGGGTTGATAAAAATGTTCTAGAATTAGAAACTGGTGATCATTGCACAGCTTTAGGATATATACCAAAAATAGCTACATTGTATACTTTAAAAGGATGAGCTTTTATTGTATGTTTATTATATCCCAGTAAAAATATTACTGAAAAAAAAAAGTACTTCAGGCTTTAGACATGCTTTATTGATATATTTCATAGTGACATTGATGTTGCATCCATGACACGGATTTTTTGCTTTTTTCTCTATTCCTTGACATTTTGCAAAGTTGAAAGTTCTGCTTTAATAATACTTTTTATTTTTAGCATTACACATAATTGTTACAGGATACTTCCTAAATTGACAGCATAGTTTATCATGGCAGTTTGGCAATAGCAGTTGTTTGGTGTGTCATTTAACATCCTTGGAAAGTCAGGGATGTTTTTGCACCTTTTTTTTTTTTTTTAGCACTATTACCACTAATTAATGAATATTGGGATGCCACTGTATTTATAGATTTGACATAATGGTGAATTTTAGGTTAATAGCAGAACAATTACTAGAAGTATTAGCAGAGGTTATGGACACGTGTAAATAATATAGTTTATGTGATCTTGATACTTAAAAGGATGTGTAGATTTTTGTTTACCAAAGTGGTGACAGTTTGTAAATCACTCTTGATGCCAGCTTTGACATTTTAAAACGTATCAAAATCAGTGTATTTTTGGATTTGTGCTATTTAAGTTTTTGTGCACAGAGTAGGGTAAATATATTATGTAAAAGCAAGGTAGGCCAGTACTACAAATATTGAACAGTAAAGTGATACGGCTTGTGCTTTTTAAAAATATTTGACCATTAGAAGATTTTACTTAGAAAATTTTAAAACATTGGGGAAATGTTACTTTTATTTATTTGACCTTTTTTTTTTTTTTTTTTTTTTTTACAGTTAGGTGGTGATTTGTGTGTAACATAGTTTAGCACAGTAAAAAGAGAATCTTACAACTTCTTTTCGGTTCCCCTTGGGAAAGGATTGTTTGGAATATCCAGCTTTACATGGGTACTGGCAGCTGGAGTTCATGGAGTATATTCACAAGGCTAAATTTGAAACACTTTGAGGACACTATGTGCATAAAGGGTTCAGGGCCTGGCTCTGAAATTATTCAAGTCTTTGTGGGCTTCTGTTTCCTCACCTGTTAAGTGAGTAAGATGGATTAGTGTTCTGTGATTGTATATAAATCAGACATTTTTAACTTTCAAAAATTTTATTTGACCCCTTTGGTGAAGTCTTACAAATATTAATATTCTGCTATATATAAGATTGTAAAATACTTGGATTTGCTTGCTCTCTTTGGGCCTATTTGCTGCAAATGAGCCTGTGAGTTTCTAAACTCTTGCTTGGAGAAAGTGGAGAAATACGGTAGTCTGAATCCCAGAATGATTTAGTTGCTGGTAAATAAGAGTACAAAGTTAGAATAAACTCACTCTAATATCTGGGGGCTTGAATTTCCAGTCAGATAAAGTGCCTTTTTCAAGCCAGTTTTTGTTGTCATAGTTAACTTTCTCTTGGAAGAAAGGTCTGTAGTCAGGTGATCGTCTTAGTTTCTAGGATAGAAACTTGAAGAAACTTGAAGAAAACAGATGCAAACATGTTTGCCATTGAACATATCATTTGTTAGACATTTTGGTATTTTTTCTCCCATTTTGTGATTGAAAATATAAATGATTTACACATAATCTTAGTTTTTACTTCAGATGGGAAATTCTGAGTTCAGAATTGTTTCTGTTAATTTTTTGTTGTTGTTCCTCGCCTCCTTATTGGTCTGTTCAGGAACGTGCTTTTAAATGTAAACAGTTTACTTCTGATACGTGATTAGCAAAGCTGTTGGATGTTGATTTATTTATTTAAAACAAATAATAGATTTGGCTAGATTTTTAGAAAGTTATGTATTTTTACATTCCACAGGTTTTGATGAAAAGTGACTATTACATATATTTATTTGAAGTTTCTTTTTTAAAAAATTGAAATGGTAGTTGTATGTAGTAGTCACAAATGTAAACTTTAATTTTTGCAGAAGAAGTACGTATAACCACTTAAGCAGTTGGTTGACAGACGCAAGAAATCTCACCAATCCAAATACGGTAAGTTGAATAAAATCTATTTATACAGAACATTTTAAGATCTATGCTAATCCCAAACGGAGTCAATTGCTAGTAGGATTTTTGTATATGAGTACTGAGAATGGGAGAATATTTAATTTTTAAAGTAATTGAAGAGAAGTTAACTTTTTTTTTTTCAATATAATTACCCCAGGTTTTGAATCTTATCTTCGGTTTTTGTCCGTGTTTGTGGTTAAAAAAAAAAAAATGTTTTGAATGAGGTGGTGATTTTATGTCAGGTGGAGACCATGAAATCTGAAATAATCAGTTTAAAATGGATCTGCATTTGTTTCATAAAAAATTAACCATTAGAAGAAAAACTGGGCAAAGTATAGAGATCTCTATTTCATGACAGCTGCTTGAGAATCTACAATTATCTCAATAAAATTTCAGTGAAAAATAGAGTTCTGCCTGCTTAAAAAAATTAGTTTTTTAATTAAAATTTTTTTCTTTTTAACAAAAAAAATCTCAACTATACTTCAGTAAATAATTAAAAATAGATTTGGAAAGTAATCATTGTGCTATATTTTCAAATTGCAAATTTTAAAAGTTTTTTTTTAATGAAAAGAAAAATTAGCTTCTTAGCCAGACTGAGAAGATATTGAGGTTTTAAAAGCCAGCTACCATGGTGGAGTCTCAGTATCCAAAGATAATGTGGGTCCTTGGCCCACAGCATGTTAATGGCCTAGTAAGGAGGTAGCTGTGTGTATACAAATAACTGTGCTGAGAAGCAGAGTGAAATAGGAGTTAGAAATAGAGCAACCGGTGTGTGTGTGGCTGGAAGTGCCCAGGATAAGCAGTGCCGTCTGGAGAAACCAGCTTTGCAGGAAAAGTGGTGTTTGAGCTGGGACTGTGGAGGTGAGCACGATTTTAGTAGATGCTAAAGGGGGCATTCCGGGAATAAGTGAGGAAAGTCACTGAGCTGTGACTGACCAAGGCCTGTGGCTCACTTAGCTTTTGTACTTCACCATCTAGCAGAGGTCAGATTGAATAAATAGGTAACCAGTGGCAAGATTGGCTTTTATCAGGGAACAGCAATAAATTGTACTAAAAGTTAACATGATTTGCCCCCCCCCCTTTTTTTTAAAGATTTTATTTATTCATGAGAGACACACACACACACACACAGTGGCAGAGACACAGGCAGAGGGAGAAGCAGGCTCCATGCAAGGAGCCCGATGTGGGACTTGATCCCGGGACTCCAGGATCACGCTCTGGGCTGAAGGTGGCGCTAAACCACTGAGCCACCCAGGCTGCCCTGATTTGCCCTTTTTTGGCGGGTAAAGGTTTGTTTATTTTAAAGAGCTTGTGAGTGGGAGAGAGGGAGAGGGAGAGAGGATCCTTAAGCAGGCTCCCTGCTGAGTGTGGAGTTGACTCCGGCTCAGTCCCATGACCCCTAAGATCACGACCTGAGTCAAAATCCAGAATCGAAAAACAAAAACAAAACAAAAAAGACAAAATCCAGAATCGGCCACTTAACCGACCCAGACACCCAGGTGTGCCCCAACATGATTTATAAAGCCAGGGACTGTGCCTGCAACCTATCCTGGCTTCATACCCATTATCCCCTTAAACCCACTGTAGGTGTACGTTCAACTATAGATAAATGTTCATAGCAGCTTTATTTACAATAGCCAAAAATTGGAAACAACCTAGATGGTCAGCAGTAGGTGAATGATTAAGCAGTCTGATACATTCATAATATAAAACACTCCTCAGCTTTATAAAGAAATGAAATGATACATACGGCAATTTAGATGGGTCTCAGGGGCATTGTGCTGAGTGAAAAAGTTATACTTACGAGATGACTTACTGTAGGATTCCATTTATAAAACATTCTCAAAAAGACAAAACTGTAGAGGAGTTAGCATTGTTGCCAGGGGTTAGCAAGTGGGGGTGAAGGGTATGAGTGGTGTACCCTGAGCACAGCACAGAGCATTCTTTCTAGTGATGGAACAGTTCTGTATCCTGATTGTGGGGACCCAAACCTGTACCTGAAATAAAATTGCATAGAACTGTACACACACACACACCAGCACCCCTGAACTGCACACTTTAAATGAGCAAATTATGTTAATCAGATCTGTACAGCTGTACAGCTGGTGAGATCTGAGTAAGGACATAGATTGCACCCCTCAGTTTGCAGGGTTTGAGCCTGTGATACGCTATCAGGAGGCTCGGTAACGGGTGTACAGAAGCTGTCCTCTTGTCTGTGATTCTGTAGTTATCTCAAGAAATCTGTTAAACAAAACTCACTGTAGAGGGTGCTCAGAGGAATATGACAACAAATCATCCGTATCCTTCCTGCCTCACTTATGCCTCTTTGAATTTTACCAGATCTTCAGAAGAAACTGTTAGGGCGGGAGAACCTTGCCCTTCAGGATTCTTCTGGCTTGTCTAAGAAATAAGTTGACAGTTGATACAAGTTTCTGGAGATGGGAGTCCACCCCCTCTTCCGGTACTGAGAGGGAAACGCCCTTACAGTTGGGGATTTTTCTTGTAAATGTAGATGTCTCTTGAAGCATAACTTTTGGGTTTCCAGAGCTTCACTTGTGTCTGCTGCTGCTTAAAAACAAGCCAGCTTTAAATAATCAGTAATTCCAAAGAGGTATATCTGGGGATGGCAAAATTTGCTCCCCTACAGAAGAAAATCTCTTCAAGTCCGGCTCAAGTATTATATTTCCTGTAACATAGCCTACAGTTTCTGTGTAGAAGTTACGTACTTCCCCATGTTGGTGGTGGTATATTTTGTACCTCCGTCTGGTTAGCGCACGCACCACTTTTATGTCTGCTTTCAGAATGATGGGAAGCACCACTTGGAAATTCTTAAGGAATTTGGAGAGGAGGCAGTGTTTCCATTCAGCAGATTTTTAAACTTCTTTTAAGAAAAATGCCTTTTACGAACAGCTTTGTTGAGATCTGATTAACATAATTTGCTCATTTAAAGTGTGCAGTTCAGGGGTGCTTGGGTGGCTCAGTCAGTTAAGCGTCGTCCTTCAGGCTCCAGGGTCCTGGGATGAGGCCCCACATCTGGGGGGTCTGCTTCTCCCTCACACTCTCTCTGTGCTCTCCCTCTCTCTCAAAGCTTTAAAAAAATGTGCAGTTCAATGTTATTTTTTAAAAATTTATTATGAAGTATAGTTGACATACAAAACATTTCTTGTTTTGAGTACTTGTCTTATGGTGGCCCTGTACTAGGCCGTTGTGACTTTTTCAGTGTTGATTTAAGAAACAAACTGATTTCCTTTTTAAAGTTTTTTTTGTTTTTTTGTTTTTTGTTTTTTTTACCTTCTTCTTTAAAAGACTAGCAGACTCCATGTAAAAGCCTCTTCCCCTCCACAGTGGGCCCTTGTCCACATTGAGGAATGCTCACGTTCGTTACACTGCGTAGGTGTTCTTGCTCAGGGTTTTTACATTCAGATACAATGGACATTGGACATCATTTTTGGAAACAGGTGGGCCCAGGGGCTGTAGTTTCAACATGAGAAAAATTAATGGTGGAAATCACTTTTGGTTGAAACCATCTTGGATTACCACATCTGTTTGGAAGGGAAAGGAGTCAAATAAGTTTATATATAGACAGAGACAGTTTATCCCTAAATCGCTCCCCCGCCCCGGCCCCTGAAATCACCATAAAGATCAAAAAGCTGTTTCTTCAAGGCTGTGAACTTTTTTCTTCGAACTTTGCAGAGCTGCCTTTAACTTTGGCCTAACTTCACTTACATAAATGATTCCCAAGTGAGTGTCGTTGTGTGTGATATTTTGCTTTGGATCTGAACCCCCTGCATATGTGCCCCCCTACACCGTCCTCCCACCACCACTTCCCCACGGAACAGACGCTTGTTTTCAGTTGCTACAAGCTTAGTGCTGCGAGGGCTAGTGGAGAGGGGGACAGAATTTGAAGGTCACAGTTGGGGGTTTCTGCCTGGGTTCTGATGTCCTCCTACCACCCGCTCACTGACCTTCGACAAGGCCCTTTGTCTTATTTGAGCACTACTTGCCTTACCTGGAGGAGCTGAACTGGTAGTTTGACTTTTTGAGGGTCCTAGAGACTGGGGAAAACCATGAGCCTCCTGTTCTTGGTTACAGCATCCTCTGCTTAATTTCATGGATCCTCCGATCCCCTGGAGCTAGTCCACGGACCCTCTGTGATCTTACTCAAATCAGAACCTTTGGCCTGGACCAGGGGTTCCTTATGGGCTGTATTGTTTTTGGATGGCTTGCGAACTAAGAATGGATTTTACATTTTTAAAAAGTCATTAAAAAAAAAAAGTATATGCAGAGACCCCATTTGGGCCCACAGACCTGAAATACACACTTTTGGCCTTTTACAGAGTTTGTCAACCCATGGCCTACATAATTGCTGACCTCTCTCCTAATAGGACGGACTTCATGATTCTCATCTCTCTCTGCTGGGTGATTGCTGATACTTGGTTTCCTTTTAGGCCCATGGGGCTGGGTTTTTTTTGTTTGTTTGTTTGTCAAAAATTTTGGGGTTTCAGAATTTTCATGGTTGATTTTAAATGGTTGCTTTTATTTTAAGATGTCTTTCTTTTGGTCACAAATTAGGTAATAATTCTCATAGGAAATAAAGCAGATTTGGAGGCACAGAGAGATGTCACATATGAAGAAGCCAAACAATTTGCTGAAGAAAATGGTGGGTTTAAGACTTTTAATGGCTTTTTTGGGGTCACACCTAGAATGTCTAAGGAAAGGTGGGATTTTGGTACTGTAGATTATTTGACACTTTTAATGCCAACTACTTTAATCTCAAGAATGAGGAAACAAAATGTGTGTCTATTTGACGTTCCTTCGTGTTGGGGGGTAGTGCACGTATTTAATGACCAACATAAGGGCCCCTCCTTGCCTCCCACCCTCCTCTCAAACTAACGTAATGTTCTGTAAAATACTGTGATAGGAGTACTGATAGGTGATGGGAAATTCTTACTCAAATGTCATTGAAGAAAATGCCCTTGTGAATTAATGTGAAATGTCTTAATCATAGTCTGAATTTTAATTTTTAGGCTTATTGTTCCTTGAAGCAAGTGCGAAAACGTAAGTATGGCTAAAATGAATCATTTTCGGTTACATTCAAACTTCTCAAAGTAGAACCAGACATGTGGAAAATGAATAATAATGTGTACATGTGTAATGTGTATGGTGGGAAAAACAGTAAGCAGGCATCCCTTTGCTTCCTGTTTAAAAGTAGTATTTTTTGCTACTTCACCTAAAAGATTGTACCCTGATTGTGCGCGCGCCCCCCCACCCCCCCACCCCGTAAATGAAATTGTGTTAGCATTTCAAAAGTGTTTGACTTTCACAACTGTGGTTGAGTTTGGCATCCTGGACTCCAGCTTGGTCAATCTGTTTATTTAATACTTCTGATTAAAAAGTGTGGCTTAAGGAAACAATGTCTAAGAAAAATCAGAAGCATAATTAATGTTTTCTAATCGTTATTCCATGTCCATTGTTGAACCCAGGGCTCCCATCAGAGTTCATTTATTAAGCCAAGAATTCCTTGCCATGGTGAGAAGCTAGCCCCTTTCTGTTTAGCTTCATCCCTGTTGTTAGTACTCAGAGACCCGAAGTGGGAACGTGGCCGAGCATGACTGTATCGGCATCACGTGATAAGAACAGCATAGTCGATGCCTGGCTCGTCAAACCATACGAATCTGGAACCTCGTTCCTGTTTGGAGTCCCTTCCTGTTATTAGTTAATGTAAAACATTGTAATGATTAGAACACATCCAGTTATCCAAATGGGGTTTGTAGAAACGGCTCTTAGCACCGCGTTTATGTGCTCTCCACAGAAAATATTTCCCTGCGTTGTTCTCTTAGCTCGGCCTTGGTAATCTCTTATTAGATGACAGTGGCTAAGTTGAAGACATCATGGCAGTTGGCGAAAGGTTAGCAAAAGGCCAGTGTACAATGTCTTACCGTTTGTGCGAAGCTGTGATTCTCGAATAAAGTTGTCCATTGCCTCGTAGGGGGGAGAATGTAGAAGATGCCTTCCTGGAGGCTGCCAAGAAAATCTATCAGAACATTCAGGACGGAAGCCTGGATCTGAATGCCGCCGAGTCTGGCGTACAACACAAACCTTCAGCCCCCCAGGGAGGCCGGCTAACCAGCGAACCCCAACCCCAGAGAGAAGGCTGTGGCTGCTAGTGACCTCTTTGCCGTCGCTCCCATTTGACCTTTCACCTCTGTCTGTTGGAAGCAGTTCTTTTTACTGCCTCATTGTCTTCTGTACATCTTACTGGGTTTAATTAAAAAAGAAAAAAAGAAAAAAACAACTCTGTTGTAAAAACAGTTTAACACAATACTAAACTGCTAAACAACTAGATGTAATCAGGTTATCAAAGGCAAGTAGAGTAATAAATCTCTCCTGCATGGTAAATCTAGACTTTTTTTCCCCTTGATTGTCCTCGTGATAGGTATGTCACCAGTACATGATTCACACTGAGCACTGATGCTGGACTTCAATGATTTTTATCCTTCCCTCTTTTTGGCAAGGCTTCGTCTTACCGTATGGTTTAAGTTGAGGGTATCTTGAGCCTTTCTCCCCATCTTTACTGTTCGAGTATGTCTGTTGTAACCGATACGTTTATTGCTGTGAAACGACTCCCGATAGAGAATGGTTCTATTACTGCTTTCGTTGTTTCCGTTGGATACGTTCTCCTGTTGTGTGGGTGGCATTTTTCTCGTGGAGGTTTGCTTCTGTCTCAGCCTTGCGCAGGGAAAATATCCACTTCTCTTTTCTCTTGTGCTTAATTAATAGCTTTATCCCTTTTTTTTACACCATTTTATCCTTTTCTCTTTAGCAGAAAGTAAATATGTATAAAATTTGAAGGAACCGAACTAACAATACATTCTGTGTATATTATTTTAATGAAGAAAATAAATTGATTACTGGCATTGGAACAGTATAAAATACCAGTTTGTACAGTATGACCTGTATGTGACCATGTTACTCCCTCCGTTTCACACAAGGAAATAGACGCGACTGCAGTTCGCAAGTCCCCCCGGCCCCGCGCCTGGGGACGGGTGCTGGGGAGAGCTCCTAGCGCGAGAGGATTGACACTAGCAGATTCTGTTCCACCCTTGCACTGTGGCTTACCTGCTGATTTTCTTAACTGTTCTTGTGCAATCGACAATGTGCTAACCTGCTTTTCTCTTTGTAAACATTTTGCATTACAGGCTGCATTTCTTGCCTTACTGTATAGAAAAAGAAAAAAGGCTGGGTTTCTTATTGCACATTTTAAGCTAATTTTATACCTTTATCTTCTTGGAATGGTGAGATTGTGTACCGGTCAGTCAGAACCGCAGGTCTGCTGTTAAGGGATTTTAAATTGTGCATTTTTAACACTACAGTGAAATGACTGGGGACCTCCCTTGCGTTGTTCGTATGAGGGGCTGTTTTGTGTCCTGTTGGCATAAATCGTTTTGTAAAAGGGAAAGTGCTTCTGCCGGTGTTTCGGTGCTCGCGGCGGAAAGGATCCTGTATCTCAAGGGAAACGGGACAGCCGACCTGTTTACTAAGTTTTTTGCATCTTTGGGTTGATTCCTGATCGAGCTTACGGTTCAGGTGGAGAACTGAGCTTGTCTGAAGTAGGAGGTAAACCCCGGTACGTTCTACGGACTCACTCAGCTCCGCTGCTGTGTTTAAAATACACATTTTAAATCCCTATTTACAGACACTAAAGTAAAATAAAAAATACGGCTTTCTGGGTTGTAAACATGTGGTAGTACTGGAGTGTTGTATAGTCCATGTTAAATAAAAGCCAAAACTGGAATGTGCAGAAAATAGGATCTGGTTAATTTGTGGACTCATCTTTATTTTTGTCTTTAACTTTTTTAAAAACGAGATTCCTGGAGTAGGTCGGTATATTCTGTTAAAGAGTCACAGTGACCCATTTTGCTTCTTACCCTGTTGCTTCACAAGGGACTTGCCCGGGGACCATGACCTGCTGCTGTGTTCACGGCCGCCGCCCCACCGGGACGCCAGGTAGCAATCACAGCCCAGGACGGCGCTCGTTGAGGTGCAATACCCGACTCCCAAAGTTAGTCACGGTGGGTCTTCGTTGTTCTTGTGACAGGATCTATCCAGACTGCTGTACTCTTCATTTGATGTAACAAGATGCTATTAATCTAAATATTTGTAAATAAAGTACCTGTATCTAGATTAAGGTAAAACGGTTTGTGTGATTTCCTGAACGCCGGGCGCTCCTCCCGCTTCAGGCCCACGGTCTGGCAGGAGCGCCCGGTCCGGGTCTTGTCCTATGCGGAGGGGTCTGCGCACCGGGCCGTCGCCGCGGCCTCCGCGAGGAGTGTCAACCCCCCCCCCCCCCCCTCGTCCATGTTCGCTCGCGCCGGCGACCGCAGCGGTGCCCGAGGCTGACCTCCCCGACTGCCTGGGCCGGTTCTGCTACTCGCGCGTGGAACACCCGGCGGGGAGGGGCGGTCTCCTGCCCTCTGCCCCGGGGCGCCGCGGCTGCCTGTTCACCCCGTTGGCGCGTTCAGCGTGGGCGGTAACGCGCCCTGGGGGCCTTCCCTGGGGCTGGTGATGCTCCCGTCGCACTGGCGGGAGAGGCCGGCCCCCTGGCACGAGAGGGTCCTGCACGCTCGCTCCGCACCGGGCCGGTGGCTGTGAAGTGTGCGGAGCGCAAGACCCCGGGGCCGGTTTTATTTCCGAAACAGACGCCTCCCAGGACCTCCTGTGTGCGCGTGGGTCCCGTTCACCCCGGATCTGACGGCCCAGGCCTGGGGAGCCCGGCGGGAGCAGGAGCCCCCCCGGGGGGGGGGTAGTAGGAAGGGGGGAGAAGACGAGAATGGGGGAGGGGGCTGCGCGGACCGCCCGTGGCAGCCACGGCCGGGGAGGACCCTAAAGCTGGGTGTGGGCCGCGGACCGGGAGCGGCTCTTCCCCGACAGCTGCTATTCTTGTTTTTAGGGAAATTACGTATTTGCAGAGCCTGATGCTGAGCCATTAATGACAGTGGCTCAAAAATTTAAAAGTCCAACGGTTTGAACTTCCCACCAGGTCAGACTCTGCTGATTTCCCACCAAGGAGTGTTTCTGGTTGAGGACAAGCCCCGATCCCGGCCTGACAGCGGCGCCCTCCGCGCGGGGTCCGAGGCCTTTGTGCACATCCAAGAAACGTAACTGCACGTGACAGGCGCTTTTATCTTTTATTTTCCTATGAAAATAGATTTCCAAAAATAAAACGTGACGGTCTCCGTGAGAAAAGTCCTGAGTACACTGGCCCCGCAGCCGCCGAGTTTACCAGTTCGGGGCTTCACGTCCGCAGCCGCGGGCGCTGCTTTTACGGCAACACGTTTTCCAGGCCCAGAGACCAGCCCGGGCATCCGGGTTCCGCTCGCGGCTCTTCCCGCATGGACGCGGCTCTTCCCGCATGGACGCGCCTTCCCGTGAGCCTGGTGTCCGCGGAGGAAGCGTCCCTGCCACAGCAAGAGCCACCGTGTTGGCGGGGCCGAGGGCGCCGGGGCGGCTGCCGGGGGTCGCGGGGGGGGAGGGGGCGTCCCGGCGCCTCGTCATCCAGGAGAAGCTTAGGTGACGGCAGGACGCGCTCAGCGGGGCTCCGGGAGGCAGCACGTACCGCGGGGACGCCGGGCCTCAGGGTCCTCAGGGTCCTCAGGGTCGGTGCGCGTCCAGCCGCGGCGACGGGCCTCGGGGGAGCCGCCGGGAGCTCTGCAGGGCGGGAGACAAGGCTCGGGAGGCCTCCCCTCGCTGCGCCCCGCCCCGCCCCGCCCCGCCCCCTCCCGTCGGGGGCCTCCGCTTCTCTGTGGTTCCGGTGGTGTCGGTGTCGGGAAAGGCCCTTCCTGCCTCCGCTGCGGCCCCCGCCCCCCGCCCCGTCCTCCACCTCGGCCGCTGCCGCCTGACCCCGGCACGTGCAGCTCCCTCACGCCGCCTGCGCCCGCAGGCGCCGCACACACCAAGCCCTGGAGCCCCGGGCCCAGGGCCCCGCCGCCACCCACACACCTGCCCCCGGGGACCCGCAGGGCGACGGGGCTCGCGCTCACCTGGCTGGGCCGCGGCGGGCCGTCCTCGGCGAGGGAGCCCTCCGTGCGCGACAGGCTGCGGGTGGACGCGGAGTCCCCCGAGGTGCTGGTGACCAGCTCGCCCAGGGCGTCCACCTGCCGCCGCAGGCTGTGCAGGGAGCCCTCCGTGCGCCGCCGGCCCTCGCTCAGCACCTCGGCCTGCTTGGACATGCAGCGGCGGAGCTGGGCCTGGAGGCCGGACGGCGTGAGGCAGGCGGTTCCCCTCCCCTCCGGGCTCCCCGGGGCTGTGCATCACCTGCGCCTCCAAGGGACACCCAGGGGCGGCCCCAGAGCCACCTCCCAGGCCCCCGGAGCCAACCCCATGACCAACTCCCATCTGAGGAGCCCTCGGCCTCACACCGAGCACGTCGCTGCCCCCCCCACCCCCCCCACCGCATGTCACCTACAGCCTTAACCCCAGATCTTGGGGCACCACTGAGGCTGCACCCTACACCCCGAAGGCTGCCCACAGGGGAGCGGCCCCGTGGGCCTCACGGGCTCCCAGGCGCCACGTGTTCCGGCCCAGCGGCCTCCCGGAGACGCCCAAGCCGCCCTCTAGGTCCGCAGCCTCTCAACCACCGGGCCCTCTGATACCACCGCGGCGCTTTCCTGTCCCAAGGCCTCAGGTGTGAGCGAGGCAAAGCAGCGTCGCCCCGCTTCGAACGGACCCATGGGACCCCTGGGACCCCTGCCACTCACCAGGCGGTGCCCAGCTCTGAGCCCAAGCCCCCCCACCCCAGCACCTCCTACTGTTCTAGGGCAACCTTGAGCCGGTCCTCGCGGTGGCGCAGCCTCTCCCGGAGTGCCTCTCCCCGCCACTGTTCATCCTTTTCCAGGGGGGAGGGACACATCAGAGTCCCCGCAGCCCCCCCCCCCGCCCCCCAAGCTCAGGGGGCCGCGGGCGCAGCCTTACCGCCACGTGAGCCTGACCAAAATTCAGTTTCTCTTCGCAAGATGATGGTCTGTCGCTCACGGTAAACGGGAAATTCTCTTTCAAGCTCTCCAAGCCTCCGCCAAGGTTCTCATTCCTTTCCAGAAGGGCCTCCAGGTCCGCTGGCAGTTCTGGAAGAAACTGGTTGAGATTCTTCAGGCTGGCTCGGATTTCATCTTTCACCTCAGATTTAAGTGTCTGCATCGCATCACTGATTTCCATCTGTCTTCTTTCCAAATCCTTTTGGTTTGTCATCTGAGGAGTGAGTCAAATACCATCAGGTGAAGTCGGGGACCCCTGGGAAGTGAACGGTCTCCTGTGTCACGTGCTTGTGGAACTTTCCACCCAGGACCAGACTCCCCCAGTCTAAGCGTCACCTGCCCTCAGCCTGGCTCCATGACGGGAACGGGGCTTTCTCCCGGGGTCAGCTCTTCCTTCCTGGGGATTTGGGCCACAATGACTTGTTTCTGGCATAAAATCTAACATTTCAACACAGTTCTCTTGGACGTGGTAAAATTTCATGAAGAACTGCCGTTTTTCTTCTGAAAACTAACATACGGAGGGAACTTGCTGAACTTAGGGGGATTTTAAAAGTACAAATGCTGTTTCCTTGTGGAGGTGCATTTCTAAATTTCAAGTCTACAAACACATTTCACTTAAAGGACATTGTCATCCTCGGCTTTGACAATCTCCATGAAGAAATACTCCTGTGAAAAGAACTATCCAAGAAGGGCAACCTGTCCGACGGAGCCCAGCGGGGAGGGCACCGGGGGAGCGGGGAAGGGGGGAGCGTGGCCCCGGGGGCGCACCTGTTTCCTGAGCTCCATGTACTCGCGCTGCATCTGGTTGAGCTCCCTCATCAGGCGCCGGGCCCGCTCGTGGTTGTCCTGGGCCACCTGTTCGATGGTTGCCATCTCCCTCTGCATGCAGCTGTTCTCCTGCTTTTGCTCCTAGCGAAGGGGGAGGGGGAGGGCAACGATGGACAAAAAGGTCTCCAGAGCCTTCTCTCCCAACCGCACGCCCCCCCCCCCCAGCGCGGGGGGGGGGGGGGTGCTGCTCTCGCCTTTGTGCCCACGTGGCCGGCTCACATGGCCCCTGCTCCTGCCAGCTGGGCTCCCCCAGACGTGGGCAAACCTACCACCAGCTCCAAGACGGAGTTGTGCACGCAAATACACCAGAACCGACCTTTGCGTAGGGACTGGGTGGACAGGTGATTTGTTTTCTCGACGCTCAGAAGCAGCGAGCTTTAGTTTAAAAATCTAAATGCATTATTTCCTCGGAGGCTGCAGGGCAGCAGGCACTCACCAGAAGGTTCTTCTCCAGCTGGCTCCGCTGGATCTTAAGGGCTTCCTTCAGGCTGGCCACCTGCTTCTCGGCTTTCTTTCTTTCCGTCAGGAACTGGTTCCGCAAGAGGCTGAAGTCCGCCCTCATGGAGTCCGTCTCCTTCTGCAGGGCCAGCAGCTCGTCTGACTTGGCCAGTAACTGCTGCTCCCGTTCTGAAAGCTGTCGCTCTGAAATGAGCATTTTCAGTTTAGCCAGAGGCCCTGGGTGGGCTGCGGGCGGGCTGCGTCATGGCGTGCCACCCACGCCGGCTCCCCGGGTCTTCTACGTGCCCCGACCCACATCACCCCAGAAAGAGGCCCACAGGAAGGGGGCTCCTGGCACAGCTGGGTCCTGCAGGGCCGGTTCCGGAGCGACACACAGCTCCTGCCTTCCCTCTGAGCGTGAGACCAGGGAGAACGATCCCAGGGGCAGGGCACATGCGCACACGACTGAAAGGCTTTCTGTGCGCCTGACCGCTAACCCAGGGAGGTGCGCCGACACCCCTCCTTCACGGGAGGCAGCTCGGTGGAAAGATCACGGGCACGAGCCCGGTCTTCTACAGGAGGCGCCTACTTCCCAGTGTTCAATGGGAATCTTGTAGGCAAACATGTAGGAAGCACACGGTGAGGACTCGGTAAGTTGTGCTTAAAAAGAACCGTGACGTAAAATCCATGTTTCTAATCACGCTCTTTGGAGCAACACCCCGTGTAGACTTCACTTCCACATGTCTGCTGTGGACAGACTCAGCACATCTGGCGAGTTTCACTTTCACCACGAAATGGTTGGGTCTGAATGGACCAAGAGTTGCGGGGAAAAATTAGGAGTCCTAACCCTTTCACTGAGGCCACCGCAGGGAAAAGAACATTTTCTGAGCATTATTAAACCCCGAAGTAAGAAAGAGAAAAGATCATTTACTGATGTGGGAACAATCATTTACCCTGGATTCCCACGTCAGTGTCACGGATACACGGCTCAAGAGGGAGCCAACCGACACGACAGCAAGTACCTAGTATTTTGGTACCATTCACGACGTCCAATTGGGACCCAGACAGAATTGGTAATATTGTTTTCTGATTGGCTGAGATGAAATGGATCATTGTTTCCTAAGCTCAAAACAGTGTGCTTCAGCGAAAGCCTTCAAAGTGCCTTCTGGAATTCCTTTGCCTTAACGTCTCTCCCTGTGGCAACATTCTCGAAGGTGGCAATATGGTGAAGTCAAAGACCTCACAGTCTCAGAATCAGATCCCATTTCCACAAAAGACAAATGCCCTGTGCCTCTGCGCCTGTTGTCACCTCTCACGGGCTAGCAGGATCCACCAACTGGGCATTCCTCCCGGCGCACCTCTGGGCCATGGCCAGGCTCTGGGTCTCCTCGATACACCTGACAAGACAACCAGCGTGCCCCGCCCCCCCGCAGCGCCATGTTCGGGAACACGTACTGGTCTGGGAGAGCGTCTTCTCCAGGGTCTCGCTCCACCTTCCCTCCTCCTGCAAGGTCCTGACACGCTCCTCAGCCGCCAAGAGCTTAGCGAGCACCTGGTCCAGCTTGCCTTTCTGCTCCATCAATTCCTTTTCCAGCTGTTGCTGCTGCTCCTTCAGAGTCACTTTACTAGCTTCTAACTTTTTTTCTTCACATTCTCGCTCTTTCTGGAGTCTCTGAAACATCTTAATAGAGAACCACCTTAGTCATAAAAGAACAAACACAGCATGTCCCAATGAGGGAACCGTCATGGACACTAGCCAGGTTCCAGCTCAAGAGAAAGCAGGAGAGGCTCACAGGGACAGACCGGGAGTTCCCTTTACCGAGGCAACTGTGCCAACAGCTCCCCGCCGGCTCGAGAGGGGGTTCGTGCAGCGGGTGGCCTGGCGCCATCCAGATTCTCTACGGGACCGGCGTTCTGTGGTCTTAATGGTCCATAGACACTACTCCCCAGAGAGTCAGAGCGCGGGGTAAGATCCCTCCCGGCTAAGCGGGTAGCCCAGGGAGCTAGCCCCACGGGGGGATCCTCTGCACAGCCTCTGCCCGGGAAAAGCTCACCCGAGTGACACTGGGATCCTTGCTGTAAAGTCATAAACGTGTAGTACCATTTCTTGTTGGGCGAGCTTCGCCTCGTTTCCTTCAATCTCCTTCTGAAGCCCTTGAAGCTGTTGCTGCTTTGTCTCCCCTTCTTTCTGGCAGTCTTCAAACTTCTTCATCCATTCACCCACGTCCTTCTCGAGCCTGGTCTGTTCGCTGAGCAGTGCGTCCTTGCGCTTGGTGGTGCGGAGCACCTCCTGTATGTGAAAGAACAAATGGAAACTACCCACAAAGCCTTCTGTTCTGGGGCTGCCAGTGCCCCTCCTGGTATCAGCCAAGTCTGACACAACAGGCACCAAAGTCCCACATCCTTTATTATCCCAACAAACTTATTTTAAGGCACCCAGACTACAATTTAATCATCAGCTTTTCCTCTTTTTAGTATCTGAAAAGTAAGATGACAGAAGATGTCACAACCTAAGAGGCCCAGTTCTTCTGAACTTTAGTTGCTTCGTCACTGAGGTGGGAATAAACAACACCCACCTCCAAGAGTGCTAGGAAGATTACGGAGAGCTGTGAATAAGGCTTAATTCTAATGGAAAATGAACCTAAAAGTCATGGTGTTGTTACTATTTGGGACATTTTTGTGGGCTGAAAAAATGACAAAATAAATTCTTTTTTCTGCAAGGAACCCAAATTAAACATTTTTGAAAACATTACTGTATTTCTAACAACACAGAAAATATTCATTAGAGCTCATGTAAGAAGCTTTTAAAGATGGAATACTTTGTTCTAGACATCTCAGAAACACTGAGTCCTAAAGGCAGCTGGAAGGATTCAGAGGTCTAATCCAACCTCTAATTTACATGGTGTGGAAACCGAGGCCCAGAACTTGCTTGAGGTCCTTTGAAACTCAAATTATATAGCACTATTCTCACTGGACAACACTCGGTTATCTTCAAGGAGACTATAAGAAGTGGAAGGGTCGAGAATCAGCTCCACCGAACATCTGACAAGATGCAGGCCGGTTACTCTGAAGTTGGCCGTTCCTCTGCTGCTCAATAAGCGACCAAGTCTAAGCCCGGCCTCTGGAGGCCTGGTCTGTGCCACGGATAAGACATGGTCCGTCTGGTGCCTGGAGCCCCCACAGGGGGCTGGCCGAGGTTTTAGGCTCTGGTCTAGCCACCATCTTCCTTATTACCTTTGAGTAGAACTTTGAATCAAGAGTTCTGGGGCTAAAATAAATGAGAACATCACTGCTCTGCACCCAAAGTTTTGTGGACAGATGACTGTGTTACATCAACGGCCCTATGAGACCTGCAGGTATGAAAAGGAACCAACCTACCTGATTTGTTATTTTAACCAATTGTCTGCAGGCCTTCAAGATACAACCAGAAGATTACATTGATTAAGTTTACCTGTTCTGCTAGGTCCAAATGCTCCTGGACATCAGCTAGTTCCTTCTGTAATGAGTTTACTGCTTCTTGTTTTTCTACAGAAATAACATTTACATTACATAAATACTTGTATGCATTTTCTAAATTCCCATCAGCCCTCAAAAAAAGTAGGAACTGAATGTAAACTTCTGTTAAAGGTATGGCTACGCTGTACCATCTTATTAAAAGATCAAAAGAAAGAGTTAACATGTACAACCTGGGCTTGGAGCTCAGGTTTTTAGATTTACATGTTCAAAACCTTCATAATAAAAAAAATTATAGATAATACCCAGGGTTGATGATGTGCATGGTTTAAAAATGAAAACCTTCTACACTGCTGCTAGAAATATAAAGGGAGACAATCTGGGAAAAGATCTTATGTGCATGCTGGCTTTGTCACTAACCACCTCTAGGTCCTTGAGGAAGTCATTTCTCACTTAAGTCACAAGGAAACTAAGCTTAAGTTTCCTCATCTGTAAATGGGTGAAACAGTTTCTATCTCATAAAAATATGGCAAGGATTAATTAAAAAATGCATATAAAATCCTTGCATCTTGTCTAAGACACAGAAAGTGTTCAAAAGAACATTGTTAGAATTATTTAGTTAACTTCTAATCATGAATAATTACCAAGATTTGGTAATAAAGGTATTATCTGCATCTTTGTTTTTTGTTTTAGAACTATACACACACACACACACACCCTGAAGGAAAACTCTGGAAGGATAATCACCACACTGTCAACAGGAATTAGCTCTGAGGGGTGAGGTCAATAGTAACTTTTATTTCTTCTTTTTGCTTATGTTTTTAAATTGTTCTTTAAGGAACATGAACTAATTTTTTAAATAGCATTACTGAGATATAATTCACATACGATGCATTTCACCCATTTTAAAGTATGCAATTCACTGGCTTTAAGTATATTCACAGAGCTGTGCAAACATCGCTACAACCTAATTTTAGAACATTTCTGTCACTTCTAAAATAAATCCCATACCCATTAGCATGAATTATTTGGATAATAAGAAAAGCCAACAATTAAAAGAACCCAGGAGGCAGGGACCAAGGGGCAAAGACGGTTTCCATCGGAATGGACAGCAGTCCCCGTGGGGATGATCTTTGATTAACATTTCTTCTGGGAACAGCTGAGTTCTGGTTTTGTTTTTCAAGACTCTGCCTCAGCAAGACGTGAAAAAGAGCAGAGGCTGCAGAAACTCCTGATTCCAGGTATGATGATGGAGGAGGGCCACTGGGAAACCCTCCCTGAACAAGGGCCTGCGTCCTTCCCCAACAGCTGGTGGATGAGGAAGGTAAACGTCTGCTCCAAAAAGCAGGTAAGTGGACAGGCATCCGTCCTGAGTGTGCACGCCTAGACACGGCCCCTGTGTACTCGCATACAAATGCGGTTGTGCCTGGAGCCCCCTCCCCAGGGATCTGGCATTACTGTCCTGCAGTTCTACAAATGTGCACGTCTGTCTCACTAACTTTCTGTATAGTTTATGAAAGTGTTAATATAGTTTTGATAAGGGAATATTTTTAGCCTATAAAATCTGACTTCTCATCCTTGTATAATAGACTCCAAATCTGGAAAAAAACAAAAGGCTGTATACTCAGTAAAAAATAACGGGACGGGAAGGGGAAGGGGAAGCAAAGGACAGAAGGAAAGAGCCCCCCACCCCCACCCCCACACCTTGTAGCTGCTGCTGCACCACTGTCAGGTCTTGATGCAGGGAGAGCTTCTCCCTGTTTCGTTGTTCCAACTCCTGCTGCAGCTTCCTGGCGTCCAGTTCCAACTTTTCTAAGTGTGCCCGCTCCATCTTGCTGTCCTCTTCCGCAGCTGCTAGAACCCTACCAGGCCAGAAGAGTAAGTCACACCACCAAACACGAAATGTTCAAGCACACACAAGACACACGTGTGACACTTTCACAGTGTAGTTACGGACCACGAGTGATTATGAATCTTGACAAAATTTAAGGTTCTTCAACTCATTTTCAAAAGATATCTTACTTTCAGCTTTCTCAACAGGAGTTTTTTGAAAAACGACTCACTAAAGTTTTATAAAAATCAGGGATAAAAATGTGGAGAGTGGTGTGCCTGGGTGGCTCAGTCGGTTAAGTGCTGCCTTCAGCTCAGGTCATGATCCTGAGGTCTTGGGATCGAGCCCCACATCAGGCTCCCTGCTCAGTGTGGAGTCTGCTTCTCCCTCTGCTCCTGCTCCTGTGCTCTCTCTTACTCACTCTGTCTCTTGAATAAATAAAACCCTTAATATAGATAGCACGCAGAATTCTAAAAATCTGGTGATTAAAATAAATCGCTACCTTCTGATTAGTGAAAAGCAGGAAATACAATTGTCCAAAAAACAGGCGTGCGTGAGCTGTCTCTTACATGATCGGAGTCATACAGTATGGGCTTGTTTTTGTGTGGCTTTTTTCGAGCACAGTCACTTTGAGATTGGTCCATGGTGTTGTACCAATACTGCACTCCCTTTTTATTGCTGAATAATACTCTACGCTAAGGATATACTATAATTTGTCTACTCCTTCACGAGCTGATGGACATTTAGGTTGCGTCCAGGTCAAAGCTGCTATGAACATTAAAGTACATCATTCCCTGTATGAACATATGCTTTCAATTCTCATGAAAAAATAACTAGGAGTGGAATGGCTAGCTCTTCTGGTAAATGTATGTAAGAGTTTCTAAATAACTGACAGATTTTTCTCCAAAGTGGTCTAACATTTTACCCTCCCAATTGTGTCTGAAAGTTCCAAGCCAGCATCTGGCCCTTCTAATAGGTGTGTAATGATATCCCATCATGGTTTATATTTGCATTTTCCTAACAGTTAATGATGCTGAGCATCTTTTTGTGTGTTTATCTGCCATCCATTCATCTTAAGTGAAATGTCTGTTCAAATCTTTTGCCCATTTGAAAAACTGGATTGTTTGGTTTCTCATAATTGACTTAAGAGAATTCTTTGTATATATATTCTCTGGGCACAAGCTCGTTATTGTGTATTGTGTATTGAAAATTTGTGGTTGCAAAGATTCTTCTCCCAATGTGTGACAGTCTTTTCATTATCTTAACAGTGTCTTTTGAGGAGAAGTTTTAAATTTTGATGAAGTTCAATTTTACTAATTTTTTCTTTTGGACCATGCTTTGGGTGTTTAACCCGAGGTCACAAAGGTTTTTTTTCCCATTTTTTCCTAGAAGTTTTATTATATTTAAGGCTTTGCATTCATGTAAATGGCCCATTTTAAGGTAATTTTAAAGAACGGTATGGGTGTGGGCTGAAGTTCATTTTTGGGATTTTGGATATGCAACTGTTTCAGCAATATTTTTTGAAAATACCACCTTTTCTCTATAGAAAAAGAGACCTTTGCATCTCTGTCAAAATTGGTTGCCCACACTGGTTTGTGCACTGGTTTGTGCACTTTGGACCTTCGATTCTCTGTTCACTGATTGCTTTTTCTATCTTTACGCCAGTACCGGTGTTTTGATTACCACAGCTGTATACTGAGTTTTGAAATCAGGTACTGTTAGACCTAAACTTTAGTTCTGTTTCAAGGTTGTTTTGGTGCCACAGCTATAAAATTTTAGATTCTATCCTATGTCCATCCTTTGCATTTCCACATGAATTTCAGAACCTGTCAATTTCTATTTTAAAAGTTTGTTGGGATTTTGACTGTGATTGTTCTGAATCTATGTATCAACTTGAAGAGAACTGGATCTTAACAGTACTGCCTTTCTACCCATAAACAGGGATCCCCCTCCAATTTTCTAAGTTGTATCTTCCAGCATTTATTTCACCTAAAAAAAAAAAAAAAAAAAAATCTACAACACGTTATTTTATAAAGTGCTTTGGGTGGGGGGGGGAGCCTAAAAGTAAATACACCCAGAAATGCTACTGGTGAGCTGTACTGTGATACTGAATTCACGGAGTATTTATTCTTCTCCTTTTCTCCATTTTCCACTCTTTTTTTACGGCGTGCATTATCATGCTTTAGCCTTCAGGAAGGGATCTTACAAGCCTATTGGTTTTTGCTCTCACCGTGTGGTCTGTGCCAACTTCTTTTCCCAGCTGTCCTGTTTTTCTTCGAGATCTTGCTTTTCTTTGCACAAAGACTCAACACACGACTGTAATGCTCGGGTCTCAGCAGTCATCCGCTCTACTTCCTGTGTGTTCCTCTGGAGGAGCTGCTTCTGCCACTCTATCTCCCCTCTTTGTCGCAGGGCTGCCTGCTGCAGACTCTCTAATTCCAGTTTCTCCTAAATCAGATAAAAGGGAACTCACACATGCCCAGAGAAAGACTGCAGTTGGCTAAGGGTATAACGGCTTTATTACCTCCAGCACTTCAACCCGAGTCTTCTCTAATTCAGACATCTTTTGGTCGTGTTGGAGCTTCAAACCTTGCAGCTCATTGTTTTCAAGTTGCAACATGTCCAGAATATTCTTTAGTTCTAAGAGGAACAGAGCATGGTCCATGCTATTATATGAAGTTGGAAACATTTACAAAATGAAACAGAATATAATGCTGTTGAAAAAGAAATAACAGGCCATCAAAACATATATATTGTGTTGAATTAAAGGACCTAACTGTACTTTTTTTTAAAGATTTTATTTACTTGAGAGAGAGAGAGAGAGAGCGCTCAAGAGTGGGGAGAGCAGAGGCAGAAACAGACTACCCACTGAGCAGGGAGCCCAAAGTGGGGCTCGATCCCAGGACTCTAAGATCATGATCTGAGCCCAAGGCAGACACTTAACCCACTGAGCCAACCAGGCGCCCTGGAACTAACTGTATTTTAATGAAGAAAAAAAAATCCTTTAAAATACTGCTAAACATTAACTTATTAATGTTAAACTTATTAATTTGTTAAAAAATTTTAATAAAAGATTACAAAGATCTAGCTCTAAGAGCAATTACTCTATCTAAATGAATTTTAATAAAAAATAACTAGGAGAGGGACACCTGAGTGCCTCAGCTGGTTAAACATCTGCCTTCAGCTCAGGTCCTGATGCTGGGGTCCTGGGATCAAGCCCCACTTTGGGCTCCCGGCTCAGGCTCAGGCGGGAGCCTGCCTCTCCCTCTCCTTCTGTCCCTCCCCAATGCTTGTGCTCTGTCTCCCTCTCTCTCAAATAAATAAAAATCTTTAAAAAAAATAAATAGGAAAAATGTTAAAATACATAAGCTGAACTCAGATAACAACTTTTTATCTTTTAAAATAATAGGTTTTTAAGTATTGATTATACAAATATTTGCTCACTATAGAATATTTCAAGAAAAAAGTAAAAAGAAAAAAATGAAAAATGAAAACCCACTATTATCCCACCATCCAAAGATGATCACTACTGGATTTTGATGTATTTCCTTCTAGGAGGGCGCGTGCACATTCAAGTGTGCAGGTGAGGTGCACACGTGCACATGCGCACACACAGGCACACACATTTTCAAAACAAACTGGGACTATGTTCTATATTCAGTTTTACATCTATTTCTTCAGTCTTTCCATCAGCATTTTTGTATGCCATTAAATGTTTAAAGTATGGCTTTAAAATTGGCCAAGTTTCCAAATTTTATTGATATAAATTTTGCAGCAAGTATCCAATTCAGCCAGCTTAACTTGTGAGACAAGGAAATACTTACTTACTAAATAAATAAATACAATATTGCTGCAATGTATATGAATGCCTGCCCTCTCTCGGTAACCAGAAATGGGCTAAATGGTTCAATAGGTGTGACTTTTCAGAATGGAAACACTGGGGGATTGGTCCAATTTATTTTTCTATTAAACAGCCTGTTAAGTGGTCTTCCTTCTCCACACCATGGTTGGAATGATTATGACTATTTTGCTCTTAAATAAATTTCATCAATTTGAATGGCAGAAAATATCACATTCCTCTTATGATGCTGCTTTTCCTTATTCATTGTAACAAAGTCGAACTTTAAGTTTATTTCACCATTTGTATTTTTTCTGTGATCTGGAATAGAGACATTTCCAAACTCAAACTAAATTTATAGGATTGTTCTCCTTTAAACTTACCAGTTTTATGTTTAGACATTTGCCCTAAAACTACCTGAAGATTGTCTTCCTCTTTTTCAATTTCCTGCTTTATGAGTGCAAGTTGAGTTTTTTTTTCACTGATCTGGACATTCAGTTCTCCTTTCTGAAAACTGAGTTCTTCCAGAAGAGATTTTACTTCCTACGCAAAAAAAAAAAAAAAAAAAAAAAAAAAAGAAAGAAAGAAAGAAAGAAAAGTCAACTCTGTTCCACAAAATTATGACTCAAAATTACACTGAAATCAATTTTTTTTATTAACTATCTCACAAAAATTTCACAATTCTGATCCGGAAACCAGTTCAATTTTGCCTTTTATGTCAAGAACCACACAGTATTTTATTTTAAACTAACATATTTCTGTATAACAGAAATAAGGAAGGCACACATTGCCTTCATTTAAAATGCATACGCAGTATTCACTAAGTGCAGGGCAATGCGTTAGAGAAAAGGCTGACTCTGATACATCTCCTACCCTCTAGAGTCTGAGCACCTTGGGAGAAATTAGGCAAGGATCATAAACACGATCCTGAAAGACTAAGATGCCCTAGGAAATGTGCAGAGTGCCCCCAGACTCAGGAGAGAGAGACTCCTTCCAAGTCAGGAAGTCTTCTTAGTGGCATGAAGCTGAACGATGAAGAAAGGGTAGGAGCTGGACATTCCCCAGAAGAAATTCCTGGAGAAGAAATGGTACGAGAGAGGCACAGAGACAGAGAACCTCTGTGGGAGAGCTACCGCCGCAGCCACCACCCGGATGCGTACCACCACATCAAACTGATAGTACAGAGGGGTCGAGATTCTGGAATCTGTATTTGCATTTGGAGGGGGAACCAGTTAAAATATCTCAAAATAAATCTACGTCATCCTAGGACTCTTAAGAAAACCCAGTGAAAAACACACCCTAATGTGATTGCACTTCTCAGTTACTTCGCTTTCTCCTAGTCTCAGCGCTTCCTGGAGGTCAGCTTTGGCCTGGACCATGCTTTCCTGGAGGAGATGCAGCTCTTCCTTCTTGTGTCCTAACTCCCTGTCCAAGACGGCCATCTCCTGCTGCTGTCCTGACACCTGGATTCAAGAACAGGGAAGAACGCAAAGCTTGACAAAGGCCATGCAACCTTCAGTGCTTGCTGTGATGGAGACTATTGGGTCCAGCTAAGGGTAGTGGGGGCAGTTAGGAGAGAGCCTAACTGTAATGATCCCAGCCGCAGGAGTGAGGAGGGCCAGGCCGGGGGTGCATGCATAAAATATCTAACAAAGATCTTGAGTTCACATACATAAAAGCACTCAAATCATAGGAAAAACAATATGATAATAAGAATTATCCCTCAAGTTATGCTTTTCAAAATACTTCCATATCTATACCCTATTCCATTCAACAACTGCCTTGGCAATGGAAGTCAGGCAGGGATTTATGCATTCTGTAAATTTAAAAATGACTTACAATTTTAAGGACAGCACACACTTTTTTATGTAAAAAAACAGAAAATATAGACATGCAAAAGGGAGAAAACAAAATATTCATAATGCCCCCTTATCAGATGACTGCTTTTGTGCTTTGATATAGACTAAAAATACAAGTGTTCATAAACACATTTAGCATAAGTGATCTCAGGATGTATCCTGTTTTGAGACTCACTTCTTTCACTTAACAATCTATTGAGTTGGGATTCAAATTTGGGTTGGATTCTACTCTTAATCACTAGGAGATACAGCTTCATTTATGCTTTATATCTTATCTTGTATTTTCCAGTCTTTTCTACCATCAGACATACATTACTTTTTTATAACTATATAGGATGATTATAAATGATATAGGTTTCAAAGCAGCACGAACTGGTTCTTCAAGGCACCTGTTGCCATACCTGACTTTTCAGATTTTCCAGCTCCGCTTTCTTGGCCTGCAGGAGGGTCTCCGACTCTTTAAGGACCTGCAGGTGCTGATCCTCATTGTGCCGTGCAGTCTCAATGTCCTTCTGGAGTTTCTGCAGCCTACAAACACCAGCAGTACTAGACCAGATCTGAAGTGAGGCTGAACCCCTAGAGCTGTCTTCCACCATGAGCCCCTTAAGCCCGACACAGGCTGTACTTACTCTCCTGTCAGTACTTCCTTCTTCTTGTTTAGGCTCTGGAAGTCTGAGTCTTTTGCTGCAACAACTTTGTTTATTTCTTTCAAGATTTCCTCTTGCTCCATTTTGTGCTGCTCCAAATCCTTCGTGTCAGCCTGGAGCAATCTGAAACACACTGCTTTATTCTCCAAGGCCCCTTAGACTTAACCTGCATTATTCATCATTAGGCAATTATTATCCTTTTAGAACCAAACTTCTCATGAATCTCATGGAATAGCTGAGGGACTCCACCTACCTCAGCTGCTGGTCGGCTTTGACGAGGTTAATGGCAGTTTCCTGGGCTCTCCTTTCTAACTCCTCAGCATCTTTCTCAGTTTGCAATAAATTTCTCTTGGCATCAGTGAACTTCTCAACAGCATGTTTTGTCTAAAAAAAGGCACTCTCGTTAAAAGCAATTCAGTTACCATACTCCCTCACAGCCATTGGCGGGGGGTGTAGGTTGGTACAACTCTTTTGGAAAACAACAAGGCAATCCAAAAAGACTGATTAAAATGTTCATTCACTTTGACTCTCCAATTCTCAGAAAAGAATTCAGAGGAGTAAAAAAAACTACTGCACAAAAATGTTCATTGTATATTGATATACAACTTGACAAATAATAGATTAAATGATAATGCATCAGCACAATGGAATACTGTGTAGCCTTTAAAATGGAAGAATGTTAGTGATATTACGTTGGCTGAAAAAAAATAAATTTAAAATGGCAGAAGCACTCTAGGAGGCTATGAATCTTTTTACTTAAAAATAATCTATAAATTGTTACGCTATTTTTTTAATTAAAAATATTTCCAGGAACAACAAACCGATTTTACCAATATTTCCTCCTCAAAGAGATAACTGCTGTGCTGTATTATCATGCTACATAAAACTTTATTAAAGATGATTCGTTTATGGATGAGAAACACAAATACTAAATATTTTTGTTGATTTAAAAATCTTCCCATACAGGATATGGCCAAAACAGATTTTTTTTTTTTTCCTTTTCAAAAACACATGATTAGTTTTCTTTTGTATCAACTTGGTTTCCTTTTTCTCTCTAAAATAAGAGGCTTAAAACGATGTCATCAAAGGTCCAAAAATAGTGTCTGGTTTGCACTTCGCTGAGCAGTGACTCACCTTCAGGCAAAACACTCGGGTTCTGCGCTTGCACTAAAGTCACAGGCTTCTGTTAAACTAGTCTACTAAATACCTCGTGTGGATGCAAAAGGGTCGGCAAGCTCCCAAACAGCTATTTTTTAAGTTAATTAACGTATAGTGTATTCTCAGTTTCAGAGGTAGAGGTCAGAGATTCCTCAGTTGCACACAGCACCCAGTGCTCGTTCCATCATGTGCCCTCAGTCATGCCCGTCACCCAGTGACCCCATCCACCCACCCCCCTCCCCTCCAGCGACCCTCAGTTTGTTTCCTAGAGCTCAGCATCTCTTACGGTTTATCTCCCCCTCTGTTTTTGTCTTATTTTATTCTTCCCTCCCTTCTCCTACGGTCATCGGCTTTGTTTCTTAAATTCCACACGTGAGTGAAATCCTACGGTAATTGTCTTTCTCTGACTCACTTATTTCGCTTAGCAGAATACTCTCCAGTTCCATCCACATCATCGCAAATGGTTAAGGTTTCATCTTGTGACGGCAGACTGGTATCCGCCTCGAATATAAACCACGTCTCCTTTATCCATTTGTAGCAGCCGGTGCTTCACCGGACTTCCTCCCATGTCAGCATGCTGGGCTCGGTCAGCTTCGACAACAAAGTACTGGACAAAATGCACCGTGTGCTCTGCAAAGTCCCATCTCTAAGTCTTCGGTCTCTTTCTACGTTAGGTTATAAACCACCACTCTCTTCCATCCTCCTCCCTCGCAGCAAGCTGCCTCCCTGAGTTGTTTTGGGAGGAGGAAGGAGGAAGAACTTACTAGCTGCAGTTCACTTACGATCTCTGCCTACTACCGGATCATTAATTTTCTTTTCTATCCCGGTGATAAATTCCTCTCTAGTCCTGCTCACAATCATCTAACATGTAGAAGGAGGAACTGATCATCTGAAGAGACACTAGGATGTTTTTCCATTCTTATTAAAGCCATCACTCAGACTTTCTCTAATACATCCTTCGTTTCGGTTCCTGGGTAATAGATTTCTGTTCATTTAGATCCATCCATGTTGAGATAACAACATAAAAATAGTAGTTCCTGAGATGCTCCACGTGGGTCTGGGACTTCTTTACGCTGGAATTCTCCTCAAACTAAGCAAGCTCTCTTGGCGAGGCAGAACTTGAGCTGTGCGACCCTGGGCTAGGCGACCTGGGCTAGCCACTGCCCTCCAGGGCTGCCAGGAAAGTGAAATGAAGCACTATTTATAAAACATAGTAGAGTAGAGGCCCAATGAAAGGTAGCTCCAGGGATCCCTGGGTGGCGCAGCGGTTTGGCGCCTGCCTTTGGCCCAGGGCGCGATCCTGGAGACCTGGGATCGAATCCCACGTCGGGCTCCCGGTGCATGGAGCCTGCTTCTCCCTCTGCCTGTGTCTCTGCCTCTCTCTCTCTCTCTCTGTGACTATCATAAATAAAAAAAAAAAAAAAAAAAAAAAAAAGAAAGGTAGCTCCTTTTCCCTCTTGATTTCCTTCTGTTGAAGTCTCAAGAACACTACCTCAGACCAAAAAATATTTTATTTTATATCAAGTTGGAGAACAAAGTAATAGAAGGAAAAAGTCTTCTGAGATCCACTGCTGTTTTAGAAGAATAGAAGACTGACCTATTTAATACAGAGATCCAAAAGCCAAATAATTTAAAAAAGAAACACACAGGGTAAGGAAGTGAAGTGCGTTAGTGACTTCAGCAGCTTTCAATATGCTACTTCATTTAGAGCCACCCAGGTGGCTCAGTCAGTTAAGCATCTGCCTTCAGCTCAGGTCACGATCCCACTGGTCCTGGGATCGAGTCCCACATTCGGCTCCCTGGCTCAGTGAGGAGTCTGCTTCTCCCTCTGCCCCTCCCCCCAACTCTTGTGTGCATGCTCTCTCTCAAATAAATAAATAAAATCTTTATTTAAAAAAAAAAAAAAAATATATATATATGCTACTTCATTTAACCCTTAGTGAGCAGCCTTGGTATTCTTGGCCTGAATTGATAGATTAGGAGAGCAAAGATGGGGACTTGGGTGGCTTGCCCAAATTCTCACAACTCCTTAACTAGCAGACTGCAGCCCAGAACCCAACTGTCTGCCTTGGACGACTGCGTTCTCATCATGTTTTCTTTCTCGTCCTTCAGACTGCCGACAGTAAGCTGCCTCACCCCAAACCACAACAGAACATACTTTCTCTTTTGTGCATGAAAGTTCACTTTCAGCCTCCGTCAGCAGCCGGTCGGCTTCCCTGAGCTCTGCACGGCGCTTCAGAAGGGTCCTCTCAATACATTCAATTTCATCGACAATATCTTCATGGTGTTTGAGTGACTTCTCTATTTCTAGATCACTCACAAGACTCTCAACGTTTCCATCAATGAAATCTCTAAAAAACACACACATTAAGACACTTAAAATGTAGACGATACAGACACTTGCAGCCTGATAAAAAGATGTATGATGATTTTCTCGTTTCATATGAGAAGTGGTGGGAGAGAGAGACAGCTACATTGGATCATGTTCAGGCCTATGTTTACCCTTTTATTCAACATGGTGACTGGTGGGAGCACGTCAACAGCCCAGTTAAGCATCCAATTCTTGGTTTTAGCTCAGGTCTGATCTCAGGGTCTTAGGATCAAGCCCTGCATCAGGCTCTGCACTCAGTAGGGAGTCTGAGATTCTCTCTCACCCTCGGCCTCTGCCTCTCCCCCCACCCCCGGCATGCATGCACATGCTCACGCTCTCTCTAATAATTACATAAATCTTTTTAAAAAACATGGTATACTGCTGACACTAAGTGCACAGTACGTATAAAGTATGATGTAGTTATTTTCTTTCTTTTTTTGGAGAGTAAGCATTTGTCAAGACGATGTTGATATTTCTATTCTTCTGTGGTATAAAAATAAACTACTACCATGATAATCACCCATTCCCTTGAAACTATCTTTCAAGTCGTAGCTCACCAGCTGCCTCAAAGACTACCTAATTTTGTGATTTCCTGTTTTGCTGGAGTAAAATTATAGTGACAATATTTGACAAATCAGAAAGCAAGACACAGGATTGACTAACTCAAGGCTAACATGTCAAAATTACTTGAAAATGAAACTATGACAGAAAAACATGAAAATAAATTTACCAACATATTAACAGATTCTTTCTCTTTACATGAAAGCACACAGATGATCTTTACTTTCTTCTTTGGACATGTTATGTTATCCAAATCTCTTACAATGATCATTTACTATACTTTTATGCCTAGAAAAAGAAGTGGTGATTCCACTGCTTTACTATCCTCCCTCCAAAAACCTCACAATAAAAACCCTCTCCCCCATCACATACCTACAAAAGTAACAGCATGATCATCTTTGAAACCCTCAAACATCTAGTCCCCATCTTCTCTTGGTCTGACCCTTGCTTTTCCCTGCCAGGTCTACTAGCCAGTCACATGTGAGCTCCAAGAAGGCTGAGACTAGAGCTCACTCACCTCTGTGACCGCCACAGATCTTCCCCCAACCTTGGTGCCTGGACCAGTCTGGCTTACACAACAAAACACTGGGGAACCATCCTAACTCATGGGCTATTGCAGAAAATGGGCTTCTATCCATCTGACGCACTCAGCAGATACTGCATTTGTTAATGGACCCTGTGCCCGATGCTGGTGCACAAAGAGAGAGGCTCAGCTACCGACCCTGGGCTCCTTACGTCGTGGTGTGAACAGTGCGATGCCCAAGGTTGCCAACCCCAAACTGCGGGAGCCACAGATGAGAAAGGCTTTATGTGAGAGGGGATCCCTGACCTTCACCTGTAAAGACAGATGGGAGAGGGGCAGGCTCAGATCCGTAGCTATGTGAAGGACAGAATTGGAGAGGGGGCTGGATGCGGGAGGCCAACGGGGAAGCTATTATCACGACTGAGGTTGACACATGATTAAAGACCAGGGCAGCAGTGATAAAGGAGACCAGCTTGACAGCTGTGTGTGCCTATTTGTAGGACCTGGACACCAGCTGGAGGTTTGGGGAAGCAGGGAAAGAGGAGCAGAGGACAGCTCGCATGTTTTTAGCCAGGGTCACTGGGGAGGGCAGATGGCAATGCCCTTCTCCACGAAGGCCTCCAAGAAGAGCTGATGTGGATTCCTGGCCAAGAGAACGAGACTTGTGCTGTGCAGCCTGGGGGTCACCCCACAGCTGTTATTTTAACGTAAATTCCACTCTGTTCCTTACTTCCACTAGCCACATTTCAAGCGCTCGACAGGTACATGTGCTAGTGACCACTGTTCTAGATGGCAAAGGGCTACAGCATTTCCAGGATCACAGGGAGTTCTGCTGGACAACACTGATTTGGGTCACCTTAATGAGCCAATACCGTATTCATCAGAATTATTAAGATAAAACGGCTAATAATAGTTACTTTCGCTGTTGATGTTTTTGGATGGTTCTATGTAATTCTTCTACTTCATGCTCTAAGTCTTTCTTCTCTTGCAAAAGACCATCAATGTTATGCTGCAGCTCTGCGAGTTCTTTCTCCGACTGCTGCTTGGGTGCTTTCATGCACTGTTCCCGTTTCCCAGATTTTAAATGCTGCATTATGTCTTCTAATCTAGAAACTTCATTCTCCTGAACAAAGAAAAAAATGCAGTACTGTGAACATGACCAGATGGTCCTCTTCCTTCTTGCAAAAAGCTGTAATTAACTGTGCTCGTAGGGCTACCAACCACATGAAAATGGCGGTAGCTAGCTTCTAAGACTTGAGAATGAAAAGAAAAATTAAACCAAGCCAATTTTTCACATCCCACAGATGAAACTGATGAACTAACAGAGCTTTTAACTTTCCCATCAGCCCCGCTAAGGTCAGTACACATTCACCAAGCACCTCTTATGTATAATCTCTACCTCCAGGGGTCAGCAAGAGCAGAAGGGACAGAACAGAGGTCTCTCTCTCCTCCGGGCACAGGGGAGGGGAGTGGTCTGGAAGGCTGCCCAGAGGGAGAGGGGTCGTGCCTGGGCTCTGAGGAATAGATGACATGGGGAAGATCAAAGCCGAAGAAACAACAGGCACAAATGCACAGAGGTCTAGGAGGCATGCGAGAAAAGGAGAGAAGAGCGGGGAACCACTGGCAGGTAACAGAAGCTGCTTAAGGGGGGACCACATGCCGAGCGGATGGCACCGTGGTGAACACACGTGCCGATGCATGGCAGGGCCACGCGAGTGACTACCCTGTCAACTCCGGGAGCACGTGCAGGCAGGCCCTCGGCAACTAGTCTGACCGACTGTCCTAGTCCTTGTCTTCCTCTCACTCTGCTGGGAGGAAACGGAAAAGCTAAAGAGCTCTAGGTCTCTATAGAGTTTGAAGGAGGAGTTCATAGTGCATTTCGTAGTTCTTTAGAACCAGAGGTCTAAAGCAAGCTAGTGACTAGGAAGTAATCATTTTCTGAAATCTAGCCTTAGGGTAAGCATATGAAATATACTAAGAATTCACACAGTTAACGATACTTCCTACAAAGAAGAAATGTTACGCGATCATTAAAATACGGCTTTTAAAAACATTTGTAAAACCGTGGGGAAATGCCTGATGTGAAACGTGAAAAACAAAGTATGAAATCTGTGTATAATAACAATTATGAAAATAAAAAAATAATCATGAATCTCACCACCCAGAGGTAATCCCCACCACAGCCTTGCTGTATGCTCCTATGTGTGGATACACAAGCACACACGTGTATGTATCCATGTGTGTGCAAATGCAGCCATTACTACATGAATAGACCTACACGTACATATCAATACTTTTCAACAGAAAAACATACAACAAAGTCTCCAAAAATGGTTAATTTCTGGACTGAAAGCATTTTGTTATGAGATGGTTGGACATGTTTGCAGACTGGCCTGGTACCCTCACCTTTGACCAGAGTATTTTAATCAATGCTTGCTCCATTCTAAACATTCAACCTTACAAACACACTTGGGACATAATCCATTCGTAGAGAGTTCATGTCATTACACACATAACCATATTCAGTCTCCCATGGGAGCAGTGTGGGAGCAGGTCTTACGTCTTTCCACTTACCAAGTTATGGTGTTCTGGGACATTGCAGTGCAGCACACCCACGGGGATGAGGGGTACGGAGAAGTTGGGAGGTGGAGGCCCATACACGATGGGAGCCCCAACAGGAGGTGGGCCATAAATAACAGTGCCAAGGTCAAGAGGCTGGCTATTGTTGGGGAAGGGAGGAGGGGGTGCATACAGGGCCATGCCCTGGGGTACAGGAGAACCATCAGGAAACACGGTGTACATCATGTATCCAGGAGGAGGAACAAATGGGTGGTCTTCTTGGTCATCTAGCTCGCTCTCTTCCTGGCTATCTCCTCCACTGCCTGCGTCTTAAAAAAAGAAAACAGAAGAGTGTTTTGCTCCTGTGGCTTATTAGGTAAACAAATTTAGTAAAGACGAGCAGCATTTAAATTAAGGTCCAAATCCTTGAGACCTAAGAATGAAACTTTGCAAAAAAAGGTCAAAAGCACTTTTGAAAAGCAGACCAAAACAAGGATTCATTCATGTTATTTTCAGTGGCTGATACTTGAGTTTTTCCCACGCCTATCTCTTGATTCGCTTTTTTTTCTGTCTTCATTTGTTCATTTTATTCAGCAACCATTTGGGTGCCTGCTTCAGGCTACAGCAGAGACCAAAAGAGATGCAGAGAGATGAGCGGTAAGAACCTCAGCTCTCAGCACTTCCACGACCATGATGCATGGCTCTCTCTAAGCTGCTGGCTCTCCTGCTTGTCTCCCTGACAAGCGGGATCTACATTTATCACTGATGACAACAGCCTAGCACACAGCAGGCAGGCACTCAATAAGCAGCTCCTGAATAAACAAATTCTCCAAAGGTGATACTCCTATTTTACACTCAACACTTTCAGAGGAACGACATAATTTGCCTAGGATCACACAGCAACATAGTGAAAGAGCTAGGATTCACTTCAAGGGTCACTCTTCCTCCTGGACCTATGACACTTCATTCTAGTCAAGCTAATCAATGCCACGATACAAGGATGTAAGCAACTGCCTTGCTCCAGGAGTGCAGGTGAAGAAGCCACTCAGGTGGCCTGGGTCAAGCGGGGCGGAAGGTGGCTCCGTAGAGGAGTGCTGTTTGAGGCCCTGAGTCTTGTTGAAGGTTGAGCAGGAATAGGTTTGGGAGAGGAAGTTAGAAGCACATTCCAAACACAAGGTTTAAAACCTAGAGGTGTACCTTCTGGAGGTAAGAGGAACATGGCATGCTATGGGTATCTTAGGATGCTAGACGGCTGACCTGCAGGACAGTAATGGGAGGGGAGACAAGAGGGCACTGGCCAAGGCCACAGCAAGGAGGGCCTTGCAGAGCCAGCTAAGGAGCCTGGACTATATCTTATGGGTTTCAGGCAACCAATAAATGAGAAGCGAAACTTCCCTCCCGTGATTTAACTTACCTCTATTTGAGAACGATTTATGTAACCCACTCCTGATAGGAGAATACACCCAGTATCCTGAGGCAGGTGGAGGCCCACTGTTCTCCTTTCCATCCTGCCGTCCACGATGTGGTTTTCTAACTGGAGTGGAGGCTGTGTACTTTAGGCCAACACCAGAGTCCTTGGTGGCCTGGGAACTGTGGCTGGAAACCTAAAATAAATGAGAGAAGAGCCCCTTACTTATTTGAAATGAATAGGCTGAGCTGGAGAAATGCCAAAGTCTAGAACAAAGTTGAGATGTAGCAAAGTTGAGAAAGAATTCGTTTCCTGTCATAGATCGGAATTCTCATTTTTCAGACAGAAGCAAGACACGATTACAGTCTCAGGTAAACCACCTAAGTGTCAGCCTCTCTTCGCCAGTTCTCGTCTTTCCTGGTGGTTTCCCTCTCTTGCCTGGACCCTGATGGTCAACCCATGAAATGAATTTCCAAGGCCCTCTGGGGTATTATCAGGCTCTTGTCCTGGGAGCCTGGTGTGGCTGCAAAGCTCTACTCTGCTCCCCTCCTTCCTTCCCAGTCATAAATAGGTCTATTTTCCAGACCCTTGCCAGCTCAGCCTTACAATGTTACAACATCTAGCCTCCACAGCTTCCCCCTCCAGCCCTGGTTGTCAAGGATGTGTGGATTCTGGTTAAGTCTACACAGCCCTGGGATCCTAGTGCGTCCGAGTCACTTCTCCCCGGCTGCTGCCTGCCAGCTGATTCTAGCAGCATGTCACCCAGCCCCTCTGTTCTGGATGCGGGCCATTTACCGTCCTCTCCTCACTTACCACCTTCAAGCCCCAAGCCCCTGACTTTTTGTCTCCCGCACATCCAGCTCTGGGTGCTGTCCCTCACGGAATGAGTTCATACAGCTCCACGTCCCCACCCCCACCACCCCGAGTTCACCTGCTGCAAGTCAGGCCCCCACACTCAGCCCAATCATCCTTCCTACACTCTGGCTCTGATCACATTACACACAGCCTTGGTTCCCAAGGCTTCCTCAGGTCACTGCAAGAGATTGTGAGGCCCTTTTCAAAAGCATGAGCTCAATCTACTTTTCCAGACTCACCTTTCATCATTCCCATCCAACCATCCAGCCCCACATGGCGACTCACCACGGCTAAACCAACTCTCCCCTTCCACACATTTCCTCCCTTCTAAAAGCCCATGCCTTGAGCACTAAGTGCTGACTTCATGACGGTGTGTGAAGTCTTCTTTCCCCAGCTTCCCCATGGGAGGAATCCCTAACACTTCTCTATAAGCAAAGCACATAGATCAAGACTGTCATCATGTGCATGCCACTGTTGTAATGACAACAGTGTTGTAATGTCTTTGAGAGCAAGGGCTAAACCATTTATCATGGCACCCCATGTAGCACCTGACTTAGATTTCAGTGAACACAAGATGAAAGGTTGGCTAAAATCAAATGAAATCTAGGGGCCCCGTTTTCTGTTAGCCTCTGCACAATTTTATACCCATTTACAACAGGCCCTCTGCGCCCATCACCTTATCCCTTTGCAGGATCTTCTATCAGGGACCCATGACATACCATCTGAGCAAGAGTGGGCAATGGCAATATTCCTGAGAAGGCCCTACTTTCATCTCAAATATTAGAAACACTTAAGAAACTCAATGCATGGCTTAGTCTAGACATATTGCTCTTGACACCTTCTTCACAAATTGGGAGAATATTGTCACATTTCCTTCAAGAAAATTCAGAATACACTCCCAGCATCACAGACTTCCTACTTTTGATGATGATGGCGGTGGCATAAAGTACCAATAGCCTCGTCTTTTGAAAGGATCTGTCATGCTGCTGATGTAATCATTCTGATGAGAAACTTCACGTCGAAGTTCAGCAATTTCTTCCAAAACATTTTCAAAGTTTCCTTTGTTATCTGCAAAGGGAAGCCATTCTGTGAAACTGGGCATGAAATCATCTACTTCCCTCCTCTCCCAAATTACACAAGTGATTCCGTGACAGCCAACGACTTCAATCAGCTCCTCAAAGGCGTCTTTTCAGCCCATCCCATGCTAATGTTTTTGCTAACACTTAAAGAGGATAAACATAACCCTCTGTTATTCATCTATAAAGTGAGCCAGAGAAAACTGGTTTGTAAACATTATTCCTTTTGAAAATTCAAAGATTTCTTGTCTCACTGTAATCAAGTTCCTTAATATTTCACTTACATAAAATGTTTTTTAAATTATTTGCTTTTATTCATTAAGCTAATTATGACAACTCTGTAAATCAAGCATGGAACTGATCACAGTTAAATAAATTTGCTAAGGTGAAAAACAAACAGAATGATTTTTTTTAACACAATCTGAACTGTTATTTATTTTACTTATTTATTATTATTATTTTTATTTGACAGAGAACACAAATAGGAGGAGAGGGAGAAGCAGACTCCCGCGGAGTAGGGAACCCAACATCGGACTTGATCTCAGGACCCTGGGATCATGGCCTGAGATGAAGGAAGATGCTTAACTGACTGAGCCACTCAGGCGCCCCAGAACAACTGTTTTTAAAACCAACACCCAAATCAAAGCCCAATACTTTACCAGCCCCGGTGAGGTCTAGTAAATTCCTCAGCCTAGCAATCTCTGTTCTTTGCCTCTCCATTGTCTCATTTAGTTTCTCCATCTCCAGCATCTGTGACTTCGCTCCTCCAGAGCTGACATCTACTTTCTCAATCTCATTTCGAAACTATTAAAAAAATCACATACACAAAGTTGCCCATGAACATTCTTTCCCAGACATCCTTATCCTTCCAACTTGTTTTAGTACTTCTAGAACTTTTACCTACAGTTTAGGGAGGTAAGGATGCCACATCACCCCTTGCCCAGCACGCAGGAGAGGACTGATTACACTTCCAAATTCTCTTGAGTGGTCACGTCCACTACTTTTGTCTTTTAGGAACTGATACAGGCCCAAAAAGGAGATCGCAGAGTACCAGCACTGACCTGCTCCTCTTTATCTCTGAGAAGCTTCTGCAGGAGTTCAATCTCCGCTTCTGCTCGGATCAGATCCCTGGCTGCTTGTGCTGCCTTTCTGCTGAACCTCTCCGTCTCCTGCAGCTCCTACTGGGACAGAGGTAGGAGAAAGGCAGCACTGCCATCATTCACTGTCTTCTTCATTTCTCTCTTCCTCTCAGACGGACGCCTCTGTTCTCGTCCCATCGCCAGCCTGACTACCCCACGTGTGTGGCACCGGGTCCCACCTTGTCCTGTGCTGTTCCCATCACTGGCAGATTACTCCACCCCTCAAGGGGCCCAGGTGGGCAGGGGGCTCCATCAGTTAGAGCAAGAGCTGACTTTTTCTTCACTATTCCAGAGTCTTCCACGACTGATGTCTCTCTGGACTCTCATTAGATTTTCTCTATTATCTATTGTCTTAATCTCATGAGCATCTGCCCCTTTCAAACTGTTACAGAAGGCATTTCAGTCAGAAGGCAGGAGAGCCCTAGGGGTCACAGAGTATTTGACTGCACAAGGTGAAAAGTCTGGGGTTCAGAAACCTTTAAAACCTTGGTTCAGGTGTGGATCGACAGCTATCTCCCTAGGCAGAATTCTACATTTCGAGGTGGGGATAGTAGGTTTCATTTGGTGGTTCCTTTTGGGGCTCAGAAGAAGGCAAGACCCACAGCAGGGCTGTGATGGGAGAAATACAATCCTTAGGTCTGAAGGGAAACACACAACTTTACAGTGGTTTCTAAAATAACCAAAGTTTATAACAAAATGCAGTAATACAAGTGGCTATGTTTTGGGGCTACAGTGCTGGTGGAAACTTGTTCTGCACACGTGGACTCACCTCTGCTCGCTCCTGGTTAATTTTCATCACAGTTCCATGAAGGGACTTGAGCTGGTCTTTGGCAATGGTGAGCTCAGCTGTGGCCAGCTTATCAGAGGCAGCCACGGCTTTCTTTAGCTTCTTCAATTCTCTATCTAATCCAAGAAACTGCTCCTGAGACTTGGCATCCTCAAGTTTCTTCTAAAACAAAAGAAATGTTAACTGAGCAGATGAATCACTTGGCGGCAATGAATTAAGACATAAGCTCCATGAGGGCAGGGACTCTGTTCACTGCTCCCTGGCTCGTGCCCAGAATGTAATACCTGGTATAAAGTAGGTTCTCCATAAATATTCAGAGTGAAAGAATAAAATCAACTCAAAATTGTATGGTAAACTTAGAACGAAATCAGTCTTCTTAGCCAAGAACCTTAGTGATCATAGGTTCATTCAATCACTGGAAAACCATTTCCTGGCACCATCACCAAGAGATGGTCCAGCCTCTTATGACCATGGAGGCAGGCACTGGGCATATGGTGGCAAATAAAACAGACTGGGCTACTATAAAGGGTTCATGAGAGACAGATATTAAACACTCAAATATATAACCAAAATGGTGGTTGTTAGCTATCAAGGAACAGAACAGGGTACTATCTGAAAGAACAGCAGGAGAGACGTAGATTGGTGGGGAGGGGGCAGTCAGAGAGAAGGGTAGAGAAACATGGTCCAGGAGAGGGAATGGTCTGTGGGAAGGGCAGAAGAACTTGGCATTTTTGAGGTACTGGAAGAAGGAGCGTGGTGAGAATAAGAGGGAGTTAGAGGCAAATTATGCTGGGCCTCATAGGCTTAAGAATTTGGGTCTTTTTCATAAAAACAACAGAAGTTACCGGAGAGGGGGGAAACGACGGGGGTGGGGGGTGCTAACATGTTTTTGAAAGGGCATGTTAGTGGCTCTGTGGAGCAGAGCAGGAGTGGGAGATCTGTCAGGTGGCTGTACCAGTTGTCCAGAAGAAAGATGACGGCTGGATGGGGGTGGTGGCATCAGAAAAGAAAAAAGGACCAGTGTTCCAGGTATATTTTTGGGGGTGGACACAACAGGACTTGGAAACTGAAAGGTTCTCACTCAAGTATGAAGCAAGTCATTTACTGAGGCTAGGAGAAGGCAGGTGTGTGGGGGGGAGACAAGGCATTAAACAGTGGAGCGTGGGAGAGTGAACCGATCACGGTTCACTAAAAAGAGAGAAGAGTAATACTGCCCATTTGAGGTTGATGACCAAGAGATTACAGTGATACCACTATGCCTGCAGGAATCCTTAGCATGGGTACCCGTCCAAAGAAAGCATATAGCTGTAGTTTTGTCAGGCAAGTGAGACAGGAAAAAAGGAGAAGGGATTCTCCTGCAAAATGTTCATAGTGGGGGACCATGGAATTTAGGTTGGGCGATGATGAGGAGGGTGCACAGGAAAGCCTAACAGAAAAGGTGGGGCTCATACCCTGGAAATAACAATGAGGTTGAAAAATTGTCAGATGGGGTGCAGTGGATGATCAGCAAGGGATGCTTCAGCTTGGGATTTCAGAGGTGGTGGGAGTAATTTTTGAGCTGGACAGGGTTGAGGATGTGACCATGGGAGGAGATGGATGAGGTAGGATGGAGAAGCAAAAAGAGAGGTCAGCATGTTAGAAAGGAAGACGATGAGTTAAAAAGTAATTTCCTGTGGATGTGTCCAATTAGGCAGGGGGTTTCTGAGGACGCCGACTCATGTCATTAGCACTGAAATGCCTAAAGTCGCTCCGCACATGCCAGCTATCGTTTTCATTTACTATGGTTCAGGCTCCTGATTTGACCACCTGTGTTCGGATTCCCCTGCGCCCAGTTCACGTCTGGGCCAGCGACGCTGCCAGAGGGGACCATGGTCAGGCCCCGCATAGCGAGTCGGCCCGCTCAGGGCAGGGTCCAGGCCCGGAGACACGGCTGTCGTGCTTTCTGAGCCTTCCTCACCTTTTTCTCTAACTCCCGGAGTTGGGCCAGAATTCTCTCCTTCTCTTCATCAGCTTCCTGAAGTTGGAGGTCTGTGAGACCTTGGATTTCCTCCATACTTTTTAGATTTTCTTGCAAATAGTGAATTTCATTCTCCAACTGCTGGATTCTTGCTTCGTGCTGCCTCTTATCAAAACTAATCTGTGAGGATATCAAGTTTTGAAGATGATTTTTAAGCAAAATAAACACTTTTTAGAGAATTTCATTTTACTAACGAGTGTTAATGAAATCTTGTACTAATGAGTTACAGGGCATGGTTTTATCTCGAATATTCTCTAGTATTCTCTAATATTCTCCATTCTATTGTTTACATCATCATTGAAATAATTACATCCAAAAAATCAGATTCTGGCACGCTGCTACACTCTAGCAATGCAGCACTGTTTACCTGCATGCTCGGAAACATTTCTCACTTGATTCCAAACCAAGGAAAACACAGCCACAAAGACGGACAGACATCAGTAACCGTATTCAGGGCTGAATTTCAGTCACAGGCAGTCTGACTCGTTAAGAATGAAAATAACAGTAAATATACTGTATTTACAAGGGAAAGGAAGCATTGCAATTTGTTGAAAACACGAGTATCACACCAAACGCTTCCCTCCAGCTGCCTCTCGCCCTCTCCTTACTCGGGCTTCCAGGGCCCTCTCGCAGGCATGCCTGAACTCTTCTTGTCCGCTCGCCAGTTTCTCTTGTTGCAGAGCCATTTCCTCCTGGAGTTTTCTCTCTCTCACTTGTGCTTCCTGTCTTTCCCACTGGGAGCGTGCCAGGATCTCACTGAATTGCTTCTGCAAGTCAGCAAGACTTTTCCCTAAGACATCTGAAGGAGTATGGATTCTGGTAAGGGGGGGGAGAAAAGATGGTTATAAATGTGACCTTTTGTTTCTCACGCCAGATGCTGGGTGCAAACACCCTGGAAGCAGTGCAGGAGTAAAAAGAGCTGCACAGAATGGGACTGGTGTCAGGACATAGCATCTCGGCACCTCCTGAGTGCAAATCACTGTTTTATCCAATGACTGTTGTCACTATGAAAACACAGGCTAACAATGTTTGCTCAAAGGATAATGGTCCATTTCATATATTTAAATTAGCCTTGGTTTTGATATTTATTTTCTGTTTAAAATGCATAACATGGCTCTACTTCCTGACCATGTACAATGACCCTTCTAGAAAGTTACTCTTAAAACTTCTGCTTTTAAAATTAAATAATACCAAAAAGTATGAAAGATTTAAAATGTAAAAAAAATAATAATAATAATCAGTGATGGATAGATTGAATAAAGCAATTTTGTGTCTCAATCATGGAAATATGACTCAGGAATGCTTACAAAAGAAATCAGCTGTTAACAGAACTTGGGAAGGTGAGCCTCCGTGAACCTCATAACTCAGCAATCTCAATTCCTGGAGGTCCTGATTTTTCATTACCTCATTTCCCCAGCTCCTGACTTCAGTTTTTTCCTTAGCTCATCCACACAAGCTGCCACTTCTTCTGGACGAATCAAACCATCAACCACATGGTTAAGGTGACTCTGGAAATCTTTAAGTTGCTGTTTTAATAGGTCATTGTCATCCTATGGATGGTGGTGAAATGAGATAAAAGTTACCAAGACAAAATTTAAAATACATACCCATGCACAGCCTGTAGTATTTGTCATATGATAGTTCTATTCAACTTCTTTTACCAATTCTTTAAGAATGCTTTCCATTGAGGCTGACAACATCTGAATCTACTGATCTAAAGTCACAAAAGACAGAACCAGGCATTACAATGTTTCCTGATAGGATACAAAAACAAGTACCTATGAACTCTACTCATGAATGTCTTCTTGCTGAGAACTAACTTGAATCTAAATAAGCTTTCATATGTGACATAAGAACATTTATTAATACCAAAAAAGATGCAACCAGCAAAATCTAGAATACAGGAAATTCTACAGGACAAAGACCTGGTTTTCTTTAAAACATAACGAAGTGGGAAAGGAGGAGGAAACCTTCAGACTGTAGACTACAAGAGACTTAAGAGTCAAGTCAAATACAACGCGTGCACTTTATTTGGATCCCGATTCCAACCAACACTTGTAAAAACTAAGAAATAAGGTGTGTGGGATTGGGCTCCATTTGGACTCCACGTTGAGTGTGGAACCTGGTTAAGATTCTCTCTCTCCCTCTCCCTCACCAACCTACTTTTGCATTCTTTTTCTCTCTCTGAAACAACACAAAACCATGTGAGATAATTGAAAATTTGCCTATGATAAGGCATTTGATATTAGGTAATTACTATAATTTTAAGATATAAAGTGGCACCTGTTCATTTTTTTTAAAGCCGTTTTACAGTATTTACAGATAAAATAAGATTTTCAGATTTTTAAAAATGATTTTATTTATTTGAGAGAGAGTGCATGAGTTGCAGGGTAGGGGCAGAGGAAGAGGGAGCAGCAGACTCCCCATGGGCAGGGAGTGGGGCTAATGTGGGGCTCCATTCCAGGACCCTGGTTATCATAACCTGAGCCAAAGGCAGACACTTAACCAAATGAGCCACCGAGGCGCCCCAAGATTTTCAGATTTATTTCCAAATAATTCAGTGTATGGCAGGCATTATAGATGAAGATCGGCCATGTGCTGATAACTGTTGAAGACAGGTAATATGTACATGAGGATTTGTTTTCGTATTCTACTTTTGAATGTGTTTGAAATGTCCAGAATTCAAAGTTAAAAAAAAACAAAAAACAAAACAAAAAAAAAAAAAACACTTACTTTGCCATGATACTCTGCCAAGCAACTAAAAATGGGCCTCTAATACTGGAACTTCTCTAATAGCTGAGAATTCTCTGTGGGAGTATTTGTTATATGCCAGCATATTTTCACTATTAACAAACACAAATATCTAGATCCAAGAATTAAATTCACACAATGCCTCTTTCAAGTAAAAAGAACCCGCTAAAACCATCCTAAGTTGTAAAGAAAAATACTTCTACATCCTAAGGTACTGATTGTATTCCCCTGAATACCTATATTCCACGTGAGTGATTTACTTCAAAATCCATGAATGAAACACTCTTAGCTAAAAATGGAGATTCAGAATTACAACGAACATGTTTAACTGCCTGACCCATCTGGGGCCTGTCATCTGTAAAATGTCCTGCCCACCGCCCTGAGATGCCCATATTTGTACCACTATCTAATCTCGGCCACAGGTGATCTGACCCGGGGCCAATCTGCTGACTTGCCAGAAAACAAGTTCTCACTCTCTCTAAAACCTGGACCAAGATCCAGTATGTCAGGTCTGTAAGAGCAGCCCTTATAAAGATACGTCAGCTCAGGGCTGGAGTCCATGCGGCAAATACAACGCCCCAGACACAGAGGAGAAGAAATGAGAGAGCCGTGCAGCTCCTGAATGACTGACAGAGCAGCTCCATCTCCCTTCTTGAGCTGGTATTAGTTAGTAGGCTTGGTCCATTGCAGCTAAATGATTTTCTGACAAGAGACAAATGCTGAGTGAGTTTAACCTGAACTCTGTTATCAGGAGGTTAGTAGGCCAAGGACCTAGTTCCAAGTAAGGCAGTCTCACAGCATGGGCTAATGTTCTGGAAAGCGGACTTCAGTTTCTAACTTAGAAGAGAAGGCCACTGAAGACGACGTTTCAGTCCTTTTCTTTAAGAGATGTATACTGAAGTATAAAGATGTATGAGATTTTCTTTTTAAGTATTCCAGCAAAAAAACCACATGGACTGACGGAACCAAGAATGGAACAATGCTGATGTGTTGTTTAAGCAGTGTAAACAAAAGGGCGTAAGACTAGTCTGTTTTTGTGATTACTTGAAAATTCCCATAGTAAAAATAAAAAATAGTAATCTATTGAACACCTGACACATAAGTCAAACAAGAATGGAAAATCTCTACACCCTTTATGATACTTGCTTCAGAAATTAAGCTGGTAGCAGTAAAAATTAAATTCTAGGTTATTACATTTCCTTAAACTTTGAGGAAAAAAATATTGAGAGAAGTCCGGTGAGTTTATTAGTCTTATTTGTTACAACCTCCCTGCATTTAAGGCTTCCCTAAAACCACAGGACGCTGCCCCTTTATTGCTGGTGAAGTATAACACATGCCACCTCAGTCAGCCAAGTGGCCTTTGGCCTCACAGATTTGGAGACCTGAGTGTTGATCCAGGTACTTGTTTGTTCAGACATCTGTGCTCTCTGAGAGTTTAATTATCTGGAAAATCCTATCCACCTGCTTCTCTGGCAGCTTGTTAGGCAGATTATTGTGACAGTGGCAGTAAAAATACTCCACCAAAGCAAACCCCCACAGATGTAAAATGATTGCATTTTAATTTTTTTTTTAAAGACTTATTTGAGGGATCCCTGGGTGGCACAGCGGTTTGGCGCCTGCCTTTGGCCCAGGGCACGATCCTGGAGATCCGGGATTGAATCCCACGTTGGGCTTCCGGTGCATGGAGCCTGCTTCTCCCTCTGCCTGTGTCTCTGCCTCTCTCTCTCTCTCTGTGTGTGACTATCATAAATAAATAAAAATTAAAAAAAAAAAAATTTAAAGACTTATTTGAGAAAAAGAGAGAGAGGAGATAGAGAACAACACACGAGTTGGGGAGCAGGCCAAAAGGAGAGGGGAAGCAGACTCCCCACTAAGTGGGGAGCCCGATGCGACACGAGGCTTGATATCATGATCCTGAGATCATGACCTTAGCTAAAACCAAGAGTTGGACACTCATTCGACTGAGCCATCCAGGGGCCCCATGACTGTATTTTTAATAGCATCCTTTCTGAGAAGGGGTTTGTGAAAAACGTTTACAGTTAAGAAGTTCTGCAACCCACTCTAGTTAAATTCCTGGATAATTACAAAGATATTTCAGTGGAAGAAGAATGCATCAATCTGATCCTTTAGCCCAGCAGGGTGATAAATCTGCTTCTTGGTGAACTGTCAGGTACTGCTTTTACCTGTGAACTCCCACAGTCCTGGTGGTATACTCCCGACACTGGCTTCACCTCTTCACACCACCAAACACCACACAGGGTATGTGTGTGTTAATCCTACAGCGATGGGCTCACAAGAGAACAGACGCTATGGTAACATCCCACCCATAATCTTTCGTTTCTAATAAATTCTAGTTGCCTACTACAGGTTGGAGTAGGTTGTTAAGTGTCTGACTAAAGAGAGCAGTACGTTAGGGTGTCAGGAGTGGTACGTGAGGATATATCCCGAACAGACATGTCTCTACCTGCAGCTGTTGGAGTTGTGTGCGGAGCTCACTATTTTCTTGGTCCTTTCCTTCTGAGAGCTGGGCTTTTTTGACAGCAGTCTTCAGGGCTTGCTTTTCCTTCTCAAGCTCTGCTTGAAGGGCCGATTGTTCTAACTATTGCCGTGGGAAGCAACAACATGAAAACATAAAGAGCAACACTTTTTTTTTTAATCTAAAAAGGCATAAGAAAATTTATATACACACACAATCCCTTGGTGGCTATGGTTTTATAACATGGTTTTATGCTTGTATGCTCAGATTTCAAAGCCTAAGTTAATCTTTTTTACATGCCTCCTTCAACCATTAATATTTAAGAAAGAATAGCCATTAGAATCAGTTCAGATCAGATATAACAAATTAGAACCTCAGGGGTGGGCCCAAATACCTACCTTTAAAAGTTCTGTGAGTGACCTAACAGTTACTGCTCTTCCTTCCCTTAGACCAGTAGTTCTCCAACTATGGTCCTCAAAGACCTGCATCAAAATCACTCAGTGTGCTTGTTAATAATGCAGATGCTCAGATTACATCTTAAACTCAGTGGGCCAGAAGCTTTGAGGGAAGGGTGGGGGGCAAATATCTGCATTTAATAAGCTTCACAAATCATTTCATATAGCTGAAGTATACACCAATTAGAGACCTGGAGATCACACAGATCTGTTACGCTGCATACTCTCATTATATGGCTTGAAGGCCAATTCTCGTAGTGCTTTTCCCAAGAAGGGGAGAGTCCTTAATATCAAGTCAATCTGTGAAAAGGCTAGATTGTTATAATACTTTTGTCCAGACTTATGAGGAAAAAGAAGGACAATGGAAATACAAAGGATAATAGATTTCAAGCTAGCAAAGGCTGGCTTGAAAACTTTAAAAAAAAAGACTATTCATTTGGAATGAGATGCCATCTAGAAATTTTGTTTACTATTATTTAGAAATCTGTACTTACTGTCATTTTGTTTTCCCTCAATTTCCTTTCTTTTTGCACTCTGATCTTATCAACTGCAGTTTTGTAAAACTTTATACTCTTGAGAAACATAATCCTGACAATTGTCAGGTAGTCATTTAATATCTGATAAGGGATACAAATTAACACAATTGCTATAATAAGCATGACCTTTTATTTCCTTTTCTAATCACATGAATGCTATTTTACATACATTCCTGGGACTCAAACTATCTCATTTTATTTCACTTTCATCCGATAAGTGCATACTGACCCCTTCCATGTGCCAGGCACTGAAAGAACAGAAGCAAGCATATACAATCTGGGTATTCGCTGTGCTGAGAGATGGAAAATCTAAGCTGATGCTTATCATACACACGATAAAATGCTTTGACGGAGCATAGGTTACAGGAAAACTGAAGTAGGATCCTGAAACCAGACTGCCAGCAGGCACAAGAGGAAGATCACAATAGTCTTCCTGGAGAAAGATGCAGCCCATGTGACTAATAAAATAAACAAAATTACATTTTTAATCTGATAAAGAGTATGCTGTAACTGGCCCCTGTCTGCCTCCCTGTCTTTCTCTCTCTCCCTCTTCCCTGCTCTTCGTCTTGCTCCTGGCATCCAAGAGGCATACTTTCAGCACTTCAAATGCACTATGCTCCTTCTCTTTGTGTCTGCTTAGAACCCTCACCCCTGCTTAGAACCCTACCCCTACCCTTATCAGCCTCTGCTCCTTCTACACAGCAAAATCTAACTCATCCTCTGAGTCTCGGCAGAGACATTTCTTTATGGCCATCTTCCCTAACCACCCCTCCCAGCTATAGAACACTATTCTTCTCTTTCTCCTCCACCTGTCTCACCTACTGGAGTGCCAGCTCCACAAGGACAGTGACCATGTCTATGCTGTAACTGCAGCATCTATAGCATCTGGCTCTCCATGGCCTGTCAGTGGCTATTGAATGAATAATTATTTCTCTAATTTGCAAGTACAATCTACACTAGTGGATACATTACCCAACCAAAATTGAAAGTACTAAAATAAAATATAACACTAACTTAAAAGGTCTCTTAATCCTGTTTTAAGAAAGAAAAACTAGAATTTATTCAATACCAACTGCAAGGTGCTTTCATGCCCAGTATTTCCCTTATCCTCACTATAACCCATTTTAAAGAAGGAGGTACTTCAGAGGCTCAGGAGCTATGAAGTGATTTGCATGCTCAGCGGCTCAGACAGGGGTAGTATTTGAACTCAGAACAGCTGACTCCAAAAATGTACTCTTCCCATCATTCTACATACATTATATTAGAAAATGTTTCATCTTACATTACATTAAAGAAAGGCTGATATGTTTAAGGCCATAGGCCTTGGATTCTAGATGGCTTTATACTCCAACTTACCTGGCTCAACCTTCTAAGTTTTTCCAACTCCTCCTTGAACTGGTTGGCTTCAGCATCCCGTATTTTCAGCTGAGCCTCTAGCTCAGCCTCATAGGCACTGAGATCTCCCTGGGTCTGCTGTAGGGATATATTCACCTCATGCTGCTCCTGGAGGGCATTCTCTAGTTCTGCGAGCTCCTGGAAGGATTCAGTACGTTTTTATGGAACCCTCCCCTGTTGTGCATAAGCATCTGTAAGTTTTTATAAGTAACCTGAGCACTGTGAACCAAATGGCCAGCCAATGCTGGTCTGGCACAGAAAGTTTTCATTTAGCAATACAATGAAGCTGAAGGCTGTGCATATCCAGGTTGGAAAACAAAAATCCTGACTAAATGTAATCAGAAAAATCAGTAAGCTACCAACATGTTTTCCAAAGTAACCAGCGGTGTGACACTTTGAATGTGTCTGAATATGTAAGAAGAAAAGGGGAGGGGGGTGATAAAATGTAAGGCCTATTTCCATCAGAATAAATGTGAAAACATTTATTCATTCATTGTATCTTCACAGCAACTGTGTAAGGCACGGTATTATCCCTGTTTTACAAAAGAGGAACTGGAGAATAAACATCTAATAAATTGCACAGGGCTGTGTAGCTTAAAAGATAGGACATGAGCCCAGATCTCTGACTCCAAAGTCCATACTCTTTCTATTAAACCACAGCAAGTTCACTTATTAGAAGAACAAAATGCGATTAGCACTCTCTAATTAAAGTTGATACAGTAACTGGCATGAGTGCTGACAAGAACAGAAGTACATATTGATTAATATACCAAAGTTCTAATTCATTTTAGCCCATCTGTGTTTTATGATTAAATATTACAGCTTTTATCTATTTATTTGGGATCTTGTAGAATTAGATCAAACTATTCTAAAGAGGAGGATTTTGTGATGAGAACTTCCACAGAAGAGTTTCTCAGGGGGTGGTCCAAAGACTACTTGGGATCTCAATTATTTGGGTTATTGTGCAAAATGCAAATTCTACTTATAAACAACAAAGGTCCAGAATACATCAAGAATGCCCACAAATCATTAAGAAAAAAAAACAGACAATCCAATAGAAAAATGGACACAGGGATCCCTGGGTGGCGCAGCGGTTTAGCGCCTGCCTTTGGCCCAGGGCGCAATCCTGGAGACCCGGGATCGAATCCCACGTCAGGCTCCCGGTGCATGAAGTCTGCTTCTCCCTCTGCCTATGTCTCTGCCTCTGTCTCTCTCTCTCTCTCTCTTGCTCTCTGTGTGTGTGACTATCATAAATAAATAAATAAATAAATAAATAAATAAATAAATAAATAATAAATAAACAAACAAACAAACAAACAGACAGACACAAAATATGAATAGGGAATTCACTGAAGAGGAAGCCTGGATAGCAAAGGGAAGGTGCCCAATCTCTTCAGTGATGAAGGGAAAAATGCAGTTGTAACAAGATATGAGTTTACATGGAGCACAGAGGAACAAGCTACACAAATCATGAGAAAACAACAGACAAATTCAGAATGTGGGATACTCTATAGGACTACTAGCCTGGTCTCTACACACACAGCTATGAATGACATTCTTTGCACAACTGAGAAAACTTGAATACGGTTCAGATATTAGATAACATTAGAGAATTATTATTAATTTTTCTAGGTATAATAATGACATTGCAATGATATAGGAAAACGTCTTGATTTTTAAGAGACGGAATACTTAAAGGATGATGTGTTGATGTTTGTAACTTTCAAATAACTCGAGAAAAAAATACAGCAAAATATTTTTTGAATCTTAGCCCACATTCACTGAACTATTCTTTTAACTTTCCTTATAAATGTAAATTTTCACAATAAAAAGATACCATTTCAAATTCAGCAGACTGGCAAACGCTAAGACTGACAAAATGCTAAATTTCCAGAATGTGCTAATTATTCTGTGTTAGATACTCCATGTTAGAAAATGTTCCTGTTCCTAGGAAACACATGATGAAATATACAGGACCTCAGGAGGGTGATGTCTACAACTAAATCTCAAATGGTCAGAAAAAAAATTTATATAACAAGTGTAGGAAAATATTAACTGATGACTCTAAAGGTTTATTACAGTGTTATTTGTATTATTCTTGCAACTCTCCAGTAAATTTAAAATTATTTCAAAATAGAAGCTTAAAAATAAAATAAAAGTTGGATAACACTAGCATTGCTGGTTGGAGTAGAAACTGACTGAGTCACTATGGCTGGTAATCTGATAATGTCCAGTGAAGCTGAGGGGGACACATACCCTCTGACTCACAGTTCCAATCTTGAACATAGTCCCCATGCTCAAGATATGTGCAAAGATGTTACACTCAACACCATAATAGCCAAGGACCAGAAACCACCCTAAATGTCCTCCAAGAGGAGAATGAAAAAGCTGTAAGTACCTATAATGGAATGCTATATACACTGATAAAAATAAGCAAACTAGAGCTATATGTATCAATGTACATAATTCCCCAAAACATAAATAGGAAGGAAGAAAAACAAGTGGGCCAAAGAATATGGACACTATGATATCTTTTATATAAATCTTAAAATTATGCAAAGCAATGCTACATATTGCTTATCGATGGCTGCATATTTAAGAAAAGAGATGCAGAAAAATGACTATATTCAAGATTCTATTGCCTCTGTATGGAGGTATTCAGAGGGTTTCATATATATCTGCAATGTTTTATTTCTTAAGCTGAGTACAGAGTACATGGCATTGAATAGAGTTTTTGATATCTTTATCTGCCTGAAAATTTTCATAATATTAAATGTATGAATTCAAACTTCTAGAGCAGGGATCCCTGGGTGGCGCAGTGGTTTGGCGCCTGCCTTTGGCCCAGGGCGCGATCCTGGAGACCCCGGATTGAATCCCACATCAGGCTCCAGGTGCATGGAGCCTGCTTCTCCCTCCGCCTGTGTCTCTGCCTCTCTCTCTCTCTCTGTGACTATCATAAATAAATTAAAAAAAAAATTAAAAAAAAATTAAAAAAAAAAAAAAAAACTTCTAGAGCAAATCCTACTAGGGATTAAATTTGGGAATCTGGGTTCTCATGTCTGATAAAGTTTGTCAAACAACTGAAACAGATCAAGTGAAATCTCTAAAAGAATGGCAACAAGCCAGGTATGGAAGGGTGTATATAATTTAGAACACTATGTCTTGTTTTATAAAATAAAGTTAAAATTGTGAATAACAAGAATGAGAAAATTATGCTGTGTTTAATTTTGCTGCACAAATAACAAAGTATGAACACTTAATACGGCAACGGTAATAGCTACACAGTGTCATTTTTTTAGAGTTCTTTGATAACAATAGCTTTCAGGGACAGAAACTCAAAATAATCTTCCTTTTTAGAGTGAAGGCAAAAAAAAAAAAAAGATTCCAAGTGCTTCACAATAAAAGAGAAAAACCCCATAAAATAGCCATTAATACTCTCTTTGTCGCTTCAAATTACACAGTTGCTAACTTCCTTAACTAAGTTAATTTGGACATCACCTACATCTGAGGCTGCGGAAACAGGCAAGAAGAAATAAATCATACCTTCCTCATATTTTCTGCATCTATGGCCACTATTTCCAGTTGGTCCCTCTCCTGCTCGACCTCACTCAATCTCTGCAGCAATGTCTCCTTCTCATCCTGTAGCTTTCTGCACTCATTCTGGGCCTGACGGGCCTGACCTTTGACAGTCTCCAGGTATTCTTGCAACCCACTGATGACACTTTCTAAATCCTTCTTCAGGGCTTCGTTTGCGGCTATTTGTCCTAATCAAAATGAAAAAAGGCAAAGTGATAACGTTTATAAGAAAATGCTTTCAAGATATTTAATGACCACATTAGTCTCCTAGTTATTTGTTACTGGCTAAGAAAGAAATTCTAAGCTTTCAATTACTCTGTACCATCTGGTTTTTCTTTTTCAAGATATGATAGTCTTTCTCTGTATTATCTATAGTACAGTAGTATTAACTAGCTATCCCATAAAAACAGTATATTCAGTAGGCATTACCTATAAAATGCTAAATTCAGGCTACAAGAAGTTTAAAATAATGAAACTTGTCCAAATAAACTGCCAAATAATGAAAAATGTTCAACAAAACTGTGAATCCTTGTTACTAGATACATAAAACCACTCAATATACGAGATGAATCCAAGACTGGCGGCATAAACATGTAACTTGAAAAACCAACCAACCATATATTGGGTACCTACTATGTGCCAGGCACTTCATGACCACCACCTCATTTAATCTTCCCAACAAAGGGGGCACACCTGAGTGGCTCAGCTGGGTAAGCGTCTGCCTTCAGCTTGGGTCATGATCCCAAGGTTCTGGAACTGAGCCCCATCCCATGTCAGGTTCCGTGCTCAGTGGGAGTCTGCTTCTCCCTCTGCTCCTCTCCTGCTCATGTTCTCTCTCAAATACACAAAATCTTTTTTTTTTTTTTTTTTAAAGATCTTCCCAACAACTAATGATCGAGATAGAAATATCTTGTCCCAGGTCACACAGCTGATAATAGCAAAACAGGAATTGGGCTCTTTTTACCCTGTCTTAGGCCTTCACCACCACAACCTATATTATCTTCCTCTTCCACTAGTAAACAACGTCACAATCTAAATCTGCATTGCAAATGTAGATCCTAAAATTCTTTCTACACTCTTAGAACTAGGCACTGAACACCCTGGTGTCAATGGGCTCTTTGTTCCTGAAAGGATTATGTGTTTTGGAAGAAGACAATGACATGCCAGAGCTTATCATGATCATGTACTGGCTTCTTGTCTACTGAATGCAATGACCTGACTTATTGGGAAATGGATGCAACAATACCAAAATTGAAAAAATGTTTTACTTTTGGTCAAGTTTTGGGTATTCTGCAAATATTTCCCTATCAAACATTAGTACAAACAGCTGAAGCATATTCAGCTAATATCTGGATTAATGCCTGCCTGGGTGTCATTTGTCTTTTGTTAATACTGAAGCATCTTAAATCTTTAAATACTGATTTACCTTAAATTATACCTAAATTCTCACCTTCAGTAAGCTGTTCTTCAAGGTCCTTAATCTCTTCAGTTTCTTTGGCAATTCTAGAAAGTATCTCATCCAAACGGCTTTCAAGCTGTTTGTACTGCTTGTTCATAATGTCAAGTTGTTGTTCTTTACCTCTTTTCTGAGCCTTCATATGGCACTGAATTAAAAAAAAAAAATACAAAAAAAAAATCAACAAAATCCTGAGCCCCTGAAACTTTTTTTTAAAAGAAAATAATAATGCTTAACATTTCTAAAGGAATAATGGAAAATAAAATGTAACAATTTAGGTCTATCTGTGTCGGGCCCTGTGTTGTTTTCACACAAGTAGTTTTCATTTAAACCTCATGGTAACTTGATCTGGAAATCCTCTCCATTTCACAGATACGCAAACAGAAAATCAAGGAGATTAAATGACTTTTCCAAGGGCATGCCTACTAGGTAAAGTAGCCAACTTCAGTGTTCTTTGCACTGAGTTAAAATGTGTCTTTTAGGGGCTCCCGGGTAGCTTGGTGGCTCAGCAGTTGAGGCATTGCCTTTGGCTCAGGGCGAGACCCTGAGGTCCTGGGATCCAGTCCCACATTGGTCTCCCCGCAGGGAGCCTGCTTCTCCCTCTGCCTGTGTCCCTGCCTCTCTCTCTGTATCTCATTTATAAAGAAATAAAATATTTTTTTAAAAAGTATCTTTTAACAAGCTTTCAAAAAAGTTAATTTTATATATATGCATACACACACACACACACACATATCCATAAAAAATGACTACATTCCAAAATGCTAACATGAATTATATCTGGGTTGAAGGATTATAAGAGATTTTTCATAAGTATTTTTAATATTAAAAATATTTACAAGAGTTCTACCTTTTTAATCAAAAAAGCACATTAAATGTACTTTAAAAAACAGGTTTTTTTTTTTTTAATAAGGTTTCTTAGGGAAAAATAGTGATGTCAAAAAAATACTTGGAATCGAGGTTTATTTTCAATTCCTTATACAAAGAAGCATTTTACTTTTTGGTTTGATAAACTGGGGCTGAGAAGACCTCCAAGGCTGCTCAGCGCAGCGATTCTCAAGGCGCAGGCCCGGGGCGGCACTGGAGCTTCCCGCACTCACACACCCCCACTCACACCGTGACGGCCCCGCACTCCAGAGCTACTGTAAACTGAAAAGATCAGATTGTATTTTCAAGGGTGCTCAGGGGGAAACACCCTCCCTTTCACACGAGAAAACGGCATCTCAGACCCACCAATGACCTGCCCAGGCGTCCCCCCCCCCCCCCCCCCGCGCAGGATCAGCGGACCCAACAGCAGCAGGAAGCCGTCAGGAGAGACCGCTCTATCAGGGTCAGGACCCGCTCCAGGCTCTCAAGTCTAATACCTGTTTGGTTAAAAAAGAACATTCGGGATGCTCCTCTGCCTTCAAAGACAATAAAGAAAAGTCCCTTCATTTTGAAGGAACAAGTGACTGGCAGCCGGCTCGGGACATTCTTGTTTGACTACCGTAAGCCTCGATGGGATTTTCAAGACTCTTCCCTCCCTGCCGTCCGCAGACACCCGACTGAAACCTTTCCGTGACGGCAGCTGCAGAGAACAGCTTAAATTCTACGTAAGTTTAGGAGTCTTATGGCTCGCAAAGGAATAAAAAAAAAAAAAAAATCCTGCATTGATGTCTCTACCCACAAGCCTTTAAGATCACGGCCAGAAAGTCCACCGAGACCCCTCCACACGCAGGGCGCCGGAGCCAAGGCGCCCCGTGCGGTTTTCACGAGCCTCGAGCAGGAACGCCCATCGCGGCTCCTCCTCCTCTCGCCCATCTTGCGCGAGAAAAGCGTCCTACCTGAACTCACGACGCGTCCCGTTAAAGCCAGCCCGGGCCGGGGCACCGGGAGGCCGAGGGCGGAGCGCCGCAGGTCGCCCTCAAGCCCACGTGCGCTTCCCTCCAGGCCGCGGGGCCCCCGGGGCCCCCACCCTGCCCCCGGCGCCCGCCCCCCGCGCAGCGAGCCCCGCGCCCAATCACCGCAGCCTCCGGCCCAGGCCCCGCCCCCAGCTTTAAATCACAACAGGGCGGCCCCAGGGCCAATCACGCCGCACCTTCGCCGCGGAGGCCACCGGCGATCCCCCGGGAACCGCACCCCGCTACCCCTGCGGGCGCGGGCGCGGGCACGGCCGGTGGGGAGGGGCCCCACACATCTTCCCTTACTAAGGGCGCTGCTGTGGTGTCTGTGCCTCTAGCTAGGTACAGTTTTTACAGCTAAAATGGGATTTGATTTTTAAATGGTACTTTTTCCTTTTGAAACCTAGTTAAATGCTTCTGTTTGCTGAAACCTTGACTAGGTTTATTTAGCTCTAAGCTAATTTTAAAAATAATTAGTCTCTATAGACCTTTAGCTCCCTTGGGGGGGAAAGGTCATTGCAGTAGCACAGCAAGGGCTCAGCCTCTTCCTAAAAGGGTGAATTTAGGAAATCACTTAAGCCTTTAAAATCACATTTTCATCTTCTGCAAATTAGAAAAAAAAGTCACCAATCATATGAACGCTGTGATGAAGTTCCTCACCAGTATACACAAAAACCCCAGCATCACGCAAGAAGACCTCCTTGTCGCACAGTGTGTTTGCTCTCTATCCTATCTCAGAGGCACATACTGTTTCCTAATCTCTCAAGCTTTTCTTTTAAATTCTATTTGCTATTCAGAAAGGTATTTTATCTGATTACATAATAAAAGTTAACTGAATAAAAGTCTGTCTCCATCTATAGAAAAAATAGGCAGGGACTCCACTCTTCTTTCCCTTTTGCTAAAATATTCACATTTTCAGAACGTGGTACCAAACAGGAGCCTAACACCAGTCAAGAAGGTGACTTTGTGCAAGCTAGAAAAAGATGCTCCCTCTGGGGGAACAAATTAAAGAGACACCCTCTAGTACTCTGACTAGAGCTATAACCTTAAAAACTAACCATTAGTCATTTTAACAATACCAAAAAGGAATCTTAAACCAGGTTTGTATATCTCATCCCCACTAAGAGAGATTGATTTTGACTACCTTCAAAATGTGTATGTCAAAAAAAAAAATGTGTATGCCATTTCTGCTTCTCATTTAACTCCTTTCTATATGTACTTTTTTACAGAAATTCAGTAAGGATTGGACTCCCCGTCTCCCAAGAAAAAAAAAGTCATTTGTAAAAGCAAACATACAATCTAGGTTCTAATTAGATCACAGAACTGAAGAGAGCAGCAGAGGAGCCAAGGGTAGTGCCCGTCATCTGGTTCCTGCCTACCTGCCTGGATGCAAACACTCACAAACATAGGGTTGGGCCCTGGGAATACAGGTGACAGTAGGATACAGTTCCTGTCCTTAGGAGCCTTACGTGGGGTGGCAGACTTCTAACAATTTAATGCAATAAGGCAAGATATTATTGGCCACAGTACACATTACTTAAAATCTAATTTCTTATGTAATGAAAATGCTTTAAAATAATCAAGTCCTCTCTTAATTTCAATTTTAATACTCAGCCTTAAGCTTTTGTTAGAGAAGACTTTACTTCTATGAATGATAAGATTACCTTTTGTAAAAATTAGCTGGCTTGCAAAAAAAATCTACCTGGTATTTTATTGAAGTGTTTAAAGGGATAATCAAATAACTTGACAAGTATTTAAAGTAATTATAGTGCACTGTCCTTACCATGTTAAATTCTATGACTTCTCTTAGATCAGAGGTTTTAAAGTTCTATTAAAAAATAACATTTTTCAAAGTATAGCAGTGAAATATGCAGAAAATACTTTTACTTCTATATTTACAAATATTGGGCAAAACGTAAGCCATTAGTAAGACTTCTCAGAGAAGACAAGAACCTAACTCCATCATATAGCCACCTGACCACCTCTGGCCACATTTTAGGAAGACACAGTCCAGAGAAATGTTTCCTTTTTAAGGACAAAACAAAACAAAAAATAGCTTTAGTGTAATGTTTGCAATAAAGGATTTAAAAAGAGGTGGAAAAAGGACTCTGAACCCCTCTCAGCTCTCCCATCTCACCGCCTTGCTCTTAAAAAAAAAAAAAACAAAGCAAGAAAAGGGAAAGGGTAAGAGATTTGGACAGCACCTTGGGACAAGTTTCTTTTGCTTTGAAATATGATAGTCACTTAAAAAAATACATGTACCATGCATCTATCATTCTACCGAAAGTTATCTCCTTCAAGCCTTAGGTTTTGTTTTCAACACAGCGATATGTATACTTCTATATATAAGTATATATGAACATATGTTATGCACACAGACATATGGATATATAATACGCACAGATATATATTGACACACACACACATACATAAACATATGTATCATTCAAATTTGTGCATCAAACTAAAAGACTTTCAGAAAGAACTCTGTGGCTAAAAATGAGGAGACATAATTTCTAGATGGAATGATATTCTAGTCCCTATAGAACAAGTCAAAGTCTCTTCATTTACTTACATGTTTTGGGTCTCTGGAATCCAGGCTATCTGTGACTATTTCCAGGTCCTTGATCTCATTCTGCTTTTCACCAATTTCTTGCCTTTGCTTTTCCATCTGTGTTTCTAGATCCACAGCTTCTTGGCGTAATTTATTGAGAAGCTGTATCCTACCACTCAACTGCTTGAAAAGAAGGTCTTTCTCCGCTTCTGAAATCTAATCCCCCCACACACACCCCAACACACAATTAACAGAGGATAGCAACAGTAATTTACAAATTTAAAGAAAACTTCTAAAATTTAAAAAGATATTCTGTGCTCTACCAGTTTTTTAAAATAAAAGTAAAATGTAAAAATCATTAGGCATTCCATTCATAACTTATACTTTTATGCTTATTACTTGTAGAAAAATCTTACTTTGATTTTCTGATAATAACATCAGGTAAAAATGAAGTTGCCATTCTAGTATAAGCAACTTAGACATTATTAATAATAACCATAATATTAATGGTAGTTGACTTTATATAGCACTTACCCTTGTGATGAGCATATCAAGCAAATTAATAGTGTAATAAAAAATTTAGCTTAAATGTACTCATTTTAAATAATTATTTTTTGAAAAATTTAGCTTAAATGTACTCATTTTAAATAATTATTTTTCAAGCACATTTTTGTAAGCATTCATTTATTTAAAAATTATGTATATTATTTACATCTATCGATCTATGTAAGGACAAAGCTGTCCAACATTATTATAAAATATTCTTTTTTTAATGATTAAAATCATTTTTGATGACTCCCTCTGCCTCGTCCCACTTTCAATCCGTTTTTTAAAAGTTTTTGTTTATTTAAGTAACCTCTACACCCCATGGGGGGCTCGAACTCACGACCCCAAGATCAAGATTCAAATGTTCTTCTCTGACTGAACCAGCCAGGCGCCCCTCAATCCATTTTTAAGTCTGATAAGTTCACCTGCCAAATTTTGCTGACAAGAAGTTTGCTTCCCTCCATATCCACCACCGCCCCCCTAGTCCAGGCCATTACCATCTCCTGTCTCTACTGGTAACAGTACCCTAGGAGATGTACCCATCTCCATTCTTTCCATCTCTCTCACCCCATTTCACTCTCAGGCAGTAGCCAGAGTGACCTTATAAAAATACAAAGAGGATCAGACATTCGACTACTAGTGTCCTTCAAAAGCTTCCCATTACCTTCAGACTAAAATTCAAACGCCTTATGAGAGCCTATGAATCCTGGCACAATCTTGGACTTCATCTTCCACCACATTCTCCCTCGCTCTGCAGAGGAACACTTAGCGTGAAGGTCTCTGCACCCACTGTCACCTCTGCCTGGAATACAGGATCCCCTATGGCTGTCTTGCTGGCTCCTTCACATCCTTTGGGTTTCAGCCCAAATATCACCTCCTCAGAGAGGCCTTTGTGGCCCCACAATCTAAATGATATCCTTTTCATTGGCTCTCCTATTTTTTTCCTACAACATACATGTTGTGTAACCGTATTTCATTTTTATTTTTTATTTTTTTTTAAACTTGTTCATTGCCTCTTTCCTGTCCATGTGGGAGGGAAACACACCTGTTTTATTCATTACTCAGGGCCCAAGCCCAGTCAGGGACTAGCATATAGTAAGCTTCCAATAAACGTGAATCAATCAATTTCTAGTTACTGTTTAATTTTAAAATCACCGTATAGTGTATCTTTTGAAAGAATCTACAATCTAGACTTCACATTCTTGTTTTATCTACTATAGTATGAATACATTCACCAATATAATTTTGAAATACTGATTTTTAAAAGTTGCAAATAATTAAAAACTTTTACAGACTTAACTGTCAAGATATTTCCATTTTTAAATTCTCCCATTGCAATTATGTCATGGGTTTGAGCTGCTCACTGCTCCATGACATACTCTGGTAATTTCTGAGAGGGAAACACTTCCATCTTTTTGTTCATCATAGTTTTTATCATTTACATTTTTGCTGCTTGTGTTTGATAATGTTCATGTACAGTAAAGATGTCTTCTGACTCTTAATCTAGGTCCCAGGATCTTAAAGGTGGGTGGTGCTTAATTAAATTAGAACAGGAAGCATCAACCTCCCTGGGTAGACACTTTCAAAATAGAGTACACTGAACATCTCTTTTTACATAAATGATAAGTAATTTATTTCTCTATGCTTTATAAAATGTTAATAGGATGTCATCATGAATGGCAGGGAATTGTAATTGGAAAATGCTAGAACCACAGCTGATGCTGAAAACTGCTACTCCATAATTAATTAGGCAGCACAGATTAAAATTTGTTTAACATGGTTATGAAGGGAGAAAACACGTTTCTTATCTTGCATTTCCTCCTGCATTGCTACTTTGCTTTTACATACTTTTTTAAGTTGTATAGCTTCTTCCAGTTGTTTAAATTCTTCAGTAGCTCTTAAAATTTGTTGTTCTGCCTTTTCTATTTCATCATGTAGTTCTGATAGTCGAGTTTGTGCTGCAAATTTAAAAACCATGAACAAAGACATACACAAATTCTCAAATTTCTTTTTTTTTAAATTCTCAAATTTCTATCAGATTTTTTTCTTTACAAGAACCCTCCTCCCATTAAATTCTGTCATTATAGATCCTGAAATAGAAAGTAATTTACGAAAGTTTTCCTGTCAGTTAATCTCTAGAATAGTTTTACCATATGCTATAGAACTATAATTGATCATTTTATTTGTAAAATTCTTAAAAGGGGCTTTACTCATTATGTCTAACACTAAAGAACTCTTCTGAGAGAATAAGGATTTTACTGGTAAATATGCATTTACATGTCACTAGGTTGTAATTAGGTTCAAGCTATTAGAAAACGCTGTGTTAGTGGTAATTACTTTATGACAGGACTTGGTATCAAGAAATTCACCAATGAACAGTATCTTCCAGCTGGGGGTGATCTCAAATCAATTACTTTATACCTCAAATTTCCAATTTCTCTCCCTCCTCCCTCCCTGCCTCCACATACTTCTGGATTTACTTCTGCTTTCCTATTGCAGAGTAAAGTGTGTAGGATGATTATCTCAGTCTCTTTTGTTCCCTCTCCAAGTCAACCTCTCTACGGCCTTCCATGTTTTCCACTTAGCTACCAACTAAGAGAAGATGAGCTGCTTCACTGGATTAGGGAGAGCCCCACAATGGGCCACAATAGATCTGCTTTCTCCTTCCATATCCATGCAGCTCACTGGGTAAGTGGATTCAGAGTATGCCATTGACAGGGTCTCTAAGTACCCTAGTACCCTCTTGGATTGACTTCTTCCTCCTTATGACTTGCCAGGAAGTGGTCAGATCCTCTCAATTAGATGTTTTGGTGCAGGCTGGGATAAGGTGGGTACACTGATCCAGCTTATCCAAAGCACTGCTTTAGATTTTGCATACTAATCAGTAAAGTGGTCCTTGCCACAATTATGACCAATTATGTCTTTGAATGTGCAACTTCAAAAGTGAGAAGGACCTGCTGGGGACTGAAGACTTAGGCATTCCTGGGCCCCCTGGACATGCTGCCACCATTATTACTGTCAAGAACCCCATTCTCGGGCAGCCCGGGTAGCTCAATGAATGGGTCTCTCATGAATAAATTAATAAAATCTTAAAAAAAAAAAGAAAGAAAGAAAACCCATTCTAAACTCTAACAGGAATCATTAAAAAATGATTTGCTCAAAGTATCACTACTCTTGTTTTAGGCTTTTCGTGTAAACAATAATATAAGTACCTTCAACATGTTTAGTTAAAAGAATTATAAAACAAAGTTTGCCTATATATTTAATCTTTTTGTTTTCAAAAGAACTTATTTTTTTAAAGATTTTATTTATTTATTCATGAGAGAGAGAGAGAGAGAGAGAGAGAGAGAGAGGCAGAGACACAAGGCAGAGGGAGAAGCAGGCTCCATGCCGGGAGCCCGACGCAGGACTCAATCCCGGGACTCCAGGATCGCGCCCTGGGCCAAAGGCAGGTGCTAAACCGCTGAGCCACCCAGGGATACCCTCAAAAAAATTTAAAATAATTTTTGTTAACCTGCACTTATTTTTTTTTCTTTGTCTTCCAGTTGTATGTCTGGTGGCGATGCTCCCATGTTCACGTGCTCATTTCTGAGTTGTTCCCCTTCATCTAGCTCCATCTTCTTGATCTTTACTGTCTGGGCATTTGCAATAATATAACTCTCTGTAGTGAACATATTTCTCTTGTATCTGGATTTGCCAATGTAAGGGCTTTCATCTGGGGTTTTATCAATTTCGACATACTAAAAGCAAAATAAGTAAATATTTATGGTTTAGTAAGTAACTTCTAAGCAGCTAAGTGACATCATTCATTTTATTAGTGAAGAACATATCACAGAATTGCCTAACATCAATCCTACATACCTAGAAGTTGAAAAATATATGCCACTTTAAATCTCACTCTTAATATACCAAAAAAGAACTAAAACAAAACAAAACAAAAAAAAAACGGTCTCTCAGAATCCCTCAAGGGATTCTATCCCCAAAAGGTGTTTAAATTGGCTGATTAAAGAACTGCCTACAGTTATGTGATTATTAGCCATGCTTAATCTCTCAAATCACAATTTAGGTGTTTTATTTTGGTTTCTTGGTTGATATGTAAGTAAAATCTCAGTCCAATAAATTTTAGTATGAAATAATATGGTATCAGAATCACACAGATTCTCTTGGGCCTTTTTACCTCTTTTGGATCCTGCTTTAACTTACTGAACCAAAAAAATTAACTGATTCAGCCAAAATATGTTTACTCTGCTGATGCCCTCATAACAAGAAAGTAGAATGATTATTGATAAAGTCCCTTGAACATTTTCACCATCCGCCTTCCCCCACTCCACTCAATGCTGGCTTTAATTTGGATTACTAAAACATTAAGCTTTAAATAAATAAATAAAAGTTAAACTCACCTCTGATGGGTAATAATTTAGTGGCTCAAATTTGGCATCAATTTTATAAAAGGCCAACTCCTGTTCCATCTCATACTGTTTCTGACATGCTCGCATTAGTTCCATGGTCTTCTGTTTTAGCTATTGGCCCAATTTGATATGAAACAAGTAGTATAAGTTAGTATTAAAGGTACAATGGCATGGCAAGTTCTAATCATAACTAATAATTAAAGTGTTTTAAAACTCACAGCAAATAGCAGGGCATTCACAGTATTTTATCCTTATTCTAAAGTATTATGAAATATGCAATATAAAATTATCACTTCATAAGAGATCACATAAAAGACCTTTGAAGTTTATATGCAATTTCAATTTCATACAATAAAGATTTTAAAAATAATTTCAATTTGCTTTATCCAAACATGGAAATAATTGTGTCAATTATTTTTAAATACTCTATTAAGTACTTGCTTCCTGATTTTCCAATAATTAGCATGAATTTATTTGACTTACTCTGCAATGTTACTGATAGTTATAGATGGAAATGATATTTGGGAGTAATTACAAAGGAATCACAAGGAGCAGTGAGAAGGATGAAAATAAGAGATTGGTTTTAATTGTACTGTTGTTGCTATAGTAGAGCTCAGTGTTCTGAACATTCTTCTTTGTAATTGAGGATAAAGGATGTGAATGAGGTCAATCAGATCCCAATATATAATATTAAATTTTTAATAAAGTAATTCTACTATAATTATAACTTTTTACTTATTCTTAGAAATTTCTAGAGCTAGAAGAAAAGAGATCATCCAATTTAATTATCTGAATTAAAAATAAAGAAATGAGTCCTAGATTGTTGAATTGACTTGTCAAAAGTTACATATTAGATTAGTGGCATAAGCTAAATATTTTATTAACATCACTATCAGCCCCCTTCCTACTAAGCCAATCCTGTGAATTCGTTTCAAAGGTCCACTAAGTGATTTTTGCCTTTTTTTTTTTTTTTTTTACAGCATCGGAGAGTAGATACCAGACAAAAAACATGCAGAAAAATTTTATTAATATGAAAATGCAAGCTGAGAATAAAACATAAACAAACGTGAACATTTTACAAGGCCTAGGAACTCAAAGTCGTGCATGATTTAGCTTACAGTCATCTCCTGATTATCTGTCCAAATGGAAGTAATGCTAACCTGGATGACAGGTAATATTGATCGAGTACTCACTGTATGCCAGGAGTGTGCTAAGCCTTTCACACATGTGCTATCTCACTGGATCTTTACCATCTTTACCCTATGAGATGACAAAAGCTGCAGCAGGAGGTTAAATACCTTGCCCAATTGCACAGCTTACAGTAAAGAGACAGAGTTCAGTTACAAGTCTCCTGGTTTCAAATCGAACACTCCATCTATTATGTGATGCTGCCTTGATGTCCTGCTGCAGGGTGTCCAGCACAGCTCCCCACACTGATGCCTTCGCCAAATCTCAAGAAAGCAACTCACAACTAACAGCATCAACTAATCTCAGGTTTCCCTTCCCAGAGATTATTAGTAGTAAGGCCAAAAAAAGGGCAAATGTGACTGGAACCATGAACAATATATGGACTGGTCTCTGCAGGCAAATAATATATATTCTGTGCAATTCAAAATTACCTTTGTGTCTTTTATAGTGCTAGGCTTAGCATTCAGTAAGCATTCAATAAATGTCTGTGGCATAAATGCATAAACGAGAGCACATTAGGAGTCAAAGGGCCTGGAAAGTAGGCTAGTTACAGTATTAGCTGTGGATAATCAAGAGTTGACTGCAGTTGGCATATTTACCAGTAAGAAAAATGATACAAATTCTTTCCCTCACATTTGAATTTACTGCCTTATGTACACATCCATTAAAAAAATTACACATACACACACAAGCACATTTCTTGAGAAGGCAAGCCAGTTTCAAAACTTACGATGTACAAAAGCATAGTAACACAAGTTATCATGCAAACCATGAAAAACATAGTGTGCAATTCAGCCCTGAAGGAACTACCTTTAAGGAAGAATAAAGAATCGGCAGAAAATGCTCTGCAAGAAACCAAGACAAGGGCTAAAAGAAGAAAAAAAGCAAACAGAGTCCATCACCTGGAGAACTTTAGAGAGTTAAGCTGTAGTAATAGATAGAAGCTGCTCTTTACTGACAACTTACCTGAGGAAGACAATGTTGTTATTATTATTAGCACCTGCACCATTCTCTCATATGGACACACATTTTATCATCATTGACTATATCACAGGTCTACCACCTTCCATCACTTAGCTTAATTCAATTCAAATTATTTTCACATTCATTACCTTACTTAGTCCTCACAACTCTATGAGGCTGGCAGGACAGGTAAGTGATCCTCATATTAAAAATGAGGAAACTGAAGAACAGGAGTTAAATAACTTGTGAAAACACAAAGAGCAATATTAACATTAAAGTTCATTAAATTAGTATCTGTTGGTGGCAGGAGAGAGGGGACTATTATAGTTTAAATGGCACCAGAAGTTTTATAGAAAATGCAGTTTACCCCATTTCTTTTACAGGTTAATTGACCTCCTATGTGAAGAATTACTTGACAAAACTGGAAAGCATCATATAACTGTAGATGATATTATCACCAGATATATTCTGGAGAAGATAATGGAAAATGTTTTTCAAATGTAGGCTTTTAGAATAAGATCCAGAATTCTTTTTGAGACGTAGGATACTCTTTTGGAATAATGAAAGAACAGGCAAAACAACATGAGGGCTGATGGAGGGGTGGGGGATGGGGGAATGGGGTAACTGGGGGAGGGACATTAAGGAGGGCACAGGATAGAATGAGCACTGGGTGTTACATAAGCCTGATGAATCAATGACCTCTACCTCTAAACCAATAATATACCATATGTTAATTAACTGAATTGAAATTTAAAAATAGCCTGATTAAAAAATTATTTTAAAAAATTTAAAGAATATAAAATATCTAACAAATACATATGCAACAATCAGCTGTCCAACTAAAAAAAAAGTAAAATTAAAGCAATGAGATTTCACTTTTTTCCTAACTTATTTACAAGTTCAAAATAATTTCAAGTGGGAAATTGGGCTCTTTCACTCACTGCTATAGAAGTATAAAGGAGCTATATGCTTAATGTTTACCAAAATTAAAAATGCAAGTATCATAGTAATTCCATTTGTAGTGATTTTCTTTAAAATTATTTTTTTTTTGGTAACCTCTACCAACGTGGGGCTTGAACTCACAACCCTGAGACTGAGAGTCACATGCCCTACTGACTGAGCCAGCCAGGTGCCCCAACTTGTAGTGATTTATACCAAGGAATTACTACTATGAATGCAGAAATACATATTTACAAAAATTTTTTCTGTAGTATCATTTCTAATAAAGTGGAAGCAACCTAATATTCATCAATAAGAGTAGGTTAAATAAATGGAACACAATATAGACAGAAAAAATTTAAAAAGATTTATAAGTACGTATAATGTGTGCATGCATGCATATGTGGGTATTTTTTTTTACTTAGAGAGCCATGATACATATGCCATTTTGTAAAAAATAAGATGCAGAATTCATATGTCAATATGCTTTTAAATGGTTAATGATAAAAGTAACAGTGACATAAAGAGCAATGTCTTCCAACCAAAAATAGTTACCGAAAATAAACCCAGCAAAAACTGTTGACAATTTACAAAACATTTATTCCCAGCACAAATATATCAACATTATAAGTAGAAAAAAGAGAAAATTAGCAACTATAATAATCCATAATTTGGGGATAGCACAAAGTCAAAAGATGTAACATTTTGTCCAGGTTTTCAATGAATTAACTAACATGTACCAGGGAGGCTGCATATAGAAATTACAATGTTCTCTTATCTTCACAATAAAAGATGGATTTTATTTTTTTTTTTATTTTTTTTTAATTTTTTAATTTATTTATGATAGTCACACGCAGAGAGAGAGAGAGGCAGAGACACAGGCAGAGGGAGAAGCAGGCTCCATGCACCGGGAGCCCGATGTGGGATTCGATCCCGGGTCTCCAGGATCGCGCCCTGGGCCAAAGGCAGGCGCCAAACCGCTGCGCCACCCAGGGATCCCAAAGATGGATTTTATATTATAAAAAAAAAGATTAGTAAACTGAGGAAAATTTATTAAATGTTCACAAGTATCAAGTGATACCATAGTAAGTACTGTTTTTATATTTGTATTTTATTTTTAAGTTTTATTTATTATTTAAGTAGGTGTCACACACCCAACATGGGGCATGAACTCAAGATCAAGAGTTGTACACTCTACCAACTTAGCCAGCCAGGTGCCCCATATTTGTATTTTACATACAAATGTTACGTGGTGGCCCAAAGAGGGCACTGCTAAAATCAAACTGTCATATAAGTTTCTAATGATTTAATTAATCATCAGTCATGGAATAGAGAGCAACAGAAGTATGTGCTATATATAATTATTGACAATTATCAGATTATTAACATCTTATACAATATGCCTTCAGAATATGGCTGACATATTTGAAAACCACCTTCAAATAAGAGGTGTATGAAGCAACCTGCAAATGCTCTGAGTAGCTGACTGATAGGGCTAGGGAAGCTGCCCTGGCTTTCATCATGACCCCTGGTATAAATCATCTTTTTCCTCAGGCAAAGAAGAGCTCGAGAAAAAGATAGTCACTAAGTATTCAGATTTCAAGTAACAATTTCCAATGCTACATAGAGGAGGAGACACTTTTTTCTAGTTAAAAAACATAAGTACTTAAAGCACAATTCTTGGGATCCCTGGGTGGCGCAGCGGTTTGGCGCCTGCCTTTGGCCCAGGGCGCGATCCTGGAGACCTGGGATCGAATCCCACGTCAGGCTCCCGGTGCATGGAGCCTGCTTCTCCCTCTGCCTGTGTCTCTGCCTCTCTCTCTCTCTCTCTTTCTCTCTCTCTATCATGAATAAATAAATAAAATCTTTAAAAAAAAAAAAAAGCACAATTCTTATCAACAGATCAAGTCAATCAAGCCAGAATACCCATCTTGAGGGGAGAGGGGTGCAAAAAGAAAGAGAACCATCTAGGATTTCATTAGTTATATGAGAAATTAAATTCTCTAAGTTATGCACAGATCAGAAAAAGAATTGTCAAAAGAAAAAAAAAAAAAGAGAGAGAAGAGCAATAGCTATTTTTTCCTTCAAAGAAAGTAACCCAACAATTTTACAGAATCCGATTCTCTGGGTTGAAAAGGCATTTTAAGTCATTTAGTCCATCTCCCTAGCTAACGTTTTTTTTTTTTAATCTTTTCTCTAATCTCTGAGCTTATTATGCCTGTTTCAGTGACAGCAATTCCATTCCAGAGTTATTACAATTTGTCTCAGGACAGTTATTAGAAATTTCTTTTTAGAGGGAAAAACAAAACAAGACAAAAATCAAAGAGGGAGACAAACCATAAGAAACTCTTAATCATAGGAAACAAACTGAGGGTTGCTGGGGAGGTGAGTGGGGGGATGGGGTAACTGGGGGATGGGCATGGAGGAGGGCATGTGATGTAATGGGCACTGGGTGTTACATAAGCCTGATGAATCAATGACCTCTACCTCTGAAACTAATAATACATGATATGTTAATTAACTGAATTGAAATAAAAATAACAACAAAAAAGAATGCATGCTCTAGGACTGAGGCAGCCAAGTGTCCCTACATATCCATCTTCAAAAATAATACTTATCGAAAGTTCTTAAATGACCTAGTTAAATGTTTATGAAAAGCTGAATACAAAATTACAGAGAGAATATGATCTCAGGTTCAGAAATATACAAAAATAAGAACCAAGTTAAAAAAAAAAATTTCCTTTTTTTTTTTTTTTTTTTAAATAGACAGCAGGAGGAGGGGGGCGTGCGCAGAGCAGAGACACAATCCTAAGCAGTGAGCATGGAGCTCCATCTCAGGACCCTGAGATCATGACCTGAGCAGAAATCTAGAGTCGGATGCTCAACTGACAGAACCACTCAGGTACCCCTAGAAATTTCTTTATTACTAAGTAAAACATTGTTTTGTTGTATTTCTATTTGCCATTTCTTTTTCTAGAGAGTGTGTGTGTGTGTGTGTGTGTGTGTGTGTGTGTGTATTTAAAAAATACCAAGCCATGACCCAGGGTCCCAGGATTGAGTACTGCATCAGGCTCCCCACAGGGAGCCTGCTTCTCCCTCTGCCTTTCTCTGTGTGTCTCAGGAATAAATAAATAAAATCTTTAAAAAAAAAAAAATCAAAGTGCTTTATAATCCGCTCCCCAGAAATAACTACTGTCAAGAGTTTGGTACCTATCTACTGTTTTTCCTCGCATACTATTATCCATGCCACATATATCGCATCGTCCTTGATACCCTGTTTCCCAGCTTGCTTTCTTCACAGAGCAATAGAGATCAGACGTACGTCCTATCAGGACATACGGCTCCACCTTATTTTAACAGCAACACCATTATTCTACCAGATGGATATCCACGAGGCCCGTTTGAGCTATTTTCAGTACTTTACTAATATAAACAAGATTGTGGTGAATGTCCATGTATATGTGTATATATGTACACACATAATATACATTCTTGCTACAATTTCTACAGAGTATCGTATATAATTATATATTAAATTAGCATAGTATATATTTCCAATATGTAGAACATAGGGTTACATCCCTTTAAATTTGGATAATTTTGCCGATTTGCCTTCTAAAAGTTTTTGCCAATGTATAACCTTACCAACAATGCTGTTGTTATAAATAAAATACAAAAATCTAGGGACAGTCTGAGCAGCTCCTCAGTGTGAGGCTTCACTGTCCTCCTTTATTTTGGACACCATGCCTCACATAACGTAGCCCAAGACAGTACCCATCCCTGGGGGCCCATGCCCCACAGTGTGCAGCCAACAATAATTTGTAGAAACTTCTGCACACATTTCTGTTAAACCACGCCTGCCCCATTCTACAGTCCAGAAGTTTTGTTTTTAGACCCAAGGACAAAGAATTCTCTATTTCCAAAGAATACAGTCAAAGCAATGTGAAACCCAGGCTTACCAATTCATTTTTGGTGTTTAGGTTACTCTCCAGCTCCTCATAGCTCTGTTTTTGTAGTCTGGCCTCCTCTTTCAGTGATTTGTTCAATTTATCTTGACTTTTAATTTCCTCAAGGAACCTTGTCTGCTCACTCCTAAGCTCTTCAGTTTCCATTGTCTTCTTCTCCAGGTCTCTTTCCAGTCTTTCTACCTCATCTGCCAACGCAAATTTAAGAGTTTATTGATCATAACACTTTCCACTTGAAGAAAGGTGAGGCTATTTCTCAAATAATAGCAAAAGAAGTCTTGGAATAGTATAAGTACAATTTTACTTTGAAAACTATTCACAGGGACACCTGGATGGCTCCGTGGCTGAATGTCTACCTTCAGCCCAGGGCAAGATTCCAGGGTCCAGGATCAAGTCCCAAATCGGGCTCCCCACAGGGAGTCTGCTTCTCCCTCTGCCTATGTCTCTGCCTCTCTCTGTGTGTCTCATGAATAAATAAAATCTTTAGAAAAAAAGAAAACTATTCACTGTGGTTTTGGGGGGAAAAAACTATCTTGAGCTAGAAAGTGATTTATATCAAAAAGTAAGAAGGCAATATCATTCAGAAAACGATATTAAAAGATAACACTTTATGGGGTGCCTGAGTGGCTCAGTTGGTTAAGTGCCCCACTCTTGGTTTTGGCTCAGGTCGTGATCTCAGGGTCATGAGATCAAGCCCGGTGTCGGGCTCCATATTCAGTGGGGAGTCAGCTTGAAGATTCTCTCCCTCTGCCCTCACCCCTGCCCCTGGCCCTCTAGCCTACATGTTCTCTCTCTCTCTCAAATAAATAAATAAATCTAAAAAAAAAAAAAAGTAACACTACTTCCAAGTATTTCATTTCATTCAAATAGCATGTTGATAAATGAGGTTTTTCCAGGTCTCCTGTTAAAAAACTTGTAATATTTTATCTGATATTAGTAATTACACTTTAAAGGATACTGTAAGCAGGTCTGCAAAATACCTTGTTATCTTAAAAATCCTTCAAAGGCTTCCTGCTACTATGTTTAGGATAGGATCCAAAACTTATATGAAGAACTCACAAAAAAACCTTCATGATTTGGTCCCAAATTCCCTCTCCAGCTGCAGATTTTCTTTCTTTCTTTTTTTAAAAGATTTTATTTTAGTGGGGGGGGTATGGGAGGGGCAGAGGGTAAGGGAGAGGGATGAGCAGACTCCCTGCTGAGCACAGAGCCCAGTGACCCCAGGGCTCATCTCAGGACCCCAAGATCATGACCTGAGCCAAAACCAAGAGTCGGACGCTTAACCAACTGAGCCACTCAGGTGCCCCATCCTGCAGGCTTTTATTCACACCTTCTGTCTGGAACTTTCTTCCTCTATCTCCTACTGGCCTATTTTATACCCTCCAGGTCTTTGTTTTGAAAAAATATTTTGAGAATCCTGCCCTGAATCTATCCTCTCCCCAGGTGAGATGCTTCCCAGGGATGCATTCAAGTCACCCTGTACCTCTGCTGGGCCCTTCGTCATACAATGAGTTACAAAATGTGATCAAGTGGCTAGGCATCTGCCTTTCCCACTAAAGCTTTGAAAAGCAGAGACTGCATCTGACTGGGGGCACCTGAGTGGCTCAGCGGTTGAGCATCTGTCTTCAGCTCAGGTCGTGACGGCGGGGGGGGGGGGGGGGGGTGCAGGATCAAGTCCCACATCGGGCTTCTCCCTCTGCCTGGGTCTCTGCCTCTCTTTGTCTCTCATGAATAAATAAATAACATCTTTAAAAAAAAAAAAAGAAACTGCATCTGTCTGGCTCACCAATGGATCCCAAGAGCCTTAAAGGCTCCTAATTAATACTCAGATTCATAAGTAATCATAAGTAATTTAAACATTTCCCCAAAAGTATATTTATATGATGACTTTTCTTTGCATTATTTATATTTTTAAAGATTCTAAAACATTCACTTCAGGGTAACAAATATTGAGTTATGGGATCCAAACTAATAAAAATTTACCATATTTCTCAAGGATTGGATCAAACTATATGAAACTACTGTTTCTGTAAGCCAAAACAGACGAACATCAATTTCAAATGGTTGAACATACAGATTCATTTCCTAACACTCTAAAATAGCTATTTCAGACCTTCATCTTTGTCTTCAAATTCCCATACTCCTTCCATTTTTTTCTCAGCTGATGACCTCATATTTCACTGAGAAAAGACCTCACTCATGGGGACTTTCTCATTTTCCCACCACCAAAGCAAAACTCCCACACCTGCACAAATCTTTGCTCCCTTCTAATAAAGTATCCCTCTTATCAAGAGACAGTCTTTTGTTTTTCTCTGACCTCATCTTGTCTTTTCAAGGACGATAAGAAATGAGCCATGATGGTCTCTCCACTCCACTCTCAAATACTCTTTATTAGCTTTCAGGTTTACTGCGTTTGCTTCTGCCCATTTCCTGGTCTGGAAGCTATTGATTTTTTTTTTTTTTAACTTAAACTCTTTTTAAAATTTCACTTATTAGGAACTAGGAGAGAGAAATCATGGGAGGAAACTTCAAACCTTCACCCAAATGCGTCCCCTCGATTCACTCTTGGATCTACAATCTAGCATTTTTTCCTAACCACTCCTTAACTGTGCTGGTCAAGACCATCATGTACTGCCAATCTAAAGCACTTCTCTGTGCTCATCTTACTTTTTCTTTATGTCTCAGCAACACTCAACACAGCTGACCACTTCCTCTCGTGAAATTTTCTCGGGGCTTTTGCAACCCACTATTTCCTGGGTTTCCCCTTACTTGGCCTCTCTTTCTCAGTCTGCTTAGGTGGCTCACCTTGCTCTTCCCAACCCCAGCCTGAGTGAACCAATCAATTCCAATGGGATTAAATATCATTGTTATGCTGACAAGCTCCGCATTTATATCTCCAGTACAGATCTCTCTCAACTCCAGACTCATATTTCCAACCCTCTTCTTGGTTGTCTCACAGACATTCAAACCTAGAATTCTGAAGTCTCCCTTTTGTATACACAATATCACCAATCCAACCATTTACTCAGGCCTGAAGCCTGGGAATTACCCACTTCATTAGAAACTGTTGCCATCTAAATACAGGCCACCAACACTTCTAGCCTAGATTACCACAATAGCCTTCAGACATGTCCCTTTTTTCTCCAATTGCCCTCCTTCAAATCATTCTTCATCCTGCATAAAAAATAATCTTTAAAAAAATATTTTAACTCCAGTATACTTAACCTAGTGTTATATTAGTTTCAGCTGTACAATATTGTGATTCAATTCTATGCAATACTCAGTGCTTATCATGATGAGTACTCTAAAAATAATCTTAATAAAATAGATTGTGCCTTATTGCGGCTTAAAAATCCTCATTTGCGGGCAGCCCCAGCGGCTCAGCAGTTCAGCGCTGCCTTGAGCCTGGGGCATGTTCCTGGGGACCCGGGATCAAGTCCCACGTCAGGCTCCCCACATGGAGCCTGCTTGTGTCTCTGCCTCTCTCTCTCTCTGTGTATATTTATTTTTTTTTTAAGATTTTATTTATTTATTAGAGACACAGAAAGAGAGAGACAGGCAGAGACACAGGCAGAGGGAGAAGCCGGCTCCATGCAGGGAGCCTGACATGGGACTTCATCCCAGGTCTCCAGGATCATGGACTGGGCTGAAGGCGGCGCTAAACCGCTGAGATACCCGGGCTGCCCTCTCTCTGTGTATAAATAAATAAAATCTTTACGAAAAAAAAAAAAAATCATTTGCTTCCCATTGTACCTGAAATAAAATCCAAACCCCAAGGCCCTGTGTCATCTTGCCCCTCCCCCAGCCTTCCCAACTTTTTCTTGAGCTATTCTCCAGTCATACTGATGTTTTATTTTTTTTTTTAAAGATTTTATTTATTTATTTATTTATTTATTTGAGAGAGAGAGAAAGAGAAAGAGAGAACGAGCAGGGAGGAGGGCTGAGGGAGAGGCAGGCTCCCCTTTCATTGAGGAGCCCAACCTGAGACTCAATCCTCGGACCCTGAGATAATGACCTGAGCCGAAGGCAGATTCTTAACTGACTAAGCCACCCAGGACCCCCATACTGATTTTTCAGTTCCTTAATTTCTTAGCAGCTTTCCAGCCTGAAAGTGCTAGCTGCCCTTTTCCCTGAATATCCCTCTTAACATGGCTAATCCCTTCCCTGCCTATGCCTTCAGCTTATATGTCATTTCCCAGAGAGCCATTCCTTTGCCAAAAGGGGGTTTTCCTGTTATTTTATCTCAGTTTGGTTGCTTTTGATCTTTCTTTTCCACTAAAATACAGGCTGCATGAAGGCCACTACCATATGCCTTGTTCACCATTGTACATCAGTGCCAGATAACAGTGCCTGGCTCACAGTATGTGCTCAATAAATATTTACTGATTCTTAACGATGTTAATGGATAATTACTGTATAATGACATTGATGTTAATTGATTTATGTTGTCATTTTCCAAAAAAAAATTAATAGCATTATAAAGTTCATACTTCAATATATTTTTCTGGATAACTTTTGAAAATAAATTCCTCCCCCACCCAAATTTAGTTTTTTTTTAAATGTCACCTTACCTAAACTGAATCTCGCAAAAGCTTCTTGTCTGTCCTGACTAGTTACTGGCTGACCTTCCAAACATTCCAATGAGCGAAGGTGAAAAATGGTAAACTGGATATAATGAGGAAGGGTCACAATTGGATTTTCAAGTAGGATCAGAGAAGTCAAATCTTGAAGTGGTTTCAACTTGCTTACATCTTGGAGCTGAAATGATATATAACACTAGTATTAGTATAATTTAATTTTAAAATAATAAAAACACACCTAAAGGAAATAATAAATTAAGAAAATTGATAGCAATATGGCAAGGAACCAATTCAAGGAACCCATTACCCAAAACTAGTGCTCTGAGAAGAGAAACAGAATGGGAGTACGTGAATATCTATAATGTATCAGGGCAGTATTAGGCATTTTCCATATATTGTTTCTTTTATGACTCCTCACAACAACCTGTGATATAAACACCATTTTAATTTTGTAGATGAAAAAAACTGAGGCTCGAAGAAGTTAAATAACCTGCCCAAAGCTCAGAGATTACAAATGAACAAAACAGGATCTGAATTCAAGTCTGTGTTAACTTTCAACCTATTATTCTTTCACTGTACTGATTGAATACATCAAAAATATGACTACTGAAAAGATTGTGGCAAATCTTCATATAATAGTTATAATTGATAGTTAAAAGAAATAAGTAAGGATACAGGGAGATACTCACATTTTTGAAGATTTTTATGTTTATCCCAAGACAGATTTTAAAAGGTTGAGAAATGCTACTCCTAATACCTAGTGCAAATACATCTCCACTCACAAGTGAATGTGTATCAATCTCTTACTGATGCTAACGTCAAATATAAACTGAGATAAGAAAGTCATGAAAAATTTAAAATGGTAATAAATATTTATTGAATGATTTTCCTGTTAACATCAGTTGACACTGAGTACTAACAATCGACTACTTAGAGGAATATTTATAGCAAATTTTAGATTCATGGCTACCTCTTTCCATCACAGCATAAGCCCCAAGAGCTCTAAGGTGATGCTGTGCAACATGGGTTTGGGCTCTGAGGCTCTTGGGCTGTTGCAGTGAAATGGTACAGGGTCACCTCACCAGACTTATAAAGATGAAATAAGAAACCACAGATATTGCAAACTGCACAGCAATTAAACAAATGTTGTTTATTATTAATGACTTCTCCTGATGACGGTTTAAGGAGTTAGCGTCGTAGTCTTTAAAACATTTTCACATCTATCATTTTATCTGAGCTCCAGAACACCCCTGTAAAAAAGGCAGGGAAGGGTTTGTTTTCTCCAATTTACACAATGAGTTTTAGAGAGAGAATGGAATTCTCCAAGGTCACGGAAGGCAGGTCTAGACCCATATTAGGAAGTACATCTTTTATTGTCTATTTTATGACTGATGTTCCTTAAATTAAGCATGATTTTTTCAATTTCAATATAGATGTAAGTAAATTGTTTTTACTTAATACTTATTGATCATCTAACTGTATGTCAGAAAATAATAATAAATTATACTTCAAAGAAAAGCATACACAATTATTAGATTATGTGAGCCATGATGACAATATTGCTCTACAATAAAAGAGCTAGTAATTAACCTCCTATAACACCTGACACTATAATCAAGCTTAATTCATAAGTCTGAAAAAAACAAAAAAAGAACTTGGTTCCAGGCATTCAGGACCTGAATTCAGGCACCAGTTGTGTGACTTTGGGTCACACAACTTAACCTGGAAAAAGACGATTCTACCTGATAGTATTCAAAAAATAATCTTTTATTGATTCCATAAAATAAGTTTTCTGAGGCTCAAATGAAATGCTGCAAAATCCTAAGAGGTCAACTCTCAGTTACATGGAATCATGCAAAACCAGAAATGCCTATATTTAATTACCTTAGAAAGTCCCTAGAGGTTATGTCTGAATTTGATGTGTGGTCAAAGGACCAAGAATCTTAAAAGAAGAAATCTCATTTTTTAAAGACTTAGATTTTTATCTTTTTTTCAACAAGTCTAAAAATTTGAAGAAAAAAAAATCCTTGCTACTTTGAATAACTTACCGATGATATCTTGTTGCCTTTCAGATTCAGGATTCGCAAAGATTTTAACTTCTTCCCTAACCATACTGGGATATGTTCGATTTCATTTCCTGCAAGGTTCAGCTTTTGCAGATTATATAAATTTTCTATGCCTTCAATTTTGCTGGAAACCAAAGGGTAAAATCAAATTTAGTAAGTATAATGACAGAGTCCCTCCACTGTATGTTTAGAATAAATAGGCTTGGTTTTATGTGGAATTACTTTTCATAATTATAATTTGCTAACCCTTTTTATAAACAAGAACCAAACAAAAGTGGCTAAAAAAAATTTGACCAGAACAGCTAAACTGCCAATTCTTCATTACTGGGTCCAGGAATCCTATCTTACCATCAGACTTTAGGATCCTATAACACCAAAAAGAAGAGTCTATCCATGGCACTCTCACTACCCACTGTGAAGAGTCCTGGGGGATAGCCAGGGGAGAGCTGAAAAACTCAACAGCACATACTCCTATGTTACAGCCCTACACAAGAGAGATCTTATTACCTTAAGTCATGACCAAAAGATTAGCTATGACAGTAGGATTTGGCTGCCATTTTGAACTGAAGGACTCACTAGGACACTATATTTATAAACATATATATTTTAATCAGAATATTTAAATCAATAAAACATTTATCATTCATATTGATGAATTTTCATTGATGAAATATTTTCCCAATTTAATTGTCTGTTTAATTCCTTGGTAAATTTTCCATATGGACAAATATTTCCAAGCTTCTTCTCATTTTTATTTTATTGAAATTATTTTTATCAGGATCAATTATTTTTTATACAAACTTTGTATTAAGGATTGATTCTTTTCCCTCTTTCATTTTTTGCCCTCTTATAGCTTCTGCCAGTATTTGTGGTTTTGTTTTTTGGCCAATACGTATACCGAGTCTAAGGTGGAGGGAAAGTATACAGATGTAAAGATTTTCAAGATTTAATAATTGCATCATGTTAAAAAAAAAAAAAGAAATGAAAAGAAAACTTGTTATAAAGATTTCATTTATCCGAAAGACAGAAAGCACAAGCTGGGTTGGGGCAGGGCACCGAGGGAGAGGGAGAAGAGACTCCTCACCGAGCAGGGAGCCCATGCCGGGCTCGGTCCCAGGACCGAGATCATGACCTGAGCCCAAGGCAGACACTTTTAACTGACTGAGCCACCCACGCGCCCTTATATAACAAGTTTTCTATGTGCGGTTTTTTTTGCCACTGTCAGCTTATGTTTTATTTCTCACAGTAATACGTATTATGAAGTGGAAACATGACTGAGTGTATTTCTTATAGCAAAGAAGAACATCAGGATAAGCAAATAAGTTCAAAATACATTGAAATATGTTTAGGATCAAAATGATTAAAACACTGCTTCATGTCAACTTTCTTAATGTAATAAGGCAGTGGATCAAAGACTGAAAAATTCCTGTCAAAAATGGAATTAGGATAAAATTTGGTATTCGTGTTATTTCCTTTGATGATGCTGGAAAGATACTGGGACACATGGGTGGCTCAGTGATTGAGCATCTGCCTTTGGCTCAGGTCGTGATCCCGGGGCCCTGGGATCGAGTCCTGCATCAGGCTCCCCTTGAGGTGCCTGCTTCTCCCTCTGCCTGTGTCTCTGCCTCTGTGTCTCTCGTGAATAAACAAATAAAATCTTTATTAAAAATGCTAGAAAGATATTATTCTTTTCTTTAGTAATGCCAAAACACGAAAGCAGTTACCATTTGTGAAGGGCTTGACTAGCAATCAAGGATCCAAGTGCCTGTTGTTTCTTTCATAGGACTTTCAATTCAGTAACGTGGGCAGCATTAATCTACTTCTTTAACAATGACAATCTTGCAGTGCTACCTGAAAAAGTATTTACTTACCGGATTTTGTTATACGATAAGTTGAGTTCACGTAATTTTAACAGTTTGTCCACTTTCTCAATCTTCCCTATTAGATTATAGCTGAGATTCAGTACTTCAAGTTTAACACATTTTTCCAAGTTTTCGATATACTAATTGGAAACAAATGGATAAATACTTTATATGACAGATGCCTTGATATAAAGTACAACATGTATGTGCATCAGGGGCTGTTTTGATCAGTCACCAGAAAATAACCCTTCCTGCTCTCCTGGACAGTCCCTTGGTAGGGTTTCCCTTGACCAGGAATAGTAGCTCTCCTCACCCCTCAGTGGATAACATTTCCTGTGTATCAAGAAAATCAGATTATCCAACAAGAATTCCACCTCAACTTTTCCTCCACTTCAACTTTTCTATGCCTCCCCCTCCTCTCCTTCCTTCTTCAAAGTTCAGCTGGCACTTATGCTCTTGTATGACCTCATCTACCTCCTCTCGCCAGGCTCTTGAATCTTTAATCTCTTTCTCTCCTGGATCTTCCCCTCAAGTTTAAAAAGTCATTACTCAATAGATACCCATTAAGCACTTACTACATACCAGATGCAGCACTAGGCAATAGATAGCAGTGAACTAGACAAGCCCCTGCTATAGGAGCCTTTGTTCAACAGGTTCAGTCTCCTCAGTCTCCTCTGTATACAACAAATCACCAAGCACTGAATCTGTTTTCCTACCAAATTCTCATTTTAGCTCCTTTATTTGTGGCCACGTTCTCATAAAAGTTGTATACATTTGCTCATTCTGCCTTCCATTTATTCTATTGGGAAGGCAAAATATCTTCTGCTTTTACTATGTATTCAAATTGTTCTCTCCAAGATTGCCATTCATCCATCCATCCCACAAATATTTATCAAACACAGATTATGTGCCAAGAGCTGTTCCAGGTACTAGAAATATATTGTTGAATGAGGAAACCAAGGTTCTTGTTTTCATTCACAGAGAAAGCCAGTAAATCAACATTTTCAGACGCTGAAGTGTACCAACAAGAAAATAAAGATAACATGATGTGACTGCATGCAAGGCACCCAGAGGGCAGATTTGTCTGCTGTGTCCACTGTGTAAGCACATATGCCTGGCATATGGCAGGCACTGAATAAATATTTATTAATGGAAAGACTGAGAGTCACTGAGAAGGTAGCCAATTGCAACTGGGTGGTAAGAGAAGACCTCCCAGAGGAAGTACACTGAGCTGAGACCTAAATAACAAGCCAGCTGTGTGAACACCTAGAGGCAGGGAATAACAGGCAGAGAAGAAAAATACAAAGGCCCTAGAAGATTGAATTTGGTTTGTGAAATAGAAAGAAAGGCTTTTTTAACTGCCAAATCCAAACAACTTCTAAATTTTCATCCTACTTAGTGGTTCTGTGACATTTTATATCATCCATTTCTGCTTGAAATTCTCCCTCCTTTGGCCTCCATTCATCATACTCTTAGATCTTCTGTTTTAATAACCCCTTCAGATTTTTTCATTGTATATGCCTCTCCTGTGTGTGCTTTCACTCCCTCTCTAATTCCCCCTCACTATTTATCCTCTTAATCCCAGGAATTCCTCTAGGAAGCTCTACGTTCCCAGAGATCAGAAACTAAGCTTATTTACCTGTATATATTCCTACAGCTTAACATAACGCCTGGCGTATATAACCTGGCGTATATAACCACAGTAAAATATTTACTACTTTGATTTCATTTTTGCAACTTGTAAACTCTAGAATGTCTACTTTTTCCTTTTTTAATTACACAAGACATAAATATATTCTAACAGAAATTTCAAACAAAACATAAGAAGCTCTTTTCATCAGGTCTCCAAACCCCTGTAAAAAAAAAAAAAAAATACCACTGATCAAAGGTAACCAATGTTAAGAGGCTGACATATAAGCATCTGTATCTTGTTTATATCCACATACATGTATAGAAAAACAGAATTTTTAGACCTTACTATACAAAATGTTTTAGAACTTTTATCGTTAAATATACCGTGGACATTGTCCCACATTTATACATAGAGCTCTACTTATCTTTTTTAAGAAACTTAATAGTATTTCATGGTCTACAGCATCATAATTTATTTAACTGATCCCCTATTGACAGACATTTGGTTACTTCCAATTTTTCTATTTTAAATAATGCATAATAAATATAACTATACAGACACTTCTAGGTACATGTAATATCATTAGAACAGACATCAAGGAGTAGAACATCTAGGTTGGTAAGTATAAATTCAGTAAGTATAAACTCAATTGCTGGATCAAATAAGTACACTTGAAATTTGGATAAATGCTACCAAACTGTCTTTCTAAAATGCAGGAGCAATATATATGTCCCACTAAGACAATATGATAATACTTCCCACACCTTTCTGAACACTGAAATAATCCTTTTAATTCTTCTCCATTAGACGTACAAGAATGAAAATTATATCAAACTACTGATTTCATATTTTTTACATTAATGAGGTTGAACATACTTTCATGTTATCATTAGCCATTTACAACACTTTTGTGAACAACCCTGTTCATATCCTTTGCACATTTTCCATTGAGCTGTCTGAACTGTCAAGGCTCTTTATATTATATGGGTATTGTTATTATATGTAAAACACTCCCTGCCAGTTTGTTGTTTTTCTTTTTACATTTTAAAAGATATCTTTCATTAAACACTTTTTAATCTTTATGTACACTAGTCTGTCAATATTTTTCTTTGTGGTATTAGAGTTGGTGCTTGCTTAAAGGGCCCTCCCAACTCTAAGATTCTAAAATATATTCTCCTATATTCTTTCCTAATGCTTCTATCATATTTTTGTGGGCTTTGTTTTGGTTTCATTAAATCTTCAACCTTCTGGACAGCCCAGGTGGCTCAGGGGTGTAGCGCTGCCTTTGGCAGTTTGCCAACTCCATCTCTAGAAAGAATCCAACAATGTATAGAATAGGCGCTTATGAATGTGAAGATGGCATACTTCTGATAATAGAACTTTCTCTGGAAACAATACAAGCTCTGCTACAAATTAGGTGACATTAGGATGAGATGCTACTGTAAATCTAATACAATCTTTTAATTTTAAGTTTCAAACACAGAAAAATTAAAGACAATGCTTGTAACCTACCCTGAATTTCTTGCCACCACCTTTAGCAAGTGAAAGGTTCAGAGATTTTACCAAGGCCAAATTGTCCTGTTTAGTAAGTTTTCTAACAAGGGCCTCTGTAATATATCGGACTCCTGCATGTGAATCAGCTTCTGAAATTACAGAAACAGATCATCATCAGTAGAAAAGGACATCTCTGAGAAATGCATTCTTTTATGTTACATAAGAAAAAACAATGGGAAGCCCCTATGGCGCAGCGGTTTGGCGCCGCCTGCAGCCCAGGGTGTGATCCTGGAGACCCGGGATCGAGTCCCACGTCGGGCTCCCTGCATAGAGCCTGCTTCTCCCTCTGCCTGTGTCTCTGCCTCTCTCTCTGTGTCTCTCATGAATAAATAAATAAAATCTTAAAAAAAAATTTCTTTTAAGCCATGCAAATATAAAAACAGCTGGTTAGTTCTAACTGAGATGTTTTAGTAATATCCTACTTTAAACAGCATTATATGGGATCCCTGGGTGGCGCAGCGGTTTGGTGCCTGTCTTTGGCCCAGGGCGCGATCCTGGAGACCCGGGATCGAGTCCCACATCGGGCTCCCGGTGCATGGAGCCTGCTTCTCCCTCCGCCTGTGTCTCTGCCTCTCTCTCTCTCTCTGTGACTATCATAAATAAAAAAATAAAAAATAAAAAAAAAATAAATAAACAGCATTATATCATAGTAATAACTACAAACATATATAATAAGGTCAATAAGTTATACTTCATAATTATTTATTATAAAATATTTTATATTTATAAAATTTAATTTGTATGACAAACCTTTTAAATAGAAATTACTATTCCCATTTATTTAAAAAAATTATAATAGTTTGCCCAAGATCTCGTGGCTAATGATATGCAAATCAAGGACTTGAACCCTGGCAGATGAATCCAAAACTCATACTTTTTTTTTTTTTTTTTTTTTTGGTAAAACTCATACTTTTAATTATGAGTCAGAAAACAATTAATGCTGGGTTCAGTTCCAGGCTGTACAACAAAGATTCCCAATGATTATTTATAATAAGTTAATATTACATTTATTTTGGTTCAAAATAAAATGATTTTTTTCCTTTAATTTGAGCAATTCTAGGAAAGAAAATTACTAATATTCTAAAATATTAATGAAATTAGAGTCAGCAACGTACCAAAGGGCAGCAAAAGTATAGTCTAAACTCAACTCTTGATGAGTAAAAACTGATCAGACAGGTAGCTGTGATTTTATGACTGCACAAAGAAATCACATAGTTTTCATTCACAGTCATGTTAAATAGTCTCTTAGAAAAAAATAACACATTTCTGAAAACAGATTCCCACACTAACAGACTGCTTTTAAGAAAAAAATAAAAACAAAACCTTGGTAGAACATAGACATGTCCCTTACGGGGACATGATAAACAATTTGCTGATAAGCAGACTGGAATAGCCCAGGGGTGGATAACATTTTTGTACTGAATTAAGGTACTCCACTCTGAAGTGAATAGATATGCTTTTCCTCTAACCAAGGATGATGGTAAATTTGGCATATGGGCTTTAAGGCACTCTTAAAGGCACCACAAGAAATAAAGCTTCCTCTTTCTGGAAACCCTTCTCCTAACCCTTTCAGACAGCTTCATCCTCACCAGAAGCCTTCAAACTCCACAGTCTTGATACACTTTCTGTTGGTATAAACAATAAGTCATGTTAGTATGAAGATATGTATTTCACTTGGACCAGAAATATAAGTTTGGTAATTTTCCATCTCTACTTAAGAGTATGTGTTCAAACTCTTAGATTAAAAAGCATTACCTTGGGGACCCCTGGGGGGCCCAGCGGTTTAGCGCCTGCCTTCGGCCCAGGGCAGGATCCTGGAGTCCCGGATCAAGTCCTGCATCGGGCTCCCCGCACGGACCCTGCCTCTCTCTGTCTCTCGTGAATAAATAAATAAAATATTTTTTAAAATAAATAAATAAAAGTAAAAAGCATTACCTTTATGGTCTTGGTAGTCTAAAACCACTGTGCTTTCATCTGTAATCTCAACTTGCTCGTGCCACGGTCCTCCAAAATGAAAAGGCAGAGTCTCAGATCCACTTAGAGGCGAAAGTGACCTAGATCTCATATTGGACGTAAGGGATGGTGGACTAGGAGAGTGAGATGATGGTGGCATCTTTGCTTTCGAAAACTTTTGCTGAGAACCTTTCTTCATGGCAAGAATACGACCAGATGTCCATCAAAACCTGTAAAAGTTTTCAGCATATTTAACAAGGTTAATTTTTTAGAGCTCTCGAAACTATTAATCTACTTCTAGAATTTTTTTAAAGTTCTGTGCCCAAAGTGGGGCTTGAACTCATGACCCTGAGATGAAGAGACGCATGCGCTAACAAATAAACCAGCCAAAGGGTCCGATTTCCAGAGTTTTGAAGATGACAAAGTTATAAACTCAGAGGTTATACATGCTAGAAAGCATACTATTCCAAGCTGATGGGAGCAGATACTGCTTCAAACACTGATCACTTTTCAGTGGGAAAAGAGACTTCCAGAGGGTCCTGGTTTGTTTGATACCTGCTCCAGCCAGAAGTCTGACCTGTCATTTCTCTTCTCTATTGGACCAAACTAATCACAACACTTCTCATACCCACAAAGGGTCTTGGAATGTAGGAAGCTGGAAATGTTTGGCGACCAGCAATGTTTAATAATGACGAGTACTCCCTCCTTGATGAAGTTTCTTTTTTGCTCTGGGACACCACATTCTCCTGGTATCCTCCTGCCTCCGTGGCCACTCTTTGGCTTCCTTTGCTGGCTCACAGTCGTCTATTCAATCTTTATTTTATTTATTTTTTTATTTTATTTATGATAGTCACACAGAGAGAGAGAGAGAGGCAGAGACATAGGCAGAGGGAGAAGCAGGCGCCATGCACCAGGAGCCCGACGTGGGATTCGATCTCGGGTCTCCAGGATCGCGCCCTGGGCCAAAGGCAGGCGCCAAACCGCTGCGCCACCCAGGAATCCCCCTCTATTCAATCTTTAAATGTCAGAGCTCCTCATATCTCTCCCATTTTCTCTCCAAACTCATTTTAGACAATCTAATGCACACCCATGGTTCCAAATGTCACCTCTATACTGATGTTTATATCTTCAATCCAACCTCTGAGGTCCAGATACCTGTTTCCAATTGTCTACTTGATATCTCATTGCCATCCTAAATTCAACATGCCCAAACAGAATTTATCACTTCCCCCATTCCCCACTCATTTTCCTCCCATAAAGAACAATGCATGAATCATAAGTGTACAGCTCTATTTTTATACAGTGAATACAACCAGATCAAGAAACAGAATTATTACCAGAACCCCAGAAACCACTTTGTGCCCCTTGCATTCATTAACCCATATACATGAGTAATTACTACCCTGATTTCCAATACCAGAGATTTTTTTAAACTATTTAGGATATTTAAGTATTTCTACATGCAACATGGGGCTCAAACTCAACTCTGAGATCGAGCTGCATGCTCTTCCAACTGAGCCCGTCAGGCACCCCATAAACGATTTTGAACTATACGTAAATGAAATCATAGAATATCTTTTGTATCTGCCTTCTTTGTTAAACATTATGCTTCTGATATTCATTCACGTTTGTCTCATGCTATTTGAGAAACATCTGATTGCTCCAAACTCGCATGCCTACTATTGCTAGTCCACAAAATCAATTTTGTTGAAGTTTAGGTCTTTCAGAAGAAATGAAAGCATTTATTGGTGAAAGGAATCTTAGTTAAATCCCTTATTTGTCAGAAAAGAAAATTAAAGCCCAGAACGGTAAATGACTTGGTCAGACACAATGCTAGCTGCAGTAACAATGAGAATCAGGATTCCTCTCAAACTAATTTGTAAGTGAAATCACATAAACTAATCTAATAGAATGTAGGTTCCATGAAAGTAGGGATATTGTTCACTGATTTATTCCAGGCCTGGGACAGAGCTTAGCAAAGAGCAGATAATGAATATTTATCTAATGAATTATTCATGAAGATGTGGAACAATTCATTTTCATGAATTACTCATGAAAAACTGATAAATGAATTTATTTAGTACCTTGACAAAAGGCATCTTCTTGTGCAATATTAGTCCTCCACACTAAGAGTCCTAATGTATAAGGTTAGGTTTACACAAATAAGATCTTCATGATATAGAATTACTTTTATAAGCACAATCAATCTAAAAACATTGCAAAAAATTTAAGTTTGACAAACTTTTAGACAAAAAATATCTTATAAAATGGATAGGTATTGAGCAAGGCTGTTTAACAATGATCCTATTTTTGCTCAATATTCATAATCTCCCCTACTCTCTTCTTAAAATGTGAAGACAAAACACAAACCAATTTTTAGAAAAATTATCAATTCAAAAATTTTGGGCAGCTCCGATATGAATGCTATATAAATTGGTATTAAAGAGATATTATGGGATGCCTGAGAGGCTCAGTGGTTGAGGGTCTGCCTTTGGCTGAGGGCGTGACCCTGGGATCTGGGATCAAGCCCCACATTGGGCTACCCACAGGGAGCCTGCTTCTCTCTCTGCCTGTGTCTCTGCCTCTCTCTCTGTGTCTCTCATGAATAAATAAATAAAATTTTTATAAATAAATAAATAAGTAAGTAAAGGTTTGATAGTAAACACCTTCACAGGTATATGAGTATTATTATACAGGCTGGAATTATAAATAAACTAAATTGTTAAGATGGTTGGAACATATATATGGTATAGAGAGGGGCCATTAATGTAGTCAACTAACCAACAATTAGCAGATGTAATACCTTTGAATGATGATATAGTCATTCTCAGAATGCTGATCTTACCCAAAACATATCTAGAATTCCTCTTTGGGTCCTGCTTTCAGAATTAATTCATACATCTCACCAGAAAATCTGACCCATCATTTCAGCTACACTTTAACTTTCCCAATTTGATCATTAACTTTACAATCTGTCAAATATTATAATAAGCTATTACATCACATCAAAAGGATTAAATATAACAATTCCACAAAATAGGTGCTATTATCTCCCCCTTTAAAGACTATAAGGTTAAGTAATGTGTTCAAAGTCCCATAACTAATTGGTTAATCCAAGGGTTGGATTTCAAAGCCCGTGTCTTCATTACTGTGTCATACTGCTGACTGAGTTTTCTGGAGTACAGATCATGTGTGATTTGCTCTCTAGAGCCTAGCATGGTGCCTCACACAAAATAGACCAGAATAAATGACACTAAGTGTGACCTTGATCAATAGATACTGTAAGACAATTCCTGAAGGAAAAACAGAAAATTTAATATATAACATCACAGAACTCATGATCTAGCTTCTTAAGATGACTAGTTTGAAGAGAATAAAAACCTGTGGTATCTGTTTTTAAAAAGTGATTACTATTTCACAGTTATACATCACAATATGGTGCAACTGCCCTATGCCAATAGTCTAGATTACTTTAAACTACAAACTTCTATGTGTCTTTACTTTCTCTTTCATTTTTTCACGTTAAATTATCAATATAGGTCAGAAAAGCCTGCTCCAAGTCACATAACTGATATTAATGCCAGTGACAACACTGTTGGTCCTAACTTACCAAGTGTGGCAAAAACTTCTATTGCTACTATCACATCACTCTGCCACGGAAAAAAAATCTCTTAGTATTAGTAATACTGATTCTGTACCGGCTTGTAATGGTGTCTCTTTCTAAATAAGAATAATATACTTGAGGACAGCTAAGAGGTATGTGCTTTAAAAATAAAATTGTAAAAATAAGTAAACAAATAAGATAAAAGAGAGTTATATGGATTCTTGAATTACATGTAGTTTTCATAAGGGCAGGAGATTAAAAAATAAAAAAGGGGAGTGACAGGGACCAACTCTCACTTCTGTATACCTTTCTCTACCCTGTAACAAGATAGAAAATTATATTATTAGAATAATAGATGTTGCCCTATGCTACAGAGATATGCTTCATACTTTTTTGAGTTTCTTGGCAAAAAAAAAAAAAAAAGCACATCTTTTTATGCAACATAATTATTCTGTATCCCACATCTTAATCTTCTCTCTAAATCTTATCAATTCTTATAATACTGAACCACCCTGAATTCTCCTCATAACATCCTAATGACTAAGACCTTTCAGGCCTTACTAGACTATTATGAGGTCCTCTGTTACCTCTCTTGATCACAAAAACTCTGCTTTACTCATTTGTAGATTTTAAGAAAATGTATTAGAATGGATTTCTGTAATCCAGATCAATTCCTTTCTTTTATGAATTGTAACATGAAAGAGTAAGTGATAGTTCCAAAGTCACAGTGCATTCCCAGATCCCCTTCCCGGGTTGCCAGAGCTCCTGTAAGGCCTGGACACTGAAACAACAGATATGTATTATTATCTCATAAAATAGCTAACTCAGTAACAGTGCACTGGGCTGTGTTTGAGAATGGCTAGCATTAGTTCAGAGACGAGCACCTAGACCATAAATTATCAACTACAATTTTAAGGGAGAGATGGGGATGTTGTGTGAGAGATGAAGATGTAGTTTGCAATCACACAGAGACCCAGCAATAAAAAAGAGAAGACAGCGGACAGGTAGGGCTAGAGTGTGTGAAGGAGTAGGACAAAGAGAAAACAAAATAAGCAGGAAAGTGCAGAGCTGGAGACATATTTTGAAGGCCCAGAAGGGGGTCTGCAGTACAAGAGAAAGTTACTGGAATGATGTGATCATCAGAGTCACATGACCAGGTCAGGAAGCACTGTCCACCGTATCACGCCCTTGCCCTGACACATAGCTTACTAGAGATCATACCGTGCCCTCTATTCAGCTTTTCCTCACACTTCTAATTTTCCATCTTCTTTGATCTTCTTCAAATAAGACAGACCTCCATTATCCCCAAACCCTCTCTTCCCAGTCCATCCCAATATGCAAATAACCACCCCCATTTCTTGACCTCCATATCCTGCTCCATCCTGTAGACTTTTAATCATATCTCAGTACTTTCCCTACAGTTCTACTTCATCCCATACCTTCTGACCCATTTAACTTTTAACCTTCTCTAGACCTTTCAAATATGCTGGTTCCCACCCCTCTCCAAAGGTAACCCTCCCATCTTGTGCTTGTCAACCTCTGCCTTCTATCCTTCATCCCATTCTCATGGCCAAGTTTTCCCCACAAATTCTGCCCCAATTCCCTAACCTTGGTCTCCATTTATCTGTGGTTCTTTGGAGTATCCTACCTCCGCACCTCCATATCTGTCCTGATTCTCCACAGTACTCATCTCAGCAAATATCCTGACATCCTGATCCATTCCAATACCAACTTCAAATTATTCTCCTCCTCCAACAAAACAGCCAAACCAACCTCTACACATTGCTCTTCATCGCAGTGTGACTGCTTCGCTGCAAGCCTTTTGCTCCTAACGCTCTGACTTCTGTGCCCTTCTTCATCCTATTACTGTCCTGGGTTCTCCTCTCAAATCTCTCTCCGTTACTCTGGTAACCTAAAACCCAGGCTGCCCATCTCCTCCTATTAATTTATTTATTCAGTAAGTCAGTTGTATTGAGTAACTTCTATGCACTAAGAACTATGTCAGGGGATCCCTGGGTGGCGCAGCGGTTTGGCGCCTGCCTTTGGCCCAGGGCGCGATCCTGGAGACCCGGGATCGAATCCCACATCGGGCTCCCCGGTGCACGGAGTCTGCTTCTCCCTCTGCCTGTGTCTCTGCCTCTCTCTCTCTTTGTGTGACTATCATAAATAAATAAATTAAAAAAAAAAAAAAAAGAACCATGTCAGGCTTCAAAAACAGAACTGGGGAAGCAGGGTTTCTACACTCAAGACGCACAAAAGTCTTCCATCTCCCTATTATGCGTGGTCTTGGCCCCAAGGAGTCTCCTTTATAGCATCTTACAGTGTGAACAACCTGATTCTTGTTTCTAAGCTATAGGAGAGCAGAGATCCAACTGTCTGATGTACAACGAGTATTTGAGTGAACGAAAAGACGACTGTGCTAAGCACTCTAAAGCCATCATTAGCAAGTTGGAATTCCCACCGAGGACGTGTAAGGGCAGAACTGCCACCGTCATCCACACGTGACAGTCTTTGAGAAGAGCCTGGATTCCGGAAATAAGCAGCCTGAGTTCAAATCCTGCTTCTCCGCTTCCTGTGGGACATTAGGGAAACGGACCTCGGTGATCCTCAGCTGCATCGCTTTTAGACTCAAGATGGTTACCTCATGCAGCTGTTCGCAATTCTTAGTAAGGACTTGGGGCGGAATTCGGCCCCGGGTGTGCCCTCCAAGGTCAGCAGCACGTACTTTTACAAGAGTAAAATGGCACATTTTAAAACAGTAAAATTGCTCAGGAAGATTAAGGAGGGCGTCCCCAGTCACGTTTACACGGGGGCGGAGTCGAGGCCTGAACCCACCTTCTGACGAGAAAACCACCTGCCACACCACAGTCCTTGCTCTTCCCTTTAGCACTTGTCCCCAGTGTCCTGCCCTCGCCCCGCCCCAAGCTGCATCCAGGCCACACCGAGGCACCCGGGGGACCTGAGGCACCTGAGGCACCTGAGGCACCGGTGCGCACGCCACCGCCCCCCCCCCCCCCCGCGTCCCGCACACGACCCCTCCCCTCCTCTCTCTCCTGTCCTCCCCCCTCCTCCTTCCCCCTTTCTCCCTCCTCTCCCCTACCCTCTCTCTCCCCCTCCCTCCTCCTTCCCGCCTCTCGCTCCCCCTTCTCCCTCTCTCCCCTCCCCCCTCTCTGCATCCCCTCCCTCCTCCTTCCCCCCTCTCGCTCCCTCTCCCCTCCCTCCCCCTCCCTCGTCCTCCCCCTCCCCCCCTCCCTCCTCCTTCCCCCTCTCTCGCTCCCCCTCTCCCCTCCATGCCCCCTCCCTCCTCCTTCCCCTCTCTCGCTCCCCCTCCCCCCTCCTTCCCCCTCTCTCGCTCCCCCCTCCCCTCCATCCCCCCTCCCTCCCCTCCCTCCTCCTTCCCCCTTTCTCCCTCCCCTCCCCCTCCCTCCTCCTTCCCCTCTCTCGCTCCCCCTCTCCCCTCCATCCCCCCTCCCTCCCCCTCCCTCCTCCTTCCCCCTTTCTCCCTCCCCTCCCCCTCCCTCCTCCTTCCCCCCTCGCTCGCTCCCCGCCCCTTCCTCCTCTCTCCCCCTCCTGCCCCCTCTGCATCCCCATCCCCCCTCCCTCGTCATCCCCCCTCCTCCCCCCTCCCCTCCCCGCCCCGCCCGCCCGTTCCGGGCCCTCCCCTCCTCCTCGTCCAATCCCAATTCCCAGGAACACGCCCCCGCGCCACACCGTCCCCGCCGGCCCACCCCGCGCCCTCCCGCCGCCGCCGCCGCAGGCCCCGACGGCCCCGCCCGGTGCCCGAGAGCAGCCGCGCCCGGGCCCAGCACCCACCGCCGAGGAGCCGAGCGGAGCAGGCCGCGGGACGAGCGGTCGGAGACGCGCAGCCCGTCCCCTCAGGCGTCCGGCGACGCGCCGGCCATCTTGTTGTGTGGCGCCGGTTGCCCGGGGCCGCGCGCCGTGTGGGCGGGGCCAGCCGAGGCCACGCCCCGCGCCGTTGAGGGGGCGGGGCTCGCCTCCCGCCGCTCCTGCCGCCCGGGCCAGGGCGCGGTTCCCGCCGGGTCCCCCTGCAGCCCCGCTGCGGCTGCGCGGCGCGGAGGCCGGGACTCGGGCTGCGGGGGCGCCGGCGCGAGCCCGACCTGCCCGACCCGGGGCTCGCACGCGGGCGCCAGCTCCTGGGCGGCGGGGGCCGCGGCCAGCTCGCCCTCGGAGCCCCCCGGCCGGACGCGGAGGCCCCGCGCTGGGACTCCGCTGCCGCCCGACGTGGAGCGAGGCCGGGAGCCCCCGCGGCCGAGGGCCCTCGCGGAGCGTCCGAGCGGGCTGCAGCGGGCTTGCCGGGACCTGCGGATCAAAGATAAAATCGTCGGCCGGCGGGGGGCTGCGGGGTCCACCCGGCCCCAGGTCGGGCCTCGGGGTGCGGGGTCCATCCGGCCCCAGGTCGGGCCTCGGGCTGCGGGGTCCATCCGGCCCCAGGTCGGGCCTCGGGGTGCGGGGTCCACCCGGCCCCAGGTCGGGCCTCGGGGTGCGGGGTCCACCTGGCCCCAGGTCGGGCCTCGGGGTGCGGGGTCCACCTGGCCCCAGGTCGGGCCTCGGGGTGCGGGGTCCACCCGGCCCCAGGTCGGGCCTCGGGGTGCGGGGTCCATCCGGCCCCAGGTCGGGCCTCGGGGTGCGGGGTCCACCCGGCCCCAGGTCGGGCCTCGGGGTGCGGGGTCCATCCGGCCCCAGGTCGGGCCCGTGCTCCAGGTCACAGCGTCGAGATGTGGGATCCTTCCAGCCCCAGGTCACAGCCTCGGGGTGTGGGATCCGGCCCCAGGTTCAGGTCAGGGTCTCGGGGTGCGGGATCCAGCCCCAGGTGAGGCTCCACGCTCACGGGGGAGTCTGCTTGGGATCTCTCTCCCTCGTCATCTCTCTCCCCAGTTTCTCTCTACATATATAAAATCGTTAAAAAATTTAAAAAAGCAGAAAACAAAACACTGGTCAAGGACACCTTCTTGCACCCGAGCCTCGCATTCCCCAGCTTGTACCTTGCACCGTGTCACCAGGAGGCTGCACACTCTCCAGAAATCTCCAATGCTGTCAGTACCTCTCTTTTACCATAATCTTCGAATCTTAACGACTCAGACTCATTTGCTTGAAAGACCCCCACCAGCACAGTGCTTCATTATGACCCTCAGTGCCTCCTTCTTGGGTTGCTCACAGTCTGTTTCTTCTTTCATGAGACAGTTCATGGCTCATCTTTGTAACACTGAGAAATTCCTCAGATCTGTGCCTCGGTTTCCTCATCCATGCAATGGGATAATCATACCTACTTCTTCTTTTTTTTTTTTTTTTTTTGTATTTATTTATGATAGTCACAGAGAGAGAGAGAGAGAGAGGCAGAGACATAGGCAGAGGGAGAAGCAGGCTCCATGCACCGGGAGCCCGACGTGGGATTCGATCCCGGGTCTCCAGGATCGCGCCCTGGGCCAAAGGCAAGCGCCAAACCACTGCGCCACCCAGGGATCCCAATCATACCTACTTCTTACGGCTTTCCTGATAATTATAAAAGCTAATGCCTGTGAAAGAAAAGTGCCTGTCCCATAGTAAGTTCTCACCATGTTTTAGACATTTTATTATTTGACAAAACATTTTCCGGAAGAAGTGGTATTTCATCCTAGGCCTAAAAGAGGAAGAGAATTTAGTCCAGGTGCTGGAGAGTGGGGGAAGAGTTCAGTTGGCAAGGGAAAAATTTGTGCAAATTCCAGGGGAAGGAGAAGAAAGACCTTGACAATCAACTGGATGTTAAGTACATCATTGTAGTTGGTGCAAAAATCTGGAATGGAGAAGCTAGAAAGAACGTGAAAGAAGGGCCGAATTCTAAGCCACATTGGGCACTTGGAGCTTTTCCTCTGGTCAGAAGTGGTCACCTCAAAAGGAAGTTTGGGTGACCTCCAACAGGGGGCAGTATTCACATTTACATGAGTAGTGCCGCCACCTGCCTCCCGCTGTTTAGGCAACAGAGAACTGGAGTTGTAGAAAAGCTGAAATTCTTGAAAAGCTCCGGATTTTATTTTTAATTTTTATTTATTTATGGTAGTCACACAGAGAGAGAGAGGCAGAGACACAGGCAGAGGGAGAAGCAGGCTCCATGCACCGGGAGCCCGATGTGGGATTCGATCCTGGGTCTCCAGGATCATGCCCTGGGCCAAAGGCAGGTGCCAAACCGCTGTGCCACCCAGGGATCCCTGAAAACTCCAGATTTTAAATTTAAAAGGAGGTTGTATCCATTTTTCCTCTAAGTTAGATGATATTTGTTAGTTTGCAGTGTGCACATTGCTGAATTACAGTTATATCATTTTTTGTTTGTTTTGACATTCATTTCTCTTTCTCTTTCCACCAGAAAATTGGATTTATTGGGTAACCTCACTGCCATGCTTTGCAGTCTGTAATGAGAGTTAGGTGGGTTCCATCATCTAATCGTGGTGTGCTGCTGTAGTTCATTATCAGTGTTATTACTTATTTTTTTTTTCTATAAGATCCCATCCTTTCACTCATGAGAGACCCAGAAAGAGAGGTAGAGGCACAGGCAGAGGGAGAAGCAGGCTCCCTGCAGGAAGGAGTCTAACGCGGACCGGATCCCACTTCCCCGGGGTCATGACCCAAGCCAAAGGCAGATGCTCAACCACGGAGCCCCTTAGGTGCCCCATTATCAATGTTATTAATACCCATCAAAAATATACACAACATCCAGAGGATGGTGTGAAACACTTTTCCTGTGGGTAGTCTCTCAGTCCATATCCAGTTAACCTTAAGAGGTTATAGTCCCTCATTTCCAAATTTTCCTCCTTCCTCCAGATCCAGTACCCTCTAGGACAGTCTAGCATGAGGGTGTTGGATAGGCCTCAGGCCTTAGAGATGTCAGAGGCGAAACCTTCCTCTGGGTAATTTGAATATTAACTGCCTCTCTTAGCATTGAACCTCCTTCCCCAGAGCAAGGGTGAAAACTGGAGAGGAGTGAGGGTACCTCATTCATTCTACACTGATTTGTATTTAACTCATAATATGAAGAAATTGTTTCTCTTCTGTTGCATCTACAGTACAAATATTAGCCATGTAGAGTGGCTTAGCTGTCCTTCGTTTCTTTCACAATGAAAGCAAAGTTATTGTTTGTTTGCACTTGCCTCCTGTTTTGAAACCTCGTTTAATGATTTTGCAAATTTCATTTCAGAGAAGAATCAGACAAGCTGGTCAGGCAGCAATGACAACTTCACTCACTGCCATTCCTTTCTGTGACTTTAAATGTTAAATTACAGATATATTTTAAAATAAATGCATGTTAATAAATAAATAAATGCTTGTTTTTTAATGCTACAGAAAGGTATACTTTGCAATATAAAATCATGTACTATGTCTAGATGAAATTTTGCATTAGACGCTTATGAATATTGATGTGTAAAAATAACCTAACCCTAAACAATAATACAGGATGGCCTGTCTGCAAAATACTAAATTCCTTGGGCGCGGTTTGCAAAGCCATTGATGATCTCTTCTCAATGTACTGGGTTCATTTATTGTTTTTACCGTTGTTCATCTCTCCTGCTGCCCTCTATTCGTGTTGTCTATATATATTAAGACCCTATTATGTGCCAGATTTGTGGGAATGCAGTGGTGAATGAGATAGACACAGTTTTTATCCTGAAAGAGATTGCAAATACAGAAAAATAAGACCCTCCGATGATGGCGTAGAATTACAGGCGTGGTCGTGTTCCATGTGAATCCATGCATGGGTTGGGTCCAGAATGAGAAGGACCTACAACATCCAGATTTTATAACAACCCTATCCAGGAGAACCTTGAGCTGTTTCTAGTGCCAGTGTTTGTAATGACACTGAGACTGCCCTGTGAGTTCAGATCTGAAGGCCACGACAGGCCTTTTGTGCTCAGGCAATACTTGAACCCCTCTGTCTCTGAACCATACTACCTGAATCTAGACTGCTATCTATCCATCTTCAGGGTCAGAGTGGCTCTGTCATGTGACCAGAGAATATTTAAGGCCAGAACAGCCTCCAAATGCTATTGGCTTTGTATCTAGCTTTGAAATGTTTTAAGCTCTAAATTCCTGTAACTTCCTAATTTTAAAGGTTTTATAAGTTAGCATTTTGAATCTCTGCAAAAGGGAAACCCTCTCCTTCAGAAGCATTCCAGCTAATAAATACAAGTGAAATGCCCAAGTTAGGAAATTGCCATTTTGCAACCCTCCACATATTTGATTCAGACACACGTCATTAGTAAATATTAAAACCGTCATATGAGGGACGCCTGGGTGGCTCAGTTGGTTGAGCATCTGCCTTTGGCTAAGGTCATGATCCCAAGTTCTGGGATGGAGCCCATGTTGGGTTCCCTGCCCCTCAGGGAGCATGCTTCTCTCTCTCTCCCTCTGCCTGCCGGTCCCCCTGCTTGTGCTGTCTCTCAATTTCTCTATGTCAAATAAATAAATAAAATTTTTTTAAAAACAATGCATGAAACATAGTTGGGGAATAAAATATTCCCTTGGTCTCAAAATATCACCCTACAGATAACATCAAAATGGAATAAATTCAGAATTATCTTCCCATCTCCATGTAGCTTGACTCAGGAGCTTGAACTCCTCTGAACTCCCTCTTGTAATGATTTCTGGGGACCTCCTTAGTAATTATGCCTTGGGTGGCCTTCACCTAGGGTAATACTTAGGTTCCATCTGGCACTCTAAAAAGGTAAAAGAGAAGAGACCAAACTAAATCTTAAGAGATGGTCCCGTAGAAGAGAATCTGCCTGTAGTACAGTGGTTCTTAGCCTTGGCTGCATATTTAATTATCTGAGGAGCTTAAACATACTCACGCCTGCCCACACCACTCAGAGACCTTAATTTAATCAGTCCAAGAAACAGCCGAGGACTCAGGATTTTTAAAAGCTCCCCAGATGGGGATCCCTGGGTGGCGCAGCGGTTTGGCGCCTGCCTTTGGCCGAGGGCGCGATCCTGGAGACCCAGGATCGAATCCCACGTCGGGCTCCCGGTGCATGGAGCCTGCTTCTCCCTCTGCCTATGTTTCTGCCTCTCTCTCTCTCTCACTGTGTGCCTATCATAAATAAATAAAATTAAAAAAAAAAAAAAAGCTCCCCAGATGATTCTAATGTGCAGACAAGACTCAGAATCACTTCCCTAGTTGGTGGTAGAAGCTAAAGAAAGAAGCATCATTTGACAAAATCAGCATGTGATTTCTTCAATTTGTTCAGTTCCTTTGTTCAATACATATTGCAAAAATGACTCATCCCTGCCCGCCAGACATGACTACATTTCATTAAGGGAATCCAGGCAAGTAGAATATAAAAAGAGATTGGTGCAATTATATAGGAAGTGTTGAAACTCAGGAAGAATAGGGTCTTCAAGGCACACCCAGAAAGAGGCATTTGTCCTCTTCAAAGTAGATCAAGGAAGATATCTTAGAAAATAGGGTTTGTGAGCTGAGACCTGAGGACAACCAGTGGGAGTAAGTCCCACGAGGAACTTGGGAAGAGCATCTAAGGCAAAGGGAATAGGTAGCGTTTCAAAGACCAAAGATACTTGAGAAAGCAATGGCGGAAGCTAGAAGTTCATGGGCAGGGTTGGAGCACAGTTGGAACAATAAAACCGTAAATTAGGGGCCACAGCCAAAGCAGCTAGATGAGCCATAGTAGGTGTTAAGTCTGTAGGTCAGTTAGGGGCATACTGCAATCTTAACAACGTTAAGCCTTCCAACTCAAACATGGGATGGCTTTTTTTTAATTTGGGTTTCCTTTAATTTCTTTCCACATGTTTTGTAGTTTTCAAAATATAACTTTTATACTTCTTTGAGTTTTCCCCCAGTATCTTATTTTCTTTGATGCTATTGTAAATGGAAGTGATTTCTTAATTTCATTTCAATTTAATCATTGCTACTATATAGAAATACAATTGACTTTTATATAGAGATCCAATATCCTCAACCTGGTTAACTTATTTCTTAATTTTAATGGTTTTGGTTTTTTTTTTTTTTTTTAGTGGATTCCTTAGGATTTTCTATGTACAAGATCATGTCATTTGCAAATAGAGATAGCTTTACTTCTTCATTTCCAATATTGATGCCTTTCATCTATTTTTCTCACCAAACTGTCCTGGTTAGAACTTCCAGTATAATGTTGAATGGAAGCGGGGCGAGTAGGCATCCTTGTTTTTTCCTGATCTTAGGAGGAAAGCATTTAAGTATGATGTTAACTATGGATCTTTCTTAGATGCTATTATCAGGTTGAAGAAGTTCTCTTCTATTTCTAGCTTGTCAAGTGTTCCTTGTTTTGTTTGAAATCATGAAAGAGTACTGAATTTTGTAAAATGCTTTTCCCTCATCTATTGAGATGACCATGTGGGTTTTGTTCTTCATTCTGTTGTTACGGTCTTTTACATTAATTAATTTTGGGATCTTAAACCAGCCTTACATTTCTGGCATAAATCTCACTTACTCATGGTGTATGATTTTTTTATATGCTGCTGGATTTGGTTTGCCAATATATTGTTGAGGATTTTTGCATCTATATTCGTAAGTGATACTGTCTCTAATTTTCTTATGATGTCCTTGGTTTGGGTATCAGAGTAATACTGGTCTGATAGAATAAATTGGGAAGTGTTCTCTCCTCTTCTATTTTTTTGTAAGAGTTTGAGAAGAATTGGCATTAATTCTTCTTTGTATATTTGATAGAAATTGACCAGTGAAGCCATTGGACTTGGGCTTTTCTTTGTAGGTAGTTTTTAAATTGTTATTTGAATCTCTTTATTTATTATAGGTCTTTTCTGATCGTCTACCTCTTCTTCAGTCAATTTTAGTAGTTTATGTATTTCTAGGAACTTCTTCATTTCATCCATTTTTTTAATTTCATCTGTTGGCATACAGTTGTTCATTGCGTTCCCTTATAATTATTTCCATTTCTGGAATAATGGGAATAATGTTTCCTCTTTCACTCATTATTTTAGTAATTTGAATCCTTCTTTCTTGGAGAGCTTAGCTAAAGATTTGCTAATTTGGTTGATCTTTTTAAAGAACCAACTTTTGGTTAGGTTGATTTTTCTCTATTGGTTTTCTATTCTCTAACTCCCTCTCTAATCCTTATCATTTCCTTTCTTCTACTTGCTCTGCATTTAGTTCCCTCTTTTCCCACTGTGTTAGGATGGAGGTTAGGTTGTTGATTTGAGATCTTTCTTCTTTTTTAATGTAGGTGTTTATAGCTACAGAATTTCCTCTAAGCACTGCTTTCATTGCATCTCATATATTTTTGTATGTTGTATCTTCATTTTCATTCATCTCAAAGTATTTTCCAATTTCCTTTTTGATTTTTTTCTTTGACCCATTGGTTATGTAGAAATGTATTATCTCATTTCCACACATTTGTGAATTCCTAAATTTTAAAAATCATTAATGTCTATTTTCACTCCATTGTGATAAGAGAATATATTCTGTATAATTTGAATTCTTTTAAATTCATTGAGGCTTGTTTTACAGCCTCCCATATATATGGTCTATCCTGGAGAACGTTTCATGTATGCATATGTACTGGTCTGATATAGTATAGTCACTCCAGTTGTCTTATGGTTGCTGTTATATGATACATCTTTCTTGTCCTTTTACTTTTAACCTGTTTGTATCTTTGAATTAAAAGTGTGTCCTGTAGACAGTATAGAGTTGGGTCTTGCTTTTTTATTTCCCCCCGACCTAACCGCTTTTACCTTTTGATTGTGTAATTTAATCAATTAATATTTAATGTTTTTATTGATATACCTGGATTTATATCTGCCATTTTACTTTTTGTTTTGTGTTCTTTTAAAAAAAAAAGATTTTATTTATTTATTCATGAGAGACACAGAGAGAGAGGCAGAGACACAGGCAGAGGGAGAGGCAGGTTCCTCACAGGGAGCCCGATGCGGGACTCAATCCCAGGACCTAGGGATCACGACCTGAGCTGAAGGCAGACACTCAACCACGGAGCCACCCAGGCATCCCTACTTGTTGTTTTCTGTATGTCTTATGTATTTTTTGTTTCTATATTCCTCCTTTACAGCTTCCTTTTTTAAAAACATTAAAGAATATTTTGTAGTGTTAGAGTGAAATAAATCATTAGAGGAATTAAAACTATTTTTAGAAGTTATTTTCCTAATGATTGCTCTATGGTTTACCATATACATCTTAATTTATTTGATGTACTAACCTAATTATAGTGAGGCATAAAAATGTTATTCTCATATTATAGCTTTCCTCTTTCCCCTTTTCATTGCTATTATTATTATTACTATTATTATTATACTTATTACCTGAATACGTGTTACAATATATGTTTCATCAGAACATAATTGCCACACACCAGTGCTTTAATATAATTATTACCTTATGTAATTTGAGATTATCAAAGAAGCTGAGAACAAAACGCGAGCAGGTATATATTTGTAGAGTATGCTATATTTACTTTCCATTTAAATTTGATGTACCAAAAGTCCCATCACTCTCAAAATGCTATTTAATTTTTTTACAGAGTATTTATTTATTACTTTATTTGTCATATACATAAGAAAGATAGTAAAATATATAAGTATAACTTAAAGAATAATAACATATTGGATACTTACATATCAAACACCCGGGTTAAGGGATCCCTGGGTGGCGCAGCGGTTTAGTGCCTGCCTTTGGCCCAGGGCGCGATCCTGCAGACCTGGGATCGAATCCCACGTCGGGCTCCCGGTGCATGGAGCCTGCTTCTCCCTCTGCCTGTGTTGTGTCTCTGCCTCTCTCTGCCTGTGTGACTATCATAAATAAATTAATTAATTAAAAAAAAAAAACACCCGGGTTAAGAAATAAAAGCCCTCTGTGTGCCCTCTACCCATTCCTTATGTGATATTCCACCCTCTTCTCCAAAAAAGGATGGCTTTTATGTTATATTATTGTGTATTAGTAATTCCCTTGTTTTTAATTTATAGTTTTACCATGTATATGTTTATCCTTAATTGGTATAATATTAACTCTTGAATAACTGAATAGAAAGCCAAATTTAGTTACTAATGAAAGGCCAAAATTGCCATTATTAGATAAAGGATCCCTAGAGTAGGTAGACAAATAGTTTCTGGGTTGCAATATGGTTTTATCTCCTGAGAATTTACAAGAGCTACTTTGGGGAATATCAGTGTACATAGTAAATGTAGTAAGCTATGATAAGCACGGAAATCAATGCAGTTGGGCAGCTGGTGGGGGTTGGGTGGACCAGGAATGGAGAGCAGGTATTTCATCAGAACGTAATTGCAATAGCTACTCTGCAGAACAGTTTGGAGTTTCCTCAAAAAGTTAAAAATAGAGCTACCCTAAGATCCAGAAATTACAGTACTAGGTATTTATTTGCCCAAAGGATACAAAAATACAGATTTAAAGGGATACATACACCCCAATGTTTATAGCAGCAGCAGCAACAACAATAGCCAAACAGTGGAAAGAGCCCAGATGCCCATTGACTGATGAATGGTTAAAGATGTGGTGTGTGTATAGAATGGATTATGACTCAGCCATCAGAAAGGATGAAATCTTGCCATTTGCAATGACATGAATGAAGTGAGAGTGTATTATGCTAAGTTCAGTAAGTCAGCCAGAGAAAGACAAATACCACATGATCTCTCCCATATGTGGAATTTAAGAGAGAGAAAACAAATTAACATAGCAGAAGGGAAGGAAAAATAAGATAAAAACAGAGAGAGGGGCAAAACAGAGACTCTTGACAATATGGAACAAACAGGTTGCTGGGCAGGGGGATGGAGTAATTGAGTGATGGGCACTAAGGAGGGCACTTGATGTAATGAGCACTGGGTGTTACATGCAATTAATGAATCACTAAACTCTACCCTCGAAACTACTAATACACTGAATGCTAACTAAATTGAATTTAAGTAAAAATTCGAAAAGAAAAAAAACATAATTCCAGCAAGTCAAATACAAATAAGAATCTGAGTCAGGCTCACCTGGGCATTCAGACCTCAAGCGAAGAAGATGATATAAGAGCATCATGATCTGGATGATGAAAGTCCTCAACATATCTGTCCCTTCAATCTCAAGTGCTACAAATATTTGTGTTCCCTGTGCATTTTGTACATAGCTGGCGTTCTGGACTTGCCCTTCACTATCCTGTTGAGAAATCTTTTGCCTGTCTCCTGCATTATCTTGGTTTATTCTTTTATTTTGATATAGCACATTATCTGGTAGCTCACTGAAATCAGATATATAAGAGGCTTTTTTTTTTTAAAGTCTTGCATTTCTGAAAATATCTTTATTCTACCCTCACACTTGCTGGATGACTTGGTTGAATGTAGAGTTCTACATTAGAAATGATTTTCCTTTAGAAATTGGAAAATAATACTCCAGTGTCTTCTTGCTTCCCACGTCGCTGCTGAAATCCCAGACCATTCTCCATTCTAACTCGTAACCCTAACTCCTAATCCTTATATGTCATCTCTCTCTCTCTCTCTCTCTCTCCCTCCCTCCCTCTCCCTCTCTCTCTGTCCGTCTGTCTCTCTCTCTCTTGCTGGAAGTCACTAGGGCCTATTTTTTGTGTTTAGTGTTTCCAAAGTTTCAAATGATGTGCCTTGGTATCAATATACTTTCATCTTTTTATTTGGCCTTTGGATGGTTCTTCCAATCTGACAGCTCCCATCCTTCTGTTCTGGACATTTTTCTTAATTATTTCACCGATGATAAGCTCCTCCCTATCTTTTCTGTTCTCTTTCTGGAGCTCTCATTATCCAACTGCTGGATCTCCTGGCCTAGTCTTCTAATCATCTTTTTTTTTTCTCCTATTTACCTTTTTGAAGATTTACTCAACTTGATCTTCCAAAGTTTTTTTTATGTGTTTTTAATATCCAAAAGACCATTTTGTTCTCTGGATGTTCCTTTTCTATGGTATCCTATTCTTCCTTCATAGATGCAACATTTTTCTTTATTTTTATGAGTATATTAAGGAGGGATTTTGGGGGGGGTGGAGGAGGTGAATATTCTTCTTCACTTTGCCTAATCTGTATATACTCCAAGGTTTGTTTTTATTTCCCCTGAAATGTTTTGATTCTTATCATTTATGTTAGAAATGTTCCTCGATATCTAATAATTCTTTGATATTTGCTCTGTTGTGGAGCAAGATCTTTAGAAGTTGTTGTGGATGTATTAAGTTTAAGATGCCAATCAGATATCCAAGTGGAGATATGAGTAAGGCAGTCAAATATACAACTCTAGGGCTTAGAAGAGCAGTCCAGAGAATGAAATTTAGGTGTGCTGATGTATACAGACAGTATTCAAATTCATATGATTAGGGACGCCTGGGTGGCTCAGCGGTTTAGCGCTTGCCTTCAGCCCGGGGTGTGATCCTGGGGTCCTGGGATCGAGTCCCGCATTGGGCTCCTGCAGGGAGCCTGCTTCTCCCTCTGCTTGTGTCTCTGCCTCTTTCTATCTCTCATGAATAAATGAATAAAATCTTAAAAAACAAAAACAAACAAACAAAAAGACAAATTCATATGATTAGATGAGATGGCTTAGTGAATGAATGTACATTTAAAAATAGGAATAATAAAATAAAAGCAGGAAAAAAAAAAGCCTGAACCCTGGGAAATTCAACATTCAGCTGTCGATCAGAGATATAAATTTGGAAGTCATCAGTAGAGAGATGGTCTTTGAAATCATGGCTTTCTTGTTTGTGAAGGAAGCTAAGGGAATTACAGTTTGCCATGGTAACATAAAGTAGCCAAATAGCTCAAGTGAAGAGCCTGCTGAATTCTGTATTTCTGATAGGGACACAAGTAGGCGCTTTCCTCATACTCCCTTTACATGCGAAAGCATACAGCAGTCCAGTGATTCTCAACCAGGGACCATTTTGCCCTGCTCCCTCTAGGTACATTTGGTAACACTGGGGACATTTTGTTGTCGTGGCCGGAAACGTTCCACTGGCATCTGATGAGTGGAGGCCAGCCATGCTCCTGAACAGCCTACAAGGAACAGGGCAGCTGCCCATTACAGTTATTCTGCCCAAAATGTCAATAGTCCTATGGCTGAGAAACCTTGAGATACCTCCACTTGTATAATTTTTCTTCCCATTTGTCACAAGGTTGGGGGAGAAAACTCTTAGAAGTTTCGATATTAGGGAATATCAAATGCTTGTGGCCTGTTTAAGAAGAGCTAATACAGTGCAGAATTTGAGCAGACACGTTTTTGGCTCCAATCTTTGTCACTGTGTTTGTTTCCTCTTGGTGATAATGTGAGTCCATGCGTGCGACTGAGTACAAAACAAGTAAAACAAATTGCTCTTTTGTGGCCCAAATTTTGAAGCCTATGTGAGAAGAAGACATATGTTAAATATGCCCTTGAAATAAAGTGGTTTTTTTCTTTTGGATGGCTTCCTTACTGAGACAGTTGGCCAAAAATTAAAACAGAGTCATCTGTTTTAAAATCATTCTCATCTGGGATGAGAGTGTTTCTGACACTGTTGGTCTGAAAATGTTCTGGACTGGATCTATGTGGCTGCAATTGGTTTTTTGTTGGTTTTTTAAAAGATTTTATTCATTTATTCATCAGAGACACAGAGAGAGGCAGAGACACAGGCAGAGGGCGAAGCAGGCTCCCTGCAGGGAGCCTGATGTGGGACTCGATCCCAGGACCCGGGATCAGGACCTGAGCCAAAGGCAGGCGCTCAACTACTGGGCCACCAGGCGTCCCATGGCTGCAATCTTAAGGTCCTTTTACATTAAATCATCTTTTCGGTACACTGTTGCTTACTAATTTTCCTATCATTGCCCCTGCTTGACGTGGTTCAGAATTTGGTCAGTGGTTGAAATATTAACTTCTGGTTCCTGTTCAGAAGAATGTGTTGCAACAGCACATATGTCAACAACGTTACTTCCATGAGAATGTTCATTAACTACTCACACAAGCCCATTAGTCGTAACAAAATTATATATAACGTTGAGCCTTGCAGTTGTAAAGCTCCTGTTTAACACACTACCAAAATCTAAAACTTGTAAGGTAGATCAATTTTTAAAGTTGCTACTGTGAATAAATGTTTGACATGTCAGGGTCTCATCAATTTCTGCTTATATTTTACCTTAGAGAACAATTTCACTAATACTTTACATAAAATGTACTACCTATCTATTCTTTTCAAGGAACAAAGAATATTAGTAGGTCATAAGGAGATGGCCAACATCCCCAGGGGCAGAGCAGCAAGGTCAAAATGTCCTTGTTTGTTTGCCAGTGCGTACATAATGAAGTCCAGACTCATTAACATGGCATTCACGGCCATACACAACATTATCCCTTAACCTGCCTTTCAACATTCTCTTCCTTGGCCCACTTGAACATTAAGTCATTCATTTGGCACAACTTGTTGAGTGTCTACGTGTCCATTAGACGCTGAAATAAGTTGTGGGGTATATCCCCACTGTGTATGTTAGACTCAGCGCCTGTCCTCACGGAACTTCTAGCCTAGACAGAAAAACAGTCAAGTGAGAGGCAATTACAAAACCCAATAGCCTACCCCCAGCCATCCCAACTGTTCCAAGAGACTTGCAGTTTAGGATCTGACCATCGTGCTATTGAATGCAGACTTCAGGAAACCTAAGACAGCAATGGCTTCATAGCTCCCTTGCCCATGTCCTGATCATTGACATTGGTTGGTCATTTCTAGTCCTAGAGTTCCTGGGAACATCTCAGCATTTGGGAAGCTGCCTTGGGATTTCAGACCTGTTCTAAAGTGGATCAATGCAGGCCTCATGGCCCCCGATTCAAACCAGACCCATTCCAGGGAAGCCTCAGAACCACCTCCCTATCCAAGACACTCTACACAAGGTCCAGGATGATAGTCCCTTCCCATGCTCTGTAAATTTAGAATGGAGAGTCTGAGACCAGGAGGCAGCCTCGTGCAACTGGGTTTACAGCAAGACTTCTCTCAAGAGAAACCTGCAAGCAGTGAGGGAAGCTGCACAGGGCAGGGCTGGAGCTAAGCAAAGATGTGGTGTCAACTGCCATCAGCTTTAGCCCGATCCCACGGCGGCGGGGGTGTGATCGCACGGAGGGTACCATGAGGTTGTCCCAGCTTGAAGCAAGAGAGCTAGGCTGTTGTGCCCCCGGAATCAGTCAGTTACTGACTGTGGACCAATCCCAGAGAGAGGACATAACATCCCAGGCACTCTGGGCAAACTCTCTTCCATGGCTGAGGCGAATTACCTGAAGAAGGGGAAACTCTAGCAGCCAACACTCCCCGTATCTGTGGGATGGGTGCACCAAGCCCAGTAAAGGGGATCTGGTCACAGCATCGACTGCATCTGCTGCACCCAGAAAGTGTGCAAGACCAGAGCATCCTCCAAGTATTCTGGGTCTGTGTCCAGTTTTGAAACATTTTTTTTCTAGACACTCCCATTTGGGTGTCTTTTCTGCTTTACTCAAGATCTGCTTTACACTCAAATCCCAAAATTACCTATGGACATTAAAAGTTTGTAATTTAAATCCTTATGTTTCTTTCTCAGTGATCCCTCTGTCTAAGGGATAGATAATTAGATAGATCCCTCTGTCTATCTAATTAACCTAAAGACTAATTTAACCAAATTCTTCAAACAGAGTTTGCAAAAAGGAAGACAGTTTCAAGAAAGGTTTGGTCAACAGTTTAATGCTCCTCTAGCCATGAACATTTTCAGTGTAGTCTATTTTTTTCTACTTGGGAAAAAGTTGGGCACAAGAGGAAACGTAATTGAAAGATCCCATTTTCATTTGTAATGTATTTTGGTTATAATTTTATAGAAAACAGAACTCAACTGCCACATAAAATTAATTTTCTACTTCTGAAAACTGCAAGTGAATGTTTTCTTCTCTATTGTATGATGCTGTTAATCTCTTTTCTATATGAGTACTTTGTGCGCAGTGCATGCATGACTTGTATTCTAAAACTGTATTTTTCACAAGCTGTTACCCTTGCCCCAGGAAAGAGCAACTTAGTGATTGATATTTTGGATAGAAATGGCTTTTTCAAGGGGCACCTGGGTAGCTCAGTGGTTGAGCATCTGCCTTCAGCTCAGGGCATGATCCTGGGTCCTGGGATCAAGTCCCGCATCAAGCTCCCTGCATGGAGCCTACTTCTCCTCTGCCTGTGTTTCTGCCTCTCTTTCTGTGTCTCTTATCAATCAATCAATCTTAAAAAAAAAAGAAAAGTGAATTCTTCAAAAGACAGAAGTATAATCCCTGTTTGCATTTCTCATAGAAGACTCTATTAAACACCCCCCTGGCTGCAACTGATCAAAAACCTTTCCATCTACCTCCTTGAAACGTCACCCTTCAGATGCTTTCAGGAAGCTATCCGGGCTTTATGATAGATAATAAGATTTTGAGAAATAAAAAATATGTTGTCAAGTATTAGAAACATTGCTAATTTCAATTGATTCTCCTAAGTGAAAAATGTTAAAAATATTATGTTTTATTAACAGATTGACTATAATTTTACTGTTTCAACATGTATGTTGTCTCAGCACCCAATGTATTCTATGTTGGAGCCTCTGAGAATGTAATAATTAAAGCTTATGGGTATACAGACCCATTTGCTGTAACCATTGGTATTGAAAGTTATCCTGAAAATAGTTTAACAGATTAACTTTTTGGCCAAGTTAATTTATCTCCAGAAAATAAATTTCAAAGTTCTGTAAACATAACTGTATGTATTCTTTTTTTAAAAATTTTATTTATTTATTTATTCATGAGAGACACACAGAGAGAGGCAGAGACACAGGCGGAGGGAGAAGCAGGCTCCATGCAGGGAGCCCGACGTGGGACTCGATCCCGGGTCTCCGGGGTCATGCCCTGGGCTGAAGGCGGCGCTAAACTGCTGAGCCACCCGGGCTGCCCAACTATATGTAACCTTATCATAGTTTCTATTATATGCCAAATGTTCCTTTGTAAAACACACATTGACCTTTTTTACATATGTGGGTATGAAAATGTGTTACATCAGACTATTAAGTGCATTTACTAGTGGAAAAGGGGTAAGTGCCCTATGTTTACGCAGGTAAGTAAGTGGGAAATGTTAAATAGAGAATCCGCTTCTGATTTGGCAAGAATGTAAAGAAATGTAAAAGTTTGAACGAAGCAGATAAAGGTGATTTAAGGTGAAAAGATTTGATGACAGGAGTTGAAAACAAAGTCAACCAACACACACACCTGTTTAAAAATTGCAAGATGAATACAGTAGTCCCCTCTTATCAGCTGTTTCACTCTCCATGGTTTTAGTTAATTCAGCCGACTGTGGTCCGAAGCAGATGGTCCTCCTCCTGGTGTGTCATCAGGTCAGTCGTAGCCTCACACTATGTCACAGTGCCTGCGTCACTCACCTCACTTGATCTCATCTCGTGGGCATTTATCATCTCAGTTCACAAGAGCAGTGAGTACAGTAAAGTAAGATATTTTGAGAGAGAAAAATAGACCACAAACACATAGTTTTTATTACAGCAAATTATTATAATTGTTCTATTATTAATAATTGTTCATCTCTTACTGTACCTAATTTATAAGTTAAACTTTATCATGGGCATTAGATATAGAAAAAACAACATTTATATATAGGGATTGGCACTATCCACAGTTTCAGGCCCCCATGGCGGTGGGGGCTTAGAATATATCCCCCATGGATGAAGGGAAACTACTATGCTAGAAAGAGATAATTTATATACTTAAATTGTATATATTCAGAGGAAAAAATAGAGGAAGACAAAGACGTAAACATAGGTTTGACTCCATCTAAAAAAAATCAAAGAACACTTTGAACATGTTTTCCCAAATTATGTATGACATTCTAACTTCTTTGTTTTCTACAAAAATTAATTTTTTCCTAAAGTGTGTACTTATCATAGGCCTTTTGTACTTTCTCTTTGGACTTGGATCAAACAAATTTTCTTTCAAACAAATTTTTGAACAATATTCAAGGAAAATTAGAGACGTGTTCACAACCTCATTACAATAAAACATACTGACCATACACAATATATTTGAAGAAGGCTACGTACTAATTATATAATGACCAATAGACATGCACTTATACTTTGAAACCTTTTTTTTGCTAATATTTAAGTGCATGTGGAACTATACATGTAAGAGATATTTTGTTCATTTATATTACCATGTGGTAGGGCAGTTAATCCCCCCATTATCCCACTTCTCATTGCTGGGAAGCTTTTGAGCTTTTGATCTTTCTTAATGACTTGGCTACTTTGTCTATTAAAAATTGAAATTTTTTCAGTGATTGTCATTTTTTTAAATGATTTTATTTGAGAAAAAGAGTGCACGTCGGTGGGGAGGGGGGTGGTGCAGAGGGAGAGAGAGAAGCAGACTCTCTGTGGAGGGGGGCCTGACCCCGGAACCCTGACATCATGACCTGGGCTGAAGGCAGATGCTTAGTCAACGGAGCCACCCAGGCTCCCAACTGTCATTTTTAATAGACATTAAGTCTGGATCTATTTTTTGAAGTAATTGTTTCAAATTAAATTCGATACCAAATTAGAGGTGTTCCTGGAAAAAAATATATTTATTGTTTTATTTTACAAGATTTTTATATTTGTTGCATTTAAGCAATTATTCAAATCATTGTCATAGCTAAAAGACAAATTCCTTTACTATTTTATTATATAACATTCCTCCATTAACTTTTTGTTTTAACAGGTATAACCAAAAGATTTATCTGGAGAACCAAATGCAATTTCTTATGTATATTTAGAAGTTGTATCCGGACGCCTGGGGGGCTCAGCGGTTGAGCATCTACTCAGGTCATGACCCCAGGGTCCCGGGATCGAGTCCCGCGTCGTGCTCCCGGCATGGAGCCTGCTTCTCCCTCTGCCTTTGTCTCTGCCTCTCTCTCTGTATCTCTCATGAATAAATAAATAAAATCTTAAAAAAAAGAAGTTGTATCCAATCATTTTTCAAGAGCAACAAAAATTCCACTATGCTATGACAATGGATTTCTCTTCATTCAGACAGAAAAAAATCTGTTTACAATCCGGATGAGTCAGATATAATAAAGAGGGGTTTTTAATTTCTGGGAAAAAAGTGGAATGACTCAATTACTGGTATTGAGACCAGCAGCTTATCTTTGGGGGAAAAAGTGAAGTCAATTCCCAACTTTATACCATACACAGAAATAAAAGAATTGACAAACTAAAGGTAAATTGTACATTATGAAAACAAAGAACCAGCAAAATATGAGCATAATTTGGAGGTAGGAAGAACCTTTCTTAGAATGATGCCAAGTCTCCTTTCAAAATGGCTTTTATTTTTAATTTTTTTTAAAGATTTTATTTATTCATGAGAAACACACACATAGAGAGAGAGATAGAGCAGAGACACAGGCAGAGGGAGAAGCAGGCTCCATGCAGGGAGCCCGACGTGGGACTCGATCCCAGATCCCAGGATCAGGCCCTGGGCTGAAGGTGGCGCTAAACTGCTGAGCCACCTGGGCAGCCCTCAAAATAGCTTTAAAAAAAACCTTGAAATAGCAGTATTATAAAACTTAAAGTTAATACAAGAGGCTGCATTTTAACTTGAAAAAAAATCTCATGTTTATCTCAATATCATCTTTTACAAAAAAATATTTCAGTTTCATATTAACATAAAAAAATTGTGAACCAGATTGCAAAATCCACCTAACAATGTTTGTCTCCCATGTTTCTGTTGGAAACGGTTTCAGTCTTCTTCCAGTAAATTTCCTCCTGCAAATTATCTCCAGGGAGGGAGGGCAGGTCAGGCTGGCGGGTGCCCTGAAGACAGCAGCGCTTTGTGGCCCGCCGCCAACGATGCTGGCAATGCTGATGATGCTAACTCGGTGGCAGACGATGGAGGTCACCTCCATAATTTTAGCGACGGGACAAGCTCCCTGCCAGTGCATGTCAGCCACTCCTTAAACACTCAGAGCCGTTTCTTGGACACTCGATCAGAAAAATCACTGCATGTCTAAGGAGAGATGTCCTGCCTGAGAGCCTCTCGCCCTTCTCTGCACCCGAGTGCTTGATACGGTGACACACGCAGATTCTGGCCTGCAGCTTATCTGATAGAGAATGCTTCCGCGGGGCTGTTGACACAACTCATTGCTACATTCCTCTTCCTCTACCTTTAATAATTTCGGATACCAGGGAGCTGCAGTCTTTTTTATCTATCAGTGGTTCAAAAATTTAAAAAAGTTGAGTGAAAATACTTAATGAATTGAGTAATATTTTAAGTGCATAAAGAGAAATTAAAAGAACCCATTCAGGAAATTTTTGGTGAAAAGAACATTTTTTTTACTTTGTTGTAAGTTCACATCCAATATTCTAATTCATCTTCTTTTTTTTTTTCTTCTTTTTTTAAAGTAGGCTCAAGATCCATCATGGGGCTTGAACTCATGACCACGAGATCAAGAGCCACGTACTCTGTCAACTGAGCCAGGCAGATGCCCCTAATTCATCTCTTCCTTTAAACTTGGATTTTATGTTTGGGCTTTAAAATTTTTATTTTAAATTTTATGAGCCTAATGTTATGGGGTTATTAATAGTATTGTCAGACCATTTACAGTTGATCAGAGTTTCTAATAATGACAGTTTTTTTCCATTATAGTAAAGGTTAGAATTTATTCATTGGATGAAGACCTAAAACCATCACAAAGAGAAGTTACCATAACTTTTATAGTGAGTATGTCTTTAATTTAGATACAGATTTAATCTTGGCATTTTTAAAAGATTTTATTTACTTATGAGAGAAAGAGAGTGCACAGAGGGAAAGGGAGAAGCAGACTCCCTGTTGAGCAGAGAGCCTGATGCAGGACTCAATCCCAGGACCCTGGGATCATGACCTGAGCCGAAGGCAGATGCTTAACCAACTGGGCCACCCAGGTGCCTCTTGGCATTTTCCTATATGAACAGTTTTCATTACTACAACACAAGTCAAACGTGGCATTAATTTATTCAATATTAAATAGCAGCAGGCATTTATTTAGGGTACAACTGATAATTTTATACTTTTAAAAATCCCAATTGATAATTTTTGTATGTAAATTAAATGTTTGTTGAAATATATTTTATCCGGCTCCATGAAAGAACACCCTTTGGTAATTCCATCTCCAAAGCGGTGTGGTTAGTATCCTCTCGCCGTCTGTAAAGAGCATGGGCAGATGTAGTGAGGATGACAGAGGTATAAATTGCGGCGCCTGTGAGGAGTGCATGGCACGCATCATGTCGGTACCACAGCCCTATATGACCCATATAATTATCATCTCCTTTTTATGGATGAAAAGCCTGAGGGTTAGAGAAGTTAAATAACCACTGAGATTGTACTGATACTAATGAGTTGAATCAGGATTCAAACCCAGGTCTGTCTGTCTCCAGAACCTCAGCACTTAGCTCCTTGATTTGTTCGCGGGCGCTAGCAGGTGTGTCCCTCCATGAGCATTTGAGTTCCGCAGGCCTGACACGCACAGGTAATGCAGTGAACGAAGTAAGGGATGATGTAGGACCAAGAGCAGGCCAGCTTGAACAGGAGGCAAAGCCAGAGATGACGACCAGATTATTCTGGGGGGACTTAGGAAAGGGAGGAGGCTGGTCCTGAGCCCGGTTCTAATGGAAACCATGAAAGGGCTTGATAGAAGTTGGAGGATATCTCAGGTGACATGGAGCCAGGAAGAAGCAAGACTAGGAGAAGACCATGACAGTGGCTTGGCCGCAGCAGATGTGGCCCAGAAACACTTGAGGGACAGCTTTTAGAGAGGGAACAGTGACAGCTTTGAAGCATTATTTTACGTTTGGGGGATTGTGGGAGGACAGACGGATTCAAGTGGACCTGTTGCAGAATTGCTCCACAAATCCCACCCTTGCCTTGTTAGAGTTCCCCATGGAGGTAAGACATTAAACAGGTGGAGGCTGCTGCTGTGGCACGCCCAGATGTGTTCTGGTTTGATCTTGAGGACAACAGGAGCCAAAGAAGCCTTTTGGGTGTGATGTGACATTATGAAGATGGTGCTTGAAGATGATCCAGAAGTCCTGTTGAGGAAGACGTGTGGTGGAAAAGAGCTGTCCTGGGAGTTTACCTAATGCATCTTAAGCATTTACTGTACACTTATCCCTGTTTGAACTATGTCATTGTGCCTTAGAAATTAGTCTTTAATTTAACCCTGGGTGGCTCAGCGGTTTAGCGCCTGCCTTTGGCCCAGGGCATGGTCCTGGAGTCCCGGGATCGAGTCCCACATCAGGCTCCCGGCATGGAGCTTGCTTCTCCCTCCTCCTGTGTCTCTGCCCCTCTCTCTCTCTATGTCTATCATAAATAAATAAATAAATCTTAAAAATAAAAAAAGAAATTAGTTTTGTTAACAAGCCCAACCGTCATTGCCTCAATGCTAGGCCGACATGGCATGTGCTTGGTTTTCACAAAGTTTCTTAGCACTTAGTGAATATTTCTGTAAGAACTATCAGCCACGTGTCATGTTTGTGTGTAACTACTGTATTTATAGTTGCTTTAAAAGACAAAACTTGCTTTTCTTTTTACTTTTCTTTTTCTTTTTACTGAAAGGATCCAGAAGGGCCAGAAGTTGCCATAGTAGGGAAAATACATTACGCCAGATTTATCACTTTTCCTGACTTCAAGATTCCATTTGATCCTAAATATTTTATCTTGTTTCATTTTATTGCTGGCAGATAAAGGTTTATTTTATTGAATAATTCATCTGTGTAATTGCTGAACACACGACACATAGACAAAAGAGAGGGAGTTTTATTTCTAGGTTTCTTCCTACCTGAAAGTGAAGGGTAACATGGTGAAAAGCAAGAGGATTCTCATGGAATCTTAAGTATTTTAAATTATTTTTGGGTAAAGTTGTTTCTCTCAAAAGCATAGAGGTATGTGGGGTTAGTGAACAGTCTGATGGAGCCATTTACATGTGACCAAAAGATGCTGATGTACACAAAGGTTGGTTCTGGCTGCTTATCAGGCCCTATTGAATGTCCTTCCAACCTGCGGGAAGATGGCGCCTGCTTGGGTGCTTCTGCAGTGAGGCAGGGGCCTGACGTAACGCCGCCACCTGTAAGCACCAAGCTTGTCTGCTCTGTTCCATTCGGTGAGCATCTTCCACACCAAAGTCCAGGTCGTGGGTACTGTGGGAGACAGACCCTGTCCCCCAAATGCTGACAGCATAACAGAAGAAAGAAACACATGTACAAAAGGAAGATGTCTACTAGCATGAGTTTGGTATTCTGTAGAGGATTTAGTTTATTCCTGACGTTTATTCCCAGAACTTGGAAGGTATTTTGAGATCTGATTTGAGACCTGTATTGCACGTCTTGAAAATGTAATACTTCAAAGCAGTGAGACAACTGCGATGTATGGATCCCCTACTGTGTACCAAGCACTCTGCTAAGTCCTTTATTATTCCCACTTTCCAGATAAGGAGATTAAGGCTCAGATAAATGTTTAGGCTTATTCAAAACCACACAGCTTTACATGGTGGGAAACCGTTCCCTGAAATGGGAGCCCAGATCTCTCTGTTGGCCAGACTTATCGTTATTCTTTCCTTCTACCACACTGTCCCTTTAAAACTAATTTTCCACTGGCCCTGAGTTGTAAAATTTTCAAGATATTGATAAGTTTCACCTGATCAAATGGTCCTGGAAACGTAGGCTTGATTTTCTGGCATGTCATATAGTATCATGTATATATTAATGTGATTAAACTTCAAGCATGGTTCGTCAAGTGAATAATCAATGCCTTTATTGTATTTTATTTTTATAAATAAATTTATTTATTTTAAATAAAAAATTATTTGAAAATGGAGTTTGCCAACATATAGTATGACAGAGTGCCCATCAATGCCTTTAAATTAAAAATATTTTCTAGCTGAATATATACTGATATACTAGAGAATGAGCCAGTAATATGAAAGTAAATTTCAGTGTATTTACAACACCTCTTCTTAAAATGCATATTTTTGTTTATAATTTTAAAACACCTTTTAGAAATAGTGTATTAATTAGGTGGAGTGTAAATCTGAACCTCCTGTCAGGGTCCTCTAAGCATGAAGTTGTGGTCAACGATTTTGGAGCCAGAATGACCAAGTGTGAACCCCAGTCTCACAACCTACTAGCTGGATGTCCCTGAGCAATTTACTTCACATCTCTGAGCCTCATTTCTCTGATGATAAAATGAGGATAAAATGAGGATAATAATAATATAACCTATCCCATGGTATTTTTGTGGGGATTGAATAAGTGTAAAGCTCTTAAAACAGTGCTTGGCCTGTACTAACTGCTCATTTGAATGTTACCTCGAGTCACTGGATGAATTAGATAGATACTATTTGGTGATGCCTAAATTGTTAAATGTATCACTTTCACAGATACGGTTTATGCACAAGTAAATACAAAGAGGACGTGAAAACCACAGAAACTACAAACTTTAAGGTTAAAAGCTATGGTCATTTCTCATAAATTACTGACATTTCCAATGTGTATTTTTGAAAGTCATTCTCAATAATTTCATAGAGTAAAAGGTCATCAAAAAATAAAGATGGGGGCAGCCCGAGTTGCTCAGCGGTTTAGCGCCGCCTTCAGCCCGGGGCCTGATCCTGGAGACCCAGGATCGAGTCCCGCGTTGGGCTCCCTGCGTGGAGCCTGCTTCTCCCTCTACCTGTGTCTCTGCCTCTCTCTCTCTCTGTGTCTCTCATGAGTAAATAAATAAAATCTTAAAAAAAATAATAATAATAAAGACGGAGGTGCCTGAGTAGCTCAGTCGGGTGAGCGTGTGACTCGCGGTTTCGGCTCAGGTCACGCACGATCTCAGTCCGGGCTGTGAGGTAGAGCTCTGCCCTGGGCTCCCACGGAGTGTGCGCACGCACCGTCTCTCTCTCTCTCTGTCTCTGTCTCTGAAAGAGAAAAAGAATAAAGACAGAGCAGTGAGGCCTGGGGGACAGAGACGGACCAGGGGACAGAGGGCCGAGGCCCTGGCTCTCAGGCTGGCTCCCCTCCATTGGGTCACTGACCTCTCTGCACCTTGTTTCCTCATCGTCATTCTGCACAGGGAAGGCAGGGCAAGGTAACGTCTTTGCGAGATCTCTGGTTCTGTATCTCTCCTAGGGATCGCCCAGTCTGATCCTGTCACCTCCACACGAGGCCAGGTGAGGAGGCTCAGGCCCGGAGAAACGGGAAGACGGGTCTAGGTTCTCACAACCGCTTTGTCCGGGCTGAGAAGGAGAATGGCACCTCTGACTTCCAGCCAGTGCTCCTTCCCATCAGCCCTAAAAAAATCAATGCTGTGTTGGAAAATTATAAAGTTTCGGAAAAAACATGATATAACTTAATTTGTAAATATTAACATTACTTGTACTAATAATTAGCTTAGAGATCATTCCTTCCTGCTTTTCTCATGCGACCTGGATTCTTACTTTGCGTGCTCTTACGTGATTTTCCCAATAAGCTATTTAAACCGTTTCCTCTCTCGACCTCAGGGGTTGAGGAGGAGGCAGGGAGGTATTTATAACTGGGAGAGAAGAGCAAGCACATGTACACATTTGAGACATTAAACACGCTAACGCGCAGCAACAGAATACCCTGTGAAGCACCAGGCCCGACGGGGGCTGCCCGGGACGCCCTCGGATGCTGCGCACGCCTGCAGGCCCCTGCTCTCTCCGCTTCCCTGCGACGGGTCAGGGCGAAGCAGCCTGAGCAGCGAGGCAGACGCTCGGCCCCCTGCGGCCAGGCCCCGCCACCTGCAGCTTCTCCCGTCTGGTTAGCGTCAGCAGGCGGGGCACGAGCAGGATTGTACAACCCAGCCTCACTCCCTGAACGGCCAGAAGGACGGACAGTCCTAGAGGCAGTCAAAACGTATTGTTTGTGAATGATAACCTCAAGGAGATGGGTGCTCTAAAGCTGCCCTTTGTTCTTATTCTTGTCTTCTAAAGCCAGTAACAGGAAAATGAGAGCTTTGTCCTGAGAGTTTAAATTCATGCTCACTTTTTGGACACTGAGTGGAAGAGAATAGTTAAACACAAGATGCTGAAGAAGCAAGGAATTTCCAATTTGATGAACATTTATCAAACACGTAAAAGGCACTGGGAGGGGGAAAGTTTATACACAGAGACAAGATCAGGCCTTGTGTTCACGGAGCTCATCCTTTAGCAGTAACACCTCAGCTTTAATGAGGGCATCACTGCTGGAGCAGGAAGATGAGCTTGATCTCTGATTGGACGATAAAGAAGCTTCCGGGATGCTGATGACTGTCGTGGGGGGAGGATATCTATAATATTCATCTGCCCCCTTTACCGAAAGGTTTCCTGCTTGAAACGTAGTTTAAACTGTATGATTTCTTATGTTTAGGTTTGTATTTGCTGAAGTCACACTTCTTTATCTTAGCAGAACCAACCAGAAAATTACTTCATTAGCCATGAAAACTTTGAGGACTTCAAGATTACTATAAAGGCGAGGCAAGAAAATTACTATTTTCAGATGGATCTACCCCCTGGCAAACAGGTTTCATTTCAAGAGTCAAACCTGACTCATTGGTAGTACTTGCCTGGAGTCTTGTGTTGCAAAAACGTTTGTGGTTCAGTGAAAAAAATTACTGTGATTAATAATATTTAACAGCTGTGGGCAATGGATTCAAGGAGACTTGCCTGAAGTGTATTGGCTGAGTCCAGGCTCGCAGTTGTTCTACAGTCTGCGAATCCTAAAGATCGAAATCATGGGGACTATTTAGGCAACTCTGTTCAGCCGTTAAAAATATGATATGAAAACATTCATTTCTTTTTATTTGTGACCTTGTTATTAATTGATCGTACAATTTAAGTATCAAAAGCAATTATAGAACTGATTGAACAGGCTCAGAAATCACCGTTGGCAGATCAGCTAATGGGAACACTGAATTTCCTGACTTACATTTAAAAAGGGAAAATTCATGTTTTTCTTTGCCTCAAAAGACAAATATGGGGCTAAACTGAAAATGACAGGATGGTTGTGATGTTTCCCCTTTTGCTAAAAGGAGCATTGGGGAGCGGGTCCCTTTGCTGCCACACCATATGCTACAGTCGTGGAAGAAGCGTGACTCTTTCGAGACCTGGATCCTAAGCTCAGTTCTCCACTATCTCGCTATGAACTTAAAGCTGAGAAGTTGAGCAAGTTAGTTTTATCCCTCTAGGACTCAATTTCCTGGTTTGTCAACAGGAATAAAAATACCTACTTCACGTCTGCACCCGCAGAGCGTAAGGAGGAAATGCGGTACTGGACGTGGACCCTGTTTCAAGAGTCCAGAGCAAACTTCACGTGGTTATGTTTTATCTGTAGGTGTCACTACTATTACGGCTTTATTTGAAGGCAGTTAATTGTATTCTGTTTTGACAGATATTCTTACAATAATAATGTAACAGAGATTAACATCTCTTTTTTGGGACAAGAGAAGATTTAGATGATAGTGGAAAGGAAATGATGCAGGAAGCAACACAGAAGACAGAGGTGAAAAGAGATCACGCTGCCTTCTCGTCGGGTGCAGTTCACCAGCATGTGGAGAGTAAACGTGAGCTTCACCCCCAAGAGTCCACAGAATTAAACAGAACAAAACAAAACCAACAGAGCTTCGGGCTTTGGGCAGTTTCACTGCCAAAAGCAGCTAAGTTACAGGGATATTTGTCTTCAATCTGGATAAGATTGCTTCAGTTAGACGGTGGTACAATGGTCTTAAGTTTTTCCATTTATATTAAACCCAACCTACTCCAGAGATAAGCATTACTTGAACATGAGTTTTTTAAATTTCAATACACTGCTACAGTCTATTAGGATTTTTGCATCTATATTTTAAAAAGATATTAACCTAGTTTTGATACTGAATTAATGTAAGCCTTATAGAATATGTTGGGCAAGTTTCTATTTTATTTCTGAAATTGTTTAAATCAGGTAGGAATTTCTTTTTTCTTTTTAAAAGAGAGCTTTTAAATTTTTTATTTATTTTACTTTTTTAAGATTTTTTAAATTTATTTATGATAGACACAGAAAGAGAGGGAGGCAGAGACACAGGCAGAGGGAGAAGCAGGCTCCATGCCGAGAGCCTGATGTGGGACTCAATCCTGGGTCTCCAGGATCACGCCCTGGGCCGAAGGCGGCGCTAAAACGCTGGGCCACTAGGGCTGCCCAATCAGGCAGGAATTTCTATTAATTCACTATTTTTTGAGACTCACCTATGAAAACTGTATTGCGTCTGTTCCTGATGCCTTTTGGAAGTGGATTTTGTCTTCTTTTAAAATCTCTTCTTGGGATCCCTGGGTGGCGCAGCGGTTTGGCGCCTGCCTTTGGCCCAGGGCGCGATCCTGGAGACCCGGGATCGAATCCCACGTCGGGCTCCCGGTGCATGGAGCCTGCTTCTTCCTCTGCCTGTGTCTCTGCCCCTCTCTCTCTCTCTGTGACTATCATGAATGAATAAAAATTGAAAAAAAAAAAAAATAAATAAATAAAATAAAATAAAATCTCTTCTTTGTGACTGGCTTTTTTTTTTTAACTTTTAAACTTCATCCTATATCAATTTTTATAATTCATATTCTCATAGAAATCTTTTTTCATTTCCTTTAGCTTTTTCAAATATGTGAGCATACTATGACATACAGAATTATTGAATAAGTTGATGGTTTTCTTTTTCTAAAAAAGAAAAAAAATTATTGCCACATTCTCCCCCCATTTTCCCTCTCCCCAAATTCCTAGTTCCTGCCAAACCTGTGGCAGAAGGAAATGAATCAAGAAGTTGGCATGTTATTTAAGAAAGAAAGTCGACCAGGGAGCCTGCTTGTCCCTTTGCCTGTGTCTCTGCCTCTTTCTCGCTCTCATGAGTAAATAAAATCAAGAAAGAAAGAAAGAAAGAAAGAAAGAAAGAAAGAAAGAAAGAAAGAAGAAAGAAACAAGTCAACTTAGACCTAGGATCTTTTCTTCTTTGACTTCACTGGACTCTTCTAGATTTTCATAGTTAACTTGGTAGTTTTTTAAATAAACAGCCTTTCCGTAGTCACTGGATCCTATGGCTTGCCACGAAGTTAAGGGAGTAGAATACTAATTTGCCTTCTCAAAGATGGCATGAAGCTTGAGAGATGTCTGAGGTATGTGGACACAGTCACACACGTCAAGCACTGAAGGCCGGACCTGGCACTAAGTGGGTGCGAGAAAAGTGCTAACAGTTACGAGCGTCACCACCATCACCATCATTGAGGCAGAGTTAAGCATCAGTGTTTACATGTTTCTGACGCTCTATTTTTTAGGTCAGAACTGAGGACCCAGGCCTTCCAGGAGAGCTATTAGGCTACAGTGGCCATCGAGCGGCGCCCGCTCGGCACAGCCAGTGTTTCCTTTCCCTTAGCTGCACACGCGGATTTTAAGAGTTTGCTTGTGCGAGAACATCTGAGCATAACGTTACTCCTAACAGCCCGTAAATTGCTAAAATCACACACTAGGATTACTTGGTAAACTACGTAACGTCTTCCTTGCACCTAGGCCCTTGCTCCCAGCATTTTCTTTACTTACGCAAATAATCCTCTAAATGATTCCGACACCTCTTTGAGCCCGCGGGCAATGGAACAGTCGGAGAGGCCAAATGACCTGCCGTGTTCACAAGCAGCTGGCGGCAGGTTTAGGATTTCGTTTAAGGTCTTAGGAGTCTTCGACTGATACTCTGTCCTCAGGATGATGCCAGGGTTTGCTCAGAGGCTTCATTCAGTCCCCGACTCGTGACCCCAGCCACATTTCTCGGCCAATCCGAGCACGGCCGTGTGTCCGACCCTAGGCCTTGCTACGGTCCGCAAGAACATGTCTTGTTTACAAAGGGAAGAATTTAAGTCGTGAGCTCAAGAATAGACGCAGTGATTCCAGGCATTATTCGTTGCTGTTTAAAATAGAGGCCAGCAAGGACGGCAGCCTGATATATTGGAAAAGATACGGGCTTTGAGTCAGGACGATCAGGGTTCCCTTCCTGGATAAATCCACGTGCAAAACAAACGCTTGGATGCGAGCAATTCCAAACTCTCTTCCTTTCAGTGACTGTTAACATCATCTTGTTTCCTAAGCCATTTGTTGCAGTAAGCAATGACTTTATCGATTCTGACAGAGGAAGCTTTTAAGCTAATGAGACAGTTTACACCCACGAACTTCAGTTTCTATAACTACTAAATGGGCTTAATAAAACCATAATATACAGTTTTTAAAAATATTTTATGTATTTATTCATGAGAGACAGAGAGAGAGGCAGAGACCCAGGCAGAGGGAGAAGCAGGCTCCCTGCGGGGAGCCCAATGCAGGACTCAATCCTGGGACCCGGGGTCACACCCTGGGCCAAAGGCAGACGCTCGACCACTGAGCCCACCAGGGACCCCCCCCCCCACAATATACTATTGTGAGATTTGAATATGCTCATCTGTATATGCCTGATGTGTAGTAGATGCCCAAGGGGTGTAATTCTCTTTCTGTATCGCCACCTAATTCCCCCACTCCCAGGCTGGCCGTGGAGAACTGACCTCTGCCCCGTGTGAGTTGCTGCGGCTGCCGTAACCCAGTAGGACGGACCGGTAGGTTTGACGACAGAAACTGTTTCCCCACAGGCTTTGGAGACTTGAAGTCCAAGATCAAGCTGTCAGTAGGGCTGGTTTCCGCGAAGGCCTCTCTCCTTGGCTCACAGATGCCCGCCTTCCCCCTGCGTCTTCACAGTCTTCCTCTCTATACACCTGTGTTCTACTCTCTTCTCAGAAGAACACCGGGCACATTGGATCGGGCCCACTCAGCGACCCAATGTAACATAACGACCTCTTTGAAAGCCTTATCTTCCAAGTCTTTAGAGGTACTAGAGGTTAGGACCTCACGTACGAATCCGTGGAGGAACACTGCACTCACAGTTCCTTTGTGCTCAGTCTGACATCGTGACATCATAGAATAAACCCCCGTTTCATATCTTTACATATTTGTGATATCCCTTGGGGACAGGCACTGGGTTTCGCTGATCTTTGGCTCCCTGACGGGGGGAGAGAAGGCACTCCGTAAATATGATTTAAGAGATGAACAAACACCTTAAAAATGTGTGTATTTGGTGGTTTTTTTGGTCTTATATCTGAGTTTCTTGAGGTAATACTTTAGCAAAGAACAAATAATAATACTGCTACCAAAAATATGCTTATTCTACTCACGGACATCCCTGCATTAAGGGCATAGAGATCAGAATAGTTGTGGGAAATAGAGCAGGTCTCTGAAAAAATATACTCAGCCCCTTCTACCAATTGATAATTTAGATAATCTGATGGAAGCATTTATTGTGAGGGATGTTCTCTCTCTCTCTGTTTTTCAACAGGTGGATCATTCAAGAAGATTCCTGGATCAAGAAGAGAATGGAAAGAGAAAATAGGAAGTCCAGGTGCTCCAGAGTTTCGTGTTGTTTTCAGAAGTTGTGATGAAGTGACCCAGAAGCTGCCACATGCTCTCATTCTAACTGGTTGATGTGGACCAGGTGAGAAGCTCTGTGGGCTCTTCCAACTTCCACTCGGTGTAGGGGTGAAGCAAACAGGGTACGTTGTCCCACGTGTATTTAGCAGAGTCCTATAACCTAAAGGAAATAGGTCACATGGTAGCCCTTCTCTGTAGTTATAATGGAGATGGTTCCTAATTGTCTCCCAGACCTTACTCTGTCTCAGGGCAGCTGGTGCCTCCCACACATGTGTGGCTTCCTCTACATTCTCACAAAAACTAGGTCTGATGAACTTCAGGATGAAATAAAAAGAGCTGACACTAAGTGAGCACTTACTACATGCCAGGCACCGTGGATGCCTCATAATCAGATTCCCTCCTTGCACACTCACACCAATCACATGCAGTAGGAACCCTCATTACCCCCGTTTTCCAGGTGACGTCATCAAGGGCCAGGGGGTGTAATAATAATTAGCACGTCCAACATCATGGGATCGTGAGTGACACAGGCAGAGTGTAAACGCGGCTCAGACTGATAGCAGGGCCCCCCACGCTAGTGACTGCGTGCTCGTCGGGCACAGTTTCTGTCCTTCGGCGTTCAGGACCCGTCCAGATGATTTGGGAGACGGGTCTCAAAGAACCGATTTTTAGTTAGCACTTAAATTTCAGTGACACTCTCAGGACTGTCAAGGAGCTACAGACACTGCGCTTGAATGAAAATGACGATGACAGACCTACACGCACCCCGGCCGCTCCAGCAGGCATTTGCCGAAACGGCCTATTTAGAAGGCGTCACGTAAAAAACCAAGCTTTTGGAATCAGCTGCCAGGTTTGGGTCTGGGCTTCCTGTTTACGGCGATGGGACCTTAGCCCGGTGAGGCGGGGACAAGTGGTCTGTGCTCTGCGCGCAGAGCTGGATGCGATCACGGGCGAGGTGCAGCTGGGGAGGGCCCTGCTGGAGACGGTGACGTTTGAGGCTTTATCCTTTTTAAAGCTCTTTTTCAGCAAAGCCACACTCCGACCTGGGCGACACAGAAACTGTAATCCTCTCCTGATGGCAAATGAGCTTTTGAAAGCTGAAGTCTCTTCGGCGTCCCGGTGGCGGGACAGGTGGGGCCACCACGGGTGTCAGAGCTCCTGGTCTGTGGTCCCGCAGCCTTTTCACTTCGCGATGCTGCGTCTCGGTTCCTGGCTCTGCCGCTTAGCAGCTGTGCCCACAGGTGCCCCCCCCCCCCCCACCCCGTCCTGCCACTTCCTCGTTTCTAAATGACAGAGACGGCCGCGACCGTTCCAGCCGCGGGGCAGCCTGTGAGAATGTCTCGCCGTCCTGCTTACCTGCTCACCTGCTCACCTGCTCAGGCTCCGGCCCACCGGCGGGACAGGTGAGGTCCAGCGGAGGCCGAGTTTTCAAGCCAGTCATCTGCCGCGGAAACGTGGCCTAAGAAGCCCCAGGGGTGCTGCCAGAGAAAGGGCGACATGTAAGGGGTCAAGGGGTCACGAGGGCTCCAGCTATTCAGGGAACTGGTGGCCTAGGACTGTGGCAGGGGGGAAGGCAGCGAGTGTGCGTGAGGGCGGGAGCGCTGGGGCAGGGGCCCGGGAGCCGGGGTGTCACGGGCGCCCCCGGGGCAGAGCTCTCCGGATGGGGTGGGGCGGGAGTGGGGCAGCCCGGGGGTGGCCCGGGCCTCGGAGCCTGTGCTCGGCCGATAGCCGTCGTGTCGTCGGGGCAGCACCCGGACCCCCGTGGCCCAGAGCTGCGGCCGGGCCGGAGCCCACAGAAAGGAGGGGAGCTGTGGCCAGGGAGCCGCCAGACTGCCTTTGACCCCAACTGTCCCGGAGCTTTCGGTCCCTCAGGGCAGTCAGCGGGCAGTCGCCTGCAGGTGACCCCAGGAGGACGTGCCCGGGCCCCACGAGGGCGGGAAGGCCTGGTGCGCGAGCCCGCGGAGCGGAGGCTGCCGGAGGGCCTGGGCGGCCTCTGGGGCAAGGACTTCCCAGCCTGGCTCAACGCAGAAAACACGAAGCATAAACCCCTGCACTTTGGCTTGGGCAAACCAAACAAACCAGAGTGGCGGTGGCAGTGATCGTGGTCGGGAGCCACCAGCCCACTCACCGGACCTCTACGACTCCCGGCGCAGCAGATGCAGGTCAGTATTTACCCCCGGGAGCTGGTGGGTGACGAGCGAACACCTGCCCGGGCGATGGGACGCGGGCTCTGCGTGCACATCACCCACACTGACACCCAGAGTCGTGCGTGGAGACAACAGCAAACTGTGAAGAATCAAAATATAATTCTTGATTCTGCCCCAAGGCAGAGCCAACAGGATCACCTAGAGGCAGAAGGGATCCCAGAAATCCCAGTGAGCACCTACAGAGGAGAATCTCCTTCAGTCTGTTCCACGTGGTTTCGTGGGGAACACTGAGGAGCACGACTCGTTAAAGTGTTGTCTGATTTTACTGACCTACTTTTCACCGCATTTTCCTTGGTTTCATCTGAGTTCGAATTAACTATCCTAGTGTGGAGATCGGGCAAGTAAAGGCAGAGAAATAGGTAAGAAAAATATTGCGAGGTTGGTTTAATCTGGTACTTTAAAAAGTCAGTAACTTTTAAATTTCATCGTTAAAAACATCTTTTCCTTTTGGTTTTCCCCTCTCCAGTTTGCTTAAGATGTGTGGGCATATAACGTTGTGCAAGTTTAGGGTGTACAACCTAATAATCTGAATTACATATAACTGTGAAGTGATTGCCACAATTAGTTAACATCCATTAGCTCTCATTGTTACAACTTTTTGTTAAATAACTGGTTTTGAAAAGGGATTTAATAACTTCCTTGTGCCTTCTCATGAACCTACAAAAGCGTATAAACAAGTAAGCTCTGAAAAATATTTTAAAGTATATAAATTAATCTTCAAAATAGCGATACTGTTGGGAAATCTTCCTAAACTTATGAATGCATAGGATGTATGTATTTTCATTATTTTAAAAATATATAAAAATAATATAACCTACAGGCTTAAAAAAGCCAAACAATAAAATCTAGAGGAAAATCAATAAAAAATTTAACAATAACCATTTAAAAACCTCTGTCGGTTTTCTTGTAGCCCCTCTGGCCCCACAGTGTTAACTACTATGAACAGATTTCCTCATAAATAGGCTCATGCTACATAATGGACATATTTCTACCATGTGCTCTCTAAAAATGTTAGCCAAATATCATAATCTTATTTCCACATCAGTACAGAGAAAGCTGCCTCATTCTTTTCAGTGATCATCCAGTATTTGATAATACCCGTATGCCTTGATTTATTTAACGACTCACACATTAATGAGTATATTAGTTTCTTAGGACTGCTCGTAACGAATTGCCACAAGCTTGGTGGCCTAAAACAACAAAAATTTATTCTCTTACAGTTCTGGAGGTCAGACGTCCAGAACCAAGCTGTCAACAGGCCGTGATCTTCCAAAGGCTGTAGGGGAGACTACTTCCTTGCCTCTTGGAACGTCTCGTGGCACCTGGTGCTCCTCGGTGGTCCTTAGCTTATAGGTGAATCGCTCCCGCCTCTGCCTCTGTCTTCACGTAGCTGTGTCTCCTGTGCTCTTGTGTCTTCTACTCCTCTTTCTCTTATAGGGACACCTTATACTTTACCTGTAATAAGAACACCATATGGGGATTAGGGCTCACCCTAGTCTGAGATGATCTCATTTCTTGATCCTTAATTACATTTGCAAAGACCCTATTCCAAAAATAAGGTCATATCCACAGGTACCAGGAGCTATGATTTGGGCATATCTCTCTGGGGCCACTATTCAACCAATTACAACGAGTATCTAAATTGTTCTTGGATTTTCAGTCTTAGAAACAGCTATGCAAAGAAAACCATCATTTTGCATCTCTCTTCGTACATATGTATATTTTTCTGTAAGATAGATGTCATTGTTACACGTAGGATCGCCGAATCAAAGAACAGGCGTATCTACCATCTGACATCTACTTAAAAATTGCCTTCTGAAAAGATGGTACTGATTTGCACTCCCACGATCTTTAAAGCCTACTGTTCAACCCCTTTGCCAAAATGGGTTATTGTCCATCCATAATTTTTGCCAATCTGATGAATTGAAAGTGGTATCTTATTTTATGGGGCAAATTGATTCCGTGTGAAGTGACAGTTATTACATGTGCTTACATATGTTTATCAGCCAGTGATATTCCCCCAATGGATTAGCCTTTTATATCTTTGTCAGCTCTTGCTTGGCTTGTCTGTTGTTTATCATGTTCTAGGCATTTTTGTACATCACAGAAACCAATCTTTGTTATGTGCAAGTTGCAAAAAATATATAACACCCATATACAAACACACATAAAATATGATAAATATGCTGCAGATATTTTCTCCTAATCCACGGGTCTTGTAATCTTTGTTTATGGCATCAGGAGTATCTAATATTCAGGAGGTCAAAACTGCCTAGAATTTCTGGGGTTGGTGTCTTGGTTAGAAAAGCTTCCTTGCTCCAAGTTTATAGAAGTATTTCTCTCTCTCTCTCTCTCTCTCTCTCTCTCTCTCTATATATATATATATATATATATATATATATATATATATAATTTATTTATATAAAATAAAACATTCATTAATTGCCTATGTCATAAATAGATATATAAGTATTCCTAATAATAAATGTTATTATTGATATTCTAATTATGGTGCAAAAATTAATTCTCCCAGAATATATGTTGTATAGATTGAGGGCAATATCATTCTTTTTGAAACATTTGAGTACAGTTGACACACAATGTTACATTAGTTTCCAGTGCACAATGTATGGATTTGACAAGTTTGTACATTATCGTTTGTTCACTACAAATGCACCATCTGTCCTGTTAGGTTGCTATTATGATATCATTGACTGTATTCCTTATGCCTTTCATTCCTGTGATTTATTCATTTCATTCAGAGGCCTGTACCTCTCTCTCCCCTTCACCCATTTTCCCTACTCCCGACCCCCCTCCCGTCTGGCAACCATCAGTTTGTTCTATTTATAGGTCAGATCTCACTTTTTGTCTATTCTTTTTCTTTTTTTAGATTCCATTTGAGTGGAATCATACAGTATTTGTGTTTCTCAGACTGACTTATTTTACTTAGCATAATACCTTCCATGTTGTTAATACGTGTCCTCTTTTCTTCTCGATCAGACTTGATCAGCTTTCTCTATTAAATAAATATTCTCAAAGAAACAGCTTTTAGTTGGACTATCTATAATTGTTTTCAGTTTTATTGCTTTCCCCCTACATAGTCCATTAGTCTCTACCTTCAACTTTCTTTGTTTTATTGTTCTAACTTTTAAAGTTAATTACGTCTATTTTCAATGTAAATTATTGATTAAGATGTGTCCGTCATTCTTCCAAGGGCTTCTTCGATAATTAAACATAGCACTGATATTGAACCAGGGTTAGTTTGGTTGGCTGTTGGGTTGGTTTTTATCAGGAGCGGGATTAAGTGTAGCTCTGACGATCTCTGTAGAAGAATGCCATGAGGCTCCCTGCAAATAAAATCTTTAAAAAAAAAAAAAAGAAGAAGAATGCCATGTGACTTACCTTGGACTTATGCTGAGCATGTAGTTTGGGGTGATACCCGGGCTTTATGCTTCTATATAATTATTTCAGTCTTTCTAAACAACTGCTTTGTCACAAACACACCGACAATATATATCATCCACTTAGGTATGTATTCCCAATGCTATTTATCTATATAATAAAAGGAAGCACTATTTTCTCCTGCTAACTTGTTTCACTTAGCATAATATCCTCCGGTTCCAACTACGTCAACATAAGTGGTAGGTGTTCATCAGGGAAGGACAATCATCATATGGTCTCAGTCATACGGGGAATATAAGAAATAGTGAAAGGGACCATAAGGGAAGGAGGGGAACTGAGTGGGAAAACTCAGAGAGGAAGACAAACCATGAGAGTCTCCTGACTGCGAAACAATCTAAGGGTCGCTGGAGGGGAGGCGGGCGGGGGGACGGGGGGACTGGGTGACAAGCACTGAGGAGGGCATGTGATGGGATGAGTGCTGGGTGTTAAACTATATATTGATACCTTGAATTTAAATAAACTATTAAAATAAAATTAATTTAAAAAGTAAAAAAAAAAAAGGAGGCAATATTTTCCTCGTATAATAAACACACACTGCACATAACTGATCATCCGGAGGTTTGAGAAATGATCAGTTTTTGTTGAGTTATCATGACCTGCCCGACGCCCCACCGCCTTCTTTACCCTCCCTGAGTCCAGCCTTAACCACTTCCCTTCTCTGATTTGCTCTCCAGCTCGCTGCTCATGTGATCACGCTACTTCGCCACCTAAAACCTCTTCTCCGTGACCTATCGGGCAAAACCTGTGTGGATCAAGACACTCTCATCCCCTGCTCTTGCCAACGGCTCCAGCTCCTCTTGCCACTACCCTTTATTGTGCCCTCTCCGCTCCAGCAGTAAGCGCTCTTTGCAGTTTTCTTGCCTTTTCCTGGAAATGCTTTTTTAAAACAAATTTTTAAAAATTTAAATTCAATTTAATTGACATATACTGCATTATTAGTTTCAGAGCTATAGTTTAGTGATTCATCAGCTGCGTACAACGCCTAGGGCTCATCACATCGAGTGCCCTCCTTCATGCCCGTCACCCCTTCTTAACCCCCCTCCTGACAAATGGCATTTGACAGCCCAACTCAGAGACTGAGTTCTCCAAAAAGTATCCCCCAAAGAATTAAATGCTTATTTCTTCATATGCTTTTTTTTTCTTTTAAAGATTTAATTTACTTATTCGTGAAAGACACAGAGAGAGAAAGGCAGAGACAGGCAGAGGGAGAAGCAGGCTCCAGGCAGGGAGCCCGATGTGGGACTCGATCCTGAGGCCGCGGATCACACCCCGAGCCTGGGGCAGGTGCTCAACCGCTGAGCCACCCACGCGTCCCCTTCATATTCTTACTGTGGTTCGTTCGTGCTTTTACTGAAGCACTTCTCACCTTCTGTGATCATGTATTTGTTTACATATTTCTCTCCTCTTCCAGAATGAATTCTTTGAAGACAGTTTGTTATTTATCCCCGTATTTATCCTTAGGACTGTGCCTTGCACGTGAGAGACACTTAGGAAATACCCCGTTTGGACTAATGGGCTTTGATCCTTATGTTTCACTGGTTTTTGGTGACTTTTCTTAGTAGAGTTCACTAAGTATAACGTAATTTTTATTTGACAGCTTATCACGGCCTTTCAATTTGTAGAACTAGAGCGATGAGAACAAACCAGACTGAGGCAGTGGCAGATTTAGTGTTTGCTGAGAGCCCACGTTTGGGGTCACAGACCGTGCTCTTGAACCGTGACCTCTCACGGCAGAAGGGGTAAGGGAATCCCCCAGGACCTGCTTCCACTCGCGAGGGCTCCATCCTCAGGACCTAAGCACCTCCTGGAGATCTCACCTCTAAAAGCCATCTGGGGTCACCCTTCAACATGTGAATTGTGGGAAGAACACAAACATTCAATCTATGGCAAACCATACGTATGTGCCTGTGTCCGAACACCTCTACCTACACAAACAGGCATTTCATATCAGTCAACCTAATGGGGGTGCAGCCAACTGTTTGGAGAATGTAGAAGTCCCTTGTTGGCCTTTGCTCTTCTCTTAGCCTTCCCCCCACCCACGGCCAACTGATTCAACTTTGTTTCCTTGCGATTTGCTTCAAGACCCCATATGGGAAAACCATAGACATTTCTGATTAATAGATCATGTTAAATTTGTCCGGGTTAATTAGGGCTCACGTGTGTGTGGTAGCTATGAAATATTTTATTCTCCAAGCATCAGCTGGAGTTGGTGCTAACTGATCCTCTAACGACCTGGGAAATTCAAGGTGTTCACATTTCAAATAAAGGTAAACAGCCAGTATGATATACTGAATAGAGAACAGGTCTGTTCACTGTAATATGTTTATCATTTTATTGACATCTTTACCCAGAACTTTGGCAACAGCGTATTTTAGACTCTCATTGTAATCTAGTATGAAAAAGAAGCATCTATGTCTTTGCACATATTTTGTTCACTTCATGTTCTTATAAGCCATCATTCTGTGAGCGACAATTTCAAGTTCCTATTTTCCTAAAACCTTTCTGATTTGCTGGGAGGTTGGGGTGAAAGATCAAAATAGAACTCATTTCTGAGTTCTCCCTCAAATTATGGGTAGCAGTGCAAATCAGTACCATTTGAAAAATATTTTTAAGAATATTGACTTGGGGGCACCTGGGTGGCTCAGTCTGTTAAGTATCTGCCTTTGGCTCAGGTCATAATCCCAGGGTCCTGGGATGGAGTCCTGCCTCGGGCTCCCTGCTCAGAGGGGAGCCTGCTTCTCCCCCTCCCCCTGCCTGCTGCTCCTTCTCTCTCTCTCTTTCAAATAAATAAAATATTTTTAAGAAAAATATTTGATTTTTTACGGTTCAGTATTTCTCCATCAAGTGGTTTCCGTAACTGAGCCATGACCTTTCTGCTAGCCTGAAAAATAGGATGGAGACAGATTGGTAAATAAACCTGTAACCAGAGCATCGACAACGGCAACACTGCAGAGAGATGAAATTCCAACAAGAAGCCACGGTGGTGCCCATGGTACTTCCCCTCCGGGAAGCCGGGAGCTCGGGCCTGCCGCCGGGCGCTGGCGGCCGTGAATGGTGCATCATCCGGGGAAGCTGGAGGCCGCCCGGAGCCACGGGGAGGCGTGCGGGGTGAGCGGGCACCACGTCCTACTGCTCCGGTTCTCATTTGCCGGCTGCGTCCCGCTGACTCGTGCACCTCGTGTTCGGCTCCTATCACCTGGTGGCGAAAAGTGTTCAAGTGCTACAGGAAAGAAGCTGCATCATTGTCATGGCCTGGCTTAGTCGGACGCGCTAAGCCCCGGGCAGGCCTCACCTGCAGCAGGACACACGGCGGCTGAGAAACGAGCGTGTGGGCGCCGAGTATTTTATCTGGAGCCTCGATGGGAATCTTCCCCGGGCGGATGGGAGGGACTGACGCTCCGCGCTGGTGGCGTTGAGGTTCACGGACTGCCGGCGGCAGCGGCGCCTCCACTGCTGTCTCATGATATCGAGACTATTGTTTTTGAGGGTGAGAATTATTTTTTTTTAAAGGAAGTATTGTCTCTGGGAGCTGTATACCGAAATGCTTACAGATAAAATAAAGTGATGCGGGGATTGGCCTCAAAATAGTCTAGGGAGGGCGGAGAAGTGGGTGCCCAGGAAGCAGCCTGGCCACGAGCGGATAATCGCTGGAGGCGGCTGCGGGCAGCGGGCAGCGGGCCTCCTCATGCCATTCCCTCTACTTTTTCTATCGGTTTGAATTTTCCTATAACAAAAAGAGCATTTTTTTAACTTTACAAATAATCATAAGAAGGACTCTGTTCATGCCCGTTATCTGACTGTTGGAGGCAAAGGCAGGCCTGCGAGGGCCGGGTGCTGGGCCGGGGGTGTCGCCCCTGGGCGGGGAGGCCCATCTCCCTTAGGCCGGGGCGCCCGGGTCACCGCGGGGCGTGAGGCGCGCGTGTCCCCTGGGTGCAGGGAGGGCCCTGCGGGCCGCGCTCCCCTGCCGCCTGCTTCGCTAGAGCCTCTGGCCCGTCGGCGTCACCGGTTAGAGAAGCAGCGTCACTCGCTGAACCTTCAGCAGGACACACGAGCGCGACCCAAACTCCGTGTCCGGGTTCCCTTTGCCTCCACGCAAAGAGCAGCCGAGCACCTGGCGAGGGAGCAGGTGCAGGTGCAGCGGCGCCCGAGGCTGCGGCCCAGGGGGGGCCCTCCAGACGCGGTGACCTCCCGGGGCGGTGACGTGGGGCCCCAGGCCCCCGAGTGCGAGGGTGAATGTGGGGCTAGCTCCAGCCGGGGCGCCCTGGGGAGGGCACTGTGCACGCCTCCCTGCAGGAGGATGGGGGGGTGCGGGGTGCGGGGTGCGGGGTGCGGGTGGAGGGTGCAGGTGGGCAGGGAGGGAGCTCCTGCGCCTTGGGGGCCGGGGGGGGTCCGGGTCTGTGCCGGCAGGTGGGGGGCAGGGGTGGCCGGGGTGGCTGGGGGGCAGGCTGGGGGAGGGCCCGACCCTGGCCGGGGAGGAACATTCCTGGGGCCTCGGGCGGCCTGCGGGCGCCCAGGTGAGACCCCGCGGGCCACTGCACCTGCCACCGCGGAAAGGGCTGGTCTTGGCGCTCAGGCCCCTGGCGGCCCCGGGCGCGGAGCTGGGGTGATGCCCCGGGGGACCCAGAGCCCAAACCCCCTGTGCCCGCTGCCAGCACTGCACCAGCCTCTGGAGCCCCGCGGAGCCCCCGCCGCCTCGACCGGGCCCTGACGCTCACCCCAGGGCTCCAGCAGCTCGCTGGGCACCCGTCGCCCTTCCCTGATGATTTCTGACGTCCGGGAGGACTTGCTCGAGCTCAGAGTCTGTCCTAAGCTTTTCACAAGAATTAATTCACCTAAACCCCACCACGACCCCGCGAAGTACGTATTTTATTCTTCCCCCCTCTTTACAGATAGGGAAACTGAGGCACAACGTGGTCGAGCCCTTCATGCAAGGTCAGAGAGTCGCAGAGGCAGGCCCGGGCCCAGCGGCCGATTCACGAGGCCACACACGGCGGCTCCCGGCGCACCTGCCACGGGGACACGCACCAAACCACCGTGAGTCCAGCCTCGATGCCCACCCGGGGGCTCGGCCAGCCGTGCAGCCCTGAGCCAGTCGCCTGCCCTCTCCGAATTTGAAATCAGCATTTATCCTAACCTCCAGGTTCAGGTACGACACACAGGTCAAAACCACTCGGATGCGAGTGAATGGGGCTTTTGGGTTTTTTGGTTGTTTTTTTTTTAAGATTTTATGTATTTATTTGACAGAGAGATAGAGGCAGAGAGCCCAAGAGGAGGGAACGGCAGAGGCAGAGGGAGAAGCCGGCTCCCGCTGAGCAGGGAGCCCGACGCGGGACTCAATCCCAGGACTCCGGGATCACGCCCTGAGCCGACGGCCGACACTTAACCAACAGAGCCCCATGGGCACCCCCAGGATGAACGTTTAAATAAATATGAATGTAAAGGACGACACAGCAACGGTGCTTCATGAATCATGTTCTTCTCTTCCTTTAATTATCTGAGACAGTCATGGGTTTGGATTCAATTTTGATCAAAAAACATTTTAAGGGGCAGCCCAGGTGGCTCAGCGGTTTAGTGCTGCCTTCAACCCAGGGCGTGACCCCGGGGTCCTGGGATCGAGTCCCGAGTTGGGCTCCCTGCAGGGAGCCTGCTTCTCCGTCTGCCTGGGTCTCTGCCTCTCTCTCTGTCTCTCCTGAATAAATAAATAAAATCTTAAAAAAAAAAAAAAGGCATTTAAGAAAGGTGAAGACGGAAGTCTTCCGGGCCGCCGTCTGCCTCCATGGGCACGTCGCTCGTAGCCGCTGTGGCCTGCGTGGGTGACTTCCCAGTGGTGGTGGCCAGCTGCCTCCGGACAGAGGCTTCCCACAGATCCTAGGTTCTTCTGTGACCTTTGGGAACATGCTCGATTTTATTTCCTTCAGGGTTCAGCTTTCCCAAGATTCATATATGTACTTTATGCTTTTAATTAAGGTCTTAAGTGGAATGACATTACTCGGGGGTCGGTTTCCATTTTCAAAACGGTAGTGGGGTCACTGACGTGTGACCGGCTGTCCTAATCATGAACCCATTAGATAGGGGGTCACCTAGAACCAGGAAGAGGTTACGAGACAGATGGATGGAAAACAGTGAGTTCCCTCACCCACGGGGCCACGTCAGGGCCTTGGAGCAGGGATCCAGACCTTAGGCGTCAACCCCAAGTTTCTGGCGCCGCAGCCAGACCTTCAGGTTTTTGGGTTTTTTAAAGATTTTATTTATTCATTCATGATAGACATAGGAGAGAGAGGCAGAGGGAGAAGCAGGCTCCATGCAGGGAGCCCGACGCGGACTCGATCCTGGGACTCCAGGATCACGCCCTGGACCAAAGGCAGGTGCCAAACCGCTGAGCCACCCAGGGATCCCCGACCTTCAGGTTTTTACTCAGCTCCTGGACTCCTTGGAAACACTAAGAAACTTGAAGTCGTGGACTCTGAGTGGTTCTACGTTAGAAGCAAGTAAAGAGAGTAAAGCTGGGATCTTTCAGAGACGAGGCCGTCGGCAGGGCTCGTTCAGCCCACGACCATCAGCGTCGATGCAGGTGCCAGCACCCAGATGGGGCTGCTCAGAACTATCTGCTGAAGCCTAAGAGCCGAAGAGAACTTCCCAGACGCCTCCCCAACATCGCCATCAGCATGGAAGTCTCCTTTTTGCTACAACTGAGATCACTTTGCAATAGCCAATCAGCTTGGTCAACCTTGGCCCGATACCCTGACTCGTGCCGGCTGCCCCAGGCCCTGCCCTCGCCTTGGGCGTCTTCGTGGCGGTCCGCTCATCCCTGGCCACGGGCGTCCGCGCCACCGAGAAATCCGCTTCCCCCTCTAAGATCGAGGTCTTAAAATGAAATCTTTAGACGTGGATCCAGCCTTCTATTAGCGGGGGGTACTCTGGCCAAAAGCAGGAACCTGTGGCAGTTCTCCCGGAACCCGGTGCGTGCGTCGATCTTCAAGAGCGTGGGATGCAAAGGAGGAAGACACTTGTGTCAGAGACTAACCCACCAGAACCCACACTCTTTCCTCCTTATTGTAAAAACCTGAGTTTTAGCCACTCAATTCCCTTGAAGTTGGGCACAGCCTATTCCCAAGAGTCCTGATGAGACGCATTCATGGGCCTTGGAGGAAGGCTGCGCAAAGCAAGTCGATTCGACAGGGAGCGTCTCTTTCCTGCCTTCTTTTTGTAGCCCTCAGCTCAGAAACGATGGTTGGAGCCCCAGCAGCCGCCTGGGACCGTGAGGCAGGAAGCCAGATGACAGCCTGGTGGCGCAAAGGCATCCCGGGCCTGCCTCCGGGGACACGGGGAACGCGGGGGCGGCCTGAGCCTCTTGAATGTGAGAAGGGAACGAACCTTCATCCCATTCAGGCGATAGTGAGTTAGGTGCGCCCGTGCAGCAGAGCCCACTTCCGCTCCCGAGAACCCGCGTCTTCCCTGCTGTGTAGACCCCGGTGCGGCGTTCGTCACGCTAGTGTTGGGTGGTCTGGAGGTGTGTCTCCAGCGCTCGACCACCAGCTTCTAGAGCATCTGGTCCGGTTTCCAGTCGCTGCCCCGGCCGCGAGCTCAGTGACGGGCGCTCACCTGCTCGATGGACGGCCGCGGTCAGCGGGGCCTGGGCGCTCTCGCCCTTCTCTCCTTCAGGTATCATCCCAGCTGCCTGCCGTGTCCCCCCGACTGAGCCCCTGCATGTCTCTCCGTCCTGATGACCTCCGGCCTCTACCTGCCCCGGCAGCTCCCTCCGCCTCCCCGGCCTCTCCCCACCACACCCCTCAGTCCCAGGCCAGGGACGCCCACCATGCACGCCACCAGCTTCACGAGGGTCAGGGACTGACTGTGGCCACGGAGGGCGAGGATGCTGGCACGGGTCTCCTCTACAGGTGCACCGAAGCCGGGGCCATGTGGCACCTGGAGCTGGGGTCGTGGGGACCCCAAGGGAGTTCTAGGGGCAATCCCAAGTGAAGCCATGGTCCTGACAGCTCTCGGGTGTCCCTAAACCGTGGCCTGGGTCAGGGCTTGCTGCAAGCTCCCCCCCACTTGCAGAACCAGGGCTCCCTTGCCCAGATCCCTGTGGTCTCAGGCCCAGGTTCTGTCCCCAAGGCCTGGCACAGTGGCTGCAGATGAGGACACCCGCCCAGGCAAGCGGGGAGGTGTCCACACTGAGCTGCCAGGCCGGCAAAGCCTTCAAGAGCCCCCCCCCCCAGCCCAGCCACACGGAGCCCACCGCCCCCAGGACTCATTCTCCTGAGGGAGGGCTGTGGAGCCCCCAGAAGTGGCTGTCGCTGGTGGGGAGGCGGGAGGCTGTCACGCTGCGGCCTCCACTGCCTCCCTGTCACCCGAGCCTCGCCTTGGATCTTCCCTGCTCCCGGGTCCAGGAAGCCCAGTGCCGGGTCGCTCTCTCTCTCTCTCTCTCTTTCTCTTTGCAGCTTCAAAAACCTCGCAGTGACCCCGTACAGCATGTTGGTGTTTTACCATCGCAAGTGCTGGGGCAGTGGTGGCTGTGAGCGCACTCGGCTGGGCAGCGGCCACCCTGCTCCTCGCTGGCGACAGCCTGAGCTGGCCGGCCTCCGCCTGCCCGGGCACGGCCCCGCTGCTCACGTCGTGGCCGGCAGCTGCCCGGAACGTGGCACGGCGGAGACCGGACGGGGCGGCCCGGAGCCGCGCTTCCCTGAGCGAAGGGCTGTGTCGCCGGGCCGGGCCTGAGCAGCAGCGGCCTTCCCAGCGACGCGGGCACAGCACCCAGTGTGCGCCGCCGCCCAAGGCCACCCGGGTCATTCTGACGAGGCCACGTACGAATTAGGAGCCCGTATGTTTGCAGTTAAACGGCGTTGCACCAAACAAAGACGAAAGGTAAAACTCGGGCCATTAATTTAAACCTTTCGTTTTCCTCCACTTAAAATGACATTAAATAGCAAATTAAAAAAAAAGCACCTTGGCAAGTTAAGAGAGAGACCACAGATGTTTTATGTTTCACTACCTTTAACAGCACTTTTTCTTACTTCTTTGACCAAGTAGCCTACGTCTTCATCTCGCCCTGGGACCCTCACACTGTACAGTGGCCTTGGCCACTGCTTTCTGTGTGATTTTGGGTTTCCTTCGTTCCCTTTAGCCCGTTCTGATCTTTGGTTTCTTTGTCCGTAAAATGGGAACAATGCCAACACCTGCCAACCAACATCGAGTGGCCTCTGCTGCTGGGAAATCCTTTTATTCATTTCCTATTTTGTTTCTATCTAACTTCCGTGAAGATAATCTATGAAACATTCTAGTGAGGGGGAATTTATGGATGAACGGAGGAAAAGAAAATCATATAAAGTTGGGGGGCAGACCAAGCCTTTGGAGGGTTAGCAGTGACCTTTAGAGAAAAACCCATCAAAAGGTTCTGTGATATTTGGCTTTTTTCCCCAATTAATGGAGACTTTTTCGTGTTTTCAGGCAGAAAGAACGGAGCTGATAAAGCAGGAGAAATCAGACGCTTAAAAAATAATCGTAAGAACTCCTTACATGTGTATATGGCTCTCAGGGCTCCGAGACTTCACGCTTCAGCATCCATCAGGAGCAAGGCAGGCACTGCTCTCTCCAGGAACCAAGAAGCCAGTTCTCAGAAGAGACGAGAAACGGGAAGCCCGGGCCTGCCAGGGAAAGGCTTGCGTTGGCCCCACGCGGGGTGCCCGCCTGCTTCGGGATGCTGCAGGTTCCTGCCAGCAGGTGGCACCTTGGGATGGGCCTCTGAGGCTGCTGTTCTGGACGCTTGGAAATTAAAGTATTGATCTAGGTGAGCGAGCGCCCGTTGGTGGGGGCGGGAGGGCAAGGAGCTTGCGCCAGCTTGGGCCTGTAGAGAGCCCCTATGCCGGTGTCCGCATTCAGTCCTGCTAGGTAGTCACTGACCCCTAAACTCTGTGGCTTAGTGTAACCGCAAGGAATGACCGGCGTCAGGTTTTATGAGCGAAGGATTCAGGGATGGCTTAGCTGGGTCACTTGGCTTGGGTGCTCTCAAGGACCCGGATACAGGAGCATCCACTGCTGGATTTGAGTCACCGTGTCCCCTAGGATGTGGCTCACCTGGCAATTCTCCGGCTCTCCCCACCTCTCGCCCTGTCAGGGCACCTTCCCTCTCTACCATCTGCCCTGGTGGTCCCATTAGCTGGTCTGGCCTCAGTGACCCAAGAGAGAGAACCAGACCTAAGTCAGGCTAGTCCTTCACCGAATGCCACACTTACTCCCCTGGGGGACCTTTGAGCCTCTTCCTAGAATATTCAATGGCATATAAATAAGAATGAAGGGGATCCCTGGGTGGCTCAGCGGTTTGGCGCCTGCCTTTGGCCCAGGGCGTGATCCTGGAGTCCGGGGATCGAGTCCTGCATCGGGCTTCCGGCATGGAGCCTGCTTCTCCCTCCTCCTGTGTCTCTGCCTCTCTCTCTCTCTCTCTCTCTATGCCCATCATAAATAAATAAATAAATAAATAAATAAATAAATAAATAAATAAATCTTAAAAAAATAAGAATCAAAATGTGTGAACCAGGCTCTATAAAGTTCGATAGAGTTTGTAAAATGGAGACTCAATTACAAATCGCTGGAAGGCGCCAAAGAGAAGGTAAGCCCAGCCTGGTTTGGTAATGTCTCTCTTCCTTTTCCTACTGACCTCACCACAATCGGATCCCCATCTCTGCAGGTTCTCGGATGTGTTCCCTGAGGCGAACCACTGTATCTCTCTGAGCCCCGGTTTCCTCACTGGTAGCGTGAAGGTTGTAGCACCCTTCGGAGCGGGGGTGCAGATGAGAGACCATTTATGTTAAGTTCATTATTGCAATAACCGATCCATGGCAGGAGCTAGTGACTGGCAGCTATGGTGCTGCTGTTATCTGGACAAGCTCTTTCAAAGCTGGGGACGTGTCCTCTCTGCACCTGTCAAAATGCCCTGGAGTTCAGCAGGTCTTGTTGAGATGGTGAACCTGTGACCTTCCCGCCTTCTTACTTACTGGACCAGCTCCTGAGAAGCAAGAACATGCTTCAAACAGTATCTTTCATAAGGGTCAGCGTGAGGCTGAGGTCTTTGAGCAAAGACCTCTCACAACCGAAGAGGTAAAGGGGCAGGATGCACGTACTCTGTGATGGAAACCAGCGTCGTAAACAAGCGAAAAATTTCTTTAAATGCCTTCTGAAAAGTTTCTGGTCTGTGGGAACCTTTTTGTGCTCCTTTGCTCACTGAGTTAGAAGGTCAGACTCTCAGGACGCAGCAGTTGGAGGGACTCTTAACGGGTCAGTCATCTAATCCCAGACCTTTCACGGACAGTAAACGAAAGAAGTCGGGGCGGAATTCTGCTACGTTCAACGATAACGACATTCCTCCATCCCGAGAGCCATGTGAATATACAGGAAGCCCGGTGACTAATGGGAGGTATTTATTTAGAAGGTTCCCCAATTATCTGTAGCTTGTACCCCACTATTCCCTCTCACGCTGGTGGTTTGGTCGAGCACTTACACAGACCGAGCGCTGCTCTCCCGTGCAGCAGCCGGAAAATAAAAGTGTATCAAGTACAGGCTGCTGCAACGCCGTGCACACATTTTCAAAAAAGACTAGAAGATGATAAATCGGTCTTAGCCAATCATAACAATAACAGTGACCGTCTTCGGATGGGCCATTTCCAGATACCCGCTCTCGTGCCACGTGTCAAGGGCGGTGTATGTGTTTCACGTCATTCTCCCGTCGGCTCTGTGAGGTGTAACCATTTGATCTTATAGACCCTGAAAGTGAAGCTCCGAAGGTTCGTTGATTTGCCCAAGGTCACATACTTACTTAGGTAGGGTCAGGATTTGAATTCGAGCCTGCCTCACTTCAAAATATCTTTTTTATTTTTTCAATGGAATATTTCAAACTTTTAGAAAAGCACAGCAACCGACCTATGACACGTCAGTATAACTGCCACCAAACCTCACTGAATTATTTGTAAAATGTTGCCATAGTGACTTCAGATCTTCCTCTAAAAGAAAAGCTAATGCGTTCGGCAGAGGCACCCTGTCTACCCGTTCCCTACCCCTTCCCCAGCTCCCCTTCTCTTCCCAGACACAGCTATTATCCTGATGCAGTATTTGTCTCCCACGATCATGTCCTTGTGCCATTGCTACGGATGCGAATGCCTGTGGACAATAGCTTTGCTTTGCATTTTTTGAACTTCTATGACTGCTACTGTCTTGGGGTCGTTTTGCAGGTTGGTTTAATCAACGTGAAAATCCAGCGATGTGTTTACCGTTTCCCTATTGTTCCGGTTCCCGCCACATTTTACGACTGGGAATGATGCTCCCAAGCGCATGCCTGTGCTGGTGTCTTTAGGCAAATGTGTGAACGTTTTCTGGGGTTCTCCTTAGACGCCTAGAGTCTTCCCTTTGCCGGGTGTCCCGCAGCCTGTGGTGAATTCCTGAGCACTGTCGCCAGCCAGGGTCCTGGATGTGGGTCGCAGTACAGGGTTGGGAAGGAACAGGGAGGGTTTGCTGTTGGCAGCCCAGGTCTCTGGGGGAGAAACTTTCGTTTGCAGCTAAAGCAGTGGCTCCTGGGCACAAGGCCCTGGTTTCTCCTTTGGCTCCATCAGCTGAAAAACTAATTTCAAGGTTGACTTGGAAATACTGGTACAAGTAACAGGAATGGACCAAGTGGAACAAGACACGTGGAAGAAGTTGTTTGGTACTTTAGGTCACTCGTTCTTAAGCCATGATCTCCCACGGAGGGGCCGCCCGGGGGTGCGCGTGGGGAGACAGGCAGACAGCAGCGCCCCCGCCCCATGCTTCCCCTGGAGCGCCTCTACTCTGATTTACGCATTGGAATTTTTCATAAGACTTTATTTCAGTAAACTATAGTAGCTAAATTTATTTTAAAAATCCATTTAAATATACAGGAAGACCGGTGACTAATGAGAGGAATTTATTTAGAAGGTTCCCCAATTATCCGTAGTTTGTACCCCAGTACGCCCTCTCACACTGGTGGTTTGGTCGAGCACTTAAACAGACGGAGTGCTGGTGGCAGTGACCCACGCACACCCCATATTTCTTTTCTTTTCTTTTTTTTTTTTCTGATGACATATCAAATTGGGGGTCTGAATAGGTTAAGAGTAATGGTGATAGAATTAGACTGTTTGCTCCCCTGGTAGGAACGCCTCCGTGCCATGGTGACCCCGGGAAGATCAGCACTCAGGCTGCCAGCTGGAGAATCAAATAGGACCCAGGTCAGAAGGTGCCTGTGAACTAAGGGAGCCATTCGGGCTCCGTCTTGAGGACAGAATCGAAGTGACACTAGCAGGAAGACCAGGCGACCACCAAAGTTTCTGCCAGACTTGGACTCTCTTCTGTTAGTGATTTATATTTGTATAAAATCCACAGACTCTCAAAAGGCAACATTTTAAAATGTGAAGGAGAATCTACCTCGGAGTCATGTTTAAAAGCCAGATGAAAAGTTCAAACACACGTGAAATCTGTGAATTGAATTTTGGTTTTGTTGAAGACCTTTAAGATCCATTATTTTATTTTATTTTACTTTATTTTTTTAGAGAGACAGAGGGAGATGGAGGAAAGGATCCTCAGCAGGCCCCACAGTCAGTGCGGAGCCCGAGGTCTGGGGCTCAATCTTACGACCCCAAGATCATGACCTAAGCCAAAATCAAGAGCCAAAAGCTTAACCAACTCAGCCACTTAAGTGCCCCAGGATCCATTATTTTTACGATTTTTTTCTCCCAGAGAAATATGCCAATGGTTTACAAATATCATTTATCAATATTGACTCTATAATACAAGCAAACTTCCTTGCACATAAAATACAAATACTCTATGATTTGAGTATTATTGCTTTTTTCCAAAGTATCTTTTCCCGAAAATGATGGCAAAAGGACTTTGTTTGTTTTAACTCAACCCATCTTTCGCAACCCAGCTTAATCATTTTACAAATTCCCTTTGGAAACAAATGGGCTAGATTGTCAGACAACTGTGGCAGATTTTTATCATTTCAATAGCATTTGCAAGAAATATTGTTAGTGAAATTTGTGTATGAAATTTTCCTTTGTGTGACTTTTTTCTGATCAGTTCAGTACTAAAGTGTTGGTAAAGTAAAACCTTATTAATTCAAAGCAAGGAATGCCAGTGTGACCATAAAACATGTGAAGCATAAAAAAAATATTTAGATAAATCTGTTTTGTTACTTTAGAATAGAGAACCTAATCATGGTCTCAAGGTCCTGGGATCGAGCCCCGCGTCAGGCCCTGTGCTCAGTGCAGTCTGCTTGAGATTCTCGCTCTCCCTCTCCATCTGCCCCTCCCCACCCCTGCTCTCACTTGCTGTCTCTCAAGTAAATAAGTAAATCTTTAAAAAGAATAAAATAAAATAGACTACCTGTTATATACTAAGGGAGAAATGAGAACAGATAAAAGGAAAGTGGTATATAAAAATTTTTCTAGGGGATCCCTGGGTGGCTCAGAGGTTGAGCGCCGGCCTTTGGCTCAGGTCCTGATCCCGGGTCCTGGGATTGAGTCCCACATCGGGCTCCCCACACAGAGCCTGATTCTCCCTCTGCCTGTGTCTCTGCCTCTCTCTCTCTCATGAATAAATAAATAAAATCTTTAAAAAAATTTCTTCCTAGTGAAACACGAGACATAAAAATCTCAAAGATCAAATTTTATTTCATTCTATAGTTATTAGACTCATTTGTTATAGGAAGCTTTGTTTTTTTCAGTTCTTGCATTAAAATTATTAAAATCTTCATTGGAAGGTACATACATGAATTTATTCTTTTAAAAAAGATATTCTCCATCAGAATGAATGTGAATTTTGAACCTGTGTGGTGCGAATTAATAGATATTGGAGGATATCCACTCCCTACTAAATACGGAAGTATTTGCGGGGCTGTCTCCGAGAGAGTGATGCCGGCGTCTTCAGCACGGCGATGTCATCTCCTGTCCCGGGTCTCCTCTACCTGATGTTCAGCTTCCTCTCTAGCCTGGGACCGACCAAGGGGCCCTTCTATAGAATGTCTATACCGATCTGTCTTATCCCTGCTATTTCCAACGCCGACGACGCTGCCACTCCGGATTTCACTAGGAAGTCTACCTGGTGAGCCCCGTCTAAACCGGACCCATCCTAAACTCCCTCACTCTGAAACGGAGTCCAGGGGGTCTCTGCCAGTGTCCGAGTGGACCTACCAGAGGTGTGCTCGCAGGTGACCCATCGGAGCGAGTGTCCTGGTCAGGAGGGGAAAGGCCGAGGTCCAAGGCTTGGTGGCTCTGGCGTAGAGCCGTTCACACTGGTGCCTAATTCCCATGGCAGAATAGCCTTATTTGTATGAATCAAAAATAAATCTCTAGATGTAAATCCCTAAAAAATACCTCCTCCTTTTACATCTGGGCACTAAAGGGTGTCTCGGTTCTGATTTTAGTTCCCCTACTTAGCAGTCCCTCTTTCTGACATTAATAATTAGCCAGTAAACTAACTTACCCAAAATCTTCAAGCTCAGTTTACTTAAAAAGGAGAGTAGCTTCAAGAGGTTACATCCATGGTTTGCTGCTGCCTCCAGCCATGGGCCTTTGGGGCATACTTTGGTTTTTGATCTTTCTAGGTAAAAGTTGGGGACAGGAGCAAACGTAAGTAAACGAACCCATTTTCATTTTTCTTTTTTTATTTATGATAGTCATGCACACAGAGAGAGAGAGAAGGGGGCAGAGACACAGGCAGAGGGAGAAGCAGGCTCCATGCACCGGGAGCCCGACGTGGGATTCGATCCCGGGTCTCCAGGATTGCGCCCTGGGCCAAAGGCAGGTGCCAAACCGCTGCGCCACCCAGGGATCCCTATTTTTCAATGAATCTTAGTTGTGATGAGTGAAAAATAAATTGAACAGACGGTTAATTTGAAAATAACCTTCTACTTCCTGGAACACCAAGTGAATGGTCTCATCTGTGAATGAGAAAGTCATGGAAACATCTTGATGTGATGAATGGCTAATAATACGCCAGCTTTATGAGGCTGTTATTTATTAAAATTTACATAAGTGAGTATGTGGATTCCTCTTCAAAAAAAAGCACAAAACAAACTCAGGATGATACACTTCCCTGCCATTGATTGCTTACTTGTATTGGTACACAGGTTTCTTCGTATGCTCCGGGCACTGTACGTAGTACAGCAAGTGTTACTTTGGGGTCAATTTTAATACTGTGATTTGAAAAACGATCATAATTATTTCTGAATTTATTAACTCTTCACAAATGTTAGTGTGATTATTGAAATATTGTGCATTTCAAGGTATGTCTTAAAATACTGATTTTGTATCTAGAAATAACAGCTTAGAACTGAAAAGGAACTGGAGAGTATATAATGGAATCTACTCATTTCACAAATGAGGATAAATCCAGACAGAGGGGAGAGTGACTTGCCAAAGATCATGCTGCTGGAGGGGGACAAAAGCAGGGCTTTTACCAAGGACTCTTTGTTACCACTTCAATTTTTTTTTCATTTTGTCATAAATATGTACGTAAAACTAGGTGAAATATAAATATAGATGTATACTCAGATGCCAAATTTATAACACTCTCCCACCCTTGATCTGATCTTTGCACAGGCCACAATCACCCCATTCCCCAGGTGGTGGTTGTAGATTCCTTTTTAAAAGACAAGTAGCAGAAGTTCAAGAAAGATCGAGATTAGGGAGTTCAAATTAGTGTAGAACTAGGACTAGCACCTGGGTCCCGTGATTCTGAGTTCTTTCTCCTCCGCTGTGCTGGCCCCGAGTAAGCATCTCCTCTCTTTCTCTGAAGAAGTGCCATGTACAGCATGGCAACCAATTTAATTAATTTGACTGATTGATTCAACAAAAACTTGTTGAGCACCTGCCCTGTGACAGGCACTAGGGATATAGTAGATGGTATGAAGCTTGCATTCTAGGGGGAGAAGCAAATAATGGGTGGATGAATGAACCAAAATGAATAAATAAATGAATAAGGTCGGGTGGTTATCATGCAAGGAAGGAAAACACAAAGGAGTCAGAGGGTAAGGAAGTGATGGGGCATTACCCCAAACTGTAGAGAGGAGAGGATCTTTAAGGAAGTGACACTCAAACAGAACTCGAAGGAAGTGAGGGGGGAGCAAACTATGCAATATCTGGGGAGAAAGAACATTCTAGGTAGAGGCCAAAATAATATTGTTGCCTCTGCAAGCTCAGTGGCCCAATCCTCTTAAACTATCGAAAGAAAATAAGAAAAGTATACTATATTTTTTTAAGTATGATTTTTTTTATATGAATAGATTGTGGTACTGATAAACCAGTAAGGACCAAAATCTGTATGAAGGGTGATTCCAGAGCCATCTTTTAGGAACTTCCAAGTACCAAATATTTTATGTTTTATCACTGCCGCCACCACATAGACAATTCAAAATTAAAACAATATTAAACTGAAAAAAAGATACAACTTATAAGAATGCTGAAATTAAAATAGCTTTTTTCCCCCTAGAGTTTTCAGAATGCAAAGCTCTTGCTAAGTCCAGTTTAGTCTAGCAATTGGAATTGTTAATTAGGAAACAGGCTGCGTGGGTTCAGTTCCTAACTCAGTAACGTAACTGTGTGACCTTGGGCTGCTTAGTTATCAGTCTCTTCATCTGTAAGATGGGAGTAATGATAAGACCTTTCTCACAGAGTGGCTGTAGCAGTTCAGTGACTTTATATATCCAGGGTCCTTCAAACAGTGCCTAGCACAGGGCAAGATTTCGGGAAATGTAGCTCATCAGCAAAGCTTAGCTTTTCTCCTTTTCTGCTGGTCCCGGGTTAGTCTGCGAGGACTTTGATGATGGTTGGAAGTCTGGAGATTCTTTTCCCTCTTCCACAATTTGTTTATAAGTGATTCTAAATTACTTGTCACAGAGGAGACAGCCAGATGTTTTAAAGGGACTTAATTGCTTCCAAATTAACTTCCCTGTTCCTGAAGATTTGCTGACTTTTTAGTGTCATGAGTTCACAAGGGCCTGCAGGAACTGGGGCGGGGGGCGGGGGGGGGGCGGGGGGGGGCAGTGGCGTGGGGCCCAGGCCTGTTCAGCCACTTGGATTAGTCACCGTGACCTTTTGGGCTGAAACACACTTCTCTCTTCCTATGTAACAGCACATGTAGCTCTCACTGTTCCATGATATTTAATTAATAAGCTCGCTTATACTTTTAGGTTTTCTTTTAATGAAACAATGAAAATCACACGTTTTTAAAATCTTATTTCAAAGACTTATATAGATTGATTTCCATTCTTGTATAAATCACATGAAAAATGAAACTGGGAATAAGAGCCTATGGATGTGAACATAGCTTATACCCTTGACCTCAATCATACACGTTAACGACCGGAGAAAGACCTGAATATAAGGTGCTGCCTCATTCACTTATATGGCATGTGACCTTGGTCAAATTATCCTCTTTTCACTTGCAAATTGGGAGTAATCTTAGTGTCTACATCACTGGCCTGTTGCCAAAATCAAGAGTGGAATATGGAGGGCTCACGCGGCCTCCCCGTGGGCACTTAGCAGCATCATCGCGGTCACTACGGGTGTTACCATTCTTCAAAGGTCCTCCACGCTCCTTGCATTTCTAAAGCCACCCGGGCTCACTCTTACCGTGTCCTTTTCTTTACCCACTCGCGTAACACGATACTTCTAAGATAACTTCCTTTTAACGATTTAGTGAAATTAATGCACCTTACCGTTTCCCGAGCGGGAAGCGGGCTGTAGATGTTTTCATTACGTGTTCCCACTTCCTCCTTACTGCAAGCTGGTCAAGAAGGTGATTTTTTCACAGGTAAATCATTCTGGTCTTAGAAACACTATGTGACTTTACCGTGGCCCCTCAGCCAGTAGATGACAGGGCTGCAACTCCAGCCCTGGGGCCTTTTGCCCTTTTTCTTCATTGAGCGTTGGCCCTATTTGCATGTTCCAGTCAAGGGCACTGAAAGTCTTTCTCTGCGGCAGCAGCTCAGGCAAAGTGTTGTTATTTCTCAATGTTAGCTAACTCTCCAGTTCTGCTTCCCAAGCCTTGATTTTAAGCTACTTCCTCTTCTTAAAGAAGCTTCTACTTCTTTAAATCAAGTAAGTTTTGATTTAAAAATAATCACTTTTAAGTTAAGAAAATCTTCCTATTTGAATCTCTCAAGTGAGATGAAAAAATCAGAACTGTAACAAAACACATCACCTTCAGATATTGGTCTTACTCTTTTCCTATTTCAACAGGTATGTCATCTCAGCACCAAAAGTATTCCGTGTTGGAGCCTCTGAAAACGTTGTAATTCAAGTTTATGGATATACTGAAGAATTTGATGCAACAATCTCTATTAAAAGTTATCCTGATAGAAAATTTAGTTACTCTTCAGGCTATGTTACTTTATCCCCAGAAAATAAATTCCAAAACAATGTGGTCTTGACGGTATGTGTTTATTATTCATTTTCTTCATACGTACAGAGTATTCTCAATAAAATGTGTACCAAGTTTGAATGTTGATAACATAGAGATCTGGCCATTTATATCCCTCACCGCTGTGTGATTATTAAGTGATGTCAGTCACCAATGATAATATGGACGAAACAGAAAATTCTAAATAGGAGAGTTGTGTCTGCTTTTTGAGCGATGCATGTAAATTATAATGTTCATATTGGAAAATAAAATTATACTAATGCAAAAACACTTGGAAATGAGTTGAAAATACTTATTCTCTCTGAAAATTATCATTATAAAGAAATAGAAAAATACAAATATGCATCTTGATCTGTAATGCATCGCCTACAAAAACCCAAGGATGGGTTTTTGGATAGAACCCAATATTAAACATTTGTTAGTTTAAATTCTAATATTGGTCAATTATTGCTTCCAAAACTAATAAAATTATTGATTACTAAAGTGAATAGCTCGTCCTGACAACCTGTAGTTAACATAAAGAACAATATGGATCAAATAACTTTTCCTTCTATTAAGACTATAGTGTACCTTGGTTAGAGGAGGGCTTGCAACACATCTCTTATTTAAAATCCTAACAAAATATTATTTTCATACTCAGCATACTGTTTTAAATTCTGATATAAGTTCAAATATAAAAACCCAGAAAATCAAACACTACTAGACTTAGAAGGGGCTCTGAGGTTCATTTAGACCAATGTTTCCTTAAAGTGAGCTCTTTAGAAAGAAATTTAAATTTTAAATTTTAAAACAGCTTAAGAACAGAATTATACTGATAATTAGTATTTTGAATTTATTTTGTAAATTTGTTTTGGTTTTATAATTAATTATGTAAAACTCATAAGGAGAAGAAGATTACACCTAGTCTTAGGTTTGTACGTATTTAAGAACCTTTAGGGCAGCCCAGGTGGCTCAGTGGTTTAGCGGCGCCTTCAGCCCAGGGTGTTTCCTGGGGTCCCGGGATGGAGTCCTGCATCGGGCTCCTGCGAGGAGCCTGCTTCTCCCTTTGCCTGTGTCTCTGCCTCTCTCTCTCTCTCTGTGTCTCTCATGAATAAATAAATAGAATATTGTTTTAAAAAGAAACTTTATAATAAAAATAATTAGTTTTTATTATATTATAAATAATTAGAAGTCAGCACTGAGAATCCTCCAGAACATTTCATCCTTTAAAAGAGGTCTGTGGGGATCCCTGGGTGGCGCAGCGGTTTGGCGCCTGCCTTTGGCCCAGGGCTTGATCCTGGAGACCCGGGATCGAATCCCACATCGGGCTCCCGGTGCATGGAGCCTGCTTCTCCCTCTGCCTGTGTCTCTGCCTCTCTCTCTCTGTGACTATCATAAATAAATAAAGATTAAAAAAAATGTTTAAAAAAAAAAAAGAGGTCTGTGTATTACTCAAGTTTGAGAAACACTAATCTGAATAAATTCTAACCAAATGCAAGAATTTTTGCATGTATGTTCTTGATTGTAAATGCTCGAATTTCTTAAATACTTCCACTTACTAGATTTATTAAGAATTAAAATTAATTTTCCGATTAATTTCAGTGGACACTCTTCTCCGATGTCACTAAGATTTTTAGTGTGCTGTTATTTTTAAGTTTAAATCAATCAAATTTAACTACAATGAAAAAATTCAGTTCATGACTCATAGTAGCTCCATCCAGGGGCTCATGTAGCCACATGTGACCGGCAGCTGCTGTGTTGGACAATGTAGATATTGAAAGTTTTAACCATCGTAAACGTAAAAAGTTCTCATGTCTCGTGGAGACTCAGATAATCAATTGAAAGATTAAGTAGGGGATCCCTGGGTGGCGCAGCGGTTGAGCACCTGCCTTTGGCCCAGGGCGCGATCCTGGAGACCCGGGATCGAATCCCACGTCGGGCTCCCAGTGCATGGAGCCTGCTTCTCCCTCTGCCTGTGTCTCTGCCTCTCTCTCTCTCTGTGCGACTATCATAAAAAAAAATATATTATAAAAAGAAAGATTAATTAGTAGAGAATCAAAACTTGATGCCTATCTTTACCACTTGATTTTTTAAAAATATTTATTTATTTATTTATGAGAGACACAGAGAGAGAGGCAGAGACACAGGCAGAGGGAGAAGCAGGCTCCCTGCAGGGATCCCGAGGCGGGACTCGATCCCGGGACCCCAGGATCATGCCCTGGGCGGAAAGCGGCGCTAAACCTTTGAGCCACCCAGGGATCCCTCAGCACTTGATTTTATCTCAACCTTATAACATATCTTTGTTTGCCAATTGTCTGAGGTTATGCCAAGGCCTTTGTAAGGGGGGTCCCCTCGTTGGAGGGTCACATCTTATTTATTACAAGTCATACCTTTAATGAATCATCTTTGTTCACAGTTTCTGTTCCTTTAAAGTGGAGAAAGATTTAAGGACACTTGCAGGGCAGTCTGAGTGCAGCATCTCCCTAGGTTGTTACCTTCTCCCAAACTTTGACAGCGTTCTCACACGTTTGGCTCCACAGCAGCTGGTTTTAGTGATTACCTTGGATCCCATGTTTCCAAAGCCTGAGTTTTCATAAAAACACTTTTTTTTTAATTACTCCTTATGTATTATATGTGTATATCATGCAATGTAAAGTGGATAATTACAGTTATGTACGTGAGATGAGAAAGCATGCGGCTCAGTCAGTGGGAGGAGAGGGATGGAGATAGAGTACAACGTGTTCTGAACACCAGTGAGGATGTGGAACTGAGGGAGTGGACGGCATGAGCTCAGTGCTGATGGAGTGAAAGTTTGTGAAGAAGCTTCTGTAGGAGTAGTTTTACTAAATATATATAAAATCTAGGAAACATGGAAACTAAAAGACTTAATTGCTTAAAGCTAAATATTGACTATGATATTTGACACTGACAGGCTTTGGGTAGAATTTATCCACTATTCTGGTTTTTGTACTACTTGTTAAATGGTTAAATACACATACTCATTTTTGTTGTTGTTGTTCTAATGAGATGACCATGGTGTTTAGAAAATCAACATGTTTTATAACCTAAAAATCATACTCTAAAACGTCCACATTTTCTTTTACAGATACAACCCAAACAGTTGTCTGGAGGACAAGGCCCAGTTTCACATGTGTATTTGGAAGTTCTATCGAGGCATTTTTCAAAATCAAAAAAAGTGCCAATAACGTATGACAACGGATTTCTCTTTATTCATACAGACAAACCCATTTACACTCCACAACAGTCAGGTAGGATATAAGATGCTTCTTTCTCTGGTGGAGAAGAGGGGTGATTGACATATTGTAGAGATTTTCAACACTTAAAATTAAGTGGAGACAAGTTTCTAACTTGCTCAAAAAGTCTCAACTCCCAATGACTTTTACATTTATAAATAGCATTTTAATTTAAAATTTGTATAGAAATTGTGAAATGAGCAATTGATTTATTTTTTTGAAATGAGCAATTTAAACTTAAATATAAACTTTAAATGCATATGGAAACTACGAAATCAACAATCATATTATCTGTCCCACTGGTTATTTCCGTGAAGAGAAAAGCTTTTTAAAAATCGTGAAGTGTTGCGTTATATCTTATTCATTAAACAAACATAAGATGTAATTGCAAATATAATTTTGGCAACGGGAAAATAATTTATTATAGAGCCATGTTCATGTTTAAAAAAAAAAAAGGTTCCTTGGACTTTGGAGCTATTCCTCTAATTCAGAAAATAAATCCAACCCTAAGGGATCAGAGGTTTCGGCCAAGAATAAGCTGGGTCACAGAAATAAGTGGATATTAATTTTCTAAGGGGACCTGCCTAAGAAAGTTTCTAATAGAAGATGTTCCTGTCCGTGTTCTGTTGGTGGGAGAAGCGGCAGGACGGGGATAGCGGTCGGGCTGTGTGATGGGGACACGGCTGGACGGATTCCCGGTGAGCCAAAGGGAAAGCCCAGTGAAGGGCAAAAGCTGCCCACACACAGTCACTTGTGCGCAGTCGTTTGAATCCTGTACCTCCCCGGCTCACAATCGCTGTGGGGCACGTCAGGGCTGGAAGAGGACACGGTGGGGGCCACGTAGGGAGCTTCCCAGTGCTAATGGGGCCGGGAGGCAGGTGGGCTCCGGAGACCCTTTCCCACGGTGCGTCCCTGCTACCTGCCGGCGAGGGTGCAGGCCGAGGGGCAGAGCGGAGGGCCGCGGCAGCAGGAGCTCCTGTTCCAGGCTCGGAGCGGGAGGGCCCCGAGGGGAAGGGACGTCGCCCAGCTTGACCACGCTGTCATTGCCGAGCAGAACCGTCTCTGACCCCAGGAGGACGCGGTGTGCACACGGAGCCCGTGGGGCCGGCCCGTTAAACCGCGATGAGCCCTAGAAGCTAGTGCATGTTTGGCCGCGGCCTCCTCTTCTATTAAAGGACGAATTTAGAAGGTTGGAGACTCTGGAGCCAAAGTGCCTGCGTCCAGACCCAGCTTCGGCTGCCTGAGCTCTGCACCCCTGCCCTTGTTACCCCTTGTTACTCGACCTCCCCGAGCCCCACTTTCCTCTTCTGTAAAACAGAGACAGTCAGAGAACCCCCCTCCCAGAACTGTGCGAGGTCGGTGACTTCACTAGGGCCGAGCGCCGGAACCCGTGCCCAGGGCAGGGCAGCACCGGGAAGGTGCTCTCCCCTACTGTTTGATCTGTGGGATGGCACGGAGCCTTATTTACGCAGAAGAAGGAAAAAAAATATTACTTAAAAGTAGTTCTCTTAGAAATTGGTTAAACCTTGCTATCCGGAGCTCCCAGGCCCTAATCCACCCACTTAATCTGAAGATCCTTGGGGGATTTCTTTAGTATAAGCCTCTTTAGGGTAAAGGCTTCAATCTCCAAGGCTTTGAGGGATAAGGACTTTAGAATATTGACCCAAATCCTCCAATTCTATGTAGTCTGTGTCCCGCTTTCCCCCCAGCTTTATCAGTCACCATCTCCCCGTCGTCTGTGGAAACCAGCCAAGCTGACCTGTTCTCGTTGCCTTCTCACTCTATCCCTCCTCGCCGCCCCCACGCGAGGCCTGGTGCATTCACCCGCCAGCCCCCCCTTGGCCTTGCTGACCCTTACGGGTCACCACGTCACCCGTGGAGCAGCCTGGCCTGGCCTCTCTGACGGCACCAAGTCTCTCCCTTCTCTGCGCTCGGGAAGCCAGGCCGCTTGCACTCGTGTGCGTGGGTTTGCTCTCTCCTCCACCCCCTGGAAGGCTTCCCTGGGTCGCCCCCCACCCTGGCTCCCGGTCCAGCACAGTGCCTGCACGGAGGAGCCATTCAATACATTTTTTAAAAGCCTAATAAGCCCTATCTGTGGCACCAGGGAATGCTCTTGATGTCGCCTCCGGCACACTGTCCATGAAGACAAGATGAATTTTCTTTTTTTTTTAAAGATTTTATTTATTTATTCATAGACACAGAGAGACGCAAGATGAATTTTCTAATCTCAACACAGACCGGGTTAGAAGGTAGATGAGGTAAATTTCGTCATAGAAATAATAATACTAAAACAAAAATAATAAGCACTTGTTGAGTGGTTGCCATGCACCAGGCAGTGTGAAAGCCTTGTCTCATTTAGCTCTCCTAACACCATCAAGCAAGATGTGAGCCACTCTTTCCTACAGATGAGGGAACTAAGATTCCGAGGCGCGGAGTCCCCACCCCAGGACCCCAGGAAGTAGTAGGCGTGAGAGTGAAAGCAAAGTTTTGAACGCCTGGGCCTGGGCCCGAGCTCTTCACTCAGGCCATACTGCCTCGGCCGGGCCTGCATCTCGGTGATGCTTGGGGACGAACCGGGTGTGTCCGCAATACGGGAGGGAGGACACAGGTGGGGAAGAGCGAGGGGAGGGAGGAGGCAGGGTGTGCATGGGGCGGGTTGCTGAACATTTTGCTTTTACCTTATGGTCTCAGTGAAACCAGTTTTGGGGAGTTTACTGTGACTTCTTACGTGGAGCTCTCCATAATACTGACCCTTTTTTTTTTTTTTAATTTTTATTTATTTACTCATGAGAGACACAGAGAGAGGCAGAGACACAGGCAGAGGGAGAAGCAGGCTCCGTCCAGGGAGCCCGATGCAGGACTCGATCCCGGGTCTCCAGGATCATGCCCTGGGCCAAAGGCAGGCGCTAAACTGCAGAGCCACCCAGGGATCCCCAATACTGACCCTTTAAAAGGCGTTTGGCTCCAGTTCAATTTTATTTTGCGAGTAAAGTTTTGGCCACGAAAGGACTTGAGCATCAGTAATGAATGTCAGAGAAATCACAGTATGTCACGCTGGAACGATCGGCACGTCCCAGGCAGCTAAGAGCTCAATTCCAAGCAGATGGCCCGTTGTCGGAAAGGCAGGGACCTATTAGTGGGCAGAAGGAAACGGAGAGAACTAACTGCTCTTGAGCTCTTGCCGTTACTCATTTAACAATGATGCAATAATGGTCGGATTCGGCTCAATGAATCTAACAAAACCACACAGTTCAAAGCTGCCTTCAGCGACAATAAGGGACACTTTGGGGCCTTGCTGGTTTTTCTATGCGCAAGAGTGTGTAATTGTCAAAATCAAACCGATTTTCCACTAAAACCTACAATCCTAATAGGAGACAATATATTATATTCCCGTATAACCATATGGTAGCGATCACTATTTTGCTATAATGAAATTCTCAGTAAACAATGGCGTAATGTGTGTTCCCAAAAAGTTGTATGGAAATATGTCCTAATAAACTGGACTGTACTTAAATCCACTAGGAAAAAAAATGGCTCTTTAAAGGAATCCAAGAGGATTCTCTTCAAAGGAAAATCATCTTTAGGAACTTATATGTCTGTAAACTAAGTTTTTCTTTCCTTTAAATATGAATTTTTGTGTATTGATTTTTGTGACTTTTAAAAAATTATACTCATCTCTTTTAAGGATGATCATTGTAAAAAAAAAATCAAAATACCCCGTGTTTAGCCGAGGTTTTGATGCTATCAATTGTTCTTACAGTAAAGGTTAGAGTTTACTCACTGAATGATGACTTGAAGCCAGCCAAAAGAGAAACTGTCTTGACTTACATAGTAAGTATGGTATTTATTTAAATTACAGCTTAACTCGTCCTCAGGATAAGCTGCATTGTCCCCTAACCCTGCCCTACCGTCACACTAACTCATCAATGTTGGGTAAACGGTTATTTAACATCTTCTGTAACGTTTGAGTCTATACCTCTACAACAGATACACGCAAAAAGCTCGTGAAAATTACCTTTCCGCAAGTTATGACTTTGAATGAAATCCTTTATATCCTTCACTGTTTCTTTCCTAAAGAGCATCCATCAATTGCTAAGAATTGACTGAATGTTAATTATTACATATGAGATTTTTGGTTTGTATAATTCAAGATAAAGAATCACAGTCTGGGCCCTTACACTTAGGAATCTCAGGGGTTAGTGACATACTAACACGTGAAAAATAGTGTCAGACGGTGAAATAAGGGTCAGCAGTTAGCAGCCCTTCATCAGCTGAGACACGCGTAACAGAGCGACGTGCACACGCGCAGCAAGCTCCCGAGGTCTTACCCAGTTCGTTGTTATGACCCTGTATGGTTTCTGGGGGAAATAGCTGTGCACCTGTTAAGAGCAGGTTTATCACCTATGGTCTTTCCCTAAAGGCTGCAGCACCTTTTCTCCTGTGAACAACCCTATACGATGAAAACCTCCCCAGACCCCAAGTAAAAAGGGGAATGTATAGGGATGACTCCGAATGCTTTACAGCTCATGAATGCCACAGGCCCTCGCAGACTTCCACGCCCGACTATTTTATACCGAGTGACGTGAGTGCGCCTGAGGCTGTGGTTGATAACTGCAGCTCCCCCCACGAACCCCGGTGGCCCAGAAGAGCTTAGGGAGGCCCAGGGACACATCAAGGCAGAGGTGACCCTGGAGCTGGGCCTGGAACAATGAGTAGAACTGAGAGCGGAGGAGGAACATGGGCGGGTTGCGGGAAGGGAGAGCCAGAGAGGCCAAGGGGGTCGGAGGGGGGAAGCCACCCTACCGCAGAGCAGGGGCGTCCCCGGGAGCCCAGGGCTAAGTTTGAAAGTTAGACCAGGGCCAGAGTCAGCCAGGCGGGCCTGGACGCCAGGGCTCCAGGACCCCAAGGCAGGCTGTAGGGAGTCACTGCGGGGCCGCTGAGGGACAAGACCCAGGAGTCACTGCGGGGCTGCTGCAGAAGAGTCTGGAAGCAGGGGGAGGCAGCTGTTCAGCAGGGCAGTGCAGGGGGCGGCCTCAAACTGCCCGGGTGAGTCGGGGAGGGTCGCACTGAGCCCCGGGAAGCCCGTGGGGCTGCCCAGGTCACAGCAACGGTCTGCGTGTGTCCACTTGTCCTAAAGCTGAGAGGCCTTTCCTCCGAACCCAAGATCGGAGTGTAGTGTAGACACGCCCACTGAGGGTGCGGGGGGCCGAGCCCCCAGCGCAGGCAGCGGGGATCTGGTGGGACAGACGCGTGGCTCAGAGAGAGCAGAGCGGGCTGCAGGGCTGACGCCCACCTGCCCTAGGGCACAACTTGTGTCGTGTCGTGGGTTTTTAAGATGCTATTTATTCATGAGATGCACAGAGAGGCAGGGACACAGGCAGAGGGAGAAGCAGGCTCCCTGTGGGAAGCCCGACACAGGACTCGATCTGGGACCCCGGGGTCATGCCCTGAGCCAGAGGCAGGTGCTCCCCCGCTGAGCCTCCAGGCGTCCCTAGAATGGGTTTCAATTAAAGACATAGACACGGGGTTTTAAAAAATAGTGAAGACCGTCCTATTAAGAAATAGCATGAGTTTTCCAACTGCGACAGGAAGGTCTTAAGAAGTGAGATAGCAAATAAAGTGGCTGAATGGTATAGGGTATAGGGTACAGGTAATGGTATAGGGTATAGGGTACAGGTAATGGTATAGGGTATAGGGTACAGGTAATGGTATAGGGTATAGGGTACAGGTAATGGTATAGGGTATAGGGTATAGGTAATGGTATAGGGTATAGGGTACAGGTAATGGTATAGGGTATAGGGTACAGGTAATGGTATAGGGTATAGGGTACAGGTAATGGTATAGGGTATAGGGTACAGGTAATGGTATAGGGTATAGGATATAGGTAATGGTATAGGGTATAGGTAATAGTATAGGGCGATGAAGGGAATGAAGAAGACCATCAGTTCACACGCTGTTTTTCTGTCAGAAGATACTAGAGGGTGTGGACAGATGCTTTTTATTTTATTTCTCCTGGCTGGGCTTGAGTGATGAAAAACCCTGCACCACACAAGGAAGAGTGGACTGTGTGTGGGCTGCCCCTAGGAAGAGAGGATTGAGGGATCCGACCCCAGAGCCGCAGGGAATCCCGATACGAGAAGCACCCTGGAAACCATGCTCAGGAGAGACCATCTGGGAAGGACTGTGCGTGGTCCACCGCAGCGGTGAAGAACGGCCTCCAGAAGCCGTTAGCTGCGAGCCTCATGCTTGTGCAGAATAGACCTTTGTAACTCGAGGGAAAATACCTTGAACTCCCGGCCACGAATTGCACAGTTGTCACGGCACCCGGTGCTGCATCCCCAGGCTAGGGTCGCCCTGACCCTACCTGTCGTCGAAGAAAGTAAATACGTCGTCTGGCTCATTCTCAAGCCTACACACAAAGGGGCGTCCATGGGGAAGCTTTGCGAGACCTCCCAAGCTTGTCTAACCTCCCGAGAGTCTCCTCGGCTCACGGTGCCCGCGGTTCACAGGTAGACAGTGCGCAGCCAGGAGAAGCGTTTCGGGGGTATTTGCTCTGGAGAGACCTCAGCTGAACAGATGCGAAATTTAGATTCTGGGTCTGTAAAGCCTGCAGGTTCACATCTGTTTGCTTAGAACATCAATTATCGTTACATTTGCCTTTCTAGTGACACAGTAGGAAGTGGCTTCTGGATAACTGAGCAAGGCTGTCCCGGGCGCTCAACGACGCTCTCCCCTCCCGCTCCCCGCCTCCGGCCTCCCCCTTCCCTTCCCAATCCGAAGACGTAGACATTTGTCAGTAAACACTTCCGTAGGTCAAAGATAACATAATCAGTTGATTCTCTCTCTCTCTCTCTCTCTTTTTTTTTTATCAGTTGATTTTCTTTTTTAATGTGACTTGCGTGCTTGAGGTTGTTTGTTTTTATTCAAAGGATCCTGAAGGATCAGAAGTGGACATCGTAGAAGAAAATGATTATACTGGAATCATCTCTTTTCCTGACTTCAAGATTCCATCGAACCCTAAGTATTTTAAACTATTTGTTGCTAAAATTTTCTCTAGGAAGCACATCTAGACCTTTGGGTTGTGAGGCAGATAACCAGCCAAGTGCAGCCGCCGGTGACACCAAGGGTGTAAGAAGCCAGGGCCCGGGGGGGTGGGGGGGTGGGGGGGGAGGCAGAGACCTCGTGCGGCGCTGTCCTGCGTGCTGACATGACGTGACACCGGAGCTCACCCACCGGGCTGCGGGCACGATGAGATGAGTAAGAATAGAAAGGCCCGAAAACTCTCTAAATAAAAAATGAAAAGGACACGATGTAAGATTGAACATTAAAAAAAATTAAGTCTAATGAGAAGTGAGGCCCAGTTTCTGGCAAACGACAACCCCCCGATACTTCCCGCCAGCCCTCTCTATAGACAGAAATAAGTTTGGCGGCGGCAAGAACGGTTCCCGGGCTTTTCTTCATCATAGAACCACCGACCCTCTACCCTTCAAGGGATCTGACGGACGGTCAGTCCAAAAGCCTGGCTGGCCCCCGCCTTGCTCTGGGGGTGACGATCCTCCGCGGTCTGTCTGCGTAGACTCCCAGAGGGCAGCGCCCTCAGAGCCATGTCGGGTTTTGGCCTCATGTTGAAGGATTTGAGGACATGTCTGGACAGAATTCAATATGATAGGTATTTGGTGAACACATCCTGGCATGTGCAAGACGCATCGAAATGAGTGACCCCATCCCCGCCTCCAAGGAGCTCGTAACGGCGGGACAAACAAGTGCGTTCGTGAATGGTTGACCCCGTGAACCAGAGTCTCCTCGCGGTCATTTTTCTGCCCTCTGGAAGGGAGTCTGCAGTTCATTTGCTATTTGCAGGGAATTCACGGAGGGTTTTCTAGAAATTACGTGAGCGAAGTTGGGGATTTACTTTTAAAATTGTAGACTCCTTGGAGATACTACATGCACATAGCACAGAATTGCTCTTACCGTTTTGTGACTATTATCATTTATCCGACCATTACCCGACTTTATCTTATGCCATTTGCTCCTTGACAGATTGTGTGTCAGACATGGTGGCCGCTCATGATCACTACTTTGCTACCCCCGTACCTTTGCACATGTCGTCCCCTCTGGGCTTCACCTTGCTCTTCACAAGGCTGACTTCTTCTTATTCTCGGGGACACAGAATAAACGCTCCCTATTCAGAGAGGGTATTCCTAGATGCGTAGTTTAATGTGCTCCCTCTCCCTTTAACTCTCTTCTATTATTGAGTTACTTCACGGCACTCATCTCAGTGTCACACTTATTTGTTTGCTTTTTTTAATTTGCCTTTTTACTTTGTGTTGCTCACTGTTGTATCTTCAGCACTTTAACATAACAGGCACTTGCTGAATCTTCATTGAATTAATGATGATGATGAAAGTCATAATACTAAGTGTATTGATTGCATAACCAACATGCAAGATAAATATTATTTTTTTCATTGCACAAATGAGGTTAAGCAACTTGCCCAAACCCAATCTGCCAGGAAATGGTGAAGTAGGAATTGGAAACCCCATGAACTGTTAGCTCTACAAAGACAGAAATTCTTCTATTTTGTTCACTTTTATCTCTAGTTCTTACTCCAGTGCTCAGTAAATATTTTTAAATGAAGATTGTTAATCAAACTCGGGTCATTTTCCTCTTTAAACAAACCGTACTTTGTCTCTAACCCCAACTTGTTTTGTGTGAGGTGTGAGCTTTATCATCTGGATAAGCCTGACGTGTTATGTGTTTCTAGAGATGTTAGTATGGATGTCCTACCATGGATTTTATTTTATTTATTTATTTTTTTTCCTACCATAGATTTTAGCATTATATTAGTATAAATATGGCCCAGGTTTAAGTTAGTCCTCAAGTTTCATAAACTCTTCAAATCAAAACTGTTGACTATGTTAAGACAAAGTACCTGAAGAAAATAATATATGAAAAACTCATTCCTAAGAAATTTTTAGTATCCCCCAAACACTCAATTATTTCTATTTTATACTTAAAGTTCTGCACAAATAAAATATATTACTTAGGCTAAATATATCTCTACTTACTTTTTCCTCATTAGAACAGGAATTGATTAGATGTCCTCTGGACAAATTAAAAATATTTGATGACTTCTATGATTTTAAATATGTTGTCTCCACAGATACGGTGTGTGGACAATCCGAGCTAAATATAAAGAGGACTTTTCAACGACCGGAACCACACAGTTCGAAGTCAAAGAATATGGTAATTTGTGACAATTAAAAGTTTACCTGTAAAAAGTTAGTGCTTTTCCAGTAATGCTTCTCATTAGTGGACTGGACGCAGGATCACCCCGGACGACGATGACGCAGCTTGGCTGGGATGACGCAGCTTGGCTGGGATGGTTGGAAGTACTGGCCGAGGAGGTGGGGGGACGCCCACGCTCAGTTCCCTTGAGCAAGCTCATCTGCCTCTCTGGACTCGTGTTCCTCATCATAGAGCCGGGAGGGACCTAGTGCCCCATGGAGCCTGATGAGTTAACGTCCAGAATTATGATTTTAGGAGAAAATTAAATAGGCAGAGATGAGGTGAGCAGAACCCAGTAAGACTAACGATTTACTCAGGTCATTACACCCAGTTAGTGACAGAACAAGAACAGTTGGAGTTCCGTCCCGCTCGTTCAGCTCGCATCCCCTTATTTTCCTTCTAGCTCACAAATCTGATATATATTTATCTGAAGATTTAAGATATTCTTATTTTGAAATCAATCGTATTAATGGACTAATAGTTAACATATAAATAGCTTATCTTTCCATTTCTTATAGTTGTTTACTAGAGCATTTGTGCATTCTGATATCAAATTTAACTTTTTGTTTGTTTGTTTGAGGTCATTTTTTATTCCTCCAGGAGATTTATTAATAATACGGAGAATAAATACACAGATTTTAATGATTAGCGAACAAAACAGTGACCAGAAATATTTGTTACTGAAACAGCTTTAAAGATTATGGGCTCTCAATTAGCTGTAATCCCAACTGATCTTCCTTCCTCCAAGTATTTTTACTGTGTGTATCTAGAATTTATCCACCTCTTACTATCTGAGGCCACCCTCATCAGGGCCTCGCCAGGCTCCTCCTGCCCAGCTGCAAAAGCCTCCTAGTTGCCGTCTCCTCTTCCAAGCTACTTGGTGTTGGCCAAAATAATCTTGAAATGCAGATCTCATCATGTTAGTTCACTTTTGAAAAGTCCCCAATTGTTCCTCATTCCTTTGCCAATGAAAATCAAAATCCTTATTTTAAGCTGGCCCCGGCCTTCCTCCCCTTGGGCCTCATTTTATACCGTTCATCCCCTTATTTCCCTCCAGCCGGTAACTTCGGATTCGCCATTCCATCTGCCTGGAGTACTTCTCCGTCTCATTACCTAGCTAACTCCTGCACATGGTTCAAGTCGCAGCTAAAAAGCCATTCGTTCAGCAAATCTTTTCCTAATTTCTCTTTCCTGGGAAGGCTTCCCTGCACTTATATATTGGTTTTCATTCCCGTGGTGTAGGTGTTTATCTGTGTGATTATTTGCTTGTCACTGTCTTCGCTGCTTGGCTGCGAGCTCAGTAAGGACAGGGTTCGTGCCTTTCCGTTCACTGCGACATCCCTGCTGATGGGACTGTGCCTGCTGATAGCAAGTAGGTATCAGATGGAAGGATGGGGTGTTCCCTGCACCTCATTCCGTGGAGAGAACCCACCCGCCTTCATCTCGGGCAACAGAAACGCACCGAGGGCAGCAAAGTGCATTCCCCTTTCTCCATCTGGAGACCACGCGCCACATCTGAGGACGACGATCCCACTTACACCGCGTCCGTCTTTGTCCACAGTATCAGAGCCGCTCAGCTACCCAGGAGAGCTAGAATCATACGCCCTGGGGCAGGGTCTTACTGTAAAGAGAAGGCGGCAGCGCCACTTCCGTAGGTGACACTGTTTTCTCTCGGGCAATCGAGAGAGAGGAAGAGAGAGAAAGAGAGAGAGAACGCCTCCTCTCTGCCCTATTTTAAATTTTGCACGGCTGTTCTTTCCTTTGGCTAATTGTAAGCTTTCCCTTTTTGACTAGAGTCCGAGTTTTATATTAGAATGTAGAGACCGGACGGGTTTTATCTACGAGATATGAAAGGAAAGTGTCAAACGAGCAAGAGTTTTCCTTTCCTATCTTCAGTTTGGTGAACACTCATGGAGGGTGCACCGTGCTTAAGACTCGTGAAGGGGGGGGGGGGGAGAAAGACGCACAGCGTGGGGCCTCTTCTGTCCTCTCGGACCCGGACCCGTAGGCTAGCGAAGGAAATAGACAATCGCCTATAATAAATGCTGTGACAAAGTGGAAAAAAGGAGCTTCTGGCACAGAAAGCTGCAGAGCCCTCTGGCTGGCAGAGCGGGAGGCGCCCGCAGGCTGACAGTGATGGTGACGATCCTGAGACGACAGACAGACGTGGAGCTGACGTCACAGCTTGTGTAACCGCCAGAGGGAAGGCTACTCTAACGTAAATCGTAAAACGGCTTCTTTGTTTTTATTTTCAGTGATGCCACATTTTACTGTCTCAATAGAACCAGAAAAGAGTTTCATTGGCTATAAGGACTTCAATAATTTTGAAATTACTATAAAAGCAAGGTAAAAAAGTTTCTTTCTTTCTTTGGTTTTTGTTTGTTTTTGTGTTTTTGTTTTTGTTTTTGTTTTTTTCAGATTACCCAGCTAAATTGAGTGCCAAGTCTGGTTGGTGACAGTTTGTCAAAGTGAGAAGTGTGACTTTTCCCTCCCTTTACTGAGATATCATTGACACGTAACATTGTGCGCGTTTGAGGTGTACATTGTCTTGACCTCATGCACACGCATGTTGCTGAGCTCTGATTTATTGGCAGTGTTTTCTATGACTTTGGGATTGGCTGATTGAGGAGACATCGGCCTATGGTTTACTTACCTGTTCTAACTTTCTTTAATTCTGATTTTAGCTTTTTTTGGTTACACACAGAAAAAAAAATCCTAAAGTTCTAAGTTCAATGTGTGCGTTTAGGAGCCAGCGTAACTGAGGACGTTAGGACCGAGATGTGAAGGCCTTACTTCTTGTCTTGTCTTGTGGCTTCCTCAGCCAGCTAATGCTACATGGCTGCTTCCAGAGCCCGAGCTTTAAAACCTCGACCCTTTACGGGGCACCCGGGCCGTTCAGCTGACCTGGGCCAGGCTGAGTGTCAGCGGGCTCACCTGTGCACCTGCAGGCCGTCGGCAGGTCGCCTAGGGGCTCGCTGGTCCCGGGAGGTCATACTCACATGCTGGCAGTTGACTAAAGTCTCAAAGACAGTTGGACTTGGTGTGTCCCTCATCATCCAGCAGACGAGCCTGTAGTCGCAGTGATGCCCAGAGGAGTGTGGAAGCGTGAAGGTCCTCTAGGGCCTGCGCTCAGGACTGGCCCCCTCACTCCTACCACTTTTGTCACAGCAAGTAATAAGACCAGCCCGAAGGAAACATTCCCTTCGTAGCTTTCATCTGCAAGGGGCCACAAAAGTGGTGGCTCTGTGGGGTCGGGGAGAAGCGGAGCTGGTTTTGCAAGCAGCCTCCCCAAAACTTCAGGTCACTTAAAAAGGACAATATAATGTTATTATCAGCAACCATAGCCAATTTATATAATTGTGTGTGCCCAGGCATTTTTCTAAGTATTCTGTATATATTAGCTCACTTAATAGGAAGTCTTGTGAGGAAGATAATATTTCTGCCCCCATATTTCAAATAAAAAAACAGAGGTACATAAACAGTAAGCAATTTGCCCAAGATCACATGGCTAGTAAGTTGTGTGGCCCAGCTGGTTTCAGAATTCAAGCCCTCGATACTACCCTGAACTTTTTTTTTTTTTAAGATTTTATTTATTTATTCATGAGAGACACAGAGAGAGTGAGAGGCAGAGACACAAGCAGAGGGAGAAGCAGGCTCCATGCAGGGAGCCCTGACGTGGGACTCGATCCCGGGACTCCAGGGTCAGGCCCTGGGCTGCAGGCGGCGCCAAACTGCTGAGCCCCCTGGGCTGCCCCTGAACTGCTTTTCTTGTTGGCATTTATGCTTGAGATGGAGCGTTACTTAGTCTGAACCAACATAAAGGCGCATTTGACAGAGAATTCTAGAAACTGACCTCTTAATGGAGACACTGTTCAGACCGCGGTGCCGAAGGTTAGCTCTTGCTATAGTGTTACTGGCACGCAGCAAGTTTCCTTCAGCCTCACTTTAAGTCCAGACTGAAAAGGAAGTACGCAATTAGAATGTTAAAAATGTAGTTATATGCCCATGAGATCCGCGCTGCTTTTAGGATACAAAAGACAATAGGGAGCTGAGCCCCACGGCTACCAGGACCACCGAGGAGGCAGCGTGTCCTGGCCCAGACCTGCGTCCTCTGATCTCCTCAAGGTCCATGTTTTCCTCTGGAGCAGAGTAATAAACATCCGCACGTCGGTTTTATTATTGTCGTTTTATGAGGATGAAATGTAATAGGGGTGGAAGGCACTGGAAAGTGTATCAAGCGCTTTATGTAATTTCAAATGTTACGTGGGTCTGGATGTTGTAACCAAGTCAGCAAAGCAATTCTATGGTATTATTGTTTGGCAGATATTTTTATAACAAGGTCGTCACTGAGGCCGAAGCGTATATCTCTTTTGGAATAAGAGACGACTTAAAAAGTGATCAAAAAGAGATGATGCAAAAAGCAATGCGAGACACAATGGTAAGACGCTAGGACGCGGCCGCCCGTGGCTGAAGAGCCTGCGCGAAGGGGGGCGTCGCCAGGCCTGCTGTTCCGTCCTGCGCGGTCCGAGCCAGCGTGTCCCAGCTGCCGCGGTCCTCAGGGTGACCCTGACATCAGGGAGGACCTCAGGCCCCCCTTGCGGCCCCCCTCGCGGCCTCCCTCCCTCTCCTGGCCTCCGGGCGCCTTCCTGGAGCTGAGCGCCTCCGGGTGTTTGCAGGGCGGCCCCGTCCACTTGCGATCGCGCCTGCCCGTTGTCCCCGCGGCCTCTGCCTCTTCATCTTCTGGCCAATTCCTTGGGACGGCCTCGGGGTGGACTCCCCTTCCCTGACGCCCCCTCCCCCCCGCCCTGTGAACCTGGGGCCTGGAGCCTCCCTGGTGGAGCACGGTGCCCAGCCTGACTCTTCCTGCGGGGCCCAGCCACGTCCAGGGACGCCTGCGGTGTCTCAGCAGGCGGGAGGGTGGCAGCCCCGGGCATTTGTGGCTGGTGGCCGGGAAGCTGCCCGAGTCCCACGGTGCACGGAGCAGCCTCAGCAAGAGTCCCCCGTCCTACCCGTCCACTGCGGGGACAGCGCGAAACCCTTCCTACTGCGACGGCTCCTCTCCTTCCCTGTCATTGTCTACGCCACACTCTCCGCGGCTCCGAGCTGCTCGCATTATACAGCCCGAGCCAACCTGGGTCCTGGCAAGGAGTAGGTGTCCACACCTTTTCGTGGCGATCGAATTCGCTGGGGAGTTTTCTATCCCTGGAGAAGGGTTGTGGCCGTGGGAGCCCAGAGCAGAGCCCGGCTCCCCTCCCCTTGGGCCTCACCCTTGCCCTGACACCTAAGCTGATAAGGGACGCCCGCCGCTCGCTCACTCTTGCACGTTCGTGTGGTTTGTATCGTCGGTTACTTAGCCTGTGCTTCTCCAGAGAGTTTTATTTATTCAGGGTATAAAGCAGAAGACACCTCTTCTTACTGTAAGAGTCTATGCTGGACGCTGAGATTTGAAGGCAAAGAAGACAAAATCCCTGGCCTCAAGCCACTCAATCTTGGAAGAAAGAATGAGGCAAAAATCCGTTTTACTGTTGTGGTTAATGATCAAATCACATAATATGACTTAACTTCATCCCCCTTTACCCACTCTGTGTTTTCGAATTGCTGTTTCAATATGCAAGCAGTGAGGTACAAATTAAATATCATAAAACCCAATAAACTCTCGGGAGCAAAAGGAAACTGGAAAGTGGGCCCAGAAGCTGGATGTTGACTCAACGATGGGAAACCGGGTCCACACCCCGGCTGGGCCGCGCGCTGGCCCTTCCCGCGCCCGCGGCCCTACATTAGGAAGGACGCTCTGGCCTGAGCTGCAGACACTCACTCACCCTCCCATTCCTGAGAGTCGCCGCCAGTCAGGAGCTGGGAAAGGCAGATTTTGTCCATTTCTCTCTGTTAAGTTCCCTGAAACACACCTCTCATTTTCTGCTTTTAAAAAGCTGATAAATGGAGTTGCCAAAGTCACCTTTGACTCCGAAACGGCGATTAAAGAGCTGTCGTACAGCAGTCTGGAAGATCTGAACGACAAGTACCTTTATATTGGTGTGACAGTCATAGAGTCTACAGGTAAGTTGTTCTCTACTTTCTCTTGAATGATGTTTAGACGGCGTATTAAAAGCATTAGTGATTTCTGTAAGTCTTTTGTCTTTTATTTTCTTTCCTGGTTAAACCTGACTTTTCATATCTTTAAAAACTGGTAGTGGAGTAGCGCTCCCCCGCACGCTAGTCATTGGTCTCTATGACCCCAGGTGTGAACACGGCACGGCACCTGCCCGGCTGATTGCTACCCTGATACCTGCCTTGAACATCTAGCACCCAGTGTGTTCTCACCTGGTGAGAATAAATATCTAATGAGATTACAGATGTGAGAACGTCTGATAAAGTACCGCGCAAGTGCACGAGGCTGTATTGTCACTTAGCGTCCTCGTCTGTACAATGATGGAGGTGAGCTAAGTACCTCCCAAGGCCCGTTTCAGCCGTAACACTCAGGAATCTCTCTAAAACGGGAGGCAGCGCTTCAAAGGGAGTTGTAATAGCCCATACCTCGCGGGGCTGCGCTGACGGCCGAGAGTCAGTGTCCGCAAAGGAGACAGAGGGAGACGCAGGGAGAACCATGTAAGCGTCAGCACCCCCCCCCACTCCTCTTCTCGTTCTTTTTCCTAACCCTTGCCCTCCCCCCTCCTCCCCTCCCCCTCCTCCTAACTGCTACTTTCTTAGCATCCTTCAAATCTTACCTAGTTCCTTTCAGCTCCAGTTGTTTTTAACAATTAATTATTTCAATTGTTAAATAATAATTATTAATTAATAATAAATTAATAATTATTAATTATTTAACAGTTTAATTATTACTATAAATGAGGTCGACTTGTCTTACTTCTAGTGTCTTGGTTACTAATATTCTTTATGTTTTTGGGTTTATATTGAATCCCGAAACCACCTTGAACAACTTAATGTAACCACACTAGTCCTTTTGTTTGTTTATAGAAATGAGAGTTAGACCAGATGATCCCTAATGCCGCCCCCTCCACCTCGTCAAATTTGTCCTTCACGGGTACTAGGGTGAAGAACTGCGGTAATTATTCATTACGGAGGACCTCGTACATACCAGATGAGCAACAGATACTAGAGAATGATATTCTTTACCCAGGCTTTTATTTTTGACATTATTTTAATGTTTCTTTTCTACTTGTATTCTTCTTCTCAATTTATTTAAAAAAAATTCCATTTAGGCAATAGTTGTGAGATAGAGTGTTGCTAAGCATACGGGCTTCCAGACACGAATGACGTACAACCCCGGCACTCACGTGGCTTGCAAGCTAGCATCAGCCATGGCAGGCAGGCAGAGTCTGGTTATAAGCAGGAATTCTCTTTGCCCTCTAGTGAGCAGAGTACTTAGTCCTACTGAGGTCCGGAGGAAGGGGAGCTCCTAGGCGATGGCCGAGCAACCACATTCGGTATCCTGGGGATGCTCAGTCTTGAGGGATCGGCCGGGTTTTGAGGCAGGGACGGTAGACGGGGTGAAATGGGACGCCCTCCACACCGGGGACATGCCAAGGGCGGAGGGCAAGGCCTGGTCTTTGGGATCCCAGGTGGTCACGCAGTTGGCTGAGGCGCAGGGTGCGTAGAGGCGTGCTAGGGGCCAACACTGGAAAGGCCTTGGGGATTCTGGGGCTCGGGTGCGGATGGGCTCCTGCCAGCGGCCTCTCCCTTCTACGTCAGGCGCTCTTCCTCCGTCTTCTCAATTCCTCTCCGTTCCCCTGCACCGCGCGGGTGGAGCCCGGGAGACTTAGTGTCTAGTCCTTTCCTCGGGTCCGGAATCCCTCGTATGCGTCCCGCTGAAACTCAGGCCCCTGACAGAAAGCGGGGTCCCTTCGTCCCCTCCCTCCTCAGTCCAACCCGGTAGCTCTCCTTCCTCGAGGCGCCTCTGCACGCAGGCCTGGGGCAGAAGGCTTCGGCATCTCCGGGGCTAAGCGCCTCTGCACCGCCAGACCCCCGCTTCCCATGGGCAGGTGCCCGGGCCTGGCCCGCGGCCTACCCCAGCGGGACACGTGTCCTTTCTTCAGGTGGATTTTCTGAAGAAGCGGAAATTCCTGGCATCAAGTACATCCTGTCTCCCTACAAACTGAATTTGGTGGCCACTCCTCTGTTCCTGAAGCCCGGGATCCCATATTCTATCAAGGTAGACGGAAGAGGGAAAGTGGCTAAATATGCTTCTGTGTCCCGAAAGCATGAGGGTGGCAAACGGGAGGGACCCTGCGGGAGGAGGGATCGCGGAGGGAAGGGGCCTGCAAACCTCCCCCTGCAGGGGCCAGCGGCCGGCTGGGCCGGGGGTGGGGGCTGCCCCCCAGCAGGGGCCAGGGTTTGGGGAGCTGGCCTGCGACAGGCGGCCCCTTGAAAAGCACTGCATTAGGTCAGATGTAAATGAAACCCGGTAAGCCTGTACTTAAAGAATGCTAACATTGAAAATTATTTGGCGGCATGTTCTCCAGAAACCTTAAATATCATTCCTGGAAAACAAAACCCTTCTCCCACCATTGGCTCCTTCTCTGTTTGCATCTCTGTGTCTCAGCCCTCGCCCATGACCCTGTCTCAGGCCCTCTCTCTATTGTTCTCCATCCTTTCCATTTTGGCTCTCGGTTCTTGCCTGTCTTTTTCTTTCTTCTTCTTCTTCGTCCTGCCCTTTTAATATTTTCTCTCCTCCCTCAACTTTTCCTTTTTAAAATGCTGACCGTATAGTGTTAATACGTTCATTTGACTTCCTAATTGTCTTTTTTTTTTTTTTAAATTTCTATTTATTTATTTATGATAGTCACACAGAGAGACAGAGAGAGAGAGGCAGAGACACAGGCAGAGGGAGAAGCAGGCTCCATGCACCGGAGCCCGACGTGGGATTCGATCCCGGGTCTCCAGGATCGCGCCCTGGGCCAAAGACAGGCACTAAACCGCTGCGCCACCCAGGGATCCCCCTAATTGTCTTTTATTTAGTGTCATGTATTTCATTATATGCAATACCTATGATATGTTTAAGAGGGAAGCTGTTGCTCCTTGTCTCTAATTTAGAAAACTAGAACACAGTAGTTTCTTTTATTCTTTTTTTTAAAAGATTATTTATTTATTTATTTGAGAGAGTGAGAGCGAGAGCAAGAGATCAGAGAGACAGAGGGAGAGGGAGAAGCAGACTCCCCCCTGGGCAGGGAGCCCGATGCGGGACTCGACCCCAGGACCCCGGGACCACGACCTGAGCCGAAGGCAGACTCTGAACCTACTGAGCCACCCAGGCACCCCTATTTTTTTATTCTTTAAAAATGTGTTGCTTTGGGCAGCCCGGGTGGCTCAGCGGTTTGGCACCTGCCTTTGGCCCAGGGCGTGATCCTGGAGACCCGAGATCGAGTCCCACGTTGGGCTCCCTGCGTGGAGCCTGCTTCTCCCTCCGCCTGTGTCTCTGCCTCTGTGTGTGTGTGTGTGTGTCTCATGAATAAATAAATAAAATCTAAAAAACAAGTGTTGCTTTAAGAAATCAACTTTAGTATAATTCAAATGTATTTAATACTCACTGTCTTAAGAGAGTGGCTTAAGTGGTCACTGGCTTTTAAGAGAAAAAGATTTGCCAAGCTAAACCAAGTTTTAGCCCAGCTTGTAGCTTTCTTTCATATAAATATAACATATATTACTTTAGAGTACATATGATAATTTAAGGTATGTTATAGATAATATATAATAATATGTTATAAAATCCCATAAACATAATATATTAAATATATATATATGATTTTAAAATATCTCTTATATATTTTATATCACATATAAAAACAAAATAACAGAGGCACCTGGGTGGTGCAGTAGGTTAAGCGTCTGCCTTTGGCTCAGGTCATGATCCCAGGGTCCCCGGATGGAGCCCTGCGTCGGCCACCCGCCCTGCTCAGGGGGGAGCCTGCTTCTCCCTCTCCCTCTGCCCCTCCTCCTGCACATGTGCGCTCGCGCGCACTCTCTCTCTCTCTCAAATAAATAAAATCTTTTTAAAATAAATAGAATCAAGCTTTTCTATAATCTAAGAACATACTTCTCTTTATTGCAGTAGACATGAATAATTTACTCTTGTGGGGAGGAAGGAAAAATCATTTCAGAATTGTTCTGCTTTTTAAAAAGTAGTGAGGAGTTGCTGAGATGGATTTGGACTGTTCTGACAAACAGGTGCAGGTTAAGGATGTGCTGGACCAATTGGTGGGAGAGGTCCCGGTGACCCTGAGTGCGCACTCGGTCAACGTGAACCAAGAAGTATCTGACTTGGAGTCCAAGAAAAGCGTGACCCGTTCCAGTGATGGAGTAGCTTCGTTTGTGGTGAATCTTCCATCTGGAGCAACAGCGCTGGAGTTTAACGTGAGCTAAATTCTCCTGTTGCATTTTCTAGGACAATGTGTGCTTTGGGCTGTGTGTTTTGGCTCGTGTGCAGAACAGATGCAGCAGATTTCAAACACGGGTCCAGAGAACAGATCCACGATTTTGCGTCCAAAGAAAAAATAACAGAGGAAGCGGAGGCAATGTGCTAACCCGCTGGACGGCCCTCGAGGAACGTGCAGCAATCACTTCCTATCTGGGAATGAATTGTTCTCCCCTACGTTAGTAAGACTATATTAGAATTTGGAAGCTTCCGAGTAGGCGCAGCAGTGGAAGTCAGTGGCAGGAATAGTCCCTCCTTCGCCCCCACTTTTTATCTTTTTTCAGGGACACAAAAGGGTCAAACGTGGACGCCTCCTCTTTGCCCAGCTGCCCTTTGCTCAGTTCACAGGCTTCTCTCCCAGCGGCTAATGCTCAGGGTCCCAGCCCCGAATAGAAGATGAGTCGTCGATGGAGCCCACGGGGGGCTGCAGCAGGCGGCCTGCGTGGACCTGGGCGCGCTTAGGGCCGACGGGAGGCTTCCAGGCTCTCTCGTGATGGAGGCTCAGCCAGTGGGACAGCGGCCCGGGGCGGGGGCCTGGTGGCTGCGGGACACTGCGGGGGGCGGGGGGCACTTGTTCCGGGAGCCCCGCTCTCCACCTCACCAGACTCCCCCGCCGGAGCTCGACATCCCGTATCATTCCGGTTATTGTCCACGGGCTATGCGGCCACTAGATTCTGCAGCTGCTGGAACATCGGGATCCTGGAGTCGTTTCCCTTTAGCGTTTGCTGGTGTGGAATGTAGAAGGCAGGGAAGAAATGTGAAAGGTATTTTTCATAGGAAATATTTCATCATGGTCCACATGTCCCTTTTGAAATTTTCCTTCTCAGGTCAAGACTGCTGACCCAGATCTTCCAGAAGAAAATCAGGCCAGCAAAGATTACCAAGCAATAGCCTATTCATCCCTCAGCCAGAGTTACCTTTATATTGACTGGACGGAAAACTATAAGCCCTTCCTAGTGGGGGAGCATCTGAATATCATCGTCACCCCCAGAAGTCCGTATATTGACAACATAACCAACTACAATTACTTGGTAAGTACAGTAATGATAGATTCACATCTAACTATTCCCCGCCTGGAACACTTTCTTGGAAAAATGGAGCAGAGGGACATTAGAACTTTTGAGCACTAGAACGTTAGAACAGGGCTCAGCGGGGGAGCGTCCGCCTGGGGCCCAGGCCGTGACCCCGGGTCCCGAGATCAAGTCCCACATAGGGCTCCCCGCAGGGAGCCTGCTTCTCCCTCTGCTGGTGTCTCTGATGAATCAATAAGTAAAATCTTTAAAAAAAAAAAAAAAAAAAAGAACATCAGAACAAAACTTTAAAATTTGCTTTTACAAAGCCCTTTCAAGAACATTATCAAATTTGATAATCAGTTTTTCGAAAACCTTTGAGACGGGCCATGATTTTCATGACCATTTCCTAGATGACGAAACTGAGGAACAGAGGTTAAGAGACTTGCCGTGGTCACCCGGCTTGGAAGAGGAAGATTTCGATTTGAACCCGGAACCTCTGACACCTGGTCCCATACGCCTTTCACACAAGAGCACCCGCGTACTCCCCAGAGCCTGGTTAAGTCCTCAGGTCCCCTGCTCTACTTTGCGGCCAGAGATCACCGGCCCAGACCTCTTCCTATATGCGCATTTCAGCGGCATAAGGGGGCCCTAGTCCTGCTCTTAAGAGTCGAGTCATCGAGTCATCGGATACCTACTCTGGTGCTACATTTTAGCAGCAAGCCTGTTGCATCACCGGCCTTAATCAAAGGTGGCCCGTCCAGCCTGTGGGTGGAAGCCAGGACAGAAGGTGGGGAACGTGTTAAGGGCTTCCTGACGATTGTCGAGGAAATGTGTTATTCCGACGGCCAGCCAAACAGGTGGTGATGGCTTTTTCAACATTTTTGAGAAAAAGACTTAAAAATAAATGAAGAGCACAGATCATAGTGACTGGCAAAGAATTTTGGGACCTGTGTAGGGGCTACGTACCAAAACCACGTATGCAGCCCTGCTTTCCAAGGACAATTTAAGGGATCTTTGAGGACATTTGGCCCACATGTGTTTTGTGACCTTTTTTAATTCAAACCACATGCCTCCAATTTAGAACCTAATCTCTGGCTTTATTTTTTTTAATATTTTATTTATTTATTTATTCATGAGAGACACGGAGAGAGGCAGAGACACAGGCAGAGGGAGAAGCAGGCTCCATGCAGGGAGCCCGATGCGGGACTCGATCCCAGGACTCCAGGATCATGCTCTGGGCTGAAGATAGATGCTCAACCTCTGAGCCACCCAGGCATCCCTAATCTCTGGCTTTAAAACTGAATTCCCAAATAAGACGCATTTTACTTACTCATCTTTTTATTTTTTTAGCCAATAAAATGAAAGATTTTAGTGACAGTGTGATGACTTTAGGCAGACATGGGGTCAAATCCTAGTGCTCTGATTTCTTAGTTTTGTGATTTTGAACTAATATCAGTCTGACATGTAGCAGATTCCTGAGCCCCAGTCCCTCTATCTGTCTGCACAGTGAAGGTCTACCCCTCTCCTGGTCCTCATGAGAAGAAAGGAATTCAGTAAATGTAAAAGCTCCCGACTCGTTGTGGACCCAAACTTATGACTTCCTTTTTCTCTACCATAATTTCTACTCCAGCTCCAAGCTCCATCCTGAAGCAAAGGTTTTGTTGTTAACGGCCGCCACGGCTGTTTATTTTCAGGTTTTATCCAAGGGCAAAATTGTTCACTTTGGCAAAGCAGAGAAACTTCCAGATTCATCTTACCAAAGCGTAAACATTCCAGTGACCCCAGACATGGTTCCTTCAGCCCGCCTCCTGGTCTACTACATCGTCACGGGAGAGCAGACAGCAGAGTTAGTGTCTGACTCCGTCTGGTTAAATATCGAAGAGAAGTGTGGCAACCAACTCCAGGTGAGCCACAAATTATGAGTCACAGTCCAATTTCCTTCTGTTACAGGCGACTCTGGATGTAACTACTTGATGCTTTATCTCATGCAGTTGACCTTTCCTTCCCTTTTTCAAATGATCTTTCAGGTTCATCTGTCTCCGAGTGCAAATCCGTATTATCCAGGCCAAAGTGTGTCTCTTAATATGGTGACTGAGTCCAGTTCCTGGGTGGCTCTCTCAGCAGTGGACAGCGCCATATACGGAGTCCAGGGGCAAGCCAAGAAGCCCATGCAAAGAGTGAAGTAGTGCACGGCTTGGTTGCGGGTGCAGGGGGTGGCTCTGTGCAGCGCCTCGGGAAGGATGGCCCAGGGCTAGCTTGTGGGGAAGAACTGGGGGAAGACCAGGCCTGCTTTTCCATAACGTACCCAAAATGGTTCTTAGGAAGGTAGGCCATCCTTGTGTTGGTCCCTGAAGCATAGATTCGTCCTTTTCTGCTTCTCCAAGTGTAGAGTTAAGCACTTCAAGAACGTGTGACCATGACGGCAAATTATATTCATGGGGCAAAAGCGTCACCGATTGGGAGGGTTTTCAGATCAGAGAGTAGGGGGCTTTATCGCGGCAGCATAAGAAGTCTGGATAGGCAGCCTCTGGAGGGTTTTTGGTCTTGTTTTCTTTTTCTTTTTTTTTTACTCTTTTTAAAATCTGTGGCACAAAAGAATATGACAATTATTCAGTTCCCCTGAATTCCTGTTTACCTCCCAGATGCCCTGCTACTATTTTCTAAGCTTAAATTCGTTTGAACAAGAAAGAAAAAATCTATACAGTTAAAAACATTCAGAAAAGAAAAAAAAAAACATTTGGGATCAAAATTAAAACTGGAATAAGCTTCCCCAAACAAGCTCTCACCCATTTACAACCTTGAGCCCTCTTCTCCAAAACACAAGAGTCTGTGCTCCTCTTTTTTTTTTTTTTTTAAGCAACTTAAAAATTGATTTGTCTGGTAATTCGCTGGTTCATCATTCATTACACTGATCGCAGTACGCATCCTACGTACAAAACAGCATGAGTCGTTCCCAAGAATCTTCTCTCTAAAGCTTAAAACTTAGTTATTGTTTTAATTTTGAATGGGTGTATGTTGATAAAATATAAAAGGACAAACTAAAATAATGGAGTTGGGAAACTTAGTCTTTGACCATCTGACAAACAAGTGGCCTGGTTTGTTGTAACCATGTGACAACTTGCACCTTGAGTCCTTAGGAAGAATGATCCATACATCTGACATTTCGCCTTTCGTTAATTCTTAAGAAGGATTAAATTAGCTGACTACCTCCCGACAGGTATTTCAAGCCTTAGAGACGAGCGACCTGGGCTGCGGGGCAGGTGGTGGCCGCAACAACGCAGAAGTGTTCTATTTGGCTGGACTCACCTTCCTCACCAACGCCAATGCAGATGACACCCAAGAAGATGGTAAAACGTTCAGCATTTTTGGCTTATTCTGCAAATTGATTCCTGAAATTTACAGTGATCATTTGCCTCCTGGACGTCATTTGTGTGACTCTCCTCCACAGTCTTGTCTACACTGGCCTTAGGGACAAAAGGTTTCGCTGACCATCAAGAGAGAGCACAGAGTCTTTAGTGTGGCCCTCAGGGCCTTCCATGAGCTTCTGCGCAGCTCTCGGCAGTTGTCCCCTGTCTCAGCCCCACTTACCCTACGTCAGGGCTGCGCAGGACCAGGTGCAGTGGCGCTCGGCCCGGTGGCCTCGTGGGCGGCACGTGCTGTCTACACCTTAGGCCTTTCCCCATCAGGCCTGCTTCCCCTTCTATTAGCCTGGAGAAGCCGGGGAGAGGACCGCCGCCTCCATCAGCCTCTTGCCCGCGTAGAAGTGCTCGCCCCCCTCCTTTCACAGGGAGAGCCCCGGCGGACCCGCTCCGCTCACAGGCACAGCGGAGCGTCACCGTCTGGTCTGTGAATTCTTTAAGGACAAGGACCACCTCTTAATCATATTCTTTCTGTGGCTTTAAAATTGCTCCTGATTATATTTGACCCATGATTCCCGATAATACAGCACAAAGAACAAATAATAAAAACAGCCGTACCCAACAAAAGCTTTGCTCACTTCCACATGCTTAGATATTTCTCTGTAATCAGTGGATCGAAAACGTTGCAGGATTTAAGACCAAACTCCAGGATTTGGTTGAAGCCAAACTCTACAGATGACATGAGATCATCTAAGATAAAGCAAGGCATATTAAGACGTGCGGGGCACCTCGCCTAGTCAAAAACAGGCCCTCGGGGTTTGTTGAATAAAATGAGTGACTTGGGAATGTCTTAAATACTTGAATAATTTCATGGGATTTTCTTTCTTGAGATTTTTATCTCCTTTCCCCTCACCCTTCTTTGTTTTGTTTTAACAGATAAGCCTTGTAAAGAAATTCTCAGGCCAAGACGAACGCTGCAAAAGGAAATAGAAGAGGAAGGTACTCTAGAATTGCATGCGATTGTGAAAAAGTTTGACCCTTTTATTCAAAAGCCATAGAAAACTAATCATTATCTAACTCTCCCTCATCCAAATAGAATGGATGCAAAGAAAGATACGTACAGATGTCCCACTTGCCTCTCTCAGAAAGATTAACCCAAATAAATCTAGTATTTCATGTGCTATAACCTCAATCTGAAGATAATAAGTATTATTTCTATCTCCAAAATCTAAAAGATTAACTTTTGTCACAAAAAAAAATATTCTTCCATTTTTATTCTGACAAAATTCATGATTTGGTTAACTTTGGAGCGTACCTTGAAACCCATTTCTTCTATTCTGTATATTTAACAGCAAAGAGTATTTTGGATTATTCTTTGGCAAATCAGTCCAATAGAAATTATTTTTAAACAATTATTTAAGTAGAAACGTGACATACTGGCGGTGTAAAAATAAGAAGAATGTTGAACTAGAAGTCAGTCACCTGACTTCAACCAATAATCGTGCTTCGGTTAATGCCATAATTCCTTCCATCCGTACGTGAGTTATTTTAACTTTAACCTTTGTTTTAAGTTTTAATGATGTGAAGAGGAAGATGCCGAGCATTCGAGCGTGATGAGGGATGATGCCACGAGTGATGGCCCACAAACCACATCAGAAAAGTCTTTAGAAACAGGATCTGTAGCTTAAAGAAGGAAACCCTTGAATGTTGGCGCTAGTCCCCTTCACATGGGTGAAAGCTTCTCAGTTAACTGATTTTACTCCGAGGGGCTGAGCCCGGTACCAGGTTCCAGAGCTGGTACTGGGCTTAGCTGCAGGCTCCTCGACCATGTCTACCGAAGCCAACGGCGGGTTGAGGGCTCCTGCCTCGCTAGCACGGCCGGTCACTGTCCCAGCCCGGTCAATGTCCCGGCCTGGTCGCTGTCCTGGCTGATCACTATCCTGGCTGGTCACTGTCCTGGCCGGTCACTGTCCCAGCCGGTCACTGTCCCGGCCCAGCTGCTGTCCCAGCCCAGGCACTGTCTCAGCCGATCGCTGTCCCAGCTGGTCGCTATTCCAGCCCAGTTGCTGTCCCAGCCCAGTCCCTGTCCCAGCCTGGTCGCTGTCTCAACCAATGGCTGTCCTGGCTGATCAGTGTCCCGGCTGGTCGCTGTCCCACATGGTCACTGTCCCACTCGGGCACTGTCCCAGCCAGTCACTATCCCAGCTGGTCGCTGTCCCGGCCCGGCCGCTGCAGGCAGGCTTTGTGGGGCGATGAGGCCTGGTACCCCACAGTCCCTGCAGGCCCGGCGGTGCCGTGACCCTCACCTTCTGCCCTTGCAGCTGCTAAGTACAAACAGGCGGTGCTGAAGAAATGCTGCTACGACGGGGCCAACCGGAACTACGACGAGACGTGCGAGCAGCGCGCCGCCCGCATCAAGGTGGGCTTCTGGTGCGCCAAGGCCTTCAGGGCCTGCTGCAACATCGCCAGCCAGCACCGCACCGACTCCTACAAGCCCCTCCAGCTGGGAAGGCTGCGTAAGTGTGGCCTCTCCGTCGGGTTTCTTTCTTTCTTTCTTTCTTTTTTTTTAAAGAGTTTATTTATTTATTCATGAGAGACAGAGAGAGGGAGAGAGAGGCAGAGACACAGGCAGAGGGAGAAGCAGGCTCCGTGCAGGGAGCCAGACGCGGGACTCGATCCCAGGACCCCGGGGTCCTGGCCTGGGCTGCAGGCCGCGCTAAACCGCTGGGCCCCCGGGGCTGCCCTCCCTCAGGTTTCTGCCCGATTTGGGGAGTCTTGGGTGCTGGGGCGCCGCCGGAGAAGAGCAGCTTTCGTGCGTTAAGATTGAAGCGCGAGGAGGCGACTTGCGCACGCCCGGCCCGGGAGGCCAGCAGAGCCCCTGTCCGTCCCTGGGGGGGGGGGGGCCTCCCGCGCAGAGCCCCACAGTCAAGCCCCGGGCAAGTCCCAGGCCTCCCACCCTCCACCGGGAGGATCCCGCGGCCCCTCGGAGCCTCAGTTTTCAAGCAAGAGCCTCGGCTACACGGTCTCCAGGGTGCCTTGGTCCAGAGTGCAAGGCGCCTGCGACCTCACACCCCTGAAAAATTTTGTTTATGCCCATAGTGACCGGCTATAGCAAGAGACTTCTACAGTCAGCGCGAGGCTAAGCGTGTTTCCATAAAAGATGAAATCTTATTTCCATTTCAACCATAAACTGTGTTTTCAAAATGTATAGGTTCTCAGGACTTTTAGGGTTTTCGTCACATTACATATAGTCCAAACAAATCCAGCACAAGCAGAACGACAGCTGCTGCTTCAGAATCTGGCCGTTTCCCTTACCAGTACGTCCTAACAGCATTCCCCTGAGTGGATATATTTCTTTTTCTTTAAGATTTTAAAATCTCTCCTGCGGGGAGCCCGATGCAGGACTCGATCCCAGGACCCCGGGGTCACGGCCTGAGCCCAAGGCAGATGCTCCGCCGCTGAGCCTGTATTTCTCTAAATGTAAATTTTTCTGGCCATCTATCAAAACTATGGTATTAGATACATTCAGGTTGTTTTCAGCTTTTTGCTTATTACAAGGAGAATTTTCACAGTCCAGTCCACATAGTTTCACGGTGCAATTCTCCGTCGGTTTGGCTCCGGCTGCCCAGAACCGAGCCTCGGCTACTCTGCCCCTCGCCGGGGACAGCGCGGCCTCCGGAAACTCCCCTGGGGGTTGCGACTCTGCGGGCGTCTGGGTGGCTTCTGTGCCTGCCCCGCAGCCTGCGGCCCCCGGACCGTCACCCCGGACGATTCGAGGCTCACCTGACCTGTCTCCCTTCTCTCAGGAGTCACAGCCTTGGGCCACTTACGTTGTAATGTCTGAACACTGTTGTTTTATATAGGGCGCCTGTTTCTTAAGTTTTTTTCCTTTTTTTTTAAAATGTGTGTGTGTGTTTAAGGCAGAAGAGTAACTCCCATCAGTGCATCTTGGACAGAAGCAGAAATTCTGTCCATTTTTATTAAGGGAAATATAAATAAATTTCCCTTAGGTAAACCTCCTTTATTTTATAATATAAACACAATTACCGTAATTATAAAAATGCAAATAACTGTATAGATTGATCAGTATCTTTTTTTTTTTTTTTTTGATCAGTATCTTTTATAATCTCAGGCACACTAAGCATTTAGCAATTTAAGAAACAAATCATTAAAGATATTATTTTGTTTTATTTGCTTTGTCAGTACCAAGGCTTTTGAAGTCCTGTTTTGAAACGACTGAACAAAATGTTTCATGGACCTTTTAGGAAATACTCAAGTTATAGATTAATGTCCATGCCTCAAAATTTGGCTCTAAGTAAAATTTGTGTTGTTTTTTCATAATCACACATATTTTCTCCCCCTCCCCCCCAGAAATAAAGCACCTGTTACCAGTAACCAAGCCAGAAATAAGGAGCTATTTTCCAGAAAGCTGGTTATGGGAAGTTCACCATGTCTCTGGAAGGAGGTATTATACTTCTTCAACACTCCTCTGAAAAATGTGGGAAAATGCAAATATTATGGTCAAAAATCTGGAAACTACCCATTTCCCAATAGTTTATTTAGGAGTTAAGACAATATTACCATTTAATGAAATTTTGTTTTATTTGCTTCACTTTTTTTTTTTTTTTTCACCCTGTGCTTCCTCTAGTAACTAGTTCCAGGGCAAGACTACGTACTCTTGGTGAGGAAGGGTACGCTTCCCTTTTATTTCATCCCATTTCTCTAAGCCTTCACTGAGCCCAAGTGTGCGCTAACTGCTGCGGTACGCAGCCATTTTCATCCTGAAATAGCTGTACTGTGAAATAAATATTGATTAATAAGAAGAAAGGATCCTTTCTTGTTATTCAACACATTTTAAAAATAGATTTTATATATTGATTCATGAGACACACAGAGAGAGGCAGAGACCCAGGCAGAGGGAGAATCAGGCTCTGTGCAGGGAGCCAATGCGGGACTCGATCCCAGGACCCGGGGTCACGGCCTGGGCCGAAGGCTCAGCCTCTGAGCCCCCCAGGGCCCCTATTCAACACATTTTTATGGCTGCGCCTTCTCTGTCCCCGGCACTGAAAACAGTCAACAATGCTGAGTCCCTGAGCGTCACCCGTCCTTGTGGACTCCACCCTGACCTTAAGGAGCACTCGAAGCCCGAAGGCCGGGAGCCTGCGTGAGCCTTGAGCCGCGTGTCCGGCCTCCGCTCTGCCTCTAACCCGTCCTCCCGCCGTGTCCGTCGCGGCTGGTGCTGCCCCTGGGTAGCGCCTCCACGGGGAGCCTTCCCTGCACCCTCCCAACCCGCCCCACTGGGGACGGGGTTAAGTGCCCCTCCTGACGAATCCTGCTGCGTGGAACATACGGTATTGTGACGGCCCGATTTCCACCTTAGAACGTCGCTTCCAGGGCAAAGCCGACGCCGCATCAGCGCTTTGCGTTCAGGACCTGGCGCAGAGCCCCTGCGTGTAGAGGCCCTCAGAGGCGCTGAGGCATGCAGGCCGCGTCCCAACTTTTTAAATGCTCATCGATACGGTTATTCCACGATTGCAATTTATTTTCTCACCTGTCTCTTCCACTAGAGGTGAACCCCTTGGGAACAGCGCGGTAGGCTGTGGGCGTCGTCTGCCTGGCATTACTGCTCCGCCGGACACTAAGCGGGCGGGCAGTGGCTGCTTGGGAACGAAATAAATACATGGATGAGCTTAATCTTGGAAAAGTTTAGCTATGCTGACTTTGTCACGAGCGCTTTAAATGCATGGCTTTGCTGCCCTGTTTAGATCATACCACACAGTAAATATTTTTTCTATGTTTTGAATTTGTGGGGTTTCAAAGGTGCATCTTTCTGAATTTGAATTCTCATCATACCAGAGACGTATTTTAAAACATGCAACACCTAGGAGAGCTCATGAATGTATTTTATTCTTGCTTGATTTTTCCTTAATACGTGATGTGATTTCGTTGGGTTGTGATTTTTTTTCTTTATTCTAAAGTAGTATGAAGCAAAGATCCTGTTAGTGAATGCTGGCAAGTTGGGCTAATCACTGGATTTGAATATTAACGTTTTAACTTTCCAGAAACCAATTACAATTTGGGCTTCCTGATTCTCTAACTACCTGGGAAATTCAAGGTGTTGGCATTTCAGACAGTGGTAAGCAAGCTTAAGTCATATGCTTATTTAAGGGGTGGCTTGATTAGCAAAATGTAGGGGGTTTTTGTTATAATCCATATAGTGTACTCAGGACTTGAGTGGTATATCATTTGTTAAATATCCTTTTTAACGTATTACAAAAAGACGTGGATATGCCCGTATCTTTGACCATATTAATTTGTTCTGTTGACCATCTGTTAATCTGTTAACCATCATTTTATCAATGTCAAATCCCCATCTTCCCTCATTTTTCCCAGTGACTGGGAGCTTGAGCAGAGTTAGAAGCAAACGTGTGACTTCTCTCAGGGGCTAATGCCCTTTTGTGGCAATTTAAACAGATACTTTATTAATAACTTCAGGGTTGGTTTTGCTTATTTGTCGGCTATTTCTTATTTAAAACCCTGGTTTCCGTAATCAAAATGTTATACCGAGTAAAGAGAGTCAATGACGAATACCTAAAAAGAGATTTGTTACCTAAGGTGACGAGCATTCTCATGCCTTAGTAGAATTAAATATTTGTCAGATAAATGAAACTTTCTATAAATACCTATAATTATTGAAATACAGATCAATTAGTAGAAAATTCAAGGACATGACAGTGCAGAGAAAAACATGATACAATATTCCTTTTCTTCCTTGAAGCAAAGCAAATCTGAGACACAGTAGTACTAATGAGGCCTTACAGAATTCCCTAACATGCCTCTACTTCTCTCCCACTTTGGACTGAAGGCATATGCGTCGCTGATACTCTCAAGGTACAGGTGTTCAAAGATATCTTCCTGGAAATGAATATACCGTATTCTGTTGTACGAGGGGAGCAGATCGAATTGAAAGGAACCGTTTACAACTATAGAAGGTTTGGTATACGGGTAAGTAGGTGCTTATCATTCAAATTTATGGGAAATAAATAATAAATATTATTCAAATAAATGGGGAAAAGGAAGATTGATTTTATTAGAATTCTATTCATGGAATTATCACATACACAAACATTCAGCGAAGGGATGAAAGAAGGAGGAAGACTTAAGACAAATGTTCTTATGACTCCAATTTCAAGAAGCATCCAAGGGGCGGCTCAGTCTGTTGGGCGTCTGACTCTTGGTTTCGGCTCAGGTCGTGATCTCAGGGTTGTGGGATCCGGCTCCGTGTGGGGCTCTGTGCTCAGCGTGGAGTCTGCTGTATGTTCTCTCTCTCCCTCTCCACCCCCCCCCTCTCTAAAATAAATAAATAGAAATAAAGAAGAAAACAAGTCCGTAAGATAACCGGTGTGCTGTGGAGGTTCTGAGAAGGACGAGATCCTAGGTACTTCATCTATCGCCCTGGATTCTGAGCTTCTTGGTGTCACGCCTCACTACCCCTTCCTCCTCTCCAGTCCAGCCATTCATGCGCATCTCCACTCTGTAGACCTTCCGTCCCCTCCGCAGTCCCCCCCCGGCAGGCCTGTGGCCCTGTTACTTCGCAGCCGAGGCCCTGCAGCATCATTGAAACCCGCCGGCCATTGGCTTCACCCCTCTGTTGGCCACTAGCCCTCCGCTGTCTGGGTAGGACTTCATAAGCTACCCCTATAAGCACCCTAATTAAAATCATGCTAATTCCCTTAATTCTCTCTCACTCCAGGGTACACTCCCTGAACACTCCACCCGTGGTGGGACGGTTTGCCTTCCTTTTGTCGGCACATGGCTCAAGAGAATGATGCGATAGGGTGACTGATTTCATTTGAAAATAATAGTCTCCAGCCTTTGTGTGGGAACTCAGTGTGGTCCAAAAATTTACGTTTTATAAAAAGCTCCAATTTCACTCTTAGAAATGAATATCTTGTGGTTTCCAAAATTTTTGCTTACATGCTCTCTAAATGTTGAGGGGAAAACTGTGCAGCCCAATGACATTTCTAATTAGCACCTAAAATTTTTCAGCATGAGTTCAAAAAATCTGAAAATCTATAACTTTGGAAATACTTAAATATTAATATTTTTCCAAAGAAATGGTTATAACAAACTTTAAATGTATACAGCAGACTCTAAATACCATAGCATTCCATTTTAAAATACCCCAATAATCTGTTATTAACAGATTGGATAGCAGCTCCTTTTTCTCTGTGAGCACATATTCCCATTTCACTCTCCTAATGTCATACACTTTACGCCTGAATGTTTCCGGTTGATCACCTCATACTTTGAGGCAACAAAAATATGTAGATATACCAAAGTTGAAATATTTTTGAATTCTATAAGATTCTAAGTGTCAAGTAATTGCTTGTGGATTTAATTAAAATTATGTAAGGATTTTGATGCATATTGTCCTAATTAATGCAAGGGAAACCGGCCTGCCTACGATGCTGAATCTTTTACATCTCTTTGTCCTTTTGCTTTATTCATTAGATCAGTGGCCAGCTATTGCCTGTGGGTCCAAACTGACCTACTGCCTCTCCTTTTATGACCTATAATCTAAGAACGGCTTTTACATTTTTTTTAAAAGATTGAAAGAAAGAATAAACTTTCATGGCACATGATAATTATATGAAATTCAAATTTCAGTGTCTTTTTAAAAAATATATATTTTATTTATTTCTTCATGAGAGACACAGAGAGAGAGGTAGAGACACGGGCAGAGGGAGAAGCAGGCTCCTTGCGGGGAATCCCATGAGGGACTCGATCCCAGTACCCCGGGGTCACGACCTGGGCCAAAGGCAGACACTCCACCACTGAGCCCCCGGGGATCCCAGATTTCAGTATCCTAAATAAAGTTTCCTGCCACACTTATCTGTGTAGGTCTCAGCCATGGCAAAGCTGAGTGCTGTGACACGGTCCCCTGAAGCCGCACTCACGCCCTGCGCTGCTGCTCAGAGCACCACCAACTGCAGTGCCACGACTGTAGCCCGACAGGGTTCTACGAGCCCTGCATCTCGCTGTACTGCCGTATTTTATTTACTTTTTAAATTATCAGTGCCTTTTCGTCTTATCAAAGTAGGAAACAAGAACATCTGTGATATCTCAGGGTTAGTCCCTATCTTTCTTCCAGTGTAGGTCACATTGTCCTCTTTCTATCTAGTCATTTTGGGTTGGGCCTGGGACCTACCACCCTACCAGGTGGGTTCGCATGACTCTGGGGTCTATGGAGTCGCTCTGAAGAGCTTGCGCTGGGCTTCGTGCCCTGGGCCTGCGCCAGCCGCTCGGAGCCCCCACGTCTCAGCCTGGTGGCTGCTGGGCCCCCTGCCCCCTGGGCCTCGGAGCCACGGGCCGCAGGCTGGGCCGGGGCTGGGCCGGGGCTGAGCCGGGCTGAGCCAGGGCTGGGCCGGGCCTCGGGGGCCCCGGTGTGTCCTCCGCCATCCGCGAAAGCTGAACGGCTGCTGTGGGTTTTCTTGACCTTCTAGATTTGAAAATTGAGCATATTCTGCTTTAAACATCGCTTTCTATTCTCAGCTTGCTAAGAACTTTTGTGATGAATTCATGGGGAACTCTTTCAAGGCACTGTTCTCGAACTGTCCGGCCTCGCCCTCCTGCATCCAACCCAGGGAGAGAATCACGGGCCTGGGGCCGCCCCGGGGGCTTCTCTAACTCCCGCCCACCCCCAGGTTGCTGCTTCCCTAAAAAGATCACAAAGAGGGAGCCAGAACTTTCCATTTTTGAGAAACCCTTCAAATTTGTTGTTGAAGGTCGGCGCTCTTTCTTGTTTACGGGCTTGTTTATTCGGCATCTTATGGTTTTAGTCTTTGAGACCTAGTTCTTAATTCTGACCGGTTGCTAGATTTTGGGGTGAAGATGAACAATTTCCACTATTTCGGTCAGAAGTCGGTGGGTACTAGGACTACCCCCGGGACAAAGATGAGGAAATGAGCAGCGAGAGGGCTCCTGTGGCCCGTTACTGTCACACAGTGAGAGGCGGAGCCAAGATTCGAACCTAGATCTTTCTGGAGCTGAAGTGTGGCTGTAAAATGGGGTACAAGTGGGAAACTCTAAGTGTCTTTAGTGTCTCCTGAAACCATCATTTGCCGAATACCAAAGGCTGAGCTCAAAGATCCATAGAGGGGCGGGGCGGGCAGGCGCCTGCGCCCGGGGTTCCCGCTGTCTGAGGTACAGGCGTCAGGAGACCGTGTCACAAAGGGTCTCGGGTCAGGAACCGGGAAGGTTGGTGGCCTCACCCGGGACGCAGGGAAGCCGAGATGTCTCGGAGCCGGCCGGCCTGCCCGACGCCCGCACGCGGCCCCAGCGGCCGAGTCTGGTGTTAGGAGGTGAGGGCGGGCGAGGGCTCCCGGGGCGCCGAGGCCACAGCCCGGGCAGTTGGCCCCGCGCGAACAGGGCCGGGGCGCGGGTTCGGTTCACGCAGCGCCCGACCCGCCTGCTCCCTGTCGCTGGTGCAGTTCTGTGTGCAGATGACAGCTGCGGAGGGAGTCTGCACGTCAGGAGGCTCGTCCGGTGACCGCCGGGGCCCAGACCCCTCCAGATGCCAGTCCCGGCGGCTAGAGGGCTCCTCCAGCCACCCGGTGACCTTCAGCGTGCTGCCCCTGGAAATCGGCCTCCACGGCATCAACTTCTCCCTGGAGACGTCGCTGGGAAGAGAAACCTTAGTCAAGACATTACGAGTGGTGGTAAGAGACACGCTCTCCCCGGCTCTCTTAGGGACGCTTCTTGGGGTGAAGGGGTTGGGAGCCCCCCTGCCGAGCACTGAGCAGGAGGCTTGAGCGCGGGGCCCCGGCACCGACTTGCGCCGTAGGCTCATCACAGTGGAATTAAGATTTAAGGAACAAAGAAAGAAAAAGAACAATAACAACAAAAAAAAAAAACACCACTTTTTCACTCTGAAAAAAAAAAGGTTGTTGGCAACTTACCATTTACTGGATCAGAAAACACAGAGAAAAAGTAAATATAACAAAATGCTAGATTTAGGGGAAACTGGGTGGGGGTTGTCTCACCTTGTTATCCTGGCGACTTTTCTTGAAGTCCGACACTATGATTTAAAATTTTAAGTGAGACAATGATAACTTGCTTATTGTGGAACATACGGAGTAACGGAGAACCACAGGGAAGAACGTGGAAACCCCAGGTCAGCCCCACAGCCGGCGACACCCGGCTGCGACAGCTGGCGAACCGCCTCCACGTTTGTCGCCCAACGCGGCCGAAGGCGTTTCCTGAAACGAAGGTGCCAGGCGGCGCGGCGGGTGCTGGGGATCGACCGTAGTAAGACACGGCCCGGGCGTCCACAGCTTAGACCTTAATGTTCCATTTGCAGACGAGCAAACGGGCCAAACAGGGAAGAAACTATCGTTACCAAGTAACACTGACGCACGTGCTCTGTTGGGTGTCCTCACGTTATCTCGGCAGGACCCCCCACGTGGCCGGGCGATGCCGGGCCGGGCCGGGCCTGCTGGCGTCTTCAGGCTCCGGCTTCTGTTTTCAGCCGTGAAGCCACTTCAGGAAACACGTACCGGCTTATGCTGCGCGAGGCGTGTTCTGATGCACCTCGCCTGGTGCTGCCCTGCAGACTCTGGGGCGGGCCTGGGTTCGAATCCTGTCCCCACCACTTCCTAGGGGTGTGACACTGCATACGCTTCCTGATCCCTCTACGGTCGTTTTCCTCTTCTATCAAATGGGAGTAATAATAGCTTCCCCTCCATAGAGCACTTTTTGAGGTTAAATGAGCTAAAACGTACAAAGCATTTAGATCAGTTACCTGGCCTGTAATACTATTTAAGTATTTGCTCTGGTTATTTTATAAATAGCCAGAAAATCTAGTTCTTGCGTGTATCAATATAAATATTTAAACATATGTTGCCTTCTAAAAAAAAAAAAGAATTAGCTGGAAAGTAGTCGAGTTGACCCAAGAATTCAGGTCATATAAGTTGAATTATTTTCTTTCATGGTTTGAAGGGGGCATCTAAAATCCAGTGAACAAAAAATAAAAAATAAATAAAATAAAATCCAGTGAATAAATTAAGGCTCTACTGAGGGAATTAAACTTAATCATATTCTTGACTGAATGTTTTCTGCCTTTTTAGCCGGAAGGTATCAAAAAGGAAAGTTACGCTGGTGTTACTCTGGACCCAAGGGGTATTTACGGTAGGCAAAGTGATTTTGTATTTTACATATCGTCTTTCGCGCCGGAAATTAAAGTGTAGAGCCAACCCAAAACGCTGTTTCTCAAAATGTTATTTGTCTGAAATAAGAAATATCCACTTCTTAGTTCATTGACATTCTTGATAACATATGTTCTATCCCAATCTGGATGGGTTTAGAACAAAGAAAAAGAATTCCATTAATTTAAAGTGCAAAGCATTGAAATGATAATGATCGGATCACTTCTCTTCGCTGTTGGTCATTTTGTATCTATCACAATAATAATTTACAATATTTTCTTATAGAATCATCAATCCAAAGAACACCTAAGAAAAACCCATTTCTGTCCTTTTTTTAAAAAATTTATTTATTTATTTATTTATTTATTTATTTATTTATTTATTTATTTATGATAGACATAGAGAGAGAGAGGCAGAGACACAGGAGGAGGGAGAAGCAGGCTCCGTGCAGGGAGCCTGACGCGGGACTCGATCCCGGGACTCCAGGATCACGCCCTGGGCTGAAGGCAGGCGCTAAACCGCTGAGCCACCCAGAGATCCCCCATTTCTGTCTTTCTTAACACACATTATTTGAAAACACAATAATGCTGATTAATCACTTAACTAACCCATTCCCCATTGTTCCTGCTTCCCTGTTTTTACCCTTCCATAAAGATATTCTGAATCTTCTCACAGGTAGAATTTTGCAAATATCCGAACATTTAATCAAGGCCCATATATATATACACACACACACACACACACACACACACACATTTATGCGTATATATTTATAAAATTTAGAATATGTTCAATTAACAATTCTTTTCAACCACAAAAAAAGACAGCCCACCATAGTTCTTATTAAATGGTTAAAATCTGCTTCATGTGTCTTTTCTTTCAGTGATATAGCAAAGAAAATAAGTTTACTTACAGATCAAGACCATTATACTCAGAGAGCCCTTCCTCTGGGGGTGCAAAGACTTCGGGCCTGTACCTCTCAGTCAGCCGAGTCTCATAAGCTGACTAAGGATGCGCAGCAGAAGGCAAAGCCCCTCCTAGACGCACGCATCTTTAGGCTGTTTTCTTTGATTTTATCTTCACACAGACCCTCTTCCAGCCCATGGGCAGAGATAGTGGAAGCGCCGAGGTCTGGGGCCTCCCGCAGTTACGCCCGGCCTCCGAGCCACAGTCGGCTCCTCTTCCTGTGTAGCCCTACGCCCCCTGTACTGACATACTCCTGCAAGCCGCTTTCCAAAACGGCCCTGTCGTGTAGTCCCAGCTGTGGACAGCAGGCCCACGAGATGGGAATGGTCTTTTATCTGGGAATAGATCTCTTGAGCAAAAATCTTGGTTAAAAAATAAAGTAACAGGGCAGCCCAGGTGGCTCAGCGGTTTAGTGCCGCCTTCAGCCCAGGGCCTGATCCTGGGGTCCTGGGATCGAGTCTAGCATCAGGCTCCCTGCAGGGAGCCTGCTTCTCCCTCTGCCTGTGTGTCTGCCTCTCTCTCTCTCTTTATCTCTCTCTCTGTCTTTCATGATTAAATAAATAAAATCTTTAAAAAAAAGAGAGAGATTACATAAGCTTAGGGTCTGATAAAAATCCTTGATTATTTTTAACTTCCTTTTTAAATTTTAATGTTATAATTATAAAAAAGGTTTTTATTTTTTAAAAAATTCCTTGGAAGCTAGTATATTATAAATAGCCTGCAACTGGTGTTCCCTCAAAAAATGCTGCATAAATCTATGAAACACCACCGCATACTGGTCAGAATGGCTAAAATAAACAAGTCAGGAAATAACAGATGTTGACGAGGACGTGGAGAAAGGGGAGCCCTCCTGCACTGTTGGTGGGACGCAAACTGGTGCAGTCGCTCTGGAAAACAGTGTGGAGGTTCCTCAAAGAGTTAAAAATAGAGCTGCCCCAGGACCCAGCAATTGCACTGCTGGGGGTTTACCCCAAAGATACAGATGCAGTGAAATGAAGGGGCACCTGCACCCCGATGTTCACAGCAGCAACATGCCCAAGAGCCACACGTGGGAGGAGCCTCGGTGTCCATGGACAGATGATGGGTGAAGAAGATGTGGTCTATGTACCAATGGGATGGTACTCAGCCATCAGAAAAATGAAATCTCGCCATTTACAACGATGGGGATGGAACTAGAGGGTATTGTGCTAAGTTAAATAAGTCGGTCTGAGAAAGACAATTGTCTTTTGATCTCACTCATGTGGAATTTAAGAAACAAAACAGAGGATCATAGGGGAAGGGGGGGAAGAGTATAACCAGATGAAATCAGAGAGGGACACAAACCTATTAACCATAGGAAACAGCCTGAGGGGTGCTGGAGGGGACGGGGTGGGAGGGACGGGGTAACTGGGGGACGGGCATGGAGGAGGGCACCTGAAGGGACGAGCACTGGGTGTTCAGAAGCCTGATGAATCACGGCCTCCACCTCTGAAACTAATAATACATGATATGGTAATTACCTGAATTCAAATTAAAAAAGAATTCTGTGTAAATCTAATAATTTTCTTAAATTCCAGGTGTCATTAGTAGACGGAAAGAGTTCCCATACAGGATACCATTAGACTTGGTCCCCAAAACAGAAGTCAAAAGGATTGTGAGTGTAAAAGGTAAATTGACAAGTGTTGTTTTATTTCTCCTTTCCCTTTATGCCTCAAAACAACAATCAAATATCCTGATTATTGTTTCTCCTCTCGTCTGCTCCGCCGCATATGCACATCCACCGTTAGGGGAACCTTGCTCCTTCCTCACCTTCAAACCCGCAACCACTTTTCTGACTATTTTCTTCCATTGGCCTGATGTAGGGGGACTTTGTTCTCCCAGCTTGGGGGGCTGTCGTTGCCCTCAAGGCTTCTCTCGGGGTCTCCACAACCTCAGGAAGCACCGCTGGGCGCAGCGCTCTGCTGGACGGCCGGGCCGCGGGGCTCCCCCCACGCTGGGCTCCCCTCCCCGGCCTCCCCCTGGGGTACCTCCATGCCGGGCTCCCCCCTGCCCCAGCCTCCTCCCTGGCCCTCCCCCTCGCCTCTCCCCCCCAGCCCCCAGCTGCTCCCCTCAACCCCCGGAAGGTTTGCAGGGGCGGTGGCGTCCCTGGCTTCCCCCGGGTCCCCGGCCACTGTGATCCCATCTGTGTGACCAGGATCCTGGGGCGGGCCCGGCACCACCGCCAGGCTGTCCGCTCTGCTTGCTGCGAGCGATTGACTGAGGCGGCTTCCCGCGTCCAGAGCTGGCAGGTTGAAGGGCAATGAACTGGCCGCGTGGGCTCCGCAGTCCGCAGCCTGCTGAGCGTGCCCTCTCGCCAGCATATTCCAGTGGCATTTCCAAAAAGATTTTCATTCATTTATTCACTGATTTATTTATTTGAGAGAGAGCGAGCGAGCGAGCACAGGGAGAGGGAGAGGGGGAAGCCGACCCCTGCTCCCCCGTACCGGTGGCATTGTTAAGCCTGTGTTTCTTTTATTCATTTATTTTTAAAGATTTTATTCATTTATTTGACAGAGAGAGAGCGAGAGCATAAGCAGGCAGAGTGGGGGGAGGGGAGGGAAGCAGGCTCCCCGGTGAGCAGGGAGCCGCCGTGGGACTCAACCCCAGGACCCCGGGGGAGCCGCCGTGGGACTCAACCCCAGGACCCCGGGGTCATGACCTGAGCCCAAGGCAGACGCTTCACTGACTGAGCCACCCAGGTCCCCTTGGTGTTTCTTTTACATTCATATTCCTAACCAGAGCTTTTTGTGTCTCCCCAGCTAAGGAGTAATTCAACTGCCTGGATAAACGGGAAAGAACAAGGGGGGCACCTGGGTCGCTCGGTCAGTTAAGTGTCTGACTCTTGATTTCAGCCCAGGCTGTGATCTCGGGGTCATGAGATCAATCCCTGCATCAGGCTCTGCACTGGGTGTGGAACCTGCTTAAGACTCTCTCTCTTGCTCTCCCTCTGCTCCTTCACCCCTTGTCCCCTTGCCGTCACGAGCTCCCTCACACATGCTCTCTCTCTCTCAAGAAAAGAAAGAAGAGGGTTAGTTACTCTTCTATTTAAAATACACCATTCCTCAGAGTTGATAGAAATTGATTGCGTCTACCTTGACTTGTTTGTTTGTTTGTTTACTACAGGAATGCTCATGGGTGAGGTCATGTCTGCCGTTCTGAGTCAGGAAGGCATTGACATCCTCACCCACCTCCCCAAGGGGAACGCGGAAGCAGAACTGATGACCGTTGTCCCGGTGTTCTACGTTTTTCACTACCTGGAGGCAGGAAGTAATTGGAATATTTTTTCTCCTAATTCATTAATGAAAAAGCAGAGCCTGAAGAATCAGCTGAAACAAGGTAAAAAAAATTCTATTTTACATGTTGTGCATAAAAATCTTGTGATTTAAAAAAAAAAATCTTGTGATTTTTAAACTAAGGGAGCAATCAACTAATATGTGAGTTTTTATGAATCATACAAAAGGGCAATTGTAAAGCTTCTCTGCAAAAAAGAAAAATCACGAGATAGACACAACAACGATATAAATAAATACTATTTTCTGTAGCATTTTGGCCTCCCTTACCAAAATGCCTGCACGAGAGACAAGACCCCTGCATTCCAACCTCCGCAGAGCGCTTCCTTCCCTCTTGAGTGAGCTCAGAATGTTCCACTTGATAATTCCCAATTCAAGCGATTCATGAGTCCCACACTTCGGGGAAGTTGAGGGTTGGCCCCAGAGCACGCGCTCGCCGCCCGCACCCAAGGGAAGGCCCCTTGCCGGGAGCCCGTCAAGCACTGGCCATGTGGACGGCGGGCAGGGCAGGGCAGCACGTGTCTTTCTCCGGTGCCTCCTAGGGATGGTGAGCATCACGTCCTTCCGGAACGCCGACTACTCCTACAGCATGTGGAAGGGCGGAGACGCTAGCACCTGGTAAGCAGAGGCCTTCGCGCCCATTCTCACCCGACAGGTGCCCACCAGCCGCGGAGGACGATGAAGGCTGTGCCTCCGCATGCGCCCCGAGCCCGACTAGTCCTGACCCCGCGCGGCTCACCATCCTGGCCCAGGCCTCTCCCATTTCCTACCTGGGTCACTGCCCTTCCAGCCTCAGCCCTCCCCCCTTCATCTACACTGAGCCCAGCAGCTGGCGTCGCCCCGCTCACAGCATAAGTCAGGGCCCGCCGCTCAGAGCCCTCTGGGAGCTCCCCATCTTACCCAGAGTAAAAGCCAAACTCCCTGCCGTGAACCACGAGGCCCTGTGGGGTCTGCTCCTTCTCACTTCCCAGCCGCACCCCGACTGCTCCCTTTCATTCCCCTCAAGCTCTCTGGCCCTTTAGGTTTCTTGAACATCCCGGCGCTTCTGTCTCAGGGCCTTTGCACCGACTGTTCCTCTGTCCAAAATGCTCCTCGGGTATCAGGGGCTGGTTCCCTTCGTCCCTCGGGTCTTTACCAAAAGTCAGTGCGGCCTCTACAGATCATTCTGTCTAAAATTGCATCCCTAAGAAAAATAATAAATAAATAAAATAAATAAAATAAAATAAAATATAAAAATAAAATAAAATTGTATCCCATTCCCAACCCCACATTTCATATCCTGCTCCCCAGCTTTCCGTTTCTTCTTAAAATTGATCGTTAACATTCTTACTTATCTCAGTAGGATGTAAGCCCCCCTGGGGGCGGCTGCACGTGCGCCCAGTGCCGGGCGCATACCTGGCACACGGCAGGTGGGGAGGGTGCACGTGGCAGCGTGTCTTCTGCAGACTCTGTAGCTCAGCCCTGTAACTCGTGAGAGGCCCCAGGATTCCACCCTTGACCGCCTTCCCCCTGCAGTCCCACCTTCGCCCCCAATCCATAATTCCTGGCTCCCTGTGGATGTCCCTGGGCCTAACTTCTTTCCTAAGCTCCAGAGCCACATTTCTAGGGACCTGGGCGCCAAAGGCCCTTCAGCCGTGACCCGTGCCAGCCCAGTCTTCTGTCTGGGTTTCCTTGATCCGTGGGCAGCAAATACTCTACACATTCGGACCTTCCCTTTGCCTGTGGCTCTGCATCCGGTCGGTCACCACGTCCACGGGCTCTACCTGAAAGCGGATCTAACCCTGTGTGGGCGGCACACGTGAAGACGTGCAGGCTGGAGCGGGACACGGGGGGCAGGGCTTGGGGACCAGCCGAGGACCAAACGCCCCCTTGCACCAAGGACACACAATAGCTTCTTAATTAGTAACCGGGGCCTCTGGGAGTTCTGGGCCAGACTGAGCGGATGTTCAGCCAGAAGCACAGAAATATTCGGGTATCGTCCCACTCAGTCCCCGAGTTCCCTGGGAGAAGCTTGCACAGAGGAAAATGGCCAGTACCCGAATACTTTCAAAGTATTTTTTTTTTTTTGAGAACTACAAGGAAGGTAACAACAAAAAAAAGGGGGCACAAAAAATCATTTTAATGGTTTGGGTTTTTTTAAGATTTTATTTATTTATTTATGAGAGGCCCAGAGAGAGGGGCCGAGACCCAGGCAGAGGGAGAAGCAGGCTCCCTGCGGGGAACCCGACGTGGGACTCGATCCCGGGACCCCAGGGTCATGGCCTGGGCCAAAGGCAGCGCGCAAGCACTGAGCCACCGGGTGCCCCAATATCATGGATTTTAGAAAGAAAAATGAAAATGAAAATGAAAATTTTTAAGCGAGAGGGAGCGTCAAGGGCTGACTCAGAGCGTCCGAGGAGCAGGTGGCTGTGGGCGGCTCAGGCTGAAGGGCCGCGGGGCCGCGGCAGGAGAAGGGGCGTCGTGGGGCCGTGAGCCAGATGCTCGGGGAGCTCGTGACAGATGTTCGTGGAGGCCGAAATTGCTGCGAAAAGCAGAAGAACGAAAACAAGAAACCTCGGCGCCCGGGACGGCGGCGGCCCCTTGCGAGGGCGGGTGGGTGGCGGCGCGAGGGGCGAGCTGGGCGCTCCCGTGGGCGCGCGGGCGGACTCGCAGGCCTCAGGCGAGGCTCAGGGCTCCCAGCCTGTCCACGCCGCACCATCCGGCAGCTTCGGGTTTTTCTCTCCCGTGGCTGTGCCGTCCGTCAGGGCCCCGACTCCAGACTCTGCCCCACCGCTATTGTCTTCGACGTCAGAGTAATTTTGTTTTGATCCTCAGGCACCGGGTTCGCGCGCTGGTCACGGCGGGGCCGCGGCCGCAGAGGACAAGTCGTTCACAGTCGCCGACGGAGGGTTTTTGCGGCTCTTCCTAGAGCCTTCTCTTTCCTTGTGAAGTGCTACAACCTACTTTAGAATTGTTTGATTTAAAATACTATTTTTCTTTTAAAGAATAAATGTTGTATTAAGTAAAGACACACTATGGGGGCGCCCGGGGGCTCCGTGGTCTAGCGTCTGCCTTCAGCTCAGGGCGTGACCCTGGGGTCCCGGGATCAAGGCCCGCACGGAGCCTGCCTCGCCCTCTGTGTCTCATGAATAAATAAATACAATCTTAAAACACACACACAGACCCATAAAAAACACCATAAATTGAAAGCCAAAGGGGTCAACCACCTAAAAATTATTTGATTTTGCCTTAAAGGTTAACAGCGTTTGCTCTGAGAGTGCTCGGACAGGTGCAGAAGTACATAGGCCAGAACCAGAACTCAATCTGCAATACTCTGCTGTGGCTGACGGAGAACTGCCAACTGGAGAACGGATCTTTCAAAGAAAACTCCCAGTACCAACCAGTAAAGTTGCAGGTAAGGAAACCAAACGCACAGCTGAGCCTCAGGTTTACTGACAAGTCGGAGTCCGTTCCTATTCCGGCAGTTTGAGGGGGAGAGAAGGTCGCGCCCCTGTTGGGAGCACCCTGCGGGCTGCTCAGCTCGACAGGGCGGAGGGGGGACGGCTGTGGCCGCGCCAGGGTGCGCCGGGGCAGGTGCTGGAGGACCGAGCAGGGCCGTGGCCCCTCCGTCCACGCGCCCCCGGTGTAGACTCCCAACTGCAAGTCCTGAGCCTGAAAGGTGGGGCCCGTTCACGTCCTGTTAGTGGGAGAGGCCGGGGTCGGGCCCCAAGCTGCGGGGCCAAGTGCTGTGCGCGGTGAGGCCCACGGTCCCTCCCCACGACTCCGCTCCGGTGCCCCCTCCCCCTCTCCTCCCACCGTGATCCTTCAAAAGCCAACAGTGTTCCGGGGTGCTTTGCTTTGGGTTGTTTTTCTAAGATCTTACGATTCATTCCTGAGACACAGAGGGTGAGCGTGGGACATACAGCTGGGGGGGTGGGGACCTGCAGGCAGGGCGTCAGGGTGCCCAGGGAGCATTGGGGCGCTGGGGGGGCATCGGGGTGTCCAGGGGGGTGTTGGGGCATCCAGAGGAGAGTCGGGGTGCCCAGGGAGCATTGGGGTGCCAGGGGGGCATTAAGACACCCAGAGGGGAGTCAGGGTGCCCAGGGGGCTGTCGGGGTGCCCAGGGGGTGTCAGGGTGCCCGGGGGGAATCAGGGTGCTCAGGGGGTGTCGGGATGCCCAGGGGGGAGTCAGGGTGCCCAAGGGGCATCAGGGCATCCCGGGGAGGAGTCGGGGTGCCCAGGGGGGTGTCATGGCACCGAGGGGGGAGTTGGGGTGCCCAAGGGGCGTCGGGGTGTCCAAGGGGGAGTTGGGGCACCCAGGGGGGAGTGGCACGAAGGGCAGGGGCCCAGAGTGCAGAGATGGCATCAGAACCAGGGCTCAACAGGACCGCAGGGTGGGGGTTGGGGGCCAGGATGCCCAGGTCCAGCTGAGGCCTGGGGCCGCCCGGGGAGGCCGCGGGGCAGACGGTCGCCTCGCTTGCGGGACACGGGCTCAGCCTCCGTGGGAATCATTCCTTATTTCCAGGGGACCTTGCCTACTGAAGCCCACGAGCACTCCTTGTACCTCACGGCCTTCGCGGTCATTGGAATTAGAAAGGCCTTTGACCTGTGCCCGCTGCAGGTAAGGCCTGGCCTCCACCTGCAGCCTGGGTGCCCTCAGCCTGGGTGCCCGCGGCCTGGGTGCCTGTGGCCTGGGTGCTTGTGGCCTGGATGCCCGCGGCCTGGGGGCCTGTGGCCTGGTTGCCCGTGGCCTGGGTGCTTGTGGCCTGGGTGCCCGTGGCCTGGGTGCCGGTGGACTGGGTGCCTGTGGACTGGGTGCCCTGTAGCCTGGGTGCCCGTGGCCTGGGTGCCTGTGGCCTGGGTGCCCTGCGGCCTGGGTGGGGGCCGCCTTCACTGGCCTCCGCTCCGAAACCCCGGGGCCGCACGGTGGCGGTATGTGCTGCAGCCCCTCCAGCCCCTGCTTGCGGGCTGGCGAGGACACGGAGGTGCCGGCGGGGTCGCTGTCGTCGTCTGGGCTACGGAGCCGCACGGCGGGCGCAGGGCCGGTCACCTGTGGCCGGGGTCCAGGACGCGGCGCCCCTGCTGCCTGCCCGCGTGTCTCGTGAGGCCACCCGGTGCGCGTGGCGCTGGCCTGCAGCCGAGGCGCCTCGTGGCGGGGACTAGCCGGGAGCCGCGCCAGCTCGTTGGCATCCTAGGGCCCGGTTGGACGCGGAGGTCGGGCGCCGAGGGCTCGCCTGACAGAGTCGGCGTGTGCCTCCCGGGAAGGGACAAGCGCCCGGCCTCGCGCCCCTGCCTGTAGATCAGCAATGACTTGGACTCGGCCCCCGAACCCGCGTGGACGCGGAAACACCCGGGGGTTGGTGGGGCTGCGGCCGCAAAACCAAATACCCCATTGGCTGTGTCCCAAGGCTGTGGCCCCTGTGCCCTGGGGCCTGCAGGAGACGGAGCCTGAGGGTCCCCCCAGTGCCTCCCCGCGGGCCCCTCCGCCCCCTGGGCCCTCCCGGCCGGGCCGCCTCGTGGGCGGGTGGCGGGCCCCGGAGCCCAGGCGTCCTCTGCTGTCGCTTCCAGAAAATCAGCGAGGCCCTCACCAGGGCGGACGCCTTCCTGCTCGACCGCGCGCCCTCGGCCCGCAGCACCTTCACGCTGGCCATCGCCGCCTACGCGCTTTCCCTGGGGGACAGGACGCACCCGCAGTTCTACTCCATCGTCTCGGGGCTGAAGAGGAAAGCTTTGGTTAAAGGTACGGCTCGGTCCTGCCCGGGCGCCGAGTAGTGACAGGCGGCGGCACGCTCAGTCGGGGCACGCTCACTCGGGCACTCTCAGTCGGGGCTCGAGCAGGACGCGCTCCCTGGGCGAGTGTGCAGGACCCTGGGCACCACGCCCGGCTCCGGGCTCCAGAGCTTAAGGCCACAGACCAGAAGGAAAACGGGCCAGGTCCTCTGACACACGGTCGTTACCGGGACGGACACACGTGGGGAACAGGTTGGCGGGAACCGGTACGAAGGACGTGGGAGCAGGGAGGGGACCCGGGACTGGGTGCGGCCTGTAACCCACGGCTCCCGGGAGGAGCCCTGGGGACGCAGGGGCAAGGATGTTCCGGAGGAGGAGCCGCAGGTGCACACGCCCGACACCTGCCGCCCACCTGCACACACCCGTGCGCGTGCACAGCTCCCAGCCGCCCGAGAACCCGGCCGAGCTCGGGCCTGCACACTCCCCTGGCGGCTCTGGTTAGGGCCCTGCACGGCCTGCCTGCGTCCGTCGCCCGTCACCCGGCGCCCGGGGCCCCGGGAAGCCCAAGCCTTCAACTTCCACTTTGAGTAGAGAGGGAAGGCGTTGGAGGGTTTTCAGCGGCGAGGCGAGCCCACCGCCAGGTGCCTGCACTCTCCACCCTGGCTTGTTCTGCACCCGCCTTGCTCTGTACGTATTTCATCCTGGAAAATAAAAATTCCGCTTCCTCTGGGTCAAGAGTATAGAAATAGAAAGAGGGTGGCAGGACCCCCGGCCCTCTGCTGGCTGAGGTTCTCTAACAGCTTCATAAATGCAACGTGAGGTGAACCAGTATCTACGAGGTTCGATCTCTCTTTTTTTTTAAGATTTTATTTTATTTATTCGTGAGAGACACAGAGAGAGGCAGAGACCTAGGCAGAGGAAGAAGCAGGCTCCATGCGGGGAGCCCGACGCGGGACTCGATCCCAGGACCCTGGGGTCACGCCCTGGGCTGAAGGCAGGCGCTAAACCACTGAGCCCCCAGGCCGCCCCGAGATTTGATTTCTGTCATCATTTTAAAATGACTGAATCTTAAAAAAATAATAATAAAAATAAAAATGAATCCTAATACATACCTCCCACCACTCGTATAGGACTTTAAAAACAACACAAACGAATTGTCTTGGGTCTTGTAAGACAGGGATCATAACATCAGAGCAGTTACGGACAGATCTTAACAATTCAAATAACGTCGAGCTGCAGGTATCCTTAAAAAGCAAATTTTCGACCTAAATACAGCAGCTGCTCTGAGTCTCTGAGAGGGGAGGGAAACATTGCCCAAACTCACGTAAATAACAAAATCATGAATCACAGACAGTTATGTCAAAACCTCGACTAATCTTCAAAAACGATTTCCAAATATGCCTTACTTACCGGTTTTTTTTTTTAAGATAATCTGTTCGAAAAACGATGTAGAGTGACAAGGTTCAATTACTAGAGCCGCCACGAGTGTGATTTAGACCCCGACTTAGGGGAAGCATTGCACACGCGGGATTCTTCACATTGGAAAGCGATTATGAGACTGAACCAAGGTGTCGGGCACGAGCTCCTAATTGCCGGGACGTGGACTTTTTTTTTTTCTTTTTCTATCGGGGAGAAAACTTGTCCAGTTCATCCCAGTGTCCGTGGTAACAGCAAGGCTTCCTGCGTGGGCAGTGCTTCCTGGTGGATTAAACGTCCCATTTGGGGTCTCAGCTGAGTTTCGCTGCCAGGGAACAGTCCTACATACCCCGGGACCCTAAAGTCAGTCCCTCGGGGCTGAGGGAAGGGTCTCGATGGGCGCGGTCAGTCCCTCGGGGAGCAGGGAGCGGAGCTGGGTGCTCTGGGTGCTCGAGGGACCAGTTCACAGAACTTCCCGCTCCCGAGTGTGCGCGTGGACTTCGCCCCACGACCTCGCCCAGCGAAGACAAGCAGCACAGTCTGAGGCCCCACCCTGTACTGGTCACCTCGGCGAGCTGCTCCTCGCAAGCGAGTAAGAAACGTCCAGAACGCCAGCGGCCACCACCAGAAGAAACTTCCGGAAGCCCGCTGCACTCACGTCCCCTCCACGCGTTCTCGACATTAATGAATGCGTCTGTTGACGTTCAGGTGACCCCATCGTCTACCGTTTTTGGAAGGACGACCATCAAGAGCAAGAGAGGTCCACGGCGACCGCGGGCACAGCTCGCACGGTGGAAACCACCGCCTACGCCTTGCTCGCCTGTCTGAGCCTCAGAGACGTCGCCTACGTTAACCCGGTGGTCAGGTGGCTGTCGGAGGAGCAGAGGTACGGAGGCGGCTTCTACTCAACCCAGGTAACGCGCCCCGTCCTGCCGTCTTGACGGCGTGTGTCCTGTCCCCCCCACTGCACCTGTCGCAGTGGCGCGACCTCCGCACGCGCACACACGGCAGATACGCCCCGGGTCCCTTCACGGGGTTAGTGGCACGGCCAGCGTCGGGGCTCCCGTGTCCGGACTCTAACCCTAGTGTGTCCCTTAGGGATCCTGTTTCTTTTTAAGATTTTATGTATTTATCCATGAGACCCCCGAGAGAGGCGGGGACCCGGGCCGGGGGCGAGGCAGGCTCCCCGCGGGGACCCCGAGGCGGGACTCGATCCGGGACCCGGGGTCACGGCCTGGGCTGCAAGCAGACGCTGTGCCCCGAGCCCCCGGCACCCTCCGTCCTGACCCCACTGACCACGAGGGCCCACGAGTCCGTCACGTCCTCTGCAAGGGCCCTGTGGACAACGCCCCACGCTCTCCCCCCACAGTGAGTGACACGCACGCGGGCTCTTACAGCTGAGGAGCTCCCGGCGAAGGCCGTGGCGGGCGTGCACCCGGGGTCCCCGCGCGGGTGTCCTGGGTGACACGGCGTGTCTGTGTGTCTAGGGAACCGAGAGCGAGGGCGTCCTGCATGACGACTGCGGTGCCGCTCGAGTTTGGGGGACTTTGGGGACGGGCGTGGGCCTCGCAGGGAAGGCCGTCCCGGGGTTTGCATGCCATGGCCCGTGACAGGGCAGGGGGACATAAGGGACAGCCCTGAGCTGCTCATGTTCCCCGGCTGCATAGACGAGGACGAGGAGGCCGACAAGAACCACATTCATCCATCTGTTCCTCCATCAACTACTTGTTCCACAGCGCACGTGGGTACCTGCCACAGGCCACGGGCGCCCGGAAACACTGGGCGGGGAGGGGACGCAGATGGCTTTGGGGGGGACGGGGGCGGAGGACCTCCGGGGGGCACCTGCAGAGACGAAGGACCCAGTCGGGCACGGACTCAGCGGCAATGTGCACAGTGACTCACCTGGGGGCAGGCACTCGGGGTGCTCCAGGCCCCTGCCCCAGGCCGCTTCCTGCCACTCCCTCCTCCTCCCTCCTCCTCCAACCCCTGCTGCACCCCCCACTCCTCCCCCGCCCCCACCCCTCGCCTTTCTCTCCACCTTCTCCTCCTCCACCCCCTCCACCTTCTCCTTCCCCTCTGCTCCCCCTCCTCCCCTCCCCCTCCTCCACCTGGGGGCTCTTCACCAATGTCACTCAGGCAGCGGGAGTTGCAGCACGGGTTAGCGCATCCCGCATCCCCACCCCTCGGAAGGAAGAGTACTGGTGACTAGAGATTACATGAATGAGCTAAACCTGTTTCTGTGCCCTGCCGATTGCTGATAGGATACAATTAATGCCATCGAGGGCCTCACAGAATATTCACTCCTGATTAAACAACTGCACTTGAACATGGATGTCAAGATTTCTTATAAGCATAAAGGCGACCTCTACCATTATAAGATGACAGAGAAGAATTTCCTGGGGAGGCCAATAGAGGTAAATGAAGGGCTTTTCACAGTATTTTATAATTGGGTGCGACCTTTGAAATCATGTGTTCCACTCTTATTTCACAAATGTATCACTTTCCTACCTAAAAGCGAACTGCGCACCTGCTGCACCCTGGGCACTGGGGGGTCCAAAGCAAAGTATTTGAAGAAACTGTGTGCTCGGGAGGCAGTTGTTTTAACAGACAGTGAAGACGAGGGCCTTGACAGGGATGTGGAAGGACGTGGAAGGACAGAGCAGGGCCTCCTGGCCCAAGGGGAGAGGTAGGAACCTGTCCAACACGTCCAGATGTGCAAGTTAATTCGGGAGGAATCAGACTGACATAGGCAGGTGAGGAAAAGGGAAGAACATTCCAGACGCACCAGTACACACAAGGGGGCAGAGGTAGAGGAAGAGAGAAAACGCACTTGGGCGGACGCCGGACCGCTGAGCCACAGAGAGAGGCAGAGACCCGCGGGGGGAGCCCGAGGCGGGACTCGATCCCGGGACCCGGAGTCACCCCCTGGGCCGTAGGCAGCCTGCTCAGCCGCTGAGCCCCCCGGGCGTCCCTGGATTTTTTTTTTTTTTAATGAAAACCTTGATGGCCTGCAAAATTTCCCAAAGACAAGAACATGTTGGAAAAACTAGTTTGTGTATCAGTAAGAGGAGCTGCCAGTAAACGGTTGCTAAGATACATTTTTCTAATTGCCACATTTTAGATGCTTTTAAATCATATTTAAATATACAAATAACTGGAAGAGTTTTTAACTGCCTATATCCTCCACGCGTCCATGTTTAGGAAAAGTAAATACGCATGAGAGATAAAATTTAATGCAAAAAAAAAAACCCCTATTGGCTCATAGAAAAAAAAAAAGACAGGTATGACATATGGGTAGGAGCTATGGACATCTTCCAACACTTAAAAATCCAGAGACTTCAAATAAAAATCTGCTTCCAGATGCTCTTGAAAAACCGAATGATCTGGCCACATGGTGCTGGCAGCGGCGGGCCCTCTTCCGTGTGCCCGGGGCCTGCCGGCCACGTGGCCTGTGTGTGCACTTGGTCGTGCTTTGCACCCGGGCCTTGGCAGGTGCACGTGCTCGTGGCACCCGGTTGGCCCCGCATCCCCTTTGTTGGGAGGTTCAGAGGCAGCGGGGCCTGCGGGGCCTCGGGCGGCTGGGGCGCGCTGGCCTCAGCTCTCTGCAGGATAATGCCGCCGGGGCGCCCTCGCCGTTTTTTTTTTTAATCGTCACCGTTTTTTTTTTTTATTTATTTAAATTCAATTTGCCACCGTATAGCTAACACCCAGCGCTCCTCTCATCGTGCGGCCTCCCAGTGCCGTCACCCACCTACCCGCCCCTTGCTATGCTTAAGTAATTGAAACCTCAGCCCATGGTACCATGGGTGTATGAGACGCCGGCGACGCGTACCTGGCTCTGAATTCTCCACGCCAGCGGGCCCTGAAATACGATACACAAGAAAGTTTGGGGACAAGCAAGTGTGGGAACCTGCCGCTGACGTGAGGCCAGGCAGCTGTTCCGCGGGGGACAGCCCATGCTCAACAGGCACGTGAGCCAGCGTGGGGACTGGGGAGGAGAGCAGAGGGCCGGCCCGGGCCGGGTGCCGCGTGCACTTCCCCGCCTCGCTCGCCGCCCACGTGCACGGGACCCACTCCTCAAGCAGCCTCCTGGTGCGCTGCCTTTGCAGTGGGCGCTGCTGTGCTCCAGCAGGGACACTAGGGAAGTTGGCCTTTTTATGTACATTCACTAAAATTGAGAGGAAGGGCTGATGGCACATAGTCCATACGTGGGGCACATAAATCCCGTCGGCACTGGTGTGCTACGCGGGGGAGGACGGGCCGCGCACTTGGCGAGAGCCGGGAGCCAGCCCTTGGGCCCCTTGCTCCGTGGTCCGTCCCTTGCTGTCCACAAACCAGGAGGCCCTCGGACGACGGGGCGCCCCGGAGAGGAGTTTGTGCCTTCGCGCCCCTCCTAGAGGATGAGAGAAGAGCATCAGCTCCCAAGGGCTCGGCAGGCCTGGGTGGGGTGCTGGGGTGTGGGGTGCGGGTGGGGTGCCAAGGGTTTTGGTAAACAGGCCAGCGCGAAGGGCAGGAGACACGGCACCGAGAGGCCGTGAGAGGAGTCTACTCTGTTGGCAAAAGGGGACGAAGGTCCAGCTCTGTCGTAGCCGTACATCGGGGGGAGGCGACCAGAGGCGGCTCCCGAGACGCTGGCTTTGCTGGCCGCCCGGGAGAGCCCAGACGCCGTCCTCGCGTGCAGAGGGGGAGGCGGAGTCCCCGGCGCTTGGGCGTCTGTGCGCTCAGGCTTCCCGCTCCGACCCGACCCGTTGGATCCGAGGGAGGAAGCGGGCCTGGCGTTGTTCCGGCTCCTTCCCAGCGAACAAGACAAGAAAGCACGACCTCTCGTCCCCTGCCCAGGTGCCTCTCAATGATGACCTCGTGGTCAGTACTGGGTTCAGCAACGGCCTGGCCACGGTGCACGTAAGTATTTCACAGGGAGCCGCCCTCAGGGATGCCCCTTGCACGCAGCGACGGAAAGGCAGGGACCAGGCCACAGAGCCGGGAAAAGCGGGCTTGGGTGACCTCGAAGCGTAGGGTTCGTTCTTCTAAGTCTCTTTCGCTCTCGGGAGCCGTCCTCACAACCGCCTTTTGCAGAGCCACCCTCTGGCTCCCGACGTGCAGGCGCGCATGGGGCCAGCGTGCGCACACAACACACGTACCCTGTTTTCTGTGGCTGGTAACAGAGGCGCGCCCCGTTAACCCCGATCATTGCGGATGGACGTGTGTACGCAAGGGCTCAGGCTGCCTCACCGTAGCCGTACACTGCACGCGCGTCCGTAGACAGCTTAGAAAAGCTCGTGACTGCCAAATGGCTAAAGGAAGACAAATTCCGCATTCTGAGCATAAATTAGCATTCTAGCGATGATTCCAATGATGCTCGTATCTTGAGCACATTTATCCCTTCAAAGACTGTGAGATGGCAGGTTGGGTTGGTGGGGACATGGACTGTCCACCTCTCTGTCGCTTCTAGGTACTCTCGACACACGCCCTCCCGCAGCACCCTTGCCCTTCCATGCGCACCTGTGACGTGCTGTTTACCGCGGTGGCGCGGGGCCCGGGTGCAAACCATACATCCTAGCCTTGTAACATTATGCGTAAAATCAGAGCGCTCGGGTTCAAGGGTCAGAGGCCTAGGAGCTTTCCTGAACAGTCGGGTGCTCGGATTTGATTGCGTGGGATTTGGGAAGATTCTGGCTGGAGAGATGTTGCTTCTTTCCCCTCCTGGGGCTTCTCAGCTCTGCTACAAACTGTGGGGTCTGCTGACAGTCCCAGCTACCGTGAGATGAGTCTTTACTGCACCCCATTTGCACTGGATTGTAGACACGATGCCTCAGGCACACCATCTGCAGCAAAAGTGCTGCCAGTGTGCCTTCCCCGCTGTCCTACTCTAAATAAAATGCTCTTGTTCACTCGTCCCCACGTAGGTGACAACCGTGGTTCAAAAAACCAGTACCTCTGAGGAAGTTTGCAGCTTTGATTTGAAAATTGACACCCAAGACATAGAAGGTAAAACGGCGTGGTTTGCACTGTCATCTTGTGCCCTGTTCTCCCCCTGCCCGAGGCCCGTCACATCCCTCTTCCTGTGGGTGGCTTCTCCCCTCCCGCTGCCCCCTGCACACCGCAGTCCTCCCCTAGCCGTGGCCCCGGGTCGGGGCTGTGCTCGCTCCTGCCGCAAGAGCTCGAAGGCACGAAGACCTACTCCTACAGGCCAGTGAATCAGGCATCAGCTCCTTCTCCCCCGACCTTCCCCAGACATGTGACCTTACGTAGCTCTTCCTTCAGGTAGACGTTCTTGGAGAGCAGAGAACTGTTATAACCGTTGGTGTCACCCGTAGTCATGAATTTCCACTAAGATCACTGGACGTGGGGATCCCTGGGCGGCTCAGCAGTTTGGCACCTGCCTTGGGCCCAGGGCGTGATCCTGGGATCCCGGGATCAAGTCCCACGTCGGGCTCCCTGCATGGAGCCTGCTTCTCCCTCTGCCTGGGTCTCTGCCTCGCTCTCTCTCAGGAATAAATAAATAAATAAATAAATAAATAAATAAATAAATAAATAAATAAATAAAACATTTAAAAAAATAAGATCACTGGAAGTGCCAACTTCCAAATCATAGATCATTTTTAAGTGTGTTCAGAGACCATTTCATCAATTACTCTCTTCCGACAGGTCCCAAACAGCTCAGAGTGGCTTACTGTCCTTTTTGTTTGCTTGTCTGTCCTTGTGTGTGCTAGCATCCAGCTTCCGAGGCTACAGCGACTCGGATTACAGGCGCATCATAGCATGTGCCAGGTGAGCCTGTTTCCACCAAGGGGAGCGCGGACTTCGAGGTCTGACTTGTGCCGTTGTATTCTCTCTTTGTATCTTTTTGAATCTTAGGAAGCCTGTAAGATGCAAAATCGTGCACTTTTTAACATGCAGGACATAATGGATATTCTGAGCTACTTCCTGTACAGAACAGCTATGTTTTTGCTCATGGTTTTCCCTTCCACTTTCGGCCTTCTTCTAATTCAAACACTGTAATATTATTATTTTTTTCTATCTCCCAGAAAGGTAGAGAGGAGATAGAAGTATTAGAAAAAGAAAAAGCAAAAGATTTTCTTATAAGCTGCTCCTAGTCTCCTACTTAGAAGAATCACACTCCGCCAGAAAAATCCCCGGCCGTTATCAGCCAGTGGTTCCCAACTCGGGCTGCACGTGGAGGTCAGCGGGAGAGCGCTCAGAACTATCCAGAGCTCTGGCCTCGCCCCTGGAGGTTACCCTGGCAGGAGCCAGCGGGGAGAACCACCGATGCTGACCCCCTGCCGACGAACCCAGACGCCTACATTGGTCTAACAGGTTCCTCTTGCTGCCAGCTAACAATTTGCCAGACACTTAATGGTGAAAAAACCCAAATTTATTCTCTTCTAATTCTGGAGGCCAGAAGTCCTAAAATCAACGGGCTGCGTTCCTCCTAGAGGCTGTAGGGGAGGAGAGTCCACTTCCTGGCCTTTTCCAGACGGAAAATAACTGATCCCCCAGTTCAAGCGGAGCTTTTTCCCTCTGTTATCATTAAAAACCAAAAACCCACCAGCTCTCCCATTTTTACCCCCCTCTGCCTTTTTCCTTAGCTCCCTCCTAGACAGACGATAGTCCTTAAAACAGTGTTTGAAAGATAAAGTATCCATTGTGGCAAACTTAGAAAAATATAGAAAAGCATGGAAAGGAAAAGAGATCGCCACTTATATTCTCGCCATCGGAGAAAGTAGCCGTGAACATTTTCGGGTATTTCCTTCCAGCCTTTTCCTGAACATGCTTATTGAGTCTCTTTCCAACATAGAACAAATTTTCTCTTTTGAATAGGCTCCACTAGAAAGGGAACAGGAATGAGAATCAATAGATTTACGCAGCTCTGGAGAGTGAACTAGTGGTGTGAGCTTGAACCGGTACCTAACCATCGTCCTCAGTTTCCTCAACTAGTTCATTAAAAGGACTGAATGACTCCTACGGTCTTTTCCAGCTCCGTTATTTAAAGTATCAGTCAGGGGGCCCCTGGGTGGCTCAGTCAGTTAAGCATCCGACTCTTGGTTTCAGCTCAGGTCCTGTTCTCAGGGTCATGAGATCAAGCCCCACATCAAGCTCTGTACTCAGTGTGGAGTCGGCTTGGGGTTCTCGCTCTCCTCCTCCCTCTGCTCCCCCCACTCATGCTCTCTCTCTCTCTCAAATAAATAAATCTTAAGGGACGCCTGGGTGGCTCAGAGGTTAAGCGCGTCTGCCTTCAGCTCAGAGCGTGATCCTGGGGTCCCGGGATTGAGTCCTGCATCAGGCTCCCTGCGTGGAGCCTGCTTCTCCCTCTGCCTGGGTCTCTGCCTCTCTCTCTCTCTCTCTCTCTCTCTCTCTCTCTCTCTCTGTCTCTCTCTCTCATGAATAAGTAAATAAAATATTTTAAAAAATAAAAAAATAAATCTTAAAAAAAAATAAAGTATCGGTCAAGTGAGCCAAGAGTTGGAATAGATGACCCAAAGATCTCTTGCAACTCTAAAATGTAGGGATTGCAATGCATGGGTTATAGAGAAGCAGGTAAGTGGAGGCCCGAATAAAACTTAAAGCCTACTAAGAAATAAGGCCTTGTCTTAAACAATCTTGTCCACTTATTTTCCTTTTCATTATCTTATTTTATGAAGTGCTTTGGATTTTTCTGTATGTAAATTTCTTGTTCATTTTTTTCACTCATTTCTGATCTGGGATTTCCTTGTCCACTTATTTACTCCATTTCCTAATCTCTGATTTATTCCAGCTACAAGCCCAGCAAAGAAGAATCCTCGTCTGGGTCCTCCCACGCCGTGATGGATATCTCCCTGCCTACCGGAGTCAACGCAAACGTAGAAGACCTACGAGCTGTAAGTGTTCTCTTACATATTGTTCTGGATGCTGGGTTTTCTTTACTGCATTCTTGTGCAGATAAAGCTATTTCCTTTTCATTTTAACATATCACTTTCATAGAATCACCTAGAATATTCTTTCCAAACCAACAATCGACCTTGGTTTTGATTTTTCAAAGTAAAGTGGGGGCGCATCCTGGCCCAGTCTGAACAAAAAGTGAGCGCATATGACTACATGTCCAGACTTTTTCAAGGGGGGGAGCTGCTCTTCGACTTTTTGAATAGTGGATTACACCTCATGTCTAACACCCCCGATGTCGGGTGAACGCATTTAAACAAAAAAGATCAACTTTAAAAAAAAATAATGAAATTAAATGCAAGCTTTCCTGTCCTCGCTCAGCTTGTGGAAGGAGTGGATCAGCTGCTCACTGACTACCAGATCAAAGACGGGCATGTTATCCTGCAGCTGGATTCCGTAAGTGCCACCTCCTACCCGCGCCCGTTTCCCATCACTACCCGGAACTCACGGGCTTAAGGCGCTGAGTCTCTTCTCTCCCATAATTTCCTCAAACCCTGAATCTACTCAACAGATTCCTTCGGATGAGTTCCTTTGTGTTCGATTCCGGATATTTGAGCTTTTTCAAGTTGGGTTTCTGAGTCCTGCCACGTTCACGGTGTACGAATACCACAGGCCAGGTAATCCCTCCGACTCTCTTCAGGGGCCTTCCTCACAGTAGTCATTGCATCGCTCCTTTCGGGAGAAGCTCACTTACCGCCCCGCCATGTCTTCAGCCCCCCAGAATCGATCACTCCACCTTTGGTCTCATCACATTTTGCAGAGAGCTCCATTATAGCCGTTGTCATGTTGCGTTGTGGCTATTTGTTGTCATGTTGTTCTCACCAAACCCAGACACAACGTTTTCATCCTTGTGCCCCTTCAGATCCAGCACAGTGTTCGGTGCATAACGTGCATCGATAACTGTTGAATGAATGAATGACCCCCACATTGGATGACTCGGTCTTTTCTGAGAACACTACATGATCAGAAAGCTCTTTGGTCTGCAAGACAGACAGCTCCACTTTAGACAGTTCTACTTGTTTAAAAAGATTCTCGAAATGAACCAAACTCTCACACCCATTCATTCTAGTTTTATCTTCTGAAATCACACGGAACGCACCTGGCCCCTCCTGCGCTGTTCTCTCCAGCCTGAACGATTACAGGCCTCTCTGTAGACGCTCATGTAACACAACCTGTCTCCTCTCATTCGCCGAAGCATCAAATATCTTGATTCTAAGAAATAAATATCGAACAGTAACATTTCAAGCACAGAAGGGGAAATCACTTTGAGGGAGGGTCGAGGGGCCCACATCAGAAGAGACGAGTCACGATTTAACCTCCCTGCACCTAAGTCACAAAAAGAAGGGTTTGGAATAACTGACCTCCGAGGCCCCCTGGGAGAGACCCACTGAGCCATAAATGTGCTGTGTGCTAATCACGGCCCCGCTCCTAACGACGCTGTCATTGCCGCAGATAAACAGTGCACCGTGTTCTATAGCCCATCCGGTTCCAAGCTGCAGAAAGTCTGTGAAGGAGTAACGTGCAAATGCGTAGAAGGTAAAGTGCACGTAACACGTTCAGGCCGCCTGCTTGTGCAAAGATGCCGCTCGTCATCCGGGGCTAATGGGCCCACCGTCACGGCCCAGGAGCAGAGGCCTCCGCTGATTCCTTGGATGCTGTAGAGCTGCTCCTCAGCAGCGTCTGAACACCCCGCTAGTCCCTACTGCCCACAGGCAGAGAAGCGCCAGCTAGACGAGTGTTGGACGGCCGAGGGCTGGCAGCGTGTGGAGCTGTCACGTTTCCCCGGGTCTGTTTAATGTGACAGGCCCAGGCCCCCGGTCTGAGAGAACAGACGCTCAGGACGGAGCCACTAGCTCCTTTCTTTGTCCTTTTCTCTTTATTTTCAATTCCCGTCAGTTGTCTATAAATCCAAGGCCGTCTCCTTGGTCAAGGAAGAGACCCAGAACTCAACAATGATCAACAACTGACTCCCTGAGGGTCTGGGTTGGTTCGGGGTTTACTTTGTTTTTCAAACACCATCGCATTTTCATGTTTCTCAGGTACTGATTGTACCAAGTTATAGCCAAGAATCAGTCCAGTTATCATTGTGGTTCCTTTAAGGGACTTTTAGTCATACTCAAAAATGGGAACTTTTCCTCCTTTCTTAATGGAAGCACGTGAATATGGGGTGACTACCCATTCTAAGCCTCTTGTTTTTGTTTGTTTTGTTGCTTTACATAACGATTCACCTCATGGAAGAGGGAAAAATGGACAGGTCTTGGCACCTGGTATGTGTTAGGTCCTACTGGGTTGTCAGGGTTTATGCACACTGTGTTTGCTGCCAAAGGGAGTGTCTGCCTCTTTATGTTAATCTAACGTTTACCATTTTTCACAAAATCCAGCTGACTGCGGACAAATGCAGGCAGAATTGGATCTGACGATCTCTGCAGATGCGAGGAAAGAAACTGCCTGTAAACCAGATATTGCCTACGGTGAGTTCAAAATTTCTATGTAGAGTTTTATTGAACATGAAATTTTATGAATGCGCGATCAGAGAGATCAGCAACTTTCCACAGTGAATTTGGATCCTACGTTCCATGTGTTCCCTTGAAAGAAAACACCATGGATTCTCAGTATTAACCTGCAAGATTACCTGTCCTGCAGCAAAGAAATGTGACTTTCATTTGAAATGACAGGAGTGATGCACGCATGTAGCCAAGACACTTTACTCCAATAGATCCCATCAAATTAAACATGTCGAATTAAAATATATCCAAAGAGAACTTCTGAATCACTTCTTGGCCTTCTGGCTAAGATCGGGGTAGTATCTGTTCTTGTCAGTTTAACATCTGATACATCCTCTGTCCGAGGACAATATATTAAGTGGATTTTTGGGATTAGGAGATAGAGTAGGAGCGTGGGCCGTCCACTCCACGCATTGACCTGGTACTGCGGGACTTCCAGGAACGGTGCCCCCCTCCCCGGGGGGAAATAAAGGTCGTGTAAGAGTAAAAAAAAAAAAATGAGAGAGAGAGAGAACTTTTGAGAGGCCACAAAGGTGTAAGATTTCATTCAAGCAGAGGCAGAGACAAAGGTGGTTTAGGGGCTTAGAATTTTTTTTGAAAAAAAAATTTTTTTTTTCAAACTCCTTTCAAAGACAAGGTAAAAATATCAACAGTAAATCATTTTAGGGGGATCCCTGGGTGGCTCAGCGGTTTGGCACCTGCCTTTGGCCCAGGGCGCGATCCTGGAGTCCCTGGATCGAGACCCACGTCAGGCTCCCGGCATGGAGCCTGCTTCTTCCTCCTCCTGTGTCTCTGCCTCTCTCTCTCTGTATCTATCTCAAATAAATAAATAAATAAATCTTTAAAAAAATAAATAAATCATTTTAAACATATGCAAAATTGCCATCTTCCTCTTCAAAAGGAACATCTTCTGGTTGTTCAGAGCTAAGCCAAACGCCCAAGTGTGGTTGTAGTCCTCTTAAGTTCAGAGGATTCATTCCTTTGTCTTCTGTCCACGGTTTCTAATGTTTATTTCTGGCTTTCTTTTTTTTTTTTCTTTTTTTCTTTTTTTTTTTTTTGTAGAGAGGAGGAGAGTGTATTGTACACTATCTCAAACCTTTTAGTGTGTATTGAAAATAGGGTATTATTTATAAAAGAAAGAGAAGTACCGTGAATTCAGCACTGTGTGTCTACTGATTGCTTTCATATATGGTTTCTCACTGGGGTCCCACGAGACCTCTTTGAGGTAACAGAGAATCATCTATAGTTTGTCACGGAAGAAACTGAGGCTCGAGAAGATTAAATAATCTGTTCAAAGTCATGCAGGAAATAAGTAGTAAAACTAAGACTCATCGTGGTCTCCAGCATTACTTCCATTGCATTACACCGAACTCTCTTACTGGAAATACAGCCATCAGAATGAACTTACGGCTTATTGTGTTTCCATAGAATTCATCTTGATATTTTAAAAAGGGTTTACTTATTTATTTGAGAGAGAGCACGTGAGCAAGGGAGGGGAGGGGAGGGGCAGAGGCAGAGGGAGAAGCAGACGCCCCGCTGAGCAGGAGCCCCACCTGGGACCGGGTCCCAGGACCCCGGGAGCTGACCTGAGTTGAAGGCAGACACTTAGCCGGCTGAGCCGCCCAGGTGCCCCCTGATTTTCTTTAAAGAGGCTAAAAAGCTGCCTAACTCAGCCAAGACCTGCTGCAGTTTTTAAGATACATTGAGAATTGAACACTATGATGCTTTAATAAAAATTTCACTAAATTATTTATCTCCTCCATTTTAGAACTATTTTTAACTCTTAAATATCAGAAAAGTACTTTAACAGACAACCAATGCCATCTGGATTTAGTTTATTACTTTCAAGAAAAGACTTGTCTGTGTTTTTTTGAAGTCCAGGGGTTGGTATTGGAATAATAAATAGAAATGAAAGAAAATAATTCCCTCCCTCCTCTTAGGCGCATAGTAGGCATTACCCATACCCACCACGGAGACTTATAAATCTGATATTCAGGACATTTTAACATTTGTTTTAACTACTAATTCATTTGGGCTTGGTTCCAGCACAGCAAATTCATTCATTCCTCTTGCTAGGTAGGATCTCAAAAATGGGCGAATCTCTGAGGCCATTCACTCCAACCCCGTCAAAAGCAAAAATGAGAGGAACTTTTCTTAGACTACACGGAAGGGATAGGTCCCTTCAAGGTGCTCAGTCCAAAACTGCGATCTAATACCGTGGATTAAAAATCGATGCCTGGATGAAAACAGGATAGAGAACGTCTCGCGTCAGCTGCCAATCCAAGCAAAGATGAGTCAGAACACGGAATCCTATCAAAATCCAAAGATTGAAGCCCTGGGGGGTATCCGCGGAGTCAAGGCGAGGGAACCCGAGGCCCACGGGCAGGCAGGACTGATGGATAAGGGCCCCCCGTGGGCACGTTCCCCGTGGGCATGGCCGTTAACCCTAAAGGGCCCGAATCTGAGCTTCACGTCGGACGAGGCGTCTTTTGTCTGTCTAGCCCGCGTCGGTCCTTTAGTTTAATGCTGCTCTTCCCCTAGTCAGCCCGTCCTGTGGCCGTGGCCGGGGCTGATCACTGAGTGGAATGATCAGCAGAAGCAGATGGGGGTACTCAGGAGGTGCGAGAAGGTGCGAGAGTCACCTCGGGGGCCCGTAAGAGCGCGTGCCGGGTTTCATTTCTCATTTGTTCGATAAACTCCGGTTTCGCTGGACGTGGCGGCAGTGATGTTAAGCTTGCATCCCTGTGTTGTTTCTTCCACCAGCTTATAAAGTCCAAATCACATCCATCACTAAGGAAAATGTCTTCATTAAGTACGCTGCGACCCTCCTGGATGTCTACAAAGCTGGTAAGCATTCATTCGTTCACTCATTCATTCATTCATTCCCTCAACAAATATTTAGTACTTACCAGCCACCATTATGTGAGACATTATATTGATAGACTAGGCATTATATTAGACACGACAACACAGCTTGGATAACGCAGCCAGAGCCAGAGCCTTCATAAAATCAGTATTCTGGGGCGGCCCCGGGGGCCCAGCGGTTTAGCCCTGCGGCCCGGGGCGTGATCCTGGAGATGGGGATCAGTCCCGCACTGGGGTCCCCGCAGGGAGCCTGCTTCTCCCTCTGCCTCTGTCTCTGCCTCTCTCTGTGCCTCTCATGAATAAATAAGTAAAATCTTTTAAAAAATAAAAGAAAAAATCAATATTCTGTTCAAGGAGACACATTCAAACAAAAAAAGAATAGGAACAAACAAACTAAACCTTTATCAATCGTAACAGGTAGACATCTAAGACGTCATTCACTCATGTGAGAAACTCCTGCAGTGCGATTTCAGCGTCCTTTAGGGGTGGCATTAGAGTTAGCCATTTTCTTTTTTTTAGATTTTATTGGTTCATGAGAGACACAGAGAGAGAGAGAGAGGCAGAGACACAGGCGGAGGGAGAAGCAGGCTCCCTGCAGGGACTCGATCCCGGGACCCGGGGTGACGGCCTGGGCCGAAGGCAGCTGCTCCACCGTGGGCCCCCCGGGGGTCCCAGGAGTTAACCATTTTTAAAGGGATGGGGTGGAGAGGAAACCAAACATGCAAAGGCCCCGAGACAGCAGGTGACCTGGCACCATCAGGAGCTGAAGGAGCCCCTGGGTGACCGAGACCGGGAGACACTGGTATGAGATGAAGCTGAGACATGGGCAGAAGCTGGGCCCCCCAGGGGTCTATAAGGCATGGCAAGAAATTCGGATTTTATTCTAGAAGTCCAAGGGGAAGCTATTTAATACAAGGTTTGAGGCAGGCAGGTGACATGATCTGTTTATGGTTTTGAAAGACCATCCTGGCTTCCCTGTGGGAGGGATCAGAGTAGAAGCAGGGAAACCAGGTCGGAGCATCTGTGAAGCACAGAGCGGCGGGTTGGACGCCAGGTGAGGGTCAATGAGGCTTTTAATAATCAATACAGTGAAATGAATCCATGTGGAAAATAACATAGAAAACACTGTAAACTATGTTCCTTTTTATTCTCTAATTAAACTGAACTATAAGTATTTCACAACTACTTGTCAAATTATATAAATGGTCACACAAAGGATTCCTTAAAGCATTCTAAGGATTCCAAATAAGTTTTCTTATTTTTGAAAATTGTCGGTTCTTATTTTGTTTGACTCAGTACAGGACTGCCCCGTCTGAGCTTTGATTTGACAGTGAGGAACCGCATCAAACTTTTCCAATTACATCTTTATTCAATTGATAGTCTTTACACGACGCAGAATCTCAATAAGCAATTTCTCCTAACAGCAACAATATTGTTCGTGGTCCCCAAGTCTCTCTCAGCTTCTGCTAAATTGGTAGTAATTACATTAGAAATGTTTCTAGTCCTTCGGACCCTGTCTGACATTTTTAATGTATTATTATCGTCATCATCATCATAATTATTATATTATTTATTATTATCAGTGAATAATAATTAACAGATAATGTAGCTCCATTACCAGCTAATGATGAATCTACTACTACTACTACTGAACAATCTACTGAATTTTTGAAATTTGAGGATTTCCTTTCTTAATTTTTATTCCTCTTCAACCCTGAGAATTTTACAAACACCTTAGATGCAGTTTTAGGATTCACAAATTTTTTTTTTAAACTTAGAAGTTCATTGTATTTTTTTTTTACTTTTGTCACTAAAACAAAAACATTTTCGTATAACTAGCTTTTCCCTTAAATTGATTTTATTTGGTTTTACACCAAGTTTATAATCATGCTTGATTTTATAACAGCTCTTGCTCCAATTTCAGTTTCCTTTGTTTTTTATACAATTCCATTATTCTTTCTCTAATCTCTGAGCTTATTAAAGCTGAAATATATTTTCTTGAATATCTGAAGATGGTATTGACATAACTGCTCGACTAGACTATATGTGTCCAACACATATCAATCCACTTTCTAAATATTTGCTCCTATCCCACAGCATCTATCAAAGTGAGCCCGGGCTTGGTAGAATTTCCAAACTGCCTTTGTGATGCTAGCACTACCAGCTGCCTGTCAAAATCCCAATATTTTTCCAGTTTTCATTATTGCAATGTTTAAAGATTTTCCTATTTTGACTTACTTTGGCCTAGTGTCGTATTAGGTATGTCGTAGGAGACACTAAATTTATGAAGATAATATGTAAGGTGAGTTTTTGCTTGGCTCGCATCTATGTAGTGTCTAGAGACACTTGGTACCTGCTTGGTAGGGAATTCAGTTGATGCCAAATGGAACAGCTGGGAATTTCAGAATTTTTGCTGAAGCCTAGCTTTCCTCTAACATTCTATTTGCACCAATAAGGTGTTCACATAAATATTCCTCATTGACTCCTTTTCTCTCAGACAGTTTGATATGTTGCTCTGTTGTTGCTTCCAGTACCTTGAAATCAATAAAACCCAATAAGTTATCATCAAAGTTTCCATTTTTAAATTTTATGTGACTTTTATCACTTTTTATATTAAGTAGTCGATTTCTCAAGAACGATTGAAATTTTGTCACCTTACTTATATTTTCCAAAAAGTTGTGTTCTCATTTCAGTAGATAGAACTTTTGCAGTCAGTAGGACCGCAAGTCTACACTGTACCTTTATGTTTATACTGATTTTCTTCTCCTTTGAAATTCTTTCAAGTGTTTCAAGTATGAAAATGCTTGAACATTTTTAGCCATAGACTAGAGTTAGCTTCTAACACATGCTTTCCAAATCTATTTGCTTGATCAATACTCTGATAAAAAAGAATGCTTTTCTGGTTTTTATTATTTCAAATGTTTCACTGTATGAAATCGATTTGTGATGTTATTCTATTTTTTTCTCATTGATGATCACATTTTTTTTTTAAAATCTGAACCATGATTGTCGCTCTGATGAAAACAGGTGGTTAGCACTCTGATCTTCTCACAGGGTGGGAAGCACCGTTTGCAACCAGCTCTCACATTCTAAGGGAGAATAAGCCATTCCTATCTTTACTGAAATAATCAAGTGCTCTTCATTCTGGAAATACAAATTATTTGTCTTATGTTGTACCAATTCTTGCATAGTATCAGAAGACACTCCAGGTTGTTCTGGAATATTGCACAGTATCAGATGATTTCCAAGCTGTAGTTTGTTTTTTTTTTTTTCATCAGTATCATTTCTTCTTTGTCCTCCTGTCTGTCTGGAAGATTCATATTTATGACGTTTAAAAGGAAATGTTAAGAGATTTTTGCATACTTTATTATCTCTTCATTCTGGGTGTTCACTTTTTAATATATATAAATCTTAAATTTACGTAAATATCAGAACACCACCTATTTGGCACTTACCCAAGAATTGCTGCACACGAACAACAAGCCAAACTAAAAACTAAACTATCCAGAGCAGAGGGCAACCATGCAGTTCAAGAATAATGATGAGCAAAAATAAAATAAAAAATAAATAAATTTAAAAAAAAGAATGATGAGCTGATGTTCCCCCTAAAACACAGGGGGCTCAGAGTAAAGATGTAAATGGGAAAAGGTCCGTGACGGTAGAAGCTGAGGTTAGTTACCTAGTCCCTCTTCTGAGTAGGCCGCAGATTTCCACAGCAAAAGGCTTTTGAAAATAATAGTAAGGCCCCAGCAGCGACACTGCTACCCTGACGGGGCCGAGCTGGTAAACAGCGCTGGGGATGCAGCTTAGGTCCTGCTGCCTGGGGAAGTCATGTCCTCACGGTCACTGGGGGAGAAACATCGGCTGGAGCCAAGGCGTGCACACTCGAGGTTCACCGTATATGCAGTCACTACTACGTCTAGGTTCCGAAGTTTTTCAGGATTTAATGATTCGGATGACTCTGTCCGAGTTAAACAGCTCACCCCCAGGTCCGAGTCTATAGCAATGACTCAGGCCCAGGCCCCGCCCCAGGGAGTTCCCAGCCTCGCTGAAGACACAGCCGCGTAGACGCCAACATTGTGACAGAAATCCAGGTACGGTGGGAGGAAGGGAGAGACAGCGGTTTACCACGAAGAACATCCAGGGGTGTCTGCTGGCGACCTTGCGAGGTGCAGATGCACCCGGGTGCAGGGCAGCCCGGCCGCAGGGGAGGGGATGCGTGCCCCGTAAGGGACCTGCGTCCCGACTCCTCCTGGGTTCCTCCCCTGGGGGTCCCAGAGTTCCCCTCTTTCAAGTCCTCCACGTCCTTTCACACACCCCTCGCCTGTCTACAAAGCCGGTCATTGCCAGCAACCAAATAACCTTTTCATCTTGTTGTGTGACATTTGGGGATTAATGTTCAACCGTAGAGAAGGTCTCGCAGTTCCCGGTTCTACGGGAAGAAGTGCTTCGGGCGCGCTCCTCGGGCCTAGGCCCTCCTCCCACGTTCACGGCCCCCTACGGGACCTGTACGGGGTGGGCTGTAGCGTCGTTCCCACCTTCCAGATGCGAGGTCTGAGCCTTCGCCCGTCCAGGGCCCCACAGCCAGCAAAGGGCAGCGAGCCTGGTTCCAGATCCCAGAGCCGTAACCGTAGGGACGCTGCCACCCTCCGGCAGCCGCTCGGCATCGACTTAGACCCCTCCGTCGCCAGCGGGGGAACTGGAGTTGTTGAGGCGCTTGTGCTCACGGCGTCGTGACATGCACGTGATCGTCCCCTTGTGTCTCCCAGGTGAGGCCGCTGCCCAGAAAGACTCTGAAATCACCTTCATTAAAAAGGCCACGTGTGCGAACGCTGAGCTGGAGAAAGGAAGACGCTACTTAATTATGGGTAAAGAAGCCCTCCAGATAAAGCACAATTTCAGTTTCAGGTAAGTCCTATTGGAGTCTCTGGTCTTCCCTTCAAAACCAGGCGTCATTTATTCTTAATTACGTGTTTCCGCTGTGTCCTGCTGTCAACCAGCAGACCACGAGCTAGGGGCCTACATGCAATGGTGTGAATCCACACTTGATCCAAGGCCCAGAAGCAGTGAAACACGCGAATTTAAGACAACGAACCACTCAAAACGCAGAGGGCGGCTGAGTGCTCACTGATCGATGAACCCTGGGGCCCGGGTCTGACGACGCCTCGAGGGCGCTCATCCGACCCCCCAACATCCGCCCCTCTGTAGGGCCTGAGACGACATGTCCTGTTTGTAAGACAGAAGTGTTTATGCATTTTATTGTCTCTTTTTGAAAAATAGGGCTTGAAACAGATACCGTCCTGCCTTCAATCGTGGGAGCCCCAAGCAGTTTCCTGGGGTTTGGGGGTGTCCTCCCCGGGGGGGCGGTGAGCAGAGTCCGGCTGGCCACGCGGCCGCGAGGGGCCTGAGCCGCCCCAACAGCCGGGGCTTCCGGGGCCTTCTCCCCGCGGCCGCCGCCACGCTGCTCCCTTGTCCGTTTTCTCGGCAGGTACATCTACCCCTTGGACTCCTCGACCTGGATTGAATACTGGCCTACGGCGGACGCCGCGTGCCCAGCCTGCCCGGCGTTCTTGGCCAATTTAGAAGAGTTTGCCGAAGACATCTTTCTAAACGGCTGTGAAAACTCCTGAACTAGTTGAGCTATGCACAGTTCTCACCCTGGGCTCCTGCTGCTGAAGGGTCTCCCTTTCCTTCCTTCCTTTCTTCTCTTTTTCCCAAAAACCATTCACAGCTGGTCTTATTGGGAAAGCTCGCTTTCCTTAGGATTAGTGGCACTTGCTTTTATTAGGGGATGATTTTAAGAGCTGTAACTTTCGGGAATAACATGGCCTTGGGGGGCATGGAGACAGAGCCTCCGTCCAAGGTTATCGGACACCAGATGCAATAAAAATTGGAAGCCTCCTAGACCCGCCGCTCAGGAATGCTTGCTGGGGACGCAAGAGTAGCCCCACTGAGGTGTGGTTTCTTACCATTACATGGCCTTTGCTTGAAAGAAAACACCAAGGAACAGAGAATGGATCATTAAAACCTGACCTTGCTTTCCATGTGCAGAACCGGGGAGGGGGCTGTTATTTCACGCTGGGGCCGCTTCAACCCCCCAGGAGGCGGGACGGGTGGACGGAGCCGCAGCGCAGACCCGGGAGGCCTAGCGTCACGCCCTCAGCAAACAGACGGTGGGAGGCCCCTGCCCTCCAGTGCCCTCTCCTCACCCTCGTGGAGACCCCCCCGGGTCCCCCCAGCACCTGGCCATGCCCCCGGGACTTGCTCCGGCCACGGATCGCCGCCCTGGAAGGCAGGCCGCAGGCAGCAACCTGGAGGAGAGGGGCCGAGTGGGAACGGGGAGACTGTTCTGGCCCCAACCAGGTCTCCGGGGCCCACCCAATTTGTAAGGACGTTGATTTTTAAGTGACATTTTGGGGGTAGCTCTTTGATCTCACAAGGGAATCTTCACGTAGGGCCCCACTCAATGTGTCAAGACCCCTCCGCCGAGGTGCGGGGTTGTCATGAGCCCGATTTACGGACGGGGACGGGAGGCCGAGAAGGGCGCCGTTGCCCGCTTAACGCAGCCGGGCCTGAGAGCGGCCCGTCCGGCTCTGGGCACACTGGCCCGTCTTGCACACGGTTACCTCGCGCCCGTCGCTCGACGGTGGCCTCAGACCCAGGCGGGTGCAGGCTGGAGCCTCTCGCTGGGTTTACGCAGTGGAGGCCTCCCCAGGTGACCCGCGGAGCAGCCCGGCCGTCAGGGCGACCGACCGAGGACAAGGCCGCGCACGGCCAGGGGAGCGGCTGAGGCGTGCAGGGCCCTGGCAGCAGCGCCGAGGTCTCCGGCCCCCGGGAGTGCGGATCTGTTCCTGTTCCCGTGGAAGCTCCCTCGGCAGGCGCAGCCCGCGGCCCGGACTCTGCCCCGGGGGCGGGGGGTCCACGTCCCCATGGACGCCGCTCGCTGTCCGAGCTTGGGGCAGCCTTCGCAGTGGGTCCCCCGTGGCAGGGCTTCCAAACAGCCGCCAGACCCCACGGCCGCGCCGCCGCCCATCCAGCAGCATCCCCACCGCCCACTCCTCCCCGCAGGCCCATCAGCCCGGGTGCTGGCACCCCTGGGGGCCCCGGGGCCAGGCTGCACCGCGCTGTCCCCCACGGCTGGCGCCGCCCAACGGGGAACATCCCCGGGAATGCGCAGCGGAAGGCCCACGCCCAAGGCTTGACCTTGCCCCGCAGGGACCGTGACAGGCCCTGTGTCCCTGCGGCCTGGGAACCGCGGGCTGAACGCTCAAGGCCTCTCTGCTGCGTGAGGAAGACGTGGCCCCGCAGGCCGGGCCGGGGTGCTGGTGGCCTGGTGGCCTCGGGCAGGATGCGGCCTGGCAGCAGGGGAGGGGACTGACCCTCTGAGGTCCCGCGTGGAGGAGCGGCAGCCCCGCGCCTTCGGCCAGGAAGGGGGTGGCTGGTCATCTCGTGGTTCAGGCGACGTTCTTGTCCTATTTTCTGCTCAGACCTGATGCTGAAAGAGTCGTGTTCCCAGTCCTGACCCATCTGTCTGGTGCTGGCACCGTGTCCCCCCATGGCACGGCCTCAACGGCAGCCCGGTCACCTCTGGGCCACCCAGCAGGCTCATGTGCCCGGCGTGTCGCCCACATGGGGCACAGCCGTGCGCCCCGCCAGTACTGCAGAGGTCCCCGTGGACCCGCCCCGGGGCAGCCCCGCCAGACGCTCCCCACGTGCAGCTCGGCACCGGCCCCATGGGCGTCTCTGCTCCCACACACCTGGCCTGGGGGAGGGACGGGCGACAGAAGTGAGAGATGAGAGCCCTGCGGGTCCCCTCTGCCGCCAGGCCCGCACCCCAACACGGCCTCACCTCCCGACACGGCCGCCTCCCCACAGGCCCCCACCACAGGCTCCGTGTGCACCCCACACAGGCCCTGCGGGGACACTGCCCGCCTCCCCCTGCCTCGGTGTCACCTGTACAAACCCACATCCTCTCTCAGTGGCTCCAGGGGGCCCGGGGGGTCGCCCGGCCATCTGCACCTGCTCTGCCTCCTGAAGCCTCCGCTCTCACGCCTGTAAGCCAGGAGGCTAGTGGCCCCACTGCCGGGACCCCCGCGACACATGTAGGGAGTGACCTGCAGGGCCACGCAGGCAGCCTTCGGGGGAGCACCTGCACCCAGGCCGCGGCCCTGCCACGCTGCGCACCTTCAGTGGGGAGGCGGGCAGCGGGGCCCGAGCTTAGGGGCCACGCCTTCCCTCGCCCGCACCATCGGGCCCCCTGCGCCCTGGGCTCCGGCGCAGTCACTGGCCTTGCTGTGCTCACAGGGCACGGCCAGCAGGGAGTGGCCGTGAGGGCCTGACTGGGGTGGGCATGGGGTGCAGCGAGGACCTCCACACGACATTAGGACGCAGCACAGTTTAAGCACAACTTGAGGAAGTCTCGCTGCAGGCCCCCCACCCCCTCAAAGGACGCGAACGTGCCGATGGACACCAGGCATCCTCCCACGGGCCCCACAGCTCGGGAGGTTCAGGCGCCCGGGAGCGCGGCGAGGGCTCAGCCACTTAGGCGTCTCCTGACTCCAGTTCAGGTCCCGATGGGGCGCCCTGGGTCCTCTCATCAGCCCCCTGCCCAGCTCCCCGCCGACGGCACAGGCCAGGAGGGCCCCCGGGGAGCCAGGGCCACCACTTGGCAGCAGCATCTGGCGTGTCCTCCCCTGCGTGCCCTCCACTCCCCGGGGCCCGGGCCCGACGGGAGGCCGCTCCTTCCTTATGTGCTGAGCGTGGGAATGAAAACGGCCCCTGGGGTGGCCGCAGTGTGTGTGTGTGTGTGTGTGTGTGTGAGACACGGGACGCGGTGGACGTGCTACCACGGGGCACCGAGACGGTGAGGACGTAGGACCTGCCGTGGTCGGGGACCTCCCCAATGCTCCTGAGGTCAGCAAGCCCCTCACTGTGATCCTGTGAAGACGGAGCAGCGACATCAGCCAGGTGGGGGCTGCAGGGTTAGGAGCCGTGTCCGCTGTCCCCCGCGTCGGGCCCTGCTCAGCGCAGAGCCTGCTTCTCCCGCCCTCTGCCTGCCGCTGTCCCGCTTGTACTCGCTCTCTCTGTATCAAACACGTAACATCTTAAAGGAAAAAAAGGACAGACAGACAGACAGACAGACAGAAAGGCAGGTTCTCAGGCCTCACCCTGGCCCTGCTGAGCACAGGCTCTGAGCCAAGCCTAGAAACGCACACTTTAAAGCGCTCTCTGGGGAGAGCCCGGCAGGCTAGGGGTACCCGGCTGACCCCGCGGGCCCCGCGCCCAGGCCCTGCCCCCCGCCCCGGGGCCTTGGAGCTGGTCCTCAGTGGACAAGGCCTGGAGCCAGGCGGGGCCCTAGCAGGCCACCCTTCAGGGGATGGGGGGGGGGCAGCTGGACGTGGTGGGGAGGTCGGAGGCCCACGAGGCCACGGCAGGGACCGCAGGCCACCCTCGCAGGGCGCTGGCAGACGTGCCCAGGGCACATCCCGGCACCTGGGAGACCCGTTTGCCCGCCAAGCGCTGCCCAGGTGTTAGGCGTCTCTCGTGTCTTTTCCACCCGTGACTGAATGCACTAGCAACCCCGTGAGGCGGCGCTACTGCCACGGTACAGAGGAGTAAACCGGGGAACAGAGAGGCTGAGCCCCCCCCCTCCCCGGGAACGCTGAGCCCCCAGGTGGTGGAGCCCGGATTCAGGACTCTGGACTGTTCTGCCCCAGGGGTGGTTCCCGCCGTCAGGAAGCCAGCGGCCCCCCCGAGGAATGCAGGCTCCGACCCGCAGCGGTGCCCACGCGTCCCGAGTTGTCAGCGCCTGTGGCCGACCTGGACGGGGCACCCGGGGGCGCCGAGCAGCTGTGCGTGCAGCCGCGAGGACAGGCCTGCGTTTCCGGAGCTTCTGCAGAGACGCACCTGAAGCTCCGACCCCCTGACCTAGGCGGAGGCGCTCCAGTGCTGAGCCGATCCTGGCCCAAGCCCCTCTGTGTCCCCGGCTGGCACAGCCTCCCTGCCTCCCAGCTGGCCTCCGGGACTCGGCCTCACCCCAGGAAGAGCTCCCCGGTCGCCCCAGCTCCCGCGGCCACACCGCGTTGGCACAGCAGGCGGGCCGACCAGGCCGCTGACGCCTGAGCCCCGTGGCAGCTGCTCTAACCCGCCTGTTCGGCGTCTCTAACCGCACGCCCCCTCCCCCCAGGCCAGACGCTCCCTCGGCCCCTGGGATTCCAAAGGTCGCCTAAGAAATGAAACCTGACCTCACAGCCTCGCAAGCCACTTGGACAACAGGCGTCAAGACCCAAAGTGGGTGTGTGTCCCCTGTTCCTCCTGTTGGTTATTTAGAACAAATTTCCAGGGGCGCCTGGGGGTTCAGCGGTTGAGGCTCAGGTTGTGATCCCGGGTCCCGGGTTCGAGTCCCACATCGGGCTCCCTGCATGGAGCCTGCTTCTCCCTCTGCCTGTGTCTCTGCCTCTCTCTGTGTCTCTAATGAATAAATAAGTAAAATCTTTATTTAAAAAAATGAATAGAATAAATTTTCAAAAGGGCGGAGGTGGGGGGTGGAGCAGGGTAGGGCTCACAAACAAAGATCTTCCGGGCAGGATTAATTAATCATTTAATAAATATTTATTGAATTCCTCCCGTGTGCCGGACACGGTCCTAGATGGTGTGACCAAGGTAAACAAGGTCCCCTGCTCTCCGAGGAACTACATTGTAACTGTGGCAAAAGGCAATAAATACCTACAGAAATGAGAAAAAATAACCTCTTTACAAAATTCTCTGCAGAGAAATAAAATCAGGGTGTGTGGTGGGGAACAACCGGTGGCTGCTCCTGACCAGGGGGTCGGAGGGTCTCCGAGTGTCGGTCAATAAGATGATCTTAAGCTGACCTTCGCCTCCTGACAAGGAGCAGCTGTAGGAGGGTCGGAGAGGGCATTCCAGAGAAAGGCCGTGGTCCGGGACACAGGGGGCCCATCAAAGAACCCGAGGGATGGAGGGATCGAGGGATCAGAAGTTAACTCGGGGGCGGGGCAGGGGTGCGGGGGGCGGATCCCTAGAACACTGTGCTTCCGTAGGCGAGGGTGTAGGCGAGGGTGTGAGACCAGGCAGGTGAGGGAGGCCGGGGGCCACTGAGCTCTTGCAGCTGGTGTCACCAAGTGATGGGGGCTTGAACTAGCAGGGACACGGGCAGCCCCAGGAGAGATTTTGGAGGCAAGACAAGGGGTGTGGAGGGAATGGGGGCGGGGAAATCGGGGATGCTTCAGTCCCCGACTTAGGCTACAGGTGCCAGGACACGCAGGGAAGGTGGGAGGAGATACAGATGTGCCAAGTGGGAAGGCAGGGCCTGATGGCTTGAGCTGTGCCCCCCCAGGAGCCTCCCCCCAGCCCCGCAGAATGTGACCTGCTTGGGAAATAAGGTGATCGCAGGTGGAATCGGTCAGGGCAAGGGAAGGCCGCAGCAGGGGCGGCCCTCACTCCGACGGGGCCGTGTCCTTGTAAGGGGACGGAGATGCCCACGCAGACACTCGAGGGAGCGCAGCCCACGGTGATGCTGATGTGTGAGCGACTGGGGGGGCACAGGGGGGCACCCACAGGAGGGTGCGGGAAGTGGGGCGCAGAGCCCAGGGGCGCCGGGCCCGGCCACGCAGACGCGAGGAGTGCTGCAGGTCCCGCAGGGGCAGCAGGCAATGGTGGTCGTCTGCTCTGACCGCGGCGGGGACAGTGGCCCGCGGGCCGCCAGACGGGGACGACATCAGCGTGGAAGAGAATCAGGCCAGGACTGCTTCCCGGAGGCGCAGGCCTCTGCCAGGTAGGCCGAGGGTTTTCCGGGAAGAGAAAGCAAGGCCGGGGTCCTGCGTGCTCTCCCTCCTGGCCAGTTAACGGCTCACGGCCCAGGGAGTGAAGCTCCCGGCCCGCTGGCCCACCCGCCCGGCCGCCCAGGCTCCGCTCCGCCTCCCTTGCTCCAGGCCCACGAGCCGAGGGGCGCGGGCACAGGCCACGGGCCGCCCTGGACGCCGCTCCCGGGCAAGGCTTCCCTCGGGCTCCTCCGAGGCGGCCTCCCCGCTGCCACCGCCTGACTCAGTCTCCCCGTCTGTAGAGCCGCCGTGCCCTGGGTGGGGAGGACGGAGCCCGGCAGAGGGCCCGGGCCAGGCTCCCAGCCAAGGAAAATTCTAGTGGAAAAACGAAGACAGGATTCCAGGTTTATGAGTCCCAGACGCTGAAAAACAAAACTGCTGAGTTGTCTCCTGAGTTAGGAAAACAGCTCCGCCGCCCTGACGGTTCCAGGAAACTGTGAAGGCTCCGGTCGAGGCCGGCGGGGTGCGGGGGTGCCCGGGTGTGGGGGGGGTGCATCCTGCGGGACCTAGTGCTCGGGCGAGGCCGGGCGGGGAATGCCCCTCGGACAAAGCAGGGCTGCGGGGGAGCAGGCACAGGGGCTGGGACGGGCGCCCGGCTTAGGGGGCACCGTGCTGGGGCCTCGGCGGGAAGGTCCTCAGAGGGCGCAGGGGCGGTGGCCTTGTCCCTGCCGTGGTGGCCATCCCTGCCATGGTGGCCCTGTGTCTGGCCATGGTGGCCCTGTCCCCAGCCATGCTGTCCCTGTCCCCGGCTGTGCTGTGCACCCGGTGCCCCGCAGGGTAAGCCCAGCCGCCCCATGTCACCTGCCCCGGCCCACAGACACCCACTCAGCGGCTTTGCCTTCTGGCTCGCGGAGCGCTCTCAAAATCAAGAGCTTCCACCTACAAATCCAGATTGCCAGCTTCCCTCCGACCCCTAGACGAGGCGGCCGTGGGCGCGCGTGTGCGTGAGTGTGCCCTCCTGGGTCCCTGCTTCCCAGGATGTGTCCTTCCCAGTGGGTCTGTCCTCGGAGGGCCCCGGCGGTGGGGGGCTGGGGGCACACACGGTCTCCGTGGAAGGAGAAGCGGGATGGGGACAGGCCGGTGCCAGGCCCGCCGTCCGCAGCCCCGGTCCCGTCACTGGAGGGGCAGCGGGGACACGGGCCCTGCCCCAGGCTCCGGCTGCACAGCTGGACGCTGGTCACCAGACATGCACCGAGGACGGGGCCGGGCGGCTTTCCTTGTCTGTTTGATTTTGCATTTCAGACGTGCCTCCATCACAGCCCCCGAGGGACTCAGGCTGCTCCTCTCAGGAGGTGTTACCTAGGGGCCCGCCTTCAGCTCAGGTCATGGTCCCGGGGTCCGGGATCGAGTCCCACGTGGGCTCCTGCTCAGCGGGGTCCCTGCCTCTCCCTCTCCCCGCTGTTTGTGCGCTCGCTCGCTCTCTCTCTGGCGAATAAGTAAAATCTTTTTTAAAAAAGTGTCACTGAATGTGTAGACTGTGGTTCTTTTCAAAAGGAGCCAGGGGGGCGCGTGGCTGGCTCAGTCGGTAGAGCCCGCAGCCCTTGGGGTAGGGATTGCGGCTTGTGTGCAGGAGAACTTTTAGAAAGAAATCACTGATAAAGGGGATCCCTGGGTGGCGCAGTGGTTTGGCGCTTGCCTTTGGCCCAGGGCACAATCCTGGAGACCCGGGATTGAATCCCACATCAGGCTCCCGGTGCATGGAGCCTGTTTCTCCCTCTGGCTATGTCTCTGCCTCTCTCTCTGTCTCTCTGTGACTATCATAAATAAATAAAAATTTTAAAAAAAATTTAGAAAGAAATCAGTGATAAAATAAAAGAGGCAAAGAGGCTCACGGTATAAGCTAAAAATGTATTTGGTGAAATGCCGGTGGGGAGCCCGCAGGAGTGGCAGGTAGGCCTGTCTTCCCACTACCCCCGAGCCCTCCAGAGCGCACGTCGGTCCCGCGTCGCAGGAATCTGCTAGGCCCCCTTTCTGTACCACAGGCCGGTGGGCACAAGGGGCCACACAGAGGAGCACGCCCTGTTCCCAGGCCTGGAGACGCAGCCCAGGAGAAGTGGGCGCAGGGACAAGAAGGGACGGGGTGTCATAGAGACATCGTGGGCCCTGGGCCGAGAGGAAGCCCCTCCGGACCTGCGACTTTCGGGGTCAGCTCATTCCCCGCCCCCCGGGCCCGCATCCTCACTTTCGTAAAGTAAGGTCAGAAGCGAGAAGCCTTACAGAGCCCACCCCCCGCAGGGCATCCCCCCACGCCAGCGAGCTGCAGCCCTGGCCCCGCTCTTGCTCCCTCCCCACCGTCTCGCTTGAGGTCTTGGCTTGTGCTGGACGCTCAACTGGCTGGAGCTCTGGAAGCAAGTCCTCAGAGGAGGCTTCCACATTGCTCACTCTTAAAAAGAAAAGTCTGGAGTCCAAAAAGAGGAGGCATCAGGTGGAAGCTTCCAGCATCCGTGACGGGGGTCCTGGTCCGGGGGACGCAGCCCCTAGACGGGCGGGAGAGTTCACCTGCCTCCAGCCCAGGGCTCCAGGGCTCAGGGGCCTGCCCCGACTGCACCCCCGTCACAGAGGGAACCCCCCACCCCCCGCCGCTCCGATCCCGAAGCAAAGCGCTCCCCACTCCCGGGGTTTTTCTCTCAGGCTGAGTCCTGGGGACGGAGCAAGATGAAGGCCACAGGCAGCGCCCCCGCCTGCTGCGCGGACACCAGCTGTTCGCGGTCGCCCCGGGCACCTGTCTCCGGTCGTGCGTGCGCGGAGAGCAACGGTTCTGCAGCGGAGCAAGGCCTCGAGACCCGGGGGTCCACCTGGCGGGGAGAGCACCGAGGAAGGGACTTCTCGGGGTAACAGCGGTCCTTCCGGGCGGGGGACAGAGGTGACAGAAAGGGCAAAGAGAAGGGTAGGGCGACGAGCTCGCGCTCCTGGGCCCCAACCGCGTCACCATTCCCAAGTGTCATCGGCGCCTTTACCATTAACTGGAATCCCCGTTGTGGTTGCAAAGCGGCCAGTCCCAAGCTGATGGGGAAAGCCCAGGGACATCTCTGAGGCCGACGATTCTAGAGCCACTCGGTTCCTTACCTTAAAATCTGAGAAATTGTGGAGACGGAAGATTAGCAGACGTAGAAACGCCCTTCCACGAGCAACCCGACTTCTTCCCTAGTTTTGTTAGGACGCATCTGGCTCTTCAGCCCTAAGAAAGGCGACGCACAGGCGACGGCAGGGACGCTTCCCTTAGGTGCAGGTGTTCACGGATCGTGTCCTGCGGGCTGGTGGCCTGAACAGGGCCGACGCCCGCGCCTGTGCCAAGCCAGGGAAACGACGAGCGGGCGCCGCCAACTCTGCTCCACTGGCTTTAAGTCACCTAATTTCCTATATTCCCTAGAAGGCAAGTGGGGCAGAAAGAAAAAAACCTTGTAAACAGGCCAGTCATTACAGGTGCATTAGGACCGGAGGTGGGGGCGCCTGGGGGGGGGCTCAGGGCGTGACCCCGGGGTCCCAGGGTGGAGTCCGCGCCCTCCCTGCCCAGCGGGACCTGCTTCTCCCTCTCCCTCCGCTGCTCCCCCTGCCTGTGCGCTGGCTCTCTCTCTCTCTAATCAATAAATACAATCTTTTAAAATGATTTTTTTTTAAAGGAAGCAAAATAGAGGTTAACAGAAGGAAACATGGGACATTTTATTTTTTTTTTTTTTTTTTTTTTTTTTTTTTAATTTTTATTTATTTATGATAGTCACAGAGAGAGAGAGAGAGAGGCAGAGAGACACAGGCAGAGGGAGAAGCAGGCTCCATGCACCGGGAGCCCGATGTGGGATTCAATCCCGGGTCTCCAGGATCGCGCCCTGGGCCAAAGGCAGGCGCCAAACCGCTGCGCCACCCAGGGATCCCCACATGGGACATTTTAAATCATGACCGCCAAGTAGGGCAAAGAGGGCGTGCGGCGCAGGCTGCCGTTCTCACGAGACTATTTGGCGCCAAGGCTCACCTTGTGGCCGCGGTCACCTGTGCGCAGGTACCCGGAGACGCCCCGAATGCGGACGGAAGAGGCCAGTGTGACGGACTCTCCTGGATGACCGCCGGTGGCCCCCGTCTCACCGGACCTCCTGGCCCGGGACCGGCAGCCATCAGAGACCGGGGTGAAGCTCCCAGGGAAGCTGCTCGCTAACTGGCTTGCTCTGTTCCGTTTTGAAGATGGATTTATTTATTTATTTATTTATTTATTTATTTGAGAGAGAGAGAGAGAGAGAATATGAACGGGAGGAGAAGGGGGCGGGAGAGAGAATCCTCCAGGCGACTTCCCACCGAGCGCGGAGCCGACCCGGGGCTCCCTCCTCACACCCGAGATCAAGGCCCGAGCAGGCATCAAGAGCCAGAGCCCAAAGGGGAGCCCCCAGGGCCCCCCAGCTGTTTCCACCAACACAAGCTGCGACACACGAAGCTGCCGGCAATGAAAAGAAGGAACGCGGGGGCCAAGCTGGGAGCACGCGGTATGTATAAGGGCCACGTCTGGGCCCCACACTTCGGGGCGGGACTGCGCTCGGGGGCGCCCCGGGGCTCCAGGAGGCCGTGATGGGCCCGGGCCTGTCGGCCTCAGGTCCCAGCCGTGACCCGGCCATGGCCTGCGGCCTAACACATGGAGACGTCCCGGCAGCGTGGCCAACCCGGCCGTCCGCCCGCTGCCCCAGGACAGACCTCTCCTTCCCCGCGTGCACCCAGTGGCTAACTCCGCCCGCTCAAGACGACAGCCACCTGGCTCTTGTGGAAGAAACGTGGAGCGCTGAGGGGCAGGGGAGCGGGCTCCGCCGCCAGGTAGCCCCCATCAGCCACCTGTACCCCGGCCACATCTGGAAACTGGAAGTGATGCTGCGCAGAGGACGCAGGCGTCCGCTCCGCTCCATTCCCATTTCCACGGGGGCCACCTGGACGCTTCCGCAGGCTGCAGTGGGATCCCGCCTCCGCCCCGAGCCCTAGTGACCCAGCCCGCAGTGACCCCTCCGCCCGGCCCACCGCAGCCTGAGCCGCAGCACCCGCGAAGGTGCAGCCCTACAGTGAACACAAAGTCTGAAAACCCTCACGCGCGCGTCCTATGATCTGTACGGTCATTCTCCTCTGCCCCAAAAATCAATCAAGTGTGGTTTCATGGACTATTACTTGAGCACTCATTCATTCATCTTCCAACTCCTCCTTCCCCCAAACTACTGGCTTAGAGCTGAGGAAAAACAAACAGCAGTCGGACTCCTAGTCCAGTGCTCACTCCAATATGTAAGGACATCCTCCGGCATTTCACTGCAGGTTTTCAGATGGGGGCGGTGAGAAGGAAGACACCTCCCTTCCTCCTGGCACCACGTTGTCGGGGCTTTGTCAGTTTTCACCAATTTTCTGTTCTCCATCTTAGAAGGGATGAATACTCTCTGCTCTACGGGCCCCTGGGGGCTCAGGTCATGATCTGAGGGTCCTGGGGTCCAGCCCCACATCGTGTCCGGCTTCCTGCTCAGTGGGGAGCCTGCTTCTCCCTCTCCCTCTGCGCTCCCCCTGCTTGTTCTCTCTCTCTCTCTCTCTCTCTCTCTCTCTCTCAAATGAATAGAATCTTTAAAAAAAAAAAAGATCTCAGCTCTAGGAACAGGCCAGGCCAGGAGGGGTCAGCTTAGGGGCCTGTCGCCTGTGCTCTACCTGCAGAGCACCCAGAGTCCCTCCGGTCACTCAGTACCCAGCACCTTTCAGGAGCCACAAGCTCAAAGGCCGCGAGACGAGGCGGGCACTTCAATGCCAAGAGCCTGGCGGCTGGAGGGTGGAGGTCGGAGCCTCGGTCCTCTGCGGGCCCAGCAGATGGGATGTGCGAGGCGCTGCTGGGACCCCCCCTACTTCCCTGTTCCTGAGTCACAGCCTCCCGCTCAGACCACCGGATCGGAGGGCTGAGCAGGATGAACTACATTTCTTTTTAAACTTATTTTTAGAAAAAAAAAAAAATTCTCTGCTGGGTAGAGATGAGTCTCCCTCCAAAAGGTCTCGATTCTGTTCTGAGTCAGGTTCAGCCTCACGGGCTGGGCTTTCCATTTCTTCAGCCTCGCTGGTCCCTGAGCCCTCAAAGGTCCTCTGGTGATGCCCCCTCGATTTCAAGAGCCCCCCAAAACAAGCCAAATGACCACAGATAAGTTTTTGGTACTTTCCAAAATTAAACTATTTCCCTTGGTAAATTTCCACCAAATGAGCTCACGAATTTGAAAACAGGAAGTGACACATGAAGAGAGTGAGGTGGGGTGGCCGCTCACTTGCACTGCTCCGTCTCCGGGCGGGAGGGCAGGGTGCTTGGGACCAGAGATGGCTCCACAGGCCCCAAATCTTCCGTGGGTACCGCCAAGAATCTGTGAATTTTTAAACCAGAGACTCCAAATCCGATGCTTTTCTCTTAGATTGAAAGACCCAGCAGAGCCCACGGAGGGTCCCCTTCCCACCTGGTGCCAGCGTGGGAGCCCGGGAGCCCCTCTTGCCTGTAGGCAGGGGTGGCCCCCAGGTAGGCCCGGCTCCGCCCGGGGCAGGAGGCTGCCCACCTCTCAGGTTAAGAAGCCAAAGCTGAAGAGAAAGAGCCCAGGCCCCAAGTCCAGCAGAGAGAGAGACAGAGACAGAGACAGCGAGAGACAGAGGAGAGGGAGGGGGAGGGAGGGGGGAGAGGGAGGGAGAAGGGGGGAGAGGGAGGGGGGAGAGGGGAGAGGGAGGGGGGAGAGGGAAGGAGGGGGAGGGAGGGGGAGGGAGGGGGAGGGAGGGGGAGGAGGCAGGGGATGCAAGGGACGGCCCCTGGGAAGCAGAACAAGGAACCCGCAGGAGCCTCACCGCCCCCCCCTGCCCCAGCCCCCCCCACCCCTGCCCCAGCCCCGCCCCCCGCAGATCCGCAGAGATAAAGGCCGTTGGCAGGTTTCAAACAAAAATTCTCAGGCAAGGCTAAGCTCCACAGCCGCTTTGGCGGGTGTAGACAGGGTCCGGGGAATCGGCCTGTGGCCTCCCGAGGAGGAGGAGGACAGGGCCGCCCCCACCAGGAAGCCCTCGGGAGCCGCGCGCCCATCCCAGGCGGGCTGCGGGGTCGGGGTCGGGTCGGGGTCGGGGTCGGGGCGGGGTCGGGGTCGGCGAGCCCCGCCTGGCGCCACGCGAGGCACCGCCCGCGGCCTCAGTTTCCCCGGCGGGAAGCGCTCGCCCCGCCCCCGCCTCCCGCTTCCGCCTCCCGGGCCGCGTCCCCGCCCCACGCCCCACCGGAAGCTCCGCGGGCCGCGGGGAGACGAGGCTGGAGGCCCTGCACCCGCCCCTGCACCCGCCCCCTGCACCCGCCCCTGCACCCGCCCCCTGCACCCGCCCCTGCACCCGCCCCTGCACCCGCCCCCGCCCCGCCGGACGCCCAGCCCCCGCTCGCCGGCCTCGCCAGGTGCCAGGTGCGCAGCCCGCCCCGCCCCAGCCCTTGCCGCGGGAGGCGGCAGCCCGGGCCCGTCCCCCACCCTCCACCCGCCACGGAGAGGGACGCACCTGCCCCCTGCTTCACCTGCTGCCCCTGCCGCCCCTGCTGCACCTGCTGCCCCTCCTGACCTGCCGCCCCTGCTGCCCCCCCTGCACCTGCTGCCCCTCCTGCACCTGCTGCCCCTCCTGCACCTGCCGCACCTGCCGCCCCTGCTGCACCTGCTGCCCCTCCTGACCTGCCGCACCTGCTGCCCCTCCTGCACCTGCTGCCCCCGCTGCACCTGCTGCCCCTCCTGCACCTGCTGCACCTGCCACCCCTGCTGCACCTGCTGCCCCTGCTGCCCCCACTGCACCTGTTGCCCCTCCTGCACCTGCTGCCCCCGCTGCACCTGCTGCCCCTCCTGCACCTGCTGCACCTGCCGCCCCTGCTGCACCTGCTGCCCCTGCTGCCCCCGCTGCACCTGTTGCCCCTCCTGCACCTGCTGCCCCGCTGCACCTGCTGCCCCCGCTGCACCTGCTGCCCCTCCTGCACCTGCCGCACCTGCTGCCCCTCCTGCACCTGCTGCCCCTGCCGCACCTGCTGCCCCTGCTGCCCCCGCTGCACTTGCCACACCTGCTGCCCCTGCCACCCCTCTGCCCCTCCTGCACCTGCTGCCCCTACTGCTCCTCCTACACCTGCCCCCCCGCTGCACCTGCTGCATCTGCTGCCACTGCTGCCTCTGCCAGCCCTTTTGCCCCTCCTGCACCTGCCGCCCCTGCTGCACCTGGCTCCCCTCCTGCACCTGCCCTGCTGCTGCACCTGCTGCACCTACTGCCCCTCCTGCACCTGCTGCCCCTGCCGCCCCTGCTGCTCCTGCGGCCCTTTTGCCTCTCCTGCACCTGCTGCCCCTACTACCCCTGCCACACCTGCCTCACCTGCTGCCCCTGTGGCCCCTGCCGCCCCTGCTGCATCTGCCTCACCTGCTGCACCTGCTGCCCCTACTGCCCCTGCTGCCGTGGCGCCAGGGGTGGGGGGATGCACCGCAGGGACGGGGCTTGGGTGCCCAGATAGGCCATCAAGCGGGGGCGGGCGGGACAGGCGGTGCTCACACCGGGATGCATAGGGTCACCAAGCTGGGCACCCAACCCCATTCCATGGGCAGACCACCAAGACTCCCCCCAGGTGCACTGCAAAGGTCACATGGATGGATGGGACCAGTGGGGTCCTCACGGGACACTCCAAACTTGGGGATCTGCGCAGTGGCAGGACCGGGGGAGGCTCAGAGAAGAAGAGAAGGGGGTCGGGAGGAAGAGGAGCCAGAGGTGGGGGCGGGGGGCACATGCAGGGCTGCAGAAGCCAAGGAGGGCAGGGAGTTTGAAGGTGAGGCCAGAATGGTGTCAGGTGCTGGGGGGGGGCCCGGGCGGTCCCTGAGGAGATGGTTCCAGAGGTTCAAGTGAGGAGCTCTCTGTGTAGACAGCCCTTTCTACAAGTCCCCTTAAAGCGTGGAGACAGTGTAGATGCCAGAGAGGACTTTGGGGTGAGGGCCCAGGGCGTTTTAACACAGAATGTGGTGGGAGCCCAGGCCCTGGGCAGGAGCCCCGTGCTGCCTGCGAGACCTTGGGCAAGTCCCTTCACCGGTGTGCCTCAGCCCCTGATCTATAAAGTGGGGGTGATGGTGACACTCCCTGCCTCATGGGGGTCACACGAAGACTAGGGGAGGGGTTAAGAGTACATGACCCGGTGCTGGAATGCCACCTGCCATTTCTCACTCTCATTATTGGGACAGCTGGGCGTCTCTCCATGCCGACAGGGAGGACCTGGTAGGGGGACGCCGGGCCCAGGGGGGCCAGGGCCCAGGAAGCAAGGGCCCCAGGGCTCAGACAGAGAGATGGGTGCGCACCTGTGCCAGACGGAGGGAGAGGGAACTGGTGGGGGTGCAGGGACGCGCAGCTTGGGGCTGGGGCTGAGAGGGTGCCCCTCTGGGAAGAGCTCTGGGAAGAGCTCCAGGAGGCCCCAAGGTCGTTTGCTGCGGGTGGCCCGCCAAGGTGGTGCGCCAATGCGCAGCTGCAGGGGGAGGCGCCGTGTCCTCTTTGCCGCACCGGGTAAGGGGGACAGTCGAATTCTTCTAGGGTCAGAGGACGGCTGAGCTGCCCCGACCCCTTGAGGCAGATACGGACGATGGCCATGGAGACCTCCCATCCTGGTCCTGAGGAGCGGGGCCGCAAACCCTGGCATGCAACGCCTCGGCCTCCCAGCACCCCAGGGCAATGCCCCCCATGGCAGGCCACCTGCATTCCCTGGGTCCCCACGACTGTCAGACCAAGTGACACATTCCTATCCTGCCCCACTTTGCAGGTGCAAGGACAAGGTCCAGAGGAGTTAGAGCAGGCCCAGGACCCCCAGCCGGTAAGCGGAGGATGGGGACCTGCGTGGGTGGGTCCGGCCTCAAAGGCCAGGCCTCGAAACCACGGGGACGTTTGTGGAATCCGGCGGGATCGGGAGGCGCAGGGGGATCTCCTGCCCGCAGGGTGCTGGCAGGGAGGCTCTGCAAGCCCACGGTGGCCTTGGCCTCCACCATGCACCCCGAGAACCAGCCCGGCTTCCTCGCACCTGCGGCTCAGGCCGCCCGGCCCAGCCTCTGGGCCCATCGCTCTGGGCCCCGCACCCCTGCCCTGCCGTCAGCCCCCGCCAGGCTGCCCAGAGGAGCAGAAGGACGTAGCCCACGCGCGGGGGACCCGCCGGCCACCATCCCTGTGGCCTGCGTCCTCCTGGCTCCTGTTTACCTAGAGCTTTGTTCTTGGAGCCTGACGTGCAGGGACGTGCCCCAAGTATGCGGCCCCCTGTGACTTCCTGAGGGGAAGTGGGGAGGGCGCTGGGCACATCCTGCTCCCAGAGGAGGGGAGGCCGGTGTCGTCACTGGGAGGGCCGGGGAGGGCCGGGGAGGGCCGGGGAGGGCTGTCGGGGGTTTTCTTAGAGCCTGCGCAGCCGGGAGCCGTGGGGCGGGGAGCGTGGGCCAAGCGGCTTTCACCTGAGATGCGCTCTGGGCCCTGCCTGCGAGCCCTGGGGATTTCCGCGCGGGGAGCTCCCCCACAGTTCTCCTGGGGTCCCGGGCTCAGACCAGTCGCAGCTGTGTCCCCAGGGAGGAGGGGGGCCCTCCCGGCAGCCAAGGTGCTCGGCCGGGAACTCGGATTGCAGTTCCTGAAAATCCGAGGCTCAGTTCTTTTTCTCTCGCTCTTGTTTTCCTTCTCCCTCACTTGAAAGCACGACGGACCTCCCGAAGCGCCTGCCACCACCCAGGGGATTTCTTGCACCGCAGCGGGTAATTCCTGCCCCGTCCCCGCGGTGACTCAGCCGTGACGTGGAGCCACGGGCGGCAAGAGGACCGGGCGCCAGACCCCGCGGCACACAGGCGCCTCGCGGCTCGGCCCACGCTGCCCGGGCTGCCGTCCCCACGGCCCCAGGATGGCCTCCGGCTCGGCCAGCAGCCCCCGCCCGGCGCCCGACGAGAACGAGTTTCCCTTTGGGTGCCCCCCCGTCGCCTGCCAGGAGCCGGCAGAGCCCAGGGCCCTCCGCTGTGCCGCCTGTCTCCCCGAGAACGTGAGGTGAGGGGCCAGGGAGCAAGGGGGGGCCGGGGCCAGGGCAGGGCCCCCGAGGGCGCCGGGGGCAGGTGGCCTCACCTGTCGGCGCCTGCGGCCGTGGCCCTACAGGACGGCGGGCACGGCAGCCGTGGAGGGTGTTGGGCCCCAGCAGCGGGGGCCGGGTGCCGAGGGCCTCTGCGCCCCGTGGGGCCGTCTACTGACCTGCGGCCCGGGGCACAGCGCCCGGCGTCTTCGGGCCTCGGGGTCTTTCGCTGTGAGCCGCCTCCGCCGCCCTCGTGCCCCCGACGGCAGCTGCGGGCAAGTTCCTCTAACGGGTGCGGCCCCCTGGTCAGCGCGCGGCTCCTTCCACGCGCCGCCCGGTGCTGTTTGCCGCGACTCCCCCCAGGGGGCTCCAGCCGCATGCGCCGACAGGGGTCCACACCCCTCCACTGCTCGACAACGTGTCAGGTTGCGTGCGTCTGTGCGCAAACACCTGTTTATACGGAACATACACCCTACGTCCGTCCAAGATGCAGTGTGCGCCGCGCGTGTCGTATGGAACATGTAAAAGCACGTGTGTGCGTGTGTTTGCGACACATGACTCAGGGAGGTGACGGTAATACGAGCATCAGTCTGGAGCAACTATCAGGCACCTACTGTGTGCTAAGCACTGTCCCCTTGATCTTCGGAGGAGCCTGGAGGGGTGGCCCTGTACTGCCGTGGCCCTAGATGGACGACGCGGCCTGGGGAGAGGCTGGGTCAGCCTGCCCGGGTCACGTTCCTGCCACCTGTGCTGCTAAAGCCCCGTGGCCCCACCGTGAGCTTCATCTGGGGGCTTTACGGAGTAAGACGGTGGGAAAACGGAATCAGGAAGGCTCCAGAAGGTCGAGTGCTGTGATGGGGGAGGCTGTGCAGAGGGGGGAGGATGTGGCTGTGGGAAAGCCAGGTGGGGAGGCCGGGAGCAAAGGCCGACTGTATGTCGCTCGGGGTTCACCACAGGCTCTCGTGGTGGCTCTCTTGGCCTCCCCCCATTCCTCCAAAACGGGGCGGGCGGGGACAGGCACCGACTGGGGTGTCGGGGATCCAGGCCTAAGGCCCGAAGAGCTCGGCTCCTGACTCTGTCTGCACCGGGCCCACCCAACATCCCCGGGGCCTTCTTTCTTCCCATCTAAGATGGGCCTGACCAGTGGTTCCCACCGACAGATGCTCCCTCTGATGGGTGCTCGCTGTGACAGATGCTCCCTGTGACGAGTGCTCCCTCTTGTGGGTGCTCCCTGTGACGGGTGCTCCCTCTGACATGTGCCTCCCTCTGATGGGTGCTCCCACTGACTGGTGCTCCTGCAAACGGGTGCTTCTGCCGATGGGTGCTCCCTCTGATAAATGCTCCCTTTCATAAGGGCTCCCTCTGATGGGTGGCTCCCTGTGATGGGTGCTCCCTGTAACAGGTGCTCCCTCTGACGGATGCTCCCTCTGATGGGTGGCTCCCACCGATAGGTGCTCCCTCTGACATGTGGCTCCCTCTGACGGGTGCTCCCTGTGGCGAGTGCTCCCCTGACAGGTGCTCCCGCCGACAGGTGGCCATCCCGTGGGTCGGCATCACTTGAGAGCGTTCTGACAGCATGTGGGTCCCGGCGTCACCCGCTCAGAGTCTGACCCGCACTCCTGGTGAAGAGCCTTGGGTCACTTGCTCTCGGAGGCTCCTTCTTGCTCTAATGGCCTGTGGTCACCTGTAGTCGCTGGAGATGCGAGACCCCAGGCCAAGCAGAGTGGCCGAGAGGGCACACGCAGCCACGTGTCCACAGTCCCTTACCCGAGGCCCTGGGTCACATGTATTTGGGAATCCAGAGTTCTTCGGGTTTTCAGAAAGCAGGTCAGCGGGGTAGGACGTCCTCGGCCCGGTGGGCGTCGGGCTGCGCCTGTGATCAAGCGCGCTCTGGTGTCTGAACCCGACAGCCTTGCGGGGACGGGGGGGTGAGTCGGGGATGACACCCCGCCGCCCCAGGTCAGGCGGCTGCCGGCCAGGCCCCGGGGAGCCGGCACAGGGCGGTGAGCCTGCGGCCCGCTGGCAGCCCGTGAACGTGGCGGCGTGTGTTCCCGTGTCCCCAGGAGCGGCGAGGACCGGATCTGCCCAAAGTGCCAGGGGGACGACCCGCAGTCTGGAAGCCCGGGCAGCCCACTGTCGCAGGAGAAGGTACGTGGCGGGGAAGGGCGCTGGGCAGGGCGCTGGGCGTGCGGAGGTGAGCACCCTGAAGCCCCCGCAGGCTCCCGCCTCTAGTCTAGGGTGGGGCGGGGCGGGTCCCTAGGCGGCAAGGTGACCCACCGGGGAGGACACGGTGCACCCAGCCTGCGGGCCAGGTGAAGAATTAATGGCTTTTATATTCTAACTGGTTTTAACAACTCAAAAGAGTGGCATTTGGTGACATGAAGACCTTATGCGGTTCAGACTTCTGGTCCTCAGTGCCGAGCCGGTCGTTTCCGTGTTGGGCTCGGCTGCTTGCGCCGCCCCGGCACAGGTGGGTGGGTGACGGGTGCCACCTGGGGACCTGGCCGGCCATCCTGCCCCCGCCCGCCCCCCCACGGGGAGGCCGCGGTCCCCCCCCCCAGCCTCGGCCGGGCTGTGCTTGTAGGAACAAGAGCCGCCGTGCGGTGTGAGCCCCCGGGGGGAGCACGCTCCGGATCCCTGAGTCCAGACGGGGCGTGTGGCCCTGGACCCGCGGCCCGTGAAGCTCCCACGTGCCAACCCGGGCCGGGCCGCTCCCGCCAGCCGGTGACCAAGTGAGACAAGCAAGGAAATCGCAGTGAGACTCTTGGAGGACCGACGCCTTCCGTTCGTAGAGGGAGCCCTTGTCCAGGATCCGTCCTCCCCGGACTGCGTCTCCACGCAAATGGAATGGTGGCGGCGGGAGGTGACGGGGTTAATGAGAAAGTCTTCACTTGGTACAATTTTTAAAACGCAATGTGCACGTCAATCTTCCAATTAAAAAAAAGAACAAACGTGCGTGGGCCGAGGCAGTGAGAGGCCGCAGTGGTCCGCGGACGACCCTGCACCCGCCGGGGAGTCTCTGCCGGGGTCTCCCCTCCGGCCGCCGTCACCCGCGGGAAGCCCCTGCTGCCCGCAGCCCACACGCACTCCCACCCGAGACCACGGCCCAGCGTCGGAGCCCGATGCCCGCGCCCAGATGGCGCTCCTGCCGCCAAGTGACGAGCCAGGTGGGCGCTGCAGGGCCACCCCGGGACCCGCGCCGGCCAGGTGACCGCCGTGGATGGCCAGGTGGAAGCCGGAGGCCACAAGTCCTGGCGCCTTCCTGTCCCTTCCCGTCAGAGAGCAGAGGGACCCGCATCTCAGCAGCCCGTCCCCTGCCCCCACGGGAGGAAGGCTGAGCCCGCGGAGCCCTCGGGCCTGCACCAGGTCAGAGCCCGTGCGAGGCCCAGGCTGCCGGCAGGCGTCTCGGGCCCGGGAGCCCAGCGGGAGGCGTCAGCACCTGCCCAGGGAGGCCGCCGCCACCTCCCAGGGCCCCTGCCCGCTCCAGCGCTCCGGGACCGTTTCCACTCTGTCGTGTTTCTTCCTCTTTAACAAAATCAATACGTGTTCATCGTACGAATCTCCGGTCTGAGACGTGAGAGACCTTTCGATGCCGTAATCCAGTGGCTTTAAGTCTTCATCCTTGTGAACGTGAAACCAGAACCCGTGCTCTAAGGGGGGAGCCTGGCACCCGCCCCCTCCTGCCGCCCCCACCCTGCGGGCTCTGGGGGCTCCGGGGTCATGCAGGGCACAGGCTGCCGCTTGCTCCTTATGCCAGGGGCCTCCGATGGGAGAATGATGGACGCCGATGGGCTTCGGGGGGCCTGGGTGCTGCCTACGGGGGCCTCTGGGGCACCGGCAGCTGCAGACCTCCTGCCCCGGCTTCCTGGCCCGGGGTGAGGCTCACGCACAGGTGGTCTCCACCTGCACAGAGCCACAGACTGGGAAGACCAGAAGCTTCTCTGCCTCCTGACCCCGAAGGGAACTTGGGGGCTTTGACCAAAGGAAAGTCGCGGATGAGAAGTCAATGCTCTGCGTACGTGGTCGTTCTGAAGTCTGTGGGTGCAGGAGAGCCTGGGAAATGGGGTGCGGGGTGGCCAGGGACCGGCCGAGGTAACCCGGCGCCCAGCCTGTGAACAGCACCCAGGCCAGGTGCTTCTTAGGGGGTCCTCGTCCTCTGACCGCATCGGCCTAGTGTCTGTCCCACAAGTGCTCCAGCCGTGGGCTCGGCGCTAACGCAAGGCCCAGAGGTTAAAGGGTCACTGCGACCTGGTTGGCGGCCCGGTTCCGGTCCTCCACGGCCTGCCACGGCCTGCCACGGCCTGCCACCGCCCACCACCACCTGCCACCACCTGTCACAGCCTGCCACGACCCGCCACAGCCCACCCCAACCTGCCCAAGGATGGGACAGCGAAATAAGGAACAGCGGGTGTCTGGGAAAGGCGTTCAGGTCTGTGTCCCGGCGAGCCTGGGGAGAGGACGGCTTCTCCCACTCTCTGGCCTCGGACGGCCCTGCAGAAGCCCGCAGCTGGCACGTGATGCTGTGACTTACGCTGGGCCACGGGCCTGTGACCTCCTCCGCCCAGGGCGCCCCTGACTCTCGCTCCGTGTCCAGTTTGTACGGCGCCCACGTGTGTTTCCCTCCGTGTTTCCGTCGGCCGCCGCCCGCCGCCCCTCGAAGCAGGCCTGCCTCCGTGGAAGGACGCCGCCCGTGTTCCTCTGGGCCCCGTCCCAGTCTCCCTCGTTGGCGACAGCCGTGCGCCCCGTGTACCGGTGTCCCTGGAAGCGTGATGCCTGCGGATGACCCCGGGCCCTTCTGGCCTCGCCAGTTGCCTCGGTAGCTTCACGGCCCTGTGACGCGCGGTGTCACGGGTGGGGCGATAGCCCACGTCTCCCAGTTTGCAGGTGACATACTGAGGCCCGGGGAGCAGGTGCGCGTGGACCAAGGTCCCATCACAGCGGGAGGCAAACCTGGGTCGTGACCCCTGCCTCCAGGCTGCGGGCACCTCGGGTGACCCCAAGTGTCCGACGCGGGTTTGGGTCACGCAGGCCGTGTGGACTCCACCAAGTGCGACGGGAACACGGGAAAGGGCAAGACGGGTGTGGACCAGGACCCAGGCCGGGCCTCCCGCAGGACGCGGGAGCAGAAGCTGCCAAAGAGGCAACAGGCAGCAGCAGGGAGGAGGCCGGGCCACGCAGGCAGGTGCACCCCACCGGCCCCCGCCCACATGAAGGGCCCGGCCTGCACCCCGGGGTGCCGAGCCCCAGAGCCGCCGCGTGGCCGGCCCTCTCCTGCGGGCAGTGGCAGGTCCCTGTGCCCCACACCTCGTGGCGCTCACCCGCTCAGAGGCCGCAGCGCCCTGGGGGCTCCCGACGCACCTGCGGCGCCACCGCAAAGGGCGGGGAGCAGCGGGGGCGGCCCACGGGCCCCTGGGGCGCAGCCAGGAGGAGCAGCGTGCCCGCGGGCCGGGATCTTTCTGTTTCCTCCTCAGAGGCAATTCCACTGTGAACCTCATTTCTTGCAGGCGGTGGGGCGGGGGGGGGGGCTCGCGTGGGGACGCTTGCGGCTCGAGACACGCACCAGGCCCGGACGGGCGCCCATCCGCCCTCCGCGGCCCCAGCCGGTTCCCCGCCTGCACCTCGTCCCCACCCTTTCGGGGGGGCCACCTCTGGTTAAGGCGAGGACTCCCCTTGGGCGGGAGGACCCGGGCCATGGACTCGGCCGCTGCCTTCCCCGGCGCTGCCCTGAGCCGCCCCGGCCTTCGGCTCCCCACTGAGGCAGAAGCCGAGGCTCAGCCGCAGCCTCCTCCGGGGCGTGAGGGCCGCGGCCGCGGTGCTGGGGGTCGGGGGGCAGCAGGGCCAGCAGGGCTCTAACTGGACAGAGGCCCAGCCCGGGGCTCCGCGCCTCAGGCCCACGTGAGCTCACGGCCGCCACGGCCCGGGCTTCCCCGGACGGACAGGAAGCTGGTCCGGCCCGCCCGCCTCCCGAGGTCCTGCGGGGACCCTGTGGGGACACACGCCAGGCGCCGCGGCCCAGGTACACGCGCACCTTCAGGATGCCCCCACCTGCCCGAGGAAGCCCAGGCCCAAAGGGTCTTACCGGGCCAGGTGCGGGCGGCGCCCGGGTGGCTCCGCGGGGGAGCCTGCGACCCCTGATTCCAGCTGGGGTCATGACCTCGGGTCCTGGATCGAGCCCCACGTGGGGCTGTACGCTCCGCGAGGGGTCCGCTTCAGGATCCTCCCCGCGCTGTCCCCCCCCCCGCCCGCGCCCTCTCTCTCAAGCAGATTTATTAAGTCTTGTTTTAAAAGAGGGCGAGATGCAGGGATTAAATGAGAGTCAGTGTGCGCCAGCCCGGGGAGGAGGGGAAGCAGCAGACCCGAGGGCAGCAGGAGCAGCCTGCCGGGCGCCCAGCGCAGAGGCCGCGGGCCGTGCTCCCCACGCCGTGCACACCGGCCCCACGGCCGCCCGGGGCCCCCGCGGCTGCACTCCCCGCGCAGAAGCCCGCAGGCCGCGCGGCCTCAGCCACACAGCGCCCGTTCTCGCGGCCCTGGGGACTGAGGGAGGCGGGTCTGTCCGACCCGGGCCCCGTGTGTAGACGCTGCCCTCCCCGGCGGTGTGTCATCCTGCCGTCACTCTGACCTCTTTACCTCCGTGAAGACCCTGCCTCCAAACACAGTCATGTTCGGGGGTGGGAGTCCCAGCAGATGACCTGCGTGGGGACAGGGCAGTGTCATCCTCATCCCCATTTTGCAGATAAGGAAACTGAGGCAGGGTGAGGTTAGTAAGTCTCCTAGGACCCAACAGTTTGCATGTCAAGTGACTGGAACGGGCCTGGCGCTCCTACAGGCAGCGTCCCCCGTGCCCCGCGGCTCCCCCAGGAGCGTGTGCTGCCCCGAGGGGGCCTGGAGCTGCCTGGCTGGCTGCCTAGGCCCCCGGAGCGTCTCCAAGTCCGTGGGACCGGCCACCACCCCCCTGCTCATCCCCAGTCCCCCGGGCAGCGCTGTCCTGGGCTCTGGGCCTGCCCCACAGAGACCGCAGCAGCGGGGCCCAGCGCCCCAACCACGCGCCCCAGCCCTCCACCCGCAGGGTCTACGCACTCCCAGCCCTCGGTGCCCCGCTCCCGCCTCCTTATCCCTCGTTCGACTCCCACTTTGGGCAAGAGCACACCCTGGTTGGGCCCCCAGGGCCCAGGGCCACGCCAGTCGCGGGGACCCCACCGTCCCCAAGCCCCCCACCTCCTGGGAGAGGCTGCAACTCCCATCCCAGTTCCGCCAAGGCCACCCCCGCCCCCGCCTCAGCAGGACGTCTGGGTCCTGTGCCTCGTTGGGGACAGGCTGTGCTTGAAGCCCAGGGCAGGGGGAGGGGGTAGATGGGGACAGGCCCTGGGGCTGCAGGAAGGGGGGGATGGGGACAGGCCCCGGGCTGCAGGAAGGGGGGAGACAGGGACAGGCCCTGGGGTTGCGGGAGGGGGAGACGGGGAGAGGCCCGGACTACAGGAGAGGGGAGGTGCTCACTCAAGCAGCCAGCATGTACCCAGCGTCACCCCCGCAGTGGTCACTGCCCCCCATGCTGGAAATGCTACTGTGACCCTCACAGGTGCCCAGAGCAGTGGGGACGACTGTCAAGCTGGGTGGACCAGTCCTGACAGAAGGGGGCAGTGCTGCCAGCAGGACGGCAGCAGAGGCCTGGGTCGGGGTTTGAAGGAGTCCCCGGCGGACGGAACAGCATGTGCCTCCTCAGGGCCACCCGCTGGCACCCTGCTGGGTCCTGGGCTTTGCGGGAGAGCCGGGTGGCCGCTGGGACCCCTTAACATGTGGTGACACACCTGTCGCTTCCAGGACCCGCCTGAGGTGACTGAGGCTGAGGTCGGCTGCCCGTTTGCTGGAGTGGGCTGCCCCTACAAGGTAGGCTTGGGGCGTCCCACTCGGGGTGGGCTCGGATGGGCTCGGGTGTCCCCAACCCCAGGCTGGTCGACCCGTGAGGCCCACTGCACGGGGGCGCCCAGGTGGAGAGGAACTGTCGACCGGCTGCAGCGGCCGTGGACGTGCTACCGGGTGGCTGCAGCGCCCCACCCCAGCCGGACGCACACCCTGCAGCGCCTCACAAAGGAGAAGCCCCTGGCTGAGCTGCAGGAGAAGCTGCGCGTGTTCGAGAACATCGTGGCCGTCCTCAACAAGGAGGTGGAGGCCTCCCACCTGGCCCTGGCTGCCTCCATCCACCAGAGCCAGCTGGACCGCGAGCACATCCTGAGCCTGGAACAGCAGGTGAGCTGGGAGCCCAGGCCCTGCCCAGTGGGCTCGGGGGTCCGCGGCCCGGCTCAGGCCCTGCCCGGTGGGCTTAGAGACCCTGCGGCCCAGCTTAGGCCCTACCCAGTGGGCTTACAAACCCCGCGGCCCAGCTCAGGCCCTGCCCGGTGGGCTTAGGAACCCCGCGGCCCAGCTCAGGCCCTGCCCGGTGGGTTTAGGAACCCCACGGCCCAGCTCAGGCCCTGCCCGGTGGGCTTACAGACCCCGCGGCCCAGCTCAGGCCCTGCCCGGTGGGCTTAGAGACCCCGCGGCCCAGCTCAGGCCCTGCCCGGTGGGCTTAGAGACCCCGCGGCCCAGCTCAGGCCCTACCCGGTGGGCTTAGAGACCCCGCGGCCCAGCTCAGGCCCTACCCAGTGGGCTTAGAGACCCCGCGGCCCAGCTCAGGCCCTACCCAGTGGGCTTAGAGACCCCGCGGCCCAGCTTAGGCCCTGCCTGGTGGGCTTAGGGACCCCGCAGCCCAGGTCAAGGCCGTGCCCAGTGGGTTCAGAGGCCCCACCAACCGGCTGGTGTCCGGAGCACAGGCAGCCTCCCCACAGCGTCCTCCCCAACCAGACAGGCTCCTCTCCGACCCCACCACCACCCGCCCTGCCATACAAACAGGCCCTCTCCTGGGTCCCAGGACCCCCTAGGAGGGGCGCTGACTCGCAGGCAGGGCCAGGGCCAACCCCGCAGCCCGTGCGCTTCAATCCCTTGCCTGAATCTCTACGGGGACAGGCTGCTCCCCTCCTGAGCACATCTCTCTGCCGCTGGGCGCTTTTCACTATGAGAAAGTTCTTCCTTATACTAAACTAAAATCGGCCCCTCGGTGTAGTCGGTGCCTTGTTCCTGGCCCTGCGCTGCAGGCCCCCTGCACAAACCTGCCCCCTAGGCCCTGCACAGGCCTTCAGAGACCAGCAGTCCCGAGGACTTCCTCCTTGAAGCTCAGCGGCCTCGGTGGTCCCACCCCAAGTCCCCGACATGACCCCTCTGACCAGAGGGCTGTGCCCTCCCGTGCTCCAGAGCTCATACTTGTGATATAACCAGTTTCCGTGCCAAGAGTGCTCCTGTTTTCCCCTTTTCTCCTGTCCAGCAACGTTCCATCGGTGTCTCACGAAGGCTCAGGCCTGGATTTAGTTCCAGCTCTCCACGGCCTTGCTGTGCAGGCCTGGATGGGTCACGTCCCCTCTCAGGACTCCGGCTTGCCCAGCCCGAGAATTAGGGGTTCGGTTTCCTTTCAGGACGCTCACTTCCATTCCTGCCTTCCCCGAGAACAAGTCCGTGTTTTTCTCAAATGTCAGTGGGGGCACCTGGCAGAGAAGCGGCCCCGGTTCGAGCATTTGTCTACGTGACCATTGCCTCAGGTCGCAGTGGGCCCCCCAGGGCAGCAGCCGTGTGTTGGGTGCATCCAGAACCTTCCTGGCTCTGGTACCTGAGCAGTGAGCCCCGCTGGCCCTCGTCGGGGGAGCCCCTGCAGCCCCCGGGGTGGAGAGGGGAGGCTCCCAGGGGACAGGCTGTGTGGGCCGTGGGGTAGGGTGGGGGCCGCGGAGGACGGAGGGGGGACGGAGGCCGGGGGACAGCACAAGGCCGCTACGTGTGCCTGGGGGAGGCTGTCCGCAGCCCCCGTGCCCACCTTGTGCCCTCCCACCCCCTGTGCCCCACGTTACCCTGTTACCCCCTCCCTATCCCCTCCATGTCCCCCCGTCTGTGCTGTATCCCCCAGTGTCCCCCCATGCCTGTCCCATGCCCTCGTCCCCGCCCATGCCCCGTGTCCCCCATCCCCTCCATGTCCCCCCATCTGTGCTCCCCCATCCCTGCCCACGCCCCCTGTCGCCCATCCCCTCCATGTACCCCCCCGTCTGTGCACCCCCTGGAGCCCACCACGTGCCACCCCTCCCCCTGAGCCCCCGGCTCCCTGGTGACTGGGCTTCCTTGGTGCAGGTGGCAGAGCTGCAGCAGACGCTGGCCCAGAAAGACCAGGCCCTGGGCAAGCTGGAGCAGAGCCTGCGCCTCACGGAAGAGGCCTCCTTCGACGGCACGTTCCTGTGGAAGATCACCAACGTCACCAGGCGCTGCCACGAGTCTGCCTGCGGCAGGACCGTCAGCCTCTTCTCACCAGGTACCCGCTGCTCCCACAGGTGCAGACCCGCGGGGATGGGGGTGGGGGTCAGGGTGGTGTCGGGGTGCAGGGGTGCGGGGGGCAGGCTTCCCGGAAGCAAGCAGGGATGGCAGCCAGCCGGTGACCGCCGCGCGGGGTCCAGCGGGGCTACCTAAACCCGGGGCGCAGGCAGGCAGGCCCCCCGGCCACACGGAGTCCGGGGCGGGGAGAGTAACGCGGGCCCCCCTCGAGTCCCTAGCGCCCGCTTCCGCCAGGTGGCATGAGGTTGTTACTGACCTCACGGGGCTCCCGGCCGCGACGGAGAGGGTGCCCGAGCCCAGAGCGTGAGGGGCGCGGGGACGTGCCGCAGGGCCAGCGCAGGACCCCGTCCGCAGGGCTGGGGAGCGAGGCCAGCGCAGAGGAAGCCGAACGGCGTCGTAGGCGGGGAGCAGCTCGCAGGTGCTTCCTCACCCGGCGCCGCGCCCGCGGAGAACACTCAGCAGATGTTTCTCTTACTTTGTTCTTGGGGTTTTTTTTAACGATTTTATTTATTCATGAGAGACACAGAGAGAGGCAGAGACACAGGCAGAGGGAGAGGCAGGCTCCCTGCAGGGAGCCCGATGTGGGACTCGATCCCAGGACCCTGGGGTCACGTCCTGAGCCGAGGCAGGCGCTCCACTGCTGAGCCACCCGGGAGTCCCTTGGGTTTATTTTTTTTAAGGACTTTATTTATTTATTTGAGAGGCAGTGAGCACGAGCAGGGGCAGAGGGAGAGGGAGAAGCAGACGCCCCGCTGAGCAGGGCGCCCGACACGGGCTCGACCCCCGGACCCCGGGATCACGACCTGAGCGAAGGCAGGTGCTCGACCGCTGAGCGCCCCAGGAGAAGCTTCTGCTAATCAGGGGGCTCCATCTACGTGACAGCGAGTGTATTTGCACAACACTCTCACTGTCACCCTGCGCATGCGCATCTGAGACAGGTGGAGGATTTTGCAGGCGGGTGTGAGCGACCTGGCACGGGGCCCGGCTCCACACCTTCCCGGTCATCAGCTCCTCGGACCCACCCGTGACCCCCAGGCCGGGTTAACGCGGGCGCTCCCCAAGCCAGCCGCTGCCTCAGGAGCCGCCCCGTCTCTGCCTTCCTGTTCTTCCTGCACCTCTTCCCGCCTGCTCCCCGGCCCCGAGGGCCTTGGCGGTGACAGCCACAGGCGCGCACCCTCCGACGGCCCCTTCTGCTGCCCACGGAGAGCCCAGGCCCCTCTGGGTGATCATTAGGGATGATTCATCCCCTGGGGCGCTCACCCGGGGTGGCGGCCAGACCCGGGAGCTGCCCCAGGCTCCCCAGCGTCCGGGGACTGAGCACCTGACCTAGGGTGGGAATGAAGTCGGTGCCGTGAGGTGGGCCCGGCCCCTGCTTCTGGCTCTGCCGCGAGCGCCCGGTGGGTCTGGCCATGGGGCTGGGCCTCCCTCTGCAAAACGTGGGTGGGCAAAATCAGAAGCGTGGTGCCAGGGCCCGCAGCTTCAGCATCCAGTCCTCGGGGGTCACGCCTGTCACCTCCGGTGGCTGTCTGGGTGACGGCTGAGCAACGGCTAGGCGACGGCTGGGCGAGGTCACCTCCCGGAGCCGGGTGCTCCTCGCCGCGCTAGTTTGGAGTGGGGCGCCTCAGTTTGGAGCCACTGCCCGTGGGCCTGCCCGTGCTGACCGAGCCCTCCGCCCCTCAGCTTTCTACACGGCCAAGTACGGCTACAAGCTGTGCCTGCGGCTCTACCTGAATGGGGACGGGACGGGGAAGAGGACCCACCTGTCGCTCTTCATCGTGATCATGAGAGGGGAGTACGACGCTCTGCTGCCCTGGCCTTTTCGGAACAAGGTACGGGCTGGGCAGGGGGGCGGGGAGCCTGGGTCCTGGTCCCATCTGCATTTTCAGTTTCACCTCGTATAAAGCCAGAGCCTGAGCGCACCCCTCGCGCCCGGGGCTGTCAGGGACTGGGGGGCTAAAGTGCTGGCCCGGCGCCCCCGACGGCCTGGAGCCCCGACCCCCATGGGGTGAATACGGAGTACTTCCTGGAGGAGGTGCCGTGGGGCCAGCCTCAAGTGGCGGCGTTCTCAACCGGAAGGAGCCCAGGGCAGGGCAGGCCTGTCAGCCCGGGACGCTGGCCGCAGCAGGTGCAGGCGGGGACGGGGAGCCACCAGAACCCTCCATCGCGGCTGGGCGGGACGCAACTCGGAAGCCCGTCTGGCGGTTTCATACCCCGTGAAACGCGCTCCCGCACGACCTCACCGCACGCCCTGGGAGGTGGCCGATGAGCCCGATGAGTCAAAAACTTTGGTTTTCGGAGGCGGCACACAGGTGTTCCCGGCAGCGTCGCGGTAGCTGCCCGACGTGCAGGTGGCCACGGTGCCATGGGGGGGGGGGGCGGGTGCTGGCGGCAGGGCGTTCACACGGCGCGGCCCCGTCGGGCCCAGAGGACCCGTAAAGGCGATCCTGCGTGAAGGGGTGAAGGGGCCAGCCTGACGGGGCGCGGACGGGCTGCGGGATCCCAGCCGTGGGCCATTCGTGGGCAGGTGCGGCTGTGGAGCCGGTGAAAGATCAGGCTCGAGGGTGAGTTCGGGCAGCGCTCAGGAGTGTAGGGCAGCGACCCGCCTCTGTACCGCGCCCCTGGGCCGGCGTCATCGGGGGTCCTCCAGCCCAGAGAGGGAGTGCACGGCCCCGGGGGAGGCCGGAGTGGGCCCCAGACGTTGGGCGGCTGCACCGTGTCAGGGCGGCTCCAGGTGCGGGGAGGCCGCGCGGGGAATCGCTGCAGCTTCCATCCACGCGTGCCGTGACCCAGAACTGCTCCAAGTTACAAAGTGTATTTAAAAATATTTAGAAGGGGCATCTGGGGGGCTCGGCGGTGAGAGTCTGCCTCCAGCTCAGGGCATGACCCCGGGGTCCCGGGATCGAGTCCCGCATCGGGCTCCCCGCAGGGAGCCTGCTTCTCCCTCTGCCTCGGTCTCTGCCCCTCTCTGTGTATCTCAGGAATAAGTAAATAAGATCTTCTTTAGAAAAACCTATTTAGAAGGACAGGAGAGGAGCCGGGGTGAGGCGTTCCCCGCACTGTGAGTGGGGAAGGAAGGGGGTGCTCCAGAACCAGGCGGGGGGGGGGAGTAAGGGGGCAGGGGGGAGCTGCCACAGGGGTCGGGATAGGAGTCCCCGGGTCTTAAAGTGCCTGCCGCAGGGTCTCACTACAGTGAGAGGCGAGGCCGGAGCGTCTCGGTTCCCGTCACCTTCCGAGCCTCGCGAAGCGCGACAGCTGGGAGAGGACCCCCGTGGTCGGCAGCCGGAGTTTAGTGACACGAGCCAGGGAAGGGGTTCGTGTGGCGCGGGACGACCTGTGTCTGGGGTCCGCGTGCGGGCTCAGGGCATCGACTGACCCCCTGGGTGGAAGGCCCGCCTGTCCTTGTCCCCGTGCCTTGTCCCAGGAGCGGCCTCACGGTCCAGAGGCAGAAGGGGCACCGGGGGTGTGGGTGGGGCCCCCTCGTCGCCGCGTGACCCCATCCTGAGCCCCAGAGTGATGGTGGCTCGGGATTCCCGTGCCCCTGGCTCAAAGCCCCCACCCCTACTCCCAGGGCAGCCCCCACCGCGGCTCGGGACCGCGCTCCCGCCCCGGGGGCCTTGCCTGGCCCAGCGTGCTCCCGACCTTGCGTCTTGGACTCCGCGTCCGCGCGGGGCAGGGGCGGCACGGTGTTGTCCCCGGGGCACGGCCTGACCCCTCCGCCCCCGCCGCCAGGTCACCTTCATGCTGCTGGACCAGAACAACCGCGAGCACGCCATCGACGCCTTCCGGCCCGACCTGAGCTCCGCGTCCTTCCAGCGGCCGCAGAGCGAGACCAACGTGGCCAGCGGCTGCCCGCTCTTCTTCCCCCTCAGCCGGCTGCAGTCGCCCAAGCACGCCTACGTGAAGGATGACACCATGTTCCTCAAGTGCATCGTGGAGACCAACGCGTAGGGCGCAGGCGGGGGCCCTGCCCAGGACCCCAGGGCACCGCGGCGGGCCGGACGGCAAGACGGGAGCGGGCCGCCCCGGAGGTCCGGGCGGGTGGGCGCCGGGGGCGCCTCTCGCTGAGCCTGCCGCACCGCCGCGAGCCCTGCAGCCCGAGGGACGGGGAGCCCCTGAGCACAGCTTCCTTCCAAACACGCGTGAAACCAGAGAAAGCGACTGCGATCCTGAGGGCGCCCGAGGAGTCGGCCAGGCCGCCGCAGCGGGAGGGCCCTGGGCCGCGCCGGGTGCAGCTGCTGACACCTCCCGGCGCTGCCGGCCCTGCGGGGAGACCCCGGCCTGCCTCCGCTGCGGCCCGCACCTGTCCTCCCACCCGGGAGGCCGCGGCCGATTCCGCAGGGCCCTCCCCGACCCCCCGTGCTCGGCTCCTGGGGCCGCCCAGGCTCCAGCTGCGGCGACGCTCCTCTGCCCACCCACCGTCATGCCCATCGCTGCTGGCTCGCAAGCCCATGAGGGGCTGCTCCTCACACCCCCGGGGCCCGTCCGTAAAATGGTCACAGTCCTGCCCGCCCCCCCCCCCCCCCGGCACGGCGTGTCACAGGCGCCACGTGCCCGCGGGTGGCAGACAGGGCTTTGCTCCCTGCCCGCTCTCGGTGGGGACGGGGCCTCGCGCTGGGGAAACAAGCAGCCGCCGGGCGGCTGAGCATGGGGGTGCAGGGCACCCCCCTCGCCCCCACCCGGCCAGCCCCGCCCCCAGGCCCCTGCCCCCGAGACCCGGCTTTTATTTTCAGCCGCTGAGCCCGCTGCCTCGCACGGCTGGCTCTCAGGCCTGCAGGTGGGGGCCGCCGCGACTGCCGCGTCCCCGCTCGGGGGCTCAGGGCTGGGGGTCGGACAGCGGGCCCGAGCCTGGGAAGCAAGCCTCTCGCCCGGGCGAGCCAGGGCTCTCTGGGCCGCACGTCTCGTAGGACGAGGCCCAAGCTGAGAGGTCTGTCGGGCGAGGAGGGGGCCGCCGGGGGCCTTCCTCCCCAGGCCTGACCCTGCCCACCCCGGGGGGCGCCTGCCCGGCTCCGCAGCAGCCTTTCTCCGGGGGCATCTGATAGCTGTAAGCAGGAGACAAGCAGTTTGGAAGGAGGAGGGTGGGCCGTGAAGCGGGGCCTCGGGCTGTGCGGCCAACGGGGTCGGGGCAGTAGCAGAATCCGCACAAACACGAGGGCACAAGCGCATGAAACCGGACGGCCTTGAGGTTCAGAACCCGAGCTCGGGCCCAGGGCCACCTGGCCCCGTCCCTGCCCCACCCCCGCACGCTCCGGCTGGGCCTTCTCTGCGTCTCCACGGCTCGCAGCGCTGGGAGGACCCCTGAGGTCACGAGGGTCGCGCCCAGGACAGCGGCCACGCCGGTGCACCTGTCACGGTGCAAGTGCCCGGTGGATGCTGTTCACGCAGGGCTCCGCGTGCACCAAGCACCCTGCTAACCCCTTACGCCATTCCCCTCATTGACTCACAACGAGCTCACGAGCTCCCCCGCTGTCACAGTTGCCAGTACATTTAGGGAAACTGAGGCAGAGGCAGGTAGGGTCCCTCGTCCCAGTGATGCAACTTGTAAGGGACAGAGCCAGGAATGTTTTGGTAACAGCTTTACTAAGATATAATTCAGGGGCGCCTGGTGGCTCAGTCAGTTAAGCATCTGACTTTTTAAAAAGATTTTATTTATTTATTCATGAGCGACACAGAGATAGGCAGAGACACAGGAGAAGGGAGAAGCAGGCTCCCTGCAAGGAGCCCGACGTGGGACTCGATCCCAGGACCCCAGGGTCACAGCCTGAGCCGAAGGCAGACGCTCCACTACTGACTCCATCCCAAAATAAAATCTTTTAAAAAATTACTCTTATTTTAAAACATGTTTTCTTTTATTCTTCCAGATACAATAAATGTGATTAAATATTTTCAATATTTCTTGTTGGAATCTCATTACACTTGCAACGTAACTTGAGAAAAGTTGACGTTTTCCCACCCAGGACCTTCACGCGAAGGGATCATCCTAAGGGATCACCAGGAGAGGGCCTGGCCGGTCAGGGCCAGGGAAGGAGCGGGAAAGCTTGGGGAGAATCAGGAGAAACTTCCAGGAAAGGGGTGTTCCGATCTAGGGCTGGGGAGCTGAGTGATGGAAGGGACAGGACGGGGTCTTCGGCACCAGGGCATGCTGGAAAGAGAGTGCTGGGGGCGAGGCGGCGTCAGGAGGCCACCTGTAACGGGGGCCTGGGCGTGGGGAGAGACCTGGGCACAGAGCCGAGGAACTAGAGGGCTTCCCGGAACTCACTTCTACCCTATTCCCCAGCGGGTGCACGTGGCCTCGTCGTCAGGCCCGAGCAGAGCAAGAGGATGCCCGTGGGTGCCGCACCTTATTAACGAGGCCCTTAAACAACCACATCACAGACCAGGGCGCGCTGATTAGGGGCGGTCACAGCTGCCGCTTCCTAGGTGCCTGTTGTACCAGGCGCTTCACGCGCATCATCGCATTCCGTCCTGCAGCAATGCTGAGGCGAGTGCTGCCCTGATCCCATTTTACAGGTGGGGAAATGGAGGCCGAGAGAGGTTGAATAGTCCGGCGAAGGTCCCGGTGGCTAGGAAATGGCAGGCCTGTGGTCTCCCCATCTCTAAACCCCATCGTCCCGCCCTCGCTTCCTGAACACCTGCTCTGTGCAGGGCTCTGGGCTCTGGGTGGGCCTGCGAGATGAGTCATTCAAGTAGTCACTTCTTCAACAAGCCTTTTTTTTTGAGCTCTTACCGGCACATGGGCTTATTTATAGCATGCCATGCCTCATTCCAGAAAACAGAGACTGAAGGGTAGGGGTGTGGTCGTGTGCCGAGGGACAACGGGAAAGCCCAAGTTGGGAAGGTCAGAAGAACCCAGGACTGACCCAGGCACGCCAGGCACAGGCCTTGAGGTCCTGCACGTTACCCAGACAGTTGTCCCGTGAGCTTCCAGCCGCCCAACCCATCCCACGTGGCGGCAGGTGCATGGAGCCGTCGCGGAGGAGCACCAGGGAGGCCTCGACCGGGGAGCCGGCAGGAAGAGTGCCGAGGAAGGCGAGGAGCGCCGTCCCAGCAGTGCACTTTGGGGTGCTCCCCGGATGCCCTCGGCGCTGGCCCAGGTCCCACAGCATCTGCCGAGGGCACAGGGTGACTGCGCAGGGCGGGTGTGCCTCCCTGACTTGGCGTGTCCACAGCGTCCCTGGGAAAGTCATGGCCAGGTGGCCGCCCGCCAGCTAAATGCAGCCCCCGGGTGAACTCGGTTTGGCCTGAGAAGCGGATTTACGTTGAGTCACAAGAGGGCATGTGCACCCCCATGTGTGCAGGAGCCAAATTATGGAAACTGCCCGCGCCCACCGGCTGGTGAGTAGACGAGGAAGCAGCGGGGTGCATGTGCGTGTGCGTGTGTTCACACGCTGGAGTGTGGCTCAGCATCAAAAAGAATGAAATCTTGCCACGTGCAGGGCCGCGGATGGAGCCAGTGAGGGAAGGCCCGTGCCCCGTGCGCACACCCCCATGTGGGACCTAAGAAACCAAACAAGCAAAGGGAGAAAAGCCAAGAAACAGACCCGAACTCTGGGGAACAAGCTGACCACGGGGGCGGGGGGGCCAGCGATGGGGATTCAGGAGGGCACGTGCTGCGATGGGCACGGGGTGGTGTCTGAAGGGCTCGGTGACCGCCCTGTACCCTGAAACCAATGTAACACGAGGTTATTAACTGGAATTTAAATAAAAACTTTAAAAATGTTGATGGAATTAGTCGTTTAAATAGATTTCACCATAAAAAAATACTATTTCTTTTTATTAAAAGGGTCAGGATTAGGGATCCCTGGGTGGCTCAGCGGTTTAGCGCCTGCCTTTGGCCCAGGGCGTGACCCTGGGGTCCCAGGATTGAGTCCCGCGTCGGGCTCCCGGCAGGGAGCCTCCTTCTCCCTCCACCTGGGTCTCCGCCTCTCTCTCTCTGGGTCTCTCATGAGTAAATAAATAAAATCTAAAAACAAAACAAAAACTTAAAAAAAATAAAACAAAAACGTCAAGGGTTGCATACACGCCATGGGAAGACGCGCCGCCCACGGGGTGAACGTGAACGTTGTGTGGGAGCCCATGGCCCGCGGCACGCCCACGGCCGCGCCTTCGCCCTGCAAGCTGAGGGCCGCGTCAGGCGCTGGGTAAGCACCACTCGGTGGCCTGTCACCCGCTGTGTTGCCAGCTCGGCTGGGCCGTCACGGGGCGAGGCCGCGACCAGGCGCCAGGACGCAAGGACACAAGGACACCGGGGCAGGACGGCCCCCCGCTGGCACTTCACAGGCACTTCTCTGAGCCACGGCTCCCCGTCCTTGGCCCATTTCTCACAGGAGGACATCGGGTCCTGGAGGCACGGGAAGGAGCCCAGCGTCAGGGAGCCGGCCCCAGGCTATCCTACTTCACGCATATCGACTGTCCTCGTCACCTCCCTGCCTCTAGGGAACGCGATCTAACCGCTGAGGGTTAAGGACAGTCCCCCAAACACTTAGCTGTTACTTAGTCTGTCTACCCCCCACCCCCGCCCAGATCCCCGGGTCCCTACACTCTGTCCACATCCACTCGTCCCCCAGATGCCCGGGTACTTACACTGTGTCCACATTACCCTCAACCCAGAACGCCGGTTCCCTTTTGGGGGGAATTTCCAATTGTAAGGAAGGAGAAACCCAGAAGCGCTCCCCAGGGCCAGCATTCCTGGAAAGCCCAGTGAGGCACGGTCCTCGTCAGCACCCCAACCCCACTGGGCAGACAATGGGCATGTGTGAAAATGCAACGCCCACCAAGGAGGTGCTTGTTCCTCAGCTGACCTCGAGTCGGGGCGAGGGGACCCTCGGTAAAGTCCCGCTCCGTAGAGGCTCCTGGATCACACCGCGCCTGCAGCTTTCCAGTGACTGGGGTTCCCCATGTGGTCCCGGCCCTGCCCTTTGCTCCAGCGTGTTGTCTGGTCTCTTGTGGGTCCTGTGAGGCCTCACTGTCCCCCCCAGTCCCTCGTTGCTGAAGACACACAGAGACGGCCCTGGTGACTCACCACCAGGCTTCCAGACGGGTACAAGGTCACAGGCCTGGTGTGGCTTACGGTGCTACGGGGAAATGGCCCCTTCCTGGTGCTCTGGGCGCCGGCCCGGGGACCCCGACCAGGAAAGCCCTCCCCAGACGCCCCAGCACGCTGACGCCGCCCCTGTCGCGAGGCCCCGGACGTGCAGTGTTGCAGGGGCGCAGCCGGCAGGCGCTGTGGCAGCGCCAGCCTCCAGGCCTCTGCGCGCCTCCCGCGGCCCGTTCGTCGGCGTCCTTCTGGCCCTTCCGCGGGCGCGAGAGCGCAGAGGCCGCTGAAGTAGGGCCTGCAGGGGCGGGGCGGGCTGGAAGCGGGCGCACAGAGGGCAGGGCACGGGGCCTGCACGCACATCATCGGGGCTCGGGGGGAGGCCAAGGGAGCGAGCTGCCGAGGCGGGAAGAGAGCTCCGCAGCACAGGACCAGTGAGGACACGTGCGTGCCAGGGGTCCCCTGCCGCTTGGCTCACTCACAGGGAGGCGTAAGGGACTGGCTCTCAGGGCCGCGGGCCTGCGGCCACAGTCCACAAGCAGGGCGGCGGGTGGGGCGGGAGGCACCAGCCTGGGGAGGCGATCCACCCGGGGACCCCAGGTGTTGCTGGCGGGGGGGGCCCCTGGCTGAGCGGCTGAGGCCACGCAGGCCCCGGGGTTGACCCCGACCTCCGGCAGCCTCCGGGGCTGCCCAGGCGACGGTGCACACATCAACCGCACCGAGGGGTCCCGGGCCGCCTCCTTCCGAGGGCCGCTGCTCTGGAGCCCCCCACCCGGCCCCGCGCACCCGCCACGCCGGCCTCAGGGAGAGGAGCCCACAGCCGGAGCCCAGCGCATCTGGGTGGCATCTTCCACGGGGGGCGGCCTGGAGCCCCTGCCGCGCTTGGGGCCAGAGGGCCGGGGTGGGACGGCGGAGCGCGGCGGCCAGGCCCCGACTTTCCGGAGCAGCGATGGAGCGAGGATTCGGTGGCCAGCGCCGTGGCACGCGGGCTCCCCAGGCCGAAGGGCTACGGGACACGCCCCCAGCCAGGCGGAAAGAACCCGCGCCGCTGGCGAGACCTTCACACCCCAGGCGACGCTCAGCCAGAAGGTTAAACAAGCCGTGGCGGCCAGACTCGGAGGCCTGCGGGACGCCAATCCCTGGGCCAGGAGGCCGGGCCTCGGTCCCAGACGGCTCCTCTGCCGACTGCCCGCGCCTTTCCCTCAGGCCCTTGAGCAAGCCTTACCTGCTTCCCAGCACCAGCATCCCCATCTAGTAATGAGGAGTGGGAGCCCTGCCCGGGGAGGTCTCCTCCACTTGTGGGCGTCCCGCCCCCGCCCCCCCCACGGCGGGTGTCTAACGCGTGCTGGCCACCTCGACCTCAGGTTTGCAGCCTGCAAAGCGGGAGAGTCCTAGTCCCCACCTCACTCCACGGGTACAGTGGCTTCGGGGATGGAGCACGCCACGTGGGCCTGGGGAAAGCTCGCGGCGCTCCCCACACCCACGCTGCCCTGAGGTCATCTCGGGCCGCATGGGCCCCCACGGGCCCCCAGCCGCGTGCACAGAGGACGCCGGGCGAGGGGTCAGGGCTCCAGAGCTGGACCTCCCGGGGTGGCGGCCGAGCTCTGCCAGGGGTGGTGCTGGCTCACGAGGGACGTGGAGCGACGACAGCTGGCGTGGAGGCCGGGCAGTGCCCGGCATGGGGCACTCGCTCTGCTGCGCCGGGGACCGCCTCGGACGCCCCAGCGTGAGGCAAGGGAGCAGGGTGGGGCCTGCGGGTCCCCGAGGCTTTGGGGGCGCAGACCCGGTGGGGTCCCGGTCCCTCCCCGCCGGGGAGGGGCACCACCTACCGCCCATGCTGCCCTCCGCAGATGCTTCCCTGAGTGGCCAGGTCTCATCTCCCTCCGATGCCCGGGAGGGGCCTGTCTCAGCGCCCAGCGACCGCGGGGACCCGGGGCTTGCTCTGTCCCAGCAAAGATGCCTGGAAGGTGCTGGACTCGCCGGCCTGCATGGCTCTGTGCAATCTCTCGTGTGGACAGCTTGAAGGACAGCTCACGGCGCCCCGGAAGCACCCCGCAAACCCGCACAGACGCACTGCACACCCGCAGCCCTCGGGCCGAGGCCGGGGCTCTGTCCGTCTGTCCTCCTGCTCGGGTACCGACTCCTACCATCACGCTACTCGGATCCTATCAAAGTTGTGACACGAGGTAGTGGCGAACCTGATTCTCATGAGAGACGGGACCAGGTCATCATCACCCGACGGGAGCGGGGTTCGCTGGTCACCTCCTCACACAGAGCCTGTGCACACACTGGAACCACGCGTTTGTCCTAAGTGTCACGTTTTGACCAGCGAGTGAATCCAAAGCCCAGATTAGGAAGTGACCCACTCCAGGCTCCCAGCCGGGGGAGCTCCCGGAAGGACAGGGAGGTCACGGGACCTTGCAGGGGGCCACCGCTGCCTTCCGGGGCCCCTCTCCCAGTGCACGTCAAGGTCACCTATTGATGGGTCTGGCCCACCTGCCAGCTCTGGACCAGGCCCTTCCTGAGGCCGGAGGCTGCGGGGCACATCTTCCTCTATGTCATGCCCTCCCCCTCAGGCGGCACCCGCTCCCCTAAAGGGTGCTCAGTGTTGAGATGTGGGGGGCGGTCGGGGAGCACATTTCAGAGGAGGGGCCCAGGGTCTGCAGCGCGCCTGCGGGGAGGCCGGGAGGCCGAGGATCGCCTGGGTCCCGTGCCGTCTCCTCCCGCTCTGGGCTCCAAGAGGGGCAGACACTTGCCTCCTCTCATTTCCCCAAGAAGCCACAGGTCAGGGTGTTTGTGGCCTGGCCGCTCACCAAGGCCACAGGCGCTTCCACGGCTCACAGTCCCACCCTGTCCAGTGTCCCTGTGGTGGTCGTTGACGATCCTGCCCTCTACTGTCATCTGAAAACTCCTCCGCGCCCCCAGACTCAGGCAACGAAACACAGACCCACCTAGCCGGTCACCTGGCCTCTTGGGCAAGGAACTTCACCATCGCGAGTCCGAAAAATCGTACCACAGGAATAACTAGTGAATCTGTGAAGAGCACTCCTTCTCGGGGAGCACCCGGAAAGTGCTTCCAGAACGAAAGCCTGTTCTGCCAAAGCACGCGGCGCTGCACTTTGAAAGCAGGTGGATTTCTCGAGCGGGAACGACCTGTGCCTCAGCAAAGTGGACCTAGAGGACTGTGGAAATCTCAGGTGACTTGCACCTCCTCCCTGTGGTTTTCCGGCTTTTCCGAGTCATCCTTAATCAGAAGGAAAAATGAGGACAGGGCAGCACGTGGAGAAGGATGAAGTACCGCAGGGCGGGTGACCTGAGGGGACCTGCCCGCTCCCATCGTGGGTGACCCCGCACACACCCGCAGCAGGTGGGGAGGCTCCTGCGCCGGCTCCCCGAGGTCTGGTGGCCCTTGGCCTCTCTGCGGGGCCTCTCCAGACCTCCCCCACTCACCAGTACTTTGGGGGTGGCCCTGCTGGCTCTGAGGGAGGAGTATGTGATGGTCTTGGGGTCGTGGGTCTGAGCCCCTCCTGGGCGTAGAGGTCACCAAGAACAAATAAGTGGAATTCCCAAATATTTTGAACACACAGAAAACAGAGGAAAGGGTTCAGGCCTGAGATGGAGGAGGATGGCAGGGAGCCACCACGGACGGCACCCAGCTCGGCCCAATCTTGGCGCGCTGCCGACTTTGCTTCAGATATTTTGAATTTCCTGGGAAACAGATCAGCACAGGCAGACTCCACGCCCCGCGTGACTCTTTCTGGCCTCATCCCTAACCGTCCTGCCTAGGGGGACCTGCTATCCTAAAGTAGGTGTCGGATTTCCTGCACATGCTCTAACACTTTTTGGTACCTGTGTCCCTAAGATATACTGATAGGACAGTGCCGAGAGCTCAAAACTTTTTTCACATCACACTGCACCTGTCCCGCAGCCTGAGGTTGGTTTTTGTTTTCCCAGGAAAGGTCTGCGGAGAGGCGGCTGCCTGGGTTTGCAGGCCTGGGCTGGCCGGCGGGGCTGCGCTTCCTGTCTGTCTTCGCCCTCTAGCTCTCCTCCTTGGCGCCCATCGACGTCTTTAACCTCTTTCCTTTTCTTTTGCAGCTGTTGGATTGTCTTCCTGTCGCTCGCTCGCCCCCGCTTTGAACCCACCCCTGCCGGCTCCCAAGCAAGCTCAGACGGGCGCACGCACAGCCCCGACCGCGGAGGCCCGGTGGCCTGGGGGCTGCGCACCTGCCGCCGCCCCCCGCCCCCCCTGCGCACCTGCCGCCGCCCCCCGCCCCCCCCCCCGCGCACCTGCCGCCGCCTCCCGCCCCCCCCCCGCGCACCTGCCGCCGCCCCCCGCCCCCCCGCGCACCTGCCGCCGCCCCCCGCCCCCCCCCGCGCACCTGCCGCCGCCCCCCGCCCCCCCCCCCGCGCACCTGCCGCCGCCCCCCCCCCGCGCACCTGCCGCCGCCTCCCGCCCCCCCCCCGCGCACCTGCCGCCGCCTCCCGCCCCCCCCCCCGCGCACCTGCCGCCGCCTCCCGCCCCCCCCCCCCCCGCGCACCTGCCGCCGCCCCCCGCCCCCCCCGCGCACCTGCCGCCGCCCCCCGCCCCGGCCTCCCCGGCCCCCGCCCACCCCGCTGCCTCCGCCCGGGGGCGCTCACCTCCGTGTCCAGGTGCCACCAGGTGCTGCCCCCCGCGCGGTCCGGCTCCCGGGCTGCCCCGTCCTGGCCGCTGCCCCTGCCCCTGCCCCTGCCCCTGCCCCTGCCGGTTCCGTCCTCACCCGCCGCCGGACTTTAGCCGCGTCTACGCAGCAGCCGGTGAGGCGGGCCGGCGCCGCGCGTCCCCGGGTCGGACGGAGATGCGCCCCCGAGGCCCGAGGCCCGAGGCCGGGGTCCTCCAGCTGCACAGCCCGTGGGCGCCCGGCTGGGGGCGGCGGCCGCGGGGCGGGGCGGGGCGGGGCGGGGGGCGGGCGCCGGCGGCGCGGGGGGCTGGGCCGGGCCGACCGCAGGCCTCGGGGTCCGCGGGGGGGGGGCGGTGACCGGGCCCCGCCCCGCGCCCCCAGGCTGCCCCCGCCGCCCGCTGCGCGCCGCCTCCCCGCGGCGCCCGGCTCTGCCCCCGTGTGCACCGCGCGGGGACCGGGGCGGGGGCGGGGCGGGGCGGGGCCTCCGCGTGCGTCCGCGGCGTGGGGGGCGGGGCGGGGCTGCGGGGCCGGGGCGCGGGGGGCGTGGGCGGGGCCGCGGGGCTGCGCGGGGGGCGGGGCGGGGCGGGGCCGCGGGGCTGCGCGGGGGGCGGGGCGGGGCGGGGGAGGGGGCGGGGCGGGGCGGGGCTGCGGGGCTGCGCGGGGGGCGGGGCGGGGCGCGGGGGGCGGGGCGGGGCTGCGGGGGAGGGGCCGCGGGGCTGCGCGGGGGGCGGGGCGGGGCGGGGGAGGGGGCGGGGCGGGGGAGGGGCCGCGGGGCTGCGCGGGGGGCGGGGCGGGGCGGGGCGGGGCTGCGGGGCCGGGGCGCGGGGGCGGCGCTGCGGGGCGGGCGGGCCGCGGGCTCCAATGGCTGGGCCGGCGCGGCCGCGGCCCCTTACATAAGCGGGACGTCAATAATTCGCGGGAAAACGCGAAAAAGATGGCGCCCCGCGCCCGGGGGGCCCCTTCCTGAGCGCCGGCCCCTCCCTCCCCGCCCGCCCCGCCCCGCGAGACCCCGACCCCGGCCCCGCGGGCGGACACTCGGCCGGGCCGCCTCCTGCGCCGGGGCGCCGGGTGGGCAGACTGCGGGAGGGACCGGCCGGCGCGCGGGCTCGCGGTAAGCGGGGCGCGCGGGGCCGTCGGCGGGGCCGGGGGGCCGGGGGGCCGGGGCCGGGGCCGGGGGGCGGCGGGGGCGGGCGGGGCGGCCGCAGGGCCGGTCGCTGCCCTGACCTCCCGCGGGCGCCCGGGGACGACCCAGGGCCGGGGCGTGGGGGCCGCGGGGGCCGGGGTCGGGGGTCCGGGGTCGCGGTCCCGCCCGCGCGGCCTCCCGCCCCGAGAGGCCCCGGCCTGAGTGAGCGCCGCGCCCCGCGGGCCGGGCCGGGCCGGGCCGAGCCGAGCCGAGCCGAGCCGACCGGACGCGGCGGCGAACCCGCAGGCAGGCGGCCCTCGCGGGCGGGTTTGAATCAGCCAATGAGCGCGGCGGCGGGCGGGGAGGGCGGGAGGGGGCGCCCGGAGGAAGTGTCGGGTCGGAGCCCGCGGCGGGCCGGGCGGAGGACGGGGGACCCGGCGGGGGGACCCGGCGGGGGACCCGGAGCCCCGCCCCCCGCCCCGCCCCGCCCCGCCCCGCCCCGCCCGCCGCGCACGTGCCCGGACCCGCGCCGTCCCCCGCGGGGCACACGGCAGCCTCCGGCGGGGGAGCCCGGGGCGGTGCAGGGAACAGCCGGGCCGCGCGGGCTCCTGCTCGGGCTCGGGCTCCGCGGAGCGCGCAGGGGCACCGAGCCAGGTGAGCCAGGTGAGCCAGGTGAGCCAGGTGAGCCAGGTGAGCCGGGAGGGGAGGCGGCCTTGGGGCGGCTCCCAAAGCCCGAGATGACACGGGAGCCTCCGAAGGTCTCCGGAGAAACGAGGGAACTGCTGGCGGGGGGAGCCTGCTGGGGAAGCGGGGAGGCGGGAGGCAGGGAGCGACCTGTCCCGGTGCGCTCTGTCCTTCCCCACCCAGGAGCCAGCCTGCGAGCACAAGCCCCCAACAGCGAGGGACTGAATGAAGGGCCCAAGCAAAAGGGAGGCCTCAGATCAGACCGGGCCGGGGACGCGGAAAAGAGGGGCCGGATGCCAGGGCCCACTGGGCTTGCAGGTGGCACACGGCGGCACCTGACTAGTGGGAGAAGTCCAGAGATGCTCGGGGGTCCTGGGACCACCAGTACCAGTGGTACCACTAGCAGGGAGAAGGGAGTGTCTCATAGGGTGGTGACAGAGACAGGTGCGGACGGACACCGTGGCTTGTGATGACTTACTGCCCGGAGCACACTCGCCCCTGAGTGGATTTAGATGTCCCAGAATTGGTTTCCAGGAAGTCACCGCGTAACTGAGAGCAGAAGGGGGGATCACAAAAGACACAAGCGGGCCGTCTGTACCTGGTCACTAGCCACCTGGGAGCTTTCCTTCCCAGATCTCGGGGCGGGGTGGGGGGAGCAAAGACTTCCCGCCGCTCCCCTCCCGGAGAAGGCCTAAGGGGTGAAACTTCAGGTTCCTGAGCCTGGGAGTTCAGGCCGCCTGCGCAGGAGGTGGGAAGAGGGGCAGGGGTGCGGACCAGCGCACCTCACTGAAGCCTTGCCTCTGCCTCCGCCCCACTGGCCACTTCCCTTGCCGGCCCTCAGTTCCTCTGCCTGTGGAATGGGAGTAATAACCTGCCCCCCGCAGGGTTGTCACTAGGATCCAGTGCAATAACAAGCGCCCAGCACACCGTCCCACAGGTTGCGTCCATGGTGGGCTCCTTCCTTCCCCGGATGGACTGTTGGGGCCAGGGAGTGAGGAGTAAAAACCCCGTTCTCTCTCTCTCTTCCAGTGTCAGGGGAAGCTGATGGAGAATCGCACTCTGGACCCAGGGACTCGGGACTCCTATGGTGCCACCAGCCACCTCCCCAACAAGGGGGCCCTGGCAAAAGCCAAGAACAACTTCAAAGACCTGATGTCCAAGCTGACGGAGGGCCAGTACGTGCTGTGCCGCTGGACAGATGGACTGTATTACCTCGGGAAGATCAAGAGGGTAAACTTTCCTCCCCGGCCCCAGTTCCCAGGCTCAGCATCTCTGCTCGTCCTCTGGCCTGGGCCTCCCTTCGTGCCCCTCATGCTCAAAAGATGAATGTGGAAGGAGCCGGAGCCTGCTTGGGCAGGTGCCATCCTCAGGGCTGACATCATGCAGCCAGGGCTTTAGAAAAGAGCTCTACGAGCCCAGAGAACAAAACAAAGTCAGGCTGGAGGGGACCGCAGGTGACCACCTGGCCTGCGCCGTCCTCGGCATTCCCACCAAGCCCTGGTCCCCTGGGCGGGACTGTGTGGCCCCAGGCACCGGGCACACTCTGCCTCTGGAACCACTGTCCTCCCCCTTCCAGCCTGGCTCTGCTTTCTGGAGCACAAGGAGTGGATGGGAGAGGACCTCCATGTCCCAGGGGCTTGTCCCCGGCCACTTTCTCACGTTGCCCCTCCCTCTCCGCGCCCAGGTCAGCAGTTCTAAGCAGAGCTGCCTTGTGACTTTTGAAGATAATTCCAAATACTGGGTCCTCTGGAAGGACATACAGCATGGTGAGTACCCCGAAGGGCCCGGGCTCCCCTGCCCCACCCTGGCCCACTCTCCTCCTCCACTCCCATCTGCCGCCTTCTCTCTGGTACTGCTTGCATCTGCCCTTGTCAGATGGGCCCCCCTGCCCCCCGGCCCACCTGAGGAGATCCGATGACGAGCCTGTTTACACAGAAAGGCACTCGGACGTCTGTCACGCCTGTGATCACTCCCACATCACGGGGGAGGCAGGCCGGTGGAGGAGATGGCTCCGGAAGGTGCTGGGAGAGCTGGGATGCCACTTCGTGCCCGGCTGCACAGGGCTCTGGGTCAGTCCGGGGCCAGGAACGGGGAGGGGCGCTCAGAACTGGCTCCTCTGCGTGTGAGCACAGTGCGCCCGATCCACGTGTGGGGGAAACGAGTGGAGGCAGCCCCAGCCGTGGCGGGAAGCCGAGAAGGCAGGGATGGACCAGGCAGGGCGACGATGGACATGTCTGGGTGGAGCTGGAGCAGCTCCGGGGCTGAGCGGGAGCTGGGTCGGGCACCATCCTGGCCCGCGGAGGGCTGACAGTCCCACCCGCGGCCCCATTCTCCCTTCCCACGGGCATCACAGACCCCACTCATCAGTCACAAGGCTCGTGTTTCCCGCTTGGAGCTCTAAGCTTGGGCTCCGTAGGCCTCGGGCCAAGTTTCAGCTCTGCCACTTGCTTGCTACATGTTCTTGAACAAGTGACACTTCTCTGAGCCTTGGTTTCTTCATCTGAAGAAAGGAGGTGATGACAGCTGTGGCCTCGCAGGGCAGTTGCATGAGACCCTTGGCCCAGGGCTCCTGAGTTGCTGGGAGGCCCTTCCTGAAGAATGTGTTACCGAAAGGAAGGATTTCAAGGCGCCTGCCAAGTGGAGGCCACAGAACCCAGCCAGTTCGCAGAGGCTCCATCCAAGATGTCGTGGCTGATGCGGAGGTGGAGACGCTTCTCCCAGCGCCCCTCGCCCTCAGTTTCTTCTCCCAAGATCCAAAGCACGGAGGAGCTCTTCTCTTGAGTTACCTTCTCACTGAAGGCAACGGAGCGGCCGGGGGAGACCCCCGCAGACATTGGGTGGAGGGCCCCCGGTGCGCCAGGACCCCCGCGGGTGCTGCAGCGTGTCTCCCCAGCCAGAGAACCGTGCGTCCCGGGCAGGACGGAGCCCCCGCTGGCATCGCCGGGAGGACAGCACGAGGCTGAGCAAGCCGCAGGCATGGAGCACTTGATTTCGCTTACTACTTTACTGGCTTACCTCCTTAGGAGTTGAGGGCTTGTCGTGACCCTCAGGGCCATATTGAGGAATAAGAGGCAAGAGACCGCGGAGTCAACAAACATGCCTTGAACACATGTTGTGTGCCACGCGCCGTATGAGGTCCTGGGCACATGGTGATGAGCAGATCACTCGCAGTCGGCTGGGGGAACAAGACAGAAATGCATCACAGCGTATGAATGTATCCGCCCAAGCCTTTCACAGATAGACACGCGTACTCTTCAACAGTAACCAAAAAAGAAATGAGAAAGAACTTGTAGATTAAAAGCAGTTGAACACACTTAAAACTGTTATGACATTTTTATTGAAGAGACAGTTGGAAATGTGAACACTAAGTTTGTTGGTGATATTAAGAAATTGTTTTTAATTTTTTAAGTGCAACAAAAGCACTGTCATTATGTTGTTTTTAAAGAAGAGCATCCTAATCTTTCAGAGTCACATACTGAAACATTTTCAGAAAATGATTAGGGATCTGGGAATTGGTTCAAAATAATATAAGACGGGGAAGTGGGTGGGAATACAGTCAGAAGATTGGCTACGAGTTCTTAATGATGGGAACATGGAGTTTCATTATGACATTGTTACTGGTAACATGAATAAGTGCTTAACAAACTAAATTAGGCAGAAGAGGCAGCGTGATAGGGTCAGAAAGAACAAGGGATTGGGTGTCAAGCAGCCATGGGTTCGAATCCCATTTCTTAGTTCTATTTAACTTTTGGGATTAACTGCTCCGAGCCTCAATTTCCTTGTCTTTAGAATGGGCTACTGATACTAGGCACCTCAGAGTGTTGGGGAGATGCAGCGAGCCGGCCCACAGGGCCTAGGGCCAGGCCCCACACTGAGGGGCGGCTCAGCACCTGGAAGGCGAATCCTGGAATTCCTGCGAGCCAGACCTGACCCTGGAGGGCCCCTGTCTCTCTCTCCCTTTCAGCTGGCGTTCCAGGGGAGGAGCCCAAGTGCAACATCTGTCTGGGGAAGACATCGGGGCCGCTGAATGAGATCCTCATCTGTGGGAAGTGTGGCCTGGGTGAGTGTGGTGAGCAGGGCACGGAGGAGCCCCCCGACGGGTTCCCCACCACTGACCCAGTGGGTGCGTCCCACTGGGGGCTCTCAGCTGGCTTCCCATTTCTGTTGGACCCCGGAGTGACAGGGGCCAGCCTCTGGAGCCCTGGGGAGAGCTGGGGTTCCTAAAAGTGATGTAACGTGCATGGGTCAGAGCTCCCCTCACCCCCTGGCAAGGATGAGTGGAGACGTGGGGCACAGAGGCCCAAGCCAGACTGTCGTGCCAACCCCACTGGGGCCCAGGCTGTCTCCATCGCCTGCCTGGATGCCAGCTCGGCTCGTTGCTGAGCATTGCAGCCAGCCCCTGGCTCCTCCGACTGGCGCTGCCCTCGCTAGCCCTGTGGCCTTAGGGCTGCCGGGCTGGGCCACTGCCTCCCCGCGGGCACTCAGCAGCGCCCCTCTGCCGCAGGTTACCACCAGCAGTGCCACATCCCCAGGGCGGGCAGTGCGGACCGTCCCCTGCTCACGCCGTGGTTCTGCCGCCGCTGCATCTTCGCGCTGGCTGTGCGGGTGAGCCCTCCGTCCTTGCAGCCCCTGCCTTCCCCCGCCTCAGGGGGAAGCCTGGACCCCCTGCACGCAGGCCGACGGCAGGTCCCAGAGCCTGGGCTTGGAGGCAGACGGCGCTGCTGCCACGATGGCAAGCGGGAAGTGGGTGGCCAGGTGCCTTAGCCTCCCCGAGCCTGCTTCCTCAGCAAATGATAAAGTGGATGTGGGTTTGGGGCCAGGGGTAGGGGCCCCCCAATAAATGGTGCTTTGCTATGGAAGGACGAAACCCACGTGAGCACCCACACTCAGTACATACTGGGCGTTGTGGTCACCTTCGTCGTTGGTGTTAGTGCTAATATGATTCCTAAGGGATCCTCCTGGGAGGCAGCGAGGATAGATGCGGGATCCCCGAGACAGGCTTCCTCCGGCCCCGACACTGGAACATCCACGGGGCCCCGCGTCAGCGTTTCCCTCGCCAGCGGCAGGGCGCTGACTCCTGTGGCCGCCCCGGCCCGCCCCGGGCACCCTCCCACCCCGACCCCCGCCACCGTCACCTCCCCCTCCCCGCAGAAGGGCGGCGCGCTGAAGAAGGGGGCCATCGCCAGGACGCTGCAGGCCGTGAAGATGGTGCTGTCCTACCAGCCCGAGGAGCTCGAGTGGGACTCGCCGCACCGCACCAACCAGCAGCAGTGCTACTGCTACTGCGGCGGGCCCGGAGAGTAAGGCCGCGGGGCGGGGCCTCTAGGGGGCGGGGCCTCGCGGGGCTGGGGGCGGGGCTACTGCGGCGGGCCCCGGAGTAAGGCCGCGGGGCGGGGCCTCGGCGGGGCGGGGCCTCGGCGGGGCTGGGGGCGGGGCTACTGCGGCGGGCCCGGGGAGTAAGGCCGCGGGGCGGGGCCTCGAGGGGGCGGGGCTACTGCGGCGGGCCCGGGGAGTAAGGCCGCGGGGCGGGGGGCGGGGCTACTGCGGCGGGCCCGGGGAGTAAGGCCGCGGGGCGGGGCTAGGGGCGGGGCCTCGGCGGGGCGGGGGGCGGGGCTACTGCGGCGGGCCCGGAGAGTAAGGCCGCGGGGCGGGGCTACTGCGGCGGGCCTGGAGAGTAAGGCCGCGGGGTGGGGTTATGGGCGGGGCCTCGGCGGGGGGCGGGGCTTGCTCGGGGCGGGTTAGGGGCGGGGCCTCGGCGGGGCGGGGCTACTGCTACTGCGGCAGGCCTAGAGAGTAAGGCCGCGGGGCGGGGCCTCGGCGGGGGGCGGGGCTTCTACGGGGCGGGGCGGGAGAGTAAGGCTCGGGGCGGGTTAGGGGCGGGGCCTAGGCGGGGCGGGGCTACTGCGGCGACCCGGGGAGTAAGGCCGCGGGGCGGGGCCTCGGCGGGGGCGGGACTACTGCCACTGCGGCGGGCCCGGAGAGTAAGGCCGCGGGGCGGGGCCGCGGCGGGGGCGGGGCTGGGGGCGGGGCTACTGCCACTGTGGCGGGCCCGGAGAGTAAGGCCGCGGGGCGGGGCTGGGGGCGGGGCCTCGGCGGGGCGGGGGGCGGGGCTACTGCGGCGGGCCCGGGGAGTAAGGCCGCGGGGCGGGGCCTCGAGGGGGCGGGGCTACTGCGGCGGGCCCGGAGAGTAAGGCCGCGGGGCGGGGCTGGGGGCGGGGCTACTGCGGCGGGCCCGGAGAGTAAGGCCGCGGGGCGGGGCTAGGGGCGGGGCCTCGGCGGGGCTGGGGGCGGGGCTACTGCGGCGGGCCCGGGGAGTACGGCCGCGGGGCGGGGCTGGGGGCGGGGCCTCGGCGGGGGCGGGGGGCGGGGCTACTGCGGCGGGCCCGGGGAGTAAGGCCGCGGGGCGGGGCCTCGAGGGGGCGGGGCTACTGCGGCGGGCCCGGAGAGTAAGGCCGCGGGGCGGGGCTACTGCGGCGGGCCTGGAGAGTAAGGCCGCGGGGTGGGGTTATGGGCGGGGCCTCGGCGGGGGGCGGGGCTTGCTCGGGGCGGGTTAGGGGCGGGGCCTCGGCGGGGCGGGGCTACTGCTACTGCGGCAGGCCTGGAGAGTAAGGCCGCGGGCGGGGTTATGGGCGGGGCCTAGGCGGGGGGCGGGGCTTCTACGGGGCGGGCCGTGAGAGTAAGGCTCGGGGCGGGTTAGGGGCGGGGCCTAGGCGGGGCGGGGCTACTGCGGCGGCCGGGGGAGTAAGGGCGCGGGCGGGGTTATGGGCGGGGCCTAGGCGGGGGGCGGGGCTTCTACGGGGCGGGCCGTGAGAGTAAGGCTCGGGGCGGGTTAGGGGCGGGGCCTAGGCGGGGCGGGGCTACTGCGGCGGCCCGGGGAGTAAGGCCGCGGGGCGGGGCCTCGGCGGGGGGCGGGGCTTCCACGGGGCGGTTGGCTGGCGGCCGGGATGCTGTGGAGGCGATTCCCGCCCCGACTGCAGGACGAGCCCGAGTGGCTCTTCCCGGGCTGGGTCTGCATGTAGCCTTGGGCGACTGAGCCTGCTCCGCTGGGCTGACCGCCCCAGGCACTGTGGCAGGGGCCACAGCAGTGACAGATGAGGTCTCTGCCCGCAGGACGCAGCCTGCAGGAGGCCCTGAGGCCGTGAGGTCCTGAACCTTAGCCCCACGCTCCTGACAAGTCCTCGGGTCTGGAGGCTGGGCTTACCTAGGCTAGCTGGGTAATTTGGGCAAATCCCGTGAAGTCCTTCGTCTCCTAGGTGGGATTGACAGTCCCGGCCTCCCCAACTTCCCTGAGCGTGCGAAGCTCTATGGGATGGCGGGGAGAAGTGCGTATAGCAGCGGGCCGGTGGCTGTCGGTGCCGGCTGGGCACAGTGGCCCCGGGGTGGTTGTTAGAAATGCCCCTCCCAGGGGCTCCCCCAGTGATTGAGCAGGTCTGGGGTGGACTAAGGAATCCATAGGTTAGCCTAGATCCCAGGTGATGGTGATGCACACAGTCCAGGGACCTCACCTGGCACGTTGTGAACAAAGCCTAGGTTGTCCTTAAGGAAGAACTACTTTGCCCTTCGTTCGTATTCAGTGAATAGTCGTTGACTGGCCCCGACGGGGTAGGCACAGCACTGGGTAAGGAAGACCAGGTGTGGTGCTGCCCATGGAGCATACGGGGCCATCGGTCTCCCACGAGGCCTCCCGGGCAAACCTGTCCACTTTGGTGGTGTTTGAGAAGCAGCGTGGGGGGCGCAGAGGTGGGGGCTTAGGCAGAGGTGAAGAGCGTAGGCTTTGAAGTGAGGAAGGCCGGGATTGAGCCACCACCCACCACTTGCCTCCTGAGTGACCTTGCACAAGCCGTTTAAGCTTAGGATCTCAGGCTCGTCTCTTGCCAGACGGGGAGATCAGACTAGCATGAGCCTGCTCCCTGGGCCTCCCCTGGCGCGGCCTCGGTGCTCGGTAACCGTGGGTTCTCTTCCTTTCCCCCGGTGGAGAGCAAGTTTGTGTTGGGAGAAGTGGCTGAGGCTGACGCCCGGCCTGGAGGGTGGGCCTGGCTGACCCTGGCTCCTCTGGCTCTCCAGGTGGTACCTGCGGATGCTGCAATGCTACCGGTGCAGACAGTGGTTCCACGAGGCCTGCACGCAGTGCCTCAATGAGCCCATGATGTTCGGGGACCGGTAGGTGCTCATCTGGCCCGGCACCCTCGGGAGTGGGAGGGCGGATGGGGGTGCATGCGCGGACGGCCGGGGGCAGCAGTGCTTCCCCACTGCCTGCCAGGCCCTCCGCAGGCGGGGTCTCTGAGCGTGGGCACCTGTGTAAGGGAGGCAGCTCGGGGTGAGGCCCTTCTCGGTAGAGGAACGTGCCAGGCCACGGCTCCAGCTGCCATGGCCTTGTGGGGGGACCTTTGGCAACGCCCCACCTTCCCTAAGCCCTTGGGAGGAGGATGACTGATCTGGCTGCTACTGGGCGGGGTGAAGCTGTCAAAGGCACACGAGTGTCGCACTGGATACCGTGTGTCCTGGTTGACGTGGTGCGTTTGTGACCGAGCGTAGCGCGTGTGAGCGGGCGTGGGGGGGAGGAGGGCGCCCAGCGCAGCCCAGTCCCCGCAGCCCCCGCAGCCCCCGCAGCCTCCGCCACTCGCCCCCAGCTCCTCGTGCTCCAGGATCCGGACATGGGGAGCAGCTTAGGTGGAGGGGAGGTGGGGTATGGGGCCTCCGTCCTGCCGCCACCCTGGGGACTGGGGTCGAGGACGGCCCAGGGGAAGGCAGGGGGGAGCACGGGTGGGCATCAGCCCTCCCAGCACAGCCCCGTCTCCACCCGCCCTTCCAGGTTCTACCTGTTTTTCTGCTCCGTGTGCAACCAGGGCCCCGAGTACATCGAGCGACTGCCCCTCCGATGGTGAGAGGCCGGGGCTTGGCCCGCCCGCCCCGTCCCCCCCCAGCCGCTCCGCTCCCACCTCCCTCCGGGAACCACTGCGTGTGCAGCCAGCAGGCCAGCCTCGCCCCTGCCCTTCAGCCCCGGGGCTGCCTCCTCACCCAGCCCCACCTACCTGCCCCCCTGCCCAGGGTGGATGTGGTGCACCTGGCCCTCTACAACCTGGGGGTGCAGAGCAAGAAGAAGTACTTCGACTTTGAGGAGATTCTGGCCTTTGTCAACCACCACTGGGAGCTCCTGCAGCTCGGCAAGGTACGCAGATCTGCGGGCTGAGAGTCGGGCGCCCGTCGGAGGCCCGCGGGCTGGGAGGACGACCCAGAGTCTCTCAGCTGCGCCCCCCCCCCCCAGTCCAGGCTCCGAGCCGCGCCCTGCAAGCAGCTTCCTGACCCGGCTCTGGCAGCGGGCAGGCTGGGGCCTCGCAGACCGGGCAGCAGGGGCTGGGGGTGGGTCTGAGCTGAGCAGGGCCCTGGGGGGGCGGGGAGCCAAGGGGCCTGCAGCCTGCTGGTGCCCCTCTCGGGCCTGGGAGACTGGGGGTGGCGGAGGTGGAGAGCCCCTGGCGGAGGCTGAGCCAGGACCCGACCTGCCTCTCCGGGCGGGGAGCCGCGCCCCGTTCCCCAACCACCACCTGAATCCTCTCCGCCAACCTGGGGCGAGGTGTCGGCTCTACTGACTGCCCCAAGTCCTTCCTTGATGAGACAGGAATTTACAAAAGAAAAACAGAAAAAGACTTTTAACGCTGTGCGTAAAGACCTATGACGAGAAAAACAGAAAAAGACCTATGACGCTTTTCGTGTAACGTCTTCCATTGTGGCGTTGATTATTTATAAGACATTTATGTTGTCGGGGCGCCTGGGCAGCCGACTCTTGGTTTTCGGCTCTGGTGGTGATCTCGGGGTCCTGGGACGGAGCCCCGTGTGTCGGGCTCTGTGCTCGGCGGGGAGTCGGCTTTAAATCTTTAAGAGAAAATCTTTAAAAGAAAAAGGCATATGTAGTGTAAAGCCTTAAAAGACAGGTAGAGCAGGTATTTTTACTAACATTTTTTTCTGATTTATAAAAAGAACATACTGTTCCTGGTAGGAAAATTGTTAAGTGCAACAAAGTACACTTTAAAAAAAAATCATCCAGGGGCGCCTCGGGGCTCAGTTGAGTGTCTGACTTGATCTCAGCTCAGGTCTCGATCTCGGGTCTTGAGTTCGGGCCCTGCGCTGGGCCCCATGCTGGGGGGGAGCCTACTAAGGACAAAATCATCCATACTCCCCGTCACACCGCGCAGAAACAGCTGCCAGGGATGTATTCCATCGTTTTTTCTATGTTTTTCCTGGGCTTCTGTTATACAGTATGTAAAATTTTAAATCACTTTTTTTCACTTTATATCATAAATACTTTTCCGTACTCTGAAAGAGCTTTCACCCGCATGTTTAAGGGCCCCACTGGTTTCCACCACGGTTGACTTACTGCTTTCCTTCCTTTGGGCAGGTTCCCTGCCTCTCACTGGGAACGACGCTGCACTTAAAGCTTTGCCTGTGTTGCGCGTTCCGTCCCCGTGATAGAGCCCATGCGGTGGCATTGCCGGGTCAAGGGCATGGGCCTTCTTCAACCTTTTTTTTTTTTAAGAGTTTATTAGAGAGCAAATGATGGCACAAGAGAGAGAACCAGTGGGGGTGGAGGAGTAGAGACAGGAGAAGCAAACTCCCCGCTGAGCAGGGACCCCCCCAAGCCCCCGACTCGGGGCCCATCCCAGGCCCCTGATCATGTCCTGAGCTGAAGGCAGACACTCCACTGACAGAGCCACCCCGGCGCCCCATCGAACCTCTTAATCCATTTAGGATGGGAGTTAACTCCCCCATTTCCCAGTGGAGACCTGAGCTCAGAGAGGAGGAAAGACCTAGGATCCCAGAAGTCTGGGTCCTCACTCGGAGATTGCAGGGAGGGAGGGGACGGGGCTCGTGGGCCTGGGTCTCACTCTCCTGCTGGCTGCTCCCCCTCAGCTCACCAGCACCCCCGTGACGGACCGAGGACCACATCTCCTCAATGCGCTGAACAGTTACAAAAGTCGGTGCGTGCAGGGAAGGGAGGGAGTGTGTGGGGCCCCACAGGTGGAACTGGGTACAAAGCACCTCCCTGCCTCGGGGCCTTTGCTCAAGCTGCGCTCCAGCCTGGGTCTCCCACCCCTGTCTCTGGCTCCATAAGTCCCACCCGTCCTTTCAGATTCGGGGAGCACCCCACCTCTTTTGTGATGTGCCCCCAACCGCTGCTGCAGCTTCATGCGTCAGTCCTGGGCTCTGCTTCCTGGGGGAGCACCCCTGCTCTCTGAGGGCCGCTCCTCTCTGACCGTCTGTGGTTCAGGGCCGGGCACTGGAAGGTCCATTCATCCCATCCCCGTGGTCATCCTCACCCGTCCCCAGCCCGTGTCTTCCCCCCCAGGCTCCTGAGTCCTCAGCACACGACAGCCACAGACCTGGCTGACACTGCCCACCTCCCATGACCCTGATCCTCTGCTTGATTTGTTCTGGGCATCGGCCGTCCTGAACCCGCTGCTCTCCGGCTCAGGGGGTCTGCTCAGCTCTCTGTGGACCGGAGCGCTCTTCCGTCCCCTTCAGTCCTTTGTCCCCCCGATGGCATTGCTTGAACTGCTGCCCCGTCAGCCCTTTGTAGGTCCTGAGCACGCAGCACTCGGACCACTGATCCGAGTAGGTCCCTGTGTAGGACCCTGAGTGGTCCCCCCTCGTGGGGTGGGGCCCGGACACAGTCCTGCTCTTGAGCAGTGGGGCTCCTGCCCTCGTGGTGGCTTCCCTGTGGACGGGTGCTGGGGGAGGACTGTCGGAGCCACCCCTCACCTGGCAGCTCACCTGGAAGGAGGAGGGACATGCCCGCAGGTGTTTGCAGTCTCCTGAGGAGACCAGAAAGCAGAATGGTGTGGAAGCGGTGTGTGGGCCCTGCAGTTCCCTGCGAACTAGAGGAGGCCTTCCTGTAGGAGGTGCCCTGGGGCTGCTTGAGCCGAGAAGAGGGGCAGGAGCTGCTAGAACCAAGGGGGGCAGGGAGGAGCCCCCAGCCGCATCCCCGCCCAGCCCGGGCCCCATTGCCTTGAGGAACCCGTGTCGTGTCTGCGGGACCCGGACCTCAGCTCTGGGCGCAGGGAGGCTGCACTCGCCTCCCGGGAGGAGGACCCACAGGCCCCAGAGCTTTCTCTCCCATCCCCCGCAGGTTCCTGTGTGGCAAGGAGATCAAGAAGAAGAAGTGCATCTTCCGTCTGCGCATCCGCGTGCCCCCCAACCCGCCTGGGAAGCTGCTGCCTGACAAGGGCCTGGTGCCCACAGACGGCGGCGCCGCCTCGGAGCTGCGCAAGAGAGGAAGGAGCAAGCCCGGGTCAGTGCCTGGGCGCCCAGCTCGGGGTCCCCACCCCCCAGCCGCAGCCCCAGGACGGCTGTGCCAGGCCGCAGAGTCCGGGAGGCCGTGGAGGCTGGGAGGCTGGGGGCCGGGGGCTGGAGGCCGTGGAGGCCGGGGGCTAGAGGCTGGAGGCCAGGAGGCCAGGGGCTAGAGGCTGGAGGCCGTGGAGGCCGGGGGCTAGGGGCTGGAGGCCGTGGAGGCCGGGGGCTGGAGGCCGCGGAGGCCACGGAGGCCGGGGGCTAGAGGCTGGAGGCCGGGGGCCAGAGGCCGCAGGGTCTGGAGGCTGGAGGCCGTGGAGGCCGGGGGCTAGGGGCTGGAGGCCATGGAGGCCGGGGGCTGGGGGCTGGAGGCCGCGGAGGCTGGGGGCTGGGGGCCGGAGGCCGCAGGGGCTAGAGGCCGGAGGCCGTGGAGGCCGGGGGCTAGAGGCTGGAGGCCAGGAGGCTGGGGGCTGGAGGCTGGAGGCCAGGGGCTAGAGGCTGGGGGCCAGGGGCTGGGGGCCCACGCGGCCTCGGCCACTGATCCGGCCTCTGTCCCGCGCCCGCCCTGTTGTGTGGCTTGGGGGGAAGCCAAGCCGTGGGGCGCAGTCGCTGGGCCAGGACGAGGCAGTGAGCGCCGGGGCTCAGCGCAGCCCCTCACCCTGGGCGTCGGTCGGAGCGTCCTGCGTCCTGCCCTGTCCGCGGCTCCGCCCGCCCGCCCCAGCGCCTGTGCCCCCCGCACCGCTGTGCCCCCGCCCCCTCCCTCCGGCCTTCAGGCTCTGACCCGTCCCCCCCTTCTGTCTCCACAGTCTGTTGCCTCACGAGTTCCAGCAGCAGAAAAGGCGAGTTTATAGAAGAAAAAGATCAAAGTTTTTGCTGGAAGATGCTATTCCCAGTGTTAGTTTCTTGTTTTCTTGCTCTCCACATCCACGCGCAGGGTCGGACCGTTGGGGGCTCCCGAGCAGGGCACGGCCCCCCAGGCCCTGGGGGCCTCCCGCACATCCCTTAAAGAGCAGACGCCGGCACGACCGCTGCCTTGGGTCCCCAAGCTGTCCAGGAGGCCGAGGGGCGGGGCGGCGGTGCCAGGGCCTCCTCGAGGGCGGGAGCATGCCGCGGCCGTGGGGGGCGCTAGCACCGGCCCAGCCGCCCCCTGTCCCCCGCCCGCGCCCCGGTCTGCGGGCTGTCCCCGGGCACCGTCAGCAGCTCAGGTGACAGGCCCTGGCGGGCCCGCTCCCGGGCGGCGGCGCTGCAGAGCCAGAGAGGAGGGTGCCCGGAGCCCCAGGCCTGGGACCGCGTGGCCCTCAGTGGGGGCGGGCGCCGAGCGGCCTGAGCTCACTGCCCCTGCTGTGTCCGCAGAGCGACTTTACCTCCGCCTGGAGCACCAACCACCACCTGGCCAGCATCTTTGACTTCTCGCTGGATGAAATTCAGAGCTTAAAAAGGTAACAGGAGGGCCCCTGGCGCTCGGGGGGCAGGCTCGCTCCAGCTCAAGGGGTCGCAGCGTCCCCAGCCTCGCCCGGACCCCCGGCCCCACCCCCCTGCAGCCCCTCCTGCTTCCCCCTTTGTGCCCCGTGCTCCTTCCTCCGGGGGCCTTCCCGACGCCCCCCGGTGTTCCCACCTCACCCCGCCCTTGGTACACGTCAGGGAGGGCCTTGCACCCTCCGCTGCTTCGTTCCCAAACGCCTGAAGGTCCTGCAGCGCTTCCCGGAGGAGGGGAGGGCTTGGGTCCCTCAGGCCCGGCTGCAGCGCCTCCGTAGCGGTCACTGACCGCGGCCTTAGCAGCGCCGTCGGGCACCCCGAGCCCCCTGGCCTGTGCGTGCCTGGCTGTGATGAGGCTGCAGCAGGTGCGGCGGAGGCAGGCCCTTCGGGTCTGTTTGGCAGCAGGTGTGGGGGGCCCGCTCGTCGGGGCGTCCCGGGGCTCCTGCTCGGGCGGCCGGCTGGGCACCGGGTGGGCCGGCCCAGGAGCAGCAGCGCCCGGAGGGGAGGCCCCGCGGCGGAGGCTCACCCTCTGCCCCCCGTCAGTGCCAGCTCAGGCCAGACCTTCTTCTCAGACGTGGACTCCACGGACGCCGCCAGCACCTCGGGCTCGGCTTCCACCAGCCTGTCCTATGACTCCAGGTGAGCCGGGGGCAGGAAGGCCTGTGGTCCCGGTCCCCCCACCGCCCCGCGGGCCTCGCCTGGGCCCTGGAGCCGCCGGCCTGTGCGCAATGGAACCGTCGGGCCCGAGCCACGGAGCCTGGTCTGTGCAGGGGACCCGCTCCCCGGCTGCCGCCCCGGGCTGTCCTGGGTCACCGAGGGAAGGAGCCATCGCTCTGGAGGCCTGGAGGGGGCAGGCACCGCGGGGTGCGCTGGGGCGGGCAGGGGCCCTGGGGACCAGCCGGTCCTCGGCGGCCCCGCATCCTGGCATCTGCCCGCATCCCTCCTCCCGCATCCTGGGCTCGCGAGCTCTGTGGGGCTCGGGTCCTGTTCCCAAGCGCCTCCTTCATGTGCGTCGTACCTGCACCACCCCTTTCCGTCCCCGTGTGTGCGTGGCACACGCGCCTCCCTGTCCGCAGCCCGGGCTCTGGCCATCAGGCTCCCGGCTCCTCGGGGCGGTGCAGGCAGGGCCCCTCGGGACGCTGGGGACCCCGATCGCTGCTCCGGGCTGGGCTCAGGGCCCCCTGCCTCGCCCCTGCAGGCGGACGGTGGGCAGCCGCAAGAGGAAGCTGGCGGCCAAGGCATACGTGCCGCTGCGGGCCAAGCGGCGGGCGGCCGAGCCGGGCGGACGCTGCCCCTCCGACAGCAGCGCAGAGGCGGCGTCGGGCCCCGAGCGGCCGGACGAGGGCATCGACAGCCACACGTTCGAGAGCATCAGCGAGGACGACTCGTCCCTGTCCCACCTCAAGTCCTCCATCACCAACTACTTCGGCGCGGCCGGGCGCCTGGCCTGCGGGGAGAAGTACCAGGTGCTGGCGCGGAGGGTCACGCCCGAGGGCAAGGTCCAGTACCTGGTGGAGTGGGAGGGCACCACCCCCTACTGAGCAGCCCCGGGGCGGCGGCTCCTCGGGCCCCCAGCCCCCAGACTGTTGACCCGTGACCCCGGCTCCACGACCCCCGCCCGAGGCCGTCCTCCTCCGTGTCCCGCCGTCCCCGCGCCTCTCTCCCGCGCGTGGGTGTGTTCACCACCTCCCCCGCAGGGCTGGCCTCCCCTGAGGTCCCCGGTGTCCCCGCACCTGACCCGGGGGTCACTCTGGGAGAGCAAGGACCTCTAAGCACGGCCTTCCTGCCTGGCCCAGCCCGGCCGTGAGGGCGCGTGATGCCCCTGTGACAGCCCACGCAGCAGGGACCCAGGGCCAGGGCCTCAGGCGTCAGGCTGGGTCTCTGCCTCAAAGGCGCCCACGCCGCAGCCCCATCAGAGGCCGTGAGGCCGGGCCCGCGGGTGCTCCTCTCCCCGGCCTCGCATCCGCCGTGGCACTGGGGGTGCCTTGGAGACCCGCGGGCCAGGGAGGGAAGCGGGAGGCAGGGAGGCCGGGCCCCGCAACCCCCCCCCAGCCCCCCGGCCCAGCCCCGCCACACACGGCCACACAGTACACACCCACAGACGCCGCCATCACACGTGTGCTCTCACCCTCCAGGACCACACCCCCCCACGCACACACAGACCATGCACATGCACCGTGCAGCATACGTGTACACACGCACACACCGCGCGGCATACGTGTACACACGGACCACACACCATGCAGCTTGCGTGTACACACACACACACACACACACACACACACCCCACACGAGCTCCCGCTCCCGCTCCCTCTGTGCCAGCCTGGTTCCTGCCCTCGGCTCTCCCTTGGCCTCTTCAGTGCTGCAACTAAATGTGAAAGTCCAGCCTCTGCCCCTTCTTTCAGCCCTGAACGGTGGAGGCCCCGCACAGAGTGGAGCTCAGAGGACTCGGGCCCCTTCCTATCCCCTGCTGTGCCCTGAGATTGACAATCACTTTTTGGGACAGGTTGGGATTTTTAACGGGCTTGCGTTACTCAGCGCTCTCCAAGGGAAGCCTCTGTCAGTGGGAGCATAAATAGAATTCTTAGAACTGACGTTACGACTCATCCCCATCTGGAGGAAAACCAAAAATGAGAAGAGGAGGGGACCCCTCATTTTTGCTGCTTCCAGAGCTATTAGAAGCTGACTCACATGACAGGAAAGTAGAAAGAAGTGCCTTCACGAGGGCAAGGGCGACCAGCCGGGGGCCAGCCCTGCCAGCCGCTGCTGTGGCCTCCTCGGCCGCGCGCCACAGGCTGCCAGCAGCAGGGCGAAGGTGGATGAACGAGGGGTGGCGGGCCCGGGGAGCTGGTTTTTCCTTTGCTGGGCTCAGCCCCTCCCGACCCGCGAGCACCCGGGGAGTCCGAGATTGTTCGGATGCCCCGGCCTCGGACCTCAGGCCTCCAGTGCCTTCCACACAGGACCTCACCTCCTGCACGTGGCCCGCCCCCTTCCCTCTGCTTCCCTGGCGCGACCCAGGCAGGGAACAGCTGGGGCGGGCCCCTTCCCTCCCTTCTCAGCCCCACAGCTGCCCCCAACTGTTCAGCTGCCCCCCCCAGCTGAAGCCCCCAACTGGGGCCGGATGGAAGGGGAGCTGAGAAGCCAGCCCCCAGCCCCGCAGGGGTGTGGGACCTCGGGATCCAATCTGTGGCTTCCTGCCTGGCTTCAGAGGGCACAGCCACCCCCCAGGCCGGCTTTCCAGGCTTCCGAGGAAGCGCAGGATGAGCGCGGCCCCGCGGCCACTGCACCTTCTCTCCTCAAGCCCCAGGGAGGCTCTGGGCTCGAAGGGGGGGCCGGGGCCTTCCTCACTTGGGATGTCAGCCTAAGGCCTAGCAGGGCCACCCTGACTCCACATCCCAGCATTTCATTCATACCAGTTAATAGCTGCATTACTGCCAACTGACCTTATAACCCTGTGCACCTTTGAAAAGATTTATGGTTTTGAATTGCTGCTTTTAATAACATTTGTTATATTAAAGTTATAATTAATGTGCCTGGTTTATAATTTAAAAGCTCCTTTTGATAAATTAACTACCTTCCCCCTGGTGAATCAACCATCAGCTCTGGTCTTGGTTTCCTGGAAACTGAGAAGGGATGACAGGACCCCACCTGGCCACGCGCCACTCCAATACCTGCCTCCCTCCTTCTCCCCAGTGCTCTCACCCTTACCACCGGCAGGACGTGGGACTTCTTTTCTGTGAATACCTGACCCACGAGGGCAAAAAGCATCAGCTGAGGGCCATGGAGAAGTAAAAGATGGGAAGCGACCTTAGGAACGGACCTCACTAAAACACTCCCGTGCAGCCACCGTACCTGCTCAAGGCGCACGGGCACCAGCCCTGGAAGCTGCAGTTAACTCCAGGCCGGTCTCTGCTAGTCCTAACTCCGAGCACCTGGGGCAGGTTCCCTTGTTTCCCGCACCCTTCCCCTGCCAGCAATAGTCCCTGAAGTCAGCTCCCAGGTGAGAGGAAACCCTTTCACATACGAATGTGATGGGTTATTACCTTAAACTTGTCTAAATTTGGGACAGTTTGAACAGAGAAATATCGACATGAAGGGACAGGGAAAAGCCCGTGATAGGGAGGGGCGGGTCACAGGTTCACGTAGATTCTGCCTCTCGGGTAAAGGGTGGCCTGTTCGTCCCCCTGAGTTTTAACGTCTGCACTCAGAATTCTTCACTAGCGGTGGCTCCCACTTTCTTCGCCCAAGCTTTCTGCTTTGGCCTTTTAACTGCCCGTAGAACAAAACCACAACTGGAGCCAGGGTGGGGTAAGGGGGTGGGATTATTCTTTGCGCTGAAATCACTGTAATGGCACGAAAAGTACATGGTCTGAGGTGTCAAGAGACCTGGGTTCTAGTCCAGGTTCCAAAGTGAACAGCTGTACAGACCTGAGATCAGTCGCCCTTCCCAGGCTGAAGAGTGCCTGGTCCTTTGGGGTCTAGATTAGTGATTACAGATTTACAACATTTACCTTTCAAGTTCAGGAGCAAGAAATCAGAATTCTCAGAAATTCCCTAAATCATTAAGTTTTTCTTAAAATACTTGAAACATTTTTCGTATTTTCCCCATTATCACAGTTAGCTGGAAAAACTGTAACAAATAGAAATATTAAGCTCAGGAGTATTTTCAAGGAACTGTAGCTTAGAGGGAATATTTAAACCCTGGAAATTGGGATCCCTGGGTGGTGCAGCGGTTTGGCGCCTGCCTTTGGCCCAGGGCGCGATCCTGGGGACTCGGGATCGAATCCCACGTCGGGCTCCCGGTGCATGGAGCCTGCTTCTCCCTCTGCCTGTGTCTCTGCCTCTCTCTCTCTCTCTCACTGTGTGCCTATCATAAAAATAAATAAAAAATAAATAAACCCTGGAAAAATCATGCAACGTTATTGGATAGTATTCAAGGAACGTAATGTTCAAATATCTTAGCAAGGTTAAGGATCCACAGAATCGTGTGTCAAAATTGCTAAATTAAAATTTATTTTGTTTCCAAAGCTTATCTCTTCAAACAAAGCTCACAGGACTTGTATAAAGTAAACTGTGTATATAAACTTATCTGCAAAAATAGCTCAGTTTGTAGCAGACGATGCTAGATGCACACCTGGGGCACGGCAGCAGCCGCAAGCAAGGCTGAGTCTACGGCAGTCCTCTCCCTCCTGCACGCTCCGGCCGGTTCCTTCACCCTCAACTCCGCGTGGTGGGGTTTCTCGCTCTTGTTTTCTCTCATAAAGATGGATTCCCTCAAACCAGTTAACATCTGTACCCTCCTAAGCTTTAGTATTCACAGAGAATTTATTATTTTTCTCATTTCCTCAAGCAATTTATCTGGGGATTATGGATTCAAAAGACAGACCTTTCCTGAGAAACGCTGGGAAGCCATGCCTGCGTGGAGCCGCTAGTCCAGGCCCTAGCCCAGCCCCACAGCACCACTCGTGGGGACAGGGCCTAGGGGAGGTAGGCTGGGAGTCATGCACACGTGCAAAATCTAGGCAACTCCTCTACATCTGTTCCCTCGTGTGCAGGAGGAGGATCCTGTCACCAGCCCCCAGAACTGCAGGGTAACTACAACCCTTCTCCTAGAGTTGGCTACAGCAGGCTCCCTGGGCATCTGGTCTGTGAAGGGACATGTCCCACTTCTCCGAAGGAGGCAGTAAGAGCATCAGCTCTAGAATCGGACACGGGAGTTCACAGCCTCCTGCCACCTAAGTGTCACGTGCTCTGATCTCAGGAGTTAGCTGCCAGTCGAGGAGAACATGGAGTTAGAAGGATAAAATACAGCCGCAGCCCGGGGGCTCAGCAGTTGAGCGACCCCCGGGTCCTGGGATCGAGTCCCGCATCAGGCCCCCTGCAAGGAGCCTGCTTCTCCCTCTGCCTGTGTCTCTGCCTCTCTCTCTCTCTGTGTCCCTCATGAATAAATAAATAGAATTAAAAAAAAAAAAAAGGATAAAATATCGTGGAGACCTGAGGAGAGCAGAGGCAGGGAGCCGGTGTCTGTCTTCTCCTGTCCATGTCCTGCAGCCAGCTGTGCCCAAGGCAGCCAGAGTCCCCCAGGAAACAGCCTTCCGTGCGCAGGCAGCACAGGTGCCCCGATGAAGGCCAGAGATGGGGAGAAGACCTCCTTTGGAACTAGTCCCACTTTAAGAAAGTTAAAAAAAAAAAAGAAAGTTCAAAGGAGGGGATCCCTGGGTGGCGCAGCAGTTTGGCGCCTGCCTTTGGCCCAGGGCGCGATCCTGGAGACCCGGGATCGAATCCCACGTCGGGCTCCCGGTGCATGGAGCCTGCTTCTCCCTCTGCCTGTGTCTCTGCCTCTCTCTCTCTCTCTGACTATCATAAATAAGTAAAAATTAAAAAAAAAAATTAAAAAAAGAAAGAAAGTTCAAAGGAAAAAGGCTGGATTTCGCCAATTCCATAAATTAGTAACCGTGGGCTACAGAAAAAGCTTTATTCAAATCCTTGAAACCTCAACTTGGGAAATAGTCGCCAACCCTATGCAAGAGATCAAACAGGTTCAGACACGGCCTTGACCTCAGGCAGCTCAAGGTCTAAAATAGGAGGCTGCCCGGGACACAGGGATAGCGGGGACCCCGAGGCCGGAGAGCTTCCTCCCTGCCGGGGGAGCCGGCCTCCGAAGGAGCGGCCAGACTTCAAGGGCTCGCGCAGCAGGGTGCTCTAGGCTGACGGGGCGCCCCGACAGCAACACTTCACCCCGCACCCTGGGGCCATCTCCCTGGCACGGTGGGCAAGGAGAGGCGGAAGGTGAAGATGGAAAAGTGAGGTCAGGCAAGGCTCTGAAGGGCCTTGAAGGCCAGGCCAAGGAACCGGGCTCTAACCTGAGAGCAACAGGGGCCGTCCCTCTCGGGTCCCCAAAGCATGGCTTTGGGATTCAGCAGGATGGCTTCATACACAATTTCCCGGTCTATCAGAAACTTGTAAAAAAAAAAAAAAGGGACATTGCCATTTCCATCCTCTGTCCCTCTGCTGAGGCAGCCCCCCAGAGTCCCCCTGGCTACTACAGAAGGCTCTCCTGGACCTCTGAAGCGCCTCGGCCTTAAGTCCCCAGCAGGGCTCACACCAGGGCCCGGGAGAGCCTCCCTCGTATCTCTGGAGGAACCAAGGGTTAAGGACAGTCCGTGTCGGATGGAACCAGAGCCTGGAAGCCCCCCCACGTACTATACCCTTCCCTCTAGGGAGACCCAGGAATCCAGAGGTCTGTGGGCCCCCACCCGAGCCGCCCACGGGTCTCCCCAGAGCGGGGTTACCTTGAGACGGTTCATGGAGGGGGCCCAGCTCCAGGCCTCTCACCCCCAAGGGCTCTGCTTCGCTGCCCTCCTCCGCCTGAGACCCGGGGAGCAGGTGCAGGAGCAGCACGCACGGGGCGAGCAGGCTTGGCTTTACCATCCCTGACACGCCACCCCTGGCTGGGCCTCACTGCAGCTGTCTCCTTCGGTCATCTAGAAAATGGACAGCAGCTTCGACTACTGGTTTACTAGCTTTTGTTATGACAAAGAAAACTTACGGAAAACAAAACCCCTCAAAACCCAAATCTTACAAGGAAGCTTAATAAATAATAATAAAAGGCAGTTATACTGGCTGAGGTACGGGTGGGGGCCTCACACCCTGAGCCCCACCCAGGAAGCACCCAGGGTGCCTTCTGTCAACCTCTAAGGCCCAGGAGAACAAGTGTGGAAATACTGGCCTGGCAGTTCCCTAGGGGCCTTTCTACTTAAGGATGCTCAGCGTCAAAGCTCAGGTGACAAGGTTAGAGCACGGGCTCAGGGCCTAGGTCTCCAATGAGCAGGGCCCCTGAGCCTCCCGATACCTGTCGCGGCCAGGCTAGGGGAGCGTCTGGACCTACTTCCCAGCCACGAGGCTGCGTCTACTACCTACTATGTCCCCGGACCTACCCACATTCACGAAGCCCACTCCCACCTCCTCAGACTCAGGAAAAACAAGTACCATCCTTAGTTTCAAGGAATAACCCTGCTCGTCCCTGAAACTCTATCATTAGCAATCCATCCTCTTGGACAGAGTGCTTGCCAGCCCCCTAGAAGGCGACCCTCGTCCTACGCCTCGGGTGGAGCTCACCATTCCATTCCTCCTCCCGAGAAGCAGGGGAGTAGATCCTGGGCCCTGCAGGTGCAGTGACTGAAGGAGCCGAGGACAAAGTCACCCTCACTGCCACCTCCCCGTGGCCTCCCCACATAACCGTCCTCGCCTTCCCACCCCCTGGCCACCCTGAGGCATGAAGAAGAGACAAGTTCCACCGGGTTCTTGCTCGGCGACCAACCCGCCTCCTCTTCCAGCCTCAGGGCTCAGACCTTCGGCCTCTCAAGTTCCTTAGCGCTTCCACGCTGACAAAGACACAGAATCCAGAGGTGCCTGGAAGCAGAGAGAGGCTCCCCGTCCCCAGAGTGCAGCGCTGCAGGCGGTGGCAGCCGTCAGGAGACACGAAAGCCCCCCCTCAGTCCTCCTCCATGCCCTCCTCCAGCCACTTGAAATAGCGGACATCTCCTTGGTCCACGGGAAGACTGAAGACCTCTGGGATTTCAAAGGGATGCACCAACCTTTGGAAAGAAAGCAGAGCCCGTGAGTGACTATGATTACAATCAGCCTATGCAACTAGGCCCGACTGGAAAGCCTCACGCGACGTGCCCTGCAGCCGCCATCCAGCGCCGACGCCCACCGCCCCGGAGCCTATTTGCCATCTGTCAACAAGGGATGAGTTGGGCCAGATGGCTTCAGAGTCTCACGGTCCTGGGTCCCAATTCTCAGCCTGCCCCTTACAGCTATGGAACTATGGACAGATCACCCAGATCACCTAATTTCTCCAAAGACTCTACAAAGAGAGGATAAAAATTGTCCCTCTGTGACTAGATCGCCAAGGATTAAGTTGAACGGGGCACAGGAAGCACTCTCCTGGTATACTGACCGGCGCTGGGCTCCGGTCTTGCGCCTTCCCCAAACAAGCCACCATCCCCAATACCTCCAGATTCTCTTCACCTAGAAAGTTCTCTGTGGATCACTTAAAAGCCTACCTATCCCTCAAGGCCCAACTCAACCACTGACCTTCTTCAACGGCTCTTCCTTGACCATCCAAACCCACAGGGATCTCTCCTTTCTCTCCGCTTCTTTCACCTGGCCCTCAGCACACAATGCAAGTTTTCTTTACTTCTCAGACCAAATATATACGAGGCCTTGGGCCTCAGTCTCCCATCTGTCAAATGGGGGTGATAATTCCGCTTCCTTTCCAGTTAAAAAGTCACTGTCAAGTTCTCATGAGACAGCATGCTTAGTGAATCACCACACACACACACGTGCTTAAACATTTGGAGTTGGAATAATTTTATCCAGTGACTGAGGATAATGAATTTTCTTATTTTAGGGACACACATTAGTGTACATGTTTGTTTATTCTGGGGTAGGTGTGCAGAGGAAGAGGGAGGGAGAGAATCTCCATGCCCAGTGCAGAGCCTGATGAGGGGCTCAATCCCAGGACCCTGAGATCATGGGTCATGTGCTGAAATCAAGAACTGGATGCTTAACCAAAGGGAGCTACCCAGGCACCCCTACTGTTGTTACTTTAAAAGAACTAAAAACTTTTAACTTCTCAGTTTTAATTTCTAATACAATAAACTTAAATATAACCCACATAAACAAAGCTCCTCTGGGTCCTTGATAATATTTAAACGTGTAAAAGGATCCTGAGTCCAAAATTTGGAGAACCACTATCTCCACTAACCCATGCCACCCTCTCATTGCACAAACGGAGAATCTGAGGGCCAGGTACATGCCTGGGGTCATGTGGGAGGCTGGTGACTAGGCTCCAGGTCTCTTGCCTTTGAAGCTCATTCACTTAGTTCCCAGTGCCTCCCCTGGCTGAGAAGAGAGGCCAGCATTACCTGATATAGCCGGACAGCATGTGGACCTTGGAAGTCTTTGTCTTTATTAGCTGTGAAAGAAAAAAAGTCCCGCTTTAAGAAAGACCTCAGCCCCAGTGCTGCAGCTACTCGTCCACCTGGCCACTCAGGAATAGCACTCCTCCAGGTGACAGGGCACCGGTGCATTCGCAAATTAGCCTAGGGCATCTGTTTTGGGGCAAGAACCTCAGTTGACTGATCTTTGCTCAATTTTAATTGGAACCTGGGAAAAGGCCTTGGTCTCACTCTTCCCATATCAAGGCCCCAACCCCCATTCTCACTCACCAACAGGATCTCAGTGGCTTCTTCGATTTCTCCATTCCAGAAGTATCTGGAAAAGGGAACAAAACCATATTATTATGCTTACAAGATGAGCTCGCTGAGATGACAAACCTGGCCCAATCAAGTGACTTACCAAGGTGGAAACTTTACAATCTTTCCAAGCCCACACAAACATGTCTACATTGGCCAGGTCCCCAAAGGTCATCTAGTCCAACCACTCTAATGCATGCTTCTAGCAGCTGCCCGAACGTTCCTGGGGGTGAGAGGCTCACCGTCTCTTAAAGAAGTCCATCAATCTACCTGCACAGCTAGTCCCGGGATGCTGACGTATTTTGATGAGGGAAATGGAATAGACCAGAATTAACTATAGTGAGGGTGTCAATGAAATGAAAGGGAGAAAACACAGAGACAGCTTGTCACATCAGCCAACGCCTCAAAGTTTTCCAGAGAATTCAAAAGCAGTGGGAATTATTTTCTTTGATATCCCTAGGAGGCTTACTCAGGGATGGAATGCCCAGTCGGACTTTTTTGCTAATAGCAAGCCGACTAATTTAAACAAAGACTGTGCAGACAAGATTCACTATTTCTAAACTACAGCTTTTTCCTCGCTTCTCCATACACAGCCTACTTTTGCTTTTGTTGGTTGATATAAATCCCCTAGTTGACTTCCTCTGAATATAAATTAACAGTGAACTGTTCATTAAGCAAATGCCTTTGAGTTGCTCTTTGACAATCTCCCATTAGTTCAGTGCTCTTCCTACCAGCCGGGGCCTGACCCAGCAGTCCACACACCCTTCCACAGGCGATAGCAAAACTCACAGCGAGGATGCCTTGGGCAGGATGTTCACAGAGGCAGCCAGCTTCTTATCCAAGACAGCCCTACAACAGAACGAGGGACCGTCACTGGGGTAAGTACCCAACATCTTAAGGAACAAGGGACGGGACTTCCTGGGAATTACCCAGGAAACCATAGTCTACGCAGATAACCATTTAGAGCGCCTCTCCCTCCTCAAACCAACTCATCGCATAACCACCATGCACAGACACCTAAAGACAGCGCTGCTCATTAGTCCTTCTGGGTGGGGAGAAAAGGAAGGAAGCGGCTACGGCAAGATGGTTTTAAGGACAGGCCCAGTCTGCTTGGAGAAGGGGAACTGATTAACACTGGACACAGGACACAGACCTGGATTCCACTCCCGACCCTGCAGTGCATGGCTGTGTGACCCTAACCATGTTCTTTCTTTCATCCCAAGAATAAGTATTTGAGCACATATCGGAGACAGGCCTGCCCCCTCACTCAAGCTGACTGTCCTGCTGCACAGTAACGGGCCGGTTCAGTCAGCGGTTTCCAACCTTTCACCATCATTCCTTCCTACCACCGTCTTCTGCTTTTGTCTCCCAGGTATGTATCAGGCTGACACCCCCTACTTCTGATCTACAGATAGCCACGTGACCACACAGAACAGCTAACGCCAAGGAGAGGCAAAAAACCCCACATCATATCTTGTGTTTGGCAAATATAGGCTCTTTTCATCTCTTTTCATGGAAAGGTTTCTACCATGGTCCTAAGAGCACAGTCACCACTCTGCAGACCTCTAGGATATCTCTGAACAGACCACAGGTTGGAATTCCTGGTGTGATGTTCCGATTCCTGTGCAGAGCCCCAGCAAAAACAGTCAAACGTGCCTGAATTAGTGCAGGTGTCACGGAAACAGGAGCACCACCAAATCACCCACACAAAGGACATTCCCAAGCATCAAAACTGGAAGCCCTCGGAAGCAGGCAGGCCCTGACAAACCTTTCTCAGGTCTCTGTTCTCTGAAATGCTTGGACTCAGCCAGATAAACCTCATCTGAGCCCTGCTCACCCATCCCGCCTGTCCTCAGCTGCTGCCAAGAGAACTGACCTACTTTCTCTTCCATGAGTTCCAGGCTCAACAGTGCTCTATTTAAGGCCCCACCTTAATGTGGCATTCCCCTGGAAAGTTCCAGAGCTAAAGAAATCCCTGACTGTAAGGAGAGGCACATGGCACAAATCTGTTTAAGCAACTGTGGCAAGTCTTACTCAATTGTCCACTGAGAAATTACACTTTATTGCTCCTGAAGGTGGTGAGGAAACACAAGGAGGGAGTTAAACCTTTAAAAAGAATAATCCCATTGTCTCAAAGACCCAGAATGTGGAGTCCCTGGTGCAATCACAGCAGCCTGTCCACAGGTCAAAGACTAGAAATATGGAGGACTGTGTTATTCAAAAAGACCCTATGACCAAAGAAACCAAACAAAAACAAAAACAAAAAACCAGAGAGCGTGAGGGCAGAAGAGAGCACATCAGCTGAGAGCACGCGCACGCGCACACAGACACAGATGGGAGCCGGAGCCCTCACGCTCAGCAGAGGAGAGCACAGGATGGAGACGTGCAGAGCTTCTAGGGCCTCGAGAAACCGCACGGTTCAGACTAGTAAATCACAGGCCACTTAACATGGTTATGCTCTCTACAACGTTTTTAAAAAGTCTTTATTTTGTTACTAATATTTATTATCAGGATATTTCACACTCAAAAAATACAGATTATCTAGCTTCTCACTAGAAAATGAGTCTTGTGACATGAGAACCACAGTCCTCCAAGGTCACATTTAACTAGAGCGGAGCAGTGGCCGCTCCCCTGAGGCGTGACACCCGCGTCTCAGGTCCACACAGTTCCCACTGCCCTCCTCCATTCCAACACACAGGAAGACCCAGGGCTGCTATCCACCATCACCCGCCCTCATGACACCCCAGCCCACCTGGCTCACTGAGGGGCCTGCCTGTAGGTTTACGTGTTTATACCCACTGTGATCCACTTCCCTCGACATACAGGAGATCGAAGCCCAGAGAAGGTCACGGGTGGAGTTGCCACCAGAGAGGACACTAGAATCCAGGTCTCCTGACTCCACATTCAGGATTTTCACCCTGGCCCCAATAAGAGATTATTTCTAGTTAATTCTTTAAGAATGCATCTGTCAACAAAGAGATGTAAGAACCTGCCAGGAACCAGAACTGAACTGACCCAGGACTCGGAGCCAGCAGACTAACTCTAGAGCACCCGGAGAAGACAGGCTGGTCCGGAGTGAAGAGCCCGGCCTCAGTGCTGGTTCTGTAGCTAGGCTGGGCTTCCCGCCCGCTCCTGTTGAGGGGGCCTCCCCACTACGTACCGCTTACTCTCCTTCTATAAATCCTGGAAACTAAACCTGTCTGCCTCTTTTCTATCAAAGCCATTAATAAAAAAAAAAATACTAGACAAAACAGGTTGAGTGAGAGCTCACCAGCCATATCCCTAACGGCTCCACTTCAGACTTGCAGCTCAGGCAGGTGGGCCACACAGACACTGCAGCCTCACCTAGAGACCACAGCAAATACTCTCGACTCAGCCGTGCCCACCCACACTAAGAACACACTATGCACTAGCGACGACAAGGAAGCCCCAAGGAAGAAAAGGGCACCCTGAGGCACAAAGGGCAGTGTGCAGGGGACCTGCCACAGGACCTGAGAGCAACAGACCCTGTCTGGAGACGGCGGGAGCCACAGCAGGCAGCAACCTGGAGGCAACCGTCAAGGTGAGTAGGGGCAATGCTGCAGCAGGAGGCGGGCCCCCGAAATCTCCCAGCGCCCAGGCAGCACTCACGGGGTGTCTGTCACCATGCAGGAGCGCTAAGTGTGCCAGGAGGGCAGTTTCTAGGGGTCCCCAGCCCTCACCCACACTGAAAACAGTGCTGCATGATGCCAGTTCCTGGTAGCAGCTGTGCACCTCCCAAGCATGACTACAAAGAGAGAGGTCACGATCACAAAGTAACTGGGGCAGGTCAATAACCAAGAGAGACAAAAAACGGAGCAAATAGTAGAATTTACACAAGAAAAGCAGTTCATGAAGCATTCAAAACCAAGACTTCAAAATAAGTATGAGTACTTAAAGTGGCTGGGAGCAAATCTTCCGAGTTTTCACCACACACACGCGCGCGCACGCACACACACACGGTAAGTACAGGAGGTCACGGACGGCTACCTAACTTTACTGTGGTCGCCATTAGGCAGCACCTAAGCCCCTTCACCATACCTGGCAATCTCTCTGGCAATCTGCTCGTTGGGACAGTTCACAAAGACGACGGAATAAGTGCCGGAGACATAGCTGCCGGTGACAGCTGAGTGGAGCTGCAGGCTAAGGGTCCTGAGCATGGGGTATGACACGAAAGAAGCTGTCAGGATCTACATGGCAGGGAAAGAAAAGCACAGGTAAGCAGCGACATGGCCAATTCACAATCTGCCCACTCAAGCAAATTGGAACCAGGGCTAAGCATCACTTTTTCAGCCCCATTCCCCATCCACAAAATAATTCCTGGTATCTCTATTGAGCTTTAGCACTTAAATAAAATTTTTGTGCCCAAATATTTTCCTCTACATTTTGCAGGTGATAAAAAAAAAATGGAGAAATCAAGATCACATAGCTTGTAATTGGCAAAGGCACGATTAGGAACCAAGTCTGGATGAGCAGAAATCCATTCTTATTGGACAAAACCGCTGTTGGAGGTAATGCCAACTGAAATCCACTGAACTGCTGTCATCCTATGGGGATTATTAGGAATGATAGGCTCTTACGTCTATTGACATTGTAGGGAGCTAATTTGCCCTCCACTCACGTGTGTCTGTGCAGGCCCCGTGGGTAGTCCAGGCGTAACGGGAGCCTAATTCGAGGTAACATAACCTGTGCTGCTATAACTGAGAGGTGGTGGGACCTACAGGAAGGCTGTACCTGAGGGAGCAGAAAAGGCTTCAGAGAAGAGGTACCATCTAAGTTGGATTTGAAATAATACGTAGGTTTACAAGAGGAGAGAGGGAGGTACTCCTAGTAAACGGTAACGTGTACTAGCTCAAGGTGCTTAAGGACGGATGAGCTATGGAGCCTAACCCGCAGGAATAATACCAGGGGTGAATGAGCCGGGCTAGCCTTATACAGAAAAGGGGCAGAGAGAGGAGCCAGAGGTTTGTATCATGAGACAGGCTGCTTTCAGAGGCTTTCTAAGGAGGGGACTATTAAACACGGTCAGGCTGAGCAGAGAGCAGAGTAACGGGACAGACAGAGGAGTGACCAGAAGGCAGCCGAGGGAGATTTGGGCAACAGACCTTAAGATCTCGAGCAAAGAAGATGGCAGCGATAACGTGAGAGCAAAAGACGCTCGAGATAACAATTGTTCTTACTATTTTAATGATAAACATTTAAAATAAGAGGAACTAGACACAACTGGAGAACAGCTTCCATTCCAGGGCTCTCTACTGGCGGGAGGCCGCGGAGCCAGTAGCAGGATAGAGACAACTTTCGAGGAGGCCCACGGTGACTCAGGCCAGGCTGAACAGAAGGGCGCTTCCCCGCGCCCCCCCCCCCCCCCCGGCTCCAGCCTCACTCAAATAAGCCTCTGTCCTCCCACTCCTCCCACGTTACTGCCTGGGGCCTGGCTCCTACTTCTTGGCAGGGCCTGAGCAGCGTTTTTATGTTTGGAGCCTCAGTCTGACTAGAGGCCTGTCTGGGCAGGGTTGCTCATTCCCTCCTACTACCTCCACCAACACCTCCAAGTCAAAATACCAGTCCTCGGAACTACACCGGTGACCGTGCAAGAACAAAAGAACCACACTTTTCAGGGAAGCTTTTATTGCACGTGTTTTTTAATGACTACTTAATTGACTGTAAGGAAAAAAATAAAAGCACTAGAGAGCAGGATTTAGATCCTAGTGCGGGCACTGCTAACTGCCTGTGGCCTCTGACAAGGTTAGGGGATTTCCTCTCCCTTCTGTAACTGCCATCTAGAGAATGCGGATTCTGATGCTTCTGCTGCCTACCTCAGAGTTGCCCTGGGTTCAAACCAGGTAGGAGAAAGACTCTGTAATCACTAATCCAATACAGAAAGGACCGTGCTGTGCTCATCACTGCATCCTCAGAGCAGTTCATGGCACACAGCAGGTTCACCATAAATACTTGTAGACCGGTGAATTAATCCACCAGCAAGGTGTGGTTATTAAGACTAAACAGTGAAGGAGTCACCCACTGCTGGCTTCGAGCAGAGAACTGAACGTGCTGGAACACTGTAAGTCTCCAACAACTCTAATGTGGCGTCTGGCACAGACTCCAGACAAAAGGGGCAGTGGCCTGTCCCCCAACCAAAAAGCCGTTCCTAAGGAGGACCTCGGACATTTCGGCCAGTAGGAATCAGTGGAAAACGGAGCTTACAGGACCAACTACCAACTCACCTAAGATGTACTGAAACTCTCAGAGTCAAAATGCTAAGAGGTGAATGGGCCCTCAGGTATCTAGATGACCCCGTACTTCACAAACAAGGTTAACTGAGACAGAACATACAGAAACTCTGGACAGAACCAAGACTTGATTGCAAGGCTCCTGCATCCCGTTCTGGATTCTCTGAACTGCAGTGAGCATGACCAGGAATGGGTTTAGGGGAATCACTCAGCTTCACATACTCCAGTGGTCGCCCCTGGGGGACATCTGACAACGCCTGGAGACAATTCTGACTGTCGCACTGGGAGGAGATACTCCTGGCATCTAGCAGGTAGAGGCCAGGGCTGCTGCTCACGCCCTTCCGTTGTGCCGCTGATCACGGTGAAGCAGAGAGAGCTGTTTACACGTTCCCCCATCAGGCATGAGCTCTTCAGCCTCAGTCATTTCCACGTACCCAGGACTTTCCCACCCTTGACAGGGAGTGTACAGGTTCCAGAGATGTTTGTGGACCTAGCAACAATGTACCAGAAGCACGAGAGGCCGGTCTGGAGCCAAGGGTGCACTACAATATATTCTAGGACATATTCTGTGACATTCTATGAGCACAAAATTGATGGAAAATATACACATCATGATATTCCCCAAAAGAAACATTATAACAGAAAAATATTTAGTATAATTTTTGAAGTTTTTATAACATTTTCATACTTACCTTTCACTATACACTTTTTCTAATTTTACATTCTTTTAAAATATTGAATGTATCCTTTTGGTTCATATCTCATTGTCTTTTCTTTGGTGCTGCAATATTTACATAGCTTTTAAGAGATTACGATGGACTTTATGATCTGTGTTAAGGTAGAAGGGGCCTCAGAGGGATCCCTGGGTGGCACAGCGGTTTAGCACCTGCCTTTGGCCCAGGGTGCGATCCTGGAGACCGGGGATCGAATCCCACGTCGGGCTCCGGGTGCATGGAGCCTGCTTCTCCCTCTGCCTGTGTCTCTGCCTCTCTCTCCGTGTGACTATCATAAATAAATAAAAATTTAAAAAAATCTTTTAAAAAAAAAGGGGGGGCCTCAGAAACCACCCAGTGGTTCTAACCTTGTAATTGACCTAATTTTAAGGAACCTGTGATACTCTGGAATTGAGTGCTACGCTGTGTTTATACATTTTCCTTGGGTACAAATCCAGAACTTTCACACACTCAGACACACACACAAATAGATTATACAGTTCCAAAAAGGTTAAGAGCCACTGATTTGTGCCAACTTTTCAGATGAGGAAGGTAAGGGCCACAGAGAAGAAATCACCCAAAAGTGGGCAGCAAGACTTCTGACCGTCTCCTCTGGTTCTTTCCACCTCCCGCTCGACCCCCACCACCGCTGCCTCCACCACCACTGGCGGGACTACTGTGGCCACTTCCAATTTTAACATTTTAAGATATTTCAGAGATGAGAAAACAAAAGTCTTCCCCAAATGCAGGAAACTGAGATGGTGACTGCAAGAGAAAGAGAAGACTCTACCCTGCGACCCTTAGATGAGAACTCGCCAGCAGGCACCCTTCAGCCCCCGGACCATCCAGGCAATGAGAGGCTGCCCCTCACTCCTCCTCACAGGCTGGGCAGGGAAGGGTTGCTGCTCATCCTCAGAAGCACACTATGCTCTCCAGGACACAGGTGTCTCCAGGGATGGCCCCTGCCACCGCCTCCCTGCCTGCTCCCAGCTCAAAATCCCAGAAGTAAAAAAAAGAAATGCACCTTCTTCCCTCAATATCCAGGTTAGAGGTTTAGGGGAGAGAGGGTTCCGAGTCAGCAGGGGCACTCACCAGGAGGCACGTAAGGACGGAGGGCCGCAGGCTGCCTGGCAGAGGGCACCGTGAGCCCAGCCTGTCCATGGCGTCGCCGGGACTTAGTAGCACAACCTAGCAAACTCGGGCTGGGCTGCAGGCTGATGGGCGGGCACCGGGGCCTCCACGGCCCTCTCCCCTCACCACCTGCTGCCTGCCCCACTGCCCAGCCAGGCCCCAGCCAGGCTGGCCCGGGAGGGTGGGGGGAGCGCAGGGAAGGAGGGAGTAATTCTCACTAGGCGGTTCTCTTCCTAGAAACAAAAACCCAAACACCACAGGCGGACCTACAACCCCTGCAAAAATACTAATTTTCCCTTCCCGTTGTAACAACAAAAAAAGGTAAGATCCCCACAAGTGCAGATAAAAAGATCTACGTTTCTTAGATACGTAAAACTTCCAGAAACCATGGCACACAAATGCTAATACACATACACAAAACTCTTCCACTTCATAGGGGCCCATCCTGCCAACAGAAACAAGTGAAGCACACATGCACACACGCATGCGCACCCCCACACCTACACACACAGCTGCCTTCCTATCCCCCCAGCACCTCCTCCTCCCAGGATCTCCCATCTAATTCTCCTTGGCTTAAAATACTCTTGTTCCCACCTGCTCTCCCGATGAACTCATTCATCTTTCTAGGCCAGCTGCTCTGAGCAGCTTTCTGCAGGGTTAATCCCACAGTCCTCTATTTCCCCTAAGGCACTTGGTACACACTTGTTGCCGCACTCAACATGAGCAACTATGGAGAGCTGCAAACAAACAAGAAAAGCAGCAAGCTAATGACTGGCTGTTGCCCTTCGGGAATGCAGAGACCACTGTTGCCAGGGTGTGCAATTTTTTAATCCAGCTTTTTTATGTAAAATATCTTAATTTTTAAATATTTCTGGGGCAGGGTAAGGGACTGAGTACACAAGGACACAAGTGAACTTTTTTAACTTAAGGAAAATGTTCTATATCTTGATGGTGGTAGTGGTTACACAAGTGTTTAAAAAAAACTGAACAAACTATACACTTAACATTGGTGAACTGTACGTACACAGAACCTTAACGAGCCGGGGAAATGTTGTGTGCTGGGGAGACGAAACAAAACACATCTGTTAGCCAAATCTGGCTTGCAGGCTGCCAGTTCACAGCCTTTGTGTTTATTTTAATTGTCTGTTTACTGTCTGTCTCATTCCTTGGGACTCTAAACTTCTTAAAGGCCCACCCTTCCAGCAGCGTCTGACAAAGCAGTAATCAGCTGCAGCCCTCGTCTTATCATTTACATGGTTAGCAGTGAAGACTCGGGCCAATTCCCTAACCTCTCTGAGCTCTGGCGGGCGAGGGCTGGTAAAGGAAGGGCTAGTATCACCTCCACGGGTCTAAAGTATCTAGTATCTAGTATCTAAAGTATCACCTCCACGGGTCTAAAAACAAAATTCACATAAGAGCGTCAGCTTTTCAAAAGCACGCAGTTTCAGGACTCCTGGCTGGCTAAGTGGCAGTGCATGCGATTCTTGATCTCAGGGTTTTGAGTTCAAGTCCCATGTTAGGTGTAGAGATTACTTGAAAACAAAGCCTTCTAAAAGACAAGCCAACAAAAAATAAATGCAAGTAATCTCAAACTACCATGGTCAACCCAGAAAAATCTCCATTTGTGATTGAAGAACTCGGTGTCTGTGGAAAAACTGGGTTAGAGAAAATGAGGCTGTGGTCCTAAGAAAACCTTTCTATCCAAAGTCCAGGAAAATCAAGACTGTAATCTTTTATACCTATTACATTAGTAAGACATGCAGCCACTGTTAATGACCATTTACCTTAGATCCTGAGATGATTTCCTGAGATGATGTCCCCAAGTTTAGCACAGGACCCCACACAGCATATGCTCAATAAATGTCTGTTGAATGACTAAATGATACGGATGTGTGGCTGGTGATGGTAAGGATGGTCATGATGAAGGTGGATGTTGGGGCAACAAGGGAAGAATGGCAAGACATGAGCTATCATTTGGAGGGAACTGCCTCTGGATTCTCTTCTTCCTTTAACTCAGGCACTTCTACTCTCTCCAGATTCAATTCCAGGGTTAGATTCCAAAAGTCCAACTCTGCATTTATGACTTTGGCAGATTCTTCAGATATAGTAAGAGTCTCCGTGCCACTGCCAGAGGGTCCAGGATCTTCTTCTGGAGGCTTCTTATCCCCCCTCTTTCCCTCTACCTTCTCCTCGTTATGGGATTCAGATTCAGAGTTAGGCTCAGATTCAGATTCAGACTCCCCTTCAGACTCTGATTCTGTATCCATCTCCTTCGTCCACATTTCCTCCTCTTTGCTCGGGTCATCATTTTCTTTCTTCAACCCCTTTGCTTTATTTTGTAGGTTCTTTTGCACCTCTTTATAAGTATATAACAATTTATTGAAGTCTTTTTTAAAGGCCAAACTTCTGTCCAGGAAAGGATCCATATCAATTGCAGCATCAATGAGGTCTGAGGCCTGGCGTAAGACAGCATTCAATTTCCTCAGATTCATCTTTACCTCCGGTTCCGGGGACTTGTCTTCTTCTGTGTTTACTGACGCAGACTCTCTCTCAGTTATGGCCAAAGCCTGAAACTTGAGCAGCTCGTTAATCTCACCCTCTTGGATGTCAAGGAATTTAAAGTCCATCCTTTTTGCAGACTCTATGATTTTTGCAACTTCTTCATTAGCTCTGGGGAAACACGCATAATCGTTCACAACATCATCCCAAAGTTTCCACCAGGCTTTATTAAGAGCAGCCGGTTTTATGTCATCCATTGCCTCTTTTATCACGACCAAAGCATCAGCAATGTTGTACTGTTGCCACGTTTCTTTCAAAGTAAGACAAGGGTTTTTTTCAATACAGTCGGCAAAGTGGTCGAACATATGCTTGGTGTAGTACCTCCTGAATGCTTCAATTATACCCTGATCCAGCGGCTGAAGGTAGCTAGTGCCTTCCAGAGGGAGAAACACAATATCAACATTAGGGTGAGCAAAGAATAAGGAGTCTGGGTGATTGGGACCCCTGTCCAAAATCAGCAACACCCTGAACTCGAGATTTTTTTCTATCAAATAACTCCGGGCCTGGTGGATGAAACAGTTATGAAACCAGTCCAAAAAGAGGGCCGCGGTTAACGACACTTTGGGGTGCGACCGCCAGAACACAGGAAGGCGCTTCTTGTCTTTTTCCAGAAGACAGGCGGGATTGGGGTCTTTATAAAGCAGCAAGGGCTTGATCATCTTGTCGCCGGCGGCATTGGCACAGAAAATGAGGGAGATCCTGTCCTTGGCCTCCTCCAAGCTCTCGGGGTTCTTGTCCTTTTCCCGGAAGGTACGCGAGGGCATGCACTTCCAGAACAGGCTCGTCTCCTCGGCGTTGAAGACCTGCTGCGGCACGAAGCCCCTGGCCCTGATCAGTCTCTGGACCTGCTTGGAGTACCTGGGCGCCGACTGGGCATCCAGCGGCTCTCCCTCCCCCATCAGCCTCGAGTTCCGCAGGCTGTAGCGGCGCCTGAACTTCTCAAACCACCCCTTGCTCGCATGGAACTTGTCGGGGTTGCCCTTGCCCGTGGTCTCCACCAGCTGCTTGTAAATGCGCCTGGCCTGGCTGCAGATGGCCTTGAGCGTCAGGGGCCGCCCCCCGATGGTCTGGTCCTCCACCCAGAAGGTCAGCGCGGTCTCCATCTTCTCGATGTTGGCGTCGCGGGGGACGCACAGCACCTTGGCGCAGACGGGCGACACGCTCTCCATGCTCGCCCTGATGGCCGCCTCGTTCCTCTTGATGGCGCGCACCGTGGACTCGTGGACGCCGAACAGGCGCCCCACGTCCGTGCTGCTCGCGCCCTCCTCCAGCTTCTCCAGGATCTTCATCTTGTCCTCCAGGGCCATGACCCGCCGCCGCCGCTTCACCCGCGTCTGGCCCGGGAGCAGGAGGCCCACGGCGTCGGCGCCGCCCGGCGAGGCCTCGGCCGCCGCCCAGGCCGCCGCCGCCTCCACCACCGCCGCCCTCGCGGCCGCCGACAGCCTGGCCTTGGGCGCCGGGGGCCGCCCGCGACGCCGCTTGGGCCCGCGGGGGTCCTCATCGTCCCCGCGGCGCTTGCCGGGCATCTGGCGCGCCTCGGCCCGCCGCGGGAGACGCGCACGCCGACCGCACAGCCGGCCCGCGCCCCCCGCCCCCGGTGACGCCCCCGATGACGCCCGGCCGCGACCCCGCTCGGCCCCGGTCTCGCGAGGCTTGGCGGCCCCCGAGCGCGCGCGGCCCGCCGGCCCCACATCGCTATTGGCGCGGCCGGGCGCGGCCGGCGGGCCCGGCCGGAACCCGGGGGGCGGGGCTGCGCCCTGGCGGATCTCGCGAGGCTTGGCGGCCGCGGGGGCAGCCGGCGGGCCCGGCCGGAACGCGGGGGGCGGGGCTGCGCCCTGGCGGGCCTCGCGAGGCTCGGCGGCCCCACGTCGCTATTGGCGCGGCCGGAACGCGGGGGGCGGGGCTGCGCCCTGGCGGATCTCGCGAGAGCGGGAGCGGGAGCCGCAGCCGGAGCCGGACCCCCGCGGGAGGGCGCCATGGCGGCCCAGGCGCTGGCGCTGCTGCGGGAGCTGTCGCGGCTGGAGGCGCCGCTGGAGGAGCTGCGCGCGCTGCACTCGGTGCTGCAGACCGTGCCGCTGGGCGAGCTGCGGGCGCCGGCGGCGGAGCTGCGCCTCGGCCCGCTCTTCTCCCTGCTCCACGAGGACCATCGGTGAGCCGCCCCCGGCGCGCGGCGGAGCGGCCCGGCTGTGCCCCGTGGGGGAGGCCGCGGGAGTCGGCGAGCCGGCGGGAGGGCCCCGGGCCGGAGCCCCGGAGGCGGGACGTGCAGCGGGGCGGGCTGCCCGCCTGGGGGGCGCCCGGGCTCGGCGGCGGAGCGGCTGCCCGCGGCCCGGCCGTGGCCCCGCGACCCCGCGACCCCGTGACCCCGTGACCCCGGCCGCGTCGGGCCCCGCAGGGCGCCGGTGCCCCTCCGCCTGGCTCTCGGGAACAGACAGACAGACAGACAGACGACGTCTCTTAAAAGCCGGGGGGGGGGGGCGATCTTCTTGCAACCTGGCAAGATCCCGTCCACGTTATGAATGTTCGTTCTCTCCGGCCTCTAGACCTCGAAGCAGCAGGTCGGCTCGCCCCCAAAATGTGCCGTTTAGGGAGGGAAACGCGCAACAGGGGCAGCGGGAAAACTGGAAACAACCGAGATACCCATTACCAGGGGCTGGAGGCCCACGATTTCCGGCCCTGTGCGGCTCTGAGAAAAATCGCGGTAGATCTCTATGCGCGGACACGGAAAAATCTCTTAGTGCGTGTTGTTGGAGAAGAAGGAACGTTGCAGCAGTTTATGATCCCGAAATGGGGCGTATTTTTTTTTTTTTTTTAATATTTCAGGCCCCCTCGCCCCATCCCCCTACACAGGCTGGAGTAACACTGACCATGTGGGAGGAGCCGCAGATATAGAGGTCGGGCTTGGCCTGGCGACTTTTCATTCTATGCACATCTGTACTGTTTGATTAAAAAGCTCCTTTTTTTTTTAATTTATTCATGAGAGAGAGGCAGAGACACAGGCAGAGGGAGAAGCAGGCTCCATGCAGGGACCTGATGCAGGACTTGATCCCAGGACCCCAGGGTCACGCCCTGAGCTAAAGGCTGATGCTCAATTACTGAGCCACCCAGGTGCCCCCTTTTCTGTGTCCTTTATTTCAGGCCCTCGTTTTCTCCCTCTTGCTAGGTCTCTTGCATTAGTCTGACTCATTACCTTGAAGCTTCCTTGTCCAGCATGTTTTTCCCACACAGCAACCACAGTTAACTTCTTAGGTCATTTGTCTCAAATATTTTCCATGGTTTCCCATTGTCTGCAGTGTAAAATCATGACTACTTTTCCTGGCATTTGGGCCCTTACAGTATATTTCCATCCTACTTTTCCAGCCTCTCTTTTCCCTCCATCCTCTACAAATATTTCATCTGCTTCAGCTACCGTGTGGCACCATTTACTTTCCCTTGTGCATGACTTGGCACTTTTCCTAACTTTGTGCATGCCAATCCTTCTAACTGAAACGCCCTCCCTCTCCAAATTCCTTCATTCTTTAAAGCTCAGGTAAAGTGCTGTCACCTCCAAAAAGTCTCATTTGGCCACTCTAGTTTCAAGTGACTGGTCCTCAGATCTCCTGAGAGACATTGTCACATTATCATTATTTCTGCTAATGATGCTTGACCCTGTTGCATTATGTTATGATTCTTTCCATGTTTGCTTCTAGTTGGATAATTCTTTGAAGGCAGGGGATATTTCTTTGTTCATCTCTGCATCCCTCCTATAGTGCTGCACATTTTCCATTTGGGAAGATGAAAATGTTCTAGAGGTGGTTGATGGTGATGCTTGCCCAACAATGTGAATAAACTTTGATACACAGAGCTGTATAATTAAAAAATGGTTTAAAAAAATGGTTAAAATAGTAAAGAAGCCCATATCCATGAACAGACGCTCCTCCCCCTTCCTCCTCTCTGCCCCTCCCCCAGCCCCTAACAACCAGGAATCTGTTCTCTGTCTCTGTGGATTTGTCTGTTCTGGACATTCATATAAGTGTAATCATCATCAAAAAGCTTTTTATGGGGGATCCCTGGGTGGCGCAGCGGTTTAGCGCCTGCCTTTGGCCCAGGGCGCGATCCTGGAGACCCGGGATCGAGTCCCACATCGGGCTCCCGGTGCATGGAGCCTGCTTCTCCCTCTGCCTGTGTCTCTGCCTCTCTCTCTCTCTCACTGTGTGCCTATCATAAATAAATAAAATAAAAATTAAAAAAAAAAAAAGCTTTTTATGTCCCGCTTCTTTTAGAGTAATATTTCCATACTTCATCCGTGTTGTATAATATCCCATTGTATGATTAAACTAGGTTATGTTCATCCACTCATTAATTGCTGGACATTTGGGTTCTTTCTATTGCTATGAATATCCACATACGAATTCTTGTGTAGATATATGGTTTCAGTTATCTTGGGTATAAACACTGTTAATTACTTCCTTAGGTTCCTTAGTTATACAAAGTGGAATCCCAAAGTTAAAAAAGTTATGTCCATTTTTAAGGTTTTTTACATCTATTGCTTAATCAACTTTTATATTTTTAAAGATTTTATTTATTCCTGAGAGACACACAGAGGCAGAGACACAAGGAGAGGGAGAAGCAGCCTCCCTGCGGGGAGCCCAATGTGGGGCTCGGTCCCAGGATCCCGGGTTCACACCCTGAGCCAAGGGCAGACACTCAACCGCTGAGTCATCCAGGTGCCCCTTAATCAACTTTTAGAAAAGTCAAATCACTTTAATTGTATATTCCTGTTAATAGTATATGAGTGCCTGAGCTATTTACATGTACTGCCCATTAGGAGAAAAGAAAGTGATTCTTGAAATACCTTCTATATCCACAACTGGTAGTCAGCAAGTTCTGATTAATTCATATCTTTAATTCCTCATGAATCTTTTCCCGCCTCTCCATCTCTTCTTACTACACTGTTTCACTCCCTCACCACCTGCCTTCTAACGGAAAAATTATTTCTCTAACTAATACAGAATAATTTCCTCAAGGCAGATCTCATCAGTTACTTTCTGTTTAAAACTACTTCGTGGCTTGCCATTGCTTTCTGGAAAAAGTCTGAATTCTGTAGATGATAAAAAAAGACCCCATCAGAGTCTGGCTTCTGTGCATCTTTCCTGTTTCATTTCTCCCTGTTCATACCTCCCCTTTTACCTTACCCCACTTCTCTCCCATTCTTTTTTTTTTTCTTCTCTCCCATTCTTACCCCAGTTATATGGAGCTCCCTGTACTTCTTGAATGTATAACACTACCTCATTCCTCTACCCCTTCATCTCCTTCTACCTGGAACACCTTTGTCTTTCTAGATAATTCCCACTTTTTCTTAAAATTTAGTTCAGCTATTACCCCTCTGGGAGGGCTCCTTGATCCCTGTGTTCTTTTTTGAGCTCCCAGAATTTCCAACCCTAACCTATAATATTTACCCACCTGAATTATAGTTGCCTTTCTGTTTTTCTGTATTTTCCATTAGACTGAGCTCGTTGAGGCTAGAGAATATATATTATCCTTCTTTGTAGTACCAGTACAGGTATGGCACATAATAGGTACTTAATAAATGTTTAATAAATTAGTAGAAGTTAGTATTTTAAAGGAAGTCTGGTGTGGAAGAGACCTTCATTGAGCCAGGCTTCAGGTTGTTACTTCGTACCTGGCAGGACACAAACTAATGAGACCTATGACATTTCCTTTAGGGAACAGACCACTTTGTGTGTATCCATTCTGGAGAGATTGCTCCAAGCTATGGAGCCGGTTCACATAGCCCGGAACCTCGGAGCTGACCTTCAGAAGGGACTGACTCACCCCGATGATTCCGTAAAAATTCTGACTCTATCCCAGGTATGAAATTTTACTAGCACATAATAAGGACACTAACATTTAGTGACCGCCTGCTCTGGACCAGGCTCTGTGTTGGGTGCCAAAGACAGAGAGACAAAACATGATCTCTCTGTATCCCTAGGAGGTGTCTCGTCTATTCTAGTGTGCATAGCTAACTATAAGCAGGAGCATCCAGGCTAAAGTAAGGGGTTCTAGTAAGTATTGTCTGAAATACTCAGTCATCAAATGCTGACTGAATTCCTTGTACATGCCAGGCATTGTATCATATACTGTTAGAGCTAGCAAGATAAATAGAGCCTCTTTCCTCCCCTCAGGGAGCTCCTAATCTAGAGGAAGTAATTGCCAAATTAGCTCTTATTATAGGGGCATAAAAAAGGTGCTATTGTAAAGGTCACCAAACCAAGAAATTGAGGCAGTAACTCTTATAACCCTAGTAACCAAAATACTATTTGGGTGAAGAGTTGCTGCTAAGGATTATATTGTTGAGATGTTAGGACCCAAGCAGTTAGTTATCTAGGAGGCATCAAGTACTATTTTTCTTTTTCTCACCTGAAGGCATTATTTCAACAAAAAAGGAGAAAGTGTTGATTGATTCTCTGACCATTTATGTGCTAGACGCCATACTAGGTACTTTTCCTATTTAGTTTCCTTCCATCGTCATAACTACCCTGCAGTTAAGTATTATGATCACATTTTACAGATAGAAACCTGTAAAGAATTAACTAAAGAAGTTAGTTAATTTGCTCAGGGTCTGTAGCTAAAAATTGATAGAACTAGAATTTGTGTTGTCTTCTTTCACTGGAGTGTCTCTATTTTTTACCTACTGTTAACTTTTGTCTTTCTTTTCAGTATTGTGCCTATATCATGTGTGTCTTCAGCTTTAATGAATTTGGGTCATTTGGAATTTTTTTTTTTCCATTTGGAATTTTTAATGGCTTGTCTTAGAGCTGAATCAGTGACTCCTAAGATAAATGCACACTAAGGGAATTTCTGATTGCATTTTTATTTCAGGTCGGAAGAATTGTTGAGAATTCTGATGCTGTTACTGAGATTCTAAATAATGGCGAATTACTAAAACAGATCGTTTATTGTATTGGTGGAGACAATCTGTCTGTAGCTAAAGCGGTGAGTCACCTAGAACCATCAGCCTAAGCACACAGAGTATCCTAAAAAACAAAGGAAGGCCTTCTGGATTGAGGGGTGGAAGTTTAGGATGGATGATTTGTATAGTTGAATTTGCAACCTCATATAGATGGTATCAGATAAGTAAATGGTGTCATATAAATACCAGTAAACCCCTTTTGTTTTCTAAAATATACATATCTAAATTATCCATCATGGAACTTATATTAGGTTGCTTGATAAGAAAATTTACGTCATCTGTTTTTGTTTTTGTTTTTTTAAGATTTTATTTATTCATGAGAGACATGGAGAGATAGGCAAAGACACAGGCAGAGGGAGAAGCAGGCTCCATGCAGGGAGCCTGACATGGGACTCAGTCCCAGGTCTCCAGGATCACGACCTGAGCTGAAGACCCCGCTAAACCACTGAGCCACCCAGGCTGCCCACATCATGCATTTTCTATAGGGAATACTATGTATCTTTTTCAGTTTAAAATAATGATAACTAAAACATAGTGCTCATTGAGCAAGATGCATTCCACACACTAATTTTACATCCATCTCATGAAGTAGGTATTAAGTATTCTGCATCTTTATGACTTAAGAGGTATTTTCTTTCCTTATAAGGCCATTAAATCCCTGTCAAAGATATCACTAACCCAAGCTGGACTGGAGGCTTTATTTGAAAGCAATCTGCTGGATGATCTGAAAAGGGTAATGAAAACAAACGACATCGTTCGATACAGAGTATATGAGGTAAGACTAAAGCAGGCAGTTTTGTTTTGTTTTGTTTTGTTTTGTTTTGTTTTGTTTTTGAGAGAGAGCGCGTGAGTGCAGGGGGAGGGGCAGAGAGATAGAGAATCGCAAGCAGCCTCCAAGCTCAGCATAGAGCCCAGCGCAGGGCTTGATCTCACGACCCTGAAATCATGACCTGAGCCAAAATCAAGAGTTGGACACTCCACCGACTGAGCCCCCCAGGCACCCCTTCTCATGCCTACTATTCAGAATGCAATAGAGCTACCACTGAAAGGCAAGATGTCTTGTTAACATCCCATCTATTGAGCATCTAGTCTTTGTAAGGCCCTATATTCAATAGCTGGGTACGTGGAGGTGAACCCTCAGCCTAATGTGTCAGGCAGTCATCTAAAAAATTATTATGGCAGACTACATAAAGTACTATATAATAGGAGATAATGTGAAAACTGGACTTTGAAATAGTACTAAGATGAAGAAATGACTCATTTGCACCCACTCTGTACTTAGCATTGTGCTGAATCTCCACTTATATTGTCCATTTTTATGGTAAACCCTACACATGATTATCACTAACTTCACTATTGATACAGTAGCTGACCCAAGCCATATAGTTAAGAGGCTGCATGTTCAAAATGGAACCCTTGACAGTCTAATTCCCTATTTAAAACACTTTCTTACTGGGCATATCTTAATACCATGCTATCCTGGTTTCCCTTCTGCCTCTCTAGCTGTTTCTTCTCTGTCTCCTGGTTCATTATCCTCTGTTGAACTTTTAATTTTGGAATTCATGAAGGTAAATTCCCAAACCCTCTTCTCATTATACATTCATTTCTAGGCAATTTTATTCATTCTATGATTTCAGTTCCCATCTACATGGGATGACTTCATAGACCTCCAACCCAGACCTCTCTTCTGAGCTCAGACCTTCATGTCCAACTGCCTACTGACTGTTCCCCCTTTGGACCTATGTATTCTAGGTCCCTCACACTCATACTCAAACCAAACTCCTCAGCTTCTTTTTTTTTTTTTTTTTAAAGATTTTATTTATTTATTCATGAGAGAGACAGAGAGAGAGGCAGAGACACAGGCAGAGGGAGAAACAGGCTCCCTGCGGGGGAGCCCGATGCAGGACTCAATCCCAGGACTCCAGGATCACACCCTGAGCCAAAGGCAGACACTCAACCACTGAGCCGCCCAGGCGTCCCTAAACTCCTAAGCTTCTTTACCCAGCCCATGCTCTAATAAAAAATAGCAACAGACTAGCTCTGTATGAGGCCTTGCTCTCCCTACCACATATCCATTAGGTCATCATACTGTCAGTTTTACTTATTAAACCATGCACTTAAAAAATAAAAATAAAAAATAAACCATGCATTTCTCTTCCTTGATATAGCTACCACCGCTTTAGTTTAAACTACCAGTTGCTGGGCAGCCCGGGTGGCCAGGGGTTTAGCGCCGCCTTCGGCCCAGGGCCTGATCCTGGAGACCTGGGATCGAGTCCATATCGGGCTCCCTGCAGGGAACCTGCTTCTCCCTCTGCCTGTTTCTCTGACTTACTCTCTGTGTGTCTCACGAATAAATAAAATCTTAAAAAAAAAAACAAACTACCAGTTTCTCTCACCTGGACTACTATATTTGCATCCAGACTGGTAGTCTCTTCTCATGTTGATACCACTTGTCTATTTTCAGATGCAGTCAGGATGATCTTTTAAAAACTCAAATCTAGGGATCCCTGGGTGGCGCAGTGGTTTGGCGCTTGCCTTTAGCCCAGGGCGCGATCCTGGAGACCCGGGATCGAATCCCACATCAGGCTCCCGGTGCATGGAGCCTGTTTCTCCCTCTGCCTATGTCTCTGCCTCTCTCTCTCTCTCTCTGTGACTATCATAAATAAATAAAAATAAAAACTCAAATCTGATTCTATCATTCCTCTGCTTAAAATCTTTCAGTGTCCTGTATCTCTCAGAAAGCCCTCAGTCTTGTGGAATGAGTGAATGACTAAGAGAATGTATGAATGAATGATTTTTAACAATCATTTTGCTAATTCAGGCTTTTGTATTCTGATTAATGAATTGGAGATTTCTTAAAAAAGAAAAAACACAGATACAATCAGATATAATAGAGTATTTCTGTGCCGAAGTAATTCTTATGGGTTCAATGAAGTTTTTCTACTTATGGAGACAAAAAATTGATTTTTTTAAAAACTCAATTATACAAAAGTGCCTAGTCCTGTGTTTAATTTAAAATGAACTCTAACAGATTTGCGGCTGTTAAGACCTTTTTGCTTTTTCTGTTTTTGTTCTTGTTTTTTTCTTCTTTCAGTTAATTGTAGAGATTTCTTCTGTGTCACCAGAATCTTTAACCTACTGTACCACCAGTGGGTTGGTAACCCAGCTCCTCAGAGAGTTGACTGGGGAGGATGTGCTGGTCAGGTATGTTGGCTGAGAGAGCTCTAAAACCAAATGTCTTTTTTTGGAGATCTGGAAAACAGCCTTAGGGCTTCAAGTGATCTTCCCTAGTAGGGCCTGGGCCTGGGTAGCACTCTCTTGACCACTGTCCTGAAGAAGGGGCCTTTAGGGCAGCCCTGGTGGCTCAGCGGTTTAGCACCGTCTTCGGCCTGGGGTGTAATCCTGGAGACCCGGGATTGAATCCTGCATTGGGCTCCCTGCATGGAGCCTGCTTCTCCCTCTGCCTGTGTCTGCCTCTGTGTCTCTTGTGTCTGTCATGAATAAATAAATAAAATCGGAAGAAGGGGCCTTTAGAAATTACTCAAGTTAAAAAAAAAAGAAAAGAAAAGAAAAAAGAAAAGAAATTATTCAAGTCACATTGTCACAGTATGCTGGAACTTAGCAGAGCCCCATGACAATTCAGCTACTTTAGATTAACCATATTCCTTGTCCTTAGGCAGGTGTGCTTTTGCGATCACCGGGTAACTGTTATTTTGTATTACTTAATAGGTTATTCTACACATTTTTTTGGCGTTGTTAAATAATAGCACTATGGCATGATGGAAGAAACAGTGGCCTTTGAAAATGGGCAAGACTTGAGCTTCCATGCTTCTCTGCTACTTATTAGCTATTTGACCTTGAACAATGTATTATAACCTTTTGCACTTTAGTTTCCTTATGTCTCAAATGGAACAGTAGCAACTCTGTAAAGAAGACATGAGGATTAAATGAATTGGCCATAGAGACCGATACATTGACTTGCATAGGTCCTCCAAGCTATGTTGATTCTTTCTCTTCACTCCCTGCCCTCTACTTCCTGAGTCACCTTTAATATCTTCCAAATGTTACCTTGTTGATATTCCACAGTTTACTAATATATCCTTACTGTTGAACACTTGACTTTGCTTCAAATAATTTGCTGTTAGATTAGCACTACAGTTAATCACCTTCATGCACACACCGATTTTTGTTTTCCTTAAGTGATTTTCTGATTGTCATGTTTTTTAAATGTGACTAAATTTCTTGAACTCATTTGCACATAAGTCAGTCACCAGTTACACTGTTTCAAAGCATTTGAGTTATTGTTTCAAAACATTGCTAATAACAAAATTAGTTTTTTAAACTAATTTTTTAGCCTTTAATTTTTTTAGCTTTATACAAATTATATAATATACAGGAGAAGAACCTGCAAATAGTCTGTTAAAATACCTTGGGGACAACTATAAAAATACTTTAAAAAAATTATTTGGGGAAATCTGACCATGGGTAGGCATTAGGTAATACTAAGAATGTTTTTTTTTTAAGATTTATTTATTTTAGAGAGAGAGCTAGAGCGGGGGTTGGGGCAGAGGGAAAGAATCCTGAAGCCGACTCCCCACTGAGTGCAGAGCCTGACTGTGGAGCCTGATCCCAGAACCCTGAGATCATGACCTGAGTTGGAATCAAGAGTTGGCTGCTTAACAGACTAGAACACCCAGTCGCCCTGATACCAAGAATTTTTGTCAATTTTTAAAATATGTGGAAGTGGCATTGTAATTGTCTGATGTTTTTTAGAGATGCATACTGAAGTATTCAGGGATAAATGGCTGGATACCTAGAATTTGCTTTAAAATAATTCAGCAAAAATGGAGGAAAAAAAGATGAAAAGCAAAATCTTGTCCAAAATCTCATACAAGGCAAAATCTTGATAACTATGTGGGTACAGGGAGGCTTACTGTACTGATCTCTTTACTTTTATATGTGTGAGACATTTCAAAATTAAAATTGTTTAGGAAGCAGCTCTAATCAGTTAAAATTTAAGTCTAAACTCTACCTTGTAATAACTTTGTGATTCAGAACAAATCACTGCAATCTTCTCATCCTTGTCTCTTCATCTGAAAAGTAGAGCCAGGTGATGCCTGGGTGGCTCAGCGATTGGGCATCTGCCTTCAGCTCAGGTCGAAATCTTGGGGTCCTAGGATCGAGTCCCACATTGGGCTCCCTGCACGGAGCCTGCTTCTCCCTCTGCCTGTGTGTCTGCCTCTCTCTGTTTCCCTCATGAATAAGTAAATCTGTAAAAAAAGAAAAGTAGAGCCAGGATCACTGACCTTTCTGATTAAAAGGATTAAGTAAGATAGCCTATGAAAGCATTTATAAATTCTGCTAATCACATGCAAAATCTTGACATTTCAGAGCCACCTGTATAGAAATGGTGACATCACTGGCATATACTCATCATGGACGACAGTACCTTGCTCAAGAAGGAGTAATTGATCAGATTTCTAATATAATTGTTGGGGCAGATTCAGACCCTTTTTCTAGCTTCTATTTGCCAGGTAAGAAATGTTGATTTCTTTGAAAATGATGGTGCATGTTTTTTCTGAGTTATCACTGATAAGAGAGGCCAGGGATAATTTCCTTTCCTTTAGAGCAGATTCCCTTTAGATGATACCCTTTGCCCCATAGGTGGAATCTATTGCCCTGGGAGCTATATATTATTGGTTCTGATTTTCTAGAAATACCATTGCTCTTCAGAGCATTAGGATAGTTTCCCTTGAACCTTAGTCAGAAGCAACATAAATTAAAAAAACTACTGATATTTATACTATGTTTCATAGATTGAGCAAATCTCTGTTGGAATATTTATCTAATATAGGATCCACTCCAGCCATGCTGTTCCAGGACATGGATAATTAGTTTGTCTTGAGCACTTGCAGAAATCGGAAATGTATTCCTTCCTTAGGTAGCCTAGTTTACTTCATCAATGAGCATCTCTGTTTAAAAATTTCTTTTTCTTGGGTTGCCTGGCTGACTCAATCGGTAGAGCATGCAACTCTTGATCTCGAGGTCTTGAGTTCAAGCCCCACATCAGGCATAGAGCTTACTTAAAAAAATTTCTTCCTAACAATCTCTCCAAACTTGGTTTCCTGTAATTCATATCCAGTGGTCCTTGTTCTTTGCTCTTCCTCTTGCATATTCAATATTTGAATCCAGCTCTGTTGACACCCTCACATCACAGGTCCTTCGGTGCCTCCTATGGGCTGTGTGATTGCCAGGCAGTGGAGTACAGTACTGTAACCCTTCTCCCCTTCCTGGCCTGTAGTTCATTACCATCTCTGTGAAGACATACAGCCCACAATTTGTGGGGTCTTCCTCTTCTATTAACATACGTTTTTGTAAATATCTTTAGGATTTGTGAAGTTTTTTGGAAACCTGGCTATCATGGATAGTCCTCAACAGATTTGTGAGCGTTATCCTGTCTTTGTGGAAAAAGTCTTTGAAATGACAGAAAGTCAGGACCCCACCATGATTGGTGTAGCAGTAGACACAGTTGGAATCCTGGGATCCAACGTTGAAGGAAAACAAGTTTTACAAAAAACAGGTTGGTATGACTTAGCGTTCCTTGGCCTTCTTTAGGGGTATCTTCATTTTTGACGAGGATTCAATATATAAGCTCACTTGCTGGTGCATTAACTACATTGTAGAAACTACTTTACAGATGCCAGTCTTTTTACTGTGATCTTGGACTCTTTCCTAGAAAGCCTCATAATTATTACTGAATTTTTTGTTTATTTTTTACTGGCTAGACCAAACACTGTGTCCCCTCTACACCTTCGTTGGTAGTATTCATGGTCCAGAGACTGTGGGCTGGAGTCAGAAAGACTGGATTCATGTCCTGGTTCCAACACTGACTTGGCTTTTTGATCATATCCTCACTTAATTACTTTAGGCTTGTTTTCTTTATTCATAAAAAGGGTAAACTATTGCTTCTCAGGATTGTGAATATTTATTTATTTTTTTAAAGATTTTGTTTATTTATTCATGACAGATATATAGAGAGAGGCAGAGACACAGGCAGAAGGAGAAGCAGGCTCCCTGTAGGGAGCCTGATGTGGGACTCAATCCCGGGACTCCAGGATCGCGCCCTGGGCTGAAGGCTGGCGCTAAACCGCTGAGCCACCCAGGGATCCCCAGGATTGTGAATATTTAATTGAAAATATACATTTGTTTTATATTTGTAATATCCTAGAAGAAAAAACCAAAAATTTGTTCCAAATTTTATGTTCAGAATGATGCTTCTATGGCACATCCATGAGTGTCTTAAAGGACTCTGAATTCTTTACAGAAAATAATATGGGCACCATTAAAACCCTTATGAAGTTAATCTTGAATTGAAAATTAGTATACTATTGTGTATCACAACTGGTATCCATGTTATATATACTTTTCCAAGTGCTTTTACCTATGATATAATCCTTTTCAGTCCTGCAAAGAAAATACTGCGGCATTCTCATTTTATAGATAAGGTAGCTGAAATTCAAAGAAGTCAAGAAGATTTTTTAAGATACAGACTGTGGGGCATCTCATACTCAAATCTAGGTCCTTTAATTTCAAATCCTCTGCAGCTTATCCTAAATACATGCTGTTTTGCATATGAACATGTTTTAGGCTTGTCACTTGGTCTCTGACTACATGTTTAATTTTTTTTGTGCAGGTTACTAGAGGTCAGTAATATAAAAGCGTACTTTTTTTTTTAATATTTTATTCATTTATTCATGAGAGACACAGAGAGAGAAGCAGACACAGGCAGAGGGAGAAACAGGTTCCCTGCAGGGAGCCCGATGTGGGACTCGATCCCCAGACCCGGGATCACTACCTGAGCCGAAGGCAGATGCTCACCCAGGCGTCCCTGAAAGCATACATTTAAAAAATCTCATTGTTCACTTCATACATTTGGATGGCTATTCTGACAAAAAAAGAGAGAGAACAAAAACAGAAAACAACAAGCACTAACAAAGGATGTAGAGAAACTAGGACCCTGGTACATATTTTGTGGGCCTGTAAAGCGGTATAGCCGCTGTGGAAGACATTATGGTGGTTCCTCAAAAAATTATACATTGAATTACCATGTGATCCAACAAGTAGACTTCTAGATATACACCCAAAAGAATTGACAGAAGGAACTCAAAAGATATTTGTGCACTTGTATTCACAACATTATTCATAATAGCCAAAAAGAGAAAAAAATCCAAATTTTGTTGATGGACAAGTGGATAAACAAAATGTGGCATATACATATGAGATATCCAGTCATACATTGGGATGAGGAGCGCCTGGCTGGCTCAGTTGGTTAAGTGTCCAACTCTTGATCTCAGTTCATGTCTTGATCTCAGGATCATGAGTTCAAGCCCCACATTAGGCTCCACACTGGACATGGACCAATGTGACCAAAAAAAAAAAAGGAATGAAAGTCTCTTACATGCTGTAACACGCAGGGACCTTGAAGACATTGTGCTAAGTGCAATAAGCCAGACTCAAAGGACAAATATCCATTTACATGAGGTACTTAGACTAGTTAAATACACAGAGACAGAAAGTAAAATACTGGTTATCAGGGGATGGGGATGGGGGAAATGGGGAGTTACTGCTTAAGGAATACAGAGTTTTGGTTTGAGATGATGAAAAAATTTCTGGAGACAGTGATGACAGTTGCACATCAAAAGGTACTTAATACCACTGAACAGTATGCTTAAAAGTGGTTAAAATGATAAATTTTATGTGTGTGTTACTCCAATAAAAATATTTTGTTATCCTTCAAAGGAACTCGCTTTGAACGCTTGCTCATGAAAATAGGCTATCAAGCAAAGAATGCCTCAACAGAGCTCAAAATTAGGTGTTTGGATGCAATTTCCTCTATTTTTTATATACCGGTGAGTAGATTGGGAAATTAAGGAAGGACGGTGGGATATGTTTGGGAGAATAAATATACATAAGTCTACGTAACACTGGTTAACTTAATGTAAATGTTACTCAACTTTTAGTAAAGAAGATCCTCACTATATTACTAGTGATATTTTTTAAGTTAACGTGGAGTCATCCAGGATTAGACCTGGAGAGAGAAGATCCTAGAGTTTGTCTAATCAACCCCATCAGGAAACAGCAGCCGGGGAGGTCTGAGCTGGGTTTGGGAATGGATGCCCCAGACTTAAAGATCACGTAGCTGACTAAGGACGGCGTGCCGTCAAACCCAGGCTTCCTGACTTCCTGACTTCTGAAGGCTTGAGATTTTTTCCTTTCTGTCCTGTAGCCTGAGCAGCAGACTGAGGACCTCCTGCGGATGACGGAATCCTGGTTTTCTGCTTTATCTCGGGATCCTCTGGAGCTCTTCCGTGGTATCAGTAACCAACCCTTCCCTGAACTGCACTGCGCTGCCTTAAAAGTGTTCACGGTAGGCATCCTCTTCTTTTTCACGGGTCCTTTTGGGACGAGGCTAGTTCAGCATGTGAATCCTGGGCATGTACAGTGTATGCAGTCTCTGCCCTGTGCTATTAGTGTAGGCCAGTGAGGGAGACCGATGTGCGGATTGTTTCAGTCAATGGTGTTAGGTATTGTGGCAGAGGTTTGGACAGGATTCTGTGGATCACAGAACTTATTCCAGATTCCTTACCTGTCATCAAGCAAGCTCCTTACTGCCCTAGTCTCCTTCCTGAGCCTTATTGCCTGCCAGTCCCCTTCTGGCCCTTAATGGACTAGCGATACCAAACTGCTTCATATCTCTGGACCTTTATGTGCCCTCTGCATACAACACTGTTCCCCAACTTTGCTTGGTAACCTCTTACTCACCTTGAGGGACTAACTCAGGTATCTCTCCAAACCCACGAGGTTGAGTTAAGCAGTGTCAGCTCTCATAAAAGTTGCTGATTATTTTAAACTTTGGAAAACATTGTGAAGTAAAAAAAAAAAATTTTTTTTTCTTAAGACGTTTTTTTGTATTCATGAGAGACCCAGAGAGGCAGAGACACAGGCAGAGGGAGAAGCAGGCTCCATGCAGGGAGCCCGATGAAGGACTCGATCCCAGGACCCCGGGGTCACGCCCTGAGCCAAAGGCAGATGCTCAACCACTGAGCCACCCGGGTTCCCCAAAGTTGAAATTTTTGAAATTACTTAAAGTCAGACCTGTTTTGTGTATTTCCTTTTAGTGTTAGTGTTTACTTAGTTTTTTGGGAAAATTTTTTTTTTAAGATTTTACTTATTTGAGAGAATGCATGCACACAAGCAGGGGGGAGGGGGAGGAGAAAGAAGAAGCAGACTCCCCACTGAGCAGGGAACCTGACTCTGGTCTGGGCTTTGTCAAACCCAGGACCCTGGGGCACCTGGGGGGCTCAGCAGTTTAGCATCTACTTTGGCTCAGGTCGTGACCCCGGGTCTTGGGATCCAGTCCCCCATCAGGCTCCGTGCAGGAGCCTGCTTCTCACTCTGCCTGTGTCTCTGAATAAATAAATAAAATTCTAAAAAAACAAAAAATTAGGCAGCTCAGGTAGCTCAGTGGTTTAGCACCGCCTTCAGCCCAGGGCGTGATCCTGGAGACCCAGGATCGAGTCCTGCATCAGGCTCCCTGCATGGAGCCTGCTTCTCCCTCTGCCTGCGTCTCTGCCTCTGTCTCTGTCTCTCATGAATAAATAAATAAATAAAATCTTTAAAAGTAATAAAGTCATTATTTCATTGTAGAGCTATAGTGAATCATTCTCCTATCAGTGCAGATTTCACTAGTTCTCTGTTACAAATGGTATTACATTGGACATTCTCAAAAATATCTTGTGTACATGTATAAGAGTTTTTTCAGGGTAGTGTTTTCTAGTTTTTGTTTTTATTTTTCCACTGTTATAATTAGCCATGTCTATAATCTGGATCCACTTTTTCATATCCATAGGTTTACATTCTTTATAAATACTATTCTTAATGTTTATTTAAATTTTTCTTACTATATACCATAATTTACTTACTGATCCCCCCCAGAATTAGACATTTATATTATAACTTTCACACTATGATGAACATCTTTGTATAGCTTTTTAATATCTAGATTTTTTTTTTTTTTTTGAGAGAGAGAAAGAGCACAAGCTGGGGGAGGAGCAGAGGGAGAGAGAGAAGCAGACTCTACACTGAGCACAGAGACCAACATGGGGCTCAATCCCATGACCCTGAGACCATGACCTGAACAGAAATCAAAAGTCGGACATTTAACTGACTGAGCCACCCAGGCGCCCCTAGATTATTTTTTCTTAAGTTAGCTTTTCAGGAGGAAATTGATTTAGACAAAAGTAACATTTTTTAAAAAGATATATTTTTATTTATTTTAGAAAGTGTGAGCTGGGGGAGGGGCAGAGGGAGAGGGAGAAGAGAGTCTCAAGCGGACGGCCTCCCTCCCTCTTGCAGCTCAGCTGAAATCAAGAGTCAGACTCTTAATGGACTGAGCCACCCACATGGCCCCAAAAGTAACATTTTTAAGGTTCATGTTTCTAAGGATTGTGCTATCCAAGTAACACATTGAACTTCTGAAGGCTCAGAGGAGTTTTATTCTTTCTGTTTTCCATTTCAGGCCATTGCAAATCAACCGTGGGCTCAGAAACTTATGTTTAATAGTCCAGGGTTTGTGGAATATGTGATGGATCGGTCTGTGGAGCATGACAAGGCTTCCAAGGATGCCAAGTATGAACTGGTGAAAGCACTTGCCAATTCAAAGACAGTTGCAGAAATCTTTGGGAATCCAAATTATTTGAGGCTCAGAACTTACCTGAGTGAGGGTCCATACTATGTGAAACCTATTTCCACAACAGCCGTGGAAGGAGCTGAATGATTTCTTCTAGAGTCTAGACCATTTTTGACCAAAACATCTCCCAAGGTCTCTGACTTCATCTGTAAGCTACAGAGGCTTTTCTTCCCCCATAATTATCATGGAGTGTAACGTAATTACATTACCTACGTTTGTGGTGTTTCTACGTTGAAATACAGTGTGGAACCAGGAAAGCAGGCACCTTGGTCATAATTGCACCAGGTGTTTTTCAGATTCCCTTGACTGCCTTAATCTTTCCAAGAAGATGGATGTTTTGTTCGCTTAGGAAATGTTCATGGACTTACTGTTTTATTTAAAATTCTGCTTCAAATAGAATGGAACCAAGTTGTTCAGAATTCTCTTTACCACCTATTTTTTTTCTTTTGGGTCCTTTTGCCTTTCTGATTCCACTCTCAAAGTCTTGGATATAAATATTCTTTCAAACAATGTGGAACCTTGAAATTATGTTCTCCACACTAAGAATAAATACTTTTAATGAGGTGTCTTTGGATTTTTTTTTGTTACTATTATTTATTTGGAAAATGGACAATAAATAAGTCTTTTAAAAATGTTCTGGCGTTCTTTACTTTTTTTGTTTTTTATCATTGAATTTTACTCTGTCGTGGTTTGGGAGAAGGAGGAGTGCCAACATGCTAAAGCAGAAAGATTCCCCAAACTCTTTACTTATCGGTGGATCATCATTGTTGAGGGTTTTGCTTTTAATTTTTCAGATCCATCAAGTCAATATTGAATTGATCAGAGACAGAGAGAGACAGTGACTCCTAATAACCAGAGTCAGATGGCAGGTCACTGTATGTAAAAACCAGGGTGCCATCACATCAAGTAACAAAGGATGCAGTTTCTTTTACTTGACCAAAAAAAAAAAAGCCTTTCCACGTGTTTCCAGTGCTCTGCTTTCTGACCGGAAAAGCACGCTGCACACCAATCACCCGTCAGAGGTTTCTGCAGGAGTGTGCCATCAGGGTAGGACGGTTCAGAATCCAGGGATAGGTTTCTTTTAAACCATGATGTTGATGTTGAAAAACCACCCCTGCTCTGTAACGTGGTGGTTCTCAGGCTCCTGGAGTTCCTGTCCCAGATGGATGACCTCGTTCCTACCATCCCTGAATCCTTCTGTGCGAGGTTTTGTTGGTTTCATGCTGATGATTTCTCTGCAACTAGTACCACTAACTAGGCCACAGCCAAGTCTTCCTTCCATTGTCCCAAGTGCTAAGTTCACCTCGTTTATGTTTTTACATCTGTATTTCACTGATGAAGAAACCCAGGCTCAGAGAAATTAGGTAACCTTCTCTCAAAATCAGGTAGCAAGTGACTAATAGTAGAGGGAAAGAGAAACACATTTCTATTAGAAATAGAACATTAGTGTATAGTCAGTACAACAGCAGGAAAAACAGGAAACACCTACCCTAGATCTGAAAGAAGGTTTCCAGAGAAGGAAACCCCTGAATCTTGGAGAACCAGTAGGAGAGTAATGGCAAGTAGCAGGGCAAGCAGAGCCACAGACATGAAAACAAGAAACATCCAGGGGAACTGCAAGGCAATAATGACCAAACCCTAGAACTTAAAAGGGGAAAGTCACAAAATTCTTCATCATTATTACTAATAGTAGCTACTACTTCTTAACAGATTGCATGCTCCAGAGCCAGAATGTTAACCTGGCTTCCTGGTGGCTGGTCACATGTGTTACTTGATTATTATATTTTGAAAATAATAGCAAACAAATGTTTGTTAAACATTGTTCTAAAAGCTTTTCAGGGGCACTTGGGTGGCTCGGTCGGGTAAGCATCCCACTCTTGATTTCGGCTACGTCATGATCTCAGGGTTGGGAGGTCAAGCTCTGGGGCAGGCTCCCTGCTCCATGCTCTGGGGAGTCGGCTTGTCTCTCTCCCTCTGCTCCTCACCTACCCCAATAAATAATGAATGAATGAATGAATAAATAAATAAATAAATACTTTTCATCTATTAATTCATGTTGCTATTTTCCCTCTCCCAGGAATAAAATACTGTTACTACCCTGATTACCCATGAGGCTGAGGCACAGCAAAATTAGGAACTTGCCCAAGATCGCACAGCAAATAAATGGAGCCCAGATTTGAACCTAAGCTGTTTAACTCAGAACATACTTTTTTAAATGCCGCCTCTTCCTCTTATTGGACATTTGCTGTGGGCCAAATCCAGTGCTACGTGTCTGACGTGTCTCGTTTAGTCCACAAGTCCTATAGGGTTTATTTTGTACATAAACTGAGGCTCAGTATATTTTAGTGATATCTCAAAAAATATGACCTGATAAGTGTCATGGCAGGGATTTTCATAGTGTATTACTTGGGGACACCTACAATCCCAAGAACCCCGGGATGGGATCTATTGGTCTAGCGCCTAGTCTTTATACGAGAGAAATCAGAACAGGGGGCATCTGGGGGGCTCGGCGGGTGAGCATCTGCCTTTAGCTCAGGGCGTGAGCACAGGGTCCTGGGATCCAGTCCCGCAGGAAGCCTGCTTCTCCTGCCTGTGTCTCTCACGAGTAAATAAATAAAATCACACACACACAAAAAAAATCAGAACATATGTCGTAAGTTGAATTGTGTCCCCCAAAAAGATAATGTTGAAATCCTAACCCCTGGCTCCTAATGCCACCTTATTTTGAAATAGTTTCTGCTGATGTAACCAAGTTAGGATGGGGTCATATGGGTGCTAATCTAATGACTGGTGTCCTTAGGGAAATTTGGACACAGCACAGAAGGAAGACTACGTGAAGTCACAGACACACAGGAGACGGCCGTGCGTGAAGTGGAGGCAGAGGTTAAAGAGGTCTGGCGGGAAGCCAAAGATGCTAAGGACGCCGGCCACCACCAGAAGCTGGAGGAGACAAGGACTGTCCTTCATAGGCTCTAGAGGGCAGGGTCCTGCCAACACCTGGATTTTTTGTTTTTTAAGATTTTATTTATTCATGAGACCCAGAGAGAGAGGTGGACACAGGCCGAGGGACAGGCAGGCTCCCTGCGGGGAGCCCGACGGGGGACTTGATCCCGGGACCCTGGGGTCACGACCCGGACCAAAGGCGGACGCTCCGCCGCTGAGCCCCCAGGGATCCCCGTGGCTAAGGGTTTTAAATGGAGGGTCCTTCTGCCCCCGAGTTGCTACCACGTTTCCCGCTTACGTCCAAGATGAAGCCTTCGCTCAAAGCTTCCTCGGCCCTCTCCTCCTTGGGCGCTGCGCGGTCCCCGAGGGCAGCCTGCGGGCTCCGGCTCAGGCCGTCCAGGCACGTCCAGGCACCGGGAGGCGCTTCTGGCCATAATGAAACTCGCCGTTCTCTCGCTTCTGGGCAAAGCGTCTGTTGCTTTTTAAAACTGATTATTTAATTCGGAGAGAGAGAGCCAGAGCGGGGGACGGCTCCTCCCGGCGCCCCGAGGCCCCGCCTGGCCCGACCCCCTGCGGCCCCATACACCAGGCTCCGCCACCGCCCGGAGAAAGCAGGCACACGCGGGGCGGAGGGGCGTGCGGACGAAGCCCGGTCACGTGGAAAGAGCAGCTTTAGAAGAAAAAGCAAAAACGGAAACCAACAACCAAACCGCAAGACGCAAGACACCGCTGTGCTCGTCCTCGGCCCCGAGGCGCGGCCGCGTGGGGCTCCGGCTCTGTCCGCAGCCCGCAGGGAACCAGCCGCAGCGGGCTTCGGGCCAGGCGCGGCCCTTCCACGCAGGGCGGCCCGGCACCTAGTCTCGGAGGACGTGAACACGGGCTCACGGCAACACCTGCTCCATGGATGTGCCTTTTCCCGGACAGCCTTGAAGTGTGGATGGGAGCGAGGCCAGTGGACCCGGCGCAAACCCCACAAGCGCGTCGGCAGGAGCCCGACGGCCACTTCTTCATGCCACGTCCTGGGACACGGCGAGGCCCGGCCGCCGCAGTAATCGGGAGGTACTTTTTGGGGTACTTGCTAAGAGGGCCAAGTGCCCGGCTATTAGGGTCTCTGCTGGGCCACCCTGGTGGCCGACCCTTCCCCCACGCTGGCCTCGGTGCTCCTTCAGACTGAGCAGACAGTCCACCGCGCGTGGCGGCTGACGCCGTCGCCTGTCGGCCCGAGGATGCCCGGGCCGCCGGGGCACAAGGTCACGGCCCCCAGCACCGCGCCCTGGCCTTCGGGTCTGGGTCCCACCCACCCCGTCCAAGGAGGTCCCCTCCAGCACGTCACTGTCCTCCCGGGGCTCTGGCCCTCTCGCGCGTGGTGGTCACCGGGCGGCGCTCCCAGAGCAGAGAGCGGGGGCACGTGCTGTCCTTGGCCGCGGTCTTGTGGCCCAGGCCCCCTGAGGGCCCGCCTCGGCCCGGGCCAGGCCCTGAGGTCACAGACACTAGGACACATTCTCCCCTTCCGCGCCCGCCACTGGCCCCGGGTGTACCGCTCAGAAGGATGAGGGGTCCCCGGGCCGCTTCCTTCCTTGTCCTTTACTCCCAGGGCGTCCCTGTGTGCATAAGGCAGAGCGCGGAACGTCTTGCTCCAGGGCCCGGGAGCAAGGCGCCAAGTGGCTGAGCTTTGAGAGCACGAAGCTGCCGGGGAGGTGGGGCTGCAGCCTGGGCCCGATCCAGGGGAAGCGCGGCCCGCACACTGCGCCCCGCCTGGCCTCACGCCGCAGAGGCCGTGAGCCCCGTGCAGCTCCGGGAGCCCTCGAGGCGCGTGCAGTGGCCCCGGGAGATGCAGGACGGCCCGCGGGGTCCGCACCGTCAGGGAGGACGCAGACCGCAGTCCGGAGGGCGTGCACCGTCCTGGGGCTGACGGGGCGGGGGCCCGTGGGGGAGGCCGGTTGCTACCGGTGCCCGGGTGCCCCGGCGGCGAAGCCCCCAGTCACCGTCACCCCTCACTGAGCACCTGCCGCGCGCCAGGCACCGTGCGGCCTCAGTCCATCTGGCCCTTGCAGGAGCCCTTTCCGTAGGTCAGCCCCGACGTGACGGCAGCACCCAGGCATTCCTAACCTGCCCGCCCAGGCGGTCAGTACACGCAGCACGGCCGTCATTTGGATTCAGGTCTGCGACATTCCTAAAGCTCACCCCTAAGCACGGGGGATCCTGACTCTCCTCTTCCCTCTCGAGGTCCACTGAGCTGGAAAAGAACATCAAAACGAACCCCTGCAATCATGCTCTGGTCCCCTTCCGTCGACTCAAGGCCAATGACCGGCACGTGGAAGAGACCTGAGCTCTCCCAACGCCTATTTTCCCAGATCTCAGATGCTTCCAAGATGCAAGAGACTTGCCTGCATGTCGCCTGTGAGCAACCTCGGGGCTCTGGGAATCCTGGAGTCCAGCTGCCAGGTGATGCCCGCAGGACGCTCAGCGTCATCCCAGTCTAACAGCAACTGAAGTGACGTACTTGGTGCCTGGGACGTTAAGGGTTCGGTGTCCTCCTCGTCAACCTGAGCCTTTGCCCGGGAATGCCTGCTGGCTCCACTGCAGGCCGAGTGCCCATCCGGTACAGCCACGGTGAGCCCGGAACAAGGTCGAGAACACGAGCCTGCCGAACCGCTTCCCAGCTTGGGCACCTTCTGCAACGGACCCCTGGCCTTTATGCTCAACTCCCGGTGAAGTACGTGGGGGGTGTGACGGGCAGTTCACCGACGTCACGGCTCCCCGCAGCGCCCGGGGGAAACGCGACACGGTCTGGAGTGTGCTCGAGAAACCGGACACCTGGGACCGTGCACGTGCAAGACGTGTGCTCAACATCAGGGAATACGTGTCACCCCCCGGCGGGTGCATTTCTTTCTCCCCAGAGAAACACCATACGGTGACGTTTGGCTTATGTCTCCCTGGGAAGGGTTTCGAATTCCTACCGTGGGCTATGCAAGAACCTTACAGAGTCAGCATATGTCACCCGAACTACCTCCCCACGCATTTTAATCTCAAAATGGCAAACACCACGTAGTCCATGTTAGCCGGAATTAAAGAAACTAAGCATTTGATGTTTGCCATTTCCCGAGGGCATGAGTGTGTGGGAATTATTCCGAACCCTGCTTCTACCAGCAAGTTTGAGAAAACAAACCACATTCAACACATTTCCATGTTCTTGTCACATAAGCACTTGTCACATAAGCACTTGTCCCGAGCTTTCCGTTTTCAGGCTGCGCTGTTTCATCTTTGTCTTTTCATATCTTGATCTTTCTGCTGCCACTCACAGCACTTTTTGGTGATCCTTTGCCTTGGGGAGTCTCATTGCACTTGGCGCCGTCTTCTCCACCACTGTCATGCAACCTGGGAAAGCTTTGCAGTGCGGGAAAATCTAGCCTACAAAAATTCAAGTGAAAGGAAAAATTTTAATGCATTCTCAGTTTAATAATTAAATAGGTCTTGTATTTAATTAAATACAAATCCTATTTTGCAATTTTCATTTCTCAGCACTATAAAGTTTGTTCCCAGATCTCCTCTTGGCTTCCACTTAGACGGTTTGGTTTCTTTGTCCAAGAGAAGGTCAAACAACATGTCTCCAGGCAGCTCCATCTGGGATTTTCAGTTTAATTCATCAAACTCCCACCACACCGGGGTTAAGACACACAGGGTGCTTGGTTTTCTTAATCACCTTCGTACTGCCTTCTCTTTCGCCGAGGTTATCTGGTCTGCGTGCTCACGGCTTCCTAAACTTTTTATAATGTCGTCAGTTGCTCTGGCTGCCGAGGCTGCCTATCGCCGACCAAACCAGATTTGCTCTCGAGACCCCACTTCCAAGGCATCATGCTTGGGTTCTCCGTCACATTGTCAGATTTTTATTTTCCATGTTTCAAGCATACTCGATACGGACTCAGGACGCCTGGAGGCCTGGCCATTCTCTACCGCCAGCCGTGCATGTGAACACATACGTGTCAGTTTGCTTATCCGACAGACACACAACGAGCAAGGGGAGCAGCAGGCTCTCGCTGAGCGGGGAGCCGGAGGTGCGGCTCGGTCCCAGGACCCCGGGGTCACCACCGGAGCCTGAGGCAGACGCTTAACCTGCTACGCCAGCCGGGCGCCCCGTGTGACGGTCTTGTCTGTATCATGAGCTGTACCTCTTGGACCCGTGTGCTCAATAGGGTAGCCAGCAGCCACATGTGGGTATTTAAATTTAAATTCATGAAAATTGTATTTCCTTGGTCATAGTAGGCATCTGCAAAGTGTTCAATAGTCACCAAGGCTGGTGGCTGCCTTCTTAGACAACACCAATGGACAAACTAGAGAAGGTCACTGCTCAAAGTCCTACTGGACGGTGCTGGTGGGAGATACGTGTATGTATGGGGTTCGTGAGCCTTTATAGAGACAAAGAGAATTTATGCTCTGAAGGGGCCTCCGTTGAAATGCTATGAGAGCCAGTGACTAGGACTTTAGGCAAGATGCTTAAACCGTTTTTTTTTTCTAAAGATTTTATTTGTTCATGAGATAGAGAGAGAGGCAGAGACACAGGCAGAGGGAAAGCAGGCTCCATGCAGGGAGCCTGATGTGGGACTCGATCCCAGGACCCCGGGGTCACACCCTGAGCCCAAGGCAGATGCTCAACCACTGAGCCCCCCAGGCGTCCCCTTAAACTTCTTTTGGCTTCAGTGTCCCCATCTCTACAAATGAAGATCATCATACTGACAACTGTGTAGGGCTGCTCTGGGAGCTCAGCACCGTGACGTAGAGAAAGTGATTAGGAGGCCACCGGGGCTCAGGGTGTGACCCCGGGGGCTTGGGATTGAGTCCCACGTCAGGCTCCCTGCATGGAGCCTGCTTCTCCCTCTGCCTGGGTCTCTGCCTCTCTCTGTGTCTGAAGGAAGGAAGGGAGGGAGGAAGGAGGGAGGGAGGGAGGAGGGAGGAAGGAGGGAGGGAGGGAGGAGGGAGGTGAGGAAGGAGGGAGGGAGGGAGGAGGGAGGTGAGGAAGGAGGGAGGTGAGGAGGGAGGGAGGGAGGAAGAAGGGAGGGAGGAGGGATGGAGGGAGGTGAGGAGGGAGGGAGGAGGGAGGGAGGTGAGGAGGGAGGGGAGGAGGGATGGAGGGAGGTGAGGAGGGAGGGAGGAGGGAGGGGAGGAGGGATGGAGGGAGGTGAGGAGGGAGGGAGGAGGAAGGACGGAGGGAGGGAGGAGGGATGGAGGAGAGGAAGGAGGGAGGGACTGAGGGACAGAGGGAGGGAGGAGGGAGGGGAGGAGGGAGGGAGGAGGGAGGAAGGACGGAGGGAGGGAGGAGGGAGGGGAGGAGGGAGGAGGGAGGGGAGGAGGGAGGGAGGAGGGAGGAGGGAGGGGAGGAGGGAGGGAGGAGGGAGGGGAGGAGGGAGGGGAGGAGGGAGGGAGGAGGGAGGGGAGGAGGAGGAGGGAGGGGAGGAGGGAGGAGGGAGGGGAGGAGGGAGGGGAGGAGGGAGGGAGGAGGGAGGGGAGGAGGGAGGAGGGAGGGGAGGAGGGAGGAGGGAGGGGAGGAGGGAGGGGAGGAGGGAGGGGAGGAGGGAGGGAGGAAGGAGGGAGGAAGGGAGGGGAGGAAGGAGGGAGGGGAGGAGGGACGGAGGAGGGAGGGAGCAGGGAGGGGAGGGCGGGCCGAGGCCGGTGCCCGCACACAGGCCCAGCAGGGTCACGGGGCAGGTACCGAGGCTCCCGCGCGCAGAGGGAAGCAGCCCAGGGCGGGAGAGGCCGCCCCTCCCCCCCGCCTTCCCCCCGTCCCCCCCGCGCGGAGGCGTGTGCGCGCCCGGCTGCCCCGCGAGGACCGACGCCCTGGCGCCCGGCCCCCCCGCGACCGCGGCCCCGAACGGCATCCGGGCGATGGCGGGGGCGCAGCGGGGGCACCCACGTCCCCGCGTCCCCTCCGCGGGCAGGTCGGGCGGAGCAGGCGGCCCGCGCCGCCGCCGCCGGTCCCCGCCGCACTGCGCATGCTCCATGCTCCCCCCCGCCCCCCCCGCCGGAAGTGCGGCCGCGTCCGCCGGGCGCCCGGGCGGAGGGACGCGCGGAGATGACGCAGGCGGCGCCGGAAGCCGCTCCCCCGTGAGGCTGCAGACCCGAGCGGCGGCCGCTGGTCCAGGTCCGTGTGCGAGGCGGGGCCGGGCCGGGCCGCGGAGGGCTGTCGGGCGCCCGCGCCGCCGCTGACCCGCCGCGCCGCCGGCCGTTGTCTGTCTCTCCCTGCAGGCGCCATGGCTGCGGAGCGGACCCGGCCGCTGCGAGGCTCCGGCGGCCCGAGCGCGCGTCGTCGCTGTGAGCCCGGCGCGAGGTCCCGGGCCCCGGGGCGCTCGCTCAGGTCAGTGCTGCGCGGCCCGCGACTGCGCGGGGCCCGGGGCGGGCGGGCGGGCGGCTCCTACCCGACGAGCTGCAGGCGCCGCGCGGGGGCTGCGGGCGGCCCGAGAACGAGCCGTGCGCTCCCGGGCCTCGGGCGCACCGGGGGCCGCCGCCGCCGCCGCCGCCTCGCGAACGCGCGGGAGACACGGGCGCCCGCGTGCCCCGACGCCGACCCGAGGGGCTCCCGCCCGGCGCCCCTGCGTACCCGGGCCGGGCCGCGGAGCCGAGGGACACGCGCGCGCCACCTTCCCCCGGGCGCCCGCGTCTGACGAGCGGGGGGGGGGGGTCCTGCTCGGGGCCGCGGCCGCGCCTGCGGGTCCCGGGGCGCTCGCTCCGCCTCCCGCCGCAGGCTCCCGCTCTGTTGACTCGGGCCCGGCCGCCGGTGAGGTCCTGTCTGTGCGGCGCTGCAGGCCCGGAGCCCCCGGCGGTGGGTGTCGGGACCGGGCCTCTCCCCGCCCCCTTCGGAGCCTCGCGGAGGCCGATCCCGGCGGAGGACGTTCGGGCCCCACGTCCGTCACTGCCCTCACTCGTGAAATCAAACCCCAGTGAGCGTGGGCCCTTCGGTTCTTCTTCCACGTGTTTTAAGCCGTTTTAAGGGAAGCTCCACGGTAAGGATCGTAGGGCTGGACGGGACGTCGGTGGTCCCGCCTGCCCCGGCCGTAGGGTGGCCCCAGCCCCCCAGGCAGGCCGCCTAGCGATGAAACGCAGAGATGCCGCTGGAGTTGCCGTAGACGAGGATGTCCTCGAATTGCCGATTTCCACGACTCTCAAAGTGAGGGGTCGCTTCCATTTCACACACGGAACTGAGGTTCACAAGCCGGTCCCGGGGACGCCCGCTCAGTGGCGAGCCCCGGGGCTCGGAGGTGGAGCGGCTGCCTCCGGGGCCCGTCCCGGGATGGAGTCCCACGTCGGGCTCCCTGCGTGGAGCCTGCTTCTCCCTGTGTCTCTCTGTCGCTCATGAATGAATAAATTAAAAGTCTTAACTAAAAAAAAAAAAAAAAGGAAATTGGTCAGAGATGCCCAGGATCCCACAGAAAGTGGCTGAATCTGTTAAAAGATTCGACTGACTCCGGAGCATGTTCATTTACCTCACTTCTGCCTGTGCCCTCGACTGTCCCAGCCCTGGGAATCTCACTCCATTCTGGGCGCAGCTCTTACACCACTGGAAAGCTCCGGTGGAATTGAAATCCCTGGGGCTGCCAGAACTCGACAAAGGGGTCACTTTAGACCTGTGACCTTAAGAAAGTTCCCTCCAAAGTCCCTTGATTTTTTTTTTTTTTTTAAGAAAAGTAAAAACTGGTGTTTTTTAATAGCACAGAGTGGGGGGAAAGTTACCAGGGGTTAAGAGAATATATGAACCTCAGACACGGCTGCGAGGTGCTCTGCCATTTTAAAGGTGCTCATTGGAAAGTGTGTCCCATCATCTTCCCGGTGTCACAAGTACATCAATTTGACAATCTGTAGGATATTTCTTAGTTTTTGTCAGTGGCGGGAACCTGATAATGTTTTCATGGATATTATAAATTTGCCCTGTAGTAATTCAAATAGTAATTTAGCCTACAGAGCATTCGGTGGTGGATGTGTGGGTACTTGTGTGTGTGTAGGTTGTGAGAGAGGAGGGCTCCCCTCCTCCATGGTTTTTCAATGCAAAAAGCATTGATTCTTGGGCAGATGTTTGGGTGTATGTTTTTAATTGGCCAGTATTAATTAGCCATTGAGACATTTTGTGAATGTCCACAGAAAAGGATTGCTTTGCCTTTTGCTGTGCATGATTTTTTTAAAGTAAAAAATTTCCAGAAATGTTACAGATAGAGTGTCACTTGGATTCAGAAGGAGGAGGCTTGTTAGCTCATGTTGTTGATAAAACTTTTGGTGAACTGATTATTTTTTGGCTGCCGTGTAAATCCTTAAGCTAATAAATGCTGCCTAGCCCAAGCCCTGAGGATTCCAGAGGATTATTTTAAAGTCCATTCGCTGTTCCAGAACCAAAACTATCAGATGATATAATTGGAAGATTTGGTTGCTTTTACTGTTTTATATCTGATGACATTCCTGCCAAATTTGATATTGGGAAATTAATGAAAATGATTTTAACTGATCTTACATGAACAAAGTTGGAAAATGAGATCTGGCTTTTGTTGTAGACCTGGTCTAGGTGACATATATGGGAAGGAATTTATTTTCCTCTTCCACATTAAGTTGGATTTTTTTTTTTTCAATTAGTATGAGAGTCTGTGGGAAATTAAGTGGTTAGAAGGAAAGTTTTTTTAATTATGGAAATGTTTAAACATATAATAAAGAGAATAAAAAAAATCCCCCGTGTACTGATCATCTAGCACTAACATCTATCAACATATAACCAACCTTGGGAAAGATGTTTTTTACTGATTTGGGGTTTTGTTTTGTTTTGTTTTGTTTTGTTTTCATTAGTCCCTCCTGTTAAAAGTGGGTTGACACCTTGACAACGTATGTAATGCTGTATATTTGTAAGGTTTTTTTGTTGTTGTTCCATTTGGTCCGGGAGCAATTTGTCATTCTCCTAAAGGAGAAGATGGTATAATCAGGTAGTCACAGTGCCTTCAGATTTTTATGCCCAGGCTGTGATTCTCCTGGTTATGGCTCTCATTAGAGAGACAGGTTGGTGCGGTTGGAAGAGTACTAAGGGTGAGAGCACTGACCTCCTGACCTCCAGGCCCTTCGGGTGCTACTTTAATCGCTCTGTTGACTAGAGGCAAATCACTTACCTGCTCTTTTAACATCCTCCTCTGCAAAAGTGCAGATGATGCTACCTGGTTTTTTTGGAAGCATCAGGATTACTAAATTGACTTATTTGCGCAGGCTTCCTTGGCCCTTACTGCTCTCTATGGCACATGGCTAAGAGTTGTCACCAGCTCACATGAAGCTTATAAAAACTATGTAAGGCCACGTAAGGCGTTTGGTGATTCATGTTCTAACAGGCAGTGCCATAAAAGAAGTAGAAGAACCAGAATACCTGAGCCATATAACTTATTACATCTGGTTATTTTTCTTCCCCAAACCGTTTTTGCCTGAACATCTATTGAAAAGCCTGTAGCCGGTTTTGTGATTTTGGTAACAGGTCAGGCTGTGCCTGGCATGATAACTAATGTTTCCAGTTAACTGCTCAGGAGACTTGCCTTCTGGTTGTTCCCTGCTGGTGCTTATTTTTGTGATTTTAGTACCCAAATAGAATGTATTAAGGAAATAGTGTTATGATGGTTTTGATGGGGTGGGGTGGGGAGAAGTATATTATGTGTAATAAAGTATTTTATAATGAATGGATATTTTGTGAATCTTTTACTGTGAAGATGCATGTTAGCATGTGCTAGACTTCAAAAGGAGCAAGTCACATACCCCTACATAAGTCTCACTGGCTTGTTTCAGAGGTCATGATTTATTAAAGTATGTTTTCTCAAATGTATATTCCTTTGTGTGCATGGAAGATTTTCAAATGCAGTGTATTAACTGTAAAGTTGTAATACCGAGTTTTTTACACTAATTTTCATTTGTTAGCAGTCTTGCTTGAACAGTCTTTTTGAGCAGAACTAATACAATATTTTGATGTGCCACAGGTAAATTTTTCCATAACCTTATGGAGAGAAAGGACTTTGAGACATGGCTTGATAACATTTCTGTTACATTTCTTTCTCTGACGGACTTGCAGAAAAATGAAACTCTGGATCACCTGATTAGTCTGAGTGGGGCAGTCCAGCTCAGGCATCTCTCCAATAACCTGGAGACTCTCCTCAAGCGGGACTTCCTCAAACTCCTTCCCCTGGAGCTCAGTTTTTATTTGTTAAAATGGCTCGATCCTCAGACTTTACTCACTTGCTGCCTCGTCTCTAAACAGTGGAATAAGGTGATAAGTGCCTGTACAGAGGTGTGGCAGACTGCGTGTAAAAATTTGGGCTGGCAGATAGATGATTCTGTTCAGGACGCTTTGCACTGGAAGAAGGTTTATTTGAAGGCTATTTTGAGAATGAAGCAACTGGAGGACCATGAAGCCTTTGAGACCTCATCATTAATTGGACACAGTGCCAGAGTGTATGCACTTTACTATAAAGATGGACTTCTCTGTACAGGTAAGAGACCCTGGAACTGTTCTGTTGTTTTGCATTTCATAGGGTATAACCTTAGAAATAGGACAAACCACTCCTTAGGCTTGAGGAGTATTAATTATATGAGATATCTATAGGGGCATTCCGCCCCCCCACACCCACCCCCCGCCCATTCCTGGGTGGTTTTACCTCTCTTTATTCTCTTTCCCTCTAGAAAATAAATCATTTTTATAAAACTTTATGAGAAGAAAGCTCCAGGTATTCTTCTAAATGTGATGTAAATCAGAAAGCTGTGACTATTTTTTTCAGTGTTTTTCCCCCTCAATGTACAGTTCTTCATGTTGGTTAAAATTTTTTTCTTCAGTAGTGTTTTTTGAGAAAAACCAGTGGAAAAATTGGTGTCTAGACCTAGCAAGTAGTTAGATCATCTTGGAAAAATTACTTAACCTTTCTGTGTTTGTTTCCTTGTCTATAAAATATGGGAAGAGAAGTATTTTTCTCTTGCTGTAAATTCCTGTGGTTCTAAGAGGAATTAGTAGACATTGGGGATAGAAACAAAGACATATCTTAACCCTAAGCAATTAAGTAGCTATATAACAAACATAATAATCGTATCTTCTAATTATAATAGGTATATGTTTCTGCATTTAATTAGTGCACATTTTGGGCAATACATTTTGAAAGGCATTGTAAGTACTTCTTAGGCAACATCTAGAATGGTTCCAGGCAGTTCTAATCAATGATCCCAATGCCTATTCACTTTCACTCTGTATAATATTTAGGGATACTTGGTGTTCTTTCTTCAAGATAATTTCTTTTTTTTTTTTTTTTTAATATTTATTTATGAGAGAGGAGAAGCACAAGCGAGAGGGGTTAAGGGAGAGGGAGAATCTGAAGCAGAGTCTATGCTGAGCGTGGAGCCTGACACAGGATTTGATCTCACAACCCTGAGACCACAACCTAAGCCGAAAACCAAGAGTCAGATGCTTAACCAGCCGTGCCATCAGATGCCCCCAAGAAAATTTCTTTTCTTTTTTTTTTTTTTTTAATTTTTATTTATTTATGTTAGTCACACAGAGAGAGAGAGAGGCAGAGACACAGGCGGAGGAAGAAGCAGGCTCCATGCACCGGGAGCCTGATGTGGGATTCGATCCTGGGTCTCCAGGATCGCGCCCTGGGCCAAAGGCAGGCGCCAAACTGCTGCGCTACCCAGGGATCCCCCAAGAAATTTCTAATAAACGTTTGAGTATTACCTAAAATACATAGTTGCCTTTTTTAATAGCGTATATTATTTCTTTGTATAAATATATCATTATTTACCCAATTCAATATTAATGCATATTCAGTTTTTTTGTTTTGATGAATATTTTGGTTCGCATTTTTTCTCCTAATTTATTTACTTAGAAGCCTCAAAGTAGAATCACAAATCCAGAAATATGAATGATTTTAAAGCACCTCTTACTGTCCTTTTCAGAGAGATTGATTTGGTGCCGTGGCCACAGCAAGTTTTAAATAACCTGCTTCTCCTTCAGAGCTCTGACAGACTCAATTTTAATATTTTTGAGAAGAATGATTTCTCAAGGATATGTATTTTTTCTCATGTGGTCATACAGTCTCTGAAATACCAGACACGTTGCCAATTTTATGAAATAAACATTAAATTTAAGCCATTTCATGGTTTTGTTTGTCATCCTAAAGTTACTCTATGCTTACATTAGTCCCTGTCCTATAGGCCAGATTATTAGAACAGCGTCATCATCCTTTTATAGTTTAATGTACTTTCCCAGTTGGGGCGATGGCTTTTCTGTGTCCTTTTTGTCTTAGGATCAATGGCAGGTAATTTTTAAAGACTAAGATAAAGTATTACCTTTGAGATTTGTGCTCATTTGCACTTAGGTAAATACTGGCAGTTGACTTATTTTCAGAACCACATTGAGCTTTTTTAAAAAAAAACTCTCATTAAACTTAGTTTTTTTTTTTTTTTTTTTAAGATTTTATTTATTTATTCATGAGACACAGAGAGAGAGAGGCAGAGATGTAGACAGAGGGAGAAGCAGGCTCCACTCAGGGAGCCCGATGCGGGACTCGACCCCGGGACCCCGGGGTCATGCCCTGGGCCGAAGGCAGGCTCTAAACCGCCGAGCCACCCAGGGATTCCCCCTAAACTTGACTTTTGAAATGCTGTACAACTTCAGTTACTTGGAGTAGAAGTGAATGGGACACATACACTGAATTCTTTAACTGCGTGGAAAGTTAATATCTGCAATAACTGCGAACCCAACTCTGCATTTTAAGGTTATTCTCTACGTGGGTCTATATTTTGTATGTTTTGTTCTGATTAAATTCATCAGGTTTGCATATTGAAAACTATGCTCTATCTACTGAAAATAATCCAAAGCATTAGTTTAATTTTCCTAGTAGCACATCCCTGTGACTGTAACCAATGAGAGAAGTATTTGCTACAAAAGTATTCATGTATTTGTTTCTTGCTCTTACTGAAGAGCTTGTGTTTTCTCTGTGGTTGAATTACGAAATTCTGAATTTGGCAATAAGCTTACAGTGACATCTTTAGGCCCTTGAACAAGCAATAAAATAATATTACCAAAAAGATTGATGCCTGATGCTAAAAATTAACATAGTATAGTGAATTAGGTAGTTATCCTTCTTAATTCTGACATGGTAAGAGAAGAACTTGTTCTGCTCTGTGCCATTCAGTAGGTGTTTATAAAATGACTTGTGTGAAAGACAATGTGAGTGCATACACGGATAAATTAGAACAGTTCTCTGCTCAGAGAACGTACACATTGGTATCAGGAAGGTAACCTGATTCAGTAAAAGTCTCCATGTAGTCAACACTTGCCCAGAACACCTGCCTTTCTGGAGAGTATAGCTGCTACTCCACTGTAGTGAATTATTGTCATGTGGGATTTAAGCTCAGAGTGGTCAGATCTTATGTTAAGAGAAGTCCCAAATCTAGATTTTTTTGCAATATTCTGATTTCTTATTTTTATTTTTTCAGTGTGCTGATTTTTAAGTATTATTTGCATTTTTAAAATATTGTGGTTGGGTCATATTCAGTCTGCAAGGTATCATATTGTGACCTTGGCTTATAGTTGAGTAAGAAAATAATATCTATAAAAGAGGTGCCTCCATTAGCAAAAATTGAGCAGTGTTTATGGTTGAATCTTGGAGAATGGGTAGATTTTCGAGAGATGAGAATAAGCGCTTTCCAGTAGGAAGGTCATCATTAGCAAAGGTGTGGAAAAAAGGGCTAAACGTGGAGCACATAGGAAAGTAAAGAAAATTCAATTTAGCTGAACTCAGGATATAAGTAGAGACCCTATTAGAAGAGAGTCTTAGAATCTTCTTTTTTTTTTTTTTTTTTTTTAAGATTTTATTTATTTATTCATGAGAGATACAGAGGGAGTCAGAGATACAGGCAGAGGGAGAAGCAGGCTCCCCATGGGGAGCCTGATGCAGGATCACACCCTGAGCCAAAGGCAGATGCTCAACCAGAGCCACCCAGGTGTCCCAAGAAATTCTTAGAATATAAGCTGAAGAATTGGCTTGAGGTGTATTATAAAAACCTTACATATTGGGAGTGTGAGTTTGGACAGTTTTCTGTAAGCAGTAAGAAAAAAACGATTAACTGAGCCTTAATAGAGAAAACTACCGTAAAACAAAACAAAACAAAACAAAACAAAACAAAACAAAACAAAAGAAAAAAACAATGGAAGGGCAGCAAAAGGGCTAGGATCAGGTTCCAAGTAGACCAGTGTTTCTTATTTCTGTCAAACTCAGGTCCTCTTTTTATTACATATTTTACAATATTCTCTTACTGTGAAGTAAAATCCATAGAAATAACTTACCTGCATATACAAATATTTCAGAAAATCAATATAATACCTAAACTCTGATCAGAGGAGAAATAAAAAGATAGTAACTTGGGGATCCCTGGGTGGCGCAGCGGTTTGGCGCCTGCCTTTGGCCCAGGGCGCGATCCTGGAGACCCGGGATCGAATCCCACGTCAGGCTCCTGGTGCATGGAGCCTGCTTCTCCCTCCGCCTGTGTCTCTGCCTCTCTCTCTCTCTCTCTCTCTGTGACTATCATAAATAAATAAAAAATTAAAAAAAAAAACATTAAAAAAAAATGTTTAGAACATTTAAAAAAAAAAAAGATAGTAACTTAAAATACTACACATTGAACATGTACTCAAGCACAGCGGAGCCAGAAGACAGAAGTGTAATCAGATGTTGGCACCTGTGTGTGTACTGTTGTCACGAACACATCACACACAAATGCCAGATGTTGTACCATCAGTGATGGAACCTCAAGTGGTGAAAAACTCTTAGCAGAGTCCCCAACAGAGCAAAGTACATTTTCCCTCAATCTACCTGGTACACTCAGGAAATTTAGAATAAACTCCATGCTTTGTAAAATAGGCCCGAGGCTCAGACAACTAAGCATAAGCTCTTCACTGGGGATATAGAGCAGACTCTTTAAGAGGCCGTGCAGGATACGAGACCGTTCTTTCTGTGCACTACCCCGAGCATTGCAGGATGTCTGGTGTTTCTAGCCTTGCCCAGTAGAGGCTAGTAATGCCCTCTTGTCCCCATATTATTGTGACAATTGAAATCACCCCTACAAATTTCTAAAGTGTTCCTTCAGGAGATGATACTAATTCTATTTGAGACCCTCTGACATACACAAATCCAGAGTTTCTAAAAGTATTAAGCTGTTACAGTTTAGGTAAAAGTAAATAGATCAAGATTTAGGACAGCAAGGGCAGAGATTTTTTTAAAGGAGCAGTTAAATGGAAGAGGAGCTATTGAAATGGAATTGACAGGATTCAGCAATGGATTGAGTATGTGGCAAGGAAAGGATCGATTTCAAAAATGACTGAGATTTCTAGCTATATATACACCTGAGAAGTTAGTCGTACTAGCAACAAGAATAGGAAATGAAGGAATGAATTTTATAGGGTAGAGGGAGTTCAATTTGGGATGAACTTAATGCAGTTGGATATGAGTGGAGGTTAGCACAGGTGTCTGGAAGTGTAACATCTGAGCTTTGGGGAGTAGCAGAGAGCTAGAGCAAAAGGTTAAGGGGTTAGTCACACCACAGCTATGGCTGGAACAGTGAAGTTTTACAAGGAGATGGAAAGGAAGAAGAATAGAGCTTAGGATGGGTACTTGAAGAGCGTACTTAGAGGGTAAGAGGTAAAGACGCAGAGTGATGAAGACTTTGAAGAAAGACATTGAAAATTGCCTGTATCAAAGAGGGAGCGGCAAATGTTCGTTTGGTCGTCAGAGTCAGATAGATGCCTGCGAGAGGCAGCTGAGACCTGAGATCTGATTCTACCAGTTAAATTATTTAAACTTCGCTTGATTCTATACTTTACTTCATTTAAGTTGTAACTCTATTTTCTGCTTACCTTTTTGTTATATACCCATCCTTGTCAATACTTATATCAAAGTATTGTTTTCATCCTCTTTCCTGAATTGAGAGGTCTTGTTTTTTCTTTCATAAAGTGAAAAATAGTCTCCATTTATTTAGTCCCCTTTCATCTCTGGGCTGCATCATTAATGACCTGCTGCTAGTCAGCGCAGCAAACGGGAGTCCACGGGGAAAGTTGAAATAAAGCTAAACAGGAGTGGAGACTAATGGCCCCTGGAGGCTGGCAGTGAAGAGTAGACTAGCACCACTATAGAATGGAACTGAAATCAACCTAATTGTTTTCTGATGTTTCTTTAGGGTGTAAACCTGAATCTTTTTTTTTTTTTTTTTTTTTTTTTTTTACTATTTTTAACAATATTTTCCTATATAAACCACTTTAATTAGGATCATTTCCCTTTATTTTGTTTTTATCAAATTGTGGTAAAGTACACACAAGATTGAAGAGCCAATTGTGTCACTTCCTAGAACACCTAAATAATTACTTTTAAGTGTGTAGTTCAGATTATCTAGACATACCATCCAGTATAGTAGCCATAGGCAACATAAGGCTTTTGAACTCTTTGAGATGTGACTAGTCCAAACTGAGATGTGAAATGGGAAATACTCAATGGATTTTAAAGACTTAGAATATAAAATAATTCATTAATATTTTTTTATATTAATGACATGTTGAAATTATAATATTTTTGATATATTGAGCTAATGAGATTAGAATAATTTTTTTTACTTTTTAAAGTAAATAGTAAATTATATTTTCGATTTTCAGTTATATATGTAATTACTTCTGTAGTTTGTATTATGTTTCTATTGGGCAGAGCTGTTTCCAAAGATTTAATTTTAAATAATCTCTACACCTAACATAGGGCTTGAACTCACAACCCCAAGATCAAGAGTCACATGCTTTACCAAGCCAGCCCAGTGCCATTCCCCAGATGATTCTGATGTCTCATATGACCATTGAGAATCACCAACCAAGTCCCGTCCCTTGTTTTATCAAGAAGAAACTGAGTCTCTAAATAGAGTGACAACAAACACAGTCTTCATTTGTGTGTTCTAGTGTTGGTCCAGGTTGAACTTAATCTTCTGCCCTTTTCGTAAGTGGTAGTTAATTTGTCTGAAACAATGGCTTTTCACCAGCTCTGAAAGGTAGAATTGTGGCCGGCTTCATATAGTCATTTCATCTTTTCCCAAACTGGTCATTTGGTGCTTTCCTGCATACTGTGTCTTTGTCATAGTGACTTATTTTTTGTATTCTCTATACATCTGTATCAATTCTTATTATACTTTATTATAAAGGTAAGTTGCATGACTGATTTAATCTTTAGATTTTTAAACATGATTAAAGCTAATCCTGAATTATCAGCACAATCAGTATAATATTTTTGTCAGACACAGAAATAAAACCCACGTTTTCTGCAGAATCTTTTTTTTTTTTTTTTTTTAAATTTATGATAGTCACAGAGAGAGAGAGAGCCAGAGACACAGGCAGAGGGAGAAGCAGGCTCCATGCACTGGGAGCCGGACGCGGGATACGATCCCGGGTCTCCAGGATCTTGCCCTGGGCCAAAGGCAGGCGCCAAACCGCTGCGCCACCCAGGGATCCCTTTCTGCAGAATCTTAAGCGGCTTCACAAACTCATTGTTGAGTGTTGTCAATATCTGGGAGTAATTTATCCATGGTTTTCTTAGAGGTTCACATTTTGGAACGGCTCAAGGAATTAGCAATTAGCCTTTGGAGAAGTTAATCCAAGACCTGAGGCTTATCTTTGACTTACCTTAGTGTAGAATACATTCCAGCAGACAGTTTTACTATTCAGCATTCTTTATTTGCTCAAGATTGGTGGGTCATGGATAGGCAGGTAAATGTACACGTGCAGTCAAAGGTAAATACCCATCATTTCAAGCTCAAATCAGAAAGCTCATGATAATCAAAGATTATGAAATTTTACAAGTGGAAGCACCAAGGGATGTTTTAGTCTAGTACTCTTCTATAGCCTGCAAAGTTCAGGGAAAGGGACTAAACCAGAAAGGTTGCATTCAGTCCCTGTGCTGTTAACACCATTTGGTGACCCTGAATAGGTTGTGTTAACCTGTCCATGCTTTGTTTTTCTCAGCTATGAAGTGGGAATGAGGGGACCATGAAGTTCTCCTTGAAGAATACCATGGTTCAGGGATTGACTTTCCTTCTTTAGTGTTTGTTTTCTTACTAACCTCCCTGTTTTTCTCTTGAAGGGTCAGATGACTTGTCTGCAAAACTGTGGGATGTGAGCACAGGGCAGTGCGTGTATGGCATCCAGACCCACACTTGTGCAGCAGTGAAATTTGATGAGCAGAAGCTTGTGACAGGCTCCTTTGACAACACTGTGGCCTGCTGGGAATGGAGTTCCGGAGCCAGGACCCAGCACTTCCGGGGGCACACAGGGGCGGGTGGGTTGCCCTTCTTCAAGGGTTTCTGCATTTATTTTAATCGCATTCTTTAAAACCAGGAGCCAAGAATGTGACTCCTTTTTTGTATTCTTGTTTTTTAACTTAACCTGCCTTTCCCTCTTTTTTCTTTTCTTTTTCTTTTTTAAATAAATATTTTACTTATTCTTGAGAGACACAGAGAGAGAGAGAGAGAGGCAGAGACACAGGCAGAGGGAGAGGCAGGCTCCATGCAGGGAGCCTGATGAGGGACTCCATCCCAGGTCCCCGGGATCACGCCCTGGGCCGAAGGCGGCACTAAACTGCTGAGCCACCTGGGCTGCCCTCCCTCTTTTTTCTTAGTCACAGCAGTTCATCCCTTTATTTAAGGTACTCCTATTTGGAATTTTTTCCTGAATTTCACTTTCCCTTGGAGCATTTCAAAACTCTTCTGTACACCCTTATGCTGGGAGGGGGCAGTTCTCCTTACCTGTTTCATTTATGCCCTGTTGAAGAGTCAGTCCATTTTGCTTTTGTCAGATTCCATACCTCCAAATTCAGCAAGTCCTTCACTTGTAAACGCAGTCTACTTTGTAGAATCAGGGCTGAAAATCCTTTGGAGTGACAGGAGTGCTCAGATTGTGTGATCTACACATATTACATTGAATTGGAGCTTGGTTGACAATTGATTAAACCAGTGCTTAGATAATTTTCTGCTATGCAGAATATTTGAATATAGCCTTGTGACCTGAGCTGCTACCTCTGCTGCATTATATTTTGGTGCCTTGTACAGAAATCACATTGAGCCTCTTGTGCAGCAGGTCCCTTCTTCCTTTTCCCTATTTACTCACTGCCTCAGCCCCAGAGGGTCACAGTCTGTGATCTTAAGCATCACGTTTTATGAGCCATCTTGGATTCCCCTCTACTATAGGTTTCCCGATAACCTGTATTTTGTCATAACACTCATTGTACAAATAAATGTGATAACCACACTGGCTGTATGCATGCCAGGAGGACAGGGATCCTGCCTGTCTTGTTCACCCTTAGGTCCTGAGTTCCTTGTATTGTGTCTGGTCCTCAGTAATACTGTGAAGTGAACCTAGATGTTTTACTGCTGAAAACCATTTTTCCCCCATTTTGTTTGTCATCTTACACATTTTTCCTCAGTATATTTGTTACCACTTATTTGTTATAGACATTAATATTGGAAAGTATATGATTTAGCATGGTACTTACATATCGAGTGTACTGTTCCATGTCAAGATGTACATGGACTTCTAGGTGATTTTATACCTGACCAACTTCAAGAGCTCTGCTCTAAAAAGTTTTCCTCCTGCTGTTCCCTGGACATTGCTATGGCTTTTCCTAATTCCGTGCCTTTGCTGTTCCCTCTACCTGCAATATGCTCTTTCTTTTCTTGATAAACTCTACTCATCCTTCAGGGCCCATCTCCAATATCGCATCTTCCCTGAAGTCCTCCCTGATACCCCTGGGCAGAGTTAGTCATTCTCCTTGGTGTTTCCCTAGCAAGAGGTAAACATTTAATTTTTTTGGACTCCTCCTTCTCCCTTCACTTAGACTGAGTTCCTTAAGGAAAAGCCCAGTGTCTTCATCCCTGGGTCCCCAGTGTTCCTTTAGAGTTTGGCAACATCTAAAAACAAATGTTTGAGCACTTGCTGTGCTCAGGTACTGTTAAGTGCCAGAGGTACACCCATGAAGACATTCAGATAGTTGGAGAGAATGGCTTAGTCTGACCTTTGAGATACTTGTGTGAGTTCTGTTTTTCTCTTACCCTGGCTTTTCTTGATTATGGGTAGTATTCTTGACATTTTGTCTCATTGTGATAAAACAGTGCAAATCTGAGTAGGGCCACCCATGTTATGTTTTCCCTGCATGAGCTGGATTAGTTTTGTGTAGTGTCAGGCAGGCAGGCCTGAGTGGAAATGCCATGATCTCCAGCACTAGTTTTACCTCTCACTCTGAAGCTAGCACAAGTACAAGAGATGATATTATTCTAGGGATGTTCCATACTTATAATAATAACAAGAATTTTGAAATGGATATATATTTTTTATCATAAAATTTTTAGCTGAGTAGCACCACTCTTACAGTATACCTTTGAGAAATTATACAGTTGGTCAGTTAGGGAGAATGCACGTGATTGAACTCTATTATACAAGACCCTCACAGGAGCGTGTTTTAACTTTGTGTATGTTGTATACACTAGTGTTTAGCGTTGACTACAATGATGAACTGGATATCTTGGTGAGTGGCTCTGCAGACTTCACTGTGAAAGTATGGGCTTTATCTGCTGGGACGTGCCTGAACACACTCACCGGGCACACGGAATGGGTCACCAAGGTAGGAAGACCTCCAGAAGAAATCTTGACATCAGGCTTTGTAGGGGTGAGGGAACTGGGGGTTGGGTGGACGATGCTAGGTGCTGCCTTGTAAGTAGTAGGGGAGCCGTAAGATGCAACAGGTGTACCCACAGTGCCTGATGGCCTAAAAGACACTTGGTAAAGAGTTAACAATGAATGACTTACGGATGTGGAAAGATGCCCACAATATATTCGGTGGGTAGAGGGAGCAAATAAAGCAAGTCATAGACAAAAAACTGCATTGTGGAGTATAATAGCAGTTTCTGAATAAATGTGTTTATGTACCAAAATGGTAAAGTTGGTTATTACTTATGAAATTGTAGGTGCATTTTCCCCTTTAGAATAAGCATATTTCTTTTTTTAATCAGGAAAGCAATTTTTATCTTGAAAAAATGATAATTGCAAGAAATGAGACAAAGGAAAACGTATGGGATCTGTAAAAGAATATTATGGTGTTTTGTCATTTTTCAACAAAAAGTGGCTCTGAGACCTGAATGTGATAGTACTTACGGGAGTGTCCGGCAGAAACCCTTTTCCTCTCTGTGCGTGCGGGGTGGAAGATACAGCCGTGAGCAGAACAGACCCAGGCTTGACCCAGATGTTAGCTCTGTGGGAGAAATAGATATTAAACAGTAATTTCACAAGTAAACGTACAAGTACAAATGGTGGTAGGTGCTCTGAAGGCAAAGTGCAGTGTTCTGTGAGAAAGTCTAGACGGTGTCTGATTCTTTCAGGGAGAGCTGCTTGAGAAGAGACAGAACAGGAAGAAGAAACTGGAGCTAGCTGGGTAAAGAGCAGTGGAGTGTTTCAGAGTGCGCAGTATGTGCCCAGGCCCTAGGGCGGGAGAGATCCTAGGACATTTGATGGCCTCGAGGCCAGTGGAGCTGCGCTGTGGTTGGCAGTGTGAGGCAGGTGGCCATATGTAGCCCTTCCTTGGCCGTGTTAAGGATTTTGGAGGTCGTATGTGTAGTGGGAAGCAGTTGAGTGTTCTGAGCAAGGAGCTGTGTGATTTATATTTTTAAAAAACGGCTGGAAAATGGATTGGAGCTGGGCACAAATGGACCTAGGGAGGCCAGGTAGGCTTTTGCAGTAATCTAAGCAAAAGATACCTGTGGCTTGGACCCAGGTGGCAGTGAGGAAAGAGCAGAGCATGCCTGAAGGATATCTCTTTAAGGGAAAGCCACCTGAAGTTACCGACTCCTGGGGAACAAAGGAGGAGGAATCAGGTTTTAGGTCAGGTAGGTGAATATGCTTTTCTGGAATAGGCAGACCTACAAGGACAGCAGTTTGTGAGAAGAACAAGAACACTGAACTGTACGCTTGAAAGGGTTGAATAGTGCATTTTATGTCAGGTATGTTTTACCACAGCTCTGTAGGGGTCACATTTGAATATTTAAATGGAAAAGTTACATAAGAAAATCTGACGTGTTAAAAACATTGGACTTGTGGCCAGGACACCGACTGTGATGTCTTAGACGAGTCCTCTCTTCAGGGCCTGAGTTGGATCTGTTAAATGTTCCTGTGAATTCTGAATGAGATGATGGGACAGGAGCCAGCGGCGTACCTACGTGTCGTAGGTCTGTCAGTTTCAGTTGAATCTGCAACCCAGACTAAGAAGAAGTGAGCCTGGCCTCCCTCTCACTTTGTGCAGACTTACTACAAAAATAACTAGTCCCTAAATGTTTATAGACTATCCCAAGTGCTTTTATTTATTACATCATCATCATCATAAGGTTGCAGAGTCAATATTTGGCAGATTCTTGTCCCAAGTCCAGTGTTTTTTCCTTTATAATGAACATGCTCAGGAAAGCAGATCGTTGTATCTGCGTCTGGGTCTACGGGCTGTTTTCTTTCCTGTCCCTCACATTTTCTATAAAGTCATGTTTTACAGTTTTTAAAATCATTCCTAATGTTTGCTTTGAAACAAAAGTGGAAATTAAATGCTACCAACATGAGACAGATCCTGCTGACAATATAGAGACTCTGGTTGTACTACCTAGAGGCTAATGTCATAGAGTTACAGCTTAAGTCTTCTAGCATACCATCTCACTTCAGGCTCTTCTTCATATTTTAATTTAAAAAAGCAATATAGAAATAGCTTTTTTTTTTTAAGGCTTTATTCATTTATTTATGAGAGACACAGAGAGGCAGAGACACAGGCAAAGGGAGAAGCAGACTTCCTGTAGGCAACCCAATGCAGGACTCGATCCCAGGACCCTGGGGTCATGACATGAGCCAAAGACAGATGCCCCACCACTGAGCTCCCCAGGTGCCCTAGAAATAGTTTCAAAAGGATCTTTCTATAACATGGATTTTAACATGGATTGCTTATATTTCTAGGTGGTTTTGCAAAAGTGTAAAGTCAAGTCCCTTTTGCACAGCCCTGGAGACTACATACTCTTAAGTGCAGACAAATATGAGATCAAGGTGAGGTTTTCTTCTCCATTACTTTGCCTCATCAAAGAAAAACTGGCAAATACAAGAAAATTAAAATGGTGTTACACAGGGGGAATATTTCAAGGGAAGCAAGAATGCCCATAGTATAAGCCATCTTAAACTCCTTGGGAAGAGAATTATTCGTTATTTCTACATACGAGTCAGTTTCTAGCCCTGATTTGTAAATGAAAGAAAGATCCACAAAAATGTATCTTAAGACCTGTGTCTCATACCCTATCTATCTATTTAGATTTTATTTATCTATTCATGAGAGATACAGAGAGAGAGAAAAACAGAGACACGGGCAGAGGGAGAAGCAGGCTTCACACCGGGAGCCCGATGTAGGACTTGATCCCGGGACCCCAGGATCACGCCCTGGGCCGAAGGCAGGTGCCAAACCGCTGAGCCACCCAGGGATCCCCTCATACCCTCTTTGGTTCTTAGATCTAAACTATGAAAACATATTTACTTGTATAATAAGCCAATTTGCAAAAACTTTACAGAGCACTCATATACTTTCCGATTGCATTTTTTAAACCATTCCATGTAGCCATCTTCATTGTGGGAACTGAGGTTCAGAGAGGTTACATATTTTACCCGAGATCATGTAGTGTTAGAGCTTGAACCCATGCCTGTCAACTATAAAACCTGTGGTCTTTCTGATTTACTTCACTTTATATTTGGCTCTGACAAACATAAGCCACATTGTTTAAGGACCAGCTTTTCTATGGTGATAAGATTTGTCATCATCTCTGATTTTCTTTTATCTGTAGATTTGGCCAATTGGGAGAGAAATCAACTGCAAGTGTTTAAAGACATTGTCAGTCTCTGAGGATAGGAGTATCTGCCTGCAGCCAAGGCTTCATTTTGATGGCAAGTACATCGTCTGTAGTTCGGCACTGGGTCTCTACCAGTGGGACTTTGCCAGTTATGATATTCTCAGGTAATGTTTCCTTGAGCCTTCGCCTTTCACAGTTTGTTCCCGTTTATTTCTTTATTGCAGTTTAGTAGTAAAAGCAAGACTAAATATTTGGATAAACGAGTCAGTAGGTTATATCTAGGAAATATTTACTACATCAGTTATAAACAGTTAAAAGCTGAAAATCACACACAAAAATATTTGAGAAGCAATTATTAGAGTTTTATACTACAGCCTAGAAGATCTGAGTTCTAATCCCTCCCCCTTACTGTGTCACTTCCTCTTTCAGAATTGAACATGCTGGGCAACCCCCTTTGGTCCCCTACCTCTTTGGGAGCTTTTTACTATCTCAATAAACTTTGCTGCCCCCTCCCCAAAAAAATTAAACATGCTTTTTAGGGAAATGAGGAGCTTGGATGAAGAGATCTTTCAGACTTACAAGTCTGTTTCTTAGTTTGTCTCTCTTTCTCTTGGTTTTTTTTCCCTCTTTGTTCATTTGTTTCTTAAATTCCACATGAGTGAAATCACATATCTCTGACTTATTTCACCTAGCATTATACTCCTAACTCCATCCGTGCTGTTATGAACGACAAGATTTTTTTTTTATGGCTGAGTAATATTCCATATATATTCCATATATATGCATATACACACACACTCCCCCCACATCTTTGTCCATTCATCTATTGATGAACACTCAGGCTGCTTTCATATGGTGACTATTGTTAATAATGCTGCAGTAGCATTGGTGTGCATATCCCTTTGAATTAGTGTTTTGTATTCTTTTGGTAAATACCTAGTAGTGCAGTTACTGGATTATAGGGTAGTTCTCTTTTTAACTTTTTGAGGAATCTCCATACTGTTTTCTACAGTGGCTGCACCAGTTTGCATTCCCACTGACGGTGCAAGAGGGTTCCTTTTTCTCCATGTCCATGCCAACACTTGTTATTTCTTACGTTTTGATTTTAGCCATTTTGACAGGTGTGAGGTGATATCTCATGGTGTGGTGTTTGTTTCAGATTTTATTTATTTATTTGAGAGAGAGAGCATGAGCAGAGAGAGGGACAAGGGAGAAGCAGACTCCCTGCTGAGTGGGGAGTCCTGTGCAGGGCTTGATTGCAGGACCCCAAGATATGACCTGAGCCCAAGGCAGATGCTTAACCAACTTAGCCACCCAGGGGCCTCTCATCAGTTTTGATTTGCATTTCCCTGACGATGAGTGATGATGTACATCTTTTCATATGTCCATTGGCCATCTATGTGTCTAGTTCTGATATTTTGACTTCTGCTTCCTGGTAGTAAAATTCTGCATTGAGAGATCAAGTGGCTTTCTATTGACTAGTAGAAAGAGGGGTTTAGAAAAAAAAACACAACGTGCAGGGTTTCTCTAAAGAAAATAAGAGGTCCATGGCCAAATAATTTTGTGATTCGTTGCATACCTTAGACCTTCTTGGAGACTGATGGTATCTGTAAGCATGTTGGAGGCTGATGGAAGCCAGGGCTATATGGTTGACTAAGAGAACTTACTTTGGTGGGGTACTTGGGTGGCTCAGTTGGTTCAGCATCCAACTCTTGATTTTGGCTCAAGTCATGATCTCAGGGTTGTGAGATTGAGTCCTGTGTTGGGTTCCGCCTTGTGCGTGGGGCCTGTTTGGGATTTCCTCTCTCCCTTTGCCTCTGTCTCTCCACACCACCCCTACACACTGCCCCAGGCATGCACACTCTCTTGCTCTCTTTCTGTCTTTAAAAAAAAAAAAAAAAAGATAGAACTGGGGATCCCTGGGTGGCTCAGTGGTTTAGCGCCTGCCTTTGGCCCAGGGCGTGATCCTGGAGTCCCGGGATGGAGTCCCACGTCGGGCTCCCAGCATGGAGCCTGCTTCTCCCTCCTGTGTCTCTGCCTCTCTCTCTCTCTCTCTCTCTCTCATAAGTAAATAAATCTTTAAAAAAAAAAAAAAAAGATAGAACTTACTTTGGTGATAATCCTTGGCTACCAAGGATAATCCAGCGCTACCTCCTATGAGTTGGATGATTTTATGTAAGTTTCTTAGCTTTTCTGTGCCTTAGTTTCCTGACCTGGAAAGTGAAGATCAAATGAAGTACCTGTAATGAGGTCCAAGCACAGGACCCGGCAGATCTTATTACTAACAGCTCTCAGAAGCCCTACATAAAGAAGCCTGTTTGAATTTGTTTAACTTTCTGTACCTCACACTCATTGTACAGAAAGCCTTCTTTTTTTCTTTTCTTTTTTTTTTTGGAGGAACACCTATTACCAGCTCACAGGATTAGTGTTCTGCGGCATGGTTCAGGACAGGAAATGCTGGCTTGGAGTAGTACAGAAAATTGAACGTTCTTGCCATTGTTTTTATGTATGACTATTAGAGGTCAGCTTGAAGAGCACCTGTCATACTAGCCAGCAGGACTTGGGTGGGCCCTGTCTCTCTGGTCATACAGTAATAACCCTTTTTATGTCTTCCTGTAATCGGACCTACAATTCTAACCAGTTAGGTTTCAAAATTGTCAGAATCATTTCTAGAAATGATTGATAATTATGCTTTGAGGAAAAAGGACTGGAATAGATCCCAGAAAACATTAGACTAAGCTTTTCATTTTATAGATGGAGAAACTGAAGCCAAGAGCAGGTATGGGCCTCACCCAGCATCCCGTAGCTCACCCTAGTCCGTCCATCCATCCATCCATCCATCCATCCTGGCATCATCCAGCAGGCCTATGCTTAAGGTACCAGCAAACCAGAGAGAAGGAACTTTTGAAAGAACTTGATACTTTGTAAAAATTCCAAGTAGTCACATGGGAAAATCAGACCTTTTACAATTCAGTATTGTGTCTGTTTTTAATTAAGACTTGGATGGGAGGGATGCAGAAGTAGGGTGGAATAGAGGTATCATCATCTTTTTAATACTTTGAGTTTCCAAAAGTTTTAATGTGATGCTGCATCTACCTGTCTCATGTATTTTTCTTACCCTGAGTGGTGTATAGGGAGTCCAGAAGTCCAGATGAAAGTTGTGTTAATTTTTGGGATTCAGATACACTAGCTTTGAGCAATAAACCTACATGATTGTTTTCTGCTAGGAAGTGTTAGGTTCAGATTTCTCTTGGAAAGGGGGCTGTTTTATCTTTCCTCCTCCCCATCTCCCGCAGCACAAAAGCCTCTTTTGAAATCTTAGTGCAACTCCTTTGGCCTCTGTTGCTAAGATCAGATAGGTCTACTTATGCTTTGAAGCTAACTAAAAAGAAGCAAAGCACAGATGGTAGCACGTTGCTCAATAAATCTAAGGTATGATGCAATCTCTTGAGCTGAGTTATCTTCGTACAGCAAGCAAGCAAGGTTATTTAGGTTCAAGGGCCCAGACTGCACAGCAGGGATGTCTGTTTACAGTTTTAAAGTAATCAAAGTTAAAGAGGCGGCCAGCCTGTCAAGACTTGTATTCTCCTCCAAAACATATTTGTGCTTCAGTCTTTGGAGTCGACTCATCTTCACCAGGCTTTAGTCCTATTTCCAGCCACCCAGTTACCTAAGTTTCTGGTTATTTCCTGCTTGCATTGGTGATATGGGACTTACCGGACTTTCTTGTTGTTTTCCCAGTTTCCTTTGGATGTGCTTTGTAGGAGTTCTTATTTTCCCATGTTCATTGCTCCACTGCTGCATTTGTGAGCAGATAGTTATGGGGCATACCTGTGTTTTAGGCACTGGGATCTATGCTGGTAACCTGCAGAAATACCACACTGGTGGAAGTTACTACACTGGTGGAAGTTACTAACCAGCAAGAGGCAAGACTGACGTTAAATAGCTAATTGCCTATAGTTGTTTTCATGGGTGGGTTAAAGGCCACACTGTGGAGCATTTGAAGACCCCACCTAGCAGTTGAGGAGTAAGGAAAAGCTTCCTTGAAGAAGAGGTGTGGGCTAAGCCCTGAAGGAGGAGTATCTGCATTTACTAAATGCCAGCAGTGGGTGTGCAGTAAGGAGCAGTGGAGGCTGAGAAACCAGTCCGTTCAAAGGCCCTAAGACTGAAGGGTCCCAGTGCTGGAGATGTGAAGTACAGTAGAGAGCCCTCAGAGGGTTTAAAGTTAAATGAGGTGGTAATAGGATTAGACATGGGGGTGAGATTAGCTGATTGAAAGGGGCCAGGAGTAGGTGGAGGGAGACCAGTGCAGGCTCAAGATACTATCTTGGGTCAGAGCCGTGGCAATTTGGATAATAGTAAAAAAAGTAGGAGAAAATTCAAGAGGTAAAATCAATAGATTGTGGTGATTGAATCTGCGGCTTGATTAAGGAGGAGAGTTGGATGGTTGCCATGTTTCCTAACGGTGAGCAGTTGGGTGAAAGAGCAAGCCAGGAAACAAGGAAGAGAAACAGGTTTGGCCAGCAAGTTCAGTTAAGGACGGGTTGAGTGTGGAACAGGTCTTCACGACTAAATCCTCTGCCTTCCAGTGTCAGGTGGAATCTGCCTTGCTGTAACTCTTTCCCTCGGATTCCCCGCCCCCAGCTGATCTCCTTTACCTGTTCCTTATTTGTCCTGGTTACCAGGCCCTGCCCTTCCTGGTTGACCCCTTGGACACACAGTAATTGGTAGTGTCCTTGTTGAAATGTGGGTTTATTGACCTCTCACGGGGCCCAGACATACTGTCACGGAGCAGAATTGGTTTATCCTTCTCTTGTAGCTCTTTTCCTAGTACCTCCAAAAAGGACATCAACTGTTCTTGCCTCATTAAGTGTGCAGACAACAGACTGTGTTTTTTTGTTTTTGTTTTTTATCTATGCTGTTTGGCTGGATCTCTCCCATTCTGTGCTTTTGTCATCAGCCTTTGGGGAAGGTGAAGGCTATCCTCCCACGCCCCCAGTTTTCTCTCACAACTTCTGACACATTTATTATTGTTTCTGGGTTATTTCTCATCCTTCAGCCTCTACTGTTTTTAGAGTTTGCTACCTGCTGAATAGAATAGCACGTAAGTCACTTGGTTTCTAGTCTTCATTCTGGGCTTTAGGAGGCTCCCCTAGACCAGCATTTTAGGATTTGATGATTTTTACCTAGTAGTAAAGTGATTGCATCCCAGTTCTTACAGGTAACTGACCAGTCGTGAATCCTTAGCCAAAGCACATATCCCAGCAAGGCTTCAGTTTTCATATTTTAGAAATGAGATATTACATGAGATAATCTGTAAGATCCTTTTCAGCCTGGGTGGGCATTTTGTGCTTTCATAAATGTCTATCATATGCTGCCTTTCTCCTTACGTGCCTGTGTTACTATGTCATTGTGAAGGGTTCCTTCCCCTCCCCTTAAGGAAGTACAGCTTTTTGTCTGTTTTCATTTTATTGAAAACTTTCATTTTCTTGGATTTTGTATTGGTTTTTATATGTCTCCAGAAAAGATTGCGGTGGCAGAATCAGAAGTAAGATGGCCTTCTGGTTCATGTTTCGAAACTCTCGTCTTTGTAGGGTCATCAAGACTCCCGAGATAGCAAACTTGGCCTTGCTTGGCTTTGGAGATATCTTTGCCCTGCTGTTTGACAACCGCTACCTGTACATCATGGACTTGCGGACCGAGAGCCTGATTAGCCGCTGGCCCCTGCCAGAGTACCGGAAATCAAAGAGAGGCTCGAGCTTCCTGGCGGGCGAAGCGTCCTGGCTCAATGGACTGGATGGGCACAATGACACGGGCCTGGTCTTCGCCACCAGCATGCCCGACCACAGTATTCATCTGGTGTTGTGGAAGGAGCACGGCTGACGCCACGCGCTGGCCACCGCCGACTGTGGGTGCCGGGGCTGCGGGGTTTCAGTGTGACCTCTGGCAGCCGACTGCATGAACCAAAGCTCTCACCTAATGGTATCGTCGCGCAGTGCACAATCATTTATCTGTGTTTGCCAGGGGGCCAGGGCTCGGGGCGGGGGAGGGCTTGTTTTCTTGACACACAGCACAGCATGCTAACGGGGTACACCATTGACTTCATTTGTACTTAGTTACGTTGGTCAGTATAAGAGGATGCATTGAGGGTTCATCTTTCTTGAATATTGGTTTTCAGTAAAGAAAGTTAAATGGTTCATTAACCTGCTAATTGGTTGCCTATATATAAAAACACATCAGTCTATTATTAAAGCTTTTACCATCGCCTTTTTTCTTTTGAAGTTGAAGCAAAGGTGCTACGATGTTCCAGCAACTTCTCTCACATGGGGCTTAGCTTTTATAACAGTCAGTGTTACAAAGACCACTGAGTCCCGTGACATTCATAAACTCTCCACCAAATACCAGTTCTAAAGAAGGTCTGTCTTCCAGGACAAAGCAAGTTCTACAAATTGATTGTTCACAACACAGTCTAAACCCTAGTACTTGGCAGAGTCAAGGTTGGCCATGTCTGAGATATAAGGGATTTCTGTGGTTTTTGTTTCTGCACGGAGCGAGCTGGGCCTCGGTCCCTGCCGCCTGGGTGAGTGCACGAGGGGGATGTGATGTAGTAGAAAGAGCACAGAGCCTGAAGATTGAGGACCAGCTATGTTACCCAGGGTCCCTGCAGCCTCGGTTTATCACTTCCCTGGGCCCCTTTTTCCCTGTCTGTGTAGTCAGGTGTTAAGCTAAGTGTTTTCTAAACTTTGGGTCCTGCGTCTGCTGACATGTGGGCAAAAGTTGATAATTCAATTTTGTCCCAATTCATTATTTCTTTTGAGTTGAAGAAAATATTGAAACGAAATCATTGGTACAAAGTTAGTATCCTTAAGCAAACCAGATATATGAAAAGGATAGATAAAGAGGGAATGTAGAAAATAGAACAGATTCCACCTAGAAAAATGTTAGCCGAGTGGATGAAATGCTAAGGGGAATCATGGTTCTTTAGGCAGAATGGGCGGTCTTACAAAGAGAGACACCTGAACTTGATTTTTCTTGCTCCTTTGCCTCTAGCCTGATGTGTGGCTTCAGGCAGATTAACTTTCTATCCCTGGACCCTCATTTTCTCCATATTAAAATGGAGGAATTGCCCTAGATTAGGGTTCACAAGCTCAGATGCCCAAGGCAGCCATGCACATGACATAAATGATTGAAGCGTGTTGGACAGGGTTGTGCTGAATCATGAAAGGCCTATCTAATGGGGCAGTTACTCAGCTCTGAGTGTTAGGTAGAGGTGAGCCCAGTGGTGGCAGGTCTTAGGATTTTTTCAGGAGGAAGTGGAAATCAGATTTTTGCTTGAAATCTCCTGATTTTTAAAATGTTGACAGCTACTTGAAGATAGTTTAAAATACAGTGAGCTAAACAAAGTTTGTCTATGAGCTGCCAGTTTGTATCCTCCACCCTCTCATTCTTGTGAAGTTATGTATTTCTGAGGTCGGCAATGGGAATATTTGAACATTAATTGTCACAAACATTAGGGAGAGACTAGAGGGAGCTAGCCCCAGGACACTTCAGCTATTTACAGGAAATGAGGGGGCATATTTCATCTGCACACAACAGAAAAGTAGTTGAAGATGAACACACAAACTGGAACCCAGTTGTAGCCTCTGCCTGGGAGTATGAGTGACTCATTCTCGCTGGTGTGAATATAAAGCATACCCACTTCGCAGGTGGGCAGAGGGCTTGCTGGCAGAGCTGAGGAGGAAGCCAACCCCGGTGGGGACTCAGCTGTCCAGAATCCACAGGAGCACCAAGCCTGACGGGGGACCTCTGAATGCCATGAAGTTAATACTCTAGGGGATCGGTGGTCAGTTTTCAGGACGGGTGTAGGGGACTCTTAGGGGATTAGGCAAGAGTACTGTCTTCTCCGTCTCCAGTCCATCTCATGCAAGTTGTGTGCGTGAGCTCCGCTCGGTCTTCCAAGAAATGGAACCAGAACTGCAGCTGGAGTCTGTTTTGCAGGAGCTTCAGGAGACATGGGCAGTGATGAAGGCGGATGCCTCCTCCTTTTCCTCCGACCTGAACAGATACCTGAGGTCACTGATCTGATGACCATCCCTACTCCCACCTCACTTCCAGATACATCCAGCAGTTTTCACAGGGAAAGTCATTATAGTTTGTGGAAACTTTGAAAATGACAAACCTGGAACTTGTATGGCACGTCCTATTTCAGTTTTCACTGGGTACCGAAGTTACCTCCGGGTGGTGGCTTCCTGCAGCCGATTTGACAGCAGTGAGGCAGTGGTTGCAGTGAGTCTTCCTCACAGAGGCCTTCGTTTCGCCCGGGCATTTTATTTAATTGCTTTATAGATGCTGAGTTTATTCATACAAGTGCCAGCTTTTTAAAAAATGAAATGCTAACACATCCTTAAAAAAATGAAGTGGAGGGTCAGTGAGAGAAGTGGTTAGGGGATAGCTAAGCTGAGTGATGTAGTCCCCTTCCATGCTCAGGGGCCATGCCCGCTGACTTCTGCTTCTTTAGCTCAGACAGGAGGAAATTGCCTTTCCTCCCCCCCCCCCTTTTTTTTTTGGTGAACATTCTCATTCCCAAAAAATTCATAAAGTCATGAGCAGATAACTCCTATCTTTTTTTTTTTTTCTTTTCTTTTCTTTTTTAATGGGCATTGGATTTCTTGAGTGAGGATATGTGGTGGAGGTGAAGCGCTGGCTCCTCTCTGCTTAGGCTCGTAAGGGGCACAGAAACAACTTCAGGCTCCAGGGTGAGGATGGGGGTCTGGGAAAGCTGAGTGGTGGGAGGTTGTAACATTCCAAAGGGAGCTAATTTCCTCCAGCCCCATTACTTGAAGTAGTAAGTCAAATTTGTCAAAACTGGTCCTAAACTGACCTTTAGACCAATCGGAGAGATAGGAAGAAAGACTTTAAGGGTTGAGGCTAGACTGAAAAGTTCCACAGGAAACATACCCAGGTTTGGATAGCTTCTCATTAGTGGAAAGTAGGGGAATATTGCTATTAAGTTTTAAGGATTGTACTTCATTTTTCATAGTTAAAAAAAAAAAAGATCATTCTGGCCATTGCAGACACATAGTAAAGCATGAGTGAGGATTATGTAATCATTCTAGTGTGTGTTCTCAGGAGAGTGATTACTGCTCTGCATTTATAAAACATCTTAGGGAGAAAAATATTTTTGGAAACAGTATTATTTTAGACAAGAAGAAGTTGTTTGTTAGGTTAGGCATTTTGACCGTAATAGAAGTAGCTAAGGATGGTGGAGCAGGGCTTTATTTACAACATTGCTTTGACCAAACCCAGCCAGCCCCCTGAAGCTGTGTGCCCTGGCTTCTTGGGAACCTAGAGGTGAATCTTCGCTATAACTACCAGTCTCTGGGCCTCCTCCTCTGGGCCTCTTGCAGGCCGAGGTGGCCTGCAAGTGCCTTTCTCAGCAGGAAGTGTGCAGAATCGGATCACTGCTCTAGGGTGCAGGCCGTGGCAGGGCACATGGTCACCCTTGCCTTTAGGGACACAGTCTTTCAGGGTGGGGAAGTTCCTTAGGTCTGGCCCCTTGACACAGACTTCCTACCTGGTTATGCTGGTGCTTGCTAAGGTATTTTTAAGACAGCCAAGACCGCCTTGAGAATTATGCAGTCCCCGGCTAGAGCATCTGATGGAAAGAGCAGTTAGCATTTTTTATAGAAATGCCCACTAGCCATCTTTGACATTGTTTCATCAGAGGTTCCCTTGTGACTACTCTAGGAAAGTGAGTGGTTTTTCCAGAATAAATCCTCCAGCAGAGCCCTGGATAGTCTTTGCACCACTCCCTAATCACGCTCAATGCTCACGCTCAGTGCCGATGAATGTTTGCTGTCAAGTTGTTTCAATGTTTTCCCGTCTTCCCTATCGGGGAGCTGTAGTTGCTTAGTATCAGAGTCCTGAGGAGTGTAACCCCACTGGATTATTGCAGTTGAAAGAACCCAGCTACTACTACTCTTCATGAATGTGCTCAGATAAAAATGTCTTTGCATATTTAAACCGGGAAAATTATTAATTCAGATGACTGATGCTCACATATTGTGTCCTTGTATTCACATTGTGAACAGACATTTTACTAATTTAGGTTTAGTACTCTTGATGGGAACGCTCAGGTTTGAAAAAGACTGGTCTCACCAACATCTGTGGCAGTGTGGTAAAAAAAAAATGTATAAACTCTTGTTTCACTAATTTGATGTATGTTGTGATCTAAGGAAAAGAGGTGAAGTCTCTATCTGAAGGGCCTGTGGGGTGGGGGGAGAAGGGATTGCTTAAGCAGATAGTGCAGCGAACGTGGGACAAGAAGTCTCTAAGACGAGAAGGTATTTTCATGCATCACGGAAGCATTCTTCTACCACGGGGGATTGTGCTAACTATAAATCATCGGTATCTATACATTAAGGCAGGTTCTCTCAATTAGGCAACATTTGGTTAGTCAAGTCCAAGTTATTGTTTGTACTTGAAAGTAATAAAGCTGCATTTCCTTAAAAATAACTTTTGTAGTAACTTCTCACCTTCTTTCCCCAACAAATTCGGATGGATCTTTGCGAGAGCAATTGCGTTTTAGAATGTGTTTTTAGAAATGAAACTGCCTCTCGTGTCATCTGAAGTGGCTTGTGCGTGTACTGTTTTTGCATGTTCTAGATTGTAACCCCAACGTTGCAGCGGTTTTTTGAATGAGATCCAAGAGGAAAACGGTACATTGAAAAGTCAAATGCAAGGAAGGAATTTGGGCGACCTTCATGAGTAGATTGGGCGGGGGCGGGGGGGGGAGTATTGTACCATTAATGCAGCTTCCAGATCTTGGGATTGTCTTCCTCCCTCCGCTACTCAGCCCATCCCCTAGTTGGTTCATTCTTTTTAACTTGAAAGTGTAGGACTCCTTGTTCACCAAACGTGGTCCTGTGCCTTTGATCCCCAGCAGCAGCACTGTCCTAGGGCAGAATGTCACTTCTGTTACACAGGAGTGAATCGAGGCTGGGTAAGTGGCTGATTGCTTGGAGCAGTAGTGAGTGGTGGGGAGGAAGTTGGGCCCAGAGTGTTAGCCTCCACAGACCCAGATCCTAGACTCCCCCCCTTTCCCTCCCCCTCTGCCCTCGTGTGGGCCTCCAAAGCCGTTGGCACTCTGCGTCCGGGGCATCTCGCCAACCACTCCTTTGAGCACATGGCTTCCCTGTTGAAACCACCTCGCTGACTTTCTATTACCAGCAGGGTGTGTCTAGCCCAGATTTATTAACCTATCCATAATTGAGTCCCAGTCATCCCTCCAAACGGTTCTTGCTCTTTTCCTGACTTTGCACTTTGGTCTTCTCCCATCCACCTGGAAAAGCCCCCGTGATCCTTTCTCCCGCTCCCAGAGCCAGCCTTTAGGATCCCACTGACCTCCCACTGTCTTCAGAGCCTCAGCTGGCCACCCTCCCTGACTCAGCCTGACTCCGCCTTTTTGCCCAGGGTAGTGAGTTGGGCAATCTTGTTGGCAGTTCATCACGTTGTACCTTTTGCAGTTGGCAAGCCATTAACTTTCACCCTTGATCCATAACATTTTTCAAAATTCTGCCCAGCAACACTGTTTATAAGGTTGAATTATTACATAAGACTCAGTGCTTGGGAAGATATTTTTTTAATAAGCTCCGCGGATCATCTTAGGGGCTACATTAACTGGAAGAAACATAACTTTTGAGAGTATCAGTGCATGGAAGCAAAATGAAAGGCCAGTGACACACAGCCCTTGCTCTTAGACTGCCCTGTTGTGCCAGAGCCTATAAACATCTAAGTTGTTCTGAGAACACTTGGGCGGAATGTTTGATGATCATTCCGTGATTAGACATGGGTAGTCCTTGCCAGCGGGATGTTCCTGTCCTTTGCATTTGAACCACATGTTCTGCTCTCATTGTGGTAAAGATAATCTAACAGTAAGACATTTATGGAGAAAATACCCCAGAGCTCCTATATCATAATTTTTAATAGTCTCTTCTAATCCTTAGGCACATAAGTATAGATTTATATGATTACAAATCATTGCATTTTATTGTCAAAAATGTGCTTTAAGTATTTTCAGTTACCTTAGTACTTTGTAGTATTCTTTTATTATTATAATTTGATAACCCATTCCTGTTTTGGTTTATAATTAGGTAGCTTCCAGTTTTGCTTCTAGACAATGCTACAGAGAACTTCTCTGTACATATTTTCTTAGAACAAACTCCCGGTAGAAGACGCATCGGTAAAAGCAAAGAATTCTTTCTGAACGTTTTTTGTCATGGGGAAGAGTGCATAAAGCACCCAGTTCATTGAACAGTTAGAGTGAACACCCGTCTAAGGACCGTCAAAATCAAGAAAGATCATTTCTGGCTCCCCAGAGACCTCCTCTGTGTCAAGGAAGGAACATTTCATGACTTTTGCATCATATTTCTCCTATGGCCTTCCAAATGAGTTAAAGGGATTTATGTTGTCACCTCGCTGGATTAAATAACAATGTTTCACATCATCAGCCTTGAGTGTTTTTTTTTTAATTAACTATGAGATACATTTATTATTATATATCCATCAGTGTGGCTTTTTAATACCACTTGAAAAATGCTTATCAGTTTTCCAGAGCTGCTTATTTGATACACATTACTGCAAAGCCATTAGAAATTACTGAGGTATTTGGTTAAAAAATAAACAATAAATCATACTGTCCATATGAATCAACTCTTGTTGGACAAAGAATTCAACAGTATTTATCTGCTAATTCCTACGTTAACTGGAAAGCATCACAGAGGTATTGCCATAATTATATTTTATATTGACATAGCCTACGTAGTTTGTAGGATTTTATAAAGTCATTTTTGTAGCAATTAGTTTAATGGGAAGGTTGGTTACTTTAATTATGTTTACCAATTTAGTAGGTATAAGGGCATCTTAAGGTTGCTTTAATTGACATTTTTTGTCTTTATATGAAGACAGGAAACAGATTTTTTTACATGTGATTGTATATGAATTCTGTCTGCATCTTTCACACTTTTATTATACTTTCAAATATTTACTTGGGAAACATTTGAGAGGAATTAAGGTCAGAAATAAAATTTCATTAATCTAGGCATAACTAACTTAGAAATAATAATTAAAGCCAAGGCATGTGTTGAAAGCAAACCTATCAACAGTTACTGTGAACATCCCAGTGGCTAATGTGATAGGCCACAGATAGACGTTCTCCCTTGAGGTAGGTCTGGTAAGACCGAGACCTGCTGAAGAGAGCTGATCGGCAGAGCTGGATATAAAGCAGAGCAGTGTTCTTAATTTAATGTTTTCCTAATGCAGGTGTATCACAAGTGATCGGTAGTATGTCGAGGAAAATATGGACAGTCCTGAACCAAGGTTTTCTTCCAGAATTAACCATGTTTAAACCCAAGAGGCAACCGAGTGCAGATACTAGTGTTTTATTTTTGCTCCTGCAGAGCCCGGGAGGAGGTGGTCTGGTGCGCTTCTGTGTCTCGAGCCTTGGGTCCCGAGACGATTTTTCCTCCGAGAGTTTGAGGAGAGCAGACGTTCCTGAGTTCGGTGGTTCAGCAGACTTAGCCGCGTAAGGCGACTCGAGCTGTTCGCTCGTCAGGCTTTAAGGGCCCGCGCTCGGACTCCGAGGCAGGATCAGAGAAACCAACGTGAAGGCCGCGGGTCAGGAAGAAGGAAATGGAGGCAGGAGCAGCAAACGGAGCCTTATTCTCATCCCTCCTTCCCGCCGCCCCTACGAGACTGTCTGGAGAGCAGGACGTCTGTTACTCGCTGTGCTCCTAAGACGGCTGCAGAGTAAGCTGCCGCGGTGCCCGGGCCCCGGGTGAGTGCTGCGGCTTCGGGCCGGTCTGCAGGGACCCTGTCGCCCAAAGCTCCCAACCTGCGTCAGGATCACCTGGCACTTGTCGGGAGTGCAGATGACCGGGCCCCTCCCCAGCTCAGGCCCCTGGCGGTGACGGTGCGGCCCCTGGAGCTGGAGAAGCGCCGCCAGCGGCCTGTTCCGCCACCTACTGGGACTTGTGGGGCTGGCGTCTGGCGACGAGTCCGGATGCTCGTTCTAGTAAGAAGGGTTTTGCCCTTACGCCGCTCGGAGCTCAGAGCGTGCCCCAGTCCCCTTGTGCTGCGTGTCCTGTCAGGAACCAGCAGGCAGTCTGCGGACACCTGTCTTCGTTGTCTCAGGGATGCCTTTAATTTTGCGCCGAAATTGCTTTTATCACACACTGAAATAATGAACAGCCATCAGGTAGCGCTAGAAGAAGAATACAGGGGGAAACGGCTAAAACGGTCTACAATGTTCTCCAAACTGTGTGGTTTAAACACGCCGAAAGGGTAAGAGTCGTTCTCTTTGGGGGATGAGATTATAGGTAAATATTTTCTATATGCTTTTTTGTTGTTGTTGTATTTTCTGAGTTTTCTACCATGAGTATGAATTGGTTTTAAGAATTATTTTTTGAATCCTTTTGGTTATGTGATACAGCTGCAAGCCTCATTTAGCTCAAATGCCTTCTCTCGGGAGACGTGTATGAGGTCCCCATCCCAGGCGTGGTGCTGGGGCCTGCGGATACAGAGCTGAAGTGTGTGTGTGGTCCCTGCTTCCTGGAGCTCACGGTTCCCGGGTGGCATCCACACAAAACCCCAGAGGTGTGACGAAGGGAACACACATCAGGGACAAGCTCTACTCAGGGTCATAACCCCGGTTTCCCAGGGGAAGGAACTCTCCCTACAGGTCACAAGAGAATTCTAGATCCAGGTTCCCCAGGAATTACCAGTTGTCAGCTGGTTCTGGGATACACGTACTGGACTGGATTGTGTTAGTTCTGGGGGTCTCTGTAGGACCATGTAAGACGGTGCTAGAATTTGAAGACAAAATCATTAAAAATTGAAATTCAACACAAAAAGAGCAGGTGGTTGTTGGCAGAGGCATAGTTTTTCAGTCTCTCCAAAACTACATGTAAAAACCACCCCTCGGTAGCAGAACCAAAAACCCAGAGGATACTTGAAACGGAAGCAGATCACAAATGAGCCCAGAATCCAAGCGGGTGGGGCAAACCAAACACTTCCGCGAGATTAGCATTTTCATAGGAGGAAAAGGAAGGAACAGGCTAGTATATGGTGAGCCCAAGACAGGCAGCGGGTGATGACTGAAGAAGGGCGGCTGATCTGAAAACGTCAGCTGAGGCCGGGAGAAGGAGCAGTTTTGTCCTCCCCCAGCAGCGGGTTCATGTGAGGGCCTGCAGGAAGAGCCCCTGAAAGGGCTGGAGCAGGGCAGCCCTGTGGGCTCGAGGCTGCCTGCTTTCTTCTAGGACAGGGCCCCACACTAAAAGCAGAATTGAGCAGCACAGGGACCAAAGAGACTGCGTTCCTCTGGGGTCTTTGTCGGCCATGTGGGAACGTGCAAGACGCTACCAGAATTTGGAGACCAGGAAAGAAAGAGATGGCCAGGACCCAAGAGAGAATAAGGGCAGAGGCAGGAAGCACCAGAAGGCAAGCTCCGCACAAAAGCAACAGAAGAGGGGGCTCGGTGAAGGCTGAAAATCTTTCCTGAGCGTACCTTAATCCAAAAAGCCGGGACGGATCGTTTCACAATCGAATAAACCATAGAAAAGGATCAAGGCCAAATTCCACCTGAAGTCATGAACAGAAAAGGGACCCGGAGGAAGCAGAGTAACGTCCCGATAGACAGTGGAAGGCAACCGGGAGACAGAGACCAAAATGAAAACAGATTTATTATTTATTTATTTATTTATTTTTAAATATTTCATTTATTAGAAACAGAGCGAGAGGCACAGACACAGGCAGAAGCAGGCTCCATGCAGGGAGCCCAATGTGGGACTTGATCCCAGGACTCTAGGATCATGTTGCCCTGGGCTGAAAGCGGCGCTAAACCACTGAGCCGTGAGGGCCACCCTGATAACAGATTTAAAAACGAAAATACATCAAGCACGTGAAATAAGACGAGAGAGGGACGCCGGGGGGCTCAGCGATCGAGCGTCTGCCTTTGGCTCAGGCCAGGACCCCGGGTCCCGGGATCGCGTCCCACGTTGGGCTCCCCGCAGGGAGCCTGCTGCTCCCTCTGCCTGGGTCTGGCCTCTCTCTGGGTCGCTCATGAATAAATAAATTTTAAAAAAATAAGATGAGAGAATTGCATGCATTGAAAACGAGAGGAAGATTTCAGAAAAGAATGAGAAATTCTTTGAGAAGTGGAGACTGGGGGCGCCCGGGGTGAGTGAAGTAGATGGAGCCTCTCGAGCTCCGCGCCCTGTGTCGCTGCGCCCGACCTTGGGCCTCGGCTGCAGAGTCCTTCACAGCAGGCCTCGCCCCAGCGTGGGACCCGGCAACTGCGCCCCAGCTCAGCGCCCCAAGGCCCCCCAAACGAGGCACGCCCGCTGGGGTGACGGCGGCCGGAGCCGCCTGCTCACCGTCGCCGGCCGTGGGGGCAGCCCGAACGGGCGCCGGCAGACGGACAGATGGCCAGACGGGACGGACAGTCAGCGGAGCGTAGGTCGCTGGAGCGTAGGTCGCCGTGGACGTGAGGTCCTCCCGCGTGCCGTGGCTCGTGTGAACCTGGGAAGCACGCGCTGGGTGGTCCCCCTCGTGCCACAGGCGCAGGAAGTGGGGTGGAGGTCCTCGGGGGCTTGGGGTGAGCAGAAAGGGGGGTTCCTGCGCCACGGGGGGCTTTCTGCTCGGGTGACGAAGGATGTGGGAAACAGGTCGTGACGGCTGCACCAGTCCGTGGGTGTGATTAAGGCCTCCCAGCGCCCTCGAGCGGTTAGAGCGGCAGGTTTCCCCTCTACGTAACCACAGGAGCCATAGTGCAAGACTGGGTCATTGCAAGTAAGGGCAAAACCGGCAGGAAAGGCATTTAATTCTTTTCTTAACTTTTTTTTTTTTGTGAAGACAAGCTGCGTCATCGGGGCACTTGGGAGCACGGGAAGAGTCGACGTGCAAAGGCACGGACGCCGGCCGTGGCGCTCTGAAAAGCGATCCAGGAGAATGGGCCCGGGTGGGCGAGAGTCTTGGGAGGACGCTGCCCGGGTGTGGTGGCCGTGGCAAGGGGGCCAGCGAGCGGAGACGCCCCCGTGGGTGGACGGTGGGGGGGGGGGCAGAGGAGCCAGGGAACGCAGCGGGAGGGGGGGGGGGGGATGCGGCATCCCGGGCTCACGGCCCTGCTGCTGGGCCTGTGGACGGGCTGGCGGGCCCGGAGGTGTCCGTTCCCCGCTGCGGCCGCCAACACATTCGCCCCCGTCACCAGGGGCGTGAAAACATCCCTGTTCGTGCTGTAGTTCTCCGTGCCCTGCTTGCTTTTTATTTAAATTTTATTCATCCCCAGTGCCTTGGCCGTCCCGCGTGTCAGCAGCAGCGCTGGGCCTTGGGCTCCAGGGCGGCTGTGGCCCGGGCCTTGCCTTGTGCTGCTGCTCCTCCTCCTCCTCCTCCTCCTCCTCCTCCTCCTCCTCCTCCGTGGCAGCTGCTCAGGTGGCTACTCAGTGTGGCCTGTGAGCCCCGCGGGGCCGCCCGGACCAGGGCCGAGGGCAGGCGCTGTTCTGGGGAGCGGGGTGCGCTGAGCCCGCGACTGTCCAGGAGCCCCTGATCTCCCGGCTTCAACCCCACCTTCCTGTGTGGGCTTCGTCCTGTCTGGGTTTGTCCTTAAAGTCACAGCAAGTGGCAGCGTGGGAGGAGCCGGTCTCTCTGGCTCCGTTTCCTTTTTCCTCTCTGGCTCCTGGCTCCCCGACCCCCGGCCCCGTGTGGCCTGCCCCCGCGGCTGCGTTCAGGACAACACGGCCGCAGTAGGCAGCCTCGCAGCCTGCGCCCCCTGCTCCTCCAGCAGCAGCCCCCCCCCTCCCCGCAGGTACGCCCTCCCCTCCCCTTCCCCCCTCCCCTCCCCTACCCCCTCCCTGGTGCAGACTTCAGGCCTCCGCTGGTGTGTCCTCTTGCAAGCTCAACTGTGTCCTTCCATTTCGTTAAAGGAGGAGACGTCCCCATCCTAATGTGTCTGCTTCAAAACCCTAATAGTCTTTGAAGAAGTCGTCTAGGTCTGAAAATCCGGTTCTGAATGGTTTGGGGTGTTTTGGGGGGATGCCTGGTGGCTCAGCAGGTGAGCGCCTGCCTTTGGCCCGGGGCGTGCCCCGGGGGTCCTGGGATCGAGTCTTGCATGGGGCTCCCCGCCTCTGAGAGGGAGGCCGAGATCCAGGCCGAGAGAGAAGCAGGCTCCCTCCGGGGAGCCGGATGTGGGACTCCATCCTGGGACCCCGGGGTCACGCCCTGGGCAGAGGGCAGATGCTCACCCGCTGAGCCACCAGGCGCTCAAATTCTTTGGAACTGTGTCCGCTGAGTCAGCCCTTCCTGAGCGTGAGCGCCTGGCGGCCCCCTGTTGAGTGGCGGGGTCGGCCCGGCCCGGCCCGCGTGGAGGGTGAGGGAAGGACCCCCAGGTACTATGACCTCGCTTTTCCGGCTGCCACACGGCTCCACGGCAGCTCCCCTAGTTTGTAGAGGGCGGGAGAGTCACCGGCGTCATCTGCATTGGTCATTGGGCCGCTGGCGGCCTGGCCCCTGCAGGCCCTCGGGTGGGTCCAGTGAATGAGCCAAGGTCGCGCTCCCAGCGGCACCCCCCCCAGGACGCCCGCCTCCGCGACACGCTGGCCTGTACTGCCCCCTGGTGGGAGCTGAGGCTCACGGCGGGGGCCAGGTGCCCAGTTCCTGCCCTGGAAGCTGGAACCACCGGAGTCCAGGCTCCAGGCTGGGGCGGTGGCTCCTAAAACCCAGCATCGTGCGGCTGGACAGAGATCTTATCAGGAACAGGAGGGTCGGGCGTCCCTGGGTGGCGCAGCGGTTAGCGCCTGCCTTTGGCCCAGGGCGCGATCCTGGAGACCCGGGATCGAATCCCACGTCGGGCTCCCTGCATGGAGCCTGCTTCTCCCTCTGCCTGTGTCTCTGCCTCTCTCTCTCTCTGTGTGTGTGTGTGTGTGTGACTATCATAAATAAATAAAAATTAAAGAAAAAAAGAACAGAAGGGTCGGAGCCAATTTCAGAATAAATCTGACAACCGATTTATTTTTAATTAATTTTTTTTTTAGATTTTCATCTGTTTATTCATGATAGACACACACAGAGGTGGGGGGCAGAGACACAGGCAGGGGGAGAAGCAGGCTCCATGCAGGGAGCCCGACGTGGGACTCGATCCCGGGTCTCCAGGGATGCCCAGACAACCAATTAAAAAAAAAAAAGAGGGCAGCCCGGGGGGCTCAGCAGTTTAGCGCCCACCTTTGGCCCAGGGCATGATCCTGGAGACCCGGGATCGAGTCCTGCGTCGGGCTCCCTGCATGGAGCCTGCTTCTCCCTCTGCCTGTCTCTGCCTCTCTCCCTCTCTCTCTCTCTGTGTGTCTCATGAACAGATAAATTCTTAAAAAAAAATAAAATAAAATAAGAACAGATTCGCGGGCGCCCTCCCCGTGAGTCGGGGAAGCCGGGGAAGGTGCAAACGCGCGGCGCCCTCCGCTTGCCTCTGGGCTTTGCGGCGAGTGGGTGTCGGGTGAGGCTGCCCCGGAGGAAGCAGCGCGGGGACGTGTCGGGAAGGGCAGCCGTGGCCCCGACTGTCCGCGTCGCCCGGGAGGTCGCCGGGCTCTCGGACTCTCAGTTCCCCAACCTGTAAGATGGGGCCACTGGCACCCGACTCGTGGCGCCAGCCCGAGGTCAGGTGGCGCTGGTTACGGTGCGTGACGCAGCCTCAGTCGCAGGTGGGTCGTGCTGCTGCCGGGACGCCACAGACCCAGGGCGCAAGGGCGTCCCCCGCCATCAGCCCAGTGGGACGCTGTGGCACCCCAGCGAGGGCGTCAGAAAGGTGTCACGGCAGGTGCCCAGCAAATGGTTCTCGACGAGGAGTGACGCCCTCCCGTCCGGTCCCGCGGGTGGGACTGTTGCTGGTTGTGCCGGTTCGGGGGCGCCCGTGTGCGCACAAGCGCGTCGTCCCGTGTCCTCTAAGGGCCCCAGACACGTTTCGCTCTGTGCCCAGCAGCCCTGACTCTGCTGCCGCGACCCCCGGGCTGGGAGCCCCGCCCTGGGGGGCCTCGGTTCGAACCCAGACCTGGCCGGGCCTGCTTCGGGAGGCCGCTCATCCCCTCGGAGCCTCGGTTTCCCCGTCTGGGACACGAGGGAGCTGTTCCCCAGCCCGGACCTGCGCGGATGTGTTAGGACCCTGCACGCCTGGGACCCAGCGAGCGCGCGACTCACTCGTCGTCACGCTGCCGTCGCGGCCGTGGTCGGTACTGACCGTGCGTTGTCACACAACAGAGTGACCTGAACATCTGCACGGTGACCTTGAGCCGTTCCAGTCGCAGGTCCCTGTGAAAACTGCTGCCATTAACACCTTGGTCGACATGACTCTTCGCTTCGTTGGAGAATTTCCTCAGGAAACAGGGTGGTTCCGACCGCGTCCTGTGGGCCACGGGAAGGAGCGGGCACGGCCCGCGTTGGCGTCCTGCGTGGGCCAGAGACGGGAAGGCCGGAACCGTCGGCCACGTGCCCCCCGCCCCGTAGAGGGCGATGCCACTGTTAAGCAGAGCAGGGACGGCGGAGCTAAGCTTACGGGCCCAGTGTTGGGGTCCCCGCCGTGACGCCGGGTCATGAGGTTGAGCCCCGTGCTGGGCCCCCGGCTGGAGCCTACTTGGAAAAACAGACACAAGGGCGATTCCTTGTGGCCAAAAAGCGGAAAGAAGCCAGACATCAGCTGGTGACCCAGCCAGGGGTGGCGTGACCGCCAAGGACGAGCCCCGTGAGCCGTGGCAAGCCCGGGGAGCACGCGTGAGCCGCGAGCGTCAGGCCGAGCGCGGGGTCGGACTCGGGGGGCGCACCGCACGGCTCCGTGCACGGGGAGGGTGGGATCAGGCAACTCCATGGAGGCGACACAGTTCGTGGCACCGGGTGGGGGGCGACAGGAACGAGGTGGCCGCGGGCCGATGGAATTGGAGCTAGACCGGGCTGGTGGGCGCGGCCTTGTGAACCCACAGAGCCCAGCGGATCGTACGCTTTATGGGACTTTTAGGAATATTTCATTTATTGATTTATTTGAGAGAGTGAAAGAGAGCGAGAGAGAGCATGAGCGGGGCGAGGGCCCGGGGGGCAGCAGGAGCCCCCGGAGCAGGGAGCCCACCGGACCCAGGGCTCCATCGCAGGCCCGGGGCCATGACCCGAGCCAGGCCGGATGCCTCAGCGACAGCCCCATACGCCCCCGAACCGTCCCGTTAGGGGGAGTGACCGTTACGGTCTGTGGGTCACATTTCCGTAGAAGAAGGAGGAGGAGCATCTGCACCCACGGGATCCCTTACTGCTTGGGACGCGCGGAGTGCCGGGCGACACGTAGCACGCGGCATCTCGGTGGCCGTGCTGCCTCCTGCCGTGGGGTTGCCGTGGGGTTGCCGTGGGGTTGCAGGCGCCGGGGCCCCCGGGAGGGTGGGCGTCTCGATGGGTGGAGCTGGGGGCTGATCGCGGTGCGTGGGGTGAGGGCTGGGGCCGGGGCCGGGGGTCGGAGGGCCGGTGCTCGCGAGGCGGCCGCGGGGCCGGGGCTCCCCCGGAGTCCACGCAGGCCCGCCGGGCATCACGGGTGTCGGGAGGCGGGCTCGTGCGTTCCCTGGGGCCGGGCCGGGCTGGGCCGCCTGGCCGCGGAGGACGCAGCCTGTGCACGCGCGGACAGGCCGCCCGTGGACGGGGTCTCCGAGGCCTGTCCGGCCCGGGCCGGTGCCTTGTAGCGGGCGGCAGTGTTGCAGCCGCTCCTCGCTGGGCCCCTGCCTGCCCTGCCGCCGTCCCCCTCGCAGCCCCTGCCCGGCGGCCGCTCCGCACCCAGCGCGCTGTCCCTGGTGGCTCCAGGCGCCCTCGCTGGTGTCCGCGCCGTGGTCCTGCCCACCCGGCGGGAGCTGCCCTGAAGAGCCCCGCGTGTGCTGGCCAGGTGACAGTCCACACGCTCGTCCCTTTTAATGCTCGCGGGACTCGTGCCATGAAGCGTGACTGTGTACGTCTCCTTCACGCGGAGGAACCGCCTGGCGAGGTTGGGAAATTCGCCCAGAGTCCCTCAACCCGGTGAGAAGAAACAGGCCTTGCCCACGGCGCGGCTCATGGCTTGCCCTCTCCCCACGCCTCCCCTCCGCCGGTCACCTCGGGTCACACATGCCGTTTACTACTGTCCTCAGCCTTGGCCTGTGGGCCCTAGACGGCAAGTAGTCGCCCAGACGTCAGGGCGGTGACCCTGCTGCCCGTGTGGGGTCTGCTCGCACACGGCCCCTCCTGGGACCCGACCAGGCCCGAGCGACCCCGGCTGCAGGGACCCGGCCTGGACCCGGGAACGCACACGCCGGCTGTGTCCTCGCCCTGTGGATGGGACACTGGCCATCTCTCCCGGGAGGGCGGCAAGGGGCAGGTCTCGCCTCCTCGGGGACCTGCGGTGTGTCCTGAGGCCACGAGAGCCCGGGCTGCTGCCTGCCAGCTCGCGAGGGCCGCTCGGAAGGCCGCCCCGTGGACCGCCTGCAGCCGGCGCTCTGGCAGTACCGAGGCCGCAGGGCCTGGGGGGGTGGAGGCACCATGGGGGGCATGGAGGCACCGTGGGGGGGGGTGGAGGCACTGCAGTGGGGGGTGGGAGGTGGAGGCATTGTGGGGGGGGTGGAGGCACCGCGGCGGGGGGTGGGAGGTGGAGGCATCGTGGTGGGGGGTGGGGGGCATGGAGGCACCGCGGGTGGGGGGGTGGGGGCATGGAGGCACCGTGGGGGGGTGGGAGGCACCGCGGCCGGGGGGTGGGGGGGTGGAGGCACCGCGGCGGGGGGTGGGGGCATGGAGGCACCGTGGCCAGCTGGCCGGATCCTGGTAAGGCCCAGAGGAGGCTTCGCTGTAGCGGCAGCAGGACCGGGAAGCCCGGGAGGCCGGCCTGCACCTACCGGCTCTGACCTCCGTCGCCGCCACTTATTGAGTCTGTGGCCTTGGGGCGACAGAGCTGTGAAGCTCAGCGCCGCCTCATTACAGGGACAGAAAGAGACGATGCACGTGAACCCCCGCCCCGCGCCTCGCACCCGGCCTGCGCCCCACGCGCGACGCCACCGCGCGGGCAGGAGCCGGGGCGGAGCAGCTCCGGGGCCTGCACCAGCTCCAGGGCCTGCACCAGCTCCAGGGCCTGCACCAGCTCCAGGGCCCTCACCAGCTCCGGGGCCCGCACCAGCTCCGGGGCCCGCACCAGCTCCGCGGCCCACACGAGCTCCAGGGCCTGCACCAGCTCCGGGGCCCGCACCAGCTCCGGAGCCCGCACCAGCTCCGCGGCCCACACGAGCTCCAGGGCCTGCACCAGCTCCGGGGCCTGCACCAGCTCCGGGGCCCTCACCAGCTCCGGAGCCCGCACCAGCTCCGGGGCCCTCACCAGCTCCGGGGCCTGCACCAGCTCCAGGGCCTGCACCAGCTCCAGGGCCCTCACCAGCTCCGGGGCCCTCACCACTCCGGGGCCCGCACCAGCTCCGGAGCCCGCACCAGCTCCGGGGCCTGCACCAGCTCCAGGGCCCTCACCAGCTCCAGGGCCTGCACCAGCTCCGGGGCCTCACCAGCTCCGGGGCCGCACCAGCTCCGCGGCCCACACGAGCTCCAGGGCCTGCACCAGCTCCGGGGCCCTCACCAGCTCCAGGGCCTGCACCAGCTCCAGGGCCCTCACCAGCTCCAGGGCCTGCACCAGCTCCAGGGCCCTCACCAGCTCCAGGGCCTGCACCAGCTCCGGGGCCTCACCAGCTCCGGGGCCTGCACCAGCTCCAGGGCCCTCACCAGCTCCGGAGCCCGCACCAGCTCCGGGGCCTCACCAGCTCCGGGGCCTCACCAGCTCCGGGGCCTGCACCAGCTCCGGGGCCCTCACCACTCCGGGGCCCTCACAGCTCCGGGGCCCGCACCAGCTCCGGGGCCTGCACCAGCTCCAGGGCCTGCACCAGCTCCGGGGCCGCACCAGCTCCGGGGCCCTCACCAGCTCCGGGGCCCTCACCAGCTCGGGGCCCTCACCAGCTCGGGGCCCTCACCAGCTCCAGGGCCTGCACCAGCTCCGGGGCCTGCACCAGCTCCAGGGCCTGCACCAGCTCCGCGGCCCACACGAGCTCCAGGGCCTGCACCAGCTCCGGGGCCCTCACAGCTCCGGGGCCCGCACCAGCTCCGCGGCCCACACGAGCTCCAGGGCCTGCACCAGCTCCGGGGCCGCACCAGCTCCGGGGCCTCACCAGCTCCGGAGCCCGCACCAGCTCCGGGGCCCTCACCAGCTCCAGGGCCTGCACCAGCTCCAGGGCCTGCACCAGCTCCGGGGCCTCACCAGCTCCGGGGCCTGCACCAGCTCCGGGGCCTCACCAGCTCCGGGGCCTCACCAGCTCCGGGGCCCGCAACCAGCTCCGGGGCCTCACCAGCTCCAGGGCCCGCACCAGCTCCGGGGCCCTCACCAGCTCCGGGGCCTGCACCAGCTCCGGGGCCCGCACCACTCCGGGGCCCGCACCAGCTCCGGGGCCCTCACCAGCTCGGGGCCCTCACCAGCTCCAGGGCCCTCACCAGCTCCGGGGCCTGCACCAGCTCCGGGGCCGCACCAGCTCCGGGGCCCGCACCAGCTCCGCGGCCCACACGAGCTCCAGGGCCTGCACCAGCTCCGCGGCCCACACGAGCTCCAGGGCCTGCACCAGCTCCGGGGCCTGCACCAGCTCCGGGGCCGCACCAGCTCCGGGGCCTGCACCAGCTCCAGGGCCTGCACCAGCTCCAGGGCCTGCACCAGCTCCGGGGCCTCACCAGCTCCGGGGCCCGCACCAGCTCCGGGGCCTCACCAGCTCCGGGGCCCGCACCAGCTCCGGGGCCGCACCAGCTCCGGGGCCGCACCAGCTCCGGGGCCTGCACCAGCTCCGGGGCCCTCACCAGCTCCGGGGCCCTCACCAGCTCCGGGGCCTCACCAGCTCCGGGGCCCGCACCAGCTCCGGGGCCCGCACCACTCCGGGGCCCTCACAGCTCCGGGGCCCTCACCAGCTCCAGGGCCTGCACCAGCTCCGGGGCCTGCACCAGCTCCGGGGCCCTCACCACTCCGGGGCCCTCACCAGCTCCGGGGCCCTCACCAGCTCCGGGGCCCTCACCGCTCACCAGCTCCGGGGCCCGCACCAGCTCCTGGGGCCCTCACCAGCTCCGGGGCCCTCACCAGCTCCGGGGCCTGCACCAGCTCCAGGGCCCTGCACCAGCTCCGGGGCCCGCACCAGCTCCGGGGCCCGCACCAGCTCCGGGGCCCTCACCAGCTCCGGGGCCCGCACCAGCTCCGGGGCCCGCACCAGCTCCGGGGCCCTCACCAGCTCCGGGGCCCTCGCCAGCTCCGGGGCCTGCACCAGCTCCAGGGCCCTCACCAGCTCCGGGGCCCTCACCAGCTCCGGGGCCCGCACCAGCTCCGGGGCCCGCACCAGCTCCGGGGCCCTCACCAGCTCCGGGGCCTGCACCAGCTCCAGGGCCCTCACCAGCTCCGGGGCCCTCACCAGCTCCTGGGCCCGCACCAGCTCCGGGCCCGCACCAGCTCCAGGGCCCGCACCAGCTCCGGGGCCCTCACCAGCTCCGGGGCCCGCACCAGCTCCGCGGCCCACAGGAGCTCCAGGGCCCGCACCAGCTCCGGGGCCCTCACCAGCTCCAGGGCCTGCACCAGCTCCGGGGCCCTCACCAGCTCCGGGGCCCGCACCAGCTCCGCGGCCCACACGAGCTCCAGGGCCCGCACCAGCTCCGGGGCCTGCACCAGCTCCGGGGCCTGCACCAGCTCCGCGGCCCACACGAGCTCCAGGGCCTGCACCAGCTCCGCGGCCCACACGAGCTCCAGGGCCCGCACCAGCTCCGGGGCCTGCACCGGCTCCAGGGCCTGCACAGTCGCACCAGCCTCCAGTCACCACGGTGCTACTCGGCCCGGCCGCCGTGCTTCCCGGTTCTCTCCAGTGTGCTCGGCGCCTCGGTGTCCTTTACATCGCCCCCCCTGACTTCGACGTCCCTCCACCATCTGCTGCCTGCGCGGCCACCTGGCCAACAGCGGGTCCCGGGCAGGCCGTGGGGGTGGCGGGGCGGCCCCGGGTGCAGGAGCCCGAGTGTGGCTGCGGAGTGTGGCCTTCCCGAGGCCCCAGTGGGAGCCTGACGGCGCCTCCGACTTCTGGGAGGACCCGGGAGCCTATTTCTGCTGGGAGCGTCCCCGGCGCCTCATCGGGGCTTCACAGACCAGAACCTTCCACCCCCGTGGTTAGGTTAGCAGGGCTGGCATTAGTTATTTCACAACGGTGACCTATGACCCCGAGCCCTCCTCCTCCCTGCGCTCACAGGTCCATCTCTAGAGGCCACAGGCCCCAGGGAGGGGGGGCAGGCGACTCTCCCGTCCTTGGTGTTCCCGGACGGCCAGGCCAGCCTCAGTGACCCCTTGATACCCGTTGTCACCACCGGGGAATCAGTCTTGTGTCTCCCTCCCCCTCGCCCCACACCCAAGCCCAGAGCAAGTCCTGACAGGCCGTGTGTAAGGTCCACCCTGGCCGTGCCCCTGGGCCAGTCCTCGGCCGCCGGCCGCGCAGCCTTCTCACGCCCCGTGCTCCTGCCCCCCGCCCAGGGCGCCCCCCCGCCGCCCCCCCCCCCCCCCCCGCGCTCTCCCCAGACCTCCTGTTGCTCGTAGAAGACCCCACGGCCGCCAGGCAGCTCTGCAGAGCTCTGTCCAGCTCCTACTCCCCCGCGGCGCTGCTCCGCTCTCCTTCCAGCTCCTTCCGGCCTCCGAGGCCGCCCTGCCCACCCCAGGGGCCGCATCCACGTATTCTGTGTCCCAGCACCTGTCGATCCCCTTTGTGCCGCTTGTTACTCGTCTGTGAATATCTTGCTTATTTTCCCATTTATTCGCTCTCTCACTTGCCATCTTGTTGGCTGAAGATCTTACATATCTGAGAGGGAGAGAGAGAGAGAGCGCGAGCGAGCGCAGGGGGAGAGGCAGGCTCCCCGCTGAGCAGGGAGCCCGCGTGGGGCTCGACCCCAGGACCCTGAGACCATGACCCGAGCCCAAGGCAGACGCTTCACCGTCGAGCCCCTGGCGCCCCCCCGGGCTGTAGTGTCAGCATCGTGAGCACCGGTTATGCCGGGCGTGTCTGCTCACTAGCGCGTCTCTGGATCCCCAGGGTGTTTACTACGTTGCTGGCGAGCGCAGGAAGGAACCGCGCTTTGCAAGGACAGACGCGTAGACACGTGGATTCTCACTGGGGGCCTGGGGGCGGGGAGGCCAAGCCCGGAGGACTTCTCCCGCTGCACCATTTCGCCGTGAGGGGGACAGACGCAGCCCCGGGAGCCGGCCGGGCCGACTCGTAGACCCTGACACGGGACTGGAAGGCAGAGGTTCCACGGGCCGTCTCTAAAGAGGCAGCGCGGCCCACGCGTGGCTACGGATTCCATCCAGTTCCAGACTCACCGGAGGCCTCGCACACACCCAGTACACACCCAGCTCACACCCAGCACACACCCGGCACACACCCGGCACACACCGGGCACACACCCAGCACACACCCAGTACACACCCAGTGCACACACCCAGCACACACCCAGTACACACCCAGTGCACACACCCGGCACACACCCGGCACACACCCGGCACACACCCAGTACACACCCGGCACACACCCGGCACACACCCGGCACACACCCAGTACACACCCGGCACACACCCGGCACACACCCAGTGCACACACCCAGCACACACCCAGTACACACCCAGTACACACCCGGCACACACCCGGCACACACCCAGCACACACCCAGTACACACCCAGTGCACACACCCAGCACACACCCAGTACACACCCAGTGCACACACCCGGCACACACCCAGTACACACCCAGTGCACACACCCTGCACACACCCGGCACACACCCAGTACACACCCAGTACACACCCGGCACACACCCGGCACACACCCAGCACACACCCAGTACACACCCAGTGCACACACCCAGCACACACCCAGTACACACCCAGTGCACACACCCGGCACACACCCAGTACACACCCAGTGCACACACCCGGCACACACCCGGCACACACCCGGCACACACCCAGTACACACCCGGCACACACCCGGCACACACCCGGCACACACCCAGTACACACCCGGCACACACCCGGCACACACCCAGTGCACACACCCAGCACACACCCAGTACACACCCAGTGCACACCCGGCACACACCCAGCACACACCCAGCACACACCCAGTACACACCCAGTGCACACACCCAGCACACACCCAGTACACACCCAGTGCACACACCCGGCACACACCCAGTACACACCCAGTGCACACACCCGGCACACACCCGGCACACACCCAGTACACACCCAGTACACACCCGGCACACACCCGGCACACACCCAGCACACACCCAGTACACACCCAGTGCACACACCCAGCACACACCCAGTACACACCCAGTGCACACACCCGGCACACACCCAGTACACACCCAGTGCACACACCCAGCACACACCCAGCACACACCCAGTACACACCCAGTGCACACACCCGGCACACACCCGGTACACACCCAGTACACACCCAGTGCACACACCCAGCACACACCCAGTACACACCCAGTGCACACACCCGGCACACACCCAGTACACACCCAGTGCACACACCCGGCACACACCCGGCACACACCCAGTACACACCCAGTGCACACACCCGGCACACACCCAGTACACACCCAGTACACACCCAGTGCACACACCCAGCACACACCCAGTACACACCCAGCACACACCCAGTGCACACACCCAGTACACACCCAGTACACACCCAGCACACACCCGGCACACACCCGGCACACACCCAGTACACACCCGGCACACACCCAGCACACACCCGGCACACACCCAGTACACACCCAGTGCACACACCCAGCACACACCCAGTACACACCCAGCGATTGTAAGGCAGGTGCAGTGACTGAGAAAGGGACTCAGACCCACCGGCCTGAGCGCAGGCTGGATCCCCCGGGACCCTCTCAGAGCCCGTCTACCTTAGGGGACGGGAAGGAGGGGAGACGTTGTTTCTAGCTCCCTTACAACGCGGCCTCCTTTGGAAGGCTTCGCCGTTCCTGAGGTCCTGGCTGCTGCGTGAGGGCAGACTCCGGTTATTGCCCGGAGCGTTGATAAAAGGCGGGCAGGAGGGCATCATTTCAGTGATTCTGGGAGGAAAGCGCCCGGCCAGAGACCCTCATGACATGAAGAGCCCTGGGCCGGGAGTCAGAGGGCAGTGCCGTGGATGGGAGGGCCCTGGGGTTCCGGCCAGGACACTCGGGGTGCCTGCTGCCTCTCAGCTGCCCTCTGGAATGACGTGGTCTGATGGTGGCCCGAGGGCCACAGGGTGTGGATCCGATCCGGCTCTGTAACGAAGGTGCAGGGAGGGCCCTGCCCGTCAAAGGCCTTTTCCTCCTCTAGATCTTGGCTTATTGTCTGTGGATGCCAGGGTTGCAGGCCTGATTCCTGAGCCCCTTCCCGTCTCATATTTGCTCTTGCTGCTCCTGTGAAACGTCTGCTCCTCCAGGACTGAGCTTCCTTACACCCAGGCCTCAGAAACCAGCATGAAATCGGCACAGCTGTTTCAGAAAAGTTCAACAAAGAGCATCTAAAAAATATATATATATAACATATATAATATATATTATATATAAATGATAATATATATTATATTTTTTAAAGATGCTTTGTTGAACTTTTCTGAAATATATATATATATATATATATTTTTTTTTTTTTTTTTTCCCCCAAAAGTAACCTCTCCACCCAACATGGGCTCAAGCACAGGACTCTGAGATCAAGAGTCTCATGCTCAAAAAAAAAAATAAATTAAAAATAAATTAAAAATAAATAAAAAATTAAAAAAAGAGTCTCATGCTCTCCCGATTGAGCCAGCCAGGGCCCTTCGGCAAAGAGCATCTTAGTTCTAAAGGCCTGGACTTTTCGGGGGGGCCCAAGGAGTCAAGTGGCCACTCCTGCCTCTCTGCCAGTGCTGGATGCAAGGTACCCACTCCAATGACAGGTATGCACTCTAATGAAGGGGTGGGGGGGTCCTCAAGAAGGGTGAGGTTGTGCAAGCGGGTCAAGGAGACTCCTCTGAGAGTCTAGAATCTGTGGATATTGAACCCCAAGGACACTGCGCTCTCCTGCACTCGACCCACTATGTAAGAAGAAAAGGTGCAGGAGAATCAGACGTGTTCCAGTGTTGTTTGCATGTTTTCTCTGGGCAGACTTTGGCTCAACTTCCTAGACAGGGTTTTATTTGACCTTGAGCCCTATAAGATAGATATTGTGGCCCTAATTCTACAGAGGAGGGAGTTGCGACACGAGCCGCCAAGCGACTCGTCCAAGGTTATAGAGCTAGAAGGGCCCGCGTTGTACACAGAACTCTATGCCACACCGATATCTTTCCTAATAATAGCAGTAAAAGATAATCAAAGTTGAGGAAGCTCAGTGAGCATTGGACTTGCGGATTAAACAAATGGCCATAAACCCTAGTTCTTCCATTTATTGGCTTGGTGACCTTGGGCAAGCCACCTGACTTCTGTAAGTGACGGTGTGCTGACCCATGTGGAGATGGTCACTCCTACTTTGCAGTATAAGGACTAAAAAAGGGCTAATGTACACGGAGTGGCCAGCACCGCCTGCGCTGGTAAGTGTTGGTCGGCAACATACTATCTAATATTATCACCACTGCTGTTGGTCCATCCTCCCTCCAGAGTGACTGCAAAGTTCAAGTGAGATAATGATAGTGAAAGCTTGTGTTCTGCACCTGTCAGCGATCCCCTTTATCACGATTCCAGCAATCTAAGGGCAAGAGTGACTTTCGAAGCTTTGGCCCCATTCGTCCCCCGGTGGCTCACATTCTTTGCTTTACGGCCAACACTGATGACGAGCGAGGGTTTGACTTGGTGCCCACTCTGAATGACGCCCTTCAGTAGGTCTCCGAGAACTGCAGCAAATGCATTTCTGAGCTTATTTTTAGCATCTTCTGGAAGGACTTTGAAGCGGGACTTCAACACTTGGCTTCGTTGTTTGGGGAAGGTGCTTTGCACTTAATGTGAGTTTATGACTCAGGACTTTCTCTCACCATCCTGAGACACCGCGGAGGTGGGTCAGGGATGTGGCTGGCCCACCTACGCCCAGAGCCAGGTGAATTCTCTTGTTGGTGGTTCCCCACTGAAGGGCCATGTGTTTGTTGTAAACGGATATTTGGAAAACACAGGGGCACCTGGCTGCCTCAGTCAGTAAAGCAGGTGATTCTGGACCTCGCGGTCGGGACGGAGCCCCACTTTGGACATAGAGATCACTTAAAAATAAAATCTTAAGGGGCGCTTGGGGGGCGCAGTCGGTTCAATGTTTGGCTCTTGACTCTGGCTCAGGTGTTGATCTCAAGGTCATGAGACTGAGCCCCGTATCAGCTCCGCACTGAGCATGGAGTCTGCTTGGGATCATCCCTCCGTCTGCCCCTCCCCACCTCAAAGAAATAAACAAATATAAAGAAAAATAAGATCTTAAAAAGTTTTTGGAAAATGCAAGAAAATATGAGAAGAAACCTTTACCCACAATGCAAACATTCAGAGACAAAGATTATTCCTATATTGGTGTTTTTCCTTTTGGTCTTTTCTACATATGTCCTACATAATTGAGATCATAGTATAAACAGTCCCCCCCCTTTTTTTTACATTTTTTTAAAAGTAGACTCCACACCCAGTGTGGAGCCCAATGCAGGGCTTGAACTCCAGACCCTGAGATCAAGATCTGAGCTGAGATGGAGTCAGACGCTTACCGGACTGAGCCACTGCGTCGCCCTATCCTCTATTTTTTTAAAATATTTTATTTATTTATTCATGAGAGACAGAGAGAGAGGGGCAGAGACACAGGCGGAGGGAGAAGCAGGCTCCCTGCAGGGAGCCCGATGCGGGACTCAATCTCAGGACCCCAGGGTCATGCCCTGGGCCAAAGGCAGACGCCCAACCGTTGAGCCCCCTCCGGGTGTCCCTCATAGGACTATTTTTAGAGCAGTTTTAGGTTCAGGGAAAATTTGAGAGGAAGAGACAGAGATTTCCCATATACACTCTGCCTCCGCACAAGCACAGCCTCCCCAGCTTTCGACATCCCCCACCAGACTGGTCCATCTGTTACAAGTGATGAACCTACAGTGACACGTCGTAGTCACCCCAGGTCCGTACCTTACACGGTGGTTCACTCTCAGCGTTATATTTTATGGGTTTGGACAAATGTGTAATGATACGTATCCATCATTATAATATACCGTACTGTCTCCATAGTTTTCCCTTTTTCAGAACATCCCGTACCTGGAATCATATAGAATGTGATTTGCTTTGCATTTACTATTCCGTCATATCTTTTCATGGATTGAGAGCTCATTTTTTTCCTAGCACTGAATAATATTTTATTGTCTGGATGCACCCCAGCTTATTTATCCATTCACCTACTGGCGGACATCGTGGCTGCTTCCAAGTTTGGGCAATTATTATTTTTTTTCAGGTTTTATTTATTTGTTTGAGGGAGAGAGAGACAGACGGCACGAGCCCAGGAAGCGGCAGAGGGAGAGGGAGCAGCAGGCAGGGAGCGAGGTGGGGCCAGATCCCAGGACCCCAGGGTCACGGCCTGAGCCGAAGGCAGAGGCTCGACGGCCCAGGTGCCCTCACTTTACACTCTTAAGGCACTTCCTCACCAGCAAGTATTATCAATTTCTAAAAATTCTTGCCTGAAATTCAGGTTAAAAAAAAATTAACTCATTGTTTCAATTTGCGAGTCTTTGATTACTTAAGTTGAATATACAGCATTTCGTGTTTTTTAGACATTTGTACCCCCCCCCGTGTGAGTTTTGTTAGTGCCCTTTGCTGGGCAGACTTGTTAACAGCGGCCCCAATAATCCTAAAGTTGTCTGCAGATGATGCCAGAGCTTGCATTTGGCCACATCTGACAGGAGGCCAGGCTCCGGCAGGATTAGAAATTGTCCGTGTCAGCATTGCTGTTTCAGTGAAACAGAAAGGGGAAAGTTTCCATGTTTTATTGGAATCTGGGAGATGAAGTTATTTTGCTGAGCCGCATCTATTTTTTTTTTTTTATTATTCTTTCTCTTCTTTTCATACTCTTCAAAGCTGCTCTTTTCTTAAATCCTGCTTGTAGAAGGGGGTAAAATGTGGTACGTATGTGTCCTTTTTTTTCAGCATATGTCCACCCACCTACTATGTGCAACACATAGTGGCCTCGAGAATGGATTGTGGAGTCTTGAGGAGAGCCTGGGCTTTGGACTGGCTGGAGCTTGGGCAAATCCCTTCACCTTTCAGAGGTCGGCAGTGTGGGGACGGCCCTACCTTTTGAGAATAAATACGTTATGAATGCAAAACTGCATTCATACAGTGTTTGCCATTTGGCGAGGCTCCATTTAGTTCAACAAACAATTTCTTTTTTTTTTTTTTTTTTAAGATTTATTTATTTCTTTGGGGAGGGGGAAGAGGGAGAGAGTCTCAAGCGGAGTCTGTGCTGGGTGCAGAGCCGGACCTAGGGTTCGATCCCATGACCCCAAGACCACAACCTGAGCTGAAACCAAGAGTTGAGTCGCCCAACGCACTGCACCACCCGGGCGCCCCTCCTCAAACAATTCCTGAGCCATCCTGTGTGTGTGACACGGTGCTAAGTACTGGGTACACAAAAGGAATCCGATAGGGCACTTTATAGCGTCCGCATTGCCTACAGGAGAAAGCTCATGCTGCTCCTCTGCTCTGACGAGTCCTCTCTGACCCCTGCCGTTCCGCGGCCCCCTCATTATCAGGTCTAGTGGCCCCATAGGTCATGGGTGGGTTGACAGCTCCCCTGAGAGCCCTGGGTCTTAGCCACAGTTCTGGAGCAGCAGGGAAAGTGCCAGCCAACGTTCTATTACACGCAGAGTCAGAGCTATAATTTCCCCCCCTCTTTTCTTCTTAACATTATATCACAATCATTTTCCCTTTACAGCACAGTTGTTAAGGGAGCTACGATAGCTGCCAGCCTCAGCTTGATTTCTGAGGCTCTATCCCTTGCTAAGTATCTTTGGGCTTAACCTGTCTGTGCCCTAGTTTCCTTATCTGTAAAATAAGGATAATAATAGTGCCTTCTTCCTGGGGTTCTCTTTAGGATTAAACAGAACATTTCACGTGTAGCTCTTGGTGTAACGTCTAGCACACAGTAAGAGCTCAATGGGCTCTTATGACTGTTTACTATATTGTCTTCAGAGCCACCCTCTAATGACTTTATATGATGAAATTGAACAGACATAATAATACCTTTGATAGTGGGTATGTAAGGTGTTTCTGATTTTTAAATTTTATTTGAGAGAGAGAGAGAGTAGGAGAGAGCCTGAAAGGGGAGGCGGGCAGAGGGAGAGGAAGAAGCAGACTCTGCTGAGCAGGGAGCCCAATGATGACGTGGGGCTTCGTCCCAGGACCCTGGTATCATGATCTGAGCTGAAGGCAGCCACTTAACCGACTGAGCCACCCAGGTGCCCCTAGTGTTTCTGATTGTTTTTTTTTTAAATTTTTATTTATTTATGATAGTCACACAGAGAGAGAAAGAGAGAGAGAGAGAGAGAGAGAGAGAGAGAGGCAGAGACACAGGCAGAGGGAGAAGCAGGCTCCATGCACCGGGAGCCCAACATGGGATTCAATCCCAGGACTCCAGGATCGTGCCCTGGGCCAAAGGCAGGCGCCAAACCGCTGCGCCTCCCAGGGATCCTTGTGTGTTTCTGATTGTTAAACATAAACTATCATTAATAAGATGTTAATTTTTTCTAAAAGATTTTATTTATTTATTTGAGAGAGAGAGAGAGAGAGAGAGGCAGAGGGAGAAGCAGACTCCCTGCCAAGCAGGGAGCCAGACATGGGACTTGATCCTGGGACTCACTCCAGGATCATGACCTGAGCCAAAGGCAGATGCTTAACCGACTGGGCCCCCCCCCCTCCAGGTATCCTTTACTCCTAAGAGATTAAAAAAACAAGTTATCTTGTGATTTAGAGGTAGAGCAAACAATTTAAAGAATTAAATGTTGAAAGAATGGTCAGTCATAGACCTAAACTGTCTTTCAAAATAATTCAACTTCCTGGGCCAGTCCCTGTCCGGGGCAGAGTGCTGGCCGGGATCACTCTGGTTAAGGACTTGCCGTCTCTTTCTGTGAATCTGCAGGCAAAGAAGCTGCACCAGCTCTTCCCCCTGCTGCCCGGGAGTCTCTGATCTGGTGCATCTTAGGGCCGGCCCAGCGCTTCTGGGCTATCACTGCACAGCTGGCAGGGCGGCTGTCAGGCCATGTCACCTGGTGGGGAGGCCGACGCAGAGGTTCTGTTGTGTCCTCCAGCCCACAGGCTCCCGGTTAGCCCTGGGATAAAGGAAAGATCAGCCCGCCCTGGGGGGCGCCTCCTGTCCACCAGGCCGGGAAACAGCTGCCCCGTTCTCGGCTGAGCCCAGCGAGGCAGAATCTATTGACCCCACTTTATAGATGAGGAAACCGAGACTCAGGAAGGCAAGAGATTCCCTCCGGGCCTCACGTCCGGCCCAGCCCTGGGCCAGCCCTGCCGGACTCTGTGTTCGCGATGGGACGGAGGGAACAGCCCGGGGGGGGGCCCTGGGGACGGAGGGAACAGCCCGGGGGGGGGCCCTGGGGACGGAGGGAACAGCCCGGGGGGGGGGGGGCCCTGGGGACGGAGGGAACAGCCCGGAGGGGGGGGGGCCCTGGGGACGGAGGGAACAGCCCGGAGGGGGGGGGGCCCTGGGGACGGAGGGAACAGCGGGGGGGGGGGGGCCCTGGGGACGGAGGGAACAGCCCGGGGGGGGGGCCCGGGGACGGAGGGAACAGCCGGGGGGGGGGGGCCCGGGGACGGAGGGAACAGCCCGGGGAGACAGACGCCCCCGTGGCGGGTTCTGGTGCCGGGCCGGGCCGATGCGCGCCTGCGGGAGGGGGAGGCCGGTGGGCAGCCCCGGTTACCGCCTTTACCTGTTTCTGAGAACCTTCCTTGGTCCTTTCAGGGAGAGGCTGATCCACGGACAAAGGGCGGTGGGCGGGGGGGGGGGGCAGGGGGTTAACCGCAGGGTCCGGGGCGGGGTCCGGGCGCCGGGAAGGGGGCGGGGGGGGGACGGGCCTGTGCACCTGCGCCCCGGAGAAGTGCAGGCGGGACGCGCATCTGCACCTGCTCCACCGCGCGCAGCGCCTCGGCCGGGCCCCTCCGGGGATGGCGGGAGCCGACCCCGACGCCCCTCGGCCCCGCCTGCGGCCACCGCGCGCCCTCCGCGCCCTCCCGCCGCCGGACACACGCCCGAGGCCGCGCACGACGAGCCCCGCCCGGCAGGCCCCCCCGCGCCCCGGGCAGCCGCTGCGCTCGGGCCGCCGGAGCCCCGGGGCGGGTCCCCCGCGGCAGGTGTCGGCCCGCGGCCTCAGTTTCCCCGCCCCCCCCCCGCGCCCCATTGTCGAGCAGGGCGGGGGCGCCCGGAGCCGACCTCGCCCCGGGGCAGCAGCAGCTCGGGCCGCCGCGCGGGGCGCGTCCTTTGTCTGCTCCGCCGCCGCCGCCGCCCGCGCCCCGCGCCCGCTCCCCGCTCCCCGCTCCCCGCTCCCCGGGCAGACAAAGCCGCGGCCGCCCGAGCCGGGGCCGCAGACGCGCCCGCGCCGCCCCCCGCCCGCCCGGCCCCGCCCCCCGCCGCCCGCCCGCCCATTGGCCCGCGGGGACCGCCCGGGGGCGGGGCCCGGGCGCGTCACGTGGGCCGGCGCGGGCGCCCATTGGCCGGCGCGGCCGCCCGTCGCGGGGGGCGGGCCGTGCGCGCGGGGCCGGGCGCTGCCTGCGCGCTGGGGCCGCCCGCGGGGCCGGCCGCCTGTCAGAGGGAGGAGGCGATGCGCGCGGCGGCGGCGGCCCGGGTGCGGGTGCGGGCGCGGGCGCGGGTGCGGGCGCGGGGACGGCGGGATGCCCGAGCGGCCGACGCCACGACCGCGTGAACGCACGGCGGAGCCCCGCGCGCCATGAGGAGCCTGCCGGGCCTGCGCGCCGTCGCCCTGCTCTGCTGCGCCGCCGCCGCCGCCGCCGCCGCCGCCTCCGTCTCGGCGGGGACCGGCCCGGGCGGCGCGGGGCGGGCCGCGGGGCAGGTGGACGCGGCGCGGGGCCCGGGGCCGGGGAGCTCGCCCGGCCGCCCCGCCTCCCCGCCGCCCCCGCCCCCGCCCCCCTCGCCGCGCGCCGCCGCGGCCCCCGCGGACCCCGACCCCGGCCCCGGCCCAGACCCCGGCCCAGACCCCGGCCCCGGCGCCGCCCCGCCCACGCCCCGGCCGCCGCCCCGCGCCCCGGCCCCGACGCCGACCCCGACGCCGACCCCGACCCCGGCTGCAGCCCCGGCTCCGGCTCCGACCTCGGCCGCGACCCCGGCCGCGACCCCGACTCCAGCCCCGGCCGCGACCCCGGCTCCGACCCCGACCTCGGCCGCGACCCCGGCTCCGACCCCGACCTCGGCCGCGACCCCGGCTCCGACCCCGACCTCGGCCGCGACCCTGACCCCGACCGCGACCCCGACCGCGACGGGCCCGCCGCCCGCCGACCTCCCGCCCGCCGCCCCCGGGGCGCCCCCCGCCCCCGCCGCACCTGCCGCACCTGCCGCACCTGCCGCCGCGCCCCCAGGTGAGTCCCCCCCAGCCGGGCCCCCCCCCCCCCCCGGGCGCCTGCGGAGACGCGGCTCCCCGCCCCCGGCCGACCCCGCGGCGGCCGCTCGGGGAAGTTGGAGGCGGCGGCTCCGGCCCAGGGTCCCCCCCCCCCCCCCCCCCCCCCGCGCACCTGTGCAGGCGCCCCCGCAGGTGGGCCACGGGCTGGGCGTGCGCCGGGAGGGCCGCTCGAGGCCAGGGAAGGGAAGGAAAGAGCCCGCGTGACCCGTGATCTCCCTGCAGACGGGCGGGCTCGGCGGCCCGCGGACGGGCGTGTTCGTGGGCGCACGCGGGGACCGGGCAGACCCTTCCCGCGCCGCGACGTGCAGGCCCGCGTGGGGCAGACCGAGCGGCGGCGCCCGCCCCACCCGAGAGGGCCCAGCCCGGGGGTCGGGTCGGGTCGGGGTCGGGTCGGGGTCGCGGCCCGAGTCTGCCTCCGGGCTCCTCTTCCTGCTGCCGGAAGCAAAGCCGCAGACAACTCCTGTTCTCGCCTCCTTTTCATGGAAGCGGGCCTGGAACCAGCGGTCGACGCGCCCGTCAGGCCCAGGGGGAGCTCCTGGACTCCCCGGCCCGTCAGGGCGCGCAGATGGGCCCACGCTGCGGCCGGGCTGGACCCGGGCTGGACCCGGCTGGACCCGGCTGGACCCGGCTGGCGGGTCTCGGACCTGACCCCAGACTCGGCCGTGCGCTTGCAGGGTCAGGCCGCGCTTGGACCATCCTTGAATTTGTAGAGACTTTGCCCGCATGATCGTGAGCCTTAACACCGTCCTGAGTCCTGGGTCGGAGCTTGGCGTTGACATCGGTAGGAATGTAGATCATCCGACCATAAAAAGCTAAGTTTGCGTCTCTTGTAGCTGGAAGGAGTATATGAACTGGCCGGATTTTGACTGTGACCTTTTTTGGCTTTGGTGTAGAGAGATTGACATCTTCCTAAGAGACGAAGCGCAGTGGCTCCGAGTGTGGACTCCGGTTTGAGTCCTGGCTCTGCCCCTTATTAACCGTGTCATCTTGGGCAGGTCACCGAACCCCTCTTCAGCTGCGAGACCAAGACAATAATAGTCCGTACTTCGCAGGATTGCTGCAAAGATGAACTAAGTTAATACATTTATGGTGCTTAGAACAGTTCCCGGCGCAGAGCAAGCACCACGTGTGTGTTATTCTAAAGACTACAGTTGTTTTTTTTTTGAATTTTTATTTATTTACGATAGTCACACAGAGAGAGAGAGAGAGAGAGAGAGAGGCAGAGACACAGGCAGAGGGAGAAGCAGGCTCCATGCACCGGGAACCTGACATGAGATTCGATCCCGGGTCTCCAGGATCGCGCCCTGGGCCAAAGACAGGCGCCAAACCGCTGCGCCACCCAGGGATCCCTAAAGACTATAGTTTTTGTTGTTCTTTTTTGTTTGTTTGTTTGTTTGTTTTTGTTTTTGTTTGTTTTTTTGTTTTTAGAGACCTAATAGTAATGTGATAATTTTGTTGTTGTTGCAGTAAAATATAATAGAAAAAGGATGAATTAGATTTTCTAGTTTGAAGCACACAGTAGCAGTTAGTAGCAAGATCACTTATTTTGAATGATTACTATATGATAAATAAGTCTGCGTACTTGATGGTGTTTTACCTTTATGATTTTTGTATTGTTGGTTTTAAATCACAGACCTTTACTTCCAAACAATACAACCAACCAGCAGTCTACAAAGGAAAAAGTGAAAGTCACTCCTTTACCGCTTCCTAATTCCTGTCAGTCCCTAGAGGTTACTACTGTTAACAGTTTGATCTCTTTTCAGACATTTTTCTGGGCGTATATGAACATACGTACACAGAGGGTTTTTAAAAATAGTTATAAGAGCTCAAAATAACTCTACACGTACCGTTTTACAGCTTGCTGTATGCGCTTACCGATATATTGTGAACTTTTTGCCCCCCCATGTCCGTACTTAAGATCTACCTTATTCATCTTGACAGTCACATTTTTCGGTATAAAAATAATGTGATTTTTAAAAGCCAATCCCTTATGTACAGACACTTAGATTGCTTCTGGGATTTGCTTTAAAAAGCCCAGAGAAGAATGTGTTCTTGTTAAGTCCATCACGGACGTGTTCTCCAGTCCTTCAGCTGAAGTTTTGAAGGAGCCAACTGCACGTGGAGTAAAGCTGGATTCGTCGATACGGGCCGTCTGAGCTGTTCAGGCTTTAGTCGGGCTCCGTGGACTAGCGGGTACCTATGTCTGTCGTGGTCCTTGGTGGTGAAAGTTTTAGAAGGCTCTAGAAGGCTGTCCAGCGTCGGTGGCTCTCCTGTGTCTTCGCTCCGACACAGCTCATACTTGCCGTGTGTGTGAATTCTCGGTGGGCTGCCTGCGTCTGGTCCTCAGCGGCTGACCTGAGCTCTGTGGGCCTGTCGACAGGTGGCTTTAGCTTTAGGGTGTGACACGATCGGGGCTGGCCTTTTGATCTGAGCACGGGGTCCAGTCTGCTTCCAACGGTACACGCGTCTGGCTGATCTTGAGAGACCTCGTTTGCCTTGCAGAGTTGGCTCCCCTGGCATCTGGGAAGATGGGGTTGTGCTGGGTGTTTATTTTAGTGATCTGTGAGGACTGAATGCCCTTGATGATACATTATGGCCTGGACGGGTCTTCTAGCCGCTCTTTGACTTAAGAAGGATTTCTTTCATAGAGGCCTACCTGAGAGCTCTTTCCTGCCCCTCAATTAGGGCCCTCTTTTGTTTATAAGGACCTGATCTGCAAACTGAAACTAATTGCCCAGCAAACAGGCACTTTCCTCCCACAGGCTTGGCAAAACATTTGGCTGATTGGTTGGCTGGGTAGGCATTTAGGAAGAGTTGAGGGAGGGGCTGTGATGCCAGAAAACGGTAGTTACCAGAAGGGACTAAGGTGATGACAAATGTTTGATTCTTAAAGCTACGGGCCTTTAGGGCTAGACACCACTACCTCCTAGCGTGGCCCCACATTTTAAGAAATACTTCCAAGAGTTAGCTGAAATCTCTCTCTGCTGTTAACACCGACTGGCCGTGGCTGTGCCCTGTGGGGCCATGCACAAGTCCGCTCCCTCTGTGCCAGGACTGTTCTTCAGGACTTTGGGATGTGACCCCGTGCTCTCCGAGTCTGGAGCACCTAGCTTCAGCTCCCTCAGCTGTTCTTTACGTGACATGGTGTTGGATTTCCCCACTGTCCTGGTCACCCCTCTTCTGGGACTTTTTCAGTCTTCCTGCATCTCTCTCAAAGTGTGGAGCTGAACACAATACTGCAGATGTGTCCTGACTAGCTTGCGGTAGGGAGGGCACTTACCTCGTTCCTTCTGGATGCTGCACTGCTGTTGATGTAGTGGGTTCCTAATCACAGTAGCGTTCTTGGCAGCCACATTATGATGTTGACTCATTGAGTCCATTAAGATAACTAGGCCTTTTTTAAACAAACAAAACAAAACAAAACAAAACATGTACTAGATGAGTGTTTCTTCATTCCGGACTGGGAAATTCTTGTTATTTTCTAAAGTATGAACGGAGACGTTTGCCAGGCGTGTAGATTTATTGTGTGAGATTCAAGCCGTCCTTTTAGATCCCAAGTCTGTCGGTGTACCCCACCCAGTTTATTCACATTCACCTACAGGGTGTTCCTATAGACAGAGTCTAAGGACAAGTTAGAGCAGGTTATTCTTACCTCATTGGGGAGAGTAAATTTATGGATGATAAAATAGTTTGGAAGGGAAAGAGTAATAGTTTAGTTCTCAAGGGTCTCTTCTAGCTCAAAGTTCTGCGATGATTTGGTTTGCATGATTCAGGACCACATTAATGCCCCCAAAGAGCATTAATCACTTATTTATGATCTAAGTTAAGAGAATAGGCTTTGTTTAAGCAAGCCTTAGAATTTAGAGCTGGAAAATTCTGACTAATAGGACATGTACGTAAAATATCATGAATGGATTTCGTTTGAAAGGAACAAACTGGGTGTACAGGGCCCTCCTAACTGTACTGAGTACAGTTTTCTTCATCCTACAGTTCTCTGCTCTAGGTACAGAGCGTTATTTGCTTGTGGTTCTTTAAGAAGATGCCGTTCATTTTAGGCACATAGAAATTGTTCAGGCTCCAATGTAGGTCCACGATCTTTTATCCAAAACCTGTGGGCTGGATGTGTTTCAGAATTTAGATCTTTTTTTTTTTTTTTCCTGGATTTTAGGAAGTTAATATTGTGTGAGCTTAATTAAGTGAAGTCTGGGGCAGCATCCTATGATCTAATACATGAAGATATTTGTAGCAGAAATGCCTGTATATTTACAGTGAGTGGGATAACTAAAGGCTGTAAATAGCCCTGCATTTGTTTGGGTCAGGTTTTGCTGCCAGAGTTGAAAAAATTGGGGGTTTTGGGTAGTTGGCATCAGGTCGGAGGGCTTATGGACCACTGTAACAGTAATTGCAAACACGTACGTCCTTTTGGTCCAGGCAGTGTTCTGAGTGCCTTACTTACATCAATTTATTTAATCCTTACAACAGTTAGGTACAGTTGAGTCAGATACTATTATTATCCTCGTCTTGTAGATAAGGAAACGGGGGCTCACAGAAGCCCAGTTACAGCAGATCGTAGATTCAAACTTAGTCACACTGGCTCCAGAATCTGTATTATTGGCATTTAAGGATATAGTTACAAAGAAGAGAAGAGAAGGAAACTATTTTGCTAAGAATTATTGGTTCTTGGATACTAATCTGAGAAAATTCCTACTGTTCTACTAGCATTTACTCCCTTCACTCCATTGTATCTATTCATTCACCTCTTTGGATTTTGTTTTACAACTGTGGTTTTAAATTGTAGTTCTAGTTCTTCCTTTGATTAGATTTTAATATGGTCTATGATAGAGATGTTTGTCTGTAGTCTTTTTTAGGACCAGGCCCAGGGACTTCTCAAATTTACTGTATCTTATTCTTGGCCTAAGTGCCTAGATTTCTGTAGAAATTCCTTGGTCTGATTTGTTTTTGGAACAGCATAGTTAAGCACCATAATGTTAGTTTCAAATCTTCTGAATTATGACCCCAGGAAGCCTTCTGGCTAATTGAAAATTTACACATTGAAATAATCTGACTAGGTCTTTTTATCTTGTTTTTTTTTTTTTTTTCAAACCCATAAAATTAAAGTGTGCATTACATTTCATCTCAGCGTTTCAAAACATGTATATATTAACTTCCAGACGTCCTGGCACCCTTATAAAAAGAATGGAGGAAGAGTATCACAGTACTGTTTTTACCGATGGGTAAATTATGGGTAGAGAGGTTACTGCTCTAGGGCACTTAATAGATCAGAAGAGAATAGAAATATAAGACTCGTTTAGCTGAAAGACAGTGTTAGATGATATTTTTAGTTATAAATAGCTTTAATTCATGCTTTTTGCCTTGATCTTGATTTGTTGTTTATTTACTGTAGATGTGGTATAAAAATCTTTATTTCTAACGTTGAGATTATGTTACAGGCACGTTTTCTGTGGTCGCTTAGTCTCTTTTAAAGTATACATTTTGGTTTATCTGTTTTTCACTGGAAACAACACCCAGACTACATTAGTAACTTTGAAGGGATATTTTTAAAAATTGTGATGAAAAAGATAATGTTTGGACACATATGTGTTTGGAACACAGCAAAAGATGATCTGAAAAATTATCCTTGTAGATGTTGCTTCTAAGTACATGTGATAAATTTGTGTCAACATAATCCTTGTGGTAATGCTACTGTTTCACAGATAAGTATTACTGTCACAAGAAATCTCTCCCCATTATTTTTACTTCATTAAGGGGAAAAAAAACTCTCCTCTGTTTTCCTTGCTCATTTTTTCACTTTAAATTCCTCTATATGTCCCTCTCATTGTTGTCTTTTATTCTTAGCCCCATCCATTCTTTCATGTTCTTTAAGGAATCAAATTATCCTCTCTATTTAACAATTTACCACTTTGTCCTCCTTCAGTGCCTCCTCAAAGCCCAATTCTTCCAAGAAGTCTTTCTGGAGGAACAAAAGATGTCCTTGAAGATGTCCTGGTAACAGGGTGCACAGGGTTGAACACTTTGCACTCTGAACAAAACCTGTCTGTCTTTCTCTGTGACTTTGACTTTTTTCCCTATGCATTTGTTTTTTAGTCTATTTAATTTAGATCATTAAGCCTATTTGAGAAGAAAGTGTCATAATTTATATAGTATTCAGGACATGATATTAACTCTCTCTTTATGAAAATAAGGAGAGAAAAGTTTTTCTTTTTGCTCTGGGCTGTTTTTTTTTTTTATTGCCTAGATTTTGTTTTTCTTTCTTCAACTGAGGAACACTACAGAAAAAACCGTCATCACAGAAGTTATCTGCTTCAAAAAAAAAATTAAGTACTTTGAATAAGTAGCAAATTTATTTTTCTACTTGTAAATAAAATGTTTTTACTGGGTAGGTGGATTTGGGCTGCATACCAATATGGAAGGTTTAATTTGGTTGAGAAATAAATGTTTGATCATTTGAATGACAGAATTTCCTTTGTAGAAATCTAATTAAGGTTAGTGAACAGACTGATTCCAATAATTAACAAGTGTGCAGTACTTTACAGTTTACAAGGTGTTCTTGGAGTCTCCAAGATTTTGACATCCATATTTAGTTGAGTTCTGGGTAGTACATGAGTGAATAAAGGCTTAACTTCTTTTCCTCTGTTAGTACTTTAATTGGTGAATACTGACCAATCTTTACAGGTATTTGGTGGGTTCACATTTGATATTTTGTATTTCAAACTGTTGTCTTTTAGGTTTATATTGTTAAATATAAATCTTTGACTGATTTTGCCGCCCATAATTAAGGGATGGAAAGACGGTATTTGAGGATGAAGATTTCTTTATATTTTCTTTGCCAGGCACTCTGTGGGTAAAGAGCCTACTAGTCCTTGAAAGTAAGTGTGATGGAGATGACCAGGTGGACTATGGCACTTGATTGGGCGGGCTCATGTAAATTTCCTTTTTTTTCCCCCAGATTGATACATTATTTACTTATTTTCTGGTGTAGAAATCTGTTTGGAATTATCTTAATATACAATTTCAGGTGTATTGCCTCAAATCAGTACGTTAGTTGCAAAGAGATTTGACACTCTCACTTCTCATTTCCAACCTAATATTTTTTTTGTGTATTGTTTTTTTATTGGAGTTCGATTTGACAACATACAGTCTAACACCCAGTGCTCATCCCGTCAAGTGCCCCCTTCCGTGCCCGTCACCCCATCCCCCTGCCCGCCTCCCCTTCCGCAACCCTGTGTTTGTTTCCCAGAGTTAGGAGTCTCTCATGTTCTGTCGTCCTCACTAATTTTTCCCACTCAGTTCCTCTCCTTTCACTATTTCTTATATTCCCCATATGAGTGAGACCATATGTTTGTCCTCCGATTGACTTACTTCACTCAGCATCATACCCTCCAGTCCCATCCACGTTGAAGCAAATCCAACCTAACATTTGACACTTTGGCCGGAATAGTAACTGCTGTTAACTGAGCACATATTATTTATTATATGTCTGCTTACCTATTAGGATTCTTTTCCCCCATACGTCATGTCACTTCACTCTTCAACAATGCAGTTGATATTATTATCCGTGCTTTATGATGGCAAATATAGAGACTCAGAAAGGAAAAGTAGCTTCTTTAGGCACATCAGGCTTATAAAGTCCATGAGGGCAGGGACTTCTATTCATTTTCTTTACAGTTGTGTCCCTAGTGTCCAGCCCAAAACAGATTCTCAATAAATATTTAATGGTTGAATGAGTGAGGAAGAGGGCATGCTTGTTGCTGCACTCTACTTGCAGTATATTCTTGGGGAAAATAACGTAACCTCATGGCCTTTCCCCTTATTTTAGAAGTGAACTCTTCTCCTTTCACGGTTCACTTACAGGACTAGTATGAACCTTACTTAGAGCAAGTATAGAGACTGAGGAGGCCAAGTGGGTCTACTTCTGGGCCCTTCTCCCAACCCTCACCTCTCACCCCTACCCCTACATCATTGCCCTCCCAACCCTCACCTCGCACCCCTACATCATCGCCCACACTTGAATCAGCTCCACTCTCTCTTTTTAAAAACATTTTATTTGAGAGAGCGAGAGAGCAGGAGCAGAGGGGTAAAAGAGTTGGAGAGGCAGACTCCCTGCTGAATCCTGATGTGGGGCTCCATCCCAGGACCGTGGGATCATGGCCTGAGCCAGAGGCAGACACTTAACTGACTGAGCCCCCCAGGTGCCCCAGAATCAGCTCCACTCTCATTTGGTTTAGATACTGGCTTTGTTCTTTCAGTAAAGATTTTTGAAATGGGAATTTTTCTACTCTAAACTCCTGTGATAAAGAAATTAGGGTAATCTCTAAACTATTATGCAGCCTAAATATAATATGTTATTATATTTTGTAGCAATATATATAGGAAAAGAGAAATATACCAAAATGTGAAGTGGCTAAAGCTAACTAATGGGATTATGGGTCATTTAAGTTACCCCTCTGTGTTTTTGTGAATTTTCCAGTTTTCACTTCACAGTAATAAAATAAATGAATAAAATGGAAAAAATGGATAAAAAGTTGTGATAAGCTTGGTAAACTTTTATTTATGTGAGATCAAGTCATGTGATACCAGCAGAGATAGTTTAATTTTTAATTCTTGACATTGACTCAGCAATTGTGATCTGCATCCGAGATATTTGCTTAGTCTCATTGAGTTGTGGTTCTGAAGAAAATAGATTACTGAAGACAATACTCAAGAAAGGAAACTACTCTTGAGGCCTGATAAGTCTTAAACATAGAGTAGAATCGACATATCTAATATCTCTAGGGCAGGTTTAGCTGAGATCTTAGCAGAGGCTGAAAATGGAGCTGGTTCTTTATCCACGTCATTCTGTTTGGGGATGTAAAACATGCACTTAAAATTAATTAAAGAAGTTTAGTGAAATATATCTTGCTTAAATTGTGCAAAATCAGAATTCATAGCATTGTTCACAGCTTTTACCAATAGAAGAACTTTGATTATTTCTTCCTTTAAAGATACAGAGCCCTCAAAAGTTCGGTTTCATTCTGCCCATATGTTTTGCAATTAGATGAGATGAAATTGCTTTTATACTGGTAATATAACAGCTGTTCTATATGATATGCTTGCCAGGGAGACAGCTCAGCTCTGAAAGAAGGGGAAATTCATTCGGCTGGAAAAAGCAATGTATTTCTGTGTGGTCATAGGGAAAATGATAAGGAGTAGGAATATTTTCAACCTGACTATATTAAATATTAAATGATCTTACTTAGTAAATTATAGAGTCTGTAGATAACTCATTTTTGTAACTTTGATTTCAGTCTTAGATGCATCCTAGAAACTGGCATATTACCAGGCATCTTACTATATTTTTATTATTTGTTTAAAAAAATCTAGTGCTTTTACTTGATGTATGTGAGCAAAAAGAAGAGATTATGAGTAGCATTGTTAATTATAGGGAGAACATAATATTTTCTAATTCCTTTTAATTTTGGAAATGATTTTTAAAGGCGTAATCCTTAAAAAATATTCCAGGGAGGGATGCCTGAGGGGTTCAGTGACTGTTCAGCAGACCCGTGAGCGTCTGCCTTCCCCTCAGGGCGTGATCCTGGGGTCCAGGATCGAGTCCCGCATGTCGGGCTCCCCGCGTGGAGCCTGCTTCTCCCTCTGCCTGTGTCTCTGCCTCTCTTGCTCGCTCTCTGTGTGTCTCTCATGAATAGATATTTATCTATTTTTATTTTAATATTTATCTATTTTTTTATTTAAAAAATATTTTAAAAAAATGTTCTGGGGAAAGTTTACATGTTGTCATCTCTGAAGGAAATTGAATGAACTGTTGCTTTTGGGTCCTCTTTAGTCTCATCTATTATTTTTAGGATGTTATGTTCAGTTTGGGAAGTGTTAATGAAAAAAATAAGGAAAAAAGTATTTCAACAAACTTACCCTATTTTATTTGTGGATTGAAGTTTGATTAGAGGAAGGCATTGGATTTTTTCTGCTGTAGGTTTCTCATTTGATTTTATAGTCATTGTAATCCGTCAGTATGTTTTTACTTATTCATTGTGTATGAAATGCATTAGCAATATAGCCCCACCATCCATTGATGTGTGGGTTAATGAGTAGTTATAAAGTGTACCAAAAACACAAAGCAATCTAGCTGTTGGGTGTTATTATGTTGAATTGTTGGTGTATTGCATGCAAACCTATCCTGTTCAACTGGTTTTAGTTTCTAAGTTAGTTTGTTGCTTCAACTTGTCCACAGAAGCAGAGCCGAATGGTTTAGCTAATCAGCAGAAGAGCAGTCGGAACTAAATTCCAGTCTGCCTTTCTATTCACTTTGTAGGCCCCTGAACATATATTTTTTAAATGGCTCTGGGACTTAGTTTCTCTGACTAGAAGATGAAGCCTGTTCCTTACGCTCAGTCTTCCAAGATTTTTTGAGAAGTCTCACGTGCAGATTTCTGTGGGCTTTTCTCAAATGCAGTGGCTTTATAGAATTAGAACTGTTTTCTGGTATTCTTTCCTGATAGCTTTTGACTAAACGCAACAAAGAAGCAGATGCATTTATAATGTGGCTTCTTTATGCAAAGTATAATTTTATACTGTTTTGTAATTATATATTTGTATAATTTATAGACAGTAATGGTATTTTTTTAAAGTTTGGGATGCTTCAGTATTATTTTTCTTCATATACTACCTTGAGAAAATAAAATAATCTTTATCTCATATTAAACTTATAAGTAAGTTGCTCTTTTGTACATGTTTAATATTACTTTTGGCTGAGCTGTATAGAAGGGATTTCCTTAACCTTTTTTTACGATTATAAAAATAATGTGTTCATTTTAGAAAATGCAAAGAAGTGTAAAGACAAAAAATGAACTCAGATAACTATAAAGTTAACATTTTAGTGGAAACTAGAGAATTTTTTTACATCTATATTTACTTTATTCCCTTCTCTCTCATTGAGATAATTCTATATGGATGTATTATTGCTCTGATACTGCTCTTAGTTTTTTTTTTTTTTAATTTATTTATTTATGATAGTCATACAGAGAGAGAGAGAGGCAGAGACACAGGCAGAGGGAGAAGCAGGCTCCATGCACCGAGAGCCCGACGTGGGATTCGATCCTGGGTCTCCAGGATCGCGCCCTGGGTCAAAGGCAGGCGCCAAACCGCTGCGCCACCCAGGGATCCCTCTGATACTGCTCTTAAACATTGTGTGTGTGTGTGTGTGTGTGTGTGTGTGTATACATACATATATATATATATTTATATGACGATTTTATTTATTTGTTTATTTGAGAGAGAGGTGTGAAAGAGAGCATGAGCAGTGGGGAGGGGGAGAAGCAGGCATCCCGCTGAGCAGGGAGCCAGCTGTGAGGCTGGATCCCAGGGCCCAGAGATCTTGACCTGAGCTGAGGGCAGACACTTAGCTGACTGAGCCACACAGGCACCCCTTAAACATAATATATTTCAAGTATTTTTAATGTTTTAAAATGGGAAATCTTTCAAATTGAAGTTGAAAGTAGTAGTATTAGTGATATTACTGTAATTTGAATGATCAAAATCTGGATGCTAAGTAACTGTATTAGATGCTTCCTGATAATTACAGAAAAAAATAACTAAACGATAAAGTTTTTTTTAAATCATTGATTGAGTTTAATATTTAATTACTACATACATTGCTCTGTTTCTCACAAACAAAATCACTTTTTTTTTTTTAATAAAAAACAGACACGTGAGTTGGATTTAGCACTCTTCTGAAGTCAAGTATATGACAGATCAAAATGGGAAATAATTCACCACATTTAAATTATTTGTTATATCACCAAAAGGAATGTGAATCCATTTTGAATGGAGATCTCAGATTCCATATAATGCTTTACTTGAGGCTTGGTACTCCTTGTCAGAACCAAACTAGCGACCGTTTCTCATGTGTCTGTTCTAGCACAAGCACGATTTTTCTTGGGTTCAAGTGGTCCTCAAAAGCCCAAAGCAGTCTGGAACCAAGCCAGGCATTTGATATTTTCAATTCTATGTTGAGGAAAGTCAAAGTGCCCATCTGCCTGGCTCAGATATTGCCAGAAAAGGCCTGGATTCTGTGCTAAAGAACATGCCAAAAAATTGACTCTGGCCTCCAGGAAACTGATATCTACCTCACATAATAATCTCTGTTCTCTGAGTTTTGTGAAGAAAAGGCTATAACTTTTAAATCAAAGAGGTAATGAACTATAGTGTTATTGAGAGAGGATTAAATTAATGCACATAAAAAAACTTGATTTAGTTGTGCTTAATAATCAGCACGTAGTAAACCTTCAGAGTTGGCTATCGTTATTATTAATATTGCTTTATTACATTCACCATGTTTAAAAAACAGCAGAGCGAACTCTGTCAATTCTAGATTAATACACGTCAGCTTCCCTGCCGTGATCTGGGGACTGGCAACACATTGGTAATCAGAAGACTTGCACGTTGTCCCAGATCAACCTTTTCTAACAGGTGATTCTAAGGTACAGGTAGGACCAATATGCTTGATGCAAAAGGCTACCTCCTGTCCTGTCAAGAGTGGCCGAGGCCAAGCCAGAATTACCCTGTGCCGTATTGCCAGATACACAGTAATGGTACTGCTCGGAACTGAGCTGAATGGAAGCTATTTTCAAAAAGCAAATGCAAAGATGGTGACTCTGGGGATTCCCTGAAGCAGCCATTGTCCGGTTCTAGCAGGTATGTAATCTCTGGGTCTTTTGTAGGTATTGAGCTCAGCCACAAATGACCCAGTAAAGTGAAAATAAGACTGGAGCCTATAGAAAGACACGACCACTCAATTTTACATTGGTTGCACATTGACATTTTTGAAAGCATGCCAAACATAACATGCACACACACAGCCCAAGTCACATAATCTCCCTGGGCTTCTATATCGTCATCTGTAACATGAGTATAACAGTGCCAGCCTAATAGGGAGCTTGAGTGTTGACCTAGAATTCAAACCCAGCTCTGTCTGACTTAAAAGTCTGTGTTCTTTTTTTTCTTTTAACTAAACTATGCTGCACTGTCAAAGCAGGTAGCAGTAGCAGAAATGAAATAAAGCATTCAGTGGATACAGAACACTTTTTAGGTTCTGTTTTTGTCACCTTCCCTAGCATCCCCCAGGAAGCCCTTATATTGTCCTTTTCAGCACTCATTCTGAATTGCACAGTGACTCTGGTTTGATTTCAGTAGCTACTGGGAAAATCAAAATTAGATCAAAGAGTGTTTCTCAGAGGTAGATATGGATGGTGGGGTAAGGGTGGGGAGGGGAAATAACCATGGAAATTGGATGAGACTAAACAGGTAGACACCCATGATAAATGTAAAGCAGAACTAACTGTAAGACTGTCAGATCAGCACCAGAAGGCTTAGTGCTGACAGAGAGGCAATGCAGTGCTTATTAGCATTTGGCAAGAAATACCACACACTGCAAAATGGTAGTATTGATGGTTCTTGACTTGACAATAAAGTCTTTCATCTTTAACTTAATATGGACTCTAGGTCAAGATACTGGTGCAAAACAATATGTTGTAAAAAGTACGAGGTAATATTTGATTATGTAAGAGTCAGAAGAATCTCAGAATTGCGAATGTGGTTCATAGTTCACCAATCACCCGAGGGTGCATTCCCCTTCCCCACGTTATAGACTTCCCTCCTTACGCAAAGGAGGATCTGAGAGACACATCAGACAAAGGAGAAGCTGTTATTTCAAGTATAGACCCAGCCCCTTCTGATCCAGTTGCAAGACATATTGACAAATGAGATATATATGCAGACTTTTGGGAAGTTTGTATTTTTTTTTTAAAGATTTTATTTATTCATGAGAGACAGAGAGAGGCAGAGACACAGGGAGAGGGAGAAGGAGGCTTCACGCAGGGAGTCCAATGCGGGACTCGATCTAGGGACCCCGGGATCACCACCTGAGTCGGAGGCAGACGCTCCAGCACTAAGCCACCCAGGTGCCCCGACAGTTTGTATTTATTAGAAAGAAATTGCTTCAGTTTGTATGGCAAGACTCAGTAATGGCAGTGTATCTTACTACATCCTGCGGTGTGCAAGTACAGAGGTCAGGCTGAACTACAGAGCTAGCTGTGGAAGAAATATATCCAGTGCAAAACCCGGTTATATCATATTTCTAGTTAGTTTAATACACTTATACTTCAATATAATTCTCCTATTTAATCACCATAAGTGATCCCAGCCCATAGCTCAAGTTTCTTAATATGACTTGTAACTTCTCCATAATCTTTGTCCTCATTTCCTACCACCCTTCTCCTTATACTTTAAATGCCAGCAGAATCAAATTGCTTATATTTCCTCCCAAATACCATGCTTATCATCGTCATTATTAATAAAGCAATCATCTGTGGAGGTCTTGTTCTGTGTCATATATTAGGAGCTTTAAATGAGTTATCATGGCCTTGTTTCTCAAAAGAACCTAATAAGAAATATGCACTATTATCCCCACTTTACTAAGTAGGAATCAAGGCTTTGAGAGTTTAAACACACTGAGCAAAGTCTCATAGCTAGTAAAATATAGAACCTTGATTCAGATTCTGATCTGTCTAGCCTCAGAGCCTCCTTTCTGAATCAGTAAGCTAACTAACTGGCCTCTTGTTATTTTACTTATACTGTTCCCTCTGCCTGGAATCTCCTTCAGTTTTAATAAAGGCCTTAATTGTAAGGAACACAAGCCAATGCTTGCTGATTTAAACAGAAGTGGAATTTATTAAAAGGATATGGAAGGTTTCACAGAACCTCCAGGGGAACCAAATTCAGGATATGGAACTAAAGATAATGCTCAATCGTGCCCCAGAGAGGTCCACTGAAGATGCCACTGACCCCGTCACTGAGTTAGATGCTGGAGTTTACAGCGTTGACACTGACATGAGGTCTGTAACCATCTCATCTGCTACTAGAGAAAGGGCCTCATGCTCATTCCTTTGAATCTTTAGTTGCTAATTCCAAGTGGAGGGTGGGTATGATTGTTGGAGCTTCAAACACTTGCTCCAGCCCTTATGTAGGTGGGGGTGGGGGGCAGGGAAAACAATAATCTGGCATTATGAACCTTTGTGGTAGGATAGCCAGGCTTCTTTCCCCAGATGGGAACAGATTCTAAAATAGTGGGGAAATTATACAGTGATACTAGGCTGCCAAGAACAGTGACAGATGTCACCTGAGAAATTTATTTGTACTTGAAAAACATCATCCAGGCAGCCTGCTATGCTGTTGTACCTTATACATTTAGTGTTACTATATATATCATAGCTTTTGATTGCTTGCTCTTTAAACATTCTTGTTTTAAGTATTACTTGTTTATGTAAACGACTCTATTGCTTGTCCTCAGGTAGCTTATAGGCTGTCTTGTTGATGTCTGTACTCTCTAGCATCTACTTAGCATAGTGTTCAGCACACAGTAAATAATAAATATCTGAACTCAAGTGTAATCCTCCTGCCCACTACCACCAGAATGTAGTAGGTTCCACAAGGGCAGAGATTTTCGTCTTTGACTCTCTCTCTCTCTCTCTCTTTTTTAACCACTGTGTCCCTAGAACCTAGGCTAAGTCCTAGTATGTGGTAGGTCCTCAGTAAATATTTATGCAATAACTTAACAATCCTAAATAGTAAATTATTTATTTCTGGGAATGACACTGTCAGAAAGGCCTTTGAATGTCGATGGCAGAGTCAAAGCACTCTGGCATAGTTTCCAACTGGACCACTTACAATGTGAGGCCAGAAATGGCCTTGTTCGTCTCTGGTTACCTCTTCCTCCCATTTACAAGCATAACCTGAAGAAGGCAATTTGGAATTCTTTCCCAGACCTACCACAGTAGTCACTAGCCACAAAAAAGGCCTAAAGTATCATACCTGCTTGACATGAAACCTTTTTTTTTTGGTCCCCTTTTGTATAACCAGTTATATCCTGAGATTGCATCTATTCTAGGGAAAAAAAGGGTTGTTGGGCAAACAGTCTTGTATCTTGTATTATAAAGTATAATAACCTAGGGTAGTTAGTATTTCACTTTGAAAAAATGAGGAAATGAAGTCCTGTAATTGTGGAATTATTTGTACAAGGGCAGGTGGAAAAGCAGAAAGGTACTGCAGACCAGTGTTCTGTGGCTTTTAGAGGTTAGCTTTTTGGAAGGAACAAACGGACAACTGAGTCAAGCTGAAAGAGAACTTGTGTTCAAGCTAATAATAATAATAATAATAATAATGATAATAATAATAATAATAATAATTATTATTATTATTAATGGTAACTATCATCTGGAGCCAGACCGCCTAGCTTTGAATCATTCTGTCACTTACTGTGTGACCTTGGACTATGCTTCAATTCCCCCATCTGTAAAATGGGCCTAAGAATAGCACCTACTTCATCAGGTTCTCATAAGGATTAAGTGATAACATATGTGAAATACTTAGAATGCCTGCATAAGTAGGCCTTCTACATGTTAGCTCTTCTTATTATTTTACTTTGAATTCCTATTTACTTTTACTACTTTCAATCTCTTTGATTTTTCACTACCTCTAATCCTTTCAATTCTGAATTAGTAGGATTACCCTGTTTTACAGAGAACCTATGTCTGAAATGAGGTTAAGTTGTTTGCCCAATAGTCACTAGCTGGGAAGTACTGGTTAGTTGGGATTTAAACCCAAATCTGTCTCTCTCTCTCTTTTTTTTTTTCAAGCTCTTTCTATTGGAGCAAAATAACAATCTGAAAGTAGATTGAACTTCATGTGCTCTGTTATATTCTTCCAACCACTCTTTTTAGTTTTAATGCATTTTTCCCCCTGCTGCCTTCACTGTCTTCTGATTTGTAGTTATTGTCTTTCTGTCCATACCATAGATCTGTTTACCACCCTCACTGGTTTTCCTTTTGATTCTGAGGACTTTTAGTAGAAACTGTGCTGTGTACCTGGAAAGACCAAAGCATTTCGTCACGTACTGTGACTGTGTAAACTTCACTTTTACTTTTTTTTGTTAGCCTAGTCGATCAGTTCAGTGGACTGGTTTCCAGAAGAGAATGCGTTAGATATCTCTTATGAGTCAGGTAAGTACTTTTATACATCAGCTAGGGGTAGCATTGAAGGGCAAACAGCAAACATCCAAAAGCTAAGAGCCATTTCAGCCAGTGTAAGAGTTTGTCAGATATAGAAACAATATCAAATAGTGATATTGAGTTGCTACAAAATTTTGCCACCTAGTTAATTACTTTTATGTGAGTTAATCATTGTGTAACTTGTGCGTGAAACTTCCGTTGAGAAATCCCAAATGGACCCCAGACATTCTGGACAAGAAAAGTATGATTGATTACTTAAATTGATTGTTCTAGAGTGTTATTTTGATTAGTATGTGATCTTTCTCGTTAACAACAAGTCTATTAACAGTTTATTGGAAGAATTTCTCTTGCTAAATTTATTTCAGTTGATAATTTTATATGATAGATCGCTCGTTTGGAAATACACTTAAAATCAGTGATGAAGTAGTCTTCAGGGACTAAAGCCACAAGTATCAAGAAGCAATTACTTTCTATTTCCTTATTGGTTAACCTGTCTAACCAATCTGCAATGATACCTTCTTGTTTTCCCTTTTCTCCTTTTTCCTCGTCCTTCTCCCCACCCCCCTTTTTTTTAACCAGAAAAGATTTCAGGTTCTCTTTTCACCTGATTTTTTTAAAGTTTATTTAAGTAATCGCTACACCCAGTGTGGGACTTGAACTTATGACCCTGAGATCAAGAGTTGCATGTTCTTCCTACAGAGTCAGCCAAGCACCTCCACGTAATATATATATATTATATTTGGGATATATATATTTGGTCTCAGTGCCCAAACTGGCCTTCAACTGTATTTTACTAGGACGGTGCATTCATTTGCATTCATTTTTACTTAGGTAATAGGGAATGCTTTTGACAATAAGTTTGCGTTGGGCTTCCCATGTTAACAAAATAAGATTCTTTTATTCATTTATCAGATGGTTGTTAATCACCCGCTGTGCACCTAGTGCTGGGCTAGATAGACAGATACCATGTGGTTTCTGCCTTTGAGAACCTAGTGGAGAATACAGAAGATCAGACTGCAGTGTGACGAGTTCCATCACAGTGGTGGTGTGCACATACTACAGGAGCAAAGAGGGACTCCTCGCTCGGATTTTTGATGGGAGTAGGGGCAGAGGATGTTGTCAGAGCAGCCTTTCTGGAGGAAGTTTTGTCTGAGCTGAAATAGGAATTACAAGGTGGAGGAGGAGGAGGAGGGCTTTCTGGGAAAAGGGAGCAGTGTGTGAAAAAGGTAAGAAAGCACACGTGTGGCCTGTTTAGGGAACTATAGTCCTGAGTGGCTTGATTAGGGGATAGGATATGTGAGGGAGGAAGAGGGACTGGTGAGATTTGAGGCTGGGTGGTTGGCAGCCATTGAATAAAACAAGTGCTTTGTATGTTATGCTCAGACATTTATGCTAAAAGTAACAAAGAAATGTAAGCCCCAAGGTGACACGGTAAGGTCTGTGTTTTGGATCAGCGAGGAAACTGCAATGTATTCCTAAAAGACTAAGTGATCCCCAGCAAAGATAATTAGAGGCCACTGACTATCTCTCTAAATCTTTCCCAGCATTAATTTTGAATTAAAGGGTTTACATGCTAAGGTAATGTAATAATATAAGGGTGACATGAATTAGTTTCTCTATCCTCTCTTATTAAGAAAACATTTTGCATGTTGGTATAACACACTGACTTAGATGACTAAAATTAGAGACTAAAATTAAAGCCAGCAATTGGTGCTGGGCCTCTTAAGGGATCTGGTGTGAGGCTGAACAAACCTGAGTGCCTCCTGTAGGCCAGGCACTGTTCTAGGAGCTGAGGGTGGAATGACTAGGGCATCTACAGTCTGGTGGAGGGACAGACTTGTATGTGAATGCTTATGTACTAGGTTCCCTTACATACCTTTTCACTTGCCATCTGACCTCGTAGCTTTACCGTATGGATGAGGAAACCAAGGGTGAGAGAGGTATTCTTTTTTCCTAACTTCATCAAAAGATAATTGAATATAACATTGTGTGTCTTTGAAGTGTACAGCGTGGTTTGATATACATATGTATCACAAAATGCTTACACAGTGCTGTCACCATACCTAAACAACAACAAACAACAGTTTCCTAATATCAGATATAGTCAGCAAAGTGACTGATTTATGATTGAGGGAAAATCCTTTTTTCTTTTGAAACTAAATCTAGAGACTTGATTGATCATTTTTTGGGGAGAAGTAATGAAAATTGGTAGCCTTTTTTTGTTGTTATTTCTTGATACTACTAAATACTTCATATAACCCAAATGAAGAAGAAAACTAACAATATAAGGACTCCTTGAATTGTTTGGGTAGAATTGGGTACAGATTATTATCTGGTTTTTACATGTCAGTAAACTGACTCAAAGAAATGATTTATCAACGGTCATATAAACTGCAAACACCTTGTGCTGAAATCTGTCATTTGAATCATGCTCATTCCATAAATATTTATTGAGTTCAAGAAACTTGCTATTTATATTTCTTTATAAATGCCTATGACCCACATTATTTTTATAGCAAGGACATTCTTCTCTTTGATTACCCAATTTCTTCTATCTTTTGTTGTCTTAGAACTTTAAAGCCCTTTGCCCCTCCTCTGTCCTACCCTAGTTTTTAGCTGATGGCATGACTTCAGGGTAACAGAGGGGAAATTTTGGTCTCCAGCAGAGGGTCAGTTGCAACTATGAAAACAACTCAGGCAAATGGTCTATTGATAGTAGAACTTTTCATTATAAAAAGTTCCTTTCAAATTCCAGAATATTGGTTGCTTGGTCACTGAAGAGTCTGTCCTACCATTCACTAGCACCCTGGGTGTCTGAGCAGACCTGGTGAGGAATGTACTGCTCATTTTGAATGAGAAGAAAAGGGATAGAGAAGCTGCCTAAAACATTGCCCCACCTAACTCAGACATTCTATAGGTGACATATAGTTGGTACAGAGTATCAGTCTTTTAGGATATACCCTAGCATACAAATGATTTTCATTTTGAGCGGTGCCATCTTTGACTATAGCCCCAATTCTTTTAATGTACATTAAAATGGGCATTGGTGAAAGCTCATTGCTTTCCTGGTCTCTGTGGGTGAGAAGATTTGTTTTAATGTGTCAAATCTGGTGCCAGTTGTTGTCAAATCAACAAAATACGGCAGTGTACCTACCTTCTTTTGTTCCCCTTCTTTAATTTTTAAGCCCTTGGGTCTCATAATTTCCCCCAAAGTTGCATATACTGCCCAGTCCACAATGAGCAGAAGCGATAGTGCTGATGAAAGCTGCCCTCGATATCGGCCAGTTATAGATCTGGAATGTTTTCCCCCTGGGCTTTCCAGTGAGGGAGCCCGGCATGAGCTCCTACTTTGGAAAGTATCTGAGTGGGCAGACTCATTTGCCACATTGCCCTCATTGTCTGTCTTTGTTTATTCAGCTGAAAAGCTGTACTGTCTCTTACACAGCCAGGCATGAATCTCAAGGTCTCAGACGCTGTTAAAATGGGCAGAGAAGCTGGGGAAGGGAAAGAGTGGACACGGTTATCAGGTACTGACATAAGGCGCGGCGAAGGCGCTGTCTTAGGGAAGAGCATGATGTTCGGCGGTTATAAAGTCCACCTCTGAGAACGTTTTTATGGGCCTGTTTTATAGGATCTTTGATTTCCTGTGATTTCTCCTACCTTTTGGGAAAGAGACCTTTGATAATTCATCAGCAAACATGATTTGACTTTGCTACAATAGGAAACTAGGTTTTTAGGACATCCGCGTACCATTGAGCCCAGGTAGTGATAAATTTCCTGTGGTCATAATAACGTGCACATGCTCTTGGCATCTATTTCTCTGGCTGTGTTTATCTCTCAACTGGACTATTTTAGCAGGCTACTAAAAGGTCTCTTTGCCTTCGTTCTTTCCCAGTCCATTCTTTACTGTAGACCAAGTTATGTTTCTAGAACGTACATCTGGGGGCACCTGCTGGCTCAGTCGGTTGAGTGTTGGGGACTCTTGATTTCAACCCAGGTCGTGATCTCAGGGTTATGAGATCGAGCCCTGTGTCGGGCTCTGCACTCAGCAGGGAGTCCACCTGGGATCCTCTGTCTTCCTCTTGCCCCTCCCCTGCTCCTTCCCCACATGCTCTCTCTCAAATAAATAAATAAATCTTAAAAAAAAATAAAATGTAGATCTTACCATGTCATTCTATCTTGTAGAAAATTCTTCCATGACTACTCGAATGCCGCTGGCCTGTCACTGCCACAGCCTCGTGTTCTGTGCCCACGCCACAATGACTTCTTAGTTCTCCGTGGCACTACAGTCTGCCTTAACCTCTTAGGTCATTACATGTGCTTCCCCCTTGAATTTGGCATATTCCTCCCCTCTACTCTTAGCTGGGCTAAACCTCCTCATTGCGTCCCTGTTTAGATTTCTTCCTTCGGAAAGTCTTAATTAGGTGTCTTTCCCTGTGCAAACACACATACCATGTTTTCCCCATGTTGCGTGCGTATTTCCATTTTCCTGCTTATCACACCGTATTACTCCTTTGTTTTTCTCTCTGCTGTAACACTATAAGCTGTGTAAGGTCAGGGGCCATCGCTTTCTCCTACATTGTTGGGTCTCTGGCATCTAGAAATTATATTCCCCATTTCTGGTACCATACTAATTTGTTGAACGAACGAATTAGTCATTATGTGATCTGCCAAGAATCCTCTCTCTAGCAACCTCAGAGAAGCATTAGGGTTCTCTGTTTTCATGTTCTTGGTATTTTTCTTCTCATCTTTTAGTCTCTTCATTCATTTAGTCATTCATTCACTTATTTTTAACAGAGAGTGGTGGTGGGGGGCAAGAGCAGCAGGGGGGCAAGGAGGGGCAGAGGGAGAGAGAGAATCTTAAGCAGGCTTCCCACCCAGTGCAGAGTCTGACACAGGGCTCGATCCCATGACCCTGAGATCATGACCTGAGATGAAATCAAGTGTCGGACATTTAAACCGACTGAGCCACCCAGGCGCCTCACATTCATTTATTCATTCAGTGCTCAACAGAACGTTGCTTTGAACCTTTTAAATCTCCTGGCCTTGCCCAGAAGCATGTGTCAAGAGCATGTAAAAGAAAAACTAATGCATATACTTACCATATGCTTCCTTTGTCCATTCTACCTAAAACTGTTTTTCCCAACACACATACCTGCAGTTCCTCCTCCTTTTCCCTACCCCTGCCATGTTTCCCTTCCCTACATTGAATTTTTCTCCTTACCATTTAACTAGCTTTTAACATACTAGATATTTAACTTGTTTATATGTCTCCCCCTTGCTAAGATATAAGGTCCACGAGGGTCATGAATTTGGTCTGTCTATTTCCTGCTCTATGCCCAGCACCTCATATAATGTTTGGCACATAGTAAGCCGATATATATATTTGCGGAGTGAATGAATAAATTCATGCCCATGGATGTGCATTTTTTTTTCTTTTTTACCTTTTCAATGTACCTGATACAGTCCTGCTTGCAGTGCTGTGCTTTTTGTTTTCTTTGTTTCATTCAGTCTCACTTTGAGGACGTAATTTTGGCTGCCCCAGGCAAAGATTCTGTGTGTCCATTTTATTGCCCTTAGGTAACCATCACTCCACTTACATCTGACCTCTCCATCTCATAACCTGGCATCTGAAGCCCGAGAGCCGTGTGTGTATGTTGGGAAAGGGTGAGGATGCATTCAGGTATAAGTCAGATATAAAACCTGTTCTTCTAGAACCTAGATAGGACAAGTAGATAAATAACCATAGTACAAGGTTGCATAGGATAATATTTACTAATGAGAAATGTTAATTAATGGGGAAAAATTATGTCTCATAAAAAATTGTGAAATAAGTCAAGCTTCCATAAAAGTAGAGAAAGTACTATAGTCAACACCCTCTGTATACCTACCTCCCCGCTTCATAATATCTGAACTTTCTCCTACATTTGCTTTGGGTTTGTTGTTGTTTTTTCATTTTGAAATAAAATACTAGATAGGATTAAAGCTTCAAGTGTTTCTCCTTTATCCCATTTTCTTCCTTCCTACTGAGATGTAACCACTATTCTGAATGTGGTCCTATGCATTTAAGAACGTTTATGCACACATGTGTACACACACACACACACACACACAAATATAGTGTTGTTTCAATGTTTTAAACTTTGTGTAATGGCACCTTATCAGCTTTTTTCACTCAACATTTTTTTGAGATTTATCTTTGTTGGTTCAGGTAACTCTCTAAGTTGCCTATAGTTGCCCACTATATGAATGTACCACACTGTGTTCACTTTTTTTGGTAGTCACTTCAAATAATGTTACAGTGAACATCCTTGCATGTCTCTTCACATATGGGAGAGCTCGTCTGGGGCGGTGCTCCTCAATTAATGGGCGTAGGAATCACCCGAGTACATTGTTAAAAGGTAAATTCTGATTCAGTTGGTCTGAGGTGGCCCTGAGAATCTGCATTTCTCATAAGTTCTCAGGTAATGCAGATTTATGGACACACACTGAGTTCCTAGGTACTGCTAGGTTGTAGCACATCGTTATCTTTCTAGATATTGCCGCATTGTTCTGTGAAGACCTTATATAAGTTTATATTTCCATCAGGACTGTATGAGAGGTTTGGTTGTTCTAGGAGTTGCCTCTTTTAGATGACCGCCTAAATTTAACCTGTAATCATTCTCTCCCTAAAATTAGACAGATTTTTGGGAAGGGAAACATTAAAAAATGAAGCAAAATTACTTCAGTAGGTAGTTAGCTTAATTTCAACATTTCTTAGGAACTGATCTAAATTACATCTATGTTTTTAAACTAAAATATTTTTAATTAAAATATTTTATGAAAATTCACCTCTTTTTATAGGATTTTTAAAAGATTTATTTATTTATTTATTTATGATAGAGGGAGAAAGAGGCAGAGACACGGGCAGAGGGAGAAGCAGGCTCCATGCCGGGAGTCCGACGTCCGACTCCATCCTGGGACTCCAGGATCACGCCCTGAGCCAAAAGCAGGCGCTAAACTGCTAAGCCACCCAGGGATCCCCCACCTGTATCTTTTTAAATGATCACTCGATCCTTGTCAACCCAGATGGGGCCCTGACTCTAGAATGAACCATGCCAGATTGCTGAAAGGGAAGGAGACCTGTGTGTCAGGCCCTGTGCTACATTATTTCATGTAATCTCTGCAGTTGAACATGCTCACAGCTCATGAGCCTGTGTTTGTTGTCTGGTCTGTCTGGCTTCAAAGCTTATATGGGAAATTACTGCTCACTACTCTTAGCTTCAGTTATTTGTACAAAGGGGGTAGACCAGATAATCAGATTCCTAAGTCTCAGCACTTAAAATTTCCTAGCTCCTTTGGTAAAGTAAGAAATGCAAACAAACCTGCTGTATGATGATAGCTTCTACCCCGCCTATTTTCTATTATGATTAAAAAACACATAAAATTCACCACTGTGTAAGTTCAGTAGTGTTGAGTATATTTACATTGTTGTGAAACACATCTCCAGAATTGTTTCATTTTGCAAATTTAAAACTCTATCAATTAAGTAGAATTCTTCCTTAGTCCTTGTCGCTTCCTAATCCCTGGTAAGCACCATTCTGCTCTCTGTTTTTCTGGATTTGACTACTTTAGATGCCTCATATAAATGGAATCATGCAGTGTTTGCCTTTTTTTGTGACTGGTTGATTTTACTTTATGACTTGGAGGTTCATCCATATTGTAGCTCAGGACAGGATACCCTTGCTTCTTAAGGCTGAATAATGTTTCATTGTATATATAGCCTACATTTTGTTTATCCATTCATCCATCAGTGGACCTTTCTGTTGCTTCCACGTGTTGGCTGCTATGAACAATGCTCTGAACAGAGATGCACAAATGTCTCTTCAAGGCTCTGCTTTCAGTTCTTTTGGATGTATACCCAGAACTGGGATCACTGGATCACAGGGTGGTTCCACTTCTATAGGAAACCCTGTACTGTTTCCCACAGTGATCGCACCATTTTATCACCCTGCCAGTGGTGTAGTGATAGCTTATAAAGGTACAGAAGGTGGTGAATGGGATACCTGAAATCAGAAGTGAAGGAGGAAGAATAGGCAAATTCCACTAGAGTGGAGGTAAATTTCACTTAGCCTCTGTTTCTCCTAGATATTTTGACTGTCTCCCAGACTATGACTTTAGGAGTGGAGGGAGTCAGATTATCTCTTTTTTGATTTATTATTAACTGCTGGTCCTTGAGACCTTCTGAGATTGTTACCTTCCATTAGTGCCTTGGCAATGATGAGGGGAAGTTTGAGGATTGTGCTTTGTGTTGTTTGTGAATTTAACATCTTGGTGCTCCCAAATTCTCAGTGAAAAAGGGCGGGGGGCTCCCGAACTATTTTAGCATTGACTTCTGACCATTTCAGTTTTCTTTTGAGCATCCTGTGAGTGTGTGTGTGTAAAGGAGGTGTGATTAGTTTCCTCTAACAGCTTGTACAAGAGCAGGAGTGAGCTGTGGAGTTGGAAAAGGGGTTTCTCCACTCTGATGCCCTTAAGATTTTTGAATTTGAAGTGTTACCCAAATGCTTAGTCATGATGATAAAGCAGAGAACCTCACAGCTTGCAATGGAGAACAATGTTTATACTGTATAAGTGTTTGATAATAGCAAGGGTGGCAGGAGAGTGGGAAGAATTTGTCAACATGTTTTGAGGAGTAAGAGGATTAGATAGGGCGGACACGTTAGATAGCCCACTTCCAGTTCCAACAGGAAAAAGTACTTCTTTGGAACGTCCTTTGGAATAACTCAAGGCTCAGCTATTTCACTTGGCTCTTAACTCCAAATTTATTAAACTTTTAGCACCGCAGACAACTGCAGACAGGTGTATTTTCTGCCTTGCAGTGTCTGTTTATTTAAAAAGCGAACAGATTTAATATCACTGTAGAATAGACAGACAGGTATCTGTATGTTTGTGGAAGCAATCTTGACTAGTGACCCTGCCCACATTTAGAGTCTCCTGTTGGACAGCTGCAGTTGATTATCAGTGAATCTCCCACCTCCAGTGTCCTCCCTTCTGGTCCCTTCTTCACACTGCTGCTTAAGGTAATCTAATCTCAGTCGGACATCTGTGGCCTTCTGACTTTGGGGAAATTCCTTACTTTCTCTCTGCCTCCATTTCCTTATTTTATCCGCTGTGTCACCTGACCTACCTTATAGATAGGTCCTTTGGAAGTTTTAAATGTTTGTGCACGTAAAGTACATAAAACAGTGCCTGGCATGTAATGAATAAATAAGCACTGAATAGTGGAGTGGAGATCATTACTGTTGTCATTGTTGTTGTTATTTTTGTGTTTGTTACTGTTTCTACTTCTGAAGCCCACCTCTGGCCATGTCATTACTCTGCTCAAGAATTTTTCATATTTCCCCTTCGCTTATAGCAAACTTTTTAGGCATATCAGAATCATTTTTGAAGTTTGTAAAAAAAATGCATATTCCTGAGGACCTACCCGCCACCCCCACAGAGATTTCTATTCAATAGGTATAGGAGGGGACCCAGCAACCATTGTTTCACTGTGCTCCCTAGGTGATTCTGAAGCAGGTGGCACTGACTTGGAGAATTGTTCCAGGATAAAGGGCCCAAGTGTGCCTTTCTAATATGTATTTTCTTCTCCTGTTCCTGTCAGTCTTTGTTTCAGTCATGGTGAGTGGTATGTGTCCCTATATGCCCCATGTATTTTCCCAAGCGGTATAGCATAATTTTATAATCAAATACATATTTATTCCTGATAATCCATAAGCCATCCATTTAATAATATGTTTAAAAATTGGCTGGGATGGATGTTAAATTGTAATATGTAAGGCCAAACTTCTTTTATTAGAAATTAGGAACAATTCCTAGGTTAAATCACTGGATACCTTAGGATAGTATTATTCAGTTGACCTTTTCTCTTACTCTCTCTGTGCTCCTTTTCTCCAAACTAATTTTCCAGGTATTACAATGAGCAAATAGTGGTAGCCTTTAAGTTGCTCAGCTGTGCTCTGTAAATAGACACACTAAGGCAAATCTAATCCCAACCTTAGAAGCAATTGGCAGCACTTGAAATTGAAGCTCTTCTCTTTTTCCCATCCTTTCTGTTCTACTACTACAAAATTAAGGCATTAATGACATTATTTAGGGTAATTTGAGTGTATTCAGAGATCTCTGATGGTCACGGTTCTCAATTCTTGCAGTCTGTAGTAACATCTAAGGATTGCTACTTTGCTAAAAAGATTGCTTCTAATAAAAAAATGTAGGGTGGGGAAAGAGAAGGCCCTGTCGTAGGTGTTTTCTTTGCCTTTTCTCCTATAATTCTTAGGATATCCTGATAAGTTAGGTATCATTATCCCAATTTTATAAAAAAATCTTTACAAAGAGGACAATAGATTTAAAATCATAAACAGTGGTCAGAATTTGAACCCAGGTCCCTTGACCTCACCGACTGCTCTCTTTCTATTATAGTCTGGAGTCAGATTTTAAGTTGTACAAATTCATTTTCTGTATTTGCTCTTCCCTCCTTCCCACCTACCCTTAAACTGAAGGATATTGTTGAACATTTTATAAGTAAAAAAGTTCGTATAAATTCAGTTTGATAGAGTTCTTTCAAGCCATATGGGCGGTATTTGGTCAATTCTTGGAGTACATTCCCAATTTGATAATAGCCAGAAATAATAAAATATCCTTCCAAAACGTAAGCAATAACTCTTACTAAATGGCAAAATTGTTTTTTTTAAAAAAGCCTCGAAAAATGCAAACAAATAGAAAAACAGTGGCACAGAAAATTTTTTTTTTGCCTATGTTCAGGTAGCGTAGTCTGTAGTTCAGCATAGTCTGTATCCAGGATATAGAAAGACACTGGAGATACTAATAGTATTTTTTTTTAGCAATGAGATTGCATTTAAATAAAATAAACTGGTCCCAAATATTAAATCATGAGTGTATGTTTTTTGGTTCTGAACAGTATATTAAGACTAAGTGACCAGAAGCAGGTGCAAGGTGTTCTAAGTCTCCCGTTGAGAATTATTTTTGTAGCTCGAGCAGCTGTTTCCCCCCACCCTACTGTTTGGTAGTCATTTGACTTGATGTCACCTGCTTACAAAGAAAACAGACTGAAAACAAAACAAAATAAACAAAAACCACCCAATGGTATTTAGTATTTAGTAGCTGGAATTTCTGTTTCTTTTTCTTGTGTTTCCCCTGTCTCCTTCCTTTTTTCTTAAAGGAAGAAAGCTCTGTGGTGAGGTGGAATGAGGAAGAGCACTTGAGTAAGAGAAACCTGGGTCTGATGCTGTCTCACCACGTACAGTAACTCTGTGGTCCTGAGCAGCGACTTCGAGCCTTTAAGTTCCAGTTTCCTTATTGATAAACACCCCTTGCAGGGCAGTCGTGAAGTGAAGTGTTCACTCAACTAAAATGTGTGACTGATAAAGGCAGAGGCACTGTAGGAAATAGCAAGCGGTAATTACTTTTATTATAATTAATAATAAGGCTGACCTAGGGATTAAGATAAGCAGTTGCGTGAAAAACACTTTGCTCTATTTTACCAACAAACATTTGTAGTTGAGAAAACTGAGAATTATATCTATTGATAGTCAGGTAAGATATGACCTTCAGTGGAAGACCTCCGTGTAATGTAAAATAGAAGTCTTACTCAAAGAATCAAGGTAAAAAATTAGAAATAATGAGAGTTCATCAAAAGAACTGTGTATATATCTCCAAAAAACTAAGTATTTCTAGCTAATACTAATTAGAGGAGATAATGAGAAAAAAATCACACTAACCACTACTGCCTCTACTACCACAAATGATAAAAGGTTTAGGAATAACCTCATCAAGGTATACATGAAACTCCTGTAGATCTATTTTTACATTATGAAATTTTGCTGAGGGATATACAGGAAGACTGAATACGTGGAGAGGCACACCCATGTTCACAGGTAGAAAAATGGAATATTGTAAAGCGACCAGTTCTTGATACACTAATTTGTAGAATAAGTGGAATTAATGGGAAAAATACAACAAGATCTTTTTTGGAGGAAATGTGGCAGTAGAGTTCAGATAGAAACATAACTAACAAGAACTAGAAGAAAATGTAACGAGCAGCAATCCACTAGTGAAACATGTTATAAAGATGCAGTCACTAAAACTTTTTTTTTTTTTTCTTGCTATACTGGTACAGGAATAGACAGATCAAGTTAATTAATCAGAAACAGATTGTGATGTGAAAAAAATGTTAGTATGCCATATAAAAAGGGCCACAGTTTATTTAACAATTCACCAGTTGACATTTAGGTAATTTTTAGTTGTTAGTGATTATGAATAAAACTGTTGTAAACATTCAGTTATACTTACCTGCGAACAGAAGTTCTCATTTTTCTTGGGTAAATGTCTGGGATTAGAAATGCTGGGTCATATGGTAGGTGTAAATTTAAATTCATAAGAAACCACCAGATTGTTTTCTAAGCATTCCTGTTAGTAACTCGTAAGAGTTCTAGTTGCTCAGCACTGTTAACAGCACCAGTTATTTAAAATTTAACAATTCTATTAAGGGTGTAGTAGTGTATCATTATGGTTTCAGTTTGCATTTTCCTAATAAAAGATGTTGAGCATCTTTTCAAGTGTCTATTTGTCATACATACACATTCTTTGGTGAAGTATCTGTTCAGACCTTTCCCTTGTTTTAAAATTGTAGTTTTTTACTGTTAAGTTCGGAGAGTTCTTTGTATATTCTTGACACAAGTCCTTTGGCAGAAATGTGATTTGCAAATATTCTCCTAGTTCATGGCTGTGTTTTCATTCTCTTAGTAGTTTTGTAAAGTGCAAAAGTTTTAAATTGTAATAAAGTCCATTTTATAAATTTTCCTTTTATGGATTTTGCTTTAGGTGTTGTATCTAAAAGTCCTTTGCCCAGTCCAAGGCTGGTCATATTTTCTCCCATGTTTTCTTCTAGAGGTATTTGTAGCTTTACATTTTACATTTGAGGCTATGAACTATTTTGAATTAGGTTTTTTAACAAGGTGTGAGGTTAGGCCAAAATTCAGGTTTTTTGCATGGGGACACACAACTGTTCCAACACCATTTATTGAAAAAAAAAAAATCCTTTTCCCGTGAATTCCTTTTATACCTTGCCAAAAATTAGTTGATAATATTTATGAGGATCTATTCCTGGGCTATTTAGTTCCATTGACCTTTGTGTCTTTTCTTTCAACAACAACACATTGTCTTGATCATTGTAGCTTTAAAGTTAAGTTTTGGAATGAGTTACTGAAAGTCTTCCAACTTTATTCTTCTTCATTCAAGTTTCTTTACTTTTTCTTATTTATCTTAGAGTCAGCCTGTGAATACCTACCACAAGATCCTGATGGGATTCTGACTGGGGTTCACTGAATCTGCAGATTTAGTTGATATGTTGTGTCTATTTATTCAGGTCTTTTTTGTATATTTTTTCTCCAGTGTCTTATAGTTTTTTTATTTTTTATTTTTTTGTCTTATAGTTTTAGCATAAAGATCATGTATATATTATGGTAGCTTTATCTATATTTCATATAGACAGGTGACAAGAACTATCCACATTTTATAGATTGACACCCTGAACCTCAGAGCAGTGAGACTTATTGAAGGTTACAGAGCTGGTAAATGATCAGCAAACTCTGGTTGTAAGATGTCCTGGGCCTTGGGGCGCCCGGGGGGCTCAGTGGTTGAGCATCTCCTTTTGGCTCAGGTTGTGATCCTGGGTCCTGGGATCGAGTCCCGCCTTGGGCTCCCTGCACAGAGCTAGCTTTTCCCTCTGCCTGTGTCTCTGCCTCTCTCTGTGTCTCTCATGAATAAATAAATAAAATCTTAAAAAAAAAAAAAAAGATGTCGTGGGTCTGTCTAGTGTTTTTTTTTTTTTTTCTTCTTCTACTTTTATAGTCAGAAGTTTCTTACAGTGAAAAGACCATGGATTTTGGAGTTCTTCAGTTTGAGCTGCAATCTGTTCTCCTGTACCGGTTAGTTGTATGATTGTTGCAATTCTCTGAGATGTCCGTTTGTCCTTCAAGGCACCTACCTCACAGGACTGTGGTGAAGACTGAGGGGTGTGTACCTGTGACGTTTTCAGTGTGATGTTGGAGATACATGTGGCACATGCTCAATAACCGGTCATATCATCTCGGTTATTATTAGTAGTGAAAGCTGGTTGTTACAGTTTTTCCCAGAACTTGTCATTTTGTCTCATTAATTAGATGAATTGTCTTTGAATTGTGGAAAATTGGCAGCGAGCCAGGGACAAGCAACAAGAACATGGCCCTTAAATGTGAGGCAGAAAAATTTCTACAACACCCATGTCTTTGTTACCCACTTTTTTTTTCATGCATCTACTGTAAAGTAGAAGAAATGTTTGGGGACAGTGAATTGTGACTGGGAGTTTTAATGGATACATTTTTGTTTTAAAAGATAAAGCTTGGGATCCCTGGGTGGCGCAGCGCTTTGGCGCCTGCCTTTGGCCCAGGGCGCGATCCTGGAGACCCGGGATCGAATCCCACGTCGGGCTCCCGGTGCATGGAGCCTGCTTCTCCCTCTGCCTGTGTCTCTGCCTCTCTCTCTCTCTGTATGAGTATCATAAATAAATAATAAAATAAAAAAAATAAAAAAAAATAAAAGATAAAGCTTAACACTTTTCTTTAAAAGCAGTGGCTTTACGGGCGCCTGGGTGGCTCAGTCCGTTAAGCATCTGCCTTCAGCTCAGGTCGTGATCTCAGGGTCCTGGGATCCAGCCCCGCATCCTGCTCAGCGGGGAGTCTGCTTCTCCTTCTCCCTCTGCCTTCTGCTCCTCCTGCTTATGCTTTCTCTCTCTGTGTCAAATAAATAAAATCTTAAAAAAAAAATAAAAGTAGTGGCTTTAAAACTTTCCACATCTCTGTGAAGTCTGCTTTAATGCAAGAAACTCATCAGCTTTCATACTGGGTTTCCCGGTTTTGCAAAGATTTGTGACCCTACCCTGGCATAACATAAATTTGAAATGTAATTTGAGTATCAGTGTTATGCTAGAGTAAGACCTTTTATAAAAATAAAAATTCTGTGTTGACAGTTCCTTTTCTCTAGAATGAAGCCCTTTCCAAGATTCCTTTACTCTAAACCTACAAAGATGGATATGGGCCTAATAAAAAGTACATTTTGAAATAGGTATACCATATACTTAGGAAATCAGGCCTGGAGTCAAGACAGTATTATTATATGTTGTTGTTGCTGTATTCTTTTGATGTATAGGCAGAAGTTTGAATTAAATATTCCTACGGTTGATTCTGACAGTCATTTTTAAAATTTCTTTTCAATTTGAAAATCGAGAGATATTATTTTTGTAGATATTATCTTAGATTTGTGGAAAAGACAGACCAGACACATTCAAAATGGTTACACTTACGTTACTTCCCTGGTGTTTGTTTAAATAGAGTACAGTTTTTAATGATGGATCTCAATGGAACAGAAACAGTTGTGTATGCAAAAGGATGGGAATCCTATATATTTTTATCTTATTTTTTTCTTCTTCTCCTTCATTCTACATAAGAGCAATTACAACCAAGTTGGAGCCAAAAGCAATTACAACTTAAGTTGGAGCCAAAGGAAAAAAGAAAAGATTCTACTTCTTTTAGTTAAATAACATTTCATTTATTTACTTTATTGTTTTTTTAAGAGAGAAAGCACACTCCCATGTTCAGGAACTGGGGAAGGGGGGCAAGGGGAAGGGAAAGAAGGAGAGGGAGGAAGTGAATCTCAAGCAGGCTACACTGTAGCTCCATTGCACGACCCTGAGATCACAACTTGAGCCCAAATTAAGAGTTGGTTGCTTAACCAACTGAGCCACCCAGGTGTCCCCAGTTAAATAGTGTTTTAAACCCTAAAATGTCCCACAACTTTTTGTGCAGTAACCAACTGAAGTATTCATCAATTCTTTCTATTTTAATTGTAACACTAGCTTTGCAAAAGACTTCAGTTATTAGGTGGGTCCCCTGTGACTTTAGTGTCACACAGTCCAGCTAGAGTAATTGCTTGTAGGACACCAAGGCTCTCTTCTTGCAAAATCTAAGGATATGGTTAAAAAAAAAAAAAAAAAAAAGAAAGAAAAGAACATGGTCTAGCAAAACCTCATTGCTTTTTTCTTTTAATATTTTGTTTATTTTAAAATTTATATCCAATACAATTTACTCATATTGTATTCAATTCTATTAATGTTTTAAATTTTGGTTATAAGGTTGAGTACTAAGCCTTGATAGATTTTAAATACATGTCTCCCAGCTTTTGCTTCTTTGACATTGAACAGAAGATGCGTTAACAAATATTATAGTACATACATAGTATGTCTTCTGAATATAGGGAAGAATGAAAAGCTTTGGAATAGCCTAGAGCAGTTTTAAAAAAATATTCTTAATTTTTTTATTCCTTTGAAATCTGAAGATACTGAAAGCAAGAGTGAAATCATTGTTGAAGGAACAAAAAGGAGTCAGAAATTTAGTTTTGCAAAGGTATTTTCACAATTTTGCAAGAGGCTATAAACAGAATTTCAGTCTATATTCCTGAACCAGATTCCTGTGAGTGCTCTGTGTTAGTTATATTTACAAGTATTTTTCCAGTATCTATACATAAATGCAATACTTATTTTGTAATCAGTTTAGTTCAGCAACAGTGCTCTTATCAATTAACAGTCTTTGTTCTATGACATTTGCCTCATGAATTGACAGGGGACATAATTTTTTCATTTTCTTATTTCATTTTCATCTTTCATTTACTGCTTTTATAGTTCTTTTTTATCTGCAAAAGGCTAACACACTATTGTACCAAATTGCTTGAGTTTCCAGACATCATAGTTAATTACAGTACTCAGAAAGGACTTCAAAAAGAGGCAGAGAGACAGAGATCACAGTTAATATTTTTCTAAAAACTACCATCAAAGTAGTTGCAGATACCAAAACACAATAAAAATTCTCTAGAGGATATGATGGATGTTTTACTGAGCAGTGACCTGAGGTGGTTCAAAGCTGAACTTTAGCATGTGCAAGGAGACAGTCTCTTACCAGTACAGGTGTTTGTGCACAGAGAGTCAGGGAGCTTATGGGACTTCTAAGCAAAGTTACTCTATATTTGTTTTTCATTGCTGAAAATGTTCATCTCTTGACCCTTGGTGAGGAATATTTGAAAAAGTTCAATATTTGATTTAAATGCAGTGATTGCTTTGGGTACTTTTACTACAAAATCATCACGTAAGTTCAAGTTCTCAGAGAAAAATCCCGAGTTACTGTCTCTCCTCCGGGCCTCTATATTTCTATTTTCAAACAGTTTGGCACCAGATTTTAGTTTCTTTTTCTTCTTTAGGCATCAACTCCGTGCTGTTCAAAGTATTTCATTGCTCTTCAGAAGCCAAACAAAAAAGAAAAAATATTGCCAAAGACTGCCATCTCTCTGCTAACATTTATGATACTTTTCTCTAATTATTTATCTATAAGGCTTTCCCAAGAGTCACAGGACATTGAGAAAAAACCCACAGCTCCAATGACGGAGAATTTACTTCATATGTACTCTTAGGCAACCAAAGGAGATTTCTGGCATTTCATCCAGACTTGTCCGTGATTAGTTTTTGTGTCCTCTTCGTACTGTTCCAGTCCCATCAACATCCATCCTGGTGACTTACCATCTGTCATGTCACTGACTCCTTTGTGCTGCTTTGTTGTCTGAGAGTCTACCTCATTAAGAAGTCCGCCCTTCGTCTCTTGTTCTTGGCTATGGGTCCTTCCCACTGCTTCTGTCAATCGAAATTCCTTTCTTCTTTCTCATATTGCCCACCTCCTAGTAAACTGCATTGTTTCTGCATTAACTCCTGTCTGGTTCTATATGAATGTCAAGAACCGTGAAGACTCTGAGCTTTTACTCTATTTACAAGCTAACAAGTTATCCTGACACAACGTATTGCAGATTCGTGGTGCTTTACGTTTATTACTGTTTCTCATACTATTCATTTAACTTGGATCATTTCATTTGAGGTCAATCCCTGGGATAGGGCCTCAGATTCTGAGCTCCAAACAGAAGAAATGCACGTGTTCCCTGGCATTTGGTATGCTTTGCTTTAACTTCTTTTCCTTTGGTTAATTTGAGGAAGAATGTTAATGTGATAGATAGTGCATTTTGTCTTCATAAATCAACCCCCTTTCTGGGGCTGTCTCTCTTGCTGAATTTTTTGCCAGGTATTCCACTGCTGTTAGGACGATTCATACAAGGGGCATATAATCAAATAAATGCTCTTTTTTGTCCTCTCTAAAACCACATACTCAACCCTTTTGTGCTCATCATTGTATTCATAGGTACCTATATCGGTAATATGTGGAGCCCAGGATACATAGGATACCTCTCATTTTCTTCCTAGATAACTACAACTTGGATTTTTGAATGTTGGGACACTAATTTTATTTCCTAAATATTGTCAAAAACTGCCATAGTAATAAACCCAATCGTAGGCTTTCTTGTCCACAGGGTACAACAAAGCTGTGTCCTATGAATCTGACATCTGACTTGTGTTTCTGTTATTTTATCTAGCATCTCCTTCTTCCAGCTATTGTATTACGTATCGCAGCACTCTGACCTACCTCTAGCTCAGGTGTTGGGGCTGAGTGTAATAGGTACTGTATTATGCCCTGTTTATAGGCAAGAAAAGGAAGGCACAAGGTTAATTAACTTGTCTAAGTCCATAAAGTTCGTAAATGAGAGAGCTAGATTTAAACCTATAGTTGTCTGCCTCTGTAGTCTGTACTCATAACTGCTTCACTTTACTGCCTCTCCAAATTATTGGCATATAAGAGTTATAGGTAGGAGATGTTCTTTTAGATTCACACCAGGGGTAATGAGAGTTTGTGGAGGAGTAAGTTTCAGCTGATCCCTGAAATAGAGAATAGGTTTGAATATGTGGAGAGTGGAGAGCATTTCAGGGAAGTCACAATGAGCAAAGGTCCAAAGATTAGACTAAAAATATGTTCAGAGGATATTGAAGAGATTAGCTTGGCTCCATAACAGTAATAAATAGCTAGTGAACTTGATTAGTACTGAAGTTTCCCCATTAGAACTTTACTGGAAAAAAAAAAAAAGGTTTTTCCTCAAAATTTTTAGATTATTTTCTTTTTTTAAAAAGATTTTATTTATTTATTCATGAGAGAGAGAGACTGGCAGAGACACAGGCAGAGGGAGAAGCCTGCTCCATGCAGGGAGCCCAACGCGGAACTCGATCCCGGGACTCTGGGATCGTGCCCTGGGCTGAAGGCAGGCGCTAAACCACTGAGCCACCCAGGGATCCCCTGATTATTTTCTTTAAAAAAAAAAATACCCATCTCATTGATTGGGAACACTGATTCAGGTTTCAGATGGAAGTACATTAGCAAGGAAGTAATAGAATAAAATTCTCGGCCTTAGACTTTTTTCTTAACCTATTCACTTTTTTGAGCTGGGTCTGCCCACACTAGCATAGTCGGTTAGTTTAACTTGTGATGAAACTGGTCCGGCAGGAGGAATTGGATGTATGTTGAAATTCTGCCAGATTTGGAAGGAAAATGTTATTTTAAGCGTTCTGGTCATTTTTGGTGGAGTGAAGGTCTTACCATGAAGTTGTCATTGGCAGGTTTGCAGGCCACTAAACGTGGCTTCCTTATTTACAAAAACCACACATACACACACAGATACACACCAGACACTAGAAATAAAGTGAAAACAAGTAACTCTGAAAGAAATGTCACGGTTATGTAGCCTAGTAAAACAAGACAGTTGACTGGGAGGGGAAGCTGATAACCTTTCCTAAGTTTGGGGCTGAAGAAATCTTAAATTCTTCTCTGGGATTTTTAGCTAATTCACCACCCACTCTTGGATTAGGCATAAAGCAAATCACTCACCAGCATATGTATATTCATTCATCTGTCTTACATATTAGAAGAGATGGAGAGAGCAAGGAGAGAAGCCGACCCCAAAGTTTAGGAACTGATGAAGAGTGGGAGGTACGGCGTTAGTGTGGGTGCGACCACGTGGGAATTCTCTGTGGAATCCTTTACTTTGACTGGTGTGGATAAGCTGCTTGTGATGACATTAGGAATTTTCATTTCCTTTTCCAGACTAGAGGAGCAGAAGCCTTTATAACGTTCTCTTAAGACCCTGGATTTGCAGTTATTCAGTAACTTTTAAAAAATCATCAAAAATGACATTAAAGATAATTTTTTCCAAGCTAAATAGTAATCAATGTAACGCCATTTCATATAGTTCCTTACCTACTCAGAAGTGTCATTTGTACCATTGATTTTTTTTGGGGGGGGGGAGGGGGAGCTTATTAAACCTAGGTTTGTAGCTGTTTTGGAATTAGGGCTATTCCTAAACTGTGTACAAGATTTTATTTTATCTGCAGTTGACTTTGCTCATTTTTGACATGCTCACAAAATCCTGTGTTGATACTATGTCCAACCATGTTGAAAATACCTTCTTGATAAAATGAGTGTACACAATAGCAAAAACCAAATTTGAGTTGACCTTTAAATATATCTACATTTAAAGGCTAAAGCCAAGGACTTTAAAATATTTTCATCCAAAGAACTCTTTGAAATGTAGCTAAAGGAAAGTTTATTTTCTAGATCTTGTAACCTAGGGGATAGATTCAAACCGTGCTTGGTTTTAGCCCACCGATCAGGATGACTGTGTAAACTTTCTCATCTAGGATTTATTGTTCATCCTTTCCTTACCTTAAAGTTTCAAGTCTCCGTGAATTCCTTCCTGGGAAGAGCATATTAGCTTCTGATTCCAGCTGTAGCACAATTTTGTCTGACTAGTGTGAGTTACCACAGTAAACCATTGGAGCCTGAGGCTTTTGCTGCTCTACAGTGGGACTATTTATTATTTAACACGTTGCCATTTCCAACCTCTGCTCTCCCTGCCGTGTAGGTAAGCACAGGCCCTGCCTTTAGAGGTTTCCAGTCCTGAAAAACTGAATAGTATAAAGGACTTCCCCCACCCCATATTGGAGTGTAGGGTAGGGCGAGAATATAAAGAGTACTGGTAAGGGCATTGAGAATGTTAGCTTTATATTTATGAATGATGTATATAGTTCTACATACTTTATACGTTTCCCATCTTAAATAAAATAAACGGGACAGAAAGTGAATTTGAACCAGAATTAATTTTATCCATCCTTACAAAATTGTCATCAACACTTATTAGGAAAAATACAATAGGGTTCATTTTATTAAGAAAACATTAAATCTTGGTTAATAATGTCTCTTTCCTTCTTGCCTTCCTAGAATATGCATGTAACTGCTCTGTGGTGGGAAGCCTGGATGTGAATCGCTGCAACCAGACCACAGGGCAATGTGAGTGTCAGCCGCATTATCAAGGGCTTCGCTGTGACAGCTGCAGGGAGGGCTTTTACCTGAATCTCACTTCTGGGCTCTGTCTGCCATGTGACTGTAATCCATACGGAGCCCTCAGCACGATCTGCAGCAGGTAAGCAGCAGAGGGCGGAGCGGATGTTATTTTATCAAGGAAAAAAAAAAAGACTCTTGTTCTCAAGGACCAGAGTGGTTTAAATAAATAAATGGGAAAAGGGGCATAGATTTATAAAATATTTCATATACTTTTATTTTTCTCCTTTTGTATATTATATTTAATGTCAAAATGAAAAAGCCTCTAATTTACTGATTTAGTTCTATAAAAGCTCCTGGGTCACCATTTTTGTTTTGTGATAATTTCTCTAATTTCATGGAAAAAAATTATTGAGAAAGCAGTCTCCTTTCTGGAAGTGATAACTTCTGGCATTTCCAGTGGAAATGTTCTTGTTATGTTTATTCACATGCCATTGGAGTTTCGGGAAACTTACCCTTTGCTTTATTTTTTCTCTTATCCAAATGCCGGAACTGTTTCTTTGCATATCTCAGGCTTAAAGTCAGTAATATCCTAATTTCTCTAACTAGTGGGGAAAAGACTGGTTTGATTAAATAGGAATTGTCTGGAAACTATCTTTAAATTAGTATGTTATTTGGAGGCGATTTAATATAGCCAAACAGTGTCCCACCATCTGAGGATTTCCCTTCTACTACATTGAAAGTAATTATTCTTTAACCTCGTATGAGGCAGCTAGCTCTTTATGGACCCCAATCAAAAAGCTGAAGAGACAGTGCTATGTAATGAACACAAGCTTTACAATCAGTCTAGCCTGGATGTAGATCCAAGATCTGCTGCCACTTAGGAACTTTGTGCTTTCAGCAAGTTACTTCATTTCCCTGAGTCTCAGTTTCTCCTCTGGGTTGTTGTGAAGGTGAAATGAATAGATGCATGTAAAATGCCTAGCACACATCACGTAATACATTCTGGTTTCTTTTAATTTCAAAGGAACACTATTAGCTTAAATGAAGGATTATTTTTTTTTAATTTTAAATTTTTTTATTTATTTATGATAGTCACAGAGAGAGAGAGAGAGAGAGAGAGAGAGGCAGAGACATAGGCAGAGGGAGAAGCAGGCTTCATGCACTGGGAGCCCGACGTGGGATTCGATCCCGGGTCTCCAGGATCCCGCCCTGGGCCAAAGGCAGGCGCTAAACCGCTGTGCCACCCACGGTTCCCTATTTTTAAAGAACTTTTAGCTCCTTGGCAGAAAAATTTCTTCATACTCAGCAGTAGTTACCTTGGATGCTTTATAAATCATACTGTACTCATGATACGCAGTATTGTATGATATTGTACCTCTATTAAAAATATGGATGTGAACTTGATTAATAAGTTTATGATTTCAGATGCAACAATAATGCTTATGATGGTTGGTATTTCAAAATAGCTCTGTGTTGTTATCTTTCCAACTCTTTTTACGTGGGTTTTTAAATCACAGGGATACTTAGTGGCCGAGGAAGAATTCCTAATTAGAATTCCAAGCCCAGTGTCCTTATCATCATGCCGTAGAGCTTCTATAATGAGAAAACTGATAATCATTCTGTTATTTGAGGCTGAGAATATAGTAGTTACTTATCATTGCTCCCTTTGCTCCCCTGCTCCCCTAAAAACATGCTTGCACAAGACATCCTGAGAAGGCTCGACTTTCTTACCATTTTCAAAGATGAGATTTGGAGAAGTTTGTTCATTCTAATATCTAATGGCATGACTACTGCTTTAGAATAAGATTCTGCAGACACATTTTTTTCTTGAGCTCTTTGGGGAGATAAAACAGTGTTTACTTCTGGGCCAAACTGCTTTATTAGAGGAGAAAGAAATAAGGGGAGCACTGAGAGAGAGTTTTAAAAGCTGGAGAAAAGGGAAAAACATTAATTATAAAATTCATGTAATACCTTACTGTTTCCAATGATCTTTTATAAATTATTTCTTTTTTTAAAGATTTATTTATTTAAGAGAGAAAGGGAGAGCATGCATTTGAGTGGGGGGAAGAGCAGAGGGAGAACATCTTCGAGCAGACTCCCTGCTGAGCGCTGAGCTCAAGGGGGGGGGCTCCATCCCATGACCCATGAGATCTTGACCTGAGCTGAAACCAAGAGTCAGACACTTAAGCGACTGAGCCACCCAGGCACCCCTATAAATTATTTCTGATTCCCGTCCCCCCCCCCCGCCCCCCGACAGTTAATGTCGTTAAGTGACACAGGCTTAAACACTGTTCTGAAAATAGGTCGCAACTAGAGAGTAGTGGAAAATGCATTGGACTAGTAACTCAAAGATCCAGGGCAGGGGTCTGTAAACTACAGCCCTGAACCAAATCTAACCCACTGCCTGTTTTTGTAAATAAGGTATCCTTGGAACTCAGGTGCACTCATCTATATTACATATTACCTATGACTGCTTTTGTGCTATAGTAACAGAGTTGATTAGTTGCAACAGAGACCCTATGGCCTGCAAACCTAAAATACTGTCTGGCTCTTTAAGAAAAAGTTTGCCAGCTCCTGGTTTGGGGTTCCAGTCCTGGTAGATCTTGCAGGGTAACCATGTAGCTTTGGGAAAGTCACTTTACTTTTTTTAAGCACTTCTTTTAATTTGTGAAGTGGCAGTAATAATCCATATCCTGTTTCTCCCCTGTATAGAGTTGTTTTGTCTTAATGATCAAACAAGAAAATGCATGTGTAAATTTTTACGATCTATACTTTCTAGATAAACAATAAAAATAATTCTAGAAACCGTTTTTTGAGCATGTACTATATGCTAGTCACTGTGTTATCTGCTTTATATGCATTATCTCATGTAAGTCTTAAAAAAACTCCCTTGAGGAGAGCCCTGTTATTTTCCTACTTTGAACATGAGAATTTTGATGTTTCGAGGGAATAGTAAACCTGCATAACTTTACACACTAAAGCTACCATCAACCCAGTTGAACAAATGTAATAAGCCAGTGCTTACTCTGTGAAGCAGAATGACTTCACAATTGCACAGTTGTTTTTCTTAGTAGAAAGCCTCTTAGTATTTAACCCAAATACCCTAGGATGTTCTTATCTCTCAGTTCAATGTGTTTTGGCCAATGGTTATATAAGAAAAATTTGTATTTATATTCCGGAAACTCAGTAATACCATATACAGCATTTTAAAGTAACATGTGGGAAGTCTTGTGTTAAATTCCAGTTGTAATGAGTGTAATGTCACAATCACATGTAAACAGTTTGTAAAGTGCACCACATGTCAACAAAGAGGATGTGCAGCATGTTACTGCATATTAGGCAACTGGTAACAAGCATGGGAATTGCTGTTGATCAGGAAGTGATTTTGTAAGCATTTTACATCCTTACAGGGGAGCTTGCTACTTATTTATAGGTGCTTTACTGTGTTTTAGTTACACTTTAAGAAGTTGGTTAGTAGTTTTGGGTTGATATGTAATGAATTAAAATTTACAATTACAATTTATAATAATTTTCACTTGAAATATTGGAAAATAGGTTCTTTTTTGGCATTTCTTGTAGAATATATGATTTTCAGTAATGGATGATTGATGTTAAGCAGGAGGTGGAAGATACCTGTGTTATTATTACTTAATCTGTATGGACTGTTTTCTCTGTGTACCCGATGGGTTGGTTCTATTGTCCTTAGTAGGTCTTTTTTTTGGGGGGGGGATGAGTAACGTAATTTTAGAATACCTGCATACAGTCAAAGTATGTTGATTTCTCACATCTTTACCATCATCTTCCAACTGACATCTGAAAGGACCTTTTTCCCCTCATGCCTGTTTCCTCTCTCTCACTCCTCTTATTTCTGGACCTGGAGTCGGAATAGATGACCTTCCTTGCTCCTCGTTGCCACTTCCAGAGTGCTCTCCTTTCTCCCTTTCTAAACACGCTGCCTCCGAAGCTCATAGCAACAGAGCATGCTGTTCACCCTCTGTGTTGCTGTCCCCCTACGGGGTACTACCCCTAACGTCTCGCACGTGGCTCACTGTTGTCTTTCTGCCGCCACATCTGTCAAAATCCTGGTTGATTGAGGTATCTGTAGATGATCTCAACAATGTTTGGCCTTTCCATTTTTTCACCTCTCTTCCAATTAGCATTCCTCCTTGCTTCCACGAAACTTTGTTTTACTTGCCCTATTTCTTGACTGCCTATGGCCTTAAAGATAGGTATGTTAATTTTTTGAGGTAAGTCCATTATCCTTTCCTAAGAGTTACTGCAGAGTAATACTTAACTTAAAAAATTTTAACAATGTTTTTCAGAATGTCAGGCAAGTTTTCAGAACAAACAGCACATCATTGAAGTCCTTTAAAAACCTGTACTCAAAGGAAGTCTTTAAAAGGAAAGCTCAGGAGCTCTAAACCTAGCTGTAAACATTGCATTTCTTGCTACCAGAAAGGAAGTTAAATTGACATAAGCCCAGAAGAACAGAAATGGGAAGTTGCAGGACTATGTACTTTGGCAAGAACATGTGGGTAAAATATGAGGAAACACCTCTGTGTTCTGCTCTGCTATAAATTATATATGAGTTAAGAAAAAAGGAAATTGTAGGCAAGTAGTGTATGTGCAGTAGAAAGGAAGTAGAATCTGAAATTAGTGACTTTGATTCTATTCTTGGTTTAGGCATTCACTAACTACATGCCCTTCATTGAGATATCTGACCTCAAAAAAAAAAAAAAGATATCTGACTTCTCTGAGCCTCAGTGTTTTCATCTGTAAAATAATATATGCAACATGAAGGATTTTTGTGAGACTTATTTTGTGTCTGTGTGTCCACTTACATTGTGCCTGGCACATAGATTCACCTCAAAACTCCTTAGAGGTTGAATCTTTTTTTTTTTTTTTTTAAATGTGAAGACTAGAATTGGTGACTCACCAAAGAGGAGGATCAAGTCCACCTGTCTTGTGCATGAGGAGGGATTGGGTATTTGTTTTTGTTGGTAGACTAAAGAAGAAATTGTTCGTTTTAACAGGAAAAAAAAAGTTTATTTTCTTCCATTTTCACATATTAAACCTCTTAAAATTGGACAATCTACATATGTATATCTATACATACATATGTCTCTCTCTCTATATATATATATACTTTTTTTTTTTTTTTTTTAAGAGAGAGAGCATGAGTGGGGAAGGACAGAGGGAGAGGAAGAGAAAGAATCTTAAATAGGCTCCATGTCAAGCTTGGAGCCCAAATGAGGGCTCGATCTTACAACCTGAAATCGTGACTTGAGCTGAAATCAGAGTTGATCGCTTAACCAACTGAGCCACCCAGATGCCCCAATGATGTATATTTTTTAATAATAATAATAATGATAGTTAAAGTTAATCAAATACACACTGGGCACTATCCTAAGCCCTTTCTTTGCATGTAGCACTTGATTTAATCCCTACATCAGCCATATCAGGTAGGCACTATTATAATAATTCTCATTTGCACAAGAAAAAAATTGGAAGTTAGGCAAATTGCCTAACTTACGATGTAATGACCAGTAAGTAAAAGCATTGGGATTGAAACATTTGCAACTTGGATCTAGAGTTTGGGATATATTAGATTATAGAATTGGTGACTCACAAAGAGGAGCAAAAATTTTGGAGTAAAACAATATTGCTTTTGCTCTTATCTAGAAACCTATAATCTACACTGGACTAAAGGGCATAAAACTATTAGAAGCCAATACAAAACAGTTTTTTTTTTTTCAAAACAGTTTTTAAATATATGCTTAGGGATGCCTGGTGGCTCAGTGGTTGGGCATCTGCCTTCGGCTCCGGGCATGACCCCGGGGTCCTGGAATCGAGTCCCACACCGGGCTCCCTGCATGGAACCTGCTTCTCCCTCTGCCTGTTACCCTTCCTCTTTCTCTCTCTCTCTCTCTCTCTATCTCTGTCTCTCATGAATAAGTAAAGTCTTTTAAAAAAACTTCTTTAGGGATCCCTGGGTGGCGCAGCGGTTTGGCGCCTGCCTTTGGCCCAGGGCGCGATCCTGGAGACCCGGGATCGAGTCCCACATCGGGCTCCCGGTGCATGGAGCCTGCTTCTCCCTCTGCCTGTGTCTCTGCCTCTCTCTCTCTGTCTTTGACTATCATAAATAAATAAAAATTAAAAAAAAATTAAAAAAACAACTTCTTTAAAAAATAAATATATGCTAAATTTCTAAGTAGAATAGTTTAGAGTGGGAAAATAATAAACTGAAGTAATAAGGAAAAAGGCTTTTCAGAGGAGGTGGGAACTGAGATGAGCCTTCTCAGTTATGATTTGGGAAGGGCTGAGAAGAAGACCTTATCGGAAGGAAGAAAAACATGCAAATTCAAGTGCATTTCCTAAGATTATACAAGGAGGTAAGAAATCTGATCTAACAGCTCTTCAAATTCTTTTTCTGTTTCCACTTCCCTGTTCTCTTCTTAGGTATAAATAGAAGTAGAAAAGTGGACTCAATTCTATCCTATTTCTCTTGGACATCTAATGGCCATGGAACAAACATCTGGCTTTTAAAAAATTCATCTCCCTATTCTTTATGCTCCTATATTTTCAGTGGGAGTTGCCCTAGTGAGGGTAGAACTTGGCTACGGGAGCCAGATGTGGGTTGAGCAATGTCTTTATGTGCAAACACAGAGTCCTTTATGTACTGACAGATGGCCACCCCCTCACAGCACCACTGGTGTTCCAACCTGTTTAATTGGGAAAGAATTGGTCTATAATGTTTTAACTTTTCATTTTTTGCTTTTGCAATGCATTTTTAATGTTTTCCTGATTTATGTTTGGACATATGTTTAATAAGTGGGTGGAGAAATCAGATAACATTTTATCTCAGAAATCAGCTTGCTTAGTGAGAGCCTGAAGCTCTTACTACAGCCCTTAAAATATTGTCAGGACTGGTTTTATATTTATATATACTGATTTGAGTTTTTTTAATGCATTCATAGTACGTTAGTATGCAAGGTGCATCACTTTAGACTCTATAAGATAACAAACAAGTTCTATAGTGGTGTAATGTCCTTTTACATAAAATCTGTGGTTGCTGCTGTACAGTGAGTGTATGTTGAAATATTTATTATTTTGCATTTTAATTATGGGAATATGCCCCAGGACAGAGGGCAGAATTTTACTCATGAAGTCAAATTATAATGAAATAAATGTCAAATAGAAAGATGGCAATCCTCTGAGGCTCACGTTCACATGGGGCTCAGAAAATCATCACTTGTGTCATAATTGGGAGTAACAGCTGCTTGTGTAAACTCTTCTTTATTACTCTGCATATAATTCCGGGAGATCAAGAAAAAGTTATTTGATTACGAGAAATAATTAACAGTTGAGAAAAGCTGTGTCATTTTTATTCACTCATCTCATTTAATAAAGGCATTGCATCTGCCAGCTATGTGTCCGAAGACATTATCAGTGGAGACTAGAAATGTAAACAAAATATGAGTATTCACAAAGTGCACAGGAGATTCAGGGAAGTCTTAAGAGCCAAAGTTGCATCTAAATTGAGACCAGAAAGATGAGTAGAAATTCATATGAAAGAACAAGCCATCTTCAGTAGAATGCAAGTGCCTCATTATTTCTCAGAGGCAAGAACGCCTGTTAGTGATGGAGAGGAAGGGTTGAAGGAGAGTGGGCAATGATAAGAGATGAGACTTTTGTCTGTTTACTGTTGTATCTCTAACACCTAAAACAGTGCCTGGCACAAAATAGATTCAGTAAATCCTTGATGAATGAATAGAATGAATGAATGAAGAATAAACAGAGCCCGACTATAATGGGCCTAATTTTGTCCATTGAAGGGATGCAAATTTTATCCATTAGAGAATACAGAATAAGGAGTGATATTCGATTTTCTTTTAAGAAAAATCACTCTGTCAGATGTCTGGTAGATGGAGAGAGTGTGCTCAGGGAAGATCAGTGGTGAGAAGGCTTATTGCAACAATCCATTCAAGACAAGTTAAAGGCCTGACCTGAGACACTGGCATGGGCATTGGCAATGGTGCAAAAGAAGAGGGAACCGATATAAGAGGTTTTTGTAGAATAAAATGTACGGGGCTAAGTGGTTGTTTGTATGTATGAAGTAAGGGGGAGAGACAGAGATGACTCCTGTGTTTCTTTCGGGCTTGGGCACATGAGTAAGGAGATAGTCCATTAACTAGTAAAAGAATACAGGTAAATAAGCAAGTTGGAGGGAGATGATGTTAGGTTTCAAACATGTTCATTTTGAAGTGATTGTGAAATATTCAAATAGAAATGTCTGATAGATAGTTGCATACACATTGTGTGCCAAACTCAAGAAATCTTCTAGCATATTCTTATGCTATTTCTTAGGAAAATAAAACAAAGCCTTATAGCTTTGGCTTTATTTAAAAATAATTTTATTCTATGCCCCAGTTATCATTCTTGCATTTGTAGTCTCTAGTTTAAATTATTATTTTTTATTTACTTCTATAGTTTTTCTGTGAGGGTAGAATTTTAAAAGGTAGCCAGCCATCTTAGTCAAAATCAAGTAATTGATCTCAGCCTTTATCCTAGTGTGATTACTTTGTTTCAGTAAATGTTCGTACAGTACCGATGGTTTGTGTTAGAAGATACTTTAAACACATTACACCAAGTATCATGTTAAGTTCATGTAAAATAAATTAGACTACAATTTGAACATTAATAAATGGCCAGACAAGGACTTATTCAGAAAAAGGCACCAAGTGCATTAAGTATAAATAATGTATGTTTAGATGGCTACAGTTTAGATGGCTCTGTGTTTTTCAGTACACTTCAATCTTAAATCCTCCATTCAATACAGGACATGCTCTGTCCTCCTGGTCTTCTAATTATTAACTAGATAACAGCTGTAGTCAAATGAATGAAAAAAAAACCCCACATCTTTCTTCTAGTTATTGGTGACCTTTGAGAACATTAACATGTCACAGTGAATTGATATAGTTGCTGTTGATCAAACATGGTCCTTTCCCTAAGCCGTGTTGCAGGTTCTTCTGCTTGTTTATTTTATTAAGCCACTTTTATGCCAGTTTGGGGTTTTTAAAGAAATATTTTAAAGTTAAATTTTGGTTAATGATGATATTAAAAGGTCATTTATTTTGCTTCTGCTGAGAGACTCCTCTGAATATGTAGTTGTATATATCCCAATAATACAAATAATCATGTTCATATAAATTGTGGTATTTGGTATCAAGGTATTTATTTAGTTAACAAACTATGTGCAGGATATTTGAATAGACCATGTGGGGAATAGAAGATTAATAAGACAATGGGTCTTATCCCAAAGGAGCATCTGGTCTGGTAAGGACACTAAAAAAATGTATATAAATATTTATAATGTGAAGTACAAATTGGCTGACATCATAAACTATAAAGATAAAATGTTAAGGGGATGAAGAATCTGGGAGATCTCATTGAAGTGATTTCATGAAGAAATAGGTTTTGACCTCAGTTTCGAAGATAGGAAAGGATTAGGCTTACAGAAGTGAACAAGGTGGGAAAGGATGTTATAGAACAGGAAAGAGCAAGATTAATGTCCCAGAGATGTGCTTACACAGGATGTAAGGTGGAAGGGAGGTGGGGGCAGAGGAGATAAATCTGGCAAGTCCTGTTGGGGTCAGGTCACAGAGGGCCTCCAGGGCCAGACAAATGATTTGGCTTTTATTCATGAAGCAGCCTTTAAGCAGAAGTAATACCGGCACTGTGTCCTAGCAGTAGTAGAGTGGATGGATATAAGTAGGGGGGGATTAGAGGCAGAATGATAACCGGTGAGGGCCAAATTTAGGGTAATAATTAGGGACAACAGAGAGAATAATGAGAGTGGACGATAGTGAAAATGGTCATATGCCCCGTGATAGCAGGGTTTCTGTGCATAATTCTCTACCAAGCTCTGACTTTTGCACAACTACATACACACAGATCTAAACGTGGTTTGTATTTCTCTGTTGAATTTAAGGACTCGCTCAGTCCCAGGGTTGCTTCTCAGGCCCACACTCAATGCCTGTGTTCCCCTTCTCCCTTTGTTGCAGGCCGCGGAGACCGAATCTGCTTCCCTACATGCTTCAGTGGTTGCTGCCACCCGCTGCATTGCATGGAATTTAGATTCCCCGCTGAGCCTTGCTGCTGAGTGTCAAGCAGGGTCCCCACATGCATGTTCTTTCTGTGTTGCCAAAAATAAATCCAAGGGCCCTTTACCTTTTGAGACTTTAAAAAACTATTAATCTTTGTAGAGAGGCCTGTGGGGGTAGCGAATATAATAGATATGGGGGAAGTTGAATGGTTATATAAATGACAGACTTTTCCACAAACAAGGTTCAGATATAGGCGTAAACCTCTTTTATTTTTCCAGTTACTTACCCTGGCACTCATGCCTCAATAGCAACCTGTTTCCCTTTGAGGCAACCCATTCTCCAACAATTAATTACTCATTTTCCAGTGACTCTAGGAGTTAGTCCTCTGATGCTGAGTGTCAAGGGAACATGATTCTGAACAGTTCACTGCCGTTACTGTCCCTCACTCCTGTAGGGCATGGCCAGGTTGAACAGCCTGACTGATGAGGCTTGCTCACTACCATAGTGATGCTTTCACTGGTCCAGATCCTTGAAGAGGCAGCAGTGATTCTTTGAGGGAGGATGAACCCACTCCTCAGTGCCAAGTTCTTTCAAGGATGCTCTTAATTAGGGTTCCAGAGTTCTAGGTCTTAACAATCAGCTCCTTCGGTTTATACATGCAGCTGTGTCCTAGTGTGCAAGCCGGCTCCAAGAGTTCCAGTTGAGGACATTTTGTAGAATGTTTTACTTAACCCCAAATCCCCCTCTTTCCCTGATAAAAAAAAAGCTGTTGCTAGGGGTGCCTGAGTGGCTCAGTCTGCTTAAGCATCTGCCTTTGGCTCAGGGCATGATCTCTTGTCCTGCATTGGGCTCCCTGCTCAGTGGGGAGCCTACTTCCCCTCTCCTCTGCTGCTCCCCTTGCTCATGCCCTCTCTCTCAAATAAATAAATAAATACAAATCTTTTAAAAAGTTCTTGCTAAGCCTTTCTCTTAGGACAGTGGGGCCTATTCACTCTGTACTTAACACAACTAAGAGAAGCCTAAACAAGAGATTCTTCGCCCAGCCGGGAGAATCTGCTTCAAGATTATTTTCTACCCGTCCAAAGGGCAAAGCAATTGGAAACTTCTCTTGCCGAAGAAGAAAGAAACCACAATTTAATCTCCAGTTAAGCATCTCTTGGATAGGAGATTTCACTACACATAAGAAGTGTAAAAATCTTGTAAACACATCGTGTTTTTCTGTTCTAAAAATTGACTTCTTTCTCAGATGAAAATACCTCACAGGTTGGCAAATAATAGTAACATTATTACTACCACCATGAATCCCAGAATGAACAGCATTAACATTTATTGAATGTTTGCTCTGTGCCCGGCTAAGTGCTTTATATGTGCTAACTTGTAAGGATAAAATAACAACTGAAGTGCTAGGAGTCTCATTTTACAGAAGAAGAAACAGACTTGAGTAATCTGCTCCAAAATAGACAACTAGTAGTGGCAGAAATAGGCTCAAACCAATACCCCTCTGACTATACTACCTTTCTTTTATTTTTTGAGTGTTTATTGAGTGGCTGAACCTCTGCTTGTTTTATCAATAAGCCTGATAACCATCCTAAGTTTAGCTACCGTATAGATTCCTAGCACGGAAGCTTGTCATTTGAGTGCCCAAGATAACATCATCAGCAAGAAGTCATGTACCCCCTAATATGATGCAGTGAATGAGAAAGGCGTGTTACCTCTGTGATAGTCTTCACTAAAATTCATAATCTCAGTCAAATTATGACAAGACATCAGACAAACCCAAATTGAGGAACATTTTAGAAAATAACCAGTACTCTTCAAAAGCTTCAAGGTTATAAAAGACAAGGAAAAACCAAGAAACTGTCAGATTGGAGGAGGCTGAAGAGACATGACCAGTAAACAAATATAAGGTGATATCTCACATTGGTTCCTGGCACAGAAAAGGGACATTAATATAAAAATTAGGGAATCTGATAATGTTAGAGTACAGTTAACAGTATTATAGCAATATTAATTTTCAGTTTTGATGAATTTACCATGGTTATATAAGAAATTAACCTTAGGAGAAGTTGGGTAAATAGTATAACAAGAACCCTCTGTACCATCTTTACACTTTAAAAAAAATCTAATATTATATACAAGTAAAAAGTTAATAGAATTGTTATTTAGAGCAGTCAAAGGAATCGGATAGTATAATTGTCTTGTGATGAAGACATAGTTAGTTGGTCGTAGTGATAATTCTTAACCCTAGGTCCAGAAGAGGAATCAGAGTAAGGAAATTAACTTTGCTTGCATGAAGATCTGCCACTTTAGATGTATGACATTGAGGTTAGAATATATAATCAAATTCATAGCCCGTTTTAATGTTTTAAATATATTTTTTCTCTAAAGTTTTAAAAGAAGAGCTTCTAAACCTTATGCTAGTAGACTTAGGCTGAAATAGAAGGATGCTTGTTCCCACAGAGAAGGCTTTGTCTTCCCCTGTGTCCCCTGAAAGAAAATTAAATCAGCATGACTTGTTCCATCTCAGAGGGTTTTTTTTTTTTATATAGCTAGAAATGTGTTTCCTAGAGGGTAGAGGAAATATGGGACTATTCATCTTTTTTTTCTCCTTGGATTTGACTTCCACTCAAAATATCTAAATTTGCAATCCCAGAGAGAGATCTTGAAGTTTCTCTAGATTTCCTATAAAAAGGCTATAAGAGCTTTAGCCATGATTATTTTGATATTCAAAGTATATAGGGCTAATTAAAAAATTGTCAATACCATTATTATGGGTTTTTACATATTAAATGAATTCTGTGGTATGATATAGTCCATGTGTTTTTTTTTTTTTAAGATTTTATTTATTTACTCATGAGACACACACAGAGAGAGAGGCAGAGACCCAGGCAGAGGGAGAAGCAGGGTCCATGCAGGGAGCCTGACGTGGGACTTGATCCTGGGTCTCCAAGATCACGCCCTGGACTGAAGGCAGTGCTAAACCGCTGAGCCACCCGGGCTGCCCTAAACCTCTATTCTTGATGTTTTACACATATAACCTCTGACTTCTCAGAGCAACTTGGCTCTCTTGCTCTTAGAAGCTGAGTTACTTAGCAATATGGCATAATTAATAAGTGGCAGAGCTTATATTTGAGCCCGGGTCTCTCTGACTCCAAGGCTCTCCCCACTGTACCCTAAAATAGAATGGGCAAGATTAGATATGGCAGTGTGAGTCTCAGTGCAAGTACAGGTCTAGGTATGGGTGAGCATGATTCATCGACATAACGAGTGGCCGATGGAGACCTAAATCTAGAAGTCAGATCTGGGGTACAAAGAAGTTAAGTATTGTATAGAAAAAGGCAGCATGAAGTATTGAGAGCATCTATAGAGAATCATTTGAAAGGCAGGAATTAGGACATTATAAATATCAAAGTTGAGTCTACTTGACTTTCTGAGGCTTAAATGGCAGATATTTGACATATGGGAGATCTGAAAGCAAGTGTTATGAACCTACTCATTGGGGTGGAAATTGGGGATGCAGGACCACTAGGACCAGGAGGGAGGCATCAAGAAATTAGGGACAATAGTTATAATGCAGCCATTGAGAATACGGGGGACTAAGGTAAAACAAAACAAAACAAAACAAAAAAACCTAGTAGCGAATGAAACTTAATGACAGTTCACTAAGGGTGATTGCTTTGAGTGTCCTCTTCCTAGGTCAGAATTGATACCAAATTAAGGGGTAAACACTAAGCTCAGAGTTGGGTATGAAGTAACTTTACCAGTCAGGTCTAGGAACATGAAAAGTAGAGTGAAGTCAGTATAGTGACATTTTTACAGTTAATCTAGTACAGTGATTCTTCAAGACCTACCCCCAGACCAATATCAGCATAACCTAAGAATTGGTTAGAAATGCAAATTCTTGCACCCAATCCCAGACCAACTGAATCAGAAATTCTGAGATAAGGCCTAGCAATCCGAACCACTGATCTAGTGAACAGTATGTTGCCCCGAAAAATCTAAGGTCAGCTTATATGCAGAAGAAAACCAGAAGTAATAACAAGTAGGCTTATCTGAGGCATTCCAGTCTCTGTTCTTTGTTTATGTGAGGATTTTTTAAGCTAAAGAGGCTTTTTTAGCAAGGTCATAATAGAAAATTGGGGTTAAACAAAACAGACTTTTCTTCTGTCTTGCTTTCATTAAGTACACAGAGTTAATCTATAACATAGAGGAGAGAGACAGAAAAAGAACAGGTATTAGTTTGCAGAAACCCTGGGTTCTAATTCTGATCTCCCTCTAGGTGCGTGACCTTGAAAATTGAGTCAGCTCCTGTCATGGAAGCTCCATTGCTTGGAGATGTTGACTATCCCCAATTTGACCATATAGAGAGCTACTAATATTTGGCACTTAAATATATAGTTTTAACTAGTTTTCACAATCATTTAATAAGAGATTCTTATCTTTCAGATGTGAAAACTTAATTTGTTCAACAAACAGCTAGATAGTGGCACAGTTGATACTTGCGAGTGTCCTAGAATTATGGTAAGAATGAACATAACTCATGCATATATAAACCTTGTGCCATGCACTTTGTAATCTCACAGTGGGAACTCAGTAATTTTAGCATTGCCCCCTGACTACTTCATTCCCTACAAGGTTTAGAAATCAAAAGCTTAGGACTTGTGTATAAAGACTTGGTCCTTAGCACTGTTAGTATCAATATTTTGAATTAAACAGGTTTTTGTTTACTCATCTGGAAACCGAGGCACCATTTATGCTGTCATTTCTGTGAGAAAATGAATCCTAAACTCTAGGTACTACAAGTTAAGTTAATTTTTGGAACACAGCGTGTACACAGACCAAGTGTTAATGATTACCCTTTCAGGTTAGTATCCAAAATATATAAAGAATGTATAATACTCAACACCCAAAAGACAAATCCAATTTAAAAATGGGCAGAAGACATGAATAGACATTTTTCCAAGGAAGACATACAGATGGCCACCAGACACATGAAAAGATGCTCAACATCACTCATCATTAGGGAAGTACACATCAAAACTACAATAAGTTATCACCTCTTTCCTACCTGTCAGAATGGCTAAAATCAACAACACAAGAAATAACAGGCAAGGATGTGGAGAAAGAATGTGCTCTAGGTAGCCACTCTGGAAAACAATATGGAGTTCCCTCAAAAAAATTAAAAATAGAACTACCTTATAATCCAGTAATTACTTTGGTATTTACCCAGAGAATACAAAAATACTAATTCAAAGGGATGCGTGCATCCTGATGTTTGCAGCAGCATTATCCACAACAGCCAAATTATGGAAACAGCCCAAGTATCCATTGATTGATAAATGGATAAAGGAGAGGTGTGTGGTGTACACACATTTACACACACACACACACACACACACACGATGTGCGGCATATTGCTGAGCCACCATAAAGAATGAGATCTCGCCGTTTGTAACGACGTAGATGGAGCTAGAGTATAATGCTAAGTGAGGTGAGTCAGTCGGAGAAAGACGAATACCATATGATTTCACTCATGTGTGGAATTTAAGAAAGAAAACAAATGAGCCAAGGGAGAAAAAAGAGGCAAACCAAGAATCAGACTCTTAACCATAGAGAACAAACTGATGGTTGCTGGGGGGGGGGGGGGGGGGGGGGGGAACAGGCGATGAGTATTAAGGAGGGCACTTGTGAGGGGCACCGGGTGTTGTATGAAGTGTTGAATCACTAAATTCTGTACCCAAAACTAATACTACACTGTATGTTAACTAACTGGAACTCCAATTAAAAAAGAATTTTTAAAAATTACCCTTTCATTAAGCAAACCCTTTACAAATGGTTACAAAAGAATACAGTGTTAATGTATTTGAGAAGTATCGCCTTTTCAGGAAGATGATGCTTTTTCTTTTTTCTCTTTTCAAAATGACTTTTAAAAAGAAGAAATCTCTATAATGGAGTAATTGTGTGGGTTTGAGTATTCTTAGGGCTGTATTTATTCCATTACAAAAAGTGAAGGAAATAAGAAATAATTTTCCTAATTGAATTGAGTTAAACCTTCTCAAGTTATGGCTCTGGAAACATGACACTTTTTTTTTTTTTTTTGCCATTAAGTTTTATTTCTGACTTTTCAAATTAGCTTTTAAATTTGATTTTGGTAAGATCGACTATCAGAAAATATTTTTGCACTTAGGCAATACCCTTTCTGAGTGTTAAGAATTTCTGTCTGAATATGGATTTTCTCTAAGAATATTTTAGACTATTTGCCCGCAAAAATACAAGGAATGTTTAGTATAATAGCCCAATGTTTTCAACAATAAAGCTATCTTTTTTTTTCCTCCAGCAAAGGAGCTTTGCTCATTGCATAATGGTCTTTTTCCATGGTAGAAAGACAGAGGAATGCTTAATGCAGATGATCTTTTGCCAAAATGTCTAATTATTGAGTTTCTTTCATAACCAAAAGGAGAAACTATTTTTATTACCTTTCACAGCCATGACACAAACATGAAGTATTGCAAATAACTTTTCGTTTTCTTTGTTTTCCCGTGTAAAACTTTTTTCTAGTTAGAAAACCTTTTTCCAGCTTCTTCTTAATATTATTTTTAATATATTGAGAGAACTTATAATCAGAAATTTTCTGTTAATTTCATAGTGTTTTAACTAGTAGTTCTGTTTCTGCACTAAATTGTTTTTATTTTTTATTTTATTTTTTAAGAAGATTTTCATTTATTTGAGAGAGAGAGGGAAATAGCAGCAGAGGGAGAGGGAGAGAAGTAGGCTCCCCACTGAGCAGGGGGGCCTTGGGGGCTGGATCCCAGGACCCTGCGATCATGACCTGAGCAGAAGGCAGAGGCTTAACCGACTGAGCCACCCAGGCGCCCCTACACTAAATTGTTTTTTGCTATTAAAGAAAAGACAGAAGAAGAAAATTGATACCTCTAATTATCCATTTTTTCTGTTTCTTGTTCTTTCCATGTCAGAGTGCCAATATGTGAACTGTGTGAGGAAGAAGGAGGAAAAAGCAAGGCTTCTGAATAACCATAAATAAATGAATTTCCTCTAATTAGAACTGTATCTTTTTAGTTACTCTACGACTTCTTAAGTTCATGTTGATAACAGTACCTAAGGATATGCCATGCACATGTCACTTACAACTCTTAGGAAGAAAACAATGTTTTTGATAACATAAAACATACTAAGACATTTGACAATTTAGAAAAAATTACGTCATTAGGGACACCTGGGTGGCTCAGCGGTTGAGCATCTGCCTTCGGGCTGAGGGCGTGACCCCAGGGTCCCGGGATGGAGTCCGCATCGGGCTCCCTGCAGGGAGCCTGCTTCTCCCTCTGCCTGGGTCTCTCTCTGTGTCTCTAGTGAATGAATAAATAAAATCTTTTAAAAATTTAATCAATTAGCTAGTTTGTACAAAAACACATCAGATCTCATTGGTTCAGGTCCCACCTTATATAGGCTTTTGAAATCCTTTTCCCTCTCGATTTTATCATTTAAAAAAAATTTTTTTAAAGATTTTATTCATTTGAGAAAGAGAGAGCACCCTCAGGAGCATGAGTCGGGGGAAGGGCAAAGGGAGGGGGTACCAGCAGAGTCCCCACTGAGCAGGGCGCCCAACACAGGGATCATGACCCCAGCCAAAATCAGATGCCTTAACCGACTGAGCTACCCAGGCACCCCTCCCTTCTCAATTTTAGAATTTTCTTTCCCGGGATCCCTGGGTGGTGCAGCGGTTTAGCGCCTGCCTTTGGCTCAGGGCGCGATCCTGGAGACCCGGGATCGAATCCCACGTCGGGCTCCCGGTGCATGGAGCCTGCTTCTCCCTCTGCCTGTGTCTCTGCCTCTCTCTCTCTCTGTGTGTGTGACTGTCATAAATAAATAAATAATTAATTAAAAGAAAAAGAATTTTCTTTCCCCAAATCATTTCTACCAGGTTTTCATAATGTACTCTCTTTTTTCCTAGCCACCTTTTGGCTCCAAACTAACAATTACCCCATAAATTATTGCAATTTTTCTAGGTTTGTTAACAGAATTTTAAAAGTAAATAACAGCCTTGTCTGCCTTTGTCTGTTAGAGAGTCCAGACCATTTTCCTTTAATTTTCAGAAAAAATTCAGGATCTAGTATTACTGTCATCATCTTCATAATTCTTTTATTCTTGAGTATTGATTACATGCCGGATGCTATGCTGAGTACCCTGGGTATGTCATCTTTAATTCTCACAATAACCCTACAAAGTTTGGTATAATCGTCTTCATTTTACAAATGAGAATACTGAGTCTAAGACAGAATAAGCCCGTGGTCCCAGCTCGTTACTAGCAGAGCTGGAACATGAACCAAGCTCTCTGTCTCCTTAGGCTATGAATTTTCCATAGACCCTGATACCTTTCTCCTTGTGTTCCACCCTTCCCACCCTAGTCAATACTGTTATAAAATAATGGAAATTCTGGAGATGCTCCATCTACTCGTCTTAAACAGAACAGAACCTTTAAGAAGACATTTTGGTTAGTACTTGCATGACACAAATACGTACCAAATCTTGAAATGTGATATTCTACTGAATTCCCTTTTGAAAAGTTAATGAATTCATGTCAGAAAATATATTATTCATGTTTTAAGAGAGAGTTTTTTAAAAGTTTTATTTATTTAAGTAATCTCTACATCCAACATGGGGCTTGAACTCATGACCCCAGGATCAAGAGTCGCATGCTCTTCTGACCGAGCCAGCCAAGTGCCCTTTAAGGATTATTTTTAAGTGTTCAAACCGTGTAATAGTGGCTTGCACACTTATGAGTGTGATAAATTCTATAACTAAGCACTTGAAACCCTAAGAAAATCTGAGAATCCTGTTTGGGAAAATTAAAAACTGTATAGTACATACTTAGTTATACTTAGTATGGCTTAGTTGCACGATGCTTGTGCTTCCTTTATAAATAACTCTGTATTCTTCTTTCTGATATAATTCTCCACACTATATTAGTACTTTACTAGTAGCTAACTCATGTCTATAAAAAGTGACACCAGATGAGCAATTTCTATCTTAAATTCCTTGTTAGTTGAACTCAGTAGTATAGATTCTGACTTCTGTTCAAAATCTAGTTCTATGCCATTATTTTCCAGATACACAGCTATGGGTCTTTGGTTCTTTCATTTCAAATCTATGGATTAGCATGAGTGGTCTGTTAACAGGACTTTCCCCCCCACCCCCACCCCTTCTTTGATTTCATTGCATTTATATCGTTGACCTTTGCTTCGAAAAGCATTCAATAGTCTTTAACAGAGGGAGACTATGAAAGGGGGTGTTGTAGAGACTTTATTCTGTAAAAGAAGTCACACAGGGAGAGCTTTATATTTGCTGAGTGATTTAATTCTTATACATGCAGAAATTGGCGCTGGGCCATGAGTAACAGGGAAAGCACTACCAGCGCAGTCTCACAACAAACTTTCCCACTCTCTTCTATATTTAAAAAAGAGAGAGAGAGAGAAAGCACCTCCTTTCTTGTTTTAAAATCTACCCAGGAAAAGTGAAGCACGGTATCTAGACTAGTCAATCACTTTATCAGGATTCATAAAGCTACTCATGGGGTTTTCTTTGTTGTGTGTGTGTGTTTTTTTTTTTTTAACATCAACAACTAAGGAACATATTCTCCAGGGAGAAAGACGCCTGCTTAAATCAGTCTTTTGAATATGCAGAGCAGAATTATGAAGAGAAAGTCCACTTACAGGGATAGCAACTACTTTGAGAACACTTAACTATGTTATGATTATGGGATATTATGAAGTGATTAGGTATTCCAAGATAATATCATTTTCTTATAGGTTGGTGGGTTCAGCAAACACTGTCATTTTAAGTGACTGTTTATTCTTCTGTTTACTGAATAATTTGTCTATAGAGAAATGAGGAGCAAGCATATTTTGATTAACATTTTTAAAGCCTTGGAAGTCAGCTAATAAAATGTTGTTATCAGTTCTTTGGAAGGCAATTATATCCTTTATAAATAGGGAGACTTGGATTGACTCGTTCCTTCTTGTTGAGTAATAACATATTCTTGAACTTCATATTTGATGAATACAGATTTACTTTGCTAGATCTTTGAGTACCTTGGGATGGTCTTGTGTAAACACGTGTGTGTTGGGTTTCTTTCTTTCTTTCTTTCTTTCTTTCTTTCTTTCTTTCTTTTTCTTTCTTTTTTTCTTTCTGAAATTACTTAAGAGACACACTTGGTAATGTGTATTTCTGTTGCATTTTAAAATCAAGGCTCATCTTCTTCACTATGATCAGTACAAATTGTAGCTAAGCTTTAAAAAGCATCACAATGTTTGGGCTTGCATCTCTAGGAACCTCGGACTTGCTAGGCTGCAGTTTCTCTTCAAGCCATGAGAACTCTTAGCTTTTGTTAAGGAAAACCTGAAATTTACTGGCAGTAAGAAAAGAGAGCACTTTTCTTAGGTGGAGTTTATTTTGGGCAAGGCAGAAACAGCTTACTGGGGTGAAAAACCTAAATAAATGGTGAATTGTGGTGATTGGAATCTACAGAATGAAGCTCGATACCCAAGTAGGTATCAAGTTGTTTGGTGTGCAAATTTCTTGTGCAAATAAATTTAGATTCAGACTTAGGGAGTGGTAGGTACCATGATACAGCAGGAAAAGTCTTGCTTTGTATAAATCAGCCTGACTTACTAAGTGTGGACAATAACTAGCCTCTCTGATTTCCCTCAATAGTAAAACAAGGATCAGGACTTTACCTAGTAGGGTTTATTTTGAGGATTAGAGAACATATCTATATTCTAGGCCTATATGACACAGGCCCTCAATCAGTGATGGCTCATTATTTTTATCATTGTCGTCTGCAGCAGCACTCCTGCTTTCAGATGCCTGTTTTACATTTTCTCTAAAACTACTTGTTAATCAAGCAACTGCATAACCTAATACACTAGACAGCTTTAAGATAGGAATAGAGAGTTCTATGAATACATAGAACTTGTATCTCAGGATACAAGACTTTGAAATATGTAAAGTATATATTATTTACATAAGCCTGGCTTCCTTTCCCTTCTGGACTGGTTTTATTTGAGTAAAGCCCTAAAAATATTCCATGTAGAACTGTTTTTCTACTTTTCTACTCCTTTTTGGCATAGCCTGGGATAGCACAGAGAACTGTAAGTGGGAGAAAAAGTAAACTTTGACTCTAGCTGCTCAAAAGAGTTTTTAGGGACGGAGGATGAAAGCCTCATTATTTACCCCAGGGGATGTTCATAAAAAAATAAAGGCAAATCTTAAATTAAAAAAAAAACACCTTAGGTTTGTATACTACAAGTAGAATGCACATGGTTGAAAGTTGCTTTATTTCTGTTCTGCAGAGTTCAGTTGAAAAGTCCAGTAACTCTCAAATTTGGAACTTGTGTTTTTAATATAGAAATGGGAATATGGGAATTAGTAGGGGATTACTTTAACTGCTATGTGTAAGAACTCTGTAAGTATTAATAATTTGAGCCTGGGTTCTTGAACTGAAATTAACAATCCCATGAGGGCTCATTATCAGGAGCTAAATCTCTAAAAATATTATATCGAAAAGCAGTTTTACCTTAAATCGTCTCCCATCCAATATGCTGGTGCTGAGAAATGCTCAGATAAAGTCTAAAAATTTCAGGTTCAGAATGAACATATAAAGAAGAGTCACATTGTTTGATAAAGCATTTTTCTCTGTTTCTTTTTAAGGATTTTATTTTTAAGTAATCTCTATACTCAACATGGACTCGAACCTACAACCCTGAGATCACACACTCTACTGACGGAGCCAGCCAGGCACCCTTATTTTTCTTACATTAGATTTTAGATTTCATTTTGGGTTGACAATCTAGAATTTTATATGGATTTAATCCAGAAAACAATAGAGGTCCCCCTTACAATCATATTTACTTAACTGTGAATTCCAGTTTAATTGCCAGAAATAGGATTTTAATATAGCCAAACCTAAAGTAGACAAGTATGTCATTTTCAGCATGTAAATGGATATTAATTGACACATTCATTAAGATCTTGGTTTTTGGGGACCTGGATGGCTCTGCTTTCATCTGGGGTTGTATTCCTGGGGTCCTGGGCTAGAGCCCCCATCTCAGGCTCAACAGGGGCCTCTCCCTCTGCCCCTCTCCCTGCTTCTGCACTCGTGCTCACTTGCTTGCTCTCTCTCTCTCTCTCAAATAAATAAAATCTTGAAAAAAAAAACTTGGCCTTCATATTCTTCAGCCAGAAGCTAGGTTGGGTGAAGACTAGGAGTTTCTTCTTTTCTCCATGCTGGGTAGAGTGGGTGCTGATGGAACTGTGGAACAATCCAGGAATGAGCTGTAGCAGTGCTGCTAGTTCTATGCCCCACTGCTCAGTAAACAAAGATTTCTAAGCACTGGGGACTTATGTTCTCCATGGCTCCTTTATTAATCATTTTAAACCACCTAAATGCAGCGGATTAAACTGTCACAAATGATTCATGTTAGTATGTCAATTGAATGTATATAGTCATGAAGTTATTCAACTCCTAATTAAAACAAACTCAAAATGATTTTAGTGATTAGAATCTAGTTGAAACTATTTCTACATTAAGATCATCTATGATGGGATGTGAAGCAACAAAACTTTCAGACTCATTTACTTTTGTTTGTTGTCTTTGCTTTTATTTGCAGTTCTGGGAAATGCCAGTGCAAAGCGGGTGTCACCGGCTCTCCATGTGATCGATGCCAAGATGGATATTATGGCTTTAGTGAGAGCGGCTGCTTGCCCTGCCAGTGTAATAATCGGTCTGCAAGTTGTGATGTCCTCACAGGTACACACTTTCCTTAACTTTGTTATGTAATTAGGCCATAGTTCTTTTCATACATTTCAAAAATTATGTTTTTTGGTTGGAGAGCTATGGAAGCAAAGAAGCCTGTATGAACTAAAATACCCTCCAGAAAGGCTAGAACTCTTCCTAAGTAAGTGAATGATAGCCAGACATTTTATTTCCACGGGACATTTGATGATTCTAGTCATAGGCTAAGGAACAGATTTGTCTGGAGGAAAGAGATACAAGGAGAGTTTTTGGCAGTTGTTTGGGACTTGTATGATGGATTGGAAACTAGAGGAGCCCTAAACACAAGGCCAGTTTTCTCACGGGACATTAGCTGATTATGTAAGAAATGAGAGCAGCCCCAAAGGAATAAAGAAGTCTCTCAGTCTGCTGGTGCTTAGGAGACAAAACCTCAGAAAGAGAAGCTCTGCTACCATATACCACCATCTCTCTCGAGATACTGCCACGTTCTGAAGGGTGTGGAGTGGGATTTGGGCTGAAACCACCAAAGGGCAGTACTGAATCTGTTGTAGTCTCTCAGGGCTGAGGAGTCTCAGGGATGCTAGGCTCTCAGTCAGAAGCGTTAGAGGGCCATGACCAAGAAATAGTGATGAACCGTAGATGGACTGGCTCATGCTAAAATTGCAGTCCATCTTCAACCCATCTCAATTTGAATTGGATTGAGGTGATTCTCTCATTATAACTGCCAACAGGGAAAAGAGAAGTCATCTCTGGTTCTTTTATACACTGTGTCTGGCATACGATCAGAAACACTAGACAATGCTGAAGAGCGGAAATGTGACCAATAATAAAGAGAAAAAAGAAACAATGAAAGCAGACCCACAGATGATCCAGATGTTAGTTAGCAAACAATGCCTTTAAAATGACTAAAATTGATGCTTTAAGAAAATAGAGGAAAACCCAGAAAATAGGTAAAAAAGAGACAAATTTCAAGAGAATTGGAATTTAGAAAAAATCAAAAGGTCAGCCTAGAACTGAAAAATACAACATCTGAAATGAATAACTCATTGCATAGATTTAACAAAAGATTATTCACAGCGAAGACAAGGTGAGTAGACTTGAATACAGCTCAGTTAAAAATCTCCAAGTAAAGCACAGAGAAAAAAAATGCAATGGAAAGAAGAGAGCAGGAAAGACACGTGGGACACAGAGCCAAGAAGATGAACATAAATGTAATCGGAGACTCAGAAAGAAAGGAGGGGAAAGAGATTGAGGCAGAAGCAAAATTTGAGGGCAGCCGGGGGGCTCAGCAGTTTAGCGCTATCTTCAGCCCAGGGCGCGATCCTGGAGACCAAGGATCGAGTCCCACGTCGGGCTCCCTGCATGGAGCCTGCTTCTCCCTCTGCCTGTGTCTCTGCCTCTCTCTCTCTCTCTCTCTCTCTCAGTCTCTCTCTCTCTCTGTCTCTCATGAATAAATAAATTCAGGGCGTGATCCTGGAGACCCGGGATCGAATCCCACATCAGGCTTCCAGTGCATGGAGCCTGCTTCTCCCTCCGCCTGTGTCTCTGCCTCTCTCTCTCTCTCTGTGACTATCGTAAATTAAAAAAAAAAAAAAAAAAAAAAAAAAAAAAAAAAAAAAATTTAAAAAAAAAAAAAAAAAAAAAAGCAAAATTTGAAGAGAAAATGGCCACGAATTTTCTGAACCGGTGAAAGACATCAGCCCACCGATTCTGAAAGCTCAGCATACCCCAGGCGGTTTACAACAAAGAAAATCATATTGAAGCAAACTATTAAAAACTAAAGACAATGACCTCTGCCGATGGTCGGTTTTCTTAAATGTACGGATTAGAAATCCTTCCTTGGGAATCTTTTTTTTCTCCCCAACAGAAACATCAGGACAAACTAGTCTGACAAGTGCAAGTGTTTTTATGAAAGCAGAGTAGCAGAATATTTGAAATTCAAAGTACCTTGAAAAGAATTGGAAATTCTTTGTTTTACTCCTCTAGTCCATGGTGAAACAGATTGATTTAGGAAAGATTGTGGGTTTTTTTCTGGTATGTCATCTGGTCCCTGGCTACTTACTGGTTCTCTCTCATGCTCTTCTTTTTCTCTACTGCCTGTGTTGAAGTCATACTGGCTTCTGTTCCTGAGACAAGCTGTGTTCCCTTGTCCTAAGGTCCACACACATGACCTTTCATATACCTCTACCCCACGCTAGTCCCTGTGCCTTATTCAATCATTATTTTTCCTTCAGGCCTTCAATTAAAGTTTATTACATTAGAAAGCAGTTCCTGATCCTCCAAACTGAATGACGGTCCCCAATTATACACTGTCACATGCAGTTGTATTTGTGTCACAGCACGTAGCATCGTTTATATATTTATTTCTGATTATGAGTCATGTGTGGCTTGCTCATGAGGGTAGGGGCAATATCATTGCTCATCATCGTACACAGCCCCTAGCTTGGAGCTTGGCACCCAGTCAGTACTCACGAAATGTTTGTTGGGTAAATGAACAAGTGAATGGAAAAACACACGGAGGAGAGAGAAATTTCAATCCTGGTGAAGGACGGGAAGGCTTCATCATACTGAGTTGAGTTTCATTTCTCCCCAAATCTTTTATTTTATTTTATTTTTTATTTTTTATTTTTTTTCCTCCCCAGATCTTGTACAGTGAGAAAGCGGTCTGCACTGCCGGCTCTCACTGCTAGTTTTCCTTGTAGCAATGAGGTGGTTTGTCTTTAATGTCAAGTAAATCCCAACCTGTCCTTGCTTGAGATAATTTAAGGCACAAGACCTTTCCGTGGTTAAAATTTCTAAAGCATCTAGTAGTAAGAGAAATAAATGGTTTCTCTGGAAATATAAGAAAAGTGGAATTCAACGCGAAGGGATGCAAATGCTTAATTTAAACTGGAAGCTTAATGTATGCTCAGCCTCTCCTTTTGTCTCCAAGGAGATTCTGCCTGCAGCGCTGTGATGCGGCTGCCCTCTGGTGGCCACTCACTATATTTTCACAGTTCCTGTGTTTCCCTTTTCTGGTCTTTTTCTGTACCTTGTGTTTTAGGGGGAGCAGATTTTAAAGCAATCTTTTTGTGATAAAATATATTGGGGGAAAATTTTTGGAAAACAGTTTCACAGTGTGTATCAGAGTCTTAAAAATACCTCCTGGATCCAGCAGTTCTGTTTCCAGAAATCTATTCTGAGGAAATAATTCTAAATTCATAAAAAGCTTTGTGTTCCAAGGGGCTTATTAAAGTGGTAGTTATAATTCTAAAAATTAGACAACCCTATTTCTATCAACAGAGAATGAAGCAAATTATGTTACCTAGGCAGCACATGATCAAGAGCATGGCAAGTGCAATCTTGACTTTACCTTGGCCAGATTACGTAGCCTATTTCTTCATCTCGAAATGCAGATAATGACAGTAACTGTCTAATGGGTTGTTGTGGTGATTCAGCGCGATCTATTTATAAAGCCTTAATTACAGTGCCTGGCTCATTATAAATAATCAATAAATGGCAACTGCAGCTAAAGTTGTCATTAAATGTTTTAAAAAGTGGGATGTAACAACATGAGAGAGTGAAACAAGCAGGGCGTGAAATGGCTTGGCTGTATATTTAGACTATTTGAAAACCAGAACTTAAATATATATATATGGAAAGATTTCAAGGAAAAATATATTCAAAATCATAATGACCTATTTCTTGTGACTTTTTTCTTCTTTCTACTCTCCTTATTATCTAGATTTTCTTTATTGAGTGTATATTTATCTTAAAGTGCAGGTGGGGGACTGTTTTTTTTTTTTTTAATTTTTATTTATGATTGTCACAGAGAGAGAGAGAGGCAGAGACACAGGCAGAGGGAGAAGCAGGCTCCATGCACCGGGAGCCCGACGTGGGATTCGATCCCGGGTCTCCAGGATCGCGCCCTGGGCCAAAGGCAGGCGCCAAACCGCTGCGCCACCCAGGGATCCCCGGACTGTTGTTTTCTTAAACCAGAACTTTATATTCACTTGGTGCGCTTTTTTTTTTTTTTTTTTTTGAGGAGATTTATTTATTTTTGCTCCTCTTGGGCGCCTGGGTGGCTCAGTTAGTTAAGTGTCCCACTCTCGGTGTTTGCTCAGGTCATGATCCTAGGATCCTGGGGTGGACTCCCGGGCAGTACCCCAGGCTCAGCAGGGCACCTTGAGGATTCTTGCCCCCCCTGCTCTGCTCCCCCCACTGTGCGTGTCTGCGCTCGCTCGCTCGCTCTCAAACGAATAAATCAATCTCACGTTTGTCTTCTCCACTCGTCCTGTCCCGAAGTGATGGCATTCAGTCCCCTGGGCTTAAAGTGCCACCGCTGTCTGTGCTACCAGATTGCCCCTCCTGCCTTGGTCCTCACGGCCAAAGGTCCAGCGGCGCGGGGCCCCTTCACCTGCAGGCCTCGGCTGGCTCCGGGACGCTCGGCACCTGGGCACCGTGTCCGCGGGAGCCTGACCCCGCCCGCCCGCTGCCAGGGCTGCGCGTTCGGCGACGGGCCCCCGAGCCAGGGCTCCTCCGAGCCGCAGCCCGCCCGCTCCTGGCTCCCTGGGCCCCGCACCCGGCTCGCGCCGTCGTCCCCGGAGCCACCGCGACCTCTGGGCCGCTGCCCGCTCGGGCTCCTCCTCGCCCCTCGCCCGCGGCCGCCCACGGTCCAGTCGCCACGGGCCGGACGGATCTTCTCAAAATGTAAAACCGGGTCGCGCCTTCCTTGTCCTGAGACCCTTGACCGCTGCCCGCCCCCTTGGAAGGAGACTCACTTCTCTCCCGCCTCCCGGCTCCGTGACCTGAAGGTTTTGGCCCCCGCCCTCCCCTCCGCCCTCCCTCCGCCCTTACTCTCCCTTGTCACGTTTTGGCAGGTTCAAGTTTGCTCCGCAGAGAGGATCAGGCGTTTCTTCCCACAACAGAGCACATGGCTCTATTTCTGAAAGGTTTATACGTAAGCCCTGAAATGGAAAAATAAGTAAGGACAAGGCCTTTGACAGGTGGCGATTTATGTTTTCAAAGCGTTGTCAGTGAATTTGGTTGCAAAGGAGCCCCACAGTCCTTTCTTTGCCTGGTTGCGTTCTTGGTTACCCTTCCACGTTGGTCTGCTGCCTCGCCAGCGAGCGTGACATCATCTTCAGGAAACACACATTCCTTTTTTTTTTTTTTTTTTAAGATTTTATTTATTTACTCATGAGAGACACATAGACAGAGAGGCAGAGACACAGGCAGAGGGAGAAGCAGGCTCCATGCAGGGAGCCCGATGCTGGACTCGATCCTGGGACCCCAGGATCACGCCCTGGGCCAAAGGCAGGTGCTAAACCGCTGAGCCACCCGGGCTGCCCTATCTTGGGTTTTTTAAATATGAAAATGTACAGAGAATAAGATAACACATACTAATGTAGCTACACCTAGAATTAATAAATACTAACATTTTGGTATTTTGTTTAATACTTATACGTATTACATATAGTTAAATATTTGAAATAGAAAATTTCAAATACAGTTGGAATCCTCTCTTTTTTTCCGTAGTCTTGTTTGTTCTCCTTCCCTCCACAGAGATAAGCAGAGCATAAAATTCGCTGATGCCCCCAGTCCACATTGATTTTTACTGTATATCCTATGTATGTATCCATTTGCTTAGTATTGTTTACTATGGTTTTTAAATTTTACAAGATAATTAAGTTTTCTCCATCTGTTTTGTATCATTCTGCAGTTTGCTTTTTTTACCCAATGTTGTCAAGATTTATGGATATTCATATATGTAGGTGTAGTTCACTTCTTTACCTATAGTATCCCAACTGTGAAGGTAGTATATAATTTATACTTTTTCAAATAGGTCTTAGATTGTTTTTATTTTTAATTTGAAAATAGTCGCCCCGCTTTCTGTATGTAGTCAGCCATCAACCCAGGCTTATTGCTACTTTATTCACGTGCCCAGCCTTTCCCTAGAGTTTACAATCTAGCAGGGGACACAGAACTCACAGACGTGACCAACGTAGACATAAGATGGGCTGGAAAGTGAACTCCTGCCGGCTCACTTCTCCTGGTGAACTCGTAAGGTCTTTTGGTTAATATGGTATGATTTACTTGAAGTTATTGTGCTTTTAGAGCGCGTCTTTAACTCCTTAAAATAATTTGCTTCTTTTAGGTGCTTGTTTAAACTGCCAGGAGAATAGCAAAGGGGATCACTGTGAAGACTGCACAGAAGGATTTTATCAGAGTCCTGATGCCACGAAAGAATGCCTTCGCTGTCCTTGTTCAGCAGTGACGTCTACAGGCAGCTGTGTCATAGGTGAGGCCTTTCTCTAAATCTTCCACCGGAGGGGAAAACCAGGGCATCAGTTATCATTGCTATCAAGTGTGTTGATAAATGAAGTTCTGGGCAAAGAGGAGTGAGAGTACGGTGAGAGCAGGTGAAAGGGAGTTAGAAAAACAGCAAAGGTTTTTCTTTCTAGGGATTTGCAACCAAATCCAAATACATGTATATGAAGTGACTGGAGGGAGAGATGAAGAAGTTTTTGTTAAAATCATATCTTATTCCATCTTTCAGGACTAAAGAAGTAATAAAAATGTTGTAAGAGTGTCTCATCATTACAATTATTCGTATTCCTCATGTAAGCCTATTTCTTTTGTTCTCTACCTACAGAGATTCTCTGGAGGGCCCCATCATTGTTACAATGAACTGGACAATTATGAATTAAGAAATAAGGTGTAGAGGCATCCCTGGGTGGCGCAGCGGTTTAGCGCCTGCCTTTGGCCCAGGGCGCGATCCTGGAGACCCGGGATCGAATCCCGCATCAGGCTCCCGGTGCATGGAGCCTGCTTCTCCCTCTGCCTGTGTCTCTGACTCTCTCTCTCTCTGTGTGTGACTATCATAAATAAATAAAAAATTTAAAAAAAAAAGAAATAAGGTGTAGATCATTAATTGCTTTGAGAGGAGATAGTGGGGGGGGGGTTTAAAAACCATTTTGAGGGCCAGTAGTTGTTTTGTTTTGGATCTTTTTTTTTTTTTTTAAAGATTTTATTTATTTATTCATGAGAGACACACAGAGAGAGAGGCAGAGACACAGGCAGAGGGAGAAGCAGGCTCCATGCAGGGAGCCCGACGTGGAACTAGATCCCAGACTCCAGGATCAGGCCCTGGGCCGAAGGCGGCGCTAAACCGCTGGGCCACCGGGGCTGCCCTGTTTTGCATCTTTAACTGTAGCTTGAGACTGTACTGAACTCCCTTGGTATTCTCTCGCTTTTAGAGTCAGGTGAATTGGAACCTAGATGTGTCCAGTGTAAAGAAGGCTACACAGGCCGGAACTGCAACAAGTGTGAAAACGGCTATTACAATTCTGACAGCATCTGTACCAAGTGCCAATGTCATGGCCACGTGGACCCAATTACGACTCCAAAGATCTGCAAGCCTGAGAGTGGTGAATGCATCAACTGCCTCCATAACACCACTGGGTTTTGGTGTGAGAACTGCCTAGAAGGCTATGTCCGAGACCTCGAGGGAAATTGCATCAAGAAAGGTAAAGCTTCACCTAAGGTGGCACATTTAATATCTGAGCCTAGCAGTGAGAATTTCAGAACAGCTACCATTAGGTCTATAAAACCTTCCGATCCCACCAGAGGAGTTTTCTGGAAATAGATGTTGATAGCTATTTGCCTAAAGGGATCTCCTTCTATTCCTGCTGCTCTCCTGCTGCTCCAAAGTCAACTCCAGAAATCTGAGGCCCACGACAAAGTCATTGCAGGGTTCCCACATTTTCTCTTCATCTATTTTCATTTTTATGTTAATAATTTAAAAGTCCTATCATTTCTTTTATCCTTTGGTTCCTATATTCTCATCACTTCCCGTGACCACCAAAGGTCTTTGGAAGTAGGGACGTGTAATCTGGTTAGAAGTTCCAGCTGAGAAACGAGACTGCACTGTAGCATCTGTCCTACCTAACTTTGGGGCCGAGTTCCCTCCATGTGCAGTGGAGGAAAGAGTGATAATAGTCCTTTTGATTTTTAAAAGAAAAGGTTCTTAATGTAGCAAAATGTTTCTTGCCAGAAAGGTCAGTAAAGGTTTAGATAAAAATTAATGATTAGAAATTTAGCATGAGTTAGGGGGATATTCAGGCTTTATTGGGTCACAAAGTGATGAGACCATGCTCTTCTAGAAACCACTCTTTGACATTCTGACCGATGCTGAATCCTGGGCCGATGGACCATTGGTCCGTGGCACGTGTCGTTCCTCTGCCATTTTCTTGATATCCTTATTCTGTTGTGATCAAGGCTGAAAGACAGACTGGCCCTGTCACTAGGCCGGGGATCCTTTCACTCGGTTCCCTTTCCCATCTGGAGGCTTCACCCCTACTTGGCTGACAGGACTGTGATGATTTTTCTTATCAGTTACTAGATAACATAGAACATGCCTCTTTGGGGGATCGATTAACGTGTCTGACTGTGGTGACGAGGTATAGTGACAACAGCAGCCACTGTATCGAGGGCCTCTGACGCGCCAAGCCCTGGGGGAGCACTACATGTGGTAACGCGCCGTGGCGCACTGTCTCACGCGAGGCTCCCCGGGGACTCCGCAAAGTAGGCGTTGTCACTCCCATTTTACAGATGAGGAGCCTCAGTGTTAACCAGATTCACTCACTTGCCTGTAGCCGCACAGGTCTACTGGGTCCCAAAGGCTTCAGTACCTCTCCTGAGCTGTGTGGTCTTAGCACTTTAATTATGAAACCATCTATGATCTGTGTAAAGGAGGACAGGATCCCCTAGGACTGAAGGACGCGGCCGTGTTTGCTCCTGGCTGACATCAATATTGGACGTTTAAATTGTGGTTTTCAAAAGTAACTAGAAATACGATTTTTCTTGTTCTGTTTTTGCCACCTTTGAAGAGAATTTCACCTTCATGAGATGCCATCAGACATGTTGAACTTATTTTAGTTCAAATGATTGCATTTTTATCCCTGTCACCTTTAACCGAGTGATTCAGGAGTCCGTGGTGACATATTTACTGCCTTTGCAGGAATCTGTGTGAATCTGTCCGAGAGCCAAGAAGGATAGGAAACTCCAACTTTGGAATTTTCCCAAAGATTTTAATATTCTACAGTTTGGAGAACAGCCATGGATGTAATAATCTAGCTTCTAGGCCTTGATTCCTTTCACTATGTTTCTCTAAAAATTATTTTTAGCTTGTGTTACCTTAGAGCAGAGTATCATGTCAACATCCCATATCAACTTCCACTCCCACGTGTATTTCTTTTATTGTTTCTTAAAACTAGATAATTTTGTCTTTTACATTTCATTCTCTGTTTTTATTTTCAGAAGTTATTGTTCCAACACCTGAAGGTTCTACCATTTTGGTTTCCAATGCCTCTTTGACCACATCAGTGCCCACCCCTGTTATAAATAGTACATTTACCCCCACAACCCTGCAGACTATCTTTTCAGTAAGCTCTGCTGAAAACAGCACGTCAGCTTTAGCTGACGTTTCATGGACACAGTTTAACATCATCATTTTGACAGTCATCATCATTGTGGTGGTGCTGCTGATGGGTTTCGTGGGGGCTGTCTATATGTACCGGGAGTACCAGAACCGGAAACTCAATGCCCCCTTTTGGACCATCGAGCTGAAAGAAGACAATATCAGTTTCAGCAGCTACCATGACAGCATTCCCAATGCAGATGTGTCAGGACTCTTGGAAGATGACGGTAATGAAGTGGCTCCCAATGGGCAGCTGACCCTGACGACACCCATACACAACTACAAGGCCTGAGGAGCGAGAACCGTCGTCCTGGGGCGTTAGACCACAGCGCTCAGTAAGACTGCATCGGCTCCTGGGCCGGACAAGGCCTGGGAGGTGCTTGCTGGGAACGCCAGGGCGTGGAGTGCCCCTGAGATGTTCGGGTACAAAGCTGTAACGCACTTAGCCTATTGCTCTTAGTTTCCCCGTGAAGATCTGAAGCGGTCACTGTCAATAAGGACTTGTGGTAAAGTATATTTTTGTACCAGACTACACGGGAGTATAGGAAGGCTGAATCCCACAGTGCAGGCCACACCTACTTTGACCTCCTAACAGACTCCTGGCGAAGTGTTCACCAAACCAGCGGAGGCTCGATGGAAGCGGAGGGAGGAGGCTGCTGGAAGACTTCATCTCCGTTCCTGAAACACCTCTTTTAAAAGGAGAGTCAGGGATGATGTTCCTTCTACTGTGCTAAAAGGCATCGCCGAAGAAAGCTTAATGTCGGGGCTGTATCACAATAAACAATCTCGATTGCTTCTAAAATAGGGGCAGAAAAGTCTCAAGAAGGTCTTCAGAAAGGTGTGATTTTTTTCCTTCCCTAAGTCTTGCTCAATGATAGGCTCAAGCACAGGATAAGCTAATGGTGGAAAGAAGAAGGCAACATCTGGGAGCGGGAAGCCGACGGTCCTCCTTAGGGTCTCAGTGTAAATGGTAAATTGCCTGAAAATAAGGACTCTTCCTGCCTCTAGAGAAATAAGGTGTATATAGTTAATGTAGCATATCTGGTCAACATTGTATTTGTATCTATTTGTAAAAAAAAAAATCATGTCATATTTTATCATCTAGAATTTATTTGTACAGCAGTTAATGGTGTTGTAAAAAGAAAATATGGGGATTGGTTAAAATAACATAGATGGCAATATTGCTAGAGCTGGGACTCTGGTGACCATCAATCATTTTTAGTCCCTCTTTGGACACTGTTGAAATTTATAAGAGGTCGAATGTCTCTAACCTTTCTCTCCCTTTCTCAGTCTCAAAGTAGAGCTGTGTGTTCTTGGACTGACTACAGATTCAAGCAATAGATTTTTAAGTCATTGATGGTTCAGCTGGGACACGGGCCACACTCTCCAAAATACTCCCCCGGTGAGACATTAGCCGCTCTACATGCTTTACATAGATCAGTGCAGATCATGTCCACACACACACACACACACACACACACACACACGTCTTTAAATACAAAAGATAGTCTTCCAAAGGAATTAGAAATATTTTAGTTCCAAAAGAAAAGCCATCATGTGACTTGGGATCCCGTTTTCATGCCTGGGAAATATTTCTATTCCTCCTCCACCCACCTCGAAAAAATACCTTCTGCGTTCGGACATGGCTTCTCAGCCATCCTCCGGGTGTGCGGCCCATCTTCCTGCGGAGCTGCGGTTCCGCTCTCTCCTGCTTGGGGAGTAGCTCTGGGCTTGGGTGGGTTCGGTCAGTCCTTGCTTTCAGACACGGGTCTCCCCTAGAGGCCACCTACTCTTGCTCTCATCTGTTTTGATGCTGACAGATGGTGGGTTCAGCAAGCCAGGAAAAGCAGCCCGAAGTCAAATATAGATATTCATAGGAGGAACGGCACGCTGTCAAGTGGCTAGGAAAAAGGGGGATTTATTAGATTAGCCCTAAGAAATCCAAGTTGACCGCCTTCCCCAGAGAAAAACCTGGAATTTGGTCGTCCCTCTGCAGGAGAGCCCTAAGTTTTCTGAGGTTTTAGGGATGATGTTCTGGAGGATGGACAGATGGATCCTCTGCTTCCAGCACCTGGGTGCCCCGATGTCTGGCCATTGCTCATGAGAGGACAGGTCACGGTACATTACATCATGATAAAATCAGTGAGTACCTCTGTGGCCCTTGGCAGTTGGCAAGCACCTTTCCATCCCTGCGTCCCCTGCTCCTCCTCGTAGTCCCCTGAGGAGGCAGCTATTGTCACCGTTTTACAGATGAGGCTAACTGTGTTGTTCGAGGCTCTCCAGCACGTCCTCGGGGGGCTTGGAGTCGGGCCTCCTCACTCTGACGCACACGCTCTTCCAACTGTGCCTGTCAGAAGCTGCCTGGAGCCGCAGACCAAGACCGTGGGAGGAGAGTCCTGCGGGGAACGCTTCTCCCTTCTGTAAGTACGAGGCAGGTCCGGGGCCCCACGGCCGTAGGGGACCCTGCGGGAAGGACGCGGAGGACTATCTGAAGCTGCTGTCGAGGATAAGGAAACTGCCAGTTTGTGCTTCGTTAAAGCGAACTAATCCTCCCGAGCAGGGAGGGAAAGTCGGCTTCCCCAGCAGCTGCCTCCTACGCACGCTCAGCCCGAGCACTGCACAACCCCAAGGAGGTGTGCGAACGGAACACCTGCCTCTCTCCTGGACTGGCCCCTCAGCCTGGGGGGTGGACGGCGGGGAGACGTACAGGTTGACCCAGTAGAGACAGCGGGAGTGTTTGCTGGGGTCTAGGAGCCGGAGCCAAATAGTCCAGACTCCGGCCACATGGACATTTCTTCAAACAGGCCTCACGGGGTATTGCAGACGCTGAATCACAAGGAGCATTGATTCTTCCCAGTGGAAAAAAAAAATAATGTCTTAAAATGTGTTTTAAACAATATTCTTTAGTGTCCCTTGCTTTTTGCTGGTGGAGATAATTTTGTTCTAAAATTTAGCTCAATCATGAAGTGATGTGCCAGCAAAATCGGAGTAGGAAACTAGCAGGGACTGCGTCACCCGATGCTGGTTCCTGTAAGGGTAGGACCCCATCAGTCCCTTAGGTAGATCCTATTGGAAGAATTTTTGAGTCAGGACTAGAAATGTGTTTGTTTTCAGGCAAGGCGAGCGTGAATCCTGCTGATAAGTGACAGATTCTGCTACTAAGTGATAACGGTGCCGCCGTCCGTCCTTGCGTAAGCCCCGATGCATTTCGACGGCGGCCCCGGTAGTGTTAGCTGTGCCCCCCGTCCCCCCGCACCGTCAGCGCCCAGATGTCTCTTAACGGACTCCCCGGTTACAGAGATGGTGATGGCCCCTAAGCCCACGCCAGGGCCCGCGGGTTGGCCGTGTCTGCTCTCAGGGCACCTGCATCTCAGGAGCGGGCAGAGCAGGTGTGACGGGAGGAGAGCACTTGTACGGGGGTCGCTTTATCCGGCTGCTCTTAGCCCACGTGGCCCCGAGAGCGGGTCGTTAGAGCCTTGTCCCCGCGCTGGTCGTGGCCCGCGAGACCCTCCGGCCGCGAGCCCGGGAGGGCCGGGCTCTTGGGGCTTTGGCGAGGCCCTGCCCTCTGGGGCGCCAGGCTGCGCCCGCACATCCCTGCTTGTCGCCCGGCGCACGCGGTGGGAGTTGAGCCCACGCCGCCAGGAAAGCTCCGCTAAGGGCCAAGAAGCGGCCCACGCAACCCCAGGACGCGGGAAGCGCTTCTGGCCCCGTCCACGGGGGACTCCCCACGGGCCGCTCTGGCCTCGGGCGGCCTGCGGTGGGCACGGCGGGAGCCCGTGCTGGGGGTGGCGGAGGCCGGCGCCCCGAGGGGAGGAGGAGGGACCCACGGCCCATCGGTGACGGCGGGTGCACCGGGCTCGTGGGTCCTCAAAAGGGCAGGAGCCGCGTGGGCACAAGCGCTCGTGGTTACGCGTCAGCCCCAGCCGTCGGGGGAGTTTCCGAAACTACGCTCGTCCGCAGGCCACTAAAATTCTAACACAGATTTTAAAAACGTGTCTCCTGCATATGCTGTACTAGGCTTCATGATGCATTTCTAAATTTGTGTATGATTTGAATATATGAAAAGAATTTATACAAGAGTGTTATTTAAAATTATTAAAAATAAATGTATATAATTTGTACCTATTGTAGATTTGTTGTTTTACTTTTTATTACGTGGTCAGGGTTTTAATATATGTCACAAAGCATTTATTTTCAAACCACTTCATGAAAATCTTTGAATCCTCCATTTATTGACCGTGCTTTTTGTTTTAACTGCCTTTAAATAATGTTTTAAACCATTTACGAAAAAAAACAGCCATAAGATTCCCCTTCTTAGGACAAAACAAATGCTCCGGGGTAGAGGGCAGAGGGCGGTAGAAAGCACATTAACATACATCCTGTTTGTGCTTTTGCCTGCCCAGAGAGTCATTGGGATTTCCATGAAAATTCTAAGGAAAAAATTTGCTCCTTTTGAATTTCTTTTTCGTACATATAAAAAATTCTTTCCTCAGTATGAATCTGAAGGATTCTGTTCTGTGTTTATTAGACAACCTGCAGCGAGAGTACATCTTTTTATTATTTTGAAGTACCCTTGAAGATTCTGTATTTTGACAAAGCTCAGTGGTGTTTAATGGGATGCCATCCCGAGATCCAACGGGTACTTTGAAAAAAAAAAGACCTTTCTTGGTGCTGAGAGCTTTATAACCTTCAGTGGGTTTATTCAACTTCAGTCAATTGATATTTAAACTTCAAAACCCCTTTTTTTTTCCTTCTTGTCACACAAGAAAGCACGTTGTATTGCTGTATGATCCCACCTTATACTTTCATACATGTGGGTCCGTAATGTGTGTGATTGGGTGTCATGCAGGACAGAAATCTAATTAAATTTCAAAAGAAAGGAAATGTATAATCTTAGCACATGGAGAAGAAATGTTGCCCCACATATTACTTTGATAGTATCGTATTCGTACGTTGGATGGAAGTTTATCCAAGATATTTATTAGATTATCAAAACCAGGTGTATTCATTTTCCATCGGAGTAGAAGACGCGTATGCTCTACAAAAAATCCACATGTTGCATTTTAATTAAACCAGTGACTTCAAAGTAGCAATTATGTTTAGTTACGTTTTAAAAGTTAGGCTTAAGTTCAAAACAGAGTGATAGTGAGATGAGATAGTATTAGGCTGAAAGAGATACTTTCTGAATGTTAAAAAGGTTTTCCATGTCCATGTTTTCAGCTTTTCAAGGCAATTTTTTTCTAATTTTTATTTATTTATGATAGTCACAGAGAGAGAGAGGCATAGACACAGGCAGAGGGAGAAGCAGGCTCCACGCAGGGAGCCCGATGGGGGACTCGATCCCGGGTCTCCAGGATCACGCCCTGGGCCGAAAGCGGCGCTAACCGCTGAGCCTCCCGGGCCGCCCTCTTCAAGGCGATTCTATGAAGAAATCATCGTAGTGCTTGACGTGCTGGCTTTCTAGCGTCTCCACGTACAAGGTGAACGCACCACGCGTGTTAAATGTGTTCTTTATGTGCATTAACAAGTAGGTTTTAAGCCTTGGATGTTGAGCCTCAACTTTCTGACAGTTGCGCAAAAAAACAGGCAAGATGTTTCCCCTTGTGTTTGGTAAGAGGGGCTTCGGGGTAGTAGGGGCAGTGCCTGGGAGACCTTTCTTTGCGGTTTCCTTTGTTGTGGGACCAGCCGCTAGAGCCTGCTCCGTCCGTTCTGTCTTAATCTCGGTCTCAGATAAGAAGAGTCTCAACCCTCCCGCAGTCGTTCCCATTCTACCCCAGCGATGCTTGGCCAAGGAGACTTCGTCCAGGTGCCGGTCACACGGCGCCCCTCCCTGTGCTGCTGCTCTTTCCCCTGCCCCGTAACGTCCCTGGGAACGTGTATCCAGCCTTTGCGACCCCTGGTGAGGGAGAGCCGGGCAATCCTGAATCGGTATCTCTGTTTTGCCTAATGAGCACCGCTCATCGCACGTATTTTATTGGAGACACTTGCTATCGTACGTCTTCCCCGGTGGACTCTCCTTCCTTGAAGCCGGGACCCTTTATTCTTTTATCTCTAGTATGTGGCAAAGTGCCGGCACATCGTGGATGCTCAAAAACTGTGGTTTAAAACAAAAGTTAGGGCAGCCCCGGTGGCGCAGCGGTTTAGCGCCGGCTGCAGCCCGGGGTGTGATCCTGGGGACCCGGGATTGAGTCCCACATCGGGCTCCCTGCATGGAGCCTGCTTCTCCCTCTGCCTGTGTCTCTGCCTCTCTCTCGCTCTCTCTGAATGAATAAATAAATCTTTAAAAATAAAACAAAAGTTATTTGACCGATCTAGGATTTGGCACGTGAACGTAATTGGTGAAATTTAAGAAACATTCAGCCGGTAGGAGGGCATCTCACTCACTAGAGACGTCAGCACATGCACTTCGGAGGGTCTGAGAAGCTCCTGAACCGGCATTCTGCTTTGTGAGTGCAAATAGTGTGCGTGTGTGCGGGCGGGCGCGTGTGTTCTGGAGGAAAGGTCCATACCCTAAGTCATAGTCTCTAAAGGACCCGTGATCCCAAAGGATTAACAGCTGGTTGCATGGTGATTACTGTGTGCACTTCAGTAGTGAAAACCCTCCCACCCAATGGTAATCAGTACAACTTGGATTTAAGAAATTCACTTCTGGGAATTCCTCATAAGGAAATGACCTAGAGAGCAGAGAATTCTGGGCCAAAAAAATTTTTCCCCAGAATGTGTATAAAATTTAAAAAATGGGGACAAACTCTAGATGGTCAACACTAGAGATGTGGCTTAGTGCGTGCCCTTGTCGAGATAAAATATGATCATTAAAAAGAATTAGGAAGAATGACTAAAAACAGAATCAAGATTCAGTGAAGACCAACGGTATTTTGCAGATGTGCGTGCGGTTCCACTGCTGGTGAACAGTTCAGAGAAACTTCCGAATGTGCATTAGGAGGCACCCTGCAAATTCTTCACTGCAGCATCATTTGTTGTAGCAAAATAATTGGAAACACCCCAATTGTCTGTCAGTAGAAGAATGGATACGTTGTGATGTTCCAAATACCTGAACAGAATTTTATGCAGTGGTCAAAAACGAATGGATTGTATGAATGTATGTATGTATCAATAATGATGAATCTCAAAAACATAACACCAAGCCAAAAAAAAAGCCATAGAGACCGTATACAATATAATTTCTTTTACCTAGTGACCAAAAATAGGAAATATATTGTTTTTTTTGAAATATATTGTTTTAAAAAACATACATATATGAGAAAACTATAAAGAAAAACAAAAGAATGATTTTTTTAAATTTTTATTTATTTATGATAGTCACACACAGAGAGAGAGAGGCAGAGGGAGAAGCAGGCTCCATGCACCGGGAGCCCGATGTGGGATTCGATCCCGGGTCTCCAGGATCGCGCCCTGGGCCAAAGGCAGGCGCCAAACCTCTGCGCCACCCAGGGATCCCCAAAAGAATGATTAATACAAAAGTGAAGATATCTTTGGAAAAGAGAAGGGGGTGCAGAGGTGACCTCAAAGGTACTAGTAGTATTCTTAAGAGACGTGTGCGGACATGGGCTTTTTATGTGTCCTTTTTAAATACTGTGTGTGTACATATATACACGCACACATGCACACTCGTGTATATGTGTTACGCGTCACAGTGAAAATCTTCAGTCGGATATAAACTGGTGGAAACAACATGATTTCAACTATGTTGAAAAATAATACAGAAAATGTTTGGGAGGAAATCCCACAATGTGTGATATCTATACCACTGACCGCACAGAAATGCAAAAGATTCTAAGAGGCTACTATGACCAATTACATGCCAACAAATGAGCCAACCTGGAAGAAATGGATACGTTCCTAGAAACATCCAGTCTACCAAGACAGAATCCTGATGCAACAGGAAATCTGTTCAGCCCGATTACTAGCAAGGAGGTCGAATCAGTAATCACAAACCTCCCAACAAACAAAAGTCTGGGTGAATTTGCCAAACTTTCGAAGAAGAATTAATACCAACCCTTCTCAAGTTCTTTCAAAAAAAAACAAAAAACAGTAGGGGCGGGGGCTGGGGTGCTCTTCTCAACACATATTATGAGGCCAGCATTATCTTGATACCAAAACTAGACAAGGATTCCATAAGAAGAGAAAATTACAGGCTAAACCCCTGATGAAGATAGATACAAACATTCTCAACCAAATGTTAGCAAATGGAATTCAACGATATATTAAAAGAATGATACACCATGATTGAATGTGATTTATTCCAGGGATGCAAGGATGGTTCAACATTCATTAATCAGGCAATGGGATAGACCATATTAACAAAATGAAGGATAAAAATCAATCAATGGGGCACCTGCCTGGCTCAGTCAGTAGAGCAGGCAACTCTTAATCTTGGGGTCGTGAGTTCCAGGCCCATGTTGGATGTAGAGATTACTTTAAAAAATAAAAAGTCATATGATGATCTCAATAGATGCAGAGGAAGCATTTGACAAAATTCAACATCAATTTATGATTAAAAACTCTCAACAAAGTGGATATAGAGGAAAAGGACCTTTATACAATTAGGGCCATATATGGCAGGTCCACATGTAACATCACACTCAATGGTGAGAAGCTGAAAGCTTTTTCTCTAAGATCAGGAACAGGACAAGGATGTCTCCTCCCGCCACTTTTATGTAACACAGTGTTGGAAGTCCGAGGCATAGCAAACAGGAAAGAAAAATAAATAAAAGTCATCCAAATTGGAAACAAAAATAAAAGTCACTATTTGGAGATGGCATCACATTATATATAGAAAACCCTGGAGACTCCATTAAAAAAAGTTGTTAAAAACGAATAAATAAATTCAGTAAAACTGCAGGATACAAAATCAATACATAGAAATCTGTTGCCTTTCTGTACAGTAATAATGGGTTATCAGAGAAATTAAGGAAGCAACTGTATCAAAAAGAATAAAATACCCAGGAATAAATTTAACCAAGGAGGTGAAAGTCCTATGTATTGAAAACTATGAGGCATTAGTAAAAGAAATTGAAGAAGACACAAATAAATGAAAAAGTATTTCATGCTTACGGATTGGAAGAGTTAATATTATTAAAATGTCCACACTACCCAAGCAATGTACAGATTCAACGTAATTGCTATTGAAATTCCAATGGTATTTTTCACAGAACAAATAATCCTAAAATTTGTATGGAATCACAGAAAACCTTGAATAGCCAAAGCCATCTTGAGGAAGAAGAAGAAAGCCGGAGCCATCAGGCTTCTCGATTTCCAACCCTGTCACGAAGCTGCAGTGATGAGACGGGATGGCATCTGCCTAGAAACAGACACACAGGTCACTGGAACAAAATACAAAGTCCAGAAGTAAACTCACGCACAGGTGGTCAAGTAAGTGGCGGCAACGCAGGAGCCAAGGATATACAACGGGGAGAGGACAGTCTCTTCGATAAATGGCCCTGACAAGATTGGACAGCCACGTGCAGAAAGAATGACACGGGACCACTGTCTTAGGCCGTACACACAAATTAACTCAAAATGAATGACAGACTTGAGCCTGAGACCCGAAACTGTAAAACTAGAAAAAAATGCTGGCAGTAAGGTGTTGGTGAGGATTTTTTGAATCTGACATTAAAAGCAAAGACAACAAAAGCAAAGATAAACACGTAGAACTACACAAACTAAAAAGTTCCTGCACATGAACAAAAATGAGGGCCGCCCGGGGGGCTCAGCGGTTTAGCGCCACCTTCGGCCCAGGGCGTGATCCTGGGGTCCTGGATCGAGTCCCACGTTGGGCTCCCTGCATGGAGCCTGCTTCTCCCTCTGCCTGGGTCTCTGCCTCTCTCTGGGTCTCTCATGAATAAATAAAATCTTAAAAAAAAAGAGAAAGGGCAACCTACTGGATGGGAGAAAATAATCGCAGGTCATCTGACTGATAAGGGGCTAACATCCAAAATGACCAAAGAAAAAAAATGTACAAAGAGCTCATACAGCTCCATAACAAAAAATATGACCAATTAAAAAATGGGCAGAAGATTTGAATAGATATTTTTTCCAAAGAAGACGTCCAGAGGGCCGTCGGGTACATGATGCTCCGCGTCGCTCGCCACCGGGGGAACACACGTCAACACCGCGAGGAGATAGCACCTGACACCGTCAGAACGGCCACGGCATCGAAAAGACAAGACCTCACCAGCGTGGGCGTGGGCGTGGGCGTGGGTGTGGCGCAGAGGGAACCCTGTGCTCTGTTGGTGGGAAGGTAAATTGGTGTGAAAAGCGTGGAGCTTCCTCAAAAAAAAAGAAAAAAAAAAAGTAGAGCTGCCACGTGATGCAGCAATCCCCCTTCTGGGTGTGCATCCGAAGGAGATGGAAACACTGGGCCGGAAGGCGTGTGCACGCTCACGGCCACTGCAGAGCGACGACAGCCACGACAGGGAGACAGCCCGAGCCCGTCGATGGGTGAACGGACAAGGAAACCGCGGTGCGTGTGTGCAGTGGGATCTGGCGCAGCCGCAGAACGAGGCCTTGCCGTCTGCCACGACACGGACGGACCTCGAGGGCATTGTGCTCAGGGAACTAAGTCGGACAGAGAAAGACAAGTATCAGGTCACCTGTCTTATATGTGGAATATAAAAAAGAAAAAGAAAAAAAACCCCAAGGTCATAGAACAGATGGTGGTTACAAGGGGTGAGGGCTAGGAGACATGGGGGAGTGTGTATGTTCTTTTAGTTGAAAAGATTAAACAAAAGTAAGTGTTAGAGACCTGACGTGCGTATGAGGGTCCCTACAGTCAGGACAGACAGACAAGAGAGATAAAAGGAGACAAATCTACGGTACATTTTATCTCCTAAGGGTCAAAGAATCAGATCCTCCTAAATGTTCACGCCCTTGGTATATATATGGAAACTTCATTATGGGGCGAGAGGAAGAGCACCGGGCCAAATGCAACACTGATCCATGATACAGATGATGATGGAGGAGGACAGGGGGCGGCGCTGTGTCCACCATCAGGTCCTCTTTTCGATTTGATGGCTGGACTGTCTCCATCTCTTTGATCCCAGGGCTGAGCACAGGCCCCGAACCAGGTACCAGGGAGAGCTCGGCCGACCTGGGGGAGCGGGGGGGGGGTGGGGGGGGTGGGAGGGGTGGGAGCGGGGAGCGTGTCCGCCGAGCTGTGCTTGTCCGGCCACTGCACCTGCCGCGCACACAGGGGACCCCAGCTGGCCGGCGGTGGTGGCTGTGGGCGAAGCTCAGACCCAGGGGCTGTGACCTGGGCAGCAGCAAGTCGCTTTTAAGGAGGGGCGCCGGGAATAGGGGGAGCGCCGGGGGGTGACCCCGGGAATAGGGGGAGCGCCGGGGGGTGACCCCGGGAATAGGGGGAGCGCCGGGGGTTGACCCCGGGAATAGGGGGGAGTCGTCGGGGGGTGACCCCGAGAATAGGGGGAGCGCCGGGGGGTGACCCCGGGAATAGGGGGAGCGCCGGGGGGTGACCCCGGGAATAGGGGGAGCGCCGGGGGGTGACCCCGGGAATAGGGGGAGCGCCGGGGGGTGACCCCGGGAATAGGGGGAGCGCCGGGGGGTGACCCCGGGAATGAACGGCCCCGAGGCTCCCCCGAGGGGCGCTGTGGGTGCAGCTGGCTCCTGGCTGCGGAGAGCTCGCCCCACCCTGGGCCGCGGGCCCAGACCTTCTGGGACCTTCTGGGACCTTCTGGCACCTGCTGCGCGGGAGCCAACCCAGCGCGACCTGTGGAAGCTCCCCTCCTGCCCGTTCTCAGGCGCTCCGACCTATCGCTCTGCTCTTCGTCTGCCAAAGGAGCCTCGGTCCCTCAGTCACGGGCTGGGGCCAGCGCTTTGTTAGCAGACGCCGTCTGCCGTGTCGCCAGGTGAGGTGCTTCCAGGCAAGGACGAGGACGAGGACGTTCACGGTTGTCTATTAAGACTGTTTTAGTTGCGGTAATAATTTGGGGGTAATTAAGCAAACCGCGTGGGCTCCAGCGGACCGTTAATCTCCAACGGAATTGTCTGAAGATGGAGAGGCCTGAGCCAGGCCCAGAGTTGGGGACAGTCACATTTTGAATTTCCTCAGCTACAATGAACAGGCAGCAACGTCGGCAGGAGCGGGCCTGGGCGGAGGCTGAACGGCATCTCGTCACGGTCCGGTCTGCAGCTCACCTTGAGGTCTGAAAACAGACGCGGTCACGGGACGCGATGGAGGTGGGCGAGTCGGTGACACCACGGCAGCCGCTCAGCCGGTTTCGCCCCGGGTCCCGGCGGCCCGCAGCTTCGGCCGCTCCCGCTCCGCCCCGTCCCGGGATGCGCGGGAGCCACGGGGCAGACGCCCACGGCATCGCAAGAGGGTCCCCGGTCGCGGTCGCGGAGAGCATGGGCTCCGGATTCCGGGCGGGCCCCACAGCACCGGGCCTCGGGGACGTCGCGGAGCGGCTCCCGGTCCTTCCCGGTCCTTCCCGGTCCAGGGGAACGGCGCTGCCCTCACGGCTGCACCAAGGTTAGATTCAGCCTTTTAGGCGAGTGCAGCCGCCCCCGCGCTGGCCGCGTCTCGGGTGGGGGACAGTCCCTGCCTCCCTGCCCCCAAGAGCTCCTTAAGAGCCGCTGACCCCCAAGGGCCCCGCGCCGGGTCGTTCCTCCCCTCATGAGGGGTCCACCAGGGACGGGCCTGCCACGCGGGTGTCGGGACCTGGAGGGGACGAGCAGCACTTCTCTGAGTTGGATCGAAGCCGGTTTTGTGCTTTCATCGCGGGGGAGGGACTGGGGGCAGGAAGGCGTCCGGAGGCGGAGGCCGGCGGCGGCTCTTGGGGTCCCCGTGGGCCTGGGCGCAGGGGAGATGGGGAGGGGGCACATCCGGTCACAGCCCAGGCTCGGAGAGTGCGGAGCGGCCAGGGCCAGGCCGGAGGGGCGTCTGACAGGTTTGGTTCCATGTCCCCCGGGAGGGGCCTTTTGCACTTGCGTTACGGGGGGAGAGCAGCTTTGGGGACCGGCCTGTTACCTGGCGTCTGTCATTCTCTGACCGACATTTGCTAAACACCTGCCGGCCGGCGGCTGCACTCCTGGACCCGGAGGACGGAACTGAGAGCCCAGCCGGGGTGTAGCCCACGGGACGCCCGGTCCGGGGGAGTGTGCAGGAGGCACGTCCGTAGGGACACGAGGCCGGGCCGGTCTCCCGAGGCGGAGGGGACCCTGCACTGCTGGCCGCTCGGGGGCGATGGAGGTGCTTACATCGCGTGGATCCGGAGGATGCGGTTGTTGACTCAGTTCCTCGTCCACACAGCGCACCTCCCGTGGGCAGGTGGGAAGAGGTGGCCCTGGTCGGGGGGCCGCTCGGGACAACAGAAGCCCCGGCGTGGGCGGGCAGGCCTGTGCGTGGGGGGGTCCTCCCACGGGTGCGACCTCCCGCCCCCCGCGGCCCAGCCCACGCGGAGGCTGTGTCTGGTGGGAGCCCGCAGGCCCAGCTGCCGTCTCTTGGGACCCGCCGAGCACCCCAAGGCCACTGAGGCCGCCATGTGCTGCCTTTAGCTGCGAAAGAGTGACCCGGCGTCCCTTCCCGAGGTTTCCCTGCCGTCAGCCGATGCCGCGGCCCACACCGGGCGGACTCGGGGTGTCCAGCAGGGCAGGGGGCCCGGCTGCCGCCTTCCCGGGCCTTGGCAAGTCTCCAGAGAGCTGAGGAGCATCAGCTTTTGGGAGCTGGGGGACCGGGTCACCAGGTTGCTGTGTGGCTTTGGGACAATGATCGTGTCTTGAGCCTCGTCTCCTTCCGGGAGGGCAGCAAACTCGAGCGTCGGAGGACGAAGCATCAAGGGATGAGGAAGGTGACACGGGCCTTGCACGGGGTGTCGCGGAGGCGGGGGCTTCCCCTCCGCTGGCCTGAAAGCGTGAGGAGCGCGTGGTGCGTCGTGGGCCCGTGACCGGAACGAGGTCGCGCGTTCTCTCTGGCCGAGTGGGTCGCGGCTGAAGGGCGGCCTCCCCGGGTCAGGCTCCGCGTGCCCCTCGCACCCCAGATCCGCCGCGTCCTCGGCAGCCGCGCGCCCCGCGGGCTTTACTTCGATTAGAGACCGAGGCCGTGAGTGACGGAGCCTGCCGGGAGGCCGGGACGGGCGGCCCCAGCAGGGAGCGCGACGCGGGCTGGTCCCGGGACCGGGCCACCCCCGAAGGCCACCCGCGGCCCAGCGCCCAGGCGCCGGCTCGGATTTGTAATTGTGCCTTTTCAGCAGCTCCCCAGGCCGGGCGGCAGCAGCCCCGCGACGGCACCGCGGCTGGGGCTCAAGGCCGGGCTTCGGGCCGGGGGCCTGGGCTCGTCGAGCCCGTGTCCCCCACCGGCCGCAGCGGGCAGGGCCCTCCTCCGAGCCACCCTCGGCGCCAGGTCCGACCAGCCCGAGCCCCGGTCTCCCCGTGGGGACTCTCCCGTTGCTTCCCGTCGGGACTAAGTGTCAGGACGTGCAGGGACTTCGACAGCCTGGCACTGGGTCCCCACCATGGCCACGGCCCGGCCGACTTTGGGCCCAGGTGGCGCCGGGAGCTCCGGAGAAGGCGGTGAACGAGGACGGGGCGGGGGGCGCCGGGAAGGGCCTGGGGCCAGGGTGACATGCAGACCCTCCACGGTGGACCGCTCAGAGCCGCCCTGAAACGTGGCACCGCGTGGACAAACCTAGGACGGCGGGTGCAACGAAAGAAATAAGGAGGCAGCCCGGGGTGGCGGTGTTCAGCGGTTAGCACCGCCTTCAGCCAGGGCACGACCTGGGGTCCCAGGATCGAGTCCCATGTCGGCCTCCCTGCGCGGAGCCTGCTTCTCCCTCTGCCTGGGTCTCTGCCTCTCTGTGTGTCTCTCATGAATAAATAAAATCTTAAAAAAACCCAAAAGAAATGATAGTAATGGATCATCACCAATCAAGTAGAGCCAGCACGCCCCGGTCCGTATGGCTTTCAAGAAAGAACTCTGGGCCAGAGGAGCAAGCTCTGTGTCACGCGGAGTCCCCCAGAGAAGAGCTGGAGGGGCCCGGCCGGCTCGGGGTGCGGAGCGGGCGACCCTTGATCTCGGGCTGTGAATTGCAGCCCCACACTGGGTGGGGAGATTATTTATTTATTTTGTTTTTAAAGATTTATTTATTTATTTATGAGAGAGAGAGAGAGAGAGAGAGAGAGAGAGAGGCAGAGACACAGGCAGAGGGAGAAGCAGGCTCCATGCACCGGGAGCCTGACGGGGAACTCCATCTCGGGGCTCCAGGATCATGCCCCGGGCCCAAGGCAGGCGCCAAACCACTGAGCCACCCAGGGATCCCCACCGTGTGCGTGTTTTATTTATTTATTTTTTAATTTTTTTTTTATTATTTATTTATGTAGTCATACAGAGAGAGAGAGAGAGAGAGAGAGAGAGAGAGGCAGAGACACAGGCAGAGGAGAGGGAGAAGCAGGCTCCACGCAGGGAGCCTGACGTGGGACTCGATCCCGGGTCTCCAGGATCACGCCCTGGGCCAAAGGCGGGCGCCAAACCGCTGAGCCACCCAGGGCTCCCCCTGAAAATAAAACCTTTAAAAAAATCACGGGAGGCAAGATGAAAACACTCCATCGCCAGTTGGCGGATACGCTGTCATCACCGCTTAGGAAGGAAGCGTCCACGGCTCTGCTGAAACACGGCCTGAAGGGGACACGGACGGCGGAGCTGCACAGACTCAGGTCCCACCTCACGAGACTCTCCATGGGGGACAAAAAGAAGAGGCAGAAATCTACGCTGGAGGATCTGGGCAGGTCCCCCTCGGCCAGGATCAGGCTGAAGTCACCAAATAATGAGACCCGGGAGCAGGACGCGCCTCCCGGCGCCCCGGGAAGTGTCACCGTCGGGGGCCCGGCCCAGAGCCCAGGACCTCTGGGTTTAATCAGGAGGGAACAGCTCGTGACCCCACGGCCAGGGGCTCTCCGTCGAGTAACTGGCTCGAGCCCTCCGCCGGTGTCAACGTGACGCAACCAAAGACAGAAGGAGCCTGGAGGAGAGCAAGAGGCCGCGGGACACGGCGCGGGGTCCCAGCTGGGTGGGGGCTTCGGCAGCCGGGAGGTGCCCTATTTCTGACAATTACGCTCTGGTTTGGAAGCCGTTAGCCTGTCGGAGCGGGGTGAAGGCTCCGGGTGGCACTCGTGACACTCATTTCACGACTTTTCTCCCCAGTCTGGAATGATCTCTAAAGGAAAAGCTAAGAAAAATAGAAGAGAGACCAGGCGCGCGCGTGGCGGAGCTCTTGCTTCCTGAGCCTTTCCTCCCGGGAGCGGGAGGCGAGGCCGCGCGTGTGCGTGTGCGTGTGTGTGCACGCCCGTGTGCGCTGCTGCCACGAAGGACCCTCGCCGTCAGCCGTGGCCGCTCCGTGTCCTGAGGAGGTGCCTGAGCTGCCAACACTTCCGAGGGTTCGACCCTGGCGACAAACACCTGGCTGCAGGCGACCTCGGCCAACAGAATAATAATGCCAGCTTGGTGGCTGGTGGCTGTCGTCAAGGAGACGGAGCCGAACAGCTGGTGGTGCTGACGTCACCTCCAGGCTTGGCAGGAAAAGGCCCTGGTGCGACAGACACGGGGCAAAGGGCTTGTCCCTGGCCACGAACATGGGAAAACCACTTCCCGAAGAGGCTCTCTGCTGCCGACCGAGTCTATTTTGAGTTTGCAGGTTCACTGCGGGGCCAGCACGCCCGGGGGCGCCGTCATCCCTACAGGCGACGGATTCGTCCTGGACGCTCCTCACAGGCCCTGTGAGCTCAGCACTGTCTGCCCCACTTGCACATGGGAAACCGGGGAGGAGCCGGGCGAGGGGACCCCAGTCACGGGAAGAGGCGGAGACTTGCAGAGGTCGCATCGGGGTGCCCCGGCGCCCAGTCGCCGGTCATCCCGCCCACGCTGGCCACCCCGAGGCTGGCGTCCACGGAGGAGTCTGGGGCCTACACCACTGCGACAGTGCTGTCTGCGCGGGGACTCGCTCTCACCCAGTCCCAGGCCGGGGGGAATCACGCAGGACGACAGGCTTCCAGGGAGCCTGCGCTGGGTCCCCCCAGCAAGGACACCCGCTGAGTTATTGTGACCTCTTTTGTTCTGTCTTCTCATTTGTGAGGAAAATGGGGTAACAGTCATACGTGCTCCAGAGGAGCGTCGCAAGGGTCCAGGGAGGTGGTACGTGCGACCTGCGGGGGACGGTCATGTGTCAGAAGTGCCCAGGACGTGCAAGTCCTCGTCCTCGTTTCTTCCCTCGAGCGTCCGTGTGCTGGACGGCAAGTTGGCGGCCAGTGGGGAAGTGACGATTAGCAACTAGCCCCCCTCTCCGAGCAGAACGGGCGGGCGGGCGTCGTCTGTAGCTTCGAAAGAAACACAAAGAAACCGCCTCCAGGGATCCCTGGGGGGCTCAGCGGGTCGGCGCCTGCCTTTGGCCCAGGGTGCGGTCCTGGAGCCCCGGGATCGAGTCCCGTGTCGGGCTCCCCGCAGGGAGCCTGCTTCTCCCTCTGCCTGTGTCTCTGCCTCTCTCCATGTCTATCATAAATAAATCTTAAAAAAAAAACCCAAAAAACTGCTTCCAGAGCTGAGGTCCTGAGGCCTCCGGCGGCCCAACCTTCCTACTGGACAAACAGTCCCAGAGGCCTGGTCCGTGAAGATCAGTCAGTGGCAGGTGTCTCGACACCTCGGGTCCCTGCTTTTGGACGCACTCGTCTCATTGGTCCAACTTAGCGCCGCTCAGGGCACCGAGGTCGCCCCTTCCCGGCTGGGGCAGAGGAGGTGCCAACCAGCTCCTGCCCACCCGTCAGGGGCAGGTGAAGAGCTGGCTAAAGAGCCGCAGGTGCAGGACCCTGGGGCTTGCAGACCTCAGTAGCTCCTGCAGGGGTGGGGGCTACGGCTGGCCACCGACCGGCGCTGGGGGCACCGGGTCATCCTCGCATCCTCACAAAAACCCGCAGGAGGGGTGTTAGCCCCACTTTCCAGGCTCTTTCAATCATTCCTTCACCCTGTACTTAAAACACCGTCTGGGCGGCGGGCGGGGCCTGGGAACACCGCGGTGAGAAGCTCAGAAGCGGCCGCCGCGGGAGCGGACTTTGCAGGCTCCAGCAAAGGGAGGACTTACTGAAAGGGCACAGGAATACCCACTGCAAATGCGGTGAAGGCGGCAGGACGAGATCAAGGGCCGCCGAGAATACGGCTCGGGACTTGTTCTCCCCCGGACGGTGAGAGGGCGGCTCTGGAAAGCACGGCCCGGGCACAGCTGCAGAGGCCCTGGGGGGTCCGGGAGGCGCCGGCTCCGCCGGGTCTTCACCGGCCCCCGCGCCCAGGATTCTTCCCAGGCCCGGCCCGACGAGACCCCGGCGACTGCGGTGGCTCCGCGCCCGCCCGGCCTGGGGTCGCCAGGGCCCGTGGGGGGGCAGGTGCGTCGGGTCCGTCGGGGGGCAGGTGCATCGGGGGCAGGTGCGTCGGGTCCGTCGGGGGGCAGGTGCATCGGGGGGCAGGTGCGTCGGGTCCGTCGGGGGTCAGGCCCGTCGGGGGCAGGTGCGTCGGGTCCTTGGGGGGGGGGCAGGTGCGCCGTGGCCCGTCGGGGGCAGGTGCGTCGGGTCCTTGGGGGGGGCAGGTGCGCGGGCCCGTCGGGGGCAGGTGCGTCGGGTCCTTGGGGGGGGCAGGTGCGCCGGGCCCGTCGGGGGCAGGTGCGTCGGGTCCTTGGGGGGGGCAGGTGCGCCGGGCCCGCGGGGGCAGGTGCGTCGGGTCCTTGGGGGGGGGCAGGTGCGCCGGGCCGTCGGGGCAGGTGCGCGGGCCCGTCGGGGGCAGGTTGCGTCGGGTCCTTGGGGGGGGCAGGTGCGCCGGGCCCGTCGGGGGCAGGTGCGTCGGGTCCTTGGGGGGGGCAGGTGCGCCGGGCCCGTCGGGGGCAGGTGCGCCGGGCCCGTCGGGGGCAGGTGCGTCGGGTCCTTGGGGGGGGCAGGTGCGCCGGGCCCGTCGGGGGCAGGTGCGTCGGGTCCTTGGGGGGGGCAGGTGCGCCGGGCCCGTCGGGGGCAGGTGCGTCGGGTCCTTGGGGGGGGGCAGGTGCGCCGGGCCCGTCGGGGGCAGGTGCGTCGGGTCCTTGGGGGGGGGCAGGTGCGTCCGGTCCGTCGGGTCCTTGGGGGGGGGCAGGTGCGCCGGGCCCTGGGGGGGGGGCAGGTGCGTCGGGTCCTTGGGGGGGGGCAGGTGCGCCGGTCCGCCCCGTCCACAGGCCTCCTTCCCTTGCCCCCGGGCGGGTCCCTTCGTCTCGGCCCGGCTGACGACGGCAGGTGTGTCCGCGCCCGGGGCCGGGGGGGTGGCGCGGGCGGCACCGGCTCAGCGGGACGAGCTGATCCACTGGGAACCGGGCGCGCACGTGCCCGCTTGAGTTGCGCTTCGGCAGGGAGGTTCTTCTAGGTGAGGCCCCCTTGTTGTCCTGCGTTTCAGCTCCGAGCCGCGTGCCCGCCCGCACCGCGCGGTAGCGGTCACCATCCCAGGCGAGCGCGGCGGCGGCGGGGCCGCGAAGGGCGGAGAGAGCCGGGCCTCCCCCTCCCGCCCGAACCAACGGCCCAAGGCCGGCCTCTGCCCGCAACAAAGATGGCGCGCGCCCCGGGCCCGCGTGCCCTGACGAAAAATGGCCGGCGGCCTCGCTTTCCTTAGCCTTGCGGCCCAAGGGCGGCGCTCTTGCCCTTAACCGAGATGGCACCCGCCCGCGCTCCGCTGCCCGGCCTCCGGCCGCCGCCGGGCGGCTTCAGCGCGCGCCTCCGTGGCCCCGCCCCGTTTCCGTAGGAAGAAGCGCCGGGAAAGATGGCGGCGGCTGCGGTTTGAATTCCAGCGGCGCCGCCGGCGTCCGACCCGGAGCAGGGCTGGAGGGGCGGGGACCTGGGGGCCCGGGGGGCGCCGCCGCGCCCGCGCCCGCGCCCGCGCCCGCGATGGACTCGGTGTTGGGAGTCGACGCCACCGTCCCCGGCACGCTCGGCGGCTGCAGGTGCGGCCGGGGCTTCGCAGGGGCGGGCGGCGGGCGGGACCCCGCGGCGGGGAGCGGGCCACGAGGCCGGGGCTGCTTCTGGGGGTGTCGGCGGCTTCCGGGGGGGCGGGGGGCCGAGGGGGCGGGGCCGGGGGTCCCGGGGGCGGGGGGCCGAGGGGGCCGAGGGGGCGGGGCCGAGGGTCCCGGGGGCGGGGGGGCCGCCTTGAGCCCCGAGCCCCGAGCGGAGCCGACCCCGCCGACCCTCCCACCTCGGCCGTCGGGCGCTTTAGCAGAAGGGTCCAGCCTGTTTCCCGTCTGCGAAAGGCGGCGGGTCACGGAGCGACGGAATCGGGGGAGGGCGGGCGGGAGAGGCCTTCCCGGGGTTTGCCGGGCGGGACTGGAGCTGGGCTCGGGGACCCTGGGCTGTCAGTGCACCACCTCCCCCTCCTCCAGCACCAGCACCAGCATCACCACCTCCACCTCCACCACCAGCATCATCACCACCTCCACCATCACTACCACCTCCACCACCATTACCACCACCAGCACCACCACCTCCAGCACCAGCATCACCACTACCACCACTACCTCCACCTCCACCTCTACAGGTAACATCAGCACCACCACCAGCATCCTCACCTCCACCTCCACCACCATCACCAGCACTACCACCACCAACACCAGCACCACCACTACCACCACTACCTCCACCTCTACAGGTAACATCAGCACCACCACCAGCATCCTCACCTCCACCTCCACCACCATCACCAGCACTACCACCACCAACACCAGCATCACCACTACCACCACTACCTCCACCTCCACCTCCACCATCACCACCACCAGCAGCATCCTCACCTCCACCTCCACCACCACCACCAGCACCACCACCTCCAGCACCAGCATCACCACTACCTCCACCTCCACCTCTACAGGTAACATCACCACCACCACCAGCATCCCCACCACCAGCTCCAGTACCAGCATCCTCACCTCCACCTCCACCTCCACCACCATCACCAGCACCACCACCTCCAGCACTAGCATCACCACTACCACCATTACCACCACCAGCACCACCACCTCCAGCACCAGCATCACCACTACCACCACTACCTCCACCTCCACCTCTACAGGTAACATCAGCACCACCACCAGCATCCTCACCTCCACCTCCACCACCATCACCAGCACTACCACCACCAACACCAGCACCACCACTACCACCACTACCTCCACCTCTACAGGTAACATCAGCACCACCACCAGCATCCTCACCTCCACCTCCACCACCATCACCAGCACTACCACCACCAACACCAGCATCACCACTACCACCACTACCTCCACCTCCACCTCCACCATCACCACCACCAGCAGCATCCTCACCTCCACCTCCACCACCACCACCAGCACCACCACCTCCAGCACCAGCATCACCACTACCTCCACCTCCACCTCTACAGGTAACATCACCACCACCACCAGCATCCCCACCACCAGCTCCAGTACCAGCATCCTCACCTCCACCTCCACCTCCACCACCATCACCAGCACCACCACCTCCAGCACTAGCATCACCACTACCACCACTACCTCCACCTCCACCTCCACCATCAGCACCACCACCAGCATCCTCACCTCCACCTCCACCACCATCACCAGCACCACCACCTCCAGCACCAGCATCACCACTACCACCACTACCTCCACCTCCACCTCTACAGGTAACATCAGCACCACCACCAGCATCCTCACCTCCACCTCCACCTCCACCTCCACCACCATCACCAGCACTACCACCACCAACACCAGCATCACCACTACCACCACTACCTTCACCTCCACCTCCACCATCACCACCACCACCAGCATCCTCACCTCCACCTCCACCACCATCACCAGCACCACCACCTCCAGCACTAGCATCACCACTACCACCACTACCTCCACCTCCACCTCCACCATCAGCACCACCACCAGCATCCCCACCACCAGCTCCAGTACCAGCATCCTCACCTCCACCTCCACCACCATCACCAGCACCACCACATCCAGCACTAGCATCACCACTACCACCACTACCTCCACCTCCACCTCTACAGGTAACATCAGCACCACCACCAGCATCCCCACCACCAGCTCCAGTACCAGCATCCTCACCTCCACCTCCACCACCATCACCATCACCAGCAGTACCACCACCAACACCAGCATCACCACTACCACCACTACCTCCACCTCCACCTCCGCCATCACCGCCACCACCAGCATCCCCACCACCACCTCCACCACCATCACCACCACCCCCACCCCCACCTCCACCACCATCATCATCACTGCAGGTTGGGGAATAATGGCTGACAGTGGCCTCCAGTGGATCTGTCCCAAGAGGCTGTTGGAGTCCACGTTGCCCATGCGGCCTGGCATCTTTCCTTTGGGGAGGAAAGCCCGACAGCCACACACTGCTCCAGGGCTGGGCTGTTTGGTTCTCAGGGGGCTCTTGGTGGAAGAAGACAGAAGAAGGACGTGGAGGAGAATCCACAGTGTTTATCCAGCTCTGCTGGGGATAGGCTGCTGCTTTTAGTCAACAGACCCTCATTGAGAGGGTGACCATGTTGTTTATTGTGCAACCTGGGACACTTCTAAGAGAGAAATGGGGGATCCCCAGGTGGCTCAGCGGTTGAGCATCTGCCTTCAGCCCAGGGCGTGATCCTGGAGTCCCAGGATCCAGTCCCACGTTAGGCTCCCTGCAGGGAACCTGCTTCTCTCTCTGCCTGTGTCTGTCTCCCCCCGCCCCCCCCGTCTCTGTCTCTCATGAATAAGTAAATAAATTCTTTTATTTTTTATTTTATTTTTTTAATTTGTATTTATTTATGATAGTCACAGAGAGAGAGAGAGAGAGAGAGGCAGAGACACAGGCAGAGGGAGAAGCAGGCTCCATGCACCGGGAGCCCGACATGGGATTCAATCCCGGGTCTCCAGGATCGTGCCCTGGGCCAAAGGCAGGTGCTAAACCGCTGCACCACCCAGGGATCCCAGTAAATAAATTCTAAAAAAAAAAAAAAAGCGAAATGGGACAATCAGTGTTCATGTCTAGACAGCAAGCATAAACTGGTCTGTCTTGGGCAAACCTGGACTAGTGGTTACTCCGTTTATTGAGGACGTGTTATGTATCCTGTGGTGGTCCGTCAGGTCCCTGTCATCGCACTACCACTGTGCCAGCATACTGGGGAGGACTTGGGTTGTCCTGACACCTGGGATAGCCCTTTATACTACAGTTTGAAACCTTTTTTAAAGTATGAATCCGATGGTCATTCTGCCGTGTGTGTTTAGTGCGTCTCATCGCCATTAAGATAAAGTCCGTTCATACTCTCGGCTCTCAATTACCTCAGTGCCAGCTGACCAAGCCCTTGGGCTTTGGGACCCAGACCTAGGTGGGTTTCGGTCCCACTTCTCGGTTTAACAGCGCAGTGATCTTGGGCAAGTCACTCCCTCCGCGAGCCTCAGTTTTTGTCATCCGAAAAGTGGGTGAATCTGAAGGGGTTTTGACCAGTGACTGACACACGGTAGCAGCTCTCCAGGCGAGCTCCCTCCTTCGCTGCGGACGCCCCTGTGGCTGGTCTCTTACCTGCTTCAGACCCTCCCTGGCTCCCTGTCACCCTCAGAATGAGGTGCCTTAATAGAGCTTCCAAGGTCGTTCATAAGCCGGCCCCAGTTACCTACTGACCTCCTGTGTCCTCTGTGCCTGCCCTCCTCCTCCCTGAACACTTCCCTCTGCCTGGCTGCCAAGGCCTTTGTCTGAATGGCCTGCCTCGTTCTGTTCTGTTCTTTTCCTTTCTTTTTTCTTCTCTTCTCTTCTTGATTTTATTTATTCCTGAGAGACACAGAGAGAGGCAGAGACACAGGCCAGGGGAGAAGCAGGCTCCCTGCGGGGACCCTGATGCAGGACTCAATCCCGGGACCCCGGGGTCACGGCCTGGGCTGAAGGCAGGTGCTCCACCGCAGAGCCCCCCAGGTGTCCCACCTTGTTCTTTCTTACTGTCGGACCTGTGCACTCGCTCTTCCTGCTGCCGGGCTAGCCCTCCCTTCCCTTTGCCTTATTAATGCCTCTTATTTTTCAGGTCTCACTTAGATTTCGATGCCAGGAAGCCTTTGCTGACATGCCCCTATCCCCACCCAGACCCTCTCTGCTCTTCCAGCCACCCCCACCCATCACTGACCCCATTTTAGCCCTTATTGATGTCACTTAGGTTTTTGCTTTTAGATTTTTATTTATTTGAGGGAAGGAGAGAGTGTGAGGGCACACGAGAATGCACACACAAGGACGGTGAGGGCAGAGGGAGAGGGAGAAGCAGACTCCCTGCTGAGCCGGGCGCCCAGTGTGGGGCTGGGTCCCAGGACCCTGGGATCATGACCTGAGCCGAAGGCAGACGTTTCACCGACCGAGCCACCCAGGTGCCCCCACCTCAGTGAGTTTTATTGACTAATGTTGTTCAACAGAAATACAGTGTGAGCCACATAAGTAATTGAAACTTTTCTAGTAGCCACAGTGAAAAAGTAAAAGAGAAACAGATGAAATAGATTTTAATAATATATTTGATTTCACCTGGTATTTCCATATATTATCATTATAACCGGCAAACAATAAAAAATTATTAATGAAATATTTCACCTTCTTTTTTATCTTACAGTCTTTGAGATTCGGTATGCATTTTAAACTTACCAACACTTCTTGATTTGGATTAACCACAGTTCAGGTGCTCAGCAGGTCCCTGTGGCCGGTGGCTCCTGCAGGGGGTCTTGCAGGTACAACTCTAACGTGTCTGACTTCCTAATTAGACTCTGACCTGTTTGAGAGCAGGGCTGCATATTGTTCATCTTTGTAACTCCAGTTCCTAACCTGGCACCAGGCATATAAATGGGAGGTGATGGTATTATCCCCTTTTTGCAGGTGAGCACTCTGAAGCTAAGAGGTGAAGGGAGCAGTCTGGAATCCCACAGAAAAAGTACACGATTGAGCCCGGATCGAATCCAGGCTCACTGACTGCAAAGCCTGGCTCTCAGTCCGTGTCCTGCCTTCTAGCTAGTTCCCTGTACCAGTTCTGAGGGGACTCTAGGAGGATTTTAGGGAGCTGCTGGCATGGGAACTGGCCCTTAAAGAGTGGCCCAAATGTCTTGAAAGAGACAGGTTCCCCATTAGATGGTCACAGTGGAAGAGAAAAATCCCTGGAATAAAATCCTCTTTTTATCTTAGCGTGAGCACCCTTCTGCTTGGTAATTTCCAAGCCCCAGTTTTAGAGACTAAATGGAAGTCCAGTTTGTTGAATCCGGTCGATATGCGTCATTCTCTGCAAACCTGATGGCCTGTGGGTGCCCCAAAGAGCTCCAGCCCTGAGGTCAGGCTCAGATGCCAGGCCCCAGAGCCTCGCCCACTCTGAGGCCCTTTATCAAGTCCTGCCTGGTGCTTTTGGAAGAACCTGGGCTTTGTACTCCGGATCACTGGGTCTGGATCCTGCTTCAGCCACTTACTGGCTGAGTTGCTTTAGTAACACACCCAACCCTTCTGAGCCTCAGTTTATTTTCCGTGATAATATCTACCTATCAGGTGACTGTGGATGGAGCAAGGTTATATGTGTTCTGTGCCTGATTCCGGGACGAAGTCCTTGGTGCCCACAACCCCGGGTTTGTCCTTTTGTTTTCATGCCTGAGGTTCTGCGCCTCCCTAACTGAGCTTCCTAACCCTGGGCCCAGGTTTGTTCGTCTGTGGGTTTCTCTAATAATTTTTTTTTTTAAGGTTTTATTTATTTATTAATGAGAGATAGAGAGGCAGAGACACAGGCAGAGGGAGAAGCAGGCTCCCTGCAGGGAGCCCGATGCGGGACACAGTCAGGGACCCTGGGGTCATGCCCTGGGCCGAAGGCCGCCGCTCCCCCGCAGCCCCCCGGGCGCCCCGTCTATGGGTTTCTCTAGCGCTTGGCTATTAAGAGCTTGCTGTGTGGTGCGGGGCAGGCCTGAAGGAAATGTCCTGTGAGCTTGTACATGGCCATACTTTGTCAGGCGAAGAATGCTCTCATGGACTTTTGTAAAAGGTGGAGAAAGAGGATGGTGGAATGAAATTTTGGTGAATGTTTGAAGGCTTGATTCAAGGCTGAGCTCGGATCTGGGTACCCCTAGGCTTGAGGTTTGAGGAACGTGTTCCCGGTCTCCAGGATAAGCTAATGAGGGCAGCGAGGATGGCTGGCTCGTTCCCCACCATGTCTTTAGACCTGGAACCGTGTCTGGCACATAGTAGACGATCCACAAGTATTGTTGAATGAGTCGGTTTTGTTCAGTCCCTAAAAAGATACGTACTGTGTAAATACAGGCTCCATATTTAGGAGTGCAGTGCTGCTTGGTGACGGCTCGGAAAAGGTGCACACACAGTGTCAACTGGCACAGTCCTTCCCGAAAACAATTTGGTGTTAAAAATATGTCCATATGTGTGTTTTAGAAACAGCTTTATTGAAACCATTTGTATGCCGTGAAGTACATTTAAAATATACTATTGAATTATTTTTTAGCATATTTACGGAGTTCTGCTATCGGCCTGGTATCTCATGTGGTATTGGTTTCTATTTCCCTAACGACTAATGATGTTGAACATTTTTTCTTGTGTTTTTTTCGCCATTTGGGTACAGTTGGCCCTTGAACAACACAGGGTTGGTGGTGCGGTGTCCCGCTCAGTGGAAAATCCACGTGTAACTTTTGATTCCCCCACAACTTAACTACTGGCCTACTGTTAACTGAAAGTCTTACTCAGAAACAGTCAGTTGACACATATTTTATGTGTTATATGTATGTACTATATTCTTACTGTAAAAGTAAGCTAGAGAAAAGAAAATGCTATTAAGGAAATCACAGGGAGGAGAAAATACATTGACGCCACTGTCCGGTATTTATTGAGAAACGTGTGTGTGAGAGTGGACCCGTGCCGTTGCCCTCGTGTTGTTCCGGGGCCCACTGCATTTTCAAATCCTTTGCCCCTTAAAAGTGTGTGAACGTGTTTTGACCCAGCAGCTCTACTTCTTGTTATGGTAGAGAAAGTCCGGTGCACGTGCACCTGGAGACCTGTATGAGGACAGTCGTGAAGCCTTGTTTGTAAAAGGAACGACTTGGAAACAAAGTGATTTACCGTCAGGGGACCGGGTAAATGCGCATCCTTTCAAGAGGGAATTTCAGACCGTGACCACTGGCAGCTCGTGAAATTCAATTCAGTAGGTTGCAATGAGAATCTTTAAAAAAACAAAATAGTACAGAATAGAAAGCATTTCAAGAATTAGGGGCAGTAAATTTCCTTCTGTGGGTTGTGGTCAGTAAAGTTCGAGAAACATTGCTGTGGAATGCTTGTGGGAGTTACAGACACGAGGGTACATGTGTTCGTGCTGTCGTGGAAACATCTGCAGGACACGGTAAGTGAAGAGAGGATGCCGCAGAATAGTATGTACAGTTTGGTTGCATTTGTTTTGTTTTTAAGCCACAAAATAAAACATGTGTCCCCAGGGACGCCGGGGGGCTCAGCGGTTGAGCATCTGCCTTCGGCCCAGGTCGTGACCCGGGGTCCCGGGATCGAGTCCCACATCGGGCTCCCCGCAGGGAGCCTGCTTCTCCCTCTGCCTGTGTCCCTGCCCCTCTCTCTGGGCCTTCCAAGAATAAACAAACAAACAAACAACAGACCCTGTGTCCCTGTATCTGTAAATAGAAAGAAGCCTGGAGGGACAGCTTCTTGCTGACAACAGGGTTGCCGCTTGGGGGCTAGATGGGAGTGAGGAATACCCGAGAACTTTAGGCTTGTCTGTATTTTTTCCCTCCCACTCCGCTCACCCGTTTGCCCCTTCCTGCTGCCCTGCCCTCTGGCGGCCGCCACTTCGGGCTCTGTGCTTAGGAGTCTGTTTCAGCTTTTTGGTTTATTTGTTTTGTTTTTTAGATTCTCTGTATAAGTGAAATCATACGGTGTTGGTCTTTCTTTGACTTCAGGGCCCGCTGGGCCCACGCGTGGGGTCGGGAAGGGCAGGATCCCTGTCTTCCGCGGCCCCCGCCTCCTTCATCCGTCAGCCTGTCACCTGTCGCCGGCCCCTTGGGTCGCTCCCCTCCTGGCCGTTGCACACGACGCTGCGGGAGCACGCGTGGGTCTTTGCAAGCGCGTGTTCTCACCTTGCTAAGCGCCCGGAGGGGGACTTCCCGCACCACGCGGCTCCGCGTCCGCTGCCCGAGGGAGGCCGAGCTGTTCCCACAGCGGCCTGTGCTCGAGGCTCCCTTTCCCCACGTCCTGGCCCACACTGGCTATTTTCTTGTCTTTTTGATACTGGACGCTCTGACAGGTGCGAGCGGGGTGGGATGTCCCCGGGGTTCTGACCTGCGGTCCGCGGACAGGGAGGGACGCCCAGCATCTCTCCGTGCGTCCGCTGGCCGCTGGCGTGGCTTCTTCCGTCTGTACTTTATATATTTACGTTTCTTCTCTCCGGGTGGGAACAGAGTGAGGAATGAATCGTTGAAAGGCAGCAGCGCACCTGGCGCGGTGGTTTCCTGAGTGTGCCGCCCGGTGCCGCGCGGCTCTCCCGACAGCGTGGCCCTCCAGGCCTCACCGGGTCTCGGGTGGGGACGGGCAGCGCGGAGGTGTGGGCCCCGTGGGCGGGGCTAGAGCAGGACGGGTGGGTGTGCGCTGCGGGCGACCGTCCCTCCACCTGCCCACCGACAGCCCCCAGCAGCCCCGGCCAGCGGCTCCGTGCCCGTCGCGGGAGCCCTCTGCCGCGGCTCATTCGGACCTTACCGCGTCCCCCGTGGGGAGGGTGTCGGGCCCCAGGGTTGTGGGGAGACTAAGAGCGTGGGTTGCAGTCAGGCCAGCTTGGGTCTTTCAGCTTACTAACTTTTCTGAGCTTCTCTTTTCCTTATTTAAAAAAAAAATAGCAACAGTTAAAAGCCGCCAGCCGCTGCTGGAGGGCCGTGGTGAGGCTGGCGCGGGGGCCGCCGGTCCCTAGTGGGGGGCATGTTCGCCGCAGGGCCCCTACAGGAAGCTTGTTAGGATTATGCCGTATTTGGCACGTGAGGAAGCCAGTGCTGACTCTCTGCCACGTTCGCAAGGAGCTTTGGGTGGCCCTGCCCAGGCCAGCGAGTGAATGGACCCTGGGAAACCTGGATTCTGGGCTCTGCTTTGCTGGGGACCCCCTTGCGATTTTGAGCAAAGAGGTTCCTTCCCCTTCGTCTCCCCCACTGACCCCGTGATAAACTGTGCCGAAGCCCTCTCTGCTTTTGCTAAGTAGTTTTGATTTCTAGGGGGCTTCGTGAAGCCCCAGCCTCAGTCCTGAGGCTAAGAGTGAAGGACCCGAGTGGGAAGAGGCAGCTGGGGGGGGGGGGGGGCGGGAACCGACGGGAAAGCGCAGATGACAGAGACTCCTATAGCATTTGAAGAGTGGGTAGGTAAAGCCCAAGTGGAAACTTGGCAGGAACCAGGCAGGAACTTCTGCATTAAACAGTGGTTTCTTATAATACATGAGATGTCAAATGTCATTTTTTACAGACTTCATTGTTTGCCCGTTGGAAACTTGTCGAAGACCAAATTCTTTGGCTCTGCCTGCCGCGTAGTCTTCACTGTGGTTGATCTCGGCTTGCGACACTGACGGGCCTTTTCAGCCAATGGTAGAAGGTTCGTGGCCGTGGTGGAGAGGCCCCCACGTGGGGAATGTGCAGACCCGACGGCAGCCTAGGCCTGACCGCTAAGCTGCTTGCGACGGTGGCCTCTGGGCTACCGACCGCAAAAGGTGGTGGCTGAACTTGATTTTGATTTTTAATATTCAGTTTAGAGGGTGGAGTTTGTTCTTCCTTTGATGATTATTGGAGGAAATGAAAAAACACAGAATTAAAAGGGAGGAAAACCTCTCTCATTTTCCTACACATGATGACGTTAAACGTTTGTTTTCTTATGGATGCGCAGCCCTCCTAGTTTCCGGGGGGGATTTGAGGTGACGGTAGTACACAAGTTGTGGCTTTTTCCATAGTTGGGGGCACGTCCTGCTGGAGTTGTTTCTGGTCATCTTTATAGCAGGCGCGCACCGTGTAACCGTTCTCTTGACGTCGGGACCTTACCATGCGATTTTTTGCTTGGTTCTGATGGTGCAGGTCCTTTCCCGACTCTAGAATTGGGCAGTCGGGGAGAATTGTCCCGGGGACGGAATGGACTTGGGTTTACAAACCTGGGGAGAGCCAGCTGACGGGAAGTCCAGCTCTCAGCTTGGAGCTTGGGGCGGGGAAGCACTCTTGGAGGGTAGGTTCTGGGCGTGGTGGTCCCCTCGGCGGCCTGGCGCCCTGGCCGGCCGCTGGCATGATCTGTGCCCTGGCGCCTCCCTTAGAATGCACAGGCCCTTCGGGGCCGCGCAGCTCTCACGGCGGGAGATCTTTCACGCCTGCACCGAGCACGGTGTCTTTCCTGGTGGCAGGGATATTTTGCGGCCGTTGACGGAGTGCCCACGGTGTGCCAGGCACCTTGCCGGGGACTTTGCGTCTGTGGTTGCAGTCACTTCCCGAGTAGCCGCTGTGCTCCCTCCGCGGATGAAGGAGGCTCGGCTCGGGGAGGTACCTGGCTTAGGCTAGAGCCGGTGTCGTGTCTTCTGTGTCAGCCACGCCTCCGGTTACGGTTTAGTTTTCTGTCAGTGTCTCCAGATCCTCACTTAACCTATGTTTATAATTCAACCAGTAGAGTCTCTTGGATCAGTGGATTTTGCATTTTCGTGGGACATTCTTAAAGTGTCTGAATTGGTGCCTGCCTCTTGGGAGCTTTATTTTTGGTTGTGTCCGACACGTTAGTGACGACGACGAATAGTAAAGACCAAAGCAATGGTCCCCACTTACTGGGCGCACCCTACGTGCACGTGCCATAGACGTGAGCTCATCTTTACAGGTCGAGGGAGGAACAGGGAAAGGGAGACTCAGGAGCGTCCGCAGCTGGTAGTTGGCACAGCGCCTCTGCTTCCAGCACGTACTAGACGGTACACGGACGCGACGTGGGCGCGAGTGGGCGGGCGGGCATCCTGGGACTCGCTGAAGCTCACTCGGCCCGCAAGGTTGGAGCCCAGGGCCCGAGCTCTTGCCCCTGCGCTGCGTGTGCGTCGTCGCCCGTGCAGCCCGGTGGCCCCCAGCCCCGTGAGACGCTGACGCTTCTCTTCCTGCTCGTGCTCTCTCCTAGTGGCCTCGCCCGTGGCTCGCCAGACGAGGTGGACGGCATCGGCCCCGGAGCCGGCTTGGGAGACGCTGGTAAGTGCACAACGCCGGCCTTCCTCGCGGGCCGGGCCTCGAGCCTGGGGCTGGGCCTTGAGGCCCCCTGCCCACCGCGCTGCTCCCGCTTCCCCAGCCCCGCCGGGGATTGAGGGCCCCGGGGCAGCTTTCCTGGGCTCTGCTCCCCGCTGCCGGGCTCGGAGGGGTTCAGCCAGTGTTCGCCGACCGGGGCGCCTGGGTGAGCCTCCCGGCGGCTGGGGGCCCAGCACGGTCCTGCGCGGGCCCCGGGGACACAGGTAGCTGCTTAGGCCGCGGGACACGCGCTGAGTGCTAAGCGGGCCATTGTGTTGAGGCGGGATTAGAGGGGACTTTCGGGGGGCAGCTTGGCTTTTGCGGAGCGTCCTTTATGACTTCTGTTTCTGAAGGAAGCGAGCGCTGTCCTAAGTACCTGTGGGAGGTGCTCATGATTCGCCTTGTAACATACCTTAGAGATACTGGGACTTGTGTGTTTTCCCTCTTCCTCAAAGTGAGGAGCCGGCAGGAAGGAGAAGTTTGTAGAACAGACAGTATCAGGGTCGTGCGGTTTATTTCTGGAGGATATTTTAACTTACCGGCCCCTCAGGTTTTCCTTCAGAACCTGGCAACTTCTGCGTTGCACACGGATCACGCGGTGTCTGTTGTCCCCGCACGCGGGCAGTTAGGCGTGGAAAACCACCAGGACTGCTTTCTGCGTTAGCCCATAGCGCAGTGCTTTGTGCCAAGCCCTGGGCTAAGTGCTGGGAATCAGCCTTGAACACGGTTACGGCCAGGCCTGGAATAGAGAGTCCAGCACAGAAATGTCCTGGTGAATCATATGATCAACGTGATGAACAGAGAGAACGAGGTGCTGGGAGGTTGGGGTGTGGGGAGGTGTGTCCTGGCGCAGAGGAGGTGGGCGGGGCAAGAGCTTAAGACAGCGATATGGAGCTAAGACTTGGGGAATGAGTGGGACCTAGGTGGGGAGGGAGGGGAGTAGGAAGGGCTGGAGGCAGGGGTGTAGATAGGGAGACAGGGGCATAGGAAGGGAGAGGGGCATAGGGAGGGAGGCAGGGGAGTAGGAAGGGAGGGAGGCAGGGGTGTAGGAAGGGAGGCAGGTGTAGGGAGGGAAGGAGGCAGGTGTAGGGATGGAGGCAGGGGTGTACAGAGGGAGGCCAGCACAGAGGCGGAGCAGGGCCCATCTGAGGACTGGGGAAGAGCGAGTGTGCCCTTTGTCTGCTACGCGGGGCCCTAAGGGTGGGCCCCCGTCCCCTTCCGCGGGACGCCGGGCCTGCCTCTGGGCCTTTGCTTTTGAAGTTCCTTCTTCGGTTGCCTTCCTCTGCCTGCTGCCTCCCTAGCATGCAGGGCACCACCGTCTCCCCCCTCGCTCACTTGCACTTTCCTCTCTGAATCTCACTAGTTTTCTGTTGCAGTTTGTTCCTGTTGGTGACATACGGCTTCCAGGGTCTTCCAGGGTCGCACCACTTGTGCCCCGCCTACTTGACCACCTGCCCTGGGCCACCCCGTCCCCTGGTCCCCTCCTGGACTGCTGCAGTGTTCCTGCTGCTGCCCTGCTTCCTGCAGCACCTTCGGGCTGTTCTCTGCCTGTGGATGCCTGGGTGCAGGCACGTTACCCTTGCGGGGGGCCCTTGCGGCTCCCATTCTGAGACGAGCTACCTCACGTACCTCCCCTCCTGTGGCCCCCACCCCCCACCCCCCCGCTCATCGCTGTCCAGTCCTGCCCCCCCCCCCTTGCCTTGTGCCTCTCTTCGGGTCTGCCCAGGTGGCAGTTCTCGGTGTGACCGTCCTGATTTGGCCCCTGACTTAAAATTGCGATCCTCACCCACCCTGAATGTTTCCCGTCCTGCATCTCAGGTTCTCTCTGTAGCCCTTGCCACCTCCTCACATCCTGTGCGATTGTCCTGTTATCTTGTTCCTTGTCTGTCTTCTCTCTCTGGAATATGAGCTCCGTGTGTTTCCTGATGTCGCCGCGGAGCAGAGCGTAGGCCCTCCGCGCGTGTTTGCTGGAAGGGGGAGTCCGTGCATTTCCTCTGTGTGGGGCCGCCGCTCTCCGCGACAGCGCCGGGCAGCCTGTGCAGCGTGCTGTCAGGTGGCTCTCTCTGTGTCTGAGCCCCAGATCCAGAGCCTCTTGGCCCAGGGTCACGGTCCCTTTCCCCGTTCTCTCCCCCGCACCTCGCATGGTGCTGGGCTCAGAGTGGCTGCGTGGTGGCTGCTGGAAGGGAGGAGGGAGCAGTGGAGAGCTCTGGGCGTTGGCCAAGTCCGTAGTCGCCCTCAAGCAGGGACGAGGACTTCCCGCCTGCTGCCTGCTTTTGAAAATCATAAACTTTTACGGAGACACAGCTTCTTACTTCTGAGTTGTCTGTGGCTGTTTTTCGTGCTGCAGCAGAAGAGCTGACGAGTTGTGACAGATTTTAGGCTTGGGTAGGGCCCACAGAGCCTAAAATATTTCTTGTCTGGCACTTTAAGAAAAAGTTTGCCAACCCCGGCCAGTTAGATATGCTTCACACGCTGACACGCGCAGACGTGTCCTGCTCAGCAAGGGACTATGTGACCAGGCCAGGGACGGCCGTTACCCGCACACGCGGAGGTGCCACTCGCCCAGTACGTTTTCTGGGTTCGTTCTGTGACATGTTACACTGAGGCCACTTGAAGGAATCTGTACATATTTGAAATACAGTAGCTGAGAGCTTTCCCTAGACTCCAGTCAGCAAATCACAACAGGCAGAAAATGCCAGCAGAATAGACCGCGAAGGCTGCTCCTGCCTTTTTTTTTTTTTTTTTTTGTCTTTTCCTTTTCTGGGCTGTACTCCCTAATAGGGGTGCTGGGCAGTTTGTACACCACGCTGTTTTCCTGTCTGTTTTCCCTTTTTATAGTGCTCCCAGATGTGTCAGAAGAAACGGTGTCTCCCACCAGAGCACGGAACATGAAGGACTTTGAAAACGTAAGTGGAGACACCAAATCCCCTTCCCTACAAGGTGCCGTGTGTGGCCGCCGTCCCCCCAGGCCCGGGAGGCAGCCGTGTCTCTCGAGAGGCGTCGAGGCTGCCAGTCTGCCAGGCAATGCCAGGCAGGGGCGTGCTCCACAGCCGCGCGGTAGCTGTGCGCTCGGCGCTGCCCGGCGCAGGGGAATCTGGTGTATTTCTGGGGTCTCCAGCGTGGGGCTTCCCCGTAACCTAAGGCACGTTATTAGTGGTCCCTGTTTAATCCTCACTGTATCCCCTTGAGCTGTAGTGTATTATCCCCGGTTTACAGATACGACCCCGTAAGCCTAGGAGGGACCATTCACAGCCACATAGGACTCGAGTGGCGGAGTCAGGATTCAAATCCAGGTTTTTAAGGATTCCAGAACGTTATTCTTCCTGCTGCTTTGTGCCACTGCCTTGCCTTTTGTAGGCTGCATCCTTGTTGCTGTTGCAGGAGACGTGAGCGCCCATACGCGGGGCTGTGAACGGAGCGTCCGAGGACGGGTTACGTGGTGATGGATTTGGCTTCCTCGCTCGCTGTCTTCCAGCAGTGTGTCTTTCATTTGTTAGCGGAGGGGGCTTGTTGTCAAGGAGCAGGGAAATAAGGTTATTTTCCCAATTCCAATTCTCCTTAACAAGTTACCTGTTCAGCGCTCTCATTTATCACGGGAAGAATTAGACCCTTCTCCATTTGTAGCCAAATGAAATCCATGGCATGCAAGACACAGGAGATATTTATCAGGGAGAGATGGAGGACAGAGAGAAGGACGTTCCACAGTGATGTCTCTCTCCCCCCAGTTGTCTTTACAGAACAGAGCGGTACTGTCTCCAGATTTAATTTAGAATACTCATTACTGCTAATAGTTATCTGCAAACCACCAGTGACCAATTGAAGAAATGACTTGTCAGATCTCTAATGGAAACAAGTAATTTCTGAGCTTTGAGTTGTTCTAATTTCAACTGAACAACTCGATCTATGCTGTGGGGTCTGGGGCCTCCAACAAATGAGATTTGATTATTCCACATCGTGTATAATTAAAACGTGCTCTGCTATTAAATGGCTGTTTCTGTTTTATCATAAGAGTAATAATAGCTGCTGTTTATTGAGCTCCTGCTCTGAGCTGGGCACTTGAAATGTTCAGCTCTTCACGCGCGTCACTTTAATAGAAAAGCAGCTCCACAAGATACAGAGTTATTTAATTTCTGAAGGGCACAGTTCTGAATTTTGTTTCTAGATGGAGAAACTTAACAGAATCTCAGAATTCTGAAATAAAAGTTGCAACTCTTATCGTCTGCCTTTTGAGCCGGGAGGACTCTCGGGCTGAGTCAAGCCCTGGTCGGTGTGGGTAGGAGACACCGAGGTGCAGGAAGTGACGGGCGGGGCTGCTCTCGGGGGCACCTGAGCCTGCTGGGGACCCTGGGCTCTGCAGCCGGGCCGCCCGGGGCTCGCTCCTCACGGGCTCCCCTCTGTCCTCTGTCTTGGCCACTAGCGACAGCAGTTGCTGCTGCTGGGGACCAGGTGGGACCTGAACGAGCAGAAGGTGGGAGCGCGAGTTCATGCTGCGTGCTCGCGGTCTCCCCTCCTCTCCGCTGTCATGTCCGCTGTCTTTTGTCTCCGCTGCCACGTGGTTCAAGGCGCCCTTCTCTGGATGGGCTCCCGATGACCTAAACACTGTTTTCTTCTTGAAGGCGAGAGGGAGCCTCCTATGCTGATCTGTTTTAGGATTTATGTTTTTTCTTTATGACTGTGGTCCTTCGGCTGCTGTTCGGTTTTTATGGCATTAATATTTTTTATTGTAGCATTTTCCAGAGCAAGTTCTGCTATTGAAATTGAAATGACCACAGTGTTCTCAGTGTCTCCCTTTCAAGTCTTTATGAGTCACTGAAATGTTCCGTTTGGCCTGAGCCAGTAAGTGCACGATGTCTGTAGAGGCGGCCTGAACTTTCTGTGGGATGCTTACCGGAAATGCCCCTGGCGTCGGACGCTAATGTCACCGTCAGTGTGCATATTAGGGAAGGGCTAGAGTAACCTTTGATTTAAAGGGAGACTCATGATTCCTCTTAGGCTGGTCTCACACTGGGAAACTGAACGTCCGGGTCTATTAGCTAAGGTCTAGCAAGACATCTGGTTTCTGGTTTGGCTCAGAATTCATCTGTTCAGTGATAAATAGTTTCAAATATATATGCCCTGTGCCTGGCCGGGGGCTAGGAAGTCCGTGGTAGATGGGGACCCGGTGAGTTTCCCTGGCAGGAGCCTCGCAGCCTGGTTGGGGAGATGGGTAGGAAGACAGTGCAGTGAGAGGTGAGGAGGGTGCTGGGGGCACGGGGCGGGGACGCAGGGAAGCCCCCCTGGAGGAAGTGTTCCTTGAGATGGGTCATCAGGGACAGGTGGGGATTAGCCAAGGTGAGAGGACCAGGAGAGCATCCCAGGCACAGGGACTCAGGCGGGGAAGGGCCGCGAGAGGCGTGCAGGGTGCGGGGAGTTGAGGGCATTCTAAGCACCTTTTGGCTGGAGGGAGGCTGCGGCGGGGGTCCTGAGGCCTGCGAGGCCCCTGAAGAAGGCAGGGGTCGAGGGTCTGCTGTGTTACACTGCCTTGGTTGGCCCTTGTCTTGAAGATGAAGGGTAGCCGGTGGTGGAAGTTAGCCTGGGAAGGAAAGGACCAGAATCGTGCTTCTAAAAGGGCCCGGGATTGGTGGTGCGAGGAGGGAGCGGCCAGCCTGGTGGCGGCTGTGTGTGAGGGGCTGCTGGGGGGGCGACGCTGGGGCAGCGGGCTGTGGGCGGGAGGGGCCGAGAAGGCGGGCAGGGTCCCCGACCCCGGAGCTCACCCCGTCCCTATGTTGGGCACAGGGGCGCCTGAAGCCCGGGGAGGCCGGGAGGGGGTCTTCCGCACGGCAGCCTTTCCTGCCCCCTCCGCTGTCCGGGCGGGCCCTGGCACCAGTGGGTGACAGTTGCCGGCCTTCCTTTGGGTCTTCAGACTGGCGATCCGTGGTCTAGTACCTTCACACGCTGAGGCGACGGTCACCGGGAGCACAGGCCCGGGGAGAGGCGCCGGCTGGGCCGTTTGACCTTCGGGGGGGCCCGCGCTGCTGGCCCTTCCCAGCCGCAGTGTGGTGGGGCCGCTGCCCCCGAGCAGCCAGGCAGGCAGCGTCCCGTAGGGAGCTGTGCTGTGGTGTGAGCGCCCTGGACTCCAGGGTCCCTCGGTTCTCTCTCACTCGCAGAAGTTTTTGGGTGAGTGGGGAAGACCCAGAACCTGGATCCGCGTATCTCGTCCACGTAGCTATCTTACCTTATATAGAAGAGTTTGATTCTGGCTTTTTCTGTGGGCTTCTGGGCAGGGAATGACCTGCGTAGCTTGCCATCCCTGTTTATACCGGCGGACGGCATTGTTTATGACCCGTGGTTGGTAGACTTGTATCTGAGGGGAGGGCTTGAAACGTAGCTTACATAATCCCTTCCTGTGGGACAGTCCAGGTTGTTTCTATTTTTTCACTCTTACAAAGCTTCGATGAGTATCCTCCTGCGTGTGTCATTTTATAGTTACGAGATTAGGCCCTTAGGGTAAATTCTGCTGCTCCTGTCTCGCACCCAACTGCTCTCAGGTGCTGGTGTTCGTGTAGCCGGGCTCTTACTCCTTTTTGTTGGAAATTCCTGGTCTTAGCTGAGGCAGTTGGTCAAATTCAGTGTTTTATCTAGGAGGATTGCACGGCCAGCTGTGTTGTGCGACCTGTCTGTGGTGAGTCACTTCGGACAAGAGAATCAGCCCCGTCATCCACACCCCCGGCGTCTGTGCTGCCTGGGAAGCTTTGCAGGCACCATCGTGTGCGGGTACGGATGGGCTGGGGAATGACCAGGATGGGGCCGTCGGTGTTGCTCTGCCACTCCGTGACCCGTGAGCTTGGTGGAGTGGCTCCGAGTCCTGGCCTGCGTGCTGGGCTCCCCCGTGGTCCTGCAGGGGCCGCTCTCACTAACCCCCACGGGTGGGACCTTCTTGTGTGCCCTTCCCTCTGCCTGGAATTCCCTTTCTCCCTGTCCTTGAAGGGCAGGCCTCCCGACCTTCACGTCTCAGCTTTATTTATTTATTTATTTATTTTTATTTATGATAGTCACACAGAGAGAGAGAGAGAGAGAGAGGCAGAGACACAGGCAGAGGGAGAAGCAGGCTCCATGCACCGGGAGCCCGACGTGGGATTCGATCCCGGGTCTCCAGGATCGCGCCCTGGGCCAAAGGCAGGCGCCAAACCGTTGCGCCACCCAGAGATCCCCACGTCTCAGCTTTAAAGTGACCTCGATGGAGGGGCCGGCCCTAATTCCTTCCCCAGCTCGCTCGAGACCCCCATTCTCTGATAACAGGCGCTCAGCACTTCTCCACTGTGGATCTTACGACTGTAATTATGTGTTTTATTTGTGCATTTGCTTCATGGGCCTCTCTTCTACGTCCCCCCGGTTCTCAGCACCTCACCTGCAGGATGGCGGGCGCTTGATAAATACTTGTTGACTCAATCAGTGTATCCTCTTTTCTGAGAACGCGGACCCGTCCGTTGGGGTTCCCTTGTGTGTGGTGTGGAGAGCAGGTTTGCCCCCGGGCTGCGGTGGGGAGGAAGTGGCCGTGCGGGGCTGCCCTTGCTGGTGGGGTGGCTGCGGCCGTGGTTGGGGCACTCGGGCTTGGGGTGGGGGCGCGGGAGAGCGAGCAGTAGTGCGGGCCGGGCGGGCTGCGCAGGGGAGCCGGGGCTGCTGTGCTCACACGGGCCTGCAGGTGGCTGGCGGCCGTGGGGTGCTCAGTGCCCAGGGCAGGGGGCACGTGTGCTAAGGGCTCAGCCCGGCCTCCTGCTCCTGATGGAGCGCCGTGTGTTCTCACCCTCCGGGACCCGGCTAGGCACCGGGCCGGGCAGTGTCCATGTGCACAATCTTTTTGAAGGCCATTTAGAAAGAGAATTGGATGGTCGTAAACACGGTATTCCTCTTGAGCCCAATATTGGTCTCGGGGACATTTGTCCTGGGGAGACAACCCAGTGGAAGGAAAAAGCTATGCGTGGAGCTGCTTGTTGCCACATCGTGTACAATTGTGAGAAATTGGGAGCAAGGGGATGATATTTTACATGTTATCTCTTTGTCTTGCAACCTGTTCCCGAGGGAGGTGTCCCACAGACGCGGTTGGAGAGAGCACATGACTTGCCTGAGCGTGGTGCGCGGAGAACCTCTGAGAAGGCAACGTCGAGCCTGTGCGCTTTCCACGAGACTGGAATCCAGGAGTGCCCAGGAGAGCAGCGGCCAGATGGTCGGCTGCGACCGGTCCAGTGGAACCTAGAGCAGTCATGTCACCTGATAATCTCCCGTAATTCTGCAGCCACACGAACAATGTGTGAGATAGAGCACGAGGCTGAAGAGTGTAAGAAGAGCTGACTTCGTAATGGAGTCCCGTTCCCGGTCTTGCGTGGGGCTCAGTTCCTAAGTCCTCTTATGGCTGCGGTATTGTTTGTGGACGAGCAGATGTTTGCCTAGTAACCCTTTTTGTGATTTGAGGACACGAGGGTGAGAGTGTTGGAATCAGAAACTGGTTCCAAAGTGTCGGCCTCACGTTACGAACCTCGCCTAGCTGCTGGCAAATCGATCTCGCAGGCAGTGCCGTGAAGCGGAGATGCCCGTGGGGCGGCAAGAGGCCGTGGTTTTGGGAGGACTTTCAAAGAGCATGAAAGAAACCTGATGGTGGCCCGGAGACCTGCTTGTGGAGTGCTTGAGCGGGACAGGAGCCCCTTATTTATTTTTTATAGATTTTTAAAAAGATTTTTACTTTTATTTATTCATGAGAGACAGAGAGAGAAAGAGACAGACAGACAGAGACACAGGCAGAGGGAGAAGCAGGCTCCCGGGACTCCAGGGTCACGCCCTGGGCTGAAGGCGGCGCTAAACCGCTGGGCCGCCCGGGCTGCCCGACAGGAGCCCTTTAAAAGCTGTTCTCGGTCTCCTGCCTGCCCAGTGAGCGGCTCTGCCAGGAGCTGTAGCTCTTGCCGTTGCCACGACGCTCCCATGAGGTAACTGAGGTTTATCCTTATTTTATGGATGAGCCAACAGTGGCCCAAAGATGTCAAATAATTTTCCCAAGGTCACATGGCTCACGAGTGGTAGCACTGGGAGTTCAGTCTATTTCCAGTGACCCCAGGGCCCTTGCTCTTAGCCCTTGCTGCCTTTAGCCCAGGTGATCGGAGGGGTGGGGTTGGGGGGTGCGGTGAGCTTCAGCTTTGGGGTCTGAAACTTTGCTGAAACTGGTCACCAGAGTTAGGAGCCTTGTTTAGGTTTTGGGAGCGGTGGGCCTGGTTGGAGTTGCCCTGATTCTCTTTTATGTTACTGGATTTTGTTTTTCTTCCCTTCCTGACTGGAGCGCTAGGCCAGGGGAGGCTTTTGACGGGGAGTGCGGGTGGGAGGGAGCCAGACTTACAGCAGCTCCTTCAGAATCTGTCCTGCCGCTGAGCCTCCCTCCAGCTTTGGGAGGCACCACCTATAATCACGTTGGGATGTTTCCCATTTCGGATGACTGCAGTTCCACAGCAGTCCTGGGGTGTGGCAAAGTACAGCCCGTGTATTAGCTTACATTTCAGCATTAAGTTTCTAAGTCGTATTTGGTGGGTGTTATTTTGGGGGTATTTATTCCTCCTGTATGGTAAGCTGTTTTCAGTTTTTCCAGCTCGAGGCTTTTTTTTTTTTTTTCTTACTGAATTTGATCCTCTTAAAGGGAAAAAAATACAAATGACAAGAATATTAATATATCTTAAATTTTTATGCCGTGCTAGGCACAATACCAAAATTCCAATCAATTTCTTTTAATCCTGTAATGGGTCTCTGAGATAGGTATTCCTTTAATCTATAAAAGGAATTGAGGCACACAGAAAAATGAGCTTGACTAAGGTCATGCACCTAGTAGGGTGGTCTGGATTGTATTCATTCATCCATTTATTCACTCATTTAACAGATGTTGATGGAGCGTCCACTGCGTTCCAGACACCATGCTAACGCCTCAAGGGAAATAGCCACGAACAGATAGATAATGTCCCTATCCTCAAAAAGTGGAATATATTCATATAATCAGCGTGATAATAAGTAATAGATATGTAAATAAAGGAGTGCAGATTGTGAAAAGTTCTAGCAAGAAAATTAAGTTACGTGTTCAAGAGTGACTTGGTGATCATAGAGATGGGGCCCGCTTTGGACTGGGTAGTTAGGACGGCCTCTGAGCTGAGATGGAAAGCATGGGACCACAGCACCTGACAAGTGCCGCAGGGAGGGCTGAGCAGACAGACGGGCTTGGCGTGCCTGAGGACCAGAGAGGAGGCCGGTGAGGCGGGGACCTGGTACCTGAGGGAAAGGATGGTAATGAGGCTGGAGGGGGGGGGGGGGCGGGGGCCAGACCATACCACTCTCTGTGCCTGTGGCAGGGAGTTTAGTTCCAAAAGCGATGGTCCTAAATCAGTGGTGTGATGTGAGCCAGACCTGAATCTGAAGCCTGTGGGGCTCTCCTTACATCACCTTGCCTTCAGAGAGAATGAGAGAGAGTGAGGAAGTCAGTGGGGAGGTGGGCAGAGGGAGAGGGAGAGAGAATCTCAAGCCGACTCCCCACTGAGTGTGGAGCCCGATGTGGGGCTCAGTCCAAGAACGCCCGGATCATGACCCACACCGAAACCAGGGGTTGGACGCTCAAGTGGCCGAGCCACCTAGGTGCCCTAAGAAGTTCTTAAGTGTGTCCAAACAGCCAGCCATCGGGCATTTAGTAACTGTCTCTTACGTTTCAGAGTAGAACGTACAAGATAAGTGTGGCTCCCAGTCTCTCGGAGATGACTTGGCTAGAGGAGATTACCAGCTGCCATAGTGCAGTGCGATAGGTGCTGTGATGAAGAGAGCGGAGGGCCGGTGGAGACATTTAGAAGGGCCCCCGTCCGACGTGATGGACTTAGAGAGAACCTCATGAGGAAAGTGGGATTAAGTGGAGAACGGGGCTGGCGTTGTTGTGGGAAGGATGGTGCCACTATTTCATTGGGTTCACTTGGGCCCGTCTGGGGTTTGCATTAACCTTGTCAAGGCTGATTTACTGTTCTCTTGTTTTGTTTAAAACTCCTTTACCTATAAATAGGACAAATATTCTTTCAAGTGTGCTAAGAATTGTAGCAGTGTATACAATGCAGGTATTCTGAGCAACCTCCATAAATATTTTATTGGTAGCTGAGTAATAGAATAAGGTTTCTCTTTATAGGAAGCATCTGGTGCAGTAGACTTTTTTGTTTGAATGAATGTTTTATGTGCTGTTTCCTTAAAACATTTAAAGGGAGGCTTTAATGAACTTACCAATTGTTTCTGGTGCTGTTCTTGTTAGCAACAAAACTGAAAACTTAAGTGTTGACGAGAGAGCCAAGGACAGTTTGATGCAGAATCTGCTTAGCGTTTTCTTTTATCCAGTCATTAAAATATGTATTATGTGCTCTTACCAATGATTTTTTTTTTAAATTCTGGAAAACCACTCCAGTGTGGATGTATTAAGATTCAAGTACAGCTATTACTATTTTACTATATTTCATTTTAGTTATTTTTAAGTCAACTTTATTGAGATATAATTGACATGAACAAAATTCACCAGTTTTAAGTGTTGGATGAGTGGTGACAAATGTAAGGTGTCATAATCAAGATATATATATGTATATATATATATATATTAAAAATTTTTTTTGGTACATATGTGTACAGTTATAGGCTCATGTAACCATCACGTCAGTTAGAATACAGAACATTCCATAATGCCAAAAAATTCTCATGTGTTGTCTCTTTGTGGTCAAACCCTCTCTTTACCCCAAACCCCTGGCAACTAATGCTCTGGTCTCAGTCCCTATAATTTTTCTTTTTCCAGATGCCTTATAAATGGCATCACAAAGTAATGTAATCTTTTGAGGCTGACTTCTTTCCCTTACTGTAAGGTCTTTGAAATTCATTCATGTTGCTGTGTGTATCATAGTTACGGGGTATTAGTCCATCATATGGATATACACTTTAGGCATTCACCTTTTGGAGAACATTTGGGGTCTTTCCAGGTTTTGATGGTTCTTATTAAAACTGCAATAAACATTTGTGTAGGTTTTTGGGTGAATGTAGGTTTCCATTCCTCTAGGGTAAATACCTGGGCCTGGAATTGCTGAGTCATATGGTAAGTGTAGATTTTTTGTTTTTGTAAGAAACTGCCACATTGTTACACAGAGTGGTTGTGCCATTTTGTATTCCCATTGACAGAGTATGAGGATTCCATTTGTTCCACATCCTCATCAGCATTTGGTATTCTCAGTTAAAAAAAATTTTTTTTAGCCATTCTGATAGGTACTAAAACTCATTGTCATTTTAATTTCTGTTTTCCTAATGACTGAAGATGTTGTAAATCTTTTTTTTGTGATTGTCATCTGTCATCTTTTTTGTGTATGCCCTGTGAAATTCCTTTGAAAATTTTTGCCCTATTCTTTTTTTTTTTTTTTTTTTTTAAATTGGATGGTTTTCTTATGACTACATTTTGGGAGTTATTTATGTATTCTAGATACAGTTCCTGTGTTGGATTTGTGACTTGCATATATTTTCTCCCAGTAGGTAGCTTGTCTAATCATTCTCTTTACAATGTTTTTCAAAGCAAATGTTTTAAATTCTGACAAAGCCCAATTTATTGATAAGAAATTTTTTTAAATGGATCATGGCCTTGGGGTTATAGTAAGAACTCTGCCTAGCTCTAGGTCCCAAGGATTTCCCCCTACGTATTCTTCTAAAAGTTAGATAATTTTATATTTTACATTGAGATCTGGGATCTAATTTCAGTTAATACTTGTTTAAGGTGTGATAGATTGAGGTTCATTTTTTGGTAAATAGATGTCTAATCATTAGATCAGGTTTATTATTTTGTAGATAGATGTCCAGTTGTTCCCATGGCATTTGTTGAAAGTGAAAAGACTATCCTTTCTCCACTAACTTCTGTTTGTAACTGTGAAAATTAATAAGGGGCAAACCTTGTTTAGAACGGAGTTGGAGGCCCGCAGGGGGAGCTTTCAGCCCTGTCACTTGTCAGTCTCAGCCATACGTTGATAGGGCTTTGCTATGGCAGCAGGAGGAAGGAAGGTTTCTTAGTCCCCAGAGACTGCCACCCGGTGAGAGGCCACCTCGCCACCCGCCACCCCGTGAGAGGCCACCTCGCTTTCGGCTCCCAGTTTACTCCAGTGGGCGGACTTCCTGACTTCCCCCTTCCCTCTGTAAAGCAGCATTTCTTGCCTCTGTTCTCTGGACTGGCCTATGGTTTTGCTACCGCTTGCTTGTCCTGGATCGCAGTTCTCTGCTGTTCCTGAATAAACCCATCTTTTGCCATTAGAAGAACTGGCAGTTTTATTTTTAAGGTTAATAGCAGCTTTGTCAAAAATCAATGAGTTGTAATTGCATGGGTCTATTTATGTAGTCTGTTTGATTGGTCTTTTTCAAAGTTGTTTTCACCTGTCCAGCTCTTCTACTGTTCCATATAAATTTTATAATCAGCTTTGTTTCTACCTACAAGAAATCCTGTGGACATTTTGGTTGGGATTATGTTAAATCTGTAGACCAGTTTGGAGAGAATTGACATCTTTATTTTTTATATGATCTTCGAATCCATGAATTTGGTAAATCTCTTCACTTATTTAGGTTCTTGATTTCTTCAGCATTTTGTGGTCTTAAGGATACATAATGTTTTATTAGATTTATATTTATAAATTTACATTTTGTGGAGGTATTATAAAATGCTCTGTAAAAAAGCTTCAGTTTTCAATTGTTGCTAATTTTTTGAAATATGCTTGATATTTGCATATTTACTTTGCTAAACTCACAAATTCTGGGATCTTTTTTGTAGATTCCTTGTGATTTTTCTACATAAATAATCATATTGTCTTCAGATAAAGATGGTTTTATTTCTTCCTTTCCAAAATTGAGGCCTTTTATCCTTTTTCAGCCTCACTGTATTACACTGTGTAGGACTTCAAATGCAGTGTTGAATAGGAATTGTGAGAGTGTATGTCCTTTCCTTGTTCCTAATGTTAGGGGAGTAGTGTTTTTTTCATCTTTAATTGAATATGTTGTTGTAAATGTATAGGCTTTTTGTAGATACCCTTTAGCAGATTAAGTAAGTAAGTTTCCTTTAATTCCTAGTTTACTGACTACTTATCTTGAGTGGCTGTTGGGTTTGTCAGATGCTTTTCTGTGTCTGTTGATACGATTGTATATATTTTTTTCTTAGTTTTTTAGTCTGGTGGATTACATGAATTGACTTTTGAATGCTGAATTAGCCCTAGATTCCTGGGATAAATCCCACTCATGATGCATTAACGTATTGTATTTTTTTTATTTGCTAAAATTTAGTTGAGGATTTTCCATCTGTGTTCATGGATGGCCTAATCTATAGTTTTCTCATAATGTTTTTGTCTGGTTTTGGTATTGGGGTAATATTGCCTTCATAAAATGAAGTGGGAAAGTTGCCATACCTCTGTTTTCTGAAAAAGATTGTGTAGAAATAGCATTATTTCTTCTTTAAATATTTGGTAGAAATTGCTACTGAAATCATCTTGTTTTGGAATTTTCTTTTCTGGAAGGGTTTTTTTTTTTAATTTTATTTATTTATTCATGAGTGACAACACAGAGAGAGAGAGAGAGAGAGAGAGAGAGAGAGAGAGAGAGAGAGAGAGAGAGGCAGCGACACAAGCAGAGGGAGAAGCAGGCTCCATGCAGGGATCCTGATGTGGGACTTCTCCCGGGTCTCCAGGATCACACCCGGGGCTGAAGGCGGCGCTAAACGGCTGAGCCACCTGGGCTGGCCTCTGGAAGGGTTTTAATTACATATTCAACTTTTATTTTTTTTTAAAGATTATATTTATTCAATGAGACACAGAGAGAGGCAGAGACAAAGGAGAGAGAGAAGCAGGCTCCTTGAAGGGAGCCCGATGTGAGACCTGATCCCAGGACCCTGGGATCACACCCTGAGCCAAAGGCAGATGCTCAACTACTGAGCCACCCAGGCATCCCTACATATTCAAGTTTTTAAAACAGACACACACACAAAAAATAAAAATAAAAAAAAAAAACAGATACAAGATTCTTCTGGTTATTTTTTTCTTTAGTGAATTTTGATAATTTATGCTTTTCACAGAATGGTGTTATTTCACATAAGCTGTCCAGTTTATGTGTATAGAGTGGTATGCATTTTTCTCTTATTATCCCTTTAATTGCTGAGGGGTCTGTAGTGATAACCTCTCTTTGTTTGATATTGGTAATTTATGTCTTCTCTCTCTCTCTCTCTTTTTTTTTTTTTTTTGCAGTCTTGTTAGAGATATATAAATTTCATCAATCATTTGAAAGAACCATCTTTTTAAATAGATTTTTTTCTGTTGTTTTTCTGCTTTCCATCTTATTGTTTTCTGCCCTTATATTTAGTATATCAGTCATTTTGCTTGCTTTGGATTTATTTTGCTCTTACTATAGCTTCTTAAGGTAGAAACTTAGATTGTTGATTTGAGACCTTTTTCTTTCTTTCTTCTTTCTTTCTTTCTTTCTTTTCTTTTCTTTTCTTTTCTTTTCTTTTCTTTTCTTTTCTTTTCTTTTCTTTTCTTTTCTTTTCTTTCTTTCTAAGATTTTATTTATTCATTCATGAGAGACACAGAGATAGAGGCAGAGACACAGGCAGAGGGAGGAGAAGCAGGCTCCATGCAAGGAGCCTGATGCAGGACTCGATCCTTGGACCCCAGGATCATGTCCTGGGCCGAAGGCAGGCGCTCAACTGCTGAGCCACCTAGGTGTCCCCAAACCTTTCTTGTTTTCTAACACATTTAACAGTATAAGTTTTCCCCAGTCACCACTTTAACTATATCCTACAAATTTTGATATATTTGCATTTTCATTTAATTCAGAATATCTTCTGATTTCCTTTGAGATTTCCTCTCTAACCCGTGGATTGTTTAGAAATGTGTTGTTTAGGGATCCCTGGGTGGCGCAGCGGTTTGGCGCCTGTCTTTGGCCCAGGGCGCGATCCTGGAGATCCGGGATCGAATCCCACATCAGGCTCCCGGCGCATGGAGCCTGCTTCTCCCTCTGCCTGTGTCTCTGCCTCTCTCTCTTTCTCTCTGTATGACTATCATAAATAAATAAAAAAAAAAAAAAAAAAAAAAAAAGAAATGTGTTGTTTAATTTCTAAGTATTTGGGGATTTTCCAACTTCTTTCTTTTATTGATTTCTAGCTTAAGTTTATTATGGTCAGAGAGCATGGTTTGATTTCAGTTCTTTTAAATTTGTTAAATTTTGTTTTATGACCCATGATATCTACGGGCATATCCGTGAATAAGTAAAGTGAACCTAGGGAAAGTTATAAAATAGCACAACAGCCAACCATATGTTCTACATCTAGATTTATTGATTAATATTTTGCCACATTTGCTTTATTCTTTTTTTCTGTCTCTCCCTACTCATTAGAGAATTAATTGCAGACATATGACAGCATCCTTAAGGACATTAGCATGTATCTTTTACTTAGGACATTCTCTTGCAAAATCATAATACTATTACCTAATGCAAAATTGTTATTCAATCCCCCCACTTATCCTTATGGAGCTTTTTTAAATTCAGTATTTATTGTATGATTTCATTGCACTTAGTAATCGTGCCTCCCTTACTTCCATTTATTTAAAAGAGTTCCCCAACCATTTTTATTTTAAGATTGTCATTAAGATTTTTGAAGAGTTCAAGCCTGTTATTTTGTAAATGTCCCTATATTTGGATTTGTCTGATGCAGGGAAAAAGTGACAGGCAGGAATTTTTTAAATGAAATTGCTTGCATTCAATGATTTATTTCAGGAAGGACAGTATGTCGGTTTGCCCCACCACTGGTGATATATATTCCCTTGATTTAGGGATAAATCCAGTAGTGTCTACTGGATTTCAAAATTGTAATGATACCAGGGCACCTGGCTGGCTCAGTTGGTTAAGCATACAACTCTAGATTTTGGCTCAGGGCATGATCTCAGGGTCATGGGATCAAACCCCATGTCAGGCTCTGTGCTCCTCAGTGGGAGGAGTCTGCTTGAGATTTTCTTTCTCCCTCCTCCACTTCCCTCTCTTTTCTCTCTCTCTCAAATAAGTAAATTTTAAGATAAATAGTAACAGTATCTTTTCCTTTTGTAATTAATAAGCCATCTTTGGGGTAATATCTGAAGCTGGTGAATAGCATGTTCTCCAGTGATCTTCTATCTGATGCTTTTAGCACTGCTGATTCTTACCTGAAGCAGTTGTTACCATAGTGGTTGTAGAATGGTGATTTTCTGCTCCTTTTATGCTTCTACAATTACTAACTGGATTTCTTATGTAAAGAAGAGATTTGCCTCTTACTTTCCTTTCGTTTTCTTTCTTTTCTTTCTTTCCTTACTTATTATCAGTGTGGAGACATGAATTCTTTCCTCAGTCAGTATCCATTCCAGTGCTCAGCTTGTCTTAAATTTGGCTAGTGAGAACCACTTACTCCTGGGTTGGTACAGTTGCAGCAGAGGTAAGTCTTCTGTAGTTAACATTTCAGTCCATTCGTAGCCTTAGGAGCTATGGGGATTAATGCAGGCACCATGGTTTAGACCTTGCTTTCGATAACCCTTCTGTGCTTATTTTCCAGCAAATCACTGAATTGAAGAAAGAAAACTTTAATCTAAAGCTCCGCATCTATTTCCTGGAGGAAAGAATGCAACAGGAATTTGATGGCCCCACCGAACACATCTATAAAACTGTGAGGTCCCACTTCTCACTGCCACCCCCGGTGTCTTTGCTTGTAGTCCTTCCCAGCAGAAATTTGATTAATATTTGTTCTCAGTTAGCTTGAATAGACAGAGCTGCTTTCATTTAATTTGAATTGATTATGGGCAGCATAAAGACAATAGGATGATCTTAATATTAAGCAAAGAGATACGAGATTAATTTTAAGGGAATCTTTTCTCCTTTTTTAAAATCCAAATTCTGATTTACTGTCTTTATTTATCTCAGTTGCCTTTTCTTAATTATTTATAATTTAGATGAAAGCAGTGAAGTGGTGAAATGTCTTTGGAATTGTAGAGTCCAGGTAACTACTGTTACCAAGTAACTCGTGTTAGTTGGTAAGTCGTGTTACCAACTAGTTGCAGATTCCAGGTAATTCCTGTTACCAGCTAACTCGCGTGGCCATAGGCAGGTTACCTCAGCTCTCTGGGCTTGCTTTCAGAGGGAGGTGATAATCCCTCTGTCACAGAGTTATTTGTGTGGATTAAAACGAGATGACAGATGAAGAGCCCCAGCACACAGTCAGTGCTTGACAGTTGTCATCATTGTCTTACTGAGCTTCCCTTGGCAGCCCAGAGTTAGGACTGTCAGTTTTCTGTGCTGTGACTCTTCTGTGTTCCTCGTGGACGTTCTTGTAACTGTCAGAAAAACGTCTGTTTCCATCTGAAGTCTTGACCTGGGGGCCTCTGCCTTCAAAGTGGAAAACAGAACTTGGCTTTCTTGAAAGGACATGAGTATAAACAATATTTCAGTGCCCATTTTTTTGCTTTCTCCAGTAGGTTAGCCCTTGGCCTGGGAATTATTCCATCTTTTCTCTTCTGAAGTTTGCACCAGTAGAAACTTTTGAAGGGGGAGAAGGACCTCTATTTGGGGGTCAGCACATGAACTTAAACAGGCTTGAATAGGGATTGTATTGTACTTCTGAGCCTTTGCAAGAATTAAAAAGCTCCCTTGTCCCATAAGACAGTTCCCCCCCCCCCCCTTTAATGTGAGAGTGAAAAGGCAATGAGGGTGTCCCCTTTTCTGGAAGGGAGTGAAGATGCAATCACAGTTTGAAGGAAAAACCAATAGCCTAAAACATTTTATATGTAAGTATGGTTACATACTTCTAGGGTGATAGGGAGCCAAAGTGTGATTGCTTGCTCTGTGTCTGGCACTGTCCTGGGCATTTGTAAATCTTAATTTAATTCTTAAGACAGCCCTGTGCAGTGGAGATTATCCTCATCTTGCAGAAGAGGACACTGAAGTTCAGGGAAGATCAGTAACCTGCTTGATGTCGTATAGCTACTATGAGAGGTGGATTTTGAATGTAGGCCTGCTGACCTAATTGTACTATGCTGTTTAGCTTTTTTTTTTTTTTTTTTTTTAACGCAGTCTGCTTAGATGACCTGATTTAATTGTACTTTTATTTCAAGTTTTTAGATAAGTGTACATGGCTCAAAATTCAAAAAGCATCAAAGGAATACACTTAAAAGACTTTCATCCATCCTTGTCTCCTAGTTCCCCAGATCTAACCAATGTTATTAATATATTTATGCAGAGGAATTTTATTTATATACGAGCAAGTGTGTGTGTGTGTGTGTGTGTGTGTGTGTCTGTGTTTGTATAAATCCCCTTTTTACAGAAATGCAGGCACATTCTGTTCTGCACCTTGCATTTTTCTTTAACAGTATCTTGGATATCTTTCCTTAGTGGTTTAAGAACTTCTTCATTCTCTTTTATCGTGATATTCCATTTTCAGCTTATTAGGGATCTTGATTTTTGGTTTGGAAACTGATTGCCACGTGTGTAAGTTTATAACTTGAGGTATTGGGCTAGTGGACACATTAGCCCTCCATCCTTTTAGATTCATGGGTTGGGGTGCCAGTTAGTTCGTCAGAAAGCAGTTTCGATTATCTGGTGTCAGTTCCTACTTAGAAATCCTCTGCCCTTCTTAGAGCGGAAGAGGAATCCTCTGAAGGGTCTTCACAAAACCAGTCGGAGACTGATGCACTGGCATGCAGTGTCCTTTATGCACAGATCAGCTTCTTTTAGAAAACGTTCGGCCTCACAGATGACTTGTTTAGTTGCCATTGCTAACACTGAAGAAAATAACAGTTTTGAGCCCTGTCTGCTAGGCTCCTCTCATCTGTTAGCTCATTTGCTCCTCAAATCCCCCCACGTCAAGGGGGCTTATATTGTTCATTTGACGCATGAGTGGCCTGAAAGGAGAAGCTTTGCTTTCTTACCTCCTGGACTTGTATTTCCAAGGACAATTATAGGCTTGTGCTTCTAGTTTCCTAGTTGATGCTAGCCGGAAGGCAGGGGCTGTGTCTGCCCTGTGTACCACCGTGTCCTCTGCGCCTGGCCCCATACTTGGCTTCTTACAGGTGATTGGCATATTTCTGTGATGTGAAAGTGTGTGAGTAAATGAGCAGCCACTGACTTGGGATGGTTTCCTCCTGGTATAAGGAGGGGAGGCAGAATTTGAACCCATGTCCTCATTAACGGATTGGTTTTCATTCTGGCTGGCTTCTCATGCTGGGGTCCTCGTGCCCCTAGGGCTGTTGGCAGAAAGGTGGGAGACACGTCCACTGAGATTGTAAATTTTCCTGGGAATGTGATTCTTGTTTAAGATAATATGCATGTATTATGGAGTAGGATGTAAAATTGATGTGAATTATGAAAACAGGAGCAAGATTTCAGGGAAATCTTGGGTTTATAGCAGTCCCATGCAAACTACACACTCAGAGGCCAGTCTCCACAGCGTGAGTTCCTGTAGTGCTTTGTTGGATACATCCGTGGACCAGTTTGGGCAGAAGCCCCCCACTGCCCCGCTGCCTCACATTGCATCCTGTTTGCCAGAGGCTCAGTCTTCGGGTTCTCCCGTGAGTTAGAAGCCCGAGGCCACGTGTGACTAGGATGGTTGGCTGGAGAGCGCTGGAGTCCTTATAGACAGCTTGCCCCGTGCAGTCGTGGCTCTTTCCTAAGAGCCCTGGAATCTTCAACTGAAATGAGGTGGGCAGCGACGTGCCCTCCCACTTACCTGTCCACAGGTTTTATTTATTTTTTTTGAAGCTGTACCACGTTCCCACTGCCATGATTGTAAACAACCAGAAGTAATTGCCTTGGAATGGTAAAAGCAAACTGCAGAATTGCTTGTAAATTTGCTTGGCGGAGGGCAAACAATTTTTAAATCAGCCTCAGTTGTATGACATTTATGCCTCAGTGTTTGAATGCACTGGCTGTTAGAAGCTTGGAGAATTTACATAATTGTTCCAAGTCTTGAGAAATCCAGGGCTTTCTTTGGAGACCACCAGTGTTTAATAATTCCCTTCTCCCTGTGCCCTGAGGCTAATGAGGTCTTGAATCTAGCATCTGCCCATTAGAAGCATCCTGTAAGTGAGTCTGTGCTGAAAGCCGGTTCCCCACCGCAGACAGTCATGGGTCCCGTATTTTACACTGTTCCTTTTCTCTCCTGATCATGCCCGGAAGAACATCGAACTCAAGGTGGAAGTAGAGAGTCTGAAGCGGGAGCTCCAGGAGAGAGAGCAGCTGCTCATCAAAGCCTCGTGAGTACCTGTCATCTGTCAAGCTTGCAGGGCGCCCGGGGGCCTGGTACCGGAGGCCGGGTGGGCCTATAAACCACAGTCTGGTGCTTTCTCAGCCGGTTGTTGGCTGGGCCCTGAGAACCTGCCAGGCCCTGAGGACTCCCAGGAGGTGATCATTTTTATTTAATTCGTCTTCAGCAGACTTTTGAAGTGTAATTCACTTGGGGGAAAACGTTCCCCTCCTAAGTGTACAGCATGATGACTTTTCACTAAGCGCACACGGTTCCATGAGCCACCATCCAGATCAAAAACCCGAACATCAGCACCCCCAGAAGTCCCCTTTGTGCTCCCAGAGCTTATCCTTCTCCACCAGTATAACCCCTGTGCTTCGTTCTGCCCATTTTTGAACTTTATAGGAATGGAATCGTACACTATACACACACCCTTTGGCGCCTGGCCTCCTTCCCCACCATATACTTGTGCGATCCGTCCACGTCCTCACTTCTAGCAGTAGCTCATTCATTTTCATTGCTGTGAGAGCCCCAGATCCTGAGGGACTCCTGTGGTGAGTGAGGCTGGGGGGCCGAGGGTAGGGCTTTAATCAGAGTAACTCGTTTTGTATCTGTCCAGTGGACTGGGGTTTCTTGTAATATTTTGTTTCAGAGAGGTGTCCTGCTTGAAACATATTTGAAAACTATTATTTTAGTCACATAATTAACTTGAATATATATTGAACAATAAGCCCAGTTTAGAGGATACAGTCTGTGGCTCCGTTGCTTGTCCACTCATTCCTAAACACGTGTTCGGTAATTGTGCCGTACACTGGGAATTTGCAACGAGACCTCCCCTCACTTCGGCAGCTTGGCAGGCTGGTGAGCTCCCTAGCACCCCTGGAGCCTCACGGAGGCGCAGTGACAGAGGGGAGTCCAGCGGGGCTCCAGTGGGACACCAGAGTGCACAGAGCTTTGCCCAGCGAGCGAGGAGTAAGACCTCTCCGGGCTGACCCACCAAGGATCTGGCTGAAAGCTCGTGTGGAAATGCGCCACTTGTCCTGGGAGCCGAGCTGCTGGATCTGCTGGGCCAGGAGCATGGGGTCGTTGGCTTGTTGGGACCTAGCTGCTCCGCTCTGGGCCAGGCCGTGGATTCCTCCCATTGCCACACGGCCAGCTGCTGGGAGTTGGGCTGCCGCTGGCTTTGGGGACACTAGGGGCTCCTGGGTTCAGGCTTTTCCGAATTATGGCGACCTTGCACACAAGGTATTTTCTGAATGAGTGAGTGAATGAGTGAGTGTGAGTGAATAATAGTAAATATGTTTTTGGTTTTTTGGTTGCTGTTGCTATTTTTGTTTTGTTTTGTTTTGTTTTTTTGAAGCACATCATTTCTCTGGCAGGAAGTCAAATCTGCTTTACCAAGTCTGGAAGTCAGTAGTAGAATTTGAATTTGGTCTGTTTTGTCCTCAGCGTGCTGCCTGCTGCGGGCCTTAGCTAGGACTTGGCAGCAGGCACGTATGCACGGAACCCAAACTCAGGAAGGCTGCGGGCTCTCTTCGTAGCACACGTGGGGCAGGAGGTTTTCAGGGCTCGTGCACGTGTTTGTACGTGCGGATCCCCACGCTGCCCCAGCAGACCTTTTTTGTTCTGACCGGTTTTATTAACTTACACAGAAGAGATTTCTTTTTTTTTTTAATTTTTATTTATTTATGATAGTCACATACACAGAGAGAGAGAGAGAGAGAGAGGGAGGCAGAGACACAGGCAGAGGGAGAAGCAGACCCCATGCACCGGGAGCCTGATGTGGGATTCGATCCCGGGTCTCCAGGATTGCGCCCTGGGCCAAAGGCAGGCGCTAAACCGCTGCGCCACCCAGGGATCCCCACAGAAGAGATTTCTTAAGCAGCTTCTGTGTGCTGCACTGGCCTAGGTTCCTGGGGCTGCAGTGTGATCCAGACAGACACGTGGAGGGGTGGTGGCGAGGAAATCCGTGGAATAATCAGCATATGAGTACAGAGTGGGAAGAGAGCCCTGAGAAGATTGGGGGGGGGGTGTCGGAGCAGATCTGCAAATAGAGATGTGTCCGAGGAAGGGGTCCCGAGGACGGAGTTCTCAGGGGAGATGCGAGGAAGCCGTAGGCGTTGACTGCTGCGCGTGCAGCTCTGAGGAAACACGTCCTGCAGGGTCTTGAGGCCACAGCAGAGGTTCTCCCAAGGTCAGCGGAGCGCAGTCGTGGGTTTTGAGCAGCGTAGAGGTCCCCGGCTGCCGAGTGGGAAGTGCTTCGTAGACAGAGCACCGGGGAGGCAGGGGGGTCGGGCTCGTCTGGCAGCTCCGGTGAGGGTGAGGGTCGGTGGTGGACGTGGAGGACGCAGCAGAGGGGCGTTCGCCGAGCGGAGTCCACGCGGCTCGGTAGTGGATGGGAAGGCGGATGTCCAGGCTGACGCCTAGGTTAGGGGTTCAGGTCACGGGCCCTGTTTAAGAATGTTCACGATGACGTGATGGCTCCTGCTCTCCACCCCGGCTCTCCCTCCCGCCCGCAGCTCACAGACACCAGAAGCTCTGTTCCTGCTGCTGCAGCTTGCCCTGGCCGTCTCTGCCTCGTGTCCCCCCCAGTCCGCGTGCCTCCCGTTACTGGCGGGTGGCACATGGCTGCCTGGAGCCCACCTTGCAGTCTCCTCACCAGCCTCTCTGGCATATCGTCACACTCGTAGGTGGGCCGTGCTCTGCAGTTTGAATCTCAGGCAGGCTCGACTCCCAGGCCGGAGCCTGATGCGGGGCTTGGTCCCATGACCCCGAGGTCACCACCTGAGCTGACCTCGACAGTCGCACACTTACTGAGCCCCCAGGTGCCCCCAGTACTTTGCGGTTGATAAAACACCTGCCTCCGTTTGCGTGCCATCATCTCCTGGGAGCTAGGCTGAGCCTGAGGAAGCCCTCAGTTTGGGGGGATCAGGCCTGGAGAAGGGAAGGAGCGTGACGAACACCCCTTCGGCGGGATGGTCGAAGCTGGCGTTTGAGCACGAGCCCCTAACTTCTGCTCCAGCACTGGTTTCGTATCCTTTCATCTCTTGTAAGGCCACGAGCCTCGTCTCCCTTAGCGGAATGTGGGGCTTCTCAGCCGTTCCTCCTTGCGGGGCCTCTGCGCCTTGCCTGCCGTGGGACAGCACGGTGCCTGCCACCTTCCTGCTAACTGTGCCTTTCCCTTCACCCCAGCTGCTCAGCACCTACAAGCTTGTGAGGGTACATCCTTGTGGTGGAAAAACACCTTTATTAATGCCCTCAACTCCCTTTTACACTTTCATGGTTGTTTTGGGGGGCGGCGGGGTGGAGGCAGGTGGGAGATGTGGGACCTGTCCCAGGAAAGCCCCTGCTTTTTCTCATGAACTCTAATCAGAGTGGAAAGGCTCAAGAGGAAGTGTTGACAGTTAAACGGGGTAGCGCGGTGGTATTTATAGAAGATTCTTTTTTGTGTCGAGTGGAATGCTGGATGAGACCACTTTGTCCCACCCTTTCCTCGCCGTAGGTCGTGCTCTCTATCTTGTCTGTTGGCCCAGATTCTGTAAGAGAGACGGGGGATGAGCTGGCGTTTATTGAGACCCTCCTTTGCCCACAGCCTGCGCCTGCCGCCTGGCCTGCTCTGTCGGTGTCCCCCTGCTGCGAGGCGGCCCGTAGTCCCGTTGGAGATCGCTGGGGCTCCGGGGGGCTGGGGAGCCTGGTTTGGTAACAGAGCTGGCTGGGATGCGTCTGGCTCGGAGCCCACTGCCCCGTTGTGGAGAAAACACGTATGTGTGCTGGCTCTCGTTGTTGTATTTATCAGTTACGATGAGGGGACATTAAAAACAAAGCAGACATATTGTCGGGAGTAAATTTTAACTCTGTAGCTTTAAAACACAAACAAAAATAATAATTCCATTAGTAGAGGAAAATTGCACCATACTGCTGAGTATAAATTTTATTGCTACAGTAACTGTAAAATACAAAGATGATAAATGAAAAGTTGGAACATTTATTATTGGGAATATATTTTATTGGTATAACTAAAATGCAAACAAACTGAGTAATACCAGTACTTGTTAAAAATTGTAGTCCGCCTCTTGACAACGTCTGTGTTTCCATCTATAAAACAGCCAGGCTCCATCTGAGCCGATAGAAAGGAGACGGTGTATTTGCCCTCGCTGGGCAAGGGTTGGGCTGAGGGTCGGGGGAGGAGGCTCTGTAAAGCCCAAGGGCCAAGACACTCAGGGTGATTAGTGGGAACTCAGGACCGGAAAAGTCCCATAGCCAGGGCTCAGGGGGGAAAGCCTCCAGTCCAGAATTCTTTCAGCCACATGTACGACCTTTCGAGGCGTGATAGTAACGACTGGGTCCCTGTGGACTCCAGACAGTCCCGCGGGAGCAGTGAGCCGAGGGCTGGGGGCCGAGGACATTTCGGGGCGTTAGTCGGGGGTGGCAGTGGTGGCCTTCATTCTGGCCAGAGGATGACCTGTTGTCAGCTCGCAGGGACGGACGGGTCTCGCCCAGCATCTCGGCAGGGGCTGTGGGGGCCCCAGGGACAGCAGGCGGCACCCAGACCCGAGACGGAGGGGCCCCGTGCCCAGGCCGCCACAGGTGTTAGCGCGTTCGTGCTAAGAGGCAGCCCGGTCATTCTTCCGCGGAGGACACTGAGGCGTAAGAGTAATTCACCCGCGGCACACTGAGGACGCAACAGGACGGGGCAGGAGGCAAATCTGTTCAAGCGTCAGAGTCCGTGTTCTTCCTTTCAGTTGTTCACGTTGAATTCCGTTAAGATGATGTCACGACACCGGGGCCTTCTGAAGGCTTCCTGGTGAAAGAAGTCGACATGAATGAAGTCTTTCTTTGCAGGCAGCTCATGTCTGAGACTTGGACAGCCAGTGCGGCCCTCTTGACTTTCCATTGTTCTCGGTCAGCAGCTCACGTGGCCTGTACATGTGAGTGCCGCTCACTTGGCTCTGGGGTGGGAACGTTTTATATGCCCCTAAAGTAGGCCATGGGAGGCTGGTGGTGAGTGGATTTGTTGTGTCGCAGTTTTTCCGAGAAATCAGCTTTAGGTGGAGCCATTTCCTTTATTATCCTGCCTCCTAGAACCCTGCAATCATTTTAGAGATCTGATGAGAACTGCTCTGAGTGTACGTCTCAGATTCATATCTGACGCTGTTTTTCTTTTGAGGAGAACCAAAACGAAAGGCCTCCGTGGTTGTGGTCCTGTGTCTGATTTTGGTGTTGCATCCCCACCACTCGGTCCAGTGGGTGGAACATTCTGTGGTGCCACAGCTGTGCGAACTCCGCGTTTGACGGAGCGTGGGTTGCTTGCACAGGCCCCTCTCCTCATGCCCCGAGTGGTAGCCAGTGCTCACACATGGACCATGCTGTATGTAAAATGCTTTGCCCTCTGGTTGCCAAAAGATGGTGATAAAAGCCCTGGATCCTTCAGGTTTATTTTTGTGGCACGCTGCTCCTTCGCACGTCGGTTTGTCAGCCCAGCTCTCCCCGTCTCCTGCCACTGGCGGAGGGGTAATTTTTTGGACGTTTCCTGGTGGGAAATTTGGCAGTAGGTCTCAGAAGTCTTCCAAGTGTGCCCCCCCCTTTCACCCCGTAATTCCCCTTGTAGGAATTGACCCTAGGAAGTCACTGGGTAGCATACATACAAGGATGCTTTTATTGTAGTGTTGTTTATAATACAATAAATAATAACATTAACATTTGTTTGAGTACTTTGTGCCCGGGCACTGTGCTTTACAAGTATTTTCAGACAAACATGTAAAATGAGAAATCTAAACTTTTTTTCCATCTGAATGTTTTATTCTTTATTTTTATTTTTATTTTTTTTCAAAAATATTTTATTTATTTACTCATGAGAGATACAGAGAGAGAGAGAGAGGCAGAGACACAGGCAGAGGGAGAAGCAGGCTCCACGCAGGGAGCCCGATGTGGGACTCGATCCTGGGGCTCCAGGATCACACTCTGGACTGAAGGCAGGTGCTAAACCACTGAGCCACCCAGGGATCCCCTCCATCTGAATGTTTTAAAAATAGGAGATTGAGGCATGTCAACTGTACTGCAAATAAAAAACGGGATTTAATATATTACAGTACATTTTACACAGTGAATTAATATGTAGCCTTTAAAAATGACAAGAGATTTATGTTTATTGACACAGAAGGATGTTTATAGTGTTTTAAGTGTTAAAATCAGGTCATACATACATGATTCTCTTTTTGTAGAAAATCTCTGGAAAGGCTGTGTGCTAAAATATTCACTTAGTTATTCTGACTGGTAAGATTATAGATGATTCTCCTTTCTTGATTTGTGTTTACATATATGTATTTTAACCTGGGGTGTAGTTGACATGTAACGTAGGAGTTTAAGGTGTACAAGTTGGTTGATTTGATACATTCATATATTGCACTATGTTTTTGAATTACAAAGATTTAAAAAAAACACAGGTTTGTGGGAGAAGTGATGAACAGATATTCCTTTTCTCTCTGGGGCCATTGAAATCCCCGTCCAGCTGTCCCCCGTCTGGATTTTACACCTTTGCCCCTTTTTGCAGCAAAGCGGTTGAGAGCCTGGCTGAAAGGGGCGGCTCTGAAGTTCAGCGGGTGAAAGAAGACGCTCAGAAGAAGGTGCAGCAGGTCGAAGATCTCCTAACCAAAAGAATATTCCATTTAGAAGAGGCAAGTCTGGAAACCCCGAGGAGACTGTGTTCTGACAGTGGGTTAATAGTGAGGGCCGGGGGGTGGCAGGGGACAGAATTTTCTTCCTTTTTCCCTAAACGTTTAGAGTTTCAGCAGAAAGAGGAGCCACCCTTATGGGTCATCTCATGGGTTCCAGCCTTGTCTTAGGTGCTTTGGGTGTAGAATTTGTTCCCTTACCTCCTGCAGACGAGGACAGCGAAGTACAGACTCAGTAGTCTAAGTTTGGTCCTGGATTCCAGTCTCCGTGGCTGCTGATTTTAAAGCCTGTGCTCTTCTTACCTAGTTCAGTCCTTTGGTTTTACAGAGGAGGAAACCGAGGCTCAGCGCGGGGAAGTGACTCACCTAACATGCGCAAAGCCTGGAAGTGGATTCCAATTTGTGGGCTGTTGTGTGGCCACGCGGCCCCGTCCCTGGCACCTGGCCTCCAACCCCCGTCACCCCGCTGTTCACCGAATGCCTTTTCTTGGGTGGGGGGCACCGCATGTGGCTTCTTCTGCTCCATCTCAGGTGCTTCCTGTGTTCCTGTCACCATGATGGGAGGCAGGATGTGTCTTGGCTAAAAAATCCTGTCCCCTCGAAGGTAAAAGTTTCCGTCCACATGCAGCTAGTATTAAGTGACACTAGTTATTTCATTCTTGGTCTTTGAAGGCTCTTACACCATTTCCCTTTCTGCACTCGAAACCTGGCTCTTCTCCATGCCAGGAGGAGCAGCCCCACAAAGCACTTCTGGAAACAAAAGGGAGATGCATTGGTGCTGTACTTTGCAGCTAACAGAGGTCTTTCCATTCATGGTGTTCACACCAGCCCCATGGGGCTGTGTAGATCCTAGGTCCAAAGTACCGGCTAGGGACCGCTCTGAGGGCGAGGAGCTGAGGCTTCGTCGTAAGCCGTGGAGCTGGTACCGCAACAGGAGTCCTCCAACCCCACGTTCCCAGTGTTCCCCGGAAGGGCTGTCCAGTGTTGTAGGGTGCCCGTGTGGCTGCCACACGGTGCTGGGCCAGCCCTCTGCTCTGTCGCTTGTTGGCCCCGTCCCTCTCCGAGCCTCTGCCGCCGCGTCTGTAAAGGGAGGCTGGTGACGGCTGCTTTGCAGTAGTGATTGTCCTAACGGCAGTGGTCCTGGCAGCCTGGGGGGCCTGTGAGTGTGAGGCCCCCTCAGCCTATTCGTCATCCATTCAGGTCATCCTGTCAGTTAGCCTGGAAGGTTAACTTTTATCATTCTTTTTAAAAACAGACACATGCACCGGGCACAGAGTGGCCAAGCCCCTTGCTCAAGGTCACACAGGCAGTAATGCCGGGAGCTCCGGCCGTAGAACCTGCCTTCTAAACTGCTGCAGTGTGTCTCTCGGCACATAACTTTTTAGGGTTAGGTAAGGAACAAAGATAAATAAAGCTCCTTGCTCAAAGCCTGGCATGTAACAGGCACTCACTAAATAGGTTTTGTTTGTTGTCTCAGAATATTGGGGAATGGCTTGTCCCAGCTCTCCATGGGATTGCCAGGCAAGCCTCGTGAGGAGGAGAGGCTTTCTCCCCCACCCAAGTGGGAGCAGTGGCGGGGAAGGTCCTGCCGAGGGAAAGGGCAGGGAGGAGGAAGCAGCCTGTTTCTGAGCTTCCTGTGATGGGGCAGGCATCGGACGGAGCGTCGGAGCAACTCCTTGGTGGGATGATGGTGATCCCTGTCGTACAGATGAGCTCGGGCTCAGAGAGGCTAAGGGACTACCCAGTGTCCCACAGCAAATCACCAGGAAAGCTGGGTTTGAACCCAGTTGGATTCGACTTTTACCTTTGTGATGTAATCAGAGGCCGTGGGCACTTGAGGATCCGGATCTACCCCAGGTCACTCCTGAGCACCGGGGTGCTTCGCCCCAGCGTGGGCACAGCCTGCGTGATTTAGATAATTTTTTGGTAGGCCTCTCTGAGCTCTCAGGAGGAACGTGGTTTTTTTCACCACCGACGTCACCTTGGAGATGTAGAAAATGTACTTGAGAATTGTGTAGTCATCATCTTAAGAGAAATAGGGAGGGGGCGGTGGGGTGTGGGATGAATTTGTATGGAGATTAGGGGGACTCTGGAATTTATGTATGTTTAAGTATTGAGAGGCACATTTCTTCTTGTTCTCATTGAAGCTGTAAATATTGATCTGATTTTTCAAATCTAGAAGTACAGTTTTTGTAGACTTGAGTCTTTTCCATTGGAAATGCCTATTACTCTTCAGGATACAAGAGGGAAAAATGGCTGGCAAATGTATTTATTACTGATTCTCCCCATGTATAGTACAATTCAGGGAGGGGAAATGTGCCGGAGAAAAAGTCATAAATATTTATATTTTAATCCAATTTCCTTTCAAAATGTTCCCAATTGTATTGAAAAATTGCATCAAATGCATTTAATTTAACTTTAGGATGTGAAAGCTGCCCAAGCAGAACTGGAAAAGGCCTTTGCGGGGACGGAAACAGAGAAGGCTCTTCGACTGAGCTTGGAAAACAAGCTTTCAGAGATGAAGAAGAGGCACGAGGGGGACGTGGACATGGCTGTCGTCCTGGAGCAGAAAGACAGGTCTGGCGCTTATCTCTGCGACTCGCTGATGTTCCTAAATCGGGCAGCCTGGCGGAAAGGTTGTTCCCTTCCTCTTTGATCCTTCCTTTCTCTGCTTGTTCCCCCACGGTGAGAAGACCTGGAGTAAGATCAGGATGGAAGGACAAGGAGTAGGGTAGCGATATGAGGACAGGGACAGAATTCTAGGTAGAAACTTCTGCCGATAAGGTCTGTTCAGATATGAAATGTAGCCTTCAGTTCCGTAGTTAGCTTCCCGGTAACCAGAGGAAAGAGAGAAAAACAGTCTCGATGAACACAAGAGTCACATTGCTCCCAAGAGAAAATGAGCCAGTAGCGCAGGAGAAGCCCAGGCTTACTTGACATTGTTGGGGAGAAAATTCTCTTGTGACTCTTCCCAGAGGGAACAGTAAGTGATTACGTCCCCACAATGGATGCCAGTGAGTTTTGTGTGACCTGTTTATCATCGTGTTGTTGTTGTTTTTTTCTTTTAAAAGGTTTTATTTGTTTGAGAGTGAGAGGCCGAAAGAGGGCATAAGCGGGGGTAGGGGTGGGGAGGGCATGGGGAAGGAGAGGGGCAGACTCGCGCTGAGCAGCGAGCCCGGTGCAGGGCGCAGTCCCAGGACCCCAGCGTCATGACCTGAGCTGAAGGCAGACGCGCACCTGACTGAGCCTCCCACTCGCTCCTCATCGTGTGTTTAATGCCGGCCGAGGGCCCACATTAGTGCAGTGCAATGGGCCGAAAAAGCGTCGACCAAGACAGGGCTGTCTGTCGGTCCAGGAATAAAATGGGTGCCGCCCAGTCCGGAGAAGTGGACGGGCCGTAGGGCCTTTAGGCACTCTTTAGTGCTCGGGTCTTACAGCCAAACTTTTGATCAAAACTGGTCAGGAGAGAGTTGAGGTTTTCTGCTTTCTCGTGATCCTTACATTTTGCTACTCTTGCCTTGCTTTGATGGTCACTAGGTAGAAGGTTGTATAAACTAAGTGAAACTTCTGGCTAACCTGTGACCTGTCCATTGAGGAGCCAGGCTCGTTTGGAATTTGACAGAAATTGTTCCAAAGCAAATGATCTAGTTTTTTCCTATTTCCTTAAATAGAGGATACTGACTCTGGTTCCTTTTGTTTTGGTTGCTCAGTGACTTGTGATTGACGGGCCCACCGTGTTGTTTGGGTTCTGGCGCTGAGTTGCCCGTGCTCCCCAACTGCTGTTTGCTTCTCTTTCTGCCTCCATTAGAGATTCAAGTCTGCAACTTGTCGTCATGATTTTTTAGGATTATCTATAAAAGAGGAATGAATAGATTATGAGGGAGAGGCATGGCTTCCACGTACTCAGGGTCCTAGCTTCAGTTTCTGGAGGAACTAGCACTTATTTGGTGCACTACAACCTTTTCTTAGCTTTGATCTGGAAAACTGAAGTTTTGGGATGAATCTCAGGAGGAGTCAGGAAACAGTTCTCTGTGAGGAATAGGACCTCAGGGTTGAGTGAATGAGTGTTTTTCTCAATTACATGGCTAGGAGGAGAAGCTTCCCTGGATGGGTCGTTTGTTTTGTTTTATTTTGCTGGGCCTCCCCCTACAGGGTAGCAGCCTTTGCAGGCTGCGAGAGAGTCTGGAATCCTTTTCCATACAAATTATTTATACGTCCCCTTGTATCTCTCCCAACTGATGAGCCTTGAAGCCCTTCAGAGGTTTATAGGTTTGTCTTTCCTGGGGAACCTGCAGGTCTCCTGCTGTTAAATTGGAAAGAGGGAACCCAGGGAAGAGACTACAATGTGTGGGGGCAGCCACCAAACAAGAAAAGATAATTCCTGGTGCCGATGAAGAGAGAAGAAGGGAGAGGACTAGGGGTGGGTCTGAGAAGTGATCGTGGGTGAGAGTGGATTAGAAGGGCCCTGCTGGGGTCCCAGCAGATGCTCAGCAGTTAGTTCCTTGGTCTGTTGGGTCATTATGCCCTTTGTCCAACAAATACTTCCTGAGCATCTTTTGCTCAATAAGTGGTGGTTAGAGTACAGGTATGAATGGTACAGACTGGTCCCTCTGCCAAGGGACCTTATGTCAAGGCGTATGCTTGTCATCTAGCGAGGTGGGGACGGTGGAGGGCAGGAACAGAGTGAGAAGGGCCAGATGGATAAGTGCTGGTTAACATAATCTTTCTAAGATTGTTTAGAGGGATTAGGAAAGGCTTCTCAGTGGAAGTGTGAGGATAAAGGAGGAGTTACTTGGAGGAAGAAATCGTGTTCCCTGCATTGGGAAGTTCAGAGGCTGGAGGGCACAGAGCATGACCCAGGAACTGACAGTAGTGTGGCTGGAGGGTTGTGTTCTGGAAGGGAGGTGGGAAGCGATGAGGAGAGGGAAGCTGGCCAGATCACGCGGGCTTGTTGAATAGTTTGGGATTTGTCTTCAGGGCATGTGACAAACTGCTGATGAGTTAAGGGTAGGAGTTGGGGTAGTGTCAGGATCAGACTATAATTCAGAGCCATCCTTCTGGCTGCCCCTGGAGGATGGGTTGGCGGTGGGGCTGGGTGGGAAGACTGCTCTTTGGGCTGTTGGAGAAGTCCAGACGACGCATCATGGTGAGCAGGACTGAGCTGGCGGAACTGGCTTGGAGTGTTCTCCAGCAGAGATGTTTAGAAGGTACAATTGACACGATGGCTTGAAGGGCTTCATCACTGATGGGTTTGGGGATGAGGGGAAGGGCTGCAGAGATACCTCCTCCTCACCCAGGTTTTGAGCATGAACAACTGTGGCATGACGGTGCAGTGTGCTGAGTTTGGGGAAAGAAAGGGAGAAAGAACAGATGTTTTTCGGTAGGGAGAGTGGGAAGATAAGCTTTCAGTTGGGACACGTTGGGTAGAGGGATCATGGATCCCTCCAAGAGTAGAGTCTAGAAGGTGCTTGAGGATGTGGATTAAGGCTAGATTAAAGGAGATATAGATTATTCCTTGACCAGCTACGGAGCATGACCTTGGGTGAGGTGCCAGGGATGGGGAGATAAGCAGTGTCTTCCCTATATGGCGCTCCCAGTGTGGGGGAGGGGACAGATGTGGAAAGAAGTGTCATGATTGGTGTTAGAGCTAAGTTCAGGGTTCTGTGCTGCGACCAAAGGGAGGAGGTGATCAGCTGTGCTTGGGCGTGGGGCAGGGAGGGCACATGCAAAGAAAGGTGCGAGCCTGGCACCAAGCAGGGAATCATTGAGGAAAGGGGTCTCTGTCAGCATGTGCCGCAGAAGCTTGGCTTCTCCTCTTTTTGCAAGAGGGAATTTGGGGAGAATTAGAGCTTGCTGAGTACTTAGTGTGGTGTAGATGTGTAGGGGGGGGCTCTCCTTGTGCGGGGCGTCCGCTCGGGGCGCTGCCAGGGGCTGCATCTGGGGTTTCCCACAGGCCTGGCTGGAGAGGCGCAGAACCTGATTTGTCGGTACTGCCCGGTCGGCTCTCTGTCGGGGGCACGTGTGCACCAGCCACACTCCAAGGGCCAGTGTGGCAGCCAGATGCCAGCTCCGGACTTGTGTCCCACGGGACCAGGGTCCTGTGTGCCCTCCCTGCAGGCCGGGCTGCCGAGGAGCTCCCGGGAGGTCAGGAGGCGAGCTGCCGGCAGGTCTGGGATGGGGTGCGTGGGCCAGCCCTGTGCAGGGCATCCCGGCCTGTTGTGGGGCGGGGCCCTTGCCCGGTGCAGCGCTGCTGCGGTCTCTCTGGGCTCCCTTCACCTTTTTCAAAGGTGAGTGCTTTAGCTACATGACGTCCTGCAGTGCGACCTTGGAGCGTGTCTGGTGAAGGCGGCTAACACCGAGGAGCCCTGCAGGTCACATGTGGCCACCAGATATGTTTTATATATACATATATATATATATATATTTATTTATTTATTTAGATTTTATTTATTTATTCATGAGAGACTCTCAGAGAGAGAGAGAGAGAGAGACAGGCAGAGGGAGAAGCAGGCTCCATGCAGGGAGCCCGACGTGGGACTCGATCCCGGGTCTCCAGGATCAGGCCCTGGGCCGAAGGCGGCGCTACACCGCTGAGACCCCCGGGCTGCCCTACACAGTACTTTTAAAAGTCTGAATTCGTTGCTACTATTTTTTCTAAAGAAATCTAGTTTCATGTAAAACTTTGGATTTCCAGCTCCTTTTGAGAGCCTGGAAAGTGTGGCAAGACTGGGCCGGGGTGGAGGCCGCTCCTGTAGATGGGCCCGGGCTCCGGTCGGCCACACGTCCCACAGGCCTGCCTTGCTCCTTGCCAACCAGACACGGACCAGCTTGGTCCAAGTGGAAGTCCCGTGTGACCCCGCACGGCTGCCTCAAGTGTTGGCTTCGTGACTTTTTACCTCTCCAGCCGGTCGTGCCCTGCGTCCAGAGTAGGGCCCTAGAGGGCAGTGTCGCGCCCCTGTCCAGGGCCTGGGGGCTCTGCGCTGGGGCGGCCGGGCCCCTCTGTGCCTAGTTGTCTAGCCCGCCCAGGCGCCCGCACGAGGGACCACGGCTGGGGAAGCTCAGACGAGAGGAATTTCTTTCTTACAGTTCGGAGGCTGGCGGACGCCGGTGGCCTGCAGACCTCTCGCTGCGTCCCGCGGGGGAGGGGAGGCATCTTGCTGGAGCCTCATCTGTAAGGCGCCGCTCGCACGCGTGAGTTCCACCCGCGTGACCTGCTCTCGTCCCGAAGCCCCACCAGGATTTCCATGCCTGAACCTTGGGGGGCCACGGACATTCAGGCCCCAGCAACAGTGCGTTGCCAGCCGCTTTTAAGTGCTTTTAGCTGACTCTTCCCCTTCACCCTGGGAGCCCGCGTCCCGAGCCTCTGCTCTTCCTACCGTTCAGGTTGCTTTCGAGGCTCGGCTACAGGGAGGCTCTTCGGAGGGTTCGCTGACAAAAATGCTAATTGTTGAATGTTAAAAAAGGGTAATAATTATAGCAGCTGTCGTTTGTGGAGTTATGCTGTAAGCCTGGAGGTATGTTAGGCCGCGTTAGAGGTTTTGTGTCTGATCCACGCAAGCGAGCCGTCTTACAGCTGAGGTCAGATAACTTGGCCATGGTCGGGGGCGTAAGTTGGTGGCCCGGAGACGGTGTTCAGCTCTGTGCAAGGGGGGCCCTCGGGGTGTGCTTGGCACAGTTTCCTCGAGGGGAGGTCACGGGCGGGGTGACGGGTGTGGACTAGCGGGCAGTGGGGATGGAGTCGTGCGGGGCATTCTGGGTGGAGGCACGGGTGTGAGCACGGGTCTGGGGGCACACGCGGCCGGGCTTGGGGAGAGAGCTGGAAGTGAGGCTCCTGGGTGCTGAGGGAGCGGGTGGCGCCTCCGAAAGAAGAACCTGAAGCTGCCAGCAGGGCCTCTGAGCTTCGAGGCCCTAAAAGCTAGGCCCTTAAACGCCTTGCTCACCGGCTTTGGCCTTTATATGGAAAGTCTGTGCATTTTAAAATGTGCCCCGAGAAGCCAGGATGAGAGGTGCTGGTTTTGCCGCCTCGCAGGGACGGTTGTGCCTTGTCGGCTGTGTTTGTTCAGGCTTCAGTGCTCGATTTCTTTTGCAGAGAAAATGCTTAGCCAAAAACCTCCACGTCCGCTGCTGTCAGCGGGGCTGACACTGCTGTCAACAGTGGGGGCTGTTGGAAGTCTGAGCGAGGGGGTGGCTTGACCCGACCGTAGTCTGGGAGCTCGGAGGCTGGATCCACCGGGCCAGGCTGGAGGTGAGGGGACCGTTAACATCCCGCGAATTCTGGCCATTGCCCTCCGACCTGCACAACGCGATTCCATTTCTCTTCAGTCATCGGACATGTCTACTTTGAAGATGTCTGGCCCCATTTCCTGCCTCCTCCTGCTCCGCTGAGCTAAGAGAACAGCTTAGAATTAATATTTAAATTTTGTTCGCTTTTAGACTGATTGAGGACTTGAAGCTGTCTTTGAAGAGCAAAGAAGCTTTAATTCAGTGCCTTAAAGAGGAGAAGTCTCAGCTGGCATGTCCTGGTGAGAGAGTGTCATCTGGAGAGCTCCGAGGACTCTCTGCTGCTCCGAGGGGGGAACAGGAGAGAGGAGCCGAGGTGAGCCCCCGACTCCTCGGGCAGAGGGGACGCACACTCAGGCTCCGCGGTCACACGCAGACTCCCCCAGATACTAGCTCCCCGGCAGCTGAGGACCTAGCGGGAGCCTCCTTTGTCAGGGCCCTGGCGTGGTTCCACGGAGCCAGTTCAGGAAACAGCCCATACCCGCTTGCCTCTGTCTTCCCGCGTGTCGCCTTGTGGTTGCCCGGGGACTGTATTTTCGTCCTTTAGGTTTTTGTGGGATAAAACCGAGGACCCGTTTTGCCTCTGGTCAGGCAGTGGGGAAGGGCACCGCCTTGCACCGGGCCTGGCGGCTGGGCAGCCTGTTCAGCGTGCCGCCTCATTTAATTCTTCTGGCCACTCTGGGAGGTCGGGAGCACAGTCCCCTCGTGGAATTTAGAAACGGGCTTGCCGTAGTTGTTCGAGTTTGCTAGGCTCCAGGAGGTGGGTTCCTAGTGCCGGCCCCCGAGCCTCCCAGAGGTCCTTTCTCCCCCCACGAGGCCGGGCCCATGGCCCGCTGCAGAGAAGGGCAGGTGGGCCGAGCACAGGCCTCCCAGCTCTTGGTGGACCAGCGTGTGCTTCATTCACACTGCGGGCCTTCTAGATGCTCAGGGAGGGTTGCGCGGCAGTGAGTGCGGCCTGCAGCCTCCCCGGTTAGTTTCCGGCTGCCGTCGGCCCACATCTCCGGCTCCTCCTTTGAACCCTGGGCCCCGTTGCTCAGTTGGCCCTTTCTATTGTCCAGCAGCTCCGTGGTTCACTGTCGGTGGGACTGGTCATCAGCCCACGTGGCTCGCGTGTCTTCACATTTCTCTTCGCTCGGGTGGGACCTCGGGTGCAGCAGAGAGGAGTGGACACTTAGTCCATGACGTCCACGGCGGTGGGGAAAAGTCAGGAAATGAGACGCCCGTTCTAATTGTTCTGGGGGAGCCGTTGCATTGTGAGTCCCTTCCAGGTGCCAATTAATGCCTTTTCTCAGGCCGTGCAAATGGAGCGCCAGGAGAGACACCGCCTTGAAGAGAGGATCCAGGTATGCTGATGCCATTAAAAAAAATTATCGGCGATTTCTGCTTGCCTCTTGCTGTATTCTGAGTGGGATAGAGGGTTCGGGTGGCGGTCGCTGTCGTCGAGGGAATGCCAGTGCGTGCCAGTCAGGCTTTCAGGTCTTCAGAGAAGGCCGCTCAGTCCTGGCACTCATTCTGGGGGGCGGGCGTTCCCATTGTGCGGACGGCACGTGAGGCTCAGACGGGCTCGGAGAAGAGCCAGCGGGGACCCCGGCCTGCCGCCGCTCCGAGTCCTGGCGCCTGCCGGCTTAGAAGGCGCTTCCCGTCCATTCGCTCACCTGATTCTCACAACAGCCCGGGAGGGAGGCAGCAGGCTTATCTTTAGAAATGAACTCAGACTCTAAATGTATATGTTCAGTCTCCATCAAACCAAATTCTCTGTTAGCTTTTGTAGCATTAAGGAATGAAATTAATGATCTGTTATTTCCCCCAAATAACCTGGTACGGTTTCAAAGACTCTGATGTGACTGTATTCAAATTCCAGAAGGCACTGGAGTCCTTCCCACAGGAGTAGCTGTCACCGTCTTAACTGATCTGATCCCCTTCTTCTCACCCAGCCCTGTTGCCGTGAGCGCTAGCACGTCACTGGGAGCTGCCGCCACTGCGTTCAGCTCTCCTTGGAAACATTAATCACAGGGTGACAGGAATAAGATAGAATAACTGCATTTGAGTGTGCTCTTACAGATATATTTACAGTGCATTTTGGTTGGAACGCATCAACTTAGTGAATCTTTTTCTAATCTAATTTAGGCACTTCAGGAGGACCTGAGAGAGAAGGAAAGAGAAATTGCTGCAGAAAAGAAAAATAGTCTAAAGAGGGATAAAGCCATTCAGGGCCTAACCATGGCATTAAAGTCAAAGGAAAAAGAGGTATGTGCTGTGTCTGATACACCCGAAGTGAGATTTTTCTTTATTAGCTTCTGCGGCTGGCCTGTCCTACCCTGAATTTTTAGCTTTAGGTGGAGAGCTTATAAGAGAGCTGGGATGAGTGTAGGGAGTGCGGGAAGGGCCCCTTCGTCCGTCCGTCACAAATTCCTCTGCAATGACCGCTTCAGTGCTGTCCAGTCAAAGGACTGGGTGACTTACACGTGGGTGTTTGAGTTTTCTAGTAGCTGCAGTAACAGAAGCAAGAAGAAACAAGCGGAAGGGACTTTAATAATATCCCAAATGTTATCATTAAAACAATAGTAATAATGAGGTACTTAGCATCTTTTTAATCTTAGTGTCAGCACTGACGTGCAAGTGTGCTTACAGCACATCTCATTTCAGACTAATTAAATTTCAAGTGCTCAGCAGCCACAGGTGGCCAGTGGCTACCATATTGGACAATGCCCAGTTTTGTTGTGTTTTTTATTTATTTATTTATTTATTTATTTATTTATTTACATATTTATTTATTTATATATTTATTTATTTTTAATTTATTTTTATTTATTTATGATAGACATAGAGAGAGAGAGAGAGAGAGAGAGAGAGGCAAAGACACAGGCAGAGGAGAGGGAGAAGCAGGCTCCATGCCGGGAGCTTGATGCGGGAGTCGATCCCGGGACCCTGGGTCATGACTTGAGCCCAAGGCAGACGCTCAACCACTGAGCCACCCGGGTGTCCCCAGTGCCCGGTCTTTTTAAAAGACAATGGAATTGAGATGAAGGACTTTTGGGAGGCAAGGCCGTGACCATGAACCTGTTAGCTACCTGGGTTGTTACCTTGGGGATCCAGGGTTGTGGCCAATGGTTCCTTGCTATTTTATCTCGTTAGTGTAGCCGTCTGTTGTTTTAGTAACTGAGCGAGGCACAGATACAGAGAGGAGACTCCAGCCCTGCTGGCACCTCCAGTGAGGAAGAGAGACCGAGTGAAGGTGTGGTGAGGGGGGGACATGCAGGGGGTGTGCAGGTGGGGGGCAGGGAACCTGATCCAGATCAGGGCATGCGTGTGGGGCGGTGCTTGGAGGAGGAGGAGTTTGAGCTGAATCTTGAAGGATGAGTAGGAGTTGGTTGGGGGGGAGGCAGAGAGGAGGACACTGGTGAACCCATTATGTTAGGTGAGAGCCTGATGGTGTTTGTGGAACCAAAAGCATCTTGCGGTTGTCTGCGCATCAAGTGCAGAACGTCAGGGAGGCCAGAGAAGAAGCCGCGGAGGTTGCTTGGGGCGGCCAGTGGTGGTGGAATTAGTCACTTCTGGTGCTGTGGGTGGCCTGGAACTGAAGGCTCTACCAAGCAGATCACGTTTGCATCTTAGTGGGTCTCGGGCTGAGTCTGGAGAGTGGATGGTAGGAGGGAGAGAGTGGGAGCAGGGGGCCCAGTAGCAGGGCGAGGGCCTAGAAGGGCTGAGTTAGAGCCGTGGCCGCTGCTGAACGGGGTCCAGGGGCAGGGCATACTCAGACAACGAAATCAGAAATAATCATCCATCAGAGGTAGATTTGGGGAAGTTTGCTGAGGAGGATGACTTCTGGGCGTCTGGCTGCTGTGACTGGGATGTGGTGGCGCCACCAGCTCAGTGGACAGCATGGAAAAGGGCAGGACGGCAGGGTGGGTGAGGCGATGGCGGTGACGAGTCTGTTCATAGCATGTGTGGAAGGGAACGAACAAGGCTGAGGATGGGGACGCAGGGGACGTCGGTTCTTCAGGGTGGGGAGAGGAGTGCACAAGGGACGTAGGACGAAGCGAGCCAAGGGACGGTGGTGCTAAAGAAGCCGAAGAGGGGAGGCTCTGAGTGATCATCAGGGTCCGAGGCTGTGGACACGTGGCTCACGGTACTCAGGGAATCCACCACCGTGAGATTTGAGAGTTGAGCCCCCCGCTGGGGCCCCGGTGGAGGGGCAGCCACGGGGGCTGGCAAAGTCTCAGGTGTGGCCGTGGGCGGAGTGGGCTGCAGCAGGACGAGAGACTCTGGGGGTGGCCAGGCCAGGGTGCTGGGGGTGGCCTCTACGGACAGCCGAGGTCCCGGGCTTTGGCTCAGGCGGCCGTGACTTTAGCACCGGTCCCCGTCACCTCATCTAACCCCACCGATGCTGGAGTTCGGGGAGTCGTCTCCTCCTCTCGTGGTCACGGGAAGGGTCTCCCTCCAGAGAGGAGCGCCTGCCTCGGGAAGGCAGGCGGAAGCCCGTGATCAGAGGCTGCACCGTTGGGCAGGAAGAGCCCCGACGTGCGCACAGCAAGCGGAGTCCAGTTGCATCCTTGGCTGCTGTTCTTCTTTTACCCAGGTGGAAGACCTTAGCCGTGAAATGGGAGAGCTCAGTGCTGCCCTTGCGAAAGTCACAGACACCCCCCAGGAGGCACAGACACAGAAGCTCCAGGTAAGCGGTCACCTGGCTTGTGGGCGGCCACGCCCTCGGTCCTTCCCCTGCTGAGGGCACGACTTGGCAGCTGGGAGGACCCCGGCAAACCCTGCGTGGCCGTTAGGGACGGAGTTGGCCGTCCCATTGGAAGACGTTCCCTCCCAGCTCTAGAGGCTTCGCCAGGCCTCGTCAGTGCGATCGTGGCAGTGGTGGCAGCGGCCCCACCGTTAGTGCTGCGTTCCTTCTGTGCCCACAGCAGACCACGCAGGACATGTGTTGTCCCGCATAATCTTCACCGCCCTGTGGAGAAGGTAGGTCGGCCTCTGCTGGATTTGGGGGGTTTTGAAGCTCAGGGGGGTGGGCAGCTTATTCACTGTCACACAGCTCGCAGGTGGCAGGCCAGGCTTCAAGTGTAGTAATTGCTGATAGTGACCGCCGGTGTGAACGGATCACAAGCCGTGTGCCCAGCCCTGTGCCCAGGGCCCTGTGCGGATTGGCCCACAGGCTCTGTACAGCAGATCGCGGAGCAGATGCTGTCAGGGCCCGGGCTCGGAGTTGAGCCACTTGCACAGGGCCGTGAAGGGGGTAGGGGAGAGAAGGGGAGAGAGCCAGGACTTGCGCCTGAGCCGGTCTCACTCCCAGACCTGTGCTTCCACCTGCCCTGCCCCTACCTCCCCTCACCTGGCTTCTAGAGTCCGGCTGCCTCCTGCCAGGTGTCACGTCCACACCTTGATGATCTGACCTGCCCTTCCCCCTTCTGTCCCCCAGCGTTGTACTCCAAGGACTCCCGCCGGTGACTGCCATGATGTTCCGCCTTTCTGCTTAATTTTAGTTTTGTGTTTTTAATTATTTTAATATTGTCTTGCCATCTTCCTACACTTGATCTTAGCCAAAAGGCCGAGAAGCGATTCTTGCCATCTTTCTAGTTTCTCTCTACAGTGTATCCCTGTTACTAATGATGAGCCAATGACGTTCCACCCTCTGAATAAGCCCATACTGGTTCAAACTCTCCCTGCCACCCCTTCCTCCCACCATGTATTTTTGGTTATAAAGTAGAAGTTAGAAGCTAAATCTAATGCAAGACTGCTTGATTCCTATGATTCATGTCCCACGTCTCATCTTTTGCAGAGCTCTGGTTCATGGAAAGAATAATTGAAGTAATTTGGTTTAAATCATGGTGCACTAGAAACATAGGCAAGTCTCTCCCTGGGGATCTCAGATTTGCCTCCCCCACCGTGTGGTTGGAAGTGGAGCTGAGATGGCACCGAGGTGGTTTTCTTTTTCCTCCTTGCTTTGAAAATAACAAGTTTTAAAGGCTGAATTCTTAGTAAACCATTGATATTTCCTACTGCTTGAGGAAAGAAGTATGTTGGCGGTTGACAAGCAGAGAGACCAGACAGACATCCTTATAATCGCTGATGTTGTGCTTGTTATGTTGGGCCTTGAAGGAAAGTACGTAGCCTTCTACATTCACTGTTGCCCTGATTTATCACCTACACTTCTTAATTTCATAACTGTCAGTCCTAGGTGAAAGACTTTCAGAACGATTTTTGAGGTCTTGTCACTCACAGCCTTGGCCGGGCTTCTTGGCTTGCAAGATAGCAGAGGTCATGAACTGTGCGAAGTCCTCGGGTTGTGCTCGCCTGCCAGGCTGTTCCCAGGGTGCACATTTAATCCTCATCCACAGAGGTAGCAGGTTTACTGGTTTGGCAGGTTGTTGGGACTTGAACTCAAGCCTGACTCCAAAATCTGTGTTTTTACCACTGTTCTGATTGTGTGTGTGTGTGTGTGTGTGTGTGTGTGTGCGTGCGTACGAGTAAATGCACACAGTGTGCTTATATTGGCTGTTCCGTTACAAGGTCTACGTAGTTTGAATTTGCATGGGCCCTTGAAAATGCATTTTCTTTTATATAGTGGGATTTTTCGGGATGTCATGTGATTTGAGCTAATTGCAGCTTGAGTGGAGTAGCCAAAGTTCACAGGGTTGGCAGTAAGCCTGGCATTGAGACAGCAGGTGTGATACTCACATTCTTGGAGGGGTTGCCTCAGTGCAGAGATGTGAATTCTGGTCACAGGTGGGACTCTGTGAAGCCCATAGTGAGGGCTGCCTGCTGCTACCTCCGGACTCATTGAAAAATACATATTTTCAGATTGGAAATACAGGTTTTCCCCAATATCCAAACGTAGACCTTTCGTATGAAATGTTCATAAGATAAAATAGCATAAAGCAAAGAAGCACTTACCATTAACTTGCATGGAAAAATTTTTGAGCATTCTCAGACCTAAAAAACCACTTCTCTTTTTTTAGGCTTTTCTGACACCTTAGGACACATCATCCTGCTAACAGAAACACGAAATAAATCAAGATAAAGCAGATGCTTGCAAGACACTGCTGTTCAGAGCTCTGGTGGCTTGAGATGCTCAGTGTAGTTCAGGGAGGGCTTGTGGTGGGGCCGCCCTCGCTGCTCCGGGTGCGGGCTGCCTCTAGTGGCTCGCTGCAAAACCAACACAGAATGCCCTTTCACTTTTTTTTTTTTTTTAATTGAAGTGTACTCGACACATAATATTATATAAGTTTCAGGTGTAAAACATAGTGATCCAACATTTATATGTATTACAAAGTGATCACAGTGAATCTAGCTACCATCTGTCACCACGCGTAGCTGTTACTGGTGTTATTAACTGTATTCTCTGTGCTGTAGTTACACCCTTGTGACCTCTTTTATAACTGGAAGTTCGTACTGTTTATTAATCTCATTCCTCTCTTTTGCCCATCTCTTCACCCCCCTTCTCCTCTGACAACCAATTGGTCTCTGTATCTGCGAATGTAACTTGGTGCCTTTTCCATAGAAGTGCAGGTCCTTCTCTGATTTCTTTTGGTTAGCGAAAACAGGTGCTCTGTAGGTCTTCTGGGGCCTAATGCGAACTTTTGGAAAGTATACCTGTGCATACCTCTCCCTGCTCAGCTGTAAAAGTAAAATTGCACGTTGGAGGAATTTAAAAAGTACTTAAGACAGTGGAAAGAGGTTGATAGATGTCACCAGTAAAGTCATGTCTAAAGATGTGAGTTGACTTTTTGCTTATTTATACTTACATAGAACCTTTTTTAAAAACTATTTTATTCATTTATTCATGACACACACACACACACACACACACACACACACACACACATACAGAGGGAGAAGCAGGCTCCATGCAGGGAGCCCGACACAGGACCCAATCCCGGGTCTCCAGGATCACGCCCTGGGCCCCAGCCAGGCGCGAAACCGCGGAGCCACTCAGGGATCCCCTATATAGAACCTGTGAAACAGTAGATAGGATCATAATACCTATTTTAATCTATAATCTTTTTTATCTAGAATTCTTATCATGACAGTATGTATAGATCTATTCACTCCTTTTTAAAAATTTTCATTTTTTAAAAAATTTTCATTTTGAAATAATTGTAGACTCACATGCAGTAGATTTCTGTATACTTTTTCTGGTTCTCCCAAAGGTGATGTCTTGCCTAACGTTAGTAACGATATCACAACCAGGACGTCGGCATTGGTGCAGTCCATGGTTGTTACTCAGATTTCAGTGGTTTGACATGCACTTGTGTGTGTGTGTGTGTGTGTGTGTGTGTGTGTGTGTGTTTATCCCTATGCTCTCAAACAGCCTCAGGTGGTCCACTGGATGTATGTGACCATATTACTTTACTGGAGAACATGGGGTGGGACATGTATTTGAATCTTGACTCTGCTCTTCACTATTGCTTGGGCAAGATATTTGAGCTCTCGCAGCCTTCTTACCCATCGTGAAATGCGGATAATCACACTTAGGTCACATAATCCTTACAAGGACTACTCGAGACCGTGTATCTGGGCACAGGTCGTAATTTAGTAAATGTTGTTAACTCATTCTTAGGTTGGGTAGTATTAAAAAAAACAATGTTGGGGACGCCTGGGTGACTCAACGGTTGAGCGTCTGCCTTTGGCTCAGTGTGTGATCCCATGGTCCTGGGATCGAGTCCCAGCATTGAGTCCCCCGTCGAGCTCCCTGCACGGAGCCTGCTTCTCCCTCTGCCTCCATCTCTGCCCCTCTCTCTCTGTGTCTCGCATAAATAAATAAAAAAGAAAAAAAAAAGACTTCCACCTTCAAGCTGATACCTGCAACAATGTTCTTAATACTTAGATATTAAAAAAAAAAAAAAAAGAACGTTGAGTAGTATTACCTTCTGGCATTGAAATACAGTAGTTCCTTTGGTCGATTTTTCAAATTCTCTGTTAATGGTGTTCTGCGAGTAGCTTTTAGTTTGAGGAAACTCTCCGTGTTGTCTCTTGATTGGGAAAGGAAGATCATGCAAGTGCTGGAGAAGGGGAATTAGATTTGTTGAGCCTGCGTTCCTGGACACGAGACTTTAGTTATCCTGTTTAATCTTCAGGACGGCCGTGTGAAATAGAGATTTCACAGACGAGGAAGCGCAACTGCAGAAAAGTTAACTCCTCCCAAGTCACAAAGCTAGAGCTGGGCTTTGAACTCTGGGCTCTGTGAGTCTCTATTAAACTCCTCATGTGTCCGCACTGTGGGGAAGGGTGGTTTGGCTCAGACGGTGTTTGGCCTGAGTAGGTCTAATTGCGCCATACGTTTACCACCTGCTTGTAAGCACCCCTCTGATGACATGGAATTCAGAAAGCAGGGTGTCGTGCAGAAAAAGGTAAAAAACTTTCCAAAGTGTCTCAAAGGGCCATTTAAGGAAAACTGAACATGGAAATTATCTTTATGGTGTGAGGATGAATTTGAACTTTTTAAAGGAGGCTCTGTCATTGCTACTTGCGGGGTAACCCGCAGGACGTTCATCACTTTATAATAACGCTTACTTTAATTGTCGCTGTGGCTGGCCTGTGTTTAACAAGCTCCTAATTGGTGTTCCTGTCTCTAGCCTTCCCTTGTTTGAATTCAGTCTTGTTTTAATTCTTACTAGTTTATTGGTGTTAATTGGAATCTTCACTGGAATGGGCGAGGCAGTACAGCGCTGTGGAGAGAGTCCCAGATTTAATCACTTACGGTCTGGTGACAGGCTCGTCATTCTGAGCCTCAGTTGCTTAGGTAGGGACAGTGACGTGTACTTTGTAGGGTTGGTCATGGAAATAGAGATACGGTGTGTGCAAAAGCACCTGGTTTAGCTCCAGTGCTTAATAAAAGGTAACTGAAAATTGCTCAAGATGAGCATTTTTCCTGTCATTGTTTATCTTCTTTTGCTTTTTGAGTTTATTTAAGTAAGCATGGCGCCAGATACTTTTTTTTAGGCCTTGTTTTAGGCCTTGGTTTCCTACTCTTTTTCAAACCTTTGATTTTAGGGCACCTGGGTGGCTCAGTCGATTGAGTATCTGCCTTCAGCTCAGGTCATGATCCCAGGGTCCTGGGATGGAGCCCCACGTGGGGCTCCCTGCTCAACGGGGAGCCTGCTTCTCCCTTTCCCTCTGCCCTCCCTCTGCTCTTGGGCTCTCTCTCACATAAATAAGTAAAATCTTTAAAAAAAAAATTGTTGATTTTTAAGGGAAAGTAAAACAGAAGCTTCTCTAAAACCCACTTTGGAATGTGAATGGGGTTCCTCCTCAGTCTCTGTTGCAAGGTCCTAAATAGCAGTGGAGAAACATGAGATGGCCCCACTTCTCCAGGATTAACAGTGGCTGTAGCCCGTCTCTCCTAACAACTAGGACTTGACCGGCAATGGTGGTGGAGCTGGGTCTCCTGGAAAGGCCAAGAGGCCGGAGCCAGTCCCTTTACCCTATGGTCTGAATTGTGGCCTTGACAGCTCACGTGTCCCTTGCTTTTGAATTTTTAATCATGAGCCTTTGTCCAATCCAAAGAACGGATTAAAAAAAAAAGTTTTTTTTCTCCTAAGTATTATATATGCTTCAAATTTTCTTTCGGGAGACTAGAAAGGAGGAAAAAAATGGGGAATCAGGAGATCACGTAGCCACACTGTTCACATCTTGATGTGTTTCTTTCTCGGCTTTCTCCTCTGCATAGATTTTATTTTTTAGAGCATTCAAATTTAATCTTCTATTTTTTCCTATCATGTTGTGGCTTGGAATGTCCCCATGTTACCAGTTTAGGTTCTTCGTTTTTCCTGTTAAAGTAAATCTGTGATGGATGACTTTGTGCATAAGGCTTTCCCCCCTTATGTTTTGGATTCTTCTCCTGAGATTGAATCCTGGGAACGGAATCATCAGGATGAGTGTGAACATGTCTGTCCTGTATACACACACTTGATGTATGAAATCTGTCCACAGAAAGTTACATTAATTCACATTCCTGCCAGTGTATTTCTGGGCTTCTGGATGCTTGGTGAGTTCTCAAAAAGTTAATATTAATTGTGTTGCTTCATAGTAAGTTTGCCAGCACTGGATATTCTCATTAAAACAATCTTGTTAAATGAAAGCTTGTTTTAATTTACTCTTTTTGGTTATTGGTGAGTTACAGTATTTTTTCCAAATGCTTGACAATTATATATGTATTTTCTACTAAACTGTAATAATGAAGTAAGGATGTTCTGGGCATAATTAACCCTTGGACTCTGCTGAATTTACAGCCGCTCGCGGTGGCCATGAAGCTGCCACACTGACCACTTCTGTTTCTCCAGGCGACTTTGGGTGTGAGCCGCTCCAACCTCGGCGAGCTTTGCAGGCGCTTGATCCGCCTCTGCTTCTCACATGGCTCTCTTCGTGTTCCACCTTTTACAGATAACTTGGTGGAGTTGTTTTTCTTTTTTAAATCATTATAAAAGTAACATGCTCAGTAACCTTAGAACATTCAAAAGAAGTGAAGGAAGAAAATCGCCCATGTACCCACCCAACTTAAGGCAGTTTCTGACATTCTGTGCTTTTCTTTGTTATCTTAAAAAAAATGCGTCTTTTATACAGTTGTAGCCTCTTCCCCCCTTCACATCAGCATGGGGGCATAATCATTACTCTGTGTTATTTCAAAATCTACGTGTTCTTTGTGGTTTGGGTCTTAGAGGTTGTCTGCGTTAATCTTTTTCTTCCCTAACTCCCCGCTCCCTACCCCAAGGCGAAAAAGGAGCACAGATTTCTTGGTCTGTTTCATTTGCTACAGAATGAGCTCATCTCCGCTGTCTGCCTCCTCTTCCAGGGGTCTGAAGATTATGAGGCTGCTCTGTTAGAAAAGGTGGCGCTTTTGGCACAGCTGCACTCAGAAAACATCAACAAGAGCGCAGAGAACCACAGACTGCGTAGGAACATTAAGAAGGTCACCCAGGAGCTTAGCGACCTGCAGCAGGAGAGGGAGCGGCTGGAGAAGGACTTGGAGGAAGCCCATCGTGACAGGGGCAGAGGAGACCACACCATCCACGTGAGCAGCATGCTGCGGTCGGGCTGGGGCGCTGGATTGCTGTTTCCGGTTTTAGGGAGATCGTCTCTGCAAAAGACGTAGAAAAATCTGAAAAATGTAAAGAAGAAAATATCTCGCTCATCATCTTGGGATTCTCTCTTTCTCTGTCTCTCATACACACACACGCGCGCGCACACTATTGGTATCAAGCTGAAAATGCGGTTTTGTGTCTTGCTTTTTGTTAATTGAATGTTCTCTTTTTGGAGTGTTGCCATGTTATGAGTGTTCTTCAGAAACATGTTTTTGTTTGTTTTTTGGTGCAAGCATAGTACTTCATTACTTGGATGTGCTACAGTTTATTTAGGCCCTTATGGTAGAATGTTTAGGTCATGAAACTTTTTCTTTTTTAAGGTTTTATTTATTTATTTGCAAGAGACACACAGAGAGAGGCAGAGACAGAGGCAGAGGGAGAAGCAGGCTCCCTGCGGGGAGCCCGACATGGGACTCGATCCTGGGACCCCGGGGTCACGCCCTGGGCTGAAGGCAGACGCTCAACCACTGAGCCCCTTGGGCACCCCAGTTAAACTTTTTTTGCTTTCTAACAAAAGTGATAGTAAACATCCTTGTATCTAAATATTTTTCCATTGATTATTTCCAGATAGAGCTATAATTATTGGGTCAAAGAGGATGAATATTTAAACATTATTATATAGATATACTCAAATTGTTTCCCAGAGTGATTGTACCAGGTTTCTCTTTATGAGAGTGATCCTTTTTTAAAGACTATTTTTCAACATTGGATAGCATTTGAAAAATTCTGAATTTGGTAGGCAAAATACAGCTTATCTTTGAAAGTTTCTATTATAGGGGCACTGGGGTGGCTCATTCAGTTAAGCATCCAAGTCTGTTTTTGTTTTTTTATTTTATTTTATTTTTTTTAATTTATGATAGTCACAGAGAGAGAGAGAGAGATAGAGAGAGAGAGAGAGAGGCAGAGACACAGGCAGAGGGAGACACATGCACTGGGAGCCCGACGTGGGACTCGATCCCGGGTCTCCAGGATCACGCCCTGGGCCAAAGGCGCCAACCGCTGCACCACCCAGGGATCCCCTGTTTATTTTTTTATTTTATATTTTTAAAAGATTTTACTTATCTACTTATTTATTTAGTGGGGTAGGGGAGGGGCGGGAGGGGAGGGGCACAGGGAGAGGGAAAGAGCTGAAATCCAGAGCCAGTTGCTTAGACTTGGGACTCTGTGCTCTGCAGGGAGTCTGCTTGAGGGTTTTCTCTCTCCCTCTCCCACTGCCCCTCCACCTGCTCGTACTCTTTCAAATAAATCTTTAAAGAAATTTTTAAAAATAAATCTTAAAAAAATTTCTCTTGTATTTAAACTTAAACATTTATTGCCCTGAGAGTCACATCTAGATGCCTCGCCTTGGTGCAGTTCGGTGGGATAGGGCCTAAGTCTGAGTGATCATTGACACGTTGTGGATGATCTGCTCGGGGACCCTGGGCGGGCAGAGGACCTCTCTCGCACGGACAGTCGTTGTAGTAGAGGTGTCCGAGGGAGCGTCCAGGTACTACAGTGTAGCTCTCCAGTGGCTGCCACGGGTGGGGTCATCAGGATCCATTGCGTGAAATCCTGACACTGACACTGGCACGAGCATTGAAATGCAAACATTCATATGTTTTAACAAAAATATTAATGAACATCAAGGGAACAGTAGTGGAAATTTAGAAACATAAAATGTCACTTACAGTTCCACCAGTGACTGTGGTTTTCAGTGTCACCCTTCAGACGTGGTGCCACTGGGCCCTAATCCAGTTAGAGGCTGACTACTGTTCTGTGTTCTTTGATCCTGGACGTTATCAGGGGCATTTCTCCATATAGTGTGGCCTCCAGCCTGATGGCGTTGAATGGTGCACGCTCTTCACTGACTACACTTCACCTGCTTTACTTAATTTCCTGCTCTCTCGGACAGTTTGGTTGTTGAAATGATTCCACAATAACATCCTTGGGCATATAGACATTTCCCCTTGAATTCCTAGGATTTGAGTGAGTTTACTAGGTCAGATGGTACAAATATTTTATACTAGTTAATCATGTTGCTGAATTATTTGTGCAGAGGGCTGGCCCAACGTATGCTGCCACCAGCGATCTTGGAGTATAGCAGTTTACTGTGGGTTATTAAAGTATAGGTTTCCTGTTTGCTGTTGAACACCAAGTGTACCTGGTTTAGATGTTGATGCGGTGTAAGATGTGACCTCTGAAAGTTTTATCTTTCTAACAGTGGTGGAGATGTTATATATGACAAAATGCAAGGCAACTTAAAATCTGCAAGGCAGAATTAGTGCAAAAGATCCTGGGATTGGAGTAGTCGGGAAACCCTCTGGGGGGAGGTGGCACTTGAGTTGAGCGAGAAGAGTAGGGCTTGAGTTGTGTGCCACACGGAGGAGGTAAGGAAAAGACTGGCAAGACGGTCCTTCCACACAGGTGCAGTTGGCATATCAGTTCTTACTCCCTGACTGCTGGGTAACTTCCTCTTCGTTTAAAATACCTTGTCCCCTCCACCCCCAACTGTCATTAGAAAAAGGCTCATTCAATAGAATTGGGTTGGGGACACACACATACATCCCCCCCCTCCTTTTTCTTTTTTCTTTTCTTTTCTTTTTTTTCTTTCTTTCTTTCTTTCTTTCTTTCTTTCTTTCTTTCTTTCTTTCTTTCTTTCTTTCCATCCATACACACATTTTTTTTTTTTTACATTATAACTTACTCTTGGTAAACATTTGAAATAGCTGCATAATATTACATCAGGTGGAGATGCTGTAATTTATTTACCTGTCCCTCTTGTGTCACACATTGTCGGTGGTTCCATAATTCACTTATTCATGTAAACCTTGGTGCTTCTGGAGGACTGCTGGGCTGCCGTGGCTAGCTGATGTATTTCTGTGTAACGTGTGCACATCTTTGTGAGGAGGCAGGGGCTGTTTGGTGAAGAAAGCAAGGGGCATGTGATGAGCGGGGCACTTGGGGTCGAGTATACTGTGGGTAGGAAGGTTTTTTCCCCCCAGTGACAGAGACCCAGCTTGAACCAACTTAGGCAAAAAGAGAAATGTATTTCCTTGCGTGACTACAGTGCTGGAGGGATGGAGACTGGAACACTGCTGGGACCAAATCTTGGTCTCTGGGAGCTGCCTTCTTTCTCTCCAGTTCCAGCTGGTTAGACCATCGTTGCCGTCCTGCTGGGGTCACATATTCCCAGTTGATTACATAGGAGGAAGGAGGACTCTCACACTCTGCTGCCCCCCCGGCGTCCCTGTCAGGATGGCCAGAGGCCCGGCGTGGGTCACATCCCCAGTCTTCTTTGTCAGAATGTGTGTGCAGGTTCGGGTGCGTGCACGTGTGAGTCCCATCATCGACAGCCTCCTCTAGAAGCACATGTTTGGGAGGGATGAGCAGTTACCCCCAGAAAGGGTTGTGTTGTTTCAGACCAAAACAACCACTGTGTACTCTGTGTGCCTACCTCAGGTGAACATGACCATGACCCAGAGCTTTCTGGCATCTCATCAGGACTACATTCGTACATCAGGTTATATATATGTTTCTGGCAAGATGATCTGGCCATGGCTCCTTTCCTTTTGTGTGTGTACAGCATCACAGTGGTATCTCTACTTACCTTCTGGTTACGGTATAAGAATTTGGCTGTGTCTGTCTTCTATGAATGTTTCACACCAGACGTGGGGCTTGGCTTGTTCAGCGTCTAGGGAACATGATGGGTGGTGTTTTACCTTATGGTCCTGGGATAAATGCAGAGGTAGAGCCTGACCCGCTGGCCCACCTGTCTCGTCTGTTTGTTCTATAACAGGCTCTTTAATGAACTTGATTCACTCACCGGCTGCTACTGCTGCTGCTTGTGGATTGAGACAAACAAACAAATAAGCAGACCTTTTAGTGGCCGCTATTTCTTTCCTTTTTTTTGACGGAGGGGGGAGGGGGAGAGGAAGAGGGAGAGAAAGAATCTAAGACAGCCTCCATGCTCAGCACGGAGCCCGACACGGGACTTGATCTCAGGACCCTGAGGTCATAACCTGAGCCAAAATCAAGAGACGAGCGTTTAATAACCAGCTGGGCCACCCAGGCGCCGCTCGTAGCCTCTTCTGTCCCGACAAAGGAAAGGGAAAAGGAAAGAGAGAAAGGGGACAGAAGGGAAAGGGTCCCACGCATGCAGTCAGCAACACTGAGCGCTGCGCAGGCCCTCTGTTAGGCAGGGGACGGTTCCATGACGGGTGTGAGCAAAGCGCACGGAAACACAGAGCAGGGAGGTGGCTTGCAGAATCAGACAAGGCTCTAGGAAGAGCAACTCGTGAACTGGTTCTGAAGTTCGAGTTAAATAAAGGTTAATTGATAGGCAAGGGGGCGGAGGGTGTTGTATGGACGGTGAGGGCACAGAGGTATGAGAGCACATGGTGTTTTTGGAGAAACAAAACAAGAATGTCTGATTTGAAGTATTCTGAGGTATTTGGAGCTTTAAAAATTATAATTTATTCTTTTGATGTTTCAAAAACATTTTTTTAAAAATTTTTTTTTATGTATTTATGATAGTCACACAGAGAGAGAGAGAGAGGCAGAGACACAGGCAGAGGGAGAAGCAGGCTCCATGCAGGGAGCCAGACATGGGATTCGATCCCGGGTATCCAGGATCGCGCCCTGGGCCAAAGGCAGGCGCTAAACCGCTGCGCCACCCAGGGATCCCCAAAAACATTTTTAGAAGTTTATGGGAAGTCATAAAAATGAGATTAAAAATAAAGGTAAAGGCCGTCAGGTCTAGCAACAGGCAGCAGAGTGAGTGAGGAGGATGCTCCCTGGTGTGTCTGACCCAGTTCCGAAGACAGGGGCTTAAACTCAGCTGGTGGCCCCTGGCGGCGGACGTCACGGGAAATCGGCTACAGGGTCTCCGGTGTCTGAAGAGGAACCGCTTAAGGTAAAAGGACGGCTCTGGCCAGCACTCAGGCCCAAGGGCAGTCTTGCTCCCCCGGGCTCCTGAAGGGTTCTGGGAGCGGGATGGAGCCTCGGACAGGACGGTCTGTGGCGGGAGCCGTCTCGCGCCGGGCCACGTCCGCGCCTCCCGGGTCGGCGAGCTCGAGTGCTGGGACGTGTCTGCTGTGTCCGTTACTCTCGTTTCTTGGACGAGAGCTACCACCCAGACGTGCCGCGGGCCTGCTCGTGGGCGAGCCCCGACCCCGCCTCTGCGGGGGCTGCCGCCAAGCATCCTGGCGCTGTTGTGGCACTGCCTGGGTTCCCTCTGATGGCCAGCCGACCCGATACCTCTGGGTGTGATCGAACCATCCTTTGCTCACGATGGAAAGCTTTATTGTCCGGTCTTCGCGCTTACTCTCCGCTTTTCGGGGTGCCTGTCCGAGCAGGCATCTTGCAGCGGGGGCACGTGGCTTCACCATGTCCGACGGCGCCGTCAGAGGCTGTGCTTGTGTCGCCCGTGATTGCAGCGACCTGTGCCAGCCGATGCTGTGCGTGGGATACTTTGCCGTCGTCATTTGTTTATCCAAGGAACGTTCGCTGAGTCCTGGCGGTGGTGCGGGCCCTGTGGGCAGGTTCTGGTGAATACAGCTTCGGGTTTTACTTGGGAGGCCCTCCCACAACCAGAAAGGTCCAAACGTGAGGGTCTCGGGATGGATCCCTGTATTGTATTATATCTCCTTGCCACCAGAGGGACCCACATCCCTGCGAGGACATTCAGGTCTTTGCAAAAACAAACAAAAAGCTGGTGTTCCCACGTCGGTGTCTTAACTGTGATGTTTATTTTTTTATTTTTTTAAAATTTTTATTTATTTATGATAGTCATACAGAGAGAGAGAGAGAGAGAGAGAGAGAGAGAGGCAGAGACACAGGCAGAGGGAGAAGCAGGCTCCATGCACCGGGAGCCTGATGTGGGATTCGATCCCGGGTCTCCAGGATCGCGCCCTGGGCCAAAGGCAGGCGCCAAACCGCTGCGCCACCCAGGGATCCCTTAACTGTGATGTTTAAAGTGTACTGGCTTGTGCGGCTTACAGCAGGAATGCTGCTCCGATCGTCACATCCTTGCCCTCATGCCTTGACTTTGATGCGTTGTTTGGCTCTAGAGACCGAAGGCTCTCCTTTTAGTATTGCACGTGTGTGCATGTGCATGTGGGTGCGTGTGCACGCGTGCTGCGTGTGTGCGTGTGTGTGTGTGTGATGGAGGTAAACCTTTATTTTAGATTTGCTCCTCTGGCTCAGGCGTTCTGTATGCTACCTGGGGTGCGTGGGGGAAAGGAGCAACGCTAGTCTTTTTCTTCTCCTTTATGAGCAGCGCGTACGAGACACTGGTTTAGCTGTATTCCCCCGACCGCCTCGTAACGCTCTCATCTGTTACAAGACCTGTCACCCGCTGCTCTGACAGTGTGTGCTTCGGTACCTGGGCCCTTAGCTCTGTGGGGATGCGTTTGCTGGCTAAAGCCCAAAAATCTAATTAAAGTTGTACCCGTCACCCAGCTGGCTAATCCCATGTGCTTCGACAGGAGCAGGTTTAATTTCAGGGTAGTTCATCCCGAGCCCCTTCGGTTTCACGTGTCTGTTGATGGATCGCTCCAGACGGGGCTCTGACGGCCTTCAGAGCATCTCCTGTGATCCGCAGTCAGAACACGGCGCTTGGAGGCCGTGTTTGTAGGCTGGTTGGGTCGGCCTGGGACCACAGACCTGAGGGGGCGGGATTCTTCTCAAGGGCCAGAGCTCTTCGTGCCTTGTTTTTGATTTAATCGGGTATGAAGAGTCTGAGCTGAGTCCTCGAGAACAATACGCAGTTTAAATGGTCTGTGCGGGAGGAGGTTCCTTCCCCGCCATATCCAGTCACTCTTAGGCGAGGCCGAGTGCGGAGACTCGGGTCCGGCTGGGTTTGAGTTCTGGCCCCGTCACCTGCTGGCTGGTGGGCCGTGAGCCAGTAGCTTCGCCTCCCCAAACTGTGGTGTCTGTGTCTTGTTAGAAGGACACGGCTCGGTGGTAGGGATTATCTGGGGGAGGGTAGCACTTAGGAGCCTAATGCCCGCCCGGCACATCTTAGCTGGTCGGTGGAGAGCTGCTGTTTTGATGACGGAGATGACGCCACTGCCCTGGGGAGGAGAAACTTGGCAGTTTGAGCTCGTGTCTTTGGAGCAGTGGGCAACGGTGCAGGATTCGGGTTCGAATTTTGGTGGTAGCAGGCACTCAAGCCTCTAGGTCAGTGGCTTAACCTCTTTAAACTAAGGTTTTCTCCCGTAAAATGGGGTTGATTATACCTACTCTCGGATTAAGTGAATGAATAATAAGATTTAACGCACGAGAAAGTGCTTCCTCTGGTTCCTGGCACGTGGAGGTAGATGGCTCGGTGGATCGGACGCCTCTTCTTTGCTCTTTTCCTGCTTCTAACTGCGCAGCAGGTGCTGGCTCAGGACCTTAGCGAACCGCTGCCCCCTAGCATCTAGGGGACACCGTTGACTGATGAAGGTGGCCGCCCGTCAGCAGCCAGGTCAGCGAAGCTGTACCCTTCTTCCTTGGTCGCCACCCTCTCCCCTGATGACAGTGCTTGTCTGTCCCTTTCCCGCGGGCTGATCCCCCAGGACGGGAGGCCGACCGCGTGGAGAGTGACGGCCGGCGTCGCATCTCGGTGCTCGTGCGTGGGGCCGGCGGAAGCCGCTCTGAAAGGCTGTTCCCATCCGTTCCACGTGGAGCTGCTGTCGTCTCCCTGGAGCCCAGACAGAAAGGCTTTCCCTTACCTCTGGTTCTAACTTTATGATTTCTGGGAGTACAGGACCGAATCCCGTCAGCCCCCGTCTCTGGGGGAAGCTAGCCCAGAGATAGAGCAGGAACGCAGACAGAGGGCTCACTGAAGCACAGCACAGGCGGGGCAGGGGGGTGGGCCCAAGAGCGGGGCGGGGGGCGGTGGAGCTGGGGCTCCGAGGGGTCCTGGCCCGAGGGCACAGCGAGTGGGCTGGCAGGGAGGGCGGGACCGCTGGCACCGTGGTCGGGCCGCCGGGCGGGGGCCTCCACGCGGGTCTGTGAGCTCTCTGGCCGCCCTGCCTCGTTCCAGGGGTTTCCATCCGTCCGTCTGTCTGTCTCAGCGTAGGAATTCCTTGTTCCAGTACGACCCCGTGCAGAGGAAAGCCGAAGGCCCAGCTGCTCGGGGACAAGCGAGGGGGAGGCCTGGTGCCCCCTCCGCCCCGGGGGCAGTGCGGCTCCCAGACCCGGGCTCCAATGCCACTGTCTCATACTAATTCTGGAAATTCTTCCATCACTGGGTTCCTATTCCTCATTAAGATTTTGGAGAAGTTTCCTTTGTGTATTTAAAGGGAACCACTGAGCACTTTGACAAGCTTTCTCACAGTGAAACCTGAGAAGGTGGAAATTTGATGGATGGGAACCTTCTCGGTCTCCATCTGGCCTGAGATAAAACAAACCAGCTGACTGCAGAAGGAATTAAGAGGGCCTGGCTTTTCATTTCTAATGTGGTTCTCAGATTATAGGGGTATTTTATTTTTAAAACAATCCACCTTTCCTTCTGTCGGCCTCCCCTGAGAAAGCCCCGATAGGCAGAGGCACGCTCGGCTCGGTGCTGGTCCGGAGGGCACCTGCGAATCCTAGAGGAAAATTGCCCACTAGGTGGAAAGGGAGGCGTCCCAGTTGATGTCGCAGACACGGGTCCCGCTGTGGCAGCGCTGGCTTGAAAGCAGGGTGGGGTCTGGTCCAGGAGAGGGGCTTGCAAGGAGAACAGTGCACCCGGGGGCCTTGGCAGGTTCCTTAGGACAGTGGCTTCTTGCATTAAAATCAGGCGCGGATAAAGGGGGCGCGTATAAAGGGCCTGGCGCTCTCCTAAATGCTGTAGAGCTCTGGCGGGTGGTGTTTTGGGGGGACGATTGCTGGGGCCAGAGGAGTCGGGGGGCTTGGTGGAAGAGGTGGCACTTGGATTGGCCCTGCGAGCTGAGTGTGCTGTCTCCAGGCAGGTTTGGGCGGAATTGTGCTGTATGTTTTTTTTCCAGCGGGAGAGGCCTGGGTGGTCTGGTGAGGTGAGGCTAAGAGGTAGGCTGGAGCCCACCGGGGGAGGGGAGCCTGGGACGAAGGTCTGTAGGGTGGCTTCATTCTGCAGCTAGCATGGGGTCCCTCAGGGTCCTGGTAGAGACGGAAGGCTCAGGGGTGTGTGTGGCTGTGATTTGGTGGCTGAATGTGGCCGGGGACGCCAGCGAGGAGGCTGTTGCTGATGACCAGCTGACAGCTAATTTCTGAAGAAGGGCAGAGCAGTGGGGGGGACGGAGAGGAGGGCTGAGCCGGCAGCACGTTCACTTTTCTCGCCAGGACTTCAGATTCCATCTGTCCTCTTTAATACCAGCTCCGGGGAGGAGGACTGGCCGTCCAGGTGATCAGAGTCCGGGGTGCTCCCGGGCCAGCCCCGCTAATGCATGGGTTGCCGTGCCTTGTGGCAAGGGCCCGGTTCCAGATTCCCAGGCCTTCTTGCCGCAGACTAACCGGGCCTGGCCCCCGTGGGGCAGGTGGCCCCCTTAAGCCGCACGCACCCTCCTCCTCGACAAAGCACCACCACCAACGGCCCTCAGTTTCCTCAGCAGGCCTGCTCTGGGAATGCAGTTTTCACAGGACTGATTCCCAATCTGGGATGGATTCTTACAAACTGATTGATTCAGCTCCTTTGGGAACTCTGGCGGGGTGGGGGGGGGGGGGGGGCGGGAAGGGTTTGGGCCCTGTGGTCTAAATACTCACCCTTCACCTCTCGTGTGCTCTGTGTGGAGGGAGGGCTCTGCTGCGAGGCCCGTCACCTGTGGGATGAGTGGGCCGGCGGCTGGGTGGGCCTGGAGGGCGTGCGTGGGTGGGGGTGACAGCTGCCGCTGCTGCCCACCTGCCTCTGTGCCGGGCACCCACTCACGTTCTCTCACCTGAGCCTCCAGGGCCCATCGCAGCCTGTGTTTTTGGCCCCGTTTACCGCAAAGGAAGCACTCACGAGGATTTCGGTTACCTGTGGTCACCCCGCTAGTCAGCAGTAGGGCCCGGACGCAAGGCCAGCTCTGCCCATCTTCACAGCCTGGGAATATCAGGAGAGGTTTGGGGAAACCACCCAGGTTCTCAATTTTCAGTTCTGGTCGTTTGCTCAGGCGAGACATGCCGTCTCCGTGCCTCCCCTGAACATCTGCTATAACCGCCCTGGTGCCCAGGAGCCCAGGAGCCCAGGAGCCTTTGCGTTGCTGTGTCCCTGAGGCCGGGCGCTGGCCTCGCCTCCCTGCAGCCGTCCTGTACCGCGGGCCTTGCCTCGCTGCTCTTCACGGAGGCCCAGGGTCCTTGGCCCTGCCCGCTCGTCAGCAGGCGGGCCTGTCTCCGCCGGCAGGTCTGGCTCCTGAGGCCTTGAGGAACCAGAGCATTAGCGGGGGCGTTGGCAGCCCGCGTCAGACTGGTGTTACATTTGTCTGGTCTTACCAGTAGTGCAGCTGGGCGGACAGTGTAGAACTGGGCGTCCAGCTGACTAGGGTTTGAATTTCAGTGCCAGAAGTGACTTGTCAAGCTCTGTCAACATCTCTCAGCCTCCGTGAGCCTTGGTTTCCCTTCCGTAAAAACAGGACGCTTACCACTGAGCTTGTGTGCAGTCCTCAGGGTCAGGGATGTTTTAAAGTGCCTTGGCACCTGCGTGGCCCGGCTTGAGCCCGGTCATAGTTTCCATTAGGAGTGCTCGTACTAGGTGAGGGGCTTCATACTCTTTGGTGTCCTGACTTTCCTGGAGACCCTGACTGATGCAGCGGGCTCTCCACGACCAAAAATACACACACACAAATTTGCATAGGCTCCCAGGGACCCGCTCAGTGGGCCTCAGGTCAGGAACCCCAAATCACGTGTTCCCTGTGGGATTTGGGGAACAGGTCGTTTTCAAGTTGTCAACTCTTAGTTTGGGGGACACGTGGAAGAACTTCAAACATGCAAGTTCTCAATTTACATACCTGAATTAAAATTACATAAGCAAACGAAATGGGGGAATGGAGTAAATTTTTGTGGTACACGTGCGTATGCGCTAGAACTTGAACCAGACATCAAAATAAGGAGTCTGATGGGTGTCTGTGCAAAGGAGAGAACGAATCCAGGAAGTGGTGTGTGTGGACCAGTAATTACTGTGCACATGAATGACACACACCTTTTACTTGGCGTAATGCAGAAATACTTTACGCTTAAAACGTAGCCTGGGTGGCTCAGTCGGTTAAGCATCGAGTCTTGATTTCGGCTCAAGTCATGGTCTCAGGGTCGTGAGATCAAGCCCCAAGTCAGGCTTGGAGCTGAGCGTGGAGCCTGAGATTCTCTCTCCGCCCTCCCTGCCCCCCCAAAGTAGGCATGACCTTGATCTTTTTAGGATGATCTTTCTAGGATGGCAGGCAGATTAATTGTGAATTTAAAGACGTACCTAAATGGCTTAACACAAGATTTTGTGGTCCCTTTATGCAGTTTTCAGAGGGAGATTTCTAAAAGCAAGTGTCAGATGACTGTAGATGGATGGGGATCATCTCAAAGGGAATCCAGACCTTGGTCATAGTGTGGAAGAGAGCTGGGGGGCTTGCCATCAGAGCAGGAACAGGGCCGGTGCTGCCCCTCTGTGACCGTGACTGGGGGCAGGTTACTTTACCTGAGCCTGTTTCCTCATCCGTAACATGGGAGCAGCCCCCCCCCCCCCCCCCCCCCCCCCGCCAAGGCGCTCGCCGAGTGCTGGTCTCGTTATCTAGTGTATTCCCCATCCCCAGGGGATGCTGATAATGTTCTGGGGGCCATGTTTTGAGAATTCTAGTTCTTTTTGGTGGGAAATGGTATTTGGAGACTACAGTCTGGATACTGGGGAGGATGCTGGTTTATACTTTCTCAGTGAAAGGAAGGAAATAACAGAAAATAGAAGTTCATGTTGATATTTCCAATTCATATTTACAGTGACGTGTTCTAACTTAATTTTATATTTGTGTTGGTATTCTCTTAGACTTGTAGTCTTGGTTCTTATCACATTAATAATTACTTATTTAATAAATAAATACACACACACACAGTTTCAGAATAACAATACAGACATTATTTCTTCCAACATGATTACTAAGTGTGACTTTCTGCAGTAGTCCCTTTGTCCTTGGAGAAATACCTCACTAGGGCAGACCGATTACTCTGCTTTTAAGTTACTGAAATAATTCCTCTGTTTGGTTAACCCATCAACCTGTTATACAGTTAGATTTATTTTTTGTTTGTTTGCTTCTAGTTTTAGGGGATTTTTTATTTTTTAAATAGTCATCTAAACATTTAAACGGCTTCCATGGTACGTCTGTAAAACGAGTTCTCCTCCCTCCCACCTCATTCTCTCTTTTTTATTTCCCTATAGGGCACTTAATTCATTTTGTAGTTGAATATATGACAGTATGCCGCACATATTTTTTTTCTCCTGGGGTCCTCTTGACGCCTACCTGAGTGGTATATTCTGAAAAGCTTACTTTAGGTCAGCGTGTTTATAGAATCCTCATTCCTTTCTCTGGATCGCGTCTGAGTGCTCCATTGTGAGAATGTACCTTAGTCTGTTCCTCTCCTGGTGGATATTTGGGTGGTTTCCAGCCTTTTGCTATTATGAATAGTACTTCAGTATTACAAATAGCATATATCCTGAGGTATAATCACACGGTTTACTGTTGGTTGTGTTTTTCCCCTTAACATTATAACATGAACATTTTCCATGTTAATTATAAATGTCATTATTTAAGATATATATATATATATTTGATTATGAAAGTAACACAGACTTCGGGATTTTAGAAACTCAGAAAAATAGAAACATAAAAATTGGTTGAAAGTCCTCCGCAATCCCTCTATTTAGGTACACTGTTATTATTTTGATGTGTTTCATCATATCCTTAACAACATTTTGTATAAGCATTTAGGATACAAATGGCATCATATTATATAGTGTCTTGGCTTGTTTTTCTTCATAATTGTGTTTTTTTTTTTCTTGAAGATGTTATTTATTTCCTCAAGAGAGGGAGGGAGGGAGAGAGAGTGAGTGAGGTCAGAGTTGGGGGTGGGGAGGAGCAGAGGGAGAGGGACAAGCAGATTCTGTGCTGAGTGCTGAGCGCGATGCAGGGCTCAATCTCAAGACCCTGAGGTCATGACCTGACTGGAAACCAAGAGTCGGATGCTTAACTGGCTGAGCTACCCAGGCATCCCATAATTGTGCATTTTTTAACGGCATGCTTTTTATAATTAATTCCCTATTTTTAAAAAATACTTAATTCTTGTTGGATGTTTAGTTTCTTTCTGATTTTTCCATAATGCAAATAATGTCGTGATAAATATCTGCATAAAACTTTTTCCAGATTTCAGCTTATTTTTAAAGCTGGTTTTCATCAGACTTTAAGAGAGAAGGAAGTGCACGTTTGTTAAATACACCTCTTTGCTTGCTCTTGTAGAGCGGTGAGCCCGTGAGAGATGATCATCTTGAAATCTTTGTCAAATAAGTTCTATTTTTTCTTTTTCTTCTGACAGGACCTTAGAAATGAAGTTGAGAAACTACGCAATGAAGTGAATGAAAGAGAGAAAGCCATGGAGAATCGTTATAAGAGTCTTTTGAGTGAAAGTAATAAAAAATTGCACAGTCAAGAGCAAATGATCAGAAGTCTAAGAGGAAGCATCGATCCAGAGGACTTGTTGCTCCAGGTGCCATAACTTCTTTTTCTATTGTATTTAAGTCTGTTGACTTAGCATAGGCTTCTTTCTTTCTTTCTTCATTTTTTTTTAGGCTTTTTTCTGTAAAAACTCTTTTGCATAAATGTTTGTAGAAGTGTAAGGCTGGCAGAAATGACGATAGTCCTCACTGCTTTCTGTCAGAGCATCAGAGCACTTCAGAGCTTTCTTTCTGTCCTTTGGGCATCAGCCACCAGCCAGAAGGGAAGGGACTTATTCTGGGTCCCGACTGAGGCCCTGGCGGCCTGTCTGCCTCACTGAGGTACTCCTGCTGTGGGCGCCTGCTGCTGTGTGTGCCAGGCCCTCTCACCCTTCCGTGCTTTTTTTGGACTTGGAATGCCCTCCTTGTCTGATCATGGAGTGAAGTTGCGATTTATTTTTATAAATTTTTTTTAACTTTGATTTATTTATGAGAGAGAGAGAGAGAGAGAGAGAGGGGGGCAGAGACACAGGCAGAGGGAGAAGCAGGCTCCATGCACCGGGAGCCCGATGTGGGACTCGATCCCGGGTCTCCAAGATCGCTCTCTGGGCCAAAGGCAGGCGCCAAACTGCTGCGCCACCCAGGGATCCCTGAAGTTGCGATTTAGCGCCTGCTGCCAGGTGATCATGATGGATTCAACACGGGTATTTAACTCTGCTTCTTGCTGGAGCCTCGTTAACATGACAGTCAAGGGGTGAAAGGTACAGGCCCCCAGGACTGAGTACTCTGCTCCATGCCTTTGGGGTGAAAGGCCAAGAAGCAAGCTGGTTTATCCTGTGGAGCCCAGAGAGGCTCAGCAGGAAGCGAAAGGATCTGGTCCCTTTGTAACCAGGAGATTTGGCTGGAATGCTGGGCAGTTCAGGGACCTTGTTCTCTTCACTAGCAGGAGGTGGTGGTGGTGGTGAGGCTTCTTCTCTAGTGACCTTAAACCAGAGAAGCTCTGGCCTGGGGGTCACCAGATGCAGGTGCAGGCAGGAGTGGGTTTCTTGATAAAGATGGGAGTGGAAGTGTACATCCCCGGCACTGAGAGTCCTCTCGGGAGAAAAGACAGATGGGCGTCTTCCAACAGAACAAGCACATCCTCACCTGGTCCTCTCCCACTGAGCCTGCCGCTGATGTGCTCTTTCCACACTTAGAACGTCTGAGCACCCTTACCTTTAAAGGTAGATGGACAGCCTGAGCTCCCCAAACAGGGGAACAGTGTGCAAGAGGAAAGACAGACAGAACAAGGCTAGGTAGAGACAATAGAAGTGGGAGGATGAGAAGCAACCAGACAGCTTTTCAAAGAAGTCGACACTATAACCTCTTTAGATAAGAATTAAGATCAGGATCTGATAAAAACAAACAAACAACAACAACAACAACAACAAAAAAACAAACTTGGAAAAGAAGAATGAGCTACTGGAGATTGGAGGTATGATCACATATATAAAGAGTTTAATAGGTGGCGCCTGTGTGGCTCACTCGGTTAAGCATCTGACTCCTGATCTCGGAACAGGTCTTTCTTAATCTCAGGGTCATGAGTTCAAGCCCTGTGTTAGGCTCAGGTTGGGTGTGGAGCCTACTTAAAAAAAAAAAAAATTAACAGGAGATTAGAGATGCAGGAAGATCAAGGTGAGTGAGCCTTCCAGAAAATAGAACCCAACAGAGAAATAAACAGGCGAAGAAATGAAAGGGAGAAGCCAGGAACTCCAGCATGTGACTGCCCGGGGCTCCCGAGAGACGGGACAGGCAAAGCAGAGGGAAGGAAACCCTCAGAGCAATAGGAGAGCTTCCGAGTGGAGGGCAGACTCCTCTGTGTTGAAAGGTCCCTGTGTTTCTAGCACATGATGGGGAGACACCCACACCCCAAGGCACGTCCTTGTGAAATCACAGCACACGGGGATAGAGAGGAACTGGAAGGTTCTAGAGCGAGCTGCAAAGGACCCAGACGCGGAATGACAACAGAATTTTCAGCAGTGACACTGGAGGCCAGAAGGCAGGAGAGCAGGCTTCCCGGTCGCTGAGGAAGAGCGGTGTCCAGCCCAGCATCCCGTGCTCTGCCCAGCTGGCAGCAGGAGTGAGGGCAAACAAAGGCTTTTCCCAATGTTCGGTGCCTGAAATCCTCTGCCTTGCAGGTGCCTCCCTTAGGGAACTCCACGCAGACCCGTCCAGTGATCCCATACAGATGAGGAAGAGACCCGAAAGGACAGACACGGGATTCTCCGGGGACGCGGTGACGGAAGGGCCCAGGATGCAGAGAGCTTGTATTTGAGCTCTTGAGACAGAGGCCGCAGTTGGGATTTCTCCAAGAAGTGGAAACGGAACCCATCAGTTACCTGATGTGTCTGACTCCATCTAGAGGCATTTTTAAGTTCTTTTAGAGTGTTTAGAGATAAACGTACATTAAGTGCCTAATTTTGGTTTTATGAACCAAGTGAATAAATAGAACAAAGCAGTTGTTACTGATTCCAAGGAAATCAAAGAAATGAACAGAAAGGAAGTGTAATCACGGGAGGCTAGATGGGTGAGTCGTGCATAGTGTGTGCGTGGTCGAAATGGTATAAATGTGGACCATCAGTGGAACTGAAATCGTGTTGCAGCTATCAGGAAAAGTGCTGAGGGGGGCAAGAGCTAAATCCTTCAACTTCTGTGGTAGGAGCCAGGGGATAAATCCTACCTTAAGAAGTCAACGGGACGCCTGGTGGCTCAGTCGGTTGAGCGTCTGACTCTTGATCTTGGCTCAGGCCTTGACCTCAGGGTCATGAGTTGAAGTCCCGTGCTGGTTTCCACGCTAGGCAGGGAGCCTGCTGCAAAAAGAAAAAAAAGTCAAGCAGCGTGAGAGTAGCAATGTAATGTAGATACAGGAGGGGCTGAGCAGTTGGGACCCAGAGGGGAGAGGGTGAGGTAGGGCGCCCTTGTGTTCCATGTGAGCGGCGCGGTGCTATTTGTTAGACAACGTGTAGGTATAGTCGGGCTTTTAGAAAAGGAAAACGGAAAGTATGAGTCAAGCACAGCTGGATTATGACAGTTCTAGAAAGGTAGTGTTGGTTATTTGCTTTCTAGTTTTTCCCGTTACAGTTTAACAGGTTTTTATAAAAAGTTGCCCCTGTGTCTTTCATGTTTGTTTTCATCTAGTTTCTCATAGAAGTTTGACATGGTAAAGTGATTCTGATAGGTACTTAGGAAGAAGATGTTGTTCTTGCCCTTAATTTCTGACCTAGGAGGACAGAGACATCATTGAGGAGTTACCAGGTTTTAAATAGTTAGGAATGTATCGACCTGGGCCTTAGGACCGACAAACCATGTCTAGGCCTGCTGTGCGGTGGAATGCCAGGTCTTCTGAGGGGGTCAGCGAGGGAGACTGTGCATCATCACGAGGGACCTTCGAGACGTGACCAGACCCCATAAACGTATTCACAGCCTTTCTTCCTGCAAGTCAAGTCTCCTCTTGGTACAGATGGGTCAGGTGTTGTCAAATTTGTCCTGTTCTGAAAGAGGCTCCGATTTGTTGGCTTGTGATACACGGTTCTTCTAATCACTGCAGTAGCCTCGTAGGATGGCGGGCAGACCCGAGGTCATACCCTGGCTCAAGGGGACCCAGGATGAGAGCCCTGTCCTGTGGGGCCAGGGCCCGGGCTCCGTCCTCCGTACCTGCTGGGCGGCCGTCGGGGTCGGGGGAGAAGGATGCCTTGTAAAAAATTGTAAAAAATATCCTCCATTAGAGAGTTTCGGAGGGTCTGTTAGTATTTTTTCTCTTGAGCAAACTTCCTCATGATTTGTTTTGTTTCCTTAGGAATTCAGTGAAAAAGATTCGGGAGCAGTACAGCCGACTCGCCCTTCACAGAGTGGGGAGGAGCTCAGGGCCAGGAGTGGGGACTCAGCAGCAAAGTGCTCTTTACAGCGCTCACCAGGCAGCAACCGCATCTTCTCGGAGGTAAGCTTGCCTGGACTGGGACGTCCGCGGGCGACTCCGTGTTCCTTCTGACACGTGTGTGGCGACTGCTGTCACGGAGAGCCCCTCCGAGGCCTTCTTGCCAGCGACTGAGCCGATGAGAGGTAGGAGGAGGGCTCTTAGTCTGCCCGCCTTACAGGTTCATGCCCTTCGGCTGAGTGTTGCTATTTCCACCACACAGGAAACTGGTAAATCACACCCATTAGAGATGAGCCTCTCGCACATTTGCTGTCCCGGGGTTCACCTCTCAAGAACCGTGTCATCTCTGTGCATGTAATTTCTACGGTAAAATTTTCCCGTTCAAACACACACAGAAACCAGCAGGTCCTTCCTGGTCTGGCCTCGGGTCACCCTCCGTCATCCCTAACTACAGCTGACTGCTTGCAGATTCCTTGCACCTGTCTGCGCACCTTTGCATTTGCTGCTCCGTCTGCCTGGAATGGCTTTTCTCTCCTTGTTTCCTGGGTGACTCCTAAACATCCCTGGAAGTGCCCCTCTAGTGTCACCTTCCCCGACCCTGCTTGGTAGTGACATCTCCTCTTCCTCCCCAGTGTGCAGCACTTTGCACGCCCATCCGTGTGTTGATGACATAGGATCCATCTTCCTCTGCCCCTCCCTCGAGCCCCTGCACACCAGGGATGGGCCCCTTAGGGTAGGGAACTGGGATTTGTGTCGAAATCCCAGTGCCTCGCTCAGTCCTTGGTCTAGTAAATATGTGTTTGTTGAGTGAATGAATGATTCTATTGGTTTGTGAGAGATGCAGTCCCCCCTCCACCCCGAGCGTGCATATAATGCAGCTTGGCGGCCAGATTCGGGATAGGAAAGGACCTCATTGGAGGCCAAGTTTTTTTTTTTTTTTTTTTTTTAAACCTGGCTTTAATTAAGTCCATACATTCAGAAGACAGAGAACTCTTACGCAAATTAGTTCTTTGATGAATGGCTCCGATCATGACTTGTGGTTTTGTGAAGGGTGATTCTCAAAATAATTAACTGGTGCGGCACGGACTTAGCCAGGAGAACAGGCGCAGGCGGTAGGACTGGAGGACCTGCTCTTGTGCCAGATACCAACCCTCTAGTTCTTGGCTCCTGGAGAGGTCCCTAAGGGTCTGCGGGGAGGGCCTGGGGAGGGTGGGTCAGAGGTCATTTTACAGCTGGTGTGGGAGTAGTGTGGCGGCTGGTACGAGCCATTGCTCTGTGGATCTGCTCATGTCAGCCCTGGTCTGGGGGTGCCGTTGGCTGGACAGTGGGGACTTCTTACCTGTCCATTCGTGGACCTGCATCTTGTTGTTTCTCTTGGATGAGAGTGTCCGCCTCAGTAGTGGAGCCCAGAAGTCTGGAGGCCAGGATTTTTCTCTTGGCTCTCTCACCACTTGGGTGATGTTGGGCATGTCCAATAACTAAATCTCAGGGGGCCAATATTTTGTGAGACAAACTTGCATGTAGTTACTTGAATTTGACCAAATTTAATTGGGTGTTAAGATGCACACTAACTTGGGGGTGCATCTGTGGCTCAGTTGGTTAAGCGTCTGACTCTTGGTTTTGGCTCAGGTCACGATCTCAGGGTCGCGGGATCGAGCCCTGTGTCAGACTCCATGCTCAGCGTCTGACACGGAGCATGTTCCACGCTCAGCATGGAGTCTGCTTGAGATCCTCTCCCTCTCCTTCTCACTCCCATTCGGCACCGCCCCCTACTCACGCGTGCCTTCTCTCCCTAATAAATGAATAAAATCTTAAAAAAAAAAAAAAAAAAGATGCACCCTGACCTGTAATAAGGCACAGTCAGTGTTTTGAAACGAGAGTAGCCCAGCAAGGTGTTTTTAGATGGACAGGTCTTCACTGATTTCAATGCATTTCATCAAACTTTGCTATTTTGAATCCATATTTAGACAAAATATGTCTAAATGTTGAACGAAATGTTTATAGATTTATTGAACAGGCTGAGTGTTTTACAGTTTAATCTCACCAGTTTGATCAGCTACCACTTTTTTGGTTTCTTGCGCTGGGCGCTGTCTGCACTTCACAGAACCACAAGTAAAAAGTCGTATGATTTTCAGTTAGATTTAGAGCCTGGTGATGTTTAAATTACTGTGCAAAATGCCTGAGTATTTTAGCAGAGGCTTTAATTCTGCAAGACTAATTGCAAATTGTGGATAAAGAATTATAAATGATCATTTTGGAATTATAAATTTCTTAGGTGCCCGTCTACGCAGTCCCACCTGTTGCAGCCTGTGGCTTTCTACACCGCCCCCCGCCCGCCTCCCCACCCCACCCCCACCCGAGAAAGCTGTACTTTTCTGACTGTAGTTCTTTCTCTGTAGAAAACGTGGATTTCTCCTGCTGTGCCCTTGGCCACTTTGTGTTGATTTAGGGTTTATCCTCTCCCCATTTCTACAAAGAACTTGAGGCTGTGATGAGGTCTCCGTGGACTCAGGGCAGTCTCTTCTGCCTCCAATCACTGTGTGATCCTGACAATTAATGCTGGGTGATGAGGGGATTGAAGAACAGGGAGGGAAGCACACTGCCCGTATTTAACTTGCTGCAGCCCGAGGTTTATAGCTTGGCTGCTGACATGGTTGGGACATCACTGCTGAATTTCCTGAGTATTAAAATAAATGTCTTTGTTGCCGAGCTGTGCCACAGCTGCCCGAGTAGACCCCGTCCACCTCCCAGGCCACCACACTGCCCTGCTTACCACGACGGGAGCCATCGGGCTTTGTCTTTACGCGCCTGCCACCTCTCCAGGTTGTGGTCTGCACATTACACGGGTTTCCTTCACGTCATTAAGGAAGCTCTGCAGAGGAGGGAGTGCCCTGGATCTGGAGCGGGAACTTCTTCTCTCCGGCTCTGTGGCCTTGGGCAGGTCGCTTCATCTGTCTGAAACCCACTTTCCTGATCTGTACATGGGCGGATTGCACGCTTACCTCCTGATTGGATTGGGAGTGCTGCACTGCATTAGTTACCGGTTAACGTTCTTCTGGTTGCAAGCCGTAGGGCCCGACATGCATAGCGTGGCCACAGCAGCAGTGAGAGGGAGCCTTTACCGGGAGCGCTGGCGGCCCCCACAGATGCTGGGAGAGCCAAGTAGCCACGTCTCAGGGTAGAAGTGCGGCAGCCCCGTGGACAGCACAGCTCTAGACTCCAGGGCTCTGTGTTTGATGTGACGCACACCCAGAGTCCCAGGTGCTGGCTTGTCAGCTGAAATCCGAGTCTGGAGAGAGAATCCTACTGGGACACTGTGGGTCCCGGGGTGGCTTACGGAAGAGAGGGGTCTTCTGTGGTCTTACCCCATGTTTTAGGGACGGGTTTCAGATGAGCCAGGTGGGCCCTGAAGGCCGTGGGGAACAGACTGCACAGGCAGACCCCAGTAGGCGTGTGGCAGCCTTGGTCTCCTTTGGGATGAGAGGCCTCCTGTCTGGGTTGCTTCTTGTTCGGAGGGGCAGGAGGGTGGGTGGGGGTGGCCTGTGCCTGCTGAGCAGGTGCTTCTTGCCGCTCCCCGCAGGGCAGCCTGGCCCCCTGCCTCTATGCCGAGGAGGTCTCCTGGTTTGTCAGCTGTGCGGAGGGAGCCAAATGACTTCATTCTAATGGGGCATGATTCAGCGCAGGGGAATAGGTGATTGATGAAACGGGACCCAAATGGCTCTGAAGAGTTCATTTATTTAACATGGGCGAGCTATTTGCTTCTAGGAAGACGTTGACTCACTCTGACTTCCATTATGCAAAGCATCCACAGGAATCTCTGCTCTTAAGATTCACGTTGGTTCCTGCGTTGTCCTCTCAGCTGCTTAATCCCCAGGTCAGCCAGCGTCTGTGGCCGCACCCGGTCTGTGGCGGGTCCAGTGCCCGGCTCGGGACGTGGCTGCCCCCAGGGGGCCCTCGCACCCGCCAACGGGTGGCTGGTGCGCTAGCTCTCGGCTGAAAGGGAACCAGAGAGCGGGGGGGCCGGGACGGGGTGTTTTCCTCAGTCCTGGAAGGCTTCCCGGTGAGAACTTGGCCTTCGCGGACCCTGGAAGGGTGCTGGCAGTGTGTGAGCCAGGAGGGTGAACGGTGGTCCCTGCAGAGGGGGAGGGGATTCCCCCGGGGCTCAGATGGAGGGAGAGCGGGCAAGGGAAGTGCGGCGGTCGGCTGGCAGGTGGACAGGGGGCTTGGAGCGGGTCTGGGGTAGCTGCGGCGAGAACCCAGGCCTCCAGGCCCCGGCCTTCCCCTGGGCGGTCCTCGGCCCGGGCCTCCAGCGTGCGGTCAGGATACAGGAGCCCCAGGGGTTGGTTCACCGGGCACACGCCTTCCACGTGTGGAGTCGGCGCCAGCGGCCCGAGTCCCTCGTTGCCCTTGTTGACGGGCTTTGAAGTCACACACGTCAGCACGAATGCTGGCTGCCACGTGGTAGCTGCGTGGACTCAAACAGGTGTTCTCTTCTCAGAGAATCAGTTTCTTCATCCGAGAACCGGGAAGGTCAGTAACCGTCCTGGGCCTCGATTAGAGGTGGTGGCCCGCGCAGGGGACCCGGCAGAGCTCCAGGGCCTCGGAGTAGGTTAGGGGCGCCACGCGCCACGTGTCGACTTCGTGCCAGGCTTCGCCCCGAGAACTTGGCGTAGACGAACTCGTTGAGTCTCCCTCGCAGCGTCCGAGCCACGCGGAGTCCTTGCCTTCCTTCATTTGTAGGTGCGGAGCTGGAAGCAGCGCGAGGTCGAGGAGCTGGCTGCGGCCGCACGGTAAGGTCACAGTCTCGGCCGTCACGGCCTCACGGCAGGTGCTCAAGAAGCAGTCGGTCCTCCAATGTTCTTCGCCACCGTTGGCCACCCTGTACGGGCTTGACAGTGACCGTGTGACCCGTCAAGCGCCCCAGGGCTTTGCATGCACGGATGGGTGGACCGAAGAGCACCGGCCTGGGAGCCGGCTGCCTGGTGCACGCCCTGCCTCTGCCCTGCGCTCGGGCCCGCTGGTGGCCTGCTGTGCGCGGGTCCCTCCTCACGGAAATGAGGAGCGGGTGAGGTGAGCGCGGGGTTGGCGTTCGGACTCCGTGAGGACGTGCCCAGGGAGCGCTGAGCACGGTGGCCGGCGTGGTCCTGTCATCCTGCAAGATCCTTCCCTGGCTCTTCTCTGGGCCACGGGCCGACACGGGGTGCACAGGGGCACCGAGGGGACCCCGCGCGACAGCGCTGTGCGCAGAGGCGTATGGGGGCTGCATGAAGGCCTGACGGTCCCGGCAGTCCGGGTGACTCGCTCGTCACGAGCAGACTGGCGCGTCAGCATGGGCACTGCCCCACTGGCCGGGCTGCCGCTGCCGCTTCTGTGGGCGCCGGAGGCGGAGCGACTCCGAGCCTCTTCTCCGCGGCGGGCGTCTGCGGAGCCGGGGGTCCGGGATCCCCTACCTGGGACGTGCTCAGTGCGTAGGATGTGTGCGCGGGGTCGCAAAGGGAACCGGTCACGTTGAAACGTGGTCGTAGGATCCTGACGAACGTGCTCTGGGAATGGCGCGGCTGCGCTAAGCCTGCTGAGGACAGTGGCTGCTGCGGTTTGGAAGTCCTGGTGACAATGTTCTGAGGTGACTTGAGAGCCTGGAGCGTCACAGGTGCCTGCGTCTTCCGACGACGCGGTCCTGGGAAAGCGCCGCCACTGCCGTGGGGTGCAGCGGTGCCGGTGTCCCTGCCACTGCCGTCGGCTTCGGGGCCCCTGTCCTAGCGGGTATGGGACCTTCGGGGCAGCCTGGGCCAGCGTGGAGCGCGGGGGCCGCTCGCGGGCCGCCGTCCCGCCCCATGCACTGTCCCCCGGCACTTGGGAGCGTGGAGGCCGCGCGGGGCGCCGTGCCAGGTGTCCTGCGCGCTCGTTAGTTCACGTTGAGTTCTCACTTTGGGATGGTGTCATGGGGGGGATGTGTGGAGGACTCAGGGCTCTGTTTTCCTGCGCACCTGGGAGTAGGCCTCCCGGCGAAGGCCGCTCTCCTCCGAGCACCTCGGCGTGTGGTCCCGTGGGCAGGACACTGTCGTGCGTCGAGTGCAGCGCCCACGAGCAGGACTAAGCAGACCTCCACGGCCTGCTGGTCCTCGGATGCACGTTGGTGCACCGCGTGTGCCCCAGACCCCTCGTGGCCGCAGGGCCCGCTTCAGGCTCACGTGGAGCTTGGTCTTGGGGCTCCGGTCTGCAGTCTGGGACAGTCTCCCGGGCTGTCCCTGACCCTCGTGCCCGTCAGGCTGCTCGAGCGTCCGGGCCAGTCCTGTAGTGCAGTGTCCTCGCGTCGGGCTCAGCTTGTGTGGCCTGGCCGCCCGGCTTCAGGGAGGTGCCAGCACGGCCGCGGCCTCGCCCTGTGCCCTCCTGCGGGGTCACGGCTCACGCCTGCGCGTGGCTGGGCAAGCTGGCTTCCAGGACTGTCAGGTGGCGCCTTGTCCCTCCTCTGCCGTTATACGCATCCTGGGCCGTTGGAGGCTCGGCCAGCGTCCCGATACTCTTCAGACTGTGACCCGCTGGTTTTAGCTTCTCCCTTAGGGTCACAGGGCTGGTGAGGAGCAGAGATCTGGCTCCAGTCGCTTTAGCGTGTGGCTCACTGGACCTTTTCTGTTGGAGTGTGAGTCCCCTGTCCCGGGTGGGGACACCAGGGTGGGTTGACGGGCTTCTTGTCTTGGGAGCAAGAGCAAGCGTGGAAGGCAGTCTCTGTAGTGTAGACCGAGCGAGCGGTGGTTTCGCCCCGGGTGCGTCGGGTGTGCGATGCTCCTTTTATAGCTGCTGTCCAGACCCGGGCGCAGCGGGGAGCTCTGCTGGGGGCCGTGGTGCCCGTCATTCCCCGGCGTCCTGCAGGTGGTGCCCCGACGTGGCCTCATCAGGGCCTGGGTTTGTGAACGGCCCACATCTGCATCATGTCAGGGTGTACGCTTTGAGGTTCTCCCCTTCATGTCAGGTGCCCATTGTCATTTCCAGGAAAAGCAACAATTAGACTATGAAGAGCTGCTTCGGGTCTTGAAGAAGGAGCGGGACATCTACGCTCATCTGGTGAAGTCCCTGCAGGACCCAGACAGGTAAGCTCACAGTTTGCACGTCACACGCACGGACACACACCTACTTTGAATAAATACATTTGGCGTCTGAGGCAGCAGAGCCCTTCCAGTTTGCTCAGAAGCTTCAAGTGCCTTTTGGTGGTGATTGCCGTGCGTAGATAAACATCTTACATCAAGAATTGTCTGACTTGGGGACGCCCCGGTGGCTCGGTTGGTCGGGCATCCAGACCCTTGATGTAGGCTCAGGCCGTGGTCTCTGGGTGGTGAGACCGAGCCCCGTGTCAGGCTCCGCGCCCAGCATGGTCTACTTGGGTTTCTCCCCTTCCGCACCCCCCCCACCCAGGCACTTTCTCTCTCTCTGTCTCTTAAGTAAATAAGTCTTCAAAAACAGAACTAAACAAAACGATTCTTTGGTACTTGGATTGTTTAGGTTTTTTTTATCCTGACGAGCATAGGATAAAAATATGATCATTAGGATTAAATGTTTATCCTACTTGGGTCCAGATTTAGAGAGGGCTCCGAGTGCGCTAGCGCCCCATCCCCACGGCCGTCCTGCGAGGTGAGGTCGTTACCCCTGCTTCCCTGGGGCCCTGAAAACAGAGAGCTTACGCGACGTCCACAGTGGGTCCCGTGGGGAGTGACTGCACGCGGGACCCCAACAAGTTCCTGCCTCGGAGCGACCTGTGTCTCCCCAGAATCGCCGAGATGGTCTGGTGCCAGTGAGTGGTGGTGCCGGGGTCTTAAAAAAGAAGAAAGGGCATGTAGCCTGCCACATGTTAATGGGTAGGGGGACCATGGTAGTGTTTGTTTTCCTGTGCTTTTGTATTTTGAATTTTCCATAAACGTGTCTTTAATTTTATAACCAGAAAAAAAAAAACAAAAACAAATCACTGATGACCTAATAGTCAAGGGGAGGCTTGCTGGCGTTTGTATTTTAAAGTGCAAATGGGTCTGTTTAAAAACTGCTGGTGGCTTCGGGTGAGGTATGGATGTGTTGAGTCACTATATTTATTCCACACAGATTTTACTCTGCATGTTAAGTAACGAGTTTAAATAAAAACTTAAAATTTCTGGTGTCTTGTTTTACCAAGTATCAACAGCCTGCAGGCCGAGTTAAACAGCATTTTCGCTTTGCGGAAGCAACTGGAGCAGGACGTGCTGTCCTATCGGAACTTACAAAAGACCCTGGAGGAGCAGATCAGTGAAATTCGGAGGCGGGAAGGTGGGTGCTCTCTTGGCTGAACGAGGGGATGAGGAGCCTACAGGGTCTCATCTGGGTTCCTTTCTTGGGGTGACCGTGTTGATGTTGGCCCCCCAGTCTGTGCGCGTCCGCTTCGGCCTCCGTGGGAGGGCTCAGCGCATGGTGTGAGTTTGCGTGCCGGGGCACCTGCTGGGGAGTCTGGACCTCACGGGCACGTGGCGCTGAGATGGCTGCTGCCTGTTGAGATCTCGCTGTCGGCATTGTCGCCGCCACAGGCGACTCCGTAGGGAGGGCTCCGAGGTGAGGGGCCTGTGGTCCTTGCGTTGCCGTGCTCGTCGCAGCCACACTCGGCCCTCTGCTCGCTGGAACCTGAGCCCGTAGCGTGCGCTAGTGTCCTCTTCCTTTCTGTCTCTAGCCTGGTGCCTGGCACATAGGAGCAAAAAAATTTGGAAATAGCAGTGGTAGGCTTGACCCTTCTGGAGCAGGAGCACCTGCTGTGTACACGGCACAGCAGCAGGCACCTCATTGCTCATCACTGTCCTGACGCTCGTCCCCTTGGCTGCCGTAGGTGTTGACTTCATTTTACAAATGCAGATGCTGTGGCTCGGGGAGGGGTGGGGATTGATGTACCCACGTCCGAGCCAGGGCATCTTCCTATGAGGTGCAGCTCCTCCCAGTGCATTAGGTGTATCAGCGCTTCTCCCCAGATCGTTAAGTGGGATCGTGTTTGTAGACGCGTCACTCAGGACGTAGCCTGCCCTTCCTCTGTGCCTTCCTTCCCCATGGGGATGCGACCTTTGCTGCAGAGGAAGTCGACCTTTATGCAGGTGGCGGGAGGTCCCCTTATCTTAGATCTAGCAGCCGTGTCTGCACTTGGTGAGCTCACGACCACGGAGGGCTCCGGGGCCACTAAGAAATACACGAGGCACCTTTATTTCCCTGGAGCGCTGCCCTTGAGGGTCACGTCTAACTTTCCGGTATTCGCTCCTAAACAGAACCACTCCCTCATTTAAACTGAAATCACCATTCACTCATGCCACTCCGAATGGTCTCTAGGTACAGCACCTGGTATACAGATCATAATTCAGAACAGGCCGCAGTGACAGCCCGCAGCCCGCGACGAAACCACACGTTGAGATACCAGCCCATAGAGAAAGAGGGAAAATTACTTTTGCTCCAAAGATGGAACGTTCAACTCCCTGTTTGTACTGACTCCCCCTCGTAGCGACCCCCCCCACCCTGTCCCCTCCCTCCGTACAGGGCTGTACTAGGATTGGGCTTGGAAGGATCTGGTTCTAATATTGTTTCTTCTCCCTCCCTTTTTTCTTTTTGCAGAAGAACCATTTTCATTTTACAGTGATCAAACATCTTACCTGAGTATTTGCCTTGAAGAGCCCAATCGGTTTCAAGTGGAGCATTTTTCTCAAGAAGAACTTAAGAAAAAGGTACTGACCTGTGAACTCTGAGCCCTTGGTTGGTTATTTGTTGCCTCCCGGGTTCCTGATCTGAGGTGTAAGGTTCTGAAAGCCTCTTTCCTCGCCTTTCTTCCCTCTGTCGCTGCCTGTCTGCTCGGCCTCTGTTCCTCCTGGGACCAGCCCAGGCTCGATGTGCCCTAGCGGATGCCGTGCAGCCCCCCTCAGCTCGCTCTCTCCTCTCGCGCCGGCGGCACTGGCGGCGTGCTCACGCTGATCTGGACTTACCTGCTTATTCGCCTGACTCCCCACCAGGCTGCGAGCGTCTTAAAGTTAGTGATTGTATCGTACCTACTTTTGGTGTTCCAGGACCTTCCACGCATAGTGGGAGTTAACACGTGCTTTCTGAAAGAATGAAGACCCAGGTTTGGTCAGTAAACCTCTTTTAAAACTGGGAACCAGGTTCCTCAATCTGTTGATTGTTGGTGTGATGACAGTGGTTTCGAACTTCAAGACTCTAGCAGCCACCGATAAGAGTAGGAACCGTGAGCTCAGAGGAGACGGTTTGTTATAAAATTATCATCCACGTATGGCAGATTCAGTTTCTGCCTTGGAGTAATTCCCATTGCGGTAGAGCGGTCAGACACGTCAGCAGGTGGTTGCAGTGCGGGGTGCGGGGGTTGCCCCGGTAGGTGGGTGGGCGAGGCAGAGGTAGCAGACGTGGCACAGGAGGAGAGGGGAGTCCTCGGGGGCTGCAGGTGCTCACTGGCTCACAGGAGGCTTTTCAGCAGATGTGAGGCCTGAAGTGGGTTTTGAAGGATGAATAGGAGTTTGTCTCGGTGGAGGTCTTCTCTGCAGAGGGAGAGAGAGAGAGAGAACCGTAGGTGTAAGCAACTAAAAGTTAGGAATAGAAAGGAGAATTGAGAATTCGGGTGTTTGGGGGAGGAGTGGAACAAGGAGCCTTGAGGTGTTTCAGTTGTTGAAGGTTCTTCAGGGACGTGGGGACGGTGAGGGCAGCTGGGAGCACCTCCTGTGGCGACGTGTAGGGGCGGGAAGGACGTGGTGTGCTTGGCACTTAGTACCTGTCTGCAGGGCCGGGCGTTTTGCTCTTCTCACCCCAGCCTTGGGTGGGGCCCAGGTGTCGTCGCGGTTCCCAGTGCTGGACGCCTCCTGTGTAGTCGGGGGGGCTGACGCTTCCTCCAGTGAGACGTGTGCAGAATTACTAGCCGTTGGGGTAGAAGCTTGAGGGGAGGAAGGTAGTGCTTGACTGTGGTGGCCCTGGGCTGGCAGGACCCGGGCGCACGGAGGGAGGAGCCCTGGGCTGGGAGCCCGGGGTCTCAGCTGCAGCCCGCTTGGCCCGTGGGGAGGCAGCTGCCCTTTCCCCCGTGGCCAGGCCCTCCGGCTGTCCTTCTGGGTCACGCGGTGCCCCGCACGTCCCGCCGTGGGGCCTCGGGCCCTACGCCTCTGTGTGTCCGCTCCTCGTGGAGGTGGGAGGAGTCCGGCAGCCTGGCCCCCCTCAGGACTTCTGTAGGGAATGAAGGGCTGAGGCTTGTGGCGCCTTGGAGTAGCTGTGAATTGCTTTGTAACTGAAGGTGACGGGCACCAGTGACGTCGCTGGGTCGGTAGGCGACGGTGGTGCTGAGGGAGGCCCCTGACACGTCTCGGGGCCGTCCGCCCGGGCTTGTCCTCAAGTAGGAGCTGTGGCCCGATCCCGACCGGTTCCCGCAGCAGCCCGGGAGGGGTGGCGGGGGTTCGAGCACAGGCGTGCGGCTGCGGGTTTCAGCGTGCCCGAGCGGAGCCAGGGGCCGGGGCCCGGGAGGCCGAGGTCGGCTGGTGGGCAGCCCGTCTCCCTCTGCTCCGTCCGCAGGTCAGTGACCTGATACAGCTGGTGAGGGAGCTGCACGCGGACAACCAGCACCTGAAGAAGACCATGCTTGATCTCTCGTGCATGGGCGCCCCGGGCGGGGACGGACTTGGGTCGGCGGCACAGTCTCAGGTAAGAGCAGCCGGGACCGGCCCGCGCGCCTGCAGCCGCCCCGGGTACATCTGCGCGGACACGGCCACGGCGGGCAGGCCCCGGAGCCTGTGGCCTCGGAGGGCCCTGGCCGGTCGCCAGGCAGCCCAGGTCGCTCGGGGCGTGTCTGGCCGTCCTAAGGAATCCCTGACCATCGGAAAACAAATGCATAAACACATTTTCATTTAGTTTTTTGGTTAATTTGAGTTCTGTGCACCCCCTCACGGTTGGGGCCTCCGGGCTGGGACGGGACTGCATGCGTGTCGCCCCCCACGCGGACCCAGCTCCCGCACTCTGCTGCGGGGGGTGGGGGTGGGGGAGCCACCAGCCTGTCCCGCGCCCTCCAGCCCGGCCGCCTGCCGCAGGGGTTTCTGCTGCTGGCCTTGGAAAGCCCGGGGAGCCAAGGGGGGGCCAAGGGTTAAATCGGGTGTCTGGGCAGGACCGGGAGGCAGCCTGCGGTTTGGGGGCCGCGTCCTTGGCCTCTCCGGGAGCGCTCCGCCCCGGGAGGGACGAGGGATGCCCCAGCCCACCTGGCCCCCTGGGGCGCCTCCGCTGTCGCTGTGAGGCCCTCCTGTCCCCATCCCTCTTGTCCCCCCTGTGGCCGGCCGGCGGACCGCAGGGGAGCCTGGAGTCATGCTCCGGGAAGAGCCGGCCGTCGCTGCCCTTAGCCCTGCTCCCCCCCCACGCCAAGCCGGGCGGAGCTGATCTTGGCGCCAGGCCGGGGCCCTTCTGTCCGCGGGCCCGGGTGCCCCAGTTGGCCTGCAGGTGCTGCAGGGTGCAGCGTTGGGCCAGGCCGGGCGGGCCTCGGGGCCACGGCGGGCAGGAGGCTGTGCTCCTCGGGCAGGTGCTGCTTGGCCTGGCCGTGCTCTTTGACAGAGCGGGTATTATTTATGGATCTTAGCCTCCAAGGCTCCACCTAATTTTGGAAACGAAGAATATCTGCAGTCCGTTTAGGGAGAAATAAGTCTCTTGGTTTGTTTTCTCCCAGGCAGCATCTTTAATAAGCAGCTCATTCCTCACCTACTTCACTGGAGTCGTAAATGGCAAGTTTGTTTGTTCACTTGCCCTTTGAACAAAAATCTGTTAAATGTCCCATTATGTTCTTTGGAGAACAGAGGCTTTTTCCTCTTCCCACTCTGAGATCTTAATACCAGCCGGTTCAGATATGAGCCATTTGTCAGACTGCACTTCACCTTGACGTTCTCTGTGGGTGCTGCGTCCTGGCTCGCGGTTTCCCGTCTTCCCCGAATAGGATGGGAAGATCCGAAGAGCCGCCCGGGAGGGAGCTGTTCACACAGGGGCCTTGAGCTGAGGGAGGAGAGGTGGGATGGCGCAGACGGGACGCTGCCGGGCCCTGGGCGTGCATGTGGTTCCCCTTTGATGGGGCCTGGAAACGCCCGGGCTGCCCGCGGCCTCTCTGAGCGGCAGGGCCTGCGGGGGGGGGGCTGGGCACTGGCCCTGCTGCCTGGAGCCTGCAAAGCGGGAAGAGGGAGGGGAGAAAGCAAATCTGTTCCGTGTTTTCAAAATTCAGTATTTTCTCTCTAATATTTAATTAGTCAACAGCATCGAGTTAAAATGGAGAAAAGAAATTACCCCAATCCTGTCACTTTAAAACACGTACAGTTATTTGACATTTGGAATCCTTCCTTCTCTGTTTGTGTATATGGACACGTGCAGGCCCACGATGCATATATGGTTTTGTTCCTTTTTTTTTTCAATTGCTGTTAGGTTACAGCATCTTATTTTATTTTATGAATGAGCTGAAATTTAATTAATTGCTGCATTATTGTTGGACACGTAGATTATTTCCAGTGATTCAGTGTCTTAAATTATTTGAGTGTTTTTGGACACAAATCTTTTTCTGGGTTTGGGTTTAGATTTTTTTCCCCTTAGACTGTATTCCCAAATACGTAATTTCTAGGTCTATAGGTAGATACAGGTATAAAGTAGGCATGTGACTCTATTTCATATAGCCTCCCCCTGCAACTTTGAGTTTGACTAAGGGTATCAGTAGTAGGAGGCCCTTGGTGCAGTTTGTCAGGTTTGTCCTCAGAATGGTTGCCTGGGAATGGATTCCCTCCAGCTGATTGGGACAGTGCTCACTGCTGCACAGGAGCAATTCACTTAGAAAACACAGAAAAGACTGAGAACAGGTGTCCTTTGGTTTTAAAGGGCATTAAAATAATCTCTTACTTCTATTTCTTTGTGCTTATTTTAAATTTTTTAAAAGATTTTATTTATTTATTTGAGAGAGTGAGAGAGAATGAACAGGGCCGGGGAGGGGCGGGGCAGAGGGAGAAGCAGACTCCCCACTGAGCAGGGAGCCCGACACCGGGACCCTGAGACGGTGACCTGAGCCGGAGGCAGATGCTTCCCCAGCTGAGCCACCCAGGTGCCTTCTTTATGTTTATTTACTGGTTATTAACTTACACATGATAGAAAATGTGGTTGAGAATTGATGTGCAGGCGTGATTGGGGCCGTGAGCCTTGCAAACCACAAAGTGTGTGATGTGCGGAACTGTCCCCTCGGGCGGGTTGTAGGCTACGTGTGTGTGCGTGGAAAGAGCTAGTCTGTTATTATTTACTTACATCATCAGTTTTAGAAAGAGCTAGAAACTAGGATTTTTTTTTTTTTTTTTTGGCATGGAGGGAAAACATGGATTGAGGGACATCATGTAATTGAATGCAGGCATTGGAAGGGCTGGCTGCTGTGTTGAATGAGAAATAAAGGTGGTGTGAGTCCCGAGGACAGACGTAATGCTCAGAAGTAGGAGGTGCTTGTTAACTTCTGCTGTTAGTAGCAGGATAAAATGGAGCTTGTCAGAAGCAGATTGGATTTCGTTCAAAGGACGAGGTTTCTAAGAGTTTGACCTCATAAGTTATTATGAATTTTACGTGATTTATAAAGAGCCCTCGACACAGTGCCTGGGATATAGTAGGTGCTCAGCAGAGCGGTTAGTTCACTGTTCGGAGTCAGTCAGGGGGGTTAGGACGAGAGCCTTATTGGACTGCGTCCGGGATCGTGTGTGTGGCACCGTAGGGCAGAGCCCCTAAAGTGCAACGTGCGTGGGACTCTCCTGGCTTCTCGTTAAAACGAAGGCTCCGGTTCCGTGAGCCTGGCCTGGGGCCCGAGAGTGTGCGTCTCCCGTAAGCGTCTGGAGCGGAGGACCAGGGGTGATCCTGGTCCTTTGGTGTCAGCTCTCACTTTAAAAGACTGTCCTTTGGCGCGGGCTCTCGGCAGCGCTGCCTGGGCGCCAGGCGGTGACGTGGGAGCGGAGTGGCGCCCCACCCGCGTGGGACGCAGGGACGCAGAGGGCAGTGTCTGCGAGGTTCAGGTACTCAGAGGTTGCCAGTGGGGCGTTCACATGTGGAGGAGGGACATTTCTCTGTGTCCACACATTTAATTTCTTGGCTGTTGGTGGAAATTGAGTTTACTTTTAATTTCGACCAAGTCAGCGGAGGTAAAGAGGAAGGAAGGTTCATCCTGCCTCACTGTTCAGGCCGCGGTGTGGCTGCGGTTCTGGGGCTCAAGGGAGAACCCCGGTACTTGGACTTGGAGTGCCCTGGGCTAAACCGTGTCTCTCTCAGCCCCGCGCACGGGGCCCTTCCTGTACCCACGGGCCTGCGGCTGGCTCCCCCCGCCCCTCCCTGGGCTGGCGTGTGCTCCGTCTCCTGGGGGACGGCCCCGGGGACCTCCCACCTGCAGTTCCAGAAGCCTCTGTGCGGGAGCTGGGACCGCAGTTCTCTCGGGAAGCTTGGAGAGGGGCCGAGAGCTCAGCCACCGGAGCTGCTGGGGAGCCAGAGAGACGCTGCTGTTTTGTGTTTTAAAAGATGAGAGAGACGTCCCCCAGCATTTTAGCCTGAAGAAATTTAAACACAGCAAAGTGAGAAGAACCTGACAGTGAACACCCACGTACCCTCCCCCCCCCCCCCGATTGTCCTGTTAACACCGCCCGGGTTTCCATCGTCACCCCCTTACCTTTTTGATAAATTTTAATGTAAATGACTAAGTTCCACCACGATTACAAATATACTTCCCTTTCTCTGAAATACTTCAACATACACATCTTAACTTCATGGTGTGTTTATGGTTATTTTTTCCTTTAAGGTTAAATTCACATATGTTGAAACACAGAAATGGCAACTGCGTATTCGCTAAGTCTTACGAATGTGCGTCCCCCTGTACCCCACGCCTCCTCCGGACGCCTCGTGTCCCTCCTGGGTTCCCACGGCTCCCGCAGGCCCCCACTTGTGTCCCCCGTGGGCTAGTTTTGCCTGCACTAGGCTTCCACGTAAATGGAGTCCTCGCGTAGACTCCCTCGTGTGAAGCTGCTTTCTGTCGGCTTCTGCTTCTGGGATTCATCCGTGTTGTAGTGTGAACCAGCCACACGTTCCTTTTATTGCTAAGTAGCATTCCCGTCGCGTGTAAATATATTAAAATTTGTTTATTCATTCTGCTATCGATGTGCACTTGGGTTGTTTCGGTTTTTGGATATTACAAAAAGTTGGTAGGAACATTCCTGCATAGATCTTTATGAGGATATTGGTTTTCATTTTTCTTGATGAATACCTAGGAGTAGGATTCCCAAGCCACAGGGTTACTCGTTTTAGAAGACCCTGCTGGTACTTTTTCCACAGTCGTCTGACCTTTTGTACTCCCACCAACAAGTTTGATAGTCCTGGTTGGTCTTTATCACTTGAGAATGTTTTAATAATGAGGAAAGATGCCGCTAGAGAGAGAGAAGCACCTCATCCACATGTGGAAACTTTTATGCCTTGGTAAGTATATTCACATGTAGCTAGCCTGTTTAATGCTCAACAGTTTAGAAAACACTAGTTTTTTTTTTTGTTTGTTTGTTTGTTTTTAAGGATTTTATTTATTCATGCAAGACACAGAAAGGGAGGCAGAGACACCGGCAGAGAGAGAAGCAGGCTCCCTGCAGGAGTCCGATGAAGGACTCGCTCCCAGGACCCCGAGGTCATGCCCTGAGCCAAAAGCAGACACTCAACCACTGAGCCCCCGTTGGGCCCCTACAGCTCTGATTTGTAAGGTCATCAGTCCTGTTTGAGCCTGATGACAGATTTGGGTATGGTCAGGTTGAGTGTGTTCTGGTCCTGGAAAGTTTTCTATAAAAATGACTTAAATGAAGTCAGTTTGCTTTGTTTGGTTTGCTTTCTTCCAAAATAAGGGTTTCCTATAAAAGGAAGATCAGAAGAATTTAAGTTGGTCTGGGGAAAGTATGGACTAAATGTAGGAATTTGTAAATAAAACCGTAAAGACAGAACCTTAGAAATCTCATATGTACAACAGCACCGGGGCCGGTGACTCAGCTCCCGGTTTGTGGTTTTGACACTTCGGTGCAGAGCTTACAGTTTCATTGGTGAGGTGAGGTTTGGTATAATTCCTGAAGCGGTTTTGACTGATGACCTCCCTGGGTGGCCACCTGTCCTCTCTGTTTTTATTTGCTTTAATCCAGGTGTCCCAGGACTAGAAGTTCTGCTCTTCCAGCGAGCTGAGATCTGGCCCCCTTGAGAACATCGTACTGTCCATTCTGCGGAGTGCAGAGTGCAGAAGCTTTGGGATTTACACTTCTTTAAAGCATTAGGGATTTATGCAATCTTTATAAAAAAAAAAAAACGTTCTTCATTTCCAAAGCATAAAGTTATCGTCAGGCCAGCTCGATACTCATTAGCGATGAGGACTTTTTGTCAGCAAAGTGATGGCGTTGTGGGGACTGTCCATCTCGGGTGTGTGACAGTCCAAGAAGAGGTTTATGCCCTGTGCTAAACTGGAGAAGTGATGCATAAATCGGGCACAGCATAAATTTCATTTACTGCCTTCTTGCTATTTGATGTTTTCAATTCCATCAATAGCTTTTCTCCAAAATCTTGTTACTTTTATATAATCTGAAAGTGAATTTAGCCATGGCAGGAATGGCAGCGGCACAACAGGCAGCATATTCAATTTACAGCAGCTCGGGGAAGGCCCTGCAAGGGCAGGGGGAAATGGCTTTTGTCATTTCTTGGGGAATTTGTCCTTCAATTATGCTTGGTTCTAGGCAGCTGTGTGTGATTTGCTAGAACTAGCATCTCTAACTTTGGTTAATTTTTATTTCATTGGCTTTGGCATTCGTTTCTGCCTCCTTTTTGGTTTGTTTTTTGTTTTGCATTAAAAAAAAAAAGACATCACTGACTTACTCATGCATATTCATGCTGCACACTTTTTTGGGTTGCATTTTCACACCATTCCATGCTCCATGTAGCTTTTGGCTAGCAAGGAGGATGAGGACACGACCAGAATTGGAGAGGATGACGAGAATAATTTCCCGAATGACCAGCATTTGGAGCAGAGTGACAAGGTAGGGACGTGGCAGTCACCTCCCAGTTCCATGCTCCCCTCTCTGTGCCCAAGCCAGCCTTCCTGTTTGGAGTGAATCCGTTGGCTTCTCCGTTCTTTCTGCCCGTGTCGAGTGCCTGCTGTGTGCCAGCGGGGAGCCGAGACGCTAGGTCTCTTCCTTCTCCTAAGTTCCAAACAGGGTGGTAGAGCCAGTTGAGAAACAGCGAGACCAGGAGTTGCCAATAAAAACAGGGTTGTTGTCAGAGAGTAACAGGCATCGGCTGTTGGAGGTGGTCAGATCTGTGGCGCTCTAACCCGACCCATTTATTGTCTGTGTTGGAGACTGAGCCCTGTGAGGGGAGAGGATCTCTCCAGGGCGCAGGGCAGGTGAGTGACTGAGTTGGGAGGGGAGCCCCTCCCCTGCAGGAGCTGCGCTCAGTGGAGTCCCAGATCACTTCACTGCCGCCTAGGACGCCCTTCCCGGGGCCCTCTCCAGTCTCCTGATCTGGAGCCCCGCCTGGTGGCACGTGGGCATCCTTGAGAATGTTCCTCCAGTGACATTGGTACTGGGCATTTGGGACAAACGTTCTCCCGAGGTTGAAAGAGCCTGAAAGCCTGGGATGCGATGGACAGAGGAGGCTGCAGTCTGGCATTTGTAACCTTCCAGGCGTTGAAGTTCTTGAAGTCACGAGTGTGAGATCATCAAAATGTCGGTGGTTTTGGAAAGCAAAGCAGTTCAAAGTGGGGCTCTTGGAATTAGATCTTGAGTCTTGGTCTTCATCTTTGTGACCTCAGTTAACCCTTGCGTAGGCCCTCAGCCCGAGTTTTTTGGTCCTTGAAGATAATCCATCCTTGCCGGAGTGTCTGTGATATTTCAGTTAGTGCATAGAAAGGTACGTACTAAGTGCTCAGGAAATGCGATCGCTCTTTTTATGACGATAGTCCACATTTCCCTTCTTTGGAACTTACTTATTTAGATGGACGTAATAACTAGATTGGTGGCAAACAAGACCCTATAAATAACTGCTCATTTGTGTGGGTCTTGTCTTCCATTTAAAAATCTTAATCATTTTACAAGTGTGAGAGAGGGCTGTGATGGCTAGTGTATGTGCCACCTGCAGTAAGGAAGTCGAGGGCGGTTATTTATAGACTGGGAGAAGAAGTTTAGAAAGGACGCTAGTTGGAGCACCTCGGGCATGCCCGACACAGGCTTTAACTCGGCACATTGTTGGTACCACAACTCTGGGGCCCTCAGTGACCCCAGAAGATGGATCCGTAAATAACGTCTCCCTGGGAATTAGGATCTCTCTACTTTCCTAAGGAGACCAGTCAAAGTCATGTTCATTAGCGTGTCTCTGTAAAGAGTAAGGCGCTTTCCCGATTTGTAGCGGGGAGGATGCATCACAAGAGGTAGATGCCGGACGTCTGAAGCATCAGGCGTGGCCTGGGCTCCCGAGGAGCGGGCCGGGGGGCGAGGGGACACGGCCGTGGCAGGCGGGACACTGTGCCAGGACCTTAGGTGAGGCAGTCATCTCATTTTATTCTCACGGTCACCTTGGGAGGTGGCGTTACTCTCCACGTTGTGCGGATCAGGGAACTGAGGGTGAGGAGAAGTGGCATGACCTGTCCGTGCTCTTGCACAGGCACCTCCCCGCCCTGCCACAGGGCACGTGTGGGCCTGCGAGCCGGAGCCGCGCCCTGCCCTGCCTGCTGCGCTTCCGGTGCCCTCTGGCTTGCTGGTGCTGCCCGTTCGGTCGCTGCCTCCGCCCTTTCTCCCCCACACACGGCCCTCCTCTCTTCCAGGGCCCTATTTTGACCGCATCCTCTGCTTTGCAGGTCGTGGAGGACTTTTCCAAAGGGGGCTGCAAAAACGGATACTCGAGGCACACAGATTCTAGCATCCTAGACTACGATGGAGCCCACACACCTGGCTGCCCCGGAGACCAGAGTCCAGAGGAAGGCGAGCTCCTGAACCTGCTGGCCCCGTTTTTCAACGAGAAGGCCACGATGTTCCTGGAATCCAGGTAGACGTGGGGCCCCCGCACTGCTTTTTCTCTCTAGTTTGAGGGGAGAACAAACTCATTTTGCTAAATGGATTTAGATGGTGGTGCCGTGGAATGTAGCTGAGCGAGCCCCTGAAACGTCTTGGAAGGAATCTTGCCAGTCAGGCAATTAAGTAATTAGGCTGCGCGCTGGTGGCTGGGGGGGCCTCCGCAGAGCCGCCCGCGAGCCCCTTACGAAGAGGAGGAAGGCTTTCCTCTGGAGTGGGCCGCGAGCCCTGGGGGGGCTGTCGGGCTGTCAGCGAGAGGACAGCCCCACCCGAGTCTCCTCAGGTTCTGCACCAGCTCAGGAGCCGCCGCTGTGCTTGTGACCCGCTGGGTACGTGGAGCTTGAGCTTGGTTTGTCTTCTCATTGTGCTGGGCGGGCGTCGTCCTCTGTGAGGGAGTAGTCGGGCGTTTGCCTTGAGCCGGAGAAGGAGAAACATTCAGTACATTTTGTATTTTTAAAATTAACCCTTCGGGAGGAGACTGTCGCCCTTGCACATTCTTCCAGACCATGGCGACAGCTGCCGGGCGGAGCCGCGCCTCCCTCTCTCAGGGCCCGGCCTCCCCGACCTCTTCTCGTGCGTGAGGAGGCAGGCGCGCACCGTTTGAGGAGCCTGGCAGGCAGGTGCTGTGCGTCCAGTAAAACTGTCCAGTTCTCTCCAGTGGAGGCAGAGAAGTGGAGCCCGAACTCCTGCCCCTGACTCTTGGCAGGAGCCGGGAACCCTGCTGGTCCTTGCACTGCTGGTGCACCAAGCCTCACAGACGTTCCTTAGCAAAGAAACAGGAATCGGACCGTTCTGCTTTTGAGCTCAGGCAGGCTGACCCGCCCCCAGTGCCTGGCATCTCACACTTCTCTAGCTCGCGTCCTGTTGGGGCACATGTCTAGCGGCCGTTCTGGTTTATTATCACAGGGACTTGGTGACCACAGTCAAGGCTTGAGAGACGGAGGATTTTCTCCATGTCAGGGTCCCAAGTGTCCCCTCCGAGAGTAGGGATGCCACCCTCTGAGGACCTCCTGGAAGGTGCCTGGGTGATTGAGCTGGGGAAAGTACGGTGGGCCGCGGGGGCGTGTGGCAAACCCGGGCACGTGTGCCCCCTCTACTGGGCCAGAGCCTCTCAGCCCTACGCGACAGAGTGGTACGGGCACCTGGGCTCCCAGGCTTCCAGGCTTTCGGTGGAAGCCCCAAATTGTATCCTACATCTCTTGATTTTTAAAGATGTGGACCCCTAACTACATTTTTTAAAGAAAGCATCTCCCGCCTGCCAGGCCAGCCTGTGACATCTATGGTTCAGTTACCTGTTCCCTGTAGGTGTCTGCTCCACGGCTTCCAGACCGCGTTGGCAGTTGCAGTGTGAGGACGGGGTTTCTTACGCCGGCCTACGTCTGTGGCCCTGTCTTGTTCTCTGCGCAGCTGCCATTCGCACTGTACCACTGAAGCCCGTGGCGGTGCAGTCGTGGTCCCCAGGCCCTCCCGAGGGCCCCTCCGGGGTCTGCACCCTCTGGCCCACACCCTGGGCACCACAGGCCCAGCCTCAGTTCTCCCTCACACCAGCTTTGTGCGCTGCTCATGGTGTTTTCCTTCTTATAAACGTGGGAGCTGACATTTGGGGACTTGACATTCCTGTAGCTAGGAAGCGCTAGAGCCATTGGAGAGCCTTCTGGAGGAGTCCTTTACAAACACTCATTGGGCAACCAGGATTTTAATTGGTCAGAGAAACACTATTCTTCTGCTTGGGAGTCCCCTCCTGTCCCAGCCGCCACCGTCTCTTGCCTGGACTCCAGCAGTGCAGGCTCCTCTACTGTCCACTCCCCAGAGCAGCCAGTGATCGTTTTGTAACTTAGGTCAGATCATATCTGTTCCGTGCGTACGACCTTCCAGTGGACTTCCATTGCCCTTACAGGAAGGTCAGAGCTGCTCGCCCTGGAGCCCGCCTCTTTCTGTCCTTACCATCCACCCCCCAGCCACACGGAGCTCCTCTGTGCCTCAGACACCTCAGGGCCTTTGCACCAGCCGTCCCTCTGCCTGCAGTATGTATGTGACTGGTGGTGTCTCAGCTCCACATCCGCCCTGGGGACAGGTCCTTGCTGAGCACTAACAGGAGTCCTGCTTGCACGTGGTCTCAGGACTCCCTCCCTCCCTCCCTCCCTCCCTCCCTCCCTCCCTCCCGTGGCTGATGGTACTGCTCATCGCTGCTGTACGTTGTCTGATTTAGTTACCGACATAGGCGTGGACGTCTGTCGTCTTAATGAAACGCGAGCCCCTGATTCCTTTTCACCACGCATGCCCACTGCCGTGGTGGCAGGTGAGAGGTGCTCAGTAAATACCTAAGCATCAGCATCACAGCAGAAGGTAAATGGGGAGAATTGAAGAGGGTATAGTGACCCCTGGGCTCAGGAGGATCGGGCTGCCCCGATCTTTGTTCTGCCGCTTTGCTAGGGGATCTGGAGTCTCCCGAGCCCATTTCTTCATCTGTAAAGTGGGGTGAGCTCTGGCCCCACCCCGCAGGCGCACGGGAGGCCCGAGTGTGCTTGGCGTGCTCAACGGCCCGACGCCGCACGGGCTTCGCAGCTGCCGGCCCCCACGGCCTCGCGCCGCGGCCGAGGTCCTCGGGAAGGCCGTGTCAACGGTGTCTGCGCCTCTGACCAGACCCTTGACCGAACCGTTGAACAGGTCCTGATCCGGCGACGGCTGGGTGAATCCGCTGCGCAGATCTCTAGCAAAGTCACCCGGGAGGGTTTATCTAACAGCACCCCACTTTAGTACATTCTAATGGCCTCTTTCACCGCCTTTTACTGCCCGTCTGTAAAGCCTGTTTCCTGGGTTTTATTGTACGTTGTTTGGTGGTGAATAACGGTCCTCCTTTGGCCAGCTGAATAGCAACTGTCATTACTTTTAATCTATATTAAGGGAAGGAGAGGAAAGGAAAATTTAGTTTAACATGCTTAAAGTGCCAGCAATCTTTTTAAAGTCTGGGTTTACTAAATTTTAAGATGGTTTGTGTAGGCTAGATGATTCCATATTCGAAGTGAAAAAATGTACCGTACATTTAAATTCTGTTTTTCAAACCTTTAATTTTTCCCGTGCCTCCGTGTGCCAAGGCTGTGGTCTGAACGGAGTCGCCCCTGCCCCAGAGCTGGGCGGTGGGATCCAGATGGGAGTGGGGCCTCCCCGCTGCCCTCGAGCGTTCACGGCCCCGGTCACGTGTCGCAGGCGCAGATACAGGGCAGGGGCCATCAGGCGTCGCGCCGAGCGTTGGTCCCCGGCCGGAGGCAGGCGAGAGGATCGGCAGAGGGAAGAGTGCGCAGCGCGGCCGAGGGCCCCCCTGTCCCCGTGCCCGGCCGGACGCCGGCAGCCCTCCTCCTGCCCGCCTCTCCCTCCGTCCTCGCCTGCTCCAGTCCCTGCGCCCACCATTTCCTGGTGCTTTCCTGGTTTCCTTCTTCTCTTAAATGAGTCCTTTTTCTCCTTTTTTATTTTTAAGTCTTTATTTTTTTTTATAGGAGAACTAAAGAATTCTTTTATTTAGGGAGAAACAGGTGGGAAATGGTAGCAGCTCAAACATCTCCTTTATTTTTTAGGTGATTTACACATACTTATGTGAGGGTCTTCGGGTTGCCTTATTAATTTGATTTTCTCGAGTGTGGACGTTGGGCTGTGGCCCGTCCGCCGTCGTAGTGGGTTGTGTGTGCAGGTTTGGTTTGCCTGTGTGGACACCCCCGGCCCCCCTTCTCCCGTGGGGGGAGCCCCTGACTTTTCCCTGGACTCCGGGAGATCTCCACCATAGGGGAGTTAAATTTCTGGCCCCAGTGCTTTCTGCAAATGCCCCCTTTTTTCCTGACTGCCTCTCCTTCTCGGTTTCTCATGTTTGGACAAATTTTGCCTTGACTTTGAGGCCTGTAGCGCCCCTTACGGGGTTTTCTGTTATGCCTCTTCTGCTGTCACGGGTGTTTAGAGCAGCCTGGGAGGGGCGGAGTGTGTGCTCCCGCCGCCCCCGGACAGGAGCCTGTGCAGTCCTGCCGCACGGCACGCGGGTGGTGCCCGTGCCACAGAGCCTCGCCCGGAGGCTCCCCTGTGCCCCCACGCGGACTTCTCCCTGCCTCGCTTCCAGCCGCGCCTCCTCCCTGGTCACCTTGGCTTTCATGCCGAGAACGTCCCGTTTCCTTTGCCCTGGCCGGCCTCCCCTCGCCTCTAGAATCCCTTCTCTGGCATCTCCTGCCTCTCCCAGGCTGGGCACCCCGGGATCAGGGCTTTGTAGCCCCCTAAACTTGCACAGGGCCCCTGTTCCCCCTTTGACCCCGTGAAGCAGTGATTTCTCAATGTCCGTGTCCGACACCAGGCTAAGTCCTCGCAGGTGGTCTTGCCCCCTCGGTGTCCGTCGGGCACCCGGCACAAGACACACAGGGATTCCTCTGAACTGCGCCCCAGTCTTTTACGAGCTCCCTCAGTTTGGGTTCCCAGGAAAGTGGAGCCCAAAGTAAGGGCTTGGGTACACGTGGTTTCTTTGGGCTGTGACCCCGGGGAGCAGAGGCAAAGCCAGTCAGCGTCCGTGACCTGCGTGCTGTGGACAGCGCCGGGGACGGCCTAGAGGTGCCGTGCCATTGGCCCTGCGCAGGGCGGGACGGGGGACGTGTGTCCCAGCAGCTCTCTTCCCCCCACTGTCTGAGGGCTTCCCCTGCCCACTGCCCTGCTGGGGGCCTCAGGAGCGCTGAGGAAGCCCCAGGCCAGTGGAGAGAGGCAGGGAGCACCCCAGACGGGCCTCTTCGTGTCCCGGGTGCCGTCCTCAGTGTCCACGCTGCCGCAGCTGGGCGGGCTCCGCGGGAGCACGGGGCAGGTGGCCAGGGACGCGAAGGTACCGCTCCCTCTGTGCTCTCTTGTTTATTCCTCGTTGCCGTCCTTGGGGGGGGATTACGCTACTTCCAGAGAATCTCTGACTTAGAATTTGTAGCCATTTTCGTGTGATTTCAAAGCCACTGCTGTTTGTATTACGAGTCGTTCGCAGCATCCCTTCGATGAGGGCCTGTGTCCCGGGCCCTGGCTGCACAGGGTCCACCTGGGTGACCAGGCCACCCGGGCCGTACTCCCCTGGATGTAGGACTGGGCCGGGGGCAGGTGGACCTCGCGGTTGGCAGTACTTGGTGACCCATCTGCTCCCGTCGAGGCCCAGCCGGCACCCGCACAGCCACGCGGGCCCTCGCTTGCTGGGTACTTGTGTCAGGTGATTCCCTTCTCCGTGAGATAGACCTGCCAGGACCCCCAGGTGGGGGGGTCACGAGGCGGTTGGGGTAAAGTCCTGGGCTGCGGGTCCTGGCACATGGTGGGTGGGCGGCGTGCGTGGTTTAGACAGACGTCGGGCCAGTCAGTGGAGAAAACTTGAGAGACTGGGCGGGGCACAAGGCTACGGCACGAAACCTGGTTCTCCCACTTTCTTCCCTTTTGGAAAAACAGGCCAGACCTCCTGAAAGTGCTGCGTGAACTGCTGTTGGAACGAATGCGCTCGCTAGAGCAGGGAGTTTCCGCAGAACACCTTGATGGGAAGACCGAGAAGTCCCTGACGCCGGTGGCCGTTCAGCTAGGAGGTGAGCTAGGACACCTGGCCCACGTCGACTCGTCGTCCAGGTCCCGTGATGACCCGAGGTCACCTTGGACAGCCCGGCTGCTCAGGGCGGGTGAAGCGGCCACGCGGGAGCTGAAAGATGCCTCCGTGCAGACCGTGGCCGCGGAGGGCGACACGCTCAGGTTCACAAACCAGGGCAAGAGAGGAGTTTGGGAAGAGGAGCCACCAGACGCCATGTTCCACGCTGAGGGTCAGCCGCAGAGCTTGTGCCTGGTGCCAGGGAGGCCGGCCGCTGCCCTCTCATTCCCCAGTGGGGCCGACAAAGTAAGCTTTTCTATAGATTATTTATTTCCTTTTTTATACAAGTGAAAGGCTTAAAAACTCAACTCTGATCTCACTGCTTTTTCTGATGTCTGTAAAATCCGGTGTCTCCCCCTGCCTGCCCCTTGTCTGGCCTCTCCCTGGAGGCGTGTGTTCGTCTTAACCTCCCCCCGGCCCGGTCTTCTCCGTCTGTACATCATGACATTTATGCAGTTTTCCTTACAGAGCTGTATTTTTACATCTGTGTGTAGCTTTTTCTTTCCTGCTGTGTATCAGGACCATGTTTCCTTGCGGTGGCTCTGAAATATTCCATTGTGGGAAATGTGCCAAAAGGTGTAGGATTTTCACCCCCTGGTGGACATTTCCTTTTGCAGATTGCAGTGAAATTGTGATAACCTGACTTTAGGAGCAGGGCCGAGCACCTCGGTTTTATCCTGTGCGGGCTGTGCGGTGGAGAGGTACTGTTCTGGGGCTTGGTCCACATTTCCCGGAGATGAGGAAGCCCGACTCGCAGTGCCCACAGCGAGCCCGCAGCTAAGGGGCTGAGTGGAACCCCCCGCGGCTGAGTGCCCTGCTCTACCCGTTCCGAGGCTCGCCCCCCGCTCCTTCTGGCCCAGCGTGGCAGGGTCCGGTTTTGGTGGGGGGATTGCATTTGGCTTCAGTCAAGACGCTGTCTCGATGCTTCTCCTCAAATACCATCAAATATGCCACACGATTAAGAGCCAGACTCTCTTGGCAGCGTTTGATTGGACCTTTTGCTAAAATCCTCCCGGGCGGAGGGGTTGGGCTGACGCTCCCCAAAGCGGAGAGATGTCAGTGTTCTGGTGGAGAAGTAGGTCATGTTTCTAATAGAGCGCCAGTGATGGCTGTTGGTGTTCTTGTTTCTGATGGGTGTTTTGTATCTGAGAAATCAGCTGTACACACTGCTTCATAGCATCAGAATGGAGAATTAAGTTTATTTTCTGACCACTAAATTACTGCTTTTGTGCATACCAAAGGGAGTTAGATATATCATTAGCAAAATTGCTTTTGATTGTTTTAAATTATGCACCAAAACTGTAATTTCTAGAAAAGGATTTTCTAAAGATATCAGTAAAGACAAAAAAATAAAAAATAAAAAAAATAAAAAGACATTGCCATTATATTAACGGTACTTCAGATGCAAATGTGTACGGTTTGGCTGGAATAGAAAGCTCTCATCTGCCCCCAGCTCTGTTAGTTTGTACCTGTGTTTTAGGAAAACTAGATGTTTTTTTCCCCCAGTTTGTGTGGGAGGTAGCCTCCTTTGTGCAGAAAAATTACATAATCGAATGAACTCATTAATTTCCCCAAATATATAAATTTTTTTTTAGCGTAGAATTATCCTTCTTGCTTGCGGCTTCAAAAGGAAGGCCACAGTGTTTATTTTTTAGCATCTGCTGTTTGTGCCAGGATCACGCTAGATTTCCTGTACCTATACCATCACATTTAATCTCCTCAAGAAGCCTGCGAGTTAGATGGGTATTCCCTACATTTTACATGTGAAGAAATACAGACTCTCAAAGTCTCAGAAAATGGTCCAGAGTGAGTCAGCTGTTGGGAGGAGTAGTAAGGATATAGACCGAAGTCCAATTTTAGAGACGGATAGGGATTTTTTTTTTTTTTAACGTAGGCTCCACTCCCAATGTGGGTCTTGACCCATGACCCTGAGATCAAGACTTGAGCTGAGATCAAGACTTGGATGCTTAACTGAGAACCACCCAGGTGCCCTCGACGGGGGCAGTCTAAACATACTTTTCTCAGGAAGGGAGGGGTCCTCTTGCCACCATCACACATGGACCAGTGATGGCTTCAAGCCTGGCCACTTACCTTTCCTGGTGGCCCCAGAGGGATCAGGGTGACCTAGGAGCTGAGGCTAGTGCAGTGGCGACAGGAAGAGATGTGTGGCAAGGGCCTGCTGGTGCTTTGTGCGTGCCTGTGCGTGTGTACGTCGAGCTCGGCATGTGTGCGTTCCTGTCCCCCTTCCGCTCCCAAGTGAGGACTTCCATGTTGACATGTTTCATAAGGCGGTAGGTGGGGCTGTGCACAGTGTCCATAAGGTAGCATTTTGTGTGGTGTTATTTTAGAACCCGCATTAGGGTGACTGACGGCAGTCTTCCAGCCTGAAATTGGCTTTGGCATTTGTGCACTTGCAGATATCTTTTCTCCTGCCATATGACACACAGATTTGGATCCAAGAATAAAGATTGGTGGAGACCGAGGATCAAGCCAATGACTGTTATTTTGCGGTCCTCTTTGATGGACACCGCCCCCCCCCCCCCCCCCCCGCCCGCCACCGCCAACAGACCCCCTTCCCACCTCAAACTGTCCTCGGCCTTGAACCTGCTCTCTGCCCTGGAATGTTGGGGCAGCGAGTGTCTTACTTTGCTTAACCGAGCAGTAGAGGCTGGGGAGCCGTTGTGACGTCCAGCCCTCTAACCTCCTCGTTGTACGACATTGGACTGGTTGGTTGACCTCCCAGTTTTTTGTCTGGAACATAGGCCCGGTAACGTCTATTATCCTGAGAGTGCTGAGATTGCAGAGCTGGCCGGAGGACCGTGGACAGCGTGCTTGAAAGCATTTTGCATCCCAGAACATGCACGTGGGGCTCCTTCCGCCCTTTTCCTGCTTTCAGAGTCCTTGCTGATTTCGTCATTCCCAGGGTCCCAAGTATTTCCTGTTTTCCTCTCAGGTTCCTTCTCTTCCACTTAAAAAATAAAAGGAGTAATAGCCCCCCATTGAGGGATAAGCCACATGTCCTACAGTTTATCCATTTACAGTGCGTAGTGCAGTGAGTCGTTTGGTCTTTTTCTTTTTTTGGTAAATCCATAGTTACAGATCTACTGCCATAATCGATTACAGAACGGGCTTAATTATCCAAAAAGAAACCCTGCCGGACCCATTGGCGGTCACTTCCCGTTTCCCCCCTAGTGCTCTAGCTGTAGGCAACCACTGATCTACTTTCTGTCTTTAGATGTCTGGCTTCTCTGGATGTTTCGTAGAAAGGGAATCATGTAACACGTGATCTTTGGTGACTGCTTCCGCTTAGCGTAGCACTTGCGAGGTGCGTTCGTGCCGGAGTCTTTAGCGGTAGTTCATTCCTTTATATTGCCAAGCGATATCCATTGTATGGATGTCACACATTTTACTTATCCCTTCATCAGTCGATGGACGTTTGGGTTATTTCTACCTTTTAGCTGTTATGAGCAACGTCGCTGTGAACATGCACATACAGGTTCTTGTGTGGACGAGTGTTTTCACGTCACCTGGGTAAACACCGAGGAGTGGAAGCCGGGGTCATGTGGGAACTCTGAAGAACCACCGGGCTGTTTTCTATAGTAGCTGCTCCTAGTTTACATTTTCATCGGAAACATGGGGGTTCCAGTTTCTCCACAGCTTTGCCGACACTTGTTATTATTTTAATTAGAAGCTGTCCTAATGAGCTGGGAGTGGCAATAGTCTATTGTAATTTGATTTATGTTTCCCTGACGACTAAAGACATGTTTTCATGTGTTTATTGGCCATGTAAAGGTCCCCTTTTGAGAAATGTCTATCAGATCCTTCGCCCACCTTCTAATTGAGTTATATGTGCTTTTTATTATCGAATTGTGATAGTCCTTTACATATTTCTAGGTTTAGTCCCTCTCCCCAACTTTTTAATATATTTAAAATTCCCCCCACTTGAAAGACATCCCCATTTGGCCTCTTAAGTCATTCTTCGCGTGTTCATTCCACAAATAGTCGTTGAGCACCCACTGTTCTTGTGCTGGCGGCTGTGGTAGAGGACGACCAAGCAACGCAGAGTCCCCAACCCTGGAGCTCATAGGCCAGTGGTAGGGATTTGACCTTGGTCCTGAGAGACCGGGAAGTACGCCGGTGGTTGTAAGCAGAGGCGAGGGATGTCAGCTCTGCCTTTCCTGTCACGGTATGGAGAGTGGGCTAGGAAGGGCAGGAAGGGCGAGGGGGAGGGTGCTCCGGAGGCGGCTGTGTGGCAGGGGAGCGCCAGCAGTGTTTAGGGGTTGGATGGGGGCCGTGGGAGGCAGCGAGGAGAGTCCAGAGACCTCAGAGATGAGTTGACAGCTGCAATTAATGGAGCCTGGTAAGTGGCGAGGGTGGGTGATGGGTGTGAGGAGCGTTCGATAGACTTCCAGGTTTGGGTTGCACAGTGAGGGGATGGTGGTGGGATTCACCCACATGGAGCGTGTTGAAGCGGCGTAGCTTTGGGTGGGGACTGGGATGCTGGGCGGAAGGAGCCAGGTGCTGGGCTGGCTTCGAAGTGCCTGAGAGCCAGTGGAAAGGAAGATGTCGAGGTTAGGCAGGTGGGAGCTCGAGCCTGGGCAAGAGCCACTGGATTACTGACTCGGTAGCCCCTGAGAACCTCAGTAGGGGTGGCTGCGGTGCACTAGCGGACTGGCCGAGCCTGGGGAGCGGGCGGGGGCGGGCCAGGGAAGTGTTACTTAGAAGATGGTGTTGGCGAGGGGACTGCCATCGCGTGAGCCTCTGGACGTCCACAGAGACAGTGCGCCAGGGCCAAGAGGGCGTCCAGGAGGAGAAGCTGGGCACTTGCCAGTCAGAGGAGGGACGTGCCAAGACACGGGAGATAAACGTGGATGCCACCCCCGGAACCAGAAGTCTGGGCAGCCGGTCTGAATGCTGTTTTACAAGGTTGGCACGAGCACGACCAGAGGAGGTGTATTGATTGTCCTGTGTGTGTCTCTCCAGGATGCTAAGAAGTCCCGCCTGCCTATCCTGATAAAACCGTCCCGGTCATTAGGAAATGTGTATCGGCTCCCTGCCACCCAGGAGGTGGTGGCCCAACTGCAGGGTCAGATCTTGGAGCTGCAGGGGGAGCTGAAGGAGTTTAAAATCTGCAATAAGCAGCTGCATCAAAAGTTGATTCTGGCTGAAGCAATGATGGAGGAGAGGCCAGCAGCAGACAGAACGCTACAGGAAGGTAAGTGTGCAGTGTGCTCTCCGCGAGCCGGACGGACGGACGACCGGTAGGGCTGCTCGAAATGTCAGCCTTGTTGTTTAGAACTGCAGTAAGTTTGAGCATAAATTTTATGAATTACAGTGATTAATCTTGACTCTTGACAAATACACAATGAAAGGAACACAATAAGGAAAAGGAATCTATTGTTTTCATTTTATTCTGGAGTCTGGGTAAAGGGGCTTGTAAGCGCGCGCGGGTCTTGTGAGGTCGCTGCCTTCCCCAGGATGGTCTGCAGGGGCCCCGGCCGTGGGCTGACTCGAGTCCAGGTGGCTTTTTTGGCGTTACCTGTGGAAGCCTGAGGCGTGTGGCATCGTGTGTATAAGTGAGAGCCCTCCTGGGGGGGTTTTCTAGAACGTCCAGGCTACGTTACCGTGGCCTCCACAGGGCTCATTCCAAACCCTGTCGAGCTTGTGCCTTCCTCTGGAAGTGACCTGCCTCCATAGCCACTTTGCCGTGTCTGCACTCATGGGAGCTCCCAAGTAGAGAGCCCCTGGGTTAAAATGTATCCGGGTTAGACTGCATAGACGTGGAGGGCGTGTCACAGCGGTGACCGTGGTGTTAGAGGTTTTGGACCACTGCCCCTTGGAGCGTCTCAGGAAAGCCGAGAGCCGCGCAGCGTAGGCGAGCGCACGGCAAGCGTTGGACCTCGTTTTCAGAGGGTTCACGAGTCCACAGAAGTACCTCGTCGACTCCTGGTTTTGAGCTTGTGCTGTAAGCGCGTGACAGCAGCACCTGATGCCAAGAACCACAGCAGCAACCTTCTCTTTCTCCAAAAAGTATTGCTGCAGCCCTGCTGTGTGCTGGGCGCCACCGTAGGCCCTGGGGACGGGCTGAACAAAACGGGTGCAGGTAGAGATGGCGGGTGCGGGAGGACGGAGGCGGCTGAGGCACAGGCAGTGTGGAGGGGGGTGGAGTTGGCTGCCGTCCATCCGCGGAATCCTAGAGCCTCCCTGACGAGGTGACATTTGAACCCGGCCGGAGCAGGTGAGTGGAACCCTCAGCGTGGAAAGTGTCTTTGGCGGCAGGCACAAGGGCAAAGTTCCTGATGTTGCTTTGAATCTGGGGAGTTGGAGGACTAGGAGGGAGGCCAGTTACGTGGCCGGAGCAGATGGGAAAGCAGGGCAGGAAGGTCAGGGAGGTGGCCCGTCGGGTGGCCCACGGAGGCCGCTCTCGGGCCTGGTCTCTTGCGCAGGCAGGCCTGGAAGCGGTGGCAGGGTTTCGGGGAGCAGAGCCACGTGGCCTGACTTCGGCTTCCCGGCAGGGACGGGCACACTGTGGCCGGGGGCCACCCTCGCTGCGCGTCCTGAAGTCTCCTTGGAGCTCAGGGACACACGCTGGTTTGCACGTAGCCTGTGACTACAGCTGTGGTGGAGGCCCTGCGGCCGGCGCCCGTCCCACTCCGTCTATGGCTCTTGACAGGAGGAGGCCGCCCGCCGCGTGGAAGGACCCCTGGTACCGTGAACCATCAGGGCGGCGGTGCTGCGCCGTGAGGAGGTGGCGGGGCCGCGGGCGGCCGGTGTCGGCTCTGGGGCCCCTCGAGGAGCCAGTTGGCCAGCCCCGCGCGGTGCCAGCCTGGCAGTCGGGGGTACAGGGCTGTGCGTTCGGCAGGTGGCAGCGTGTCGCCGGCGTTTGCAGTCGGAGACTTGGAGACCCGGAGACCCGGGGAGCGGCCCGGGCTGAGCCTCTCTGTGAGCGGGGGTTGGACGGGGAAGGAGCAGCCCAGGAAATGGGGGCCCGAGAGGACGGCATCCCGGAGCCGGGTGGACGGCAGGTGCGCCCCGTCCAGCGTTGCCAGTCAGTAAGACCAGGCCAAGGGAGTGGCCTTGGGAGTCCGGACCCAGCCCTCACGGTGACCTCGGAGGGCACCGTTGTCCTGGCGTGGCCGAGGCCGGCCTGCCACAGCTCCCGGAGAGCCGGCGGGGGGAGGAGAGGACACGGCAGGAAGGGACCGCCCGGGGCGGTTGCCCACACAGCGGTGCAGACAAACGCGGGGAGCCACGTAGTCAGCGAGGCTCTGGGGGCCCCGGGTGACTGCGGGGCGTGTGGTCCCTGGGTGGCCTGGCGGCTTGAGGCGCGGATCTGGGGTTTCTGGGAGGAGAGCGTGCCCTGGAGGCGTCAGTGGGGAGCGAGGGCACCTCCTGCTCTGGGCTGCGGCCCTGGGAGCGGTGGTCGGGGGCGGCATCCGCTGCTGGGTGGCCGCGGGGGAGCCGTGCCGGGGACGGTCCTGGTCCTAGCACGGGTGGCACGGCGCGTTCAGGGCGACACCGGGCTTGTTTGCTGTCCTGTCACCGAGGCACTCGCCTCCCTCCTGGGCGGGAGACGGCAGCGGCTGTGGGGACAGCGGGCGGGAGGCGCCTGGAGCCTCGCACGGCCCGCGTCCGGGACACGACGTGCGCCGGGGGTGTCGCGCCTCCCTGCCCGCCTGAAGGCCGCCGTGCGGGGGCATCTTCCTCACTGCCCTTGAGGCGGAGCGGTCCCCGCCCCGTGGTATCACCAGGCGGCACTTGGAGCGATCAGTGACGTCGGACCCTGGATTCACACCCGTCTGCCTGGTTTCCAGGCCGTGCCCTGCGCTGCCTCGGAACGCCCACTGTCCCCACCTCGCATGTGGGTTTTCTGGTGACCTGTAGCCCCTGGTGTTCCCCATGGATCGTTGGGTTCTTGGGTTCAGCACAGTGGAGGTTTCGAGACGGGTGGGCCGTCGGTGGCATGGCCGTCCCCGCCCCCGTCCCTTCCGGTCCTCGCCTCCTCCCGCGCAGCCGTCTAGCCACGCGTTTGCGGACTCCCCCGGGAGCACCTGCTGTGTTCCCGGCCTCATGCGCTGGGTGTGGGAGGGGTGAGCGGGTCTCTGCCTTCGGAGGACTCCCAGACCAGTGGGGGGGGCAGATAGTTCACGGAGCAGCGCGGGTGGGAGCGGGGCTCGGGCCGAGGACCTGATGGCACTGGGCGCGGGGCCTGCGGTGCGCACTCTCCCCGTGCGTGTTTCTGGCTGACAGCGGGGTGCCTCGACCAGGTGCCCGGGGGACCACAGGGCCTCTGCTCGGACGAGTGGGCCCGAGTCTGTGGAATTCATTTTCTCACTCATAGTTTTTTGAGAGCCTGGACTTAAACCATTTCAGACAAGCTGCAGCGTATTTATGCTTTTTACGTCCTGTTATGGCAGCTCGATAGATTAATTTTATCTTATAAATTGCATTTTGCCTCCCCAGTGTTTTTATTTTCCCTGTTGTATCTTTGTGTTCTTCTCAGTTGCTTGGCTGAGTTTCAAACCTACGGTTTTATTTATTTTTCCTTCTCTTCCCGAACGCCTGCAGCCCAGCCCCTTGTGGGAGCAGCCTACCAGGACGGCCCGGGAGAGCAGAACGGAGCCAAAGCCATGCCCTGTGTCTGGAGAGCCACGGAGGGGGACAGTGATCACGCCACCCACGAGACCGGTCAGAACGCAGGCCTGGGTGCGGGCGCTCCTTGGGGTGTGCTGTGGGGGGCGGTCGCGAAGCCCGGCAGCCGGCATCTCGGGACCTCGTCGTCAGTCCCACTTAACACGTGAGGAAGCTGAGGTTATTAAACAGAATTGATGCAGGGTCGTCCAGCTGGTCAGCAGTAGGCGGCTGCGGGCGCAGGGGACCGGGCGTCAGAGCTCACCGAGCATTTGTCACACCCTTGCCCTGCCGCAGCCGCAGCCGGGTGGGCGCTGCAGGATGCTGCTGCGCTGGGTGGGTGCCGGGGGGTGCTGCTGCTGCGCTGGGTGGGCGCCGCGGGGTGCTGCTGCGCTGGGCGGGCCAGAGGTGAGCCCGAGCCGCTCCGGAGCAGGAGCTTCATTGCTGCTCGGTGTGGAGGCGCAGGGACAAGGCCCCAGGCACGGCCCATCTATTTCAGCACAAACGGTCCTAAAAGGATGTTCTTGTTCCCCGCCCCCGGAAGGAACACGTGCTGTTTTCTCTTTACCTTCGATCCGCCCCCTCCTCTTTTTTTGTTTAAAAAAAAGTCCACTTGAATCAGGACTAGTTCACCGTGTAGGAAACCTCTTCAGGCGTCCTAAACTAGCCGCGAGGCGGCCCTGAGAGTGCGGGGATGCCCCCGGCTCCCCTGAGGCTGCCGGCCAGTGCGGGGGACCCGTGGTCACGTGCTCCTGAGTGTCGTGGGCTTGGAGGGGAAGGCTGCTCTACCGGGCGTGCAGGTGCCCCCACGGGGTCCAGGAAGGTTCCAGAACTGCAGCGTTTCCTCCAATGTGGACGACTGGTTCTGGGGACGCCTGTGGCTTTCCTGTCGCCGGCGCGTCGGTGGCCAGGGCTTCCTGGCGGGCTGGCAGTTTCCCTCCCGAGTGCCCAGCGTCACGGAGCGCCTCTCCTCCTTCCGCAGGTGCTTCTGCTTTGCCCGGGGGCTGCCTCTGGCTGCACAGGCCCCCTCTGTCACCCGCTGCTGCTCTGTCCCTAGGGCTCTGCCTCCTGCCGCTTTCCAGGTCAGGCCTCCCGGCTCCTCGGTGTCGGACGCTCCCGGCAGCCCCACGCGCTGGCCTCCAGCTGACCGGCTCGGGTGTCCGTGGTGCCTCCGCTGCCCTTGTCGGGTGCCAGGAGGCGAGCGCAGGGGGTGCCACGGTGTTACTGGCCGCGACCCGGAGCGCGAGGGGCCGTCCCGGCTCAGCACCCGACCTCGGGGACGGGGACGCCAGCTGCTACAGGAGGTGGCGGCCGGGCTCGGATGGGGGGCTCTGCTGCTGCTGCGCCCCGAGCCTCGGGCCACGTCTGCCTCTGAAACTCCATTTCCTCTTCGGTCAGATGGGGCTGCCAGTGACACCTCACAGGTTGTCCTGAAGGCTGCGCGCCTGGTCCTTGCGCAGGTGACACTGGGCGTTGGGCCAGGTCCCGGCTAAGCCTACAGCCCCCCGCGTGCCACGGCTTTGAGTCCTCCCTCCCCGTGCCCTCCATGCAGGGATTCGAGGTGAGAAGTCGCCTCTGGCCCTTCATCCGGGGCTACTGAGCCACGAAGTCACGTCGCCGCGCGGGTGCCGGGCTGCGAGACGTGCTGGACGCTGGTCTTGGAGCCTGGAAACCAAACCTGTGCCGCCGCTCAGTCACAGTGCTGTAGGTCGAGGGCAAGAGTGCAAATGTCAGTCGTGCGGTGGAGCCGACTGTTGCTGCGCGGGTGCGGACCGTCCCCGTCGGCAGGTGCGCGTGTAGCTGACGTCCGTGCATCGTGGGAGGGCGTCCGTGAGGGGCTCATCGCGTGGTCTCTGCTCTTTATTCCCCGAGTGAACGAACACTGCTGCTTGCCATGAAATTCCGTTATCGTGAGGCCGTTCCGGCAACGGTAGTTCCTTGGTTTGGAAGGTGACTCGCTGGAAAGAAGGCCCGTGGGGGCCTCGCGTCTGTCCCTGTGTCGCGCTCCTTCAGCCAGCAGGCCCTTCCGGAGCACCTTCTCTGCCCCGGCCCCGCGCCAGGCCCGCGGACGGACATGCCTGCCCCGCACCCCAGGAGGCCGCGGACACCGGTGACGACCGCAGATGGCGTACAGCAGCGGTGCGGTACTGGGAACGCTTCCTTAGGTCATGCGGCAGCTGCTTTCTAAAATAAAAGAGTTATTTTATGGTATGTGCATCGTGAGCAGAGAGGAGCGGGCGTGTGGCCACGAGGAACAGTTGCAGAACCCAGAAGTTGGAATGTGCGGCGTGACGAGCACTTCTGTCCGCTCCCCTCGGAGCCCGTCCAGGGCCTGTCACCCAGCCCACAGGCTTGTCGGTGCAGCGGTGCCCCTGGCCCACAGCCCCTGCTCGCGGGCCTCCCGCCTCCCGTGCTGGGCACCCCCTTCCAGCTCCCGGCATCCCGGGGGGACGGGGGCTGTCGGCATCAGGCTCCTCCACCACCGTGTGCCGCACGCCTTCTGCAGGAGCTGTCCCGGTGGAGCCTCCGACCACAGCCAGCGGAGCCCTTCGTGGTACCTGGTGTTCTTCCCGTTTTGTGGACGAAGCCTCTGAGGGAGGCTCAGGGGTCGGGAACCCGGCGGCCCAGGTCACGCAGCCAGGAGGTGGCAGGGCCAGAGCTCGGGCCAGGTCTGCTGGACTGTGAGGCCGGGTGTTTCCACGCCTTCTGCAGCCTTCCGAGGACTCAGACGGCCGTGCACGGAGCTGAGCGTCCCCTGCACGCAGGCGGTGTGCTGCGTGGTCCAGGACGGATGCTCCGGACTCACGCCGGAGCTGGGAGTTCCCGGCAAGCAGCTTAGACATCCTTGTGGGGATACTGAGGCTCGAGACATGAAATTACCCGCCTCAGGCCGGTGTGTGGGCAGCGCGTGGCCAAGCCGCCTGTGAGCCCCACTCCCTTTGGCCTCGCGGTCCCGCCCACCCTCAGGCGAGCCTGGCCGCCCTCGGGGGTTCAAACGACCGTCGGGAAGTACTTCCTGGCAGGGTCGTGCGTCAGTGGGACCCTCACGCAGGGGCCATCGCGGCGCCCCCGGGAAACTGGAAACGACTCATCATCAGTCCTGAGCTTTGGAACGACTGCTCTTCAGCGTTACTTCACAGGGTCCCCGGTGCCTGTCAGAGCCTCGGCCGTCTGGCCTGGCTTAGGCGCCGTCCCTGAGGGTGTGAGGGTGAGGCTGCGGGAGCCGGGAATCCAGGCAGCCACAGCCCGTGGGGCGCTGAGCCCATGTGCACCCAGCAAGGTGCACCCTGGCGGAGTGCGGAAGGTGCTGTGGGGGCGCAGGCGGAGCGACAAGCCGGCGTGGAGGTGGGCCCGCGGGAGGAGGGTCAGAGCTGCGCGCTCAGGGTGAGCAGAGTTCGTTGAGCGGGCGTAGGGGAGCGAGTGAGCCCCAGGCCGAGGGAGCAGCACGTGCAAAAGCATAGAGGCCCCCCACGGCGCGGTGGGTGCGAGGGATTGGGGCGAGCTGTGGGGCATCTCCAGAGGTGGTGGGGGGGTGTCCAGGGCGGGCTGCCCGGCTAGTCGGCAGAGGGGCCCAGGCACTGCCAGAGGATTTGGGGTTTAATCCTTGGTGATGAATTGGAGGTGGGCGTTGGTGGGTGTCATGGTCAGTTCACGTTTTAGAATAGTTGCTCTGAGGAAGAGGCCGGTTGGGAGGTGGGGGAGGGGCTCGGCCAGAGAGGCCTGGGGGCGGCCGTGGCCCTGCGGGGACGGCGGTGGGGACGGCGGTGGATTTCGGCCCAGGCCGTGCTGACGCAAGTGTGTCTCATTCGCAGACGCTGAAATCCGCCCGCCCGACGGCCTTGCCGTCGTGCCCACATGCCAAGGGAATTCTGAAGATTTTCCAGGCCCAGCCGCGGTAGCTGCCTGCTGGAGTTCCAAGAGTCCGCTGTCCACCACAGTCAGCGTGTTTGGGGCCCATCCGTCTGAGAACATCGACACCTCCAGTGATACAGAAAACTTAAAACAGAAAATCCGTGACTTGGAAACTGAGCTCCAGGGCTACCGGAATTTCTTGTTTCAGCTGCAGAAGCACTCCCAGTGCAGTGAGGCCATTATCACAGTTTTGTGTGGGACAGAAGGGGGCCAGGATGTGTTGAGCAAGCCCAAGGGTAGCGCCGACGAGGAAGAAATGACGTTTTCAAGTTTGCACCAAGTGCATTACGTGAAGCACATGAAGATCCTCCGGCAGCTGGCCCCGGAGGTGACCGACGGCGGGCTGCTGGAGGGCCTCAGGCAGCAGCTCCTGCAACAGGAGTGCGAGCTGCAGAAGGAGCAGAATTTGAACATGGAGCTTTTCAGTGAAATCCACAACCTGCAGAATAAGTTCCGAGATCTGTCACCCTCCAGGTACGTCCCCCGCTGCTTGTCCCACTGTTGCCGCCGCGGTTCCCCCGCTGCCCCTAGGTCGGAGCCCCCGAGCTACGAGGCAACGCTGCTCGGCTGGCAGTGGGGGGTGGGCACCGGGGGAGGCTCCACGGTGTGAGGCTGCTGGGCCCGTGGAGAAGTGGGCACGAGGCCACAGACCGCAGGGGCCGTACACATTCTGGTCTCGTGGCTCCTGAAGCTGGCGGAGCGGACGTTGCCCTCGTCAGCCTGGGTGCTGAGGCCAAGGCAAGGGTTCTGGCCCTCGGTGAGTTGCGGCACGTTTGCCGCCCGGCTGCGTCCGCTCCCGGAGCCGCTATTGCGTTTCACCCTGGGACGGAGACCGACGTCCTAGGCCGGGTGGGAAGAACATAAACCTGTTCCAGATCTTTCCCCTTTAAGGTCATCCTTGAGCATCGGCCCGCGTAGAAAGAGAAGAGTTCTTAGGCCGTGCTCGAGGGGCACAGACACGTGCAGCTCTGCTTTAGGAGCTGTGACGACAAAGCCGTCACTTGTGAAGTTGACCTTCATTCGTCACTTACTTGCTTCACTTGACAAACGTGTAGTCACCTGACAAACGTGTAGTTCGGAAGCGTCCGGAGCCAGAGTGCGTTTTTCCCAGCCTTCCCGAGCAGCAGGACGGGAGGAAGCCTGTGTTTATTGAAGGGCAGTGGTAGTGTCAGACCCCCGGCTGGCCACTGATGAGCGCTCGGTCAGCCGGAGAGGAGGGCCTCCCACACGTGTTTCTGCGGGTGAGGACGCGAGCCTCGAGCGGGCTGCCCGAGGGGACGGAGCGTGCCCAGAGCCGTGGCCGGCCGCGGGCCCCCGTGCTTCCTCAGCCCGCCTGCCACGGGGCCACGTGATCGGGGCATCAGCAGCCCCACGCCGGCCTCGCTTCAGGGAAGGGGCGACCGAAGGGTCAGCGTCCGTGCCGAGCCCTGGGGGCCAGGTAACTGTGGCCGCAGCCGGTGGGGGCCGCGCTTCCCTTAACCCGTATTCTTCCCGGTGCCGGGAGGACGGGCGGGCTCGCCCCGGCAATGGCAGGTCGGAGCCAGGAGGCGGTGCTGATAGAGCACGGGCCTCGGGGGCACGCTGCCATCCCCGCTTGCCCGTGCCAGCGGAGTCCGGTGCCCCCCAGTAAGTGAGGAGGTTCACAGGTTTGACGGAAGATTGCAAGGACAGTTCACTTACTAAAAACCCCCGATGCGGTGACTGGCAGGTCCCGGACCCTCCGTAAGTGGTAGTTAGCGTTGCGATTCCTCCCTGACCTTTCAGTTGAGGGGAGAGAGTCCCGTTTTTGTTTTCCCGAGTTACGGTTTCTTTTTTGTTCGTGAGAATTTGTGGTAGGTCCCCTGACCCTCGGAACACGTGTTTCAATAGTTCAGAATATTATTTTTGAAGAGTAGATGGGAACTAATTGTCCTCCTGAGTTCTTGCCAGTCTGTGCTGTAATTGGGGGCTCTATAAGGTTAAAAACGTTGCAGAAGAACCTTTGTTCCGGCATTTGTTGGCTGTTTTGAAATCGAAGGAGTGACCTTGTGCACTTCCAATTTTTCTGGAAGTGCGTATACTCGTACAGCTGCAGGCTTTTAAAAATTGTGCTCTGTCATTTTTCCAATTAGTGTTAAGGTCACAAAAATTCAATTCAGAAATGGTACAAGCATTTTCTTTCCCCCCCTTTTATCAGATACGATTCATTAGTTCAGTCCCAAGCCAGGGAGCTCTCCCTTCAAAGACAGCAGATTAAGGAGAGCCACGGCATCTGTGTCATTTACCGGCAACATATGAACGCCACGATGAAGGCCTTCGAGCGGTTGCTGCGGGCCGGCGACGTGGATCACGACGTGGCCGAGGGTTTCCAGGAGCAGCTGAATCAATGTGCCGGGCTGCTCGAGAAATTGGAAAAGCTGTTTCTCAGCGGTAAGTGGGGCAAGGGATTGCGAGTCCTCAGACGCATCATTTATTGATCCAGGACGTCTTTGGGAGGGGCCGGAAGCAACCGCTCTGCTCTGACGAGGCTGACAGCGGAGCCACACGGGCTGCCTCCCCTCCAGGGACTGCTCCCGTGGGCCCGGCGGTCTGCTCTGCTGCCAGCCCGGGTCAGGGCGCTGAGGCACCACCCCGCACCCACCTGCCCCATGCTTGCTCTGAAGCTTCAAGGGAGGCTGGAAATCGGGTCTTGCTGGGGGGTGGGAGTGGGAGTGGATAAGAACTCAGGAGTCGTAAATGTTGGCGACACTAAACGAGACGAGCAAGGAAGAAAACCTCAGACGTTTATTGGTTAAAAAATATATTCAAGGGTCAGAGGTGGTTAGAGGAAGCATGAAAGAGAACCTTTGCTGAACAGTGGCTGTGCGCCAGGTACTTCAGTAGACGTTACTGCATTTAACTAGAAATAATCATCATTTACAATGTTTTTGAGACGAGAACGACAAATTCTATTACGCTGTTTACCCAGCTTCATCACTTTAGTCTTATTTGCTTTGTCATTTTCTCCTTCTCTCTGTAAATATTCAGATCTAACTCGACTTGTGATGAGGTTACAGTAGACCCACCATAAAGTTCAAAATACTTTATCGTTAAGTCAGAAATGCACTTAACACACGTAACCTACCCAACGTCATAGCTTAGCCCAGGCTCCATACACGTGCTCAGAACACGTGGTCGACAGTTGGCAATATCCTGTAAAAGAAAAGAAAGCCCACTTAGGACAGAGTAGTGAGTGCCTCATGTCCTAGGTTGAGGGCTGTGCTGAAGGTGAGAAGCAGGATGGCCAGGTGGGTCCCGGACCGTTGTACCAGTCATTTACCCTCAAGACGGCAGGGCTGACAGGGGGTGTGGCTCCCAGAATCACGAGGGAGAGCCCTACTGCATATCTCTAGCCTGGGAAAAGATCAAAATTCAGAATTTGAGGTATTCTCTACCGAATGCCTGTTGCTTTTGCACCATCCTAAAGCCGAAAATGTAACTTGTAGCATCCTCAATCGGGGCCCTCTGCATATATACACGCATACGTGCATGTACACACACGTTGGTATTTTTCTTTAAAGATTTAAAAAAAAAAAAAAAAAGATTTTAAGTGATCTCTACACCCATCGTCGGGCTCGAACTCCTGACCCGGAGATCAAGAGTCACACGCTCCACCAACTGAGCCCGCCAGGTGCCCTCCAGGCGCCCAATATTCTTCTTCTCACCCAGGAGCCCATCATCATCATCACCATCATCTCTTCCTAACCTTCCCAGGGTGGACTGGCGATATCCTGTCCCTTCCCTCTAGATGCGGCAAAGCGTGTGGCCCCTCACGCCGAGGCGTTGTTCTCTGCGGCCTCTCCACGGCCACTATCAAATTCATGACGTAGTGTCATCATCCCGTGTACAGGCTGTATTAAACTTTCACTAATTGATTCACTCATGTCTTTTAGTCTTATTCCTGATTCCGATCCAGGACCCAGTCCCCACGTTACATTTAGTTGTCATGGGTCTTTGGCTTTCTTTAGCCTTTTCCTTCACCCTTTGCCTTTCACGACGTGGACTTGTCTGAAGACTTCAGGCCAGTGCCCCAATTTGGGATTATCTGTTGCTTCTTTACGATGAGATCAGATAGCGGAGATGAGACTGGTTATGTGGTTTTGGCAAGAACGCTGCATAACTGTCGTGTTCTCGTGGAACCGGGTTTACGAGGCGCATGCCATCGGCTTGTCCCGTTGGTGAAAATAACTTTGGTCGCTTGGTTGAGGTGATGTGAGTCAGGTTCCTCCGTTATGAAGGACCGTGTTTCCCTGTGTGATATGTAAGCAGTCGGCGGGGGGACTTGGAGACCCCGTAAATACCTGGTTCTTCATCAGGTGCTCACCTGAGTCGTGCTCCGTGTCCTGTCCTGGCTGCTACTGTCATGCTGGCCGCGTGGCGACGTTTCCCCTAATGCCGTCATTCCTTCTTCCTTCCTTATGAGACGGCGTCTGCTACAAGGACCGACTCTCCCTTTATCTCCCCTTCCTGATTATGTATTTGCTGGTTATTAGCGTCGTGGACTTGCGGCCTCTTACTTTATTCAGCAGGCTGGTGTTCGTTCTGTCATTCGTACTAATGCGCACGTTGTTCCGGATGTGGCAAGTGGCATTTCCTTTTGACAGGTCTCCCTCTTTTGGGGAGCACTTCTGTGCTTTCTGGCACGAAAAAAGATGTTCCAGCCTCATTGGTACTGTCCCTGCCCCTGAGTCAGCCATTCCTCCAAGTAGCCCTGGTTCATCTTAGAGGGGGACGCCCTTTAAAATCCATGGTACGGGGTGTTTTGATTGCTGCTAGAGTGTCGTCGTTTCCAGGCCATTTAGCAGGCAGAGCGAGGGTAGATCTCACGTGCATGTGCACACATCCGATGGTGTGTAACAACGTCTGATTTATTTTAAAAGTGGTTATTTCACAGCGGTGCCTCCAGTCCCAGTCCAGCCCCGTGTGTCCTTCCTTGCTGTTCCCGCTTCCGCGTTGGGTCCCGTCCCCAGCAGCGAGGGGCCCGGCCCTCACAGCGTCACTGTCTCCGCCGCTGTGCCCGCTTCTCTAATACACACAGATGGGTCCAGGGCTGCCCCCTCCGAGCCACTGTGGGACACAAACCCACTAAGAGATCACGGTTTATTTCTAGACCTCTTAGTTTTTAGGCTCAGGAGACATAGGGATTAAACTTAAAAGTTACTTGCTTCATTCTTTCTACAGTGTTGTCATGTTATTCTTTTGAAGTATAACTAGATCTATTTTTTCCTGCTTGCATTTATTTCTCAGTTTTAGGGTTTGTCTCCTGTTTTTCCTGGTTTAATTTTATTTTTTGAATATGAAAACTATGAAGGTGGTTCCCCAGTTAAAACTTTATCCATTTAAATTGCCTCTGTGACGTCATTATTTTGCTCCTCTCCTGTGTATCCACCCGTCTAACTTCCCAGGGCCCTTCTCTCCCACGCCTACTGGAACAGCTTTCAGGCCGCAGCCTCCCCACGGAAGCGGCCTGTGCCCAAGGCACCGACAGCTTCCCCTTTGCTGAAGCCAGAGATCGGTTTTGGACCGCACGTGGCTCAGACTCCCCGCGGTTGTGGATGTGGCCAGTCCCTCCCCCAGGGGCACCCCGTTCCTCCCTGGGCTGCTAGGAAGACCGCACCCGGAGCCAGCGCTCCTCCCGCCCCGCTCGCTGCCCCTGTTGAAGCTCTGCCTTAGAGTGTCTTACAGACCTGACCACTTGGCGCCACCTCGTTGTCGCCGGGGCTCCTCTCGCTGATGCCGCAGTCCTCACCTCCCCGGACCCAGGCTGCCCCTGCACCCCCCCCCCCCCCCCGTGTCCCACGATGCTCCGTTTCTGCACAATAGAATGATCATTTCACAGTGTAAGTCAGGTCATGTTCCTTCTGCTCAAAATCCAGAGCTTTCCTGCGTGAGCCGTAGGAGTCGGTAACGAGCACGAAGCCTTGCCTCGGTGCCGGCTGCCCGGCTCACAGGCGCTGGGGCTGCGGGTTCTGTACGTGGAGCGTGCGGGTCGGGGGCGCCTGCTCACCACAGCCTGCCTTCCTGGAGGAGCTCCGCCGTGCTGAGGAAAGGCAGCTGCCCAAAGTTAGAACTGACTTGGCGAAACCAAGGTTTGACCCCAGTTCTTCCGTCTTCATACGTTACAAAACAGATGGCTCGTGAGAGCCCACGTGTTCAGCTTAGCTCCAGGATAGAACGTGGGATAGTTTGGGCTTCTGGGCCCAGGGAGTGGCGCGCGGCTCCTTACACAACCCTCGTCCTGGTAGCAGCCCCCGGCCTCGGGGGCCACGGACACGGGAGCAGGTGACTTCCCCAGCCTCCTGAGGAAGGGTTTCCAAGTCAGCTAGTTCTCATCTTAATACCGGAGGAGCAACGGGTCCTCAAGATGGAGCTGTATGGTCCAGGCCCGAGGCATTTCGGTCCGGGCCTCCGCTTCCTGCCAGGCGGCCCTCAGCCGGGGCCGGGGAGCAGGAGGCTGGGAGAGCACCTCGGGCGCCAGCCGCCCGCCTCCCTCATCCTATCCCCCCCCCCCCCCCCTTGATTTATTTTTCAGTTATTTACCTTGACAAGTCCCAGGAGATCTTACTTGTTGTGCCCTGCAGTTCTGGGAGCAGAAGCATTTCAGGCTTTGCAGACAACACAAAACATAGAACTTTATTTTCTTGTACAAAAGGCATAAAAGTCTCAGGTACCTGACGACAACTCCCATTCTTAGAGAATCAAATGGAACAGGGGTGGGTCTTTCTTGGATGCAGTCGAAGAGATCTGGCTCCTGAGTCATGAAAGGAGCTTACTGTAGTTTTATATTTGAGGTGGTTGCCTAGCATGAGTCCTTAAAAATTTTAAATATAGTCTTTTCCCCCTTAATACAAAGCACTACGTGTTTATTGTGGAATAACAGACAAGCAAATGCTCCTGTAACTGCATCATTTATGCACCAAAAGTGAACACCCTGGACTTTATGTTCCCAGATGTTTTTTATACTAATGCATGTTTTTTTGTGGCACTGGAACTATTTGCAGCCTTTCCCTTTGTTCAGGTGTGGACAATACTAACATACGCCGTGAGTTTCAGTGGCTGCAGAGCGTTCTTTGGTACAAAGATACCACGATTCACTTCATCCTTCCGCGCAGGTGGGCATTTAGGTTGCTTCCCGTGTCGGGCTACTAGGAGGGCGCCGTGCCGGGACCTTCGCGCGCACCTCTACTCTCCTTTCGTACCACGTAGGCGGCGGAACCCAAGAAGTACGACGGTAGCGTGGATTCTCTGCTCGCAGGACCAGAGCCGGGTCTTTCCTAGCGTCACGGGCTAGGGGTTTCACTGGGGCCGGAACCCTGCACGGCCTCCTGAGCATGTGCGTTCTTCCGGGCTGAGGGTCTGTAACCTTCAGGACCCGGTTGGGACCCACGGTGGACTGAGGGCTGGTGTTGCCGTCCCATGTGCCTGCCCCGTAGCATGAGTCAGGAAGATGGTGTCACCCTCAGGTATCCCTGAGCCCGCACCGCGGGAGGGACCAGGAAGGTCGGGAGCTGGTCCCTTTCCTCCGTGAGCTCCCCACGGGTGTCGGGGTCTAGCCACGTGGGTAGAAGGCAGCCGCGGGGGTCCTTCCCCTTGACTCTCCTCTGGCTGCAGGGATGAAGCCGCACCGTTCGTTTCTTCCAAGGCCTTCCACGAGCTGCCGTGTCCAGCCTGCTGCCCTCTCGGGGGTGATGGTGGGGAGCGGAGGAAGGCTGGGCCCTGTGAGCTGCACGCTCTGCGCCAGGCGTCTCCTCAGCCTGCGAGAAGCGACTGTTTACCACCTTCTGTGACTAAGAGAGGAGCAGAGAAGTGGATTTACTTGCTCAAGGTCACACGGGCGGGTCAGAGTCGGGGCCTGAGCCCGGGCTGCTTGTGTCACAGCCTGACCCCGAGCACGGGACGTGGTGCCCTTCACGCTCCTGTGCAGTTGGGCGTCCCCGCTAGTACGTCTGGGTTGCAGGCCTCGCTCGCGTTTCCCCACTCCCGGGACTGTGTTCGAACCAGTCCCTATTCTAGGTGTTTATTCTCTCTGCCCTTCTAGAAATTCTGCTCGCCTTCTAGGAGGCTTTCTTTGTTCATCCCAAGGGGAAGCAAAACTGTTGTTTCTAATGAGCGTGCTTGCGTATGACAGTCCCGTCTGGCCCTGTGATGGACACTGCCGGGTGGAAAGAATAGAACCTTTGGAGCCAGACAGACCTGAGTTCGAATCCCAGCATATGCTTCTCGTACCCCTAAGTGGTCGACTTCTCCTGTGAGGACATAGTTCCTGTCTCGCAGACTTATTTCTGAGGATCAAGTGAGATGATTCAAAGCGTCTGGTGTCCTGTCCGACCAATCCGGAGGGCTCGGGAGGTGAGAGCAGTGATTTCTTGTGGACGTATTTTTATTTCTTTAGAGCACAGACGATTCACTTCATCCTTCCGCGCAGGTGGGCATTTAGGTTGCTTCCCGTGTCGGGCTACTAGGAGGGCGCCGTGCCGGGACCTTCGCGCGCACCTCCACTCTCCTTTCGTACCTCCACTCTCTTTCGTACTGGAAGACGGGGGCCACGTTCTCCTGGCCTCCCAAACTGGGGCCGTAGGTGTCATGTCCAGCCGGGATTTGAGGACAATATGGATAGTTTTGTGTGGTTTGGATCTTACTCCAGGGCGCCCTCTGATTCGGGTCGTCTGACTTGGTCTGACCCGCACGGTGGGGCCTGGCAGGGAGGCACCCCCGAGCCCTGAAGGGAAGGAAGGCTTCCTGGAGGAAGGGGGCATGGTTGTTGGGGAAGCGTACGTTAGGAGTGGCGTTGGGCACGGGGCCGTAACGAGGACGGCAACCGACCCAGGCGATCAGAGAAACCGGAAGAGTTTTCCTCCCGAGTATCCCTGGAATCTGCCCTCCACGTGGCCCCTTAGCGTCTTGTCTTTATACGGCGCCTTCCTGCCTCAAAGATGTGACCCTGTCACCTCCCCTGAGTTGTCCCCGACAGTCCCGGCCGGCTCACCTGGTTTCCCCCGCATGCCCTGCCATGGTGTCCCGTGCCCCCTTGTCCCAGCCGGTGATGCAGTTGTCTGCTGGGTCCCTCGTCCCCACGCAGCTGTGAGCCGTGGGTAGGGCAGCTCCTCATTCATCCCCGCCCTGAGCGTCAGGCAGGGGCACGCTGGAGCCGCACGGAAATGTGCTGCAGGTTATCAGTGCGGAGGAGGAAACGTTCAGGTCACGTGGGAGAGGCCAGGCTGTGATATTTGAGCTGGATTCCGTGCGGTTGGCAGGTGCTGTTTCCAGAGAGGCTTCCCAGAGGAGGCGGTGTCCGGGATGGCGCAGTGCGGGGAGCAGGGCGGGCCGACCGCTAACGGGACTGGCCTGCCTGGCATCCGCGTGCCTGTTCCAGGAGGGTCGCATAACTAGACGCCTCTTTATTTGAAAAGATGCCGCCGCCACCCCCTACGCAGCTTTTAGGTGTAGCCGTTAGGATCTGGCTGAAAGCTGGGAGCTTTCAGGACACGCTTCCTGAGCTTCAGGGGGAGCCTGACACACGTCCCCGTCGCCTGTGCGAGGGCAGGCCCACCACGAGATCCAGGGCGTCGCTGGTGTGTTGGCCCCGGTCCCAGTCTGCGCCAGCAGTCGGCTGTTTGGTTTTAGGGAGTGGGCGGCGTACGATTGTCGTTGAGCCATCACGGGCTCCTGGAAGGATGTCCCATGAGAAGACCCGAGCTTCGGGTGGCCTCGGGCACATCCTTCTCTGCTCGTGAGTTTTGTTAGGGCCTGAAGAGCAGTTTTTGCGATACTTATGGGACGGATTTATGGTCAGGACTCTCAGAGTGCTGACCGCGTGCCCCAGACCGATGGTGCCCTTCCCCGTGAAGCTTCTGGGTGTCACCTGTGCTCCTGAAGACGGTGGTACCGCAAAGCAGGGGATGATGTTACTGTGTGCCTGGCCGGTTGTGTAGACCCCGAAGCCCTTCGGACGGCCGGTGAGCAGCCGGCCCACCGTCAGGGTCAGCGTTTCAGTGGAGTGTTGTGAGCAGCCTGTGCAGGTGCGACATGGGAGGTGCCGGGCCGTCGTCCTAGCGCTGTGGCTGCCCACTCACGGGGTCCTGCAGCCGGTCGGCGTCTTGGAGATGGGCCCGGTCAGGTGGAGATCCCCTGTCTTGGCAAGGGGTGTAGAGGACAGAGGTGGAGGCTATGCACACTGTCTCCCTACATTTTCGGGAGCCAGAACGTCACGGCCTTTTTGGTGGGGATGCAACCAAGAGGATCAAGACCTGGGTTTGTGGTTGAGCGGGCGCTCGGGTGTGCAGATCCCTTGCTTAACTGGGGCACGTGGTCAAGCAGGTGATGGAACGTCCGGGTAAGAGAGGCCACACGGCACACGGAGTTCCAGTCCTTCGCTGTGAGGTGGAGAGCTGACATGGTGCCAGTGTGACCCGAGTGAGGCCGAGGGACACGGTCGGCCGGGGAGGCGTCCCCAGGGTGGGGCCCCTGGTCGCTCAGGCCTGCCGTCCTGCCGCGAGCCCCACGCCTGAGTCTCCGGTGCTCTTTCCCTTTGCGCTGGGTGTTCAAGAACTTTCCCTTTTAGGAGTAGTTTTGAAAATGGAGTGTGTGGGTGCAGTTTAATTATAGTCTCACTTTTCAAGTACAGCTCTAGAAGGTTTGTGTTTTTTCTTTAGCCACACGTTAGCTTCTTCAAAGAGCTCATCCCGGTCTGCAATTTCCAGGGCTCTGAAGTATTTTTAACGTGAAGTTGTTGGTCTCTTTGAAACCTGGGCTCCCGTGTTGCCTTTCAAACAGCAAAGGCTGCCACGCAGGGGGCAGCGTGTCTCTTCGCCAGGGCGCTCGCAGCTTCATTTCGTTGCCTTTGGCCGATCCCCATCGTCCCGCCCCTGCTGCAGGCCCAGGCTCCTCCAGCCGCGCTCCCCTCCTCCCTGCTGGTCCCACTTCTGAGTCTTCCCCAAGGAAAGCGTTTAAATGCAGATAAAGCTGTATGTGCAGAGACGTTTATTTCCTTTATTTATAAAAGTGAAAAATTGGAAATGACCCTCGTGTCACAGAGGGGACTGGCGGTGACCGTGGAATATAACACAGTCACTAGAATTAAGTTTCTCAGGCGAATTCCGTAAGAAAAACACTGATGATAAAGTAGGAAGGGAAAAGATGAGGTCGCAGCGCGGAAGGAAGAGGGGGAAAGCCGCAGCCCGTCCGCGGGGCCACCTGCAGGGGCAGCGTCTCTGTCTTCCTGCCGCCTTGTGTGAGTGGCAGAGCCTAGGGAAGGCGAGAGAGCCCGCAGCCAGCCGCCTTCCTGCCGTGGTCGCCGTGCCACCTGCCTGCTGGCACCGGGCCGGGGCCGTGGTGCCGGGGGCCCTTGCCGTCTTGCCGTACGTCTCTGGGTGGTGAGCAAGCGCATCAGGGCCTCTGCGAGCGTGTGAGCAAGGATGACTAGGGAACGCTCGTTTGTATTCACTCATTCACTCATTCGTTCATTCATTCTAACGTTTTCCTTCTCCTTCTCGATGTTCTTTCTGCTTCCAGGAAAATCAGTTGAAGTGGACGTGAGCCCCCAGACTGAAGTGATGGAGAGGTGAGTGTGGGCGTGCGGGACGCAGGCCGTGCAGGCGCGTCTGCTGGGGATGCTGGCTCCCTCGCGCTCGGCTGGTGCCGCCTCTTGTGGGCACGCGCAGACCCAGGGGACGGACGGTGGCCACGTGGACCAGGAGGTCGTGTGGACCAGGAGGTCGCGCCACGCACCTGTTGTTCGGCGGCTCTCGGCCATTGCGGCGCTCGTCTGTCGGGAGTTTTGAGGGGGACGCCCCTGGGGACTCTGTTGGCTCCTGGGGACTCCGAGTCCCCCCCCAGCATGACCCACGCTCCCGTCTCAGCTCACTGTGCATTTGTTCCGCAGCTCGTGCCGGGACGCCAGCTGTGCGGCTGCGTGCTGCTGTCGTTGGTCTGTGGGGCACTGAGCCTGGCTCTGCCCACCGTGCCCGTCTCTCTTCTCTGTGCCAGGGCCAGGGCCAGTTCTCTCCCATAGCGCTGACACCACCCTGGTCCAGCCCTGAGCACGTGGCGCCATGGTGTGCCCTGCGTGTCTCCTTCCCCCGGGATTGCTCGTGGGGCCGGGGCCAGGTGTCAGCTGCTGGCCTAGGCGTTCCCGCGCCCTCCCTCTGGCCCTCCTGGGCAAGCACTAACTAGTTCCCGTCCTGGGGCGAGGACCCGAGGGCGAGGGCTGCTTGCCGGCTGTTGAGAGGCCGAGCTGGGATTTGACCTCGAGTCTTTGGGCTCCTGGGCTCTCGTCGTTGGTGCACGTTGCCTTTTGAGGACAGACTGTGCCTTGAACGTCTCTGCAGCTGCTCCGGCCCCGCCCGCCTGGCGTGTGTTTGGAAGTTACGAACCGTTGGCCGACTGGACCTGTTGTATGCTGTCCTAGTTCGCCCCGGTGGCCCGCGGGAACTGTCGGGGTCTTGTCCCCACTCCCTCACCTCGTGCTGGGCTCTCGCTGCGGTTGGTGTTTCTGCCCTCTCTGGAGCCCTTTGGGCTTCTGGGGGTAAAACGAAACAGGGAGCAGAGCTTTAGGCTTTGTTGGCATCACGAAGGCCACGGCATCGTAGGAGTGAGCCGGTGGGCACCTGGCACGGCTCAGCGGTGGGCGTTTCAGTGCCCCTTTCCCACCGCAGTGTCTCGGCAGGTCCCTCCGGGGTCAGCCCTCCCCTTCCCTTCTCCCGAGAACGGATCCCGTCCCCGCGGAGGCTTTGGAGAGGCCGGCGAGCCTCCCAGCGGAGCAGGCTTAGCTGGGGCCCGATGGACAGGAGGCCCAGGGCAGGGGCAGTGGGGGGCGGCGGGGTCGCGCTGGGCTGGGTGGGGAGGGAGGGCCGTGGGGCGGCTGCACTGGGGCGGGTGCGACGGGGTTGCTGTGGGCAGAGACGTGCTGGCGCGCAGAGGCGGCTGGGAGGAGCAGGGAGCCTTTCCCGCCTCAGCCGTGCGTCACGCTCCCACCCTGACGGGCTGGTTCCTTTTCCTTCTGTTCTGCCCTTTGCCGTGGCGGGCTTAGCGCTCCGCGGGTCACTGCCGAGCTAATGGAACGGGTGCCCTTGGCCCGTGGGCTCTTGCGCGAGGCAGCGGCGAGCCCGCGCACCCGACGGCAGGACGGGTGTCTACCTGTTAGTGAACGTGTTGCAGCTCTGGAGTCCTTTGCTCTTGTCTGAGCTCATGAATGACGAGACAAGGCATGACAGGGAAAGGGGCAGAAAAGAGCCTGGCTTACGGAGCTTATCTAAGGTGCAGGTTCATGGGCGTTTTCACGGAGTTCGGGGGGTTTTCCTCACGGCTCAGGTGGCTCTTGGGAAATACAGGGCGGTAGCCGGATGATGGCCGGGCTGGCGGTACTGGGACCTGCCTGGGGGCCGTGAGGGTTTTGAGCTTCTTAAACCCATAGGCCCTTGGTGGGTCTGGGTTGTCCTGCGGTGGGAGGCTGGCTCTGCCGCTTGCAGGCTGTGAGACTGGGCCAGCTCGTGGCGTGCCTCGGGTCCCCGGCGCTGGTTGAGGGTCGTGGGTCGGTGTGAGCACCCAGTAGGCCAGGACCCCCCAGATGCCGGCTGCAGAGGGGGCGCTGGTCAGCAGCTGCCAGTGACTCGCGCTCTCTCGGCCCTCCCCAGAACCCCGGCAGTGGCTCCAGGCTCAAGCGCACCGAGCTGGGTGTTTTGACAGTGTCATTGCTCATCAAATGCTCTGGGGAAGCAAACGGGCTCCAGAGCAAAGTCGCAAATGTGGGGAAATTCGAAAAGGCCAGGTAATCTGAAGTGTTCCCAAGTCCCGGTCCTGGCCGGGGGTCTTAGTGTGGAAAATGATTTCTCTTTCAATCCCAACGGTGAAGGATGGAGGAGGACAGTTCAACCTACCAGCACATCCTCCCCGAGTCTCCCGAGCCCTCGGCCTCTCACGCGTTGTCCGACTGCGAAGTGTCCGAGAAGTCCTCCGTCCTCTCCCGAGACCAGAAGCAAGACAGCGAGACCGAGAAGGCCTCGGTCCTGGCGAACCATTTCTCCCAAGGTAAGCTAAGCTCTGCTGAGCGTTTCAGACACAGCCAGGGTGTCCTGGTTTAAACAGTAATTTGCCGTCTTGCCTGAGTAAGCCGCGTAGTGACGTTTGACCGTTTGTCTCGTGGAGGGAGATGCTGGCAGGGCCGGAGCTGGTCCTTCGGACTATCATTCATCACCGGGGAAAGCTGTGCTTGTTGAAGGTGTTGGTGATTGGGGAAGAGTCATTTTTACTTGGTAATGAGGACGGATACCGTGACTTGCCATTTCCTGGCTCTTCCAACGGGGCAGAAAGCAGACTGGAAAGCGTGGGGTTACGTGTCCGTCCCAAGGCTGGTTACTTTCCTGTTGTTCTTCCAGACTCTTCCTGAGGCCCCGTCACGTTGAACACCCTTGCTTTGAACTGGACGGATGCCGCAGAGCTCACTGCCCCCCCCCCCCCCCCCGCCCCCGCCCCGAGCCCCCGTTTGGATAGTCCGTGCCTCTGTAAACCTGCTGTGTTTCCCGTTGGGTGTGACCCTTCGTCTGCTGGGTCAGCCCCTTGTCCTGCCTCTGACCGTGGGCCGTGGGCTCAGTTGGCAGGTCAGCCTCCCCACCCTCCGCCTGCCCTGAGCTCTCCTCTACTTCCTGGCTCTGCAGTCTTGATGACCTCCTGTTGGGCTATGAGACGGGGATTAGTGCTGCTAAGTCCATGTATTTCAGAAGTTCAAGGGATAGGACAGGATGGGGAAATTTTTCCTGGGGAAGGACAGAGAGTACATATTTAGGGCTTTGTGGAGCGCATGGTCTCTGTTGTAATTACTGCATCCAGTTGTGGTAGCAGAGAGCAGCCAGGGACTATGCGTAAATGAATGAGTGTGGCTCTGTTCCAGTAAAACTTTATTTGCCAAAAAGAGGGTGGGTGGGTCTGACCCCAGAGTGTAGTGTTCTGAGCCCGGGTATAGACTCTGGACCTTAGCTGACATGTTCTGGTGTCTGCTTCCTTCCACTGGATGTTTGCCAGGCGCCCAGAATGGACCCAGAGCACAGATCAGACACCGGCACCTCCTTTCTAAAAGCTTTTTGTTGACATCTGATCACATAGAACCGTGGTTTTCAGAAATGCAAGGTCTTTATAGCAGCAGAACCTCATCCCTCCTTCCCCCCACTTTTTTTTGGATGGAACTTTACACGGAGGCCCCGTATGTGAAGGACATACGGTAGAGACGTCGTCCTCCATGGTGGCTTCCGAGGCTCCCCGAGGACACTCAGGGCCTGAGGAGCACAGTTTGAAAACACACCTACGGCAGGAAACGCACGCGCTGGATCTAAGTGAGGTGTCAGCGGGCTCCTCCAGCACCTGCCCCTGCACTTGCCTTCTTTGGGCTTCTGGCTGCATCCCCGTGTGGTTTCCGTGAGTGTCCATGGACCAGGTTTCTCTGGGCTATTTCTGCCTCTTTGATCTTCTCCTCCTGCCTTCTCTCCCTCCTCCTCTGGGTCAGACCCGTGAGTTGTGTCTCTGTCCCTGGCCGTGCCCCTTCGGCACCGCCTCCACCTGGCAAGGACCCTGGAGGCTATTCCCACGAGACCTTCGTGGGAGGAACACACTGATGGAGGGCTTGGGGGTTGCCGTGCAGCAAGCCGATCACTTAATGGGAATGCTTGGGATCCCTGCTCTTTAAAACCCTTTCTCTGGGCACCTCCCTCTGCCGTCCCCTTGCCATCCCCCTCTGTTGTCTACCTTCCCACGCCTGCCACCCCAGCCTCGGTTCATTTCCAATGTAGAACCCTGTAGGCGCCTCCTTTATGTCCTCTCTTTCGGGGACCCATGACCTTGGGCTTACCGTGCCCTCCTAGTACAGCACCAGGCACTTTCCGGACGGAGGCCGTGCTCTCTGGAGCCATCCTAATAAACCCACTGGTAGCTTTTTTGGTTTCTTTCTCTTCAGACTTGGTCTCTGCATGTGTTTTTTTCCTTTTGTCATGTTTATATTCTAAGTAGAGAGATAATTTAGTATTTTTCCTTTTTGCACTTGACATTCTATCGTAAGCTTTCTGACATGTTGTTACATAGCATCGTTTTTAGTGGCTTTAGATAGTCCGTTGAATGGCTGAACTGCACTTTTCCTTATGTTCCCCTCTTGCTGAACATTTAAGTCATTTCTAAAATTTCACAATCGTGAACACTGCTGCAGGGAATATCTTTGAACATGAAGCTTTCCCCCTATTTTGGCGCATTTTCTTAACCTAGATTCTGTAAAGTGGAACTCCGAGGCCAAAGACGCACACATGGTTTTTGCTGGTTGCTTCTTGCAGGATTCATGGTTTTGAAGACTTAGCATTTGTCAGGAGGGTATTTATTGTGAGAGGGACAGATATTTTTCTCCCATTGTGTAAAGACGAGTCTAGTGTTTCCTTCTCCTCGGCTAGGGCTGCATAATTAATAAGGAGTGTCCAGTTGCACTGGGAGTGTTTCCTTAACCCCAGTGAGGAGCCCGGCTCCTGGGCAGACTCAGCAGGAGGGGATGGTGAACCGACGGCCTGTGACGCGGCCGCGGCCGTGGAGCAGCCGGGAGGCGGGGGCGGAGTAGAGGGGCGCCTGCCCGCTCGGCCTGGCTAGCCGCTGGGGGGGCCGGGGCCGCTGGGGGGGGCCGGGGCCTGCTGCGCACGGAGCGTCCCACCAGGAGCCCCGCACACTCCCGGCGTAAGCAGAGAGCTGAAGGCCTGGGAATGAAGTCCTCCCATAAACGTTCAGATTCGTGATAGAATTACCGTTTAATTAGGGGAAGGTCTGTAACATTGTGCTACTTTTAAATGAAAGTCATTTTGGAGGAATTAAAACTGGGTCATAACATTAGTATAATGTCTTAAAACAGACATTACTAAGACGTACTGGGTGTACCCCAATTGATGAATTAAAGACATTAGTTTTGCCTTTGGATGCTTGATGTGGCGACGCTGGCTCTGGAAACCTGCGTCTGGGCTGCGGCCGCGCCTCCTCCTCTGTTAACGTGAGACGCGCCGGAGGCTGAAAAATAGGACGAGCTCATCTTAGAGGACTTGGGCGATTTCGATTCTTACGTATCATTAAGTGTCACATCGAGACAGAAAATAGGAGCCTCGACAACCCGACATCACCACCCAAGGCAGTGGTGTTCCTGTCTGGGGTAGATGTCCTTGTTTTGTGTTCATGTGTCTTTTTTGCCTGCAGAGCTTTAAATAGAGTCACAATCCCGCTGTTAATCCGTTCTGTATCTGTATTTTTCTGTGATGTTACATGGCCTTTGGGATGTGACTGTATATTCACATGGCGGCTGTGTGACCCCGCGTCACAGTGGATGTAATACGGTTTATTTAATGGTTTGGGTGCTGTTCAGTTTCTGCCGTTCCGTAGCAGTGCAGAAGACGAACCTCTTCACACACTCCGGCAAATGGTCGGGAGCCTGTCCGCTAATCCCTTTGAGTAGGTTCCTAGAAGTAGAATTATGTGAGGGAAGACATTGGGAAAGAACCCTTCTAAGGCTGGTGATAAAAACAGATCCCAAAAGTCACGCGCATTTATATTCGCACGAGCAGGATGTGCTCCGGAGAGTACCCTCCTTACCGTGCTCAGTAGCGCTGGGATTACTGTCTTGCTGTGGTTTTAAGTCTTAAATGAGTAGGTGATAAATGGATAAACATATTCCTTTCAAAGAAATATCGGGATTCATTATGAAAGTGGTTTAATCCACTCTCAGGCAATTCAAGCGGACTTGAAAGTGATCTGTTAGTTTCACCATAAGGAAGATTTTAAATTAATATTTGATATTTAGAAGAATAAAGGGCCGCATTAGAGTTAGCATTAAAATTGTATGGAATGTAATTTTTCTGTGTGGTGGAGAAGGCCCTGCTTGTGGAGGGCTGCAGAGAGCGCCCGGACTGTGCCCGCGGGCCGGGGCCGCCTCAGGCTCGCCAGGCCCGGGAGGCCGTTGCCAGCTCCCGACGGTCTGAAGACATCCAGCACGACTCGGAATTTTAAGATCCTTGCAAAATCTGTAAATTATTCAATTTGTTGGGGGCTTTAGGCTTTAAATTAAAAATAACTCTCCCTCCCGCAGACTTAGTCATGGAACATATACAAGAAATTCGAAGTTTGAGGAGACGTTTAGAAGAATCTATTAGAACCAACGAGGAGCTCCGGGGCCAGCTGGAACGGCAGGGCCGCGAACCCGACCCAGGTAGGGGGAGCCGCCTGAGGGCGCCTCCGCGGGGCCGCCTGTGCCCGGCGCAGCAGCCCCCCGCCTCGCTGCCTGCCCGCCCGCCCGGCCGGGTGCCGCGGGCCACGGGGCAGGGACTTCCCGGTGGAGCCCCGGCTCTGAAGGAGGGCGCCTGCTGGCCGCCGCGCCCTGGCTGCTCGCTGGAGAGGAGGGCACAGCTATTTTAAAACAGAGCCATAGTCCGTCTTTTTGTCGGTCGTGGATCTTAAAAGCACATGCGCGTCAGCAGTTTGGAGAGTCTCACAGGCCGGTGGTGACAGGGTCGCAGCATTCCTGCGTAAAACCCAGTTAGGTCTGGATGGAATATTCTGTGCAGAACCTAAAAATATGTGTTTTTCCCGTAGGGAAGACATTCACATGGTGCAAAGCTTACCGTCTCCTCTGTGCCCTCCCTCCCGCCCCCCTCCCGCCCCCTCTCCTGCCCCCTCTCCTGCCCTTCCACCCCGGCCAGCCGTTGTCTTTCCACATCCCTACCGTGCTCTGTGCAAATACGAATATGGGCTCTTATTCTCTGTCTCACCCAAGAGGTCGGATACTTTACATCTGCGATTTTATCCCTTTTTGCATTGAACAATGTATTTTGGGCATCTGTCCTTATTGCTCCAGAGAGATTGTTTTCACTCCACCAAGAACGTGTCTTGAGAGCAGCTTTGTGCCCCAGGAAAAGCCTGAGTTTGCATGGATCTGGGTGTGGACCAGCTCTCTGGCTGTTAGCTTTGGGACTTCTGGGCCAGGCACCCCGCTTCGCCCAGGCTTAATTATTTTATGAAACAGACTCATCAAAACAACAACAACAACAACAACAAAAAAAAACCAGACTCATCGTGAGATCAGGGAGGCAGTGCTCTAAATAGGGCCTTGCTCTGTGCCTCACTCAGTAAGTAGTTTTCTTTGTCATTATCATGTCATTTTACTGTTTTTTAAAATTTTATCTATTCATGAGACACAGAGAGGCAGAGACACAGGCAGAGGGAGAAGCAGGCTCCACGCAGGGAGCCCGATGCGGGACTCGGTCCCAGGACTCTGGGGTCACATCCTGGGCCAAAAGCGGGTGCTCAACCACTGAGCCCCCGGGCGCCCCGCTCTTTTATTTTATATGACATTATTAGTCTAACATTGCAGAGCCCTGCAACTCGCGAGGATGCAAACATTTTTAGAGATGAAATAACTGAGTCCTAGAAAGATGTACTCAGTGGTGGCAGCTCCGGAGTCCTCGGGCCCCTGGTCCAGTCCTCCTTCCTGTGCAGCCCGTCACAGCCCTCGGCCTAGAAGGAGCTTCCCAAAGGGCTGTATGTGCTGGTGCGCTGCAGTCTGGATGCAAACCGTGGACCCACGCCCGCCTCCCCTCCCCCTCCGTCCCCTCCCCCACCCAGGTTCCTCCTCTCTCACCTCCAGGGAAATTGATTAACCTGAGTTATTAGTCCTGTCAAACACGGGCAGGAAATACATGCCTGGGCCCTTCACATCCACTTGTGGTAATGCCTGAATTAGATTCATTCTGTTTTACATTTTTCCTGGCAAATCCAATTATAGAATTATTTGGGGGCTCAAATGGCCACCAGCTACAATGGAGCTGGCAATTGCTCTGAGAGTAATTCACTGTGATGGGAAGGTTTACAAGAAGGCGTTCGTAAAGTATTACACGGGTGGGAAGACGTGCTGTTCTCACTTGTCACAGACGCTGGGAAGACCAAGGGGTTGCCCTGGGGGCAGGCTCCTCGGAGGCTGAGGCACAGCGTTGTTGAGCTGCCACCTCCCGTCAGCCTGTCGTCAGGTAGAGGAGCTGGTCCGGGTGGCCCTCGAGGGGGCCTGGCCCCTGACCTCTAGGAGGGACCGCCACGCCGCGGCCACAGCAGACTCGCTCATAGGACTGTCCCTGTTCATCCAGGTGGCTCTGCGGTCCTGTGGTTGGCTCTGGCCTACGAACGATAACAGCAGTGATCATAACAGCAGGGGTCATTGTTACTGGGCCTTGGAGACAGGGCAGTGGGGTGACGAGCCCGAGGTCCTACAGCTACTAAGAAGCCAGGGCCGTGATTCAGACCCGGGTCCCCGAGGAGACACCCGAGTCACGGGGAGAGTAGAGGACATTGTGGGGAGACGTGATGCGTGCACCATCAGCACGAGGAAGGGCGGCGCTGTGGGGATGGTGCCGCGGCGGCTTCTGGGAGGCCCGATGCCCCAGTGTCCTTACGGGGACGTTGCGTGTCACCCGTCATCAGCCATGGACCAGGACGCTCTCAGCTGCACAGAACATGTGACGACAGGGATTAGTGCTCTCTTACGTAACACGAACCAGACCCAGGTGTTGCGGGGCAGGTTTCATGGCTCAGTGCCGTGATGGCAGGGCTTGGGGTCAGTGTCCATGGTGACCGCGGTGACCCTGAGCATCATGTCCCCTCAGGATAGGCCCACAGGGTGGGAACGAAGACCGTGGGGCTGTGCCCTGTCCTTGTCCCTCCATCCGGGTGGAAGCTCTTTCCCAGAAGCCTCCAGCGGGCCCCTGTCAGGGCTCACTGACCAGAGGCGGTGCCGGGCCACGTGCTAGCTGTGCTGGAGTCGGGAGACAGCACATGGCTCTGTGGGGTGAGGAGGGCGGGGAGGGAGGCATCTGCCTGCCTCACCCAGAAGGCCGGGCGCTCCCGAGGCTGCATGTTCTCGTGCTCCGGACGCCCTCCGTGGTGCAGGCCTAGGGAGCTGAGGGGAGGTCAGGGCGGCCGGCAGGGGGCGGGGACAGCCCACGGCAGGCAGGGGCCTGCGGGTGGGGAAGCGGGTCGGTCTGTCCGTGACCTCAAGCCCCGTCTGTGGGGCTTCAGACCCTGATCTTTTTAGTGGACGCTCAGACGCGGCGGTGAACACGAGCGGTGCTGACAGGTGGAGGCGGCGTGGGGCGATCTGGGCGCAGGGCGGTCCGGGGGCGTGTGGGCCCCGACGTAGCCCGGTCGGGCCGCACTGGGGGACGTGTGAGCGGAGGTGCAGGGGGAGGTGGGTGCGCGTGCGATCGGAGCCAGGTCCTAGAGGTCCGACGTCCGGGCCTTGTGTTTGGTCAGTTGGCCGCCGCGTGGTGTTTCTGAGCAGAGTGACGCGAGCGGACTGCGTGCAGCCCCGTGGGCAGAGCGGCAGGGGGTGGCAAGGCCTGAGCGACGGGGACGGAGGACCCTGGGGCAGCGTCCGCAGCATCGGGGAGGAGGCCCTGCGGTCACGACTGCCTGCCGGGGCGGTGCTGGGGTGGCTCCAGGTTTCAGCTCGGACCAGGGGTGGTGGACGCACCGGCTGCAGGGAGGGCAGGGACGAGCCCGTCCCCCCGGAGGCCCCGGGGCAGCTAAGCAGGGGAGGGAGGCTCCTGTCACCTCTCGCACACGCACCCTCCTTTCCCCTTGGGCTCTCGTGACACCTCCTCTGGTTCACAGGAGTGATTTCCTTGCGTGTTGTGTTTCCTCCTCATTTAAAACTGTTTTCTGGAAAGTTCCTTCCATGGTGATTTGTCCACACGTCCCTATTTGTGTGTTCTTGTAGGTGCTACAAACGCTTTTGCTTATGGGTCAGAGCTGCATGATTCCCTGACATCGGAGATCTGTTTCCTGAGGAAGCAGAACCAGGCTCTCAACACGATGCTGGCCAAGGGATCCAGAGGTAGGAACCAGAGGAGCCCCCTCGGCCCAGAGCCCGCGGCCCCCCGTCTGCGGCAGGAAGGGGCGCGCGGGGGTCTGACCAGCCCAGGTCCGGGTCCTGCGGCTCTGGCTGGAGGAGGGCCCCCTGGGGCCGCGGTGAAGGTGGCCCTGACGCCTCAGTGTGGCCTGCCTGGTAGGTGCAGTGGGGGAGCGGCGGAGGTCCCCTGCTGCCAGAACCTCCTCCGGGGCTTCCCTCCCGTCAGGAAGGTTTTCCCGTATTTCTGTAGGAAGGTCCCTTCTCTTAATTCTGTCTTTTTGGAGCTTAGCCCCCAAGCGCTTTCACCTGCATTATCTCTCAGTCCTTACAGTGATTCTGAGTCCTGTTTCACGGATAAGAACCCGAGGCCTAGGGAACTGAGCTAGAAGGAGAGCTGGGACTCAGTGTCTCCCACTCTCCCTGGACGGTACGGACGCCACTTTTGGCCTAAAGGACAGAATTGAGGCTTCTGCAGACCATCACTCACACAGCAGATGTGTCAGGGCCCACGTGGACCGACACAGGAGTGAGAGGGTCTGGGTGCCGTCCCCCAGGGGAGACCCAGCCAGGAACCGGGGCGGGCCAGCCCGAGGACCCGCCCTGACCAAGGCAGGCACCCGGAGCGCAGGACCCGGGGGTGGTGTCTTGACTGGGGGGACACTCGGCTCCAAGAGCTCAGCCCAGCAGGCCAGCGGCGATGCCCGATCCCCGTGCAGGCCCTAGTGTCAGGGCTGCAGTCAGGGCTGTGGACCCAGGCGGAGTGTCTGGGAGCCTCGCGCTGAGCCCTCTACGTGGCGCGGCTCCTCACCACGACTTGTGGGGAGACAGAGGCACAGAGGACTCAGCCGAGGTCTTGGCCCCAGTGGGCAGCACGGTGCCCCCAAACACGCCACTCTGCCCCCGGGTCGCGCTCCTGACTGCCTGTCTCCAGGCCCCGGGCCTGTCTCATCCCTCAGGAGGGGCTGCCCTCCGGCTGAGGGGAGGGGCCCACCCCGCGGGGACTCCCTCGCACCCACTGCCGGAGCCGGGGGCTGTCCCGTGCCTCCGTCCGTAATTCACACCCACTGCTTGCTCTGCGACGGCAAAGTAGCCGGGTTGGCACGGCCCATCTGGTGCAGAAGATTCAACAGGCCCATTTCATCCCGGTGACGTTTAATCTGCAGCCTTGATGTTGACAGATTTATCTGCCCAAAGTGCGTAAGATAACTGGAATGCCAGGATCATCAACGCCAGGTTAAATCTCGTTCTGTTCCGTATTCTGGAGCGCTTGAGCCGAAGTGCCGCACTTGCGTAATAAGGTTGGAAAAAGCAAACGGGGTCTCTTCTCAGCGGCGCTGCTTGTGTTTGCAGATAAACAGAAGGAGAACGAAAAGTTACGGGAGTCCCTCTCCAGGAAGGCTGCGAGCCTCGAGCTCCTTCAGCGGGAGTACGCGTGCGTGAAGGGGGACAACGAGAGGCTGCAGAGCGAGGTCCGCGAGCGGGAGAGGCACACGCAGCAGCTGCTCCGGGAGGTCTGCAGCAGCCGCAGCGAGCTGAGCAGGTGGGCTCAGGCCCCTGGCGTTGGCTCAGTGAGGGGCCGATGCTGGTGTCTGCGGGGAGGTCGGGGCGGCCCCGTGAAAGCTGTGGCGTCAGGAGTCGCGGCCTGAAGGCAGTGAAGGGAGCCGGGAGCTCCTTGGGGGCGGGGTGTCCTCGGGCTGTGCGGCGCGGGGCAGGGAGGCCGGGCAGGGAGGCCTCGGCCCGGAGGGAAGGGGCCAGGGAGGAGGCTGGGCGCCCCATCCCGCCGGCCCCCGAGTCCTCTCGCGGTCGAGGAGTGCCGGGGGGCTGCAGGGAGGTCCTGCGCGAGCGCCGTGAGCGCCCCGGGTCCCCTGGCCTGAGCTCCTGGCCCGTCCCACATGTCTCCATGGTTCCTCGGTGCCAGCGTCCCCGTCGTCCTCCCAGCCCAGGCCGGTGCGCGGTTCTGCTGTTGTGCGTCGCAGGCCCCTCCTGGGCACCGCACCCCTGGCTAAGATGTGACCTTGTGAGCTTCGTGTCCTCGTGTCCGTGCCTCCGGGGGTGGAGAGCGGGCACCCGAGGGGCCGTGAGGACGACGTGTGGTAGAGACACACCTACTGGGCCCGGGGCAGCTTGGCCATGCCTGCACGTCCTGCCGCCCTCGTCGGTCTGTCCACGCTCTGAGGGTGGAGTGGCGTCAGAGTCCGTGCCCACGCGTCGCAGTTGACGTCCCCTCCCTGTGGCGCGGGCCTTTCCAGGGCGCGGGAGGAGGCCCAGCTGAGGCAGCAGCTGCTGTCCCAGAACGAGGAGCTCCTGCAGTCCCTCCGCGTGGAGCTGAAGGTGTACAAGAGGCTGGACGAGGAGCACCGCAGGCCCAGAGGTACGGGGAGCGCCGGGCCGGGGCTGCGGGGGGCTCCCCGCGTGGGCCTGCTGCTGCCGAGGGGAGGGCGGTGCGGCACTCCTCCTCCTGGCCTGGCCGCTGCTGGGCCCTGGGGCGCACCTCACACAGGCCCTCGGCCTGCGCTTCCTCTGGGGGGCCGTGGGCCCGGGGCTCTCACCGCCCCACCCCTGGCTGGGCCCATCGCCGGGTCCGCTCACCCCTCGGGCCTGGTTCTTGGACATAGAGACGCGTCTCTGGATACCTGGTCTGTAGAGTCGTGGACGTGCAGGGAGGTCAGTTATGGGGGCATCCCCCGGTCCGTGGGACGCAGCCGACCCTCGGGGACAGCTGGGTCGCTGCCTGCCCGCGTGTGCTGCTTGTTGGCCGCGGCTGGGCGGGGCGCCTGGGGCTGCCTGGGGCTGCCTGGGGCGGCCGCGGGCCCTGGTCCTCGGGCCATAGCGGATCAGAGCGCCTGGGCTGCAGGCCCTAGTGGTGCAGTCGCTCTGAGGTGTGGTAGGTCTTTTGTTTTCAAACTAATTTTCCAGATGGTTTCTCCCTATTGAAAGTTTATCTAGGAAAGGGTCACCTCACACCTTCCATTTTCTCCTCAAGTTGCTTTTCTTATTCTTGCTGTTGTGTGTTTTTAATACACTGTGGCTCTTAAAATCGGCCCCTTTCATTCTGTAATTCCAGCCCAAATAGATTTTATTACTCCTAGACATAATTTCGGGGTTTGGTGTGCAATTTGCTAGGCTTTTATGGCCAGAAGCGAAAATTAATTTCCAGCTCTTATTTAGCCTGTGGAATAGCAGCAATTAAGTCTGCCAATATTTTTGTTTTTAAAGTCAAGTTGTTATTTTAAATCGTACCTAGTTCTTAGGAAGGGGAGGTGGGGTGGTGGCGGGTTTAAAACCCTGCTGAGCTCCTTCGATGGCTGACCCTTTGGTGGCGGAAGATGTCAACGTTTCCTCCTTGCACTTGTTCCAGAGGTCGGAGCAGAGGTGTGTGGAGAAGGCTGCAGGGGGCAGGACCCTTCCAGCGACCTGCGTGGCCTCCTAACAGAGATCCAGGCTCTGCGGGGGCAGCTGGAAAAGAGCATCGAGACCAGTAGTGCGCTGCAGAGCAGGCTGGAGGAGCAGCTGGCGCTGGAGGGGAAGAGGGCTCAGGAAGCAGCCCTCACCGCGGCTCTGCAAACCCTGACCGTCCCCGAGTGGCCCCTGCACCCGGACAAGCACGGTACCGCAGCTGCCCTCCGCCCCGAGACCGCAGCCCCGCGTGTGTGTCGGCGGGACGTGCGAGCCCCTGGGTGCCCTTGGCCGACGGACATGTCCCCCCGTTGCCAGCAGGCCCGCGACGCCCGGGGAGCCAGGGCCTGGCCACTGCTCAGCTGTCAGCTGCGGCAGAGCCTTGTGATCTCCGTCCGGGGCCTCTGGGTTGAGGGAAGTGGAGCTTGGGCGCCCAGGGCCCTCCTCGCCTCCGGTCTTGCCCCCGTCCATTCAGCCTTCACTGTCACTCCACCGCTGACCATCCTCCCTCCCGCTTACTGCCTTTCAAAGGCAACCTCAGCGTCTTGCTCAGACTCTCGGTGTCTTGTAAGGATCCAAAGAGCAACCCGGGAGGTTTGAAAGCTGCGTCCGTTTTGCATTAGCTCGTGGGTTCGTGTGTAGCCCTGCAGAGGCTGTGTAGGGTGGCGGAGAAAGGACAAGGGGCTCCTCACTCCTTGGACACTTGCCTGGCACAGGGTCAGGAGTCAGGCGGCCAGTGGTCAGGCCCAGGGCCCTCGGCCGGGCCATCCTCTCTGCTCCGGGGCTGGAGGAACGACGACCCAGCGGGGCCACTGCACTTGCCCGAGGCGACACGGCAGGCGGGCGCCACAGCTGGAGCTACAAGTAGTCTTTTAGCTCCGGAGACCGGTGGTGTTCCTGGAGCAGCCCCTGACCTTGGAGCCTCAGGCACCGAGGCCATGATCCTCATACCCACAGGGCAGGGGGCCATCCAGTGGGACCGGGCGGTCCACAGACTTCGTAAATAAGTGTTGTGTAAAAGTTTGGGCTTAATCTTCACGGGATTGGGAATCGTGTCTATTGCCTTTAATTAAAAAAATTTATTTTTTTATTTTTTTTAAATTTTTATTTATTTATGATAGTCACACACACACACAGACAGAGAGAGAGAGAGAGAGAGGCAGAGACATAGGCAGAGGGAGAAGCACAGGGAGAAGCAGGCTCCATGCACCAGGAGCCCAACGTGGGATTCGATCCCGGGTCTCCAGGATCGCGCCCTGGGCCAAAGGCAGGCGCCAAACCGCTGCGCCACCCAGGGATCCCTAATTTAAAAAATTTAAAACCTTAAAGAGCACCCATTCAGTGTGCTTTAGAGCTTGTAGCGATTGGCTTATTGATCTCTCCTCGATAAGGAGTTTTTTTTTCTTAAAGATTTTTATTTATTTATTCATGAGAGACACAGGCAGAGGGAGAAGCAGGCTCCATGCAGGGAGCCCGACGTAGGACTCGATTCCAGGACCCCGGGGTCACGCCCTGGGCTGTAGGTGGTGCTAAACCGCTAAGCCACCCGGGCTGCCCACTGATACGGAGTTTTGGCAGGATGACCACTGGGTGTTATACTATATGTTGGCAAATCTAACTCTGATAAAAAAATACCAAAAAAAAAAAAAAAAAAACCAAACCAAAACAAAACAAAACAGAAGGAGTTTTAAGATTTTTCACTAGAAGATGATGTTGATGATATGAGAAAAAAAAAAAGTGAAAGAAAATCCTTCATGATTCTACAAAATGACGGCATTTTGCTTTGCATACCTCTCTTCGTTTGGCGGTCATTTGGGTTTTGGGCTGTTCTGCATCCTTTCTTTGTTTTTGCCCAATATTACATCATAAACGTTTCCCACCCTTTCACCCGGGCTTCCTGATTACTGTTTCCAGATGATCCTCAGTCACGAAACCATGGTGACTAGTAAAGTGGTCTCTGATTCGGGGCTTTAATAGGCGCCGACGTTAATATGGTTTTTGCTGTTACACGGCATTCGTTGCATGAACTCCCACTAGTGGGATCTCACAGGGTTGGAAAGGAGCCCTGTTGCCGCCTCGTGCGTGGGGTGGACGTCAAAGCGGCACCTCTGTCTGCCCCCGGGCCCCCTCAGGGCTCAGTGGAGATGGGACTGAAATTGTGGGGTGTGCTGGGGGGGGCGGGGGACCATCCAGGGGCCGGTGCCACCTGGGCAGTGGGGGGTGCTGGGGCAGCTGGAGCGCGGTGGCCACGGGACGGCCCTCACCAGCTTGAGATTTGTGCAGGGTCAGCCCCCCGGGTTGCCCACGGGGCGTCCAGGAGGGCATCCAGGGGGAGGTGTTGACAACCCACGCCGCCTCGGGGAGGAGGGAAGGTGGGCGCTCTCCCCGCGTGGCCTCTCGTCCTCCGCAGGAGGCTTTTCAGGGTTGTGTTTAGTGCGCTCGCTCCTTGGAAAGTTCTGCTCGGAGGATGGCGGGCCTGGTCCGCGCTCTGCTCCGACCCTGGGGCGGGGCCGGCTGGTCCCCTCTTGTCCCCGCCCCTCGGTCGCCTGCTCCCCCACGAGGTGTGTGCTCCCGAGGGTCACATGTACGCGCACGGTCGCGGGTCACGGTGTGCAGATCGTCTCGCGCACCTGCTCACTGGCCGTGGGTCCTGAGCTTGCGTCCGTCGTGTCACTGCCTAAACTCTGCCTCGGGTCCCTCGTCTCTCTTGCTCGGTGGCTGTGGCTGCCGCACGCTCGCTCCTCCGGCCAGAGCACAGCCCTCTGGTGACGCCGCCCCGCCTGACACCGCGGAGGGGGCTGCACAGTCCCCGGGCCTGACCGTGCCCCACGCGGGGCGTCCTGGGGGCCTCTCCTGGGTGCCTTTCATCTGCCCCTTGCCGCGCCCGCATCGCATGCCCTCCTCCCGCCCACGGCCCCCTGCAAGCGAAGCTCCCGTTGGCCTGCTGGACGCCAGGGTCCTCGCAGACAGGACACGGGCCGCTCCCCGTCTCCCCCCAGGGTCCTGCCCACGGGGTCCCAGGCCCAGTGAGGATTCGTGGGAGGGCCTGGGGGGGTGCTTTAGTGCAGTCACTTTCACTTCTCTCCAGTGCTGGCAGGAATGTTTATTTTCTGTCTCTTACTTTGCATTTTGTAGGTGGTGACAGATGCCCCGTGGCGATAGATAATTCCTGCGATCTGTTTGACTCCACCCTGGCCGTGCCACCACTGTCAGGTACGGAGCTGAAGTCTGGGTAACCAGGGCAGGGTTGGGTTTGGCAGCAGGGCCTTGAAAATTGAATGAAAGGGGGTCCCTGGTCCCAAATCAAGAGCGTGATTGGGGTTTCATGTTCTTAGCGTGTGTAGCTGGTGACGGCCTCCTCCAAGCCAGCTAATCCGTCCTCCCGGTGGTGACCTCAGCGACATCGTTGGGTCCTTGTTGCCTTAGGTGAACTGTGACCCCCTCGGTGTGGCTTTTAAGGCCCTGCAGCCTCCAGCCCCACGCCTGTGCAGCCCTGTCCCTCTGCATTCGTGTTACACCCCGGGGTCACCGCCCCGCAGGCCTGCTGCCCCCGCTCACCAGGACTGTGCGGGGCGGCGCCGTCCGTCTGCAGACCATGTCTGTCCCGTCCCATCCTCCGCGTGCAGATCCTCCTGCTGCGCCGAGTCCTCCCGAATGCACACTTCTTTGTGAAATGCCTTTCCTGAGGTCCTGGTCAGAATCGTTCCTCTGTGCCTTTGTGGATCCGAAGGTAGAAGGCAACAGGCTCCGTCTGTGTTCCGTGTCCTTCTTGCTTCCCGTGCAGCCCGGCTCGATGGTTGCTCCTCCCGGGAGGCCTGTCCTCAGCTCTCCTCCCGCACGGAGAATTGATTCCTCCTCTCTGAGCCCTGGCTCCTCTTCGTCACTGCTGTACCTTCCCCACGGTGTCTGAGTAGCCCCTGGGTCCTGGAGATCAGGGGGTCCGCAGGCAGGTGCCCCATAGGCGGTGGCTGAATTCAGTCGCTTCTGCTGTTAGATGAATAGGCCCAGGGCAGGGCCACACACAGACCCAGGTCCCGGAGTCAGGCCGCTTTCCCCTGTGACCTGCCGGCTGGCGTTAGGGCCTGAGGGCCTGTGTGGCCTCCCACCCGGCTTCGACGTTGAGGAACGCAGCTCGTCGAACACAGGACCTGACGTCTTCCCTCTCGTGTTGCAGCTTCTGAGACTCCTCCGCTGTCTGGAAATGACTCGGACTCCCTGTCCTGCCACAGTGGCGTTTCGGCCACCAGCACCTCGTGCACGTCCCACCCGGTCCCTGGCCACCGCCTGTGGGCCAACAAGAGCGGGTGCCACGTCCTGGGCCTGACCGTGGACTACGAGGCCCTGTGCCAGCAGATTGGCCACGGCCAGAAGCTCTTTGCCGAGATGGCCCTTCAGATCCAGGAGGCTCCCCGCGCTGCAAGTCCAGAGCTGGGGACCAAGGTAACCTGAGCAGCAGCTGCGGGGCCTGGGATGCCCACTGGGCCCCGTAGGTGGGAGGGCCACCGAGGGCTCGCAGAGGCGAAGGAGCGTGGGTCCCCAGTGAGGCCCTGAGAAGAGGGCCCGGGACTGCAGCCCACGGAGCTCGGCGGTCAGGTCCAGTCTGGGGCGCTGCTGTGGCGGGGTCACTTGCCGGGTCTGCGCCCCGTGTGGGTGCGACCTCTTCACCGGGGTCGCTCCTTCCTGCCTCACCCTACTGGGCTCCTCCTCGCTCTAAAGCTGCCTCTTGTCGAGGACCCGTGTGCCCTGTGCTCGACATAAACTCGTCCACTTCCTCCGAGGGTCCCCAGACTGGACCCAACCACCGAGCTTCCCTCGGTCACAATTTCTGGTCCCTTTCCCAGGTCCTTACTGAGGCCGCCTGCTTCCCGGCTCCTGATTTCACTTTTTTTTTAAATTTGTTTTACTCTATTGTAGAGGCCAGTTCTGCCTTCTATATTTCACTAGGTAATAAGCTTCAGGAGAGCAGGGGCAGCGTCTCTTCTGCTCAATATTGTGTGTTTGCTACCTAGCACCGGGCCTGGCGTGCGGTGGGTGCACACTGAGTGTTTGTTGAATGAATTAGTAAATAAGATTGCTGATCTTTTCTGATCATTATCTTTATTGTACAAAAAACCTAGGAACTGTAGCAAAGCATAAAAACATCACGTGGTGCTCTATGTGTAAAATTTTGAAACACACACGTTCTTTAGCTCATTCATAAAGCTTAATAAAAGTGACCCCGAAACATTTCATGTTTCGACTTTCAGTTAACATATCAACAGTTTTCCTGTCCCATTCCGTATTTTTCTGAAACTTTCACTGGTTGCAGTATACGCCCTCTTGTGGATGTACCACCATTTATTGACTCTTTGGCCTCTTTTTTCGGCATTTAAGGTGTGGTGAGCATCCTTGGTTAGCTCACTAGGGGCGAGTTCTGCAAGGGGAAGCACGGTCGCGGGTCGTGGACTCGTTAGGGCCCTTGGCGACGACGGCTGAGCCATTACTTTCCAAAAGTTTGTATCCCCGTTTGCAAGTGAGACCATCTCACTACACCTTATTCTTCACTGAGTACTTTTATTTATAAATGGGTTTTTCCAATTTGGTAGCTAAAAAGGGTGAGTCATTTTGTTTTATAATGATTTTGTTACTCATGAAGACCGTGCTCTTTTAATTTCTTTTTTTTTAAAATTTACGTTGCTTTCCCTTCTCTGACTCATGTTCTTGGCTTGCTCATGCCCTTGCCGTCCCCCGGTGAGGGTCTGCCTCTGCCCGCGGAGGCCGAGGGAGACCTTATGAGCCTGCGGCCTGGTGCCGGCAGTACGCAGGGCCCGTGTTGCGTCACTAGCCGTTGGCGCCGTCTGCCTTCCAGAGAGGCTCCGTGGTGCGGAGGCCGTGGGAATGGCCCTACCACGGACCCTCTTCTTGGCATAGTAAATACACTTAATGCAGGTGGTTATGAATCATGGTTATTGATTGGGCTAAAATCACCACCAAAATTCTCTCATAATCTATAATTTACCAGTCTTTAAGAACAATAAATTGGTGTCGTCTGACACCAGGCTCTCGCACAGCATGAGGACACGAGCCCTGCGGCCTGGAGATTTATGCGGCCCATTAAAGCCGGCTTGTCCATAATCTTTTTCAAGACTGCATGTAACAGCCTTCCTCTCCTGCCCCCCCCCCCTTTGTGCAGGGTCCACACTCGGTGCCCCTGCACACATTTGTCACCAGCGTGGGCACAGCCAAGCTGATCCTCGAAGAGGCCGCGAGGTTATTGACGCTTTTCTGGAGGGTTTCGCTCCCCACGAACGGCCAGTGCACGCTTCATTGTGGCCAGGTAGGTGGTGACACGTGGACTCCCAGGCTTAAGGATGCCACTGGGGCTCGTGGCTCGGTCTCCAGTCCAGGACCTGCTCATGGCGGATGTGCCCTCAGTTTGGGGAACGTGCCACGTTTGTTACGGGTGATGTGCTGCTGCAGGTGTGCGCTTGCCTGCCCCCGACACCCTGTGCCCATGGTCCCGACCGACCGTGCCCCCACTCCTAGCACGGCCTTGTTGAGGGAGCTCCTATGCACGTCTTCCACACGAGGAAGCTGAGGGTCTGGTAGTGAGGCCCGACCAAGCACCGGTATCTGAATCCAGAGTATGCTTTCATTTTATAGATTTTAAGTCTAGTTTGTCCTCGTAGGCGAGCTCATCCCCTTCCACTCTAAATCTCTTTCATTGTAGGTCCTTCTCTTGATAGCTTTCAGAGTCCTATTTGAATGGTTCTAATTTCAATCTGTTTTAACTACTTAGAAAGTTTTGTAAATTATAAAACCATTGGGATTTCCCTCCAGACTTTGGCTTGGCAGCAACTTGAACACAACTGAATTAACAGTGTTGATCCCACAGCCATCCTCATCGCCACCTTTCATGACACGAACCAGGGGCCAGCCAGGCCAGAGGCTCTCCCTGCGTCTTCGTCTGTGGGAAGCAGGTGGTGTAGTGACAGGCGAGCCGCCGCTCGGTCACCGGAGACGCCTGCCCAGAAGGCAGAGTGTGCGTGTGAAGGAAGAGTTAGAATGTTGCCTGGTGGTCTGATAAATATTTCCCCCTTCCTTTATCTAACCTATGAATTTTTGCCAAAGGCCAGCAGGAAGGCCGAGGACACTTGCATTCCCTGTCATTCCGCATCTAGCACAACCTTCTGAGAGCTCTCAGGTCTGCCGGCCGTGGCAGAGGCAACAGTGGAGCGGCTCCCTGCTCGGGAGGTTCTAATGAGCCTGTCCTGTGATTTCCCCTTGGGGTCCTGGGGAGGAAGTTCGGGGGCACCAGGCTTGGAAGAAGGTAACCAGTCATTCCACGTTTTGGCCACTTGGCGCCAGTGGGGCCACGGAGAGGAAGAGCACCGCTGGGTTCCAGACCCCCACTGGCCTTTCCTTTTGTGCTGACCCGCCGGGGTCTTTGCATCTCAGGCTTGATGCCTGCCTCTCCAGCTGCCTGCCGCCCCGCTCCCTCTCGGCTGGCGGCTTCTCCTGCCCTTTCCGGTCTCCGCTTACCTGTAACTTCAGGGCCGGAGAGGGTCCCCGATCGCTCAGTCTTAGTGCCTCTTCTGCTTCATCATGGCCCTCGTTGCAAATTACATATTTAATATCTGTTTCCGTCTGTTTTCCAGGGCGGGCCCTATTTTGTTCATATTTTTGAGTGAATTCTTATTCCCGAACAAATACTCGCCCATACGATTTTTAAAGCACAACATGTCTGAATGAAACTCAGTGTGATTGATGATTTCGTCCTCAGTACACAGTGTCGTCTGTTAAACAGAACGCAGTTCTTATTCTGTGTGTGTGTAATGAATTGCAGTCCCCTCGCTCTCCCCCACCAGCACACTAGTCCAGGGACTGGCCAGCGCTTGTGATGACTCACCCTTCTTTCCAAGTGTTTCTCATATAATTGATTATACTCACTTTAGCATCACAGAATTTTAGAGCCAGAAAAAGGACCTCAGAGTCACTCTAATACGGTTGTTGATGTACACAGACCCCCCGTGTGTGGTGTTAAATTGCCGCAAGCCACTTTTCTGTCCATGCTTGTTTCATACACTGCTTTTTTCTTAGTGTGAAATGTGTGTAAAGCAGATTTCCAAGTTTTCATTAGCAACCCCAATGGTTTTTTTTTTTTTTTTAACGTTGTAAGGTTTTTCTCTGAGTATCATCAATGTGCCTTTTGCATTTAATATACTGTCCCCTGCAGCCCCTTGGACTACTCTGCAAAGTGTGCATCATATACATTGGTTTATCTCAGAAATTTGTGGGAAGAGATACAGATGTATACACATATTTATGAAAATCTTGTTTCACTGGAAGGATAAGCAATAACAAGAAAACAGGCTACCTGTAGGGGTGGGAAGGAAGACGGTGGATGGGCAGGGGTAGATGCTAGATTTCTCTGAATAGATCTTATTCTGTAAATTGAAACTGTATAAATGTCTTAAATAATTGAAAAACAAAATGGAAGGTAGATTTCTCTGAATAGATCTTATTCCTTAAATTGAAACTGTATAAATGTTTTAAATAATTGAAAAACAAAATGGAAAAAAAAGGCAATTTCTTAAAATTGGTAGCAATTTTAAGAAAGACGCAACCTTACTATATTACATTGAAGGCATACCCACACAAAGAGGAAACATTTCAAGACTAAAACACAGTAATATGGCTATATCCCTAGTAGAAATAATCTTAAGAGCTAAAACGACTGCAAAATAATGTATTAATTGTTTTCAGTGATGATAAATGTTACTAATAATATTGTAATAAAACAAATAGCTAATTATGTTAAGGTTTTTACTCAGGGAAGATATATAAGTTGAAAAACAAAGAATTAAAAATCCTGCCATCCTTGATTTGGAAATACCAGTATCACCTGAATTTGGGATGTATTTCCTATTGAAAATATTTATTTTTAGGCTTTAAAAATGTCCACTCCAGTACCGGTGAGCACCTCTAGTGCCAAATTGTGGTTTCTAAATACCTTTTTCCTACTAATAGGAACTCAGACTCTTTGGAGACATGGTTTGATTCTAGATCTGGGGCAGGAAATGTACAATATGAGCTTAGAACATCTTTTCATCCTAGGGAAAAAGAGGGAAAAGGAAGTAAAACTTACAGATTTACAGCAGTTCTCCCATTATAGTTCCTGGGCCGGCAGCATCCATGTGAACTGGGAACTTGTTGGGAAGGTGAATTTTGGGGCCTCACCCCAGACCTACCGAATCAGAAACTCTGGGAGTGGACCTCAGCGGTCTGTTTATAGACGTCCTCTTGGTAGCCCTGAGAACCTGGATTAAAAGAAACTTAAGAGATGTATTAAATGCAAAACGTGGAGTTGATTTGGATCAGACCAGTTGTTCAAAAAAATGAAATTACAGTGTGGTCAGGGAGTCCTGTCTGCTGACGTATATGGTGATACTGAGCAATGACCTTGGTTGTTCTAGATGTGGTGATGATGTGTTTTTCTTTTTAAAGAATCTTTTCTCTAGAGCTATATACTAAAATATTCTGTGGACATGAAATGTGATTGGCTTCTGGGGTTGAGTTTAAAAATACTTTCAGGGATCCCTGGGTGGCACAGCGGTTTGGCGCCTGCCTTTGGCCCAGGGCGCGATCCTGGAGACCCGGGATCGAATCCCACATCGGGCTCCCGGTGCATGGAGCCTGCTTCTCCCTCTGCCTATGTCTCTGCCTCTCTCTCTCTCTCTGTGACTATCATAAATAAATAAAAATTAAAAAAAAAATTTTAAAAATACTTTCAGGGTACAGATGGGCCGGTTTAGGGACATAGATGAAGCAGGTTTGTCTGTGATTTGCTAATGACTGAGGCTGGGTGGGCATCTGGCAGTTCATTATCCCATTCTTTCGACTTTTGTGAATGTTTGAGATTTTTTTCCTGATAAAAAAGAAAAAACAGGGGCGCCTGGGTGGCTCAGTCGGTTAAGCGCCTGCCTTGGGCTCAGGTCATGGTCCCGGGGTCCTGGGATCAAGCCCCACCTTGGGCTCCCTGCTCGGTGGAGACCCCCCCACCCCCAACGCCCTGGGGTTTCTCTCAAAGTCTTTAAAAAAATAGTGAAAGAGAAAGAAAAGCCCAACAACTAGAAAAGCCAGCTGTGGGAGTCAGGCCCAACAGCCCTGGGCTAGGTGGTGGCCTCCTGGGAGGGGGGCGGCTCCCAGCTCTGGGCAGGGGCCGTTGCTGTGTGGAGCTCCCTGGGCATCTCCTCTGGTCCCTCACGGGCGCCTTCAGAGAGGAGGCGTTACCCTTTTCCAGACGTAAGAACTGAAACTCATCACAGCTGGAGGTGGCCGAGCTGGGTCTTCACGCCCTGTTGTTTTTACCGCCGTGCATTTGTCCTGCAAAAACGAAGATTTAGGTTCAGAGGAACAGCAGACACACAGAATTACAATTCCTCATTTCAAGTGCCGGATAGAAGAGGGACAGAGGGTTTGGGGGAGTGCAGACGAGAATTAACCTACCGGTTGGCAGAGCGTCTCCCGGCACCTGCTGTGTGCCCGGTGCTGCTGGTCGGAGGGAACCACTGAGTCTCGGGAGTAGAAGGAAAAAGGAAAATGGTTAGTTACTGTTCACCGTGAGGCGGGGTGGGCCGTGGTGCGTGGAGGACTGGGCGTGGCGAATGCCCCGAGGCTCCTGGTGGCCCGGATCTCAAGGACGCTTCCTGGAGGGGGCTGGGGGTAGCCAGGCCGGAGTAGGAAACCAGGGTCGGTGTCAGGCATCACAGCTGTGCGGCTCCCTCTGGAGGGCCGGGGTCGGGGATGGTCCCGGGTCACAGCGTGGAGGATGACTGCCCCGAACGTGAGGCCCGGGAAGCCCTTAGCGTGAGGAGCGGAATCCGGGATCTGCTGTGGAGGAACCGTCGGCCTCCCTGGGCTGCCGCCGTTCGGTGATCCTGACAGTAGGTCAAAGCAGGGAGTCGGGACGACACGCGCCGTACACATCGTGGATCGCCTGAAAACAATCAGACGTACGCTCGTTAGACGTGGGGCCAGGGCCTTCCCTTTGCCTGCGGGCCTGCTGACGAGGCTCTCGCGCCCCCTGGCCTCCGTGAACTACGTCCATGATGTACGTCTGCCACTTCGCTTTCTGTTTCTTTAAGACGAAGACAAAACGCAGACACTCGTGAAGCAAGTCGAACGCGGAATTCTTCGAGACTCCGTTCCTCCCACACCTTACGGTTGATTCACCCACACCTAATTTGCCAGAAATGTGGTTTTCGGTGACTTTATCAAGTCTTTCTTGAGGCATGTGCTAGTTTTCATACAGCCAGTTCTCCCTCCACGTCCACATGTCAGGGTTACTTCATCCTTCGTGAACCCCATAACCGACCGCAGGACCACTGCCGTGCACAAGTTTGGGAGCAGTACCGTGGGGTCCTCGGAGGTCGGCGCCCGGCATCTCCCCCCTGAGGAGCAGAGGCAAACCCTGTCGCCCAGCGGAGCCTGTGCCGGCGGCTCTTACGCCCGGGGTGGGGGTGTCAGGAGAAAGGACCGTCCTTGACTCTGAACGGGTCCGCGGGGGCTGCTTGGGGGGCCCTGGGGCGTGCGCAGTTCACGTGAGAGGCCTGGGAACTCTGGCCGCCCCTCCCCGCTCCCCGCACGCTCCCCGCACCTCTGGAGGACCCGAGCTCTCCCGAGGATCATACTCTCCTAATCATGCTTCTATGTTCTCTTTTTTTTTTTTTTTAAATTCACCATTAAAAAGTTTTGTTTTAATGAGCATTATAGTTTTGTTTAAAAAGCACACAATCTTGATAAAATTCTAAGGTTGGAAGATAAAACTTCCACATTGCATCTCAGAGATAAATCACTAATGAACATTTTGATGCCTCTTTGTCCTCACGTTTTTTGGACGTCACACACGCATCTGTGGATATTAGATCTTCGTAGCCAGTTTTAAGAAACAGGAATGCCTGGATACAGTAGCAGTTCTGGGCTCTTTTTGTCACTAATTATGACCATCTTTCAACGTCAAATAGAGTTCTACAACATCATTTTTTTTTTTTTTTTTACAAGACTTCATTCGAGAGAGCGCGTGTGCGCAGGTGTGCAGAGGCAGGGGAGGGGCAGACGGAGAAGCGGGGTCCCCGCTGAGCGGACAGCCTGCCGACCCGGGGCTCGACCCCAGGGCCCCGGGATCCTGACCCGAGCCGAAGGCAGACCCTAACCGACTGGGCCCCCCAGGCGCTCCCTCCGCATCATTTATAGCAGCTGGGAAGTTACGCCTTTGGGTGTAAGGACCGTGACGCACTGACGCAGACCCCTGCTGCCACGAAGCAGGTGGTTGGTTGGCCCCGACGGTGAACGGTGCCGGGCACATCCCGGGACGTGGGCGTCTTCTGGCACCTGAGCTGCTGTAGGCGGGTGCCCCCAGGGCAGGGCTGCGGATGGGGGGCCAGCGTGGCAGGTGCTGCCGGGCAGGGCGCCGGGGCCTGTGCCGTCCTGGTTCCCCAGCGCTCCCGACGGCGCGGGTCCTGCAGGTCGGGGCGCGGGAGCCGGGCCCTGCTTGTCGTTCAGGGGCCGCTCTTGCCGAGGGGGAGCGTCTTTTTGTATGTGTCTTAATTCTTTCCCACGTGATAGGATGTTTTGTATTCTCTGCTCATTTTTCCAATTCCTTTTCTCTTGAGACTGGAGAAATGAAGGCAGAGATCACCAAACTACACAAAAAGCTGTTTGAACAAGAAAAGAAGTTGCAAAACTCTGTGAAGCTTTTGCAGCTGAGCAAGCACCAGGAAAAAGTCATCTTTGATCAGTGTAAGTGACGGCTGGGGGTGGGCCGCTGTGTCTGCCCACTTGCCGCCCTGAGGCCCGACAGCCCCGGGCTGGACACCCGCTGGGAGGCCCACAGCAGCTGTCATCCTGCCTCCTGTTCGTGGGTTTCCGTCCTAGCTCGTCCTTTCTGGCCCGCACAGGCAAATCGATGCACTTAACGGACCCCCGTGCAGGCCACGTGGTGCCAGGGACGGTCCTCTCGCTGGGGCGGCGGGTGCCTGGCGTCTGCCTTGACCGGGACCTGTGGGCCGGGGTCGTAGGGAACAGGGGCAGGGAAGTGGGGGTGGGGCGTGGGCTTCCTGGACAGAGGGACAGCTGGGCGGAGCCCGCGGGAGGGGCGGTGTTGGTCAGACGGAGGGGGCGGCGTGGACACGGGCCGACGGGCAGCACATCAGGTTTTGTCTGGGAGAAGCCTCCAGCGGTCTGCGCGGCGGGGGGGGGGGGGGGGGGGGGGGGGGGGTGGGGTCGCTGGCCAGGACCGCGTCGTGAGAGGCGTCGGGGAGCAGCCCTGTGGCACTGGCGTGCGGGCGGGAAGGGCCTGCTCGGCTGTCCCCGGTCCCCCGGCCAGGCCAGGAGGAGGGCCCCGGCCGGGGGACCAAGGGGGACAAGCTGGTCTTGAGAAATACTTCAAAGGCGGACCCGGGACTCCGGTTCCGAGAGGCTACAGGACACTGGTAAGGCGAGCGCTGTCCCTGCTGGGAGCCCGGGTGGGGGGCTGCCGCTCCCCGTGCCCGGAGAAGCTGTGGGCCACCTCGGCCTGGGCCCGCTTGCTGTGTGGTGGCCCCTCGTGGCTCCGGGGGCACCGTGGACGGCGGGAGGCCCCCCCCCCCCAGGAGCTGCCAGGCTGCCTGTGCCGCTCCTGTCGGGGGCCAGTGTTTCGGGGCATTTCTGAGAAGCCCAGGGCATAGACTGCTGGCGGGCACGGTTCCCCTCAGCTGTCCCCCAGAACCTTCTGGAAGCCGACTCTGTGACCCTGGCGGGGTTGAACTGTGGGAGCAAGACGCCGGATCGTGCAGCGGGCGCTCACCTTGTGCTCCGTGCCCCGTGCCAGGCCTGGCGCTGAGGCGATGGGGCCGCCCTCCAGCACGGAGCCTTGGCTTCGGGGCCGACACAAGAGCCGGCTGCAGGGCCACGTCCTGGGGGTCCGACTGCGTGGGTCCGGAGGGGCGGGTCGGCGTGGGCGAGCAGGTGGGCACAGATGGCGGCAGGTGGCCTCGGGGGTGAGCGCTGTGCGGTCAGGAACATACTCAGGATGCGCCAAGGGGCCTGCTGAGAGACAAAGCCAAGTCGCCTGGTGGGACCAGCGGGGGAAGGGGGGGGCAGCACGTGCTGGCGCAGTCCCTCTGTCTCGCCGGGTCCCCGCGGCTGGGGTGGACGGCCAGGAGGCACAGGAGGTGGGGCGTCCTCATGGCGGCAGGAGGTCAGAGGCCGCCCTGTGGGTGCTGGCTGGCCTGGGTGCTGGCTGGGCCCCACGGCACGCGTGTCCTGAGGAGCCTGGCGGGTGCCCGGGTGGCACCCATCGTGGAGCACCCATGGTGGAGCCCTCGGCCAGACCCCGGGGGCAGGGGTGGAAGTGGCGCCGGGGCCTAGGACTGCGGCGGCCTGTGTCCGGGCACTGGGGCTAACGCACCTGCTGGCCGGGAAGCAGGGAGGGCCGGGGTCGGCGGCGGGCTCCCGGGATCCAGAGCACCGAGCCCAACCTGGGCCCTCGGCTGCGACCCTGGTGCCGTGAACGAGCGCAGCACAGGTTTGTCCCCGTGGGACCTACAGTAAGTGACGTTCCCTCCTGAGCTGCGGAGTCCTGTCCCCGGCGCGCGGGGGTCGCTGGGAGGCCTCGGCTGCCCCGGCCTGGGTCCCGTCCACGACTCTAAGAACTGCCCACTTCTCGTCTGGACGGATGGTGACACCCAGACCCCGCAGTGCACGTGCCCGACTGACACGGCCGGTGTCTCGGCCCCCTTCCCGAGCTTGCGTGGGGTCCGTGTGTGGCGGGCGGCTGCTAGGAGCTGAGGCCCCGCTAACTCGGTGTCACCCTGTCTACCTCCAGGCCTTGGCCACAGCCCGCTGGGGAGGGGCCGTGACCCCAGGGCCGGGCTCTGGCCACCCCCCCCCACGTCCCCGGTGGGGCAGGTCCTGGGAGGAGCAGCCCCTGCCCGCGGCGAGGGGTCAAGGGGTCGCAGGGGCGCAGGCGGTGGCCCCTCTGGAGGCGGGGCTGGCCGGTTGAACAAGCGCCCACCGCCCCAGTGTCGCGGATTCGCCAACACCGTCGCTCGCTCGGGAGATGTGTTTCCTCGGGCCGGAATCCAGCATTTCCCCAGGCTGCGTGGTCCCGCCCTGAGGGTGTCTCGGGGACCCGGACGGCAGGATTCCGGGTTCCCGGCAGGGGCAGCTTCCCAGTGCCCAGGGGCGGCTGTGTTGGGCGAGAAGAGGGTCCAGGGTGGAGGTGGCCCCCTGAGCTGGGGCCTGGCGCCCACGGCCTGCAGCCCCTCTGCAGTGCATCCCGGGAGCGTGTCGGGTTCTAGCAGCTGCAGGGCCCAAGGAGAAAGGGCCCAAAGGTCATGGCCTGGCGCAGATTCATCCGCTCTGCGCTGGGACCTGCCTCTGCGGCTCCGCCTACAGCCCTCGCCGTGGCCCTTAGCGCACGGGTTTTCTCGGAGTCACCCAGAGGCCCTGCGCTGCACCGTCGCCCAAGCCCGTAGGGGTGACCCGGGTGCCCGAGCACCCACAGGCCTTGCTGAGCCCGCAGTGGGCTGGTACCCGCGACGTCGTGGCCTCGCACGAATGCGTGGAGGCGACTCTGGCCTGGTGGGTGACGTGGTCTTGGCGCGCGTGATGGGGTGGAGCCTCCCACACCTGCCTCCAGTCTGGGCGCCCCAGGCTTGTCCGCAGGGGGCCTGACGCCCAGGGCACCCGTCTGACCGTCCCTCTCTCTCTCTCTCTCCTCAGTGGTCGTAACCCACAAAGTCCTTCGGAAGGCCAGAGGGAACCTGGAGGTAATGCCCCCCGGGGTCCCTTAGGGAAGGGGGCCTGGGGTGGGGGCGCCGGCCAGCAGATGACCTCGTCAGGAACCGGGGGCCGAAGGGGACCAGGTGCGAGTCCTGCACCTGCAGCTGTTTTCCGCCGGCAGCACAGTTTCATGTGGTGGCGCGGCTCAGGCCTGCGGTGGCGGTCGCAGTCGCGCTGCTGATCCCCGGGGAGGACGGCACTCGGCAGGCGGCACTCGGCAGGCGCCCAACGCCCCAGAGGAGGGAGCGTGGCAGGCCTCACTGCCGCTGGTCCCGAGAGCGCTGCCTGCTCCAACAGCGTGTCCCTGAAAGCGCGTTCACTCGGCCTCAGAAGCCCCCCCCCCCCCCCCCCCGGACCTAAAACTCTCCTTTTCTCCTCCTTTTCGCAGCTGAGGCCGGGGGGCGCCCACCCTGGAACGTCCAGCCCCAGCCGACCGGGCTCCTGAGACCTCCCGCCAATAAAGCTTGTGGTTCCCGCCGAGCGGACGCTGTGGCTTGTTCCCCGGGTGGGTTCCAGGTCCGGGCACTGCTGCAGGACCTCTGCCTCCCCTCGCGGCGTCTGTCCCGCGGCCGGCCTCGCGGCTCGTCGGCGTTGGGTGCCGTAGGGCTCCGCGCTGGGCCTCGGGCCGCCCCACCCGCGGCGCTCAGCCGCTCTGCAGCCTCAAGGTCCTCACGGGGCCCGGCGACCCCGCCGTGCGCTTATTCCCAGCAGCGCCTGGAGCCCCGGGCCTGAGCCGCGGGGGTGGCCGGGGTGTCGGCCAGTCATGCGGCCGACGAGGAGCGGCGTGGCCGGGCGGCGCCTGCATCCGGCCTGTGCGGGGGGTGCGTCACCTCCGGGCAGGCCCCAATAGGGCCTCCCAGGGCGAAGGGTCCACGTGAGGCCCGGCGTGGGGACTTGTCGCAGTGTCCCCTGGGGGCGGCAGCCTCTCCAGCCCACTGTCCCTACACTGCCCCGTGTTGGCCACAGCAGCCTCTGTGTGTGACTGGCCCGTCCTTGTCCTGAGCTGCTCGCTGTCCCCGAGCAGTGAGCGCAGTGGGGCTCAGCCCTCGGCACAGGGAGTGGACCTGACCCTGGGACCCCAGCCCCTCAGCACAGGGAGCAGCCCTGACCCCTGGGACCCCAGCTCCTCTGCCCAGGGAGCGGCCCTGACCACCCCGGGATATCAGCCCCTCGGCACAGGGAGTGGCCCCGACCCCTGGGACCCCGGCCCCTCTGCGGGCGCTCCTTTCCCAGCCCTGCTGCCATCTCTCGTGCTCCGCCCACCTTCCACCTGCGGCCTTGTGACCCGGGTCAGACCCGTCCTGGGGTGACAGGCCTGGTCCCCTCCCCCATGGGCACGTGCACCCCCCCCCCCCCCCCCCCCCCCCCCCGCCTGGTGCCTGGGTCATGGGCTGTGCCTGGTGGGAGAACGGCCGGCCCCGCCCTGTGGCCCTGTCCTCTGCCCCCTCCCCTGTTCTCACACCCCCCCTCACCCCATCTGCTCCCCTGCCCTCTCTCCCCACTCCCCTGTCCAACCCTCTGCCCTTCCCCCTCCCCCCTCCCCTCCAGGGCCCTGGGCTTTCCCTCCGGGCTCCGCCCACTGCGCTGGCTCCCTGCCCCTCCTGTCCCTCCTGGGCCTGTGACAGCCCCCCCCCCCCCCGCCAGTGTTTGCAGGACAGAGGCGCCCCCCCCACCCTGCCCAGCGAGGCCCAGGGCTCAGGACGGACCACGCACGGGGAGCCGCGGCGTGCCCCTGGACGGGTCCCACGGTCTCGGGCGAGGGCCTCCTGGAGGAGGCGGGTGGGGGCCTCGCTGCGGCCCCTCCCCGGAGCAGGCAGGGCCCAGCACCCCAGGCCTCGGGGGTCCACTCGGCTGCCCTCGGTCCCCACGTCTCCAGCTGACCCCGAGGCCTGTGCCCTCGGGTCCTCGCGCAGCCGGAGGGCGCATGGGGGGTGGCAAGCAGGCGCCGGGCATGAAATGCAATTGCTTATCGGAGGAATAACCCTAAAAGTAAAGGAGACTTCGCACGGACGTCGTAATTTTAAAAATTAAGAATAAAAAGAAGATGCATCTCGGAGGAAGGAAGTCGAGTTTTGACGGACGGTGATGAGTTCCTCCGCTAACGGCCCGAGGTGCAGGCGGCTCCCCTGCAGGCCCGGGACTCCCGGGACAGCGCGGGTGCGGGGGGTGCGGGGCGGGAGGGGAGCTCCTGCAGGGTCCCCGACCGGCCAGCCGCACACTCGGGCCGCGGTCCCTGCAGCTGCTTACGTGCTGGTCCCCAGGCAGGGAAAGCGCGGAGTGTGTGCATGTGTGTGCACGTGTGTGCATGTGTGCGTGTGTGTGTGCATGTGTGCGTGTGCCCGCATCCACGTGCAGGTCCAGTGGGCCCGGGCAGCAGGGGTGCAGGACGCGGGGGGCGTGGGCGGGGCGGTGGGCCGATGGCCCCGTGCAGAGCCTTGATCCTTCCTTCTCGGGTCCCGAGCACCCTGTGGGGCCACCTCGCGTCCAGGCGGCGCCTGACGTCTTTTCTACGTGAATCCCAGGTTGAAAGCGTGTTTAACGCAGGGTTGCCGTGGGAGGAGTGGGTCCTGCCCCCCGCACCCCGCCCACGTCCCAGGGCCCAGGCCCTGCTGCCTCCCCGACCAGCCTGGAGGCAGGGCCCGGACAGGAAGCCTCGCCGCTCGCTGCCGGAGGCCGCGTCCAGGGGGAGCCAGGGCCCCGGGGGCGGGTGGGGCCTTGCGTGTCCGTGTCCATGTCCGTGTGGCCCCAGGAGGCTGCCCTCCTGCCGCAGGCCGCATGTGGAGGCCTGTGCGTGGGGCTCAGACGCGGGCGGCCTCGACACCAGCACGTGTCCCGCTCCTGCCTCGTCCCCGCGGGGACACCCTGCCCGCAGCAGCCGCGGGGCCCGCAGGTGCTCGTCCCACCAGGCCCGGAGGACGGGCTGCAGGGCAGGGCCCCCTGTGCGGATGCCAGGTGGACAGAAAGCTCCAGAAGGCGAGGGACACCGTCCCTTCTCCACCTGGGCTCCATGTCCCGGCTGCTGGGGGGAGGGGTGGGGGGGCCTGGGTGGCGGGGGGGGGGGCCCTGGCTGCAGATCCTTCTGGCTGCGTCCCCCGTGTCTCTGCCTCCTGAGCCCCCTCCGTGGGTGGGGAGGACAGACGCAGGGTCTCAGTGACACTCCCGCAGACCGTAGGCACCTGATGCTCGGCGCTGGGGCATCGGCCGCTGTTTCTTTGGGGGGTGGGGTTCGTACAACTGCGTGTTTCCCTTCTGGGCTGGGGGTGAGGGAGAGGGGAGCCCAGAGCCTCCCCGAAGGCCGGGCGGAGGCCAGCCTCTGCTCCACACGTGCAAGCTGGGGGAGGCAGTGGGGGAGCTGGCGTGGGCCTGGAGGGTCAGGACCCAGGGAGGACACGCGGCCTTGGACGCGGTGGCTGCCCCTGTGCGGCGCTGTTTCCGGAGCCCTCGAGCTGCAGCACGCTCGTGGCTGAAGCCTCTTAGTGAATACATGTAAAGAAAAAAAATTAGGGCAAGTGATCAGTCGTGAAAAACTAAAATCTAAAATATTTAATGAAGGGAGCTGGGTTAAATAGATTTTGATGCCCTGGAGTATTGTGGTAAAAAAAAATTTTAAGAATTTTTAATGAGGTGGGAATCGGCTCAGGATATAAGGTGGGTGGGAAAGCCGGGGCATGATACGGGATGTGGCTTCAGGGGTGTCAGTAAACAGTGGAAGGAAACCTACGGGACTTCAACGGGGTAAGCAGGGTTTAAGTCTGGATTGTGGGATTGTGGGTGACTTCTGGTCCCTTCTTTTTCTGTTTCTTATAATCAACAATATTACTTACATTACGGACAAGAAGAAATTACAAGATACGATATCATGTTTATTTTTTTAAAAGATGTTATTTATTCGTGAGACCCAGAGAGAGGCAGAGACGCAGGCCGAGGGAGAAGCAGGCTCCCCGCAAGGAGCCCGACGCGGGACTGGATCCCGGGACTCGGGGTCACGGCCTGGGCTGAGGGCAGATGCCCCACCACGGAGCCCCCCAGGGGCCCCCAGTACATTTAGAATAAGAAGAAACGTAGAAGTTTACGGAAGGAGGCCCACACCCGCCGCCAAGTCGCGGTCTCGGCTCCGAGCCGGCACCAGCCCCGGGGCCTCTCTTCCGGGCTCCGGGGCACAGATCGCCCGAGGCGGCCTGGACTCCCAGCACGGCCCTTTGCCCCTTCGCGGGGCGGCACTTGCAGAAGCACCGATAGACGCGGCCGGAGGGGGAGGTGCCCCGGGAAGAGGTGCGGGCGGTTGATGACCAGCTGTTGAGTGACTGGTGACCCTCGGGTGGTCCCGCCCCGGAGTCCTCGGGAGGGGCCGCAGCGGACGGGTCAGCCCCTGGGAACCACGGCACACCCGGGTGGTGGTGGTGGGACAGTGGACGACAGAAGCCGCCCAACTGAGCAGCCCAGTGACCAACCGAAGGGGCGTGAAAGGGAAGCCACGTCACGGCCAAGTGCCTGCGGACTCGCTACGGTACCGTCCCCGGGCCCCGTGGGACAGACGTGACAGCAGCACCCGCGTTTCAGCAACGAGGACGCGGAGGCGCAAGTGCTGGGAAATCCTGCCGAGGTGCCGGGTCCCAGAGGGCGCGACCTGGGGTCCGATGTGGCCCCCGATGCCAAGTTCCTGCCGCCCGCGTTACTGTGCCGTGCTGGGGGCGCCGCTTCCCTGGCACCCTCACCGGCGCACGGGAGCCAAGGGGCGAGCCCACGGAGCTTCGTTTATATTTGAAGCGAAAGGAGCACGCGGTGGGTAAGGGAACAGGAGTCGAAGGGTGACGGAAGCTGCGGGCGCCTGGGGGCTCCCCGACGTCGTGGGCTCTGATTCGCTCCTACACGGGCGCGTGGCCCACAGGAGGGGCGCGGAGGGGCCCGGAACCGTGTGCCTGCAGCCGGGCCACCAGCTGACCCTCGCACGCTGCCCGCGGGGCTGGGGGTCGGGGCCTTCCCGGGCCACACGGCTGGGCCGTCCCCGGGAAAGAAGGGACCCGAGGCCAAGGAAAGACCCGCCGTCACCGGCAGCCGAAGTCTTAGATGTGACTCATCTGCCCACTTGCCTCGTGGGCCAGTAGGTTTCCCCTCTGCTAGGGGCTGAGACCGGGCGCCGCGGGCTCAGGGGTGGGCGTCTGCCTTCGGCTCAGGGCACAACCCCGGGTCCTGGGATCAAATCACGCGTGGGGCTTCCCGCAGGGAGCCTGCTCCTCCCTCTGCCTGGGTCTCTGCCTCTCTCGGTGTCTCTCATGAACCAATAAATAAAGTGTTAAAAAGAAAGAAAGAAAGATGAGAAGCCGAAGAAGCCGAAGACGCCGAGCACAGAGCATCCTTGACCGTGTCCCGCTTCCCCTTCCCGTCCTGAGTCCAGGTCCGGCGCTCGTCCGAGTCTCCTTCGGGTTGCCCTTGTGACTTGGGACCGTGCTTAGTCTCCCTTCCTCGATTCCCCCCCGGGTGGTGAGCAGGGATCCCTCTGACAGTGAAGAAACCAGCGTACCCACACCCCTTGGGGCAGCGGGGCCTCCTGCCCGCCCCGTCCTTGTTGAATACTGGTTCTTCCATCGTCGGGTTCGTGACATTTGCGTTCTCCGCCTTCCCCCGGGCCCCGTCCTGATGTCTACGGGCGGGCTCTGAACCGCAAGCCCGAGGAGAGGCGGTTTACGCACGTGAGCTCGAGGCCCTCGTCGCGGCAGAGCCACCGCGGTGGGGACGGTCTGCAGGGGGCAGCCGGCGGCCCTCGCTCTGGGAGGCCTCGGCTCAGGGATTGTCGTGACCCCAGGGCCCGCGGCTCCTCGTGCGTGGGCTCGCGGTCCCCGTCCTCGCTTGTCCGAGCGGCTGCCGTTTCCTGTGTCCACCCCTTTTTCTCTCCCCTAAGTTTCTTAAGCATAAAATTCACTTTTCGGGCGGTGCATTAAGTACTTCACGGGGCCCTGCGTCCCTGAGCGCGCTCCAGTTCCAGAACCATCATCCCAAAGGGAAAGCAACCCTGTCCCCGGCCGCGGTCAGTCCTCGTCCCCCTCGCCCCCAGCCCCTGGCAACTGCTCATGCCTCGGCCTCCCCGGACGTGTCCACGGCAGACGCTCGGAGAAATGGGACCCGACGGCACGCGGCCACTCGAGTCCGGCGACGGCCGCCTGCGGGGTTTCCCCGTGCGGCTGGTGCGGTGCTGCTGTGAACGTCTGTGAACACGTATCGGCGTGAGTCCTCGCCTTCGCTCCCCGGGGCTCGCAGCCTGGAGTGGACCTGCGGGGCCCAGGGTCACTGCAGGCCCAGCTCGGGGAGGACCCGCCATGTCTCCCGCGGGGGACACCAGTGAGGTACAAGGGCCCCCCCGTCCCTGCCAGTACTTGCCATTCTCCAGTTGTTGTTTTTTTTAATTTGATTTATGAGAGAGAGGAAGAGAGCTAGCATGGGGGGGGGGGGGGGGAGGCGGGCCGCCCTCCCCGCTGAGCAGGGAGCCCGACGGGGGCCTGACCCCAGGACCCTGAGACCACAACCTGAGCCCGCGGCAGGTGCCTGACCCCCTGAGCCACCCAGGCGCCCCTGTTTGCTGGTTTGGGGTGACAGCCACCCTGTGGGGTGTGAAGGGGTCGCTGGCTTGTTTGCACTTCCCTGGTGACTGATGATGCCGGAGCACCCGTTCCTGTGCCCGGTGGCCGTCGTGCACCTTCTTCGGAGTGGGATCTGCTCAAGTCCTCTGCACTTCTGTGAATTGCTTTTTGTCTTTCCGTTGTTTCTAATTAAAAAAAAAATTATTATTTTGCTATAGAAGCGTCTCCACATCCACGTCCTTAAATTCCGGAGCAGAGGGGTAACTGTTGTGCGTCCGCAGACCGCGGTGGCTCGGCGAGAACCTGGGATGGAAACCACGGTGCTGGCAGGCGGAGTGACGGCCCGTGCCTGGGCCCCGTGCGTGTTACCCCGCGTGGCGACAGGGGCTTGGCAGGTGTGAATAAGGACCTTGAGGCGGGGCCTGTGCGGGCCGGCCCTGGAGGTGTCCCCAGGTGTCCTTACACGAGGGGGGTGAGCTTGACCATGGGGCAGGGCCGGCGGCTGCTGCGATGAGGGCGGTGGGGAGCCCAGACACAGCTCCCGAGGGCGGAAGAGGCCAGGCTCGGGAGCCGTCGGCGGGGGTGACACTGTGGGTGCGAGCCCCCTCCCGCCACCCTGGCCGGCGCTGCCGAGGGGCCCTCTCTGGTCCTCGAGGCCATCCCCGTTGCAGCCCCTGACCGCAGCCTGGGGACCGTCCTGCTCCGGCGCCGGCCTGGCCCTCGCCCCCTGGGGCCCGGCGCCCCTCGGCCCCCGCTGACCCGGCCGCCCACCTCCTGTCCATTCACTGGTGCGTTTCTCCGTCTCCCTTCTTGCTCTGGACATTTCAAGGCGACGTGACCGCAGCGCGCAGGGCCGTGAGCCCCGGAGCCCGGGGCCTGGACTCCTCGGCCGTCGGGGCTTCGCTGCCGGCCCGGCTCTGGCCTCGTGCCCTCCCCTTTCTCAAATCGGTGCCCGCCCCCCTTCAAGTCAGTCCTCGGCGTGGTGTGCGGTGGCTGCCCGGGCCTGGGCGAGTCCGGGCTCTGCTGTGGCGGGGCCGTGGCGGGGCCATGGCGGGGCCGTGGCGGGGCCGTGGTGGCCCAGGGACCGACCTCGCAGCAGGCTCCACTTGGGGTGAAGCTGGTCCCGGCTGCCCCCGCGGCCTCCACCCCTGGTGCACCCAGCGCCTGGCACTGCGGGGCCTGCTGCGCCTCCAGAATGATCCGAGGTGCACGCGTGTGGTTTCTTGGTCCGCGTGGAGTCTAACCCACTTCTCCTGAATCTTATCCGTTCCTCGACGGCGGGCACAGCTGCAGCTCCTCCCCGAGAACCACAGCGTCCTCCCGTGGAGCCCCTGCCCCTGCCCGTGGGACTGCACGACCTCCCACTGCCCTGAGATCGAGAAATGCTTCTCTGGAGGCCCCCGGGGGGCTCAGCGACGGGGCGTCCGCCTTCAGCTCAGGGCGCGAGCCCGGGTCCCGGGATCGAGTCCCGCATCGGGCTCCTGGTCCGCGGGGAGCCTGCTACTCGTCTCCTCCTCCCTCCTCTCTCCTCTCTCTTGCTGTCTCTGAATCTGTCAAATAAATAAATAAAATCTTAAAAACAAAACAAAACGGATGTAAGGAAACTTTGGGAGGTGATGGGTCTGTTTCTTGCCTCGGTTGTGAGGGCGGTTTCCTGGGTGTGCACATACGTCCACACTCGTCCGTGTTTGCACTAAGAACGTGCACGTCGTGGTGTATCGACGACGCCTCAGCACAGGGGTTAAGGAGAAGAGCTGCTTCCCCTGCTGACGGCGGAACTTCTCCTTCCTCGTGCTTTGCTCAAGGCCCGGCCGCTGCCCGAGTCTCCGTGCCGTGGCCCCGTACGTGGGGGGACCTGGTTTGGGCAGCCCCGGCCGTGACCGCGTCTCAACCCAACTTGGGAGCCAGCTGCTCCGGCTTCCCCTCCCTCCGCATGGCAGGACCCGGCTGCCCCCGGGGGAACCGGGTCCCAGTCTCTGCTCCGTGGGCGGCGAGGAGCCCTGGCGGCCTCCGAGGCCTCCTCCGCGCGGCCGGAGACATAATGACGCTTAGTAAGTGGGGCCTAAAGCCGTGCGGTTTCACGGTCTTCTCCAAGAAACGGTTGGGACTTGGAAACAATATCGCTGAGTAACTAAATGAGAATGTTGTGCAAAACTGGGGGGATGATTAGGCCCCTGAGAGGGTCTTCCCTGGGCCCAGAAAGGAATGTGAGGCCCCATGTGGGCCCTCGAGTGAGTGCAGGGGACCGCGGCTTTCCCTGAAATCCGAGCGGCGCGAGGTAGGGGGACGAGGCTCGGCTGCAGATGCCCCCGTGAAATATTAGGAGGGACGGAGGCGACGAGGACGACCGGCTGGGGGCCTCGAGGCCGTAGAGCCGTTACCGCGTCCTGGAGGCCTCGACGGCGCAGGCGGCTTCACGGAGAATCACGTCAGCGACGTGGACGACAGACTTGGAAGCCTCCTGAGGAGGCAGGAGAAACCAGGCTAAAGGCAGACGACACGGGGCGGCCGTAGGCGCGACGGTGGGAGTGGAAGAGCGAGGCAGTGGGCCCAGGGCCGACGTTCGAGGCGAGCGAGCAGGGCCGGGGCCCCTTCCTGCCCGAGCCCGTGGGAGCCCCCCGTTTTGATAACTTGGGGGTAACGTGTGGAGAGCCCGGGAAGGGAGCAAAGCAGGTGACGCGCGAGGACCAGGAGGGAGAAGCAACACGCGGGCCGCCCAGCCAGGAGCAGCTCGGGCTTGGCCTCAGACGCCCTTCGTCGCCGCCGTCGGGCCCGGCTCCCTTCCAGTCTCCACGGCCTCTCGCAGGACGACAGGCGGACGACAGGCAGGAAGGGGATGGGGGGAGGTGAGATGGGGTAAGATGGGGTGAGGTGGGCATAAGACGGGGGTGAGATGGGGTAAGACGGGGTGAGATGGGGGGTGAGATGGGGGTAAGACAGGGGTGAGATGGGGTAAGACAGGGTGAGACAGTAGGATGGGGGGTGAGACGGGGGTGAGATGGGGTAAGACAGGGTGAGACGGTAGGATGGGGGGTGAGACGGGGGTAAGACGGGGTGAGATGGGGTAAGATGGGGGGTGAGACGGGGTAAGACAGAGGTGAGACGGGTGAGACAGGATGGGGGGTGAGATGGGGTGAGACAGGATGCGGGGTGAGATGGGGGTAAGATGGGGTGAGATGGGGTGAGACGGTAGGATGGGGGTGAGATGGGGGTAAGATGGGGTGTAAGATGGGGTAAGATGACAGTGAGACGGGGTAGGACGGGGGGTGAGACGGGGCTCGCGCAGCCCGTCCTCAGGACTGCAGGGGCCCCACGGAACGCCGCGCAAGGAAGGGGCCAAGGACGGGGCCGGGGCCGGGCAGTGGGGGGCTCGCGCTCACTCCGACGGGCGCTGGGCTCTGGGGCAGCGGCCTTGCCCACCCCGTTTGGGCCGCGTCGAGCCAGCGTCTTGGGCCCCGGGGTGCAGAGACCCGGAGGGCGTCTGGGGCCCCGCGGCCGCGCTCGAGGACGGTCGGGGGTGGAGACGGGAACGGAAGCCGAGGGGGCAGATTGAACCACCAGCAAAGTGTGTTCAGTGCAAGAAGAGGTTGCAGGGGAACCACCCGGGGAAGTGGACAGGGGCGACGGGGGAGCTCGGAGCCCAATCGGAGGGATCGGGGGTTCTGTGGCTGGCCGGGCCCCCCGCTGGCGGTTGCTTGACCCCCCACAAGCATCTCGTGTCCCAGGAAGGCCCAGGCCCCGCCCCACATCGTGGAAGGGCAGGCGGCCCACTGCAGGCCTCCCGCCAGGCCGTCCCTGCCCGCGAGGGGAGCCTCGAGCCCTGCGCCCCCGAGGCCTGACTCTTCCTGGGACCCAGCGATCAGCCCCCGAGGACGCCAGGCTCTGCGTGCTCCCCTCCTGTCAGGAAGGACGGCCGCCTCCCCCCGGACCAGGACAGGCTAATTGGCCCCGGACGTTCCGTGTTTGGGGATTGTGCGATCAGGCTACCCTACAAATTCAATTCCCGCTGCCCAGATTCATTCTGCTCTAATCAGCGAGAGAAGCCTCCAGTGTGACGGCGACGGGGATGACTCTGTTTCTGGCCATTTCACTGTGTCCCCCCGGCACTTCCCGGGACGCTGAGGCCTCTGGGCGTGCTCGGCTGGGCCGTGGGAAGACGGGGTCTGGAGGAGCTTCGGGGTCCGGGCTGCTCCCCGCGGAGCCCGGGCAGGCCTCGGAGCGGCGCTCAGGCGAGCTTGGGACGCGACGGCCACTAGTGTGGGAGGGGGCGCCCCCCCCCCGCCCAGCGGGAGCCGCCCCGCTCCGCACCCTGCCAGGCCTGGGGGCCCGGGGTGGGGGGAGCCCCCGGGGACAGCACGTGGGGCTCAGGCGAGTCTGGGGCCGCAAGGTTGAGGGGCGACGGGGCCCCTCGCTGCTCCCGGGTTGTCCTGTTTCAGCTGCGGCCTCGTGCTCGCCCTTCAGAACCGGCTCCAGGTGCCCCCCGGAAAGCCCAGCCACGGCGCCCCTCCGCCAGGCAAAGGCGCGGAATTCTCCTCCCCTTTCCTGCACAAGCTGCCTCCTGCACGGAAGCCCCTTAGTTGGCTCTGAGCTTCTGGACGTTTCCGTCCCCTGCGGCCGGGGCCGCGCTCAGCCTTCCGAGGAGACGGAGTAGACGCTACTGCAGAGCGTCCCCCTGCAGGAGGCCCGGGAGGTCCTGGGCCGGCGGCTGCGCGTCGCGTGCTCACGGCCCGGGGCGCCGGGGACCTGCTGCTGCTGGTGGGTGGAGGGGACCCAGGCCGTTGCTTTGGGCGAGGAGTGGGCCCCCCTGTGTGCTGGGGGAGGCCCGGCCGGGGGCGACGGCGTGGGGCTGGCCCCGCCTGGAGCCGGGGCCCTGGTCCCGCACTTCGGGGACCTCTTTAATCTCGGGGCACTTAGAGCTTCCGTCGTCTCCGAGGTGGGGATTAAACGAAGCGCCCACGGGAGGGCCGCGCACCTCCCGCCTCGTTCCAGAGGGGCCGGCGCCTGCAGGGGCCGAGGTGTGAGGTCCCGAGCCCCCAGCGTTGCCTTGGGGCTGGAGGCGAGTCCCTGGATGGGGGAGGGGGAGGGGCTGCCCTTCGAGGTGTGGGGAGGGACGGAGCTGTCCGGGCGCCCTAGGCCCCTCCCGACTTCGTCCTCGCTGGAACCGCAGGCTACCGAGGGGCGCCGGGGGAGCCCGGGAGACCCGGGGGGCGGGGATGCGGACCGGGGTGCGAAGGGCGACCCGTGCACGTCCGAGGGCCCGGCCAGGAGCGCCCCCAGTCTCCCTCCAGATTCCGGGGGGCCTTGACCGCCGCCGCCGCCCTACTCGTTCCCCTTGCTGAGCCGGAGGCTGCGGGGCCCCGCGTCACCGGGTCCTCTCTCCCGCCTCCAGCTGGCTTCAGGGAGGGCCGGCCCCTCGTTCCCACCCTGGGGGGGACCCGCACCCGGAGCAGCGTCCCTGCGGCCTGGCGTTGGCCTGGACAGTGGCCTCCCCCGGCGCTGGCCCTGGCGTCAGGGCTGCGGCTCCACGGCTGCGACCTGTGCACCGTCACAGAGAATTTGCGAATTTGGCGCAATCCGCCCTGGCCAACCCCATTCCATTATCTGTTCCTGGACGGCGGGACCCCTGGCCGCGCTCTGAGGCTTCCCCTTCTGAAGTTAAAAACCGGGAGGCCGCGGCGAGCACGCTCCCTGCCTCCTCTGCTGCTGAATATTTATAAAGAGCCGCGTTTCGGCCCAGGAACACCCACGGTTTACTTGCTGTTCATTTGCATTGTGAACTTTTTTTTTAAAATAGTAATTATCTGTAAAAGGTCAAATATTTGCTTTATCTATATAATTCAATTTCCCAAAGGCCTTTGGGATTCAAATTAACGCCCTTGTAATATCTTCATTGAAAAGGAAGATTAATTATGCTTACATGGAACCTAATTTGGCTTATCAGACCTTTAATATGGCTGTGATCGTGAATGCATTTAAATTTAGGATTAAGCGGGTGATCCCGGTCCCTTATTTGGGAGACTTTTAATATTTGTCATTATTTTTACGCATATCATTTCTCCCGCCTGCTCAGGAAAATTAAAATGTCGGTTCTGAAAGAAATAAACATTATGTATTGACATTGGTAATTATGTTTTGGTATTTAAAGATGCATAAAGAACTGCACACGGGGCCTCCAATATAAATCTGCAGTTAATGCCCTCAGATGGAAACTGCAGCTCTTTTACTTGACTCACTAAATTGGGAACAGGCTGTCCCTGGGGTTGCTTCCTGGTGTCGTCAGGGGTGGCACCTCGGCCACTAAAATAACTTTTATTGGCCCTGAAGGATGCTCTCAGTTCCAGTGGCCCCAGGAAGTCTCGGCTTAGGGTCAGGAGCCCCAGGCTCCCCTTCGTCCCTAACGTGCTGCGTGATCGTGGTCGTTACAGCCCCCCCCGCCCCCCCAGCCCCAGGTCTGGCCTTGGACAGCAGCCCCCCGAGTGCTTTCTCACCCACTCTCAGCTGCTCGCTGGCGGGGGCTTGTCGGGGGGCTGCACCCTCCACCTGTCGGCACAGCTGCTCCCTACAGGCTTTGACCCCGAAGGAGGCCCCCGGCTCCCTGAGGTGCGAGGGGACGTGAGCCGGACGGGGGCTCGTGTGGGTCACTCGCCGTCCCAGATCCTGGCAGCTCTCACCCAAACTCGGTGGCTTCAGGGAAGAGGTGTCGGTTCCTTTCCAGGCCCCCCGGCGTGGGCTGTGCCGTTGTGCCGCCCGGGCTGGAGTGGCTGGTCTTGGCTGGGCTCGTCCCCCTCGGAGCAGCCGGCCGGCGGCCGGGGGGCTCGCTGGTGTGGCCAGGCCTGGGGGGCTCCACCGCTGGCTCCCTCTCCGGTCCGACTCCCCCAGGCATGTTGTCGCCGCAGGACGGGAGCCGGAGGGCGGGCGCAGAGGTGTGCAAACGCGCGTCCAGCTCCTCCCTGCACCGGGGGTGCTAGTGTCCCATGGGCCCCTGCTAGAGGCCGGGGCGGGCACAGGGCCGGCGACGCGTCAGTGTCCCACGGGCGACGGCCTGGCCCTGCCACTCGCCAGCTCCGGGACCGGAGGGCACAGGGCCTGACACCCCCAGCCTCAGCCCCTGCCCCCGTCGAGTCGGGCAGAGACCGTGGAGGTTTGAATGAGAGCAACGTGTCCTGAGTATCGGGTACGGGTCCCCGGGGCCCAGGAAGGCGGCGACCGAAGGTTCAGGGATGAACGTCCGAAGACGAGCCGCTGGGCCTGTTTATAAGAACAGAAAACCAGAAAGAAAACGACGGAAACGTCCATCAGGTGCCTCGTTAGGTAAATCAAGGCACAGGCACGTAATAAAATGCTTTTTGGCCTTTAGGCCAACGGATCAACCGAGCGGCATGGAGGGGTGTCCAGGGCAGATTGTTGAGTGCAGAAAAGCAAATTTCAGCACAACTTAGAGTATGATACTCCTGGGTGTGCGTGTGCGTGTGCGTGTGCGTGTGCGTGACACGGCAGCTGTGGGTTTATTCCTGTTTATAGGGAAACGGTGTCTGGAAAGCTACGCCCCAAACTGTAAGTAGCAGCACTCAGTCCTTCTCGATTGTTTGAATCTTTTTTTTTTTTATTTTAAAGATTGTATTTATTTATCCATGAGAGACACACACAGAGAGAGGCAGAGGCACGGGCAGAGGGAGAAGCAGGCTCCCTGCAGGGAGGCCGACGTGGGACTCGATCCCAGGACCCCGGGGTCACGCCCTGGGCCCAAGGCAGATGCTCAGCCCCGGAGCCCCCCAGGGGCCCCTATCGTCTGGATCTTTACGATGAACATACATTACTTGTGAAATAAAAAAAGAAAAAAAAATAGAAAAAAGTTTTAGGCAAAGAGCTTTAAAATGATGGCTTTTGGGTTGTAAGTCACCTGGAGAACTTGCTGAAAACCTGTAAAAACGATACAAAGTACAAACTGGCGTAAAGGCGACGACGGCCACTGTATATTGAGGACTCGCTATGGCTCGGTACCCCACAGCCTCCGTCTACCAGACCCGGACGGTTGGCGGCGTCCCCATCTCCCAGGAGAGGACACTGAGGCCCCGAGTCGAGAAGCACCCGGCCCAGTTGGGTGCCGCTCCCCAGCGTCGGCCTGCACCGCCCCGGCTCCTCGGGCCCTGCGCTTGCCCCGCGGTGTGTGGGGCACAGGGTCCCCGTGCCCGGCCGCCCGCCGGGGGGCCAGGGGGTCTCCGGCCCAGGTGCCTGGGCCCTGCCCCACAGCCGAGCCAGCAGGTCTCTCTAAGAGGAGACCCGGGAATCTGTATTTCATTACGGGCTCCTGCGGCGGTCAGCCTGGGGTTGGGGGTCTGCTGCCCTAAGTCCTTTTATCCTTGTCCAGTGGGCCGTGGGATGGTCACCCCATCCGGAGAACTAACCGAAATGGAGACTGTGGCCACCGTCGGCATTTGACAGATACGGAAACTGAGGCACGGGGAGGACGTCGCTGCTCAGGGCCCTGGAACTATTAGTGGGATGGCAGCGTCGGCCTGGCCCCCAGCCTCCGCCGCAGTCCAGTGCCCAGGGGGTGGCCTGGCGAGGCCCTCGGGGGTGACAGGGAGCGGGGACAGTCCTGAAGAGCCAGAGGCCACCCTAGCTAGTGGCAGCCAGCCGCCTCCACCCCGTGACCTCGACCTCTGGGGGTGTCCCCTCGGCCGTTCCCTGCCAGGCGCTTCGGACGCTGCTGCCGCGTGGAGCTGTGGCCGGACTGACACCGTGGTCCCTGCGCGCTGGGGGAGCCCCCGCCCCGGCGACCCCAGGATCCAGCCCAATGCAGTGGGGCGAGGAGTGGGCCCTGGGGCGCCTGAGTGGCCTCGTCCTGTAAGTGCCCGGCTCCCGGGTTCGGCTCAGGTCATGACCCCGGGGTCCTGGGTTCGAGCCCCGCGTCGGGGCCCACATGCAGCGTGGCGTCCGCTCCGGGCCTCTGCCCGTCGGCCCTTCCTGCTCGTGCTCTCGCTCCTTGTCTCTAAAATAAGGTGATATTTCTTAACAAAAGAAAAGAAATGGGCCCAGGGAGGGGGGTGGGGGGTGGGGGTGCTGCTGCCCCGGCCTCCCAGCTGCGGGGACCCGGGGGTCTCACCCTCTCCTCGTTTTCACTTCGCTGCTCCTCGGCCTTTACGAGCGACGTCAAGGCAGGAGGTTCGTGTGGGCAACGGCGAGAGGCGGTGGTCCGCAGAGCTCGGCGCCCTGATGTCAGCCCCTGCGCCCCCTGCCCCCCACCCTTGTCCCTCGCAGGCTCCGGGGATCTGTTCACAGCTATTGCATTTCGTTTCATTTGTTGTGTTTTGTTATTTTTTGTAGCAGCTGCGATGGGACATACACCCCAATGAATGACCTTCACCCAGGGGCGCCGGGGGCTCAGCGGTGGGGCGTCCGCCTCGGGCTCAGGGCGTGACCCCGGGTCCCAGGATCGAGTCCGGCATTGGGCTCCCTCGCAGGGAGCCTGCTTCTCCCTCTGCCTGGGTCTCTGCATCTCTCTGTGTCTCTTGTAAATAAATAAATTAAAAATCTTAAAAAAAAAAAAAAGACGCCCAGGCCGACCGCCACCCCCCGAGGCGCGGCCCACGACATCCCGCTGCTGCCGCCGTGGGCTCCCCCTCCGCTTTCGAACACGTTCGCTTTTGGATGCCAACGGTGTGGGCCTCGCCCCGCCGGGCCGTCGTGCAGCCGGCGCCCGTGCATCCTGCGTGTGAGCGGCACCCGGTGCCTGTGCTCGTCTCCCCGGGCGCGTGCAGGGGCTTCAAGGCTCACCCGCGGGGGCCGAGTAACACGCCGGGTTCCGCTCGGTGCAGAAACGGACCATCATTCACCTCGTCTTAGGAGCATCTTCCTCTCCCCGCTCCCCAGGGCTTTCCCGGCGCCAACGCTCAGCACGGCCGGTTGCGGACAGTGAGCGGAGACGGCGCGCGGGGAGGTTTCCTTAAAGATCACACGGTGGGGACGTGAGGCCGCAGGAGCCTCGAGGCCGCTCGTGCCGGGACTGCCAAGGGGAGAAAGCGCCTCGACCCCAGAACCCGGGCTCCGGCGAGATGGGTCCGGGCAGCCCTCCCGGCGGCGTGGCCCTGCGGTTCGCGGTCCCGGCCCCAGGAGCCCCCGCGGCCTACCCGCGAGCAGCTCTACGACGCCGATGCCGTGTTCCGTGAACCTTGTACTTTTGTTCAGTGAAGCCGGAGGGCCATGGTGAGGTTTGGCCCTGAGCTCCCCAGCAGCCAAAGCAAAGAGGGAAAGAAGCATCTACAGCTTCTTCGCTGTTGCCCAGAGAAGTCCTAGCGCTTTATTTTGAGATTTTATTTATTTGACAGCGAGAGCGAGAGCGAGAGCACAAGCAGGGGGCGGCGGGTGGAGGGAGGCCGAGAAGCAGGCTCCTCGCTGGGCAGGGAGCCCGACGCGGGTCTTGGTCCTCAGGGGTGGTGACTGGAGTGGAGGGCGGGTCCTCACGGCAGAGCCCCGGGCGCCCCGAGAACCGGGGACAGGGCCTGCCCTCCTGAGTGTCGGGGAGACGCTGCTTCCTGCTGCACGTGCGACACCGTCCGGGTCACCGCCTGGGGACACGCTGCCACTCCCCACTGCTGGCCGTCGTGCCCCCGCCCCGGGCAGGCAGAGCAGTGTCCCCGAGGGCAGGGGTGCAGGCGGCGGGAGGGCTGGGGCCGGCGGCTCCCCGTGTTTGCAGAGCCTGTGGGCTGGGCGGGCTGCCCCGGGGGGAGGGACGGGCGCCTCCTGCTTGGCCTCGGACACGTGGGCCACTGCGGAGGGGGAGTCACCGCTGCCCAGCCCCGGAGCTGCACGACAAGGCGGGACGGCCTCGGCTCTGGCTGAGCAGGGCCGGGCTCCTGGGCCCCGGACCCCACGGCCCAGCGTGTGGCCCCGACCAGCTTCCCCATTGCTGAGCCTCAGCGTCCCCCGGGACCCTGGGATGACGTCCTCCGTCCGCTGCGACAAGGGGTGATGTGCAGGTGCCGCGGGCTGCGTCCCCCGTCCTCCGCATCCCCAGGCTGTGCTCTCCGCTCGGCTCGCTCCCCTCCTCCCCTCGCTCAGCGCTCAGCCCTCCCTTCCCATTTCTGGGTTAGGGCGCAGATGCCACCTCCTCCAGGAGGATGTCCCTGATGGCCCGCCCCACTGCCCCCCCGCCCCCCCCCCCCCGGGCACCTCCACCGCCGGCGTGAGGGCGGCTCGGCCTGACTCCCCGAGGCCCACAGGGAGCAGAGCAGCTGCAGTGGAGCAGGGCCCGGGACAGGGCGGGGCTGGAAGGCTGGCACCTCCGTGGGCGGAGAGAGGCCTGTGTCTGCTCCCCGGGGCTGGGGGCCCCCCTGTCCTCGGGGCGGGCACCCCCAGTGTCCTCGGGGCGGGCACCCAGTGTCCTCGGGGCGGGCACCCGCGCTCGCACAGCCCACCTGCTGTTCCGTCGGGTGGGGTGGGCCGTGGCGGGACTTGGCAGGTGAGGAAAGCGCCGCACGGCAGCCTGTGTCCGAGCCCCAGGGAGCGGGAGCAGGACGGCACTGCACCCCGGGTCCGAGCCGCGTCGTGGGGAGCCCCACCTTGCGGGTCCTGTGTGGGGAGGCAGAGGTACCATCGGGGGGAAAGTGGCAGAGGGCGCGGGGGCGGATCGGCAGTTCAGGGCGCTGACGCGGCCCCAGGTGCCCAGCAGGTGGGCCACACACCTGGCACGGGCCGAGCTCCCCTCGAAGGCACCGACAGGCACCCGGGACACCTTGCTGAGAGCAGGCCAGTGGGGGCCGCGGGGCGGGGAGACACGGCCTGGCGGGGTCTGCTGGGGGGGGAAGGCCAGGAGGGGACCGCGGGGTGGGGGGGATGGTTGGGTGGGGACTGCTGGGCGGGGACCAGTGCTCAAGCCCCTGACCTGCACCCACTGCGGTGTGAACCCTGTGGCCTGGGAACTCGGGGACGGAGGAGGGTGGGGGGGGTAGGGAGCTGGGCCCCAGGACCTGCCCCGTGGACGCCCGGCCTTCAGCTCCGGTCCCCAGCTGCCCGGCCCTACGCCCACCTGTCACCGCCCCCTCCTGCCTGCGACGCCCACAGTGCTGGGAGCCCCGCCGCACCCAGCAGGGCCCAGGGTGCAGGGCGCACGCTCCTCTGTCCCTTGCTCTGGGCCCAGCACCCGCCCGTCGCACCCTGGGCTCAGGGGGCGCCCCTCTGGCGTTTTGGGGAGCACATCGGGTCAGCGACCCCCGCTCACTGGTGCGGAGAGAGCTGCATGCGGCTCTGGGGAGGGACTGCGCTGGCGCCATGAGCCTGGTGACACCGACACTGACACTGGGGACACCAAGTCACACGCTGGGGCTCGGGCGGGAAGGGGCGACGCGGGTTGGAGGCCACGTGGGCTGTGCGAGCCTGAGGGTACCTGCAGCTCCTGTGCGTGCAGCTCCACGTGGGCCCTCGTCGGGCCTGTGGGGTGTCCCCTGGGTGCCCAGCCCCTCCCGGCCTCCCCTGCTGGTGTCCGTCCCCGACCCCCCCGTCCCCCCACCGCTCTTCCTTCTGCTCCCTGCTGGGCAGGTGCGAGCCTGGCTGTGTCCTTTCCGCGCTCAGGACAGGCAGGGCTGCCGCTGTGTGCACCGGGTCTGGCCCCCGGCCCTCGCCCCGCTGACCCCGGGTCCGCCCCGCCCGTGGGGTCCGCCCCGCTGGGGGTCGCCGCCTTCCGGGGCCTTCCCTGGGCTTCAGGACCCGGCCGTGCGCCCCACTGTGTGCCCCCTCTGGCCCAGCCCCGTGGCCCCCACTGCGCCCTCGGCGTCCTGGGCACTTGGCACCGTAGCCCCAGGTTCCAGGCCCGACCCGACCCCGCGGCCCCGCCTTCCCCGGCACCTGTGCCCCACGAGCTCCCGCTGGGAGGCGGCCACGGTGTGGGGTGACCTGCCCGGCCTGCCGAGCCCCCCCTGCATCCTACAGGCCCCACCGGCCGCAGTCGGGACCCCTCTTCTCTAGGTGAGAAAATGCGGACATGGAGCGGGCGCAGGCGGCCACCACCCTGGGCGGGCACAGGAGCAGGTCCCGCGTCCCAGTGGGAGTCGAGTGTGAAGGGACGGCGTGGGCGGCGGGTGCCTGGGGACTCGGTCAGCCGGGAGGCCGGGCGGCTTCTGGGGGGGCACAGCGGAGCCAGGGCCTGATCCTGCGCTCCCCGCCTCCCCGGGGCACCCGCACCCTCAGGCACCCCACTAGGCCTCTGAGGCCGGGAGGGGTGGGGCTGCACTGCGGGGAGGGAGGGTGGGTGGGGGGTGGGCTGTGGGGATGCCTGAGCCACATCTGGGGGGCTGCAGGGGGCCTCGGTGAGCTGCATCTGGGGGCGGTGGGGGGCTGCAGTGGGGGGCCGGGGAGCTGCGGAGCAGAGGGCAGGGCCCCCCCTCGTCCCCTGTGTGACCTTGGCTGGCTGCAGGCGGCAGGCAGGTTTGCCTGTGGTGTCACCGGGGCGGTGGCCGTCCTCCTTCCTCCTTCCTCCTTCCTCCATCCTCCATCCTCCATCCTCCATCCTCCATCCTCCCTCCATCCTCTTCCTCCGCTCTGTCCTCCGGGAGGGCGAGGGGCGCGCCCCCGGGTCCTGTAGGGAGGGGCGGCGGGGGGGGGGGGGCTGGAGCCGCCGCCGCCGGGACTTCCACAGGGGGTCAGTGTAACATTAAAGTTCCTGCACCGCTGCCCTGGCAGCCGAGGCCCGGGGAACCCGAGGGCAGGTTGCGTTTGGAGCCCCGCGGCCAGGTGCCAGGTGCCAGGTGCGCTGGGGCCAGAGCCGCTTCAGACCCGCTGTGTTGGTTGGTTTCCTTTTTGGGTTGGGCTTTGGGGGCGCAGGGGAACTTACTGAGAAAGCGGCTCTCCGCGACGCACTGGGGCGCCCTCCTGTCCCCCCGAGGCCACTGGCGCGCCCCTTGTCGGATCGGCCTCCACCGGCTGCTCTCACGTGCGAGGGTGGGGTGACCCCCAGGGCGACGCCAGGGTCCCCGGGAGCCCCAGGACGACCGTCCTCTCCCATGAGCCCGCGCGGTGTGACTTTCTGCTTCGTGGCTGTGGAGCAACTGAGACCCGAGAGTGGTCCGATGGGCCCCGGTCCTGGGGCGTGGGCAGGGCTGCCAGGTGGACTCTGGGTGGGCTCCCCCCAAGGGGCCTGTGACCTCCGTGGGACCAGCCCGGGGGGATGCCATCGGCCAGAACTGTGAACTGTGGGACTTTGTCGCGTGGCTCGGCGCCCCCCACGGTCTCGGCCAACCTGGGGGCAGTGGTCTCGGGAGTCACAGGTGGGAGGCCCCAGCGGGAAGCTCAGGGGCCCTCGGCCCGCAGGTGGAGGTCCGGGCCCGGGCTGGGGGCTCCGCACTCTGCCAGCGCGCCCCAAACTCCAGCGAACGCCAGAAACTCTTGAGCTTTTACGAAACGTCAGTCCCTGAACCCCGCTTCCGGGGACCCCGACACCGGGGGTTGGGGGCGGGACCTTTGTAAACAGACTCCCCCAAGGCATTCCGGGCACCTTGTGGTCGGGGGCCCGTGGCTGCGTGGGGAGCCCCGTGGCCTCGTGGGGGGAGCCCCGTGACCGTGGGGGGAGCCCCGTGACTGCATGGGGAGCCCCGTGGCCTCGTGGGGAGCCCCGTGACCGTGGGGGGAGCCCCGTGACCATGGGGGAGCCCCGTGGCTGCGTGGGGAGCCCCGTGGCCTCGTGGGGAGCCCCGTGACCGTGGGGGGAGCCCCGTGACCATGGGGGAGCCCCGTGACTGCATGGGGAGCCCCGTGGCCTCAGCAGCGCCTCCCACTCCGTGCGGCGTGGAGGCACCGAATGCGCATCGGTGGGGTGCCCGGGCTCGAGTGGGCGGCTGTCGCGCGGCCGAGGGCCGAGAGGCTCCCTGTGAGCCGCCTCCCGCTGCTGCTGGGGTCGCCGCTCTCGTCCCGGGCTGTGGCTGACCCCCCCCCACCGGGGCACACCGGCTGCCAGGTCTACAGCATCCTCCTGGCCGTCCCCTCCCAGGGGACACGCGGCTGCTCAGCCCTTCCCTGTGTCCCGCGTGTCACAGGTGGGGTGTCCTGGAAGTGGAGGAAGGGAGGACGGGGTGTCCCTAGGCCCGGGGGTCCCCACAGACCGGAGGCCCCAGCCTCGCCCCTGATGCCCCAGGGTTGGGGGGAGGGAAGGGCGAGCGCTCAGGGAGCCCAGGTGACCGGCTGGTGGCCCCCGCGTCTCTCCGGTGCCTTCTCCGGAGGGTTTCCGCTCCCTCCTGAACCCCGCCTGTGTCCCGAGCTCCCTAAGTATTTTTAATTAGGTTTCCCAAGCAAAAGGAAGTTTCCAAAGTTAATTAAAAGTTGTCTCACTGTAATTGTGTAAAGGCAGCTTTTGCTTCTGAAAAATTAAATTCTTATAATTAACCTCCTGTCTCCACGTAAGGATTGCGGTGGGGCCTGTTCATGTACCCGAGAACCTGGGGAAGGGTCAGGCTCCCACCGCCGGGCACGGCCCCCTGGAGGCGTCAGGCTGAGGCCCGGGACCCGCAGGTGCATGAAATGCGGGCGTCGAGCCGCCCCGGGTTGTGGGCGCAGGGCGGGTTCCATCCTACTCACGCCTGCCACCTCCCTTCCTGTCGCCCCCTTTCCGCCACGTGACCTCGAGCCAGTGACCGGAGGTACCATGTGTGACCTCACGGAGGAAACGCGGAGACCTGGCCCGGTCGCCCTGGGAGACGGAGGCCGCCCGGGACCCGACCTGTGGCACAGGCCGCGGCCGCCCCGAGGTCTCCCGTGAGTGACGTCGTCACCCTGTAAGTCCCCCCGACTCGTCAGGGCGGCCAAGGACAAGGGGCCAAGGACAAGGGACCCCACGGCGGCGGGTGGTCGTCCTGTGAGCCCCGCGGTCCTGGCTCTGCCAACCCCGGGCGGGTGCCTGTGACCAAACCCACGCCAGGGCGTCCCCTGAAAAAGACATCGGTGCCCGTGCAGGTCCCCACGAGTCCTAGGAGTTCTGGGGCTGAGACGCGGTGACCCACTGCTCGCGACACCCCACACCCCCGTGCCCCACTGACCCTGAGGCTGTTTTCTGGTTTGTTGCTGGGCTTTGTTTCTTTCTTTGTTCTGGGTCTTAAATTCCAAATACGCGCTAAGATGTGGGGACCCGAGTGCCCGAGCCCAGGCCAGTGGGGACCTGAGTGCCCGAGCCCAGGGGGTGGGGACCCGAGTGCCCGAGCCCAGGGGGTGGGGACCTGAGTGCCCGAGCCCAGGGGGTGGGGACTCGTGCTTGTGGAACGGGCCACTGCGCTGCGGAGGTCCCCTGGGTGCGGAGCCGAAGCCCAGCTCCCTGTTCTGGCCGAGCCCGGCCGTGGACGCGCCCCCTGCCCCCCCAACCCCCCCACCATGTCTCTGGGCTTCGGTGTTTCACGTGGATCCAGGAAGCAGCCCTGGGGGCCCCTGGTCGTCCCCCACATCGCCGGGGCTGGGGACGGACTCCTGCCCTTCTGCAGGGGAGGGTGAGGAGGGCGTGGCTCTGCCCGTGGCCGTGGGGAGGCACCTGGGAGGACCTGGGCCCCGGGCCCCACGGACACCTCGGGTTCCGGCCGCGGGAGGGTGCTCAGGGCCGGCTCGGGAGGTGAACCCGGGGCTGGAGGTCCCGGGGGGCGAGTCTGCGTGGGGCGCACCTGTTCCCGGGGTGCTCACGGCCTGGCGGCGCCCGCTGTGCCAACGGGGAAGGCTCCCCCGGACACAGATTTTGTCCGAAGGTGCAGAGCCTGGGAATACGCTGTGCTCCGTGGAGCAGCCGCCCTCCTCCCTCCCATGTTCCCTCCTGCCTCCCGCCCTCTCTGCTTTCTCCTCTCTCCCAAGGTCCCAAGGTGGGGGGGGAGGGGGGGAAGGGGCCGCGGGTCAGACCTCACAGCGTCACCCTCGGAGCCACCTGTGACCTGGCGTCATGGCCCAGCCTCGGGACGCTGGCGGCTGCGGGTGGGACTGGGTGGGGGGCTGGGGGCGCCTGGAGCGCCGAGGGGGGCTGTGGCCTCGCTCCCACAGCTCCCAATCCGCCAGCTGCCCCAAGGCCCCCCTTTAAGCCGCGGCCTCCTCCCCCCACCCCTCCCCACCGGTGGCTTTGGCAGCGGCCTCTGCCCGGACCCCTTTAAAAAACTCCTTTCAATGTGCCCCCCTCGGCCTGGGAGCTCCTGCTCCTGCTCCTGCTCCTGCTCCTGCTCCTGACCTGCATGGGGCCGAGCTGCAGGGGGGGCGGCACCATGCGCGGCCTGACCCCTCTCAGCTCCTGGTCTCCCCGGGGGGTGGGAGAGATGGTCCCTGCTGACGGGAGGCTGACGGGGAGGGGACAGAAGGGACCCGGGACACCAGAGGCGAGTGTAGTAAAGGCGGGAGGGGGCGGTAGGTGCTGAGTATGTGGGGTCCACTGGGCCGTGACCCTACCAGGCCGCAGCCCCCACGGTCCTTCCTCTGCCCCAGGCCCCTGCCCAAAGCCTCTCGGGGGCTCCGGAAGACCCCGTGCACCTGTCAGCCCCTGGGGGTGGGGTCGGCGGGATGAGCCCCAGCCCTTAGCTCTGCCCTCCGTGTTCTTCAGCTCCCGGCAGCCCCACGTCTCCCCACCTCTAGCCCTGCCCCGTCCCTGAGCCTCAGACACCCCAGCCCCCAGCGCCTGAGCATCCGGGTGCCTGAGCGTCCCCGGGTCCTGACCGTCCCCAGGTGCCTGAGCGTCCCCGGGTGCCGTCAAGCACGCAGGATGCCCCTTGCTTCCTTCTGAGCCTCCGAACCCCTCCTCGTCCTCCTCCAACCTCATCCACTGGGTGAGGTACCCCCGTCCCTGGCACTCGGGGTGCCTTGGCCGTGGGTGGGTGCCCTGGGCAGGGAGGGACGCGGTGAAAGGCGAGGGCTGAGTGTGCTCCGTGCCTGCGTCAGCTGCGTGACTCTGGGCAAGTTCCTAACCTCGCTGAGCCTCATGTGGGGCACGAGGACTGTGTCCCCCCAGGGCTGTGGACCCCGTGGACGGGGAGAGGCTTAGCTGGTGCCCGGAGCTCGCACGGAGGAACGGGGAGCTGCTGTTACGCCACAGGCCGCGGCGGCTGCACTTTCTGCCTTTGCCTTCCCTTGGGCCTCGGCTCCGGGGCCCCTTGCCTGGGCGCGACCCTGCGGAGGCCCCACTCGCGCCGCGGAGGTGAGGTGCTGATGTGCCGCCTCAGGTCCAGGGGAGGCCCGTGGCCCAGCTCCGCTCCCGGCTCAGGGCCCGTGGGCACCGCGACCCCGTGTGCCTTCCTCTGAGCTCGGTCCCAAGAGCGGTCTTCGGGGGGCGGGTCTGGCCTCGAGCCCCGGGCCCCCCTCCTGCTGTCCCAGCGCCTCCGCCTCCGGCTTCCCAGGGTCTGGGCTCCTGCTCCGGCCGCGCAGGTGGGGGCCTCCCGGGGCCCAGAGAGGTGGCCCGTCCCACTGCGCCTTGCAGCCCACCTCTGCTCCCCAGCGGACCCCTACGTCCGGGCCTCGGTTCCGGGTCTGCGGACCCACGGGGGCCGGTGGCGGGGCCTGAAGCTCAGGAGGCAGCCGGCTGCCAGCCCCGGGGGCTCAGCCAAGGGCCACAGCGCTTCCTGGAGGGCGTGTGCCTAAGTGTCCCCTCCCTGCGCTGAGCTTGCCTGGGGGGACAACTGAGGTCCAGCTGCCGCTGCTTGTGGCGCTAAGAGCAGCGGGGTGGGGGCGAGGGTGAGGGTCAGGGTGGGGGCGGGGGTGGGGGCGAGGGTGAGGGTGGGGGCGAGGGTGGGGGTGAGGGGTGAGGGGTCCCAGGCTGTGGTGGGTGGAGTCTGTGTCCAGGTGGCATGAGGAAGACAGGGCACAGGCGTCTTGCCACGTGGGCCGGGAGGGGGCGGCCTGGGGGGTGAGGACGTGCAGGGAGGTGCACAGTTCATGCCTTTGTTCAGTTATTCGCCTGTTTGCGTCTAGGGCAGTTTGCTCTCCACCCGTCCTCTGCCGCTCCATTCCCTCCCTCCCTCTGTCCCTCCCTCTGTCCCTCCCTCTGTCCCTCCCCCTCCCTCGCCCTCCCTCCCCGCTCTCCTTCCATCCCTCTATCCCTCCCTCCCTCCCTGTCTCTCTCCCCTCCTCCACCCCTGTGTCCCCCTCCCTCCCTCCCTCCCTCCCCCCATAGGACCACCCTTGAAGGTAGGGAATGTCACCCCTGTTGAAGGGAGGACAAAGCGGGGCCCCAGGACAGTGACACTCCTGCTGCCTGTAGTGGGGCGGTGGTGCCTGGGGACTTTGCCCTGCGAGGACCTGGACCGGCCCCCCCTCCCCAGAGGCAGCAGTCGCCTGCTCCGTCCTTGCCCCAGGCCCTGGCTCCGGGCCCCGCCGGCCCTCCCTGGCTGCTGGCTGACCTCTCTGCTTGCTCAGATGAACAGACCCTGGTGCAGCCTGAGCTCAAGATGCGCCGGAATTGCAGGACGTGGTGTGTGCCCAGGGGGGTGGGGGGGGGAGGGCCCCAGGGCAGCCGCGGGGAGCTGAGGGCGGACGACCACGCACCAGCCCGCGCAGGGACACGGCAGGCTGCCGGCACAGCACCTGCGGCAGCTCCAGTGAATTGGTAACAGGTTCGCTGGCGGCACCTGCTTTACCTGCCAGACGGATGCTCCCCGACGGGGCCATGAGGCCGGAGCCGTCACCCCGATACAAAGGCGAGACGAATGCCCTCTCTAGGTTTCTCGTTCCACTAGGAGGATGAGATCCTAACTCACTTTGGAGCCAGTGATGCTTATTTTATTTATGATAGTCACAGAGAGAGAGAGAGGCAGAGACACAGGCAGAGGGAGAAGCAGGCTCCATGCACCGGGAGCCTGATGTGGGATTCGATCCCGGGTCTCCAGGATCGCGCCCTGGGCCAAAGGCAGGCGCCAAACCGCTGCGGCACCCAGGGATCCCCGGTGATGCTTGTTTATACCGTGCGGGGTGCGGCCCTCGAGAGCCCCTGCCCGGTGCGCCCGGCTGCCCAGGCCTCATCCCCTCCCCGGCCTTCCCCGGCCACTGCTCAAGTCACATCTACCCTGTGACGCTGACACCTGGCCCGGCCCCGTGGTCGGGGGGACGCGGAGGTGGGTGCTCTCGCGCCTCGGCCACTGAACGCGTGGCGGCCGGGAAGCTGGGTGCCGTGGGAACCGGCGGCGTGGACCGCAGTCCCCTGGGTCTGCGTCTCGGCCCGTGAACGTGCCTGTGACTCCGGGTTTACCTTCCAGGCTTCCCAAGTGGTCTGCGTGGAGTGTAGACGCAGCGCCCAGTCCCCGGGCACACCCGGCCCCTCGGGGAGCCCCGGCCTGACTGTATGCAGCGACCTTGGCGGGCACGCGGCGCCCGGGCAGCCATCGAAGTGGCGAGTGGGCTGCCTGCCGGGCGCCCGTCCCTCGGCTCCGCGGTTCAAATTCTGTCGCCGCCACAGGCCGGTCTCCAAATACAGTCCTGCTCCGACGACTTGCACGCGCGAGCCCTCCGGGAGGACACACGTCAGCCTGTGATGAGCAGCAACCTCGAGAGCTCTAAATGGAAAGTGCCCCTCGTTGGCGGGAGGAAGCACCAACTTGGTAAGGCGGGTGGTCCCCGGTCCCTGGCCGATACGTTCAGGGCACCAACAGCAAAGCGCTGTGATACGTGGTGACAAGATTATGCGACGGCTCGTATGAAAATGCAGACAAGGGAAAACGGCGGGAGAAACCTGAAAACGGGGCGTGGTGGCCGACCCCACGAGATTCCAGAACGGGGCGTGCAGTGGCCACAATTGAAATAATATGATCCTGGATGGAGGCCGAGAGAGTCCGGAAACAGACTTCAGAATGTGAAGGGTTTTGGGTTCGACGGGACGGCGTTTCGCTACGAGTGGAAAAGGCGGGAGGATGGTCTGCGGTCGCCCGGCTGGTCCCTCGTGGTTGGGATGAGCAAGCGGCGTCCGTACTCCACCCGTCGTGCAAAAATAAGTCGCCGTCTCATGAGGACGTGAGTGTGAATTATGAAACCACGCGGTAAAAGAAGCGGGCGAGGGTGAAGGTAAAAGGGCGTCGGAGCGACGAGGGTTCGAGACCCCGCATGAAACCGCGGAGCCGAAGACCGACAAGCCGCTACCGACCATTCAACAAGTACTTCTGCATGGCGAGGAGCCCGGGTAAGCAAAGTGGGAAAAGGTACTCGCGCCACACGACGGAGCGTCTCCTCATTAATAAAAAACACTTAGAAATCCTGATGCAAGAGCAAAAGGGAAAAATGGGCAAAGGGCTTACGCGGACCCTTTCCCGGATAAAAAGGAATAAATGTCTGCAAAGATGCTCCATCCACCCCACTCGTAATGACAGAAACAGAATCTAAAGTGAAAGCGAATTCGCTGTTTACGGTGGTGACGGTCCCCGGGCACAAGAACGGGGAGCCCGGCAGCGCGCGTGTCGCCGTAGCGGATGGTGGTGCCTTGACGTGGGGGGCGGGGGGGGGGCTCACCGATATTTAACACGCCCGCGACTCTCTTTGCAGGCATCTACTAGAAATTACCTCGATTTTGTGCCTCGGAGGCGACTATGATGTCGTCCCTGCGCCGTGACTTGCCTCCTTCGTCTGCAACATGGGAGGGGGGCAGCCTGCCTGGCCCTCCCGGGACGCGGCGTCCTAAGAAACCTCGGGTTCTCGAGACTTGTATTTCAGAAGCTTTTTTTTTTTTTTTGATAAGAGGAGGAAGAAAAAAGGGAGGAAGGCCAACATTTAAGGCCCCCAGTTAGTTATTTTCTTGGAGGTGGGGGGTATAGAGAGCCCTCGGGGGCATGGTCGTGGCGCCTCCCCTAACAGCTTGGTTGGCCAACCCGGGCAAAGGGAGTCTGCACCGCTCATTGTATTACGTGGGGATCGATGGGTTTTCACCATCGAAATAAAGGGGGGTCCCCAACGTGGGCCCAAGCACGGGAGAAACGATTCCCAGGCCACCCGCTCAACGTGGGTGTCCTTCGCCCTAGTCCACCCTGCGGCGGGATGAGCACGTTGTCCCCTGCGTCCCCTAAGTGACACCAGCTCCGGATCCATCTGCGTTAGAGCGTCTCGTGCAGGAGGGGAAGCGTCCTCAGTCCGGAGCTTCGGCGTCTGGTCTCCGCGGGGTGAAGGCCCGGAGCCCTAGGACCTCAGCGCCCGGGGTGCAGGCGCACGCGGCCCACCCTTCTCCTCGCTCTTCCCCTCCAGCCCAGCTGCTCCCGCGTCCCCGTGGGCCGCCACCACGCCGCCGTCCTTGCAACGTTTCCCGGTTCGGAAAATACATCCGGGGAACCTGTGGCCTGGAGGGAGGTGGGCTTGCGCGGGCTCAGCACTGGGAAGGGGGTGGGGGGAGAAGTCAGCGCTCTGGGGCTCGGGGGTCGCGTCCGACTGGGGGGAGGAGGATGCTCGGAGCACAGGAGCCGTGAAGGACCCGCCGTCCCCTCTCCCCAGCAGCGGGGCAGAGGCGGTTTGTGCTCTGACGTCAGGGGCTCCCAGGAGGGGACGCGGGGAGGCCGCCCACGCTGGCCACACAGGCAGAGCGCGTCAGTGCACTGGCAGGTGCACAGGCCCCCGACCCCGGGGCCGGGCCCACGTCCACGGCCGGCCGTGCCTGTGAGTCCCGGGGGCGGCCGAGCTTTCCGTCGCCGGTGAACCTGGCTCGGTTTTCAGCTTCAGTGGGTTTAGTCAAAGGCCATTCCGAGAAGTGGCCAGGACCCTGGGGACCCGCTGACCAGGACAGTGGCCTCAGAGGGGGCGGGGCAGCCCCCAGGCCACGGGAAGCCGGCTGCGGCATAACCACGCTGCGGTCTGTGCGGCCGGGGCCCCCGGGACTCTGCAGGGGACCCAGGAGCCGGGGGGAGCTGCCGTCCGCTGACCCGGCCTCCCTGCCCCGGCGTGGAGGGGTTCAGGGAGCAGCCTGGGCCCCGGCCCGGGACAGGACCGCTAACCTGCGGACGCCCGCAGCCTGGACTCCGGGGCACCTTGGGACGTCTCAGTCCTTCCTCTTCCGAGGCCGCAGCGCGGGGCTGTCCCAGGGGCTGTCCCAGGGGCTCTCCCAGGGGCTCCCGGGCCGAGAGCAGTCGGGGTCTCGGGGGGGCTCCCTCCAGGCAGACACTGGCCCCAATGAGCCCGGGGCCGGGCACGTCCGCCCCGAGTGCCCGAGAGCTGGTGCCAAAGGCGAGGAAACGGACCCGGCGGGCGGAAGTGGCTGGCAGCGAAGCTCTGTGTCCGAAGCATTAGTCCACCTCTGAATGCTCCGGGGGTTTCTAAGAGAAGGACTTCTACAGAGCAGCCGTCACCCACCCACGCACCATTAGCAAGGGGCCTTTAACTACGAGACGCCCACGGTGTCCGCATTGCCCGCCCGCCGCTGCTTTGGGCTTGGGCCCGGGACCCCGCATCGCCATAGGTTGGCGCATGGCTCGGCTCTGACCTATCGACCTCCCCCCACCTCTTTTCTCTCTTTGCAAGACCTCGTTGATGGGAACCAGCTAACTCGTCCTGCGAGATTTCCCACACTCAGGATTTCACCGGCCCCGGAGCAGAAATTTGAACCCAGATGCGTTTCCAGAACGTATGTGCTTTTGAGGACACGGGCTGTGCCCTTTATGGGGTCTCTTCTCCGTAGCAGCCGGTCGTCCTCAAAAGGCAGTCGGTCGTGAGGCTCACCCGCGTGAACCCCACCGTGTCAGGGTGACACCCCCGGTCCCTCGGAGCTGAGGCCCGACGGGACACCGGCCCCTTCCCTGGCGTTGCCAGTCCTTCCTGGCTGCGGCGGTGGGCCCGGCCGGCGGCCCCCTCTCTGTTCCAGAGCACGCAGGGCACAAGGCTCGTCCGGCCTGGGGCCACCCGCACCCGCACCCGCACCTGCTGACGCACCTGCTGGCTGCCCCGCCTCCAGGAGGGGAGCCCCCACCCCCTCGCAGCCCCAGGTGCTTGCCTTGGTCAATCACATCAGCATCAGGAGACCCCGGGGGCACCAGGGGCCAGGAGGCGTCCCCCGCCGCGGCGCCCCGTCTTCCCCCTCCGTGGTCACACCCCTGCCCTCCCGGTCTACACGGTGCGGGGTCTGGGGCTGGTCTCCGCTTTGAGCTCCCTCTCCGGGGCGCCAACTGCTCGCTACTTTGCCCTGAAAGTTACCCACTGGGCTCAACGTGCAGGGTGCGGCCTGAGCGGACCCCCCCCCGCAGGTGCCCTTCCCGTCCCCTGGGTGCGGCCTGAGCGGACCCCCCCCCCCGCAGGTGCCCTTCCCGTCCCCTGGGTGCGGCCTGAGCGGACCCCCCCCCCCCCCGCAGGTGCCCTTCCCGTCCCCTTCTCTGTCACTGGCCGCGCGGTCAGTGATGACGCCAGGCGATCGGGCCCGTCAACTCCAGTCTGGATTTGGCAGATCTGAGCCCATCACCCGGGGCCGGGGGCTGGGGGGCCCAGCGGCCACACCGAGCTCTCAGGGGCCCCCCTTCATGAGGCGGCTCCTGGTGACCCTCCTGCCCCCGCCCGGCCCAGCCCTGGGGGGCACGTTGTCCCCTCGTCCAGCGCGCGCCCCGAGCCCGGCGGGGTCTGAACGTGGCTCGCACCCGGTCTGCCTCCAGCTCCCAGAACAGCCGCCATCCAGCCCGACGCTCCACACCTCTGGGGTCACGGAAGCGGGTGATCTCGGCCCGGCTGTTATTAGCCTCTGTTCACTCATTCATTCACTCACTCATTCATTCATCCAGAAACACAGCCCAGGCCCCTCTCCGTCCTGGGTGGGTGCTGTGCTCTGGGACACCGCGGCCCCCACAGATGCTGACGGCCGGAGGCGCTCAGGCCGGCGGGGGGGGCGATGAGCCCCGACGCCCAGGCCCCGCAGTGCGACGGGTGCTACGATATGGGGGGGACAGGATGCTTTGGGATGTAGGCCAGGGTCAGGGAAGACTTCCCGGAGGAAGAGCACCTCGGATGAGCTTTGGAGGGTGGTTGGGGTCTGGCTGGCTCTATGGGTCTGCTGCGCGGCCCTAAAGCACCTTGCACGGTGGCTTCTGCACCCCCAGTTTACTGCCCCAAATGAAGGCTGCAGCCGCGTTGGTCCCCCCGGGGGCCGTGAGGGAGCGGCTGCTGGATGCCTGTCCCCGCTGCTGGTGGTTGGCCGTGGTCTTTACGTGCCCTGGCTCGCGGAAGCGTCACCTTGATCCCTACCTCCTTCCTCACGCGGCCTCCTTGGCGTGTAAGGACAGCAGTCATGTAGGATCGGAGGCCACCTCGAGGACCTCACGTAGACGCGGTCACCCCCGTGGCACCCCATCTCCAAATAAGGTACATTTGCAGGTAGGACTTCATCACATGAATTTTGAGGGGACACACGTCGGGTGAGGGCAAATGCTGCGGGCTGAGGGCGAGGGCAGAGGGAAGGGGGGGCTTCGGGGGGGGGGCACATGCGCAACGTCCGGAGGCAAGAGGGGAAGCACAGGCTCCAGGAGCAAAGGCTGTGGGGTCCGGCTGGGCGGGAGTGGGGTCAGACGGGGAGGCGGGGGCCGGGCTGCAGAAGTTGGCGGGGTCCGGTCTGGGGGCATCCCAGAGGCACGGAGAGGAGCCTGCGGCTCATCCGGCAGCCGTGGGGAATGTCACGCAGGACGGGGTGTGACACGCACAGAACTGTGTGGCCGTGGGGGCGGGGCGGGGGTCCAGGCTGGCAGGGAGGCAGGGGTGAGGGGGACAAGCAGACGGATCCCGGAGAGGGAGCTTCCGTGGGGCTTCCCGGTGGGCTGGCTGGGAAGGGGTGGGACGAGGGCGCTCCAGGGCGGTTTCCTGGTTTCCGTGTCGTCGGGGCGCTGGGGTCTCCCGGGCTCAGGTTCCGTGTGCGGTGACGACGGAGGCTCGCTAGGCAGTGGGTCCTCAGTGGCTGTCGTCCCGGCCCTGTGGCACGTTGGACCCCTGCTCCCTGCGGGGACCCTGATGCGGGACTCGACCCCGGGACCCCAGGGTTGTGCCCTGGGCTCTCAGGTGAGGTCGCTTCGACTCCAGCCAGCTGGGTGCGTGCTTGTTGGGTGAATGAATGAATGAGTGAGTGAGTGAGTGAATGAATGGAAAGTTGGAGGGACTGGAAAGGAGGGAGGAATGAGGCTACACAGTCGTCCAGGGAATGAAGGAGGTGGTGGGCCAGACCTTCCTGGGGGCCGGGGCCGTGCGGGCCTCCCCCCAGCTCCCTCTCCCCGTGCTGAGCTCACAGGGCCCGACCTGCTCTGCGCCGACGGCGGAGGCGGCCCAGGCTCCGGGTTCCCCTGTGGGTGTGCGAGTGCCGGGCCCTCCCTCCGGCGCCCCTGCCTCTCAAGCCACCGAGGCCCGGGTCGCTGGTGGGCCCCTTCCCCGAGGACCGGTCAGCCCCGTGGGTGCCTTTGCCCACAGTGTCTCCATCTACTCTCAAGTGTTGTGCTGGTTCTTTCTGCCTTGACCCCCCCCCCGGGGGGGAGGTAGGGGGCGTGGGGGGTGCGGGGGGGGGGGTTGCGGGGGGGGGGCGCCGGGCCCAGCTTCCCGGAGACAAAGGGCCTCGCTCACAGCCCGCTCCGTTCCCACCCACCACCAACACTCTGTGCTGAGCCGCCTCGAACTCGGGACACGGAGCAACTCCCCCAACTCTGTTCCTTAGTATTTTGCGGCGGGTTCCTGCCTCTGGCTTCACGCGAGAAATTAGTCTGTACTCTTTTCTGATTTATTTTTCAGGTTTTGGTATCAAGATAACGCTGGCTCCACGAGAAGACTTTATATTGCCTTGGAGAGTGTGTCCCCTACGTCCTGCACGGACGTCATCGGTGAAGCCTCTTGGGCAGCCCTGGCGTTTTCCTTTGTGGGAAGGTTTCCGTCATGAATTTTTTTTTTTTCTGGTTAGCTATTAGATCGGATTATCTGTCCTCTTGCTTCAATTTTAGCAGATTGTGTTTTCCTAGGGTTTGTTCATTTCAATTACATTTTCAGACTTATTGGCAAAAAGTTGCTCCTGATAGGACGCTGCAGTGACGTTCCCCTCGTCGTGACAGATGTTGGGGGTTGGTTGTTCACACACTTTCTGACTCTTTGATCGGTTTTGCCCGGCACTTATCAATACTATTAGTATCGCAAGAACCAACTTTTGCCTTTGTTCATCAACTCTATTGTACTCTGTTTTCTGTCTCATTGATTTCTGCCCATTATTTCCTTTCTCCCATTTCCTTCTGTTTTCTTTTGCTGTCTTTCCTCGCTTCTTGAGATGGAGGCTTAGATCTTTGATTCTTTTTTTAAGATTTTATTTTCTTATTCATGAGAGATACAGAGTGATCTTTGATTTTGAGACACGTCCTTTTCTAGTAGATGCGACGGGGACTAGCATTTTGCCTCTGCACACGGTTTTAGCTGCAACCCTGATGGTTCTGGAAGGCCGTGTCCTCATTGTCATTCAGTTGAAAAGTGCTAATTTCTGGTGCTACTTTTTCTTTGGCCCAAGAGTCATTTAAAACATACATTTCTTGACTTCAAAAGGTAGAGACTTTTCTAGTAATCTTTTTGTTTTGGTATGAATTTGTAGCAGACTCGCACCTTTTTTCCTGCAGGATCTCAATTCTTGAAATTTGGTTGAGATTTGCATTAGTTTAGCCCAGCATGTGGTTAGTTCTGGCAAATCAGAAAGATCAACCTTCTGCTTTGTTTTTGTCGATGATCTCCATTGTGCTTTGCTCACTCTTGCTCCCTGCTTCTCCCTTTATCTTGATCTCAGTCACTTAATTCTCACGGGGGCTCTTCCAGGGTTCCTCCTAAAGCCCCCCTTCTCCAGGTAAAGGAACTAAAGAATCATAGTATGTTGGTTAAGAGCAAGGTTTGAAGCGTGACTCCCCCGCTTATTGGCTGTTTGATCTCCAGAAAGCTGCTTAGCCTTTTCTGTCCTAATTTCCTCATTTGTAGAATCAGGATAATAACGGCGCCCACCGTGCAGGGTGGCAGAGAACAAATGAGCCAAAGCGTAGGAAGTGGCTAGAAGGGTGCTTGTTATATTGTGAGGGCTGCAAACATGTTTCTTTTTTTTTAAATTTTTATTTATTTATGATAGTCACACAGAGAGAGAGAAAGATAGAGAGGCAGAGACATAGGCAGAGAGAGAAGCAGGCTCCATGCACTGGGAGCCCGACGTGGGATTCAATCCCGGGTCTCCAGGATCGTGCCCTGGGCCAAAGGCAGGCGCCAAACCGCTGCGCCACCCAGGGATCCCCTGCAAACATGTTTCTTAAAGACGTAAACGGTTAAGGGCCAGAGAGGGGAGGTTTCCTGACTAAGCTGATGCAGCTCATGCCACATAGCAGGTTAGAGGAAAAATCAGAAAGTCACACCCAGCTCTCTGGGGCTTTAGATGTACTTCTGTCATTGCATCAGCTGCCTCCCAGGTGTGACCCCAAACCAGTGACCGGTTCAGAGGTGGCAGGTAGGTATCTTCCTACCTGCCATTGATAACGGCCTCGGGTTTGAGTAGGATCCCGAGCTCAGTAGGAAGTGTGCGCTGTGACCGGTGGTATGGGTGGAGGTGCAGCCACCAGCAACAGGAACCGACTATCCCTGGTCTAAGCCAACGGCCACCTCCTCCTGGAGATATTTTTAACCACTTATCACCCAGTGAGCTGTTCTTTCCTTGGAGCTCTTGGAGTCTTGACATCACCACTGCACCTGGAGTTTGACTTCAGTCTCTTGTCTCTTAAGAGTTTGACTTCACGAGGCATAGCTCTCGGGGACTTCTGTGCAGGCGGGGAGACCCCGAGCAAGGCTGGAGTCTCGTCATGACTCTCTGTGCCTGCTCTGGCGGCATTGCTGTCGCTCCTCTGACCCGACCACCTGTGGATGCAGAGAATTCCTCGTTGGCTGAGCACGTGTGGTTTCTTGCTTTACAAAAACCCGAAGGCAAAGACCGTACCTTGTTCTCCTCTGTGTCTGTCTCGGTCTCAGCACCGCTCTGGGCACCCAACACATGCTTACTGAATTCCATTGCATGGACTTGACTCTTATTTTGATGGATGCAATGTGTGAAGGTGTCGTCCCAGAACGTCCAGGTGGGCTTATCACACGTGGGTAGCTGGAGTCTGGACAAAACTGGTGTCTCCATGTGAAGACTCAGGAGACAATGGCCACGTCTCAGCAGTCTTGGTTTCAGGAAGGGAGAAGGGGTAGTAGCATTTAATTAGCAATCTCTTTTTCTTAGCAGATAAGTTAAAAAAAAAGATTTTATTTATTTATTTGCGGGGGGAGCACAAGTAGGGGGAGCGGCAGAGGGAGAGGGACAAGCAGACTCCCCACCGAGCAGGGCGCCTGACTTGGGCCTCGACCCCAGGACCCCAGGATCATGACCTGAGCCGAAGGCAGATGCTCAACCGAGCAAGCCGCCCCGGTGCCCCTAATCGGCAATTTCTTTGGTGGCAAGAATTTAGGAAAAAGCTTTTGACACTATTTATAGTGTTTCATTTAACTCTCAGGAGCCCTCCGCTGCCATTTTACAAGGGGAGTATTGGGGCTCGGGGAGGTTGAGTGACTTGCTTGAGGTTATACAGTCAACGAGCCGCAGGGCCGGGATTTAACCCCCAGTCAGCATGACCCCAGAACTGATGGTCTTTCCATGACACCGTTCTACCTTGGATTGTCCATCTGCATCCGTCCATCCGTCCATCCGTCCGTCCATCCATCCATCCATCCATCCATCCATGAAGCAAATATTTTTTGAGTACCCTGTGCCAGGCAGCTAAGGCCCATGCCCTGTGCCAGGCAGCTAAGCCCATGCCCCCACAGGGTGATACGGGATGAGAGACAAAGAAACAAATAAATACGCTGCGTATCACCTGGTGAACTGACGCCACGAGGCCCCGGGGACTGCAGCCCTGAGAAGCGGCGCAGCCAGAGGCAGGAGACCCGGGTGTCGCCCATGCTGTGCACTGACTCACAGGCTGACCTTGGGCAAAGCGCCTCATCTCTTGCGTCTCTGTTTCTCATTAGTGAAACAACACTTTGGACTAGAAATAGGACCTTGAGAGCCCCTGCTGGCCCCAAGAGTCTATAATTCCGAGTCCTTACAAAACTTCTGCTCTCTCAGTTCTTTTTTCATAAATTACACGGTATGAAATTGCCACAAAAAGCCCCAAACAGGTGCCCAAGGAGCCACAGAAACAGATTCCCGGTGTCTTGAATTCAAGGACTTTGTCACTTTGAGTCTGGAGACAACTTACCTGGATTCTGACCTATTTCCCTTTGCCTCAGTGGGTTTAAGGTTCCCAGCCCCCAGCAGTGTGCGGCGTGTGGTGAGCCCAGAGCTACTTCGGGGCCCGGGGTGGGGATTATTTTTCCAGCCCTGCTGTGGTAGCAGACGCTCTGTTTACACCGCTCACGCGCTCTGCAAATATCGCTCCTATCACAGACGAGGACCAAAGTCAACTTCACCCTGAAGGTCTGCGTTACCACCGGCTTTCAGTTCCAGGGACTCGCGAAAGCCTCCCAATACCCCTTTCTCCATATTCATGCTTCTCGACTTGGACCTGTTGACCATCTCTTTTCTTTTTTTTTTTTAAAAAAAGTCGATTGCAGGAGTAATGGGTCCCCAATGTTGAAAATACGGCAAAGAATAAATAAGAAAAACAACCACCCATAATCCCACCACCCACAGATAAACACCATTAACATTTTATCGTATTTCCTTCCAGTCTTTTTATGCTTTTCAAAGTAGCTAAAATCATACTTTATAACCTTTTTCTATCTTGCTCTTTTACTTAATGTTATATCATTAAGCATTTTTTCCATGTCGTTAAGAACACTTCATAAGCATCATTTGTAATGGTGGCACGATATTCCATCTTGTGGAGGCAGTTCAATTTACTTAGCCATTCCCCCAAACCCAACATTTAAGCTTTTTTACCCATAATATTTTACTTTTATGAATGATACTGTGATGAACATATTTTGAACATAAATCTTTGTCCATATGTCAGATTATTTTTCTAGGATAGATCCCCAGATCTAAAACTTACTAGTCAGTTGGCTTTACAGAAATATTGTGCTCAATTTTTATTCTCCTTAGGAGTCTGTAAGGATGTTCAATGCCTCTTCACCGGCATATTATCGTTAGAAAGAAACTTCGCTAAATTGATAGGTGAAAAGAGTCTCCGTTCTTATTTTGGTTGCATCTCTTCCGGTAGCAGTGTGGGCAAATAAATAATAGAATGTTTCCCAGCTACTTGCATTTACTCTTTCTGGAATTGTCTGTTTATGTTTGATCATCCCCTTCTTTCTAGATGCTCTTTTCTCTTTGGATTTTTTTTTTTGTCCACAGACAAGGGCTCCCCAAATGAACAACAAACAAGAAGAACTCAAGAGCAAACAAGCCTTAAATTGAATCGCAATGTACTCTGTGGTTCCCTATAGAAAAGAGGTTTTGGCAACCGGCTGTGTAACAAACTACTCCAAAACTTCGGGACTTAAAGCACCTGTTTTATTTTTGCATGACTTTTGGGTCAGCAATCTGGGAAAGGCTCAGCTGGGCATTTAGTCATTGAACAGTGTGGCATCTGCTGGCGCCCTGGTGGGGATGGCCAGAAGCCTGGGCTCAGCTGGGACCATCGATGACCAACAGCACCTGCGTGCGTCCTCTCCGGCATGGTGGCTTCAGGCAAGGTAGGCTGCTTTCGAGGACCTCCAGAGCTCCCAGGGAGAGTGTCTCAGATACAAGAAGTAGGAATTGTTGGTTCCTTAGAGCTGGGCCTGGAAGCCTGCATAGCAACGCTTCTGTTGTATTCTGTAGGTCAAAGCAGCCACAGAACATGCCCAGCTTCAAGGAGAGGGCATACAGCTCACTTTTTCATTAGAGGAGGGTCAAGGAATTAGCAGCCATCTTCCATCCCGTTCAAAAGAGTATCTCTATATTCCACAATTAAGTTAGCACGGGTTCAGGGGGATCCCCGGGTGGCTCAGCTGTTTAGCACCTGCCTTCGGCCCAGGGCGTGATCCTGGAGACCCGGGATCGAGTCCCATGTCAGGATCCCTGTGCGGAGCCTGCTTCTCCCTCTGCCTGTGTCTCCGCCTCTCTCTCTCTCTCTCTGTGTCTCTCATAAATAAATAAATAGGTAAAATCTTAAAAAAAAATAAGCATGGGTTCAGAGGGTGGAAGAAGGCAGGGTGTAAATGAACAAACGAATAGACCCTGAGAAGCTCGACAATTTGCAGAAAGCCACACAGCAGATCCTAGGTGAGCTCAGACATTCCTTAAGGATTATTATTGCTCATATTTAGCTCCAGAAACATTTCCTTCTTCGAGGGAAGGGCCTTATCTTCCCAATATGTGTGGAGACCCGCGCTACGTGGAATGCCATGAAAGTTCCAGAACGGACTTACATGGAAATCATCCTTCTCCATTCACAACTCCTGAAATGACGGTGTTGTCAGAGGGCAGGCGTGGGGGGAAGCGAATTAAAATATCTCTGTCTCAGAGTCAACAACGTTGGGAGGTAGATTACATATGCTAATGTGCATAATTCTCAAATCCTTATCTTCCTTTCGCAGACAAGTGACCTGGAGTTATTAGTGGAGCTTATAATGTTAAGTATTAGAGGCTGAGATTATGTGGCATAACATATTACTCTTCTTCTGAGAATTTAGCCATTTTCCTGACTCAGAGAGGTTGGCCCAATAAATACTTGGGTGAGGATTGCCTTGGATTTGGTAACATGACAGAAAAGATTCCTTTGCGTCATTTTAGTGACTTATTCTACACCGGTAAAGGTCATTATACAACCAACACCTCCCATCAATTCCCCAGCATACTCAAAATGGAGAATTTCTCATTCACCCACCCACCCACCCACCCATCCATCCATTCATCCATCGAACCATCCAACCATCCAGCCATCCATCCAGCCATCCAACCATCTACTTTCCCATCCATGCATCCATCCATCCATCCATCCATCCACCCATCCATCCATCCACCCATCCATCCATCCATCCACCCATCCATCCATCTAACCCCCCATCCGACCATCCATCCACCCACCCATCCATCCATTGAACAAATATCTAGCAGGCACTGTCCATACCTCTGATGCTGTGTGGAGACACAGTGGTGAGCTAGAGAGATGTTACGTCAGTGCTCGTGCAGCGCGGCCGCAGGAAGAAACTTGTAGGGAAGGTAGATTGACTGAGCGCCAGCTGTGTGGCCTGGGTGGTACACATGATCTGGTTTTGCCCTCCCACCTGAGACCCAGGGATTAATGCTCATCCTTAGGTGGAAAGGAAGGCGCAGGAGAGAGCAGTAATTGCTGAAGGTCATGCAGCTGGTCAGTGGTAGAGCCGAGTCGGGAACCTCGGTGTGTTGGTCTCAGAGCCCACGCACAGGAGTGACAGGCAGGGGACGGCCGTGGCTCTCTGGCCTCATAAGCCTCTGTGTTCTCTCACCGCCTCAAACCTAGAGCCACAAGGTAACTCAGCTGGGAGAACTCGCCTTCTTGGGCATCTTCCGAAGGTGATGTGGAGCAGCTCAGAGCATCCTGGTTTGGTCCAGGAGACCCGAGGTTCTCACCCTGACATCATGTGACCATCACAAGCCCAGTTAAGGTTTGGGCATTGTGACAAGTATGAAATCGGGACTGGGGCTGGGGTTCCGGGTGGGTGCCCAGCCTGGAGTAAGGGGATGGCGGCCGCAGGAGCAGGTGCCTGTTTCAGACGTTTGGTCTGATCCCATCAGACCCTGCCTGTGCATGGCCGGGGGCTCGGGAGGCCGGGTCCAGTCCTCTGAGGCAAGGGGTTGCCCACTGCCAGGTGAGTGTCGGGCCACAGCCACGCAGCCCAGAGCCCTGGAGGGAGATGGGCACAAGGAAGGGTCCCTGGGCAGTGAGATGCTCAGCCTGGGGTGTGAATTAGTGCACTCGGCTGCTGGTGGCTCAGCGGCCAAGACAAGTGCTCAGAATGTCAGGAAGCCGCTGCCGCGGAGGCTTTGATGCTCTGGAGGAGGAGGAAGAGGAGGAGGAGGAGGAGGAGGAGGAGGAGGAGGAGGAGGAGGCCTGAGCTTAATGATCGCATACGGAGCCAGCCTGGTAAACTTCAGCTGGGGCAAAGCCACAGGATCTCTAGACCGTAAAGAAGGGGCGGGGCTCCCAGTGTGGGGTGTGCGGCTGGGGGCGGTGGTAGGGTGGGGTGTGGTGTGTGTGTGCAGGTGGCACTTGGCTTTGAAATGTGGTTTCCCTCCTCTCCTTCCAACTCTTGTCTACATTCTTTGTCTTTTTCCTTTTTGAAGATCTTATTTATTTATTCATGAGAGACACAGAGAGAGGCAGAGACACAGGCAGAGGGAGAAGCAGGCTCCATGCGGGGAGCCCGATGTGGGACTCGATTCCGGGACCCCGGGGTCACGGCTTGGGCTGAAGGCAGATGCTCACCCGCTGAGCCCCCCGGGCGCTCTTCATCGTTTGTCTTGAAGGAGGCTCAAGACACGAGGTGTCTGCTGTGGGTTTTCCTCCCTCCTCCTCTTCCTTCCTCTCAGGCCTTTTAATTAGAACTCTTTCACCTTTTATTAAACTGCAGGACATTTATCTCCATTAAGTCTCGCAACTATCGTTTTCATTTCCATTTGCATTTCTCTCTTTCTGGATCTCCTGTCCAGATGTTAGCGCTGTACCTCCATCTTGGGTGGTCTTCCTCCCTCCCCGTCACCATCAACCCTCTTCCCTCCCTTCCCTCCTCCCTCCCTCCCTCCTCCTCCCTCCTTCCCCTCTTCCTCTCCTCCCTCCCTCCCTTCCCTCTTCTTCCCTCCCTCCTCCCTCCCTTCCTTCTTTCCTTTCCTCCATCCTTTATTGAGACATAATTCACACATAACACTGTCAAAGTTTAAGGTGTACAGTGTGTTGCTTTGATAATTCATGTCGCAATAGCTGCCACCTAAATGTTGGCGAGCGTGTCCATCGTGTCATGGTTACTTCTAGTTTGCGGTGAGACCAATTAAGATCTGATGTCTCAGCAAGTTGAAGCGTGTAACATGGTACTGTTGACTATGATCACTACGCTGTGCATTGTCTTCCCAGAACTTATCTCCTCATTGCAAATTCGTGTCCTGAAACAGCTCCCCACTTTGATTAGCTTTTAATTAATTAATTAATTAATCAATTAATTAATTAATCAATTCATTCATTCGTCTTCCTCTGGGGAAATTTGCTCCATCTCTTTTTCCCATCGGCTGATTCATTCTTCCACTATCTGTCCCTACTACTCTGTTCAATACGTGAGCAATTCTATTTTCTATATGCAATATTTCCACATGGTCCTTTTATTTTATTTTTTTATTTTTTTTTTATAAGTCTAATTCTTTTTTTTATAATTTTTATTTATTTATGATAGTCACAGAGAGAGAGAGAGAGAGAGAGAGAGACAGAGGCAGAGACACAGGCAGAGGGAGAAGCAGGCTCCATGCACCGGGAGCCCGACGTGGGATTCGATCCCGGGTCTCCAGGATCGCGCCCTGGGCGGAAGGCAGGCGCCAAACCGCTGCGCCACCCAGGGATCCCGGTCCTTTTATTTTTGTTTTGTTCTTATTTCATTATTGCTCTTATCCTCCCTTACGCTCTTCTACATTTTGATTGGGCTAATTGTAAATTCTTACCTTTCTGGTCTAATTTTTGCTTCTTGATGGCATTTGTATCATGAAATGCTGTCGGTTTCTTTCCTTTGGGTGTAGCTGTGCTTCTCAAATGTCTTGTGTTTGTCTATAAACTTATTTTTCTCCAGGGATGTGGGCTACTGTCAGGCCACGTGGTTGGGGGAAGGTCAGCTCTAGACCTGATGGACTCCGAGCAGGGTGGGGAAGTGGACAGGACACAGCATCATAAACCCACAGCCAGTTACCCTCACTGCACCCCATAGGTCCTCAGGTCCCTGCAGAGAGAAGCAGCATTTAGAGGAGTGTAGTGGTGGTTTGGTCTCCAGATCTTCAGTGCTTGTCTGGGGGGAGGGAACCAGTGTGGTGTGAACTTGGCATTGGAGGTCGTCGTCCTGCCCAACCTCACCTCCATGCACCCTAAACGTCTTGCAGTTTCCTGAACATACTTTATCCTTTCCCACTTCTCTGTCCTGGGTCACACCTTTTCTGGCAAACATCCCCTGACACTCTGCAGCTCAGCTCAAGTGCCCCTCTCTCCCACATCAAATCTCCTCTGACCTTCCTGATAATAATCCTAATAACCGATGTGTCTTGAGCTCTTGCTCTGGGCTAGATGTTGTGCTAAATACTTTTCATGCATGTTCTATATATTTCCTACCACAGTCCTGGCACAGAGAGGTTAAATGGCTTGCAGAAGGTGACTCAGCAAGTCAGGGATGGCGAGGAGATTCAATCCTGCATCGGACGCCACAGCCCATACACCTGAACACTCGATCTACCGCCTCTGCTCGCCCAGCTTCCTATCCTGAAGGTGCCCCTTTGGGTTATTTGTTATTCGTTTCATGCAGCTGGGGCTGAGTATCTCTCTTTCTCTTCGCAGCCCAGCATTAGTCCTGGCTTGGAGAAGGTGAAGGAATGGATGGCGCGGTGTGCGCGTTCCACTCCTGCCAGACGCTTTCTGAGAATCAGCACAGGGCAGAGTGCTTGACACATAGTAGGAACCAAGCAATCAACCCACCAGCCAACCAACCAACCAACCAGCCAACCAGCCAACCAACCAACCAACCAGCCAACCAGCCAACCAACCAACCAACCAGCCAACCAGCCAACCAACCAACCAACCAGCCAACCAACCAATCAGCCAACCAACCAACCAGTTAGCCAACCAACCAACCAGCTACATAACCTGCCCCAGGGAAAAACCGAGGAAGATGTCATTTCCCTGCTAGAGTTTATTCGTTGTGCTTGAGCATTGGTTAATTCAACAATATCTATTTAGTACCTACTACAAGCAGTATCTCTTTGGCTTAGCTTTGCAGATTTCGGACAAGAGTTTTACCTCTATTTTGTGCTACTACCCCCTGGGGCAAACAGGTGTTATATACCCCGAAGGGCAAACAAGTGTCAGGTGCTTGACAATGGATGATCTAAGAGTCTGGGGAGTTAGCTTTCATAGCTTCTTTCTTTGATTCAGAAACAAGGGAGAAAAAAACCTCTGGATTCTCCAACTTTATGAACAAAAGATGAGCTATTCATGAGTAAATAGCAGAACTAAGTAAGCATAATACAAAATTAATAAGACAGAGCTTTTAGAGCAAAGTAAAGGAATTAATAATAAACTACTATTTACTGCTGAGAATTCAACTCCCTCCCCCCTCAAAAAAAGCTCTGTTTGATGACCAGACGATGTCAGTTTTTTGATATTGCTTTGAGTTGGCCTTGTTGTTAGAACCAGATTCTCTTTAGTTCATGCTGCCTTCATGTCTACTGATGTTTTTGATACCTTTTTGGCTCAAGATGGAGGCACAGTCCTTAAATAAAACATGGTCTGTTTCATCTAGGGATCAAGTTTTTCTATGTCCCCCTCTCCCTTCCTGTTTATTCTCATCGTCATGCTAACCCGGCCTCACACTGTCCTACTGCTCTTAATTGGCAAACCTTAGTAGAAAGCGATGGTGGCCGCGGTTGGTTGTCCACCCAGTTATTCTCTTTTCCTTCCTGCTGATCGAATCCCGATCTTAGTTAAGGACAATATGCCAAGCCTCTGGGGATAAGTCAGGATCGGCCCCCACCGTGGTGGAGATACTCTTCTTGGCCAAGGTCATGAGTGTGAGACGTGAGGAGAAGTCTATTGAGGGAGTTCAGGAAAGATATTCCTGGTGAGAGAGAGAGAGAGAGAGAGAGAGAGAGAGAGAGAGAGATGGAGGAGGAGAAAGCCTTTTTCCTACTCGGTCGCTCCTTTCCAGTGCTGGTCTCTGTCCTGTGAGGAACGTGAGCTACCTTAGCCCTTCTAAGGCCTCGACCAGAAGGCCACATGGACCCCAGAGGGGCTGAACCAGTGCTCAGATGCCGCTGAGCTGCTGAAGAAGCCAGTCCGGGGCACAGATCCAGGCTTCTTGGCATGAGAGACGATTCCATGTCTTCAACATGGAACATATTCCTCAAGGAATAGCTGATGGGCTTGTTCCGCTACTTGCAGCGGGATGCGTGTCCATTGGTACACCTGGTACAAGGGCCACATCCTGATTCCTCCTGCCACGTGTGTGCTGCACGGGACGTGACCTGTACACACACGCATCAAATTCTTCCTCTCAGCGTCTCCAGTCTCTTGTTAGAACCCAAGACATTATTGCCTCTGTCAATAGAGTGGGAAACAGGCTCAGAGAGATGGCCTTGACCACATGTGATTATGGTGCCACCCTCTCTGGGTTGCTGAGACCCTCCCAGTAGCCTGGCGAGTAGGGAGTGACCTGACTTGTGCCTACCTGCAACTATGACACCGTCCTCGTAGGAGACCTGGGCTTTGGACAGGAGGCTTAGGAGGTGTGATGGTTAATTTTATGTGTCAACTTGGTGGGGCCATGGGAAGCCCAAGAATTTGGCCAAACATTGAGTATTTCTATTAGGCCCTTTTGGATGCATTTGCGATTTAAACCAATGGATTGCTTAAAACAGGTCGCCCTCTCTTATGGGGGTGAGTCTTGCTCAATCAGCTGGAAGTCTGGATAGAACAAGAGCCTCTTGCGAGTAAGAAGCCACTCCTCCTGCCTAACTGCCTTCAGGCTGGGACGTTGGTGGTTTTTTCTGCCTTCAGACTCCAACTCAAACACAGGCTCTTTCTGGCCTTTTGACTGCAACGACGCCCCTGGCTCTCCTGGGTCTCCAGCTTGCAGAGAGCCGGTCCTGGGATTTGTCAGCTTCTACCACCACATGAGCCAATTTCTTACGATCTCTCCCCTGCCCCCTTGGTTCTGTTTCTCTGGAGACCCCTGTCTAATCCGGGAATCACCCAACTCTGAATGAAGCGAGCCAGGTTTCCTTCTCCATGCAGTGAGGGCAGGAATCTAACCCTTTCCACTTGGCCCCTCAGTGCCAAGCACCGACTCGGTGCCTTTCACACAGTATCTCACTTAATCCTCCAACAGCCTTGGGAAGGGGATCCTGCAGCTCCTTCCCACCATTGGAGGCGACTGAGACGCACAGCAGAGCAGCAGCTTGCTCATGGCTACACAGATGGTAAAGGCAGAGCTGGGATTTGTGGGTTTTCTATTAAATCAAACTGCCTGGGAGATGCTGGAGGCATTTGTGGGAGGGCACCTCTCTTTGCTCGGTCCCGTTTGTCCTCAAGGGAACTGTCTGCTCCACTGTTTGGGGCTGAGACACGCACGGCCACCCAGCTCTGGGTGCTCCCATTGTTCTCATTCGTTTGAAAGGCCGAGGGAGTTACGAAGACAATTCCTTAGCAGAATCAGCTGACATTTGCAGTGTTTTTAGCAAAATGCAGACAATTCATTTTTAGCCTCATGTGAGAGTTTCCTGCTGCTCCCTACAAACTTCTTTTCTCTCTCTCTCTCTCTCTTTGTTTTAGTCTCAACATCCCCTACCTTATTCCTTCCACCCATGAAAGCAATTTTAACTTCATGAAACTAATTAAAGTTTTATGTGCCTACATTCCTTTACTGGAGTCATCATAGATTCCTTAGATTGAAATGGAAACGGGCCAAGAGGGAAACATCCTCAGGACTCTCCTATGAGGCTGAGGCTGTGTGTAAAGTTGTAGGGTAGCTGAGGATGTCAGCCAAACCTTGGTTCGGGGACCTGAGCGCTCGTTATCGGAAACCGAGTTCCTCAGGACTGAGGTAGTGCGATGGGGGGTCAGGCACGTACCGTTGCACGCACGGGAAATGTTGGTTGAATAGATGAGTGTGAAACAGGACAAACGAGTAAATAGAAAATTATGATTAGTAATAATGCACAAGATTTTGGGAACACGGTTTCCAGGGCCTTGAGGGGGCTGCTATTTTCGGGAAAAGGTCACTTACTATTGTCTAGTAAAACCTTAGTCCTCAGACCCTTCAGGAGTCTATGGGAGGCCACGTGCTCGGGGCACGACTGGGGAGTAGAGATAAAGGAAGCTTCCCAAGGAAATTTTGTATATTGAAGTAGACTCACGGGGTCCTGGGGTCGGGCTAAGGTTGCCTCTTGCCCTTAGCAATGTAGTAACATCGAGGCAGCTGAGCTCCTAGAGGAGGGTCACTCTGCCTGCTTCAAGGAGTGGTCAGTGGGCTGTGTATATAGTAAGGAAATTTAATTTTTCTTCTGCCCTTGTTTCCCCATCAAAGTCATGGTCTCAAGGTTGTGAGATCGAGCCCTGGATTGGGCTCTGCCCTGGGAATCGAGCCTGCTGCAGATTTTCTCCCCCTTTGCCCCTCCCTTCCGCTCCACTCACGTTCTCTCTCTTTAAAAAAGAAAAAAAAAATGCCGTTGATAAAAATGTTATTTACGAGTGCTCGCCACGTGCCAGGGACTGTACAAAACAGTGGGTGGGCTTCAAAACAGTCGGCCCCTCCTGGATCCCTTTAAAGTAGGTATTACTGCCCTGTTTGGGCAGATGGTGAAATTGAGGCCACCAAGTTGCCTGAGCGGACTCAATCAGTAAGTGGAAGACCTGGGATTTGACCCCAAAGTGCGCAGTCTCTGACCACTGGGTCCATTTTGTGGTTTGCACACAATCTCCCACTCCCTTCCCTGTGATGCTTCCCTGTAGGTGGGTGTCCTTTCCCGCCCCATTACCTTGGGGCTTGGCCAGCGGAGTGTGAGGTGCACTGTGTGAGCAGCAGCTTTAAGGGCCCCCGCGCGGTCTGGCTCTGCCTCGCGCGCATCCCTCTTCTCTGCCACGGGGAACCTCGAGACATGCCGTGTCGCCTGTGCCTGACAGGTGCTGCTCCTCCACCCTGGGTTCCAGAATGAGAAAACCCATGGAGCAGAACGGAGCAGACACACACGTAGAGCTGACCCGCAACCCGCGAGTAGCCCTGTAGCCATGCGAACAAGGGACGCGCGTTTGTGCCCTAAGGCTTCGGGGTCTGGGGGTTGCTTGTTACTGCAGCGAAGCTGACTGATACGGTCTCCAGATTGTAGAGCCTGGTGTGCTCTGCTTCCTGGAAGAGGAGGCAGGTGAACCCAGGGTGGGAGAACTGTTATTAGACTGAGAAACGGGGCAAGTGCAATCTAGGGGGCAGAAGCTGAGTGAACCGAAGCTTGGGGGTAGGAAGAGACGCCAGAGGGCACGAGGGCAGTGAGCAAAAGCAGATTCACGAAGCGCCGTGGGAGGGTGGGGGGAAGACGGTGGGGAGGTCGGAGCACAGAGGGCATCGAGCACCCTGCTTGGGGTGACGAGCTTTGCCTGGAAGATGCCAGGAGGTGCCGGGGGCGCCCGGCAGGCTCGTGAACGAGGAACGTGGTGTGTCTCGGAACTTGCTCGCGGCTCCGGGCGGGGCGAGAAGCTGTGCCGGCCTCGCCTCCCGTCCTGATTCCTGCTTGTCCCGTAAACGTGTGCTCGCGGCCGGCAGCTGATTTCTCCCCACTTTATCCGATGTCTGTCGGGACGGGTGAGTCTGTTCTGCTCAGTGAAGCCGCCCCAGGAATAATAATGGTGATTTTCTTCTGAAAAAAAGTTTCCAAATCCTATTTAAATGTGTTGGGGGGAGCGAGGTCGACTCAGAGGAAAGGAAGGCCCGGTGTCCGGCGGTGCGCCCCGGGGAATCCCACCTGTGCTTACTTGAGTGTTCTGCGATCACACCCTGGAATCCTTGATGATTCTGAACCAGGGACCTGGGGTTTGCACGTCGCGTCGGGGCCGGCAACGGCGAACCCAAGTACCGGGCACGTGACACACTTTCTTCCGTCGGCTTCTCCTGAAGACCCTGTGGGGCAGGAATGACGAGCGGAGCTTTCCCGAAGAGGAGACTGAGGCTCAGGGAGGTTGGGTTACCGGCTACACAGCGGGCGTGACGGAGCTGGGATTCGAACTCTGATCCCTTCTGTCCCCAGCGCCCACTCTCCAGCTACGGTGCCCACGGAGCCTTACAGACTCAGAGCGGCTCTTCCCTCCGCCCTGCCTCGGTTCCGCTTGAGCGCCCGACGGCCCCCTGAGGTCAAAGTCATCATTCCCACGGAAGAGAAGTGCCCGTCCCTCCGCTCGTGGGCACTGGGGCGAGCCGGGGAGGAGACTTCTCAGGCCGGGCTCCCGAGGCTGCGGCTGGGACTGCGGCTCCGGGGGGCATATGATCCAGGGCAGGCTCCGCTCCTGCCCCCGCGTGTCTCGGGGTCACAGCTCGGGACCGCCGGGCCGGGGAGCCCCACGGGGAGGTTGCTCTGGGCCCTCCCTTTGGAGCTGGTGCGATGGGAGGCTGAGGGAGGGGCAGTACCTGGTCCAGGGGTGTGCAGCGGGGTGGGGCCTCCTGGCTCGGAGGGTCGGACCGGGACCTATGCCCTGGCCCCAGGGACCCGCCACCCTGGCAGGGCACCGAGCAGACTGAGCTCCTCCGCCCGAGAAGCCCGGACCCGGCTGGAGAGGGTGCAGCGGGTCCCTTGGGCTCCCGGACCAACTTGCGTCGGGTGGGTCCTATCCGGTTAGAACAGCCCGTCAGCAGCCGCCTGTGGCCCAGCGATCGGTGCCCGCCTCTACCTTCCCCCCGGGGCCTCCAGCCCTGCTGCCTCCCTTCCCCTCCCTCCTGACCTTCTCCTTTCGTCTCCCTCCCTGTGCTCCCGCCCCCGGGGCCTCGCCTGCCCCTCGTGAACAGGCCCGTCTCTCTCTCTCTGGGGCCCAGAAGGTCTCCCTTGGGCCCCGACTGGGTCCCGCCACCTGCCACGTGCCCCGAGCCCTGGACCGCAGCCGCGCGCTCAGCCTGGGCCCTGGGCGGGGGGCACGGGGGGCTGAGCCATCAATACCCCGTAAAGGCGCTGAGGCGATGAAAGGTGCCTGAAGCGGTGCACGGGGAGGGGGTGACGTCATAGCTGAGCTCCGTGGCTCCGTCTCACGTGGTGGACTTCACGGGGAAGTCTCTGGTCCTCCCAGGAGACGGGAAGAAGAGTTTCATCGGGACGTGGTCAAGATCTCAGACCCTCCACCTTAACCTTCCTTAGAAGACGGCCGATTGCTTCGGGCGAGGGTTGTAGGAGGACGTGCCTGAGGGCCGGGGCCGTGGTGAAGCAGGACCCCTCAGCCCGTGCCCGCCCCTCGGCTGCCCCCGGTGCGCGCCCCGGTGCAACCTTGCCGTCGCGGGCCCTGGCGGCCGGTGGGGGTCTGCTGGGCTCGTGCACGGCCTTGCCTCGGCCACGGCATGGCGTGGGCCGGGCCTCGGGCACACGCCTCGGGCGCTCGTGCGCTTTGCTTTGGGCTCTCGTGCCACGAGAAGGTGTCGTGGAGAGGCCCGTGGGGTGGCCCCGCTGCAAGCCCGCAGCCTGAACCCCCGCCCAGGGGAGCCCGCCCGGTGCAGGCCGTGCCAGAGCCCCCGGCCAAGCCCGGGGCATCCCTGAGGACCGGGGCATCCCTGTGTGTCCTGGAGCATCCCTGAGGACCTGGGGCATCCCTGTGGGACCTGGCAGGAGAGTCACGGCCTCTGCTCCTAAGCACCAGGCTCCGGTGGTCAGTTTGCTGCGTTAACTTCCTAGACGTGGTGGAAACGGAACTGGGCTTGGGGTTTGCCCCCGGTTGGTTCTTTGAAGCTCCGTTCAGCTTGTGTGTCTGACTGTCCTATGAGGTCGGTCCCCGAGGATTCTTCTCCAGGTGACCCCTGCCCGCCCCGCCCAGGCAGCACCCCAGGGTCCCCAGAGCCCCCTGCCCGCCCCGCCCGGGCAGCACCCTGGGGTCCCCAGAGCCCCCTGCCCGCCCCGCCCAGACAGCACCCCGAGTACTTCCCACCGCGTGGTTTCTCACCGGCACCTCTTTCCCGACCGAGACTGGGGCTCCTCAGTGACTCCCTTCCCATGTGTCCCCCGGGGCTAGGGTGGCCTGGACTGACTGGAGCAGGTCAGGAGACCCGGGTCTCGTCTGGGGCCCCATGTCGGGGGCAGCAAGCTCCTCGCGGCCCCCGCGGGTTCACACCCCTTGCACGTGAGCGCCGGGAAGGCGGACATGGAAAGGTCTAGACCCGCTCCCCCCCGAGGGGCCCACGCGGCACAGGGAAGACGGTGGCTCCCCCGTCCCTCTGTGCTTCCCTCTTCTCCGGCCACCGCGCTCTGCCCCGTGTCCTGACGACCGCCCGCATCGTGGCCCCGGTGCTCCCCGTTTCCGGCAGCCTCTCGCCTTCTCCCAACTGGCGCCAACCTGATCTTTCCAAACCAAACTCAGGCTCTGATCCTGCTCTAGGGTCGGCTGGTGGAGGGGCGCCCGGGGGCCCAGGCCGTGACCCGGGGTCCCGGGATCGAGTCCCGATGGGGCTCCTTGTGGGGGGCCTGCTCCTCCCTCTGCCTGGGTCTCTGCCTCTCTCTCTGGGTCTCTCAGGAATCAAAAAATAAAATATTTAAGAAAAAAAGGAAAAAGACCAGCTGGTGGCCTCCTCCCACTTTGGGCCCTGGCACCCACGCCTCGGCGGGGCTGGGATGCCCAGCACCTCACCCCACTGCTTCCCGCCCTCGGGCACCCCGCGTCCCGCCTCTGCCCTCTCCCGCACCCTTCCTCTGGGCGCAGCTCCCTCTCTTCTCCCTGGGGAAGCCGCCTGCTTGCAAATGCCGTGGAAGGTTGCCTCCTCCAGGAAGCCTTCCTGCAGCCTCCTGGGCAGAGTCCATGGGCCCCTCCCTCTCCCCTCAGACACCCGCGGCTTTCCCTGCTGTGCCATTTATTGTACCGCATTGTGACACTTTTTGTGCAAAATAAATTTTTGTTTTTTTGGTTTTTTTTCAAAATAAATTTTTCTTTTCCTGCTTATAACCCAAATTCCATCTAAAGAGGGTGGGAACTGAGTGGGAAAAATTAGAGAGGGAGACAGACCGTGAGAGACTCCTGACTCTGGGAAACACACACAGGGCGGAAGGGGGCGGGGTGACGGGGTGACGGGCACTGAGGGGGCACCTGACAGGATGAGCACGGGGGTCAGACCGTGTGTGGGCAAATCAGAAAAAAAAAAAAGCAAACTAATAAAAAGAGGAAGTGCGCAGTCCTTATCCGGAGGAGATCCAGGTGATAACCGCCCAGGAAGGAAGGAGGGACAGCGGGTCCCTTACCAGGCAAGCACCCGGCCAGGTGAATCCCCAGCCTGGGGCAGAAGCCAAGTGAAGTCACTTCTCATAACAGAGGAAAGAGGTTTGCAGATGGGGGTGTAGGGTCAGGGGTGGGGCCAGGAGCCCTGCTCCCCTCTACCATGGGGGTGGGGGCCGTGGGGCGTGGGCAGCTGGAGCCTGGGGTGGATCCCTGGGCTCGGGGCTGGATAACAGGGGCAGGGGAGTCTGTGACGGCTGCTTTGCCTCCTAGAGGATGAGAGCCCGGGGAGCGAAGCCCAGCCCCAGGGGCGGCCCAGGGGCGGCGGGAGGCCGGGAAGGGGATCCCGGGGGCCAGAGGGAGCGGGTTCCCGGAGCGGGCCCCTGCACCCCAAGGGGCTGGAGAGCTGCCGCCGTCCTGCCGAAACTCCTCTTCAGGTTTGTCGCCTGCTCAGAGGAGCTCGAGGGCAGCACACCCACAGTTTGTCCTCTGCAAGGAACAGAACGAACCCGTTTGAAATTGGCTTAAACAGAAACCCCAGCACCAGCCACCCAACCACGCACACCTGAGAAGAGACTGCTGGGTCCCATGATTGGAGAGTCTCCGGGTTTGGGGTCAGGTAGGGCTGGATCCAGGTGCTCAGAGGATTTGGCACTTTCTCTCCTGTTTCTCTCCTCGTTTGTTTAGTTTCCAGGTGGTTCTGTGTGCCGGCGGGACCCCCTGCTACAACTGCCACGTGAAGGGAGCCCCACAGCCCCCTCCCTCCCGACCACAGAGCCAGAGACAGCTTCTCCTCGGCCCCAGCCCCGGGGCTCAACTCACGGGGCTAATGTAGGTGACAGGCTCGCTGGGGAGTGGGTCACTGTGACCCGGAGGACTGGCCAGCCCCGGGTGGTGTCCGATGTCGGGGTCAGGGTGGGGTGGAGACTGCGGTGGGTCCCCCCGGGGGGTCTGCACGGTGAGCTGGCGGGGTGCTGTTCTAGGGCAGCACGAGGCCGCGGGGGCCAGAAACAGGGGCAGGTGGGCGGGGACAGCACGAGCTGTCACACTCCAGGTCTCTGGTCGTGTCTCGAGTGCTTGAAACAGAAGAACGGCCGAGAAGTTTTACTACATCTGGTTTAGAAAAAAAAAGTTAGTACGTGGATTTTATTTTTCAGAGCAGTTTGGGATTCACAGAAAAACCGAAGGGCCTGCAGGGAGTGGCCCCGTGGTTAACACCTTCATTCAGTGCAGGGCACGTGGTCCCACCTGTGAACCCGTGTGCGTACGTCGTCTTCACTTGGTCACCCTGAGGTGTCATAGGACAGCCCTGCTCTCGGGGGGGGGGACAGTCCCATTGCCCACGTGGGAGCTTCGGCCTCCGGCGGATCCTGAGCCGTCGTGCGGCCGGTCCCTGGGGCCAGGCGGGCGGCGAGGGCCTACGGGACGCGGGACAAGTCTGACGGGCAGCTGCTGCCCGCGACCTGCGCTCCGGCGGCCTGTCCCTCGCGGGGCGTGTGCGATGACTGTGGGCTCTGGCAGTCAGGAAGTCGGGGTTAGCGTCTATGTCTCTCCTTTTATTATTGGTTTCTCGCGGCTCACGTGGATTGTGTTTTACCAGGTGCCGGCTGGGAGGCGACAGAACAGAACGTTGCTCCTTTCAACTAACGTGACCTGAAACCTCGGCGGCGAGGAACCTCCCGCACCTGCACACGTCGCCGGCCCCCCGACCGCCAGGTGGGACCCAGGGGGAGCAGCGAGTGTGTCCCCGGCACTGGGCTGCGGCCCTTTATGGTCGATTCACCTGGTTGTCGCCGTGGCCTGGCAAGGAGGCGCGGTCAGCCGGGGGTCACTACCTCCTTCCCCGCAGGACAGAAGGTCATGCCAGGTGCGCATCCCCGCTGGCCCGGCGCTTCAGCAGGTGCCGCCCAAGGCGAGTGTCACTGGTGGCTCCAAGCGACGGGGGCCACCAGCCGCCAGTCTCGGCTACCACGCGCCTCTGACGCGGTGGGGCTGCTCATTAGGCCGCACGACCCACTCACGGCGGGGGCGCTGGGATCTCAGCCCACCCAGCGGCTTCCAGAGGGCTCCGCGCCTTGTCCCATCGCTCGTTATTAACGCCGTCGTTTGTTGTCCGGACCGCGCTTGGGCTCCTGGATCAGAGGTGCCGCTCGCTCCGTCGTGGGCCACCCGCCAGCACCCACCAGGCGGCCGGCCCTGCTCCCGCGCATACCCGCGGCCATGCAGCGCCGTGCCCCGCTGCTGCTTCTCGGGGGCGCACAGCCGGCGGGAAGCGGGCGCGGGGCCCAGGGCCGTGGGGCAGGCTCGGGGCGGGAGGAGGCCGGAGGCTTGCGAAGGGCCCGCGGGGTCTGGCTGGGGACAGACGCACGCGTCACCTCCACCACCACCACCTCCTTCAGCCGGGCCACATCAGCCGCCGCTGAGGTCTCTGCTTGAGGGGGAGGGCGCGAGGGCACGCACCCACTCCGCGTTCACGACGCACTCGCTCGCTCGCTCGCTCGGCAGATCTTGGCTGAGAGCCTGAGACATGAAACCTTAGGAATGGGCTCATGCCTCCAAGTGGCTCCTCGTCGTCCACTTGCTCGCAGACTCCTGGGTCTGTCCCCGACCCGCTAACGGGCCTCATCCCCCACGTCCCGCCGGCCTGACTCACCCTCCACGGGGGTCACGGCTTCAGACTCGGGAGCCAGTGCCACCAGGTCCAGCGTCTGGTTTCCCCGCGTGGTGCCTGTGGGCTCACGGCGGGTCCTCAGCCTCTCTGCGCCTCGGCTTCTCGTCTGGGAAAGGCCACCTGCCCTGGATCGCAGCCACCCTGAGCCGCTCCTGGTTTGGGCCTGTGCTACGCGGAGTCATACTCGCGGCTTCACCGCCTGCTCCCGCTCGGGGCGCCCTCTCCCCCTCCCTGGAGAAGACCTTCGCGGGCTTTAGGGTTCATTCAGGAGGCACCTCCTCCAGGACCCCACCCGAGCAGGCCGCTCGATGCTTCCATGGCTCTCCGGGTCTGCCTTCAGCATCCTATGTCCCTAATGGTCTGCTCCCGACTCATTGTCTTTTTAGCTACCTGCCCCCCGAAGCTCCCCATCAGCCTGCGGAGCTTTCTTGAGGGAAACCAGGCATCTTCACCTGTGTAGCCAGCACCTACACACAGCAGGTGCTTCATGAGCGCTTGTGTTTTTCTGTTCTCTTAAAGCTTAGAAGAGAAAATGTTAGTTGAGCAAAGATAGATTATATTTGGGTTTACAAAACTGGTTTATCCAGGTAGTATGTGGTTTTGCTTATAGAAGGCTGTTTTAGAGATCAGTGACTCTAATTTGTTGAAATTAGGTTTTCTTTTTAATTTATTTTTTATTGGTGTTCAATTTGCCAACATGCAGAATAACACCCAGTGCTCATCCCGTCAAGTGCCCCCCTCAGTGCCCGTCACCCAGTCACCCCCACCCCCACCCACGTCCCCTTCCACCACCCCTAGTTCGTTTCCCAGAGTTAGGAGTCTCTCATGTTCTGTCTCCCTTTCTGATATTTCCTACCCATTTCTTCTCCTTTCCCCTCTATTCCCTTTCACTATTTTTTATATTCCCCAAATGAATGAGACTATATAATGTTTGTCCTTCTCCGATTGACTTATTTAGGTTTCTTTTTGAACTTAAATAATGCATAGAAACCTGGTAAAAAATGTTCAATGGGGACATACCTTAAAGTGAAAACTAACATCTCTCTTTGTCATCCTATTCCCACCTCATGGTGTTCCATAAATCGCTGCATGTACGTGTACAAGGTATTTTTAGCCCTGCCCCTTAGAACACACAGGTACCTGCGTAATCACACAGGGTCACCCCTACTGTAGGTCGATCCTATTAGCAGCCGTGTCGTATTCCGTTTCAGGGATGTTACATGCTTTGTGTCATCAGGCGCCAGTGGGTGGACTTTTAGGTTGTTTCCAAGTTTTTCCTGTTACAAACAATGCTGCGGTAGAAGTATTTGCTCGTGAACACACGCACAAGACCATCTGCTGGTTAAATTCCCACAAGTGCAGTTGCTGGATCCGGGATTGTATGCTCTGCTGACCGTTGTCTTTCTTTTTAATTCTGAAGCTTTCCAAACCGTACTGGATGTCAGGACATAACTTACCTGCGTTCTCGTGTCCCAAACATAATCATGTTACATACGTCTTGCTCTATTTGCTTCGAATCTCTCTTTTAAAGAAATAAAACACCGCGGCCACACGGAAAGCGCACCTTGGGCTCTTCCCCAGTCCCTGGGCAGAGTTACGGCAGAGTTACTCGCTCTCCCGTGTGAGTCATTTCCATAAATATTTTCATATTATTATACGAAATATAATTGATGATTAATATTATTAATATATAATTAATAATATATTATAATAATATAATATATAATAATATAATATAACATATTATAGTATATAATATATTATACAATAATATACACAATATATACAATATAATAATTATAATATAATTAATAATTAATATTAACAATTTTAATATAATTAATATTAATAATAATAATATAATGAATTATTATTATATAATAGAGGTGCATTTGAACCTCTATTACATATACGTGCCCAGGTACAATATACACACACAATATGGACACACATGTAGTGTGAGTGTTCATATAACATAGATGTAACACATAATACATGTAATATAGATACCGTATCCATTTGTCAGTCTAATTTTTATATAAATGAAATAAACGTTATCGTGACCTATTAGGTTTCGCGACTTGCTTTCCCCCCCACTTAATGTCTGGATGTTGAGTTTATGTCCCTATTTTATTTTATTTTATTTTATTTTTTATTTTTTTTAAAATTTATTTATGATAGTCACACACACACAGAGAGGCAGAGACACAGGCAGAGGGAGAAGCAGGCTCCATGCACCGGGAGCCCGACGTGGGATTCGATCCTGGGTCTCCAGGATCGCGCCCTGGGCCAAAGGCAGGCGCCAAACCGCTGCGCCACCCAGGGATCCCCTATGTCCCTATTTTAACCGCGGCCCTGGATTCCCTCGTCCTAACAAGTCGCCGTTTCCCCAGTCTGTCACGAGGGACAGTAGGGTTATCTTGGGGCGTAAACCAGGCTGCAGTGAATGTCTTTACGCGTGTCTCCCCGTGTGTGTGGATGAGCGTGTGTCTAGGGTAGGGGCTTCATGCACGGTTGCCAAGAGTGGGATCGTCACATCTGCGGCTGCCTGGGTTTTGCCAAATTGCTCTCCCGAGTGCTTGTACCAATTTACATCCTCCACAGCAGCGGATGAACACCTTATTCCTTACGTCCTTGCCAGTTCTTGGCGTTATCAGATTTGAGGAAAAACTTGGCAATTAACTTCGTGTGAAATGACACCTCGTTGTTTAATGCGACGGTCTCCACATATGTTTATTGGCCATTTTTGTTTTCTCTTCCGTGAATTGCCTGTTCGTACAGTTTGCTGGCTTTTCCTGTTGGGATTTTATTGTCTCGCTGATTTTTTAATTGAAATCTTTTATATTGACATAACTGTTGCTGCACATGCAGTCATAAGAAGGATCCATAGACGTCTCTGTCCAGCGACCCTCAGTGGTAACTTTTTGCAAAATAGTAGTGGACGATCACGTTGAGGGGATTGGCGTGAACACAAGCCATTGTATCTAGATTTCCCCAGCGTTGGGGATCCCTGGGGGGCTCAGCGGTTTGGCGCCTGCCTTCGGCCCAGGGCGCGATCCTAGGGCGCGCAGGAATTGAGTCCCGCGTCGGGCTCCCTGCATGGAGCCTGCTGCTCCCTCTGCCTGTGTCTCTGCCTCTCTCTCTCTCTATGTCTATCATAAATAAATAAATAAATCTTTAAAAAAGAAAAAGATTTCCCCAGCGTTACTCATACTAATCGTGTGTGTGCACATGTGTGCTTGTTGGTAGGAAGACATTAATCACTGATTGAGTTTCTGTAACGGTTATAGATCTCTTCAGGTTTAAATTTCTCTTCAAGTCCATTTTGATAAGTCATGCATTTCTAGAAAACAGACACTTTGGGCTCATTTATTGTCACCTCCATCCGAGCCCTCCCACAGGGTTCCTCTCGGCCCGAGGCTCTGTGACCCTACCTTACAGCATCCTCAGGACGCACGTGTCCTTGCACGGTGTCCCTTATCCGTGCTACAGTACGTCATCCTTTAGCTCGGAGTGATTTGAGTGGGTCAGAATCAGGCGACCTTATTTCACATTCCATCCCCATGTGCAGGCTTGGGTAAGTGATTTAACCTCCCCGGGCCTCGGTTCCCACGTCTATAAAATGGGAATAATAACACTGTCTTACTGAGCGAGGGGCAAATAAGGAAGACCCTAGTCTAGCGTGCGGCAGGTCGTCAATAAGGACGGCTCCCTCTCCACTTGGTGTCTTCAGACCCACATCCGGGTCTTTCTGTTGGTGGGCAGAAGCCGCCTGAAGGTAGGGCTGCGTCTGATGTATTTACGCGGCCCCTGGTGCTGGCCTACCCGGGTCACTGGGCGAATCCTTGCTGTCAGGAGACTTGCACCGAGAGGGAGCGAGTCTGCGTTTGGGGAGCAGGGGCGGAAGGCGCTGGAGGTGGAGAGCATCACGCGTCCACGGTGTTGGGGCTCGGCAGGACGGCCTGCTGGTTAGGAACGTGGGCTTCGCCTGCACAGAGCGGCTGCAGATCCCTACTCTGCTGCTTGGTTACCACGTGACCCCCCTGAGCCTCAGTTTCTTGCTAAATGGAGCGAATTATATGGTAGCTAGCAACTGAAGGACGCTTGCTCCTGCCTGGACTGTGGTTGAAGCACTTTACACGCATTAAACTCATTCATTTCATCCTCACAGGCCACGACGTAGACAGTGGTATCGTTCCCGGTGAGGACCAGAGAGAACGGATTCTCACCTATCTTGCCCTACACCCCACAGCCACGGGGGGTGCAGTGTGGCTCCAGGGGCCACCTCTGGTGGCTCCTACACTCATCAGCTTGGTGAGGAGTAAAAGAGATTTTGTGTATAAGGTTCTCAGCCGAGCGCCTGGCACACAGCGAGCGCCCGGCAAGAGCTGTAACTATTATTACTGCTGTCATTGCTCTTATTGTGGGTTCTGCACAGCTCCCCTTGGCCCTCAGCTGGGTCCAGCCACAGTTACTGGATTGGACTCACAACCCTTCTCTCTGCCTGGCGTCTCATCCTTGATGGTGGAACCCACTTGATAGTAAAGCTATTCTTGATTTTCGCCCGGGTGTTGATGCCACTCCCCTGGCAGCCGAGGGAGAGCGTGAGGACCGTGAAGCTTCTACTCTTGGCATCTGTGCTGCGTCTTGGGAATGACTGTTTTTGGACATACCTCTTTCCAGAAGCTTGTGTTTCCTGGGACCCCGAAACCCTCTTCAAACAGCAAAATAGCCCCTTTCTTCAAAGGACAAGGTCATGTAGGAACATAATTGTGTCATCTTTCCATTTTGTGAGCTTTTAGCCTGTCTGTGGGGATAGGGTGGGAAGTAAGGCTGGAGGGGTCAGCTAGGCCGAGACCCCCCATCCACCCATCTTCTATCCATCTCCTCAGTTGGCTAATCATGCATCCGTCCATTCACCCACCCATGCATTCATCCATCTGTCCATCCATCCATCTGTCCATGTATCTACTCATTTATCCAGCCATTCATTCATCCATTTGTCCATCCATCCATCCATCCATCCATCCATCCATCCATCCAACCATCCTCAACGGATGTCCCTTGAGCATCCACATCCACGATGTGCCAGGAACTCTCCCATGTGTGCAGAGCTTATCACAGGAGCCTGACGAAGCTAGTCAGCCTGGGTTGCCAAGAAGAAGAGATCCTTGAAAGCTTCCTGGCGGCCGCAGCGGCACTCGGTTTGAGCTAAGGGAGGACCTGGTGTACAGCAGGGCCACAGGAGCTTACGGGTTCACGAGCAGGAAGATTGTGACTAGATGCTGATGCATATGATCGTATAATTGTCAATGAGATTAGTGCTCTTAAGGGAATAAGCCTGCTTCTGTGCGACCCCGCGCTGGACGGAAGGTGGGGAGGAGGCCTGGGGATCTGCATCCTCCAAGCTCTCGAGGCACTTGTGCTGGTCACATGTGTTTGGCCTTGCCGCTGTGGGCCTGAGCTTTCCAGCCCGGCAGACGTGAACAGCTTACATGTGACCCAAGAGCCTTAGCCCCGCGGCCCTCGGGTCGGCCAGGGCCCGGCCGGTGCTGCTAGCAGCGAGCCACATCGTCTGGCTTCTGTAGGGTGCTCGCCAAATATCACCATTTTCACGGGATCCATGAAGTGACCCAAAGCAGGAAACATTGCGGGCCATGTGAGCTCGTGGGCAGTTGTTGAGCCAGGATGTGTTCTGGTCAGTTGGGCCTTCTAGAAAGTTCCAAGTGCTGATATGGGAGAGAGACATGGAGGTAAGGAGAGCAGCAAGGAGGCCAGACCACGGCTGCTGGGACACCTGGGAGGCCTGAGCTCAGGCTGCAGAAGGGGATTGGCAAGGAGGGGTCCGGGTCAGGACACGTTTGGGTGAATGGGGGGGGGGTGAGTCAAGGCTGGGCGACAGGGTTCTATTTACCGGGGCAGCATCTCTGGAGGAGAAGCTGGGTGGAGGGTGGGGAGGTGAAGATTTCAGTTTTGGATGAAACAGGGACTTTTTAAGGGTCCAGATTGTGTGTCCGCGATGGTTCTGTGATGACAGTCAGGGGCCCCTGAGCGTGGGCCTTTCAGATGGACATTATTCCTGAATCAAAACTTTTGCCATCTGCTCATCCCTAAAATGTGAAAGCAGAGAGGACGTATTTCCCGACGAGACTGGTGAGGAGGAAGGGAAATGGTCTTTAACTGCACGCAGGACATATGTTCTTCATTCAACATCACATTTGTCTGGAGTGCTCAGCTCGTTCCTGGGGGATGTGGGGAGGGGGACACGCAAGTGGGAACGACGTGCCGAGTGAGGCTGTGGCTCCCGGAGGGGGGCATCTTCAGGGCCGAAGCCAGGTCTTCACGGCTGCCTCTCCAGGTGGCGTCTGTCCTCACCGTCCGGAGCAAGGGCCACGGCCTCCCCTCTCCTGGACACTGAGCACAAGCAGCCAAGGGGTGACTGGACTTCTCCTAACTGTCTCCCTCATGGTCCGCCTGCCACGAAATGAGGTCTGGGGTGACGGTTCCCAAACTCGGCTGCCTGCTGCCACCACCCAGGGAGCTGGGGTCACTGGCCTGCCGGATGGTCCTGATGCGCAGCCGGCTCAAACCTAATAGCTGATGAATCCCCCCCTCCACCCAGGGGCATGGATATGCTTTATCTTCAGCGTTTTCAGAAGGGCTAAAGCGACAATTCCACCCAGTTATGACTCAAGGAAAAGGTGGCCGTTGCTCTCAGCCAGGAGGATGCCCCTGTGGCGGGAGTATTCAGGGGGCCGCAGCGATGGGTTCCAGGATGAGGGGTTTTTGGCGGATGGTCCGTGTCTGCCTTTGCAGGGCCTGTGGGGGGGGGCATCCTCGTCTCAGGAGCTGCCCAGGAGGGGTCCCTGGGGCTGCTGCAGAGACGGAGTCAAAGTCCCCAGCGGGGACCGACTTGCTCACGGCTGCAGAGCGGATCCGTGGGACAGCCCCGGGGCCCCGCGCCCTGGATTCCCAAACCTGCGCTCCTCCTCCCTCTGCCCCACGTCCCCAACCTTTCCTCTCTGCCCTCTGCTCTCTCACGTTCCCATTCCTGTCCCTTCTCCACGGGGCCCGTGGATCGGGTTCTCTTCCTGCTTCTTCCAGACGTGGGTCTCGGGGCCAGGGCGAGGGTTCCTGGTGGTGAAGGTGGAGGGTGGCCCGGGCGGCGGGGCCCCGGGGCTGTCCCACGCGGATGGCTGCCAGGGTCAAAGCCGGGCACGCTTGGTTTCAGGCCGGCGTCCTCTTGTGCAGCTACTTTATGGATTTAACTCAACACACTTCCTCTCTCATAGGCCCTGGGGTTGGGACATTGAGTTTAGAAATGATTGGCTCATCCATCTACACTTTACTTCAATCTAGAGAGACGCTTGCGTGTCCTGGAGCAACTCCTAAAATATGCCGACGGTCGGCATCGATCAGGAAGGAAGAACAGAGGGACAAAGGACAGAGTGGCCGCAGAGGTGAGCCCGAACCCCGACGTGGGCCACGGTCCAACTTTGCTCCTGGGCGAAGGAGAAAGGCGGGGACACTTCAGCTCCTGGGCTCCGTGTGTTGGGAAAGGGTGAAGGGACTCGGGTCTCCGGGGAGGCCTAGGACTGCACCCTCGCGGCCACGGTGACCTTGGGACCCAGAGCCCCGTCGGGAACCCGAGTTCTGTTCTGGGCAGAGCCGAGGTGGGACTGACCCGGTCCTGCTCCGGGCCTCCTGCTCCCCGCCTCGCGGAGGAAAGCGCTGGAATCCAGGCCGTCAGTGGGGGTGTTGGGGCCCCGAGCCGAGCCAGCCTTCCCATCCCCACCTTTAGGGACCGGCCCCCAGGGCTGCACCTCGGAGCCCCGCGGCCCGGCCCCTGTGAGCGCTCTGTGTTAGCGAGGCTGCCCCTTCCTGGCTTTGGGGTCACCGCCCCGTCGGACCCTGACGCCTTGCAGGAGGTGACCGACTTTGACGCACATCTGCGCCCGCAGCAGGCAGCCAAGGCCTGGCGCTCAGTAGATGCCGCAGTGGAGACCCCTCGGGGGTGGGCCGATGCCCGGGGGCGCCAGGGGCTGGTGCCAGCGCGCCGCTCTTGCTCCTTCCCGCAGCCCTGCTTTCTCGGGCGCTTCTTATTGTGCCGGTGACAGAGGCGGGGGTGAGAGCGCTCGGGTGTCGAGGCCGTGCCCCCCAGCACCCGGCCCTGCTCCTCCACGCGCAGCCTCGGGAGCCCTGGGTCCCCACGGCGCTGCCCCACCGCTCGCGCCCCGCACCCGCTTCAGGGCTCGGCGAGGCCCCCGCCCTGTGCGCTCCTGTGTTTACCGGGGAGACTTCCAGAGGACGAGCCGCAGCATCTCCCCCGAAGCCTGTGCTGACCGGAGCCCGAGACTCGGAGCCTCCGACCTGCCGGGGACCGGGTTGTGATCTGGGAAGGGATCCGGCCCGAGCACCCGCGGGCACCAGCCCACGCAGGCCTCACGCATGGGCTCCTGAGCATCACAGTCACCACGTCGCAGGAAAGGGCTCCCCAGATATGCCCCCGCCAAGCGGATTTCTCTCTCTAATTTACTCAGTAAGGGATTCGGATTCCAAATCCTGTGTATGAGGCCGCGGTGAGGCCCGTAACCGAGACTCAGAAGAAAATGTGTTTTTCTTGCTCTTAGAGCAGCATAACTCCCCACCCCCAACCCATCTATATTAAAATCTTAAACATTTCCTCTTAGCAATAAAAAAAAAAAAACACCCTGTAATCCTCAGGGGCCTCAGTTATGTGCATCAGAAGACTCATCTCTAAATCTATTCATTGAAATTTCTTTACCCTAATGGAGGGTATTAATGGAAGACGTTTTTTTTTATTTATTTTTTTACATCAAATAAAAATATGGGATGTGCAATTCGGAGCTGCCCCCCAAATGCCTTTCTGGTTTTTCCACTTCCCACTGCCTCATGCTTCGTGCCAAAGTTTATGAGTCTGTAATTTCCTGGAAGTTTATATAGCATGAAAGAAGGAGAAGTGATAAAATATGCAATTTAATTGCAAAAACCACGTACTAATCTCGCTAATGTGCTAGATTAAGACCGTAATGTGAGAAGCTACAAGGTGGTTAAACTGATTTAGAGCAAACTGTGCTCCTACGTCTCTTCGTCTGTGCCCGTAGTTTATGCCACCCGGACCTAACAGTTTATTGTGTTTTGGTTATTGATTTATAGTTTAGGGACAATCGTGTCACGTCGGAGGGGGCGACACTGGCAGTGATGTCCTCCCGGAGGCCGGGCCGTAAGACGACGGGTCCTGCCCGGGGCTGTGTGGGCCTGGGGACCAGCTCTGCTGCGAGACCCCGAGCCCCGGGCAGGCCCTGCTGGCAACACAGCCCTCTGGGCAGCAGCGTCCAGGGGTGGGGGGGCCTCCTGGGGCCCCGGTCGCCCCAGCACCGGGGGTGAGACGGGGAGGCGTGCAGGGCCCTGAGCTGCGGGACTGGCTGCGGGACTGTCGGCCGGCTCTGGCTCTTCCACCCACAGTCGCTCCACTCCCTACTGAAGCTCCGTGGCGGAAAATGGGGCGTCCAGGCCAATCTCATGGGGTTGGGGTCAGGATCCAGTGAGGTGATCCACCAAGTCCAGGGCCCCTAGGAGGCCCCCAGGGGTGGGCGACTCCCTCCCCTTTATTTCAGATTTTCCAAGCAGGAGAGGGACTTGAGCACCGTCTTTTTTTTTTTTTTTCTTTTTTAAAGATTTTATTCATTTATTCATGAGAGACAGAGAGAGAGAGGCAGAGACACAGGCAGAGGGAGAAGCAGGCTCCATGCAGGGAGCCCGACGTGGGACTCGATCCCAGGACCCCGGGGTCAGGCCCTGGGCCGAAGGCAGATGCTAAACCGCTGAGCCCCCCGGGCTGCCCCTTGAGCACCGTCTTCAGGGCACTTACGGCCATTTATGGGGGAAACAGCAATCCAAATTTTATTTATGAATTTTATTGTTGCAGATAATTGCCTAAGGTCTACCATGGGCTCTCCTCATCTTTCACATCTTTAACAGCTTCCTCTAGCTCTGTCTCTCCTGACCCCCCTCGATCGTGGAACTCGGGGTGGTGGCGATTCCGTCTTTTATCTCCCAACCATCTGCCGGGCCGCACACGCTGCCTCCACTGTGCGGGGGCAGCACGCACCCCCCCGCGTCAGGCGGTGAGGGCGAGAGCGAGCGAGGGCGAGGGCGAGGGCGAGGGCGCAGTACAATAGTGGGACACAGATTCCAGGACCAGCCGCACAGCCCACAGAGCGCGGCGCGAGTTCCAGGAGCCGGGCCGGGCCGGGTGCTTTGGGTGAACGGACACTGCGGGAGACGCTGTGCGGCGCCCCCGGCCGCCTGGACCCCGCCTGCCCCGGGGCTGCGAGCGTTGAGGCCGATGGCTCCGCTGAGGCTGTCGGGGCGGCGGCCCTGGCTGGAGGAAGGCCGTGCCCCTCCCCGGGGAACGCACACGGTTTGGGGTGAAAGGCCTGGCCCCCGTCCCTCTACTTGGATCAACTCTATGAGGTCATCTCTCTCTCTGGTTTAAATTTACTTATTTATTTTTTGGAGAGATTGAGGGAGCAGGGCTGAGGCAAGAGGCAGAGGGAGAGACTATCCCAGGAGAGTCACGTTGAGCCGGGGGGGCCTGACGCGGGGCTCGATCCCAGCACCCTGAGATGAGGACCTGAGCTGAAGCCGCCAGCTGGACGCTCCACCACCGGAGCCGCCCGGCCCCCCCTCCGGTCATCTCTTTCAGTCCGGAGCCCCTTTGGGATTGGCTGAGGCCTCTGCTAGCACCGAGCCACCCCCCGGCCTCTCCCTGTGCCTGCCTGCGTCCCCTACGCCCTCTCGGGTGCGGGCCTGAGGACGCCCCAGGGAACCCTGGTGGGCACAGGCCCTGGGCGGGGTCCACTCCCAGGAATCGATCAGACATTCGTTCTGAGAACGGGGAGGCGGTGCGGAGAGGGCGAGATGGGCCCCGTGACCTTGGTCCCGTCGCTCCCCAGTCCGAGCCTCAGTGCCCTCTGGACACGGAGCGGCTGTGGGGCCTGGGGGTGTCGCCCCGTCCCGTCGCTCCCTGGTTCACAGCTGGGTCCCCGGGGCCCCAGGGCGGGCACGTGCGCACGAGGGCCGGGGCGGCGCCCGCCCTCAGCTGCCTCTTCGCCCCTTCTGCCCGGCGAGATCTCTGTGGGGCCGTCTGACACCCCGCGCTTGCAGAGCGACGTCTTCGCCGCCCGCCATCCACGCGTTCATTTATCTGGCGTTGGCTGAGCGACCGGCTCGGGCCTGGGGCTGGGCCGTGACCGAGACTCAGCTGCTGCTCACAGTCCAGCGGGGGGACAAGGACGCGCCTCTCGCTGGGACCCGGTGGGGGACGAGCGGCCACGGGTCAGCACGGCCCCCCCGGAAGAAGGGCTGACTCAGGGGGAGGCGGCGCGGAATTCCACGGTGAAGACAGTAAAGAAGGAGCTTTGCGCGCTGGGCCCGGAGCCACAGCGGGACTCTGCCAGGGGATGGGGGGGGGGGGAGCGAGGGCGCACATGGCAGGTTCTGGAACCTGCAGCTTCGGGAGGCGCGGTGCGGGCGCAGGGGGTGCACGGGGAGGGGCTCGAGCGCGAGGGCTGACTCCAGATCTCAGCATAAGGGGCTCAGTGAAGGTTCAGGAGGGAGGGAGCCCCCCGCCCCCTGCGAAGAGCAAGAGCCTGAAGGGGAGCCTGAGGGGAGGGCCTGCTGCGATGGTCACCGTGGCAACAAGGAGCAAAGGCCACTTGGGTGGCCTTGGCAGAGATGCACCAGGACAGGGGGCCAGGGCTCCGGGGGTCGGTGGGGCCCCCCCGCCCGGAGCAGGGCTTCTCACCTCTGTTCCCCCCACCCCTGCTCGGGCACTGTGCCCGGATGTGGCTCCAGGAATACGTGAACACCTAATTTTTTTTCCTTCCCAATTTGCTCTTTTTTTCTCCCCCCCTTCTCCAACAACCAAAGTATTGGCTCTTCACAACACGTGAATCAGGAATCACCTCCGGGGCGGTGGCAGGGCGGTGGCGGGGCGGTGGCAGGGCGTAAGCTCCGCTCTCCTTTCGTTCAAGGTTCTCTCCTTGAGATACCGTCAGCCTCTCCCTGTGGACTTTACCGCAGCCAGGGGCGAGCTTCCCCAGCTCCCGTCAGGGCGGCCTGGCTGGGGCCCCCGTGCCCGCCCAGCTTTCCTGCCCGGGGCTCCCCGGACTCCCGGAGGATGGCACCGCCCGACACTCAGGCCACAGAATCCCGCGGGGTCAGGGCCTCCTAGAACGGGGAAGGTCTGTGACTTACCCAGGCCCGAGTGGGTCAGACTCAATGGTGCGGAGCCCTAGGAGTCGGGCCGGGCCACGGGTGGACTGTGACCCCCTGCGGCGGACTCCAGGCCCTCGGATGCTGTGCCCGTCGCGCGGCAGGCTTCCGCCTCGGAGTTCACCTGAGGCTCAGTCCTGCGGCTGAAGGGTTTGGCCAGGCTGCCCGCCCATTCTACAGACGGGGAGAGTGAGGCCCGGCTGCAGGAAGCACATTGCCCACGTGGACAGTGCGCATCGGGAGTCGACCCAGAGGCTGGGGAGAGTGACTTGACGTCCCCGAGCGCGGGTCTCTTGTCTGTGAGATGTGCGAAGGTACGGTCCAAGCCCTGCTGAGCTGTGGGGATGAAGTGCAATGTCATAAATGTGCGGACCTTGTCGTCCTCTTGGGCAAACCCGCAGCGTCTGAGGAAGCCGAACATTAGCAGCCTCACCCCTGGACATCCATGGATCCCACGAGTGCCCGTGTCCTCCGAAGGACGAGGACAAGAATGTTCCGGCAGCTATAGTCATAACAGCCCCCACTGGACACGTCCACACGCCCATCCCTGGCACAATGGCTAGATGGTGGCACGGCCACGTCACGCGGTACTACGCAGCGATAAACAAGAGCAGCAGGTGCTCTACAGCACGAGAGAAGGTCACAGACGCACGTGAGAGGGCAAGGGGCCAGGCACAGAACGGTGCTTAGGGTAGGTCCCATCCATATGGAGACTAGGAACAGGCAAGAGTACCACACGGGGAGGGGGCTCAGAGCAGTCGTTTCCTTTGGGAAGGAGTGATGCAGGGGTGGGGGGTACAAAGGGGTTGCGGGGGCTGGAAATGTTCTACGTCGTGATTTGGGTGATGGCTCCACAGGCAAATGCAAGTGGAAGATGAATCGAGCTGCACCCGTTTGGGTATCGCACGTCACTGTGCCCAAGTCATTAAAAAATAAAGAAAGTGGGGGCGCCCGGGGGGCACAGTCAGCTGAACGTCCGACTCTTGGTTTTGGCTCAGGTCATGACCTCAGGGTCTCGGGATCGAGCCCTGCATCAGGCTCTGCGCTCAGCGTGGGGTCGGCTTGAGATTCCGTCTCCCTCTGCCCCTCCCCGCTGTGCACGTGCGTGCTCTCTCTAACAAATAAGTAAATACATACATAAAAGTAAAGAAGTTACAAATGTTAACAAAACATCAGATGACAGCCCCCTGGGTGTGTGCGTCTAACAACTGGGGTCCCGGTGACAGGGGTCAGGTACCACCAGCGCGAAGGACCCATGTCAAGGCCGATGAGGTCGGGGTCCTGAGGCTTCAGCTCACATGCACATCACCTGGAGAGCGTGCGAGTGCACAGATTCCTGGGCCCACCCCAGAGTTTCTAAATTTGGTGAATCTGGGATGGGATCTGGGGTCTGAGGGTCTTGCTTTTACTTAGAGGCTCGTGGGTGATGCTGATGCAGCTGGTGCTCAGCCCACACCCTGGGGAGCACCGGTCTAAGGTTCCTCAGAAACAACTGGAAAACAGCCCCCTGAGCATCCCACGTGCCACTGAAGGTCCCACTCACACCCCTCCAGTCCGCCCTCTGAGTCTCACCTGGACGGAGCCTCCTTTGCCTGCAGTGCCTTAGCTGCAAGGGCATCTGGGAAATGTAGTTTGCAGCTTCTGAGTCTCGCTGTACCCGAAGGCACGCGGAGGGGGACGGGCCCCACGTGACGCGGGACCACACGTTCCTGCTCAGCTGCCTGCTGGAGGCCGGAAGAAACAATCCTGGGCATTACCCCCTTCCCACCCATTTCTCAGATGGGGAGACCGAGGCCCCTCAAGGGACGGAGGTCACCTGTGCGGAGCTGGGACTTACACTCACGTGCCTTCACGTCTGTTGAGAAAGCACTTTGCTGTCTGTGATTCCCTGTTTCTCCCCGTCCCGGTGCCAAGAGCCAAGAGCGGGGCAGGAACTGCTATTCCACAGACAGGGAGGCCGAGGCCCTGCAGGCAAGCAGGCTGGCCCTCGCACCTGGTGCAGCCCAGAGCTGGGGGAGGGCCTGGGGGGGGCAGCCTCAACGTGGGGGGCCCTCAGGCCGGCCTCAGGGCAGCACCGGCTCCAGAGCCTCAGGGAAGCAGAAGATCTTCATTTGCAGCGGCCGAGTCTCGTCCTTGGTCCTTGCCGTACAACCACCGCGCCCCTCTTTGTTTTAACTGTGGCAAAAGACGCGGAGTGGAGGATTCACCCTCCGACCGACTTCGTGCACGCCCAGCGGCGTCAGGCGCCCTCACGTGGCTGCGCAGCCACCACCACAGCCCCCCTCCAGGCCTGGAACAGCTCCCATCCCCCCCCCCCCCCCCCGGCAACCCCCTGGCATTTCCGTCTTTATGAACTTGACTGCTCCAGGTACCTCGCGTAAGTGCCATCACACCGCACTTGTCCCCGTGTCTGGCTTACTCCAGTTAACACAGTGTCCTCGGGGCTCACTCACGCTTAGCTGTGTTGGAACCTCCTTCCTCTTCAAGCTGCCGACACCCGACTGCACGTAGGTACCACGTTTGGCCTATCCAGGGCTTGCTTCCCACCTGCCGTTATTCTTAATAATGCTGCCATGGACATGGAGGCACACATCCCTGTTCTGAGTCTCCACGTTCAAGTCTTTGGGGTTTATACCCAGAAGCGGAATCACTGGGTCCTCTAGTAGTTCAATTTTCAATTTTTCAAAGGTTCATGGTACAGTTTTCCATAGTGGCTGCACGATGTTGCATTCCCACCAGCATCGCACAGGGTTCCGGTTTCTCCACATCCTGATGAATCCTTGTTATCTTTTCTTTTTGTTTGTTTGATAGTAGGCACCCGAATGGGTATGAGGTGGCTGCTGTCCCTTCCATTCCATCCATTCCATCCATTCTACCCCATTCCATTCCATCCTATTCCATCCCATTCCATTCCCTTCCATCCATTCCATTGCATTCTATCCATCCATTCCATCCCATCCAGTCCATCCCATTCATCCCATTCCATGCATTCTACTCCATTCCATTCCATTCCCTTCCATCCCATCCATTCCATTATATCCATTCATTCCATCCCATCCTATTCCATCCATTCCATTCCCTTCATTCCATTCCATCCCCTTCCATCCATTCCATCCATCCATCCATCCCATCCCATCCCATCCCATCCCATCCCATCCCATCCATCCCATCCCATCCATCCCATCCCATCCCATCCATTCCATCCATCCCATCCCATCCCATCCCATCCATCCATCCCATCCCATCCCATCCATTCTACTCCATTCCATGCCTTCTACTCCATTCCATGCATTCCACTCCATTGTTGGAAATTTGATGTAATCATTGAGAAAAAGAATCCCGCCCCCTGGGAAGCTCGCCTCCTAATGAGTCTGAGCAGCTCAAGAGAATCACCCCACAGGGTGGCACAGGGAAGGGTGACAGAAGGTCCAAAAGGGCAGCCAAGTGCAACATCTTTCTCTTCTCCTTCCCAACAGTAAACACTTCCTGAGTCTAGAGGAAGCATTTCTGCACACACCAGACTATTGAAATCAGCGTGTGGAAATGCTTTCGCTACATTCTTAAGATCTTCTTCCCTTTTTAGCCTCTGGAAGAGGAGTTTTATTTTGCCTTCACAGTGGCACAGTAATAACCACATAGTTTAAACATAAGTTTTCTTGTGCATTTCCTTGTTGAATTTTGCACATTGAAATTTTTATATTCATGCTTTCTTTTATGATGCCTAAATGTTTTCCTTGAAATGTGTATTGATTTGTAAATTAGATTGTCTTCTGTAATAAAATACCATTTGCACAAAGAAGCTTTGTTGTCACAGGAGGCTTGGAGAGGGAACGGAGGGGTGGGGTGGGGGCGGTGAGCCCTGTAGGAGGGGGTACAAGGTGCAGAGGGAGGAGATGTGGCCTGGGCTGGGGGCTGGCAGTGAGCATCCCCAGGTGGTGGGGGACAGGGGTAGACAGGACGCATTTCAGAGGCAATCTAAAGTGTGGTTAGACGTGGTTAGGCCTGGGGGGGGGGGTTGGGGTCCAGAATGACTTCCCTATTTCTGGCTTCTTGTGTAGGTGATGGCGGAGAAGTTAGGGAACAGAACAGAGGGGTCGATGACCATTTCTGCTTGGACCTTAAAGCTGCAGGACATGTTCAATAAGGCAGGTGCAGGGGCCGGCGGGCGGGGGTGGGGAGGCCAGGAGATGGGTTGCAGAGGCCCGTCAAGTTAGGCCTCAGTGTGTGAGCTCTGACCTCCTGGGATGGAGACACAGCACAGCCCAGACCTAGAACCCAGCACCCGGCTGTCCTGACTCCTGGGGGGGGGGGGACCGAGAGCCCTTGGCTTGGTGTCCTGAGGGCATGCCCGCTCTCAGGGTCCCTCTCTGCCCCGAGGGCACCCATCCTGGGCTGAGAATCCAGCGCCTGCTTGAGTCAGAATGACCTGCCTTCCAGTCCGACCCCTTCTCACCAGCTCTGTTCCCCAAATCTCACTTTCCTCATGGGTCACAAGGGGACAGTGATGCCTCCACACCAGCATTCAATGACAGAGGCACATAGGTTCGGGGCTGGCACGTTGCTTAGCAGGATTCTAGGAGACGTTTCACAAACAATTGCTGCATCTGGATCATTGCTGAGTCTGCCTGGATGCCCCCTCCTCCAGGACGCCTTCTTTGGTTCCCCTCTCCTAATCACACAAGGTTGGACACGGGCCCCCTTCTCTGCACCACCAAAGCGCCTCACGATGCACCTCACTGTCCGTCTGCTTGAACACAGGGGTTGGTATCATCTGGCAGGACAGTTTTGTTTGGGCATCATCGAAACCCCGTCCCCGCCGCTTCCGCACCCTGGCATCTGGGGCGAGTCCGTCAGGCTCTGAGCCTGGCTGTCCCCATCTGCAAAAGGGGAACCATGTCAATCACACCTGCCTCTGGGGCTGCTGCGAGAATCAGGTGCGGTAACACGCGGGCACAGTCCTTAGACCCACGGCCGGCCCGGGGCAGGTGCTCGGGGACGTGGGCCATGTCATCATTATCACTCAGTGTCACAATCGCCGGCGTCTTTCCCTGAAGGCTTACGGGACTAGAGTCAGAAGACCTGGCCCCTGGTCTTGGGTTTGATTGTGTCGATATTTAGTGAAGTTTTGTTGCACCTAGAACTGTTCTAGATCGGGGTCAGGCCAGGATGAGGGGTTCCTATAAGGAGAAGCTCCATCACCGTCCTTTCTGGGTCCCCTGCCGGGCACGCGTGACCCGCACGCTGGGGGAGAGGCTTCGTGGGAAGAGACTCCAAGGTGGTCCCCGCCGTCCCTCCTGCGACCACAGGGGCCGCCGTCCGGAGCCGTGGCCCTGGTGGCACCTGCTGGCCGCCCGCGGGGTCCCTGGAGCGCCCCCCGCGCCCGCGCCCCAGCCTTTGGGCCTGGCTCTGTGCGCACACGTGTATCTGAGCGCCGCTTCTCTTAATCATATCTTGAATTAATGCAGGCCTCGTTCTTCCCAGCTCTCATTACCCTCTTAATTAACTCGGCACAGATGGAAAAAGTCGGAATTGCTCTAGCCGAGTTGTTCTGCTAGTTTTAAAATGAGATGGCAGATGGGAGGACGAGGTGGAACGGCGGCTCCGAGGGAGGAGGGGAGTTTTCAAGCTGTCACCGGGGCGTCAACAAACGCTCCATCTGCCGGTGTGAGGCCGGGAGGCCCGGAGGAGGCCCGAGGGGGGCTGGTGTTCGCGGCCCCTCCCCCGGGCCAGGCGCACAGTGTGGGGGGGACCTCGGTCCTGGTGCTGCGGGCGCCCACCGGGCAGACCCCGCCCTGCTGCCCGCTGCGGTCGGCCCCGGCCTCGGTGCTGCTTCTCGGAGCTCTCGGGAGCGAGCTACGACCACGACCACGCGGCTGTCACCGGTGTTTTGCCGCCGGCTGCCCCGCCCCCCGCGGCCCAGAGGCGGTGCCTCCCCCCCCATCCCCCTCCCAAGGCCCAGAGGCGGTGCCCCCCCACCCCCCTCGTGGCTCCGGAGGCTGTGCGCCCTCCCTGGGACCCAGAAGGCGGTGCCCCCTCCCCCGGCGGCCCAGGAGGCAGTGCCACCCCCCCACCGACCCCCCTCCCCCCGGGCCCAGGAGGTGCTGCGCCCTCCCTGCGACCATGGCCGCGACCACAGCAACTCCTCTGCCCCTCCGCTTGCCCCACTCCGCCTTCAGCCTCCATGACCTGAGTGGCCCCTACGACGCACCATCGGGTCTCTGTGGCCTCTGGGCCTTTGCCTTTCCTGTTCCTCCGTGGGAACCGCCGTCCTTCTCATCCTTCCCCACCAGCTCTTAGGTGCCCCTCCGAGTCCTCCTGCTTCTGTTTCTCCCACCAACATGTTCCCTTGCAGCTTCGGCTTGTGAATGAGCTAACACAAGGCTCTTCAGCAGCCAGTACCAGGTATGTGGTCCGCGTGGGGATGCGTCTCAAGCTGCAAAGAGCATAGCCCCTCGGCTTTCAGAGAGATCTCAGGAACCTCTTAGAGGGCAGGAATCCGCTCTAGCGCATCCCAGGCCGGTGGGCTCTCAGGCTTGGCTTGCATACTTGCACGAGATGGGGAACTCACTCATAAAACAGGCACTCTGGGTGGACAGGTGTGGCTGTGTCATGGTTCTCTGGGCAGGAATATCTGCCCCCTGTGCTGCAGGGAGTCCTTCGGGGCTTGACACGATGGGTCCAGGTCTGCGCTCTCAGTGGCACACCATGGAAGGTAGCAGCTGCGACCACTCTCCAACTCCTGTCATGTGACAAGGCCTCAGGATGACCGGCCCTTCTGTCCCACGTCCTGCGGTGGTGGAGTGGTAGACCGAGCTCACCTTCGGAGTCAGGCCGACCTGGTGTCAAGCCCGTGCTCTGCTGTGACGAGCTATGACACCTCCTTCAGGTCCTTGGCCTCTCCGAGCTTGGGCTCCCGCATCCAGAGAATGGGTGTTGACCCAGGTGGTTGTTTCATCCCTTTTGGTTGTGACCCGTGAGGTTCCAAGACTTGCCTCTGAGTCCCCTCCTCCTGCTCAGGGGCCTTTCCTTTGACCTCCTGCCCCCTGTCCCCTGCCCCGATCCCTCCACGGCGATGCCTGCTTCCTTACGCTGACTTCTCCTCCATTCACCAGCTTTTCCTGAAATCCCATTCCGAGCGAGTCACTGCTGTGTTCCCGTCTTCACCCTCCATCGGCTAGCCCTGGAGTGCGCTGGCAGTGTCCTCAGCTCCATGAGCAGTAACTCCTCACTCCCCGCTTGTCCCCCAGAGTTCCCCAAAGATACATTCCACTGCTTCACATACGCCATTGCTTCCGCCCGCAATCCCTTTCCTGGGGCTGCTGTCAGCTGTGAACTCCTACTGATACCGCAAAACCCTATAGGGATGTCATCTTCTGTCTGAAGCTTTTCCAGACTATTCTTTCCTTCTGAGACAAGCTCATCAATACTTCCCCTAGACCCCTTGACAAGTGCAATACTGCTCCTAGCACAGCGTGTTTGAATAGCATCCCCCCCCCCTTATTTTTCTGTGGTTGTTTTCCTTCTGGAAATGCCATAAAGCAGGGACGCCTTGATTCCTCCTCTCTGTCTTCTGCAGCAGGGACAGGGCCCGGCAGGCTGATGTCCCCATCTTCCTGACTGTTGCTGCACTTCTGACCCCGGTCTCTTTCCTCACTTTTTTCAAGTGAAAATGGCAGTGGCTCTTAATCAGAACTTCTTAATCACACCACATTATCCTTCCGAGATGCTTTTACCTCCAGGAACCCATTGATTCTCCACTCTAAATTACTATAATTACCACAAATGATAAAATAGCAGCTTTCCCAGTTTTCTTTTCCCTTGCCAATTTGCATATGCTAATGCACAACCTCTCCCCTTGCCCACCCCCCGCCCCCCCTACACCCCTCCTGCTGGCTCTTCTGAGACACTTTTTGTGTTTGCACCTATTTTGCCCCAGTGCAACTCAGGGCTGGATCTGGGAGGGGAGGACAGAAGTTTCCAGAAGCTCCTAATTCACCCAAGGAATGGAAAACATAAGTGTCCTATCATATAAAGTGTAGCGAGTACATGGAGGGAGGTCTTCTCTAGCCTAGGAGAAGGCAGGGTGGGGGAAGCAGAGGGCATCCTCTGCGAAGAGGCAGGTGGCCTGGGCTGGTGGTCTTGCCTGGTCCCCTCGCCCTCTGAACCTCACGTCCCTCTTCTGGAAATTGGGAGGTTGTGGCCATTTGGCAGTTTCTAATGAGGAAGAAATATGACCTTTTCCATTTCTTTTAAAAAATCTGGTAAGATACACATAAATATCCGAGCCGTTGAAAGTGCACACCTCAGTGGCGTTAAGCGCACTCGTGATGTCATGCAGCCATCACCACCTTCCATTTCCAGAATTCTTCTCATCTTGCAAAACTGAGAGTCTGCGCCCATCAAACTCGCTGCCCATGTTCTCCCCGCCCCCCGCCCCCTAGCCACGACCATTCTCCTTTCTGCCCCGTGAACTTGACTGCTTCCCTTGTATGTACATGCGCATTTTACTTATGCTGGATGCTTGGGTTGCTAGAAATATATTCTTACAAGTCCAAATATCTTCTAAAATTTATAAGCAGCACAATTCTAGGAGGTGGAGGTGGTTAGGATAGTGAACTGTGGTGTTGCATTTGACCTTGAGTCTTGGCCAGGTGTCCTTGAGCTCCTCACGTCAGCATCTGTCCCACGGGGCTCGTGACGTTAACAATCTACGGCACGTACAAGGCTTAGCCCAGGGATCGACCTGCAGGGAGCATCTGTTCTTTTCATCACTCATTCACTCATTCCAGAAATCTTCACTAAGCACCTGCTATGCTCCAGGCACTGAGCTAAGTGGTGGCCATAGAACTGTGCGCGTCATTCACGATGCTGACCTTGAGAAGGCAAGACCGTCAGATAAGTAAGCGAAAGCAGATCATGTCGGACGGTGGCAAACTCTATGGATTGACGGGGAGCCGACTGAAAGCCATAGTAAGTGCTTGGGGAGCGGACAGTGCTATCACATACAGGGTGAGCAGGAAAGGTCTCCGGAGAGCATGAGAATGGCAAGGGTGAGCCAGGTAAGGATGACTCGAAATGGGAGGGAAGAGAAAATGTAAAGACTTTGAGGTGGGAACATGCATGGAATGTTCTAGAAACAAGAATATGTCTAGTGTGGCTGGAGAAATTTGAGGTCTAGCGTCACAGGGCAGAGAGAGAGCGGGGGTTAGAGCGGCAGGGCCAGGTGAGCTGGAGGAGGGAGACCAGCGGCACTGAGGAATTCTAAGTGGGGAGGAGATAGGGTCTGACTCCTATTTCAAAAGCATTGCTCTGCCTGCCAGGTTGAGAATCTACTATAGTGTGGGCGAGGGTGGACAGAGGAAGAACTATGACGGTAATAATCCAGGCCAGGGATTGGCAAACGTTTTCTATGCCGTTCCAGAGAGTCAACGTGCTTGGCTTCGCGGGGCCATAGCGTCTCTGCTGCAATTACTCAGGCCCGCCCTTGGAATGCAGCAGCGCGGACAACATGCACACAAATGGGTGTGACCGTGTTCCAGTGAAGCTTTATTTATAAAAACAGATGGTCGGCTGGATTTGGCTGAGAGGTCGTAGTTTGCCGACGCTGGCTTTAGCCGAATGGTGGTGAGTTGGACCAGGGTGTGGCAATGGGCTGCGGGAACTGGCTGAATGTGGGATATATTTTGAAGGTAGTTTCAGTGGGATTTATTGTCGACCCTAGAAATGCCAGTTACTGAGGTGAGAGTCTATGGGTGGAAGAGGTTTTTAAGGTGTGAGGAGAATTAGGATTTTGGTTTCAAACATACTAAGTTTGAGATGGCCCTTAGACATCCAAGGTGCAAGTATGCATCTGGGGCTCAGGAGAGAGACAAGGTGGAGGTAGGGATTTTGGAGTTATGTTGATGGAGTTGAAGATTGGAGGAGATAGTTTATGGGAAAGGATGGATGGAGGAAAAAAACTACCAAGGACTGAGCCCTGAGAGTGCTCAGAGAGATGAGGAGCAGCCCAGCTAGTCAAGGAGACTGAGGAGGTTTGGTCACTGAGGTGCGAGGAAAGCCCACGGAGTGCGGAATCCTAGAAACAAAGAGAAGTCTTTCTTTCTTTCTTTCTTTCTTTCTTTCTTTCTTTCTTTCTTTCTTTCTTTCTTTCTTCTTCTTTCTTTCTTTCTTTCTTTCTTTCTTTCTTTCTTTCTTTCTTTTTTCTTTCTTTCTTTCTTCTTTCTTTCTTTCTTTCTTTCTTTCTTTCTTTCTTTCTTTCTTTCTTTCTTTCTTTCTTCTTTTTAAGATTTTATTTATTCATGAGAGATGCGGAGAGGGAGGCAGAGACACAGGCAGAGGGAGAAGCAGGACTTGATCCCAGGACCCCTGCATCAGCTCTGAGCCAAAGGCAGACGACCAACCACTGAGCCACCCAGGTGCCCAGAGAAGGAAGTGTTTCTATGCAGAAATGCTCAGTTCACTACATGTTGCATTGTGAGTAGTTGTCTACCAGAAACCCCAGTATGTGACCTTTGAAAATAAGGTCTTTGCAGATGTAATTAGTAAAGATGAGGCCGTAGTGAATTTGGGCGGCCCTAGATCCAGTGGCTGGTGTCCTCTAGGAAGGAGAGTGGACACATGAGACACACAGCGGGAAGAAGGCCGTGCGCAGATGGAGGCAGGCAGAGTGGTTGAGTGATGTAGCTATACACCAAGGAACGCTGAGGAAGGCCAGTGGCCACCAGAAGCTGGAAGAAGCAAGGAAAGAGTCGTTCCTGGGAAGTGCAAGAACAGGACCCTACTGGCACCTGGATCTTGGATTTCTGGCCTCTGGACTGTTACAAATAAGTTTTTATTTTTTTTTAAGTCACCTAGTTGATGGGACTTGGTTTCAGAAGCCCCGAGAAACTAATACATGTTGCTGATGGTTTACGTAGGATCAGGACAGACACAGGACCTTGGATTTGACAAAGCCGGATGACCTTGGCAAGAGCTGTTTTCACTAAAGTGATGGATGTGAAAGTCTGTTGGGAGTGGACTCCAGAGCGACAGGAGGGAAGCCGTAAGACATCATGGGCATGACCCATTTTTTGATTTTAGAGGGGGTGGGGAGGAATGATGTAACTGGGGAGGAATGGGAGAGATAAGACCTGCCTTATGTTGAGGGGGCCAGTCCAGGAGAGAGGCAAGAAGTCACTATGCAGTAACGTGGGAAGAATGAGTGGTGTCCTCTGGGACTGCATTCGTGGGCGCAGGGAGAGGCTAGAGGGAGGTCATTCATAGCCGTGGGAGGTAAAGCAGTGGGCTTGGGTGGGCACGGCTGGCACAGGTGATAGAGCGACTTGTAGAAGTTCTTTTCTGGTTGCTTTTATTGGAGTCAAAGAGATGAGCTGCAATGAAGGCAGGGGAGGAAACGGCAAAGGTTTGAATGGAGAGAAAGGGTAGGTGGCCATGTGGGGGAGTGTGTGCGCGGGGTGATTCTCCCTGGGGAAGTGCGTTTGGATGGCTGGGCAGCCCGAAGGGCCTGCGTGAGCTCAGTGGCCTGAGTCCAGCGTGGGTGGAGTCAGCAGGGTCGTGTGTTTCCCCCTCATCACATTCAGCTGCCAGGGCCGGGCTCAGAGCAGGTGGAGAATTGGATTAAACTAGCAAGTGCAATGAAGCAAGAAATGAACAAGGAGGTCAAGGCTTGTATCAGTTATCTATGGCTGTGTAACAAAACCACCCCAGCACTTGGTGGCTTAAAATAATAATCACCCATTTTTCTTGTGAGTCTTCAATTTTTGGCAGGGCTTTGGTAGGGACAGCTTGTCTCTGCTCGGCTGAGGTGGCTTGGACTGGGGAATGGAGGATTTACTTTTAATATGGGGTAGTAGGCAGACAATGGCCCCCAAAGATACCAGGTTCTAATCCCTGGGACATGTCAATGTTATCTTATTTGGGAAAGGGGTCTTTGTAGATATGATTAAGTTAAGGATCTTGAGACAGGGAAATTATCTTGGACTGATTATTCACGTGGGCTGTGAATGCAATCATGAGTGTTCTTGCGAGAGAGTGGCAGAGGGACATTGGACATACAGAAGAGGTAGAGGCAATGGGACCACAGTGGTGGTGGCTGCAAGCCAAGCAATGCCTGGAGCTACCAGAGAACTGGAAGATGTAAAGAAAAAATTCTCCTATACAGCCTCCAAAGGAGTCTGGTCCTGCTGATACCTTGCTTTTGGACTTAGAGTTTCCAGAACTAGAAGGAAATACATTTCTGTTGTTTTAAGCTGCCAAATTTGTGGTAATTTGTTACAGCAGCCCTAGGAAACTAATACAGATGGCGGCTCTCATGTCTAGCAAGTTGCTTCTGTCTGTTATCCACGAGCTGAGCTGACACTGAAGGCTGAGGACCTTAATTCCTCTCCAATTGGACCCCTTGAGGCATGGTAGCTGGGTTCTAAGAGTGAGTGTCCCAAGAAAACAAGGCAGAAATGATCTTGCCTTTTTGACAGCTTTGGTATTACTTCTGCCACAGCCACATTCCATTCAAGGGCAGGAAATGGAGACCCACTTCTCAAGGGAAGGAGTGTAAAAGTCACATAAGCAGTGGATGTGAGATGGGAGGTGTTGTTACAGCCAGTTTTTAGGATGTACAACCTGCTACAAGAGTGATACAAGGAAATGATGATGGCGAGGCTGATGGCGATGGCGGGTGGTGATGATGATGATGGTTATGATGATGATGGTGGTGACGGTGGTGGTGGTGATGGTGGTGATGATGATGGTGGTGGTGATGGTGATGGTGGTGATTATGGTGGTGGTGATGGTGGTAGTAATGGTGGTGGTGGTGATGGTGGTGGTGGTGGTGATGGTGGTGGTGATGGTGGTGATGATGATGGTGGTGGTGATGGTGATGGTGGTGATGGTGGTGGTGGTGATGATGATGGTGGTGGTGATGGTGGTAGTGGTGATGATGGTGGTAGTAATGGTGGTGGTGGTGATGGTGGTGGTGGTGGTGGTAGTGGTGGTGATGATGGTGGTGGTGATGATGGTGGTAATGGTGGTGGTGGTGATGGTGATGATGATGGTGGTGATGGTGGTGGTGATGGTGGTGGTGGTGGTGGTGGTGGTGGTGGTGGTGATGATGGTGATGATGATGGTGGTGGTGATGGTGGTAATGGTGGTGGTAATGGTGGTGGTGGTGATGGTGGTGGTGGTGGTGGTGGTGGTGGTGATGATGATGGTGGTGACGATGGTGGTGCTGATGTTGGTGATGATGTTGGTGGTGGTGATGGTGGTGATGGTGATAATGGTGATGATGATGATGACGATGATGATGATAATGGTGTGATGATGACGATGCTGAAGATGGTGATGACTGACCACACCTCCTGATTGGGCAAAGAGGGAAGTGAGGACACACTGGGCAAAAGGCAGTGGAAGGGTGGCAGAGGCAGCAGAGCCTAGAACCCAGTGAGGTGGCAAAGCACTGATGGTCGAGTGAGCAGAGCTCAGAGAGTGAGATTCTTGCCGCTGACTGAGAACAATTATGGGCAATGAGAGGCGCAGTTGAACCATGGCAGTGACTGGGGCGTGGATTTTGCGAGACAGGAAGTCAGAGAATGACAGGACAGCCTGTTGAGAGGAACATTCACATGGATATTGAAAGTGAGCCCGTGTTGGAAGGGGTGGCAGTACACCAGGAGTTAAAACCTCTCGGGGCCAGAGGTAGTGCCACGAAAAGAAGGGGCAGGGGTGCTCTCATGTGATGGGGCGAGCTTCCGAGCTGCAGGCTCTTAAGGAGGGGGGCAGTGTTGTTGGGAGCCGTGTGAACGGCAGAAGGAGTGTGGGAGAGGAACAGGGCCTCCTGAGGGAGCTGCGGGGGAGAGGGTCCCCGGGGAGATCAGGGTTTGGTTGGAGCCAGGAAGTGGATGTTCGACGTTTAGAAGAGGACACAGGGAATTGCAGAGGGCACCCTGGGAGATTTTGGCCAGGATGTGGAGCCCGAGGGGGATGAGTCGGGGGAGGGGGGTGGCTCTGGGAACCGTGGGCTTCTGGGGTGACTGATGTGAACCGGGATGTGCAGCATGATGGTATTGGATGTGGGGGACTCAAGGTGGACAGCTGGGCCCTGAGGGCTGGACGGAGGCGGAAGGCAGAGCCGAGGTCCTCGCCAGGAGCCCCAGAGCTCCTGCTCCACAGTGAGAGGCCACTGGAGGGGCCTGGTGTCTGGGGGGCTGTGTCCGGGGGGCTCAGGGCCCAGCGGGTGCTACGTACCACCCCACGGGCCTTGTAGTGCAGGTCAGGCTGCTGGGTTTGTGGGTGGGGTGAGCGTTATTTCACTCGTCCCGTGTGCTGTGGCTGTCCTCTTCCTGCTTCCCCGCAGGGCTGTGGGCTCCTGCAGAGCGGGGTCTGCTCGTGTTGCCTTGGAATCCCCAACACCCCAACACCCAGCACAGCGCTTAGCCCGAAGCACTTAGTAGATAGCATGTGTGGACGAAGAAGGCTCAGAGGGACGCACTGACTTACCCAAGGCCACAGAGCAAAAGCCCAGCCAGGACCAGTCACCTGGATTCCTGGTTCTCAATTTTCTCTGCTCTCCTGCAAATCTAAATCCCTTGAATTCTTGTAGGGGCTGCTGCTTCCCTTTATCTCTCCCTTTTGCCCATTTATTTTCCAGTGAGATCTGTAGCCCCGGATGGAATTTGAAGCCCAGCACCTCCGCCGATGTTCAAAGCCTCCCTCTCTTTGCTCATGTGTAATCTCCAAAAGGCCCTTCCGGCCCGCAGTGATCTCCCCCGGGGGGTGGGGGGGTCTCGGCAGGCCCGAAACAGGAGCTGCAGCTGGCGAAGACGGCTTTTCGCTAATGGAACCAACAGGCAGGAAGCAGGGAAGGAGGCGGTGGCTGTGGGGCCTCTTCGCCAACTGTTTGGACGACACCGCGGCTCCCCAAGCCCCTTAGCCTCTGTCAGCTTCTCTGGTGCTTTAGGGCGACGGGGGCGCAGCTGGTGGAACCACTCCTTGGGCGGGGCAGGGGGTGGTACAGCCGGAGGGACAGGCGGGGACAGACCCACTGGAGGGAAGAAGGACATCGTGTCGCCCCGTCCATGAGGCTTGACGAGTGGGAGGAGACTCCCGTGACCTCATGCCAACCTCTTGATCAGAGTCGCCCCTGAGATGCCGTCGGAGGGCGCGCCCCTGGCCCTTCTCCAGGCCCGGATTTGGAGAGGGCTGGTGAGGCGCGGCTCTGTGGTGGGCTCAGAATGAGCGGGTCCCACGCCTTGACTCTCCCACCCGAAACCTTCAGAGGCGGGCCGGGCATCAGGGGCCAGAGAGAGATGGGCCAGAGTGAGAGCATCAATCCTGCGGTTGCAGCGACTGGCGTGTGTGTGCGCCCCCGTGTGCGTGTGCGTGTGCGCGATGGGCGGAGGGCTGGGGGGAGGGGACGGCTCAGAACATGAAAGAAGCAGAGCCAGGCTGGCACAGAGGCTGGCAGGGGCAAGTCCCCCCTCCGGCCCCCAAAAGGAAGCCCTCATGTCCTGGAGCAAGTAGAGGCAGGAGCAGGATGAAGCGTCTTCGGAGGGAGTCCTGCGGGAAAGGGGCTCCACTGGGAGACGTGGCAACCTGTGTGGGGGGCCCAGGACGACGAGCGGGGACCCCTCTGGGGCCCTCCGTCCTTGCGCCCAGAGCCCCCGGGGGTTGCCTCGGAGAGTGAACGGCCAGGAGCGTGAGGGCTGAGGCACACGTGAAGACCCTTCAACGCTGCGGGGGCGGGGGGACGCCGGGCTCCCCAAGGCCGTGGCCAGGCCGTGGGCGGGCGCTCTTGGTGCCAGAGCTAAAATACGGCCCCGCCTGCCTACTGCCCCCCTCCACTGCTCCGTTCCCAGGCCCAGCCTTCGTCACCTGCCCCTGGGCGGCTGCTGTGGCCTCGGAACCCTTGTCCCGGGTCCTATTTAAAAACATAAATCAGAGACTGTAGATAAAAATCCTCCGATGGCTTCTCATTGCTCTTAGAAGAAAACCCAAACTCTCTCATGGTCCATGAGACCAGGCACTCTCTGACCTCACCCTGTACCCTGTGATCTCACAGCGTACCCTGTGACCTCACCCCATACCCTCTGGCCTCCCCACGTACCCTCTGACATCACCGTGTACCCTCTGACCTCACCACGTACCCTCTGACCTCACAGCGTATCTTCTGACCTCACTGCGTACCCTGTGACCTCACCCCATACCCTCTGACCTCACCCCATACCCTCTGGCCTCCCCACGTACCCTCTGACATCACCGTGTACCCTCTGACCTCACCACGTACCCTCTGACATCACCACAGACCCTCTGACCTCACCGCGTACCCTGTGACCTCACCCCATACCCTCTGGCCTCCCCATGTACCCTCTGACCTCACTCTGTACCCTCTGACATCACCGCATACCCTCTGACCTCACCCTGTACCCTGTGACCTCACAGCGTACCTCTGACCTCACATCTCGAGGGTCCACCCAGCGTGGTCCCTCTGCCCGGAACCCTCTGCCCGTGGACTTTTGCATGGTTAACTCATCTTTATCTTTCAGGTCTGCGTCACTGTCACCTCCGCACGGAGGCCTCCTCTGACCCCGTTTGGAAGCAGGCCCCTCTCCTCACTCCAGCCACTTCATCTGGTTCTCTTTCCTTTGTTAGTACAGCTTCTCGCTATTCGAAAGTCTCATTAGTGTGTGAGTCTGCTCGTGCCTTTTCTGTCTTCTGCCATGAAGAGATGGGTTTTGAGGGTGGAGAGCTTTCTGTCCCCTGTCCCTGTTGTGGGATGAATGAATGAACGAATGAATGAATGAATGAATGAAGAGATGAACAGATGGGTCAGACGCACCTGGATTTGACGTCTGGGTCAACCACCTACAGGCCTGGGGACTCTGAACGTGTTGGTGGCAGCCTGGGGCCCCACGTCCAGTGGAGGGACCTGGTATCGGCCTGAGGATGTCACGGGGCTCGCGACACTTGCGGCTCAGGACCTTGTCCGCAGTAGGCGCCCGGTAATGTCAGCTCCCTTCTCCTTCCTGTCTTCGGTCGTGGATTCCGCAGCAGGTGGGACGGTCGGGACGGACCACCGCTGCCAGAGGACGAGCATCAGAAGGGCCAGCCACAGGGACGGACGCCTGGGCCACCTGCCTCCCAGCCCTGACCGTGTCCCAGTGATCCCCCGGCCCTCGGGGCCCAGGCTCTGCCCCCAGGGCTGCCACCTCTGTGCTCGGCACCCGCAGGCCTTCCAACGTGGCCTTCCTATTGCTCAAGCTTCTCTAAGCCTGGCATTCGAGGCCCTTGAACACCGGGTCTGATTTTATCTGTACAGTTTTACGCCCTTGACCTTCAGCGGCCCCTGGGCCTGCTCGGGCTGTTGCCTATCCCATCCCTCACGGTCCGGGGTCAACCCTCCTGTCCGCGCACTGAGCGCCGGGTGGGGACGCTAGTTACAGATGGCCCCTGGCATCCCCTAAAGGCGTCGGCGGCGGTCCTCCTAGAGGTGCGCTGCGGGTGACACTTGAGTTGGACACGCCCCTCGTGTGTGGACTTGTCTTTCCCGGTGTAACATCAACTTTGCGGGCAGGGAAGTCGGTCTTGTCCAGCTCTCCCGACGGGGGGGACCAGGGCCCCGAGAGGGGAGCAGCTGGCCCACATCTGGCGGCGACTCCGTAGCAGAGTCGACCCTGGAACCCGGCTTGGCTCTTGGCCGCGGGGAGCTGGCGGCTGAGCTCAGCGAGGGGCCAGCCAAGGTGGGGCGCCCATGGCCGCTCTGCTTGGCCGTGTCCCCGGGCCCGGTGCCGTGTGTCCCCCTCGCTCACAGCCCCCCCCCCAACATGATCCTTGGACCTGCCTCGGCTGCAGTGTGCCCGGTGGCTGTCCCGGGTGCCACCGTGTGCCCCGATGTCTCCTCTGCAGCCTCCCTACTGGGGAGCTCGGAACTGGGCTTGCACTTTTCTTTTCTTTTCTTTTCTTTTCTTTTCTTTTCTTTTCTTTTCTTTTCTTTTCTTTTTCTTTTCTTTCTTTTTCTTTCTTTCTTTTCTTTCTTTCTTCTTTTCTTTTCTTCCTTTTCTTTCTTTCTTTTCTTTTCCTTCTTTTCTTTTCTTTTCTTTTCTTTTTTTCTTTTCTTTTATTCTTGTTTATTTTCTTTTCTTTTTTGTGTGTGTTCATTTATTTTTTTATTTTTATTTTTTTAAATTTTTTTAAAAGATTTTATTTATTTATTCATGAGAGACATACACACAGAGAGAGGGCAGAGACACAGGCAGAGGGAGCAGCAGGCTCCACGCAGGGAGCCCGACGCAGGACTCGATCCCAGGACTCCAGGATCATGCCCTGGGCCGAAGGCGGGCGCTAAACCACTGAGCCACCCAGGGATCCCATGTTCATTCATTTATTTCTTCAACAAATACCCGAGTACATTTTATTATCTGCCGATCATTGTTCCAGGCCCTGAAGGTACCAGATGTGGGCAAGACAGAGAGCATCCCTGCCCTCCTGGGGTTTCCCTTCTTGGGGAGAGGCACAAGGCAACGCAGGAGGGGGCCGAGGAGCGCTGTCTGGTTAGGGCGCGGCCGGGGAAGAAACACGGCGGCGTCTGAGAAAGAAGCATGATAGGAAATCTCTCTCCAGAAATTCGCTTCTGAGCTGAACCCAAGGCAATGAGGCAAAGAGCAAGAGGGGCTCCTGCGGCAGAGACGACTGAGCTTCCAGCCAGGAGAGGAGGGACGGGGCTGAGTCGCTGCGGCCACCCCGTGGGGGCATCCTGGGGTCGGATGGGATCCTGGGGTCCACGCGGCTGGGATGCTGGTTTTCAGAGAGAGCAGTGCTGCCCCCTGCAGGGAGGTTTGGGTGTTTATGGGGTCGTTCTCCGTGTTGGGTCGGGGGAGCTATTAGAGATTAGCAGGTGGGGGCCAGATACCGGCCTGTGCCAGAAGATTCCACACCACAGAGCATCCGCTTGCGGCGTCCCAAGCAACGCTTGCGTGTCTCACTGGAAACGCGAGCAAGTGAAAGATCTGTTTATAGTTACGTATTTCTAGACCCGAGCTCTCTCTCCCATCTATCTATCTATGAATATATATAAAGAAAGCTATTTCGTGCGCCGTTTTAAAATACACCGAGCTTTCCAGGAACGCAACTGCTTGGTAAATCGAGGGCAGAGTGTACTTTGTGTTGCTCAAAACTTCACCGAGAGCCGTTCACCGTTTCGGAATATCACGCTGTGGATGGCAAGACCACGGCTGAATTTAAGACACCCAACCCCCGCCCCCCCGCCCCCCGCCCCCAGCCTCTGCCTGCCTTGGCAGTTATAAATATAGAAAGGTGCTTAGCTAGTCTTATTTCAAAATGTGAGATGTAAAGGAAAAGTGTCAGCGATATTCAGTTGCACATTGTTTCGTGTCCCTTAAGTCCCAACCTGCTCCCTCGAAAGAGGTGCAAACGTCTTACTGCATTTGTGTCTTCACTGAAGTCACGTGTAAGCACTTAGTTATTGAAATGCGTATCATTTTATTATGAGTTATCTCTTTTCCCGTCCCTACGATACATCCATCTTTAGGATATATTATTTTAAAAATTACGTAAGTTACACTACGATCTAGACTTCGCATCCCTCCCTCTGTCAGTGAACACGACGCTACGCTCTCTTGTCATGGTGAAGGGGGTGTTACAAGATAGTTGCAGTGAAAGGGGGGATGAGGGCCTGAGACAATAGTAACCTGCTGCCTCACCTCTTGGGACACATTGCTGCTTTGTCAATACCATTGACATCCTGTCTTCTGGACGAAAAATCTATTTTTTCCTTCCTGGACCCCGTGAACATCCAGCTCTATGATCCTCATTCATTCACTCACTCCTTCGACATATATTAAGGGCTGACGTGTACGTGCGAGGCACGCTGCCAGGCACCCAGTGTATAGCATCTCACTTAACCCTCATGGCCACACTGCAGAAGAAAGGGTTCTCATCCTTTTCTTGTGGTCACAGGTTCAAGTCCCAGAGAGCTCCCAGCCCACGGAGGAGACAGATGAGCACAACAGCTTTGATGGTCCAGGTGGTCAGTGCTTTCATGGGGGGAAGCCCAGGGGCTGCAGGACCCAGAGGAGGGGAGTCCTGACCCTCTTCCAGAAGGACAGGAGGCTGTTTTGAAGAAAGTTTCTTGGCAGATCGATATCTGAGCTCAGTTTTAACAGATGGGCAGGAGTCGGGCAGAGAGAAGGAGGAGGCAGCTGTAGGTCAGGGGGAGGCAGTCCTGGAGGACCACAAGCTATTGCGGTCAGAGCCCAGGGTGAGGGAGGAAGGTGAGAGAGGAGGCTGGGGGCCCCGCAGCAGTGCCTGGGTTCGCTGGGTGCAGCCCCAGGGACCCTTCACTGCATCCCAAAGGCAATAGGGAGCCATGTGAGAGTGTAGGCGGGGGAATGACGCAGTCCGCGTGGTGGGCTGGAGTGATCGCGGGAGCTACAGTCTGGAGAGTGATTGGTGAGGACATGACTAAAGGCTAAGAGACCAGGTCAGAAGCTTTTAGCACAATTAAGTAATTTATTATTACTGCAAATATTTATTGATCACCTCCCATATAGCAGTCCTTGCATGAAGTCAGAAGCCCCCCGACGCCCCCGGAGTCATAAGTCTGGCCGCTTGATTTCTATTAGCCCAGCACGAGCCAGACTTGTGACATTAATTAGGTCCCTGCGCCACAGCCTCCCCGTGGCCTTCTGAGGTCCCAGGCTCCGGTGGCCCCACCACTTACTTATTTACAGTGCCAACCCAATGACCAGTTCCTCAAAAAAGGCAGCAAGGGAGACATTTGGCTCCCGGCTGGACCTTAATTTTGGATAACTTATTATTATTCTGAAACATTTCCTAATTGAGTGAATATTAATTGGCTGGAGCTGTCATTGTGCAAATGTTTATCTGTGTTCATCCCCGTCCAGCGCAACTGGCAGTTCTGGCGCCGCAAGAAACACCCACGGTGCTGAGCAGAGTTCTCTGGCAGCGGTGGGGGGCGAACTTGTTGGCCTAAAAGGCCGGTTAGTCACGAGGCTGTGCAGTGACCTGCAGGTGAGCAGGTGGTTGCAGATGTCAGGGGAAAGGAGACGCCTGGACGCATGGTCCTGGGGAGATGGAGAAGGAAGATCACGAGCCCTTCTGGTTAAAGGCTTCAGACCCCCGCTTGCTGCCATCCCCCGCTCAGCAGGTGTTTACACCGCACCTTCGCGTGTGGCAGATGTCAAAACCCATGCCGCCCTTGTGGAGGCTTGTGGTTTAGTGGAAGATACAGGTATCAAACAGCTCATGATTCAAACGATTATTTAATTACCATTGTGACCAGTGCCGTGGAAGTTCAGGGTGACGGGAGGAGGAATCACTGTTGGACCTAATCCAATGTTGGGGTAGGTGTCCTTGGGGAAGTGACGTTAGAGATTAGACCGGGGGGGAAGTAGGTGATAACAGGTAGGGATAAAGGTGCAACGGGGCGGCAGGAGTAGTGCCGAGGGCGGCTCAGAGAGGAGCCAGGCAAACAAGGGCAGTGGAGGTGAAGGGCGGACGGTGAACAAGGCCTGAGTCCGAAGGAAGGGGAGCTCCGGCGTCCCCTCAGATGGCTCCATGGCAGGAGCAGGAGAGCTAAGCACTGGGGCTCCTTGCATACTTGGGCAAAAAGTCAGACTGGACTCTCTAAGCTTATTAATATATTTAAATCTATGAAGATGTTGTATTTTGAGTGTTAGCTGTGATCTGCGGACGGTGGTTGCTTGATTGTGCTCTGGTGAGAAGGATTATGAGGCTCTCTCCAGGGCCCATGACCAGGAGGGCACAATGGATCAGCGACGACTGCTGCGGGTCAGGGAATTGGTAGCAGACATGGTCATTACTTGCTGTCCCATTTCTTTCTTTTCTTTTCTTTCTTTCTTTCTTTCTTTCTTTCTTTCTTTCTTTCTTTCTTTCTTTCTTTTTCATTTGAGAAAGAAAGAAAGAGAGAGAGAGGGAGCACAAGCAGGGGGAGAGGCAGAAGGAGGGGGAGAAGCAGACTCCCCGCTGAGCTGGGAGCCTGATGTGGGGCTGGAGATCATGACCTGAGCCAACGGCGTTGTTCAGCCATCCGAGCCACCCACGCACCCCTTTGTCCCCGTTTCTATTGCCGCTAACAAACCACCTGCAAAGTTAGTGGTGTGAAAATAGCCATTTTCTTATGGTTTTCAGATTTTGTGGGCCACGAATTTGGATCAGCCGTCTGTGGCTTGTCTTCTCATTCTCTCGACATCATCTTTTGCGGAGCAGAAGTTTCAATGCTAATAAATGCCAGCTTATCAACTAGTTTGTTCATGGATCATATCTTTGGGATTGTATCTAAAAAAGTCATTGTCATACCCAGAGGTCGTCTAGATAGTCTCCTATATTATCCTTCTAGAAGTTTCATAGTTTTTTGTTTTATATTTAGACATGTGATCCATTTGTGTTCATTTTTGTGAAAAACATAAGATCTGTGTTTAGATCCTTTTTCCCCCCGTCTTTGCCTGTGAATGTCCAGTTGTTCCAGCAGCATTTGTGGAAGAGACTGTCTTTGCTTCCTTGTATTGCCTCCAGTACTTTGTCAAAGATCAGTTGACTGTATTTATGTGGACCTATTTCTGGGCTCTGTTCAGTTCCATGACTTGCCTATTCATTCAGCAACACCACACTGCCTTGATTACTGTGGGTTTACAGTTCTGTCTGCAGTTGGAAAGTCAGTCTACAGATTTGTTCTTCTCTGATGATGCAGCTTGTTGTTCTGCATCTATTGCTTCTCCATATAGACTTTAGAGTCAGTTTGTTGATGCACAAAATAACTCACTGGGATGTGGACTGGCACTGCATGGAATCTACGGAGCAAGTTGGGAAGAATTGACATCCTAATAAAATTGAGGGACTTCCTATCCATGAACATGGGACATCCCTCCATTTATTTAGTCCTTATTTGATTTCGTTTATCAGAGACTTGTAGTTTTCTTCATCTAGATCTTACATATATTGTGTTAGATTTATGCTGAAGTATTTAGTTTTGGGGCTGTTAATGTAAATCCTATTGTATTTTTTACTTCAAGTTCAACTTGTTCATTGCTGGCATACAGGAAAACAGCTGACTTTTGTATTCGAATCTTGTATCCTGCAACCTTCCTAAATTATGTATTACATCCTTTGCTTTTCTGGTGACAGATATTGTAACATGTGTAAGATGCTATGACACCCAAAACTCCATACATTTTTATTTTTTTATATATGATAGTCACACACACACAGAGAGAGACAGAGAGAGAGAGAGGCAGAGACATAGGCAGAGGGAGAAGCAGGCTCCATGCACCGGGCGCCCGATGTGGGATTTGATCCCGGGTCTCCAGGATCACACCCTGGGCCAAAGGCAGGCGCTAAACCGCTGCGCCACCCAGGGATCCCTCCATACATTTTTAAAAGGAATTGGATAGGTTTATTGTTGTTTGTTGTTTTGGGTGGTACTTGTGTGAGACCTCAAAGCAAGCAAACAGCAAGCACCAGTGAAGCATCCAACTCTTGGTTTCTTTCTTTCTTTCTTTCTTTCTTTCTTTCTTTCTTTCTTTCTTTCTTGTATATTTTTTATTAGAGTTCCATTTGCCAACTCTTGGTTTCGGGTCAGATCATGATCTCACAGTCATGAGATTGAGCCCAGCATCAGTCTCCATTCTCAGCTGGGAGTCTGCTTGAAGATCCTCTCCCTCTGCCTCACTCATGTTCTCTTTTTATCTCCCTAAAAAATAAAAAATAAAAAAATCTTAAAAAAAAAACAAGCAAACCAAAAAATTCTAATTCCTAAACACATTTTAGGCATATTTTAAAGAAGAAGAAAAAATAATGAAAAGGTTTTAGAAAGGAAATGTTTAATGTAATTGACAACCTGAAAACAACTCCTAAAAGAAAATCCCGCTCTTCTCTGTTCTCATAGAGGCAGCAAGTTCTCAAGCAAAAATGTCCAGAAACCACCTCACGTCCACTGTAGAAGATGCCCATGTCCTTTGGGAGTGGATCCCGTTGAGGGTGTAGCTGTCAGGTTAGGCTTCCTGGAGACAGACTCTGAGCAGGAGATTGGCAGGTGGGAAGGACTGGTTCAGTTTAGCTCTTGGGAGTGACACCGAGAGAGAGAGAGAGAGAGAGAGAGAGAGAGAGAGAGAGAGAGAAGCAGGACTGGGCCGGCAGAAGGCTGGAACTGCAGTGCATTTATTCTACTGGCAGCTGTGGGGCAGAGAGAGCCCTTTGGAGTTGCTTTTAATCAAGGGAAGGGGTCAGGTCCTTGTAGCCCCCCCGGGAAGCGGGCTGTCCCTGTGGAGGTAGCATCACCTCGGGTCATGCAGCGCCCTTTGGCTAAGGGCAGTTCCTGTGGAAGGATGCTTTGTGAGCTCCCAGGAGTCCACACCCCCAGAGGATGCTACGGGAACAAGTCCCTTGACCCCACAGGGGTACCCGGGAGCCACATAACAATGTGGACTACAATAGTGGAGAGGATCTTGCCGTGGGAAAGCAATCTTGGCAAACCCTCCATCCTTGAGGCACTCTGGATGCTGAGTAAAGGCCTCATAATTTTATGGATAAATCCAAGTCACCAATAAAAGTGATGCATCATGGCAAGATAGGAGGTCCAGAAAAAGAGTATACGAAGAGCGAAAGAAGCACTGAGTGCTGTACCTGGGGAGTGGTATCTAGTAGGAAGCATATTTGAATAGGGCCTTGAAGTCTGAGTAGGAGTTTGCCAGGTGGGCAAAACAATCCTTATCCTAATATTACTGCTTTTGTTCCAATCTGGACAGAGGCAGGCTGTCTCATACTTTCATTACCACCAACAAAGGTTGAGTGAAAATACAAAAGTTCCATGTAGCTTTGGGAACAGGATGACTCAGTGTCTCTGAGCCCCTGAGGCTTTCGTGACAATAAAATGAGGAGCCTACGGAGAGGAATGTGCTCTGCGTAGAATTGGTTTGGTTGAGCTCGGATGTCGCCTGCTGCATGGTATTTCTCCTTCCGTGGGATCCAGGCCCGAATCACCAAAGACGTAGAGTAAAATTTCACAGTGATTAAAGAGCCCTCTTTTCCCCATCCATGCCTTTCCCCCAGGACTTAGCATCTGATTAGCCAAACGTTCCTTATCTAGGGAGTTCCAAAGTTTCCAATGTAAGCATCGACCCAAAAAAGAAACTAGCGTCATATTTTAGAAGTCACGGTTGCAGTTGTTTTGGTGGATTACCATTTATACACTTTCCATCTGCGAGTATTTTTCTGGAGTACCACCTGTTTTCTCCCCACGTTGGTAGTAGAGAATCCAACAGATCATATCTCAGAATAAATGCATTTTATCTATAGTAGTTTTCCACATTTTCAGCAACTTTTTTTTTTAATCTCACAAAATAATCTCCCCTAAATACAAACCAGCTTTAGAGCTACAAATAGACACGGATGGATGCTTTAAAGGTTTCTTTTTCCCCCCAAAATCTCTCATGAGAGCCCTGGGAAGTCGATCTAAAGAGAGAAACTCAAAGTGACAGTGATGATGATGAGACTCCCGAGACGGGAGACACATCTCCTACCGAGAGCCTCTCTGCAAACTGCAGGGAAGACAGGAAGGGAAAGCTCGCCCTGGCGGGGGCCTGCGTGCGAGAGCGCCTGTCTTGGGATCCGGGACGTAGATGTTACATCTCCTCTGTGTTCCCTGCTTCCGCGAGGCCTCACCTGAGTACTTCGCCTCTCTGACTCCCGGTTTCTGCCTCTGTCGTGGGGAGACCGTAATGCTCACTCCGGGGCTGTGGTTTGAGGAGATGACGTCTGGCGCTGGAGATGTGTAATCAGCGCTGCTGCCCTTGCGCTCAGATGGCCTGCCGTGCGGATGCCTGGGTGAAACGGACCTCTTGACTCTCAGCAGGCAGCCCCGAGCTGATGAGAGCAAACGCCTCCAGGGACTGCGTTCCTGAGAAACGTGCCAGGGGCACCCAAGCCCCAGAAGAAACCCAGAGTGTCTTACAAGTGGTTTGACTTTATACTTTGGTGACTAATTTAAACAGTTTCCAGGTTAACACAAACGTGCATAGATGGAAAATTGCATGTATTTTTTTAAAGACTTTTTAAATTTATTCATGAGACACAGAGACACACACAGAGAGAGGCAGAGACACAGGCGGAGGGAGAAGCAGGCTCCATGCAGGGAGTCTGACGTGGGACTCGATCCTGGGACCCTGGGGTCACGCCCTGGGCTAAAGGTGGTGCCAAACCGCTGGGCCACCCCGGGCTGCCCCGTGTATTTCGTTTTAAAACCCAGAATTCAGAAGAACCTCTTGTAGGGTGCTCTAGATGGCACCCACGGGGCGTTTGGGAGATGACTTTAGGGCCCCCTGGCTTTCAGGTCGCACGGTTCAGGGGAAGGGTTTGGAAGCCCTGCGCAGAAGCCACCTGCAAGACTGGTGGCTACTCTGCTTTCATCTCACGGCTCCCGTGGGAGAATCAAGGAAGTCCTGCCAAGGAGTGAGAAAGGACCTTTGATGTGGGACCATTTGTTTCAATAGGTAGATCCGAGGAAATGTGCAAAGACTGAAGGATCAGTGGTCCCCCGATAGGGCGCCCCGACCATGCACTGGTTAGGAGCTTGGGGGTCCTGAAGGTAACTTCCCTTGGTGCCGTGTCATCTGGGAGACCCTGTACTTTACCACCCAAACAGGGACATTTGAAAGGGGAGGGGGTGAGGTTAATTATTACATGGGGATAACAGGTGCAAACCAGGACTACCTGGTGGTCCAGGGCCTAGAGTGACCCTGTGCATGAAGCCGTGGTCCCTTGGTTCCATGAGCCCGTGAATCGTATGACACATCATTGGAAATAAAAAAGGAAAAAATTAGATGCCATGGGAGTGTTTCACGGAGCGGGGGGGCTTATAGTGCAATTCATTCTAAAAATTAACCATTGCACTCATTACCGTGTGCAGAGTGGATGGGGTGGCCTCAGGGGTGCCGGGGAGACCCGCGAGGAGGCCGGGACAGGGCTGATGGGGGTGGTCTCTGACTCACTTCCGCCTCCCACCGCCCCAGCCCAGCACTTAAGGACCCTGGTGACCTCCTGCCCTAGATGGCTCACGTTCCCGGTGTCCAGCTCTGGAAGCCGGGGAAGTCACCCCACGTGGCAAAAGTCGGAAATGAGACGGACAACACCGCTTGCCCAGAGGAATGTTTCAGGACCTTGGACAGCGGAATTTGTTTTTTGTTTTAAAACAAGTTTAATCCTGAAAAGACTCTGCGTCCTGGTCATCTCATTGCGTCCGTGATGCCGCCGAGGCAGCCGGCGAGGAGGCGTCAAGAATGCAAACAGGCAGGTCAGGTGGTCTCTTGGGGCCTAAGCCGCTGCCTCGGGGGACGGGCCGGCAGGACAGAGGCTTTTGTCTGGGGTTTTCTTGATGCTTCTGAAGTCTTCCCTGAATTGTGAGGACAAGATGCTCAATCTTTCACACCCCAGTGGCCCTAAACCCCAGACAGCGGGGCTGAGGCGAGGCCGGACACCACCTAACTGCCCCCAGCCCCACGGCTCCTGGGGAAGTGGCTCGGGGCCTTGCGGGTGGCACGGAGCCACAGCCCATGGGCGTCTCTCCCCGCGCAGGGGCCACCATTCCTTTTCCATCCCCACCCTCTTTATCTCTGCTTTATTCCCTCCCTGCTTCTCTACCTTTCTCCTGTTTTCTAATCGGAAGTGGTGCTGCTACCGGAGAGCCGCGTGGGATCAGCGGGCTCAGGGGGCTTGAGGTGGCAGGGGCCGGCCCAGGACACAAGGACACCGAGCCCGGAGGACCCCCGCCGAGCCGCAGTGCCCGGACATGCTGGCTTCCCCAGGACACGTGGGTGGTGGCTGGTGGGACCGGGCCCTGGGCCTGGACGGACCTGGTTTCACATCCTGCTCCCCCCTCACTTTCGCAGATGTGGTAAGGGATGCAACGTTATCTTGGAAGGAGGGTGGGCTCCAGGGGGCATCAGATGTGGCCGGTGTGCCTTTCCTGCAGCTCCTGCACTGAGCCCGGCTCTGAGGCCTCCTTCCCCGTCCTCCCGGTGGGGCGGGAATGGTGAGCCACCCTCTGCCGTGCTGCACAGCAAGCCGTGGGCACGCGGCTGCCGACGGGCCATGCTGTCCTACAGGCAGGGGACGGCGCCGATTATGATTCTTAACCTCAGTGGGTGACAGCGCCAGTCGCGGGGCGTGGCGGTCCAGGAGCACATCTCCAGAGCGGCTCCTGCGGGAGGAGACTCCGGCGTCTGTCCCCGGGGGGTGGGGAGGGCCAGAATGACCTCTCTGTGAATAAATCTGATATAAAGCTGGGAGAAGGGGAGACAGAGGTTCTAGGCCATTTGCTGTTTGGATGAGGCAGCGGGGTCTGGGGAAGGGGTCCCTGTGTGGCTTCGCGGGCAGACAAATGAAGTCCTTTGTTTTCTCTGGCCGCCGTCTGGCTGACCCAGGAGGTGGCCTTGTCATAGAACGGGGGTCGGAGAACATCTGCTCCCTATTTAGCAGGGCCATTAGAGCAGCTGGATGGGCAGCTGGATTGGCTCGTGGGCTGGTGACAGCTCGGGCTCCAAAGCCCACCCATCTGGCTGGCTGTGCACCCCGGGGCACGTTATTCAAACTTTGCAGACTCGGTTCTTTCACGAATGAAACAGGGCCTTCATTCAGGGATGGTGGGAGCCCGAAGGCCCCCAAGAATTCCCCTGGTGGGGGTGGGGTGGGCGGGGGGCGGTCATGCTACTGTCACCCAGGGCCCTGGCTGTGCCCCGCATGGCTCTGTACCGTGATCACCCAGACAAGAAAGTTCTCCACTTCCCCAAAGCATCCCGTCCCCCTCCCAAGTATCTAGATCTATGTTTGCCAAGGGTTGCTCGGAGCTGGAGGAGGAGTCCGTGTCCTAGAGGCAGCGACGGCCATCAAGGAGACTGAGGCACCTCCTTCCTTAAGATGCCAGTCAGCTGAGTGGAGATGGGCCCACTCACTGTGCCAACGGGCATCATCCGGGCTGCGGGGCCTGAGCGGAACCGGAGGGCAGGGGGAGGGCAAATCTACTCTCTGCCTGAGCTGAGACATCTGTCTTCCGTGGCCCTGGGATGTGGATGCTCCTTGTTCTCAGGCTTCCTGGTTCTGCAGCTTGCAGGTGACAAATCAGGGGACTTCTCGGCCTCCGTAACCACCCGAGGCAATTCCTATAATAAATCCCCTCTTAATCTCTAGATATCCTATTGGGCCTGCTTCTCTGGAGAACCCTGACCAACAGCACCACTCACTGGGGAGTTTCTTCATCCCTGGTAGCCCCCACCCCCAGCCTCGTCCCATCTAGCTGGTCCCTATGTTAGTTTTCTGGGGCTACCATAACAAAGTGCTATAAACTGGGTCGCTTAGAACAATAGATATTTATTTTTTCGAAGTTCTGGAGGCCAGAAGTCCAAAATGAAAATGTTGGCAGGGCTGCCATCCTTCCAAAGCCTCTAGACTTGGCTTCTGGGAGCCCCAGGTGTCCCTGGGCTTCTGGCAGCATCACTTCAATCTCTGTCTTCACGTGTCTTTTATAAAGACTGTCCTAATGGATTAGGGCCTGTCCCAAATGCTTATGATTTCATCTTAGCTAGAATGTATCTACAAAGAACCTATTTCCCGATAAGGTCACATTCACATCGGAGGTTAAGATTCCAACAGGTCTTTCTGGGGAACCCGTTCAACCCACCACCCTCTTCTTTCCTCTCCTGGTCCTCATCTCTCCGCCTCCCACCGTTGCCCCACGGGGACGTCCCCCAAAAGCTGCAGAGCTCTTTAGCTCTCCTGGACACCTGCAACCAAGGCGGATCCTCATGTATCCCAAACCATCAAGACGACCATGACTTTCAATTCCACGGGGTCCAAGCTTCCTAGCACCCTAGCTTCTTTCCTTTCCTTTCTCATTACACACAGATTACAAATGAGGTCACGTTATACGTACCGTTATATACCTTGTTTTTGTTTGTTTGTTTGTTTAATACTTCGCCGTAAATCGCGAACATCTCTCCATGCCAACAAAGATATTTCTACAGCATGCTTTTTAAGGGCCGTGTAGAACTTTGTCATGCATGCCTCTCCCATAATTTAATTAACTGATCACCAGCTGTTGGCACACGGGCCGCTTCCGCTTTTAGGCCGCTGATCGCATTGCGGTGATAAGCTCCCCCGAAAGTCTGAGCTCTGGAATTCAGTGGTTTCCCCTGATGGGCTTTTATCTATATGCACACTGGGTGAACAAGAGGCACACACTTTGCCAAGCCAGCGAAATAACTGCAGCCGGAGCTAAAGATGGGCGCGAGCTCCTGACGCAGCACCTTGTGCTGTCCATTAATAGGGCCAGACGATGATACTCCGATGCCTTAAATCTGCAGGCCTGTCTAATTCTAGAAGGAAACGGATGGCGCCCATCCTGGAGTCAGTGTTTGGAAACAACAAAAGGGAAGCTTTATTAACACTGGAAATGTACTCTCAGCTCGTGTTTCCTTTTCAACACCCGTCTTGTTCATCTCACAGCTCAATGAACTGTTAACGTCACATATATCTTCTGTTCCAGCACTGAATCCAGTTACTCCCGGCTTCTGCTAACTGCAGACAGATGAGATTTAGTTTTCCCAGGGAGCACGAGGAAGAGAGAGAGATTAAATCTATAGAGATAGTCTTGGCAGGGCTGAGGTGGGGGTGGGGGTGGGGGGCATGTTGCTCTTTTGATCCATGAGGCACCAGATGCTTCCCTCTTCTCGTGCTGTGATTGTGAGCTTCGGACCTGTTTTGCCGTGTTGATGAAGCCATCCATTCAACTCATTCTTTGGTAGAAAATGTTGAGTTGACAATGGCCCCTGCCTGTCCACTTGAAGGGAAGCTGAGAGCCATTGAGATGCCAGAAAGGAACACCTTTCCATTCAGGCCCGGAAGATGGCCCACCATTTAGCTCCGATTTCCCTTGTAGATAGTTCACCCTAGACGAGAAAGTGATGTGATGGCAAATGACAATTAAAAGGTGAAAGGATGGGCGGCCCGGGTGGCTCAGCGGTTTAGCACTGCCTTCAGCCCAGGCGTGATCCTGGAGACCTGGGATCGAGTCCCACGTGGGGCTCCCTGCATGGAGCCTGCTTCTCCCTCTGCTTGGGTCTCTCCGTCTCTCTCTGTCTTTCATGAATAAATAAATAAAATCTTAGAAACAAAACAAACAAACAAAAAAGGGGAAAGGATACTTTATCCTACTTGCCTGATGCCTTCCTTGACTTGACTGTGAAGGCTCTCAAGCCAATGTCCATCCTTGACTCTAATCCTTGCTCCTATGTCGCCCTGATTCACTGTCAGAGTTTTTCTTGCTTATCCTCTTCCAGTTGCATAATGTACTTGGGGTTAGTGGTAGGGTTGCCCATCAGGGCTTTCACGGCAAATTTCAGGTTCAGAAGGACTGTCTCAGCTTTAATTAATCAATCAATCAATCAATCAATTAATTATTTTTGAATTGAACACCAATAGGGATAGAATTCCTGGAGTCAGTTTCAGGCCTTAAAAGCAACCAGGGCTTTGGACTCAGAACACATGGCTCAAGTCTCTCCAATATTTATTATGGCTGTCATTTTGGGTGAGTCAAGGCCTTTCTTCACCTATCACTTGCGGCCTATATGAAATCCAGCTTCCATTCACATCTGGAGACTTGCTGTTTTCAGGGGAAATGTGAACGAATTAGCATTTGAAAATTGCCAAGGGGTTGACCATGGGGACTCATCGCTATCTGGGATACAAAAGAGTGTGATTTAGAGTCAGTTTGGTGGATATGGGTTGGAGTGATGTTTCTACTTCTCTGACTTGAATTTCCTCATCCATAGTATTTGTAACAGCCAATAGTGATCGAGGGTGTACTATGTGCCAGGTGCGGTCCTAAGTGTTTTGTGTGGATTAAAGTATCAACTTGCACTACCGTCTTCCTAGGATAAATGCCATTAATATCTTCATTTTAGAGAAGAAAAAAACAGAGACACAGAGAGATGAAGAACTCTCTGGATTTAAAGAGCATTCAGTTGATGTTTGTCATCGCTGGGACTTGACAAAGTAGGCAGAGCTCCATCTCTGTTGTTGGGTTGTCCTGAGGATCCAATGGTGCCTTCCAGATTTCTCCAGGTTCCAGGTTTCTCCTGCTTCCAGGTTATTTCAATGGGCAGTACTAGAAAACATGTGTGTGTGTGTATGTACACCCACACGTCTCTATGTCTAGGTGTATGTATATACGTATCTATCTCATAAATTTACATTCATATTTCCAATTCCAGTCCAACACCACAGCATTCATTCCTACTTTTTCCTTTCCCATATCTTATTTTATTTTTTTTTAAATTTTATTTTTATTTTATTTATTTATGATAGTCATACAGAGAGAAAGAGAGGCAGAGACACAGGCAAGGGAGAAGCAGGCTCCATGCACCGGGAGCCTGATGTGGGATTCGATCCCGGGTCTCCAGGATCGCGCCCTGGGCCAAAGGCAGGCGCCAAACCGCTGCGCCACCCAGGGATCCCCTCCCATATCTTATTTTAATTTTAAAATATTTTATTTATTCATGAGAGACACACAGAGAGAGGCAGAGACACAGGCAGAGAGAGGAGCAGGCCCCCTGAGAGGAGCTCGATGCGGGACTCGATTCCAGGAACCCGGGATCATGACCAGAGCCAAAGGCAAGACACTCAACCACCAAGCCGCCCAAGCGTCCCTCTTTCCCATATTTTAAAGAATGTTTTTTTGGCAAGAGTGAGAGAGTGAGTACGTGGGAGTGGGTGGCAGGGAGGGGCAGAGAGAGAGAGGGAGAGAGAGAATGTTAAGGAGACTCCCTGCTGAGTGTGGAGCCCAATGCGGGACCAGATTTCACAAGTCTGAGATCATGACCTGAGCTGAAATCAAGAGACAGATGTTTAAATGATTGAGCCACCTAGACGCCCTTTCCCTCTTCTCCCCTCCCCTTCCCTTCCCATCTTTCAAAATCTCTCCTCTGACAGTGAGCAAATGTTCCTTGTTTTTCTCAATGTGTTTGCATAATTGTCAATATCCCTGTGTATGACCAATCTCCCAATCAGGTCCTTCTGGCTGCTTGTTTGACCAGCCACGTCTACTGTCCTCTACCCCCTGCCATCTCTTGGGCAGCAAGCGTGGTACTACCTCCACTCCCTGATGGAGGGAAATTCAGGGAGAAACTCTTGATATGAAGGTCCTATATTTAGGCCATTGTGGGAGATAAAAGCTCATGGCCGCATTTCTCTCTGTGCAGATGCACTTATTGACTTTATACTCAAAGTCACTCACTGTGTTGGATGTTGGGACTGCACATGTAGATGAACCCTGCTTCTGAACCTCAAAGATCTCATTGTTTCATAAAGAGAGTGGACATATGGACTGATATGGCTAATCAGAGTGTCAGAGATTCTGTACAGAGTCACTGCTGCACGACTGGCTCCGCCAGGGAAGGCATAACAGAGAAGGGACCTCGCTGGGTGACTATGGGTTGGCCAAGTGAGTGAGGGGTGGGCGTGTGCTGGAAAAGGACATTCTGAGCAGAGGGCACTGCAAGCCAAAGGCACAGAAGCATGAAATTGTTTGTTCATTGGTAGGACCGCCGCTCTCATCATCCTTGGCAATTGACTCTTGAAGGTCAGATGATTGCTCACAGTCAAGGACATCAGAGACGTGTGGGTTCACCCAGCAGGCCAACAGTTTACTATCTCATCAGGCTAATAGTATTTAAATCTTAATATAGGATTCGTTTGGGAGAGTCAGGGAAATAGCTTTTGATTCATAAGAACAAGAACGTATGTACCTCTTTATTTAGTTAAAAAGTAAAAGACTTATTATTATAAAATTTTCCAGGTCATGTAGCTCTCTGGGAGTATTCCCAAATAATCAGTTGGCTGGTGCAGGGCTGGTGGTGTGGTGTGCAGTTGCCTCCTGCTTTTTGTGCAGATTTAGGTGGGTGACTGCAGGTGCTTTCTGTGACAAAGGACAGGACTAGTTGACTATTTTTTTTTTTTTTATTATGTAAGGAGTTGCAGGTGAAACCTGAAGTATCTGACAGCACATTTCTTGTGGGTTTCACAAGCCTATAAGAGGCTTTATTTAGCACCTCTTATAGGATGGTATCTTGAGCAGCTGCCCAACTGCTTATCCTAGTTTTTCCATGGCTCTGGGGTGAACCAGGGTCACAGCACATTCTTTTGATTGGGGCTGACATCCTTTCACTATTTTTTAAAAAAGACTTATTTATTTACTTGAGAGAGAGAGAAAATGAGTGGGAGTGAGTGGGAGGGGCAGAGGGAGGGGGAGAGAGAATCTCAAGCAGGCTCCAAGCGGAGCCTGACATGGGGTTCGATTCCAGGACCCCAAGATCTTAACCTGAGCCGAGACCAAGAGTTGATGCTCAACTGAGTGTGCTCCCAGGAGCCCCCACCCTGTCACTATTATGTGTTGCTTCTTATTTCACCCAATCCAAACTCATCCCTTCTACCCTTATACAAATATTGACTCTGTTAAGTATCACCCGACCCTCCCAGCCTGGACCAAGAATAAGGTAGAAGGAAAAAAAGGAACATTTCTCCTAAGCCTGCAAATGCTCTTGGGATCCCATAAACTACCGTGGAGACTGGAGGCACCAATTAAGGATTTGTCATGATTTTCTCAAACATGGGGCAAGTGCTCCTCTGTGCAGGCCACGAAGAGAAAGTTGGAGAAGCAAATCGGCGCTGTAAACAAGCTCTCAAGGGCGATGTTTTCTTGAGACAAGAAATTGTTTACACGCTCCGTGGGAGCGCCATTTACATAAAACAATCACTACGCTCATTACCAAGCATTTTCATTTATTCATTAAAACAGGTACCTGCAGGACTTGGCAAACCTTTGTTCGCTGGGTTCTGTGGATTTCTGTTCCTCCGAAGGGAGATTTGGGAGGAATATTTACTCCTTTAATGTCTTGGACCTGATGGCAGTAACAGGTACCATTTGCTGAGGGCTTACTCCGGGCCAGCCGCTTTTGATGCATTTTATTAGGTAATCTTCCCAGCAGTCTGCTGAGGCATGTCATCTCGTCCCATCTGATGTATCAAAAAAGAAAAAAAAAAAAAAGAGAGAGATTCACAGATCCGTGGTGCTCATCCAAGACTTTCCAGCAGGTGGGCAGCGGGGCTGGGCTGGCTGCTTCTCTGGGGCAAATTGGATGGGATGAAGCTCTCCCCGCTCGGGAGTCGTGTGTGGACTAACGGGGGTGCTGGAAGCCTGCACACCTGTCTGGCTGTCTCCTTGCCCAGTCCCAGCCTTAGCAGAGGGCCAAGCAGCTCCAAACCTCGTGCCGAAAGAGAGAATTTGCGATCGGCGAGAAGTAGCGCGTACCTGAGAGTCGTTTCGGCTTCCACCTTGACCTGCTCGGGGCAACCTGCTCCGGCCCTGCCGCACATCACCTCCTCCCTCTGGGCCTCTGGTTCTCCAGCTCCACGGGAGGGGGACATGAGCTGGTTCAGGAGGTTCATGGAGCTGCATCTGGTCCAGTGCTGGGGGCTCGGGGGGCTGCATGAAGTGAAATGCAAAATTACGTGCGTGGGTGCACGTTAGGCTTCTCGGGATGGTTACTGGCCTCGTCGTGGTGAGGACAACAGAAGCGACAACGTATTAAACACTTATAAAAAGCGAGTACGATGCTCTTTGCCGTATCTTATCTCATTTTCACAAAACCCTATGAGACAAGGAGTTTTCATTTTACCAGTGGGTGAAACTCAGGCTCAGGGAGGTTGAACCACTGAGTCAAGACCACAGAGCTGGTGAGTGTCGGATGGAGGGTAAGAGCCCAGGGCGGCCTTGCTCCTAACCACATCACTGCCTAACGCAACGTCCTTTATTGCAGGCTTCCCCGTCGGCTCTCGGGGACGTGAAGCATGACCGAATGCAATGATAACCCGGACTGATGTGGTTTGCAAGAGAGGTTCGTGGGGGTTGTGAGTACAGCCCTTCCACGCCCCCCAGCACCCTGGAGAGGGGGAGTCACTCAGCGAGCCCCGAGGTCCCGTGCCGGGCTGGCCCTGCGGGGCCCTGGCTGTGGGGTCGCCCAGAGCTCGTGGCCGCGTGGGCGTCCTGAGTGAGAGCCTGGGGCAGGAAGCGAGGCTGCCAAGGCCGGGGCGCGCCTGCGGGGCCGGCTCCGGGGACAGGGCCCGAAGCCCGCCTGGGGGGCGGGAGGATGGGAGAGGCTCTGCTGAGGTGCAGTCTGATGTGGGGCCTGCAGCATCGTCATGGGGTCAGGGGCAGTTCTCATGCCTGGTGCCAGGAGGCCTTGACAGCAACGACGAGCAACGGTAGCTACACTCACTGAGCCTTTACTTCTCCCAAGGGCTTTCAAGCCTGCCCCAATTGACCTTCCCCGTGACCCCCTGGGTGGGTCCTGATGTCTTCAGGTCCCATCGGAGAAGACCACAGCTCAAGGAGGTGAGCAAGTTGGCACACTCACGGGGTACCAAGTGGCAAGGGCAGGATTGGGGCTCACGTCGGTGTGAGCCCCGAGTCAGGGAGGCTCTGGGGAGGCTGAGGGGAGCGGCTCTGGGAGAGACGGGTTCATGGCTCCGTGTGCAGGGCGGAGACCGTGTCTTCTCTCCACTTAGGGCGTGAGGAGCATGAGCCAGGGCGTGAGTGGGGCGCACACGCCACGTGGGGACGCTGCAGAGCTGCGAGTCCTGTGTGGGCCCACCTGCTGCCAGAGCCTCTGCGCCTCCCACCGAGGCAAGGCCAGCTGCGTGCTGCAGGACCGCCACCGCCTGCCGTCCACGTAGCCTGAGCCCGCGCTCGCTCCCCTGGGCCGTGTGAGCTGAGGCGGGTTGCTTGGCCTCCCTGAGCATCTCTTTCCTGGGCCGTGAGGTGGGCAAGGGCAGGACACCAACTTCCGACGACGTCAAGGGCGACAGGAGGTGCGGCGGGTGGCCAGCGGTGACGCGGGCGCCCGGGAAGGCGGTCAGTAGACGAAGCGGCTGTACCGACGGGCGAGCGGGGAGGCCCGTAGGACTCCAGACTTTTCCACGTCTTCGGAGCCTGAGCTTCTCGCACTGTTACTGCTCTTGCACGGACGCAGCTGGCACACCTCCCCCGGGGCTAAGCCGGCACCTAGTTAGCAAAGGCGGTTTAGCTCCAAGGGGACGTGTTGTCTGCGAGGTGACGGGCGGGGGCGGGGGTCACAGTCCTCCCGTGGCAACAGCCTGGCTGCTCCCCCCACTCCTCCCCACCCTCCTCTGCTCACTGAGCCCAGGAGCCGCCGCCGCCTGTTCCCAAGAAGCTCATGTGGCTCCAGCCGCAGCCCCGTCCAGCCCCCGGCCCCGGAACCTGCGGCACCAGGGATTGGCCTCCTGCCGCCGCGGAGGCACAGAGTGGGGCGCAGGTCTCCTGCTCCTCCTGCTCCTGCTCCCGGAGCCCGACGGCGCATGAGAGGGTCCGCAGGCTTTCCTGCTCCCGCCTCAGGACCAAGCAGGGCCCCCGGCGGGCAGTCCCCACCGCGGGGGGTTCCCCGGAGCTCACCTGCAGCCTCCCGTCCACTCAGTGCGCAGCTCCGGGGCCCCCCCTTGAGCCTCCAGGTGCGGGATGCGGCCGCCCTGAGTAGGGAGCCGCCCTCCCGGTGGCCTTGGCTCACTCTTCCCACCTGCGGGCCCACTTGTAGCCCAGGGCGGCCTCGCTTGGCATCTGGACTGACGTGGGAGCCCTGCAGGACGGACACCTGGGTCTGCTTAGCCCTCACCTGCGGCCTCATCAGTCTTCCTCAGGCTCGGTGACCCTGTCATTAAATTAAACTGAGTTTATTTTTATTTTTTTAACTTTTCAGTTAATTAATTAATTAATTAATTTATTTATTTATTGGAATTCAATCTGCCAACATATCACCCAGTGCTCATCCCACCAAGTGCCCTCCTCAGTGCCCATCACCCAGTCACCCCCACCCCCCCACCTCCCCTTCCACCACCCCTTGTTCGTTTCCCAGAGTTAGGAGTCTCTCATGTTCTGTCTCCCTTTCTGATATTTTCACTCATTTTCTCTCCTTTCCCCTTTATTCCCTTTCACTATTTTTTATATTCCCCAAATGAATGAGACCATATAAAGCAATTGCACTGCTGGGGATTTACCCCCAAAGATACAGATGCAGTGAGACGCTGGGACCCCTGCACCCCGATGTTCACAGCAGCAATGTCCACAACAGCCAGACTGTGGGAGGAGCCTCAGTGTCCATCGACAGATGGTGGATGGAGAAGCTGTGGTCTGTGTCTACAGTGGGATATTCCTCAGCCGTTAGACACGACAAATACCCACCATGTGCTTCGACGTGGATGGACCTGGAGGGTGTGATGCTGAGTGAAGTAAGTCAATCGGAGAAGGACAGACATGATAAACTGAGTTTAAACCCAGCAGTGGCTCTCCGTGGCTCAGGGACAGGCGTTAACTCCCATCCCGGGGCTGCAAGGCCATGTGGTTATATGCGCCCTTCTCCAGGTGGGAAGCCGGGCTCCATATCAACTGTGAGCATGCTCCCTAAGGCCTCAGTTTCCTCGTCTGTGGCATGGGCACAATCGTGCCTTCCTCATGAGATTGCCGCCAGCTGTGGGAATAAATGAGATCATCTCTTCCTTAGACCAACAGGTGTTTATTGAGAGCCTATTACGTGCCAGACCCTGTGGATACAGCTGTGAGCACAACAAAGCGTCCGTCCCTTGCCCGTGAGGGGATGACATTTTGCTTTGGGGAGATAGAAAACACACACTCGGAGTATCCGCTGATTGGTGGGATTGCAAAGTGACATAGCGACTTTGGAAAATCCTTGGGCTGCTTCTTCTAAGATTAAACAGACCCTTACCACATGACCCTGGAATCTCACTCACATGCACTTGCCGAGGGCAATGAAAGTGTTGTTCATGCGAAAACCTGCACGCAGGTGTTGATTTGTAATCACCCAACGCTGGAAACAGCCCAACCGTCCTCCAAAGGGAGGATGGATAAACGAGCCGAGGGGGGAGGCTGACGCCCAGGCCTTTGAAGGGTCTGTGTGTCAGCCTGACTGGGCCGCAGGATGCTCAGATATGTGGTCAGACATTATTCTGGGAATGCCTGGAAGGGTGTCTGGGGATGGCATCACGTTTAAACGGTGGGCGAGTAAAGCAGATTGTGCTCCCCGCTGTGGGGGGGCCTCATCCAATCAGGTGAAGGGCTGGAGAGACCATAGGCCGACCTTCCCGGGGATAAGAGGAAACGCCTCCTCTCTGCCTGCCTTTGAGCCGAGATGCCCCCCTGCCTTTGGACTCGCACCGAAGCATCAGGTCTTCGGGCCTGGAGCCGGCTGGTCTGACTGGAGCTCACCCTCAGCTCTCCTGGGTCCCCGGTTGGCTGCCTGCAGATCTTGGGATGGTCAGGCCCAGAGTCGCGTGAGCCAGTATCTAATGGTAATCCCTGGCTCTGTCTCCTGTTGGTTCTGTTTCTTGGCGAGCCCTGACGAGGACAGATGGGTTAAAGGAGCTGCCTTTCTGGAAGGCGCTTCGGTGACTCGGCGACACTCAATGCACAGACGGGGTGGACAGTATCACCCTCTTTTTTTTTTAATTTTTATTTATTTATGAAAGTCACACACACAGAGAGAGAGAGGCAGAGACACAGGCAGAGGGAGAAGCAGGCTCCATGCAGGGAGCCCGACGTGGGACTCAATCCCGGGTCTCCAGGATCACACCCTGGGCCAAAGGCAGGCGCTAAACCGCTGCGCCACCCAGGGATCCCCAGTGTCACCCTCTTACCTGGCCTTCCCCAGCCTCGGTGTGCAGCTCCGTAAAGGTCCAGCTCTGTAAAGTGGCCCCAGGGACTGCCGTGGGGCCCCTGCTGAGCCCCTTACCTCAATCAAGCCCCTTTTTTACCTTCCTGCTGGTAAAGGTCCATATCCATATGGACTCCATATCCACGTTGCTCATCTCACTGTCTCCCAGTGGAATGTGAGCAGGGCCTTTTGCTGACCATTTGGCACCAAAATAGTACCCGGTCCTTAAGAGCTGCTCAATAAAAACGTTAATACGCGGATGGGTGCATCTTACGGCTCGGCTTGCCGTCTCTCCAGCTCGGGGCCGAGCTACAGGAGGTGGAGACGTGTTTGCTGAATGAATGAATGAGTGAGTGATGAGTGAATACACACGCCCGCCAGCATAGACACGGACACGGAACAAGACCAGACTTCAGCTGACGGGAGCCCTAGCTCGTTGGTGCGTGTGACAATACGGCGCTTATTAGAATGTGCTTCGGGCGGAGGAAGGCTCTTCTGCTCTTTAACTTCTGTTGTCACTCACGTGGGTCCCAGCAGGAGGGAGTGACTTGGAGACGCCCTGGGTGAGCGGAGCCCGCGCCTCGCCCTCTCCCCCATGGGAACCGACCGCTGCGGCCCCACGGCCTGCCGTGTGTTTACTGGGCTCCCCAGCCTGTTTCATACGGATTAGGCTGAGGCACCGAGTCCTCGCGTGTTTTCTCTGTGCAGTTCACAACCTCGCGGAATTGCGTGATAGATTCGTTGTATCAACAGCATAGTGAACACAGCCGTGGGCAGCGACTGCGGGCTGCAGGCAAGCCTTGCACCACAAACCGGTCACACGTTTGTTTCTTTAATCCCCAGCTTCTGAACACCAATTTGGTGGCGAAAATCACCTTTTTGCACACTTTGGCTGGGAGATAACGGGACGAGGGAGGTGACTGGCAGATGTAATGCAGAAGGAGGCCCCTTTCAGGTCCAAGAGGACTAGGAGGGGCTGGTAGTGTTGGGGCCGAGGGCAGGGCCAGTGCCCACCAGCCGTGTTCCCTTGAGGGAAGTACTTACATGCTTCCGGGCCTCAGTTTCCTTATTGTAGAGATGGGAATATCTATGCACCAAGTTATAAGTAAGTCACACGTAGACTGCACCTGCGTCACGAGTGAGCACGGACCTGACAACGCGGTGGGCGGGCACATTAGCTGCCTCGATGCGCTTCCCTGGAGCCTCTCCACCGATCACAGTGTGTGAGTAACGACTGAGAACGTTCACGCTCTCGCACGTAAGGAGCTTGACCTTCACGGTTATAATCATGGCTTTGAGCCCTGGTCCTACAGTCTCCAGGAACGGACCTCTCTGAGCCTTCGTTTCCACCTGTATAAACTGTGTAAGATTTTCACCTTGATTGTGATTGTTTTTGGGATTAAGTGGCGGAGAGACCGGGAAGGTGCTGTAGAAATGACGAAGTGTGATATTCGGGTTAGTTGTTATTATAGTGATAATTGCACATACTTAAAAGCAATTAATATGTGTTTAACTCATTTTCCCCTTAAACACGCCTAAAAGGTAAATATTGGTATTACCCTCATGTTGCATATGAGGAAACTGGGGCCACAGAGAAACTAAGTGTCTTGCTCCAGGTCGTCCAGTGGATAAGAAAAGGAGCCAGAAATGGATCCCACGTATCCTGGCTCTAGGGTCCTGGCTTTTAGGGGCTCTTCTATGCCGCCCCCAAAACAGTAATCATAGTAGCAGGCAGTACTCAGTGCCTATGGGGGCCCGGGGTTTTTGTCCCAGGATGTCTCCCTGCATTATCTGCAGTCCCCACGGATCTGCCCCTGACGGCTTCTGGTTAGTTCTTGATGGTAATGATAGGAATCCACTCTGCTTCACTTAAGCAGGAAAAGGAAGTTGTTGGAAGGATATTAGGGAACTCGCAAAGTGGGTATGAAGGTCAGAGAGCCACAGGCAGGAGCCATCCCTGAACGTCTGGTTCTGCTCAGGTCGGAGGCCGTGCTCCTAGCGCTGTGTGTTTTGGGGTCAGATAGGATATTTTCCCCTTTTGGCTTCCAGAATGGGAAGAGGGGCTTAATGTATTTTTCAACTTGGACATCTCCGGTGGAAAGGGGTTTTAGGTATTCCGCAGCCACAGGTAACACATGATCGAAGGTATCATCCCATTTAGCAGACGTGGAGGTTAAATGCCTCGTCCCAAGTCCTGACGCTGATGAAGGAGGTTAAATGCCTTGTGGCCGTCCCAGATCCCAGGCTCCTCCTCGAGGACACAGGAGTGGGGTGGGAGGAGGATATGATGTAATTCCCCTTGATGGTTCCCAATTTCCATCTTTAAATCCAAAGATATCTCAGAAATATTTATACCCTCTGGCCTGGCCTTTCTATTCCAAGTTCTTTGTGCTGTGGTAATAATAAACAAGGACGACTACTCAGACTTCTACAGAAGCACGTTCATGACAACTTTATCATATAGAGATGCAGCTATAGGTAACGTAGACCTCCAGTATCAGAGGGTCTTTAAGAAAGGGAACTGTATATGACGGGATATTATTGAAAAATCTTAACACTGACTTAAGAAAATTAATCAGTAAAACAAAAAATAAAATAGCACTGATCATAGAATATAATCTGAATTTGGGGGGAAATCGGTCATGAGCATAGAAAAAAGACTGAAAAGAGATATGCTTAAATTTTAGGAGTGATTATTTTTGGCTGGAGGGGTTATGATAATTTTTACTTTCTTTTTCTTTTTTTTGTTCCCTGCCTAAGTTCTCCATAATGAACACATATTATTTCTGTTACAAACAGAAGAAGAATCAAGAAAAACAAAGATCAGACGCCCAAGATGGCGAGGCTCTGTGGGGGAAATGATGCCAGCACACTCCACTGATGTAGAATAAATTGGTTACAGGTCTTTTGGGGGAAACAAAAATCACACTAACAGATAGAGAAGAGTTTAAATTAGGTTTATGCCCTTTGATTCCAAACACCGACCTCTGGGAATTTCTCTTTTATTCTCGGGGTATAATTCATTAGACACCAAAAGCTTTGCGCAATGGATGCTCGTTATGGCTTTATCTACATTAACAAACTGTATAAAGTTAAATGTCCAACTATGGGTAAACAGCTTTATGAATTGTGGCGTCAATGTGAGAGGGGATTTTGGCGTCATTAAAACGGTAATTATGTAGACTGTAGCCACACGGAATCCGTCATGGTAGACGCAAGCGCCGGAGGCACAAAATCGAGGCTGCCACCGCTGACCACGTGTCAATGTCCAGAGCCCAGAGTAGACATTCCAGACATGACGAGGGAAATAATAATTGTGCTGGTGTGAGTGGGTTTTTGGGAGATTAGTATTAGTTTGTTTTCTTAAAGCTTTATTTAAATATTGCTGACACCATCTTTTTTTGATTTTTTAAATTTTTTAAAGATTTATTTATTTATTTATTTATTTATTTATTTATTTATTTATGACAGACACACACACACACACAGAGAGGCAGACACAGGAGGAGGGAGAAGCAGGCTCCATGCAGGGAGCCTGACGCAGGACTCGATCCTGGGACTCCAGGATCGTGCCCTGGGCCAAAGGCAGGCGCTAAACCGCTGAGTCCCCCAGGGATCCCCTCATCTTTTTTTTTTTTAAGTCATTATTTTATTTCATTATTTTTAAAATGATTTAATTTTAAGTCATCTTTACCCTCCACGTGGGGCTCGAACTCACATCCCTAAGATTGAGAGTCAAATACTCCACCAACTGAGCCAGCGAGGCGCACGACACTTCATCATTCTGCTTAACAAGAGTCTTTTAGAAATTGGGGTACAAGTGCCTGGGGGGCTCAGTTGGTTAAGCAACGGACTCTTTGTTTTGGCTCAGGTCATGATCTTTGGAGTCATGAGGTCAAACCCTGTGTGGAGCCCAGCACGGAGCCTGCTTGAGATTCTCTCACTCTCTCTCCCTTTGGCCCTACCCCTACCCTCACTCTCTCTTCCTCTTTAAAAAAAAGAAAGAAAGAAAAAGAAAGAAAGAAAGAAGAAAGAAAGAAAAGAAAGAAAGAAGAAAGAAAGAAAGAAAGAAAGAAAGAAAGAAAGAAAGAAAAAGAAAGAAAGGGAGGAAGGAAGGGAGGGAGAAAGAAAGAAAGAAAGAAAGAAAGAAAGAAAGGGAGGGAGAAAGAAAGAAAGAAAGAAGAAAGAAAGAAAAAATGAGGGTAAAGCAGGGAGGGAGAGTGACGGGTGAGCTCTTCAAAATTAAAAGTAAATGAAGATGGAAGTGATTGAGCCGAGGCCTAGAGAGGAGCCCGAGCGTGGTGTGGACGGCGTTGGGCAGCCCTCTGCGTGCCCTGGGCTTCACGTCCGCTTCTGGGGGATGGAGACAGGGTGAAACTCAGTCCCTGGGAATCTTCCAGCTCTGATAGTTTCCAAATCTGCGCTATTTATTGAGCCCTACAGCCGGGTGCTTGGTCACGCACTTGGCTGATAACCACCCTTTGGGGTTGGTCATATGGCTGGTGCCACTTTGCGGAGAAGAAACTCAGATTCAGAGTAGAGAAGACAAATAGCCAGCACGCACTGAAGCACAATGTCCACATTTCTTACCCCCCTCACATTTTATTTTCCTGGCCCAGCGTCACGACAGCCTGTGAGGCCCATCCTGCCCTGACCTCATTCCCTCCTCTCTCCATCTCTCTTGAGAGTTCTGTTTTAAAATTTTTATTTTAAAGATTGATTTATTTATTCACGAGAGGCAGAGACCCAGGCAGAGGGAGAAGCAGGCTCCATGCAGGGAGCCTGACGTGGGACTCGATCCCAGGACCCCAGGGTCACATCCTGGGCCAAAAGCAGACGCTCAACCCCTGAGCCCCCCGGGTGCCCCCTCTGGAGGTTTCAAACCAGATGACTTGTCATGGTTGCCCTTTGACCTCAGAGAACCTACAGGTTCACGGTCAGGAGGAGGACAGTCATTGTCTGGGGATGGAGATGGAGAAGGTACAGGAGATTTGCTCTTGTGGGGTAGGGTTTAAAAAGGTGGATTGAGAAATCATTGTCTCCTTTTTTCTTTTTTGATGTGTGTCTTTTCCCTAAAAGTGGGAGAGAGACCCAGGGTGTCAGCCGGGAGGGGCTCCCCGCCAAGTGCCCTCCTGCACACTCAGAGCAGGTGAGAGGCGAGGGCAGTTGGAGGCAGAGAAATCCAGACACAGGATGCGAGGCATTTCCCGGCAAACCTAAACTTGTCTGTGGGGTTTGTAGAACGAAATGGTCGTTTTCATAGAGAAGAAAGGAGAGGGAAAGGCGGAGCGGGGTTTCCGGGGTCACGGGCCCGGAGCACGTTCTCCACGGCAGTTGGAGGGCCCCGGGCTGCTCTCCGCAGGCGCAGGCCTCTCCCGGGAACGGCCTGCTGTGGGGAGGCCTCGCTGCTCACTCCAGGCGAGGGGAGCCCGGCCTAGCACCCCGCCTTAGGTCCCCGTGCCGCCCCCGCTGCGACCTCGGGCAGGTGGCAGGAGCCGGTGGAGCCCTGAAAGGTGCCAGCTCAGGCCTGTCCCCTCTGAGCCTGACAATCCATTACCCAGTAGGTGGGACCGACGGGGGGCGGTGGCTGACCCGGTCGTGCCCCTGATGTCCTCCAGCCGGCCTGCGTCCACACAGCACGAGGCCTGGGCTATCACGCAGATCACGCGGGCCCCCCGGTGCCTGAGAATGTGGGGTCCCCGAAGGGAGAGAGGGGGCAGGGGCACCTTGGGGCGGGGACTGGGCTCACTGTGGCATAAACAAGAGAGCACAGGGCTGGGGAGGCGGAGGTTTCTGGGCTTCCTCCTGCGCGAGCCAGGAGCCCCGGCCAGACCACGGGGTCGGGGGGACGGGGAGAGTGTGAACACGCGAGGTCTCTAGGGCACAGCGGGGCTCCCAAGGCCCCCACCGCCCTCTCCGTTTCGGAGCCTCTGGAGGACGGTGGTGGCTGTGGGCAGTGCGGAAGCCAAGACCTTGGAGGACTCCTCTAGACGTGTCCCCTCTGGGTGAAGTGGGGACAGGACCCCGGGAATGTGGCAAGGAGGCCCACGCGAGTGAAGGCACAGCAGGGTTCTGACCGGCAGCCCGGCCCCCGTGGGCGCGAGGGGAGGTCTCACGGCCCCGGTGACTGTGCCCGACGGGGCCCCAAGCACGGCTCCCAGCCCGGCACCCGCTGGGGCAGGAGCGGAGAGGAGCGGCGGCGCTGAGCTTGGGGTGCCCGGCCTGCGGGCCGCCCCCCGGAGCACCTTCCTCCAGGCCTGCCGCCCGACCCGCTCCTCCCCGCCTCGTGCCCCTCTCCCGTGTCACCTGTCCCAGAGGCTTTCCCTGCAGACCGCGGAGGGGCTGTGGTGCCCTGCCCGGTCCTCGGGGGCTGGAATGCGGGCCCCACGGTCACCGCGTCCGCCCCGGCCCCCCCGAGCCCCCAGAAGGCCCTCGCTCCCGCCGAGTGTGCATCCTTCATCCTTTCCCGGCACCCGAGTCCAGTCTCAGCTTCGAGGGATCTAATCAGGACACGGCTCAGCGAGAACCCCTTAGCCGCCCCCCGCCCCGCTCTCCCTTTGCTCCTTGACGCTGGGTCTCCCGGCATCTCGAGCCGCGTGTGGTCGGCTACCGCCTGCGACGTGTGTCCAGGGAAGTAACCCCGACACGGTGCCCACGCTCTGTCCCCGGGACGTAGCCCGTAACGCCCGACGATGCCGCCGCTGGCCTCCAGGCGGGAGCCGGGAGCCCAGGAGGTTCCAGGGAGGTCTCACGACAGGGATCCAGGGCTCAGGCCTCCTACTTCTCGACCCTGGAGGGAAGCCACTGGCGGTCAGGATGCGTCCACCGTTCAGCGTTGACCATCGCTGGGACGGTCCCGAGGGGTGACGTGTTTTGGAAAGTGTCCTGGCCTTGGGCGTTCAGCTAACATCCTTGAGCGCTCGCTCGGAGCCAGACTCTGGGCGGGGGCTGGGGACCGGCGCCTGCGATGCGGACTGTGCCTTCCAGAATTTTCCAGAAGCCTGGGTCCTAGTCTCGGGTTTGTCCCCGATCGGCCGCCCGACCTCAGCCGGGGTCCCCGCCCCCCGGGGTTCTGGCTTCCGTTCCTCGAGCCAGAGGGGGGCGGCTGACGTGTGCACCGGCTCCCTCTCGAGGCCGAGTCTGCTTGCAGACGGGCAGAGGTTCACGGCCATCAATATTTCTCTAATCATCATTTTCTCCGGGGACTGAAATTAAAGTTAACTGGTTTTTCCAGATATAATTTCAACATTGTCACAGTCAATACATTTAGATCAAACCCCGGGCGGGAGAGGGGGCGGGAGGCTCCCCCGCGTCTGGGTGGAGGGCGAGCCCGGCGAGGGCCCCGTGACGTCCCGGCACCGCCGCTGCTCCCAGGCCCGTTTCCCCCGGTGCCCCCAGCGCCTGCGACCGGCGCCCATCCACGTCCTGCCCCCTACTCCCCGCGTGCGCTAATGAATGCATCGATTTTCCTATTCTGTCCCACAACAGTTATTTCAGAGATAAATGCCTCCTGTTTGTGGTCATTAAATCTGCCTCGTGGTGGACAGCTGAGGGCGGGCGGGGGGCGGGGGCGGCCTGGGGAGAGCCAGGTGGGGGGCAATCTGGGACAGATCTCCACGCGGTTTTCAGCAGGCCCCAGGACCTTGGGCCGGCCACCGCTCTGCGAGCCTCAGTTTCTCATTTGTGACATGAAACTGTTGCGGGGTGTCTGGGGCTTAAAACGCTTTTGTAAAAGCAGCAGAGCGTTCAGATGACAGGAGATGTCATGAGACAACGTGTAAGACACGCGGGGAGGAGTGGCTGTGTTTCGGGTGGAGACGGAGCGGGACCCCTGCCCGCCCTGCTCCCCTGTGCAGCCCTGACCCCAGGGAGCCCCGGGGCGCTGGCGAGCGTGGCTTGGGGACAATCAGGCTTGATGCCTGCACCTGCAGTGCCGGGTTCTTGGGGCCGGGAGGGGCTGGCCGGGCCGGGGACGTACGTGGCCACAGCAAGGCAGGGACTCACCTCCCGGCCACATGGCCCCGTCCCTCCTGGACGCCCTAGGAAGCGGCCCGTGAGCGTGACTTCTTCACGCCGGAGTATTTCTGCCGTGTGCTCAGGGCCCTCCCCTCCAGGTGGATCGCGAGGGCCGTGGCCTGGCCCCGGCGTGGGCAAGTGTGGCTGCGTGTGAGGCCTGGCTCAGCCACCCTCCGGCTGCGTGGCCTGGGGCAGGGCTCTTCACTTCTCTGAACCTCGGTGTCCGCGTCTGTAAAGTGGAGGTGATGACCCCCATTTCAGGGGCGCTTCTTTGCCCGACACAAGCGCTCACATTTTAATCCTTGGAAGCAGTGACGGGGACGCGGGGCTTCTGTTGGCCGCCTGTATGGACCCGGCCCGGCGCACCCCGAGGCTGACGTCTCATGTCTGCAGTCGGCGGCAAGACGGGGCGTCAGTGACCTTCCAGGGAGGCTCACACGGGGAAGCCAGGAGCTGCGGGTGCCCAGCTCAGGTCTGCGTGGCTTTGGAGACTGATTTGCTTCTGCACCAAACCTCCAAAGTCCTTCCAAGCATCCCCTCCGCCCCGGCCTGGGAAGGCGAAGCCCTTCTTTGTCCTGGTGGAAAGCAGCCGGGTCCTGGGTCCTGAGAAGGATCTCGGAGGGTCCCGGTAGCTCGCTGCCCCTAAGTGCTCCACGGGGCTTCGAATCCCCGCAGACCCAGGAGGCGGGCGCTGTCCTTGTCTTCGCGGGCAGGTCACGCGTTCACGTTAGCAATCCCGGCACCCGAGTCCCTTGTCCGCGGCCCGGGGCGAGCTCAGTACGACACAGGCCGTCCCCGAGGAGCTCAGCCTATCGGCCTCGCGGAAGAGGCACACGAGGGCTGGAAAATGACCTTGCGCAGTGGGGACCGTTGTGGCACGGGGAAGCCCGGGGCCCTTCAACGGAGACAGGACCTCAGCGTCCTGCGGAAGGGGGGATGCTCACGTAGCCAAAACCAGCGGCAGAAGGGGTCGGCGAGGAGTCACAGTCTGAGCAGGACGGGGAAGGCGTGGGACGGCCCGGAGACCAGAGCATGGGGAGAAGTTGACGGGGCCCGGCGGCTCGAATGTGGTCCAGGGGACGAGGTCGGCCACCCCAGGGCCCGTACGGCCTGCGGAGGACCACTCGGAGAGTTCCAGGGCAGGTCCCAGGGAGGACGTGGGAAAGTGACCCCAGAGATGTGGTGGGGCCTGGGCCTGGGGCGGGCGGCACACGGGGGCTCTTGGCACCGTTAGGGGGCTGGGTGTCCAGTGCAGGGTTGTTGGCCTGGGGGGGGTGAGTCGGGGGGATTCCAGGGTCTCTCAGGTGGGAGTCCCGGAGGGGGCCGCAGTGCGGGACACGGTGGCTCCGGGGGGCCGGGGTGGCCAGGTGTGGCCAGGCGCCGGTGGCCGGGAAGCTCCGGACGCGTGGGTCTCCCGCCGGGGAATGAGCCGCAGCTCAGCTCTCATGGAGACGGCTGGGGGGCCGCCAGGGGAACACGTGGACGGAAACGGGGAGCGACGAGGAGGCCCCACGTCGCCGGGCCAGGCGGAGCCACGGGAGGTAAGGACGCCCTTTGGGAGACGGCGGAGGCGTTTTCCTGGAGCCGGTCACGGGCTTCCCACAGCTGCCGCCTGGACGTGAGCAGCGTTTCGAGACGGCCCCATCTCCCACAGTGAGCGCCGCGCTCCCACGATATTATTTGAGGGCTGTTACTAAATCCATATCGCATCCAATTTCTCCACTTTACAGTGGGTAAAAAAAAAAAAAAGAAAGAAAATAACTGTTCATTTTGGTTACTATTTCTTTCTAACTATATTCCCTTAATGAGGCATTTGCCTGCAACACGGTCTGTTATGTATTCCGTGTTTTATAAAAGATCTCTTGGGGAAAATAACCCAGGAAACACAATTTTTCGGCACCATCTCCTTTTATTAAGAGTAATGAAAAAGAAACAAGAATCATTCTCCCAGTCAAACACGCTTCTGCTTCCCCTTACGGGTGTTTTGGTGACGGCCGCCAGGTAGTAGGTAGCACGGGCGACCGCGCAGCGGCGTCCACCCGGATGTGCCGTCTGACGGCCGCTCTGATGACCCCGCTGTGCGTCCGTCGAGGCCCGCGTGTGCATATGAATATGTCAGATGCGTAGATTCATACGTCACCCGCATCTGGCCGAGGTTTGGGATGGCGCAAGACCTTAAAATCCCACACGCGCGCGCACACAGCAGGCTCTTTGCCCAGAAAACCAATCATCCTTCAAAAGGGGCAGAAAGAGCAAATGGGGCAGTTACCCCAGGAGAGAGGGAGGCAAGAGCAAAGGGCTGAGGCGTGCTGCCGCCTCCCCAGGGCGCTCCAGCCGGGCTCGGGGACCAGGCTGTGGGTTCTGCACGGCTGGAGGGCTGCCCGGCTGCGGAGGCTCCGCGTCTCGGCCTCCCACCCATGCACCGGGCGTGCGGGTCCGGCACCCTCGGGCGTCCTCCCTCGGACGTTGCCCTGCACCTGCTGAGCATGGGCCCGGCTCCTCGGTGGTTAGCGCCGCCCCCCGCAGGGCAGCGTGCAGGTCGTGCGCGGCCCCCGATCCCCTGTAACCCGGTGGGCAGGTGCCCAGCGCCCTCCCAGCACCGTGCACACGTCGCCCACCCGCTCCCTGCTTCAGGGAGCTCCCAGTTGTGCGAGGAGGCACAACCACCCCGGGCGTAAGGCGGAGGAGGCAGGGATCCACGGTCCGAATCCGGCTCCACCACCAGTTCGCTGCCAGACCCTGAGCTCCCACGCGCCAGTGTCTTCACTTGTGAAACAGGAACCACACGAGGAGCCTACCTCCTGGGAGGCCCGCGGAGAGGTTCACAGCGATCACTCCCGGAGCCGCACATCCCAGGTCTGAGCGCAGTGAAGGGGCGAGACCAGAGTGGGGCCTGTCTACACCGGCCGGGCCGGAGGGCATGGGCGGCCTGTGCTCGCCTACCTCCCGTCTGCCCTTCACCCTCAGTGGCTTTTAGCGGGGCCCACGGCCGCCCACCATGAAGACGCAAGCGTCCCTTGGGGTTTGGTGTGGCCGCTGTGGCTCGGCGGTGACCACAGAGACTTCCAGAAAGTCCTCTTAAGACAGCAACACTTTCTTTACCCGTTTTTTTTTTTTTTTCAACCTGCTGCCTTGGAACGTGTGATTAGTTAGGGTGGGTGTCGCGGATTGGGTTTCGCCGGCGCTGGAGCGGAGGGAGGCAGGCCCCTGTGCCCCGCGTGCCTCGGGGTCACTCAGGCATCGGCTGTGGGCCACCTCGCGGGGCCTGGCTTTGGGTGAGCAGTCCCTGAAGGGAGGGCCCCCGGGGGCTGGGTGCCGGCCGCCGACCTGGGAGCTGGGCCGCAGCCCTTCCTCGAGGGTCCCCTGGGAGGAGCAGCTCCGCGTCTGGCTCCCTGAGCCTCTGATGCAGGCAGCTCGACACAGCAGGGCTGGCCCTGGGGACTCGGGGACACCGGCTCCTTCCATCCTGCGACTCTGCCTTTTTCTAGGCCGTCGGAATCGTCCTAGTTCAACAGAACAGAAGGGGGACCGCGTGGCGGTTGTGGAGGGTTCGGGGCCCAGGCCCGGCAGGGGTCCTCGTCATTGGCTGCACTTCCCTGCAAGGGAGGCTGGGAGCCGAGTTTAGCCGTGAGCTCGGGAAGACGCAGGGCAGACTTGGTGGACGGTCGGTCTTGGTCAGAGGACGGGCACGCTCTGGAGGGCGGAGCGGTGGCCTGGAAGGAAGCGGGGCCTGCGGTGGGGACCCCGACACACCCGACTCGGGAGACTTGACCTCCGGGCTTGGTTAATACGGACAGACTTAGCGGGAGAGGAAGAAAGGCGGCAGTGGGGGGGGCGGGCTTGAGGAGGCCCCAACGAGGGCAGCTGCTCGGGGCCGGCTGGGGACGTCGGCGTGAGACCTGAGGGCCGGGCGCCAGTTGACCAGTTGCCAGAGTCGATGCGGGAGGGCGGGTGCTCGTCGCCGGCCCGAAGCCAGGGCGTAGGTGACGTCTTGCATGCGTCTTGAAGACTAAAAATAAATGGTTTCTTGATGGACCACGTGAGACAAGAAGCCCCATGAAACGGGGAGGCACCTGGCACAGAGCACGAACGACCAGTGGACCAGCCAGTGCGCGGGACGTCGGCGACCAACAGCCCGTGCCTCTGACCCGCCGTCCTCCCCCTTGGCCCCGCGTCGTCCCTCGCCCCCACAATCCGGCGTCCGCGGTGCCGCGCTCTCATTGCCGTTTGATGCATCTCACCGTGCCCGGACATCAAGGTCGAGGAGCACCTCGTTCAGCCTCGAGCCCCCGTCCTGCGGCCTGGCCCGGCCCTGGCGTTCCAAGCCAACGTTTGCCAAACGAGTGAACGAACACGTTTGTCCGTGTTGTCAGAAAGGGGCTAGGAAAGCCACTCGGAGGTCGCACTGAAACTATTTCCTTCTGCCTCCCGAGACCCCAGCTCGGGTCCTCCGGCCTGCCGGGTGCCTGCAGTGCGTCCCCGCTGCGTGTTGACGCCGAGGGCAGGCCGTGGCGTCCCTCAGGCGCGCCGAGGGCAGGCCGTGGCGTCCCTCAGGCGCTGCTGGGACACGGCTGCTCCCAGGCTCCAGAGGCACAGCCCCCGACCGGCATGGCCAGGCCGCCGCGCCTCGGTCACCCAGCACGGTGGGGCATGTGCTACCGCGGGGGAAGCGGGAGCCCAGGCAGCCGGTGGCTTGGGGCCCACGTGGGTCCCGGGGGGTCTGCCGGAAGCGACCCTTAGGCAGAATGCACGGGTTTGCTTGCCTTGTCTTGCTTCGGGTTCCTCCTGGCTCCTGCCCCTGTTGTGCGGCTGCGGATGAGACTAGCTCCCCCTACGGCTGTGCAGCACGTCCTCCCGGGACGTGAGCCCCTGTGGGAGGAACAGGTGGGTTGGGGGCACCTGGAGGCTGGGGGGCGCCGGCCTGATTGCCACACTGGTGACCAAGGTCACTCGGGTCTCAGCTGCATTCAGAGATGAGGACGTGCAGACTCTGCCCCAGCCTTGTGGCCCAGAAGCCCCCACAGCGCAGGGCCGAGCCCAGCCAGGCCCCCGTCACCCGCTCATGTGCTGCCGTCTGCACTGTGCTTTGGGGTGACCTGGGGTGCAGGCTCTCTCGTCCGGATCGTACCGATGAGGCCACGCCGCGGCCCAGAGAGCCAGAGGGGCCGGGTGCCAGGCCCACAGCAGACCTGGGCTCTGGCTCCAAGCCCCCCACCCTCCCCTCTCCGGCCTCGGGTTCCTCACCCACGAAACGGGGATCGTAATAGTAACTGTGTCCCGGGGCCGCTGCGAGGCTTGAATGAGACAACGCAGGGAACGGGCCGGTGGGGTGTCCAGAAACACACAGGGTCGGCAAACACGGCGCAGGCCGACGGCTGTGGTTGCTCAGGAAGGACAGACGGACGCCTCCTGAGCCACCTCACAGCGTGACTCCCCCCCTCTCCGGGTGGGCAGCTTGGTGTTCCCAGTCCCCCATAGCGAAGAGGGGGGCTGGGGCTCGGGGAGGAGAAGCAACTAGCTTCCAGGCACCCAGTGCAGGGCCAGTCCTCCCGGGGCTGCAGCTGCCCCTCGGGGCAATTCGGGGACTCCCAGGTGGGTCGGCGTCAACCCCTGGACCCCGGGGTGTGGGGGGCAGCGAGCGGTTCTTCTGAGCAGGGAAGCTCGTCACTGCTGTGCTGCCCACTGGGCGGCGGGGAGCGGGCGGCCTCGGTCCCGGGGCCCCGGCGCACGGGCTGCTCCCGGTCAGGGCCCCGCAGCCCCTCGGAGCAGCGCCCGTCGGGGAGCCCAGCCCACCCGGCCCGGCCCACCTTCCCAGCTCGCCGGCGCTCGGGAACGCACCCGTCGTTAAACTCTGGGCCCTGCTGCAATATTAAGGCCGTAATTTATACACTTGGCTCCTGCGCTCCCGGCTGTTTCGAAGGCATTGATCACCCCGGAGCGCTCATACATGATTCAGGCTTACTCCTCCGACTCCTCTGCCAGCTATTGATTCCAATGACATTATTTATCAATTACGAAAGGTTTATTCCTCACTCGCTCCTGCACAAAGGAATCCGCGCATTTATTTTACAGCATGATTTATTGACACGTCACCATGCATTACATGGAAAATTGAATTTTTGGAGGCTGGAGAACCTTAGGAAATTTCACAGGTTCAATTAGACAGGAGGACATCACAGAGTTTAATGACACAATTTTTCATCCGTTTGCTGTAGCCCCGGGAGGAGCGGGACCCCGGGCCAGGTCAGCGTGGGCCCCGCACGGCCCAGGTGCTCAGCTGCGGGGGAGCATCTCCAAGCCGGAGCCCACCTCGGACACCCGGCTCACGGCTCCTGTCTGCAAGGCCGGAAGTCGAGCACTTATCTAAGGGGGTGAACCCGTTGTCCCCAGAGCGATAAGGGGACAGACTTCCTTGGGCCGCCGGGGAGACTGGCACAGACCTTTCCCTGAAGGACGGGGAAGGAGGAGAGGCGGCCTGTGGTGGTGGGTCAGGGGAGGAGGCGAGTGGTGACAGCGTGTCTAGGGCACATCTCCCCCCCCAGCCTTCCCAGCCCCGTCACAGTCCCAGGAGAAGTCCTCCCGCACCCCCAGAGCCACCCCAGGTGCTCCGAACACATTTCAGTTTGCGGATAAATGTCGCCGTGATGATTCGACCAGCAGCGCCTGTCCCTTCCCCGGCGGCTGCCCCAGGCCAGCGGGCAGCCTCGGCTTGGTACCGCTGCCGTCCCCGCCCGCCGCTGGGAACCGGGAAGGCCTCCTCCGTCAGTGCCAAAGAGGTTCCCGCGGAAGCCCAGCGGGCAGGCCCCTGCTCCACGGCCGTCAGAGGCGGCCGCCTCCCCTCGCTGCCCTCCGCGTCCCACTTCCGCGACTGAATGTAGGGGCTTCTTGGGCTTCCTGGCGACCTCGGGCATCTCCACTGCTTCTCCGATCGTCTGGCTCCCGCCGTCTATACCTCCCCACCCTCAGCTCCTCTCGCGGGGCCACGCACCCTAATTCCCAAACTAAACCTTTTATTCTTGTCCTAGTAATTAATGGACCCGCCGTTTCCTGCTGGGACCCTAGACTGATGCAGCGAAGTGTCCGTGTTGTGTTCCTCGCCTCCTTCAAGAGCAAGAGTGAGATAGATGTGGTATGGGATCAAGTACGTCGCGTTGAATTGATGAATGAGGACCCCCCCTCTCCTCCAGCTAACTCTTCCTTGGCCTTTCAAGCTCTCGTCCTGCAAGAAGCCCTCCGAGGTGCCAAGTGTGGGTCAAGGGCACCTCTTCTGGGCCTCGTCTGCTGGAGCCTGTAGATTGGAGCTTGGCTCTAAGCATCTGTTTACTTCCCGTCCTGTCGCAGCAGATGATGAGCAACTTAAGGCTCAGGATGAGACTTAACGGTCCCCGTTTTTCCGGTTCTACCAACGTGGCCTGCAAAGAGGCCGACGGATGGGCTTGGTCCTTTGTTGGCCTGACCATCACTGTTCTGTTGAGAGCAGGACGTACGGGTTACGAGTCCTCTTAGTTGAGTCACCACGAATCCACAGGGCGGGTGGCGGCTTCCTGGGCAGAAGGTGCCAGCCCAGCCTCGAGAGTGCTGCCCCGTCTGAGGGCGAAGCCCCAGGGCTGGGAGTGAGGGATCCTCCCCTTGCTCAGAAGGCACCGCGCAAACCAAAACCACACAGATTTTGGAGCGAGCATTAGAAAAGTCAAAAGAGTAGCGATAATAAATTATATATTTGGGACTAATACAATGATAATTAGGCAAATTGAGTATTAAGGACTCAAACGGAGTCTACAATTATAAGCTAAACCAGCATTAACATCAGTGTCTGGCACGTTTGAAAATGACAGATCATTGAGATCACTAAAGCCGCCGATTATTTAATCAACTTTCTATTTCCTAAAATGGGCTAGAGATGAATTTATATCCCTTTGTAACTGTGATAAAGACACACGTCACTTGCTGCAGATACACTTTAAGGAACAGATTAAATCCCACACGGCCGGCCTTGAAGCACATTTCTCTAAAGTGAATTAGATTTTCCCATTGATTTACATGATTAGATTAAAGATGCGTTCTCATGGGAGAAGTTGACCAATATATGGAATTAAATTTTTTTTTTTTTTGATGCGAGAACGGGGTAGGGGCAGCCGTCGTGGGATGCGATGGGTGCTGTGGTCCATTGCCAGCGTCACGCTTGCCGGGCGCTATTGTCCTTACGCGGTCATTTTCTTCTTTTGTGGCGTAGTCCCTCACGGTGTAGAAAGCATTTCTTTTCTAAACCTTATAAATTGGGGGGGAATCAGCCAGAAACGGTGGCCAACAGTTGCCGAATCTTTATTCCGGGCTGGCTACTAAAGGAGCCGCTTTTTATTTATTTATTTATATTTAAAATTTTTTATTTATGATAGTCACACAGAGAAAGAGAGAGAGGTAGAGACACAGGCAGAGGGAGAAGCAGGCTCCATGCACCGGGAGCCTGATGTGGGATTCGATCCCGGGTCTCCAGGATCGCGCCCTGGGCCAAAGGCAGGCGCCAAACCGCTGCACCACCCCAGGGATCCCAGGAGCCGCTTTTTAATTCTGATAGCCACCGTTGGAAGGAGCCATGATCGTCCTTATTTTAAAGACCGGGACCCTGAGGTTCCGAGGCACACAGCCACTTGCCCAGGGTCCCAGAGCTGCGTCCGTCTGACGGCAGAGCCCGTGCTTTACTGACGTCACAAGGACAGGATGCAAGGGGAAACGTAATCCAAGCCACTGATAAAGAAAAGATCGACTTTCTGTTTCTCTTTTGGATGCAGTCATGTTCTTATATTTAAATATAGGAATGCCAATCTCTTGTAAATTCTCTTAAAATAAAACAAAAGTGTTGGGATCCCTGGGTGACGGAGCGGTTTAGCGCCTGCCTTTGGCCCAGGGCGCGATCCTGGAGACCCGGGATCGAATCCCACATCAGGCTCCCGGTGCATGGAGCCTGCTTCTCCCTCTGCCTGTGTCTCTGCCTCTCTCTCTCTCTGTGACTATCATAAAAAAACAAAACAAAACAAAACAAAACAAAAACAAAGGTGTTACTGGGACGGGGCCTGGGCTCCCAGGCCTGGTGGCCGTCTGGCTGGGACCCCTGTGTCACCCCTTGATCTGCTGATAAGTGCAGGTCCTTCCGACATCCCCACCGTTGCCCGTTCTCCTGCCCCCGGGGTAGCAAGGGGACACAGCAGATGGGCCCAGGGGGGCAAGCAAAAGTCCTGGACTTTCATCTAGGCCCCACCTCTCACTAGCTGTGTGTCCTTGGGGAACCTCCTTTCCCTCTCTGGGCCTCAGTCTCCCAGCTGTAAAATGGGGGGGCTGCACAGGAGACGTTTTTAAAGGCCACCCCCCCCACCCCAGACCAGATTCGTTTAATTTCTTTGATTTCTTCCTGTCTGCTCTCAGCGTTCACACAAAAGCCAGGAATTGACCGTAAGCATGGGAAGAAATTGATTGGCCATTTTGTGTATTTAATGGTTGGCATTTAAACGGAGAGATATTTCAGGTTAAGGAATGCTGTTTCCAAACATAAAAAAATACCATAAAAATCAAATGGATGCAGCCCGTACACACAGCAGCTTCAAATCAAGTGCACAAACAGAAGTCGAGTTGCATCATTATAAACTTCTGATTGAGAACAAAGCTGCGGCAGTTTTGAAGGCAATTTTCATATAAAAATTGATTTTCTTCATGCTTTTTCCCATGATTCAAATTAGAGAGGATGATGACTTTTTTTTTTTTTTTTTTTTTTTTTAGTGAAATAAGTTCTTTCAGGAACACGTGTTTTGATGTTTCAAGTCAGATTGAACTCTCTGAAGCAATGCATCCGCGGCAACTGTGAGTTAGTCTGTAGGACCCCAGCGAAGGAAGCAGGCTTGGGTCTCCTGTCGCAGACGATCGCTTTGCAAAAGGCTTCCACGCGCTGTGTCTCCATCAGTCTTCATCGCGATCGTGTCAGGTAGGTAGTGCAAGCCCATTTCACAGATGAGGAAGCAAACTTCTCCAGGAAGAATGAGCAAATCTGAGACCCGACTCAAAGAGGTCGGACTCCAAATTTAGTATTCTTTCAAATGAAATGATGATTTATTTAACGAGGTGTTACTGAGTGCCCAGCCTACGATGGGTATTGTTCTAGGGCCTGGGGGGTAGGCTGGCTCCTCTCAGCCAGTTCTCACACGAGGCCTTGGAATAAACAGCTCCATCCTTCCATCTGATCCCAAACATGCCCCACTGTCTTCAAATTTCTAGAAACCTCTTTAGGAAACAGAATTTCTATATTGTTCTCTATCTTAGCTTTAATTCTTCTTTTGAAAAGATTTTTTTTTTAAAGCTATTGCGTGAATAGCCTAGCTTTATTTTTTTTTTAAGATTTTATTTATTTTTCTTTTTTTTAATTTTTATTTATTTATGATAGTCACAGAGAGAGAGAGAGAGAGAGAGAGAGAGAGAGAGGCAGAGACACAGGCAGAGGGAGAAGCAGGCTCCATGCACCGGGAGCCCGACGTGGGATTCGATCCCGGGTCTCCAGGATTGTGCCCTGGGCCAAAGACAGGCGCTAAACCCCTGTGCCACCCAGGGATCCCTTGAAAAGATTTTATTTGAAAGAGTGTGAGGGAGAGAGAGAGTGTGCCCACGAGGTGGGCGGAGGAGGGAGCAAAGAGAGAGGGAGGGAGGGGCAGAGGGGAAGGGAGAGGGAGAAGCAGACTCCCTGCCGAGCAGAGGCCCAGCGTGGGGCTCCTCACGACCCTGAGATCATGACCTGAGCCAAAATCAAGAGTCAGACGCTCCACTGACTGAGCCACCCACGTGCCCCTTTGGGCTCAAATTTGACTGAGTTACTTCTCTAAACCTCTACTGGCACAATGATGTAGGGGAGAGGCGAGGAGTCCAGACCAGGCATTTATGGTTGCACGGAGAGGAGAGGCGAGATCCAAGCCTGTTCTCAAGTTCAACTCAATGGAACCCACTGGAACATTCAATGGAAGGTGAAGAAGGAGAATCTGGGGTGACTGCCAGCTGTTGGGGGTTTGAAAAGGCTCCGTAAATACCACCTTTCCTCCTGCCCAAGCTTTAAGCCAATGGGGAAATAAAGCAAGAGGTAAACCACGTAGAAACAAAACATCACTTTTATTACTGATGTTGGAGAACGTGGCTGGTGGCTCCGGCAAGTGTGGTTCTTAATACTGAAAAACGTGGACCCGGGAAGTGTTCCCCAACCTGCGCGATGGTCGGGGAGCCTTGTTCCTGGGGGTGGCTTGCTTCCAAGAGAAGGGGATGGAAAAGCCTGGGTGACCCCAGGGGCAGGGTGAGTGGTGGCTGGAGAGTGGCCAGGAGGGTGAGGCTCTTGGGCTTCCTCCTCACGGCAGGAGGGTCAAGCCTGGGTTTCCAACTTGTGCTACTTATTTAGGTGGCGAACACTGGACGCAGAGGAGACTTAGGAAGACTTTGGGTCTGTGAGGCTCTCGCGTGTCACCCCATGGAGATGGCTGGTGGGTTGCTGGATGTGTAGAGTCTCAAACTCAGGAGGGAATGACGTAGAAGCCTTTGGCAGAGAATCGCGAGTGGAGTCATGATGCGAACAAGGGTAGCTCGGGCGAGAAATGATGCTGCTGAGAGAGAAGGGGGGAGGCGGGGGGCGGAATGAGAGGGAGCAAGAATGAGAAGGGGGGGAGCAGCCTGTGAAGGCGACCGAGAAAATGCAGACCAGAGCTAAAGGGAACGCGGGAGGCAGGGAGCCACCAAGGCAAAGGGGAAGAGGGTTTGAAGAAGGAGCAAGAACAGATCAGCAGCCTTAGATCCTGCATGATGGGAATTTGGAATCTGTTTCTACCGTCTTCCAGCTACGGGATCTTGAGTTCAATGCTTAGTCAACGGTAGCCATGAGGATGAGGTGGAGGACGGTGATGGGGACGGTGAGGATGCAGATGGTTGTGAGCAGAAACAAGAAGACCCAACCGGACGAGGTCTCTAAAAGTAGAAGAGATTCGTTTACTCCTGCACACACTATTTTTGAGAACAGCAGTAACGCTCATGAAACAATTGGATTTCCTTCCCGTGACTTCACCTTAAACTCCCCACAAACACTTGTTCCAATAAGACCGTTTTTTTTTTTTAAAAAAATCTCCAAACTCATATCACAGGCATGAAGGCGGATGCATAGGCACGGGAGTTATTAAAACCACCTTGATTTTAATAAATCTACCACCAGGTAGCAATCTCTCAATGTCGCCTCTTTCTAATTTGCATGTGTAACTGGCGTCTCGTTAAAACATCATTAAGAAATTGAAAACCAGGAAGACATAAACAGACGCGGAGATGAAGCGCAGGGGGCCGGGGGGAGGGGGGAGGCTGTGGGAAGCGCAAGAGTGAGCTCTTTATGTAGGAAAAAAAACAAAGCCCCAAACACCGGAAAACCAAAAAGCTCGACTTGGTCATACAAGCCCAACCTGGTTAACAAGTAAAGGGAATCAGAGTCGCACAGATCCTGTCCACTCGCTGGCAATTACAGGACGGGCGGGAAAGCTTTGTTTTCCTGGAATGATTGGCAATGGCAATAAAAGCTACTGGCATTTTCCCTCGGCTGGACCACCATGCACGAGTGTGGGAGAGCTTTTTCTTTTCTTTTTTTAAAAATTTTTAAAGATTTTATTTATTTATTCATGAGAGAGACACACACACAGAGAGAGAGAGGCAGAGACACAGGCAGAGGGAGAAGCAGGCTCCATGCAGGGAGCCCGACGTGGGACTCGATCTCGGGACCCTGGGGTCATGCCCTGGGCCGAAGGCAGATGCTCCACCGATGAGCCCCCCAGGCGCCCCCACTCTTTTTTTTAAAAGATTTATTTATTTATGATAGACATAGAGAGAGAGAGAGAGAGAGGCAGAGACATAGGCAGAGGGAGAAGCAGGCTCCATGCAGGGAGTCTGACGTGGGACTCGATCCCGGGTCTCCAGGATCACGCCCTGAGCCAAATGCAAGCGCTAAACTGCTGAGTGCCACCCCCCCCCCCCCCCCCCGCCCCTGGGCTGCCCAGAGCTGTTTCTTCAAAGGATTAGCACAAGAGTGCAAGCCCCGGGACTGGCCTCCGAGTCTGGTTCCTCGTCTGCAGCCAGATGAACTTCCTATTTTAATTTTTATATTTGTTATGTGTGTAAATAGGTTTTTTTTTTTAACTATTGTAATGTGTAGACACTGTTGATAAAAAAAAATAAATAACTGTATGCAAATGCATCTGGCCCCGCTGGTGCAAACAGGTGATGTAGTTCAATAAAAGGAGTTCAAGCTTTGGGGCCGGCGGGTGTGGCCCGCGTCGGGTTGTGCTGCTTCACTGCCCTGTGACTGGGAGCCGGTTTTGTCCTCCGTGGGACTGGACGGGAGGGGGCTCTGGGAGGAGGGAGCGAGGCGGCCGATAAGGGGCGTGTGTTCGTCTGGGACGCCGTGGAGCTCGGCCTGGGTGGTGGGGAGCTCCGTCCCTGCTCTCGTTCCCTCTGGGAATCGCTCCTGGGGACTCTGCTCTGTGACCTCTGGCAAACCCCAACACGCAAGAGTTTTCGTAGGTGGCCTCAGCTTCCCTGCGGGGTGTTTCCCTGGCCTGGAAGGCTAGCCCCATTGTCACGGCCTCGCGCTGGATTAGGGACCAAGCCGCAGCCCGCTGCGGGGGTGCGGAGGGGCCGCCCTATTCCACGTGACCATTCGGGGATCCAGGTTTTGCGGTTCTGCCCCTCCGGGGCCCACAGTGTGTCTTCAGTCACGCAGGGGAACGGGCGATGCTGGCCCGAGCCCTTCCCACCCACTCGCTACCGCTGCACACGCCACTCCTGCTCCTTCTGCTGGACATCAGGGTGCGAGGGAAGCGGGGACCGGCAGTCCGCAGGGAGCCCTGGGGGGACGGCCCGCGCACGGCTGGGCTCCCCCAGTCTCTGCCTCGCATCGTGGCTGCGACGTGCAGGCTCCAGCCGAACTATCCAGAAAGTCTCTGACCGACTCGAGTCCCCCCTTGACGAGAGCTGCTGGACGCTAGGAACGGCTTCCCCCAAGCCAGCCGCGTGACTCCTGTGAGAGTCCCCGGGAAGGGGGAGCAGTGCTGGGCCCTGGCGCTGGGAACCCCGGGCCCCCTGGGTGGCCTGCAGGGTGGCCACGTCCTTGTCCCTGACCTACCCCCGACCTCGCAGTCAGGGAACGCTCCCTGCTCGGGCCGATGTGGGGCTGAGGGGACAGGGACCGAGGAGGGCAGAGTGAATTCAAGGGAGAAAGACGAGGGGGCACAGACGGGGCAGCCGCAGCGCAGCCGGGAGGGAGTGTTGGTGGGGGCCGGGGTACGCGGAGCAGCTGGGGACCGGGGTCGCCTTCCCCGCGGGCCCGGGGCCGAGCGTGACTCCCCGTGGCAGCTCTGCAAAGGGATAGGAGGCAGAGTGGCCGGGACGGGTTTAGAGGAAATACAGGTGGCAATTGTCGGGGCCAGCGAAGGCTGCAGGGGAGCAGCTGAGCTTCTGGAGGCTGCAGTGGGTCAGGGACCGCGGGGGCTGGGGGGAGGGGAGGGGAGGGGGAAGGGAGGGCACCCCGGGGCAGGGACCAGGGATCACGGTGGGGAGGGGGGTGGGTACCGGGCCAGGAAGACCACGGAGAGACCCCCAGGTGCTTGCCGCACCTCCAAGGACGTGCATAGACACGGTCCAGGGCTGTGCGGGGTGGGGGCAGCGAGAGCCACACTCAGCCCCTGGAAGTGGGCAGGCTGACGGGGGGGGGGGTGGGTGCTGTGTGCCCGGGTGGGGTCCCGCGCTGCCCGAGCCGCCTGGCCTCCCCCGCTCAGCGAGGAGGGCGGCGAGGCCCAGAGCACCGAGGCGGTTAGGTCCCAGGTCAGCAGGTGGTCGCAGAGGTCCCTGCGTGCCAGGCGCGCGCTGTGCACCCCTGCCAGCCCCCGGGCGCTGCTGCAAGGCAGGGGTGCCCTCTCGGGTTCCAACGAGGAGACCGGGGCTGGGGGCCAAGGCCCCGCCCTGAGGAGGGACCCCCGACGTGGGCCCAGCCTCTCGGCCGATCGGCAAGCACAGAGCTGGCCGCTCCTCCGGGTACCGACCCGTGACTGCTGCCGGCCGCGGCACCCTGGTCTGAGCCGGGCTGAGCCGTGTCCACACAGGCGGCCTCCTCTAATGTCGCAGCCGTTCCAGGAGGAAGGGGCCGCTGCTACTGTGCCCACTTCACAGATGTGGAAAGAGACCCGTCGCCCGAGTGACGGCTCTGAGCCACGCTTTTGCACGGGAGCGGGGAGGGGCGGGCTCTGCACCCAGGTGGTCTGACTGCTTCCTCTCCTTTGCCTCTGCGGTACCCGGCTTTGTTGGGTGACCTGGGGGCTCAGGGGCTCAGTGTCTGCCTTGGGCTCAGGTCATGACCCCGGGGTCCCGGGATCGAGTCCCACATCCGGCTCCCTGCAGGGAACCTGCTTCCCCTCTGCCTGTGTCTCTGCCTCTCTCTCTGGGTCTCTCGTGAATCAATAAAATACATATTTTATAAAAGCTACTTTGTCGACCGCGACCCTTACGACCGTGCGAGTCTATACACGCCGTGTCACGTTGTCTGTGCCCCGGGGAGGAGGCGGGGGGCCCTCCCTGAGCTCTCTGCAGCCCCCTGGGCCGTCACAGCAGCCGCACGGAGTGGGGACCCCGCGCTGCTCCTGGCACACACGGGCCCGGAGGAGCGGAGCGCTGGGCCCGAAGCACGCGGCAGGGTTTGAGCGCACACGACCGCGTCCAGGCCGCTCACACGGGCGGTGTCGCCCCCCCCCCCACCGCGGTCCTCGTCCCCCCTCCCCCCCGCCAGCTTGCTTCCACGTCGGACCCCGGAACTTCTTCCCCCGCATCGATCAAACCAACAGACAGGAGTTTCCATCCAGCGTCCCAGCGACATGCCAGGCTTCTTGGTCACCGAGACTGTGTCTTTTTCCCATTGCATCCACTGAAGCAAATAAGCTGGTGACAGATTTTTTAAAAAATTCCAGGCATTCACGGGGCACAGGCTGGCGAGCCGGATACGGGCTTACGGTTCTGCGTGTTCACGTGCCCACAATGCTGTGGGGCAGGTATCATTTTCCCCGGGCCCAGGGGAGGGTGCGTGTCTTGCTCAGGGTCCCCCAGCTAGGGGAGGGGAGAGCAGTGGTCAGAGCCCAGGCCTCCCGCCGCCATCCTCACCCGTGACCACCGCGTCACTGCCCTCGGGGTGGGGAGGGGTTAGAAAAGGGAGACGGGCTTCAGGGAGAAGGCACGACGGCCACCCTGTGACCCAGGAAAAGGAAACCACAGGTAACCTGACGCGACTCCAAATACTTTACTTTCTTTCTCTCCCCTCTTTAGTGTGTTTAGAAATAGAGGCGCGTGTGACCGCAGCGGCAGGGCCTGCGGAAAGCCCGCAGAAGTGACGGGGGCGGGGGGGGAGATCACACAGCTGGAGAAAACCGTTTCACCGTTTCCTGTGACATAAAAAGCAAAACCCCAGACAACAAAAAGCCCCGAAGTGAGAAGTGACAGCATCTGTGGAAGATGAACGGGTGGAAGTCACAGGAATCTGGTTCTAAATCCAGACAAACAAGACTTCCCAGCAGTCAGGGGTCCCACGAAAATCTAGGCTCCTGGGAAGGGAGTGAGGCCCCGGGTCCTGACGGTGTGCGAGGGCGTGACGGGGCCGGGGAGGGGGCGGCTCACACATCTAGGGTCTCACTGGATCACACCCACGAAACCCACCTGATCCCAGCTTCACCCGGTTGCTCACGCTAGAGGCTTATCGGCACGTCCACCACGGGCACGTGGCACACCCCAAGCGCTGCGCCGCACACTGCTGTCACTCGGCCGAGGATGGGCGGGGCCGACCTGCTCCCGGGACCTGGGTGGGGTCCCGTCAGCCTGGATCCAGGTGAGTCACCGGAGGTCCAACGGCCGGCAAGGTTTCTGTGCATTTCTGGGGCAGGGTGTGCACATGTGCGCGTGCGAGTGTGTATGTGTATGTGTGAGTATTGTGTGTGCACCTGTGGTGTGTGGGTGTGTAGATGAGTGGGTGTGTGCACCTGTGTGTATGTGTGCAGGTGTGTGCACGTGTGGGTATTGTGTGTGCATGTGTGCACGTGTGTGTGCACGTGTGTGCGGCGTGGGGCGGGGCTTCCTGTTCACACCAATCCGTGCCCCTCCTCCCAGTGGGGACTCGGAGCTGTCCTTGCCTTCCACGATTCCTGCTCCGGCCGCACCTGGGGAGGCCCAAGCCGCAGGCCGGGGTCATGGGGGTGGCCATGCCGTGGGGACGCACTCAGCCCGTCCCGTGGGCAACCCCAGCGTGGACCCAGGCGCGCTCTTCTCAGTGACTCGGCCCCTTTGGTGCCCCCTCCCCCCGCTGCCGCCCCAGGAAGCCAGCCCACACCCCCCCTCGCCCGTCTCCCTCCTGCTGACCCTGCGGTGCCCTGAACTGGTCTCCGAGCCTCCTGGTGGGGGTGGAGCGTGGGGGCATGGGGGATGGGGGTGGGGGAGGTGGGGTGGTAGGGGTGGTGGGGGTTGGGGGATGGGGGTAGTGGGTGGTGGGGGTGGGGGGATGCTGACCCGCACACTTGGCTGGGGTCCTGGGCCTGGCACCAGGTGTGCTGGTGGCAGGTGGCTGTGCCACCTCCGTGGCTCCTGGGCGTGGCCCTGGGTGGGGGGGTGGGTGGCCTGTCCTCCCCGGTCTCAGGCCCCAACACCGGGGCTGGGGGTGCCCTCCCCGTCTGGGAGCCCGTGGTTCCTGCGCCCGCGCAACAGCTGGGAGACCCCCCAGCGGCCGAGTGCACTGGGCACCCGGCGGGGACGTGGCTGCGGCAGGACCCCCCCCCACGGGACTCACGGGAGCGGGGCTTAGGGTCAGGGGTCGAGAAGGCCCCCCAGGCCATGGCCTCTCGGCGGGGTCCCGACAGCAGCCCCAGGGTCCCCGCAGGTGGAGCGAGCGCAGGCCCAGTGGGCGGAGCGCGTGTCCCAGGACTGAGAGGGTGACGCAGTGGCCGTGGCTGCGGGGAGGCGGCCCTCGGGGTCTCGGGCCCAGTGAGGACCGTGCCGGGGGCCTTGAATGCCACAGCGAGGCTTCAGACGTGACCCAGAGGGCGATGGGCAGCCACGGGAGGCCTCCCCACGGAGGAATGACCCAAGCAGGGTGCAGGGGTCACTGGACAGCACACGCGCAACCATTCGTCTTCTCCGACCGGGTCCTGGGGGGTAACAAGCCCATCACTCATCCTCTGTCGGGTGCGCCCAGGCCTGGGGGGTCCGCTGCTGGCCCTGATCTCGGGGGGCTGCTCTCTGCTCTGGCCCTGGCCCCGTCCCTGTCCCTGTCCCTCTCTCTATCCTTGTCTCTGGCCCTGTCCCTGTCTCTATCTCTATCCCTGGCCCTGTCCTTGTCCCTGTCCCTGTCCCTGTCCCTAACCTTGTCCCCGGCCCTGTCCCTGGCAGCAGCTCGCCCCAGCTGTTCCACGGTGGCCTCCCCCTGCCTCCTCCCAATCCCACGCTTTGCGGCCTCCACCTCGCCGACATCCATTCCAGGGGGCGTGACTGGGCCCTTGTGTCCTGGAACCCGCAGCCATCTGTCTGTCCCTACGCCTGGGGCTCGTTCGAATCCCCTGCAGCTCTATCTCCCGCAGGCCACGGGAGCTCCTGCCCGGGCCCTGGATGGCCCGTCTGCCTGCTGTCTCCCCTCCTGGCACCCCTGCCGGGGCCCGGGCTTGCACGTCGGCCTTCTCTTCCTTCCCCATCCCTACCCTCCTCCCACCCACTGTGGACTCTCCACCCGACTGGCTCTTCCTTTCCTTACCTTGACCTGGCCTGGATGTCCATGAGTCTGCCCGTCTCCTCTCACCGTCGCACCTCTGCGCGTTCATCCCTTCCCCCTCCTCCTCCCGCCCTTTTCCCGGGAACAATCTGGAAACAGACCACTCTGGAGTCTATTCAATAGAAGGGCACAAGGCGTTGCAAGTTCCTAGCTATTCTGATTAGATCCAAATAATAGGGGGAGCGGGCCTCAGGGTGGAAGGGGATTCATCTGGTGGGAGCAGCGGCGAGGCCACGGGAGCTACAAGCGTGGGGCTCCTCGGCACCTCCTTGTCCTGAGCCAGGTGGGCCGTACACAGGTAGGAGCTGCAAAGCGAACCTCGTGTTGTCCGCCAGTGGGAAGGCAGGGGAGACACCCCGAATCATGGAAGTGGGGACGTCTGTGGGTGACAAGACCCCTTGAGAGTCGACTGCTTTTTTTTTTTTTTCTTTCTCAGAGGAGGAGAATGAGGCTCAGAAAAAGGCAAAGTTTGGTGGCCAGGGTAGGTCACTCAGGGAGAGTCGGTGCAGATGCCTGGCCTGCTGGCCCGCAGGTTAAGCCTAAAGCAAGCACATGGCCCGGCAAGTTCCGGTCCAGGGCCTCAAGGCTCACGGGGGCGTGGTGCTCCCCCTGACGCAGGCCAGCTGCATGCACGCTTGGGGGCCGCGCCGGCAGGCCAGGGACATCCTCCTCCGTGGGTGTTTCTGGCAGAAGTGCCTCTGTGGATCAGCACGTGTGCTCTCCCTCCTTAGGGGGCTGCTCCTGGGAGACGCTCAGCCAGGGACCACCTTCCCAGGTTCCCCTGCGCCCAGGTGGGGACACGTGGCGAGCTTGTGAGTGGAGGCCATGTGTGTCCCCTGTGCATGCGGGTAATCAGAGGATAAGCCTCCTTCTTACACTTGCTTTCCTCTTCGCGAGCTGGACGTGGAGGGCCCTGGGGATGGCAGAGCCACAAGACGGAAGGAGCCTGGGCCAGCGGGTCAGGGAGATACCTGTCCCCCAAGAACCCCGATCGCCATTCACCGTTACATTGGTGACAAAAGGCTTGTTTGTCACAGAAGCTGCCATTACCCTGGGAGATGCAGAGGTGGCCATAAGTCACTTCCGTGGACTCACAGAGTCTGCTCTTCCAGGTATCGTCGTTCTCATTCCTGTTTTATTGGCGATGAAGCCCCAGGCTGGGGTTTCCTGAATTGTCGGAGGACCCTGCTGCTTGTCTGCCTCTCTGAGCTACCCCTGCTCTGCGCCGGCTCGTTCTTGCCCCGCCACTGGTCCTTCAAACACACCAGGCGTATTCCCCCCAGAGGCCTCCAGGTCAGCTATTCAATCTTTTTGGATTGTTCCACCCCCAGATCTTCTAAGTTTTTTTTTTTTTTAAGATTGTGTTTATTTATTCAGGAGAGACCCAGAGAGAGAGAGAGGCAGAGACAGGCAGCGGGAGAAGCAGACTCCGTGCAGGGAGCCCGATGCAGGACTCGATCCCAGGACCCCAGGGTCACGCCCTGAGCTGAAGGCAGACGCTCGACCATGGAGCCCCCCCCAGGCGCCCTCGATCTTCGAGTTTATCATTTTCCTATTTATTGAATCTTATCACAAACGCCCGCCTTGTGAGGCCTTCTGGGGCCACCCACCCCACGCGCAGACTCCGTCTCTCCAGCACCCACTGTTCCGTTGCTCACACGTCATCACGGCCGACGTTCCTCAAGCCCTACTGCGACCTGAACTCATCTTGCCCATCTATTTGCTTACTCTATGATTGTCCAGGTACCCTTTTCTTTAGTTTCTCCTCCGTTTTAGGAAAAAGAAACTCAGGAGGGCACTGTAATTTCTAAAAGCGCTAAGAGGCGGTCCTGGAATTTGAACCCAGCTCTGATGGATTCTCGTCCACGTTCTTTCCGCACCACCACGTGATCCTCCTGACAGAGTAAGACTCGGTCCACTACACTTATTTCGTGAGGACGTGATTTTGGTCCCTGATCCCACGGCAGGGTGGAATGGGGGAAAGCGTGGGTCCTTGAGTCGGCAAGGCCAGGGGCACACCCGGCACTGGTGTACGTTGCTTCACGTCTCTGAATGCCGTGGCCACAAAGTAGAATTAATACGCTTCCCTCAAGGAGTTAACGTGGGGCCAGAGGGAGCTAATGTATGGAACAGCCGATGCGATGCCGACCCACGGGGGGGGGGGGGGCTCAGGCGCCATTAGTTCCCTTTCTAATAAGGATATCAACATTCATCCTGGGAGTTCCACCTTCATCTCAGACCAGGCGATTTATCAGTGGAGAGAGGGAAAAAAAATGCAAATTTGGATAAAAACACCCAAGATTCTGAAATGCACCTGATTCATCCCTAACTTCTCTCTTGGGCTTTGTCGGGAAGCGAAGTTTAAATCCAAGTCACAGCTCCCAGACCTCATCACAGTGACTGTGTTGAAAGCAAATAGACTTTGGGATTTAAATTTTTTTTTTTTTCATTTTCCCCCCTACAAAGCACAAGTGTCATGGACAAGGGGCAAACTCATTACAGCTCGGTTTCTATCTGCCTGGTCCAGACGCATGTGCTAAAATGGGAGGCCCGTTCCAACGGCCAACATCCGGGCCCGAGTGTGCCGTGACTAATGTATGTAAGACACACACAGGGCTCGTCTCTCCCGGCATCTGGAATCAAAAAGCAAAAGTTAGCTGCCGAGAGACTCTAGGCAAACCCTCCGAAGTCTTTGCTGCTTTTCAAGTTTGGAGGCAGCGAGTCTGGCTTAAAGCAAAGGCGCTCTTGATCGGGACTGGGGATGATTATTATTTTTCTTTATATGGAGGTCACTGAACCGATGGTGCTCACAGGTCCCCGACCGTAACGTTCACTTTTCCCATATTAGTCAGAGACGGCGTTGTGCTCCGGTAACAAATAACCCCCGATTCTCAGAGGCTTAAACAACAAGGGTTTATTTTGTGTTTGTGCTGCGACTTCAGTGCTCTTGGCGGGTCACGGGGGGCTGTGCTCCCTGGGATGGCTCAGGGTCCTCGGCCGGTGGAAGAGGTGCCACTGGGAACGTCGCCGCTTGTTGGGCCACAGAGAAAAGAGGTCTCGGAAGGGCCTCACGCTGATGATCACCTGCTTAGCCCAGAAGTGACACATGGCACTTCCTGCCCCGGCTCCTTGGGCAGAGCTAGTCACGCGGCTCTCCCAGCCGCAAAGGGGGCAGGACATGGAATCCAACTAGGAGCCCAGAAAAGGGAACAAAAGATACTTGTTCCCAGCCCCTCATTGCTGTTCCTTGCAATTCCCGAATGGGTCACTCTGTCCAGGTGACACCAGTCTCTTCATTAACCAAGAGAATCCATCCTCTTCATCCCGTGGCGCTCCGCCCTCCTTCCAGCCGTCTCCCTTACTGGCGGCCTCCACCTCCACCCTTGTCCCTTTGCCGGTCTTGGTCCTGGCTCATCCTCTGCATCTCAGTCACGGCGCCCACCCGAGTGTCGATCCACCCGCGTCGTCCCCTTCCAGGTACAGAGCCTGGGGCCCTTGGTACCTTCTTTCCTGCCTCCCAACCTGGATTTGCAGAGGGGAAGGTACCGGATATTTTGTTCATTTCTAGGAAAAGGCCTTTCAGGACCCTTCTGAAGCCACGATTCTAGGATTATTATCCTCAACCATGAAGCTGCAGACACACATCTCCCTCCTGTAGGGGGTCGAACCAGGCGCTTAATTTGCAAAGACAGTTAAACTCCAAGGAACCGAGATCTCCAGGTGCTGGGGGACTTCCCACGTGACCCTGGGAGGGACGCCGAGGGGTCCGGCCTCCGCTGGAAGGTGCTGTTTCCTTCACAGCTCACCACCCGCCACCGTCGTCTCCCCGGCTCCTGTCCCCAGGGACGGCTCCCAGGCCCTCGGACATATTCCACTTGTCCCTCCAAGGGCTGCTAGGCCTTCCCGGCAGATGAACTCCAGGAGGCACAATCAGCAGCTCAGTCCATCCAGAAAACGATAGTCCTCCCTCAGCACAGGCCTGAGCACGCTCATCCACAGGCTCAGAGCAGGGGCTCGCTGCCACCCTGTGATGTGGGCAACACGACCACCCGCGTTGGCAGATGTGGAAACCGAGTCTCAGGAAGGTCAGGCGGCTGGTCAGGCAGGGAGCGGCGCGGCTGGGGCCGAAAGCAGGGTCCTCTGGTCTCCAGCACAGTGATCGGGGCGCTGGGCGGCGCGGCCCACGGGGCAGGATGTCGGGAAGCCCACGCCTGGCCCCCACGTCCCTGGGCTTCCCGGCGTGGCCTGGAGCAGTGGCCACCTGGGGACCACGGGCCCCGACAGTCGGGCCGTTCCTTGTCTGCTCCCTTCGGTGGCGACGGGCCAGTTAGAGCAATTAGCACCAGTGTATATACGGGGCGCGGGGATCACCGCGCTCAGCCCTGTGGAAATCTCCTAGAAAAGCGCTAATAATGCATTAATGCATTAATCCCCTTAATCCTGTCCAATTACCAGAGACTCGTTCCCGGGGCTGCCAGGGGGCCTCTGCTGTCCCGGAGCCACGCCGGGCGCTGTCTCCCCGTCCCTTGGTCCGGAAGTGCCCTGGGGAGTCGCGAGGTCCCGCCAGGGGAGAGGGTGGCGGTGGGGAGGGTCGCTGGCTCTTTGATGGAGAGAGAGGAGGAGGAGACGGGCTAAGGGAAGGCCCGGCCGCCAGCTTCCCAGCAGGCCCCGACACCCCCACTCCACCGTCCCCGCTGGTCTTGGGCCCTGAGCCTCTGCTCCTCCCCTCTAACACCCGATGACAAGCCTCCCTGGCAGAGCGAATGGAAGATTCCAGAACTGCGGGCCAGAGGGGCTTCTGATGCATCTCCTGCCCCTTCCACCTGTTTGGCGGGGTGAGGACGCCCAGCACGGGCCAGGCGCTCGGCACTTTCCCGGCACATAGTAAATGCTGACTGGCCCCCGTCATGCTCGTTTTTTGTTAGTTTGACTAAAACGCTGCCTGGGCTTCAGGGGGGCTGAGAAACAAAGACCGCAGGGCTGACGGGCTTGGCACACGCTGTGTTTGTCATGAGGTGAATCACACGGGTCCCTGAGCGGGAGCGCGGGAGGCGGAGGGAGCCTGAGCCCGGGGCAGCCTGCCCAGGGCGCCCACTGCCCCCCACGGCGCCTGCAGGGACCCGCAGGGGTGTCGGGGCTGAGGGCTCGGGGACGGGTGTGAGGGCCCCCGGGCAGCTGCGTCGGGTGGGTGTGGGCCGAGCTCAGGGCGCCGGGGGCCTGTGGGGAGACAGTGGGTGGGGACGGCGCTGACGGGCCACCAGCAAACCCAGGGGTGTGACTTCCCGGCGGTCGCCCAGCTGTCTGAGCTTCGGCCTCTTGTTTCCACGAAGGAGCTCGTGCGACGCGATGGTCCACGGGGACCCGGCGCGATGCCAGGCTCCAGGCCAAGCCCGGGGACCCCCGACAGTGCCCGCAGGAGCAGACCCCGCTCTCCAGGGGCCCAGAACCTGCGTCCCGCCCTCCCGGGGAGAGGGGCTCCCCACTCGTCGTCTCTGGGGCCTGGGGCCTACTGAGCGTGCCGTCGGCGTCCTTGAGCCCCTTCTCCGGCTGTGCTCCGCGGGGCGAGCCTGGGGCTCCTTACCAGCCCGGGCGCTGGCGTCAGAGGCCTGGGTCTGAATCTCCCAAGGCGCTGGCCCCTTATGCGCCTTCAGGCCGGTTGTGCCTCCCGCTCTCTGAGCCTCAGTTTCTCCATCTAAAGAATGGGAGCAGTAGATTGGCGGGAATGCCAGAGGGTGTCCGCGTGGCTTGCGGGTCAGAAGGCAGCATCCACACTTGGCCACGGCTCGGGGGTGGCAGCAGTGCCCCGTGGGAAGGCGGGATCCCTAACCCCTGAGCCACCCTGTGCGGAGCCAAACCCCAGCTCTGTTGCTAACGGCAGCGTGAGCTTGGCCAGGCTTTGGTCGTTCTTTCCCCTCAACTCCTCCATCCGCACAATGGGATCGATAAGCGCACCTACGCGTGGGAGCCCCGCCGTCCCGTGAGTGGGTGTGTGTCAGGGCGGGCGCAGCGGCCACGTGGGTGGGGACTCTGGCGCTGGGAGCTGCGGTTTCTACGGTGGCTACCTTGTCTGCGGTTTGCAGGGGGCAGGCGGGGGGGACAGGCCCAGCAGAGGGAGCAGAGGGCGGGCGCCCGACCCCGGGCGGCAGTAGCTCAGAGCAGAGAGCCCCTGGCCCTAAAGAGTGACCCGGGTGGGGCGGCCCCCAACAGGGAACCCAGAATGGGCGGCCGCCCACCCCTTCCATGGTGGCCTCTGCCCCCCAGCCCTCCGCCGGGCGCCAGGGTCTGGGCCGATGGGTGCGCTGGGTCAGCAGGCCTGGGGGCACCGGGGCGGGGTGGGGGGCAGCCGCCGTCTCTCCTGCCCCCCATCGGCCCCCGGGTTCAGGCCTTAAGTGGCCAACGGGTTCTCCAGCGATGACTCCGCGGCGCGCCCAGGGGGGCTGCAGGCCAGGGGACCGGCCGGCTCCGCTAAGCGTGTTTACCAGACAGTGAGGTCATTGACCCCACGGGTATTTTCCCCCTTGCCATCAGCCTATTACTGCGAGTCTTATGTAACAGGACAAATAGATCATGGTGTAAAGTCTCCTGAAAATCCCCCGTGGACGCGGTAATGACGCTTTAATGTCTTAATCCCCTTAATCCTGCCAACCTTCCAACACAATTTCAGGGCCCGGCGACAGAAGCGGCGGCTCCCCGCGGCGGCAGGGCCGTTCACCTTCCGTGGACCGGGGGCGACCGTGCGGCGACAGGCCGAGGGCGCCGGAGGCCCGGGCCTGGTTCCAGCCCTGCGGAAGGGGCGCAGCCCCCGGGGCTCGGGACCCGGAGCTGGACCCGTGGGAGTCGCAGGCAGCGCACCCGGCCTTTGCTGCTTTCCCTCTGTCCATCCGTCCGTCTCCTTCCACGGGGTGCAGAGCCAGGTGCGGCCACCTCCGTCCCCAAGCCCTGCCCCTGCGACGGCGGGGCTGCCCTTCCCCCTCCGCAGGGCCATCGGACATTTCTAGCCGGGTCCCCAGCCGCCCAGGGCGGCCTCACCTTAGCTTGTGACTTGTGTGGACGGCTGGCGGGGGCAGACGCGGGGGCCGAAGCTTGATCTGACCCGGAAAGCCACGGCGCTTTCTTCCTTGCAGGTCAGGATTTGGCCACCTTCCCTGTAAGGGGCGGAGAGTCGGTGTGTTTGGCTGCGGGGGCCTCGTGGTGTCTGGCTCTGTTTGGCGGGAAAGCAGCCAGGCCCGGGCGCGGGCACGGTGTTCCCGAGGAGCCTTACAGGGGCAGGCGGTGGCCTGAGCTGGCCTGCGGGCTGTGGCTGCCCGTCCCCGAAACAGGAGCTGGTGGCGGCCGGTGGGATTCTCAGGACGGGTTGTTGGCGGATCGGAGTGGAGGGGGGGATCTCTCCCGTGGCCCCCGTTTCCCTCGGGCGGGACGTCCTCCTCACAGCCGGAGCCTTCGTCTCGTGATGCCAGAGCAAGACCAGCTGGAGCCCGAATGCTGGCCAGACCCTGGCCCTGCTGTCTCCTTGGGCTCTGGCTCGAGGGGTAGGATGTGGCCTGGGGCCGCGGTGTCAGCTGGAATTCCTGGGGTGAAGCCCGTCTGCTCCCTTTGGTGGCGGATCAGTCCCAGGACCCACGGGCGAAGCGCATCAACTCCGGACCTCGGGGAGCTCGCTACTTAGCTGAGGAGAGGGGGACGCAGCATCTCCAAACTGTAAATGGCACGAGGGAGGTGCTCCGGCATTTGCCGGATTTGAGGGTAAGAATGTAGGCGAAGAACTGAGGGTCCCGGAAGCTGGGGTAACCTGCCGCGGGGTGGGGGGTGGGCCATGGGGCGATGGCGCAGTGCGAGCTCAAGTCAGGAAGTGAGGGGCAGGGGCCAAGCTCCGGGACCAGGGGGAAGGCAGCTGTGGCTGGGGGGGGGGGGGGGCGTGTGTGGACCGAAAGCGTCACAGGGAAGGAGCCCCCGGGCCAGGCCAGGGGCACTGAGCACCGTCCGTGAGGAGCCGCTGGGAGAGTGACGTCCCTGACCTTGTGCTTCGGGAAGACTCATCTGTGGATGAGCAGTGGACACAGGGGCCAAATCGGGTGGAAATGAGCCACTGAGCTACAGCCATGGTCCAGGCCTGGGAGGCCGGGGATGGGGCTGGGGGGGCCGTCCTCAGAAGCTGCGGTGTCCACACAGACGGAGGAGGATCAGGCGCCTCGGACGTGTCCGGCCTGAGCCTCGTGGCCCCGGAAAAGGAGCAGAGCTTCCGGCAAGAGCGGCGGCCTCGGGGGTGGTCGTGGGGCAGCTCCGTGTCCCGCATGCACAGCCACCTGGGGGCAGACACGACGCTGCCCACCCTGTAGGTGGAGAGCTGAGGCCCAGACAGGGTCGGAGGCGCCTGCTGGGTTCTGGCGGGGGCGGGCCCAACGCAAGGTCCTGCCCAGGGAGGCGGGCCCTCCGGGGGCCATCCGTGGCCCAGGGGGTGGCAAGACAGTGCTCTTCGGGTCCACGTCGCTGCGAGCAGTTACGGATCGGCCTCGAGAGACAAGAGGTCACTGAGAAGGATGCACCTCCCGTCACCACCTGGGAGAGCCTCGTTCCGGGCCAGCCTGGAACAGAAGGTGGGCGCTCAGCTGCAGGGCTCCGAGGGAGGCAGGGCCAGTGCTAGGGGCCGTGACGGTGAGCATCCTGGGAACCGGGGCCCCCCAGCGCCACACCAAGGTGGGTGCAAAGCCCTGCCCCCGTGCTCCTGAGCTCTCTGCTCTCTAGGGCTTGCCCATGACTCAGACTCAGGAACCTTTCAAGGAGCCACGCCAGGCCCTTCGGTGTAGGCCTGACTCCCCGGTGGAATCTGGCGGCCGCGGACGCCCCCCTGGTACACGCTCAGCCCCGATCCAGCGCATTCTCCCGAGGGACGCCTGCCTCCCCCGCCCCCTGCCCCCATGCCCGGCTCGGCCCTCAGGCTGACCCCGTGCTCCTCCTTCCCCACCCTTCTCCTCTGCACGATGCTGCAGGTGCCGCCCTGGGCCCTCCTAGCTCCCGCACACGCTCATGCACACGCTCCTGCAAAGCTCCCACACACGCTCATGCTCCCACACATGCTCCCTCACACGCTCACATACACACTCATGCACACACTCCCACACAGGCTCCCGCTCCCGCACATGCTCCCGCACACACTCATGCACACGCTCCCACACATGCTCCCTCACACACTCATGCACATGCTCCTGCACACGCTCATGCACACGCTCCTGCAAAGCTCCCACACACGCTCATGCTCCCACACATGCTCCCTCACACGCTCACATACACACTCATGCACACACTCCCACACATGCTCCCACTCCCGCACATGCTCCCGCACACGCTCATGCACACGCTCCCACACATGCTCCCTCACACACTCATGCACATGCTCCTGCACACGCTCATGCACACGCTCCTGCAAAGCTCCCACACACGCTCATGCTCCCACACATGCTCCCTCACACGCTCACATACACACTCATGCACACACTCCCACACAGGCTCCCGCTCCCGCACATGCTCCCTCACACACTCATGCACACGCTCCCACACACGCTCATGCACACGCTCCCGCACACGCGCGCACGCATTTATTTATTTCAGTCTTTCCGCCTTGATCAATGTCTCCATTCCCCTAATCATTTTTTCTTGTTTGCTTTTGAACCGCCTCCAGTTTGTGCTCTGGCCTGGTAATGAGGTGCCCCCGAACGAAATGCAATATTCAGCATGTGACTTTGCCAGGGTCGTATGGATTTTCTTGCTAACTGTCTCCCTGGACCCCGGGTGACACGCTCTCTTAGTGCAGCGACTCTATTAGTGATTGAGCTTTTCTAAAGATGCTGGTAAAGCTCACAAAGTTGTAGAATAAGAAGCCAGGGAGGTCGGAGGCTTTCCCGGGCCACAGCCACTGTGTTCCCCAGCCCTTCCCACCCCATTCCCCGGGGCTTTTTACCATCCCTTACATTTGCCGGGGGGGGCTCGCTTGGCCAGGGTGCCCGCCCCGCGCTGTCCCACCGCGCAGTGCACAACACCCGTGGGCCTCCGAGGCCGAGCTGCAGCCGCGCAGCTCCTCGAAGCCTCCCGTCCCTGGGCAATTCTCGCAAAACAGCCGCCGCCTCTGCCCCGGAGCTTAAGTCCAACGGGAAGACACATACAGTTAAGTAAACATACAGATACACAACCAAGATCTGCGGGAAGGCCAAGCCGGGGGTGGGGGGGTGGGAGAGGTCATCAAAGGTGGGCTCAGGGCGGCCGGGGAGGGGCAGGGAAGGCTGCCTAGAGGCGGCTCCTTGGCGCTGAGCTCCGGCTCCTAGAAGGATCCCGTCGTGTGGGGCAGAGAAGCCCGTGGCCTCGGGACCTGCCGTCTTAGGACCCTGGCCCCCCGGCTCAACCCCCTGCAGGCGCCCAGACTTGATCTGCCCTAGGAGAGGTCTTCGGAGATTTCAACCCAATGATCAAGCTTTCGGGGTGGGGAGGGAAGGGGGAGGGAAGGGGGAGGGAAGGTAATGAATAAAAATATGGGCAAAGATCCACGGGTAGACGCCGGCATTAGTTACCGGTAAGCAGCCTGTGATTGATGCATCTTGAAATGGACTCCGGGCAAGGGTCTTTACAAACTAAACAGATCCTCGAGATTTTATTTTTATTGTAATCCTTGTTGGGAAGTTGGGCCGGCAGACAGGCAAAATTATCTCGGACCGAAATATCCGAGCCGCCAAACGCCACTCAGAGATGGAACATATATTCCCTGTGCGCCGTCCCTCCCGATTTCTCTGCTCATGATCTCCATATGCTACTCTGCTCTGCTTAGCCCGGATGTGAATCTTTCTTAACACAAACTCCAGGCGGCCGTGGCCGATGGATCTATATTAGCGCGTGTCTTGTTATTTACGGCTACGATCACAGCACCGTGCAGCAGGCAACCATAAGACTTTGGTGGCGCAGAAGGCTCCACGGCTTGTGTGTGAGGTGGGTGGTTTGGCCGGTGTGGGTCGGTTTGGCTGCAGCTGGCTGGGGCGGGGGTCCCTGCTCTGGCTCGGCCTCCTCTCGGCTTCCCCTCTGGAGACACACACGCTTGAGCCGCTCTGCGGGAGGTGGCTCCTCCTTGTGGGACCAGCAGGCTTGCCTGAGCCGGATCTTGTAGGACGGGCACAGGGGTCCCGGAGAGCAGAAGCGCCCAAGGCTTCCTGTGGTCGGGCCCCAAAGGGACACACTATGCATCTACCTCAATCTAAGGAACTCGTGTGGCTGGGCTCAGATTCAGGGGTTGCAGATGGACCCCACCTCTTCAGGGCGGGGAGCTACAGCGTCATTGTCAAGGTGCGAAGATACAGGGACTGGTGAAAAATCGGGGCCGTGACTGTTGCAGTCCGCCACGGCGCACGAGGCGGTATGAAGGGCTGTGTGCTAACTACAAGGTTTGCTTACAGCAATAATGGGGATTTCTCATCTCTATTGAGTCGAGAATGGCTTGGAGATGGGGGGGTCACTGCCAAAATACCAATTCCCTCCATTCAGCTCTTCACCCCTCAGCTCACTTTGATGGGGGCAGCACACTGTCATCCCATACAGAGAGCACCTCGGGAGGGGCCCTGTGAGTTGACCGTGCCCAGGGCGGGCATCCAGGACTCACCCCCCGCATCCTCCTAGTCACCGCTGCTCTTTATTGAGCACATCCATTGCGCCAGCCATGCTGCATCCGGTGTATCTCTTCCTGCAAAATAATCCAGGGCGATGGGTTTACATGCATCATTTTGCAGATGAAGATGTCGGGGTTAGAGGCAGTGACATGGCCTGCCCGGGGCCTTCTGTGATGTAGGAGCCGGGCCTACGACACGCTTGACTGGGGTCCATGGGGAGAGGGCTTCTCACCACGGCTCGCAGGTGCTCCACGGCTCTTGCTCCGCCCCGCTCAGGCCCAGGGGGACCTCCTGTGCCACCGTCCAGTCCTCTGTGCCCATCCTGGGGGCTCCGATTCCTTCTCTCCTTTTGCTTCTTTCTCCGCGTTCCCCCTGAAGTTTGGCTGTCCTCTGAGATTCCCATTCTGTGATGTTCTATTGCCACGTGTCAGTGGAGAGGAGCCCAAACAATATCTAAAAGGAAGTGACGGATGGAATTTCACTGAACGGTTCTGGTCAGGAATACTGGTCAGAGGTTCTTCAAAGAGAGGTTGAGGTTTCCTTAAGGGAACTTTGACCAAAGCAACCTCTGGGGAGGAGCGTACCTCCTCGGAGGGAGCCCTGGTGGGGTGAGAGACGAAGCACGGGGCTCCTCATTTGGGTTGTGCTCTGGGAGGGGCGGGGACAAGGTAAGGTTGTTTGAGTCCCAGTGTACCACACGGTTTAGGGACCAGCTCTTTGAATTTTTTTTTTTAAAGCCAATCTCCTCTGTTCTTAGGATTTAAACATGTGCCCAGGCTGCTGGTCTGGACAGGTGACAGCCACCGGGGTATATGCAGACTCACTACACGACTCTGAGAGCCAGGTCTTTGCTTAGCTGATGGCCCCAGATCCTTCCTTCTGTGGGACAAGAGCTCTCCCAGGAGTCTCTCCAAGCCCAGCTTTTCACGTCAGTCAACTTCTCTTCAGTTCTCAGACTCACTCAATCAACTATAATCCCCCAACCCTGGGGTCTCAGAAAGGGCACGTATCAGAGTCGGAGAGGCCCGATGGGTCATCTAGGGCCCCTGCAGATGGGGAAAGCCAGGTGCAGAGATGCATAGGGGCTCGTTCTCATCCCTTTCCCAATGTGGAGGCCAGGGGAGCACCATTAGCATTGGGTTCAGGAGCCACAGAGGGTGTGGTGGATTGGACAGTGTAAACCCACCACACACGCATATCTTTTGCCACGTGACTTTGTGGAATTTCTCACTACAGTTTGCAGAATATGTTTTTCCAAACAATATTTTTTGGGTTTGGCTCTATGACTTTGGCCAATGGCTGTATGACTTTGGCCATTTGGACGTGACATGAGCCAAGTCTTTAAACGTACCTGCATGGTTTAGATCTGCCTCTTGTACTCCTGTCATCCACTATCAGAACGGACATGCCCTGGGTAGACTCTGAGTCCAAGTATGTGACATCCTTGAACTCAATCCAGAGCCAGGAGTCAAGTCCAGCTGAGGCCAGAGGTCCCAGCCGAACGCTTGCTTACCTACAAGGACTGTAGCCAGCAGCATCCCGAGGTCGCCTGGTAGGTAGTATTCATTTCACAGCACAATAGCTAATTACAGGGAGGGAGAGGGTGCGAGTGTGAGGACCAGGGGGAGGGGGAGGATGATCCACATGGTCTGGGGGATGGTAGCATGTAGCAGCCAAGGTAATAGGCTTTGGAGCCCAACATCCCTGGGTTCAGGATCTGGTCTCCCAAGTGCACCACTTATCCACATCACGTGTGTGCTTTGGGACAGACTGTCCTAGCCATTTCTGACCGGGCTCGTCGTTCGTAAATTGGGGACAATCATAGAACCAACTTCAAAGGATTGTTGAAATGTGATTATGTAAATAAAGAGCTCAACACAGGGTCTGACTCTTCATATTCCCTTTAGTTGAAAATTCTCATCTTATTTTTTCTCGCACCAATCTTTTTGCCTAGTTCACTCTTTTCTCCCCAGCTTCATTGAGGTATAATCGATAAATAAAAATTGTACCGTCTATTAAAGTGTACAACGTGATGATTTGATGCACATACACATTGTGAAGAGTCCCACTGTCGAGCTAATTAACACCTCCGTCACCTCCCATATTTCCCTTTCGTGTGTGAGAGAACACTTAAGCTCTACTCTCCTGCCAAATTTGATTTATACATACAGTGTAGTCACCACGGCGTGCCTTAGCTCCTGAGACCTTAGTTATCTTGCAACTGACAGCTGGTACCCTTTTACCAACCTCTCCCTCTTTCTCCTACTCCGGCCCTGGTAACCACCATTCAACCTGAAATGGTAAAGATATAAAAATGTTTTGGGACCTGTAATTCGAGGTTTACTCCCAATCTCTTCTACCAGGTTCTGCGTGTTGAGATAGCCAGAACCAGGTCTGTACCCAGCACCCTGCCTGGCACACAGTCGTTCAATAAATGAATAAAAGCAGCTATTGATAGTAGTCGTGATTGTGATGATCTTTTCCTACACACTTTGCCTTATGCATGATGTACTGGGGAACTGGATTGATTGGGAGAGCTTGGATGAGCTGTTGGCAGATCTAGGACTCAAATCCGGGTCTCCTTATTTCCAGACCAGCATTCTTCCCTACTCACAACGCTGTCCCCCACTGTGCCCTTCCAGAGCCACAATTTACGTGGCAGGCTTGGAACCCTGCCTCTGTGCCTGAGAGGATTAACCAGCAATCAGTGCTCCAGCCTCCCATTTACCCACCAATGGAGGGAAACATGCTCCCTTTGTGTGCGGCTGTTTAGCTAGCGTTTTGTTTTAACTTTTCTGCTCACGCTGTCTGGCATCCCCAAATTGGCCTTTGTGGGGAAATCAATAACAACTCATGCATGCAAGGCACACATCCCTTCCACAGGGCATTAGGCGGGCTATTGAAGCAACTTTGGTTGGAAAGGAAAGTTCTATTTGTAACTGAGGCAAGTGCAGATGAAATGACACTTTCATATGTGTGTTTGGCAAGATAACACTCTTTCTCCCCCTCCCTGTGTCTCCAGCTGTTGGGGCCCCTTTTCTCTTGTAAGGGCTGTCAGCACCAGGAGCTTTCTTGCAGGAGTTCTTATTCCTTCATATATTGGAAACAAAGAATGAGGGGGTTGCTGTATTCTTGGGCTGCTGTGGTCTAATCCAGAGGACCCCGAAGTCAGGAGACCTGTACCCCGGTCTAAGTTCATCCAGGGCCTCCCTGTGCAAACCAGCACAAATAATTATTCTTTTTGGGTTATGGTGCTCCCATTATATTGGATGCTCCGTGTTAAAACTACACCTACACCTACTACACCTAAGGGAGTCATGAGGGAGAGAGCATGAACATCCATGGAGTAGCTTCTAGATGCCCAGCAGTTAGCATTCATGATCTCACATATAATCTCATTTTCCACATAAGGAAACAAGTTCAGAGGAGGATGTTAACTCACCTGAAGTCACAGAGCTTGGGAGGATTCAATACATATTTTTCCCACCACACCAGGGCAGAGGGGTGTTGAGATGGTGAGTGTGTCACAGAAGCTGAGCTCGGACTTTAGGTAATATTCCTGGGAAATCAGGCACAAGGTAGATCAAGGAGGCACAGCATAATATTGAGAGTAGAATATCCTTACTGCTTAGTATTGATAGAGCATTTTTTCATTCATCCTTTTAATTTGGACTTTATGCATCCTTATCCAGATGAGGAAACTGAGGCTTAGAGGGACTGATTTCTGAAAACTATACGTAAATGCACAGTTATTGATAAATTTGGGACTGAACTTTATGTGTCTGGCTCCACCACAGTGCTCTTTTCCTAGCCACAATTTAGAATCACAGAGCTCTTTGGAAGAGACTTTTGATGATGATGATGGTGATAGTGATGATGGTGGTGGTGATGACGATGATGAATGATGATGGTGGGAGTGTCGATGATGACAAGGATAGTAATGATGATGATGGTGGTGTTGACAATCATAATGATGTTGATGATGGTGGTGATGGTGGTGGTGGGAGTGTTGATGATGATGATAGTAATGATGATGGTGGTGGTGATGATGGTGATGGTGGTGATGGTGGTGGTGGAAGTGTTGATGATGATGATAGTAATGATGATGGTGGTGGTGATGATGGTGATGGTGGTGATGGTGGTGGTGGAAGTGTTGATGATGATGATAGTAATGATGATGGTGGTGGTGGTGATGATGGTGATGGTGGTGATGGTGGTGGTGGGAGTGTTGATGATGATGATAGTAATGATGATGGTGGTGGTGATGGTGGTGGTGGGAGTGTTGATGATGATGATAGTAGTGATGATGGTGGTGGTGGTGATGATGGTGATGGTGGTGATGGTGATGGTGGGAGTGTTAATGATGGTGATGATAGTAATGATGGTGGTGGTGGTGGTAGTAATGGTGAATCTCAGTTGGATCTAGATCCAGGGCTGGCTCCTGGCCTAGCCTCACTATATCCTTCCAGTTTTTTCTCTACTCATCTTTCCTAACCCTCTGCTCTAGAGGAGTTGCCCATTGTCTTCAAAAACGTATGGCCAAGCCCAGACTGTAGCCTTTGCTCTTCCAGAGTCCCAAGTCTGGGGAACACTATACATTCTGTTCTCCTCTGAGACATAGCACAATGCATGTGAGCACAGGAAGGGTTCTGAGACATCTTATAGTAATGCACCTATTTAATTTTGTCTGATGAGAACTTCCACAACCGCCTCTGATGTAAGAGCCCCCTACTCATGTAGTTCTTATCTATCAATATCCCACAGAATGAGTGTTTTTACAAACCACTTGAAGGAAGTAATACCCCAGCTCATTATGCTTCCTTAGCTAACCCTTCAGGATGAACACAAATCCATCTCCTTCAGCAAGTTCCTACAGATCTTGTCCCTTCACAGGGGCCTCTGCCCCACTAAACTCCAATAACATGCATGGAATCCTTGCCTGAACCCTTAACCCTTAACCCTCAACTCCAGTCTGAGTTGTATCGTGGCCACTCAGACTGGGGTCAAGATGGGTATAGAGTCAGACTCTCTTCACTGAGGCTGTCCAGTGGGGAATGTACCCAAAGACTAAGCCAGAAATGGAGATCTTAGGGGAAATCTCTCACCTTGACATAGAAGGCTAGAAGATGGAGTGTACAGAACGAAGAAGAGATGCACAGTAACTCTGATGCCAAAGCTGAAGGTCAGCCTCAACAGAGAAGGTATCAGGGGAATGATGCAGGGATTACCGGGAATGATGTAGGGAGCACCCAAGCATGGACAAGCACCTGTTCAGGTCAAACTTCATATTTACCACGCTGCACGCTCCCTTTAATCACTAATGTGAATAAGCCCAGCCTGGACGACTGAAGGCACATGGCTCAATCACCTCCGTCTTTCTAGCTCACGGCCAATGCCAACCATCAGATATGTGAGTAAGGCCGTGTTAGACCCCACCAGCCCCCAGTGAAAACTCTCAGCTCCCTGTAGCTACAGGAGAAAATATGTGAGATCAGCTGAAGGAACACCCAGATGAGCCCAGATGAGCCACCTCATAGAACAGTGAATAGTGATTGTTTAAAGTCACCAAGTCTGGGGGTGGTTTGTTACACAGCAAGAGCTAGCTGATAAACTATTTTATGTGCAAGTGCTGCCTCTGGGTGTTTAGAAAGGAAGAAAAGTAGAGCACTGGTAAACAGCGCTAATGATCAGTTGGTGACTATCATGAATACCTCTTCCCCTAACCAGGGAGTCTTTCCGAGTCTCCTAAGGAGGGTTGGGGCTCCTCTTCTATCCTTCCAGTTCCCTGGGCTTCCCTGATCCCAGAGCTGATCGTTCTGTGTGGTAATTGACTGCCTACTTCAGAGCAGCCTCTGAGTGGGTTGGAGGAGGGCTGAGATGTTGAGTTCCTCAGCTCTGGGGGTAGGCAGGTGGGGGTCCTGAGTCCACCTGCTTCCTTCAGCCACAAGCAGCCTCTTCCAGTTGCCTCAGTGGGTTGTGCAAATACTTTTGACTCACAAGAGTTTGGTCTTCTTGTCTGGTGTGCCCTAGGGGGCTGCAGACTTTGAGAAGGTGGGGAAGTGGGTAGTGTGGCTACTCGAGCCCCGCTCCTAGTACTGTGCCTGGTATGTAGTATGGGGTTGATAAATATGGGCTGAAAGAAGGGTTGGTGAGAGGAGGCAGCTAGGAGATGTTATGGGGGGGCCGTCTGTGGTCAAGGGGGAAGAATGGAGGAACTGGGTTGGCTAGACCTGCTCTGTCCAGTAGCCCCTGGCTGCATACTGTGGGTTGTATTGTGTTCCCCAAAACTCCCATATGCTGAATCCCTTACCTTTATTAGCTCAGATGTGATCTTATGTGGATAAAGGGTCTTTACAGAGGCAATCACGAACAGAGCTTGGGAATTGGGGGGATGACAGAAGTATTTCCATGAGGCGTGTGGACTAATTTGGACCAAGACAGCACCTTCCCTATGGCCCAGAAGGAAGTCACGAGCAGAGAGAAAAGTACCGTATCTTTGAAAAGCCGTGTTATTGGGTCCTGGTTCACTTGGAGAGGTTTGTTGGTCAGCAACTCCTTGCAGCTAAGACATCCTATGACCTGTGATAAAACAATGACTTTCTACTTGGAGGAATTTTGACCAGTTAGGAGTAAAGGAAAGGCACCGGGATTGCCTCAGTCTTTCTTAGTCTTGGGGGTTTCCTAGATGGGAGGATTGAATGTGGGACCTCCCCCCTGCCCACCCCTGGAAATTTTCCTTCTTTGATCTCACTTCCCGGAGGGAACAAAAAGCAGAGAAATGGGCTGTGAATCCCATTTATATTCATTAACACCCTAAAGATGAAAAATACCTTTCCATTATCCCTGGGATAATTCAAGCCCATTGCATAGGAAAAGTTATCTATCTCTGTCACCACAATCTCAGGGGCTCAAGATTAGGACTTACGGGGCCGAGCAAATCAGAGTGGTCCTGCCAGAAACTTTCCAGGCTCACTGATGAGCCGGATTGCAGGACCGATGTTAAGGCCCTTAAAGAACAGCCTTCCCTAATGGGCTCCTGGAGAGGTACCAGGTTCTCAGGATCGGTTGAGGGCACCCAAACAGAGGCCCCCGAAGAGGCAAGAGAGGGGCCTCTGCTCCCTGACGCCCGGCCTGTGGATTCTGGAAGCCGTTGGACGATAATAGTTCAACATTCCAAACACGAGCTGGGTTCTTTGCTCTGTGCTAGGAACTGTGCAAACCTATCTCCTGGGCCCCCACTTCAATTTTGCTGCTGTATTTAGCTATTTAAAATAGTTTTAGGGTTGGTATGCAAGGTGTACATGATAAACGCACTCCCTGGGTCAACGTCACTTTGGCAAATACGCATCCTCGGTGTGGGCGGCCCCCAGATGGAGACGGAATGTCCCCAGCGCCCCAAGTTCCTCTCGGCCCTCGTCGGGTAATCATCCTCTCGGGTAGTTGCCGTCCTGCCTCTCATCACCACTCCTTAGCTTTGCCTTTTGAACTTCCTAGACAGAAGCTTCTGGCATGTGCTCTTCTGTGCCCGGCTTCGCTTGCTCACGAGAAGGTCTAAGAGCTTTATCCACATCCCGTGTATCAGTCGCTCCTTGTGTTTTGTTGCCGTTACCACGCCGCTGTCTGAACGGACCGCACCTTCCTCATCCGTCCTTCTGCGAAGGGCGACTTGGGCTCGCTGTCGGTTTGGGGCTACTCGAATACTTTGCTTTATTTTTCTTCCTGGTGTTCATCATTACCTGACACGCTACAGACTTTGCTGAATGAACGTACGGTTGAGTGCAGGTCTTACCAACCATCATCTGCGGTGACAGACTTGGCCTGGTTTGCCTGGGGCTTTCCCCTTTTAGCCAAGTCTCGTGTCCTGGGCAAACCAAGGGTGGGGTCGTCACTACGGTTTCGGTTTTATATTTGAGGACGTTGCGGCTTGGAGAGTTTTAGGGACTCGCCCAAGTCAGGCCACCAGGAAGCAGCAGAGCCAGGACTCGAGGCCGGGCTCTAACGTCCAGGATGGCACCCCTGCCTACGGGCTCCTAGGATGAGGAGACCGTCCTGCGACAGGGGTGAGGCGCACCCGTTACGCTGAGGACACCCGACAGTTGAAGGATGTGGGAGCTTGCATCGGCCTCCGAGGCTGCCGCCAGGTCCCTGCGGGGGTTTACGGGCCGTTCTGGGCGCGGATCCCGGAGCAGTGGCTTGCTGACACGGCGAGGCCCCCCAGCTGCACCCGCCCGGGCCCCAGCGGTGTTAGTGGTGACGGGGTCCTGGTACGTCCCCCACGGTCGCCCCGAGAAGGCTGATCTGAGGCCCCAGCCCGAGGTATCGTGGGTGCTCCACAGCTACTTCAGTTACGATTTCTGAAACCTGCCTGGTGACAGGCACCTGCCTCTCAGTCCGCTCTCCAGGTGTCTCCCCAGGACCGCGGTGGGCCCAGCAGAGCGTGGGCGGTGACGCCCCAGAAACCTAACCCGGGTCAAAGTCACACCCCGGATCGTGGGAGGGACCAAGCGTGTTCGTGTGAACATTTTAGAGCCGAGTTTTCCAGAAGGTAGGCTGAGGGCCCTTAAGGGCCGTGAGATCAGTGCTGCGGGTCTTTGACCAGGAAGGAGTCGAGCTTTCCAGAATTGCCAGGCAGCGTGAGTGATGGGGCCGGCGGGTTGGAATGCTGGCCCCGCGCGGGGAAGTGGCCGGGGGGACGTGGGTCTCCCTTTCCTCACCTGTCAACGGGCATGATGCCCAGGGCCGGGTCAGTGCTTGTGAGGTGCTGGCGGGGCAGTAGGGGCGTGGGGAGCGCGGTGCGTGTCTGCGGTCATTAGACGTGCGGCAGGACAGGACTTTGCTGGCACTTCATGGTCTCCCAAATTCCACCTGCTAGCGTATGCATCTGTACGGGACAGTGATGTGAGCATTCGGACATGCGGCGTTTCTTACTGTGTTTTTGTATTTCTTTCTTTTTTTTTAGCCGGCCTCACACCCAGCATGGGGCTCAAACTCGTGACCCCGAGACTAAGGGTTGCACGCTCCATCGACTGAGCCAGCCGGGCGCTCCCGGTCTGTATTCCCCGTTCCCATCACCCCGTTTGTTCTTCTTAGTGGGCAACTCACAGGCTCCCACGTACTCTTCCGTAGCCACGTACCTCCAACGTCGGGGGGCGGGCGCGGAGGCTCACGGCGGCGACACTGTGGGGCTCAGTGGTCTGCATCCGGGGCCACTGCATTTTCTAGGCTGGGCCCTGCCTCCCAGAGGTGAGAGCCACCTCCGTGCATGCGGGCTGCCACTGGGGCCGGTCCCCTCTTGGCCCCAAGCTGGACAGATGCTCCCCGGCGCCTCGGGGTCGGCGAGTCAGGCTGCAAACCGGAGGTTTCATTGCAGGTTTGTCTGTTGAACGTGCATATGCCTCCCCCCACCCCCCTGCCCAACCCTTGCCTGAGCCTTTGGTTGTTTTCATCTTTCCTTTTTCCTTCTCGTAACAAAATCTAATCTAATTGGCCAGTAATTTAGCTGAAATTTTATTTCCAGGGTGTGTCCTGCAAAACTGCCACTGGCGCTGGGGACCTCAGAGTGAGACTCGGATGGACCTGGGGGGACAGATCAATCCCAGGCCAGGCAGTTGCCCTGAAATCCACGCTGAATGCAGAAAATGAATAATACAGACACCCCTTGAGCTGCCCGAAGAGGGGAGAGAACCTGGGCTCCGGGCAGGATCAGCCCCGAGAGCAGGAGGCTCCAAGCTGCTGGAACGATGGCCACAGACGAACGCTGCCTCTGTCTCCCCGTGTCTCCGTTGCAGAACGGTTCTGTTCTCACCAGATGCTAGTGTCAGGACAAGAGGGACCCTTGGGGCTGGGGCCAGAGTTGTGTTCCTACACTCTGCAGAAATGGGGCCACGCGGTCCTCATGATTCACACCTCCGCTTGTTGAACTCCCACCACACGCCAGGGCTTTGTTGAATAATTTTTAATAACCCACCCAAATGGTCAGCAGGAAGTTATTTAATCCCATTTTTTTTAAAGATTTATTTATTTATTCATGAGAGACGTACACGGAGAGAGAGAGAGGCAGAGACACAGGCCGAGGGAGAAGCAGGCTCCATGCAGGGAGCCCGACGTGGGACTCGATCCCGGGTCTCCAGGATCAGGACTTGGGCTGAAGCTCTTGCTAAGCTGCTGAGCCACCCAGGGATCCCCTAATCCCATTTAATGGAAGAAAACATTGAGGCTCAGAGGCGTTAATCAACCGACCTCAGGTCACCCAGCTACCAAGAGTGGGAGTTGGGAGTTGAACCCGGTGTGTCTGACCTTAGAGCCTCCAAGCGTAGTGCGTGGATCGGCACCATCAGCATCACCTGGGGGCCCGCGAGGCAGGAAGAACCCAGGCCCCTTCCAGGCTTCCGGGTCAGAATCCGCATTTTAACAAGACCCCCACGTGATGCAGGAGCACCTTCAAGTTTGAACTGCACGAACCGTGTCTCACAGACTTCGGCTGTTACTAAATAAGCAAACCAATTAACTAATTAACCGATGAGCAAATAGACAAATTCCAAGTTGAATTCCAGGGTGAAAGAGTCACCATCAGCAAGCTGTTTAATTTTCCGAGCAGCCTTAACGAGCTGCTGCGGGTAGCAGCGGGCGGGGGGCAGCTTCCCCCCGCCTTGGATGAAGGCTCGGCGGGGCCGGAGGGCCGGGAGCAGCTGCATTTCACCTCCGTGTGGTGCTGCCGGCCCGGCCCGGTGCCCACGGGAGTGAAGGACGGGACAGGAGGGAGCCTGTCATCAGGCCCCGGGCTGGGTGCTGCGCACAGGTGTTGGCCGTGGCCGCAGAGCCAGGGGACGAGCCCAGGATGGGACTGTATAGCCCCTTGTCTCCTCTCCGAACCCAGCTTTTTCTCTTGAGGCTCCAGTTTGCCGAATGGCAGAAACCTAACCCAGTCTATTTGGGCCCCACTTTGCCCCAGGGGTGATATTTTAAGTTCCAGGGTACGGAGGCATCACGACGCGAGAGAGGTGTGGGCGTCTGGTACCGGCCGTCATCATGCACCCACGCTGCCAGCTGCCGGGGCCCCGTTCCCACCTGGTGGCCCTGCAAAGGTCATTGCGAGGGGGCCCCGTATGGAGGCAACCGAGAGGCAGCTCTCACAGAAATTTCTAGCATATGTAATTGTTCAGCAGAGTTCAGCTATTAGGATTTGCCATTATAGTGTCTTCTAGCCCAATAGACTGTAGTGCCGTGTAAAGTCCCTACAACCTTAGAATAACAAGATGTGAGACTTGAAAGGAAGATACTTTGGAAATAATCCAAACTAGCTTCTTTATACAAGTGGAAAAGCTGAGACCCAGGGCCGCCGGGGGGCTCAGTGGTTAAGCATCTGCCTTCAGCTCAGGCCGTGACCCCGGGTCCCAGGATCGAGTCCAGCATCGGGCTCCCTGCATGGAGCCTGCTTCTCCCTCTGCCGTGTCTCTGCCTCTCTCCTGGTCTCTCATGAATAAATAAAATCTTAAAAAAAAAAAAAAAAAGGGAAGACCCAGAGAGGGAAAGAAGTTACCTAAGAACACACACAGGCATGGCGAGGTAGACGGGGCCATTAAAAACAAGGACTGGTTTGGGCAAAAACTAAAGAGGACATTTTGCAAAGTTAAAGTCAGAGATGCCGGGGGACATTCAGGGATGAAGTGTGGCAGGGGTCGGACACACAGGTGTCTGCCCAGGGGAGACATCTGGGCTAGAGCATGTGGTCAATGAGTTGTTGGCACGATGGCGGCCAAAACCACACAGGACGCCTGAGACCGGCCGCACAGGTGTGAGGGGCGGTGAGAAAGGAAAGCTGGGCAGGGTCTGGGGCCTCAGCCACGTGCCCAGGGAGAGCAGAGGCGCTGGCCATGGGGGAGCCCCCCAAGAGGAAATGGGGACACCAGCACAAAACCAGGAGAGGAAAGAGCTTCCAGAAGAAAACTCAGCTTCTTGCTGCAGAGACAAGGAGCTTTAGAGAAGCCGGATGGAGAAGGAGAGGGGGGTCAAGTCGGGATGGGGAGTTCGGTCAGGTCCCATGGGCTCCGGGAGAGTCTCTGCCCACGATCACTCCAGGTGAGGCTCAATGACATCCACGCGTCTGTCGGGGACTATAGTAGCGATTGATATTATTGGCCACCTTCAGTGTTTGGAATTATGATCAATTATTCACTCCTATCTCTTTTTTTTTAAGGAAAAAAATAGAGTTTTATTATACATCGTCTTCGTTTTCTGTCGCAGAATCGGAAATGACCCAGGTGACCGTTCACCACTGGCAAGGTCTTGGTTCTGCATCCGCATAGATGTGATTGTTTTCTTGGAAGCCTGGACTCTGTGCACTGGAAGGGCCTTGCAAGGGAAATCCTGTGGCTCGTCGCCTGGGTGGAGTCTCTCTCCAGCACTCCAAGCGCCGGGGCCTCCCGAAGGCGCACGCCCTTCCCCGGAGCTCGCTGCGTCCCCAGGTGCTCTATTTATGGTCGAGTACCTGGAATTCTTATCTACTTCTCCCTTGCATTAACCCCTTTCTGAACACCCACACTGTTGACCTAGATCCGTCCCCTGGAGTCACACTGAACCAACCAATTCCCATTTCCAATCGGCCCATTTTGTTGGAAAATGTCTCTCACTATTGTCCCTTAAGGGGGACACTATTGTCCCTTCTTTTTTCTTAAACATCTCTGTTCCGTCATCCTTGGCTCATCCCCTTGGCCCCCACGAGGCACATAAGGGCACAAACAAAAGGAGCGCCCTGATGCATGCCCTGCTTTTGCAGCCTCAGCCCTACGTCAACCCAGTGTACCCGCTTGTACCTCTTGTTACTCTACCAGCCTCTTCCTTCTGACTCTGTTCTCCGCACTCTCCGATCTGGGATTTTATTTCCTGATCATTACTTCGAGTCTTGGCTTCTTCACATACTGGCTGTGTGATCTGTGCACATTTCCTGCACTTTCCAAACCCCGTTTGGAAAACGAAGATAAAAACCGCACCAATGTCATAGGATTGTTGTAACGAGTAAGTGAGGTGATGCTTAACATTGGGTAAACACTCAAAAAAGTTAGCCGATTTGGTTATTTTAATTCCACAAGCACGTTCTGCTCGCTTATTATGCACCAGGCGCTGTTTTAAATATTTCGGAAACAGGAACTCATTTACTTTTCATAATGGCCGCGTGAGGTCATGAGACCCTTACGCCCTTGCTACAGATGAGGAAACTGAGGTGCATACTACGTTATTGGGTATTGTACTAATATTTATTGCTCATGCTATCAGTTAGCTTTTGCCGCACCAGGAACAACGAGAAACCTCCGGTGGCTTCTTCTAGGTTCAGCTATCTGGGCTGGGCTCCACTGGGGGATTCTCTTGGTCTCAGCTGGGTTTACTCGTGTGTCCACACATTAGCTAGAAACTCTGCTGTAGGGTGGGGTTGGCTGGAGGATCTTAGCTCCGTGCCACATGTCTCTCATCCTCCTTCTGGAACATCTTCCGTTACCAAGGGGACACCCTTAGGGTGGAGGCAGAAACACAAGAGGAGGCCAGCTCGGTTCTGCCTGCAACATCTGCAAGTACCCCGTGGCAGGCAGACCTCCAGGGAGGTCCCCGGTGATCTACACCTCCTGGCGCTCATACCTGGCGAGATCCCCTCGCCCGGGGATGGGCAGGACTCGTGACTGGCTTCCCACCGGTAGAAGGCAGCAAAGACGTGGGCTTCCCTGGTCCCACGGGACTGTGGCTTCTGTCTGGCTATGGGATTCTATTGTCTCCTGGGCTTATGCACTTTGATCAAGTGGTCCACGTGGCGAGGGACTGAGGGCAGCCCCCTGCCAACGGTCTGCGGGGAGCGGAGTCCGGCCAACAGACCACGTGAGCTTGGGAGTAGGGCTTTGCCCAGTTGAGCCTTGAGATGAGCAGGGGCCAGCTGCCTTCGTGGCAGTCCTGTGGGGGAGCCCAAACCGGAGGACCCCGCTAAGGTAGGCTGAGATTTCTGGCCTCCAGACACCATGAGAAAAGAAATACGTGTTTTTTTTTAAGCTCCTAAGATAATAATACGCATCCATATGGCCAAAGCAAGTCACACTGCCAGGCCTGGCCAGGGTGGGGGGTTAAGCTCCCCTTAGAGCGACAGGACTGCAGAGTTGTAAGGTAAAGGCTGTGAAGGGTGTGGGTACAGGGAGGGGCCGGGAACTGGGGTCGGCGACGCAGCTCACCACAGGCATCTACTCCCTGCCGAGGGATGTGGACGCGGAAGGTGCAGAGCTGAGCAGGGCCTAGGCCTTGCCCTGGGGGAGCTCGGGAGCTCACGGAAGCGCCAGAGAAGCCTCTTGGAGTCTCAGTGATGATTTGCTCCCTTGGCGCTTGACACCGATGCTGTGTGGAGCTTCCAGAAAATGTCACCAGCCTCACCCAGGAATCGACAGAGGGAGCATCCCCGAGGCACCTTCTGGAGTGAAGAGAGCCCAGGTGCTCGGAAATGCAGCTTCGGTGGCCCCGGCCCTTGCCAACTCTGAGCAGAGAGCTTGGGGCAATGGGAACCATCTGTCCAATAAGCAGGTCCGGGCAACCATGGAAACCGAAGCCTCATCCACCAGCAACGGCCATCGCGGGAACACGACGTGGCCTGGCTGGGAAGGAGGCACCGAGGGAGGAGGCCGGAGTTAGGAGCCTGGTGCCAGCAGGGAGAGGGTGGAAGGGATACGGCCTACCTGGTTTGTGTGGGGCACTGCGCTGGTCACGCTCTCATCCGGGCGTCGCAGTCTCCACGGGGTAGGCATCCTTATTGGAAGGCTGCGGGCCAGGGACCGTGAAGACACTGACCCAAGGTAAGACTTGACCTTGGTCAACTCAAGCCAAGGTCACGGTCTTTCCAGAGGGTGACCTCTTACCCGGCCTTTCTCTTCCCTCCTGCCCACCCCGATGCTGCGACTCGAGAAAGCCGAGCGGATGCGGCGGATGAGCAGAGTTCGGAGAGTCCCCGAGGCTCACTGCCCCGTCACGACCTCCTGAATGACCGGGGCCGAAGTCACTCCCTTTGCCTAAGCCTGGTTTTTCCATCAGCAGAAGGACAGGTTTGGGTTTTCGTGGGGATGTCAGATAATTCACGCCGCGTGCCGGCCCCAGCTGCAGGGGGACAGACCACACGAAGACCCGTATGGGGTCGCTCTGACGGCGCTGCCCTACCGCGCGGAGGAGAACCCCACCTGCAGAGGGGCGATCCGTGGGAGCCCTGAGGGCCGTAGTCAACCCCAAACCGTCAGGTGACGCGCCATCAGAAACCCCGCTAGGGCCGTTCTCTCCTGGACGGTGCCCAGGACACACCGCTCCGCCTGGAACCCCGCCTGTGGCAGACGTGAACCCTCGATCGCCCTGTTATGCCTTGAGCCTGGCACCTAGGACGCAGGGAGGGGCGCACTCCTCTGGTGCGGGGAGCCTGGGGCCGAGGGCAGCTTCCCCGGGTCACTGTATTCACTCTTTCTGGGCCTTTGATGCCGCGGCCGCAGCTGGAGGGTTGTAGGTGTCCCGTCACCGGCAGGGGAGAGAGCCCGAAGCCGCCTCCTGCGCTGACCCGGTGACGCACGAACCACGGCGGAGCCTGGGTGACATGGTCGCTGGGCGCACGCTCCGCCCCGCTCCAGTCCCCGTGTCCCGCAGTGACAGCCGACCACAGTGTCACCCTCCGCCTGGGCAGAGACGGCGGTGGGGGGCGCAGGGGGCCCGGCAAAGCCACCTGCCAGGCCCAGGCTTCCCGAAAGGAGAGACGAGGCCCCACAGGACTTAGCCGAGAGGCCCGCCCCGAAGACCCGCTCTGCCGGCCAGGACAGCGGAGGGCAGCAGGGAGCAGGTGCGTGGGCCTGAGACGCGACGCAGTGTGTGTGCTTTCGGCGGGAGATGCCGCGGGGTCGCCTTCATCCCGGGCTGGGCCCCTCGGCGGCGAGGGCAGCCCGCGGGCCATGCTGCTGTCGCTGTGACCCACACACGCTGGCCCAGCACCGCAGAGGGGCCCTGCCCGCCCCGGCCTCTCGGGCCGGCCCGATCCGTCCCTCCGTTTCCTTCTCTGTCAAGAATGTCCGACGTTCCTTCCCTAAGCCTTGGTCAGAGGTAGCCGGCGCCCGCCCTAGGCCCTCCCGGGGCACACGCGACCCAGGGGGAGGCAAGAGCGGCCGTCACCCGCGGCTCCGGGGACCACCGTGCACGTTTCAGCGGCGGTAGCTGGGAAGGGAAGGCGCGGGGCGGGGGACTAGGATCAGGGTCCGCGCCCCCGAGCCCGGGGCCTTCCACCAGCTAGCGGTGTGAGCCTCGGTTTACCCACAGTGAGAGCCAGTCGGGCGGAGGGCCTACAGAGCTAACGGGCGCCAGCGCTGCCGCGGTCGAGGGGCGCGGGGACGGCTGCTGGTCCTGGTGTCGCCGTCCTGGCACCGCGCACCTTCCCTTGTCAGGACGTAGCCCTTGTGGGACCACGGTCACCCCGAAAGGAGAAAGACGGCTCCAGGGAGCAGGGACCTTGCTTCGCCTTCAACAGGGTGAAGTCCAGGGGTTCCGGGCGAGGCAGTAACGTGACGTCTGGGTCTGGTCTCAGGCAGGAAACACGGGGGGAGGTACGTCCTGCTTCCATACGGACCACGAACCCCTTCCTTCGAGATACTTAGAGCAGAGGAGAGGGCTTTGGTTCGGGTCCAGAGGCCCCGGGGCCGCACCTTCTCTCCGTGGGGCCGTCGGAGCACAGCGGAGCCGTCTTCCCGCGCCGACCGCCTGCGCCCTCCGCATCCAGCGGAGCCCTGGCTTTGCAGATCACCCTGCGAGTGATGTGACTACGAGGTCAGGGGTCCAGGCTGCATAGGGACGGGGTTCACGGTGCTGCCGGAGGCGCTAAAATATCACCAGGGAGAAAGGCACGGAGGGAACGGGGAATCTCTAGCAGCGAGCGGCAGGCACAGAGAAGCTCACGAGCCGACGCCCGCCTGGTCCCCCGTTGCTCCCAGCAGGTCGGGGCGGCGAGTGGGCGCAGAGGCAGCCCGTCCCCCGCTCGCTTCCGTCCCATTACAGCATCGGCCCCCGACGCCATCCAGACGCCCCCGTGGCCCCCGCGCCGGGCCCTTGCTGGGTGGTGAGTGGGGCTCGTTCTGCTGCGTGACCTGCTCTTCCCGTGGCCCACGGGGGACGCCACCGCGGTGTCTGCGTTTGCTCTCCGAGCCGTTCCCGGGGCTGCGCTGCAAACACACTACTCTCAGAGCTGCCGTCAGCTGCCCTCCCTCACCCCCCTCGGGCTCCCCCCCCTGTTTCTCTCCAAGTGATTTTGTTGATTCTGAAGCTCAGAATCCAAGCCGGTTGGGGCGGCTGGTCTGGGTCAGTCCAACACGCTCCCTGGCACCTGAGCTCCGCAGGGGCCGGGCCTCAGGGCGGCTTGAGCCCGACGAGGGACGTCAGAGCCACTGGAGGAGACTCGCCTGGCGCTGGTCTTCCTGGTGCTCAGCGTGTAGAAACCCGCAGAAATGCCAGAGATCCAGCTTCTGGAGAAGGTTGAGGGTCAGCATTTGGGGCCGTGCTTTGCCTCCCAGCACCCCGGTTCCAGCACCGGCCAGGCGCCCTGGGCAAATGTTCGCTGGATGACTAAGTAGCGCTTTAGGCGGCACCGCTGGGCTCCTGCGCTGGTTACCGGAATGTTCCATGGGACTCCTGGCCCATGTCCCCCTTTGTCCCTTCTGTTACCCCCCTCCCCCCGCCCCCGCCCGAGCTCATGCAGCTCCCTGTCCTGCCATGGAGCTCAAGGTGACCGAAAGGGCAAGGCTTTGGAACCGGGTCACCTGGGTCCAGACCCACCTTTTGTCACGCAGTGTCCCTGAGCCGCAGGTTAACCGAGTCAACCCAAACTTTTAACCTGCCCAGGGGTCACCTGGAGATCTAGTTAAGATGCAGGTTTGGGTTCAGTGGGTTCAGGGTGAGCCCACATAGGAGATCCCACTCGGCCCCACTCCCCTGAAGGCTCATTTCTTCTTCCTGGACCACAGTGGCGTGTTCAATCTCCGTGTGACCGTGGGGGTCAGAGGAGCCGTAGGCTCCAAGGAGATGTTGCGGAGGCTCCAGAAACGGGCCTCAGGGTAGAGGGGTTCACATTTTCAGAAAACAGTAAGAGCCGCAGCGGATACCGCCGCCCCCTCTGCTCGAGGCTGCCCACGTTTTCACGCGCTTCATTTTCAGATCGACCTTATGAACCAGGTTCAGCCGTTATCCCCAGTTTCCAGGGGAAGACACAGGTTGGATGACCCGGGAGGACACACATGCTCCCAGCCTCTGCGCGAGACAACACAGAGTTCAAAGGCGGCGCTTTCGGAACGTGACACGTCGTAGGCCCCACAGGTGCCGAAGTGCTCGGCTTCCACGGGGGCTTCGGTGTCCTCGGGCTCCGTCCCCACCTCCGCTCTTGGAAAGGGCCTCCCTGCCTGCCCTACCCAGAAAATAGAAGCACTGGGAAAAAAATAAATAATCCACCACCAACCTGCTCGGGGGCTCCCTTCCTCCACCAGCCCACCCGGACCTGCTATAAATGGGTCTTTTGTTAGGGAGATGGTTGCGGAAAGTCTCCTAAAGAATTGCTCCTGGGGTGCCCGGGGGGCTCCTGGCTGAGAGGCTGCCTTCAGCCCAGGGTGTGACCCCGGGGTCCCAGGATCGAGTCCCGCGTCGGGCTCCCTGCGTGGAGCCTGCTTCTCCCTCTCCCTGTGTCTCTGCCTCTCTCTCTCTGTGTCTCATGAATAAATAAATAAAATCTTAAAAACAAAAAAAAGAACCTGGCAAAGGAAGCGGAACAGAGGTCAGCGAACTTGCTCAAGGCCACGCAGCTGGGAAAGGGTGGGCCGAGGTTCGTAGCCAGGTGTCCTGTCTCCAGGGGCTGGGCCTCGGTGCCTGTTGCTCTCGGGGTTCTTTGGCAGAACCACCCGCCTGCCCCTGGGGCCCGTCCCCCGCAGCCCAGTGCGTCCAGAGAGAAGCAAGCACCACGCCGAGTCGTCCTGGGATCCCTGAGCGCCGAGCCCCCGGGCTCAGGCTGCCTTAGCCTTGACCTCACTGAGCAGGCATGTGCCCCCTCCCCCCCGACAGTCCCCCGGGCTCCCCCCCTCCCCTGCAGGCCCGAGTCAGCTAGCTGGCTGCTTCTCAACCTCCCCTTTCCTGCCGCTGGGAGCCCCGGGCCCCTCGTCCCTGTCCTCCTGTCCTCGTCTGCCCTGTCGGTGAGTCCATGCTGTCTCCCTCCTACGTTGAGCACCACGCACAGCACACAACCCCCAAGGATGGCTCCAGGTTGGGCCACTCCCCTGACCTGCAGACTCCCTCCCTCTCCAGCTTCTCCTAGACCCCTCTCACGCATCGTGACGTCGACACATCCCATCCGCAGCCACCCCAACCTACTCCTTCCTTGGTCTTCCCGTCCTGGGGAGGGAGAGCTGCAGCTTGACCCTACCAGTTGCTTGGCCAGACCCGCTGAGGTCACCCCAACTCCCCTCTTTCCTTCGTAGGCTACGTCCAATCGGTCATGGTCTCCTATCATGTCTATTCTCAAACCACATCCAGAAACCCTTCGTTTGTCATCATCTCCACCCCGACCTGTTCTGAGCCACCAACCTTCCTCCCGGGTTATTGCAAACACCCGCCTTCTCCCCGCTTCTCCCCTCACTCCCCGCACTGGGTTCTCAACCCGGTCTCCCAAGTCATGCTGTGAACACGAGAGGTAGAAACGGTCACTCCGGGCTTGAGCATCTCCACTGGCTCCCTCATTGTAACGGCCCCCGACCAGCAAGACCCGCCCGACCTCATCGCCCCCTCCTGCCCTCTGACTTTGTTTCCCACCTGTCACCCCTGCTCGGACCCTCCAGCTGCTCGGCTGTTTTGTGCTTCCTGGGGCTGGCCCGGAGCAGAGCGGGGCCGGCACTGCAGGAGGCCCTTCCCCAGCCTCGGGCCGGTCCCCCTCCCCTTCGGACTTTTGCTCAGACCTTCCCCGCGAGGCTGACTGGACCTATTTCAGACAAAACCACCTTCCACCTCAGAGTCCTCAGCCCCTTCTCCACTTGATTCCCAAATCCCCTTGCCACGACCATGCTATGGATTTCACGTGTTCATTTTATTCATTGTCCCTCCATCTCTCACCCACTCAGGTCTTTTAATTTCACATCCTCTGTGCTTAGAGCAACGACTAGCACACTGCAGGCACTCGCGGGCCTGTTGGATAAATGCAAGAGTGACTGAACCTCTGCCCCGGGGACAGGGCCCGGAATAGGATATTTTGTATGTTTTGCATAAGTCTCTTTGGCCTCCTCGTAAGTCTCTGTAGCACTAAGAAGCATATCTAAAGGTTGCAAAAGTCATCTTTCTCCTTTTTAATTTTTTAAATTATTTTTTATTTGTTTGTTTGTTTATTTATTTATTTATTTATTTATTTATTTATTTATTTATTTTCTCCTCCTTTTTTTAAAACCCATCAGCAGTTGCAGCTACTCGTCTGTGTGAATAGGGTTTTCAAGATACCGTACAACCAAAACTAATGAAAATGATCGGGCTGTTTTGATAAACACACAAAAAAGGGAAGTCGGGGGTTACGGATGACAATTGCAGTTTTATATCAACCCGAGCATCCCGTTTGCTTAATCAAACTGCCTTGCTCTCATTGATTGACTCTATAATAAGTAAAGGTTATAATCTGTGTTCATAAAATCAATCCACACAAATAAAACATTGCTTCCGAAAAATCAGGTTTGTGTATCACACGGCACGCGAGATTTAAAACAAAAAAAATAGCTAAAAATAGGCGTGAAAGCCGTTGACTTGTAACAGGACCCCTGGAAGGTCTTTGTGTTTCCGGATGGTCTGAACCTGCACTGTCACCGCATCGCTGGGCTGGGACGAGGAGGAAGAGGCCCCCAGCCCCTGGTCGGCGGTGGGTCTGCCCGCGTCGGCCCCGGAGGAGGCCCAAGGGCTCCTCTCCTCCCCTACCCCACCGGGCGGCCCAAGCTGCTCGTGCTGCTTTTCCTTCGTGTGACTTAGCACCGTGGACATCGACCTTCTGCGCTCGAGAAAGCCCTGGAACCTGAGCGCCCCAAAGCTGGAAGGACTTTGTGGTTCAGGGGGCTTCCCCGAGAGGAGGCCACTTGCAGCGTCACCCGGAGATCCGGGGGTTACGGGGGCCTGGAGCTCTGGTTACCTTTGCTTCATCCCAGACTTCTTCCCACCATATCTTCTAATTTTTAAAAAAGATTTTAGTTTTTTATTGATTCATGAGAGAGAGAGAGAGAGAGACAGAGAGAGAGGCAGAGACCCAGGCAGAGGGAGGAGCAGGCTCCAAGCAGGGAGCCCGACGCAGGACTTGATCCCAGGACCCGGGGTCACGGCCCGGGCCGGAGGCAGGCGCTCGCCGCTGAGCCCCCAGGGCCCCTCCACCACACCCTCTAGCATCCTCTTCTCCGGTTAGGAGTCTGCCTCACGCCCGACTTTTCCTATGAAACCATGTGGTGTAACGGTGGGAGCGCAGCCCCGGGAGCCCGGGAGCCCGAGCCTGAAGTCCTAGATCCGCTGCCTACCTGGGGGGCGCTGGACCAGGAGTTAGTCTTCCTGCGCCTCAGTTCTTCGTCTGTAAGAGGAGGAGAAAGAAGACGATGACGGCAAGCCACCCCCACCCCCACGGTTCTGGGTCCCCCACCTCCACGGTCTGGGTCCTCCACCCCCATCTCCACGGTTCTGGGTCCTCTACCTCCACAGCTCTGGGTCCTTCCACCTCCACCTCCACCTCCACCTCCACCTCCACCCCCACCTCCACGGTTCTGGGTCCTCCCACCTCCATGGTTCTGGGTCCTCCACCTCCACGGCTCTGGGTCCTTCCACCTCCACCTGCACCTCCACGGTTCTGGGTCCTCCACCTCCACTGTGGAAAGCCCCCTCCACATGTGCTCTGGCCACTTGCCTCCTCCCCGCCCCCCACGCCCCTCCAGGCCTCCTTCACACATGACTCTGCAACAGAACCGCAGGCCTTGGCCATATTTCCAGAAGCTTGTAGAACCCATGAATTTCCAAGGTGGTGGATGGAAGGGCCTGGAGAGGAAATCTATATCCGAAAAAATCATTAATTTCACTTAAAAATCACGTCTGTGCTATTGACTCTGTCTGCTGCTTAGAATTTAGTTTACGGTTCCACTTCATGCTTCGGGTGCTTGGCTGTAAGGAGAGGATCTGGGGACAGAGGGGCTGATACATCTTTTTCTCTTTTCTTTCTTTTTCTTTTTCTTTTTCTTTTTTTTTTTGTGCTGCTACATAGATGCTGGTTCAGAACATGGTGGTTTTTGGGGAGGGACCGATACTCCCGGAGCAGCACGATGCCCCAGGGGGCATTCTGGTCCCGGTTGGTTCACAGGTAAGGAACCAGCAAAGTCCTGATGTGCCCGAGGCCACCGAGCTGCCCAGGTGCCGCCTCCACGGGGGTGGGCCCTCACCCCCTCCACTGACCACCCACCACTCGGAAGCCCTGGCTTTGCTCAGGGGCTTGTAGGAACCACCACCCGGCCCCAGCCCCTGTCTACGTTTCCCTCCCTGGCAGTGCAAGGACTTTATTTTCCGAAAGCACAAACTGTTCCCGACATAAAATCATCCCCGAGAAGATATACTTTCCTGGGTGACTTATCATTCTTTGTGTTTTTAGTGCTTTAAGATTTTTATGTTTCCAATAACCCAAAGAAAGATGATGGATATATAATAACACTGAGCAATAACAGACTGTATTTACAAACACATATATATGCTCCATCAAATGTACATATTTTTATACCTCTCACCCATCTTTCTGGGGCAGCTGCATTTTTTGAATTACACGGTGTAAGCAATGAGCCCATCATCCTGTTCACACATCCATAAATTACCCAGAGGGAGCAGGGCGTCCTGGAAGCATCCCTGCTCTAAATCACCTGCAAATATATCTCCCCTTCCTTTTCCCAGGATGGCTCACCTGGGAATGGGGTGCTGGCACTCCCGAGTAGGGGAAGAGGACTTCACCAGGGAACAAGAGTCCCGCTTCGCTCTCTGACTCTGGTATCTACGTGCTGTGTGGCCCTGGGACAGTCACTTCTCTTCTCTGGGTCTCTGCTCCAATCTGTGGGATGGGAATGAAACCACAGAGGGGAAGCACTCAGCTGGGCATGACAGCAGAGAGGCCAGAAGAAGACCGGGTCTCTCCCCAGTCCCCACGGTGCGGGGACCCCAGGGATCCTGCTCTTGCTGGTGGGCCTTTTCCACGGCTCCTCTAATTCTTTCGCTGACTTCAGTGATTGTCCAAGCGCAACTTTTAGGAAAATCACGAATCTGTGGTCTGGAAGGGTGACGTGCTTCGTGCATCATTCCCTGTGTTGCACGACTTTGTTTCGAGGGTTAATTTTAACTTCCTAAGGAGCTGTAGAGGCAGAGGGACACGGAGGGGTGAGGTTTCGGAGGCTGCTGAGGGCCCAGGCCAGAGCTGGGCAGAGCAAGGCTCCGGGACCAGCAGGCCAGGGCGGGCCAGGCCTGTGGGCGGAGCAAGCACCTCCGCGGGCGGCTCCTGTGCAGGCGGGGCTGCCCGCTGTGGCCACAGCTGACTTCAGCCTCCGCATCCAGGTTTTTCGAGCTCATCTTTAATTTACCCGCCTGGAGATTTTCAGGTCACTGTGCATTATTCATGAGGCCCTTGTGAATGTAACATCGGAGGCTCTGGATAAAGAGGTGCCAGAGCCAATGAAAACCCAAATCCTACTGCTGCAGAATCAGAGGCACAGCCAGGTGCCGAGAGTCGCCGCTGGTCCCCGCACCGGGGCTCGTTCCCAGCTCTGTCCGGGCGCGTCCTCAGGGGGTCGGTCTTGCCTAGGACAAGGCCCGTCCTCAGGGGGTCGGTCTTGCCTAGGACAAGGCCCGTGTCCCCGAGGCCCGAGGCCTCAGCAGGGGAACGCCGGCCCCTGCACACCCCCTTGCTTCTCACCAAAGAGGAAAATGTGCCAACTGGTGTTTTTTTTTTTTCTTTGTGAAGGGTGCCCAGTGGGACCGAAGAGGAAGAAAAACACAATAAGATGAAAATGAGCCATTTTAATAGTTTATTAAAGAAGTTGTCAAACATTGCTTTGTCTTTTGTCTCAGTTCCTGCCTGAGTCCTCAATGGCTGTAGGCACCAGGCTTCTCGATTTACACTAAACGCTCACAGCCAACTTGGCGGGGAGGGATAATTAGTGTCCCCCTACTTTTTTAAAAAAAGATTTTACTTATTTATTCATGAGACACACAGAGAGAGGCAGAGACACAGGCAGAGGGACAAGCAGGCTCCCTGTGGGGACCCTGATGCGGGACTCCATCCCGGGACCCCGGGGTCACGCCCTGAGCCCAAGGCAGACGCCCCACCAGTGGGCCCCCCAGGTGTCCCAACGTCCCCCGTTTATGGAAGTGGAAGCTCAGACTCAGAGAAAGCAGGTTATTTTCCCAAGCCAGTTTATTTTGGAAAAACGATCCCAGAGGGCAGGAGAAGGGGGGACAGGGAACAGTGGATAAAGGAAAGCCCGCCCAAGGCTGGGTGACTGATCTGAGCAGCCCGGGCAAGCAGGGTGCCGTTCTTCTGGGGATCCCCAGAGGAGTCGCGTCGAACAGGCCCCAGAATCGCTGCTCCAGATACCGAAGGGGGATGTCCACGTTCCAGTTTCCGACCCCTTTCCGACCAAGGATGCTTCTCCATCATCCAAAGGATGCGACGGTGTTTCCGGGAGAGACTGGCATTTGGATCCGTAGACCGAGCGGAGTCAGGCGCATGGCCAGCATCCAGTGTGCCGAGGGCCGGACACGACAGGGATGCAGAGGCAGGACAGCCCTGTCCCTCTGCCTGTGTGGGCCCTCAACCTCCAGAGCTGCCTGCGTCAGCTCCTTATAATCCATCCATCCCTTATCTCTCCACCCTCTATCCCGTGTCCTATCCCACTCACCAATGTATGCGTGAGCCAGAAGGACTGGGTGGGCTGCCAAAGGCATCCCCGGGGCAGAGGAAGCCCGGGGGAGAAAGCAAGAGACAGCATCGCTGAGACCAAGTCCTGTCACTAGACCGACCTGTAGCCAGTTGCCACAGCAACAACTGAGGCAAAAAAGAAAAAAAAAGTGCACTAAAAGGAGGTAAGACAGCTCGTAACACGTCAGCCCCGTCCGTCTGTGGCGCTGCTGGGCTGACTCTGAACCCAGCCTCTCCCAGGCTCCACGCGGCGGTCGCTGGCTGGAGTCGCTGCAGGAACCCTCAGTAGCGATGACCTGCTGCAATGACGGTTCCACCCAGCGCGGTGGGTCCGCGGGGGGACCGTCCTTCCCCGTCACCTCTCGCCCCCGGCATCCATCCTAGACTCCCCTGCTCTGGGCAAGTACCGCAGCGTACGTAGGTTGTTTGTGTGGCGAGGGAACCCGAGCTTCACTCCTGAAAAGCCCGAGCTCCTGGTCGTCGTCATCCTGGGACCTGTTGCAGCGCCGTTCCCTGCGACCATTGTCAGGAAGGCACCGGAGATGCTTGGGGAGGCCCCTGGGGGTCTAGGCAGGCGTCTTTCCGCTCTTGGGGTGAATTACCGGTGCCAAGAGTGGGCTTTCTTCTTCTTCAGAGTGAACCTTCTCCACCTCGCCCCTGGGAACGAGGATGCAGGACGGGAGCCCCGAGTGCCCTGAGCGTATCACAAGACAAGGGTGAGAAAGGCCAACGCTACCTTCACCCTTGATTCGTTGGACATTTATATTGTATCTCTTGGTGCGCCAGCACCGCGAACCTCGTCCTGGAGGACCGGGTCCCAGCTCAGCCGCCGATGCCCCAGACGTGGCTCCTCGAGGGAGTCTCTAGTAGATCGTCTAAAATTTTTAAATACCTCCAGCTCATGCACACGTCGCCACAGCTGTGTGATGGGTCCCAGGTGAGGGTAAGTGGGATCACGGCTTCCTCCGGAATCTGTGGTTGGTGCTGCTGGCAGGGGCGATGCAGACGGAGACGATAAATCCGCAGCCAGAGCAGGTATCAGTCCCCGCGTGCACGTGGACGACTGCTGCCGCGGCTTCAGTGAAAGGAGCCCGACGTAATTCATCTGCCACCAAGTGGCAGCTGCTGTCCTCACGGTGCCATTTTGAGGGCTCATTTTCAGTCCCTGCTGCAGGCGCCGCAGTCGTAGCTGGGTGAGCCCCGGGGAGGAGGAGCGCGCGTCGCCGGGCCCACGCACCTCTCCAGCCCCGCGCCGTGGCTGCTCCGTGCAGAGGCCCAGGGCGCGGCATCCGGGGCCCAGGAGGCGCTGCCTGAGGTCCCCGGCTCGGTCCGCCCGCCGATTGGCGCGTTGCCTGCTTCCTCTGCTTTGGTGATCTTTTGTGTGTGACAATGTGAGACAAAAGATCCGCGTGTTTTGTTTCCACACCCGCAGGTTCATTCCCACGCCGCTTCCCTCTTCCCCAGACTGCCTCGTCTCTCGTCCTGATCATGCTTCCTTCGGGCCCTGCTGGACCACGGTCATTGCTCAGGAATCCGGGTATCTTCATCCCCCCCCCCCTGCACACGTGTCCCTCCCTTCCAGGTGAACCAGCAGGTGTGCTCCAAGTCCCACCTCCAGGGGGAGTCATCTCCCTGCTGCCCTCCGGGGCCACCCTGGGGGGATGCTGCAGTGCAACAGCCATTTATTGTGAGTTGTGCTAACATTTCTGTGAACCAGGCCTAAGTACAGGGGGTCATAAGGAGGTCCCCAGGAGGGGCGCCCGGGGGCTCAGCGGTGGAGCACCTCCCGTCAGCCCAGGCCGTGACCCTGGGGTCCCGGGATCGAGTCCCGCATCAGGGTCCCCGCAGGGAGCCTGCTCCTCCCTCTGCCTGTGTCTCTGCCTCTCTCTGTGTGTCTCTCATGAATCAATAAATAAAATATTCAAAAAAAGGAGAGGCTCAGGCGGCCACCGGTGTAAGTGGAGGGAGAGCTGGTGCAGGAAGTGGAGGTGGTGCTGGGCTCCCCCCGCACACACGCGGTCGTCGCAGCAATGATGAAGGGAGAAGACGTGTCGAGAGAAGGTGAGATGAGGCTCTGAAGACGCCCAGGCTCGTCACCGGGTTTGCACTGTACTTAGCAGGGGTCGGGGCTAGGACAGCTAGTGACTGGGGTGGGGAGAGGGCAGACCGGGACTTTCACACGGAGCCCACCGGATGCTGGGCTTTACCTCTGTGCTAATGTTTAAGCCTCCCAACATTGCTATCGGGTATGTGGCATTATTTCTATTTTACGGATTGGGAGACTGAGGTCCAGAGGGAGAACCTTGACTCCCCAAGGACGCACCGTGAATTGGTGTTGGAGACAGATTTTATTCCTGTATCCGCTTCGCCCTGAAGACTCTGCTCTGTCTAGAACACGCACTGCTACCCGGTACCTTTCCTTTCCTTTTTTTTTTTTTTTTTTTAAGATTTTTATTTATTTATTCATGAGAGACACAGAGAGCAAGAGGTAGAGACCCAGGCAGAGGGAGAAGCAGGCTCCATGCAGGGATCCCGATGGGAGACTCGACCCCGGGTCCCCAGAATCACGCCCTGGGCCGAAGGCAGGCGCTAAACCGCTGAGCCACCCGGGGAACCCACCTTTCCTTTCCTAATCGTGCCTTTCTGACCGCAGGTCGGCAGGTCCTCCCTAGGCTGAGGGGAGCTTCACTCTAGGTCCTTTTATACTCTCTGCTCTTGGACTCAACACCCACGACGAGCAAACTCACGTAGCACTCACACCTCTGTGACTCCTTTGGCCCAAAGCGTCTGCTCTACCAACAGTATCTCCAATCCTCGGTGAGGAGTTTTCTCCAAGAGCATCCCTCGGGTCCCCTCGGCTCTGAATCTTCCAGTAGGTAGCAAAGTTCACCTTTAGGGTCTAGTTCTCGGAGGGAAGACGTCCAAGGGGTGACATGACCAAGGCCTTGTTATTGGGCGCCTACCGTATGCCCAGGTGCTGGTCTAAGCCCTGGACGTGCATCGGCTCATTTAATCTTTGCAATCATCCCAGGACGAAGGGACAATTTTCATGCCCGGCTTTTACCTGAAAGGGAAAAGGCAAACAAACCCCCCCAAAACCACTGAACAGAGATGTTCTGAGTCTTACCTGAAGTCGTGCACCTAGGAGGGGACAGGAAGTCCAAAACCAGGGCCCCCCCACCCGTGATGCCTGCCACCGCACCGGGTCTGCGGTTTGGAGAAGGGGGGTGGGGCGCCCGGCTGCAGGCCGAGGCCCACGGGTGCTGACCGTGGGGACCGGGGTGCGTGCACAGGGCGCGAGGAGCCTGGAAAGGGGGGGAATCTGGGGTACCGGAGAGTCAGTCCGGGGCCCCCCACTTTCTGGGTTCCATCGACTGCAGGACCTGTATCTCTCTGCCTGGGGGCCTTCGCCGAGGCTGCGGGACTGCCCTGAGCTGGGACACGATGGAAGTGCCAGGGAATTAACCGCGTCCTCCACCCCCGGGAGTGGCCTCCACCAACACATGGCGACGTGACTCTGAGGCTTGTTTCTACCCCGTTTCCTCAAGTTCGCACGGAGAACTGAGCTCCGCTGCCCACGGCACAGACGGCTTGACAAACGCCTCCGTGGCCCATTTCCTTCCCGGCCCTGCCGCCCTTGCCCCCCCTTCACCTCGGGCTTCCTGCACCTTCCACATCATTACTTGGGTTTAGGCCTTTGTCTCGGGGTTTGCTTCTGGGGGAACCCAACTAGAGCAGAGGCAGACGGCCTTGGGGCGGGGGCGGTGAAAGGTCGCTAAGGGTCCAAGGCACCCCGGTGGGCCGTTCTGTGGGATTGGGGGAGAGGGCGGGAGGGACGAGGAGCTCCGTGCAGGCCCTGGAGCTGAGCTGCCTGGGGACCGCGTGGAAGAGTCACTTCATGGGCAGTTGGCCCCGTGGGCCCGGAGCTCAGGAGAGAGAGAGTCGAGGCTGGAGGGGCCCCGCGTTAGGCTCCTGGGGGTACTTCATGACCCGCCCTGAGGTGTGGGTGCGGCTGTCCCTGCACCACCCCCTGACTCATGTCTGATCTCCGCCTCCACCCGACTCCTACCCGAATGGAAGGACAGAAGGAACACGGGGGTGTCCGGGTGGGAGGGGGCCGGGAAAGTGCTCCTTAGAGGGAAGAGCTGTGCACTTACATTGAGGGAATATTTATCGAAGTTCTGTCACAGGCTGCAAGCAGGTCGCTGATACATTAAAAAAAAAAAAAATCAAAACATTTAGAAGATTTTCCCTGCCCTGCAGGGAGTGTTTTTTAATAAGTGATGTGGTCGGCATCTTGGTGTAATTTTTCTCAGCTGGTGCCGCACACCCTGAGTCTGTTGAACCCATTTGGGCTTCGTAAAGGCCGACGTGGAGAGAGCACCGCACCCCGTCTGCACCTCACGCTCCCGGGGCGCGGGCGCTGGTTCCCCCGGTGCACCCGCGACTCAGTTCCTCGCGAGGGACACCATGCTAATGGGCTGGCAGCTTGAGCGGCGAGAGGGTTTCTTATTAAGCTGAAATACGCCTCCCGGGCCCTCCTCCCACCCTACTGCCCACTGACCTCCTCTCGTCCCTGCGCTTAGGGAGCCTTGGCAAGAGCTAGAGGTGGTGGCTCGCCAGGCTCACCCGGGCCTTCTCTTGTTCGACTGCACTTGCTTTACGTAGTTTGATCCCCGGAGCTGGAGACTCCGGCCTTCCCAGGGAACGGTCAGGCCCAGGTGGGGAGCTCAGGCCCTGACGCCTGGCACCCGGGAGCGTGCAGGCTGCCGTACAGGCTGCCCAAGCCTCGGGAGCGTCCTTCCCGTTGCAGGCACCCGCCCAACCGTATCGGCAGCCCCGACCGTGAGCCTCGACCTCTCCTCTTCGCAGGAACCTTGCAGATGCTGGTCCGTCCGTGAGAAGCGCAGTGGTTTGTGACGTAGAGGGGTGGTTGAGGGAAGAGAGGGGGGTGAAGCCTCTAAGACCAAGGGAACAATCCCACGTCCGCTGTGTCTGTCAGGCAGGAGACGGCAGCCGTCTCTGAGGCTTCCTTCTCCTCCCAAGTCCCGCGTGCTTGCCTCCTACAGACACCAGACCCATCTGCTTGTCTCCGTCTCCCCGTCATCTGGGTTATAACAGCCCCCCCGGCTCCCCCAGGCCTTCGGGGTCATTCTCCACCCAGTTGCCAGAAGTACCTGCTTCGAATTCAAATTCACTAGGTCTCCCCCCCTAGCCCCCCGTTTAGAATTCCCCAGGGGCTTCCCAGTGTTCTTAGTCCCAAGACCCATTTTCAATAAGGCGCCGAGTGATCTGTTGAGCTTTCCCGTTGAGCTTCTCCGCACCTGAGGGGCCACAGTGACCGACGGGCACCAGGACTGGGTGGTGGGGGACTTTAAGGCAGGGATCTGCTCCGCCCTGCTGGCATTTGGGGCCAGACAATCCTTTGTTGTGGGGTCGTCCTGTGCATTGTGGGCCGTTTGGGAATATTCCTGGGCTCTATGATCGGTGGCCGTTAGCGCTCCTTCCCCTAGCCGGGACAAGCAGAAATGTTCTAGGCATTGCCACGTGTCCTCTGGGGGACACAGTACCCCCCACCCGTTCAGGGATTTTGCTTTACGAGAGACTCAGACTTAAGTCCAACCCAACCTGTGGTGTTCGGTAGGTCACTTACCGTGGCTGCGCCTCAGTCTCCTCACCTGTGAAATGGGCTCGCTCATAGGCGCAGCTACATGGAGATCTGGCGATCCACTCAGATAACCTGCGCCCGGTACCCACGTGCTTAGGCGTCCAAGGGTAGCACGGAGCACGTCACGCATGCAAGTGTCCAGTAAATAAACGTCGGTTGTTTCCGTTGCCGGCGCTTTCTCAAGGCGTCGGCTCAGAGCTCTGCGCTGGGTCAGCGCGGGAGAGGGAAGTTCCTCAGAGGCACGGCGCTGCCCCCACCCCACCTCTCCGTCCCCAGAAAAAAACAGCAGCTTCTTCTCAAGCCGGGGAATCAACCTGTGTGGTTTTTTTTTTGTTTGTTTTTTGTTTTTGTTTTTTCTAGAAAGTCAGTTTCTTGAGGGAATGAGCATAAATGGCCTCTTCTCCTTCGGGACACAGTGGCCTTTTCCAGGGGACGGTTTAATCTTTCGGAGACAGATGAGGACGAGCCGCGGGAAGCCTGCGATGCTGCCAGGGGGGTGCGGGGGGGAGAGAATCTCAATAGGGCCTGGGAGTTTCCCGGGGGCTCCGACGGCAGCTCTCGGTGACACTTTCCTGAAACGACAGCTCGGGCCGCCGGGGAGCAAGTTCCTGGGCGGACGGGGGAGGTCAGGTCCCTGCCAGGCTCGGGTCCAGCTCCCTGAGGCAGGCAGGTGTCCCGCGTGCACCCTCCCCGGCCGCTCCCGGCCCTCGCCGCTCAGCCCTGTGCGCTGGGAGGCCGGCCCTAGGGACCACACGGGGGGGGGGGGGGTCCTCACGTTCTGGATTCCCTGTTGGATTCAGCCAATGGGAGGCAGTGGCAGGACACCCAAAGGTGGGGCGAGACGGATCAGACTCATTTCCCTTTCCTTTCTCCCCAGACAAGCCCCTGCTCAGACCGGGGAATGGTGACCCCAAAATACTGCGTGAACTCCTGTGGGTTTTCTCTAGCCTTGCCCTGTCCCTGTAAACCGGAGCCTTTATTGCACTCTCCTCGGTGACCTGTTCGCGTAGGTGCTGGTTTCCTGCTGGGCCTCGATCAGGGGGGCTTCCAGGAGCCCAGGGTCGGGGGCGTAAATCCAGTCTTGGGGGGCCCTCCTGTGGGCCCTGGGTTTTGACGGCCCACGTCCTGTTCGTCTCCGAGTCCTCGTTGCAGCTGGCACAGGGTAGGTGCTCAGTGAACGTCTGTGGACTGGAAGTAATGGCGTTTGTGGTTAATACAGGAAAGAGCAGCCAGGGCAGAGAGCTCCTCTTCCTGGGGCCTGTCTGCACTTGCTGCTGCTGCGGGCATCACGAGGACACGTCGGTAAGTAAGTGGCAGGAGACGTGGTGGGTCCTGATCCAGCCCTGCAGCCTCAACCTCAGGGTCCTGTTGGACCCACGGAAGGTCCCTTGGGGGGTTGGTGACCTACTGTGACACGTTTGGGAAGAGCAGCGTCTTAGTGGGACCTGGAGAAGAGGGGAGTAGGAAAGGCTCAGGGGGGGAAGCTGCCTACCGAACCCCACACAGCCAGAGGCAGAGCAAGCCCCACTCGTGACCTACCCGCCAGGGCCAGCGGTCACCTTACTGGAGCCACAGGCACTTTTTAGCTTACCTCAGTTTCCACAACGACCTTGCGGGGAAGATAGCCTCAGTCCTTGTCACAGGTGATAAAAGTGGGGCTCAGAGAGCTGGAGTGGTTCACCTAAGGTCACCCTCTGCTTCAAATTTGCTTTTTGTGGCCGCTGCAGACTGTCTAAATCTACTCTCCTAGAATGGGATTCCTTTATTTATTTTTATTTTTTAATTTTTTTTTTTTTTGGATTCCTTTAAAAGGGCTTCGTGAGTCTCAAAAACAGGTTGTGGCTCAAACAGAAAGAAGGAAAAAAATAAGTAAATTGTTATTCTTTTTTTTTTTTTGAAATTTTATTTTTGGGGGGAGGTAGGCAAAAACTGGCCAATGAGGATGGGTACAGGGAAGGCATTGGTGAGGAGTGGACGGACATGGGGAATTTTTAGAAGGTAAAGGTTATTGGACGGGGACTGGTGGAGAACGACTAGTCAAGCATGACCCTTTGGAACTAACTGCCCCGTGGTTTTCCATATCTTTGTACCCTGGGTGGGGAAGCTAGACTCCAAGATCCAGATTCCACTAGTCCTTCTTCTCCGAGGCCCCCACCCTTGACGCATCCCATGATCCTGACTCCAACACTCTTTATTCAAAAAACGTTACTGCTATGTGCCAGGTGCCGTCTTAGCTGCTGGGATCTACAGCAGTGAACAAGTCACACAAGATCCCCTCCCTCCTGGGTGCCAGCATTTGGATGGGGAGGACAAAAAACAATGAACAGACAAAAGAAGGTAATTTCAGAGACGGGTGTTATGAAAGCAGTAGATAAAATAGGGCGATGTGACATAGGGAGACTGGGCACAGGCGTGGAGAACCCAAAGGGCAGGTATATGGATTAGATTTGAGGGGTTGAGCCGGGAAATAAAGAATTTCCCTGGTTATGGACCAGTTACCGGGATTACCTGTCTAGGCCCCATTTAGGCTCTGCGGCCCTCATCTCAGCTCGGGCAGCCAGGTGACGTTACTTGTCTACCTTACGTTGGCCACGGGGCACTCTGCCTCTCTAGGCCTTGCTCCTCTGCTTCACTCCAAGGCTGAAGTCTTCTTCCCAGGGCTGGGCCACCTTGCTCCAAGGTGGGCATCTCTTACCTTCATTCCCAGGAACCTCATAATTCTTGTTTTTATTCTCCAAAGAATTTGGCAAGAATATCTACAGCATCTCAAGCTCTCCTTGCTGTTCTTTCATGGCCAAATGATTTGAGAAGCTAGGGAGGATGGGATTGTGACAAGTAGGGACCCCGAGAGCCCAGGAGGCTCCTCCCCCTCGTCATCTCACCCCGTGCGGAGAATTCCACTGTTCTTGGGCCCCCTCTTCAGGTCAGTCGCAGCTGTCCTCAAGAGCAGTTGTGGCTGGGAGGAGCATTGCATCTGTGTCAACCTCTTTGTCATCCCTAACACGAGGACATCTGCCAGCGTGAAAGCTAGATACCTGCGGATGGTCGAAAGGTCGTGGACTTTGGGGCCAGGAAGATTCACCTCCGATTCTTGGTTCCTCCACTTACCCGCTGCAGGAGCTTGAAAAGTTTCCTCATTTCCTCAAACCTGAGCTTCCCCTTCGTGAGGCTCAGGCACAGCAACCTTGCAACATTATTCGAGGATTAAAGGCAGCGTAAGGGAAGCACCCAGGGCGGCGCTCGTCCGTGGTTGGGGCCGCGGTGCTCGAAGAGTTCCCTTCCTTTTCCCCTCGATTTCCGTCCCGCGCGCCGTCCGCCTGCCCGGCCGGAGCTCCTACTCTTCCCTCGGTCCTGCACGGGTATCAAGCAAGTCTTGGTTGAGACATGGCCTGTGGCTACCTCCTCTGGCAAAGGCTGCCAAATGTCAGCCCCTCTGTAATAAAACTTTCTCTCCGCTTTGGGCTCGGAGGAGGGCTGGACAGTCTGATTGTGCCCGTCCCTTCGTGATTAAGGTCTGCAATCAGCCCAGCTGCTTGTTGGAATCTGAGCGGGCTGATTAGCAGGGCGCACTCTGGCCTCAGGTTAATGGATGATCTCACACTGTGGCTGCAGAGTAATTACCAGTTAAAAGGTCTGAGGCCAGGGCTCTGTGGTCTTGGGGAGGTCTGGGTCCATTTAAATGCAGAATCAGGAAAATAATCTTATATCAGCCAGCTGCACGTAGTTAAGGTGGGGGCCCAGGACCCCGTGAATGCGGCCCTAGAGCTCTGGGCTCATTCTCAAAGTGACCAGACGGGCTTTACTTGTCTTGAGGGAGACGGCTGGGGGATGTGATGTGGCAAGTGCAGAGTTGTAGGGTCAGACTGACTTGGGGGTGAATTCCAGCTGGACCATCTGTTGCTGGTGGGATCTTTGGCAAGGCATTTAGCTCTTTGGGCTCCCATGTCCTCACCTATGAAGTGAAGTTAAAACTGCCTGCCTCCCACGATCCGTGTGCCGCGTGCTTAGGTCTGTACAGCTCGTGAGGCGTAGGAGCTCAGCACAGGTGCTCTCTTCACCCTCCTTGTGGTTTGTGTCCCTGGTTGGCCAGTGATTCTCCTCCCAGTTCTCTGCCCACACTATTCTTGACAATTGATTGACTTTACGAGTATTTACTGAGTATCGATTGTGTGCCGAGTTACGACGCCAGCTGTAGGAAGAAGACAGTCTCCCCAAATTCGAGGAGCCCATGGTCTTGGGAGGGTGTCAGGCTGAGAAATCAACCCCTGGAACAATGCTGTGGGAGGTGGAAACGGGAGCTGGAGCCCTCAACCGAGATGGCAAGTCAGAGAGGCTTCCTGGAGGGGGTGATTCTACACCAAGCGCCGTGGATGGAGATGAGCAGGGGTCAGGTCTCAGGCTATGTGAACAGTTGATGCAAAGGCCCAGAAGAGGGGGTGGGGGGTGAGGGGCATATCTGTGGTAGGAAGTGAAATGGGCTCGGTGCCTGAGACACTGCAGGCCGAGTGAGGGCATGAACGAATGTATGAATGGGAGGGGGAGAGAACTAGGGACGGGGGAGAATGAATGGTTGGTTGGCTTAGTGATTCAATAAATGAACGTCTGGGTGGAGGGAAGAGGGAATGAGTGAACGAAGGCGCGTGTTCAGGGCTTTGCTCTGACGTCACTGTGTCAGACAACTAACTCGTCCATCCACTGAAAACCACGATCTCCCCATTCCCACCCCACATTCTGCATCACCCCTCCCTCCTCTGCTTAGTGTCTTCCCCGTAGCATGCAACACCTTCTGGATAGCTATTTCCCAATAATTTAGTATATGTATTGTCGACTGCCCTTGTCTCCCCTCTTATCCGAGAGGGCGGGGAGTCTTCAGTTGTGTTTGCTTAGGTGTTGCTAGTATGGTGCCGGGGCATGCAGTGGGGACTCGACAAATGCTTGGGGTATGAAGGAAGAGAAGTGAGGGTGGGGGGAGAAGGAGAGGACTTCCAGAGCCTGAGCTTCTGGGCCCCATCCTCAAGGTCCCACAGCCATGCTTCCATGCTTCAGTGAACCGATGTGCCCTTCTCTCTAGGTCTTTCTTTCCAGAACTCAGCAGCCCTGGCCCTGGATCCTGAGAGTGCAGCAGTCCTAGGTCTTCTGGGCCCCCTCCCCGCCGCTCCGGAGCCAGTCCTGTAGTGGGGAGCGTTAGCTCCTGGAGGAAGGGAGGGAGGAGAGGGAAGGAGGCAGCGGGAAGGCATGAGCTGCCGGTGAAAGCAATTCTGTCTCCCCCAGCAAGCTCAGCAGTGGCCACTTGTCAGAAGAATCGGCAGGGGAAAAAAATGACAAAAAAAAATCAGGTCCAATTTATCACCTTGAAATCGTGTTGAACAAGCTACTGCAGCTACTTGGTTTTGAAGAACTCCCCCCTTTCCCCCCTGTACAGAACAAACACCACTAAATGCCTCTCCGCCCGCACAGCTGAGTGTTGGCAACGTTGCTGCCAATTATAGGGCTCCCTGCCGTGGGGTTGATCCATGGTGGCCGTCAAGGGGGCTGGTGGAGGGAACGGAATCATTAAAATGGGAGAACAAAGGAGGCAGGACAAGTTCAAAAGGGATTAAGGCACAGGGAGAAAGTCTGCTTATCTGGGCCATTTTTGCCCAGGGTGGGGCTGGGCTGGGCATCTCTGGTGGAATTTACCTCCGGGCCAGGCAGGGGCTCCGGTGGGATCACGGGGGTGTCCCTTCACAGAAGGCTTTCGAGGCACCCGGGTATCTCCATGTCTACTGAGCCCCTCTTCCCTCAGGTCCCCGGCTTCCAGACAATGATTGGAACAGTTGCCAGGCCCTGGGCTCCAAGCCGTGCCTCACCCCGAGTCCCCTGCAAGTCCCCAGTGGCCACTGCTTGCACGCCTCCTGTGGCCGAGAGCTGTCTCCCCGCTGCAGCACACCTCTCCCACCTTGGTGTAACCCCGACTCTCCCAGAGTCCCCTATGACGGCAGTGATGATACGGAGTCTGAGTTCACGGAGTGTTTACTACGCACTGGGTGCTGTTTTAGGAGCTTTGTAGGTACTGGCTCCTTTACCCTCTCAGCTCCATCTCACCCCACTCTCATCTCTGCTGTCCTCTTCCACCTCCAATTCCTCTTCCAGTGCCATTAAACAGGATATTCCCCCTGTTGGGAGCACTGACCCTACTTCTCAGAGTGCTGTAAGGGGAAACGGGACCCTGAATGTTGAAGCACCTAGTGCCTTGCTGCCCACGGTGAGGGCCCAGCGGATGACAGCTGTACTTACTGTCCACCCCCCAGGACCAGCTTCTGCTGGCTGTGAAACAAAGCATGTGCCTTCTCAGAGGCCCACACCTGTTACATTTCTTTTTCTTTCCACCCGATGCTTATTCTCCACCGCTCAAGGTCTTCAGATATCTGAGATCTATGAGGTATGGCGAGAAAGTGTCATTACTGCCTGGCTTAATTAAAGGACATTATAATCTTATTTGTCATCACCTCTGTCACTACCACCTCCATCACCACTACCACCATCACACCACTGTCATCACCATCATCACCACCTCCATCATCATCCTCATCATCACCACCACCTCCATAATCACCATCATCATCACCACCACCTCCATCATCACCATCATCCTCATCATCACCACCACCACCTCCATCATAATCATCATCACCACCACCTCCATCATCACCATCATCATCACCACCACTTCCATCATCATCATCATCATCACCACCACCTCCATCATCACCATCATCATCACCACCACTTCCATCATCATCATCATCACCACCACCTCCATCATCACCATCATCCTCATCATCACCACCCACCTCTATCATCATCATCATCATCACCACCACCTCCATCATCACTACCACCACCTCCATCATCACCATCATCCTCATCATCACCACCACCACCTCCATCATAATCATCATCATCACCACCACTTCCATCATCATCATCATCACCACCACCTCCATCATCACCATCATCCTCATCATCACCACCACCACCTCCATCATAATCATCATCACCACCACCTCCATCATCACCATCATCCTCATCATCACTACCACCACCTCCATCATCACCATCATCCTCATCATCACCACCACCACCTCCATCATAATCATCATCACCACCACCTCCATCATCACCATCATCATCACCACCACTTCCATCATCATCATCATCACCACCACCTCCATCATCACCATCATCATCACCACCACTTCCATCATCCTCATCATCACCACCACCTCCATCATCACCATCATCCTCATCATCACCACCCACCTCCATCATCATCATCATCATCACCACCACCTCCATCATCACTACACCACCTCCATCATCCTCATCATATCATCATCATCATCACCACCACCTCCATCATCATCATCACCACCACCTCCATCATCACCATCATCCTCATCATCACCACCCACCTCCATCATCATCATCATCATCACCACCACCTCCATCATCACTACCACCACCTCCATCATCCTCATCATCACCACCACCACCTCCATCATCATCCTCATCCTCATCATCACCACCCACCTCCATCATCATCATCATCATCACCACCACCTCCATCATCATCATCACCACCACCTCCATCATCACCATCATCCTCATCATCACCACCCACCTCCATCATCATCATCATCATCACCACCACCTCCATCATCACTACCACCACCTCCATCATCATCATCATCATCATCACCACCACCTCCATCATCCTCATCATCACCACCACCCACCTCCATCATCATCATCATCATCACCACCACCTCCATCATCATCCTCATCACCACCACCTCCATCATCATCATCACCACCACCTCCATCATCACCATCATCATCACCACCACTTCCATCATCCTCATCATCACCACCCACCTCCATCATCCTCATCATCATCACCACCACCTCCATCATCACTACCACCACCACCATCATCATCACTACCACCACCTCCATCATCATCATCATCATCACCACCACCACCTCCATCATCCTCATCATCACCACCACCACCTCCATCATCATCCTCATCCTCATCATCACCACCCACCTCCATCATCATCATCATCATCACCACCACCTCCATCATCATCCTCATCACCACCACCTCCATCATCATCATCACCACCACCTCCATCATCACCATCATCATCACCACCACTTCCATCATCATCATCATCACCACCACCTCCATCATCATCATCATCACCACCACCACCTCCATCATCCTCATCATCACCACCACCACCTCCATCATCATCCTCATCCTCATCATCACCACCCACCTCCATCATCATCATCATCATCACCACCACCTCCATCATCATCATCACCACCACCTCCATCATCACCATCATCCTCATCATCACCACCCACCTCCATCATCATCATCATCATCACCACCACCTCCATCATCACTACCACCACCTCCATCATCATCATCATCATCATCACCACCACCTCCATCATCCTCATCATCACCACCACCCACCTCCATCATCATCATCATCATCACCACCACCTCCATCATCATCCTCATCACCACCACCTCCATCATCATCATCACCACCACCTCCATCATCACCATCATCATCACCACCACTTCCATCATCCTCATCATCACCACCCACCTCCATCATCCTCATCATCATCACCACCACCTCCATCATCACTACCACCACCACCATCATCATCACTACCACCACCTCCATCATCATCATCATCATCACCACCACCACCTCCATCATCCTCATCATCACCACCACCACCTCCATCATCATCCTCATCCTCATCATCACCACCCACCTCCATCATCATCATCATCATCACCACCACCTCCATCATCATCCTCATCACCACCACCTCCATCATCATCATCACCACCACCTCCATCATCACCATCATCATCACCACCACTTCCATCATCATCATCATCACCACCACCTCCATCATCATCATCATCACCACCACCACCTCCATCATCCTCATCATCACCACCACCACCTCCATCATCATCCTCATCCTCATCATCACCACCCACCTCCATCATCATCATCACCACCACCTCCATCATCATCCTCATCACCACCACCTCCATCATCATCATCACCACCACCTCCATCATCACCATCATCATCACCACCATTTCCATCATCATCATCATTACCACCACCTCCATCATCATCACCACCCACCTCCATCATCACCATCATCATCACCACCACCTCCATCATCATCATCACCACCACCTCCATCATCATCATCATCACCACCACCTCCATCATCGTCATCATTATCACTTTCTTCAGCATTAAAGATGATTATATTCTGAGCCACCTCTTTTGTGCCAGGTTTTGTATCAGTTGCTTTACATCTGTGTTCTCTAATCTTCTAAGTAACCTTTCCAGTTGAGGAGACTAAGGCCTAAAATAACTGACCTCAGGTTGCATAGCTACTAAGCGCCCAGTCAGGATTTGAACTCATGTTTGTCTGACTCAGCCTTGGTGCTTTTCATCAGACCACCCACTGGTCCATGCATCTTTAATTTCCTGTTTCTTCTATGAGCCTCTGTGACATCCTGACTGCGCATCTGAGTGTGATGCATTTGGGATAACTGTAATGAACCTAGGTTTAATTTAGGGCTGGCTTCTACAGAGCTGGTAGTTATTTCTTACTTTTAAATCTATTTCATATAATTTCTCTCCACCGGTATTTCTTCCATCTTGGACTTAGGTAGCTGTCTTTGAGATAAAAATGCAAACATTTTGCTGCCAGTTTCATGTATCCAGTGTTGTACAGCTTTCAGACCCTAGTTCATTCCAATACTGTCCCTCTATCCTCCAGTCTGGAGCTCCCTGAGCCCCATCTGTGACTTCATCCTGCCACCAGGGCTAGGATTGTCCGTAACTTGAACCCCTCCCTCCACTTCCATTCTGGCCCAGACCTGAGGAGTGTTTTCTATGCCAAGTCATGTTTCCATCTTGTTACCTTGTGCCCTTCAGTCTTGCTACTGCTGGGCTTCATGACCATCCCTCTCTATCCCAAGGCATGTTACATGGGAACAGGACTAAGTTGAAGGTGACCTCATCTATAAAAATTTTCCTGACTTGAGCCCATTGTCTCTACTGGTAGAGTTGACCTCATTCTCTTTTTTGACCTTGGACTTTGGGAAGGTTCCATCCTGCACTCACATCCCCAAAGCCTTCATTTCTCTGACTCTCTCTCCAGATGTTGAAATGAAGCAATTTCAAGCTGACTCCTTCTGGTCCCACTTTAGTCAGGGTTTGAGACTTTCAGGTCATGATCATTCCATTAGATTTCTAAGGCTTCCATCCCCTCTTTTGAGGATCTTGTAACTGTCAAAGACCCTGAGATGGTTTTCGTGGGATGGACCAATCTTGAGCATCATCTGTGGGGCACAGACCAGCACCACTGAAGGTTGGGTGACCAATGGTTGATGAAGCTGACTTCTGGCCAGTGGGACCCCCTGAGTCAGTTGGTGCTCCTGTATATCCTGACACTGTATGTTCAAGATCTTTTTCTTCCCCTAAGTAAATATCTACTCCATACTTTCTGGTCCTAATAGTCCCTCCCCAAGTTTTTCTCTTTCTTTTTTCATTCTTCTGTCCTTTACATGATCTCTGCAATCAGAAAATCTAGCTCTGCTGCTATACATCTGATTCCTTTTGCATTTGGCAGTGTTCACAGCAGCCTTTGCTTTATATTCTGCAGAGGAGGACTTATACCTACATGTGCAGCCTGGGAAATAGGGGAGAGGAGAGACCCTTTGGATCCAGTGAAGAGAATTCAGTGATCCCAGAATCTGGGAGAAAATCCATAGGTTAATACTTAAAAGCATTCCCTACCACACTGCATTTCCCATAAGAGTAAGGGCGGCTTGGTCTCATTTATCTTTCTCCCCGTAGTATTTAACCTGGTGTAAGGCCCACAACAGGTGGTCAATGAGTGCCGTGAGCAATGGAATGAATGGCAGATCCAGTTTTCTGGAGCTGACTTCCAGCAGTTACTATTTCTGGATGTTGCTGGGCACGTGGGACCATGATGACTCTTCTATGGAAGTTGAAGCTCAGAAAGTCTAATATTTCCCCCAAATCACCTGAGTAGCCACCTGAGTCATAGGTGGTGGAGCCTGGATGGGAACCCTGGTCTTCTTGGCTGATGCTCCTTCTATTCAACACTCATCTCCCGGTTTCCCTAAGAAGCTATGAGAACTATCCCAGGTCTGCTTTCAATAACTCACGGTCACACTTCTCTTGTATCCCTACATGGACACTTACTGGCTGTAATTCTTTAGGGAATTACTTCACCTCTCTATACCTTAGTTTACTCATCTATAAAACGGGGATAACAATAGCATCTACCTAAGGGTTATTGTGAATTATTACATAATTTAAAAGTACATAAAGCTCTTAGTTACAAGGCTGGAACATAATAGCATTATATAGGTATTGTATCAGCATTAGTCATCATTATTATTGTTGTTGTTAATCGTGGAGCAGGGGGTGTATTTTAATGTTCTATTCATTCTTCAAGACCCTAGTCAAAGGGCCCTGCTTCTATCAAGTCATCCTCACTCCTCTCCTCGGGTCAGAATCAATCTTTTTCCTCCTTCCTCCTATTGTCTTGGTCTGTTTGGTCTTTTGTGGACTTTCTATGTATGTCTTTTACTGGCCTGAGCAACCAAATAGCAAGTATGCCTCGCTCATCCCAGGGACCCAGCATAGGCAGCGAGGGCCCCATTAATGCACAGTGAACCGTCCAGGGCCAAGAGGAATTTTCCCCATTCATCAAACCCTGGGGGATCCTTGGGCTTTCTCCAGAAGACTGAGGGTTAAGTGAGCCATTCCCAGAAGATGCTGGAAGGTGGGCTTGTGGCTGCAGGAAAGCCTACTTCTGCCTCCACTTCCAAGCATTCATCATCGCGCCTGCCTCCTGCCTAATGAGCACCCAAAGTGATTTTCTATTGCTTGTAATTCACCAAAATTGTTCTAACATTTGGAAGGGCCCGGAAATTGACAGCCTAATACCCCAGCTTGCCTGTCGGTCTTGATGACTTGTCGAAGGATGAGCTGATTGCTTCTCCTGCAACAATTATCTTGGAGCTTCAGACAACATCAGAGGCAATAAACAATTGGAAAGGTTAGAGACAGGGACTGAAGGAAAGAAGGCAGGGAGGGGATTTGGCAGGATTAGGGAGAGCAGCTGCATTTGAGGTGAGCTGGAGGCTGTCCTAAACCTTGGGGAAGGGCAAGGGTAGGAGAACCCACTTCCTGTGGTCACTACTCCCGGTCCTCAGGAAGTCTCAACGACTGTTGGAACCTGAAGTGGCACAAGAGATGGCAAGTTTGACCCCTTTTAGCATTCACTGGGACCCTCTAGAATTTCCTGCCCCACTTCTCATTTGGTAGATGAAGAAACCGAGACCTGGCTGGGGGAAGGGGTTGACTTTGCAGAGTGAATGGCCAAGGCGGGATTGAACTCACACGTGTTGTCAAAACCTAAGACGGGTTTAGAACATCTCAGTGTTGCTGAGAACGTTATACAAAGTGTAAGTGAACACATGACCCCGACAAGGTGCCTTAGGAAGGGGGTGGTTCCACTTTACCTCAGGGCTGATGATAGGACCATGGGCTTTGGTGCCAGGTGCAGGGAGGGACCGCAGCAGAAGAGAAGACACAGCCCCTCTGACCTGGAAGCCCCAAGGACTCTCACCTGCAGGCCAAGTCCTGCTCAGGACAAGGACACCGACCGTCTCAGGTTAGTCTGCTGCTCCAGTGAAGGTCAGTCTGCCACGTAGCCCTGGGGTTCTATCTCCTCCTGGGCCCTCAAAGGACCCCACTAATTCTTTTTCTCTCTTTATCCAGCATCACAGATCCCCCTGTCCAGGGCTGGTCCCTCGGGCCTACAAGCAGGCCTTCACATCCCCGTCGGCTTCTGCACTGATTCTCTGCCTCACTTTGAAGCAGACTTCTTCGGAAGGGTTCTACACCCTCTTCACTTCCTTGGCTCTTGTTCCGTCCTCAGTCCGCTCCAGTCAAGCTTCTCCCACCTCCTTCTATGATCTGCTCACATCAAGGTCATAGAGGACCAGTCTGTCCAAAGTCACGACCAGCTCCCGGCATCACTGTCCTGGGTTCTCTGCAGAACTGAACATGGTCACTTCCTCTCTCCTGAGGCATGTCCTCTCTTACAGCTGCTTCCCCTGGTCGTCTGTCTACACCCACCCCCGCCCCTGGCCATCCCCGAGGCTTCTTTACTGGCTCCAAGGACTTCTCAATGCCAAAAGACCCCAGGGCCCTATCCTCTGCTGTGTCTCTTGTCTAGCTGCACATGCTCCGTGGAAGATCTCATCTGTGTGGAGGTTCCTCAAAGAGTTAAAAATAGACCTGCCCTACGACCCAGCAATTGCACTGCTGGGGATTTACCCCAAAGATACAGATGCAGTGAAACACCAGGACACCTGCTCCCCGATGTTCACAGCAGCAATGTCCACAATAGCCAAACTGTGGAAGGAGCCTCGGTGTCCATCGACAGATGATGGATAGAGAAGCTGTGGTCTATGTATACAATGGAATATTCCTCAGCCATTAGAAACGACAAATACCCACCATGTGCTTCGACGTGGATGGAACTGGAGGGTATTATGCTGAGTGCAGTAAGTCAATCGGAGAAGGACAAACATTGTATGTTCTCATTCATTTGGGGAATATAAATAATAGTGAAAGGGAATAAAGGGGAAGGGAGAAGAAATGGGTAGGAAATATCAGAAAGGGAGACAGAACATAAAGACTCCTGACTCTGGGAAACAAACTGGGGGTGGTGGAAGGGGAGGTGGGCGGGGGGTGGGGGTGACTGGGTGACGGGCACTGAGGGGGGCACTTGATGGGATGAGCACTGGGTGTTATGCTATATGTTGGCAAATTGAACACCAATAAAAAATAAATTTATAATAAAAAATAATAAAAAATAAAACACATACAGATCAATAAAGAAGTTATTACTTGAAAAAAAATCAAATGCTGCCTTTTAAAGGCTGAAAAGACTCTTGACTTTATATCTGATTTTATATTTTAAGCCTGAGCTTCTGCAATGAGCTTTGAACCTTCGTATTCGAGTGTCTACTTGAACGCTTGAATGTGTCCACTCACTATACCTGTCTCCACACCTTTGCATGGCCTGTATCCTCTTCCTGGTTGTCACCTCGCCTTTCAGATTTTGACTCAAATGACACTCCTTAGTGATCCCTTTGCCAACCACCAACCACTATGGCTAAACGCTAACCACTCAGGCTCACAGGAATTCTCTGTTAATTGATATTATGTTCTGTATAACATGGATGGATAAGTGAAATTTTCTTTCCCTCCCCCCTCCTTTCCTCTATCCTTCGTTCCCCCCTCCCTTCCTCCCTTCCTCTCTTCCTCCCTCTCTCCTTCTTTCTTGTTTGCTCTTTCACCCCACTAGAAACTGAGCACATCGAGGACAAGGATCCTGTCTATCTTGTTCACAGTCCTATCCCCCAGGGCTAGAACAATGCCCGGTATATAGAAGGAATGTCAAAGTGTTTGTACCTGGTTGATGCTCTGCTATTCTTAAGCCCAATTTCTAGAGGGAACTAGAGGGGGCCTGGCTGCCCACATATCTGACAAATGCCAGCCTGCCCCTAACACCGTCATGATTACTCAGAGGCCCCAAGAGATGGAGCTGCAGAGTCCAGGAGATAGGGGTTCAAGTTCTGACTCTGCTACTTTCAGCTGGATGAACTCAAGATGGTCACTTGATCTCTCTGGACTTTGGTTGGTTTCTTAAATATAAAATGAGGCCCTCAGTGATGGGCATTAATGTCCACTTGAAGCCGTGGCATCCAGAGCTGGATGGTTTGCCCAGGCAAGGCCAGATGGAGTGGAGCCCTCTCCTCCATCAATCTGACTGCTCTGTTTGTGCCACAGCTCCACCAACACATTCTTCTTCTTTTTTTCTTTTGGCTGTCACATGAAACATCGGATAATTCAATTTTGCGAGTAAACAAGGGGGAACATTTCTACCCCTTAGTATTCATTTTAGTTTGGGCTCGGGAAAGATGAAAGTTCGGCTCTGGAGTCTTCTCCCCATTGGGAAGCACCACCAGCCGTGCTCCCTTCTCCCCTTGGAGGCCTTCCTAGTGGTCACTTTATGGAAAGGCCATGACCCTCCACGTGTCGGCGCCCTCCGTGTCCATGTTATGGGGAAGGAAGCATCCAGTCTGAGGGCAGATGGTTAGCCAGCCCCCAGCTCACTCTCCAGCCAGTGATGACGGAGAGGCAGATGGATTTCCTCCTTCCTTGTGGCTATTTGGGGCAGGCCAGGTGGAGGAAACAGAAGCTGCTCCTAGATTCTTGGCCTCAGCCTCCTTCTTGAACTCAACTTTGACACAGAGGCCTTGCTTTGGGGGTTATGAGCTCTCCTGTTAATACAGTTTGCTTGCTTCTTCACTGGGATACCTTGAAGTCTCCTCTTCAGGAGACCTCACAGTGGAAGGGTGCTGGCAATGGCATTTGGACACTTAAACCCTATCTTTTTTTTTAAATATTTTATTTATTTATTCATGAGAGATACAAAGAAGCAGAGACACAGGCAGAGGGAGAAGCAGGCTCCCTGCGGGGACCCTGACATGGGACTCGATCCTAGGACCCGGGGTCACACCCTGAGCCAAAGGCAGATGCTCAACCACTGAGCCACCCAAGGATCCCTAAACCCCATCTCATATGGAACCCATACCTTACATGTTTATTAAGAACCTACAGCTAAGGGATCCCTGGGTGGCTCAGCGGTTTGGCACCTGCCTTTGGCCCAGGGCACGATCCTGGAGTCCTGGGATCGAGTCCCACATCGGGCTTCCTGGCTGGCTCCTGCTTCTCCCTCTGCCTGTGTCTCTGCCTCTCTCTCTCTCTCTCTCTCTCTCTCTCTGTCTCATGAATAAATAAGTAAGTAAATACATCTTTAAAAAAAATTAAAAGAACCTAAAAAAAGCTAGCTAAAAAGGGGCATGTCTGAAGGACCACCCCTGTTAGACATCATGCTGGGCATTTGACATGTTATTTTTTTAAAAAATCTTGACAACTTCATTGGGAAGTGGCTATTATTTTTCCCATTGTAGAAACGTAGAAACTGGGGCCCAGAAAGTTTGCATTTCTTTTCCAAAGTCATCCAGCTACTAAATGGCAAACACAGGATTTGAACTCAGTACATCCTTCGACCACACCGTGATTTCCCTTTATTAGTCCATCACAGCCTTTATGGGCACTAAGATATACTTCTTTAATGTTGTTCCTTTAAAATTTGTAATTATATAACTACCGATCAAGCTAGCAGTCAGAGTAAAACTACCAGTGTTTCTGACTTGAGTTAATATAATTATGATTTCTTTTTTTTTATAATTATGATTTCAAAAAAAGAGTCATTATTAGACTCTCAGCTACTCAAAGGTAGATGAAATTCCTTAACCGTATTTATTCCTTAACTATATCCCTTATCTGCATCCCAGCATCCGTTCAAGGCCTTGGACATAGTAGGTACACGAGTCAGCTATTCTGCATAATGCTGTGTAACAAACATCCCCAATGCTCAGTAGCTTCTGACAACAAGCATTTGTTCTTTGGCTTTACCAGCTTGCAGGTCAACTGTAGTTTAGCTGCTCCGCCCCAGGTTTTGCTGGGTAACACTGTTCCAAGCGGTGGTGGCCTGGGCTTGGCTCTAGACCATGGGTGTGTTTTGGGGACTCAGCTGAAGCACAGCAGCTGTCAGAGATGCTGTCTCACGACAGGTCACTAGAGTACAAGGCCCAGCCCACCCATAGGGAAAGCTTGCGCTTGCATCACATCTGCTGGCTTTCCAGTGGCCAAAGCAGGCCACGTGGGCCACCAGCACCAGCTGGGGTGGGGGGTGGGGGAGGCTGTCCCATTCACCATGAGAAGGGAGCGAGGGTGAATATTTACTGAACAGTAACCTGCCCTATAACCTAGACCTTCAAGGACACTTCAGGCTAAGGTCTAGGTCTAAGCTTTGGGGTCTGATTTGGGTAAAGGGCATTTCCATTTCTGAGCCAGGTGTCCCGACATTGATTTCTCTGATCCTTAAAAATCTGAGGATCCAAGGTCAGGAGCCACCGAGCAAGTCAGTCTCAAAGGATCGTGACTGCCTCCCGGCATCCAGGCAAGGTGCTCAGTGAGTGCCCTGCATGTGTTTGTGGGCTGGCCCAGGCTTATACCCATACTCACAGCGCGGGCTATGAGAAGAACGCGGATTCTAGACTCAGACGGACCGAGTCATCCACACACAAGAGAATCGAGACTCTACTGAGATATCGAAGGGCCTCATGGCCTGGCCCCCTGCCCTCTGCCCTCATGTCTCTCCTTCCTTCTCCTTCTCCCCCTGGCTCCCTCTGCCTGGACTTCCGGTGGTTGGTGGGACACCGCAAGCACCTTCCTGCCTTGGCACCCTGTTTGCTCTTCTTTGTCCACAGGCTCTCACCAGAGATATTCACATGGCTGTTCCCTTCTTCTTATCCAGATTCCGGCTCAAATGTCACCTGCTCACAGAGGTCTTTCCTACCCAATGGTTTTTTTTTTTTTTTAAAGATTTTATTTATTTGAGAGAGAGAAAGAGGGAGAGGGAGAACATGAGCAGGGGGAGGGGTAGAAGCAGAGGGAGAGGCACAAGCCGAGTGGGGAGCCCATTGTGGGTCTTGGTCCCGGGACCCTGAGGTCATGACCTGAGCTGAAGGCAGATCCTTAACTGACTAAGCCACCCCGACACTCCTACTCAATGGATTTAAAATGGTGCCATCATCACTCTCTTACCACCTGGACTTATTTTCTTTCTTGCCTTTGTCATTGCCTAAAACAGTCTTGTTTGTTTTCTTATTTATTATCTGTTTTCCCTTCTAGAAAATATGGTCCCTGGGGGAGGGACTGAATCCGATTCAGAGCTACTTCCAGAGGCGAGATCTGCGCCTCATCCCCTGAGGGTGCCATGTGCAGATTTGTTGAATGAATGGATGGATGGACACGTGCATTAGCTGGAAGACCTTGTGCAAGTGACGCCGAGAACCCAAGTTTCTTTTTCTGCAAAATGGGGCCAGTAGCGTGAAGGTTGGCCATTGACGGGATTTGCGGTAACGTATGCAGCGCTCAGCACGGTGCCGGGTACGCAGCAGGTGCTCAGAGTGGAAGCCTTGGCAACAGGTATCATCACCTCATCCCAGGGCTTTCTCCACTACCCGCTCCCGCCATCAGCTCGTCCCTTCTCGGGCTTCCCTGTCCGGCCCGGCGGCCCCATTTCCCGTCCTCGAGGAGCCGAGGAGGCCAAGAATGCGGCTGCGGCAACGAAAGGAAAGGAGATTGGAAAGGATACTTAATTCTAAAGGATTGTCCCCAAACCCAGAAACGACACGTTAAATCAGAGTCCTTCCCATAACTCATAGTCTATCTCCATGGAAATGGGCACCATATGGAGTTAATTAGTAGAACAACAAAACAATCAATTAGTTCCTTAATTAGTTTTACTAAGAAATGATAACAAACAAACACAAACACTTTATTCCAACTAATGCCTGAGCCGCGGTGATAGCTTAATGGCCTTGGGAAGCCGGCTCAGGCCCTGGGCCCCGCGAACGGAGATTTATCCCCGCGGTATTGACAGGGTCCCGGGTCTCGGTCCAGCTCGTGCGTCTCATCTTTATGATCAAATATTTACAATATCTGAACACAGCTGAGGGGGCGTCTGGGAGCTTTTCTTTCTCGACAGGGGAGAAAATGCATTAACTCAAATCACATGGAGTCACCGGACTCCGGGATGAGCATTCCTTGAATCATTTATTTCCCAAACATTTCCTGGGCATTTTCTAGGTGCCAGGCGCGGCGCTGGGCTGGGGCGGAGAGGGCCGAGGAAGTGACTGCCCCAGGGGCTCACATTTGGAGCAGGGGAGTTAGCACAGTTACCCCCTCGGGTTGAGTGCTGGGGGGCACCGAGCCCAGGGGCGGGCAGGCAGGGAGCTGGGAAGGCTCCGAGGGGGAGGTAGGTGGCGGCGGCGCCTCAGGGCTGATCAGCAGGGGGCCTGGGCAGCTGGGAGCAGCAGGGGCCGGGGTTTAGAGGACCCCCACTCTCTAGGCCTCAAAATCTGTTCCCTCAGCTGTAAACCAGAGAGGATGACACCCCATTGTCTTCTCCCAAAGGGTCGCTGGGAGGACCAGGTGGATGTGAAGCTCCTCGTAGAGCACGGGGCAGGCGGGGCTGGGGGGGGGGGCGGTTCACACAACCAGATGGTCCATCCCTTTGTTACTAAACAACCTCCAAGTCAGCAGCGGATAAAAATGACATCGCTGTCCTGTTAGGAAGGGGACAGATGACACGTAGGCACAGGTGTTAATGGGATCGCTGGTCCCTAAATGTTACCGACTATGTCTTCGTCACGTCCCGGTTTCCTCTCCGGCCTTAGTTACACATATTTCCTAGCTCCCCCGGACGCCTCTCACTGAAGACACTTTGGAGTTTGTCCATCAGCGATGGGGCTTTCGTGCCGACGAGGGCCTGGGGTCAAATCCCCGCTGTGCCAGGCCCTGCGGGACCTGGAGCTGCCTGTTCCATCCTTTTCAGTTTTCCTGTCTGCAAAATGGCAATAATAACAAGAAGGATGATGATCAGTGACCTCATGGGGTTATCGGGAGGCTTAAATGTGCTCACATAGGGAATTGCTTCAAGAATCTCGCGTGCTGCGGGACCCTTAGGGAGACTCCCCGGCGCAGCACTCACTGCACAGAGAGGCTCTTTGGGAGAAAAGGAGCGAGCGTCTTTTTTCAGTTCTCAGCATCTGCAGTTAAACAAAGGGAACCAGTACGACCAGTGTCTCTCTCCACTTGGGGACGGGCGAGCCTCGAGCCAGACCCTCGGTTTTTCCCCAGTTTGAAGAAAATAATTTCACCCTCTGGCTTCCAATCAATATCTTTGCCGGGTCTATTGTGAGCTGATAATTTAAATACAATTGTCTCCCTAGTAACCATCCCTTCAAGAGCCTGCCTTCTTGCCTTTGAAAGAGCTTGCAGTTAGAAAATTCACAGTTTCAGCCAGAAACTTTTTTTTTCCCCTACAGGAACTAGCATCCTTTCCAAAATAAACTCTTTAAAAACTGGAACAGCCTTTTTAAAAGTCAAAGTCATAAAAAAAAAATTCTTCCTTCCCTAATGACATAGGTAATTGAATAGGGTTCTACATGGAGGTGAAGGGGTTTTCGGGTCGGCTCCGCCCTTAGGTCTAGGCGGCTCTATATGGGGCCGAGAGGAAGAGGGCAGCAGAACTCAAGGCTGCAGGTGACTTCGTGTGATCTCCACTTTCTCCCGCTCCACTTGCGCCAGAGATTTAGCAGCCGCACCCGAGGGCACACGTCGGGGGTCAAGCCTTGCCCTCCGTCTCCAAGCACAAGGGTTCTGGCCACCAAAACGGGGCCCCGACATGTCTTGGAGGAGGTGGCGTTGCCCAAATACCAATACCGGTGAACCCACATTGGCGCCCTGGGGTACGGTGGCCAATCGCCCCAGTTCGCTGACTTGGGAGGGGGTTTCTGGGACACGGGCCTTGCGATGCCCGGGGCCTTGGGTGAGCCTGGACAAGTAGGCCAGCTTGCCAGTAGGCCGATCTCTGAGCGATTGGCGGGGAGATTTGGGCCCCGATTTTCTCTCCTGGGCTCAATAATAGTAGCTCATCCCATGCGGGGTGGGCGTCGTGAGGAGAAAATAAAATGACCACAGTGAATATTAGTTTCCTTCCTTCCTCTCCTGACTCATTCTGCCCAACACGAAGCTCTTGAATTTCTTTATCTGGAAAAAGCTATATTCAGCTTCAAAGTGAGAATGATGATTCTTCCCGGGTTGGCCCCCGTGGGGGAGGCAGGGGAAGGGGATCTTTATTCCCGAAGGTCCCGTACGCAGAGGCACAGTCCTTGGAGATTCCCCCAAATGCCACCCACAATGTGAGAAATCAAAATTAGCTTCTGGGCTGCTTTTGGCAGCTGTGATTAATCATTTCGTAACGAGACCGTCGAAGTACAGCTATTTATTTGCATTGGATCAGAAAGATTACGGAATATAACGTTTTCATAAATTTGTTAGGATTCCAGATATACGTTAGCGTGATGAATTGTTTGGGCTGCGATAGATGTTTTCGTTTCAATAAAGTTATTTTTGGGACATATTTACATGATGAAATAACCTATTATTTATCCAACTGCATTTTTATGAACTAATTTTTCTTTTTGTGCCGACTTGCAATGGTGATTCATTACTTTCTGCCCTTCGATTTTTCTTTCCTTATAAATGGTTTCTTGTTTATTATTTTCAAGTGTATGTCTCCCTTCAGATCCATCGACCAGGTTTGCATATGGGATCTTCGCTCGGAAGCAAACTGCTTTCAGGAGTCCAGGGAATTCAAATTAAATGAGGCGGTTTATTCTGATTGTGTCCGGGGCCTGCCATTCACGGGCTGCAGTCCTTGGGCCCGTCCCTGTCTTTCTCGGAGGCCCCGTTTCCTGACTTGGAGGGACGGAGTCACAGCATGCGTGGAAGGAAGGCCGGAGTGTGAGTGGAGGCACCCGGGGGCTGCGGGGCCGCTCAGGTGTGACGGTCGCCTCCAGGCAGGTTTCTCTCGGTGGCTGCTTTTTTCTGATTCCCAGAGAAACGTCGATGGAAACCACTCGTTTTGTACCAGCCTGCCATTTTTTTTTTTTCATCCACAAAAAGAAAAGGGTCTCCTTTTCTGAAAGGCTTTGGACAACTGCTACTTTACTGAGTTTGGGGAATTAAGTTTCTCAGGGAAGTAGAGGTTTCGTGGGCGGCGGGGTGGGGGGCGCGGCAGGGTCTGCGCTACTTCCTTCAAACAAGCCAAGCCAAGCCAACCGAACCAAAGCAAAAAGGGAAGTAGGTGGGGATTGTGATGACACGTTTGGGGAGATGCTATCAAGATAGTTCAGAAGGGAAAGTCGATTCACGAACGACTAAGCACCAGGAGTTCCAGGTTCTCTGCGGGGCTGTGTGGCCTTGAGCAAACCAAGCGTCTCTCTGGGTCTCGGCTTCTCATCTGGGTGACAAGGAAGGTGGACGAGGTGGTCTTGGCTTATTTACAGTTCTAAGAATTTAGTCCAGTGTTTCTCAGACCGAGGTCGCGAAGCTTGGGGGTCTGTAAACATATTCTTGAGGCTCCTTGAGTTATGAAAATCTATTATTATTTTGCTCTCATTTCCTTCTTTATTCTTACAGGTTTTATAGCCCAAGCTTCCCTAGCTGTGCTAATTCACCACTGAAAGGCATGTTCTTAGAAAAGGCTTATTATAGTAACTTGATGTGTTTCAAACTTAGGTTAGAGTCTCTGGAGGAACTGGGGTGGCCTGTGGAAAGCATTTTCCTTTAAAGAGGGTATGGGCAGCCGCCTTCGGCCCAGGGCGTGATCCTGGAGACCCGGGATCGAGTCCCACGTCGGGCTCCCTGGAGGGAGCCTGCTTCTCCCTCTGCCTGTGTCTCTGCCTCCCCCACCCCCTTTCTCTCTGTGTCTCATGAATAAATAAAATAAAAAATCGTAAAAAAAAAATAAAGAGGATTTGTACATTATTCAAATTCTAGAAATAATGGTTAACGTATATATATATATCTCAACACTGAGTTGTCAAATCACAAGAAGGGAAGTTGAAAAACTTGATTCATGAAATTACCAAGAATGAGAATAAAATACGACAGAGCAGGTGGCAGGGGGATGATGGCGGTTCTGTGTCTCATTTTTAGTGGTGGAAGGAGGCAGGAGGTGTTTTAAGTCATTTGTTCCTTCATTCATTCGTTCATTCGACTTTTCTGTTCGGCACCCACAAAGCACAAACACTGAGGGGACAATACAGTTACTCAGTCCCCGCCTTCCTGGTGGTCATGGTTTTGTGGGACAGTTGGACCAATAAAGCGGGTCTTGTGGTCGAGTGTGATGCGCAAGCCTGGCTGCGGTGGGGTCTGGAGGTGGCTTGGGTGTGTGGCGAGAGGGAGGATGGTGAGCTGAGCCATGAGCTTTCAGACAGAGAACACGTGGGAGATGGAGCTGTGGGCAGAGTGAATTGGTTGTGCCAAGGGTGATAATGAGTGGGAAGGAATGACGGAGAAGAGCTGGCCCTCTGTCCGGGTATGAGGGCTGCAGTGGGGACATTTATAGGCCCAGATTCTGAAGGGCTAAGTGGACCAGAGAGAATTTGGTCCTTCCCCTAAGGCAACGGGGGGTCACGGAAGGCTTGTAGTCAAGAGAGTGACACAATCTGATATATGTTTGTCTGACTCCCCGGCAGCAATCTGTGTGCAGGGGACTAGAGGAAGCCATCCTGGAGGCGGGGGCATGTAGCAGCCAGGATGCCGCGTCCAGGGGAAAGGTGATGGCCAGGCCTGTGGCAGCGGAGGTGGACAAGGGGTGTGGGCGCTGGGCTGCGGGGTGTTTAGGGAGACTAAGTGCAGACCAGATGCGAGAAGCATAGGAGCAGGAGCCTCCTGGGGCACTTTTGGGTTCCGATGCTATTTGCTGGTTCGAATGCTATTTGCTGAAATCAGGAGACGAACAGGTGGTGAAGACAGTTTTGTGCCACCATTAGAACATGGATCTGGATTTGAATGAATACTGGCTCAGTGGCAGGTGTCAGGAGGCAGGTTTCACCTTCCTTGAGGTTGAGCTACCTAGTTTCCATCTTGGAGGAGACAGTGTCTGCGTCTTGTTGTGTCCGGGAGGCTTCAGTAAGGCCGTGGATGTATGAGTGTATCGGAGAAACTGGTTGTCTCCAACTCGCTTGATGTTTACACCCCACGGAGCTCCGACCCTCCTCCACCCTCCCCAGTGGAGCAGAGCAAACTTCTTAAAAGTTGGGGCATGAATTTCTTCTAGGGAAGATGCTGTCTTTGTTCATGACAATAGCTTTGTGGGGCGGAGGGGCAGTGGCAGGAAAATCACTGGGGAGAGATGCCCAGAGGGGAGGGGAGGGGAGAGGAAAGGGAGGGGTGGGGCGAGGAGGACGGGGGCTTACGGTGGCAAGAGAGATGAGGGACTGGGGGAAGCGTGTTGGGGACTCCTTGACGCTGATGGGACTCGAGTACATCTCAAAACCTGTGATGCCTAACGTTCGCCGCGAAGCTGTGTGTGTGCATGTGATGTGCGTCTCTTCTCTCATCCCCAGGCCAAACGATGACTATGCCCGCGCAGTCTGTGTACGCACAGCAAGCTTCGGGGACTCGAGGGCGATCTGGGCGTCTCCCTGGGTTTAAGTGGGGTGGGATAGGAGGAGGCATGAGCACAGGGCACTGCTCCACTCTGCAGAAGCAGGAGGCCGGGGTTAGGATGACCTGGACGGCTCTGGGGCTCGGAGGTGCAGGACAGGTCAACCTGATGACCCCCTCCCTTCCTCCCTTCCTTCCTTCCCTCCCTCCCTTTCCCCTTCCTTCCTTCCTTCCTTCCTTCCTTCCTTCCTTCCTTCCTTCCTTCCTTCTTTCCTTTAACAAACATTTATTGGCTGCCTACTAGGTGTCAGTCATTGCCGTAGGCCCTGGGAATATAGCTGGAAGCATAACAAGGTTCTGCTACCACGTCAGGCAGCGTAAGAGTCATTAACAGGAATAAAAGGGAATGAGGGGAAGACACAGGGTGGCGATGTAGGAAGGCTGGTCGAGGGGGTTGTCCTTGAAGAGGTGGTGTTTGAGCAGAGACTCGAGTTAGGTGAAGGAGAAAGACGCGGGGGCTCCCCGGATAGAGCTACGGGGCAGAAGGAGCGAGGGCTCTCTCCGCAGTTTGCTTGTGACAGTGGACAAAGGACAACGTCTCAGCCCTCAGGGTTCTCATCTAGATGAGGGTTGACATCAACCTTCTGTAGTGGAGGGAAGGGTTCCAAGAGATCACGGAGGTTACGTGGAGGGAGAACACGCAGCCTGAATACAAGGGAGTGTGGAAAAGCCAGCCAAGGACTCGGGTTAATCCCACTTTTTGCTGTGGGGTTTGGTTTGGACCAGGCCGGGGGTGAGCTGTACGGGCCCGCTGGGGAATTCGCCAGCTGTGGGAACTCAGCTGGGCCATGTACTAAGGACGCGAATGTCCAACTCTGCCAAAATGACCTGCGGGAAGTGCCTTAATACAGACTATTTCCAGAGGCTCATGAATTCTGTATTACAGCGAGCCGTCCCATGATTTTGCAATTGTCTTGCTGATAATACAGTCCCTGATGCATTTGTCATCACAACTCAGGCAGAAAGGCGCGATAAGTCTTGGCTGCATGAGGACTTGGCTCCTTTGATCTCATTCCTTGCTTAACCCTTCACCACTGGCCAGTTCCTTTGGAAGAATTACACGGAAGCACCGGCAGTATCTTCGCCCTCCCCGGACGCGTAGAGAAGCGCCGTCCCTCCGACGTCGCCGGTTGCCTACCCACTACTCATTTTTCTTTCTCATTAGTGAGGCTGAAAATGCCAGATACTGTTCCCAGCGTTCCTTGCAGCGTGGATTTGCATACCAGTTACGTGTTGTCATGTAACGCTGTGTAACAAGCCTCCCCAAGGCTCCGTGGCCTAACACGGTGAGCAGGCATTTAGCTCCTGAGTCTGGGATCATCCGTTTCGTCAGAGCAGTTGTGTTTCTTGGCTCTTCGCCGGGCACACTTACAGGTCTGATGGCGGCTGGTCGTCACTGGGGGCACCTGGGGTGGCCGAGCTCTGGCGCTGTATCAGGTAGCCCAGGTGCGACCTCGTGTCAGGTCCCGGCTGCTGGGCTGGCACCTCCTCCACCCCTGGAAGCACTTGCTCACCTGTAGGACCAAGAAGACATGCCCTGGTTTAGCTGAACCTAATTTGATGCTCGTATTACGGGTAGAAGTGCCTCCTGGGGAACCGTATCCACTCCCAGTATCCTTCTAACCCCTCTCTGCCTACCCCCTAGGGCCGGTTTGATCCTTGGAGTCCAGTCTCTGTCTCTGGGATCAGACTGTTTTTAGTGCGGACCTGCCGATCTGAAGCAGACTCTCTTACTGACCCTCGTTAACCTGTGAACCCCTGGCTATGGCTTCTTGCCCATCGTTGCAATCCCTGCTATGGGACGCTGGGCCACCCATCCTGCTCCCCGAGACCCCATGTTGAAGAGTAAAGACACAGTCATTGTCATGCTCTGTGGTGGCCGCGTGCAGACTCCTCTTCCCCTCCCTGCAGGCTCTGCTATCTCACGTCGCATCCTCAATGCCCGGAACAGCCTTTGGTCCGTGGCCAATGTTTCACTCAAACAAGAGTCCAAACTAAGCTATAATGAAGTCAAACCAGAAAAGGAAGCAGTGATTATTCAGAGCCAAGACAGGTTCATTAAAAATAAATCCTGTTTCTCTGTTTCTTTTCCTTTTCTTTTCTATTTTTGTTTTTTGTTTTTTTTTTCCCCCTTTTTGATAGAGACTAATCTACTTGGGAGATACGTCTTGACTCTTAATCTGGGTATGCGGCGAGGGGCATAGAGGTGCAGATGCGTTCTGTTTGGGGATGTTTTCCTAACCCTTAGCACCACAGTTCCTCTGCTGTGACACTTGGTTGTGACAGTCTTGGTTGGTGGCCCCTTTAGTGTCTTTCTGAGAAGGTAGAGGGACATTCCGTCTTGTTACTCTCTCCATAGACCCCAGAATAGTGAATGACACAGAGCAGGCACTTAATAAAGAGTGAAGGAATGAGTTGACACTGTCTCCTTTGTGCTAATCAGAGTAACAGTCCCCTAAAGATGTCCCCGTCCTAGTCCCTGGAACCTGGGGATGTGGGAAAGTACGTGGCAAAGGGGAATTAAGGTAGCAGATGGCTCTCAGGATGCTAATCAGCTGACTTTAAAATAGGGGGAGTACCCTGGATTATGCAGGTGGCCTTCGTGTAGTCACAAGGATCCTTACCAGCCTAAGGGGGGGCGTCAGGGGAGGTCAGAGTGTTGCAATCTCAGAAGCCTTCCCCGCCCCCCCGCCCCTGCTGGCTGCGTATGTGGAGGGGAAGGGCCGTGAGCCAAGGAGTGCCGGTGGCCGCCGGGAGCTCGAGGGAAACGTGTACTATGCACCGAGTGCCGTTCCAGACACTCAGGATGCAGTGATGGGAGCTGGTGGCCGCTAGAAGCAAGGAAGTGGGTTCCCTCCCAAGAGCCTCCAGAAAGCAACGCAGTCCTTGCTGACGCCTTGACTTCAGCCCAGAGAGACTGACCGCTGGGCTCCCTGCCTACGGGACCGCACGGGATACGTGAGCCTGAGTTGTTCAAGCTGCTAACCTCGTGGCACGTTGTTGCATCAACCGCGGAAAACAAATGCGCCTCCCGCCATGGTCTGAATGTGTGTGTCCTCCCCAGATTCACGGGTAGAAATCCCAAGGCCCAAGGTGATAATAATAGGGGTGGGGCCTTGGGAGGCAATAGGGTCATGAGGGTGGGGCCTAGCAAATGGGATGTGCGGCCCTACAGAGGAGGTACTTGGGAAGCCTGTGACCTGGGAGAGGCCCTCCCCGGCCCACGCCCACACCCGGTCTCCGACCTCAGGCTTCCAGAGCCCTGAGATCACCATTTGGTTGATAAGCCGCCCAGGCTGTGGTATTTTGTTACAGCAGCCCTAGGACACCCCTCCCACCCCGCACCCCGGAGGGGCCGCCCTGCTCGCCTCCTAGAGGTTTTCATTGTTAAATTCTGAACTGGGACTGGAAGGTCTGGGAAATTTGTTAATAATCCCCACGTTTGCTACTACTAATCAGCTATGTGTCTAATTAAGTCCTTTGGGCCTTAGTTTCTCCATCTGTGAAATAAGAGCCCTTCCAGCCGTGACGTCCCTGGATCTGTGTGGAACAGGCCCCCACCTCGTCGGCCGGCAGCCGCCTTCTCTCCTCCCAGCCTGATCCGAGTGTCACTGTCTTCTGGCGCCTGTGTTCCCTCCTTCCTTCCTTTCTTCCTTCCTTCCTTCCTTCCTTCCTTCCTTCCTTCCTTCCTTCCTTCCTTCCTTATTTTAGAATATTTTATTCCTTTGAGAGAAAGTGCATGAATAGGGAGGAGGAAGGCAGAAGGAGCAGCAGGCTCTCCACTGAGCAGGGAGCCCGATGCCAGGCCGACCCCAGGACCCTGAGCCCATGACCCGAGCCAAAGGCAGATGCTTAACCCACTGAGCCCCCCAGACGTGGGCTTTCTTTAATGCTTCTGCTTCCTACCAGGCAGATCCGATCGGTCTCTCTCTCTCTCCTTGATCTATCATCTATCATTTATTTTCTGCTGTTTTATATTATAGTCATTTATCTTTAAGCTCATATTCTAAATGCCTGGACTTCTGCATCTCTGCAGCTCCTGTGCTTGAAAAGTAGTAGGTGTTTTTTTTTTTTTTTAAGATTTATTTATTTATTCATGATAGAGAGAGAGAGAGAGAGAGAGAGAGAGGCAGAGACACAGGCAGAGGGAGGAGCAGGCTCCATGCAGGGAGCCCGATGCAGGACTTGATCCCGGTCTCCAGGATCGCGCCCCGGGCCAAAGGCAGGCGCCAAACCGCTGAGCCACCCAGGGATCCCAGAAAAGTAGTAGGTGTTTAATGGATCTTTGTTGACCGGAAGACAATTCAATTTGAAATGTGTTGTTTAGAATCATTTAATCTGCAACCTTACAGCCAAGACTTTCGGCCAGCGCCTCGTCTACTGTCCTCACTTTACTAGAAGGGACACTGAGGCCGGAGTAGCAGGAGGGCCCTGCCCGGAGCCCCACACAACGTGTTTGAGCAGAGGTTAGAACTCAGGTGCCCTGACCAGCTACGGTCCGGGTTCCTTTTCATTCCACCACGTGGCCCTTGGCCCACCTGTCTTCGCTGCTGTGGCAGGAAGTCCTGAGATTGTGATGCTTCGCGCGACGGCTCACTTAGGCTTCACGTGAAGTCCACTGCGGGATGGGCAGTCTGCCGTCTTCAACGCGTGACCTTCCAGATGACCTCGAGCCAGGCCTGCGCCCGTGATCCGTGGGCTGGAGCAGCCTGGGAGACGCAGGGCCACAGAAGCCGCTTTTGAGGACGGATGCCGGTCCCTGGCGCACCCCCCGGGTCCTTGGGCGACCTTCCGCCTGTGGCATCACGCGTCTCCCCGCTCCGCACCTACCTGCGAGCTTCCCGTGGGCCCCAGGGAGCCAGAAGTACGCCAAGCAGCGTCGAAGCTATTATTATTGTTGTTATTTACGCTGATCACGGAGGCAAGCGGCGGACACGAACCAGCTTGAGCTCCCTCGCCGTGTTCACGCCGCACACGGTTCGCCCGGCAATTCCCTCTTAATCTTTAAACCTGTGTGTATTTCAAGAGAAATTTAATCCTTGTGTTTCTGATTCATTTGCACTTAACTCATCAAAATGTTGCTTTGTAAGGCGTGTTTGATGTACAAGAAGGTTCCTAAGCCCTTTCATAAGCCTTTCAAATGCCTTTTCTCTTTGAAGCCGAAGCTTGCGCTCTTCCAGCGCTAAACAGCTGAACCCGGTGAGTCTTCAGTCGCCGGCAACCCCAGAGGCCACATGTCGGGGTGGTCTGCGCGGGCCGCATGGGAGCTGTGCCCCGGGAGCTGTCCCCTGCAGGGTGGACGGAGAACACCCCGCGGCTGAGCGCCCTGGGAGTGAAGGCCTCCTGCCTGCGACCCGGGCTCCTGCTGCCCCCCGCCCCCCCGGAAAGCCCCAGCTCGTCCTCCTCGTCCTCCCCGCTTACCGACGGCAAAGGCCTGCTCCTCCTCCAATACTCAGCTTCCAGCACCTCTCGGAAGAGCTCTCAGGGAGCACTGAGCACTCCCTTTTTGTGTCTCATTCTATCCTATAAGAATAATTAATAATAATAACTTAATTGAGCACTTAGGATGTGCCAGGTGCTCTGTGATTTGGGTTAACTCCTTTAATCCCCTCAACACTTCCATAAAGCAGGTATTAACTTCAGCTTCCTTTTTCAGAGAAGGAGGCCAAAGGACCCAGTGGGTAGGTGAGGTGCCCAAGGACGCCCGGTGGGGAAGCCGCCATAGCACTGACCACTCAGGCACAGCACCCGCTAGGCTCTCCGGAGGGAAGCGCTTAGTCCCTTCTGTGTCTGCGTCACTGTCAGAGCCTGGCTCAGACAGGCCCCCAGGAGCCACTTGAGAGGCCGGAGAGTGTGGGGTCGAGGGGCGCAGAGCCAGACCCTGCCCTCCCCCTAATGCGCTGAGCCCTTGGAGAAGGTACTCAGCCTCCAGGTGCCTCATTTCGTTCGTCTCTCAGATGACGATGATGCCAGCATCCATCTACGGCCTGTGAGGATTGAGTTAATACACGTAAGGCTCTTAAAGTGTGGCCTGGCCCGCGGAACACGCTTGGTAAATATTTGTTAGACATTACAACTGAATGAAGAGGGGGAGCCTGGGTGGCTCAGTCGGTTAGGCAGCTGCCTTCGGCTCAGGTCGTGATCCTGGGGTCCTGGGATCAAGCCCCATGGTGGGCTCCCTGCTCGGCGGGTGGTCTGTGTCTCCTTCTCCCTCACTGCTCCCCCTGCTTGTGCTCTCTTACTCTCCCTTGTTCGCTCTCTCTCTCTCAAATAAACAAAACCCTAAAAAGTATGTATACGACTGAATGGAGATATGCATGGGCTGCACATATCGCCTTCCAAGGGCCGGGTGCTAGGAGGATCTGTGGGTGCTTTGGAAGACAGGCTGAGACTGGGAAAAGGTCTCAGCATGGGCGCCTGTGAAGCTTAGTCGGTTAAACGTCCGACTCTGGATTTTGGCTCGGGTCATGATCTCAGGATTGCGAGCTCGAGCTCCGTGTTGGGCTCTGCTGCGCGTGGAGCCTGCTTACTGCTCTCTCCCTCTCCCTCTGCCCCTCCCTGTCCTCAATAAAAAGAAAAATAAAAGAAAAGGTCTCAGCAGCTTGCAGCTCCAGATGGAATTCTGAAATGCAACGTACTGGGGTTGACCATCTATCCCGTGCTCCGGTCTCAAACCCTGGCAGCACAGGCCTTGGGGGGGGGACGTACGCCTATGGCCTGGAGCCCGTCAAAGGTCCGCAGGTGTCAGCATGGCGTCAGCCCCACTCCGCCACGTGTCACCGTGCAGCTTCAAGCCTGTCGTTAGGCATCTGCTGTCTAGAACAGGGACGAGCACGTCCTACTATCTCTGGCATTCAGTCTACACCAGGAGAAACGCAGAAACTTACCTGATGACTTTTACTTCTAATATATTTGTATGATTATGGAACATAGTCACCGTTCACAATTTTGAAGCCTGAGAAAAAATGAGGAAAAGAAAAGATCATCGGTGCGTGTAGAGCCACCTCTTGCCGGTTGGTCACATCATTCCCTTCTCTGTAATCTATCAGGTGTATTCACACACGGAGGTGGTTGGACTTTCCCAGCCCCCTCAGATCAGGATACATTTGGCTCAGATCCTCGGTCTATCCTCCGTGGAGGCCCCGGCAGCTCAGGATCTCTGCAGAGACCTCACACTGTTACCACCATCTTGGCCTGGATGTCTTGTCTCCCAAATGCTTATTCTCGGATTTGCTTTTGGTTTCTTTCTTTGGAAGAAGTCTGCCTGTCATGCACGGAGGGTGGCTCCTCCTCGCTAGCAGTGCAGATGCGCGTGTGTGGCCGTGCTTGGGACGCGGAGGAACTTTGCTGATGGATTGAAGAGTGAGGGTGGAAGTGAGACTGTGCTGTCACCACCCAGGCGGTACGTGGCTTTGGCTTGGGTGGCAGGGATGAGGCGATGCAATTGCCTTCCTCAGGGGAGAGGAGAGGAGTCAGGGATGGCTCTAAGTTCTGGGGCCCGAGAGACGTGGCGAATGAGGAAATTAACTGAGATGGGAAATCGTAGGGCTTGAGCAAGTCAAGTGTGGTTTCTCCCCTTGAATCCTGCCCTTGGCCTCCTACCAAAAAACAGGACAAACCCCATAATTCTAATGATGGCCTCCAAGTCCGTTCATGATCTGGCCTCTTGCATGCCCCCAATCTCATTTCCTGTTGCTCCAGGGGCAAAGAGAGGCTCTCCTCTTCCTTCCTCGTGGCCTTTGCACCTGCTGTTCCCTCTTCCCGAGCACTTTCCCTGCACAGTGTCACGGTCCTCACCATGGTCCGTATACACTGTGTGCCCCAAGTCCCATCCAAGAACAGGGGCCATTGACCCTGAGGCCACCCCATGCCTCAGGGGTGGAGGTGGACTTACGGTTGAAACCGAGTTCATAACAGCCAAGAAAATGAAATATCATCAAGTGGACCTTGGGATGATCCTATTTGAATGGAAAGCTCCCGATCCTTGTAGCTATGTTTTGAAAGCAGCTGCGGAGCAGTTGCTGAGCTCATCCCAAACAGGCCTGTTAACACGGGAGCCGTGGTTGGGTAGGACGATGATCAAAATCTCCCCCGAATGATGGGCCTCCGTTTCCTCCACTAAATGGCGTAGGCTTTACCGAATTACTTCCTGCAAGAGAGAGTCTTAAAATCCTTTTCACCTTTCTGGCCATCCATTGTTGGATAACGGAATTCGATTGAAAGTTCGTGGAATGCAGCTAAAATTGGACCCCTCGGAGCCTCATGGTCCCACCCAGCGCTGGCTCTGCCCTCTCTGGCCACGCGGAGCAATCTCACTTTCTCTGTTCCGTGATAACCCGAAGGCGTCTGCGCTTCCTGGACAAATCTCCCTGAATCTTCTCTTCTTTTGGTTACATCATTCGGATTCATCCTCTTCTCAGAACTGTGGTTTTTGGGGCAGCTCACAGGCTTACGGTCTGGGCTCATGCTCCCTTTTCTTCTGTCCCTGAAGGCACCACGTAGTAGGTGCTCGGTACACCGTGGTGGAGCTGCCGCTGCTGGTAACCGGCATGCATCGAGCTTGTGCAAGCTCTGAGTGCCCTGCACACACTCCCAGCTTCCAAGTGAGGCAGCTGATGACCTGGGAGGTCACACAACCTCCTCAAGGTCGCTCCATAGGAAGTATTGGAGGCAAGGTTCAGACCAGGCTATTAACGGTAAGTGTTAAGTGCCTATTATTTGCCAAGTGCTTTTATATGACTTATTGAATCCTTGACCCAACTCTGGGAGGTAATGCACCATTGTCTCTACTTTATGGACCAGGAGGTGGACATTCCCGAGTGAAGACATCTGCCCAAGGTCCCCTAGTGTGTACGTGGCTGAGCCTAGCTTTGAACCGGATCTGCTCTGCCTTCAAAGGAGGGCCCGCCTGCACCTCGGGGCTCCGAGATACCTAGAGAGATCATTAAGCACATAACCTCTGCCTGCGCGCCCCCGACCCGAGCATCGCATCGCACGCGGTGGGAAACAGTTCACGGCGTGGGGCGGGCGAGGTTCAGACAGGAGGAGCCGCGACACTCGCGCCATCATATCAGAAGTGCGGAGCCTCCAATCAGGTCCGGCGCGCACGAGTCGCAGGCGAGTCTTCTCTCTCCCCAGGCGAGGGTTCAGCTCTCTGTTGCTTTGCTTCGCCTCACACAGTTATTACGGCGAGATTTCCCCCAGTGTCCCAGCCTCCTCCTAGATGCGGCCATTTAAATGCATATCGGCAGCAGTGGAGCCCACCAGATTTCCTTCCCATTAGCTGGGAAGATGGTCCTGGTAGTTATGTCCCCGAGCTGAGTGACAAATCTGGCGGGCTGGGCAGGATGGCTTCGTGGCACGACCTGGTTTTGCTGTGCTGGCGGGGGCGGCGGGGGGTGGGGGGACTGGCAGGAGCTCCGGGGGTGCAGGAAGGAGAACGTTGGAGGAGCAGGGGCTTGTCCAGGGGACCTGGGATGGGGGCAGGGCAGGGCCTGCGGGCGGGGCGGGGCCTCAGGAGGGCTGGCGGGCCCTGCAGGTGGGCGCTGGGGGCGGTGGGGAGATGGGAAGGGGGGGATGCAGGGGAGGCGGCCGATGGGCCCCAGGGGCCTTGTCGGGGTGTCTGAGGCGGCTCAGGCCTCGGGTGAGGGTCCCCGGCTCTGTTCGTGGCCTCAGGCTTGAGGAGAGCTGGATGGGACAGGGAGGGGCGACAGCTGTCCCCTGGAGCTCAGCTTGCTCCCCAGGAAGAGGGCTGAGCGGAGCTGAGTGTGCCTGGGGTTGCTCCCTCAGTTGATGAATCAGATACGAGTCTCCCCACATCCCCTGGGCGGGGGGGGGGGTGCTGGGGGAGCCCAGGAGTCATACTGATGGTGCTTGACTCCTGGGGGAGGAAGAGGGGTTCCCTCTTACCACATACGTCCCCGTGAGCTCTGCCCCGTGGTCCCCACCCCAAGCAGAGCCCCCTTCATGGTGGCCCAAGAGATGGCCAGTGGGACGCAGTAGTGCGCTGGACACGTGTGGGTGCGCGTGTTGGCACAGCATGCCCTGGGCGGTGGGCAGCGCGTGCTCGCACACGGATCCGCTGCGGGCGCGGGTGTACAGAGGCCGCTACCCCCAGATCGGGAATGCGATTCGGAGGCTGGCAGGGCGGATGGCAGGGCGGATGGTGACTGATGCGTGGCTCTGAGGCGCTCTGGGTCACGGGGGTGTGCGCGGGGGCAGGAGGTCGGAGAGCAGCATTGGCAGAGGTCAAGGAGCGTCTACGCAGGCCCGGGTCTGCATGCAGTAGGGCGGTGTGCACGGGCATCCCCCGGGGACGGTGTGCTGTGGGACAGGGACGGAGAGAGGGAGGGAGAGAGACAGAGACACAGGAGACAGAGAGAGACAGGGAGAGACAGAGAGAGACACACAGACACACCCATATACAGGGAGAGACAGACCGGGGGTTTACAGATATTTTTTCCCTTTCTTTGTGTCTCTCTCAGTTTTTCCTTTCTGGTCGCTTTCATACCTCTCTCTTTCCCCCAAGAGCAGGCGAGATATTCCCTCACACCCCTGCGGCACACGCGCCCACGCTCACCCACGATGCCCATGCTCACCGGACCTGTGTGAGCAGCAGGCCAACACGCGCGTGTGGAAGGCTCTGGGGCTGGTGTCCTCACCCGGGTGTGCTGGGCACGAGGCCATGGAGAGCCGCTGACGTTTATTGAGCACCTGCTGTGTGCAGGCTGCAGACGCCCTGCCTGCCGGTCGTGCCCCTCCCAGGCCGTCCTGCCCTGTCCTCTTGTGCGCCCCCCAGGGGGTCGAGGCCTCTGCCCCCCCCCCCCCCCGCCCTGAGCCCTGCAGCCTCCACTCCACCCGGACGGCCTCCCCCAGGCCTGAAGCAGGACCCGGGGCACCCAGGGCACACCACGAAGGCAGCCGGTGACCTGGGGCCCCCAGGCCGCGGTGCATGCAGAGCAGCAGGGATTTGTGTGCGGGGCTGGGTGTGGACCTGGGTCTAGGACCTCGGGGCGCCCTGTAGGCAGGGCCCCCCCTCCCCGCCCTGCCCCTGCCCGCCTGGGAAGGGGTAACAGGAGCTGCTTCCCCGTGTGGGGCGGAAGCTGCCCCCAGGGCTGCGCTGGGAGCACACGTCTCGGGTCGGTGGTCCCTGCCTTACACGCCCCCCGCCCAGCTCCACCCCCCCCCGCCCCCGCCGGGGCTGCTGTAACCTTCCTTGCACTTGGGGGACCCTTAGAGGCTCACGACCCAGCCATCAGAGGGCGGCGGAGGACATCACCATTTCCCTCCATCTCCATTTTCTTCAGAGGTACAGTGACTTATTGTTTATTTATTTTTGGAAAGATTTTATTTACTTCCTTGCAAGAGCTCAAGAGGGAGCAGGACCCAGGGTGGGGGGCGCAGAGGCAGAGGGAGGAGCAGGCTCCCCGCAGAGCAGGGCACCGACGCGGGGCTCGATCCCAGGACCCCGGCACCCTGAGCTGAGCCGCAGGCAGGTGCTGAGCCCGCTGAGCCCCAGACGCCCCAGTTTGTGTATTTTTTATCCTAATTGCCAGCTCGGGCTGTGACAGGGCGACCAAGCCACTAGAGCAGGACGCCTGAGACCAACCTCTGTGGCTGCTCCTGGGCCTGGGCTCCCGCACGTGGCTCGTGTGGTGGGGACCCTCCGTGGACACACTGTGCGCCCACGGCCCGCGGGGAAGCCAGGGCTCAGAGGCGAGGACTCCCGGGCCGCGGCCAGCTGCGTGTGGGACAGGAGAGGACGGTCTGGTGCTGCCCCTTCCCTGGTGCCCGTGGCCGCCCCAGGTGCCTGTGGGAAGACACCGGGGAAGGTTCATGCAGCCGCCCCCAGGGGCCTGCTCTGCTGGGGCCCAAGGTGAAGGCCCGGTAGGGGCGTGGGGGGTAAGCCGGGGTCTCCCTCCGGGTCCCAGCGGGGACACCGTCAGCCCATGAGCCAGTCACCCAGAGCGCAGGCCCGGGGTGGGGCGGCCTCCGGCGAGCGTGGCCCCTGATTCAATGCTCTCGTGGACCGTGGACCCGAGGCTGTGGGCAGGGACCGCCTGAGCCCGGGGGGGTCGTGTACCCTCCGAAGACTTAAGGCAGAGGTGGATCTCCCCCCAGGGAGTCCGGGTCACTGGGGTCAGGACAGGACCCTGCACAAGTCCCTGTTCCCTGGGGAGTCGGGCCATGCCCGGAGCACAGGGCCCTGGATGGCAGCCTCCCTCCGTGGGGTCCTGCTTCCCACCCGTGCACCTGCCCGGGGACGGGCGATGGTGACACCCCCGCTGGGTCTCGGGCATCCCCTGCGTCGGGCCATCATGTCTGAGCCCGGCCCACCCCTCGGGAGTGGGGACCGTGAGGCCTGGGACCAGATCCGGGGTGGGGAAGATGTGCTGGGCCCCGGGAGACCCTCCAGCACTTTCCTCAGACCCCCAGTGGGGGGCGGGGGCGGCTCGGTGGTGTTCAGCAAACCTGCGACCCCTGTCGGGGCCTGTCTGTGGCTTTCCACGTCCCCGGCCACCCGCCTGGGTCAGGGAGGCAGACAAGGACCCCTCGCCCAGGCCCGGTGCTCCCTCCGGGGCGGCGGTGACAGCAAAGAAGCCTGGGGGTGGGGGATCACCTGCGGCAGCTCACGGAGGACGAGGTGGCGCCCCAGGCTGCAGTCAGGGCCACCCGCCTCCCTGGTCTCCAGGCTCCGTCAGCGGCATCGGGGGGCCGGGCCAGCATGGGGGGAGCCTCGGGGCCCTCGTGCCGCCCGCTCGCCCCCCCCTCCTCGTTGCACAGGGTGATGAGGGCGCTGGGCTGGGGGAGCGGCCCCCGGGGCCCCCACTGGGAGGGCCGGGTCGCTCCGGCCACACTGTCACCCTGCGTCCTGCCGTCCAGGGCCCCAGGCTCTCGGGGGGGGCAGGGAGGCCGGGCCGGGCCTCGGAGGCCCCACGGGAGGGGCACACAGGCCGGGCTCCGCGCTCGTGCAGCCGGTCAGTGTGCGAAGCTGAAGGATAAGCAGCTGCTGGGGCCGGCCGCCCCCTCCTGCTCCCAGGGATGCCACCGCGGCCCGGAGACACTGGCTTGTGCCCCCCCGAGGTGGACGGGCCCGGCCAGCAGGAGGCCCGGGCTGACAGGGGCGGCGTGCCCGGCGGCCCCCGGGGGTCAGCAGGGCCGGCTTGGAGGAAAGGCCTGGAACCGCAGGCGGCGAGGCAGGCAGCCTGGCCCTTCAAAGCTTTCCCTTCTTTTTTTTTTTTTTTATTTTTTAATTTCATTTTTTTTCTTTATCCAAAGGCTGCAGAGCTGAAATAATTTATTTTGGATTTGAATAGGATGCGATAAGCCGCGGAAGGGGCAGCCGGGGTGGACGTGGTGGACGCATTAGGTTTTAAATTAGTCATTTGATGCTGGTCTGGGGGCCGGAGCGAGGGCTCTGGCTGGCGGAGAGGCGCCGGCGTCCCGTCGGCTGGCTGCAGCGGTGGACCGAGGGCCCCGCGTGGGGCCGGCGGGGCCGCCACGGGGGGTGTGGGCCAGGGCTGCGCGGCCCCCTTGCCGGTGTCTCTTCACGGTTTGCCAGGCCCCGTCCGCCCCCCGCCTCTGCTCAGGAGCTGCACGACCCGGGGCAGGTGGCCGCGTCTCCCGTCTCTCAGGGCCTGCGGCCTGCGGGCGGGACACGTCCCCTGTGACCCCCGAGCCCGGCTGCTGCAGCAGGAAAGCCACCGTGGATCACGCAGACAGACCAGCAGCCACCGTGTTTTAAAATGTTCTTTACAAAGGCAGGCGGCAGGGGGCAGGCGGCCCGCTGGCCGGAAGCTCGGGGACACCCCCCACCCCTCACCCCACTCAGACAACGCCCCGTCCTCCAGGCCCTCGGAGCCCCGGGGCATCAGCCTCCCCCTCTCCGTGCAACGGGGACCTGGGGGAAGGGCACGGCGCATCCATCTCAGACTCGGGACCGCGTCCTGGGCCTGGGCACCGGGGGCGTCGCTAACGGGGAGAGGGAACGGAGACCCTGGTCACCCCACCCGCCAGACGCCGCTCCCTGGGGGCTCTCTGTCGCCTTTGCCTCGGAGGGTGGGGGCAGCTTTGTTGCTGTAAAGATCCTACCGTTATGCTCCCGTGTCCGCAGAGACTGAAGCTGCGGGCGGGGCGGTGGGGACAGCACGGGCTTGGCTGGCACAGAAGGTCTGAACTTCCGTGTGAGCGATGACTTATACACGGGGGGGTGGGGGGGGTGGGGTGCGGGTGCCCCCGCGGGTCCGATCCTTCCCTTGAAATACGCAGCGATCGGATCGGCGGAGGTAGGATCCACTTCTGTTTGGCTCAGTGAGACGAGACACCGAGGTGCAGCACCTAGCACCGGGGCGGGGGGGCAGGGGGCGATGGGGGAACCAAGAAGCATTTCTGGCCCCAGGTATGCCTGGGGCCGGATGCGAGGGCTGGGCCCGGGGCAGTGGCTGGCCCGTCCCTTCCTCCCCTCAGCCCCGTCCTCCTGCGGGGGGAGCGGGGACATCTGGACCTGCCGCGCGGGAGCCGAGGCAGGGGCGCGGCGGGGAGGGCGAGCAGCGCCTTGCCCAGCCTCACCTGCGCCCATTAACCAGATGGAACTTGGAAATGAGCCTCGGAGCGCAGTGAGGGGAGCGTGGGAAGGAAATAAACACCTGGCGAGAAGGATCTCTATTTTCTCTTTAGAGCCCATTAAGTTTATGGAAACTCATGAACTTAGCGCAAACCTAATTAAGCTCAAATAGGGATTCGGGAGTGCAGGCGGCGAGTGCGGGGAGGGTCCCGGTGGTGGTGTCGAGGGAAGCAGGCCCCGGAGCAAAGTGGGGCTTCATAGCAAGGGGGTCGCTCTCTGCAAAAGATGGGATGGAGGCGGACTTCTGGGTCCAGGCCTTTGAGGCCCTCTCTGCTCCTAACGGCCGCGAAAGGGAGGTGGTCAGAAATAGCGGGGCTTTGTGTCCGACACCCGGAGACACGGTCCTGGCTCTTCCACGCCTTGCGCCTCAACTTCCCGTCTGTAAGATGGGAATTTCTGCCTTGTAATGCGACGATGGTGCTGAATGTCTGACCCGTGTGGACGCCCAAAGAGGGTGCCCGTCGTGGTGACTGTGGTGCCTCTGGGTCCAGGCGGGAGGGGAGAGCTCTTCCCCTATCTTGGGCTCCTCCAGCCCTCCTCCGGCTCATCCCTTCCCCCCTGTGCACGCTGACTGCCTTAAAGGGCTCGGCTCCTCCCCTCTCCTTCCCCGTGGGGAGCTGCAGGTCCTCCCTCGTGACCTTGGCCTCAGCCGTGTGACTTCTTAGCAAATGTGACACCCAGTCTTAAAAAGAGCACGTGCGCATGGTGGCCTGCCCACACTTCCGTTCCTCTGTGCCCCCTGGACACTCTGCGGACGGTCCTGCTGCCGATGAGAAGCTGGCGGAGAAGTTACCGTGTTGCCCGAGTCCAGGCCTTTCTAGACCATTGGCTGCCGGCCAGCACCAAGCTGCACGACGTGCCAGCCGAGGTCAACGGAGCCACTCGGCCAGGCCCAGACCCAGGAGCAAAAGCCTCCCTCACCCCAGTGTCTGCAAAAGGGTGCCCTTCGGGTCCGGGGCTTCCTCTCGCGTTCCGCAGAGTGGGCTTCACGCGCTGGGCTGCCTGGTGTCCTGTACCTGCACGCTACTGCAGGCGCCAGCGGCACCTATGCCGGTGCCAGTGTGGTCCCAGCGACAGCCGGAAATCCCCTGGAGGGAGGGACCATCGTCACCTGCATTTCACAGGTGAGGATGCAGAGACACAGAGAAGTCGAGCCGTGTGCCCAGGACGCGTCAGTAGCGGCGTCTCGGTTTGAAGGGAGCTTTGCTGGACGAGGAGCCCATGGCGGTGGGCTCGGTCCCGGGCGCCGTGCCCTGCGGAGCAGCAGAGCCCTGGGGGGCCGGATGGGCCTGAACGGGAAGCAGGCTTGGCTCCGTGGAGAAAGCAGCCAAACGGACCGACGAAGCGATCCCATGGGTGGAAGCACACCCCCCTCGCCCACAGAACGGGCCCTCGGGCGTTTGCAAGGCAAAGTGTCCAGCGGGCTTTAGGCTGTGGTCGGCTTCGAGCCGTGGGCGAGTGATTTACCTGGTCGTGAGAGGGGAGAGGGGAGAGGGGAGAGCGTGCACTGTGGGTCCCGTGAATGGGGTGCAGCAAGGGGCCACGTGCTACTCTCTTCCATGAAGCAGGTGCAGCGTCCTGTATCCTCTGAGCCCAAGTGGGGTGCGCGGCAGCCAGGGCCCCCCCAGGGGCCGGGGGGGAGGCTGACCCGCAGATCCACCTGTCACCATATGCTGACTCTGGACCGGAGGGGAGGCCTAGAAAGCCCATTCTGGGCCCGTGTCCAGTCTTCCCACCCTGTTCCCCTTTAGGAGCCGAGGCTGATAGATTATCCCCAGCTGACTTGACTGCCTCCTTCATACCTGATTCAAAACAGGAGGGCAGGGAGGTGATTAGTTTTCACCCTCAAAACCCTAAAGAAAAAAGGATGAACTTTGGAGAAAGAAGGCAATGAGGGGCGCCTGAGGGGGCTCAGTGGTGGATCATCTGCCTTTGGCTCAGGGCGTGCCCCCAGGGTCCCAGGATCGAGTCCTGCATTGGGCTTCCTGCATGGAGCCGGCTTCTCCTGCCTGGGTCTCTGCCTCTCTCTCTGCGTTTCTCATGAATAAATAAATAAAATCTTAAAAAAAAAAAAAAGGAAGTAGGCAATGAGCTTTCTCTCACTAGAGATATGCATGTAGAGCCAGAATTGCTATATATCGGATTTTTTTGAGGATGTATTCAATGGCATCAGGTTCCCCTAAAATGCTGAAATTCTATAATTTTTCTTTGAGACCACCAATAGAAAAATTTTAGATTGTACACAGTATTAAAACTGGCACAATTACAGTAGCAGTTTGGGTTAAAGAATGATTTCCGTGATTGTATATCCCCTGCAGCCCACATATTATAATAAATAGCACATCAACATTTTTTTTCTTCTTCTGGTTCTGGCAGGACCATTATCAAGAGAAGAAAGGCTCTAATGACAATTCCCTGCATCTCTTCTAAAAAGGCCTTTCATGTCTGGCCTCAAAGCGGACAGGGAGGCGGCAGGTCTGGCTGTGCGTCTTCCTGGGACCGGCCTCCTGGGTGCTGCCCGCTGGCTCTGCTCCCTTTGGTCCGGGCTGCAGAAATGCCTTTGCTGCCGTGGACATTGGCTGGGAGGACGGCGCAGGGGGGAGGTTTCGTAGAGATAAAAGACAAACAAGAGAGGGATGCATGTGGAGTCACAGTAACACGGGTCCCCTGAGGATCATTAGTGAGAAAGCAGCCCCAAGTCACCGATAGGGGAGATGCGGTCCTACCTGCCCCCTGAAGCAAAGTGACATCCGCTGAGCACCTACTGGGTGCTCTGCCCGTGGAGTACATGCTTGTATTTATCCTCACAGCAACCCTGTGAGGTGCATGGTTGACCCCACTTAACAGATGGACTAATTGAGGCTCAGGAAAGACGAAAAGGACATACTACAGGTCCTATAATAAAGAAATGTCTGAGCTGGAGTTTGAACACAAGCCCGGGAGGGGCTGATACCAGTCCTCTTTTCTTGGAAGCAGGTCTGATGTGGGAAAACACATAAAAAAAACAAATGCTTTCTGCACTGTGGGCGGCGGATAGTGGGCAGCCCAAAGATTAGCCCGCGTCCTAATCACCGGGACCTGGGAATCTTAGCTTATCTGGTAAAAGGGAGTTTACAGATGTGCTCATGATAAGGATTTGGAGTTGGGGACATTATCTGGGGCCCCTCGCCCCTAGCAGTAATCCAGAGGGTCCTTGCAAGAGGAAGGCCAGCAGGCCAAGGGCTGGAGACAGCGGCATGATGTCGAGGCAGGTCTAGGGGTGGCCAGAAGCCCGGGATGCCACAACCTCTAGAAGCTGGGATGAGTTCTTCCCTGGAGCTTCCGGAAGAAACCAGCTCTGTGGCACCTTGGTTTCCCCCCCTGAGACTCATTTCGGAACTTCTGACCCGTAGACCTGTAAGAAAACCAATTTGTGACATTTTAAGCCGCCGAGCTTGTGCTTATTCGTCACAGCAACGGCAAGAAACTCATACACACCATCTGTGATGGGAGAGGCAACCTGGTTGTCACGCTCTTGCTGACTTTCCCCATCTTGGCCTCTATGAGTCTGAAGCCTTCAGTCAACTCTGGCTTAGCAGAATGGCACCCGCTCGAGAAGAGGGAGTGAGACCAGGTGACTGATTTATTTATTTATTTATTTATTTATTTATTTATTTATTACCAGGTGACCTTTAAATGATTATGTTGACTTTGATGGTCAAGGACAGCGTCAGACAAACTGTGGTCCCCAGATTGGTGCTGGTGTGTGAACTGCTGGGAAGAGAGCATCTGCCCTGCCCTATCGCACCTGCTGGCTCCACCTCCTGGGGGGAGGAGCAGTAAGTCCAGAAAATGGGCGCAAGTGTTTAAAAGTGGCAATTTGGCATTGCTGAGTCATCCAAGCATGTGACCGGAGGGCTCGTTGAACAGGGCACAGACCACTCTGGGTGTGGTTGGAAGGTGCTAGTGGGTTGCAGGGGGAACAAACCATGTCCCACTCACACACTGCAGTCCCCACAAAGGCCATGTTGGGTTAGGAGTCAACACCGACACCAATGGACCCTTTTCCCCTAAAAGTTTGAGAAGCCCTAGTCCGGGGCCCTGTAAGTCATCCAGGCACAGACTTTGTGAGACCCAAATGTCTCATCTTTTTCAAGCCTAGGGCTACCAATGGAATCATATGAGTATTTGTATTTATGTTTTGCTGACCTAAAACCTCTGGATTGAGTCTCCCCTGGCTTTTATTTATTTTATTATTTTATTTTATTATTTTATTTTATCTTATTATTTTTTAACTTTATTTTATTATTTTATTTTATTATTTTATTTTATTTTATTTTATTATTTTATTTTATTTATTTTATTATTTTATTTTATTTTATTTTATTATTTTATTTTATTATTTTATTTTATTATTTTATTTTATTATTTTTATTTTATTTTATTATTATTTTATATTTTATTTTATTTTATTTTATTTTATTTTATTTTATTTTATTTTATTTTATTTAATTTTATTTTATTTTATTTTATTTTATTATTTTTTTCCCCTGGCTTTTAAATGCTCATGAAAATCCTGTTCTTATTGTCTGTTCTGGTTTCCCTCCCATCCTCCCCACAGAGGTCTCGGTTTCTATCTTCTATGTTTTTCTTGAAGTTTCAGCTTCCTTGCACACACCTACCCTTATCTGCTGGCAGCCTCGCACCAAGAGGTTGGCTGAAGTGCATGGCAGCCTTTGGTGGAGTTGGGGAAAGAGTCCTCTCCCTGATTCTGTGCCTCACACAGTGAGACCAGGGTCCCACCACCACACAGGGACTGTGCCCTAAGCCCTGTACAACCTGCCACCGGCACACCCCCTTTGGCTTCTCTCCAAAGTCCAAACCCATCCCAGGCCCTATAGGGGAAAGGGACAGCGGCCATCCACGTGGCCTCCTCCCTGGATGCTGACTTGGGCAGTCAAGATCTGACATGAGCAACAAAACTTCTAGGAGCTTGAGTTTCATTTTGAGGCAGAATCAATGGGATTTGTGATGAAATTAAATGCAAGGAGGCAAGGGGGAGTGGAGAGGCTAGGATGATACCCAGATATCGCACCTGGGTCCCTATGTGGGCGGTGGTTCCACTCACCAAGGGGGAGAGCACTAGACGAAGGTCAAGTTAAGGGAAAGACAGCGTGGTCAGGATTGAACACTTGGATTCAGAGCCCTTGGAAGGTAAACTCTGGAACTGATTTTCTTGTGTGGCCATGAAGGACCAGAGCAGCTCCTGATTCCCGCTCGCAGCTGGGCTTCACAGGACCCCAGAGTCGGCCAAGGTCGCTCGGTGACGGCAGAATGGGACAAACAGCAAGAGTCCTTTATAATCACGGCTGGACACAGGCAGCAGCAAGGCCATGGTGCAAATCACCACCCGCTGACAGGTCCCTTCTTCCCGCCAACATCAGTGATGGCTCTTCCCCTCCTGTGCTAGTGTCTGCCTTGCCTGGTTCTTCCCTCCCTTTTCCTTAGGATTTACTGGGACGCCCGGCTGTCGAGGAAGCCCACTCCCTGTCAGCATCCAATCGAGGAACCGGCGTCCCGGAGCGCTCCCGCACTGCCTAAGAGAGGCTCGAGGCTGGCAGACAGCCGTTCCGGGCACCCCCTCGCTGAGACTCCTCGCGGCTCCCATGGGACGTGTTCTTCCCCGTTGCGGTGAGCACGGATCAACCTTGACTCCCAGTGAGCTCCTCCCGGCTCAACTTGGAGCCTTTGCCACAACCACTCCTCCCTCCAGGCCCTGACAGCCCTCTGGAGACGTGAGGGCTGTGACCTTGTCTCCCATTGCTCAGGTCTTTGCTTAAACTCTCCGTCAATTCATCACACCGCTGTACCCCTATCATCTCCCCTGTGTCTGTGGGGACCTGAGATCTCTCAAGGTAGTTTGTGGTTTTTCGGGGATCCCTGGGTGGCGCAGCGGTTTGGCGCCTGCCTTTCGCCCAGGGCGCGATCCTGGAGATCCGGGATCGAATCCCACGTCGGGCTCCCGGTGCATGGAGCCTGCTTCTCCCTCTGCCTGTGTCTCTGCCTCTCTCTCTCTGTGTGTGTGACTATCATAAATAAATAAATAAAAATTAAAAAAAAAAAAAGGTAGTTTGTGGTTTTTCAAGGACACGCAGGTGTTTCTCCTTCACCCTGACTCTGTGAATGGGCTTCACTGGGCACATCAGCACGGTGGGGTAAGGAACGCTCACTGAATTCATGTGGAACCAGCCGGCAAGAGTCCTGTCTCAAGCCTCACCCGGCAGCCCTGGCCATCCTGAGGATGCAGCTCACATCCCTGGGACATGGATTACCATTGATCCTGTTCTGAAGTCTGGCACTTCTGTTTGGCCGTTAAAAAGAGCCTGCCATGTCGATGAATTATTTAAACAGAACAGAATACATTTAGGACCAGAAATTAATAAATTAGAAAAGAGAAGCGTAGTTGAATTGGTGAATCAGGTTAAGATTTAATCAGCAAAAAAAAGATGAATATAAAGCCATCTTTGACCATTGTATCAATTAAAGGGGATAAAACATAAGCATTCAACACTGAATAGAAGAAAGGGAATCAAAACTCTGATAAAGAGGAAATTAAGCCAACATACTGTGTAAAACTCCTTGAAACTGAGTGATTTTCTAGAAAAAAAATGAAACGAGTTGAGTGAACACGATACAATATAACAACAAATATGAGAGAGCTCGTGGGGGAAAAATCTCAAAGAATTACCTCCCCAGATGGTAGACTCTTAAGTGGTTAAGGCAAATTCCTCCAAACCTTCATAACACAAACGACTCCTCTTCTGTGTAAAGCTTTTCAGAGGATAGAAAAACAGGGAAAGCAAGCTAAATAGGAAAAGATGACACAGCAATTTTGATCAAATCTTGAGAGAAAAACTCACTATTCAAGATTTTATACCGAGTCAAATAAAGTCAACGGGCAGAGCTCAGCTACACAAGGCTCGTGGAATACCACTCACAACAGAGGTGACATGTCATAGTAGTGGAAAATGATGGATCAGGTGATAAATGATATTGAGATGATTGACTATTCATTAAATGCATGGTTTTACATCCCTCAACTCCAGGTAGACCGGAGACAAGAACATTTTTTTTTAATTTAATTTTTATTTTTAAAACAAATTTTATTTATTTATTTATTTATTTATTTATTTATTTATTTATTTATTATTTTATTATTCATGAGAGACACACAGAGAGAGGCAGAGACACAGGCAGAGGGAGAAGCAGGCTCCATGCAGGGAGCCCAATGCAGGACTCGATCCCAGGACTCCAGGATCGCGCCCTGGGCCAAAGGCAGGCCCTAAACTGCTGAGCCACCTGGGCTGCCCAGATTTTCTTTTCTTTTTTTTTTTTTTAATGAGAAGTGTATTTCGGTTAAAAAAAATAATGAACAAATGTTTATCTGATTGCAGAATGGGGAAAACCTTTCTAAGTATTAAAAACATATAAAAAAAGACACATACTAAAGGAAAATATTGGTAGATTTAACTAAACTAAAAAAAAAAACTACTATGCTTCAAAAACTTCATAAACAAATCCAAAAGCTAAATATAAGCCAAAGAAACATTTACAGCATAGATGGCAGACAAATGGTTGAAGCTTAAGCATATTAAGGAAAACAATGAAGCTGTAATAGAGGAGGCAAAGGCCACATGTCTGGACTTCAATACAAGGTGAAATACAAGGGTTTGGAGCTTGGTGAGCAAGAGAAAACAATCTCACTGGTGATCAAAGAAACAGAAAGTAAAGCAAGACCGATGTGCCATTTTCACTCGTCGAATTGGCAGAGATGGAGGAGAACTACTGCTCCCGATGCTAAGTGAGCACGCGGAGGAAACGGGCGTCCTCGCGCACGGCTGGTGGTTCATAAAATATGTACAATATCTGTGGAAGGCAATTTTGCCAAATGTGACAAAAGCTTTGAATGTATACACATTTCTTGGATCCAACGGTTCTATTTCTAGAGACGGATCTTCAAGTCATAACCACGTCTGTTTGTGCGGGGATTTATGTATGAAAACACGCACTGGAAGAGTATTTAGGATCCTGAATTCCCAAATGAGGACGTGGGTTAAATCGTACACTGCCAAGACATGAAATACTACGCAGGCATCAAAAATGAAATAGGAGAAGAAATTCAGTGTGACCCCAAATGCTCACGCCGCGAGGCTGAGTCGGACAAGCGGAGGGCGGAAAGTCTGACGTAGGTGACTCGTGTGCGCGCGTGTGTGCACGTGTCCCCTTGGGAGGAACACTCCAGGGACAGACACCAGAATATTAACAACGGGTTTTCCTCCTCATGCTTTTCCGTATTGTTCAGACTTGCCACACGTACGACCTGGGAACCAGGGTCTTTATATCTCTGTTCATGCAGAAAAAGACGTAGGGTCGAGGTCGCACACCCCCATTCTCCGACCCCGTGCCCGGGAAGCGTGTGATGTCTTCTCGTAACTTCCGAGAGTTGCTGTGCCTCCCGCTTCCAGGACCGGCTCCGCTCCATGATCCTGCGTCTGGACGCGTTTTTTTCACTTTTCTTCACGTCCGTGTGAGCGCGGATTCCAGCCGCCTCCCTCGGTGCCCCCGCAAGCCGCACGGGCGCTTGCACACGAGCCGGTAACCCGAGGTGCAGGGCTGGTGGGCAGGGCCCAGGTGTCTCTGCCGCGGGTGGCCTCCTGCCTGTTTCCCCTCCCTCTTCCTTTCCTGGCAGATTTCTCACGCGTGACCATTCTTCTCTGGATTCACAGGAGAGGTCTCCCTTTTGTCTCACTCAGGAGAGTTTCCACGTTTAGCCCACGTCTTCCCAAATAACTTCCCCAAACACGTGCCCCTTTCTTACAGCAGAAGTTGTGCAGGGGGACAGGGAGGGGAGGTGAAACGTCCCTTCTTGGTAGGTGGGCACGGCCCGCAAAGCCTCACGCAAATGCAGTGTGGGTTATAGCCCTTTCCCCCCCTTTTACAAATTCATTCAATTTTATTTCACTGCCTTTTTACTTATATCATAACGCTTTTTCATATTGTTACCCAGTTTTCGTGTTTTTTTATTGGAAGAATAGGTGATCTACTTACTAAGACTACTTTTCTCCAAAAGTATCTGTTTTCCTAATTCCGTTTAGCTGCTGCATCCTCTCCACGTTGGATCAGACTGAATCGCTGCAGGTTTCTTTCGGGAGGAAGGTCGACGTCGGCGGAGGACCTGTTAGGTGCTAAGCAAGGCGCCAAGTGCCGCGTCTCCGTCCCGTCAGAGGTGCCGCGATGCTCCCTGGAGCAAGGTGGGTGCCCAAGCCCATTCCCAGCAGCGCAGCTCGTTCAGCCCGCACGGCCGGGGAAGGAAGCGGAGGCCGACGGCAGTGGAGGTGCTGCAGCAGGGGGGTGCAGGGTCGGGCGCAGGGTCCCGTGGGCCTACAGGCTGCAGGCCCCGTGCAGGCCGTCCGTGCCTCTCCCGGCCGCGCTCTGCAGGCGCTCACGCGCTGTGTGGTCACGGCAGACGGGAGTGACCTTGGCACTTCGACGTCCAAGTTTATCTAGTTTTATCCTACCCCCAGCTTTCCTTCTCTCTCTCTCTCTCTCTCTCTCTCTCTCTCTCTCTGTGTCGTCATTCGGGGACGATATGGGCTCTCACCCGATACGAGCTGAGTGGAGCCCTGGGGCTGCCATTAGTTGCGTTGACCTGGATGCAATCGAGGCTCACATGAGTTGGTTTTAAAAAAAAAAAAGCATCTGGCGTCCTTGGGTCCTGGAAACCACTCAGTTTCCCTTCTGCTGCCAGTGAGCAGAGGCAAGGATCAAACTCCATCTGCCTCTTGCTAGAAAAGGCCTTATAAATGCCGCATGAGACCGTCCTCCCCTTTCCAAGCCAAAGCATGGGTGTGAGCGGCTCACGCCGGGCCCCTTGACAGGACGTACAACAGTCTGGACCCAGAGTAACCTCGTCTGGCGTCTCCCCGCCAGGGCCAGAGCTCAGCCCCAGGATGTGAGCACCACAGGGCCGAGGAAGCCCGTCCGGCCTGTCTCCTCCCCTGGGGGTCATCGCTCCAGCCCCCTGGGAACCCGCTGTTCGGCCACAGGGAGACACACACCTGATTCCTGAGGCAGTGTGGTGACAGGGAACCAACCCTGATCTGGAATCAGGGGGCCCGGGCTCTAGGGTCCTGAGATGGGAGCCCCACTGGCGTGGCTGTTTGCTCGGCCACGTGTGTGCAGCGGCTCAGATTCTCTGTCCCACTACCTGGCCGGTTCCCGAGCCTCTGCTTCTTGCAGTGAAGCTAACAAAACAATCTGCGGCGAGATCATTCAGCACCAGGCAGGAGAAAGAGTCTATTTTAGCATTATTAGGTCCTGGAGGAATTCTAGCAAGAGCTTAATTTTCGTGGTGCAAATGGTCTGGTTTTGTGTTAATGCACTTCTGCAGAGGATCTTGCCCGGTGCACTGTGTTGAGGGACGTGCGCTCAGCTTCGTGTGCACCTAGACCCTCGGAGGGTGGCCTTACTCAGCAGTGAGGGCTTTGTGCATGTAATTAGTTGTCTCGATGAGGTTATGCTGGATGAGGGTGGGCCCCAGGTCCAGCGGCCAGCGGCCCTGTAAGAGGAGAGGTCACAGACAGACCCGTGCACGGAGGCAGAAGCCACGTGAGGCAGAGACAGATGGGAACAGGGAAGCCATAGCCGAGGAAGGCACCGGAATGCCCGGGGCCACCAGAAGCTAAGGGACCGGCAGGGAAGGGTGCTTCCCTCGCACCTTCAGAGAGACCTTGATTCTTCTAGACCAAGGGAGAAGAGAAAGTGCAAATGTCATGTCCGGGCCCAGAGAGGAAGGTGGCTGCGCAGGGGGCTCTCCAGACACAAAGGAGGGGGGCCGTGTGGCCCAGACCGAGGTGGGGGCGGAGGACGACGATGCCACAGAAGCACGGGCATTCCCACCATCCTGTGGGCTCTTCGTGAGGTTAAACTTAAACCCGAAGGCAGGACCCCACCCTGCTGTCCCCCGATTTCTCTTTCTCTGTGTCCCAGCAAGCATGAGGATGGCACCGTCTGTCCCTCCCACATGGAGGGTGCTGTGACCCGTGACACGGGTTTGCCACAAGAGGGTTGGCAGCAGGGTGGTGCCCGTCCCCTCCTCTGGCTTTGCTTGTGCGTAGGGTTGGCTCACACGACTCGTGTGCCCTGCTCATGGAAGATTCCAGGGCTGCTGCCCCTCGAATCGAGGCCTGTGTCGGAGGTAGGGGCCCCGCAGCGCCACTGTGGGTTATGCTGGTGGGGGGGGGGCAGTTACCGGGATGGAATCTACACTCTGTCTCCCCTGTTTCAGGCTGGCTGTCTCGACAGGTCCCCGTTCTGGGGGCAGCTCCTCCGCAAAGGGCAGGAAATGGTTCTTGCTTGGGCTGCGGGGACAGGAGGAAAGGCAGACGCGGTGCTGTGCTGGCTTCGCCTCCTCGGGTCGCACACCCGGGCTGTGAGAAGGCGCCTCCGCTCTCCTCGCTCTCCTCTCTTCCCAGCGCCTGCGATCCCCGACGCCCTCGCAGGCTGGATCCGGAGTCATCCTTGCGGCACAGCTGACCATGACCCCTCCTGCCCCGCACCTGCCCCGACGCCGGCTGGGCCTGCCCGCCTCCTCCCCACCTACCCCCCTCCGCGCACCTGCTCACCCCTGCTCCAGCCCCCTGCACCTCCTGCAGTTCCTCCAAGGACAACCAACCCTGGGGCCTGGCGCGTTCTCCGTCCCCTCCTCGGCCAGTGGGCTCCTTCCCATCATCTGAGACTCAGTTTACCCTTCTTGGCGACTCTCTGGCTACCCTGTCCCTCCGCGGCGCGGGATCTCCCAACCCCAGGGGCCTTCCCAGGGATGCAAGGTCACTGCCGGGAGAGGGGCCGCTCCTCCTCTCCCCCCGCCCTGCCCTCGGGCCGGCGCGGCTCCTGGTGAGGAAGGACTTGTGCAGTGCGTGGTGAGCGAATGAATAAATCATGAAATCTCAGAATTAGAGACGAGACAGGCCTGGCGGAGTCGACCCTCTCATTATTTACTAATAAGGAAGAGCCTTGAGCGGGTGCACGGACACAAGATGCCCCAGATGTGCCCCCTGACGTGCGCCCGCTGTGCCCGCAGCCGCCTGCCCCCCGGGGAGGCCTCCTGGCCACGCGCGGACTCCACCCGCGGACCCTGTCGGCGTAGCCGTCCTCCTTTGACGGTCAGGATTCAGGCGCGCTTGTCTTGCAAAGTCCAACCTCCTGTCAGATGCGAAGTTCCCGCGGCCACCTGAGAGTCCGGAGCGCGGGCCGCAGTGTCTGGGGGTGGGGGGTCCACTCTCCCCTCCGTGTCCGCGGCCTGGTCCCCGTCGGACAATGAGGAGCGCGGGTGGGACAGGCTTCCCCCCATGACTCGCGGACAGGGACCCAGCCTCGGCTCAGAGCGGCGGGGGGGCCCGACAGCCCCATCGAGGTGTCCCATCCCGATGCTTTGGAAGTGACCCGCATGGGGTGACTGACTCCGGGCGGCCTTGTGCCAGAACCTTCCGAGGGCAGCCCAGCCGGCGGCCCCAGCATTGCCGACCCCGGGGCCCCAACGCGGACCTCCCAGCTACGGTGACTTTTGCACGGGAGCCACGTCCCAGGTCTCTCGGGTCCCGCTCTCTTTTCTTTAAGCATGCTCAGAGCAAAGAGATGAAAATAACAGAAACGAAATTCTATTTTTCACTGAAGACTTCAAGGTTGCTGACAGCTAATCCTGGCCAGAGAGTGGAGGCCTGGGAGCTCCAGCCCACGTCACCGTTGGAGGGCAGGTGGGAATATCCGTCAAAACAAACAGGGCTCATGCCGTTTGCCTCTGTGTTCTGTCGAGCAGTTTATCCCCCCGACGGGGTCGCCTGACGCGGGTTGGCCAGGGCGTTCACTCTGTGTTGTCTGTGGTTGTGACTCAGCGTCCACCAGTGGAGAAATGGCCACAGCTGACCTACGGCATAAGGTACCAAATAGCAGCGCGCACCCTGTTGGTCTTCTCCGGTAGCACTTGCACGCATGCGCAGCGTGTGTTCCCTCCACCCTACGTCCCGGTGCTGAGCTCTGGGAAGACAAGATCCACGAGACACTGTGCGTTTGCTTAAGAATCCGAAATCTGGGTTCGAGTCCTGGATCCCCCAGGAATTAACAGGGTGATGTCGTGTGGATTCCTTAACTTCTTATACCTTGTTTTCTATTTGGAAAGTGGAGATGTTGACAGTTCCCGTGTCACAGGTTGTCCTAATAATGACGGAAGGCCAATGTGAAGCGCTCCGCACTGGTCAGCTGCTCGGATGGAGGTGATGGTGATGGTGACAGTGATGGCGACAGTGACGGTTACGGTGACAGTGATGGCGACGGTGATGGTGACGGTGACAGTGACATTGATGGTGATGGTGATGGTGATGGTGATGGTGACGGTGACGGTAATGGTGACAGTGACGGTGACGGTGATGGTGATGGTGACGGTGACAGTGATGGTGACAGTGATGGTGACGGTGACGGTAATGGTGACAGTGATGGTGATGGTGACAGTGACAGTGACGGTGACGGTGATGGTGATGGTGACAGTGACGATGGTGATGGTGACAGTGATGGTGACGGTGACGTTGACGGTAATGGTGACGGTGACAGTGATGGTGACAGTGATGGTGATGGTGACGATGATGGTGACGTTGACAGTGACAGTGACGGTGACAGTGACGGTGACAGTAATGGTGATGGTGACGATGACGTTGATGGTGATGGTGACGATGATGGTGACGGTGATGGTAATGGTGACAGTGACGGTGACAATGGTGACATTGATGGTGATGGTGATGGTGACATTGATGGTGATGGTGACAGTGATGGTGATGGTGACATTGACGGTAATGGTGACGGTGACGGTGACGGTGACAGTGACATTGATGGTGATGGTGACGGTGATGGTGATGGTGACGGTGATGGTAATGGTGACGGTGACGGTGATGGTAACAGTGATGGTGAAGGTGACATTGACGGTAATGGTGACGGTGATGGTGATGGTGACAGTGATGGCGACAGTGATGGCGACAGTGATGATGACATTGATGGTGACGTTGATGGTGATGGTGACGTTGATGGTGATGGTGACATTGACGGTGACAGTGATGGTGACAGTAATGGTGATGGTGACGATGATGTTGATGGTGATGGTGATGATGATGGTGATGGTGACGGTAATGGTGACAGTGACAGTGACTGTGATGGTGACGGTGACGATGGTGACATTGATGGTGATGGTGACGATGATGGTGACGGTGATGGTGACAGTGACGGTGACTGTGACGGTGATGGTGACAATGGTGACGTTGATGGTGATGGTGACGATGATGGTGATGGTGACGGTGATGGTGATGGTGATGGTGATGGTGATGGTGATGGTGATGGTGACGGTGAGGACCAGCCCACTCACTCGTGCACGCTCACCAGCTTGCCGAGTGCTTGGCACAGCGGAGGCCCATAAATATTTGAGGAATTAATGAATGAAATATACGTCCTGCTGCGGAGGGATGTCTAAGAGTTACTGTTAGAGGACATAAATGAAGCTGTGGAACAGTTTGTCTGACCTAATCCCATTTGTACAAAATATATTAAAATTTCTGCTGAGGGTCAAGACATAAATTATGCATAGTGGTTCCCTCTGAGAAATGGGTTTGAGCCAGATGAGAAGGAGGTTGAATTCATTTTTTTTACCCAATTCCCTTCTGTAACATTCGCTATTATAAGAGCACATGGCTTTTAAAATTGAAATTAAAAAGTCTGTTAGGTTCGAAGAGCCACAGGGTTAGTTCTTGTCCCGGGATAATGATCTTGATCATCTTAGGATTTTATCTTTGACCTCAGTCTTCAGTGAGATTAAAAATATCTGTGGGCGTCAGGGAAGAGACGTGGTGAGTGGATGGGGCAGGCGGTGGCGGATGCGGTCTTCCGTCCCATTACCGGGAGCCGTGGCCCAACGTGTGGCCGCCTCAGAAGGTGGCGGAGGGTGAACTAAGGCTTATTATTTCACGGCACAGGCCGCGCGTGAGGCAGTGACAACACAGCGGTCGTGGCCTGTAGGATTCTGTGGCAGCGCGGAAAGGGGCCTGTGCCTGGGAATCAGCAAACCTGAGCTCAAGTGGACGCATTCTCCCTTGAGCCCAGCCCTGACCGCCTCGTCTGGGAAATGGGAATGCGTAAGTGCCCCATAAGGTCGTTGAGAGGATGCAGTGCGGTGGTTCACGGTGCTTGCCATGTTGCTCCAGAGCCAGCTCTCCATACGGGACACACTTCGACGACGACGATGATGATGATGATGATGATAAATAACTGCATGATCTCAGAAAAGCAAGTTCGTCATGGCTTCTGAGCTTAATTCCCTCATCTACAAATAAAGATTTTTTAAAAAGATTTATTGATTCACTAGAGACACAGAGAGAGAGGCAGAGACCCAGGCCGAGGGAGAAGCAGGCTCCCTGCAGGGAGCCCGAGGCGGGACTCGAACCCGGGACCCCGGGGTCACACCCTGAGCCCAAGGCAGGTGCTCAACCACTGAGCCAGTCACCTAAGAGCGTGACGGGCCTGGACAGAGGCTGGAGGTTCAAGTCTTGGTTTAGAAGTAACTGGCCGAGAGGCCCTTCAGTGAGGTGCGAAGCTCCCGCGGAGTGAGAGCTGGCGTGTTTCTGATCGGCTTCCCTCTCCGTGATCCAATGTCACCCGGGACGGTGGCGGGAGGACTCATGTGGCAGTCAGGTGCCGGCAGGACAGGGAAACCGTCCTCGAGGAATTCTGGGTGGTCCAGTCGAAGAGCGTCTCCTGCGGGGACCACTCACAAGGTATGAGTGGAGATAAGGGGGCAGACACGGGAGGTTCGGGCACCCGGGGGCAGCATCAGTGGGGCGCTGTTGGCATCTCTGGGGGTGACGGGGCAGAGGGGGAGGCTCTGGGGGGCCCTGGTGGGAGCTGGAAGTGTAGACGGGTCAGCATTGCTAGGGACGTGCTGCTGAAGCAGGGAGGCAGGTGCCCGGGGAGGATGAGGAAGTCCTCGGGTGTGAGCTCCCTGGTGCCCAGGGAGAAGCGAGGTGTGGCCGCGGGAGAGGCTTCTGCCTCAACCTCCCCCCCTTGCCGTGCCGCCCGTTGGCCTGCCTGCCAGTCTTCTCTCTCTCCTTCCTCTTCCTTTTGCCTTTTCTTGCACACCTGCCTCATTTGCTCACTCACCCTCGCTGCGACCCCAGCCTCGTCACTGGGACTTTGCGTGCCTCGGCGAGCTCCTCTGTAAAGTGGGCACACGTTCTCCTCCCTGGCGGCGTAGAAGGGCCCGGCGGGGGGCTAACGGGGGAGAGCGCCTCGTCGCCCTACCACGCTGTACCAACGTAACACATCCTCACTAGGATTTTACCCTGGAGTGCTAACGTGAGCGGGATGGGCTCATTAGGACAATTTTGTGTGAACTTCCTGCTTTGACGCTGTCACCCGAGGTCCAGCAGGACCAAAGGGCCTCCTCTCCGCTCCAGTTTGGCACTGATGTTAAGATGAAGTTCTTTTTTTTTTCACTCAGGTCTTTTTTTATTTATTTATCTACTTGCCACGGACGAGTGGAGAGATATTTTCTTCTTCTTCTTGCTTGGACGCCACGATAATATTTCACCGCCACTGCTTACCCTAAAAAAATAGATTTCCTTTTCATCCTCGGCTGGTGATTTGGTTTGCATTAATGCCTTTCATAACTCATACATTTGGCTATTAAAAATTAATGCTTGGCACTGACATAAACAAATGAAATTTGTATTATTAATGTTTTACATAGGTAAGGCTCTGTAATAACAGATTCATCACAGCAGACTGTTTTAATTAAAAGATTCACTGGTTCCTTGAGCACATCCGAGAGACGGGTCCGGGGAGAAGCAGGGATGCAGAGAATGACAGGTAGAGAGGGTGCACCTCAGGCTCCCGGGAGAGCACGTCGTTGGAAGCTCCGGGTACCGGCAACGACCTCACATCTGCATGTTGTCAGTGGAAGGCTCAGCGCGGGGCCTGGCCCGTAGTACGTGCTCAACTAACAGCAGGACTTAGGGAGGAGAAGCAGGGGCGGGGTATGTATTCCTTGGACGCTGTCCGTTCTTTGTGTAGCCGGCCCGCCTCCAGCGAGCCCCTGCGGTGCGCGGCCCAGCGTCCCCGGGACCGGGGGTGGCACGGGAGACGTTGCCGACCTCGCGAAGCCGCACGAGACAGGTGAGGCACTCGTGTCGGATGCCGAGAAGGGGTCATAGAGAGAATGCAGCGGGGCCGAGGGTAGGGAGAGCTTGGCGGGCTGTGGGCAGGCGGAGAGAGAGAGATCTGCAAATTTTAAGAGATCGGTTAAGGCTCTAAGGGAAGGTGACGCGTGAGCAAGGGTCGGAAGGAGACGCGGGACTGAACAAATTGGTACGTGGAGGAAGAAGTGCCAGGAAGAGAAGGGAGCAAGTGCAGGAGCCCTGGGGCAGGAGCGTGTGCACGGAGCCGGTGGCTGAGCACGCCCAGAGGCACGTGAGGCCTGAGCAGCGGGGCGGGGCAGGTGGCTGGGTCCTGGCACTCGCTCGGCCGCAGCCGGTTGGCTTTGGGCCCTACGAGTGCGCTGTGAGGTTGCGAGCATCATCCCCATCTCACAGGCGGAAAACCACGGCACCAGGGGCTTCTCCCGGCGCTGACGTCCTCCCCCGGGGCCTGCCGAGCCTCATATCCCATGTAGTGTGTCGCGTCACCCCAAGCGGGGCTGGCGGGTCAGGTCAGTACGACGATGGGGGGATCGTCCCTGTGAACCCTGGACCCACACCGGGACACCTGGGACGGGGATGTTTCCGTGCTGCACAGCTTTGGGTAATAACCCCTGAGCTCAGCTGCTGATTTCACAGATGGGGAGCCTGAGGCCCCGAAGGTCATCTGTCACCCTGACCCCCGGATGCCAGCAGAGATGGAGCTGACGTCGTGCAACACTGGGGACACTGTCCCCTCGGGGCTATGCTCATCTCACCCACGCTGATCCGTGCAGGGCAGCCTGGCGGCCAAGACCCCGGCCCGAGTCCTTGGCCTGCACCCATGTGCGTGGGCGGACTTCTTAACCTCCCAGAATCTCCGTGTCTCACCTCAATAAGAGTCACGATAACCATCTGATTCGAAAGGAATCATCGAGAAGGTGTGAGCATGAGGCCAAGCGCTCGGCACCCGTTGTGACGCTCATCCTATGAGATGGGCACCCCCGAGGGTCCCGGGGGGCGGCGCTGGACCCAAGGGCGCTCAGCACACTGGGGGCTGTTGCTCCGGTTCCCAGTCTCACAGGGCAGCGGGCCTATCTGCTCACTTGAGCTGTTTTTTCTTTCTTCTCTCTCTTTGTTTTTTTTAAGAATTATTTATTTATTTGTGACAGAGTGTGAGTGGGGGGAGGAGACGGAGAGAGAGCCCTGCAGGGGACACCCCGCGGATCCCGGAGCCCTCGTGGGGCTCGACCTCAGGACCCTGAGATCATGACCTGAGCCAAAAGCAAGAGCCGGACACTTAACTGACTGAGCGGCCTCGGGGGAGGGAGGGAGGGGCTGCCCTGGCCTGCTGCAGGGGCTGGGGACCCGGGGCAGGTGGGAGCACGGTGGTGACCCCGGGGGTGCTAGCGCGTCGCGTGCTGAGAACGCCCTTGGCCGGTTCGGCTCCCGTGCACAGGAGCTGGCCGGGGGGGGGGGGGGGGGCGGCTGGTCGCTGCGCGGGGAGGTCAGCGAACGGCTCTCGTCCCGACGCTGCCTTCTGGAGCCTTCGTCCCCTGGGGCACAGCGGCAAGGTGCGTGCGGGGCCCCAGGCCTTGAGGTGTCCCCTGGGGAGCAGTAGCCGGGGCCCTCCCTTCTCGGACCCACGGCGTCGGGCCCTGAGCCGATGTTTCACACCGTGTCCCCGGCTGTCTGGGTGGCCCTGCGGAGCACGCGCCAGCGGAAGCTCGGTGAGCCCGGCCCTCGGTCCCACACCGCTGAGCGCTCCTCATCCCGCTGCTCACTCAGCCGTCCGTTCGCTTGTTGGGTGAATCCTGTTAAACACCGTCTGGGGGCAGCAGCCTGCGGGGGCCCGGGGACGTCCTGACGGGTAAACCCAGAAGCTTGTGGTTCAGCGCACACGCGGTTTGCACGTCACAGCTGCGAGGGCACCGAGTGTGCTCGCGGACCAGGTGCGGCTGTTGTGCCGGGACGTGGGGACCGTCGCAGCTGCGTGCAGGCACCCACTCCGGGCACCCACTCCGGGCACCCACTCTGGGCAGCGCCAGCTCCTTGCTGTGCTCTGCGGCTCCTAAAATGGCCCGACCCCGGGGTCGGCCCCCGGCGAGGCCAGCAGCCCTGCAGCAGGGACGCGGTGAGGGTATCGTCCGGGCGAGGGGTGTGCTCAGGGGAGGGCTCTCATGAATAAATAAATAAAATCTTAAAAAAAAAGAAGCACCAAAGCGGGGGGCGGGGGCATTCCCCAGATGACAGGATTCCAGAACCCTCGCTGCCAGCGTGGATCCCAGAGCAGCCCCTATGATTATCCGGGGTGCGGCTCCATGGCGACCCCTGGCCGGTATCCACACAGGAGAGGAGGGACTTCTGGGACTGACGCGGGGGGCGCGTATCCATCGGCGGCCTTCGTCCTTCCGTCCCTTCCAAGAGAGCCCTGAACGCAGTCCGCCCGGGGGCAGCAGGAGAAGGCGGCCACGTGGGCGGGGGTGGGGGAGAGGCTCAGCAGGAGGCACGGTTGAGGCCGGGTTGGCTGCTTCCTTCTGGAGCTTTCTAGGTCAGACAACTGCTGAACAGAAGTGGCAACCCCTTGTTGCTCCCAAGTCCCTTTTCTCACTGATCCAGGACGAATCTGTTCCCTGGGGAGCAGCAGGGTGGGTGAGCCCAGGCGTGTAAGGGGCCGGTGGGCCCTTCTCCTCCAGGAGCTGCTGAGTCGTGTGGAAGACCTCACGGGGGGCAGCAGGGGGTGGGCCGGGCAATCAGGGAGGCTCCCTGTAGGAGGTGGTTCACCACACGTCCCACTGAGATGCGCCCGGGATGCCCGCTGCCTGCTGCCCCCGTGAGACTGGCCGCCCACACCCTTAGGTCCCGCAGCCAGAGTGGAACCTGAAGGACCAAGGTGACAAGTAAGGGGGTGGCGGCGTCTTGGAGGCAGGAACGGAAGGAGCACGGCCCGCGAGTCGAGGCCTGGGGTGTCAGCCTGGCTCTGCTCCATCCCGTGTGTCACGGCGGCCCCCCCACTGGTTCTCCTCTGGGGCTCCCGGGCCCTGTGCGTGTGAGATGAAGGCGTGGGCCAGGCCCCCTTGGGTTCTGGAAGGTCCCCATTCTGTGGTGTCTTCATAGAGGCACGAGGATCCACGCTGAAGGGCCTGTGTCCAGGGCCCGGTGGTCAGCGGGAAGGAAGACGGGGGGCGGTGGGCTGGGCAGGGCCACGCACGACCTTCCCAGGGCCGGCGGGCCGGGCAGCGCTCTGATCCTCGGGGAGGCCGTTGCTGGCTGAGCGACGCTCGTGGCCCAGGAGGCGCCCCAGGCGGAGGTGCGGAGGAAGAGAGGGCGGTGAGGGGTCTGCCAGGGGGACCCAGCCCTGGGGGCTGCTGGCCTCCGAGTCCCACCGGCGTGGCTCTGCTGGACCAGCGGCCTGCAAGCTCCCTGGGGCCGAGGCCGCGTCCCCACGGCGTGGCGCAGGGGCCGGCGCGGAGCGGCGTGTAAGGGAGGGCGGCCCTTCTCGGCATCTCATCACCTGCCTGCGCTCAACCAGATGCCCTTGTTCCAAAGCGTAAACGGGCAAAGGGTGAATCCTGCTACCATGTCAGACCTTCTGCCCCGAGAGCTGCAGGGAGCCTGCCCCCTTGGAGGTGTGTGGCTCCCCGGATGTCCCACGTGACGCGGGCGTCAGTCCTCGAGCCGTGCTCGCCTCCAACGGGCTTTGGGGCCGAGCCTGGGGCGTGCTGCAGATGCGCGTGGGAATTATTTTATTTTATTTTATATTTCTTCTCCCGCTTTAATTGTTGCTGAGCTCATGTTTTATTTTAATTAATGTTTTAATTTAGCACATGCACCACGAGGCACTTTCTCCGAGGGTATAATTAAGTCAGAAAAAATCGGCTACTCTAGCTCTGGGGGATGAAAAACCAAGGCTCAAAAAGAGTGGGTTTGCAGCCCAGAGTCGTTCGGAAACTGAGGGATGGGTTCGGGAGGAAGGTCTTTAGGGGGTCCCCTAGGACTTCACCGACCCCCCGCCCATTGGAGCGGAGCGAGGGGCGAGGGGGTGGTGTTTGCGGAGAACCTACCGCACGCCCAGCGCCCGGCTGCACGCTGTACGAGGCTACGCACTATGGTTCCCACCTTCCGACAACCCCGCAAAACAGATTTTCTTGTTCCCATTGTCCAGACGAAGAAGGTGAGGCTTGGGGAATTCGCAGCCCCCTCAGGGCCCAGCAAGTTGAAAAGAGTCAAGTCAGAACTTGAGCCCACGTCACTGTGTTCTCTAACACTGGGTTCCTGTCATCAGAGCACGCTTTGTTTTTTTTTCTTTTAACGTTGTGAGCACGCGGGAAGTACGGGGCAGGCCCCCGGCGCTGCGCTCGGGGATCGTCTCCCAGTCTAACGAGGAGGAGAGGCTCCCTGAGGCCTTCAATAGAACCAGTTTCCCGGGTGTTGTTGGGAGTCAGCTGGGGTCGCCGGTTGTTGAGAGGAGCTTTTAAGGCTCCAAACGCTGCCCGGACCCCGCCCCCTCCCCCGTCACCACGGCGACCAACAGCAGCGCCTCCTATGGCAGCTCCAGGGGGAGGTTCTGTTCTTTTTTTTTTTTTTTAATAAATTTATTTTTTATTGGTGTTCAATTTGCCAACATAGAGCATAACACCCAGTACTCATCCCGTCAAGTGCCCCCCTCAGTGCCCGTCACCCAGTCACCCCCACCCCCCGCCCTCCTCCCCTTCCACCCCCCCTAGTTCGTTTCCCAGAGTTAGGAGGTTCTGTTCTTACCCCGTCACCCGACACGTAGAGCCTCGACAGCCCCCGTGGTTCCAGAGATCGCCAGCCTTTCAGAGCTAGTCCCCACCTCCCCGTGTCATGGTCTTGGGGGGTGTCTGGGTGGGAAGGCCCCGGGCTCAGCCGTGGTGGACGCTCAGCTCGATGACTCCCTGGCCGTGGGACCCTCATTGTTTGAGTCCCGAGGTTCCCGTCACGGCTGTCCCAGAGGCTGGGCACGTGCAGGTGGCACCAGCGGTCACCCTGCCGGGTAACTCCCACGCCCCCAGGTGGAAACAGGCCGTGGGCCAGCGAGGGAATACACAGAGAACGGAAAGAGCAGACGCGGACGGGCGCTTTGTGGGGAACGTGGAAGGGGTGACCGCAGAGGGCGCCTCCTGGGGGGTTCAGCAAAGGTTCTTTTGAGACGATGCCGTCTGTGCTGAGGTCCAGGAGCCAGGGACGGCCCGGCCCCGTCAGAGCTGGGAAGGCTTTGCAGGCAGGAGCCACCCCTGGCGAAGGCCCCGGGTCGGAAGGCTTCCCTCTACCATTTTCTTACATTTCCTACACTTTCTTGCATTTCTCTTTCAGGCACACTCAGCACCGGGGGTGGGGGGGCTTCATACTCCTCGTGGGGCTACTTCACTCGCACTCACCTCTCCACCGACTGTGAAGGTCAAGGGGCCAGGGCCCAGCTCCGTGTTGTCCACTCTCATAATCACAGCGTCCGCTGCGTGAACGAGTGAATGAACGAGAGTGGCGGCCCCATAAATGCTGTTCCCGAGCCCTGCCCCCTTCTGTAAACGGCGGCGGGGTGCAATCACCTGGCGCTCGGGGAGGAGGGGACTAGAGCCAGAACACAACGCTGACCCCCTGGGTGGGAAGCTCTTTGCCTTGACCCCAAACACCTGCCGTGACTCGTTCATCTGAGACCGCTGGGCGCCGGCGGCCCCTGACCTTTCACACGTCAGTCCTGTGAGGCCCCTAATGGCAGAGGCCATGATGCATTATGTCCATTTCTGGGGGGGATGTGGCCAAGGTCATCGGTCCTCTAATGCTGCAGGGGTACGTTCCCTCCCATTTGTCCCCCCCCATCTGTCCCCTCACCCGGGTCTGTCTGGGACTCACTTCCTGGGGCTGCAGCGTGCAGGGCTCGAGGGTAGCTGGACTGGGAGCCTGCAGCCTGTTCCTCAACGTGCACAGCACCTCCATGGTGCCCGTGGCGTGAGTGTGCCCGACCCATACGCTTCCTGCTGCCCCCCCCCCCCCCCCGAGAGCCTCGCGTGTGCTCGGGACACGGTGCAGGCGCCCTGGAGGCCCCTTCGCCCTGTGGCCCGACCTTCACGCCTCCTATGGAACATGGGGACCCCAGCTTCTCCGTGCCCCCAGGAGCCCCGGACCCCACCTCCTTCCCCACGTGGCTCCACACATAGTAGGTCCTCGGGGGGCGTCTGTTGCAGGAATGACTAAGGAGGCTCCCTGGCTTCAGGAGGCCGTCGGGCCCCGGCGAGGTCCTCTTCTCCGCTTGCCGTGCCGCTGCCGGCTCCCCGGGTGGCACCTGTTCTGGGACAGATCTGACCCTGGGGGTTCAAAGCCCCTCCGTCGGGGGCCTGAGCTGCCCACAGGCCGGGAAGCTGATTCTGCCGAGGGGACCCTTGCCAAGCCAGAGCAAAAGCTTTCGCTTGCCTAAGTTTGCATCAATAATTAACCCAACCTGGTTTTACACGAGGCTCCACATAAAATATTAGCTGCGGGAGCTCTCCTCGGGCTGGTCCCAGAGGAGGGCCGCCGGGAGCCCTGGGGTGGACAGCCCGTGAGACACGGGCCGGCGGCTCACAAAGTCGTGGTCTCTTTCCCTCCCCGGGCCCACCGGGGCCTCGCCCCGCCCGCCTGGACCCTCTGAAGTGCAGGGTCTTTCCCCTGCTCTAAAACCCCGCAATGGCGAGTCCCCACGGTGCTCCCAGTCCCCCCCGCCCACTCCGTATTACGGCCAAGTTACCCTGACCCACCGTCCCTTGGTGCCTCGGCCTGTGCTCCTCACTTGCACGTCTGCGGGCTGAACTCGTACGCATCCCGCAAGGCGAAATCTGATGGCACCTCCTCCAGGAAGCCTCTTCTGATTCCTCCAAGGACCGTCTTCCTTCTGCCTCCTGCACGTCCCTGTTTTGGAGGCTACCCCACCTGTCTGGTGCTCTGTTATCTACGTCCACGTCTTCTTCCAAGGACGCGTGTGTCTCTCGTGGGAAGCTGACAAGGACTGTAATGGAATCCTACTCGGCGTCGGGCCTGCTGGCTCTAGGCGAGGGAGGCGGGCAGGGCTCAGCTAGCTCTGCCTTGACACCAACTGGATTTTTTTTTTTTAAGGATTTTATCTACTTATTCATGAGAGACACAGAGAGAGGCAGAGACCCAGGCAGAGGGAGAAGCAGGCTCCATGCAGGGAGCCTGACGAGGGAGGACTCGATCCCAGGACCCCCGGGTCACAACCTGAGCCGAAGGCAGACGCTCCACCGCTGAGCCCCCCGGGGCCCCCATGAACTGGATTCTTGTCCCACTTCCCCGAGTGGCTGCCGCAGCAGCACTAGCTTCTCAGTCACGTGCACCTGAAGCCTTGTCTTTTCGACTGTACTTTTCCCTCCTTCTTCCCCGTCCAGGTGCTTTCCCAGCAGAGCCCTGTTCTGCTCACACCCCGACCCCCGGCCCCCGGCCCCCAGGCCCTGACCAGGCACTCCTGATGCTCACCCCAGCCCTGCCGCCCCCATGCTCCACGGACCTTCCCACTGGGGTTTACGTGTCCCCTGCCCCTCCAGCTCCCTCCCCGCGCCCCAACCCTCCCACCCGTCCCTCAAGAGCCACATCGTCGTCCATGAAGTGGACGCTGTTTCTCCCTTTGCAGAAGTGAGGGGCCTCCTGTGGGCTCAAGAGCATGTGGCTCACCCATGATGGGCCCGGCCTGCAGGCTGCCCCGCACCTGACCCCTGGGGGACGGCCGCCACCACGGCTCGGTTCTTGCACCCCCAAGGCCTCGCCCGATGTGTCGCCGACATCCAGCAGGTGCTCAATACATGTGTTGGATTATTAAATAAACCCGCAAGAAGCTGGGGGTCGGAGAGGGCAGCCTCGCCGTCCGCCGGGCAGGGAGCGTCCGTCACCCTTACTGCTACCGCCTCGGCTGCTGTTGTTTTCTGCGGCCGGGAGCACACACGCTTTGCTCCCCCGGCTCCGGTTCTCCGACGCGCTCACGCTTCATGTACACCCCACCCCGTTGTCCCCCCGACGCACATCCGGGCGTCTCAGATCCACCGTCCTCATCTTTTGTCTTTAAACGAAGTCCCCTGTGCAGGCTGTCCCGTGCTGCTGGATCCTCAGCCCCGGTGGGACTCGCGCGGGGGGCTGCTTGGACCCGGGGTCCCCGCCCGGAGGGGCCGTCGTGTGCAGGGGGACAGGGCAGGCTCGGCTAGTGGGAGGCCCGGGGTGCCTCCAGGTGACGTGTCTGACACAGCCGGTCCCCAGAGGCAGTGGCGCGGCACCCAGGCTGCTGCGAGGGCCTCTGCGGGGACGACGGCACCCTCCTGCCCAGGGGCACCCGCGTTCCCCGCCCGGCGGCCTTGGCGTGTCCCCGGCCACCAGCAGGCGCCCACCCTCGGCTTCCAGGCCCGCGGCCCTGCCGGCCCGTCGCCTTTCCCTGCCAGCCTGTGGGAGGTCCGCACGAGCCCGCCTACCCTGCCCGGGGGGTGCCCGGGCTGACGCCTTCACTTCTTCCTTCCGGCAAACGCCCAGCCGCCCGGGGCTGCCGACTCAGCTGCCGACGGAGACGCGGGCGCTCGGCCCCCCTTCAGCCTCCGAACGGTCCCCCAGGGCGAGCCCCGGAGATGGGCGGACGCTCGGGGCCTGCCCCTCTGCGGCACCCGCGCCACCCCAGCAAGACCCCCTCCTGCGAGCCCCTGGGCGGCTCCCTGCGCGTGGGTCGGGGTGAAGGGCCCAGGCGCCCCTGCTCGACCTCGGCCTGCCTCCCGCACCTGTGTCTTGGGTTTTCCCGTCTGCACGACGCGGGAGTAGATGGTCCCTAGGGTGCCTTCTAGGCCCGTCGTTCCATCATTTCATGAACCTAAAGCGGCTAAAACTGGCTGAAAATATGACTCTTTCCCGGGGATACGAAGTCAATGGGAAAAGAAGTGGTCTTGGTAATTCTCAGACCCAGGAGGGACATTCTTTTAGGGCAGTAAAATAACAATAATAATAAAATCGAGGATCGCAGTGCTTTTCCATCTCTTATTTGATTCTCCTAACAGTCCTGTGGGGAGAGAGCCAGATACACAGAACTTTCCAGTGGACCGTCGGAGTCACTGTGTACAGATGTTCAGGCTGTGCACTGCACAAGGGTGGTGCGGCCGCGGAGACATCGTTCCCGTCACGAGTGTGCAGTGACCTCTACGTGAGGGCGCGGGTGGTCATGGAGAATCGGGCCTCGCTGCTGGCGCACGTGGTCGTGCACACACCCAGGGGACCCCCCCCCACAGTGGTGAACACACGTGTTGCGGCCAGTCCTGGTCATGCTCTGGATGAGTCCCGAGAGCACCTGCCTTCTCTTGGTGCCCTGCTTGCACCTTCCCTCTCTGTGACTCTGGTTCCACGGCCTCATCTGAGGGATGAGGTGGGGGCTGAGGGCGGAGCCGGTGAGGTGTGCATGTGCCCCCTACCCCTGCCCGCCCCCACCCCGGCCCTCCCCTGCGCTCCCCCCCAGCCCTGCCCTTCCCCTGCCCTTTCCAGGTCGCAACCCCGCCCCTGCCCCTGCTCCCCCTGCCCCTGCCCAGGCTCCCTGCCCCGACTCCTGCCCTTCCCAGTTCCCAGCCCTGCCCCCATCCCTGCTCCCTCCCCGCCCCCGCCCCTCCCAGGGCAGAGACAGGCCCACACCCTCCCCTGTCCTGTGCGCTGGGGAGGGGAGACCTGGGGGGGGGAGACCTCGGGGTGGGAGAGCCTGGGTGGGGTCGGGTGCACAGCACCATCTAGAGGTGGGGAAAGGCTTCTCCTATCCGGCCCCTCTGCCCCCTGCCTGGAGTGCGCCCCCACTCAGGTCCCCCTTGGCCCCCACCCAGGGAGGCGCCCTCCCTGCCCTCAGCGGCCCCTCACCACCCCCACCCGGAGATGCACCCCCTCAGCCACCCCCTGAAGATGCGCCCTCCCTGCCCTCAGCCCCCCCTTGGCCCCCCACCTGGAGATGCACCCCCCTAACCCCCCCTTGGCCCCCTTAGCCAGAGGTGTGCCCCCCTACCCGCAGCCCCCCATGCCCCCCCACTCAGAGATGCACCCCCACCCCCTAAGCGGGGTCACGGGTGGGTTGGCTTCTCCTGGTGTAAGGGAGGAAGGAAGTGAGGCATCACCTCTGGCCCCGGTGTTTGCTCGAGCACCCAAGGGTGCTCAGTGAAGGCCTTTCCTTCCATGATGTCGCCCGGCCTGGGGCAACGACTTGAGACAATTCTTAGTCTCGGAAGCCGCTGCCGCGTGAGTTCACCCCGGGTTCCCTGGTTACTCCCTCCTGACCGTGACCCGCTGCCCCACTCGCTGGCGCCTGCGCCCCGCCCTGTGTAGATACCCCGACTGCAAGCTTGGGACAGTCCTACGGTCGGTCATTATCCGGCCCGGCTCACAGAGGAGCACGAGCGGGACCCAGCACGTGCGTGGGGACCACACGGGGGGAGTGTGGAGGCACTGACGTCCCAACCCAAGTCCGGGGCTGGCGAGGCAGGTGCCGTCCCCCTCGCTGCGCCGGAGCCGCTCTGCTCGGCCTGCAGGTGACCACTGACTCCCGGCTGTACCTGTACCTGCCTGGCTCCAGGCCACGCTCCCACCTGGACCCGGAGTCACGAGGCTCCACGCACTTGTCTGCCAGGTTAGAGACTCGGACCCTGCAGCCCGACGCGCCTGACCTGCATCACGCCGAGCGGAGCGACCTTGCACGAGCCCCGCGGACGGCCGGGGCCTGTTTCCTCAAGGCGCGGGTGGGGATGGGGAGAAGAGGGGTGGAAGATCCCAGCAGGTGCCGGGCGCGGAGCGAGGGTTCGCGATGAGAGGCCGCGGCCTACGTGGGCCTGGGGTGCGGCGCCCACTCCGCACGGAGCCTGCGTCCTGGTGACTCTGCCCTCCTCCCCGCCAGTCTTTGCAGGAGCCCCCGCTGCCAACGGAGTGGAGAACCCTCCCTCCCCCGAGACCTGTGGGGAGCGGCTGCTCTTATTTATCACGTAGGAAGCATCTGCTCTTTGGTGAAATATCACCCTCGTGAACAAACACCGCGCGGGCATCTGACCTTTCCCGATGAGCGCCGGCTTCTTTGCTCAGCGCCGGGAAGGAAGCAGGTTCGAGGAGGAGACATGTGTCAAAGGACCTTTCAAAGTGGTCACCAGATGGCCCCCGGGCAGTGACCCCGGGGCTGAGAGCAGCCGTAAAGACGTATTGGAGGCTGCAGATTAGTAAACCCGATCCTGTTATTCTGATGAGCCGAGAAACCTGCTCAGCATCTGCAGGTGCAAAGTCTGGAAACGAAGTCGGCCTGGCAGGTGCCAAGAACACTGGCGCTGCGAGGCCCCCGCTGTCTCCCTCCGGTCTCCCTCCTGTGCCCTCGGCGGGAGCTGTTGGCACCTGTCAGCAGGGCCCAGACGGCGCAGCTGGCAGACGCCGGCAGGTGAGTGTGCAGGTGGCCTCGGCGAGCCCTCCCGGGGTTGCGGCGGCGTCCCTGGGAGCCTGCAGGTCCTGGGCTGATGAGCAGGAGCGGCCTGCGAGGGAACGGAGCGTAAGCAATCATAGGACGCCAAGACTTCCGGACGCCGCGCCCGGGTGCGACGCAAAGCTGTAGCCCCGAGACCACCGCCCGGGCCTGCGAGGTGACAGCTTGTGCAGGTAAAGCGCGTGGAGGAGCCTCAGTGCTCAGGAGAGTCAGCGAGCACATCGTCCCTCCTGCTCACCGAGCGCCTGCCTCGTGTTTCATGCACAGGCCAACCTGTTAGATCCCCGCCCACGATGTGGAGTCGAGGGGTCGCCTCTGAGAGGTTAAGTCCCCCGGCATCGGACGGCTGGGCACGGGGGACCAAAAATTGGACCCGGGCCTGTTGCATCCAAGGCCCGAGCCCCTGGCCTTTCTCCCGGGTGTGGATGAGTCGGGGGACGTGCTCTCTGCCCCGTGAGAATTGGAGTCTCCGAAGGTCAGACCCCCGAGGCAGTGCAGCTTTGTGGGGCCTGCACCCGAGCACGGAGCGTGGCTCTGTGGACGTCTGCGGGAGGAGCCAGCAGCCTCGGCAGGGAGCCCAACGCTCCCCCGGGGTCCCGGGGCGTCAGGCCCTCTGCATGTCTGCAAGGCCTCGCGGTGGGTGTTATCTCCGTCTTACAGCTGAGGGAGCAGCAGAGGACTCTCTTAGCTCCAAAGTTAAGAAAGAAGATCAGATGCTAGATGACCTTTTAATGGCCTTTGCAAGGACGCACTTAGAGGAAACTGGAATTTTAATGCTGCGAGGAGCTGCGGGGAGGGACGGAGAAGGCGCCGAGCGGCCGCGCTCTGGACAGAGGCCGTGCGGCGGTAGAGGGGCCGCTGGACAATCAGACCGAACCCCCCGCCTCGGCTCTTCCCCCTCCTGGTTGCTCAGCTGTTCAGGGCCTCACGTTTCCATGAAGCAAAGGCAGCAAAGCCAAAGCCCTGCCTCTCATCCGTCAGCCTCCAGATCTGGACCGGCCGTGCCTCAGGAGCCAACCCCACCTCCAGGCGGCCCGGCCTCCGTCACCAGGGCCAACCCCCTGCAGGACGGGGCACCGCGCCCTGCGAACGACGCTCACATTGGTAAAGTCGTGCTGAGTGCTGATTAGTGCTTGAATCGATTCATTAGCCCGGGAGTGTCTCGGGGGGGACGGGGGGACTCTTTAGGGCAACGGCACTAGACTTGGTCCCTAGATTATGGGGACGAGCCGGCCGTGCACGGGGCGGGGACGTGGGTGCCCGCAGCAGAGGGCACAGCCCTTAAGTGACCCGGGTGGAGGGGCAGGCAGCTTGGGGCAGCTGTACCTGGCGAAGACGTGGACAGCAGGCAGGGCAGGGGGTGGGGGGCTGAGCAGGTGACCCTGGGCCCGGAGACTTGAGCGGGTCAGCTGGATTCCACGTGGCGATGCTCCGGGCGGGCCGCGGGAGTCCCCAGGCCGTCGGGAGGCCGGGGTAAGCTTCCCGAGGGGCCTGCTTGTGGCTTAGGGGAGATTCGGAAATGACGAGGGCGCTCAGATTCATCCCCCATCCCAACGGAGAGGGTGGAGCCCCGGCGCCCTCCGACGGATTGAGTGTGCAGCGCCAAGAGCGGGGGACGGTTACGGCGACCCCAGGTTTTGGGCGAGAACCGCTCGGGGGAGGATAGCGCTGCTCCTTGCTGAGGTGGGGACACAGGGTGGGGGCCACATGGGAAGCGGCGGTTCCACTTGGAGGAGGTTAGATTTTGGAGACCTGCTGGACGCTCCAGCAGACATGCTGGAGGGGCGGTAGGTCGGGAGAGGTGCACCGGGCCCCACGCTCGATGCGCGCGTAGGCACAGACGTTTATATTGATCCATGTCATCTGTGTTCTGTGGCCATATATCCGTGTATGGCAGTTTAAGCCGAGGGGTAGGGCGAGGGCGTCTAGAGTGAGGCGAAGGCGAGGCTGGGCAGGACCCCAGGCAGGGCTGCAGTGGGGCGTCCGGGACAACGGAAGAGCACGAGGTCAACAGACAAACGGGAATCACCTGGGACTCTGTACGAAGTGACGCGATTCCCTTCCTGGGTGCAAAGAGCTCATGGGGGCGGCTGAAGGGTGTGGACGGAGGCCTCATCCGGGAGCCCGAGCGAGGCTCCCCCCAGCTCCCCTGCATTGTCCTCACTCTCTATCCAGGCCACCCCAGCCGTCTGCCTCCAGGAAATCGATGGCCGCTTGTCACCCCCTCCCTTCGGGGACGGCAGGCCCGGGAGCCGCTCAGGGGAACAGGCACCTGGACGCTGGCGCCCTGAGCCCGTCCCGCACCGAGCCCCGGCTGGGGTGGTGACCGGCCAGGCTGCTGCATGGGGGACAAGAGCCCGGTGAGGAGGCAAAGGGGAACCGACTGCCCGCCTGAGCCTTGGCACCCCCCGTCGTGCGTGCCACGAGGCAGGAGGGAGGAGGACATGGAAATTTGTCCTGGGTGTGGACGTAAGCAGCACGCTGGAGGAGGGGGCACGCCCCTGACACGCTGGGAGCCGTCCTGTGGCCTAGGAAGCATGCCCGGACCTCCAGGCTCCTGGAGTCCCATGGACGGGCGAGCAGCGGGGGCCAGAGCCCACGTGCTCCCTCCACCCTCCGCACGCCCCGCGCGCCCAGGCTGATGCCCTGGCCTCTGGCTGAGCGGCCTTCCGAGCTGGCACGCACAGTCTGTACCTCGCCCTTCTCTCCCTCCCTCTCTCTCACGAGTAACTTTCACACCCAAGTCCAAAAAAAAAAAAACCAACCCAAAACAACAACAACAAAAAAAACCAGAAAACACCTGGTGGGGCGATGGGCCCGGGGAGGGCCGTTTAAATCACCGATCCACCTACTTGTTTTGCTCGCACCTCAAGGCCTGGATGAGGGAGGTGTGGAATCAGAGCAGCGCATTTCAAGCCACATGATCCAAAATGTGTCTCTTATTTTTAAACTGGGCGTATTTATATATTCAACAGTTACTTTTTATAAATGCAAATGCAATAGCAATGAAAATCCTCCTCTGTCTTCATGTCTTACGCAGACTCCTCGCAGCCTTCGGCAGCCCTAGGCTCCCCCATCCCGCCGGGATCACGCCCACTGAACTGGTCCGGGGTGTAGAAGGGCCAATGGCTCTGCCTTCCCACAGGCCCGTGGCGTGGTGACCTGCTAACGTCTCAGCACTCGGAGTCCGAGAACTTCCCCCCGTCAAGTATCTGACCCAGGGCTCACGCTCTTTGACGTTGAGAAGGTGAGGGGGGCATGAGGACTTGGATCCGACCAGCGGTCTACTTGGCCAAGGTTAACGCGACATCCCGCTCAAAGTCAATGGCAGCTTCCCTGTCAGAGTCCCTTGGGGAACTTCACATATTTTTTTAAATTTTATTTATTTATGCATGAGACAGAGAGAGAGGCAGAGACACAGGCAGAGGGGGAAGCAGGCTCCATGCAGGGAGCCCGATGCAGGACTCGATCCCGGAGCTCCAGGATCAGGCCCTGGGCTGAAGGCAGGTGCTCAACCGCTGAGCCACCCGGACATCCCTGAACTTCATGTATTCCTTCAGCTAACACTATGGACTCTGCACGCCACGTGGTGCTCAGGGGGCAGGACTCGAATGTCACCCAAGGCAGCTGGTCCTGGAGTCCACGCGACTTAGAGTCTCATGTGCTGTGGACCCGCCGAGGGATGCAGACTCGGCTGGAGCCAGCAGGCGATGGAGGAGAAGCTTTGGAATCAGGCCTGAGTTTGAATGTGGGACTCACCGCAGGTGAGCTGGGTGACCGTCACTGCGCCTTTCCCCCTCCTTGGACACCAGGCTGCTCATCTCTAAAGACGGGTATGGAAACGCTCTCTGTATAGGGCTGCGGCCCAGACGGGAGAGGAGAGCCCGAGTACGGTGGCTCTCTAGGGTAGCTCCCCTCGTCTATCTGGGCTTCCTGCAGCACCGTGTTGGGGATTGCTTAGAAACAATTTGCTTCGGGGAGCTCCCAGCCTGGACCAGAGCTTCCAGGGGGAAGCGGCCTCCCTGGTTCTCTGCTGTGTCCCGGGGCTCAGCACCACACCTGGCCCATGCTCTATGTTGGACCCATATTTGTCAATCACTGACTCAATGGTCACGGGTTTAAAGAGCACAAATGCAAGACGGAATCCTTGAGGGAGGTAGCTGGGGCAGCAAGGGGCAGCTACCAGGTTAGTGCTGGAGTTTCCATGAAGACTGGGAGATGAGAGGAGGGAACAGCATGCTGCATGGTACCGATGGGGCATGGAGTGCAAACGGTTGAGGGGTGGCGGGAGTTGAGGCTGCAGTGGTGGCAGGGCTGGTTGGGCACATGGAGGACTTTGAACTTGACTCTGTGGGGACCATTGAAGGGCTTTGGTCAGACACGGTCAGCCTTGAATTTGGGGAAGATCACCTGGATGGATGGGAGGGATGCAAAGGTAGAGGCAAGGAGGCCAGTGTGGGAACCGTTGCCACAGTCTGGGGAGAAGACGGCCATGGCTTCAGGTCATGGCAGTGGGAATGGAGAGAAGAGCGAGGTCCAGCAGAGGCCAAGGCTGCACAATCTATGGGACTCAGCGGTCGCGCAGTGTCCAGTGCAAGCTCTGGGGCCTGGGACATGCTTGGGAGGGAGGGTAAGCCCTGGATTTCTGTCCCCACCAAGGGTGAAGGGTTCTCGCATTTCCCCGTGAGGGCTGGGCAGTCCCTCCTCAGAGCTCTCTGTTGAGGTGAGAAGAACCATTCTGCCATTTCTTTGCTCATGGGGGCTGTCAACCTGGTAAACAGAGGTGTTGTCAACTGGCCTTATTGAGAAGTAGTTTAAATTAACTTTGACAGGTGGATTAATAAATAATAAGGCCTGAATGGCTTATAAAGAAATCAATTACGCTATAAATCTTAAAAAAAAAAAAAAAAAAAAGCACGTGCTTGGCTCCATCTCAGCAGAGCTGCAGCATTCTTGAGCAATTCCGAATGGGCCCAAACTCGATTCCAGGCAATCTCGTCGCTCGGGGAGTTGGACAGGACACAGTCAGTGGTGTAGATCACCCTACGTTCTGGGGATGGCTGAGGGACAAATTACGGAAAACAAGATAATTTACCATCATCCTCTACTTGTAACGTGCAGCCGATGAACCTGCGTGCTTCTCTTTCCGTAATACCCCTACTTGGCCGCGGCTGGAAGCCACCCAGTGTTCACGTGACCCGGCGGTTCCCAGCCCTTCCAGGCTAATATTTTGTGATGCTCCCTTTATTATCCTGAAATAGAATTCATAAATTATATGACCCACCTAGACATCTCATTTTAAAAATCTATATAATGCCCGCGCGGCCAAGTAAATGAAAAATAAAAGGCAAAGTAATTTATAATAAAATAATATGTATGTTGATATGTGAATAAGAGGGTATGACTGGACCGGAAGACGTAATAGCAGTCGGACGATTGCTTGATGGAAGCCCGAGTGACTGGGTGGAATTGGCCGCTCAGGTACAGGAGCAGCGTGGCCTTCAGAGCTCTCATTTCCCCAAACAGCAGAGATCTCAGCAAGACCGAGAGTGATCCCTCCTTTATTTGCATGGGAGCTGCGTTCCCGGAAAGGCCTGTGTGTTTCAGAATCAGACAAGATTCCTCGTATCTCTGTGTGAGGTGGAGCTACAATCTGGGCTCAGGTCGCCCGAGCGGGGCGTTTTCCGCGGATGTCAGGTGGGACATCCCAAAATCAAGGCAGGTGTGGCCCGGTTCTTTGTCAGGCTGAGCCGTCCCGTGTGCTGCAGGCTGGGTAGCGTGTGAACGCCAGCGCTGCCCCTTCCATCGGTTACAGCCACCAAAATGCCCCTGCAAACGTCCAGCCGCTCTCCGGGACGTAGACCTGCCCGCGGTGAGATCCACGGTTCTAGGCTAATCCCCTCATGACCTGGGTGGAGACATGGAAGGCTGGAGAAGAGAGGAGGCTTCCCAAATGTCCAGTCGGGGCTTCCTGGATTCCAGGGCCTTCCCATTGGCCTTCCTCTTGCCTGCGAAGTGGGGCGCACAGTGGGCCTTCCCGCAGGGCCTTTGCCACCTGGCCTGTGGGGGGATCCTGTGCCTGGTGGGTGTCCACCTCCCCCCTGCGTGGGATGAATTCTAGGCTTCTGGCCTTGTACCTGTTCTTAAAGTGAGTCTCATCTGCGTTTTAAGGCATCGTCATCCCCCCCCCCCCCTTCCTAGCGTCTTACTCTAAGCAAGGTGGGTGAAGTCCTGTGGATGACGACGTGTGTCTGGTGATCTAAGTGGGAAACCTCGTTTACCTTCCTGCTGCTTCCCCAGGAGTTCTGGGGGAGTCCAGGCACACCCGCTGATACCTTCCCACGCTAATCTCAGGGCCCACATAGACAATCTGCCTCAGTGTGTGTCCCCAGGGCAGCCGTGACTATCTCAGCATTCGTACGCGTGGACGCCGTCATGGTCTCGGATACCTTCCTGATGTAAAGCTTCAGGCGGCCAAGACCGATCGGAACCGGCGGAGGTAGCGACAGCTTCGTTCATATTTGCCTTAGCGAATTGCTGGGTGGTTTGCTATTAGTCTGGAGGGTGTGTGTTATTCTAGGACTCCGTAATTCCTAGATTCCAGAACTCAGATTCTAGCACCTATCCCTTGGAGTGGCCAAGATTCTGTGACCTCACACATCATTTTATTGTGCCCAGAACCAGAAACGGCCTTTCCCACATCCTCTGTGGGCATTTTTGGGAACGACTGTGGCTGTCCTTGTCCTGTCGGCGTTGTCTCTAGGGCCTGCTCCATGGCACCCAGTCCTCCGACCCATACCCCACATGACACAGACCCCTTGATGATCCTTGAAAGGATTGTCACCACCACTTTGCAAATGAGGAAACTGAGGTGCAGAGAAGGGAGGTGACTCAGCCCAGGCCGCAGAGCTAGTAAAGGGTAGAGCAGCTCTCAAGCCCGGCTCTCCTCTGGTTCAGAGATTTCGACTGCACAGGCTGACAACAAATGCAGGACACCCCCGGGTGCCGTCGCTCCATGTGCAGGGGTCCTGGGGGTTCACAGGAAATGGCCCCTGCCTCCCCCAACTCGGCATCTCTCCCCAAGACCATTGTGACCCCTTCCCAGCCTCCAGGCCCACCCCTCCGTTCACCTGGACAGGTGGGGAAACCTCCGTAATGGAGATCTGACCGCACCATGCTTCCCACAGTCCCTCAGTGGCTTCTCCTTGTCTGTGGTTCAAAACCCTTATCTCGGAATGAAGACTCTGGCCGTGGACCGTGAACCTCTGCAGCCTCCCATCCACACGCTACACTACAGCCGCGATGAGCTTTCATCCCCGTATTAGTTTCCTGTTGCTGCTGTAACAAATTCCTATGGGCTTGGTGGCCCAAGGCACACATTTGCTTCCTTATAATACAAATTACTACCTTATGGCTTGGGGGGTCCGAAGTGTCGAAGGGGTCTCTCACTGGATTGAAACCAACGTGTCAGCAGGGCTGCGTTCCTTTCTGGATGGTCTATGGGAGAATCGGTTTCCTTTTTTAGCTGTTAGAGGCCACCCACGTTCCCTGGCTCTGGTCCCCTCCTTCCATCTCCGCACCAGCAGCGGCCAGGGGAGGCTGCAGTTTTCCATCACGCTGACTTTCCTGTCTCCTCTCTTCTGCTTTTAAAGGCCTTTGTGACTCCTATTGAGCCCACTCGGGTAAGTGCAGACAGCAGATGAGCAACCTTGATTCCTGCTTGGCTTGTAACACTATTCACGGGTTCGGGGGCTTGGGGCAGAGACATATGTGGGGGAACATTGCTGTGCCTGCCGCATCTCCCATGTCCTCCCTGGCCTCTGGGCTTCTGCCTGAAATCCTGTTTCCCCCTTTTACAACAACTAACATATTTCATTGCTCTCTTAGGCCCTGGATTCAACGGTTTCTCCCTTAGAAAGTCTTTCCTGAGTCGGAAGAGTTGGTTACACTTTGCTCTATTGTGCAGTTTACAAACACACACACACACACACACACACACACACACACACGTTTGTGTTCAGAAAATAGGGGACTTAATCTAGTGGAAGCTATAAGTTGGGAAGTCCCCGGATTGGAGTCCACCCTCATCCCCATAGGACCTCAGCTAGAGCTTGGATTTTCTAAATCTCTAAAATGCAAAAATAAACTACCATGTTTTTTTCTCATTGATTATGACAATAGATAATTTTTTTTTGTTATTATCTAATCAGCCAGTTTGATTTTGGACGTCCTCTCATCCCCTCTCCCGGACTCAGTTCTCCAGATCTGCAGAATTAACACCAGGAACTAGCAGGACTCTGTCTTACTACAACTAGGTTCACACTTCAGTGCATTAGCGCTGTCTCATGTTCAAGTCCAGGGCCACTAGGGGTGCCGCTCCACAGAGTTCTCAGGGACCCAGGTCCCTTCCCGTTCAGCCCTCCATCATCTCTGTCTGTGGGTGCTCTTTGACCTCAAGGTCCAAGGAGACATTCTAATGATCATATTCGTGTCACAGAAAGATGGTAGAAAAAAGAGGCTTCCAAAGAGCAAAGGGTACTCAACAGCTGTACCTTCAGAGAGGTTTCTGGAAGTTTCCACCCAACACCTGTGCTTATATTCATTAGCTCAAATGAAGTCACATGACATTCCTAGCTGCAAGGGAAGCTGGGCGGATGAATTCCACTGTTGTGAAAGAAGCGGAGCATGAACGCTAGGGGGTCTCCAGTGGCCTCTGCCATGAGCTCTAATTTCCCTTCACGCATTCTGGGATCTCAGGTCAAATGCCACCGCTCAAAGATTAGGAAGGTCAAAGTGGGCAGGCCACGGTCTGTCGTGGATGTGTTACGGCGCCTCATAAAGGAGCCCAGCATTAACACAGAACCGCAGTGAATCTGCAGGAAGGCAGAAGGCTTCCATCTGAAGCCTGCGTGACTTCGATTGGCCACCATTTACGTAATGACCTTCCTCTGCTGCCCTCCAGCCTGGCTAATTGATGTGGGATACTTATGTTGAAATTACATCACTGGGCTTAGAGACCTGGGAGGCAGTTACAGCCCCCTTCAAATAGGAGACGGCGCATGCTGGCTCTCTTGGGGAAATGCCGTGGTCCTGATGTAAGCAGCAAGAATGTACCTTCCCTCCCTCAAAAGCATTCCAGTTTGGATGAAAAATCATACAATCAGCCTATCTATAAACACGGCAGCGTACATGCAAGGAAGGGACTAGTGGCTCATATTTGAGCCTCAGGAATATCAAATCTAGAATTTTTTTGATTGTTTTTTGCTGTTGTTTTAGGTTTGGTCCAATGGGGAGGTAGAGAGCGTGGAGTCAGGAGATAAGCTATTTGGGATATCAGTCTTCTCAGGACAAGAAGCCTTGTGGGCAATAACATCCCTTTGTCTTTTTTTCTTTTTTTAAACATTAGGTTCTGTCCCCAAAGATCACTTTCTCAGGGGCCTTCCACCTCCTTCCACCACCATTCTCTCCTTACCTGGCTTTGTTTTCTACCTAGAAATGATCTTGTGGATTCATTAGCTCGGATGTTTATTTTTATGTTTTTTTCCAACACTTCTGCTGCTTTGCATCCATGCTACCTATGATCACAGGACTTATTTTGTTCGCTTTAGTCTCCCAACTATTCTAGGTCATATTATCTGTGATTGATGGGTGGGTGGATGTAGATGGTTAACATAGTGTGATGGAAGGTAGGAGAATTGGGAAGAGACCTAGAAGCCACAGAGCTTTGAAACTCATGATATTTCTGAAAAGCTTCTCTGCAAGGGACCTGAGTTCCATGACATGGAGCAGGTCACAGGGCGGTGAGGTCCACAAAGACCTTATCAGTCAGACAGGGCCAGAGAGTCAGGGGAGGATGGGTGCTGGTGATGCTGCTGTATCGGTTTCCTGGCGCTGCTATAACCAAGTGCCTAGAACCAGGCGGCTTACAACACTGAGTTTATCCTCTCACGGTTCTGGAGGCCAACAGTCCAAAATCAAAGTGTCAGCAGGGTCACGCTCCCTCTAAGGGCTCCAGGGGAGGATTTTCCTTACCTCTTTCTAGCTTCTGGTGGCTGCTGGCAATCCCTGGTGTTCCTCGGCCAGGGGACACATCGCCCTGTCATCGCATGGCATTCTTCATGTGTGTGTGTGTGTGCCCCTCTTTCCAAATTTCCTCTTGTGTAAGGACACAGGTCCCCAGATTGGAGTCCACCCTCATCCCCATAGGACCTCAGCTAGAGCTTGGATTTTCTAAATCTCTAAAATGCAAAAATAAACTCCTACCATGTTTTTTTCTCATTGATTATGATAAAGATGAGCTTTAAAAACTCCAAAGTCTCCTGCACATCTAAGTCGTGGACACAAAGAAGAGGAAAAAGGGCCAGTGGTGTTTAGTTAAACCAAGAGTGGGTACATGCATAATGTGGCTTGTAGGATCTGAGGCTCGCGGGGATTGGGGCACTGAGTTGAAGGTAGCAGAGCGCTCAGCACGGGAGAATCATCGTGCCAACTCCCATTTCTTTTTCTTGGGATTCTGGTCCTGGCTGTTCGTGCCTCAGAGTGAGATAACAGAGCCCTTCTGTCTCCTCCAGCTGTTCCCTCCCACCCCTTTTGGGGTAGTGCTGAGGACAGCAGGAGGCTTTGCCTTACAGGCAGCAAGAGGACCACCCCAGCCCTGAGAACCATGGTCATGTCTTGGGGTCACATGGCCCAGGGCAGGGGAAGGTCTGGAGCCACTGATGGGTGCACTGGGGTGCGTGTGCACGCGTGTGCGTGTGTGCACTGCTCGGTCTGCTTTCTCCATGGTGACTCGGGTGCTTCTCCACGCTGCACACCCTTGCGTTCTCAAAGCCTTTCACACCCTGTGTTCTGTGCATTCCTCACCACAAACCCAGGAGGAGCTTGGTTTTATTCTCCCCATTTTGTAGGCGAGGAAACCGAGCCCCAGCATGAGACAGGAAGGCATTGCTGGCCTAGCCCAGAGATTTCTTCACCACGTGGCAGCTTGGGCCACATCCCCGTGGCTCCGTCGTGGTCTCCAGCCTTGGTGCCAGAAGCCCTCTTCTCAGCACTTTTCCTTTCCTTCCATACTAGTCTCCTGAGTTCCACAACCTGCTTCAGTCTCCCCTTCCCTGAACCAAGCGCTGCACCACCTTCAGGATCGACGGAATCATTCTCATCTCGCGTTAGTCCTGTTTTTAAAACTAGAGGTTTAAGTGCTTGAGAGTAAATATTTAATCACGCAGTGATGCACTTTTCCAAAGCCACTGGTACAGGGCTAAGCACATGGAGGTGCTCCCTGGGGGCCTGGAGGTGGGTAACAGGGTAGCAGCAGGGACTTCTACGGGGTGCCGGGCCAGCAGGGGAGAAGTTATGAAGCAGAGTCCAGAGGATGGGTGGTGGCTGAGGGGGAGCAAAGAAATGCCAAGTAGCTGTGTGAAGCCCCTCCAAGGTCAGGGGCAGCATTCAGGAATGGGTAGGGGCCCCCCAGGCTATCGTGTAGGACCCATAGCACTATGCGGTGGGTTTGCTGCTGTTCCCACTTTGCGGGGAAGGAAGAGAGTCTCAGGGAGACCCCATGGCTTGAGCTTGGCAGAGCCAGGATTTAAACTCAATTTCTTTGGGTTTCAAAGCATTTTCCAGAAGGTTTTCTTTCGCATTGGGTTCAGAACATCATCTTGCACACAGTAGGTACTCAAGCAATGCTTACCGAGTGACTGACTCTCCCAGCAGTTCTCAGAGCGACAGGGCAGCAGGTGGGATTGTGCTTATTTGCATTCACCCTCAAGCCCCTGACACGTCCCGAGCTCGGTGTGACCCTAAGTGACAGGAGAGGCAGCCCAGGCTCCAGGGAAGGGCTGCAGGAGGTGCAGGTGGGGTTCAGATGGGGCGCCCATTCCCCGTGCCCGGCACTGTGCTGCTGCTGCTGATTCAAACAGAGATGGTGCCGGGAGGAGGTACCGGGGGAGCCGGGGGGAGGGCCGGAGGACTGCATTTCATCTCAGCATTTGTATTTCCCCAGAGTGGATCCCACCATATCTCAGCACCGATAGAAGTCGCTTAACTGAAATGTGTAATTGCAGCCTCGTTCATACCTGGTCATGGGAAGCAGAGAGCCTCGCGACCCTTAGTGATGCACGTGATGCGGGTGCGGGTCTTTAGAGGGGGTCCCGCAAGGCCCCGATCGTTCTACAGCCGGTTACAGTGAGTTCAGCCTTGCCCTGCTTGTGAGCCGTCTATTCCATCTGAGAAGTTGGCAATCTGTGAGGTCACCCGAAGGCTGTGGGTGCATGGGCAGGCCTCCCCCTGGCACGGCTCGTCCTAACCGGTGTGGCAACCCCACAGAAATGGGTCTGGGACACCGTGGAACCAGATGGATCATGCAGTGGAACCCACTCAGTCCCAAGGAAGCCCGAGAGCTCCCTTCACTGCCCCCCCCCGGCCGATTCTCCAGGATGCGGTGTGGCAGGTGCCCCCAGCAGGTGCCCCCCACCCCGGCAGCGCCCGCACTGGCAGTATCTACTTTGGCCCCGGGGTTGTGACCTGACAGGGGACCCTGGCTTTCGTACTACAGACAGATGTGGGCTTTTCCGTTGGGGGGGGGGGCTCGGTTTTGCCATCGGTACACCGAGATTGCGTGATTGCTCTGTGCGCATTGCTCCTGGACCCCTCTTGGTGGGGGTGGTATTCCCCAGACCCTGTGGGTGGAGATCTACACGTGGGCAGTTTGCACCCTCTCCATCGCTGCCTGTCTTCCGGGCCCCTTCCTCCTTTCACAGCTCCCTCTCTAGCTCTCATACTCTCAGAGCCCTCAGCATCCAACTGTTTGTGTTTTCCAAACTTGTTTACGCCCTGGACACTTTGTTCTTGCTCTTTCGTCTATATCCTTGGATGCCTTTTTCATCCTTTGGACGTTACCTGCCCCTGGAAGGCTCCTATTCATTCTTCAATACCCAGCTCAAATATGCTATGTCCTTGTCCTCGTTTGTCCGGGACGGTGAAAACAGCCTGCCGTGCAGAATCATTAGGTCCAGGTTTGAATCCTGCTTCTAACACACTTGGGACCCCGGGCCAGCCATCAAAACTTCCACACCCCAAATTCATTAATTGCAAAAGATAGAAGTTCACCGACTCAGAGGACCCAACACGCGCTGGGGCTAAGCATCATCTTCTTTCTTGGCATCTAGGATGGAGTTAACTTCTCCCTCTGTAACGAGCTGGCACGGTGTTTCTGTAAAGGGCTACAGCCTAGATATTTTAGGCATTGCAGGCCATATGGTCCCGGTTGCAAGGACACAACGCTACCGCTGCTGCGGGAAAGATGCCATGAACAACGCGTCGAGGAAGGGGTGTGGCCGTGTTCCAATAAAACTTTATTTATAAAAGCAGGCAGCGGGCTGGACTTGGCACATCGGCTGCGGCTCGTCAACCCCGGCCTATGGTGTCTCAGGGACAGACCCGCACGCGGACCACCCTGCTGGGCTTACGTCAGCCTCCCTGCCAGGCGGTGCCTCCGTGGACAGCGGGGCTTGTTCATTTCTCTCTGTGCCTCTAGGACGGGCCAGGGACACGGCCTCGTTTGGTTCTCTCGGCAGCTCGCAAGGCAGGCCTGTTTCATCCCCACTTTCTAGGTGGGAACGCAGAAGCTCAGAGACACGCGTAACAGGGCTGGGAAGTGGAAGCAGACGGGCTCTGGAGCTGCTGTCTCCACCGCGGCCCGTGGTGACAGGGGAGTGAAGGCCTCGTAGCCATTAGCTGACTGAGCCTTGCAGCCTGCGACGCCACGATTTCCTCTCCTGCATTCATGTGTCTGGTTTTCAGAACCCAGAAGCAGGATTGAACATGCTCTCAAGTCACCATTTACCGAGCATCTGGCCCTGTCAAGTTCTACCCTCAGACCCGTTCAGACGTCTCTGGATCTCGATGCCTTTGTCTGCCGTGCTCACTCCCTCTGGCACCTGCTTAGGGACTGACCACCTCTCCTCCCCCGGCCTTGCCCTGGCCAGAGACGCCTGTGGAATTAACTTCCTGTCAGTGAGTAAAGGCCTGGGCAGCATTTGAGTTAGAAGTTGTGCTGGTTCCTATGGGGCTTTGCCAAGCCTGTTTCCTGTGGATTAAGTCCCCGGTCCTGACAGTTGGAAAACCAAAATCTGTTAACTTGGCACCTGGAAGACTGACGGTTCTTGGAATTGTGGTCCAGTCCCTGAGTACGCGCGGCTCGAGTCAGCAGGAGCGCGTCCGCCTGACTCTCCCGAGGCACAAAGTACGGGCAGCAGCGGCGGAGGGGGGAGCGTGCACGTCCGGCTTTGCACCCCTGGCGCCTCCCGGGCCCGGGTCTGTGCCCAATGCCGTGTGCACGCACGCTCCTTGCGTGTTCACGGGGCCAGGTGGCATTGGCCCCACTTCTCAGATGGGGAAACTGAGGTTCAGAAACTTGCCCGAGGTAACAAAGGCATTAGGAGGTGAAGCCAGATGTCACACCCGAGCCCTCGTTTAACTGCAGTCCACAGACCTTCAGCCGCTGAGCGTGGCCGACCGGAGCGGAAGGGCAGGCAGCTGCCGGCTGCTGGGGGTGGGGGCGGTGGGTGCCGTGCATCCCAGGACTGGGTGCTGTGCGCTGTGGACCCGCCAGCCTTGCCGCGTACGGTGACCTAACACCTTCACAAGGCGGCAATTTCCTTCCCATTTCACAGATTGAGGAAAGGCCGATCAGAGGGGCTGCGCATTCCCTCGGGGTCGCAGGGTAACGCTGAATCCAGGGATAACGACCCCAAACGCGGACTCTCCTCCTTGGAGCAGGTTCCTGCCTCCCTTTTGGAAGCACAAGGGGTATTTAAACCGAGATGTCTGAGCCTGAGCCCGCAAATTTCTAATTTAGCTAAGTTGCGGGGGGGGGGGGGGGGGGTTGTGGGCAGAGCTGGGGCCCACACATCTGCATTTTAAAGCCTCCCCTGGGAGACTCCGCAGCCAGAGGCTGAGCCCCCCTGTCTGCTGTCTGCTGTCTGCGTTGGGGTGGAGCTGAGAGAGGAGGCTCTCGGGCCTCTCCACTCCCCTGGAGGCTTTCGTACAGGAATCGAAGCAGTGATGATCCTGTCTTAAGGTCAAGGGTAAGGATGAAAGAACACAAATACTTAGATCAGAGGTTGATCCAGTCTGAAGTCACGCAGGTGTGGGGGCCTGGAGTCCTGAAGGTCCAGCGGGGAGGGGACAGGGGGGTGGCCGCAAGGGGGCTCAGGCCCAGCCCCACCTGCCTGGGGTCAAGCGCTTGAGTCCTGCAGCCGCAGTCGTCGCCTGTGGTGTCTCTGCTCTCGGGTTCCCCGTCTGCGGCGGGAGGATGGGGGATGGGGTTAGGGTTGCGTCGCCCTGGGGCTGACAGGAGGATGGACAGGGTGCCGAGCTCCTGGAGCCGGGCCCGGGGCGGCAAGCTTGCAGTCCACAGCCGCGGTGGTCGCACCCAGGTTTTCCCCGATCTGCCTCTAACACTCGGTGACCCAGGGCCAAGGCGTCCCGTTGGCTCAGCCATCCCAGGAGGGACGGGGCCCAACAAAGCTCCCGCGCTGGGCCTCCCGCGGGGCCGAGGGACACTCAGGGCCGACTGCAGTGCCCGCCCTGCACCTGCGCCCACGCCGCTGTGGGCCCGAGAGCAGGAGTGCAAAGGGCCAGGGGGTCCCGGAAGAGGGCTGCTGCTGCCTGGGGCCACCGAGCTCTGGGGCCGGGGGCGCGGCGGTCCTGCGAGGGCGACGACTGCCAGCGGGTGTCCAGCCTCACGGCCGGCAACCCGAGCTGTGCTCAGAGCCGCGTGCGCTGTCCGGTACCCGACCGTCTGCCCACGCGGCCCCCCGTGTTCAAGGCGGTCGCCTCCCCCCGAGCTCCGGCTCTTTTCCTGTAAGGCTGACGACCTCACTCCGGGGAGCAGGGCACGGGGAAGCCCCTTCTCGTACTTCCCTGGATAAAAGGAAATGCAAAAGGAAACTTGATTTGTGCTCGTGCCAGCTGATCCCTGAGGTCCCCGCTGCTGTGAGGTAGACGGCGGAGTCTGCCGAGCACAGCGTTTGTTCCTTCCTCAAAAATCTTGCGTGAGGGAGACCTGCAAGAGGCACGGTGGAGAGTGTCGCGGTGACCCGGTGCGCGGGCAGCAGCTGGCACCTGCTGGGCACCTGCTGCGTGGCGGGCTCAGCTCCAGGCTCTCTGTACTGCTCCTGTTCTAAGGTCCCCCGCCGTTACCCCAGGATTCCAGAAAAGGAGACAGACGCGGAGAGGTCGGAGGACGTCCTCCCGGTCCCGAGGCTGGCAGGTGGCTGATGAGGCAGCCGTGGCGCCCACGCGGGGGGCTCACGTCTCGAGGGCGAGGTGAGGACCACAGGCCGGGGTTGGTCGGGGCTATGGGGCGCGAGGCAGCCCGGAGGAGGCGCCTGTCCCACACCTAGAACCTCGGGGAGGGCTTTCTGGAGACGACAAGGAGCAGGCGAGACCAATTATGGATGAGAAGCCGAATTTGGAGGGTGAGGGACGGGAGAAGCGGATCAGGGTCCCCAGCCGGAGGGAGGCGTATGGAGCTCTGGCCCTAAGAGAAGCCCGGGAGCACTAACGGGGTGGCAGGAGGAGATTCCCGGGGCTTCTGTTTCCTCCTCGCCCGAAAGGGCTGCTCGTGAGGATGGATCCGACGAGGCATCTGCAGGGCTTGGCTGGGCCCGTGCGCTTGGAGCCGGCGGCTCTGGGCCTGCCAGGATGAGGCGGTCAGCACCTTGCTCCCCGGGCGGGCGAGGGCGACTGCACCGCAGGACACGCGGAGGGGCCTGGGCTGTCCCTGCAGGGCGTGGGCAGAGCTGCAGCGGGGGTCAGAGCCTTCGCTGAGGACACCTGCCACCCCGGGCTTTGGCCGTGGGCCAGAGCCAGGGCCTCGAAAGGAAGGCGACGTTCTGGAAAGCCAGAGGGATGGTTGCCTACGGCCTTGACACCGAGTCCAAGGCTTTCGCCGTCCCAGCGCCCCCGGCACCTGGAGCTGGCGCTGCCCTCCTCCCTGAAGGCCCACTCACTCCGCGCGGCCCTCGTGGGGACCCACGCCCGGCCCACGTGGGGACGGCCCTGCTTGCTGGTCACACGCAGCTTCGCCACCCGCTTGCTGGGCGACATTGGGGACGTTCACTCCCGGCCCCGAGACACATACGCGGCATACAACGTAGGGAGGCATCAGGCTGAGGCTCCTTGCTGTTTTTTCCTCCCTGATGGAATCTATTTCGGGGTACATTAGCTCATAAGAGAGACAAAAACGCCCTGGGAAGAAACACAAAACCTCCCCGTTTCCAGGAAGTCCTCGATCGTTACCGCGTAAGTGCGCAGAGCTCCTCGGCGTCGTCCAGGCGGCGGTAAGGCAGCAAGGCTATTCGCGGAGAAGTTTTGCACCGTTACACCTCAGGGTAAGAACCCACGAGGGCAAAAAAATATATAAATAAATAAATAAAAGAACCCACAAGGGCGAAATGTTTATTCATGTACTTTGGCCCCCTTTTCCCAAGGAACTTAAAAAAAAATTACAGACACGCACTCGTGGTTCGTGGGCGGGGCCGGACATCGCTGTCGCCGTCTTTAGAACCACGAGGATCCAGAGAGGCTGAAAGTCTCGCTCGAGGTCACACAGGGAGTCCGGCCTCAGTCCCAGGTCTGCTGACTTCGCGACGACCCGTTCAAGCGCCGGACCCCGTCCACCCAATAAAGAACCGGGCGTGAAACACTGATTGTTAAGGAAGGAAAACAGCTCTTGAGCTGCGGACGCTGACATTCAGCCAGCCAGGAACCCTGAATGTGGCCAGGCTTGCGGAGAGCTCCATTAAACTGTCCGTCAAGCGCTTTACTCCTAAATGGATTTATTGAGAAAGGGGAAAAGGCGAGGGCGGAGGCGGCCTTCCCTCTGTCTGCGGGGAGCGGGGACGCTCCGGAGGACGAGATCCCTGAGAGCAGGAGGAGGAACTTCCGAGGGCCCCGGGGCCAGGAGACGGGGGAGCGCTGGCAAGCAAGCCCCTTAGCTGTGTGCCATCAGACACACTCGTTTGCTTCTCTGAGCATCAGAAAAATGGAAATGCACGTAAACCGTGGAGCCTGGCCTCAGAGCACGAGCCAGAGCCCCCCTGCCCCGGTATGGTTGTTGCTGGAACAAGTGCGGGAGCCAGAGAAGGGGAGGGGGTGGGCCCTGCACCCACCCTGCCCCCGCCCAGCCAGCTAGGCCACGCAGGGTCATAGGGGACGGCAGAGAAAGGGCAAAGAGGGCAGCGCCTCAGGAGAGAGGTCCCGAGAGAGAGGGCCACGTGCGTCTCATCAGGTAGGAGCAGCGCCGGGATTCGGGGGCAGGAGGGGCATCCAAGGGTGCAGGGGGGCATTTCAGGTTTTCTTCTCAAGTGGGGCAGCAAGGTCTAACCCCCCTGGGCAGAGTGGCCAGAGGGTCTCGTGTGTCTCCTACTTGCACGCTAGCCCCTTACCGTTCGCATCACGCAGGCAACCCATCAAGGCACAGCTCCAGCCCAAGTCGCCTTCCCCGTCTTCGCTCGGAGTCACTGGCCCTCACCCACTTGTCATTCCGCACTGACCCTTCGGTCATCAGACGTGGCCCCGGGCACTGCCGTCCAGCCAGGAGCGGGGCGCCCACTGCCCAGGTGTGTAGGCGAGGCAAGTGCTGTGGCCCAGGAAGGGGGCTGTGGGCGCACGGCGGGGCCTTCACCTCGTCCGGGGGAGGAGACGGTGATGGCTGAGCTGGGGCGTGGACATTGAGTAGGAGCCATCTGGGGCCACCTGAAGCAGGACGTCATTCTGGGAAGACAGGGTGCCAGGAGCAAAGGTCCACACAGCAGGAACCCCCGGGCTCCTGTCCAGATTAAAACCATGTGAGGTTCCCGAGATGTCAGAGGTGGGTTGGAGAGGGGCGGGGAAGCCGCGGACGGGACGCGTGGGCTCACGTTGCAGAGGGCTCGGGCCTTGTACCTGGGGGCACCGGGGAGCCGCGGAAGACCAGGTGTGGATCTGAGAAAGACCCTGCGGGGGGGGGGGGGGGGTCGGGAGGGGGGGGGGAGGGGGCACCAGGGAGGAGGCTGCCCACGCACACGGCTCCGGGGTCTGCCTTTTGGACCCGACCCTTGGCACCGCCTGTCCTGGCCCAGACCTTGGCCCTGCTGCTCAGAGGTCCTGGGTTTCCACCCTGAGTGTGCGGCCTCGGGTGGTCCTTGCTCGTGAGCGGGTCCTCGGGTCCTCCCACCCGGGCAGGCTGGCGCCCCAGACACAGAACCCACTACCCTGGCAAACAGGCAGTGGGAACACGCACAAGGCATCAGCTGAGTTCCTGGGGAACGGAAAACTCGACAAGTCACCCTTGGGGGCTTGGGTCTGGGGCTTACATTCATTCATTCATTCATTCATTCATTCATTCATTCATTCATTCCGTCCTTCCTGACTTGATATAGAAGAATCCGTGGTGCTGAGGCTCTGCATGAAAGGTAGGAATCCTCTTGTGGGGGAGCAAGAAGAGCGGGGCTGGTTGTAGCTGGGCCAGGAAGGGTTTCCCGGAAGACGTGATAGCGCCGTGCTGGCTCTGGGGAGGTGAGAGGCTCTGCACCGGCGCGGACGGCTGAACGGCATTCTGGAAAAGGCAGTTGTGTAAGGGAAGGCCTCAGAGCAAGCAGTAGCACGGCACGTGAGGGCAGCCCAGCTGGGGGGCGTGGTGGATGTTGGAGAAGCCGAGAGCCCCGGGGACTCTTGCCCCATCCCCACCGCTTCCCGGCTGCGTGACCCTGTGCACGTCACTCGACCTCTCCGAGTCCCAGCGATCCTGCCCACGAGATGGGGGAGCGCAGTGCTCTGCTTGCAACGCGGTGAAAAGGAATCAACGGGAGGGTATTTGAAGAGCACGTAGCGCAGTCAACAAACGACGGCTGTTATTATGCCAATTTTTATTTTCAGCTCCTTGAGGTTCGAAGTAGAGTCTAAATCTGGTCCTACAAAGCTGCTCCACCTCGGGTGCCAAGTCCCATTGATCCGTACCAGCGGCCTGGAGCAGAGAACTGTGAGGCTCCGTACGGATCAGCAGGAGCAGGTGCCGCGATCCATTAGTGATGTCTGTCCAGGGCGGGGAATGGCAGTGGGGACGTCTGTGCCAGGCTGTGGGCCCCAGAAGCAGGGCTGCTTAGGAGCTCGAAGGTGCGAGCACGGGCCGGGTTTCAGGAGGATACACGGGAAGGGGGGAGCCCCGTAAGGGCAGGAAGGTGTGGGACAGGTGGGCAGGGCGGGGAGCAACGCAACCCGGCTGCGCTCGCATCTCGTCCTGTTGGCCACGCGACATCCTATTTCGGGGGCCCCGGCATCACAGGCCGAGGTGCCGGGAGCTCATCGCTTATCAACTGGCTACAAAACAAACGTATGTCCGCTTGCCCGGCGAGCAGGGGCCCCCGGAGCAGAATCCGGGTGAGGAGGGCAGGAGGCGCGCGCCGCGTTCACCAGGCCCCCAGGTCGCTGCTAACTTCCCGGGATGCTCAGCTGTTTATTCTGGGAGCCTTTGAGCTTAGTCAGTTGGTATTTAGAGACAGCGAGGAATTTTGGATTCCGCTCCTGTTCCAATGGAAAAGAGAAAAGAACTTAAGTGCCTTCCAAGTCCCGGTGAGTCAAACGAGGACAGCCTGGCTCCGATCTGCTCTCGTGCCCCACTCCCCGCCCCCTCCCGGGAACACGGAATGAAAAGGAGAAGCAGCATCATCGACGCGCTGAGCCACGAGTTACAGCTTCCCCCGGAGAACGCCAGACAGGGAGACCCCCCCACGTAGTCGGTGCAGAGGAGCGTCCGGCAGCGTCCGGGAGACCCGAGGAGGAGGACGGGCCCGCTCCAGGGTCCGAAGTGGGGGGGCTCCTGCGTCCTTGGCGTGGGGCTCTGACACGGGCCTTTAAAAGGCCTCCACTGGCTGCGCCGTTGATCTGATGAAACGCGGTGAGAAGTCCGGCGGGAGGAAAATGTGATCACAACGTACGGGAGCGACACCTACCGCAGCAGGGGAGCAGCTCACGTCACCGCCGTCGGAAGCCGCGCTGGATGTGCCTCCCGTTGCTTCTTTGCCGCGGTCCCTACCTGGCCAGTCCCCGTTTCCACCAAGGGCCGAAGACACGATCTTGCGCGTCCATAGGACTCTGTGACTCTCAGGTTTAAGTGTGATTGATTGGGGTCCCCCGTAGGTGCGTCAAGATCCTCGTCATCTCCCTCCTTCTCCTCCCCTCCCCCAGGTTGGGGGGGTGGGCTAACTCCCAGAGGCCTTACTTTTATCCATCAGTTATTGGCAGTGGGCGTTTGGGCCTTGCGGGCGTCCGCGGGCTGCGGCTTGTCCCGCGACGGTCCTCGGCCTCCATCCAGGTGCGTCTATGGCTGGTGGTCTTGTTCCGCCCGTGGTTCCAGTCCCTCCGACTTCCTGCCCTGCGCCCCGGCGGCCACGTGTCCTCAGGGCCACCAGCACTTCATGCCGTTGGTGCGCTTCCTCAGCGTCTCCTGCTGGTGGCTGGGAGTCTGTCCCTGGCTCAGGCACCTGGACGGCTCGTCAGCCTCGGGGGCTGTCCTGTGTGGGGGTCCTGGTGGCCAGGCACCTGCACCTGCTGCTCCCCAATCCTCAAGCTCGCTTGGGTTCCTATTGTTCCTTCCCAAGTAGAGTAGACTGGACTGTCGGCCCCAAGATTTTCTGCCGCCCTTGATATTCATGCTCTTTGCATCTGACTTTGTTTGTTTTTTTTTTTTTCCATGAAGGCAGGTCACCCCCGTCCCCGCTGCCACCTCCCTGCCCTGCTTGCCTTGGAGCTCGTCCACGTGACTTGGTTTGGTCAAGAGGATGAGGCAAACGTAACGGCGTGTCGTCTCCAAGTCTAGGCCTTCGTAGACCCTTCTCTGTTTCCGCTTGCCCTCTGGTGCCTCTGCTGTCGCCAAGAGAATATTCCATAGTTTTCCCTCTGATCCAAAGAGGATGGTACACAGGGCAGGCCTGCTTCGGGGAGGCCCAGCCTAAATAAGTTGACCCCCTGCTGACCTGCAGATCTAAGAACGTAGAAATGTGTTGTGATGCGTCATCCTGTTTGTTGGACGCCCCGGGTGGCTCAGCGGTTGAGCATCAGCCTTTAGCTCAGGGTGTGAGCCTGGGGTCCCGGGATCGAGTCCCGCATCAGGTCCCTGCATGGAGCCTGCTTCTCCCTCTGCCTGTGTCTCTGCCTCTCTCTGTGTCTCTCATGAATAAATAAATAAAATCTTTAAAAAAAAAGATTTTGTGTTTGTTACACAGTATTTATGTGTCAGGGAGCAAGTGATACACTCCCATACCCAGGACTTAGCTCGGGAGGCGGGGCCCCGGGGGACCCCGAGTTCTAGGATTTCTCCTCTTCCCGTCGCCCCGTCACAGTGAATTCTCTTTTTCTCCGTGGAGGCAAAAACTTCTCTTGAAGCACCGTCCCACTCTCCTCCCCCGTCTGGGGTTTTTTATCCTTTCCGCTTGTCATCCTGGTCTTCTCAAGGTCTAGGTCGTAAGGGACAGAGTCTCGGTTACAGACGCCAAAAGTCATTTCCTCTCTCTGGGAAATCCTGTTCTTCTCAGTCTGCAGCAACAGTGATGTGCTGAACCCACATCTGCTCAGAGACACAGGCGACTGGTCTCGGCCGCCTCTCTCCCGAGGCTGTACGTCGAGGGAAGCATCTGCTCTCCCCAACAGCCTGGGATGCGGGCGAGGCCTGTGAGCACTCGCGTGGGGGCTGTGCCTACCGTAGCCCCCCGGCTCCGGGGGATGAGAGACAGGTGCAGCCGAGCCCAAGTGTCCCGGCCAAACCCCGCTTAGACCGCTGGGCCCCATCCCGCCCCTGCCCTGGCCCCGCGATGCGTGTGCACGGCCTGCACCGGAGCCGCACCACCTACCTTGACTGAGCCAACAAGTGAGAGATGGAAGTTCATGGTTGAAGTCACAGGTTTCGGGGTATTTTCCAGCAGCCGTTTCGCGGCAGTAGGCAACCGATGGAACCCTCCACCCCTCCACCCGCAAACCAACAGACGTGGAGATTCCCTTGTGGGAGCAGAGAGCCTGGACCTCAGCCGTCTGACCTCCTCCATCCTGCGTCTACACCCGCGTTACGACCACCTGCCCAGCTCTCGTGTCACTCCCTTCCTCCCGCCGCCCGCCCCCCCCCCCCCCCCGTTTGAATTCTCTCTGGCGCGCGTCTGTCTGTCTGTCCTGGGTTTTCAGCGTGAAGCCTTCCCTGACAGGGGGCTCCTCCTTCACAGCAGATCCTGACTCCTCCCGTCCTGGGAGCTCAGGGCTATCACAGAGGGACGGGGCAGGGGGAGGTCAGAGGAGAGACGGTGTCTGGTCTGGCCCCAGCCAGGAAGGAGCCGCCCCGTGGGCCTTGCAGGTCCTCTCTCCCGGGACCAGCGGGCCATAGGTGGGCCCAGCTCTTCCGTAATCCCCGCAACGTCTTCCTGCCGAGCGGAGAGTGGGTGGCAGGCCCGGCGCGGAGCACGTCAGAGGCCAAGTCTTAGATCCGCGTCCGCGGAGGTGGGCCCTGTTGTCAGTTTGCTGACGGGAACCAGAAGCCTGGCGCTGGCGGGGGCCCTGCCCGTGGGTCTTGCCGCTGGGGCGGGACGGCGCTGAGGCCTGAGCCCAGACACCCGGACCCGCGCTTCGAGGCCCCGTGTGCCGGCCGCGGCGGTGATCGCTCCCAGCGGCGCCCTAGACGGCGTCATCAGCCGCCCACTCGCCGAGGGTGGAACGTGGAGGCAGGAGCGCCCGTGGACGACGTCCAGCCTCACGGAGACGCCGCTGGAAGGTGATCCCCCCGTGTTTAGGGCTCAGCGACCCGAGCCCCGGCCCGGCCTCCGCGTTCCTGTCTCTTGGAGCAGGCTCGTTTCTTAGCCGACGTGGAGAGTTCCCGGTCGGAGGAGGCATTGAGACAGCCCCTGGAAGGACGATTTTAGGGATTTCCGGGCCAGAAAGCGGATTCTACGGATGCCACCGTGCTGTCCTCTCCGCCCTGACCCCACTTTTCCTGTCCTGCTCCCACCCGCACCCCGTTCCACGTTCACGGGCCAGGAGGTGAGGAGCGCCTCCCACTCGCGGGATCCCTACGGAGAGCCCGGCCCCAGGCTAGACCCGTAGCATCGCCGCCCGGCTGCGGGCTCCAGCCTTCTTGAGGCCACGTGGCTGCCGACGGCTGCCTCCCCGCACAGTGACCGCCCGCACGGAGGCGGCCGCCTGCTTATTGCGCTTCTTTCTGCAGCGCAGGCAGGACCCCCCCTGGGCCGGACGCCGGGACCAGGCTCGCAGGGCACGGCCGGCTTCGAAGGCGTCTGTGTGGACGGGAGTGGGGCTGTGAAGCCGGATCCCGGGGTCCGCGTCCCGCTGGGCCATCTCTGCGGGGGCCGCACGACCTTTGGCAGGGGATCCGCCCCTTTGCACCACAGGGTCCCCATATTTGACGGGTTTGGGGGGGACTCAGTTTTACTGCACCGAGAATATTAAGCCTGAGGCTAGAGGAGGGAAGCTGGGGACACACTGGGCGGGCCCACGTCTCAGCCGTGCCGCTGGGCCCTGGGCTTCGGGCAATGCACGGGGGCCTCCACTTGCCTCCTGCAAGCAGGCAGGGCGGCCGGGCTGAGCCAGCGGGTCCCCGAAGCACGCGGCCGGCCGGGAAGACTGCAGGCCACCCAGCGGGGAGCGGCGGGTCAGGCTGCGGCTGCGTTATGGGTGCTCAGCACCCCTGGGCCCTGGACGTGCCCCGTCCCAGCTACAGTCCCAGCCCACTCAGAGTGCATGTGCCCCCCACGCTGTTCCCGCAGCCAGAACCTGACACCCTCAAGGCGTTGCCTCCACGGTGGGGCCCAGGGAGGGAGCGGGGCCGCTTCTAGGAGAGAATGGGGACAGCCTTCGGGGAGCAGGGACCAGCAGCAAGGTGCAAAAACAATTAAAGTGGGAAACGTGCCACCACCTTCTGGGATCTCGATTTTGCGGTGGCCGGAGGGGAGGGCGGCCGAGGTTCGTGCTCTCACCGGACGCACACGGCGATGAGGTGTGAGGAGGGTCAGGAATATTGGCAGACGGGCCTGCAGCAGGGCTTGGGGAGGTGGCCTCCCAAGAGGGGGCACCGCGGCCCCAGGGGCTGTCCCCTCTCACTCAGCATTCGGTGTCACCCACACCCTGCTTCCTAGAGGATGGCCCCCGGCCCAGAATGACACAGGGATCCCGGTCTGTGCCCGCGGTGCTCACGGTCCTCCTCCCCAGGCTGGGCCACATGCCCCCGTCGGGCCCCCATGTAGAGAGGCTGCATCCAGGGGACCACGGGTCACCAGTGACGAGCGCAGCATCTGTGCACAGGGGGTGCCCCGTAAACACGGGGGAAGGACAGAGACGCAGGATCCAACCCCAGGGCAAACGGCCGCGTGCCAGGCTGGGGACCCATGTGGGCACTTGCTGCATCGTGCTCTCCCCGAACTCGGGGCCCCGGGGTCCCACCCAACAGCGCTCAGCCCATGGGATTCATTGCAAAGGCACCGTGAGCGCCATGGACATGTCATGTCTTGGGGTCGGGGAAGCGGCGTGATGTGGTCGGCGCTCCTGGTGGACCCCACGTCCCATTCCGACCCCACCGAGGCACGTAGGAAAGGGGACTGGGCCCCGCGGTGCATGGTGAGGCAGGGCCTTTGCAGCCCAGGGTCTGGGTGTGGGTGTGGACGAGGAGCCAGAGAGTCAGTGCTGGGGGGGGGGGGCTTCTATCTGAGCGCAAGGGTGGGGGCGAGGGTGAGGGCGAGGGCAGGGGCGGGGGTGGGGGCAAGGGTGAGGGCGAGGGCAGGGGCGGGGGTGGGGGTGATGGTGAGGGGCGAGTGCGAGGGCGAGCGCACAAGCAGGAGCAGCAGCAGAGGCCGAGGCAGAGAGCTCCATGTGGGGCCGGGTCCCGACCCTGGGGCTGTGACCTGAGCCCGGCCCCCCCCCGGCCGCCCGCCCCAAGGAGGAGTCATTCTAGACACCGTGTGGTGTTAAGTGGGCGACAATCGCAGAAACCGTCAAAGCACCAGAACCGGGACCCGGAATGGGGCCGTGTCCCGAGGTCCGCGGGGGGGCGGGCTTCTGCACACACGGCGACCCCCAGCAGCCCAGGGGGAGAGTTCGGGGTCCCCTCCCACGGCCTCGGCGCCCGCAGTCCCTGCCCTGCCCCCCTCTGCAGCCTCGGACCCTTGTCCTCATGAGGCTCTGCTCCGGCCAGGCCCGGGAGCCCCCTGAGGGCCCCACATCTCCCTGCGCGTGTCCCCACCGGGACACTCTCAGGGCCTCTTGTCACCGGCAAGGCGTCTGCCCCTTTTCCAGGACGTGGCTCCGTTGTCGCTCCACCCGGGAGGCCTTCGTGGTCCCCGTGCACGCGGAGGGAGGGCCTGGAAGTGTGTCTGGAGGCCTCCCCTGCTGTAGCCACGTGCGCGCCCGACGACTCTACCCCCACGTCGGTCCTTCCCCACTCGGCTGGCGATTCCAGGACGGCGGGGGCCGGATCTGCCTCTGCAGTCAGGGCACCAGCCCGCGTGGCAGGGAATCCTCCAGCAACGTCTGCTGCGGGGAGGGGGGTAGGGCCGTTCTGCCCCATAACCCGCCGCCCCTCGTAGTCCATGTACCCGCCGCCGTCCTCAGCGTCACCTTTCCTCTGCCTCCCGGGATCCTGGGGCCCGGTCTCCCCCGCTGCACCTTGCTCCTGGCCCTGTTGCGGCCTCGGGAGCCCCCCCCCCCCCCGCCGCTCCTCACACCGGTGGGCCCGGCCTTCCATGTCGCTTGGTTCAAACAGCCGACGGAAGAAAGGTGACGGGCCCCGCTCATTGTCAGGAGACGTCACAGGGTCACAGGCTTGGCGGTCCCACGGGCGGCCTCCAGAGCGGGTGCTAACCCCGGGCACCGGCCACAGGAGGCTCCTGCGCACTCGACGTGGGTCGAGATGACATGTTTGCATGTTGGTTAAATCGAATATGTCACTAAACCCGGCTCTACTTGTCTTCCCACCGTTCTAACGTGTCTCCTGGAAAATCCAAGACCACGCAGGCGGCTCATGTTTGCGTCTGACGGACGGTGCTGAGCTCCCGTGGCCGGAGTGGGCGCCGGGCGGCAGGCTGCGGGGTCCGAGCGGGCCTGCCTGGGGCCGAAGCCGCACAGGAGGACTCTGTCCGCAGAGGGAGGCCCCGAATGGCATCATGTTATGGCTGGAGTGACTATGATCCAAGTCCCCTGGATGGTCATTCATCATACACCTGCGGCGTGGCGATACTTAAACACCTGCCATCGCATGAATTACCTGCTGCTGTCCTCAGCATTATGACAAACGAGGTGGCTTAAAGCACTGGTTATTTGGGTTCTGGGGGGTCAGGAGTGCAGGCACGGCTTGGCTGGGTCCCGCACTTTAGGGGCCCATCCAGCGGAGCCCAGGTGCCGGCCAGCTTCCCTCCCATCTCGGCCTTGACTCGGTGTTTGTGGGTCGTTGGGGCCGACGTGCTTCTGGGTGTGGTCCCTCCAGCTCTGGTTCCCAAGACACCAGCTTCCGCCGGCTGTGGCTGGAGGCCACCCCCAGTTCTTCACGGGCTCCCAGCCACACGGGCCTCCCGGGCCTGGCCACTTGTTCATCCAAGGGCAAGAGTCTTCCGGAGAACCTGGTGTTCTGGTCCCATGTGGGTGATCCCAGGAGTAGCCTCCCATCGGCTTGGCCATGTTGTTTCCAGACGGGTCACAGGCCGTGCCCTTGTTCCAAGGGGCGGGGGTCGTTCCAGGACCTGGACGAGAGGTCGGGAGGTCGAGGGGCCTCCGCGGCGATGGTCGCCACCCCTACGAGGTTGTAGATGTACAACATGCCACGTTCCACGTCATTTCTGAGCCGCGGGCTCCACCTCCCGCCGGAGACACGGAGGCGAGGCCCAGAGAGGGAAACGGGGCTGGGGAGACGGCACGGAGGTCAGGCCAGAGCGAGACCCCCCTCTTACCCTCTCCTTGGTGCCACATCAGCTCCCACAGCAAGACGTCGCCTTGCTTTGTTCTTAGCGCGGACGAGGCCATACAACCCTGTCGAGTGGGGGCGAGAGTGGCTGGCTGCCCGATCCTCCTTGGGCCGCCGCGGCTTTGAGGACACTTCTCTCCAGGGTCAAGCATCTTGTGTCCTGGCCACCAGAAGAGACGCAGAAACCACCCTGCTGTGGGACCGTTCGTGGCCGTCGGGGCGTCCCGGGCGGGTTGGGGCCCGGCCTGCAGAGACCCTAGGCGACAGGCCCCTGAGCCAGCAGTGGGTTCTGCTCCCACTTCCAGGCCGTCCAGCTGCACGTGTGCCAACAGGCTCCCAGGGCACCGCGGTGACACCCAGCGCGTGCTGCATCTTGCCATCCAGGGAGGCGCGTGCCCCACACCCTACAAGGCGCAGAGTGTCCCCCCGGAGGTGAAGACGTTATGCAGAGCTAACGGGGATATTTATTTGTTTGTTGGTTTGTTTTACGTGGTGATACATTACCGAATGCCGAGCAAAACCCTAGTTATGCTTGTTGAAGACGTACGGGACTTCTAACCATTTTCTGTTTAATTATCCTTTTCCTTCTAAAGTACGACATATTCACAACATAGAATCGTCGTTACATGATAAAACGTCCCTTGCCACGGCTTTGAGGTGTGGCTGATACACGACACGGGGCCGCCCTGGAAGTACACGACGCCACGGGCCCCGCTACATGCCTCCGCCCGCGAGCTCGTCCCCGGGGTCGACGTCTAGGCGTGTCCCCCGCCCCCGGAAGGGCCCTCCAGCCCCTGCTCCCTGCCCGTCTGCATTTTGGGCCTTGTGTTGAGAACACCCAATGTGAGATTTAAGTCTCTCCACGATGTTAACGACTCGAGGCCCCGTTGTCGGACGGGTCTCCAGAGCTCGTGCATCGAGCACGACCCACTGACCACGGGCCCCCAGCTCCGCGGCTCACAGGCAACAAGGCGCTGACCTCGGGTCGCGGAGCACACGCCCCGCATATGCCCACAGGCCCCTTATTTTGGACCCAAAGGCCCAGGCTCAGGGATAAGCCACGTGACTTGCAGGACCGGGTCTCGAACCCACGTCTCTAGGAGTCCTCCCTGCCCCCGCCGTCCCAGCAGGCCTTGCGGGCAATTCCGGCTCCTCCAGTGGTGACAGGTACCGCGGGCACAGGCGGTCCACCTGCTGCCAGCGCGCTGCCCCGCGTGTCCCAGACACAGAAATGGCCAGCACGGGGGTTTCACAGGAAGGGCGTGGGGGCTCAGAGAGGGTGGGGCCCCCACCAGGGTCCTGGGTGGAGAGGACTGAGTCGAGCAGACTCCGAAGGCTTAGCCACCGTGCATGTGGGGAAACTGAGGCCTGGAAACCTGAAGGGCTGAGCTGCAGCTGGAACGCAGGAGCCCTCTCCGCGCCCTCCCCACCCCGCCCCGACCGGCTTGGCCTCATCTTTCTGAGCTGGCGGCCTCTGAATGTCCCCGGGGAGCGTCCTGCCCCTCCACAGGAAGGACGCAGGGTAATTAAAATCCCTCTCTCCCACCCTTCCTTCCCTTTCGACACTTTGTAAACTCTTTTTTTTTCCAGTCCTATCTTCTTAGCCTTTCACAGCTGCTCATTTGGATAAGATCTGGGACCCGTGGGCTTCTCTGATGAGCGACATCACAGCCCAGTCCCCTTCCCTCGGGAAGCCAGGGGAGGCGGCGGGGAGAACAGGGAACGTTTCCCATTAAATTGGCCTCCTGCAATCCGTGGAGCTTAATCTGAACTTGAAAGCGTTTTTGATCAGCTTTCGGGCCGCTCGCCCCTTCCGGCCCACCCCTGTCTTTGGACCCAGCACCCTCTCCCTCCCCGGCCTTGGGAGGCATTCAAAGTCGAGCGTGGCGGGGTGTGGGGGGACGCGAGTGGCCGCTCTTTCATCTCCACCTTCCAGCTGCCTCTCTGGCCAGACAGCAGAGCTAACTCCAGTTCCTTTCCCGGGCGCCGAGCCGCAGCGGCTACATCGAGGTCTGACCCGGCGCCTGCATTTCAAAGGCGTCTCTGGGCAGCGCACAGGGCAGCGGCCGCCCCCTGCCTCCTTCATCCTCTGCCTCCTTCCTCTCCTGTGTCCCCTCTCACCCTTGACCTTGCTGCTGCTCTTGGCTCTCGCACCTCCTTCCCAGCAACCGCCTCCGTGCTGTCCTTTTATGCTCTGGAATGAATCACCAGCACGGCTCCCCTGCCAAGCAAAGCAAGGTCTGATCTCCTTCTAAATGGTCCAGGATTTGCAGGGAAAATGATGTCTCAATGTTCCGAAGGCCTCATTATATATTCATTTGGCGGAATGCAGGTTTACAGAGAGAGGGAGACTGCCGCTGCCTCCGTAAATGAGTTCCCGGCGAGGCCATATCCACCCACATTGGAGGCACCCTTGGGTCCTCCTCCTCCCAGGGGGGCTGGAAGAGGTTATTATTCCAAATAGACCCGATGCATATTCATGACCGGGGATGGGAAGGCTCCAGGCTGGCCAAATGGTCTGAGATCCCGTCCTGCCTCCTCCTTGCTGTGTGACTCTGGGCAAGTTCCTGACCTCTCGGAGCCTCAGCTTTCTCATCGGGAGAGCGGGGATAAGGATAGAAGCTGCTTCCCAGGTTTGTTCCGGGCATCACGGCAGGTGGTGATGCTTACGAGTGTCCCTTGACCGTAGAAACTGCAAAGAAGAATCAGTCCTGTCTTCCTGTCCTTGGGATCGTCTGCCGGGAAGCGCTGCTGAGTCTACGACTCCGCGCCCTGCCCGTTGCCTCCATCACGACAGAAAACCGTGCGGTTTGGGGCCAGGCATTGCCTCGGGTTCCTTGTCTGAAGCTGTTTCCTCTTCTGTGAAGTCAAGAGCGCGCTGGCTGTGCTGGCGGGGAGGACTCGACCGCACCTTGACCAGGGCCTGACCGGCGCAGACCCACTGCAGACCGTCGGGCGTGCGAAGGAAACCCTCACGGCGTTCCCGGGAACTCCGTCTTATTTGACGCAAGCGTCAGAGAAAGACCCATTTTCAAGGCTCCTGCTAATTATCAACTATTCATAAAGCAGGTCCCCCCACATCCGCTTCCGTCCCCTGCTCCCGGACTGCAGTCCCCGCGATGGCGTGTTTTCCAAGGTAATTCTTCACCTCTCTCTACATTGTTCTATTGTGCAAAACTTCCCCGATTTGAATACTCTTACACGCATGCACACGTGCACACACACACACACACATTGAGATTTGAGATGTTTTTCACCAGAAAAAAATGGGGGAAACCATGCTTATCGGTCATGTGAGCGTCCCCGCGCGGGCAAGACGGCTGCGGGCGTCCGTCCATAGCAGCGGGCAGCCCGGAGCGGAGGGGCCGCTCCCTCCTAGGCTGACGTTGGAAACTTTGCCATCACACCCGCACCGTTTGGAGGGTGTCTCGCACCCCCGCGTGGAAGCCGCCCTCGTGGCCATGCGCACCGTTAGCCGCCATTCACCCCTGATTCACGCGTGCTCGAGACGAAGGAGGGATGCCACGAGGAATGTCAGGGGTGAGGCGACTTGGGAGCAGAGGGGAAAGTGGTACCAAGACACAGAAGAGAAGACTCCAGAAGCTTGATACTTTAGAAGCTTCCCCCGTACTCGCTTGGATCCTCCCTTCGATGCTTTCCAGCCTCGCTGTTTTAGCACCGGACCCCGGAGCCCTTGCGGGGATGGTCCAAGTGGCCCTGCCGCACACTTCGCCTCCGGAGCCCGCCGCGCTGGACCCACCACGGCCTTCGTAACCCGAGCGGACTGCGGGGGATGAGGCCTACCCCCGTCTTTATGGAGGCTGGCGGGACGCGAGATCCCCCAGGCCCCTCCATCTCTGAGAACGTGGCCACCTGGATGGCTGGCGTCCTCCTGCGGGCCACCGTTCATGCGCTGCGGAGTCCCCTCGCCGTGTGGGGGGCGGGGCACAGATGTGGGCTGCGCCCTCGTGGGGTCCCGGCCGTCAGCTGCCGCTGTGCCACCCGGTGTCTTGCATTTCGGAAGACTCCTGCCTGCGGCTCCCGGAGGCCACCTGGTGCTCTCCCTCTGCTCCTGCGCTGCTGACCGAAGCGCAGGCCCGGAGCGGGCACGTGCCAGGTGGCCGAGGAATCTGCCTCCCTCCCCTCCCCTGGCGGCCGAGTCCCCGCGTGCGTGGGAGTGGGGGGGCCTTGCCTCGGCCTGTTCAGTGCCACATATTTTAGAGGGAAAAACAGGAACAGGTGGTTGATTAAATAAACATGTCGCTGGCAGTCAAAGTAACCCGAGCAAACGTTCGGTTATGTGCTGGGGCCTCGTGAAGGGCTCTGGGTTTGGAGTCAGGGTCTCATCTGGGTTTCATCGCTGAACTTGGACGAATCACTGCTCCTTGCTGGGCCTCTTCCCTCTCTCTGTCTCTCATTTTAAATAGGGGTGGGAGGATGAGTTGATCTGATAAACGTTAAATCTAAGCTCTGAGCTTCATGAAACTTCCCAGCACACAGATTTCATAGGCTGTTTCCTCCTCCCATTGTGACATTTCTGGGATTGATTTGGGTCCTACAATCGGTGGCATGTCCTCGTTTAATTGACAACGTTTGTTCTTTGTCGGTGATGCAGCAAGTGACGGTGCGTCGCCCGATCGATGGCAAACAGAATCCGATGAATGACGCGGGGTCCGTTGTCTCTTCCTCCTTCTTGCGATCATGTGAACCGAATGAAGGAAGCAGATCTCACAGGGGAGAGGGTCTTCTGGCCCCGCTTCTCAGACTAAGCTAGGATGAGGGTTAGCTGCACAGAGAAGGAGCTCACCCAAATAATAGCGGCTTTACAAAAAAAAAAATCATTTCTTCCTTTCTCACATACGGGAATGCCAGAGTCGGCGCGCTCAGGCTCCCAGCCTCGCCCCGCTGTGTCAACTTGTCCCATCCCAGCATCCAGCTGTGTCCTCAAGGTCACCTCGTGGCCCACGATGGCGGATGGAGCGTTGGCTTTTCAAGGCCAGGGAGCAGGAAGGAAGCAAGGCAGAGGGCACGGAGGATCCAGCCTCCCTGAGCCGGTTCCCGCGAGAAAGTCTTCTTGAAATTGCTCCACAGAAGTCCGCTTACTCTCCACGTCCAGAGCTTGGTCATGTAACCAGCCATCGTGGGAAGGGAGGTTTGGCAACTCAACGTGTTTGCTTGATACCTGGAGGCTCCAGATAAAGTCCGCGTCTGCTGGGCTGGAAGGAAGGGAGCGTGGCGATGGGGCGGGCAACCAGCTGTCTCCGCCGCATCCCCGAGGGGCGGCGGCGATGAATCTACCAATCAGGAGGACACTTGTCTCATTTCGTCTCTTCTTGCTTGCCTCAGTTTCCTCATATGCAGAATGTGGTTAGTGAGGTTTCTACTGGACAGAAATAATTTTCACACGAATTATATGAGACAGAAAAATGAAACCGCTGCTCAAATAAAATACACCCTCTAATGTGAAGGCATTGGAGTTTTTTGTTTGTTTTTTTTTTAAACTTCTTGAGAAAACCTTTAAGAAGATAAAGAACATCATTTAACAGGACTGTTTCTCATCCTGGTGACTTTATTCTCGAACTTGACTCTTTCCCTCAAACACAAAAAGAGGCTTCCAGGTCTCTTAATCTACGCCTCGGTGTCCAATGTGGACTAGATTAGAACATTCTGGGTTAATGGGCATCTATGTCTTTACAATGGGCACTGTCCTCATTTCTACTCCGGCACCTAGAAACCTTCAAGATATTCTCTTTTTGCTTCAATTGTAGATTCTCATTCTGTAGCTTCCTTTCCTCTCCTTCCTTCTGCTGGTGACAGACACAGGACACTCCGGGCTCCGGTGGCCACATGGACGTGGACATCATCGTGAGGTCAGGGAGACGTGGTAAGAGCCAGGCCACCAGGGTTTAATCCCATTGCTGCCTTGTGTGTCACGGTGACTTCAGAAAAGTCTCTCCCTCTGTCTCCACCATCACCTGCAGTTTCTTTGTTGGGAACGTGAGGACTGCGGGAAATACTGAAATCTCTCTCCACTGGGAATCATCGGTTCCTTCGTCAACACACTTGTGTGAACAGAAGTGAAGGTCAAGGGGAGACAGTAACTTGCCTGTGGCCACAAAACTGGTGCGGGCGTCAGAGCTTTAAGTCAGATGTGGACTTTCTGATTCTCAAGTGTCAACCTTTACCCACGTTCCAGTTTCGAACCCCATCAAGCATACACATGTCTAATTTTAAATTTTGTGTTATAAAATCAAATGCTTGTGCTGGAAAAGAGGCTGGGCTCCTCTTTAGCATGGGATGCATCTGACATGGGGGAAGTAGGCCCTGGTTGCTGGTTTCATGTGTCTCTCTTGTAGCATTTGAAGACATCCTCAGCGGTGACAGAGGCCGCGAGCACCCAAGTCACTAGCTTGACCCTCCTGGACTGGTGGGGTCAGGGTGGGGTTGTCCCCTGACAAAATTTGGAACAAGGCAGACATTCCCTGGACGGGGCTGTCCACAGGGTGTCAACGGCTGCCACCGTCGTTGGGCTGGAGGCTGATAACAGGGTGAGGCCATGTGACAGCCTTGGGGCTTGGGCTGGGAAATGCCTGTGACAATAGTGAAGTCCCCTGGGAAGCTGCTAACGTGACACAGACATGCCCTGCTGGACGTCTCGCCAGCGACCACAAACTTATAGAAGCCGTGACTGATGAATGACCAGCCCTGGCTAATGACTACTGTTGCTAATCAGACCCTCCTTAAGACAGGACTCATGGCCCAGCAGCGAGACCGTGGTTGGATGTCAGCATTCACTTGATCGATGTTTTGGGGCTGACCTCGGCCATATTATTCCTGGGGCAGCCCCCATGCCTGCTCACTCTTTCCCATTGCTTCATTAATCCAATAGACATTTATTAACTCCCGTTGGGTGTGTGCCATAACCAGAGAAGTCAACGATGGAGATCAAAGAAGTTCTGACATCAGGGGGTCAAGTGTGCAGTAAGTGGGGTACTAAGGAGACCAGAATGAGGATGTCACACCCCTCTCGTCAGTGAGCCCAACATGCAAAGAGGGGGCTGAGAGCCCCTGCCTCCTCCTGGCAGTGCTGCAGGGAGGAGGGAGGAGAGGGCAGTCCTTTCCTTCTGACACTAGGGCAGGTTCTAGAGGTGCTGGCATTGGCCTTGGGCTTTGGCGTAGAGTGTGTGTGCACCAGCAGTGGGCGAGTTGGCTGGCAATCCCGGGCCCGCATCTGTAGGCAGAGAAGTGAGGAGGCAGGAAGTTACCTCCAGTGCTGAACAAACAGTGAATTGTTCACTTTGTCACTATGCCCGAAAGCTCCCTCCCTGGCTCATTGTGCCCTCTCTCATCTTTGCTCTTCACCCCTAGCCTCAAAGGCCTTCCATTCCTCAAAGGTCACGGCTCATCGTCACCTTAGGCTCTCACCCATTCGGGTCCCTATACAGATCCCTACGTCTGGAAAATTCTCTTCCCCTGCACTGCTTAGTCTACCTGATGGCAACTAGATTCAAATGTCACTTCCTTGGGGTTGCCTTTCTGACCCTCTAGCAGAACTTGGGACCCCACATCAGACATGCCCATGGCACTCTGTGGCTAACACTTGTGATGTCACAACTGTTGTGACATCAATCTCTGTTTTCTTTACCATATGCCAAGGCCCAGAGGCCCACCACTATTTTCCCAGTGCTCAGCACGGGCCCCAGAACACAGTAGACACTTGGTTATTATGAGCTGAATGCATGCACAAGGATGACATGGGACCAGCGGGTAACTAGCAACTCTTGGAAGTTCTTGAAAGTCGACTCCAGGAGTTTGAGTTTTATCATTAAGCAAAAGGGGCAAATTTATCTCCTTGTGAAAATAGTCTAGCAAACCTCCTTGGGAAACATTAACAGATATAGAAGGATCTCACTGCTCCTTTTAGTGGCTCCTTGGGAACTTGTAGGAAATGCCTTTTACCCCCACAGAGAGAAGTCTGAAACTCAGGGGCACTGAGCTAGGTGACGTTGAGCCAGGGGATAGGGTTGCTTGCTGGGCTCGTGGCACAGTGAACTCCATGTCAGGACTGATGACTACATTCCTGCCTCTTCTTTCCTATTGTGCTAACACTTTCTTAGAAGAAAGAGCATCGTGAACACTTGAGGCAATGGGGAAACCACAGGCAACAAGAACTATGAATGGAAATACTTGTATATTCTCAGGGGCCCACAGCACAGGGCAGACCACTGGATAAGAGTTGCATGATCGATGAAGAGAAGGTGGCAGTTTGGGTCCTTACAAATAGTTTTCCAGAGATTCCTCTCAGCTTCTCCTGCTGCTGTGTTGTCTGTCGCTCCTCGTTTCTTTAGACATCCCATGGTACTTGAGATGCAAAGGGAAACGCAGGCTCAGCCCAGAGCCATCCTTTTCTAGTGAAAATGGAAGGCCACGGGGAGCAAATGCTAGATCTAGTCTCGAGGCATCGTTCCAAACCTCCAGACCCACCCAAAGGCGGAAGGTGGTGTTCTCTAGCTACGTCAGGTTTGTATTAACATGAGTTGCCCTGATTACGGTTTTTGAGGGACAGCACAGAAGCGTGAGACAGGACAGTTCTAAACCCGGCTCACCATCAGAATGTCTTGGAGGTGGTAGTTAAAACCACGGGGCCTCACTCTCGGAGACGCGGCTCCTATAGGCCTGGAGCAAAGCACTGGGAAGCGATTTTTAAAAATCTCCTTTAGTGATTCGGAGGCTAGCCAAGCTTGGGCTCCCAGGTGTAAGGAAAGGAGCGCTGGGACAAGGGTCCTTTGTCAGATATGTCTATGTGTAAAGATAATTTTTCATCATATTCCAGATGTATATAAGATGCATTCCAGAGAGGGAAGGTTGCTTCCACAAAATCAATCACTATAATCCACCATATATCAACAAACTAAAGAAGAAAAATTCTATCACATCAACGGGACAGGAAAAACAGGTGAGAAATGCAAAACACGTTCATGATAAAAACTTTCAGCTAGACTAGAAGGGAATATCTTCAACTTAAGGAATAGCACCGACAAAAGACTTACAACTAATATAATACTGAATGGTGAAAACCACGTTTTCTTCCTTAAGATGGGGACCAAGGCAAGGAGGTTACTCCCATTCACCGTATTGCTGGAAGTGTTAGCCAGTATTATGAGAAAAGAAAAAGAAATAAAAGGCATACAGATAGAAAGGAAGAACTTAAATGGTCCCTATTTTTGGAAGACACGATTGTCTACTTAGAAAATCCCCAGGAATCTACCAAACCAAACCAAACAAAACACCTCCTAGGACTAATACGTGAATTCAGCAAATTTTCAGGATACAAGATTAATGCACGAAATAGATTGCCTTTCCATATACTAACAAAGAACATGCAGAAACTGAAATTAAAAACAAAATACCATTTAGGATCACACCATAGAAAATAAAATACTTCGATATACTTTTTAACAAAACACATACAAATATAAAGTGCTAAAGAAAGAAATCCAAGAGGCTTAAATACATGGAGAGTGATGCTGTGCTATAGGCTGGAAGAGTCAACATAGTAAAAATATCGATTCTCATCAATGTTATCTGTGCAGTTAATGCAATTCCTAACAGAATCCCAGCCGTGTTGCTGTTTGTAGGCACAAGTAACCTTATTCTAAAACTCGTATGGAAAGGCGCAGGCTCTTGACAAAGAAGTGTGGAGAGGTGTCGCTCTACCCGATACTAAGGCCCACGTGGAGCCACGCAGCTGGGACCGCCTGATACTGGCAGAAGGACAGATACATAGAGCAATGGAGCAGAATAGAGAACCAAGAAGCAGCCACACGCACACACGCACACACACACACTCACACACACGCACACGCACACGCACCCACACGTACCTATAGCCAACTGATATTTCCCCAGCTTTATTGAGCCATAATTGACACACCGCATCGCGTAAGGTTAAAGTGTGCACGGTGTTGATTCAGTGCGCTTACGGATTGCCAAAAGGTTGCCATCATGGTGTTTGCTGATACCTCTATCCCATCACATAATTACCTTTTTTTTTTTTTTTTGTGGTGAGAACATTGATGGCCCATTCTGTGAGGGAATTTCAACTCTAAAATAGAGTCCCAGGAGCTATGATCACCAAGCTGTACCTTAATTAGATCCCTGTAATTCGTGCATCTGGTATAAGTGAATTTTTATACTTTGACCAACATCTCCCTGTTTGCCCCCCTCTTAGCCCCTAGTATCCACCTTTCTACACCAGGTGTCTATGAGTCTGGCTTTTTAGATTCTACATATAAATGATAGCTTACAGAAATTGTCTTTCGCTGTCTGACTTATCCGCGTAGCCTAAGGCCCTCAAGCTCTCTCTCTATTGTTGCAGGTGGTGGAATTTCTTTCTTTCTCATTGCTAAATAATCTTCCATTGCATTATGTGTCTGTCTAACCTCTGTCTACCTATCTACCTCTCTATCTCTCATCTATGTATCTATGTATCTATCATCTGTCTATCTGTCCATCATCCATCTAAACAGCCTAGATGTCCTTCAGTGGGTAAATGGTAAACCCATTATGGTACATCCATACCACGGAATTTCACCAAATAAGAAAAAGACACAAACTACAGGCAACAACTTGAATGAATCTCCCGAGAATTATGCAGAGCAAGGAAAGCCAATTCAAAATTGTTACACGCTGTGGGACCCCACACATACAATAGTTTTGCAATCAGAAAATTTTATGAATTAAGAACACATCCATGGCTTCCAGGGATCAGGACGGTAGTGGGCGTGTTATAACAGGGAAAGAGGAGGAATCCTTGAGATCTCTGATCTGCTCAGCATGCCCACTGACCTGGTGGCTCCATGAACCTGTGCAGGTGATAAAAGTAAAATCCTGTAGAGTTCAACACACACTTACAAGGGAAACGGGGGAAGTCTGCATAAGACCGGTGGGTTGTATCAATGTCGGCATCTTGGTGGTGATGTAATACTGTAGGTTTACACAGTGTGGCCACTGGGGACACTGCACAAAGCACACAGGGTTCTTTCTGCATTATTTCTTGCAATTGCATTTGAATCTACAGTGATCTCATTAAATATTTCTTTTTTAATTTTTAAAAAATTTTTAAAAGATTTTATTTATTCATGAGAGAGAGAGAGAGAGAGAGAGAGAGAGAGAGAGGCAGAAACACAGGCAGAGGGAGAAGCAGGCTCCATGCAGGGAGCCCGATGTGGGACTCGAGCCTGGGACTCCAGGATCACACCCTGGGCCAAAGGCAGGCGCTAAACTGCTGAGCAGCCCAGGGATCCCCTAAATATTTCAATTAAAATGCAACATATCTGTTTCTTGTTTTCCTGACTAGACCCAGATGATTCACAGCCTTAGAGTAAAGCCAACATCACAGAATGTAGGACAAAAAGATGGGGGTGGGGGGGGAATCAGGTGCATCATGACCTTGCTGAGCCCCACATCAAAGCAACTCTTTTACCCATCCTCTCTGCATCTGTCAGTACGTAAGCCAGTGAACTTCCTTATTGTTAGAGGAATTTGGACTATAAAGAGATTTTCCTTTCCTAATCCGGGGCCAGTGTTTGCTCATGGACGTGAGCCAAACAGAAATGCTATGAAATACACATTTTGAAGGCAGCAAGGGCGTCGCAGGGGTGTCTAGAAGGTGGTTTTGGCTTGAAGGTTTTTAACAGAGGGGTGACCTTGGCCAAGCTGCTTACCTTCTCTGAAGAGGTTATGGATACTTCCCTAGTTTTGTTTTGTTTTTTTTTTTGGTAAGTGTCCACTCATGAAACAAATCATTGCTGAGTGTCTTTCCTGGGTTTGGAGCAGATTAAATGGATAAAGTCCCCGACTCATGGAAATTGTGTCCTAGGACAGGGAAAGCAACCCATGACCAAGTACATATCTAATAAGGAAGATGGTAGGAAGTCCTAAAGAGGGATCCCTAGGTGGCGCAGCGGTTTGGCGCCTGCCTTTGGCCCAGGGCGCGATCCTGGAGACCCGGGATCGAATCCCACATTGGGCTCCCGGTGCATGGAGCCTACTTCTCCCTCTGCCTGTGTCTCTGCCTCTCTCTCTCTGTGACTATTATAAATAAATTAAAAAAAAAAATCAAAAAAAAAAAAAAAAAAGGAAGTCCTAAAGAGAAAAACAGAGCAAATGCCAGAGCACTGGGGTGAGATGAGGAGCGTGCTGGGTGGTCTGGGACCCCGTGAATTATTATTATGTGCCGTCTGAACAGAGATGAGAAGGAAGCGAGAGCGAGCCGGGTGGACATCTGGATGGAGAGCATTCGAGTCAAGGAGAAGAGAAAATGACTTGGCTCTTTGGTTGTCTGTTTATGGAGCTGTTCAAGACAGACCGGGTAATTTTTTAGGGGATCTGTGTCCTCCACTTGTTCAAAACAGTACGTCGACTTCGTGGGGAATAGGAAACTAAATTTTGATGAAAATAGTCCCTTCTCAGGTGTCTGAGTTAGTTTCATGTGAGTAACCCGTATATGACCTCGTGGCTCAGGTAGGCGGAGAAGCGTGTGGACATCTCGATGGAGGCCAGTGGGCCCAGGTGTCAGTTTCTCTTCTCTTTCCATCCCAGGAGAGGGGCAGGCAGGGAGAAAATAAGTGGGTGTTAGCTGGTGCGAGCTTATAGGTGTCTATACTCAAGTGTCTCTATCAAAAAGTCATAATTGCAAGGTTACCTCCGCAGGGTTGCAGATGTGTGAATAAAAGAAGAAATGGAAGAAAAAGCACTTTATAAACTTCATATTGATTGGTATCTTTCATTACAGGTTAATGAGATCCTCCCCACAACCTGATCCAAAACCTTTTTTGCGGGGGAAGGGGCATAAGCGTGAATCCCGTGGACCCTAACATCCAGGAAAAAAATGAACACACACCCGATTTCAGAGAAGGTCAGAGACCCTCTGAAAGCCACCCTATAGGGTCAGGTTAAAAACCGCTGTCACGGGACGCCTGGGGGGCTCAGTGGTTGAGTATCTGCCTTGGGCTCAAGGCGTGACCCCCGGGTCCCGGGATTGAGTCCCGCATGGGGCTCCCTGCACGGAGCCTGCTTCTCCCTCTGCCTGTGTCTCTGCCTCTCTCTGTGTCTCTCATGAACAAAGAAATAAAATCTTAAAGAAAAAAAAGAAATAAAATCCTAAGGAAAAAACCCCTGTCACTTGGGGTAACATAGCTTTTTAAACACATAATGCACGGGTTTTTATTGGAGTAAATTGGGAAAATGGACATAAAAAGATTGTATGTTGTAAAATGGTGTGTTGACATGAGTTATTATCAGACGTTTATGAGGACGCATTTGTGTGTAGACACGTGTGGGGTAGTGCATTCATCAGACTCTGCTTGTCATTGTGGTGAAGGGGACGGTGCATTGCTTGTTTGTGAAAACATATGCATGAGCACATTTGTGAGCCTTGGCAGGCATATCTTTCAGTTCAGAGGCATCTGTCTACGTGTGTCTGTGCAGGTGTGGGCGTGCTTCAGTGTCCATGTGTTTTTGTTAGATCTTGTTGGAAGTGAAGCCTTTTGGATCAATGCAGCTAAAGACGAATCTCATGTAGAGCAGACCCGGCCCCAGGGGCTGACGTCCTGCAAGGTTGTCTGAAAAACCCATTTGCAGGTAGATGCTGGCTGCAGTCTAGTCCAAAAAACACTGACCATACCCAGAATCCTGTCTGCTGATTTTCTGCAAGTTTTAAAGAGCAAAGGAAAACATGATCCTCTTTTGGGTCGTAGTTTCCACTTCTTCCGTTCCTGCTAGCGTTGGAGAGCCAGAAAGGAGAACAAAGTTTCCACCAGGAAGTACATCCCCTCTGAGTTCCTGCGGTTTTCCAGGAGGGAATAGTACAGGGCATGGTGGCAAGAATCTGAACTCGGGAGTTAAGACAGGGGAGTCCTAATCTCATCCCTAATCTCATCCTACCATTACCCGGGCACACACTGGACCAGCCACTGAAGCCTCCTGAGGTACAAATCGCTCGTTTACTAGGATGGGGATAATATCTGTTTTGCCAGACTTTGGTATTGTTGTGAGTATGATATGAGGTGTTAAATGCCGAGAATATATGCACAGAATATGCATGGAATAAATACACATATCGTTTTATAAAAAAAATAATAAAAAAATAACGTTTCATGTCTAGTTCAATACAACTTGAAGTATTTGAAAAAAAATCACACAGTGCTTCGTTTTCTTTCTAGACGAACTTCGAGAAAGATATGGGGAAATTCTCATTGTGTATTTATTTAAAGCAGATGTTTGCTCAGCTCCTACTTTATGCCAGGCACCGTGCTAGGGGCGAGAGATACAGTGGGAAGCAAATACAGCAGCCATCCCTACGCAAGGGCTTACAGTCTACTGAGGGAGACAGGCATTAAGCCAGCAAACAAGTAAACATATAAATGTAATTAAAATGATGGCAAAAGCAATAATAGTAATAATGGTGAATGCTCCAAGTGAGTACTAGAAGGATCTGACTTAGCCTACGTCATCATGGAAGACTTCCCCAAGGAGGTGACTTTCAGCCCGAGATCCGAAGGGGGTTGATTGGATCGGCGTGGAGTGAAGCAGCCCCTAAATTCTGCCCATAATGATCTGCTTTTCCCCCTGCGAGTCGAGTCTGTGGAACAAACACAAGATTGAATTCCCGCTCCATGCTGAAAAGTAAGTAAGGGAAAGGGGTGGAGGGATATATGTAAGGAGGATATTAAGAGATAAATCTTATTTTTATGTTGTGCTCTCTTTCCTTCAAACCGTTCCTAATCCCCTGCCTTTTGAGTCATAAAGAGGTAGCATTTTCCCTCACGTTACAGCCTTGCCTAAAGACAATGAGAGGTTTCGCAACAAATGATTCATGTACTGGAATCTGGAGAGATTTTACTCATAAAAATATGCCCGCCGTTTATCTTGATCATCTGCTATATCAGAGCCTGGCTTGGATGCTTCTGAATTAACTGCAGATTAAATGATTCAAGCCAGTTGGAAAAGCAGGAGGGCAGAAGGGGAGCCGCGGAAGGAGGCTGCTGTGATTATATCCTTATTAATGCAGAATTCTGGTCGCGGGATTAGGGGCAGGAGGGCTGGGAGTAAGAGCGGGGTCTCGGGGAGGGGGCTTCTGGGTGGGCGGATATCCAGTCATTAACACACTTATTGAGCACTTACTGTGGGTTAAACAGGGAGGCTGCGATGGTGAACGTGTTGGTGTGGGTGCTGTTCTCACGGAACGTACGGTCAGATGGGAGAAGGAGAAAATAAAGCAAACAGGAGATCCATCAGCACATCTCGAACACAGCTTCACTGTGACCTAGTGGAGGCCTAGTGTGACCTAGGCCGCGTGGGCCAGACCTCCTTGCAGCCTCCCAGCCATCCTGGCTTCACGAGCTCCGTCGGTAATCCGCACTCTCGTCTTCACGTGTTTATTCGGTCACCCCCCTGCTATTCCAGAAGTATGTTTTCCCAGCTCCTATCGTGCTTTTGCTCGGTCTAACCCTTGGGGAGGCCCTGAAAATGATTGAGGTGGGACCTCCACTTTCTCAAGAGCGCAGAGTCCCATGGGGACAATCGGCCGCGCTTGCAAATCATTACAGTGCGAGGCAGACTTGGTAAGTGCCTCAAAGGAGTTTTATCCCAGAGGTCGTGAGTGCCCAGAGGGGACAGACATGTTATTTGTCTGGGTAACTGACTTTATGGAAGAAGCCGAAAATTCAAACACCGTGTACTGAATGCCTTCCTCTGATCCGGTCTGTGCTGGATTCTGGAGTCAACAAAGAGGACCGCACAGCGGTGCTGCCCGATGTAGAAGACGGGACAGACATTTAGGTAGTAAGTGCAGGATGATGGGATCATTCATTCACTTACCAGATCGCCCCCAAGGATCAACCATGGGCCGGTCTGTGTGCTACTGTATGTGGGTACGAGGTGAGCACGATTGACTTTCCCTGCCCCCCTGGTACTCAGTCCTCAGGCTTACAATACGGGGGACGGATTTTGTTATTTTGCCAGACATCGCCAGTTTTAGTCACTGCCAGATGGGGTAGCTGACGAGGGGTCCCTGGGGAGCTAACTTGCCTACTGGGGTCGAAGAACTGGATACCCAAGGAACATGGTTATAGTGGGGTGAGTCAGCCAGCAGCCCCCCAAAGATTCCAAGAGAAGAGGTAGACACACCAATCAGAGGATGTGAGACACTGGGAGGTCAGGTAGTCAGCAAGCAAAGGGAAGGTCTGGTGGGAAGGAGGCAAGAAGACAAACATTTACTGGGCACACACCAGGGGCAGGCATTACCGGCTGTTTGGCTCGCAGAGTTTCTTTCATTCTTCGCCACGCGCGATGACAAGAGAACATCAAGGCCCAGACCTATTAGGGCCTGGGATCCGGGCGTAGTATCAGAAAAACGCTGAGCTCCACTTCTAGGAACTCAGGCCCTCAGGGCTGGAGGAAGAGAGAGGGGGGACTTTGAGAAGGAGAAGAAGGCCGGAAGATGAGAATTGTGTCGAGGTTTCAAGGCTGAAAAGGAGTGACCTGCCAGGAGGTCAGGCTGAGAGCCCGGAGAAGCCGAGGGCCCGCTGTCCGTCCTGGTGCTGGAACATCTCTCAAGCCTCCTGCTCGTGAGGGCCAGTGGGGCCCCCGCAGGCGGAGGGGGGGTGGAGAGGGGGACGCCGCAGGCCTGGCGTAGAGGAGCGGAGCCAGACTGTTTCCGAGGCATCCCGCCCAGCAGGACCTCTGTTCCTGATCTGCTCTGAACATCCCGCGGGTCCAGGCTAGATCAGGTCACAGACACGGAGTCGCACGGCTCCCGGGGGCTTTCTTCAGAGCAGTTGCATAAGGAAATGTCCCATTGCAAGTAACTAAAACCCAACTCCAATCCAACTTAGATATTAAAGAAAATTTAACAGCTCTATTGAAATATAATTTGCACGCCCTACGATTCACCTATTTAACGTATATATACGATGCAGTGGTTCTCCATCGTCAAGGTTCGTTTTCATCATCACGTCATAAAGAAATCCCGTTCTTCACAGCTATCCCCCCTCCGACCCCCATCCCTCCTAGCCCTGAGCAACCACCAACCTACTTTCTGTCTCTAGAGTTTGCCTGATTTGGACATTTCCTACGAATGGAATCATAGAATTATGTAATAATATAATATATGGTCTTTTGTGACTCACTTCTTTGACTTCTCAAAAATACTTTTGAGGTTTATTCGCGTGGCAGCATGCATCAACTTCGTTCCTTTTATGGCTAAATAACATTCCATTTTATATATCTGGAATATATATTTATATCCAGATAAATATATTGGATATATCACATTTTGTTTGTCCATTCATCAACTGGTGGACACTGGGGTTGTTTCCGTCTATTGGATGTGATGAATAATGCTTCTGTGAACATTTATGTATGAGGTTTAAGCAGACACGTGTTTTCATTTCTCTTGGGTATGTACCAAACAGTGGGATCGCTAGGTCATTGGGCAATTCTATATTTAGTCACCTGAGAAACAGCTAGACTCTTTTCCAAAGTGTCCGCACCACTTTACGTTCCCACCAGCAGCGTATGAGGATTCTGATTCCTCTCTGTTTTCACCAACATTTGTTAATATGTGACTTTTTGATTCTAGCCATCCTAGTGCATGTGAAGCGATTTCCCTTTGTTTTTTTTTTTTTTTTTTTTTTTTGATTTCCCGTTGTTTTGATGTGCATTTCTCTGGTGACCAATGACGTTGAGCATCACTTCGTGTGCTTATTGGCTATTTGTATATCTTCTTGGAGAAATGTCTATTCACATTCTTTGCCTCCTTTTAGTTACTTGTTCTTTTTATTATTGAAGATGACTTTTGTCTGAATATTCTCAAGATATTGTGGATTTCAGGTAAGGCCAGATCCAGCGGCTCAACAATATAACCAGAGACCTTTTTTCTTTTCTTTTTTTCTTAATTTTTATTTATTTATGATAGTCACAGAGAGAGAGAGAGAGAGAGAGAGAGGCAGAGACATAGGCAGAGGGAGAAGCAGGCTCCATGCACCGGGAGCCTGATGTGGGATTCGATCCCGGGTCTCCAGGATCGCGCCCTGGGCCAAAGGCAAGCGCCAAACCACTGCGCCACCCAGGGATCCCCCAGAGACCTTTTCTCTTGATGTAGCTTATCTCCTGCCAGCATAGGAAAATCCATTTCTTTACTATCTTTACCATCTCACTGGCATATTTTTATTTTAAAATAGAATTTTATTTCTTAACTCTGCCTTCCGTAATACTGGCTTCCTATTAAGCATGGCGCCTTTACTGGTTGAAAAATGACTGCTAAGTGCTATCAGGTCAAAGCTTCCTCTGTCCTATCCAGTGGCAGAGAAAGGGGGTTCTCTTCCCCAATATAAAGGTCTTGGGTTTCTTTTTGATTAGTTTGATTTTGGTCATGGGATCATCTCTGAATTAATCACCATGGTGACAGAATGGTAATTATACAGATTGGACTGGGCCATTTAAAGATGCATTTGAAGAGCTGAGCTTGGACTCAGTCCCTACCTCCACCCCAAACATATATGGTTACTACAGAATGAGCACAGTGAGGGAGGGTTGGGAGAGAGGTTAGAAGAACAGCCAACATAATCCACTGTAACACTCTTTGCAATTACGAGTTTATGTAGGTATTTGATCAGTATCTATTCCCCCATGAGCGTATCAAGGCAGGGACCATATTTCTTTTGCTTACTTGCATTTAGAACACCATCCTCTTCCTCATCATATTAATGGACAGACATGGGCCAGATACTATGTTATGTGCTCTATGTGGATTAAAACACTATATGGTTGATATTATCAATATCATCCCCATTTTCTACATGAAACATCCTGTAAGTGGTAGAGCTGGGATTTGAACCCAGGCAGGCTGAGGACTGGGTACTCTTGACCTCCTTCCCCATGGATGATAGATAATTTTCATCTTTGCAGCTTTTAGTTCAATGTATGGCACAAAATAGGCATAGGCACTCGATAAGCATCTGTCGAATTGAAATTGAATGAAATTCTAATATTTTAAAGTAAAGGCATGAATTCCTCTTTCATGGCAAGAAAAGTAGGAGAGGTCAGAGACCAAAGTGAAGAACCAGGTGGCTGGATGAGCTTCCCATCAGCCCCATCCATCACGCTGATGCTCCTGCCCAGCTCCGAGACAGAGGTCTGGGTCAGAATATCCGAAGTCCCATGCATCAGTCAGACACTTCTCCTGACCTTCAGTGAGCTCTCCTCCCGGGAGGTCAGACCCGCTTCCCAACGTTCATGAGTGAGTGTAGAAATCTAGAAACCAACTTTGAAATAAGGCTGCAAATGCCTTCTGCAATAAATAATTGAAAAGTCCCATAGGTTTTTCTTTCCCCATCCTTCGAATCAAAAGAGAAATAATGTGAGATCAAAACCCCCAGAAGAAAATATTCAGAAAAGATATGGGTGCTTGGAATAGAAAACATCTTCTTTTCCCATGCATCAAAAGAAGCTCCCAGTTTATCAGACATTTTCACGTGGGCTACGACACGTTGAGATCAGAAGAAAAACAGAGCAGCTCATTCTAGGTCATTAGACTGGAAAGTCAGCTGAAACGAAGCTAAATCTTGCATTTCCTTTGGGACAGACATGTTTGCAAAGGATTTGTTCACTTTAGGACTATTTCCTAATTTGCTTTCCCCAAATTTGGGATTGAGAGATAACTGATACGACCTAAAAAAACCTGAAATCTTTAGGTGAATGGTATTCTATACTTTTTAGGAAGGCTTTATTTGCATCGCCTCATGCTATCCTTATCACTTTTGATGTACAAAAGGCTAGTATTATTGGTCCCGTTTTACAGAGGATAAAGTTGAGGGTCAGCGGGGCATCGATGTGTTCATTATTGTATGGCTGGCGAGGGCCAAAGCTGAAATTCTGTTAGAACTTTGGCCCTCTGTGCTTTCAAGAATAGAAGATGGAGAGGAAATGCAGACATGGGCTCAAATCTTCTATCACTTTTCTAGCTGGGTGGCTTTGGTAGACTTGCTTTACCTTCATTTTGCTCATTTGTGAAATTGGGATAATGCCTATGTTACAAGACTGTGGTGGGGATTAGGTGAGACAATGTATGTCCGATGCCCATTTGGAGCATTTGAGGTGGCCCAGTAACTAGCAACCTTCCTCCCTGTTCAAGTTCTGAACTGATTAAGAAATTACAAAACAGATTGACACAATAGATTATAAAATAGTTATAGAAGCGGCATATGGGGGAAAATGTAGCTCATATCAGGGAAGATGTAGCTTATATCAGTAAAAAAGGGGTTTCCTCTTGGTAAACCCTGGAACTAGGGAGACTTTCCACTTGGTCATCTGCAACACTGGTCCAGGTAATTGCTCCTCATGTGGGGCAGGTTTATCATTAGGTTGCTGCATGGCTGAGAGCCTTGCTGAGCAAATGTGTTATTTTTTATTTATTTTATTTTATTTTATTTTATTTATTTTATTTTATTTTATTTTATTTTATTTTATTTTAATTTTATTTATTTTATTATTTATTTTATTTTATTTATTTTATTTTATTTATTTATTTTATTTTATTTTATTTTATTTTTTATTTTATAGTAATTAATTAGTTTTGCAAGCAGGCTGGATCGTCAGAGAAAAGGGAAAAGGGATGAGGGCAAATCATAACCCTGAGATCAAACCGAAACAGTGAGATACACTTGGCTGGTTATGAGAAAAGACAATAAGAGATATGGAAGAGGATGTGGAGACATGGAAGCCTCACTAATGGGTGGTGGGAATGTAAAACGGTGTGGCCACTTTGGAAACCAGTTTGGCAGTTTCTCAAATGCTTAAATCGAGAATTACCATGTGGTGCAGCAATTCCGCTCCTAGGTATAAATCCAAGAGAAATGAAGTGATCTACAATGTACGAGTTAAGAATATTTTGATAGAGGAAGAGAACAGGGGGTGTAGTGAAGATAGGGCTGCTTCGATGCAAAACTCTAAGAGGTGCCATCCGTGCTGTGGTCTGTGTAAATGGCACTTGTGGGACTTGGGCATCACAGTGGTCCTCCACGGAGACAGAGCCCCACTTCCTGTGTGACCGTGGGAAGTCATTCACTGTAAAATGGGAAGGACTGGGTGGTTTCTAAGGGAGGTGGGGTTCTCCCGGCCTATCTCTGTCCTGCATCTCTCTCTTGCCTCATGTACCTGGGCCTGTCTGTTGGTGCCTTGATGTCTTCATTCGGGGGCTCCCGGAGCAGTAAGATGGAAATATCTAGGAGGATATAAATGTCATCTTTTGAGTCCCGCTTACCATAGGCTTCCCCTTTATAGGAGCCGCTTCCAGCCTCGGATCCATTTCATTCCCGTGAATGGGATTTCTGTAGAAGCAGAGGCCAGCCGCAGGCCTGACTGATGCTGACTGCTGATGCCCAAGGTGAGGGCAGGGATACAAGGCAATTGCCTAGAAACCGGAAACAGTGTCCAAATGCCCTCACAGCCTCTGATTCTACGGGATACTTTTGGCAGTGGCGGGTGTGTTGACGATGTAGGAAGGGGCTATCGATGGGCTTGCCCCGCCGTCCCATAGCTCTCAAAGGCAACCGTCTGTACGAGAAGGAAGACGAGAACAAGCTCAACAGTCCTGATCGACACATATCAGTTATGTGTGCCTGGTACTATATCATGCACTTTATATGCTTTTTATAATAAACTCACGAGGTAGGTGTTGCTCCACTATTACCCTTGCCAGCAGCTTCAGAGTGATCACAACACTTGGTTTAGTCTTGTTAGTACTGGAGGACTGGAGCCTCCTATCTAAGTGATTTTACTTCTATGTCCATGTACTCAATTGCCACACACACACACACACACACACACACACACAAAATCTGCATCTTATAAGTTGGTCACCAATTCAGTTCGATTCTGCAAGTATTTATTGAGTACATACTGTGCTAAGTGAAAAGATGGTGGAAACCAACAGTTTGGGGCTCTTCTATTAGCTGGCACCTGTCGTAGGGTTTCTATTACTTTAAAATTTTTTTCAGCTTTATCGCGTTATAAATGATAAATAAAAATTGTAAGTATTTAAAGTATACAATTTGATGTCTTACTGTATGTATACATGTGAAATGATCACTACAATTAAGCTTCTCAACCTATGTATCACCTCCCATAGTTACTCTTTCCTTTTTTTCTTTTGCGGTAAGTCTTAGGATCGACGCTCTTAGAAAAATTCAAGTATGTGGTATTATTAACTATGGTCACCATGCTGTACATTAGATCTCCCCAGAACTTACTCATCCTGTGTAAATAAAATTTTGTATCCTTCGATCAACCTCCCCCTATTTCCCCTCTCCCTGCAGCCTCTGGAAAGCAGGCTTCTACTCTTTGCTTCTTTGAGTTTGACTGTTTTAGATTCCACATGTGAGGGAGATCTTACAGTATTTGTCATTCTGTGTCTGGCTTATTTCACTTAGCATAATGTCCTCCAGGTTCATCCGTGCTGTTGTGAATGGCTGGATTTCCTTCTCTTCTAAGGCTAATACTTCAGCATATATATATATATGTGTGTGTGTGTGTGTGTGTGTGTGTGTGTGTATACATATACACATAATCACATTTTCTTTATGTAATCATCCATTGACAGACATTTAGGTTGTTTCCATATCTTGGCTGTCATGAGTAATGCTGCAATGCACATAAGAACACAGATATCTCTTCGAGAAACTGATTTCATTTCCTTTGGAAATACACCCAGAAGTGGGATTTCTGGATCATATGGTAGTTCTATTTTTAATTTTTTGAGTAAGCTTCATACTGTTTTCCATAATGGCTGCACCAATTTGCATTCCCACCCACAGCGCACAGGATTCCCTTTCCTCCGCAACCTTGCCAGCATTTGTTATCTTTTGTCTTTGTAATAACAGCCACCATTCTAACAGGTGTGAGGAACTGTCTCATTGTGGTTTTGATTTGATTCTCCTGATGATAAGTGATGTCAAGAGCATCTCTACATATACCTGTTGACTATTTGTATGTCTTCTCTTGAGAAATGTGTGATCATGTATTTTGCCCATTTTTAAATCAGAATTTTTTTTGCTATTGAGTTGTATGAGTTTGTTAGATATTTTAGATACTAGCACCTTATCAGATATATGATTTGCAAATATTTTCTCCCATTTAATAGATGCCTTTCCACTTAGTTTGTTGTTGCCTCTGCTATGCAGGAGCTTTTCACTTTGATGTCATTCCATTCATCTATGTTTTTGTTACCTGCACTTTTGGTATCACATACAAAAACTCATTGCTTAGACCAATGACAAGGAACTCTTCCCTATGTTTTCTTCTAGTGGTTTTATGCTTTTAGATCTTATGCTTCAGCCTTTAATCCATTTTAAGTTTATTTTTGTATATGGTATAGGCTAAGAATTTCATTCTTCTGATGTGGATATCCAGTTCTTGTAGCCCCATTTGTTAAAGATGTAATCCCTTCCCCATTGCATGTTCTTGGCACCCTAGCTGAAGATCAATTGACCATAAATGTGTGGATTTATTTCTGGACTCTTTATTCTCTTCCATTGGTCTATATGTTTGTTTTCATGCCAGGAACATACTGTTTTGATTACTGTTCCTTTGTAATATATCTTGAAATCAAGAAATAAGATGCTTCCTGCCTTTTTTTCTTCTTTCTCAAGATTGTTTTGGCTATTGGGATCTTGTATGGTTTCACCGATGTTTTAGGATTATATCTTCTATTTCTGGAAGTAATACTCTTGGGATTTTGATAGAGATTACATTAAATGTGTAGATCACTTTGGGTAGTTGGACATTTTAGCAATGTTCATTCTTCCAGTCCATGAACATGGTTGTCTTTATATTTATCTGTGTATTTTTTAATATTCAGTGTACAAGACTTTGGCCTTTTTGATTAAGTTTGTTCTTAAGCATTTTATTCTTTTTGTTACTACTGTAAATGGAATTGTTTTCTTAAGTCCCCCTTCAGATAGTTTTGTTTGTATAAAGAAAGACCATTGTTTTTGAATGTTGATTTTGTATCCTGCAAATTTATTAAATTTGTTCATTTCTTTTAACTTGTTATTTTTGGTTGGATCCTTAGGGTTTTTACATATATGATAATGTCATCTGCAAATATTTTAGATGCGCTATTTCACTAATTCTTCTCATCTAGCATTGGGAGGTGAGAATCATGATGTCTATTGTACAGAGAAGAAAAGAGGTTTTAGAAATGAAACCACTTGCTCAAAGTCACATCTGTGATTCACCGCAGAACTACGGTGACTCAGGACTCCTGAACTTGAGCCCTGGGTCTTCGTACATCCTTTGACATCATTCCCAACTTCCTCACATGTATAAATATGTATGTGCATATATATATATATATATAATACACATAAACATAAAGAATATAAACACATAAATGCACATCATAGTTATCCCCACATCAGGGGGCAATGGGAAGGGCCCGTTGCATACAAATGGATGTAAAAAGGGTTGTAAGCATGTTATTATTTGTTGTTATTGCTTTTGTGGTTATTACTACAGTTACAAACTACAGCTGCTCATCTGTGAAGGATGCTCCCTGACCCACAGCATGTGGGCGCTCTGGGGAGAAGAAAGAATTTTGTCTTTCTCACCCCTTTCCTGCTGACATCACAATATGCTTCAACACAAATAAAAAGAAAAGACTGATTAAGTGGCGTGATGTTGACTTGAGCTCCATTAAAGTCACAGAGGGATAGCGTCAGGGAAGGGAGGTCAGCTTACTGGCAGCAGGCAGGGAAATGAGCATCTCAGATGCTGGCTTGCTGGCCTTTGGAAGCACGGCGACTCCTCTTTATACCCTGAGAACTCCCAGGTACCGCAAATCCCAACAACTGCTTGAAGGCATGAGTACCTGTACAGACTTTGGAACCGCTGAGGAGCTTGTGGAGATAGCAGCGGGGAGACATTTCTTGGCTGGTGCAGATGCTTCAGAGCCACAGGAGTAGGTTTTACGCGTGGCTTCCAGAGGAGGCTCTCCAAGTTCAAATCCGTCTTACCCAATTCCCCTTCAGAAAATGCAGAGCATGTTTAATAAGTATCTTCTGTGAGAGCTCTCCTACAATTTCTCTGACATCATGAAAACATCCACAGTACAGCTCAATGTGAAAGAAACATTAATTATATTTAGAACTCTTGAGTATGGTTCTTAGGAGTTGCTTGAGATGGGATTAGCAAGCTCCTTTATTTTAATAAAAACCCTAAACTCATAGAAGAGACTCATTCAGCTGCCTTTCTCTGCCTTACAAAGTCCTTTTAGCCAAAGTGTTGGAAATGAGAGTGTCTCAAAGATGCTTCATTAGAATACATGCTCCCCGAGAGCAGACCTTGCCTGTCTGGGCCTGTCTGTTCCCCGTGCCTGGGTGTAGTCAGAGCGCAGTGATTATGTGCTGGGTGTATTGAATAGTCCAATAAAAACCTTTGAATGAGATCGCCTTTGGTTTATTTAAGCTCAGCTCAAGTTAGAGACACTGGCATTTGTATGATTATAATTCTTGAGAAAATAAGTTTATCCCAATACTCCTCATGGTTCTGTGAAATCAGGAGGATCTGGCTGGATGTTTACAATCAATCATACCGATTAGCAAATGGATATAGGCTTCCAGATACAGACCATAATACCTGAGTCTTTCATGCTGCAAATCCAAATGCATTCAAATGGTTCACATCACCCACCACGCACAGTTTACCAGAAGATCTGATTGCCTTTTTTCAAGCGACACTTCAAGCTGCTTCCATGAATCACACCAGCTCATTCTCTTTGGGGTCCAGAACAAGGACGGGCGTTGTCTTTAATTCTAATTGAGGGCTTCAATTCTGGGATGTCTCAAATATTGCAGGTGACACATCCTGTCTCTTCCAAGGCCACATTTCGAAGGGTTTTCTAACAAGGAAGCAGCCAGATTTGAATATGGTGACATTAGACCTTGTCAGACAAAAACATCAATATTGGTGCATAATTAATGCTTGGAGCTTATCTGACATGGACAGAGCAGGCCCAGAGTGCTTTCAAAAATCAATTTGCTACCTGAATTACAAACATCGTAGATACAACCTGACAGGCTGATGCTATTAGAACATGGGGGCATCTAGAGAAACATTTGAGCTAATCAAAGATCTATTCTCCCTTTCACTCCTGATATACGGAGAGATTGAACCGGGTTGAGAAAAGAGAAGTAACATTTATTAAGGATCCATAACAATCAGATGAAATGAGGGTTGTGATACTAATATTAAAGATGAGAAGAGAGGCTCAAAGAGACTAAAGACTGTGACCAAGATCACACTGCTAGTAGGTGACACAGGTGGAATTTGAAATCAATGACCCCAAAGTCCACTCTACTTGCGTTCTTTCCCAAGACCAGACACACACCTGTGTTCTTACCTCCCCTATCCCCTGGGTGCGGTTCTTTCAAAACTGTGTTCCAGGAAATGGCGGGTGCTTCTGCAGAAGAGCAACTGTCTCTATCTAAATGCCTACGGTAAACTAAAAGCTGGCTTTAAAAACTGTAATGAAATTACTGTATCATATCCCTGAAACTAATATAACACTGTATTTTTAAAGACATTTATTTAGAGCACCTGTGAGCAGGGGAAGGACAGAGGGAGAGAGAATCTTAGGCAGACTCGGAGCTGAGCGCGGAGCTTGATGCAGGGCTTCATCCCATAACCCTGAGATCATACCTGAGCTGAAGCCAAGAGCTGGAGGCTTAACTGACCGGGCCACCCAGGAGCCCCTATGTAACATTGTATGTTAATTAACTGGAATTCAAATAAAAACTAAAAAAAACCCCTGTAATTAAAAATAATGTACATGCTTCATCATATCATCGAACCAATTCACACACCAAAATGGTTACTAAGCAGTTAGCTTATTTTGTATCTGTGTGTGTGCATGTTTGCAGACCTTGAAATGAATAGAATAGATCTACTGTGTGGGTGCATATAATTATGCATAATATATATGATATGCAAGTAATATACGTTATTGCGTATCACTTCTATATATACCTTTATACATATACCTAAATATATATATTTTTTACATATATGCCTTTGTTTTTGTCTTTTTTTTCATATATGCCTTTGGAATGTGAAAGTGTCATTAATTAGAAGCCTGTACTGGGTTTTGTTTGAACCCCAGGGCAGTGATTTTCCACTCACGCAGCATTCTGTGAGTGAGTACCATTGCTTATCCATGTGAAAGAAGGTTTTTCTCAATACTGCACAACTCGAACCAAATACCAAAACGTATCAGATGCTTGAGCTGTCTTAAGATCCTAACTCTTATCCATAACTCCTGAGGTACTGTTTTTATCAGAATAGCCTCATTGTTTTTAATGATGGGTTTTAAAGTCAGTGCTGGAAGAAGAGACTTGGGAGGCAAATGCATATTGTTAAGTCATGCTTCCATCTGCTTTCCATTTTAGGGTTCTATGTAAAATATCATCTTTAAAAACGGGCTCTGCTATCAAAGAAGGTTCAAAGTAACTAAGAAGGAGGAATTGGGACATCCCATAAATTCTATTTCCTCCGGTCTCAATATTTCAGTTGATTCTGGGCCTAAGAATGAGTACGATGCTCACCGTAATGCCCAGGGTGCCTAGAGTGGACTTCGTGCATAAATCTGACCCATCTTTCAAGGCCTAACTCAAAAAGCAACCTTCTGGAGAGTCCTCCTTCCCAGAGTCTAGGCTTTCCCTGGTGTGGGCACCAGCCCCTGCACCAGGAGACGGCTCGCAGCAAGAGGCCCTGAGACAGGATGTGGAAGGGCTGCGTGGGGCCCACACTGCACACCGGTACACAAGGGCGCCCACAGTGATCTGCCTTGGGGGCTGCAGGCGACTCCAGGCCTCTTGCCTAACCTGTTCCTTACACCTCGCCCACATCCCTTCCCTGTGTTTCCTCCAGTGTAGCTCTTGCCTCAGTTTCCCTTGCAGGCTTCCCATGTAGTGGAGTCTCAGCCCTGCCTCCCATCACCCTCCATTTGAACCCTTCCTCCAGTCACAAAGCATTAGGCTTCTCCAGGTAAGCGACTGTGATGCACCACGATGCAACAAGTGGCCTCTTCGAATCGTGCCCTTTTACCCAGTGACTGTGCCGTATTTCTGCTATCTTTGACTCTGGGCTGGTTTGGGGACCTGCTTTGGCCAATAGGATGCAGCAGAAGAGACAGGCCCAGGGGGTCTCATCCAGTTCCACTTGGTCTCTTGCACAATTGGCTTTCTTGTGCTTACACTCTGGCCTTGACTTAAGAACATGCTCGAAGGATGGGAGAGCCCATGGACGCCGGCAGCGGTGGAGAGAGCAGAGGCGCTCCAACTGGCAGCCAGGCCAAGACCAAAGGAGCCGCCCAGCTGGGTGCAGCGTAAACCGACAACCCTCAGACTTGTGAGCTGAACAGTTGGTTGCTTTAAACCACTGAGCTGGGGGTGGCTTGTTACGTGCAGGAGCTGGCGGATAGAGCAATCCTCTTAGATGCGACTCAGCCCCATTTCTCCCTTTGGCGCCAACTGAGTCCTGCCTCGTGCCTCGACAGGCAGCCCTTAATCTGTTCTTCTTTCATAGGATTTCACCATTCTGAAGATCTTACCATAAATTGTGCTTATAAATGTTTTGCTTTTTTTTTACTAGATAATGGACATCCTGAGGATGAGATCTGTGCCTAGGTCACTCCCGCTTGCTCTGTAAGCTCCGACTGCTGGCAGTTCCCGCAATGTGTCCTGCTGCATCTGGCCTCTGGCTTTGGGCAATTACTGCTTGAGTGATGGAAATACTTGTCCCCAGCACTCACCATTCTTCCTCTGGCCAGCTGCTTTTCACATTCCAAGTTCTGGTTTATTCATTTGTATTTTTTTAATAATAAATTTATTTCTTATTGGTGTTCAATTTGCCAACATACAGAATAACACCCAGTGCTCATCCAGTCAAGTGCCCCCCTCAGTGCCCATCACCCATTCACCCCCACCCCATGCCCTCCTCCCCTTCCATCACCCCTAGTTCGTTTCCCAGAGTTAGGAGTCTTCCATGTTCTGTCTCCCTTTCTGATATTTCCTACCCATTTCTTCTCCCTTCCCCTTTATTCCCTTTCACTATTATTTATATTCCCCAAATGAATGAGACCATACAATGTTTGTCCTTCTCTGATTGACTTACTTCACTCAGCATAATACCCTCCAGGTCCATCCACGTCGAAGCAAATGGTGGGTATTTCTGGTTTAAATGTGCCAAGGGGCACCTGCATCCTATGAACCCAGTGTTCATAGCAGCAATGTCCACAATAGCCAAACTATGGAAAGAGCCCAGATGTCCATCCACAGACAAATGGATAGAGAAGATGTGGTGTATACACGATGGAATACTACTCGGTCATCAAAAAGTGAAATCTTGCCATTTGCAATGACATGGTTGGAATTAGTACTATACTAAGCGAAATAAGTTAATCAGAGAAAGATGATTATCATGTGATTTTACTCATATGTAGAATTTAGGGGAAGGGGGGAAACAGTATAACCAGATGAAATCAGAGAGGGAGACAAACCTCTTAACCATAGGAAACAGCCTGAGGGGTGCTGGAGGGGACGGGGTAGGAGGGACGGGGTAACTGGGGGACGGGCATGGGGGAGGGCACCCGATGGAACGAGCACTGGGTGTTACTAGAAGCCTGATGAATCACTGGACGCCATCTCTGGAACTAATAATACATGATATGGTAATTACCTGAATTTAAATAAAAAAAAATGCCACTTCCTGGTAGAGGTGTCCTCAGATTACTTATGCTAACTCATGTCATCCTCCTTAAACTTGGTGTTCTCGATCCCAATGTTGGGTTTCCCTCACAGGGTCTTACTATGCACAGTTGTATTCCAGATTTGTTATTGTTCTTGCTAATTATCAAATTCCTTCACTAGAATATAAACTCAATGAGCACGGGGGACCATGTCTACCCTGGTTTCTTGACTGTATCCCAAATACTTAGCTCAGTGATTGAGACTAAGGAGACACAGCAGTCGTGTTCACGGAATGAATGAATGACAACGGCCTGTATTCCCCCAAAGCGTCCTGCACGTTGTAGATGGTCCGCGCATGTGCTCCTCGATGGGCTGATTGAATGGCATCATCCCATCCCCTGAGGCCTTACGAGGTCACTTTAACCTACAGGCAGCCCTGACTTCCTTGGTTGAGAGAGGCCTGGCAAGGCTCACTGTAAGTACCCCGAGTCGCTGAGTGAGGTGGGAAGCACTACGACCCGAACCCAGACTTTCCGAGTTCCTGCCTGGGACTGTCTAATCACCCCCCCGGTGCTCTTGCAAAGCAAGCTTGGCGGAAAGTTTGTTCATTAGAGAAACTCAGAAGATGTGATTGTGAATTACCCAAATCTCAATGACCATTTAATGAAAAAGACAATTGTTAATTCTCAGGTACACACCACAACCCGGAGGAGGCTGACCCAATCGTATGTGGATAGCTCTCGGGGATTCCTTTACCAGGGAATGGACGAGAATGATTTTGTCATTGGCTAAGTGATTTTATGCGAATAGGTATCGGAATCTGATTTTAAGCCTTGACCTTCATGCCACGCGGCTGCTGTGGTTCTCTTGGCCCGGAGAAGTTGGCTCATTTAAAATAGTTAACGAGTCTTCCTTCCTGTCCTGTCTACCAAAACCTTCAAGGCCTTGGTTGAATTATCTTAAAGTCTAAATTAATGGATCTGAAGTGGTGAAGTTTGATTATTCTTGGAATGTTAGTGGTTGGCGGAGAATGAAGCAACCATTTTTAGGGATGGGGTAACCCAGCCAAAGATTCTAAGGCAGTGGATGGGGCTGGCGTAGCAGCTCACTGGACGGGGCCGTCACTCACAGGCTGTGTCTGAAGGGGCACCGGGCAGGGCTCTGACAACACTTTAATCAGATTGACACTCACCTCACCCTCCAGGTTTAATTTTGTCCCTGGAAGTCAGATGCTGAAGCAAACCCGGCGAAGTGTTTGCTCACTTTGAATGGGGTGATTCAAGGACAGGCAAGCAGACAGAGTGAGTCACAGACGGTTCCATTTGGAGGGTCCTTAGCTGTCACGTCGTGGGGGGGAGAAAGTCTAGACCAAAATAAAGGAGATAAATAAAAATAAAGCCATGCCTGTGTATGAAAGCTAGAGACGGGCCCAGACAGCGTCTCCGGCTCTGGTGCATGGGCTCAGAGCTGGGGAGCCGGGGAGCCGGGGAGCCCGGGCAGCCGCCTGGATGTCCACTTCCGGCCTGGTCCCCGGGGAGGGCCCCCCAGGTGTGGGCTTCAGGTTTTCACATCTGTAAACAAATGTGTGTGTGGAGGGGTGGCGTGGGGCTGGCTCCTCTGGAGTAAGGACAGCCCACGCCAGGCGGGGAGAGGCCGAGGGAGGGAGCCCGGACTCTGAAGGCAGAGACCTCGCCCCCGATCTGGACGTTCAGCTCTGACTTCACCTCCCTCCCCTCCGAGGCTTCCAGAGCACGGAAACCAATTCCCTGGGGTGGATAACCTACGGGACTCAAACATTTTCACAGAATCCAAAAAAGAGTCTCACCGATTTCCCCTTCACCTTCCTATCGTCGCTCTGGCCTCCAACCCACCGGGCCGGGGGGAGGCGGGGGAGGGGGCATTACAATTTGGCAGAAAGAGAGAACACAGGGGTTCCCCGGTTGACACAGCTTCCCGCAGAGATGCTGCTTCTTCGGGGCAGGTGTTCAGTCTCTGCGTCTCCCCCTCCTTCTCACGACGGTGGCAGGGGGCAGGGGACGGCCCGGCTGTCCTCCCGGCGGCCCCACCAGTTGGCAGGAGTCTCCCCCTCTTGTCTCTGGGCCCCTGGCCCTGTCTCCTGCTCCAGCCCTGGGCATGTAGCAGGTCCCACAGGGCCCAGGCCTGTGCTGGCCGCTGACCTCGGGGTCCGCACCCTGCACTCCCCCGGCCCGGGGGCTCCTGCCCTGTGCACCTGGGTGCATTCAGTGAGGAAATGGCCGCACCTGGGGGTTTGGGGGGGTCTTGTCACGTTATGCGTCTCATGATCCTTCCATGGGCTGGAGCCTTTGCGGGTAGGTGGGCCTCTGAGTCTCTTCTCAAGGACTCAGGTCGCAGCCCCACCTTTGCCTTCGCCCTTCCCAAACCTGTCCCTTGGCAAAGCGCTTTCCCCCTCCCCTTGCGATCTAGTAGAAACTTGAATTATGCTCTATCTCGAGTTGCATATGGCACAGACTATAGCTTGATGCTAAGATTAGCCTGGCTACGTTCTTGATGCTTAATGGAAGTTTGGAATTTAGAAAGCCTTTTCCTTTCTAACCAAAATCTGAAGACTACGGTTTCATTAAAGAAAAAAAAAAATCTAAATTGATATTCTAAGTTGAGAGGTAACTTTATTCTGTTAGCTAGCAACTGCTTTTTTTTTTTTTTTTCCTTTCCTCTGAATGTCTGCAACATACTGATTCCACAGCTTGGAAGCTTCAGCGTGTCCTGAATGGAGAATGGAAGACACGTCGCCTTGTCTTCTCAAAAACACCACGTATTTGACACAAAGAATAAAGTGAAAGAAGAGGGATGTGGTACAGTCTGGTACAAAGAGCCAGTGTCTGGGACTCAGGAGACCCCACTTTCAGCCTCGACCCTCCTGGATTTTGTGGCCTTTGGCAAATCCTACAACATTCTGGCTCTTGATTTTCCCTCTGGTTCCAGGAAACAGTTGCGTGAGATGGTCTGGAAAGTTGCAACAGTCCAAGTCTGCGGCAGCCGCTGGTCTTCCCCATTTTTGAGGACAGGAGGTGGGGTGGTGCGATACGTCATGAACTTGGGGAGCGGGCAGTGCTGGGTTTCAATCTCAGCTTCCTCCCTGTGCCTCAGGCCGAGTGCCTTGACCTCTCCCAGCCTGTTTTCCTATCTGCAAAATAGGGATATTAAAGCTTCCTAAGTTTGTTGTGAGGATTAAGCTGGTCTCCCTCGCCATGAGGTCAGGGACGGGTCTGCTTATATCCACCCCGTACCCCAGTGCCTATCACAACGGCTGGCGCCTAAGTTCTCTCAAGCATTTGTTCAATAAATGAATGAATAAATGGATGATGTAGTTAAAATACACAGCCTGGGGGCTGGGCATGGTGGGCAACCCCCCTTTCCTTCCTTCCCTCCCTCCCTCCCCCCTTACTTCTTCCTTCCTTCCTTCCTTCCTTCCTTCCTTCCTTCCTTCCTTCCTTCCTCCCTCCCTCCCTCCCTTCCTTCTTCCCTCCCTCCTTCCCTCCCTCCTTCCTTCCTTCCTGCCCCTCTCCCCTCCTACTTCCATCCTTCCCTCCTTCCTTCCATCTCTCTTTCTCTTCCCTCTTCCCTCTCTCTCTTTCTTGCCTCATTCCCTCTCTTGGCACAAAACTCTCCCTACCAACTGCAGGACACCCTGGTGGAGATGCGCCCCCCACACTACAGAGCCCAGGGGACACATCCAGCCTGACCCAAGTTGGGGTGTAGCCGGGCATCTGGGCAGTCGGGCTGAGCCGCTCACAGCTGGGGCTGCTGGGACCTGCCACCCAGGCAGCGAGCTGTGCTGTGGGTAAAAATAGGCTGTACAAGCGGAGAGTGTTAGAACCGCCACCCCAGACGGTTCTCAGCATAAACAAAGCAGCATATGGTGAGGCCCGAGTTGCTGGGGGTGGGCAGGGAGGGAGGGGAGGTGTGTGGAGGGAAGCAGGGAGCAGCAGCAGGAGGGGCGCAGGGCAGGCAATCCATGGACTGTCTGTCCGGCTGCCTGGGCTGAGGTCCACACGGCCCACATTCCTTCATGTATTTTGAGACCCTTAGGGCTGGGGTCACCTGCCTCCCCATTTTACAAGCACAGACAGAGAGACTCAGGAGAAGCACTGCTGAGGCCAGAGGGGGGCAAGTGCTGCAGTTCCTCCGTTCCTGGCTGCCCGGGCAGGGTCATGGAGGCAGCACGACGCCAGAGGCGGTGGCCGGGGCTGGCGTGGGCATCAGGAACCGGCCCCTTCCGTCCCGAGAAAGCACACAAAGAACAGGTAAGCATTGTGAAAGGACACAGCTGAAACACACGGACCATGGCAGGTCCCTGGACACCCCCGGAGCTCACTAGCTCTCCTCCAGAATTCTTCAAAGTCCTCGACAGAGCTGCCCAACCTGCCTGGCCCGGCTGACTGGGGCTGCAAACAGCCCAAGAATCCACTAACAGGACACCTCCTGGGTCCTGGGTCTGCAACGCTGCGGGCCTCCTGCTCTGGCCACATGCCCCACCTTAGAGATGGGAATGGCAGGAGGTGGCGGGGGGGGGGGCGGGGGTAGAAGGGAGACCATTGACAATTGAACCCAGGAACCCAGGAACCCTGGCTTTCTCTCCTCTCTCCTCTCTCTCTCTCTCTCTCTCTCTCAACTCACATTTCAGTAACATGGGAGCCCTAAGATTCATGGACCTTCATCAGCCCTAAGACATGAGCTCCATGGAGACATGAGACTTCTGTTTTATAAGGTGTCAACCCAAGGCCTAGAAGAGCTTGCTAGTCGTAGAGCAGGGCTCAATAAATAAATACCTGTGGCATCAACGAACGGTTGTGCCTTGGCATTAGGTAATATGGGGTTCTAACTTCAGGCCCACATCTCACCAGATCCCCCTTCTGGATCCTCGTTCTTTCATCAGGAGATGGGATCATGGGATCTGCCTTGTGGTAACATCGAAGAAGAGATTAAATGAAGTGGGTATGGAAGGGGTTCAGCAGGATGGTCAGCCCACAGTTAAATTCCCGTGGCCAGTATCCTGGTCGTGTCGTCTCTGTTGCCATCATCTCTGTTGAGGAGACTTTTCCTAGGGTTGGAGAAGGGCCCCCAAGTAGGTAGAAAAGCTCATCAGGAGTCAAGTCCATTGGTTGGTATTGTATCTGTTGTGTTTTTTTTTAATAGACCATCTCTTAATCTGTGTTGTCTTTTCTATTTGTCAGGGTCTCTTGGCAGTGACCTGGACCTCCTTGGACTAGTCCCCAAGGCTTGTGGATGGGCGGTGGATGCCACGACATGCAAAGAACCGCCTCAGGGAAGACCAGTGCCTGGGTAGAGCAGCTGAGGACAAACACCACACAACGAAGCCAAGGCTGCTGAAGACCTCGCCTCCTGCGTCCTGCCATGACATGCCTCCTGCTCGTGGGTTTTCATGCACACGGATTGGGCTGTTGATCCAGGAAGGGTTGTGCATCGCTGAATTAGTAGAATATTTTTATAGTTGATGCTGTTGTGGTCTTGACTTACATAGGAGCTGACCACCATGCACCCCTCCGGGACTCACACGACATTCATTCTGACGGCGATGAAACCCCCTACGACTCAGCAAGCTAAGTAAGTGACACGTTTCCTACCTGGGCCAGAACGCGAGACACCTTTGAGGAGGGTTCTGGAACTGGAAACACCACCTTGTCACCCCCTCGGACAGCAAATGATTTTCCGGCCTGTGGGAGAATCGTGTGTTGAACAAATACATCTGCAACTATACAAAAATTTAAGATTTTGATCAATATCATGAATGACCAATAAGCATGAGGCGCTAGAAAGGAAAATTCCACGGGAAAAAAAATTTAGATGTGGGTCTCTCGGACAGCTTCTTCGAGGAAGTGACATTTCAGCTGAGACCTGAGGGGTAGAGAAGTAGCGGAGGGAAGGATGGGGGCGGAGCGCGCTGGGCAGGTGGGCGGGTGAGTGAGAGTGTTCCCGGCTCCAGGTGAGCCCCAGGGCTTGCTGTCTGAGCATGCCAAAGAGGACAGATTTTCAGGGAAGAGTCCCAGCAATTGTATAGATTAGCACTGCAGCACCCTCATGCTCACCCACCGGAGCTGGGGCTCCGACTCACCCCGAAGCCTTGGAAGGGCCTGCTCCCCGCTAGACTGCACCATCAGTCGCCAACCTTTCTCTTCCAGCAGGGACATGTGATGAAGGAGCCTTCTTCACCACGCGTGTGGCTTGTGACCTTCAGAAGGTTGCCCTCAGCACCGTCTTGGTGTCAAGGAGAGAGGCCGCCTCCCCTTTCCCGACCCCAGGGGCTGAAGTCACCTGCCAGTATCTCCCTGGGGTTTGGCACAACAACAACAGAAAACAGAGCAAAACCCAACAACAGCAGCTCTGTTGATTAAGGAAGGGGATGAGTTATTGTCTGCATGGGCAAGAAGTGCCTGAGCTCTTGAGAGAAAGAAGAATCTGTCCAGAGGGGAAAGGACTTCCCTGGAAGTAGATGCCAGATGTGCCATAAACCACCGGAAGGGCCTCTGGCCTGAGCAGAAGCTGACACTCGAGCCCACGGAAAGAGACCTGTGGGAGCCCGGGGGCGTCAGGAGGCAGATGGCTCCGGCTCGATTTGCAACGACCATAAAACGGCCCAGAGGAGGGCCTGCCAGCGGGGCTGGGCTCCACCTCTACGGCTGGGGGTTCACCGCCCTGCCTCCGACCTGCACGCGCGTGCCGGGCTTCCTGTTCATGGCCGGGCTGGACCTTCGCACAGACTGGACGCTGCCATCCCGGCTTGGGTTCTTCTGGAACGTGGCATCTACTGGGGGTCCCAACGGCGGCATCACACTTCTGATTTAGCTCTTTGGTCTGTCCTACTCGCCAAAGGCATTTGGGTTCCCCCCTCTCCCCCTTATACCTGACCTGCCTTGTGGACAGAAGGGGTCGGAGCCCTGCGAAAGAGCCCGAAGTGGGGCCGGGAATTTGGGAAACTTCCAATCTCAGCTACACTGACTTTCTGTAAGACCTTGGCCTAGTCCTGTCCAATTCTTGCTTCTCAGGCTTTCTATCTATAAAGCGGAATAGATCGATGGTTTTCCATCTTCCTCCCTCCCTCCCTCCCTCCCTCCCTTGCTGTCTCCTTCAATGTCCCCCCCCCCTCCACCCCATCATCTCCTTCAGTGTGGGGGATAGAAAACTCATTTTCTAAATCAGTATTTGTTGGATGAGTGAATGACTAAAACGAAGTTTCATTTGAAATCTCAAATCATAAAACAGAAAAAAAAAAAAGAGAGAAGATTCTCTTACATCGGCAGGGGTGGGGGCCTTGGGTTTCCGTCTCCCGGACGCCCCTGAGCCCCTCAAGAAGAACCGCAGGACTCTGGGGACCCCTGTTCTAAAACCACCGGTGACACATAGCATAAGGCCCTGCTCGGCTTTAGAGTTGGAGGGTCACTCACGCTGTGGGGCTTCATTGGACAATACCTTGACCGTCTCCGACCATCCGTAAGGTCCACGGGGAAAGGCAAGAAGAGGATGGGTCAATCAACAAACTGTCGGGGGTCAGAGCATCAGGTCCAGACAAGGCCTGGGGCCAGCCGGGGTCGTGTGTGGCCCTCCGTGCCCGCGGGGAGGCTGTGGCGGGGGTCCCGGCCGTGCTGCAGGTGCAGCGGTGTCTGCAGGGGCGCGGAGGGCGGGGTGGTGTCTGTGCTGCCCCCTTGCCCCCTTGTCCCCTTGTCACCCGCCTGCCGTGGGCATGCTCGGTGGGCACGCAGGGCGCGGGAGGCAGAGCGTCGCTGTGGCCCACAGCCAGCAGGTGCTGCTTCAGGGGCCTGGCCTGAGCGCATCTGGCCCCGGGTTTCCTCGTTCGAAGCTCAGAAATGCCACAGGGCCCGGCTGGGTCAGTGCCCTGGGGACAGTGGACACGAGTCCTCGCGGTCATGCGTCGGGTTCCTTTGCTGGGTGGGCCTGGCCCCTCTCCCCTCCCTTCTTGCTTGGAGCCTGCAGGGGCGACTCGGCCGCCGAGCTGAGGCCCAGCCCTTGGGGCCACGCTGCCCGCTGCTCCGCCTCTGGTTCTTCGGGTGCCGCTGCCGGTGCTCCACCCGCCCCGACGGCCCACACCCCACGCCCCTTGGAGGAGATCGTGGGCCCCCCGAGCAACCGGAGCCTGCGCCAGTGGCCGCTGCTCCCAAGCCGAGCAGCCTCGGGGGGAACTTCCTCACCTGCCGGGTGGGCGCGGTGGTGGGACCGCAGGGCCTGCTCGAAGGACGACTGCAAAGCTGTGGGACGTGATGCACCTTCCGTATTCTCAACACCCCCCGAGGGAGGTACCATCATTCTTATTTTACTAGCAAAAAAAGGAGAGAGAGAGCGAGCAAGCGAGCGAGCGAGAGGCCCAGAGAAGAGAAGCAACGTGCTCAGGGCATAAGGTGCACGGGGGGCACAGGGGCTGGGACCTGCCCCCCCCCCGCCCCCGTCTACTTGTCAGCCCCACCAGGCCGCGCCGCCGCCCAGAGCTGCCCCCGGACCCCGGATTTCCGGCCAGCCCTTGCCCCGGGGTGAGTCCCGACCCTCGTCCCGGCCTCTCCCACTGTGGCCTGCACCGGGCACTAACACGGGGCCGAGGACGGGCGGCGGCTGGACCAGAGGTGTGGAGCAGCTCTCCTGGCACCGCCCGGCCGCCACGGGACAGCCACTTACGACGTCAGCTCTTTCTCTCTCTTTCCCCGGGGGGCAGCCGGCAAGCCACCTGCCCTTCATTGCCGAGAGCTGACACACGGAAAGCCGCACGCCGGGTCCTCCAGAATGTCCCACAGACAGTCGCAGTCGGCACGGCCGTGGGGTGCAGCAGCGGTGGGCTCCCGTGACGTTAATATGTCGCCCCCCCCCCCCCCGCCGCCCGAGGGAAGCACGGAGTCAGGGCAATGGCTCGGTGTTTCCACGGGGCACAGTAATCCGTGTGACCAACACCAACATTTACAGTTATTTAAGCTTAGATAAGGGTAATTAAATCTCACGCTTCATGGGCTGAGCTGATTGTCTGCAGGAGTCACGGAGGCCCCCCTCCCAGCTCCGCACCCACGGGGTGATTATGGGGCCATCGTGGGGCCTTTCCTCGAAGGCCCAGGCCCCAGAGAAGGTGCTGCCGCCTGAGCACCTCGGGGAGGCCTTAGTGCTGGGGGAGAGCTCAGCCCTGAGCTCTGGGGTTGCTTCTGGCCCTCAGGGCCCGGTGACCCTGCGAGTCCCTTGCCCGCTGTTGGAAGTAACGTCTGGCAGGCTGCTTGGAAAGTGGAGAAAGCACCACATCCCCGGTGTCTAGTAACGCGAAGAGCAACTAGCATGTTGGGAGGTTTTCTGGGAGCCACAGTCCCGGGGCTCTTCCTCCCTGAACCCTCGCACGGGCGTGCAGCCCGTCCTCTCTCCTCCCACGGTCCTGCTGTGGCCATCGCCCTCGGACAGAGGACGCGCCTCGGACTCAGGACAGGTACGGGCTTCTCCAGGTTCCCGTTCTCTTTTTTGAGATTTATTTATTGGTTTCTTTATTGAGCTATAACGGGCACAGGCCACGTCGATCTGTAATCCGTGGACATGTCAACCCGTAGCACGTGAAACATGATTAAGGTGCACGACGCGTTGCGTTAGTGACTTCTCCGTTGCCGTGTGAGCCGCGCCCCAGCGTCAGCTGACACCTCTGTTGCTTCGCGTAATTATCCTCTCTCTTCTGTTGCGAGAACATCGCAGATCTAGTCTCTTAGCAACTTCCAAGCGTGTAATGCACGATTGTTGATTCCAATCCCTCTGCCAGGCATGTGCCTGCAGGACGCGTTCATCTTCTAGCTGCAAGCGTGCACCCCGGGGCCAGCATCTCCCCGGTTCCCTCCGGCCTGGGAGTCGGAGGGTAGCAGGGAACAGATGACACGCGCTGATGGAGTGACCAAGCAGAGTCAAGGCAAGGCCTACTCATAAAAGGCTGGACCAGGAGGGTGGACAGTGGACCGGCCAGGCTGGGGAGGAGGGGGGTGCGGGAGAAGGATCAGTTGCCAGAACTTGGACAGAGGAGTCGTGACCTAGGAGAGGGGAGCCCTAAGGAGCTGTGAGCTTGGCCGGGAGGAACAGGTTGCAGCTGGGGGGCGGGGGGCGGGCATGGAATTGGCGGAGGTGGCGATTCCTCAGTGCATTGGAGAGCACTGGCTGACCCCAGCCTCAGGTGGACCTTCGAGGCCAGCTCCGAGGGCGCAGAGCAGGCTAGAGAAAGGCGAGGAGGCCGGAGGGGACAAATAAAAAATGTGCAGTCCTCTGCCTGGAAGGTGACCAATCCCGCAGGTGCGCTGGTCTCACCAGGGTGTATGCAGTAAGCGTCAAATACTTGAGAGCTGTAAAGAGCTTCTGCACCCCAAGAGCGGGGAAGTCCGTTATCGCCTCCCCTTGCGTGGAGACTGGAGCCTCCTCCCCCACCTCGAGTGGAGAACGGAGACAGGTCGCTGCGCAGCGGGCACGGACATAAGGAAGACGGGCGGTGGCCGTCCAGGCCCTGGGCACCCCCCGCCCCGGCCCGGGCTGCAGCGGGGACCCCGTGCACTGCAGGGAAGGTGGGGACAGTGGCTGGGAACCCGGCCCGGGGCTGCGGGCATGGGCAGGACGCTGAGGACTGCTTCTGGGAGAGCCGCTGGCTGCAGGGAGGGGGCGGGTGAGCCAGTGCTCATGGGGGGGGGGGAGCGTGCACAACCGGAAAGAGGGCTGTCGAGAGGCGGACCCCTCGAGGTAAACCCGGGTGTCGGTGAGCCCCGCGCTGGCGGATGCCCGCAGAGGTGGACGCTGCCAGACGGCGGCGGGGAGGGATCAATTTGGAGAGACGAGCTTTCCAGCTCCGGCAGGTAAAGGCAATTCAGTCCAATTTGTGTCCAGTGGAAACGGACACTTAAGAGGAAAATATTTGCAGATCGGTATAAATTCAATCTTGCCCCTGATGCCAGCCCCAAGCCGAGGAAGCGGGGTGGGGGGTGGATTTTCTTTGTTTCTTTTTTTTTTTTTTTAAATCTCAGGGCACGGTCAGTGCCGCTTCGGGGTGGCGAGGAAATTCAGTTTGTCCCCATTTCTTTTTCCATCTGCAAAATGGGAGAATTAGCTGTGTCGTCCCAGGCCCGGGGCGGCTGTGAGGACCACGGGAGCGGCTGGGAAGGCCCCTCGTGGGGCGGAGTCATCCGGGGGATCCGGGATTTCACTTCTGGAATCATTACTTCCCCGCTTGCCGACAGGGGAAGAAGATCAGGGGCTTGGGTTTCAGGTGAACCTGATTTCAAATCTCAGCTCTTGCCCTTACCAGCTGCGCGTCTTTGGGCCACTGCACGTCTCCGGACCCATGTCACCTGGTCTGTAAAGTGGGAACCGAGGCTTCGTGGCCGGGCTGCCCCATCATGTGAGGCCGGGGCGGGAGCAGGTGAGGCTGCGGCCGCAGGGAGGGTGCAGGCCCAGGATGCTGTCGGCGGCCCGAGGAGGCCCGAGGGGCTCCCCACGGTCTGGCCTGCAGGGCCTGCTGGTCCCCCGCCCCGAGCACCCCAGGGCGGCTCCCGGGGAAGCAGGTGAGCTGGCTTGGGGAGGCCGAGCGTCCCCGCGTCGAAGGTCGAACACGTGTGGGCTGCCGAGGGGGATGGGCGTGAGGCAGGGGGGCCGAGGGACGGCGGGGATGGCGAGGACCGCGGGACCCACACGTGTCCACGCCCGGATGTCACAGAGCCCCACACAGACGGAGCGTGGGCCGGGCGGCGGGGGCCCTGCTGTCCCCCCTCAGCCTCCAGGACGCACAGAACGACCCTCTTCCCAAGGCTGGTGGCTGAGCGGAGACCGGAAGGGGGCCCAGAGGACGAGCTCCCCTGGCACAGGTCCCCCCACCCAGGGGAGCCCCGGCACGTTCAGCAGGAAGGACACACTTTTGGGAGCGGCTGGAGTTCTCCTTCCTGCCTGGGACCCCGGAATCTCATGGGGCACCAGGTTCCCTCGGGATCTTCACCGTCATCCTGCGGCGGAAGGTGTCCTGTCCCCGTGTGGCAGCGAGGACATGGGCTCAGAGGGGGAAGGCGTGTCCCTGCGGTCCCACGGCCGGCCCGGTGCAGTGGAGCTTGGGTCCCAGGAGCCTGGTCCCTGCTCCCGCCTGGCTGCTGCCCCACACACCTGCCTGGTCCTCCCTGCGGTCCCCCCGTGGTCCCCTGCACCCCGGCCCTGCACCCCGGCCATGAGGCCGTGAGGGCCTCCCACGCAGGCTGCGGTGCCACGGCTGAGACCCAGGCCAGCTGCCGGGTGCTGTGGGCGCGCCACCACCTAGATCAGGCCCGGGCACCGCGGCCCAGGGGCCAACCCGAGAAGCTCGGTCCCTCCCCTTGGTCCCCCGCCCTCAGTCCTGCCCCTCAGTCCTCCTCTTCGGTCCCCCCTCCCTCTGCCCCACCCTTGGTCCCCCCCTCGGTCCCCCTTCCTTGGTTCCCTGTCCTCGGTCCCCCATCCTCAGTCCCCCCTCCTCGGTGCCCCTTCCCTCGGTCCTCCCCCTCGACACCCCCTCCTCGGTCCCCTCCCTCACTCTCCCCTCCGCAGTCCCCTCCTCGGTCCCCCTCCTTGGTCGTCTTGTTTCCCGGTGTCACCGGAGCTCCGAGACTGCGGCTGTTTGCAGAGCTGCCCACTGGCGGGCTGAGATGCTTGGGAATTCCAGAAAGGTCCCTGTTACCGTGTCCTGGTGTCACCCCAGGCCTGCGGGCGGCGTTGCAAACCCCTCTCTGACCCCAGCTTCCCGGCTGCAGCCTCCCGCCCTCCACACACCGCGCGGTGCATCTGCGCACATCGCCCTGCAACCCCCCATGTGCACACACAACCACGTGCACAGACGCACTCAGACACACACCCGGGCGCGCACACAGACACACCCGTACGCGCTGTATACACCCCCCAAGAGCACACGTACAGCCACCCTGCACATGCACCCAGGGATATGCACACGTACACACACGCTTATACACACCTACAGACACGTGCACACATGGACACACACACATATACACATGCACGCACATGCACTGATCCATACGTACACCCGCCCACATACACCACACGTGAACACACATAGGCACCCCCGACACAGGTACGGGCATACCCACAGACGTGCACACGCGTAAACACACACACGACCGTGTACACACAGGCACATGGACTCATAGACACCAACGGTCCTACACACACGCACCCATTCCCCCCCACAGCACATCCTTATACACGTGACACACACGCACCCCTGTCCACTAACCGCACATACATACCCCCCCACGCACGTGCACAGACGTCACTGTGCTCTGGCAAGAATGGATTTCTGGATTTCTTCCACTTTCTACAATCCGGGATTCCCGAAGTTATCACCTTAGATCCTCTGTGCTTCCCGGAGCCAAGCGCGCGGGAGCCTCCTCGGAGCCGTTCCTGGAAGGCACCGTCCTTGGGGAACAGCCGCCTCTCAAGCAGGCGGCCCCGACAAGGGGACCCCCCAGGTGCATACGATGATGTGTTACGGGGCAGAGCCGCTTTGTGTTTTGTTTTATTTTTGTTCTGTTTTGCCATTTGAGCCCCGACGCAGATGTAGGAGAACCTTGCTCGGCGGGGGGTGGCCCGGAGCCGCCCCGAGGCCTCGGGTCCCCATGGGAAGGCAGCCGAGCGACACCGGGTCAGGACAGAAAACGCTGCGGCCACAGCTTCCCTGGATGCAGCCGCCCTGGAGGTCAGTCGGCCCTTGGACGCGCGGCCACGCGAGCCCGTCGATTCCTTTGCTTATGATAGTTTAAGGCTTTGTGGTTACTTGTGACTTGTGACCCGGAGTCCTCCCGTTAGAAGCAACGTGGTGCCGGCTGTTGGGACTTGCCTGTGTCTTCAGGTCCCCGTGCGAGTCCTCTGCTGTGGACATAAGGCCGTGTCGGTGATTAGGAAGTCGAGGCTCGGGGACGGAAGGTCACCGCCCGCCGCCGTGCTCCCCATCCCTCCGAACACCGTTTTAGACTATTGCCTGAAAGTGGCACGTGTCCCTCCCGCTCGTGTCACTGGCTGCGGCGGATCGGATGCCCCTGCCGACTCCGAGGAGGCTCCACGGGCTTGGAGGCAGGACAACTGGAATATCACGGATGGCGTAAGGACGACCACATGCCTCTGTCACTGGGCTCCACGTGGGCGGGACTTCGTCTTATTGACCCCAAAGCCCTGGCCCCCAGCCCACGGGCTGCTGCGAAGGGAAGTGGGGAAGTGAGCGTCCAGCGGCTCACAGAGGTCGTCACGTAGCATCGTGCTGCCCCGGACGAGTCTCCAGAGCGCGGCTCCTGGTCCCCCCTGTTCCCCCAGGTGGCACGGGCACTGCGCAGGCGCTCACCGAGTACTCCCCAAAGGAATGAAGGTGGAATTGCTGATGTGTGGCATCTGCTCACGGGGCGGCTGCTGTTGCTTTTCACCTGACCGGGTGCCACCTGCATCGCTGGCCGCAAGGCCGGAGCAGCAAACCGGGAAATGGGAAGGCGCCGAGGTCAGATTGCCGAGGGAGGACGGCCAGCGCGTGCCAGCCCCGAGCGAAAGCAAAGATTGGACAAGGCTCGGTCCGTCCCCCATGACTGTCACAGCACGGGACCTTCATACAGCACTGCCTGAGTAAAGCCTGTTGGCTTGTGGTTCGACCGAGTAGCCGTGAACCCACGGAGAGGGGGGACGCTGTTCCCAGCCGCGGCCGAAGACACAGAGGAGCAGACAAAACAGAGGCCCCGCTGCAGGATCCGTGTGATCCAGAAAAACCGCCTCCACCCCATTACCCTCCGGGAGTAAGGGGCTCTCCAGAGTGGGGATAGTTGGATAAATAGGGGCTAAACTATTCAAACACGAGGCATTTTATTTTTATTTTTTTTTAAGGTTTACTTATCTGAGAAAGGGAGAGAGAACGAGCACACGCTCATGAGCGGGGTGAGGGGCAGGGGAGGCTCTGCTGAGTGGGGAGCCTGACTTGGGGCTCGATCCCAGGCCTCTGAGACCACGACCTGAGCCGAAATCAGGAGTCAGATGCTTAACCGACTGAGCCACCTGGATGCCTCAGAAGCAGGGAATTTTAGAAGGAAGGAAGGAAGGAAAGAAAAAGATAAAGAAGGAAGAGAAAGGAAGGAAGGAAGGAAGGAAGGAAGGAAGGAAGGAAGGAAGGAAGGAAGGAAGGGAGGGAGGGAGGGAGGAAGGGAGGGAGGGAGGAAGGAAGACCAACCACTGGGTGAGGTACCCATTAAACAAATCACGTAATTCCCTGACATTTTTTTTTTAAAGATTTTATTTATTTATTCATGAGAGAGAGACACAGAGAGAGGCCGAGACCCAGGCAGAGGGAGAAGCAGGCTCCCTGCAGGGAGCCCGACGCGGGACTCGATCCCAGGACCCCGGGGTCATGCTCTGAGCCCAAGGCAGATGCTCCACCGCTGAGCCCCCGGGGCCCCCAATTCCCTGAGTTTTAAGCAATCCCTCGACTCTACCATTTTGCAGGACTGGGTGTTGCCCCTGTGGTCGCCCCGAGTGCGTGGGGCCGGCGCACAGCCGGGCTCTCGGGGCCGCGGGGTGTGCAGGGCCTCCACGGCCTGCACTGGGCCCCGGGCTGCGTGGGCTCACCGTCCTCTGCTGGACGCGTCCCGTCTCACGGCAGCTCAGGTGATGCCTCAGGGGTCCAGGCCCTTGCCTGCCGGTAACCTCCGGGGCCTCACGAACGAGATGAAGTCCCAACGTCCATTCGGATGAGCCTGCAGGGCGCACCCCGTGTCTGAGGCCCCTGCAGTGTGCGGTTCAGAGGCCGCGGGTCTCCCCTCGGGCGGCAAGGCTGGAGATGCAGGTGTGCGGCGTGGGGGTGCCCGGCGCCGGCCCGGTCTACCTGTCAGCGCGGGGTGACCTCTGGGGCACTAGTCTCTAACATGATTGTCGTGTCTGTAAACTTGGGGACAAGGACGGCGCCTACGTCAGGTTTGTTGTGGGGGATTAATGGAAGGATGAGTGGAGCCCTGGGATGTTGTTTCCTTCGTGAGTAGCTTAGAGTCGGGAAGGACACGAGCCTCGGATGCAGGGAGCGCGGGAAGCTCTCTTCGTGCGGGGAGGCCGCGTGGTGCTCAGGGATGAAGCCGGGGTGGAGGCCTGAAGACCAGGGGGAGGCCGGGACCCGAGGAGAGGGAGGGAGGGGGGGAGGGACGAGGCCCGGGAGCCCCAGCGGGTGGTAGCGGCTGCCGGGAAGGGGTCTCGGGGCAGGGCAAGCAGACACGGAGGCCGCCCCCCCCCGGGGCTCCCCAGCTCTGGCCCACGGCCGGCCGGGCCCGCGGCCTCTTTTTCTACAGCTCAAGAGCTCAACACGTTTTCGTTTTCATTTTTAAATGGTTTGGGGGGTGGGGAAAAAAAAAGACTATTTTGTGATACATGAAAATTGTATGAAATACAAGTCTCAGTGCCCACAAATTAAGTTTTATTGGGATCTAGTCACTCTGTTTCTTTATGTATTATTTATGGCCGCTTCCTGGTTACAAAGGCAGAGTGGAGTGGTTGAGACAGACAGTCTAGGGCGGGCAAAGCTTAAAATATTCACCATTTTGCCCTTTGCAGAAAAAGTTTACTGATCCCTGGTCTAGACGCTCAAGTGACTTGAATGCCTAACTGAGGGATTAGTCCTTAACCCGTAGGCCCCAAGGAGCCGGCGAGATGGGGACAGGGCAGCGCCAGGGATGAAAACGCCCCCCTCCCGGGTCATCACGGGCTCACCAGCCCCCACCCCGTGAGCTCCGTCCTTTGGTGCCGTCCTCGCACGTGCTTCCTCCACACTTGCGCCCTCGGAGGACTCGAATGCTTTCTTCTCCCTTTCCGTGTTGGGATTTTTTTTTTTTTTAAAGAACATTCAAATGGGCTCTCTACCTTACATACTGAGTGCAGAGAGCTCGGAGCCCCACGCTGATCAGACCGGGCGCCTTTCCGTAAATCATTTTGTGCAATTTCGTGTTCTCTCCCTCTGAAAGAAGGAGAATTAGTTTGATAGATTAAAGCCGTTTCCTTATTGGAATGGGCGTTCTGGCTCTTTCTCTCGGCGCCCGTCCACTGTCTCCCGATGCCTCCCAGGTAGGGAGGCCCTCATTTCCCCGAGTCGCTCTTGGTGAAGCAATTTCCTCTCTCCGCCAGCCCTGCGGGGTCTCATTTGTCGAGCGAGGGGGCCCCTGGCTGGGGTGGGAAATGGGAGAGACGCGAAGGTGACCCGCTCCTTTCTGCTGCGCTTCTGTGTTGTGAAATGTTCCCAACTTAGAGGCGGGGGCCCCTGGTTGTTGGTCGGGGGGGGCCTCTCTGAACCTTGGCCTTAGCGAGGGCCGCACGGGGACGCGTGGAGACTCCCTGGGCCGCCGCGGGCCGCGCCGGACGCCGGGCTCAGGGAACCCGAACCGAGAAAGCCGCGTTTACAGCCCCGTGTAACGCACAGACATCAGGTGAGTCACCGCCTGGCTTTAAAGGCTATTTCCTGGGGGAGCCCTGGGTGGCGCAGCGGTTTGGCGCCTGCCTTCGGCCCAGGGCGTGATCCTGGAGACCCGAGATCCAGTCCCGCGTCGGGCTCCTGGTGCATGGAGCCTGCTTCTCCCTCCTCTTGGTCTCTGCCTCTCTCTCTCTCTATGTCTATCATAAAATAAGTAAGTAAATCTTAAAATAAATAAATAAATAAATAAACAAATAAATAAATAAATAAAATAAAGGCTATTTCCTCCTCACGAGGATTTTGATGAACTTAGCAGTGCTTACTAGACTTTGGCGTTTTAAGGACCCGCCTGGGGAGTAGGCCCAAACACGGACGCCTGGGCCCCAGCTCCGGGTGCTTTGCCCTGGTGGGCCGCAGGTGGCACGTGGGAATCTGTGTCCTTAACAGACTCCCTGCTGGACCCCGATGCTGGTGGTGCCAGGACACCCCTTGAGGGATGCTGTGTCAGGGTGACATCTGGTCCTGACTGTTTCTTACGCTCGCATGGGAAGGCCCGAGTGCCTGGCACACAGGGCGCGTAACACACGGGGGCTGCCGTCATCCCTGGTGCACCTTTCCCCTCGATCTTGGTCATGGCTGCGATGCGGGGGCTGCCGTGTGTCTGATCCACGTGGTGGGCGTATTTGTAGCCTGCGCTGACTCATACTGGATTCACGGTGACCTTTCTGGGGCTTCTGTTTCCTCCCCCGTAGATCAGAGAGACAAGCGCCCAGCTTCCCGAGAGCGTCTGCTCCCGCCAAATGCTAGGGATCCTCATGCCATCAGCTGGGTTCCTACTGCGTTGCTCCAGTTCTGAATTACGTTTGCACAGATCCGCGGACGCGGACGCGAGTCTGGAAGGGCCTCTTCCCTGGCTCCGGGGCCTTCCTACGGAGCCCTTTGCCCGGTGAGCTCTGCAGTTAGAGGAGGGGTCTATGGGAGGTCTCGGGGTTTCACCCACAGTGAAACACAGACAACGCCACTCACTGCCTCCCGCTCCAAGAGGTGGACCGGGCCTCGCGGACGTCAGGTCTGGTTCGGCACCGAGCTTCCATCAGCAGGCACCGTGAATAACGTGCGCTTCTCTTTTCCTTCTCACGTTGTTTTCTATCCTACTCTTTGTGTTTCTATTGCTCTTGTTTCTGTTCATACTACTCAGTGTTGCAAAACTGTGTTCCCAGGGCTGGATTTTCACGTCCCCCTGGCACACGGCTACACCTTTTACACTCACCTAACTTCTGTAGCTGTTGCAATGGCCCCTTCATCCCATCGTGACTCCCAAGTGCAGAACAGTAACTCCTCTTGGGAATGTAACTTCTCCAAGGTGTGTTCAGAGTTAAGATATTCTCTTTAGACTCATAAGTCCTTGAAACATCACATTAGGAGTTCTTTTTTTTTTAAATTTTTATTTATTTATGATAGTCACACAGAGAGAGAGAGAGAGAGAGGCAGAGACACAGGCAGAGGGAGAAGCAGGCTCCATGCACCGAGAGCCCGATGTGGGATTCGATCCCGGGTCTCCAGGATCGCGCCGTGGGCCAAAGGCAGGCGCCAAACTGCTGCGCCACCCAGGGATCCCTCTTTTTTTTTTTTTTTTTAAAGAGAGAGAGAGAGAGATCTTTATTCTCAAAGGGGCTCATCTAAGGCTACCACACTAGCGTACTGAGTACTGTTCTGGGCATCAGGGCTACAAGAATGGACAAGTGGTGTCTCTGGTTTTGAGAAACCAATAGAGCAGTGAGAAAGACACATCTAAAAACAAACGAACAAACAAAAAGCCCCAAGACGTTCTATGGATTAAATTAAAGGTTTATGCAAAATGCATGGGGACATGAAAGTTAGCAGGAGGGCTGAGGGCCTGGGGAGGGGAGTGGAAGGGAAAGCCATCCAGGGGAGGTAAGTCCTGGAAGCCGGCTTGGGGAAGAAGAGGAGGAGGAGCTCCTGCATGAGCTCTGGGGCTCGGGGAGAGGCCAAGGATGCCGTGAGCACATGCAAGGGCCCTGAGGCAAATCATTCACTTATTCACTTGCTCAACCATTCAAAGAAAAAACAAAATAATGAAAGGGAGAACAACTTTTGAAGGATCTAACTAGACCAGGCACAGGGTTCTGGTTTGCATGAAGACAAATTGTTTGCATATCTGGGGAAATAGGATGCGTCTTATTTTCATAGCAGGGGATGGTTGTAAAACACAAATCTGGAAAAGTGCTTGAGGGCCTGTGGCACAGAGGTCTATAAACCAGTAGAAGGTATTTTGAGGGGCAAGACAGGACCCCACAGTGTATGAGAAAGGGAGGGACTCAATCCCAACAGCACAATGGGTACACATAGAGAGGATTATAAAAGATGAAGCTGTAGATGGTTAAGATCCCTGACTTCCTCGGGCCCTTGTCAACCAAAGACCAGCGTCTGGAGCAGCTACCTCACCCTAGATCTGAAGGCCTCCCAAGGGCCTGGAGTCGTATCAACCTTCCTTTGGCGTCTTCGCTAGGATGGATAATTTGTACCAAATTCATCTTGGGAGGTTGTTTTTCTTCCCTGACACACATCACAGGATATTTTTATAGTTTGATGAATCTAACACATCTGTGTAATCACACAGTTTCCAGAAATCCAGATGTTCCCCAGAGCACCTCTGGCTCCCGCGCTCTTGCAAACATTTGCTGTAAACACCAAAGGCTGTTTGTTGGTTTTAATGTTCTAGCTCATCTCATTACCCAGTGAAGGTGAAAGATTGAAGCCAGATAGTGTTGCCAGTAAATGTTTTCGTCCCTAATGCATCTATTTCTAGTGACTGATTAGTATGCGGTGGGGCCCACAGACCCGACGCTGCCTAAATGGCCAATCGTATTCTTTCTCCTGTGATAAAGGAAAGGAAGTCGGCCGGTATGCAGAGCCCCTTCTGTTTTTTGGCCTGAGGTCCCCAGCTGAACAGACTGCTGAGCCAGCTGAGATGAGACAGGGAGAAACAAGGGCCCTGTACCAAGCCCTGTATCACTTGGTTAGTGGGATGACTTTAAACAAGCAAATGAGTTTAGATGTTCAAAAGCACCTACAATATGCACAAATCTTAAAGAAAGGCAGCCGTTCTTATTACTAAGACAACCAGCAGTCCATCCTGGAAGGCACGTGCACCGTCTTTAAGAAGCTCTGGGGTAGCGGCATTTAACTGCAGAGCGGACGAAAGAGCCCTGGTGCGGGAGTCGAGGGCTCAGGCCAGAGTCCCTTTCGGTCTTAGGCAAGGATGACCCTTCTCTAGACACCAGGTTGTCCATTTGTGAAGAGAGTGGATTACCTCAGATGGTACCCGAGGCCCTCCCAGTTCCAATGCAGACGGCGACTCTCTTATCTTAAGGGATGTTACATGGAAAGTAAGAGGGGGCACCTCCAACCCAAGAGCCTGTTAACTGATCCCCTGGGATGGAGAGTGTAGCTGTCTTTGCTTCGGAGAGCGTTACACAGAAGGCAGGAGACAGCTTTTGGGGCAAGAGCCCTCCCCCTCTCTGTTCCTTCTGCTGGAGGTCCCCTTCCAGCTCCCCCTCCATCTCTATTGAGTTCCTATACGTCAATGAAGACTTTCTCTGACCCCTGCCCAGTGGCTCTCACCAATGGGACAAATTAGCCTCCCTCTGTTTTTATGTCACTCAGCATCACCGATTGAGACTGTATATTTTGTGATCATTGATCCATGTTGCTCTCTCCCACTGCACTGAGATGTCTCCCAGTCCACAAGAGCCTGGACCAGGTCTGTTTTGACCATCACCGTGTCACCCATGCCTACTAATGCTCGACCAATATTTACTGAATGTGTAGATAAATAAACGAATCAAGTCTTGCCTGTAGGAAGGGAGATGGTTTAGAAAGCATCTTTCTGGGATCTCAGGGGCCTAGGGTCCTTTAAAGAGGGGCCTTTACCCCCAGGGTCTTTTACCAAAGACCATTTACAAAGGGTCTTTATGGAGGATACAAAGTGTTGAGCAAATATAAACACTGGCAAAAAAGCAGAAAGGAGCCACCTATTAGCAAGGACGACATCCAGCTTTGGAGAGAGAATGGGCAGCAAAAGGAGGAGGGTGACTACGCTGTTAAATAGGAAACAAAAGGAGAGCAAAGAAAAGCAAATGAAGGGTGAAAAGTTTGAGTGTGGGAAGGACAGGGATGATTTTCTGACTGAAGCCTGAAGATCAAGGATGGCACTGAGCACATTAAATATTTCACAATGATTATCAACTTATTAAGACAGAAGGATTGATTTATTCTTATGTTCTGGAGAGAGAATTGTGAGAAGCAATAACCCATCTCGAGCACAATAAGCTCGCCTTAATCGGAACAGATAAGGTTTAGCGGATTGAGGGAGATTAATTGATGAAAGAATGAGTCCCTGGGGTTGTGTGGGGAGGCAGTGCGGTGAAGAGGAGGGGAGGGGGGCGGCCTGCAGACATGGACTGAAGGTTGGTTCCGTTCTTGGCAGCTGGGTGACCTTGGGCAAGTCCCCTTCCCTCTCTTAACCTCACCTTCCTTTTCTTCAGAACAAAGGTTGATAAATGAGGGCCACGTCCAAATCTAGTCCACCGTTTTTTTTTTAAATAAAGTTTTATTGTCAATGCTCAAGTTTGTGTTATAGTGATGGGGGTCATTGCCACCAGGAGCCCTTGGTCCCCAAACCAAAAGTCTTTACAATATGATTCTACAAAAGAAGTTTGATGAATCCTGCTCTAGAAAGGTAAAAGTGATAACCATTTCGCAGACTTGTTCTGATATTCATTCGCCTGGTGTCTGCCATGAGAAGGTGCTCAATAAATGGTGGTGTTTGGCTGCATCAGTGATTCAGTGAATACGTGCATGAGTGGCAGCATGCTGTGTTGGAATGGGAAAGACAGGTGTGGGGTCAGAGCGCTGCGTCACTCTCTAAAAGCTGTGCAACCTTCGGCAAATTGTACCCTCTCTTTCAACTTCTTTCTTTTTCTTTTCTATAAATTTGGACACTACAAAATCTATCTTGCAGAATTGTGGCTGGTAAATGAAGTACAGTAATGAGTACTTCGAACATAAACAATAATTTCTTGTCCAATCAAAAGCCTAGAGGAAGTAAAAATAATTGCCCTTGGTCAATCATTGCTTTGGAGGCAATATGGTGCCAGGGGAAGTTGCCGGAGTTCTCAGCCCAGCTTCAGCCACTACCTTCACTAGTTTCTGACTTGGAATCATGGTTTGGAAGCAGGGGGTCTTTCAGATGGAGCCGATGCCTGAGTCCTAGCACCACCTGCGTTTAAGAATGAATGAATGAATGAACGAGTTCTGGCTAGGATTCTCTGTTGGGTGAAGCCGCACTCTCCAGTCCTTTGGGGATCATCTCTAGCACCTCTAAGTGGTTTCAGGGTAGTAATTGATCCTTTCTACCCTGTTTGGGCTGGAAGAAAAGCTGGGACCATAAACCAGAGGGTACTCCCCCAGGGCTTTCCCAGTGCTATCTGTAGTTGGCAGTTCTCAATCCTGCCTACTCACTGGAATCAACTGACGAGCTGTAAATAAATGCGCACGTCCCACATTAGAGAAACTAAATCAGAATTTCTGGGGGATGGGCTCAGACATAAGCATCTTTTAAAACCTTCTGAAGCAGTTTTCTAGAAGCTATGGTTTGACCATAGATTGGACCGTGGGGTCTCTTTGGATGGTTTCTGGGCAGCCTGGGGCATGTACGTGGAAGGAACTCGGCTCAGACAGCTTCCCATCTTCTTAGCTGAGCTAGAAGGATCCCGGCAGGAATAGTCTGAAGTTGGATTTGGGGTCTCAGGGGAGTCCAGTCGTTCATCAAGGATCAATAACTCAAAGGTCTGGTCCTAGGGGCCAGGGGGAGGTTGAGGAGATTCTGAGTTAAAGGGCCAAAACCTACTGCTGGCAGTAGAAGCAGAGCCTTCCTGGGTTCTTCAGACCTTGAGGACAAAGACAACCTCTTAGATCTCTACTTTAGCTTTTATTCCCAATAGATCCCTGAGGCCATGAAAAACATCTGGGTCCGGGTGAATAGTTTCAGAAAAGGCAGGTAAATAAATCTACGGTGCTGAGTCCAAGGGGCTGGTTGTTACCCGCCTTGGAGCGAGGCTGTGTGACCAAAGTAAGGGTTTAGGGTGTTAGAGTCCTGTATGAGCACAAGAGGGAGGGAAGCTTCCGTGGCAACAAGCTCTGTGTCTCAGGAGAGGCCAAAGGAATGTGATCAGTTTGGAGGCATCGGCTGCGTTGGTTTTCAGGTGTGTCTGAGACTCAGTCCAAGATTGAGCTAACTTGGCCAACATCCAGGCTACTCTAGACAGGGATGGCAAGTGGACTTGGTATTTTGTTGTGGCTGCCTAGAGAGTGTGTTAAGAAGGATTCTAAAGTCGTGTCTGGCTTGATGGAGAAAAGCACAGCGATTAATTACGTTGGCTGCTGTGCGTGTAAGAGAAAGGAGCGGCTTATGACAGAAATGGCAGGAGGAGAGTGTGCAGGAACACTGGGAGGCAGGCAGAAGCTCCGGGGGGACACAAAGCTAGGGCCAAATCATAGGCCCTTGAGTGCCAAGATGGAGAACTTGGATCCTAAATTTTTTTTTTTTATTCTCAGAAATTCTATTATGCCTTTGAAACAGAGGTCTAATGTAGTCGGATTGAATTTTTGGAAATAACTCTTGACAGCAGTAGGAAAAGTAGCCTGAAGGAGAAGGTTGCAGCCTGGGGTGGGGACTAAAATCCAATGCAATCCAAAGCAAAAGACCTGAGATTTAAAAGTTGGCTTGCTCTTCTGACAACACGTGAGTCCTCCTATATGCCAGGCAGCGGGCCTGGTTGTCATCATGGAACACGAAGTAAGCCAGGTGCGGCTCTGCGTCCCCCCGCGTCCTCGGGAGGAGATCAGATTCCGGCTGGAAAGCACATCATGCTCTGTCTGTAAGCTGGAGACCAGGAAAGCCCGTGGTGTTCTCTGAGTCCACACCGCAGGCCTGAGAACCGGGGCAGTCAACCAACGGTCTAAGTCCCAGCCTGAGAACCAGGAGAACCCGCGTTGGGGCGCAGGGGAGGGTGGATGTTCCAGTCAAGCAGAGAGATTTGCCCTTCTTCTAGCCTTTTGTTCTGTTGAGACCCTCAGTGGATTGGATGATGCCCGTTAGCATTGGTGAGGGGCATTTTTCTTTATTAATCAGTCCACCCATTCAGATGCCAATTTCCTCCAGAGACCTGCCCCCCCTTCACAGACAAACCCAGAAATGCCCTAACAGCCGTCTGGGCATCCCTTCACCCAGTCAAACTGACATACAAAAATTCACCATCACAGCCCGTTACCGGGCGTCATTTGCTCCAGAAGGTTTGCTGATGGGCCTCCTGATCTCAAACCTTTCCTCCTGAAAGGGGAGTGGCAAGTTTTACTTAACTGGACTTTGATCAATAATGGGAGCAGCTGAAAACAAGAACAGAAACAAAAACAAAAACAAAAACAAAAATCCTGACATTTGCTGAGTGATTTTTAAGCGCCAGGACTAATGTGGCTCCCGTAAGCTTCTCTGTTTAATCCTTACAAGAGCCCGAAGAGTTAGGATTATTGTACGAGCCTCATCTTGAGGCTGCTGGAACCTGAGCACAGTCCAGAGATTCGAGGTCTCTTGTCTACGTTGTCACAGCTCGTAAGCGGAGGACCTGGGATTCCAAGCCCAGGCGCCCGGCTCAGACCCCATGGGCTTTCAACCACGACACCACCCTTCTCCTGTCCCTGCAATCAGCCACCCCGCGGGTCCCCTTTCCAGCGCTAACTAGGTCGGCAGGCAATCTGATGCCACAGGAGCACTGCACTCTGATTGTTTCTCGTTAGTAGTTGTCTTCTCTCTCTCTGTGGGCACTTGGTTACATAATACCTGAAAATATTAAATTAGTTTTCCTTTACAGGAAATTATGTTCCATTAGGGCCACTGACATAGCCATTTTGAGACCTCCAGGAGAGTTGTGTGCTTTTTGGAAATGTCTGACAAATCTGATTGCTCCCCGGCCAGGGGCTCTCCGAAGGCCTTGTGGCTGGTGGAGTAATTAGGCATTAAGTGGCTTTAATAATAGACATAGGAGGCCCAGACAAGAGGGTTCCACCTGTGATCATCAGAGCTGCTCTGGGTCCTGCTTCCGGCAGAGAAAAGCAAGGGGGCAGAGGCATGCAGTGATCCGTAACCTTATCCCCTGATGTCACCTCCCAGTCATTACTTGGCGCCGGCGGAGACTGCTCCTGGGACAAACACAGCCCAGGGGCCTCCTCTTCTCTATGCCCTTCCTCTAGGGGGTGCTGTGGTCACCTGCCCCGGGGTCCTACCCTGCTCGAGTCTTGCCCCTGCTCAAACACCTTCCCAAGTGCAGGTCAGAGTCCACCTTGGTTTGACATCAATATCCCACAAGATGCAGCGTCCATATATTTTCCAGGATGCTTCTTTACGTGAAGCTAGGGCCCTCTTGATTTCCCATTCCTCCCTTGGTCTTGCCTGCCGTGTTTCTTCCACCTGGAGGAAACTCCTCCTATCTCCACATTTTGGAAACCTACCTAGAGTTCAAGCCTCCGCTTCAAGACCACCTCTTCCGGGAAACTCTTGAAATTGTCCCGCCAAAGAAACCTCTCTCTCTCCCCTTTGCATCCCTACGTCCCTCTCTAGCATCTTATTTCCTCTCATCTTTTATTATAATTATTTTATACAAACCTCATCTCTCTTGATATAGAGTCAATTCTTCAAAGGGAAGCACCATGTTTAACCCCTGTCTAGTGTTCCTGGCTCCTCTTCCAAAGCCTGCATGCAGTAGGTGTTTAATAAGTACACGCTGTATGCGTCTGCCACATGGATGCCATAACTAGAGACCGATGTCCCATGGCCATCAGCCCATCCTCTCATCCTCCTTCTGTGACATTTCTAACCCCCCTCTGACCTTCCTGCACTCTCGTGCATGATGTCTCTTGTCCCAATATGGTACTGATGCAGGTGGGAGTGGGACATGGGAGGTTGGGACCCAGGACACAGACATGCTTTGGGCATTAAGAGGCAGATCCATAAGCAGGCATCCCTTGTCCTAAAGAGGAGGTGCATCTCCACCTTCAGTGGATTTGATGCTCAGCGTGGGGAGAGGGCACTGATGTTTCCTACTTGCCCCATTTCCCAAGGCACGAATCCCCCTTCCCAGCCTCATTCCCCACCATCCACAACCTACCCTGTGATCTAGACACACCAAACCATGCACCCATCCTGCAGCACATGGTGGGGGGATGAAGGATGATTCCTACCCCTCTCCAGGATGGACTCAATGAAAGAAAACACAAAGATTCAGCGAAGAAGGAGAACCATGTCAGTATTTGTTGCTGGCAGAGTGTGCTTGATCTCCTTTCTTGAATCCTGACTGTGGAACTCATCCACCCTGGGACAGATGGACGAGCCGGCCCAGCAAACAGAGGCTTGTTTGCACCTGCAGCAGCAGGCCCCCATGCCCAGCACCCACCCCTCCTGGGCAGAGGCAGGTGAAGGAATCCCCGGAGAGACATCTTTCCTCACACCTGGAAGATACCATTCTTTCAGGCTCTTCCCTTTGACCTTCCCATAGGACAAAGCCCTTTTGATGGCAGGGAGAGCTGTTCTTGAGCCTCACCAATGAAATTCTTTCCTCCTTCCATAGAGACGGAGGAGGGGGGACAGGATAGAGGAAACCGAGGTGTCCTCAGCTCTACAAACCTCTGTTTGTACACCTGCCACAGCAGAGATTCAAGTGATTTTCCCCCGACGTATATTGTGTATCCGCCTATCATCATGCCGTTGCCCAGGCTGACCCCTTTTTCCAGGCTCCACCTTCCAGGGCCTTACTCAAATGTTGCCTCTTTCTGGGGGTCTTCTCGGATCTGGCTCCACTCTCCCCCAGTGGTATTCAATTCAGTTCACCCCTTCCGGACTTCCTATATCACGGCCCTGGCCACCCCCTGCTGGTGTTCTGGACGCACGCGATGCGTCTCTCTTCCTCCTCTCCATCCCTACGCCTGCCCCCTGCGTTGCAGTCTCTACCAAGGACCACCCTGCAACTCCAGTGCCCACCTCGAGCCTGGCACAGGATTGGAGCTCATGAATGTTGATTGAATCTGCTCAGAGAATCAGCTGTCTGGTGGTGCAGGGCCAAGGACTGTGCTGTCTAACCTTGGCCCAGACATGTTCCTCTCCTGCTGACAAGAACAGTTTCTTCGTTGGCATTCCAGTTCCCACACCGAGACCGGGAGCCTGTGATGCCTGTGATGCTGGGGGAGCTAGTGCTCCAGACCAACCTGTCTCACAGCGGCCTGCCCAGCAGCCCCCCTCTCCTCCTCTCCTCCAGCTATCGCTGCTCTCACCCTCCGTCAGGTCAGTGACCGGCCCCGTGTCCTCCAGCGAGCACGTGTGTGGCACAGATTCTGAGCATCCACTTGCTCTCTAGTAGCCCATGCAGTGAAATAACCTCAAAAAAGGAAAAAAAAAAAAAAACACGAACAAACAACGGAAACAGGATCATAAATTCAGAGAATAAACTGGTGGTTGCCAGAAGGGAGGGGGCTGGGCAGATGGGCACCATTGGTGCAAGCGATTCAGAGGTACGAACTTCCACTTAGACAATAAGCAAGTCACGGGGTTAGAAAAAATGCAGCGCGGGGAATATAGTCAATAATATTGTCACAGCGTCGTAGGGTGACAGGTGGTGACTGCACTTACCGTCGTGAGCACACTTGAATGTATAGAGTCGTCGAGTCACTAAGTTGTACGCCTGAAACTAAAAGAGCAGTGATGTCAGTTGCACTTCAATAAAAAGAAAATGAGAAAGGGAGGATGTGGATCCAGCGGTTGGGAACACAAACGTTATATTAGATGATTTATGAAAAGTGCTTAGCTCAGCTCGCCGTCCGCGGGCACGCGGCACGGGGTAGCTACCATGGCCATCCTCATTACCAGAGAGGGGACCGATGTGCTCAAGGTCACACAGCTGGTTAGTGGCAGAGCTGGACCTGGAATTTCAAGCTGGAATTTCAGGCCGTGGGTCCCCCTGCCTGTCACTTGCCCTTCCCTCCTCCCACGGATCTGTGTGTATGACCTTCTAGATCCCTGTTCGCTCTTGGCCAGGCTCAATCTGGCACTCAGCAAAAACAAAAACACAAAACGAAACCCCAGAAACAACAACAACAACAAAATACCCCACAACTCTTCCACCACGATGCAGGGAAAAAAAAAATTACCCTTAATTACTGGGGCTTCTCCACAATTACAGGACGCGCATTTGAACTCTGAAGGGTCCTCTCCTGAGGATAACCTTTATTTGCCTGATTGCGTCTGTTCAGTTAATTCTGGCTAATTACTATTTTCTTCCTATTAGATTCTAATTATATACAGTATTTTCATTATAAAGCGTAATGTTTCCCAGAGAACCATGTCAATTATACAGGCGATATTACCGGAGGTCTGGTTTACCTCATTAAGCCCGAGCGATGAAGCCTTGCATCCGATTACAGCCGCCGTTTGTGGGGTGGACTTTATGTGCGGGCACCCGCGACTCTCACCTAGGACTTGCTGGGTGTGGGAGGCGACTGGAGAGACTGGAGAAGCCTCTTGAAGGAGGTGGGGATCCATCTGGAAGTCTTGGCTTTTCTTCAGGAAACTCGAGCACTGATCCTCAGTTGTTTGTGGACTTACGTCCTCAGTTTCCGCCTATTTCTGAGCATCCTGTGATTTTAGTTTCACGGAGGCCTGGATATAATGTGGTCGTCGAGAAACAGGTCTTACCCTTGGTGCAAAGGCTTCTGGGAGGCCACCCAGCATCAGCACCGCCATCCCTCTGAGCGTTCTGAGCTCCTGATTTATCCGCCCACCGTGGTCTGGGATCTCTACTCGGATGTCCAGTAGACATCTCATCCTTAGCACGTCCAGTGCAGACTCTTGATTTCTGCCCTCCCTGAGCCCCGAACCTAATCCTCCTCATGCTACTCTCATCTCAGTAAATGTCATCATTACCAGGCGCGCAGGCCAAAGGCCAAGAGGTCATATCGATTTCCTTATTTCCTTCATCTCTCATGTCTACTCCACGGGCACGTCCTGAGAACTCTGGGTCCCAACCATACCCTGCAGCCTGCGCTTCCCCTCTCCATCCAACCCCCGGTCCAGGCGGTCATCACCCCCACGATGTAGTGGCCTCCTAAATGGGAATCTTGCTTCCTTCCCCTCTTCACACCTGTATCCCTTCTTCCACCAGTAAATGAAGGTGGTTTACAAAACACGACAGGTCAGACCATGTCACTTTCCACCTAAAATTATTAGATATATTGGCTTTTTTTGAGTTAAATCCGAATTTCCTACCGTGTCTCCATAATTACTTTCTTGCCTTATTTAACACGTATGTATTGAGCGCCTATTATTTGCCAGGCACTGTTCTGGAACACTTATTTCCTGTTTGATTGAGAATAAAACAAAGATCATCCCCACGGTGCCACTTGTTCATATCCCGTTGATAGTACTTAACATTTCACATGTGTGTCCTGTCCAGCGGGGCCGTCTAAGAGGCCTGGGCCCTTAGCAACCCCCCATGCTCCTGACCCAACCCCTGCACTTGGAAGCGTCTCAAGAAATGTGAGCTACTTTGCTGCGATTTGACACTTGGACAGGAGTTGGAAAACAAAGTTGATTAAAAAACACACTTTTATTGGATTCTAAAGGAATTAATAAAATCCTCCCTTTGGGGATTAATAAAACAGGATTTTTTAATATTAGCCTTATTTTTTTTTCTACTTTATAAAAGTATTTTAATCAACATTCGAGGTTTTCGAGAATGGACTCAAGCTATGTTCTGTACTTGGAGGGGGTGGTGCGAGGCTTTCATCAGCTCATTTTCAGATGACTCATTTCTTAGAGTGGCGGCCCTGTCTCAAAAATGTTGTCATTACTATTTCTCCGGTAAAGATTCATAAAAACAGTGACATTCAAGCAAAAAGGGAAGGCATAATCTTTTTTGAGCATCTCACCATCTAGGAGCTAATTCTTTGTATCGGCCCTAGGCCGTGATAGTGCCGCTTTGCTTTAGGAGGCTCGTACAGGGCGTAAAAGTCCTCAGTGAGTTAGTTATAATGAGACGTGGGAGCCAGGCTGCCTGGGTTCCAGTTCCAGATCCTCCACTTACGCCCTATGTGTGACCTTGAGGACGTTTGCTTAACCTTGTGCTTCACTTTGCACATTTGTCAAGTGGGAATCATAGTTCCTACTCCCTAGGGCTGCTGTACTAGATGGGCAAATCCACACAGAACCGGGCCTGGTGTATTTGTGCTGCATGAGTGCTGGCTCTTCCCATCGGAGCTAAGCCCAGGCTGGTCTCCCTCCAAACCACCGTTCTGGCCGTCAACAAACGCTCCCAGCAGCCCCTGTGCCATTCATGGAGCACTCTCCAGAACCCAGCATCTAATCCTAATAAAGCCTAAGACACGTGTAGCGTGCACATCAGTATCTCACTTTAAAGGTGCGTAACACTGAGGTTCCCTAAGGTCGCTTGTCCAAAGTCAAGGGGGCACGTAAGTGGCAGGTCTGAAAGTCACACAGTTTTGCCTGTCCCCAAAGACCATGCCCTTGAGGGTAGTTAAAATGCTTTGTAACTTTCAAAATGTAACATACTGTATACACCGAAGCTGTTATAGACCAACCTGTGTCTCTGACCACCCCTCAAATTCATGTATTGAAGCCCTAACCCCCCACATGGCTATATTTGGAGCTAGGGCCTTTGAGGAGGTGATTAAGTCCCCATGAGGCCAGTAGGGTGGGGCCCTAATCCTATCTGACTGGTGTCCTTATAAGGAGAGGCAGACACACTGGGGATGTTCACACGCAGAGAAAAGGCCACGTGAAGACACACAGAGAAGGCAGCCCAGGAGTCTACAAGCCCAGGAGAGGGGCCTCAGGAGACCCAGAGAGGGGCCACAGTCCACAAGCCCAGGAGGGGGGCCTCAGGAGCCACCAGATACGCAGACACCTTCATCTTGAACTTCTAGTCTTCAGAAATGGGGGAAAGTAAGGCTCTGTTGCGAAAGCCAACCAGTGTCTGGCCTTTTGCAGTGGCAGCCATAGCCAACTGATGCAGGAGGGAGCATCATTAGCGGGAAGGAAACAGAAAGAGGTATCAGGTGACCTGACCTTAGTGTTTGGGTGTTTCCAGTGCCCGGTTCCACAGCGGGCTCCTGGCAGGAGCTTGGAAATGCAAGGGCCAGTCTGCAGAAAAGCGTCTTCTTTTTCAAGAGTGAGGAGGGCACCCCCAGGACCAGCCCCATGGTGTCGTGACCCCCCCTCCTTCCTCTCAACCCCCTGCATGGCAGTGGCCTGCCTCCCCCGTGGGACTGGATGCCCCATGAAGACTGGAATCATGTGTGTCTTTTTATTTAGCACAGACACAGCACGGGGTAGGCTCTGGATAATTACGGCTCGGCCGCATGTCTTAGGGCAGCAAGGTCCATGGGGCACCTTCGGGCTCTAGAGAGCTCTTCTTTAAGGAGCTGCCTTTGGCTGGCAAGGCGCTCAGGTGCAGGGAGCGGGCTGTATGCAGTAGGCCTGCTGGGCCTCTGCCAGAGCACCTGGAGTCGCCGAGTCTGAGACAGGCAGTTTGTTTACAGGAGCAGCGGGGAACATTACCGGGATTACTGAAGATGCAGGGAGAGCTGTCAGCGTGTGCTTCTCTCTCCATTATCTCCCTAAGATCTCAAGTCTAAGGCAGGCCTGGGAGCCCCTGCCAAGTGGAGCTGGAGCCGAGAGAGGGGCACGGGCCTGGGCCTACCCTTCCTGAGGAAGGGCTTGATGGGGGTTCATACGGCGGAGATGCAGGACAGGATACGGCTCCCGCTCAGATCAGGGTGAGCGGGGGAGCTAATGTGTTGCAGGGGGAAAGCAATAAAGAGAAAAGGTTCAAAAGTTTTTCCCCTTAAAAATATTGAATGGGCCCAAGGTTATCGCTCTCACCTCACCCTCCCTGCATTCCAGTTGCTTTCTTGGATGGGAATGATCTTCAGGATCGTAGCTGTCTCTAGAGCGTGCCCCGTTCTGAGTGTGCTACGAGAGGCGAGCGGGAGCATTGAGAGCCCCTGAACTGATGGAGAAGTCCACGTAGAATTATTTCATGGGTTCTTTGAGTGTTTCTTTCTCCTGAAAGCCTTCGCTTTGATCTGTTTGGCTCAGAAATTTATCGTGGCTAATGAGCATCCTGACAGGTGAGTTCCAGTGCTGAGCTTGATGGCCTGGTTCTACTACCCAGCGTGGCCACTTTGTGGACGCATGGCCTTGGGCTGCTCCCTGGTTTTGCCTGGACTTCAGCTTCGTGGTTGGTGAAATGACAAGGTTGGTATAAAAACATGACATTCTCTGCCTCTATAAATTTATTTATTTATTATATTTTTAAAGGTTTTATTTATTCATTCATCAGAGACACAGAGAGAGAGGCATAGACACAGGCAGAGGGAGACGTAGGCCCCATGCAGGGAGCCCGATGTGGGACTCGATCCCAGGACCCCAGGATCACGCCCTGAGCCAAAGGCAAATGCTCAACCGCTGAGCCCCCCAGGAGCCCCTCTGCCTCTATGAATTTAGAGCAAAGACATCTGGACACCACATCTGGGTGTTATGATCCCTTGTGCCAAGTCTTGAGCCTCTGGCAACATCAAGTCATTCTTCCCAGGGTGACTGAGGCTGGAACAGTGGCTGGGCCACTTGCATGGCACAGATGGTAAAGCAGGGGTTGGGGCGGCTGAGGGGAGAGGCCAGGCACCGTGTGTTGTGTGAGCTGCCCCCGGGTCAGCTCTGGATATGCAGGTTTGGGTCTTGGCTCCACACTATGGAACGGGGGTTGTCCATGAGATTGTTTGTAGCCCACAGAATGTGGCCTACGGTGACGTTCACCCTGGGCCCTTACAACCTCGGATGGTCTCCCATGCTTCCCCCGTCCTCCCTTCCCCACCCCTCCCTTTCCCTCTGGTCCTCTCCTTTGCCCTTCCCTCCACCCCGTCCCCCATGCTTTCTTCATGTTCATCAACCAACCAGACGAAGAGGATCCACCTGAAAATTCCGCAGCCCTAGGAGACGGACAAGGCACTAGATGAAAAGCGTCCAAGTCTGTGGATGATTCTGTGAGCGGAGCCAGCCCTGCCAAGACCCTCTTCCGCACCCCAGTGAAGTCGCCCTTACTCTGAGGCTGTCATGGCCGTGAGCGCATCTTGACCAAGAGGCCGGGGCACTGTGTTCTGGTGCCCGTAGCTCTTGAGGAGGCGTCATGCCTCCCTTGCATCACATGACCACCCGGGGACTGACGGAGGCCCCGGTTCCCCGGGAGCACAAACACGGGCCTGGCAGCTTTGGCCTGGAGTAGGAATTCTGGGGTGGCTGCTCAGACGCGGGGTGCTGTGCCTGGAGCAGAAAGGACCTGGTTGGCACAGACGCGGGATGGACTCCTTGGGCCTCCCACGGTGAGTTTTGTCATCTCAAGTGAGTCGCTTGCCCGTCCTCGCTGCCTGAATTCAGCGCTTGTCATTGCCTTCTCTGGAGCCGGCCCTCCAGAGTCCTCTCGGCCTCCCGGCCTGGACAAGCTGTGCCAAGGCACTTTGCTCCTCCTGTTAACCCCCACAGCGTTCGCGGCGGCGTGTGCGGGGCGCTGGGCTGCGGGGAGTCTGGCGCGTTGGCAGCAAGGCCTAGTGAGCTCCACGGGAGCGGGGACTGGGTGGGCGAATCCAGCCACACCCCCTCCGCTCCCAGTAGAGGCCCCGAGCAGCATCCGTAGGAGCTCAGTAACCGCGGAGGGACCGGGCAGAGGAATACGTGGGCGGGCGTGAACTCGGGGCCTGGGGTGGCCGCGTAGCCTCCAAGATCACTGGCCGTCTCCTGGCTTGCGGTAAGGGTCAGGCGAGGGCCGCGTACAAGGCTCGTGGGAGCATTGCACCTGGCCCGTGACCGACGTGCGGTGTTTGCATCAGGGGGTCACGAGGCCGAGGAGAAGGGGGGAGCTGTGTTAGCGGGGCCCGGCGTCGTGCCCAGGCAGAGAGCTGCTTGTTGGGCGGGGAGGCCGCTGGGGCACACGGGCGCCACGCTGCAAGGGGCCTCTCGGCCTGAGAGGTAGACCGTGTCATGGCTGGGCCCTGAGGCCAGGAGGTGAGGAGGTCCTGGCTTCTAGCAGATGAAGGGCGAGAACCCCCGCGCTGCCATGAACACACGTGATGAAGTCCCGGGGGTGGCAGGGAGGGCCTGGGGGGGACTTGCACGGAGGCTTATAAACTTGGTGATGCTCGAAAGCAGGAGAAGTCAAGTCTCCAGGTGGGGGTTACCGCAGCCGGGGCTAGTGGCTGGACCGGCCGGCCAGGGGGTGGCCCCTCGGGCTGCGGCGCAGTTTGCGTGGGGTCAGGAGGCGGGCAGCCCGGGCCCACACTGCGGGCACCTCAAGGCCAGGGTCAGTGCTTGGCCTCCCCCGGGTGCAGACAGCCCGAGCTCTGTGGGCACACGGTGGTCATCCCTTCTTTTGCCCAAAGGCCTTTAGGGGCCGGGGTGGGTCGCAGGACCTCTGGAAGTTTCTTCCAACCACAAGGCTGTGTGGTAGTCGGAAGACAGATAGAGGGAAACAAAACCCAGGGACCTTGGCCTGGATTTCTCTCGGTCATAAATCTCCTCACCGCCGGGTGCCGTCTCTGTGTCCACAGATTAATCTTCGCCGCTTCCTGCAGGAACAGAAGGACCTACTGACCTCATCCTGTTCTCCAGGCTGCGAGTGAGAAATGGGGTCCTCAGACCGGGCCGGCGAAGGCCTCGGCGTGGGCAGAGGGCAGCTGAGCCTGCGGCAGGCACCCCGGGAAGAGCAAAGTACACACGACCGTCTCGCTCCAGAAGGGCCGTCTCCCCGGGGCTGTCCCCAGGGTCCAGGCCGCGGTGGGGAGTGTGCGTCGTCCTTCTGCGTGGACGTCTTTCACCTGAGACTGCAAAATGTTGGAGGAGACTGCAAACGCGTATCACATCGTTTTCCACTGTGGCAGTGACCTGGGATAAGTGTGCATGGTTGTTTTTTTTTTTTTTTAAAGATGTTATTTATTTATTCATGAGAGACACAGAGAGAGGCAGAGACACCGGCGGAGGGAGCAGCAGGCTCCATGCAGGGAGCCCGACGTGGGACTCGATCCCGGGCCTCCAGGATCACGCCCTGGGTTGAAGGCGGCACTAAACCCCTGAGCCCCCCAGGGATCCCTGAGTGTGGTTATTTTTCTTACTCTTTCGTCGACGGTGCTTCTTTCCCACCATTGGCAGCTCAGACGCGAGGCCCTGTGGCTGGCTGGAGAGAGCAGGGGCTCCAGCCGGGAGGTCGCGGGCCTGCTGCTGTCCCTCGGGGCCCGCGCCCGTAACACGGGGTGAGCGTCGTGCCCGCTACGACGGGTCTGGCGAGCACTGGGGCTCTTGGGCTCCCGCCAGGCCCACGCCCGTACGGAGGAAGCGCTAACCTGGAGACTGACTTCATCATTGGAAAATGAGGATAAAAACACCTGTCCCCGGGGTAGCTGTGACAGTCGCACTCACTCATTGTTCAACACAGACAGGCCCAGCACCCAGTGGGCACCGGGCAGTGTGCTAGGCCATGGTGGTGTGTGTGTGTGTGTGTGTGTGTGTCACATGTCACGTGAAAGAGCCCCTCAGCCTGGGGCCGGGGCTGCAACACGAGCCACGCCAGGGTGCCCGGTCCAGGAGGCCGCTCCCAGGAGGCGTCTTCTGAGGTGGCAGACGGAGGATGGGCAGGAGCACGTGTTCCGGGCACCCTGGCAGCTCGGAGCAGAGCGCTGGGGCCCGAGGGTGTGCGCGAGGGGCCCCGGGGGGCGGCCGTGTGTCCTGAGTGTGAGCTGCAACGGTGGCGGGCGCCGCGCGGGGCCAGCGTACATGTAGGCATCCGGCGTGTCTCCTGTTTTCCGCCACAAAATAGTGGGACTCGGCCGAGCGGAGAGGGGGCCCGCCGCGGGGTGACTGTCCACCCCATCGCTTGTGCAGTTCACACTCAGAATGACACAGTGGCCTGAGCACCACGAACACGGGCCGTAAAATGCGTGTGCGAGCGTGTGTGTGAGGTTCTGGTTCCCCAGTGGAGTCTGGAGAGCTGCCCTGAACCCCTCGTCCTGTGTGCGGGACGCTCTGAACCCCAGTTGCCGTCCTCTGGGGCCTGGGGCTGCTGCCTCCCCCTGTTCTCTCGGAAGGTTGTTTGGAGGAAGGCGCCCGTCAGTGCGGGTTCAGGTCCCCCTTCTTGCCTCTGTGGCTTAAGCTTCACTGTCCGGGGGCCTGACGCCAGCCTGCGCTGGGGAGGAGGCGTTAGACATCCGTGGCCCGGGCCGGCAGCGGTGTCCTGCCCACCACGCAGTCCCGGCGTCGGGGTCTGACCACCCGAGGCACTGCCCGGCCTCCCCCCGGGCCCAGAAGCCACCGGATTCACCGACCCTTGCTGTGCAATCAGTGAGCAGAAGGGAGAGTAAGGGGGGATCTATCAGGACGACTCATGAAAAATATGTATGTTCTTTAAAGGAAGACGGCACACAAATGGGATGTATATATATATATATATTTTTTTTTTTTTTCAAAAGGAAAGGGAAAAAAATCACAGGCTTTTAAACAGAAGACTTTAAGCAGGGAGTGAGAGAGGAAAAATATGTCTCTTAAATGCATTCAGCGCCATTGCCACGGGCTGCCGAGCCAGGATTGTTTATTAGAAGATAAGATAGTGAAAAATGTATTTTGCAGAAAGAAAATAGTAAAGTCAGGTCTGAGGCAGATAAGAAGCCAAATTTCTATTTTATGCTCAATTGAGTGACTCAGTTACATTATCTGGGAAGCAGGGGTGAAATAACACCCTTCGGAAATGGGGCCCGGGCGCTCTGGGTCCCCTTCCAGCCTTGGCCAGGCTGAGCCCGGCTGGGCTGGGAGCTGCCTCCCGAGACCAGCGCCTTTGTGGTGGGGGCCGGGGCTGGGGGCCTGGGGGGGCTGGGGGGCCTGGGGGGCGGGCCCGGGGCTGGGGGCGGGGCTGGAGCCTGTGGGCGGGGCTGCGGTTGGGGCGGGGGCGGGGCTGGGGCGGGGCTGGAGCTGGGGTTCAAGGGGGGTTTGGAGGGTCCTAGGGGCTAGAGGGCCCTAGGGGTTGGGGGGCGGGGCTGGGGCGGGGCCAGGGCCTGGGGCTTGTGGGCGGAGCTGTGGTTGGGGGCGGGCCCGGGGTTGGGGTTGGGGCAGGCCCGGGGACTGTAGGTGGGCCCGTGGTTGGGGGCGGGGCTGTGGGCGGGGCCGGGGCATGCGGGCGGGGCTGTGGTTGGAGGCAGGGACGGGGCTGTGGGCGGAGCCGGGGCATGCGGGCGGGGCTGTGGTTGGAGGCAGGGACGGGGCTGTGGGCGGGGCCGGGGCATGCGGGCGGGGCTGTGGTTGGAGGCAGGGCCGGGGCTGTGGGCGGGGCCGGGGCATGTGGGCGGGGCTGTGGTCGGAGGCGGGAACGGGGCTGTGGGCGGGGCCGGGGCATATGGGCGGGGCTGTGATGGGGCAGGCCCGGACGGGGGCGGGGCCGTGGGCGGGGCCTGGGGGCGGGGCCTGGGGGTGGCTCAGGTGTGCAGGATGGGGCTGGACCGGGGCTGGACCTGGGGCTGGGGCTGGGAGGCTTGGAAAGGGAGGTTCCAGCCTTTTCTCCTGGGCTCCTTCTGGTGTCCGTGCCCCGCCCGCTGCCCGAGGAGGGAAGTACAGGGCGCGCCCGGCGGTGGAGGGTGCTGGGCCGGTGGTGCTGGAGCCGGAGCGCGGAGGGGCGGCTGGGCCGGTGCTGGAGCGGGGCCTGTGCGGCCCTGGCCCGGGCCCTGCGAGCTCACAGCGCGGGGCACACTCCCTGAGCCTGCACCTCCTACTCCCGCCGGCCCTGCCGTACCTGTACCTGCAGACGCAGGAGGCGGCTCCCCCAGATGGCCTTCCCGGATCCGCAGGGCGAGGGCCGGGGCTTGCATCAGGGATCAGGGCGGTCGGGGGCTCACCTAAGGTCACGCAGCAGCCAGAGGCCTGGGCCCCGCCGGAGCCAGACTCCCGGCTCTGCTCCCGGGCACCCGATCTCTTCCTAGAGATCCACCCCCGGCTCTTTCCTCACTCAGGAATTCTTGATTTATTAGCCGGTTGGAGGTTCGCAGCACTTGGAAAATGAAGACTAATTTAATTCAACAAATATTTACGGTCTAACTAACCATGAACGTACCTGTTCAGCAGAGAGCAGGCTCGCGGCCCACCTGCTGGCACAGTGGCTGGAAGGATGGTCCCCGGGGTGTCCGAGCCCTCGTCCCGGAAGCGCGTCATTAATTCTGCAGATGTGTTTACGTTAAGGACCTTGAGCCGGTGGGGGAAGTCCCAGATTGTCAGCTACTCCATGTCATCGCACGTGTCCTTAGGAGTGAAGCAGGGTAAGGTCAGAAATGGGGAGATAGGGAGAGGGAGGGAGGGAGAGACGTGGTGGCAGAAGGAGCGTCCAGAGCTACCCGGTGCGGGTCCCAGGGAGGAGAGCACCTGCAGGGTGCAGGTGAGGAGGGCATGGGGGGGCCAGCCTGGAAGGACACCGCCCTGGGGACACACTGCCGCCCCCCTGATCCACCCCAGGAACATAGGACACTAGGTGAGCGATGCTCCAGGCTGTCCACCCCCCTGCACTGACCCCTTGGAGGGCAGGAAGACCCCAGCACCTGCCAGCACACCTCCGCTCACCCTCTGCTGAGGTCCTTCCACTCCCTGGACTCACGGCAGCTTCCTTTGCGGCCACTTGGAGCTCCACTTGAGGTCAGGTGGGCAGCAGCTGGAGCCCGACCGATGCACAGAGCCCTCGAGCCCGGACTGCGAGGGCTAGTGTCATTTGACTCCCACAGAATGGATGTTCGGGGCACCTGGGGGCGCGTGCTGGGTTCCACATCCAATTCTTGATCTTGGCTCAGGTGATGACCTCAGGGTCCTGAGATGGAGAGGCACATCGGGCTCCCGCTAGGATGGAGCCTGCTTGGGATTCTCTCTCCCTGCTCCCCACCTCCAACCCCACACTCACCTTCTCTCTCTTAAAAAAAAAAAAAAAAAGACCATCCAAAGGATGAGGGAGAGGGAGTCCCTCCTCAAAGTTGCATAGCACGTCCATGTCAAAATTAAAATCCTGGCTTTCCAACCTCTCGCTCAGTGTCATTAAGGTTCTCTGTATGTTTTGATTGTTTTAAAATACTATAATACTACAGCCCAGAAACTGGCATTTGGTCACCTGATGTGATGCACCTATTGGTCACCCGGCTTCCTGCGAGGACCTAGCTGCCGCTCCGTGAGACAGACACGGCCTTTGCTCGGTGGGCTGGATACCCTGTGGGCAAAAATGAGAGCTTTGGCTTTTCTATGCCAACGTATGCAGAAGTGGCTAATTCGAGGCAGGTTATAGGCCTCCACGAGAAAGGAAAGCCAACAGAGTGTCTACCGGAAAACACGGGAGAGCATCCGCATGACTTCGGGGTCGGTGAGGGATTCTTAAAAGGGGCATAAACCTCACTATCCACTGAAAAAAAAAGAATGATGAATCGACTGTCACTAAAATGAAGCACATTTTTTGTTGGGAGAGGCTGATAAGGGAATGCGGGGAAGTCAGAGACGGGGAGTCGCTGTTTGCAAAACTTGCATGTGACAAAGGGTCCGTAATCAGGATGCATCACCGGCGATTAATCAACAAGAGAAAACCAATTAAAAACTGGCAAAGACTTGAAAAGGCAAAAGAGTTGCGCACAAAGGACCTCACGGTGGTCAATAAGCTCCTCAAAACTCCTCATCGGTCACCGAGGAGGAAGCAGGTAACCGGCCCCAAGATGCCCCCCAGCCCCGCTCCCCAGAGGCTAAGGTGAGGAGGAGCGGGAGCACCAGGTGTCCTCAAGGACAGGGGCGCACGGCCTGCGCTGCTGCTCTACTTCGTCGTCCTTCCGTCTCTTGAGTTTTTGGGCAGCAGAAGCCAGTCTGGTTTGTATCAGATACACACCCGCCCCCACCACCTGCCCTGGGCCCCCGAGACTTTGGGCTGCAGTCACCTTCCAGATGGGAAACTGCCCGGTGGCTGGGGCGGTGGCCGTGGCGGGAGAGCAGCGCAGAAGGTCCCGTAACCCCCCGGGATGGAAGTTGGGGAGGCAGGAGGACCCGGGCCCCAGCGCCCGCCTTCCCCCAGGTCAGGGTGCAGCCCTCCTGCTGCGTGGGCTCCGCTGGCCTCCGGGAGCAGCAGGGCGTCCTGAGGGGAGGAGCCCGGCCGTTGTCCCAGTCCCCCGGCTGTGTGACCTTGAGGCCCACCGCTCCACCTCTCTGGGCCTCGGTCTCCTTCCTTGCAAACTGGCTGGTGGCGGTCCCTGAGCAACAGGTGGCAGTGCTGGTGAGTGAGTGCGAAAAGCAAACACCTGGCCCGAGGGGTGCTGTCATCAGGCCACCTTTGTCCTGTCTTGGCATCAGGAGGTCCCAAGAGGCCCTTACCTGTTGCGAGACGATAACCCATTTCAGGAGTGCCCGTGGATTTTCCTCTGTACCTTCTGGAAATCTCTTTTGTTTACATCCAGACCTGGCCCTCAACACAGCAGCATTACCCACGACCTCCCACCCCTGCGCTTCGTGTCCACCTGCTGGGGCCGGTGCAGCTCCTGCGGGGTGGGGCGGGGGGAGTCCCCGTCTGTCACCTCCCCTCCTCACCGCTCCTCGCTCCTTGGGGAAAGGCAGGGATGCCCTGGGACAGGTCAGGGGCTCTGGGGGCTGCACGGGAGCACGTGCTGACACTGTCGGTGGCTCCTGGGGACACAGGCCTACAGTAGACAGTTACGGTCACGGCGCTCCAGCGGCTGATGCAGTGATGGAAGGAGAGACGGTGCATGCATGTGTGTGTGTGTGTGAGAGAGAGACAGAGAGACAGGGAGAAGGGGAAAGGGAGGGAGAGAAGGAGAGGGAGGAGGGAGGGAGGGAGAGAAGGAGGGAGGAGGGGGAAGGAGAGGGAGGAGGGAGACTTTGGCCCGGTTTCCATGCACCCGAGCGCTGCAGGTGCAGAGGAAGGGACCGTTGGGGGCTCACAGTCAGGTGCCCTCCGATGCGGCCCCTGCTTGCCCCATTTCTGGTTCACCAAGTAGGAGGGAAGATGCTCCCCAGGTAAGGCAGGGGGGAGGCTGCTGTCTGGGGGAGGGGGTGCAGCGAGGGGACGGGCACCAGCACAGGGGGCACAGACTAGAAACCCCAGCACCCTGCAGCCCGCCCTGGGGCTGGGTCAGGGCCTGGCACCGGGCAGGGAGGCGGGACGGGGCCCGCACTCTGGGGCTCCTTGGCTCCCTGGTGGGGGGGCCAACCTGTCTGAAGCCTCGGTGTCACCTCCTGTGGGACGGGAGTAAAGGAATCTTCTGGTTCAGGACCCCGCAGGCGGAGGCAGCTGAGGGCCTGGCACAGAGGGCCCCAGACTTACAGCTACTGTCGTGTGTGTTGTGTGATACAATTAAGGGGACCCGGTTCTGCTCCCCCCGCTGTGACGTCCTGGTTCATAACAGGAAGTGTGTCCTTGGCCTCCGTCCTTGCCGGGGTGACCCAGGTGTCCTTGCTCACGTTGCTGAGGCGGCTGCGGCCACCCCTCAGGATGGGGCCTGGCTCCCCGAGGACCCACCGGGGCTTGCGACCCCAACCCTGACCTCGGGCGCTGAGGGGCCACCTTGTAGGACTGAGTGCCGGACCCTGGGATCCGACGCTGACTTGGGTAGATGGCAGGACCCCAGCTGGGGTGCGGAGCGTCCTTGCTTGTGTCAGGTTGTATCTACGGGATTGCCAGTTGTTGTGTGGAGACCCCCCCAAAACGCACACTGGGATGGGGTCCAGGAGACCCCCAAATAGCTGCTTCCCTTATCTTTGGTGCATCGTTCTGAGCACGGTTCCTTGAGCCGCAGGGTCTACAGCACCGGGGAGGGTTCTCAGCACAGGCTCCCCGAGTCCCCCTCCGACCTGTGGGCTCAGCAAGCGCGTGTCTGCCCTCCCCGGGCGGCCGGCCGAGTCCCGTGCCAGGAGCACAGCCGACACCTGCTAGTGCGTCCCCCTCTGTTCCTGCCGCCTCGCACACTTCCTGCCTCTTCGGCCCACCTCCGCCATCTCTGACCCCCCTTCCTCGCTAGACCGTGTCCCCACTCTCCACCCCTGTGATTGGTAACTTAAGGGAGACCCCCGGCACTATATGTGGCACGGAGGCCCCCGTGGGGCTTAGCCCCCCTGCCCGGGAGACACTCCCCACCACCGTGTGTGCTCCCCCCGCGGCCGCCTGGTGACGGACAAACAGGGCCTCAGAGGTGGGCTCCTTGGGGTGGGGTCCCGGCTGCCACTCTGTGACCAGAACATAGTAACCTCCCTCTCCCGTGGCCCCGTTGGCTTCTCTGTGAACCAGCACGTGGGAGTTGCAGGCCTGGGCCTCCAGCTTTTTGCTCTCTCTCAGCTTGATGGGTTTGAGTCGCTCATCCGGGGGCGCCTTCCCCAGCCGCCTTGGTCCTCCTGAGCATCATCCCCGACGTCTCATTTCTGGGCAATAGCAGGTGTGTGGCCTGCCTGGACTCCGCCTGGAGAGTCTGTGCCAGCTGTCGTCGTGGACATCCAGACTTCAGCGGCGCACGCGGGGGCGGGCAGGTGACGCTCAAGGAGGCGTGGTAATAGGTGACCCTAGTGACGAGGCCCCGCAGCCCTTCGGCGGCCTGCTCCCCTTCAGCTGTGCCTCCCGAGCCTCTCCCCACTTGACTTCCACGTTTGCTTTTTCCGAGTTACCAGTTTCCCCTTCCTTTCGGTGACAAAGGCCCCCATCGACTTTGGACATGCCGTGCTCACGGGGTCGCCATAAGCGTCGTGCTGAAATTACTACGGAATCCAAACATTCAGAGACTTTGCCTTCTTTCTTTGGTAACATGAGATCTTGTCCAAGGGTATCTCCGGGGGGAAGCACATGGTTCTCTCCGTCATCTGTCGTGCCCTCCTGCTGGTGGCTGGGCTCCCGGAGGGCCCTCCCCGTCTTGTGAAGGTCGACTGTCCCGACTTTCCTTGTTCTGTGGTCGTCCCATGGGGATCTCTCTCCCGCTCTCTCCCCACCTCTCCGCCTTCTCCCTCCTCCCCTGGACTTCTGGGCTCACAGGGGCCTCTGGTCATGCCGTAGGTAGGCTTGTAGAGCAGAGGATCCTTCCAAAACCAACCATCCCAGCACCCCGTTTTTAGCCAGACAAAGAGGTGCTCCTGGCCTGGGGTCCCAGGAAGGAGGAGCTGCAGGGCTGGGCTCCTAGAACCTCCCAAACCCCCAGGCCTGGATCTGCCGCCTTGCCTCTGCGGCTGTGCACCCCTTGACTAGATCCGAACACAGCCACGTGCCACCCACCCCAGCCCTCTTGTTCACAAACCCTCAGTACCAACTTTTCGCCAATTAAGCGTCGTATCCCCCGAGCAAGCCCCCCACCCTGGCAGTCAGGTCTTAACTAATACAGACAAAAAGCTTGGAGCTTCCTGCCCCAAACTGAGCCCTAGGAAACAGCTTTCGGTATGTTCTGACCCTCTACGGCCCCACAACGGAGATCCCCACTATCCATTCACCCCTTTTCCCCTTTTACTAATTTCCCTCAACCGCCCGTCCTGCCAGCTTGGGTTGAGCACATGGCTGCCCAGCTAGAAACTACGTTTCCCAGCTTCCCTGGCAGAGGGGAGTGGCCTCGTGCCGGGTTCAGGCTCAGGAGGGCGAGTGCCCTCCCCGTTTTCTGGTCAGTTCCAGGCCATTTGCCAAAAGGCCAGCCTGCCCTCCCCGGGCGCCCCGTCCCCGTTTCCTTGTGGCTCAGAAACGTCTGAGCTGCGGATGCGCAGCGAGCAGGCCCCGCGCCCGGGCCCTGGGCTCCAGGGGTCTCACAGCGGCCACGGCCCGGACCCCGGGGCCTGGGGCGCTCACTGTGCTCGTGCACGTGAGGGGGGGTCAGCTGCTGTTTGGTGTAGCTCCTGCGCTTGGGGATCTCTGTAGGAGCAGCTCCTCTGCACCCCAGCACAGGCCGGCGTCCCCCTCCTACCTCTCTCCCATGACGCCCTCCGTGCCCTACACCATCGCTAGTTCTCGAACACCCGCTTCCCCTGCGCCAGGCCTTTGCTCCGGCTGCTTCTCCAAGACAAGGGAGGTGCCCTCGGGACACACGTGAACGTCTGGAGGGCGTCGCCTGAAAGCACACGGACGCTGCACTCGGGCTGGGCTGTGAGTCCTGGCTCTGGCGCCCCGAGTCTCCGTGCTCTTCCCGCACACCGGGCCCGGCGATGCGCGGCTGACCCGCGAGGACGTTTCCAATGACTGATGCTTAGTGTGAGCACAGTGCTCGGTCGGTCGTCACGTGAAAGCTGGCGCTTACCACGGTCCCCCCGGCTGGCAAGTCCCGGCCCGATGTCATTCACCCCAGAGTTTTCCAGCTTTCTTTCTCGATTCAGATCCTGGGGGTGTTGTTAGATGCACAGCTTCCCCATGTCATGTCCCAGCCCCCTTTTTTCCTCTCTACATATTTTTTATTGGAGTTCGATTTGCCAACATCTAGCATGACACCCAGTGCTCATCCCGTCCGTGCCCCGGCCCCCACCGGGAAGTTGGGGACACGCGGACCCTTCTTGCTCAGCCAGAAGCAGCTGTCTCCTTCCCTCCTGAGTTAGCTGAAAACTCCTTGGAGTCTTGTGTTTAATCCCTCTCCGCTTTGCATTATTATTATTTTTGCGATGTACAGGCCCGTAGCTCCACTGATAATAGCCAACACTTCTGGAGCGCTCATTAGGTGCCAGACGCGATGTAAAGTACTTTACATACATTATCGTCCCTAATCCCCTATCTACCCTTTCATCAGCTGCTGATGGAGAAATCAACAGCAGCTACTTTATATTGTGCCTTTAAAATGTGCCAGGCGTGCAGCTGGGCACCTCTCACGGTTGGTTATCTCAGCCCTTCATCGCAGCCGGCCCCCAGGACGGGGATTAGCGCCCCTATTCTCCTGGAGAGCTAGCGAGGTTCAGAGAGGCAGAGCGACTCGTCCAAGGATGCTCAGCCTGAGGGGACGGAGGCAGAGAAGTGCGGCTGTTGGAAGGCGGATGGAGAGAGCGGGCTTAATCCCCCGACTCCTGCAGGGAGAAGGTGACTTCCGCAAGCTGACGCCACTCATGAGAACTTCACAGACCATCCCCACCCAGGGGCGGCATCCAAGCAGAGAGGATTTACTGCCTTCCTTCGTGATTGCTGCAGGGGCAGGCAGCTGCGGCACCCATCTGGGCGGCGGGGGAGAGGCGCCGGGGAGGGGGAGACAGCCCTTCCGCGCTCTCTGCGGATCATTGTTAGATTTAGGGAAAAAGATGAGAGTGGTCTGCCTTGCAGGGCATGGAGTCAGGGTGGACCCCCACCAGGAGTCGGGGCGCCTTTCGAGGCCTGGGTGCATTTGGAAATCGTTCTGATGGTCAGAATGGCTCCTGGTGAACCAAGCACGTAGGAACCGGGTATTTGCTGACCGCAGGTAGGGATGAATTTGGTGCAGATTCTACTTCAAGGAAGGCAGGAGAAGAGTGAGCCGTCGCCGCCTCTTCAGCTAAGGAAAGCGGGTAGAAGAACCAACAGCCAACCCCGCCCCACCGCCAAACATTCCGTCGTCGCTGTTCCGTGTCACAAACACACACGGATGGGCTCTGGGCCCGTTTAGCTCTGGGCCCGTTTAGCCTAGGAAGACCTTGACCCTCCACACTCCGCCTCCGGCCCATCGGGGCCCAGATTGAGGCTTAAGCTTTCCGCAGCCCCCGGCCCGCAGGGAACCAGCTTACGCTGTGGGATGGCTCCCTACTGGCAAGAAATGCAAGCTGAAGCCCTAAGCCCATGCAGAGCGTGGCTCGGAGGGGCCTGGGCAGCCTGGATGGGCGAGGAGAGCAAGTGATCGCGCTGCCTTTACAGGAACAGGAACACTCCACATCCTGAAGGATCCTCACCGCTTGTCTATGAGCCGCACTTTGCAGTTGCTGCAAAGCAACCTGGGGCCTGCGGTCCCACTGGGCCACCCCGACAGCCCAGAAGAATGGATTCGGAGAGGGGCCGGGGAGCTCGGGCGCCCGAGGCGGCGTCCCACAGACACAGAGCTCATCGCCCCATCCACTGGCCCGGCGGCGGCTGCCGTCAGCTCACCCCCAGAGTTCTGCTCGCTTGACCGAAAACCCGCACTTCTCACAGGAATATTTTCCCTTGCCTTCCATCCCCTCGGAGGTGGGGGAGAAATGCCGCTGTATTGAACAACAACCCTATCAAACGCCGGAGCGGAGATCTAGCAAGAGATGAATGAAGCGTTTGGGGCGGAGAGCTCCTGGCGCCCCGAGTCCCTGCACGTACAAGAGGCTCCTCAGAGCGTCATCAAGGAGGGGAAGGCTCAAGGGGGCGCCTCTGAGGGGACCAGGCTCCAGACTCCCCTGGGAATTGGAGCCCCAGGTAGAATCAGTGACCTCTCAGCAGGCAGCTCACGTCCGAGTCAAACAGATGGCAGGTACCTTTGGATCTTTCCAGGATTTTCCCTGCAAACCAGATCCTAGGAGCCAAGCAGACAGCTGAGTCATTAGCGCATCGACTTGGCCTGTGTAGACCGCCAATCTGGGTAGCTCAGGATCAGGATCCAAGTCATGTCTGAGAGAGCAGCGGGCCAAGGAACGTCTGGAAGACCCCGGGCATCAGAGATGGTGAGGCGAGCGGCGTCGGGCCCCCCGACTGGGACAGCGAGAGGTCAGGGTGGGGAGTCCCGGTTCTGTGCAGGTGCTCAGCCTCAGCTCTGTGAGGTTGGCCCCACGGATGGGAAGCAATGGCAGGATTAAAAATAAATAAATAAATAAATAAATAATAAATAAATAAATAAATAAATAAAAAAGAAAATGGCAGGATTAGCCCCATGATCAGCGCGGGAGGGCACCTGCGCAGACTCGAGGATCGGCCGCCATCGCCCTTCCTCTTCTCTGCTTCCACGTCTCCCCCAGGAATCTGCTTCCCTCAGAACAGCCCGGCTTTCTCCCCGGCCCGCGGCACTTCACGGAGAAGGCTCTGCCGTGGGGTCCCCGCATCCAGAGCGCCTCCAGGGCCTGAGTGGGAACATTCCCCGGAGCAGGCGTTGTCATAGACGTCAGAGCAGGGGAAGGCCCTTCCAGAGGACGCCCCGATCTCAGCACCGGGTGGGTTGGGCGCTCGCGTCTCAGCGTCCCTCCCACGCGCTTCACATCCGTGGTCCTGGTGTAATTCTTGACCGCAGCCCCTTTCACTCTCAAAAGTGAGGGTTTTTGGGTCCCAAGTCATGAGTCTGCGCCGACGGGAACGTGGAGATGCAGAGAGGGCTGGATGTCCTGCCTGGTCACAGGGCAGGGTGGTGATGGAGCTGGGGTGGGACCCAGGGTCCCCCCCCCCCAGCCTGGGCTCTGGGCACCGCGCACCCTCCCTTAGGTATTCGCCTCATTCGGAGAGGATCTCAGGCAGTCGCTCCCCCACGAAGTTTACTACCTCGTCGTGACCGTTCAGCACCTGCGAATCATAGACGCTTAGAGCTTCCTCTCGTAAAACCAAGCGGGGAATGCGGTGCGCTTGTACGGCGGGGACCCGCGTTAATTCCAACGTCTCCGGGGGCTTAAAAGTTCTTCCGGAGAAGTCGTCCTTCATTCTGGAGTTTTATGATGACTTTGGTCGGAAGCAGTAGCGGTCTGAGCGCTGGCCTCGCTGTGGCTGCAGAAGCATCTGGAACACCAATGAGGAGCGAGGACGGGAACGTAGAGTTCCGGCTTCCCCATTTATCAGATGTGCTACCCAGAGCAGGGTTCGTCGCCTCTGCGAGCCTCAACCTTGCCGGCGTGTGTTGGGAGGGGCCTGGTTCTAGGAGTTAGACATTTTATAAGAATTCTCTCTTCATCCTTAAAGGGCCCCAACGAGGTAAACACTGTTGTGTGGCCCAACTATTGACAAGGAAACTGAGGCCCAGACTGGTGAAGCAGCTCACAAGAAAGTACCGGAGCTGCGGTTTAGATGCAGCGGGCGCGCCCGGGGCCTTGGGTGCTGCTCTGACAGTCGGCAGTCGGCTGAAATGCTCCCAGCGACAGTCGTGTCAGCGTCTCCTGAGCACTTGCACGACGCACCCGGTCAGCACTTCACACGCACCCGCCTGTTCGATCCTCGCGCTGAGCGTGTCATAGATCCCGTGCACAGTGGGTTCTGAATGCACAGTTTCAGTTTATGGAGGGGGTAACCGGCCCGGAGGGAGCACGTGATGTCCTTTCCCCAAAATCAAAGCTGAGATCAGAAGCCAGGTCTTCTCCACGTGGGGTGACACTGCGCTCTCAGGAGCGGCCGAGAGCTGGCCTCGCTGGGAGCTGGGCCGCGGAGGGAGCCCAGGAGGTGGCTTGGCCTCAACTTGCAGCCCCTGTGGTTCTATCACCCTTCCCGGGCTGGCCTCCCGTCGCCCCTCGTGTCCTCTCTTCCTGGCCACTCTTGCAGCTCACGGCTCCCCGGGCGGACCGGGCGCTTCCGTGGTCGCTCAGCTCTCGGCGCGGGATGCCTTCCTGCTTTTGTTCACGTGGGGGATCCTCAGTCTTCCTTCCCGCGTCGACATACCTGTGCAGCCCTTTCTGACTCATGGCTGCTCCTGCCCGCCCATCCCAGGCACCAGGAGCCCCTCTTTAGCACAGCTCTCTTGTACAGCGGTCGCAGTAGAGCAACCTGGCGGAGCTGGGTTCGAGTCTGGGAGCCCAGACATCGGGGAGCCCACTTGATTTCTCTCTGCCTCACTTTTCTCATCCAATGAAAGGGGACACCAGCAGCGCCTCCCTCCTGGGCTTCTTATGGGAATTGGGGGAAACACTATGTGACGTGCCGGGGGGGGGGGGCATAGCAAACGCACAACAGGCCAGAGAGGCGAGGGCTGCTCTCTGCGTCCGTCTGGTCTACCAGACAGTGAACAGATTCGAGGCAGAGAATACGCCTTTCCCCCCTCGTCCGAAGCGTTCAGCGTCACACCAACCTTGCACATGGCAGCTCTCTGCAAAGGGTGAATGTGAATTTAATTTCCACCCCGGAGTGTCTGCATCTCAGCTGCTAATGGGGAGGGGAGAGAAGTCCTGCGGCTGGTGCAGAGATTCTTTCCCAGGGGAAACCAAAGAGATAACAGTCATTTATTCAACGGGTCCTTCCCTTACTGGATGCCTTCTCGTTGAATGTCTCCCGTTTGCCTGGGGATTCGGTTGTGGCGAACAAGACAGCGAAGGTCTTACTCCTCGCTCACCCTATGGTCTGTTGAGAGAAAGCAGATGGAAACATCCAGATGTCAGTTAGCCAAACCGCCTCCGAAGCGTAATGCCCCACAATGACACCCATTTATGTAGCTGGTGATACTGCGGGGGGCTGGGCGGCTGAGCGCCTCGGGCCTCGGGGTGCCCGGCCGAGCTCTGCACCCAGCTGGCTGGTTGGCTGGCACTGGGTGACCCAGGATGGAGCACAAGCTGGCCTGGGGAGCCGGGGCGGGTGCTGCCCACGTCTCCCGTCCTCAAGCAGGCTCGCCCCGGCTTCTTTATACCCCGGGCACGTGGTCCTCCGAGGTGCAAGAAAGAGCAAGGCCCAGGGTGCAGACGCTGCTCACATCGCTGTGTCACGTCTGCTCTGGGCCTACTGGCCAAGGAAACTCTCGTGGCCGCACCCTGCCTCCGTGGGGCCGGGGACCCTCTGGTTCCAGGAAGGGGAAGAATTTGTAGCTGTGTTTGCAATCGTGCTGGTAACTCATCCAGAGTATTCCCTAGGACCTGTGGCCTCTTCCTGCTGTCACTCCTCCTCCTCGAGGGGGCTCCCGCGGACATCCTTTGTTGTCTGACGCCCTCTTTCCTCCCCGGTTCTGAGCCCATCTATGTCCCACTCAGCGGTCAGAGAATGTCTACAAACCACAAACCTTACATTTTGATCTTCCTTTTATTTTTTATTTTATTTTATTTTATTTTATTTTATTTTATTTTATTTTATTTTATTTATTTTATTTTATTTTATTATTTTATATTATTTTATTTTATTATTTTTTAAATTTTATTTTATTTTATTATTTTATTATTTTATTTTATTTTTTATTATTTTATTTTATTTTATTTTATTTATTTTATTTATTTTATTCTATTTTATTCTATTTTATTCTATTTTATTCTATTTTATTTATTTTATTTTATTTATTTTATTTTATTTTATTTTATTTTATTTTATTTTATTTTATTTTATTTTATTTTATTTTATTTTATTGTTTTGCTCTTCCTTTTAAAGCCCTGGTAAGTTCCCTGTTGCTCTGAGGATAAAGACCAGGAGCCTCACCGGGGCGGTGAGACCCTGCGCAACCTCACCCCGCCCACGGCACTGGGCTCGCCCCTCCCCGCGGATCCTCCCCCCGGGTCCAGGAACACGGAGGTCCTTCCAAGTCTCGAAACACTGGCCCTCCCTCTGGCCCCGGGCCTTTGCTCATGCTGTTCCTTCATCCTGGAGGACTTCCCACCCCTCCCCACCCGGATGAGCCCGCCAGCATCCTTTGGGTCCCCGAACTAATGTCACCTCCTTGGCGGAGTGTCCCCTGATCCCCAGTTAGATGAAGTCCCACTCACACGCTTTCAGGACAATGCATGCCTCCACCCAGGGCACCTGCTCCAGCTTAGAATCATGAACGTGGGGGGTTATTTGGCCACGTCTGTCTCCCTCACTAGATGTTCAGCTCCAGGGGACACACGATCCGTTGGCTCGCCGCGGGACCCCTGGCACCTAGCGCAGCATCCGGCACACAGTAGGTGCTCTCTAATGACCACTTAATGAGGAACGCTTAGGCGCCTCACACATCGCTGTTCTCATTTCCGGCTCGCCCCTGCTCTGTGCGCGTGTGGAATTTGTCAGCAAGAGAGCCGAGAATTTGTCCTGAATTTTAAATAACATTTGATTCCAAAACGGGGAGATTTAGCAGACAAAGCTCTTTCCTTCATCTTTTTTTTTTTTTTCTTCTTTTTTTAAACTAAGGCTGAGATACTGCTCACCCTCTGGGGACATCTCCCGCCCCCCCCTCTCCCCACAAAATGGGCGCTGTGAACTACTCTCTTGGAAATCTCGTGAAAAGGGCAGGGTATTGGAATTTGAGACAAAGGGAAGAAAAATGAGCTGGCTTGTAACGTCTGCCGGCATCGTAATGAGCGAGATTATTCTGGGAAATGCAGGAGTCTGCTGCAAAGGCCCTGGTAAGAGGCACTTTATAACCAGCCTTGGGTCAGGCACGTAGCCCCCTCCCGCACCCGACACGGCCGCGCAGCCAGCTTCGCCTCGTCTCTGACGGCAGGAGGGGCAGGAGGGACAGGCCTGCGGTCGCGGTCCCTTGGCACCACCGGGCGCCACCAAATTCAAGGATTGGGCTCGGGTTTTCCTGCTGCTTCGACGCTTCCAATCTCTGGGCCAACCTTGTGAATGACTTGGGGAGGAGCTCTGTGAGGCCTAAGTCCGCCGGACTCAGCTCGGGGGCCTGGGTTCGAGTTCGGGCTCAGCTGCCAACATGCCGTGTACGCCTGGGCACAGATTCTCCTTACCTCGGCTTCGTCGCTTCTGAAATATTTATTATTATTATTATTATTTTAATATTTATTATTTTTATGTCCATATCTATTGAATAGTTGCACACTAACCGCAGTTGACCCTTGAATGAAGCCAGAGCTAGCGATGCCAACCCCCCTACACAGTCGAAGATTCACGTATAACCTTTAACTCCCCCAAAAGGTAGCTACGAAGAGCTTCCTGTTGACCAGAAGGAAGCCCTACTGGCAACATGAATAGTCGGTTGACATATATTCTGTATGTATCTGCATTATGTACCGTATTCTCATAGTAGGTTAAGCTAGAGGAAAGGAAATGTCATTTATTTTTTAAAAGATTTTTATTTATTTATTTGCGAGAGAGATCACAGAGTGAGAGGGAGAAGCATACTCACCGCTTAGCAGGGAGCCCGACACGGCCCTCGATCCCAGGACCCTGGGGTCATGACCTGAGCCGAAGGCAGACGCTTCACCGACTGAGCCACCCGGGTGCCCAAAGAAAGGAAATATTGTTTAAGAAAATCAGAAGGAAGAGAAGATTCACAGGACAGTCCCTGTACTGTATTTATTGAAAAACAAAAATCCACGTGTAAGTGAACATGCACAGTTCAAACCTGTGTTGTTCAAGGGTCAACCATGTAGGTCAGTGGTAGGGACTGAAATTTTGTGTCTCACCAAAATTCAGGTGTTGACACCCTGACCCTTGGTGTGGCTGTATTTGGAGGTGGGGCCTCTGAAGAAGTAATTAAAGTTAAATGGAGGGTGCCTGGGTGGCTCAGTGGTTGAGCACCTGCCTTCGGCCCAGGTTGTGACCCCGGGGTCCTGGGATCGAGTCCCGCATCGAGCTCCCTGCATGGAGCCTGCTTCTCCCTCCGCCTGTGTCTTTGCCTCTATGTGTCTCTCATGAATAAAATATCAAAAAAAAAAAAAAGTTAATTGGAGGTCGTAAGAGTGGGGCCTGGTCCGGCAGGATTAGTGTCCTCATAAGAAGAGACACCGGGGAGCTCCTTGTGTCACTGCTAAGTGAAGACACGGGGAGAAGGCGGCCGTGTGTGACCAGGAAGAGAGCTCTCACCACAGCCTGACCTCTGACTTCCAGCCTCCAGACGATGAGCGACACATTTCCATCGTTCCAACCACCTGGCCTGTGCCATCCTGCTGCAGCAGCCCGAGCAGACTAATATCGCCAGGCACGTGTGATCTGGACGTGGGTCATCGTCACAGCGATTTTAGTGGTCGGGGCATTATTGTTTTCACTTGTGAACACAAACATCGAAGCTTAGGGAGGTCAGAATATTTGTCCCACGTTACGTAGCAAGTAGGTGGGAGTGTCAAGATTCAAACCTGGGGGGGATCCCTGGGTGGCGCAGTGGTTTGGTGCCTGCCTTTGGCCCAGGGCGTGATCCTGGAGTCCCGGGATCGAGTCCCGCGTCAGGCTCCCAGCATGGAGCCTGCTTCTCCCTCCTCCTTTGTCTCTGCCTCTCTCTTTCTCTCTCCGTCTATCATGAATAAATAAATAAATCTTAAAAAAAAAAAAAAAGATTTAAACCCGGGGATGCCCATCTGCAAAGTCAGAGCACATGGACCAATGGCGAGCCTTTGGGTCTCTGGCAAAGGGCCTGACTCACCCTCAGGCTCGCCTTCTTGTCCAAATTCAAGGTGAACGATGGGGACATGCAGATCCAGGCTGGGTTCCTGTTTAGACTCTGGATTGCTATATAATTTATGTCCATGGTCTGGAAATCCTACCATCCGACTGGCGCAACCGTGGATGCCATCGTAATTTCTGTCTTTCAGAAAAGAAAACAGAAGCTCAGAGAAGTGACGTGACTTCCCTCAAGGCTTCAGAGGGGAGCCAGGATTCAGGCCTGTACCCATCTTCCCCTCTGCTCTTTAATTCACACACTGGGCTTTAAAATTATGAGGATTAAGCCAGGGGTTCTCTAAGGTCCTCCAGGTGACGTACGTGAGCCCATGAGCATAGTTGGCATCACTGTCTGGACCAAGGTTGGACTCCTCAGGAGGATGCGGCCTTCTCCGGGCTGTCGACCAGGGTGGGGCAAGCGAGGCACTCAGCCCACGAGCACAATTTAAGGGGCACCAACAAAATTCAGTAAATATAAATAAATACTTCATTCAATATTTGTTAAATCGAAATTAATGTAAAGATATCCAGATGGTTAAGGACAAAAACTAGACCCTGCACACACAGATCTCACCTCCCTCGGCTTCCCCGGCCTTACCCAGTGTCGGGGGGACGCCTTGTGCTCTGAGGTCTGGCTGCCTCCACGAACCCCTGGAGATGTGTGACGAGAGCCGGGAGCAGAGCAGAAGCAGCCCGGCTGCAGTGGTTGGGCTACCGGGCGGGGGCGGGGGGGCTGGGGGCATCACACAGGCCATCACTGGAGAAGGATGGCAGCAGCGAGACGACGTGGAGCGTGGAGACCAAATCTCACTCAACTCACACCTTTGTTCCTTGGGAAAATGGCTGGACGGGCAAAGGCGTCCAACCTACAGACCTTGGCCCACCAGGTAAGCAGCCCATGCCCTCAGGGGGTCCCGAACCCCTTGTGGTTCTGTAACCTTTTAGGAATTTCAGTCCACCCGAGAGGGTTGTATGAATGTTGAATTTCTTGCCCACTCCATGCACACCCCACCCTAAAATCCCCAACACCCAGAGATGAACACATACCAGATCTGTGTGCAAGTTCAAGGAGGGCGAGAACACCCCACACCCCCATCAATGGAATTCTAGTATTGCCCATTTAAAGAGCTTTGGTGACGTGGTGAACGTACCTTGTATTGGGACGGAGCAGACCAGAATCACCGATTACAGTCGGAGTGACCCGCCTTGCTCCTGAGCCTGTTTCCTCGGCGGTCAACGCAGGTACTAGCAGGACACCCACCCAGCAAAACGCTGCGAGGCTCCAACACGCCAATGCACGTGAAAGCGCCTTGTAACCGCAGCTTGCTCCCCGTGGGTAGCAGTTCGGACGCCATCGGTGTCTCTGCCGCCCTCTGAAAGTCGCCTGGCCGGAGCAGCGAGGGCCTGGGAGGCGGGAAGCGGCTCCTCCGCTGGGCGGGGTGAGCTGGGCCTGCCCCCCTCTGCCTGCCCAGGTCCCCTTCACCAAGCACCCGGCGCCCGCAGAGAGCCCCTTCGTGCACACCTGCACCCCTCTCCCTGCAGATTAGTCACAGTCGCAGATAAAGAGGGTGGAGGACCGAGGGAGGCCACAAATGAGCTCCCATTAGGGAAGCCTGTGTCTCTGGCGGAAGGGGTTGGTAAACAGTCCCCACTTATCTCGCTCCTCAGCATTTAGCTGATTTCCATAATGAGCTCCACTGAACTGCAAGGCCCCAGAGTGCTCTGTGTTCAGTAAATCTGGTTTGTGGAGAGGTGTAGACCATGGTGTTAACACAGGGGGAAGCGTGTCCATGCCGGGCTGCGGCATCTGGGGACACCGAGGCCCTCGCGGCCCAGGCTGACGCCGGTGGGGGAGGCGTGGCCGCTGGGACTCCGTCATGGCCCCTGGTAGGCACCAGGCGGGAAGGCCTGAGTTGAGGAATCGGCAGGCATTGGCTGGCCAGGCGGAGGTCGCGGGGTCTGACCACAGGGGGATCAGCGTCCTGACTCCTCTTGTATCAGCGACTCGCGTTACAGCCGAGGACTCCAGCAGGGTGGGGCCAGCTCAGAACCTAGGAGCACAGGGCACTTGTCTCAGGCGGTCACCTTTCCTCCCTCCCCCCTTCCTTCCTTCTCTCCTTCCTCCCTTCCTTCCATCGTTCAGCAAGCACGTATTTCGGGCCTACGATGGGCCAGGCCCCGTGAGATGCACTAAGGACAAGGTGATGAGCCATTTCAGATCTGGACGCCGCTCCCATGGAATTGACACTCTGGTGGGAGTGATGGAAATTCATAAAGTCATCAAATAAATAAAGGTAAAATTGCCACTTTGAGAAGAGTGGTAAAGGAGAGAGACTTGATAAAATGAGAGCCTCTGGCAGGGGAGAACAGTATAATTAGGGAACCCTTCCCTGAGGAAGAAATGCTTGAGTTTTGAGACCCGCAGAATTATTTCGGTAAAGAGGGAAGAGACTCTCAGGCAGAGGGCCCAGCTTGAGCAAAGGCCCTGTGGCCAGAGGGAGGAAGGGTAGGGTACTGGTCAGATGCGGTTAGCGTTTGCTGCAATAACGAGAAGCCCCAAATATTAGAAGCTGAATGTAATGGATATTGATTTCTCACTTGTACCGTGTGTTTGTCACCAGTTAGCATGACAAGGTTCTGTTTCAAATCACCCCCATTCAGGAGGACAGAGCTTACATCCTTGGGAACTTGCAAGCTGCCATGAGGAGGAGGAGGACCGGGAATGCTTGGTGAGCAGCCCTGAAGGCTCGACGGGGGTATGACGGAAGGACGGAAGGTCCCTGTGCCGTTGTGAGGGTTTGGGTTCATGCATTAAAGCAACGGGCAGACGTTGAAATTTTGTGAGCGCGGAGAGCTTAATAAGGGGAGGCTGCTGGTGGTCTTATTTTACAGATTATGATGTTGATGTCGATAGTAGCAATGGTTGAGCGCCTACCCCGGCACAGGCCCTTATGTGTTTCCCCGCCCCTGGAACTGATGTATATTTACTATTTTTATCTCTGTTTGATGAGGAGGGATGTAGGCAAGGGAAGCAATTTGCTCAGAGCCACAGCTGCTGAGTGGTGTCCATTCTCGCCCATCTACCGTTCTAGTCAGGGGCCAATCAGCCATCGTTAGGGCTGCAGGGCTGGAGGGCACTGGAGTGGTTACCAGCAGGCAAGGGGGTGAGGGAGGTGTCATCGTGGGCAGCCCCGGGCTCTGCCTGTGTTGGCACCTGCCGTGTTGCTGTCCCAGCACATGGATGGCACTTGGAGGACACTTTGTAGGGATGTGTGGGAAGGATGGAAGGATGGAAGGCTGGGAGGAGGGATGGAGAAGGAAAGGATGGAGTGGGAGGAGGGATGGGGGTGGAGAAGGAAAGGATGGAGTGGGAGGAGGGATGGGAGGGTGGGAGGAGGGATGGAGAAGGAAGGATGGAGAAGGACAGGATAGAAGGCTGGGAGGAGGGACAGAGAAGGAAAGGATGGATGTTCGGGTGCCTCACGGGAGGGCTGCGTGGAGGAAGCTGAGCACATGACGTGGTCTCAGTCCCAGGATCAGGTTTGCAGACAACCTGAGACCTGCACGTGGAGGTGAGGACTCAGGAGCGGGGACCTGGTGTGGCCTTGGGGGCAGGGACGCCGTCCGACAGACCCGCGCCACGGAGGCCTCACGTGTGCCAGGTATTTTACAGCATCGTGTATTTGAATCCGTGTTTGGAGGCCCGTGCAGGGGAGCAGGCCTGCGTGCACCGGGAGCGCCAGTGTCCGGTCCCGGGTCCCCGGTAGTCGCTGAATCATCGAATGTGGGTGCAGTTAAAGGCCAAGTGCAGGGGAGAGGAGGCTGGTTCTGGTCTCTGAGGTCAGGTTCCCTGTGATTCCCGATGCACAGAGTCCACCTGCAAGGCGCTGGCCACAGGCGGCCACTCCCGTCGTCGGGAGCCTTGCAGCTGTCCCGTGTGTCCTGGTCTCTGCGGCAGGGTGGGGGGTGGGGGTCGGCTCCATAACAGCCTCCTGGAAGAGTCGCCCGGACGTCCTGCGCTATTTCACGTCTGGCGGAAGGCCCGCAGCCTCCCTGTTCGCCCACACGCGGCCTTAGGATCGACGCCTTCGCGCCTGTCGCCCCGCCGGCTGCTAGGGGAGCCGGAGCTCCAGGCTGCGGGGAAAAGCAAGGAGGGCGGGGGGAGAGCTCGGAGGCCTGGGCATTGTCCTTCCGCCTCACCCGCCTCACCCGGTGCACCTGTCAGTCTTGCCGGCTCTTTCCTGTTGATTCGCAGTCTATTGGTCTAGTTGCTCAGGTGCGCACTGACCAAGCACCCAGGAAGCACCCAGGCCCGCGTGAGTGCTGGGGTTCCGCCTTCCGGGCCCTTCTGTGTTCTGTGCACAGTCTCTGCTCAAATGTGCTCTCCGTCCCGACCGTGCTTAGCTCGGGGCCCTCCGGTGTCGCCCCTCTGTCCGCTGGCACCGGGACCCCCGCATCCTCTCCCCCGTGCCTGCCATCTCTCCCGGGTAGGCTCCTCTCTGGGTGCCCTGGGGCTCCTGCTTCAGCACCTTTCCCTCTGACCATCCCCCCACCCCACCCCGCGGTCCACTCTGCCCGTGAAATCCCAGCAGGCCTTCGAGGCCTCACTCAATTCTCTAGTTTCTTCCAAAAACGTCTTCTACCCACCGGGTGGGTGTGCAGTCCTCCCTGTGACCCCCGGCGAGCGGTGACTTTCGCTCATCACGACGGACGCAGGCAGGGAAGCACCTTGAGGTCGCACATGAGACTCGACACTTTTTTTTTTTTTTTGGCTTGTTTTTAAATTTCATTCATTCACGGGTCTGGCGGAAAGAACTCTGTTTTCAGAGCCCGAGAAAGGGGTAGTATTTGGGTCTTTTTACTTACTAGCCTGGGAAGCCCGGCTACGTTATTAAATGTCTCCGAGCCCGCTTTCTTTCCTTTTCTGGAAAGCCACGATTGTGAAAGCCACTCGCCTCAAGGCCCGTGGGGCCGCGGGGACCCGGAGCAGAGTGGGTGTTCACGGAGTGTCAGCGGCTCGGAAACGCGTCCCTAGGGCGAGGGCTTTCACCGCGCGCTGGGGTGCGAGCGGCCCCGGCCCCCGACCTGGCCGTCCCCAGGCCGCTGGGGCGGAGGCCGAGCCGGAAGGACGACTGAACGAGGCATTGGACACAAGGGCTTACCCAGGGCGGCACCTGGTCAGTGCTCAGGACACCGTGTAGGCGCCTGGTGCGCGGGCGAGAAGGTATGGCTGGGCCGTGGGCGATAAGCGGGTGCTTTTAACGGTGTCACGGCCTCCGGTTGGGGCTGCTGGGGCGTGTTTGCAGCCTCACGCTGTTCACGGGCACAGGGTGGAAGTGAGAGAGCAGATCCTCGAGCAAAGACAAAGGCCTCCCAGGAGCAGGGTTCGGGTGACAGAGGCGTCGAGGGCCCCGACGGCGGGAGTGAGCGCGCCCAGCCCCGTACCCTGGCCCGGCCTGCGACCGCTCTCTTGCCAGAGCGCCCTCGGGTCAGAATGGGCTTCCGGAGGCAGGTGCGGGGCCTGGGCGAGGCCGCGCGGTCCCAGGGACCCAGAGCAGCCGCCACTCAGCGGAGGAAGCCCGCGCCGCGGCCTGAGCTCCCGAGTCCCTGCCCAGCTGCGGGACCTGGCTCAGCCGCGTGCCTCCGAGAGTCCCCGTTTCTCTTCTTTGCTCAAGTGTAATTAGCAGCGTGATGTTGGCTTCAGACGAATTGCGGTTTCTTATCAGCCGTGTTGGGGCGTCGGACTCACGCCCACGTGGTGACACAGCTCACGTGAAGCAGGTCGGCCAAGTGGTCCTGTGGACCGTACGTAAGATTTTGGGTAAACTAGCGTTTTTTTTAATTTATTTATTCATGAGAGACATGGGGGTGGGGCACAGGCAGAGGGAGAAGCAGGCTCCCTGCAGGGAGCCCGATGCAGGACTCGATCCCAGGACCCCGGGGTCACGCCCTGGGCTGAAGGCAGCGTAAACCACTGAGCCACCCGGGCTGCCCGTCATTATTTTTTTTAAGGGGATGGGAGAAAATATTTTCGAATCACGTATCTGATAAGGGTTGAATGTTCAGAATAGATGAAGAGCTCCTAAAACTCAACAGCAACAAGAAAAGAAAAAAAAAAAACCCAAGAAATATTTTTAAATGACCAAAGGACTTCGACACACATTTCTCAAGAGAAGATTCGCCAGCGGCCACTAAGCACGTGGAAAGATGCGCGGCACCGTGAGTCCTCGGGGAAAGGCAAACCCAAACCGCGGGCAGTTATGGCCTCACGTCTATTGGGATGGCTGTGACAGACAGACAGACAGACAGACGCGCTCGAGGAGGCCAGCGCGGCTGTACCTCGCCGGTGTGCAGGGATGGGAGATGGTGCGGCCACCCTGGACGCCAGCTTGGCAGCTCCTCAAAACCTGCGCGTGGAATCGCCATAGGAACCGCCGACGAGACCCGGGCTATGGGCTCAGGGAACATGAGAGCACACGTCGGTGCAAACGCGGCGCCCGGCCCGTCGCGGCGCAGCCCCTACGAGCCCAAGGGGGGGAACCACCCGGGTGTCCATCGGGGGCCGAAGCCGTCAGCACCCCGCGGGACACACGGGCATCGCTCTGCAGCCGCAAATAGGAATAAAGCTCCGAGAGGGGCCACGACCTCGACGACCCTTGAAAGCCTGTGTTACGTGAAAGAGGCCAGAGGCCAGAGGATAAATATTATTGTACGATTTCACTTACATCAAACAAATGTCCAATATCTGCACCCAGGAAACATGAACGAACGGCAGTTACCATTCCCGTGCCCCTGACGCTGTTATATAAAATGATTAACCACAATCGTCCCGGGGGAGCCGCCGTCGGAGGCAGCAGAGCGGACGCGGATGATTGATTAAGCGATAATTACGGGGGGGAGGCCCGGGTCGTGACCTCAGGACCGCGAGATGGAGCCCAGGTGGGGCGTTGGCTCACTGCTTGGGACTCTCTCTCTCTCTCAAATAAATAAATAAATCTTACTAAAAAATTATTAATTATTATTATTATTATTAATCCAATTATTGGATCTTAGACATTCATCAAGGCCTACCGTGTGCCAGGCGGGAGTGGGCCCCGCAGGATCTGCCAGCGGCTGGCAGGGAGCAGAGCGCAGAGGGACTGCTTCGGGGACGCAGGATTCCCTCGGGGGTGGTGAGGATGCTCTGGACCAAGGTCGTGGTGATGGACGCACCAGGCGGCGGCCGCCCTCGCTGCCCGAACCGTGCGCTGCGCGATGGTCAAAGTGTCACACGCGGTTTGCACCATGGACGCGCTGGGGGTCGTAGGTGCTGTAGTACCGCCGAGGTCCCGCACCAAGGCCCGGCCAGGTGGGTTCCAAGGGAGGGGAGGCCTTAGTGCCCGCGAGCCGCGGCCGTCAGAGCGGGGACATCGTCACGCGTGCGCCGCCGCGGGGAGGGGGCCGGGCGGCTCAGCCACCTGCCGGGCTGTCCCCTCCCCGGTGCAGGGCCCGGGGCCTGTCCTAAGGGATGAGCAGCTCTACCGGGAAAACGCGGGGTGTGCTCCCCCCGCTGCCGCAAGGCCCCCGGTTGCGGGGCCGTGGAACTGACCGCGTGCGAGCGCCCGGGGGGAGGGGGCGGTGAAGGGCCGCTTGGGTGTAATTGTGTATTTTGGAGTTTGGGGAACGTATAGCCCGAGCTTCCCTTCCCACCCCCATTTAATATTCCACAAACACTCGCCACATAAACAACATGTCTTTTCTCAGCCCTTATTATCATTCCCAGAACCACTTGCAGGCTTTCAGAAACCCATTATTATAATTATAATCAAGAATCTTAGGACAGAGCCATTTGTGCCAAAAATACATTTACACTTGGAATTGTTTGCAGAGGAACAAGAGCGAGAGATGTCGTTTTACGGCTCCGGAACCTATTGGTGGAAACTCCTACGCCATTTAATTTCTCTTCCTCCATTTAATTTCTTAATTTAAATTTTTGTTGTCAAATTCCTAACTAATATTTGCTTTGGTCTCTCCTTTTTTTTTTTTTTTATCCCCTCCCCACCTTGGGTCTTAATTTTCAAGGGCTTAAAGAGCGCGCTCACCGTCTTCACCCTCTTGGCTCTTCCACCTGTGGGGGGACAGCCCCAGGCCAAGGCGCAGTGGGGCTGGTTTCAAACGTATCAGCGGGGTCTCCCCCCCACCAAAATAACTGCCTACACCCTTGATTCTTTCATGTTAGAACAAAGGCTTCCATTCCATAATTAGAGATAAATCAATGCGGAATTACTTTAATTCAGTTCACATTTATTTAGGTATTTTTTTTCCGTCCGTAGGCATATATAGATGAATCAAACATAGCTCTTGTCCTCAAAAAGAACATGGTTCATTACAGGACACAGAATGTGAATAAATATTCGTGTTGAGAGGCAGGATGTAACGAGAGCCATAGAAAAGAGAGGAAAAAAAAAAAAAAAAGCAAAACAAAAAAAATCCCTGTGCTGCGGGAAGGAGAAGAGGGGGCGGTGCGGCCAGATCCCAGCAGAGAGCCAGGGGGCCCGGGTCACCCGCGTTCACGGGCGCTTGCCACCTGGGCACACCTGGGTGCCACCTGGGCACACCTGGGCACACCTGGCACGCCTCACGTCAGGCTGCGGCCGCACCTGGAGCACGCGGTCCCTCGGGGTCACATGCGCGCAGGCAGGAATGCTGCTGCCAGTGTCGCGGCTGTAAACCCCGGGAAGGCAGGTGTGATGGCCTCGGGTCCCCCGTCCCAGGCCCCGGAGCCCCAGGACCGCTGGCCGCCCTGGGACACGCTGTGCAGGAAGCCGGCTGGGAAGCAGGGGCTGGGCTTGCAGGGGTGGCTGGAAGCGCCACTTGGGGGGTGAGGGCCCCGATGTGAGGCTGGGAAGGGAAGGGAGCGGGACTGGCAAGGAGAGGCGCTGAGACTGGGAGCTGCGGAGGGGGCTCCCCGCTGGTAGGCTCAGCCCAGCCCTGACGGGGCCCCCCGTCTTCCTACTCCTGCCTCCGAGGGGGGGAGGCTGAGGCGGGCAGGGCCCTGGTCGGGGCGGGGGCTCTGGGCGGGCACCCCAGGCAGTGGCAGCTGCACCCCCGCCCCCGGCAGTGCATGTCCAAGCCCACTGCGCTTCACAAAGGGGGACCCACTTGGGGCTCTTCCTTCCCTTCCTCTGGCCCCCCTGCCCCCCGGCTCCACGCGGACTGTGCTTTTACACGGATGCATGAGAAACACGCCTGCGGGAGGCATGCGGAGAGGCCGGCGGACGCCCCCGGACGGGTCACAGCCCAGACCTCGGCCGTCTGGCCCCCACGGGTGCCTCCCGTCGTCCCTGCTCTGTCCGCGCGCCGCACCCCAGAGCAGCTCCTCTGCAGGACCCCCCTGCATCCCAAGCGGCATCCCCGACGCAGCTTCCTCCCTTCCCCGGCACCTTGAGGCTACAAGTTATCCTTCCGTGGCCCAGGTAGAGCCTGAAGCACACCCTGAGTGGTGGTTGTGCTTGTGATCTCTTATTACAAACGTGATCAATGGGGTCAGACTCAGCCGTGCGTGGGGAGCGTTGGCCTCCATTTCTGTGCCTCTTTGTCCCCTGGGCCCCTCCTTCTCGGGCTTCCTGGTCAACCTCCTGGTGAATGCACAGTCCCCAGAATCTGTCAGTTCAACTCAACGTGCTTGGGTTTAATGAGATGGGCCCCCCGGGGACTGAGAGCCCACACCCCTGGGTCCACTCCCCGCCCCCTGCGACCCTCCTGTCAGGTCTCACAGCCTCTGTTCACTCAAGGCAAGGGGCTGATAAGGCCTTACCTCCCAGGGTTGTGAAGACCAGGTCATCAGGGCAATGCAGCCGTTCGCCGCTTCACTCCTTCCTTCCTTCCTTCCTTCCTTCCTTCCTTCCTTCCTTCCTTTCTTCCTTCCTTCCTCCAACCACCATTCGACACCTGCTGGTGTCCGTCCTGAGGCCCCCGTGGTGGCCGGGGACACATGCGTTCCCATCCCGTGGAGCGTTCACGCGACTGCCGCACAAAGGCAGTAGGAAAGTAAATTAATTAGTGACTCTTGAGTCGCAAACAGGCTGTTAAAAATAAAAAAAGCGAACAGGGCACAGGCATAGAGGAGATTCCAGAAGCAACGCAGATAGCAAGGTCAGGGGGGGCCGTGGGAAGAGGGACGGGCGCCTGCGAGGAGCCTGTGGCCAGCGTCCGCAGCAGACTCTTTCTCCCCCCGGAGCGGCCACCGCACTTGGCAGGTCACCCTGGTCCCGGCGCGTGTGCCCGTCCCTGGCGATGCTCGCAGCGCAAGCTTCATTATTGACCTTGGACTTTCCTCCTGGCTTCCCCGGGATCAGAGGCGGCCTGGGCAGGTGGCGAAGTGTCCCTTTCCAATCACGTGCGCTGAGTTCAAATTCCGGCCGACCACGTCTGAGCACGCGCCCGGGTGTAGGTGAGGTGCACACGCGTCGGCGGGAGATTGCCTCACACCCAGGGAAGCCCCCCGAGGGTCCGGAGAAAGGCCCCGGTAGGCGCCTGAGACCTATTGGCTGAATCCGTCCCTCTTAACCCTTAGCTCCTATTCCAGGCTTTCTGAGTTCAAACCCGGCTCCGGGTTGGGTTTTAGCTGAGAATTAAACTGGATGACATTCGCCGTGAGGACCCAGGAGGTGCTGCGTGAACGCTCTGGAAAGACGGGATTGGACGGGTGGTGGGGCCGGAGGGCCCTGGGGGCCGTCCCGAGGGTGGCTGTGGGGCTTGGGGCGGAGGGGCCTTTGTGGGAAAACACGCACGCGAGCCCGTCCTGGGTTTTATTAGTCTGTCACCCACGTCTTCCCTCTTGAAACACTTTGCAATCAAAAAGATTTTGGAGTGGACTATTTTCAGCCCTCTGCCCTCACCCTGAGCCGTGCTAAGAGGGAAAGCTGATTAGGGAAGCTCCGTGGTGTGCGCATAAGTCAGAATCACCACTATCCAGCCTCCGCAGGATTAGGCCGTTAATTTTCCCCCCGGAAACATCACAATCCTGTTTTCAATACCCTGGTGTCACTCTCTTCAGGATGCATTACGGCGAAGACCCTGAAATCTATGACTCTGCTTAGCCGACTTAGAACTTCTTTCGAGGCACGGTCCAGAAATCCCCTTGGCTGAAGTGCCCCGTCCTGAGTAACCCGTCCGTCCCCGCAAACGCCCGTCAGCCTCCCGCCACCCAGAACCTCCAGCTGCCGCGTGCAGCTCGTGCCAGGATAACTTGCATTTGGCTGCATGTTTCCTGTTCGATCTTCTCCATAAGAGGAGAACCCGGGACATGGACTCAGACCACCTGCCAGGATTTTCACCTCCTAGAACCTCTGTGTCTTTTTTTTCCTCTTTTTTTTTCTTTAAGGATTTTTTATTTATTCATTATTTATGATAGAGGGAGAGAGACACAGGCAGAGGGAGAAGCAGGCTCCATGCCGGGAGCCCGACGTGGGACTCGATCCCGGGACCCCGGTGTCATGCCCTGGGCTGAAGGCAGACGCCAAACTGCTGAGCCACCCAGGGATCCCCTCTGTGTCTTTATCAGAAAAAAAAAATAAGGTGCAAAATCGGAAGACCTGTCTTCCAGGTCTGTTGTGCTGTTTCCATGTGACTATCGGGGCGTGCCGACAGCTCCCTAAGTTTGCATATATATTTTCTAAGTGGACGTGGCTGCTCTTCCTGAAAGTGTACGTTGGGCTCATGAGGTCAGGGGCCAAATATTCTATCACTGACTTTCTGTGTGACCTTGGGACAATCCCTTCCTTTCTGTGGGCCTCAGTTTCCTCGTCGTACAATTCTGATTTTGAATGTGATGGGCGGTTTTCAGATTTTTTTTTAATTTTAGAGAGCATGGGTGCGGGGAGGGGCAGGGGGAGAGGGAGAGAGAGAATCCCAATGGGCTCCATGCCCAGCGAGGACCCCGATGCAGGGTTTGATCCCAGGACTCTGAGGTCGTGACCTGAGCTGAAATCAAGAGTTGGATGCTTAACCGAGCCACCCAGGCCCCCCCACCTGGTTTTCAATTGTCAGCACGCGTGAGAGTGCACGGGGTGGGGGGCTGCTGAGTAGGAAGGTTTCCAGCCCTTCTGACTGGGGACGAGGGTGCATCCTGGAATATGCATTTCCTTGCAGGCACCTTGGGAGATTCCGGACACACCGGAAGGAACATCACAGGGAGCGATCCCCCAGCTACCCTCCCGCTTCTCGGAGAGGCACGTGTGAGTGTGTCCGGGACTGCTCCCTCGTAGGCCGGCCCCGCAGAAGGGAGTTGGCGAAGTTCTTTGGCAAAACCACGCCTAGCCAGAGCCTCCCCGACGGAGTCAGGTCAACCACGAGAGACTTGCAGTCACAACACGACAGGGACCCGGCAGGGGGGGGGGCTCAGCCCCTGGTTGCACCGGCAGACGGGCTCTGCTGCCTTAATCACAGCACCTCAAGGCCCATCAGGGGAAGGCAAATCAAAGCCCTAATGGGATGTAGCATCACCGCTGACAGGACGGCGATTATAAATTTTTTTTTTTTTATTTATTTATGATAGGCACACAGTGAGAGAGAGAGAGGCAGAGACACAGGCAGAGGGAGAAGCAGGCTCCATGCACCGGGAGCCTGACGTGGGATTCGATCCCGGGTCTCCAGGATCACGCCCTGGGCCAAAGGCAGGCGCCAAACCGCTGCGCCACCCAGGGATCCCAGGACGGCGATTATAAACACACACACACACACACACACACAAAAGATGCTAAGGTATTGGGGGAATTGTAGAAAAACTGGAAGCTTTGCAAAGAAATGCGAGAACGGTGCAGTTTTCACCACGGAAAACAGTATGAGATGTCCTCCAAAAGGTGAACGTAGAGTGGCCTCATCATCCAGCGGCCCCACTTCCAGGTGAACACCCACCGGAATGGAAGTGGGGATCTTGAAGGGATGCCGGTGCCCCCACGTTCGCGGGGGGACCCATCATAACCGCCAAGTGGTGGCAAGAGGGCCCATGTGCACCGACGGAGGAACGGGTGAGCCGTGCAGGGTGCTGTGCAGTGGAGCATCAGCCCCCCTTAGTAAAGAAGGGGCTCCTGCCACATACAGCGACATGGATGACCCCCGACGAGGGCACCATGCTGAGTGCGACAAGCCCACCACGGGAGGACCCACACGGCTCGGCCCCGCCTATATGGAGGGTACAAACTAGCACCTCCCGGAGGCAGACAGTAGGACCGTGGTTGCCAGGGGCTGGGCTGGGGGGCAATGGGGGGGCATCCTCCAAGGCCCTTCATGACCCTGCACCTGCTTCCCTCCCTGGCTTCATCCCCCACCGCACACGCTTCCAAAACCAGTGCGGGGACGGCTCACCGCACCCTACGGGACCACGCTCTCCCGACCCCAAACACCTTCATGTGTGCTCTTGTCTCCTCTTGGAACCTGCGCAGCCTCCACACCCCCCCGCCCTGGGCCGTCCCATCCTAATCCGCCAAACAGACTCCTGAGCATCGTTCAAAATCCAAATCAGACATGACGGAGGTCTTCAGGAAGCCTTGCCCGAGCCCCCCAGAGACGGTCCTCGGAAGGAGGACGGAGACCTGCCCTGGGTGAGCCTCATTTCACTCCCCCGAGGGGTTGGTGATGTCTGTGCTTTTGCAGGTGTTACTGTCCTACTGACGCTGAGCCTCCTGGGAGAGGGAGCCTGGGTCGGGTACATTCCTGCATCTGCAGAATGGGTCCCTTGGAGGACGACCCCGTCTGGGGGCTCCGCCCTCGGGTGGCACGCAGCGTTCCGTGGATCGCCACGTGGACGACGGGGCTGGAGTTGTGCGGCTCGCTCGTTCCGGCCACACGGGAGATGCTCAGGACTTGCATGTTGGACGGACGAACGAACAAGTGAATGAGTGAATGGAAGCATCGCACGCAGCCCGAGAACGAACCCGTCTGTGTGAAGGTGCGAGTGGCCCCAGCTCTCAGGGCCAGGGCATCTCCGCCCCCAGCAGGGACTGGCTCCTCGGCCGCGTGCTCGCTGCGGGCCCTGCACCCCGCCTGGGCCGCCCGCCGGTTCTGGGGCAGACTCTCCTTGGAGAGCATCTGAGACAGTCGCGTTGGCTTCTGCTTCATCAGGAACTCGAGGGGAAGGGGGAGAAAGCCGTCAGTGCTTGCCACTCAGGGATCGCATCAAGAGAGGAAGGAATTTTAATTTTTCAGGTTAGTGAGAGGATATTAAAGTGGCGCAAGGTTGGGTGTCGCGGAGATGGAGAGTCTCTTCCGACCCAGAGTGACATCCGCGGAGCACTTCACCGGAGTCCACGGGCAGCAGGGGGCTCGGGGAAACGACCCTCCCTTCTGGCTCAGAAGGCTTCAAACAGACTTATTCATTCATTGAGTCATTCGTTAAATATTCACGAGCACCCGTGTAAGCAACACGGCCTTGGAGGGCAGGGGACGCAAAGGTGCCCGCGATCAGATCCCGGGGCTCGGGAGACTCGCCGGTCGGTGGAAGCTGCGGGACGATAACAACCACTCGAGGAGCACTCCCTCCATCTGGGCCGCCGGCCACACTCCACGCCCGGAGCCCATGAACTCTTTTTCTTTTTTTTTTCCTTTTTCTTTCTTTTTTCTTTTTTTTTTTTTTTGTCTTTACACCAATCCTGTGAGATGGGTGCTGCGGTTATCTCAGCTTTGCAGGTGGGAAAATGAGGGCACAGAGAGGCTGCGCGGCTGGCCCAATGTCACACGGCAGCTGAGCGGCACAGGAGGGATCTGTCCCCGGGCCGTCCACCTCCAGAATCCGCGCCGCTCACCGTCCTGCTGTCCCGACGCATGCATTCTGCTTTGGGAGCCATTCACTGTAGAGTTGCAGGGGGTTTCTCGAAGGTGGTGACTCGGGAGCCAGGCTTTGAAGATTAAACCGGAGTCACCAGGCGTCTAAGGTGCATACGGAGCCGTGAGCAGAACTAAAGCAGGTGCATGCAGGACGGCTTACCAAGTAGCTGATGGTCTTGTCCCCGTGCCGTACACTCCCACACCCAAGACGGGGGTCGCCAGCCACACAGGGTACCCCTCCTGAAGTAATGTCTGGGCAAAGAAGGAAAGATGCCCAGTACCGATGACCCGCTAGCCACAGGGGGGGTGGGTTGGGACTCAGCACCGCGGTGCTGTTGGCCCTTTCCGGTGTAAGCTACTCGTTGGGTGCCTGAGAGACGGATTGGGGAAGGACGGGCCCGGACAGCCTGGCCGAGCAGATTGTAGCAGGTGCAGAGGGGCCGTGCTGAGAACAGGGGTGGGTTGTGGTTCGTGACGTAGGTCCTGGGGACTCGGGGAAGGTTTGCAGCGGTTGAGAGGAAGACGGGTGTGTGCACAAAGGACGCGGTGATTTCTGTTTTGGCCTCTCTGTTCTGTCTCACACACACCCCCCCCCCGCCCGTGAGCCCTGGCAGGGGGCATCAAGGATCGTCGATGGACGGTAGTCAGGAGGAAGGGCAGGGGACCCTCACTGAGAAAGACTCAAAGTCCCCGAGAGACCCCAGAGTCCACTAATCGCAGGGTAATCCTGCTTGGGGAAGATGAAGGAGCGGCCGTGCAATATTCCAGCCCGGCGTAGGAGAGCAAACCAAGGTTGAGAAAGAGGAGTGAAAGAATAAGGACTCCCTTGAACCGACTGGGGGTGGAGGTCCAGGGTCTTCGGGGGCTTGGGGGGAGTTTGCATCTTCACCATTGACCTCATCAGAGAGTGGGAGTTGCTCTCCGCCGTCTTCAGAGCATCGCTTCCTTGATCCTGCCAACGAGCTTCGCCCTTTATGCTCAGAGTTTCACCATCATGGAAGGAGCCCCGGGGTCGGAGTTAGGGGGGTGCATTGTGTGACCTTGGGCAAGTCTCTGCGCACCCGTTTCTTTTTTTTTTTTTTTTTACTTGCCAATGTTTCTGGCTTTATTTTTTTTATTTATTTATGATAGTCACACAGAGAGAGAGAGAGAGGCAGAGACACAGGCAGAGGGAGAAGCAGGCTCCATGCACCGGGAGCCCGACGTGGGATTCGATCCCGGGTCTCCAGGATCACGCCCTGAGCCAAAGGCAGGCGCTAAACCGCTGCACCACCCAGGGATCCCGTGCGCACCCGTTTCTACGTCCGTAAAACAAAGGGGTCGCCTCAAAACACGGGGGCAGAGTGTGTCGTGTGGGCTCCCAGCCCGCCAAGCTCGGCCTCGCACACCCGGTTAATCCGACGCAGCATCCTTTACCCAGGGAGCCTGGAGCCGGCCCCACAAGCTTCCCCAACCCAGTGCTCCAGGAGGCCCATCAGATTCCAATTCTACTTGCCAGGTCTCAAAACTCCCTTCCACCTCCGACGTTATCGGATTGTATGAAAAATCATTCATGAGACTGGAGGAAGAAGGTTCCAGAAAACACACGTCGGTGCCATGCATGCTAGAGAGGCCTTGAATGCCAGCCTGAGTGTAAACGGCTTTGACGTTTCGAGCGGAGCCGCCATTCAATGTGCTCAAAGCAACACAACAAATGACAGCCCAGTGGCTTCATTTTAATGGGCCAGGGCATAGGAGGCCACGTTTCCATTACAGGGAGATCTATAAAGGAATCACACCCATTAATGGTTCCCATTAAATTCAGGGCATGTGGGGAAAATTGTAGTTTGATTTAGTTTAGCAACACGAAGATATTGGCAAGATAATCGCATAAAAGCGACACCTTTTACGGCTGGGCTATTTGATTTTATGTGAGCAGGTTTCAATCCCTCACATTTTTATGATGGCGTCTAGGTTCCCCCACCTCATGTATGCATTAGCCGGAGTAAAGGTTAAATAGGTTGTTTCAACATTCGGGATTCAAACCTGATAGTAATGATAAAATAATAACATCGCCGGCCTAGAGCCCCCTGCCCGCCCCCAGCAGAACCCATCCCTCTGCCCCCGTGACCCCGAACCCGGCGGACAGGGCGGGTAGGGACGAGCCCGTGGGGCAGAGACGGAGAGGACGTGGGCTGTGGGGTCAGGGGCCCTGGGCTCACATCAGGCGGGGCGAGCGCGGCTGAGGTCTCCGGAATCGGGGACACCTCCAGCGCGGGGCTGGCGGCGGGGTTCACGCGCGAAGCCCCCCCGGATTCACGCTCATTCACACCTGTCCGATGGAGAGGGCGGCAAACCTGAGGAACCGTCCTCTCAAATTAAATTTCTTATTTAGGACCGAAAAAGAAAAAAAAAATTGTGAAAGGGCCATTATTTCTTCGCGGGAACCGCGTTCTAAAGGGCCCCGCTGCCTCCCCGCCGTGTCCGCGGAGATAACGGAGCGGCCGGGTCGCCTGACCTCGGGCCGCTGGAAATGAGCTCCTGGGCGCCAGGCGGGCGGTGCAGTCATTTCCCCGCATTGTTTTGGGGCCCGAGGGGGGGAGGCCCATAGAGCTCTTCCCTTTTAATATCCCGCCAAGCCCTTGGGTGCATTTAAGCCTTTAATTCATCTTCTTTGTGCCTCTTGCTTTCCCGATAAGTTTTTGAGGCTCTTTGAAAGGAAGGAGAATATTAGCCCCCGCCCCTGCCTTTGTGGGCAGTCCCTGCCCCCAGGGCTGAAGCTCCTTGGAGAGAAGCCGGGCTGGCCCTTTAAGTCCGCTCCTCGCTCCTCGGCCTTTCACGCTGGCCCTATTTAAATATTCCAGACAATTTCAAGACTTAATAATGATGAATACGATTAAGATTAGGGTTTAATAAGAGTGTTAAGAAAAGATTTTTCATGCCGATGGAGGTGGGCTGCTGTGGAAATTGAATGGGCACCAGGCCTCTCGGGCCACCCTGGCCAGGGGCCCCTCGTGTCTCCCCGTCTCCCCGTGTGTTGACTCTCCGGGTCCGGAGTCCTGGGGGGACCCGTGCAGCCCGTGCAGCCCCTGCAGCGAAGCCCCCCACCCGTCGGGTCGGCCGCCCCCGTGCTGGGCAGCCGGGAGCTCACCCTACACAGACCTCGGCCGGGCTGAAGGCCCCAACCGGGTTGGGGTTTGCGGGGAAGGCTTGGGACTCGGGCGCTGCAATACTTGTCCCAAACCAGACGGGTTCCTCCCTACGAGGGAAGGGCGGACGTCGCTGTGCTGAACTACCGAGGACAATCACTGGAACGTGCTACCTTCAGCTCCTCTTGGCTCATACTTGATTTGGGGATTTTTTTAAAAAAGACTATTTATTCATGAGACACAGAGAGAGAGGCAGACCCAGGCAGAGGGAGAAGCAGGCTCCCTGCAGGGACCCTAATGCAGGACTCGATCCCGGGACGCCGGGGTCACGCCCTGGGCCTACCGAATGGGCAGGTGCTCCACCACTGAGCCCCCCGGGCGCCCCTGAATTGGGGCCTCTGTAGGTACCTGGGTCTCCCCCATACGGGAGAAGCCAAAATAGAGACAAGCCCTGAGCTCGAGACACAAAGCTCTAGGCCAGAGCGGGCGAACTTTCTTGTGCCTCCAGGACCAGGGCGCCGGCCGGTGTGGCAGGGCACAGGGCCTCGGGGGCCGCCGACAACATGGACAGAAGGGACCCCCACGCCTGCGACCCCACACGGCTCTATTTACGGGCTCAGGAAGTGTAGATTTCATTTCGAAAGAAATATGACGCTTTTGATCTTTCCTCAACCTTTCAAAAGGTAAACATGATTCTCGGGGGGCAGGTCTGGCCCCGGCTGCCGCCGGCGAGGCCCTAGTCCCAGAGCTGCTTCCCTCCCCGGCGCTCAGGCCCAGCCGCCGGCCTGGCATCGGAGCCGCCTGGTGAGGGGCCGGACATGCAGGACCTCGATCTGCTCCTTACTGCTTGGGGCTCCCGCCGCTCCCTGGAGCCCAGCACAACGCCCCCGCCCCCCCGCCCCCAGGACGGGCTCCGGAGACCCTGGCTGCTCCCCAGTAGGTGCATCAACCCTGAGTCCTCACCCGGCCTTTCAGGGACCCCTGGGTTAAAGACCCACCTGTCTGCCCACCTCTCTCTCTCCCCCCCACCCCTCTGTTTTAAGATTGTATTTATTTGAGAGAGAGAGTGAGCCCGTGAGCACAGCAAGGGGAGCAGCGGAGGGAGAAACAGGCCTCACATGAGCGGGGGCCGATAGGTCCCCGAGCTCACGCCCCGAGCCGAGCAGGTGCATCCCGACCGGGCCCCGGGTCCCCTCCTGCGCAGCCCTTGAGAGCAGCGCCCTCCTTTCCGTCCCACCACCTCCATGACACACGACCGTCCGTGGCTTTCCGTCCCCGCGCCTGTGGCCCACCCCGTTCCCGCGACGCTCCCGCCTGGCTCCCGTGCATCCTCAGGGAAGCCGCCCCACCGCCGGTTCTCTGCCTCAGTCTCCCCAGCCCCCACCTTTCTCGGGCTGTGCTGCTGCCTGAGCGGGCGCTGCTCTGTGCTCAGCACCGTACCGAGGCCGGAGCACCTGCCTCCCGCGACGCCGTCCCGTAGTTCGAGGCCCTGCTTAACGGATGACCTTGTCCTGCCCACGGGAGGATCAGCGGCCGCGTTTCACGCCGCGCCTGCCGTCTCCCTCGCCCTCACCCGGGTGCCACGGGCAGGTGGCGCACACAGAGAGCGCTCAGTGGCCATAGGTCCAGGGCACACAGGTACGAGGCTCCCCACTGAGCCCAGCGACAAGCCCCCACCCTTTAAAGTGACCAGTTATGAGGCCTTTCGCCTTCCAGTCCTTGCTTAACTCTGGCCTCGCCCCCTCCTGCCCTCCCTCCCTCTCCATCCGACACTTGAAGGCATCTTGCTCCGGGACGCAGGACACCTGGGTCACACCTGCTGACAGGCCAGGAAGCCTGGACAGATCACGGCACACTTCCAGGTGAGGTTGTGCAGCTGGACTTGCCCCCAGGCCCCCTCAGGGTTGGCCCGTGACCCTCCGTGATGGCGGAAAGGCAGCACGGACACCCCATCCGTCCCAACGCTTCCCTGCCCGGCTTAGCCACCACATGTCCCACGAGTCCTGGCCCGGCGGCCTTGAATGCCACGTCAAGAGGCTACAGGAAAGGCACTGGGCCCTTTTCATAGCTGAGAGCTGTCGGGCTGGGCTTCGGGACACTTTGAGCCAGACGCCTCCTTATCGTGGGGGGACTGTCCTGGGCACTGCAGGTGGCTTAGGTCTCCCTGGCCCACTGGATGCCAGGAGCATGCGACCAGCTACCATGTCTCTCGACATTGCCCAGCGTCTCCTGGGGAGGGAGGCCCCTCCGCCCGGGGAACCAGGGCTCTAGGGAGTCCACAGGCGTCCTCCTCAAGTCCGCAAAGGCCCTGATTCCCAGATCATCTGTTCTCACCCCCTCACTTGGGCGGTAAGGAAGCTGTGGAGCCCGGGGAGGAGACGGGGCTTCCGCAGAGACTCCGCCGTCCTATAATCCCAGTGCCCCCCCCCCCGTGCCCCCGTGCGTCCCGCGGCTGAGCCACACGCAGATGCTCACGCCGGCCCCCTCCCTTCAGGCCGTGTGGCTTTGCACGTGCTGTTCCCCGTTCTCTCCGTTCGCCCGCAGCTAGAGAGCTCAACAGCCGCCGCCTCCGCGCTCCGTGCTCCCCTAGCGCAGCCGTCATGGTGCCGCCAAACGACTCGCTCCTCCTCCCTCGCCTTTCAACCGCGAGCTCCCGGGGAAGAGGGTCTGGGTCTGACTCGGCTTTGATTTGGCACCGGGGCCGCAATGTAGCAGACACTCAGTAACTATTTATTGATTAAATAAATTAAAGGTCATCGAGCTCAGCTGCTCTCAGGCTTTTTAGACTAGAGCATCCTTTGTTCAAATGCGTCCTTCACAGAAGCATAAATGAACAAAAGGGATAAAAGTAGGGTGCTCTGAGTTAAAACGGGGGGCGGGGTCTAGACAGTCTGCTTTCCTTCCCACCGCTGCACCTGCCACGCCGCCCCCCGCCTTCCTGGAGCGGCCCCAAGGGAGCTCCGGGGAGGAGCTGGGTTTAAAAATCACTAATTTGGTCCAACCTCAGTCTGATGCTTGAATTCTTGCCAATGAGGCTCAGGATTCTCAAACTTGGCTCTGGGTCAAAACCACCTGGGACAGCGAACGGCTCGGATTCCCAGACCCGTCTGGCGAGAGATTCCGGTTCAACAGGCCTGTGGCTGGCCCAGGGACATGTATTCTAGACTCTCACCGGCTAATCGGACAGCGCAGCTGGGCCTGGGACCGCTAAAGGCACACCCCGCGGTGACGGCGTCCTGCGGCCCGGCCCGTTCCTCTCGAAGCCGGCCTGACGGTTAGAAACCTCTGTGACTTGTAAGGCTCCACGCTTTTGAGCATCCTCCACCGGCCCCTGGAAGTTCCCACATTCTAGAACACTCTACGTGGTGGCTGAACCTTGACCGTCCGCAACTTTACAAAAGGAAAGGCCGGTAGGAAGGGCAGGGGGTCAGGGGACGTTATTGGGGTCACGCGGCCCCGTTGTCCATGGCCCACCCCGGGAGTCAAAGGGCTCTCAGGCCGGGGACAGACGTGTGAGCTCTGGAGCTCGGCCCACGGCAGGGGAAGGGGCCACATAGAAGGGGCGGCTTGCCCGCAGCTCCAGCGGCCCCCCGAAGACCCCCACTTCCTCTGACAGTTCAGTTCACCCTGAAGGCTGGTGAGACGGAGGTGAAGGGCCCGGGGAGGAGGAGGTTGTAGCCGACGTGGTCCTGCGCCCGCCGAGGCCGCAGACGAATGTTCAGAGACGCAGCCGGAGGCCCGAGGCTGTGGTTCGGTCTCCCTCCTCGGCCGGCCGCGTGGTCCTGGGCTCACCGTGTCCGCGCGCCCGGCCTGGTTTTCACCCGTGAACCAGCGAGAGTTTGAGTCCCTTCTAGGGTCACTGGAAGCGTTGGACTCCGTCGCGGACGTGCCTGCTGTGGTGTGAGGCGTGCAGGTGAGAAGCTCCCCCTCCAGGGTTCAGGGTTCAGCTGATGAGGGTGACAAGGGCGGTAGCTGGCCTTGCCCGAGCGCCGTGTCCCGGGTGCTGAGTGCGCACATCACCCAGCGGGCACCGGGCTTGCAGCGATCCCACGAGCGGCTTGGTCCCCGATTCACAGATAGAGACTAGGGAGGGTGGGGGGTAAGGGGATCGTCCGAGCTGGCAAGGGGCAGTCTCTGGTTGGACTCTGAGGCCGCCTGACCCTGGAGCTTGGATTCCTACACACCCCACGGTACAAACAGGTAGGATTTTGGGATCCCTGGGTGGCGCAGCGGTTTGGCGCCTGCCTTTGGCCCAGGGCGCGATCCTGGAGACCCGGGATCGAATCCCACGTCGGGCTCCCGGTGCATGGAGCCTGCTTCTCCCTCTGCCTGTGTCTCTGCCTCTCTCTCTCTCTCTCTATGTGACTATTATAAATAAATAAAAATTAAAAAAAAAAGATTATAAAAAAAACAAACAGGTAGGATTTTAAACAAGGAGCCTAGTTGGAAGGAGGGTCATGAGCCGGGGACCGAGCTGAGAAGGTGACAGGTGCAGGTGAGGAACCAGTGTCACCGGGCAGGACGTGGCAGGTGAGGTTGAACCACAGGATGGAGCGAGAACGTGGGGAGTCTCGATTGTGCCATTGGGAATATGGGTTTGACGGCACATGCAGCGGGGAGCTACGGAGGCCTCCGACTGCTGCGGGAACAGTGCGGCCCTCAGAGCTCTAACGGAGGACAGATGGGCGGGTGGATGGGTAGATCTGGACTTTATCCAGCCCTGTGCAAACGAATCCCTTTCTGGCATTCCTGCTTTTGTGTAATTCCCCCCCCCCCCCCCCAAGCGTGCGCTGCCCTGGTCATTTGCTTTGCACGAAGAGAACACAACAAAAGTGATTAGGACCGTCCTCCTGGGATCAGGTCACAAAACACTTTGGCCTGTGCACTCGGCTGCCTTCCTCTCACTCTCTCACGTGCTGGCCCTGACGGCCTACGTTCCCCGGCTGTAAGGTGTCCCGGGGATGGACAGCCCAGCAGAAAGGCCAGCCCAGCTCAGTCTCTGGTCAACAGCCTGCGGGGGACAGACTCCTGACGGCCCCTCGCGTGAGCTCGTAAAATACCCTCCCTCAGTCAAATGTTGGGATGAGATGTCAGGCTTGGCGGAGTCAGGGGGGTCAGCAAGAGATGGAAGGAGGGAGGAAGGGAGCGAGGAAGGGAGAAAAGACACAGACTTCCACTTCCCAGACAGGGAAGGGAGAAAAATAGTCCCGTTCACGAAGATTCCAGAGAACGGGAAAAGGCAACCGGTAATTTGAGATAAAATCCTTTGCTGCATCCACAGGAGCCCAGAGAACGGCACTAGGTACCCAGCGCTGGGTAGAAACTCAGCTGACGTGGGTTTGATTACAGTTCGGCGTGTGTGCAACGGGGCCGAGGTGGTTCATTGTCTCCTGTCGTCTGCTCGCTCCTTCCTCCTCTCCAATAGAACTCCCAAGTGCTGGCTGCTGGATTTTATCTATCCCTGTGCAACGAATCACCCCACGACTTAGTGCCCTAAAACATCGACGATTACTAATTAGCTCTTGTGGTTTCTGTGCATCAGGAATTTGGGAGCAGCCTGGCTGGTATTTCTGGCTCAGGGTCGCCCATAACCATGGGAGCTGCAGGCCTGCAGGCTGCCTGGGTCATGTGGCTCCTCTACGCCAGGACGTGTCTGCAGGGCGGCCCGACTGTCTTCGTGGCATGATTGTGGGCTTTCCCTAAAGTAAGTCATCTAAGCGACCAAAGCAGGAGCTGCCTTTTATGCTTTGGTCTTGGAAGCCACCTGGCATCATATTATGTCACAGTGTACTGTACTGTATTTAATTTTATTACATTATATTATATTAGTCACGCGGACAGACCTGATGGAGCGTGGGAGGGGATTGCACAAGCCATAAATGGCAGGCGGTGAAGATGATTGGGGGCCATCTCCCATGGTTGGACACGTTCTTCCTCGGAACAAAGACTGCATTTCCCAACGTCCTTGGAAGTTAGGTGTGGCCTTGTGGCCCAACTCAGCCTAGAGGAATTGAGCTGAAGCCCTGTACCCACCTTCTGAGGCTTGTCCTCAAAGGGAGCAGCGGGCGTTGCATTCTCCTTCCGTTTGCTTCTTCCTAGAGTTTAGAATGTGAACTCCATGGCTGGGGCTGAAGTAGCCCCCTTGGACCGTGAGGTGACAACCGTGTGTCGAAGGTGTTGGGGGAACACGTAGAGCTGGACCCGATGAACAGGGCGCCGCTGAGAATGCTCTGGGTTGTCTACATGCACGGAAGAGAAATGAGCTTATCTTGCATCGAAGTCACGGCTGCATCACGTTTCACATCACACACAGGCATGTCCACGTGGGCTGTTGCGGTGCTTACGTTCTCTGAACTCTACAGTTGCGAGCGACCAGTCGTGTCACAGATGTACAGTGCGTGGCAAACGCGGGCTCATAGGAGGAAGCATAGCATGCATTTTTGAGTTATCGTGATCCCCATTTTACAGATTGTAAAACTGAGCCAGGTGGCAAAGGCAAGGCTCGAACACAGGGCTTTTCTCAAAACCTGTTCTCCTAACTATTACGACACAATAAGTCGCTCTTTCGGTAACGCTGGGCTTGGGAGAGGGCCTGTGAGTCTGGGGGGGGGTGGGGGCGTCTTCAAATGCCCTTGGAAGAAGAGAGGCAGGGTGAGAGCCGAAGCAACGAAGGCTCACGCTCTCCCTAACGGAGGCTCCTTCCAAGCCGGGCCGCCCAGTCCTGGGGTGCTCAGAGGACGTATTTTTCGTGTCATTGGGTTCGTGGTTCCGCCTCCCAGATGTCCTCCGAGGGCGAGATACCGGAGAGGCCCTGGCGCAGTAACTTGAACGTGACTTACGTTCGACTGGACTCCGTGCCAGTGCTCATAACCAACCCTGAAATCAGTGTTTTCACCCTCGTTTGGATGATCAGGTATAAATATACATTTTAATTATTTACATAATTAAGTCAGTGATTTGCTGCTGATCCGATATGTTTGACAATATTTCAGTGCCATCTGTTTCCTAATTGGACTTAATCTCCAAAAGATGTTACCAAAATAGCCACCAAATAATTACAAAAAAAAAAAAAAAAAATTCAAGCCGCAAAAAAAAAAAAAAAAAACAACCCTCCATTCCCCTCACTGCCTTCATAGATGCACATAAACACGCGCGCTGCAGTTTGTAGTGGCCTTGGGCGTCGTGTGCGGGTGCCTTGGTGGCTCGCAGCGTATCCGGAGGCCTTGGGGGATGTAGTGCACAGCACGGTAGGCTCGGGAGGCGAGTTCCAGAGTCGCTGCGTGGCCTCGGGCGGGTCAGTCCCTTCCCTGGGCCTCATCTCTGGTGAGCGCACAACCCTCGTCCCCATCGGGCGCCCACTGCACGCTAAGCCCATCACGTGGCTGCTATCCCATTGTTGGGCACCTTTTGCACCGAAAAGTCTTCCTTGGAACAGGTTCTGGAAACTGAGGTGAAGGCTGGCTTTTGCACCATGACCTTGGGTGACCCCTTTCCCTTCCGTGAACCTGATGTTGGCTGCTCCACAAAACGGAAGTAATGACGTCCAGTCGGATTAGGTGACGCTTGCCGCGCCGTCAGGGTCACGCAGGGCGGCCTCTGGGTCCAGAATAGGCTGCGAAATCACATTGTCTGCGTTGGAATCCCTGCCTCCCACTCCGCAGCCAGAAGCCTCAGTTTCCCCATCTGACAACTGGGGCTCGGGATGGCATCTTCCTCCCAGGGTTATCGGAGGTTTACACGAGAGGACGTCTGAGCCATCCCTGGCCGGCGGCGAGCTCTCAATTAAGATTAATTGTCACCGTTACAAGGTTGTTGTAGGGCCGTCGCGTGGAAACCTGCTTTGAAGGACCAAGGGAAATAAGGACTTTAAAGGATTTTGCACAGCGCGTGCTACTCGTACATCCATTTAGAAACGTGGCTCTCGGGTCTTTGAAAAACTTTATCCACGTTTTATGGATGAAAAACATGGCAAAGAAGGTTCAAATGATTTAGGGGTGGGGTGGGGGTGACTTTAGAGCCTGCTGATTCCACAAACCGAGCAGCGGCTCCGGCGGTGCAAGAGGACTTCCTTTCTGTTTGCCGGAAAAGCTTTGTCACGGGCTGCTTGGTTTTCGGCTCTTGGTGAGGCCTTTTTTTGGTGTTTTTTTTTTTTTTTTAGGGTACTAGAATCATGTTATTTTTTCCCGTGTGGCCCCTGGCTCTGGAGAGATTGAATGATTAATTAATTAATCCCACAAAGTTTTGAGCACCTGTTCGGTGCCGGGCGCTCTCCCGGCACAGGGGACCCGGGCAAGGAGGGGACCCCCGCCTGCACACACACGCCCCACAACACCCGATGGGGAGCGGGGCCCCGAGTAGACGGCCGGGGCTTGATGACAAGGTGACTCTCGATTGAAGCAAGGGAATGTGCATGTGGGGCCAGGAAGGAGCCTGCCCAGGCTGAGGCCACGGCGACTGAAGTCCCCAGGGTGCAGGCCTCCCCCGGAAACCAGGGAGCAAACGTGGTCGGGGGACACCCGGGACCGCACCTGGGGCCATAGTGAGGACTCGGGACTTCATTGTACACGTGCATGTGGGGCCATGGGAGGAGGGTCCCCAGCATGGGAAGGGCACGGTGAGATTCATGCATGTGCGTGGTGACTCGGGCTCCCGTGGGGAGAGGAGCCAGGGCAAGCCAAGAGCAGCAGTGGGGAGACCAGGGTGGTCCCCCCGGCATGATGGCAGCCAGCCCCGACGGAGGGAAAGACGGTGGCGGTGAGGCCAGCGATGCCGCTGGGGAGGGACGTGCTTTAAAGGAGCCCGCCTGGCGGGATGTGCTCGTGGCATGGTGCGGGGCCGTGAGGAAAGGAGGGGGCTCGGGGGCGACTCCTGGGCTTCGCAGCTCGCAGCTGGGGGGACGGGACTGCCTATTCCGGAGACGCGGGGTGCTGGGCGGGACGCAGAGCATGTCTTCGAAAGGGAAGGTGGGCCTTTACGGTGGGATGGGCAGGCCGAGCCATCAGGGCGAAGGGGAATCCATGAGCACGTGCAAGGGCCTGAAGCGAGGCCCCCTCCGACCATTCTGTAGGGACGGGGCTACAGCGGGGTTAATAAAGGGCCGAGGCCGTCCACGGGGCGGGGGGGCACCCCGGCATTTAATGGCAGGAGAGGGGACGGAAAGGAGCAACAGTTATGCAGGAGGAAAAGCAGGTGGCAGGTGGGCCGCCATCGCCTCGGCCCCGCGGGGGCTCACACCAACAGCCCGTCCTCTCAGAGTCCGCAAGCGGGTTGGCGGGGAGCCCGGGCGCCCGCGGGGCCTCGGGAAGGTCCTCCTGGTCCCTGCCCGCTGCCGGCGGGCCCGGCATCCCGGTGCTGCTCGCCTTCCGGCCACGTCCCTCTCTATCTGCCGTGTTTCCACATGTTTGTCTTGTGGTGTCCGCTCCGCGTGTCTCCAAGTCTCTGCTGGTCGGGCCCCCAGTCGTTGGGCTCAGGCTCCCCCCGGGCCGAGGATCCCAGGATGACGCCGTCCTAACCTAAGGCCGCCTTCGCACGTGTCGGGGGTCAGGAACACAACGCGCCCACCACGGGAGCCGACGCAGCCTTGGGCTGGCTGCTCTTTGTGTCCTCTGTCCGCGGTGTCTGACGGTGTCCGGCGGTCATCGATTGTAATTCCTCCCACCTTGGTTAATTTGGAGAATTCGGCATGGTCCCATTTTTCAAATAGTGATTGTGTGAGATGCGGGGAAGGGGTTAACCTGAAGAAAGTTTTCTGTGGTTACATGTAATGGAGCAATCCGGGGTTAAATACGTGGATTTTTACCACTGCAGGACTTTTCAGTGCCTTTAATGGATGGACGGGCACTGGGAATCGCTAAGACTGGGTGCAGGATGCAGAGCATCCCCAGTAGCTCCCAGAGCCTCCAGGTCACAGAGGAGGAGGGGCCGGTGCCGGAGGCCGGGATGCGGGATGCTGAGGGAGAGCTAAGACGCTGAGAAATCAGGGGAGACGCCTCACAAATGACACGCGAATAACCTTCAGTCCTTTATCCTCTGGAAGACGCTCCTGCGCATATTGCAGCATCTATTCAAAATCAGCAAATTCCATTATGCAGATGAAATCCTGTGGAAACACATCTGACATGAGGAGAGAGAGAGAGAAAGCTTAATCCACCTCAGACATTTGATTTCATTTTAACCTTCCCAGGAAAATGTTTCTTCTGTAATGTTTCCAATGGGTTCGAGTTGATCCTATTATGCTCCATATTCATTCTTTTCCAACGAATATTTGAAAGGGGCCCACCAAGGGCCAAGTGCATTACGTATCTCGTCCCCTTTAATCCTCCCACGGGTCCTACGAGGCTTCCCTCCTTTTGTCAACGAGGAAACCGAGTCCGCGAGGGTGGGGACCACCTGGCTGCCGCCGCGCAGCTAACAGTCCCAGGGCTGCCTGTCTCCGGCGCCCACGCCTCTTCTGCACGACGCGGAATGGTTTTTTGCTCGTTTGTTCAATTGTTTGGAAGGAGGAAGGACGGGGCTTGGACAGAGAACGTCAAATACAGGGAAGCAAGTTGTTAGCAATAATAGTAGCTCCTGACGATTGCATTTCTGCTCTTCGGCAGGTGTCCTCTGACCGAAAATCACCGCTGTCCGGCGAAGTGGACGCTCGCGTGAGTGGTGCCCTGGGCCCCGACTCCAGAGTTCAGGCGAGCGGCCCGTGTGTCTGGTGTTGGTGAGTCTGAGCGGAGGCCTGCACCCCACGGCGGCGAGGACCGGGGTCTGGGTTGAGAAGGATCCCGAAGCTCTCTGTGGGCTCAGTGAACCTTGGTGACTGCTGTCCGCCCCGGGGCTGGAGGTCACAGGCGTGCGTGCGCGTCATCGCTCCTCGGTTCACCCCGCCCCTGTTCCGAGGCACCTGCCTTGTGGCCTCCTTTCCCCGTTTCCTCTTTTTTTTTTTTAAGATTTTATTTATTTATTCATGATAGAGAGAAAGAGGCAGAGACACAGGCAGAGGGAGAAGGAGAAGCAGGCTCCATGCCGGGAGCCCGACGCGGGACTCGATCCCGGGTCTCCAGGATCACGCCCTGGGCCAAAGGCAGGTGCCAAACCATGGAGTCACCCAGGAATCCCCCCCGTTTCCTCTTTTATTGAAAGCACAGAATGGACAGTTCACCGAGGGAGGGCGAGCTTGGAACCATTCGAGGCGTGTCGCCGTGGCAGGGAGGGCCTGAGTGGGCTCCGGGGGCGATGACCATGCAACCAAGCGACCCCTCGACCAGGCGCCATCATCTCAGGACGCGTGTCACTGAGCAGCAGCCACAGGTTCAAATCCCGCTGTCCCGCTGCTGCTCCCACGTGTCCTCCTGGTTCGCTGTGGTCCTGACCGCAGGTGGGGTGGGAGCTACGTAAGTCGGAGACAGGTGGCGTTAGCCCTGGGGGCGTAGTGTGGATGGAAGGAACGACGGGCATGGCCAGGAAGGGGTCGGGTTTGGACACAAAACCGTTTCCTTCTCTTCCCTTCACCTCAAAGCCGCCAGTTCTTTCCTATATTGAATAATACCAATGCGATCCTAATACCCCTCGGCTATGAGCTGCTTACTATGAACTAGAAAGGCTGCCGAATGCCTTGCGGGGCAGATAGACTTTAATCCTGCGAATGAAGCCCAGCCTGCCCCCGACACACACCCATGTTACAGGTGGCAAAACTGAGTCCCACTGAGGTTTACTCATTGCCCCGCTGGGAAGGTTCTGAGCCGGGATCAGAGCGTGGGGGCTTGCAGAGCCTCTCCCCTGCCTGTGATCGCCCCCCCCTCCCGGGTCAGAACAGCGGGGATCCGGGGACACCCCTCAGGTAGGTATTTGCATATTCCGAAGCTGTGGTTTGCTTCTAAACATCAGATCTGGGGCGGACGTAGCACGGGAGCACAGGCCTGCAGCACAGCCCGCAGCGGAGGGCACAGGCCGGGCCGGGTCGCCGCCGCCGCGCCGTCGTGCACCTGCTGTAAATACAGGCACAGACGCTGCGTCTCCCTGGCCAGAATCCTGGCTTCGAATACGTGCCCCCAGGCCTCTGTCTTTTCTCAAATACCCACATAAATCCTCAAATTTATTGTTACTCTTCCTCGGATCCATTTTTTCCCCCTCCCTGTGTATTGTTTTAAACAGGAAGAAAACTGCTTTTTTTTTTTTCTTTAACCCAATGTGATGCCTCACCTGGGGTTGTCTTGCCAATCAGGGGATGAACTACAACCACGTCAGGCCAGGCTTTCAATTCAGCCCCGTCCCCCTGGTTTGCCATTTGAGTCCTGGAATTTACACAGCCTCGTTCCCACTCTAATTGATTCTTCCAACCTGACCATGACTTCCCCATCCTGCGCTGAGAACGCCCGGCTGGCCTTATTTCTCTGCTGTCAGGCCATAGATCACCTTTAAAGGGACCCACACTGTCAGGAAGTTTATGTCTCAAATTTAAGATTTCTTAAATGAAACAAGAACTGCCAGGCAGTTTAAAGAGCTTAATATGGATAATAAAACATTCAAACACGAGGTGTTCTTTTTTTTTTTCTTTTTCCTGAAAACTTTATGAAAAAAGACATGGACATTTCTCTGTATCACGGACCCACAAAATGTAGCCAATTTCCTTCAGCCTGGGAAATGTCCAAAATAGGACTTTTGCTTCAAGAAGAGAACGTGTAGCTATAAAATCCACCCTCCCTTGGACGCTCGTACCATTTGACGTGCATTTGCAAACGGTGACACTTGCCCTACCTGTTGGAATAAGAAGGAATTAGCCATGATGACCGAGGCTCTAAAGAGAACACGGAGAGTACGTTTAGTCTATTTCTGAAATCGCAGTGCTTGGACCTCGGGAACACCGCGGGTGTTGTACCAAGTCATTATGTCCGCAGATACGACCCCGGATCACGAGGGGACTTGTGTGTCTTGCTGGGACACACACCGGGCTGGACTTGTTTCAGTTGTGTCCCAAAGAGCCACCGTTGACTACATGAATTGAACGCTCACAAAAATCCCCGGACAGTATCATTATCCCCGTTTGACAGAGGAGTGAACCGCGGCCTCTAGCAGAGTGACGTCAGAGTGGTTCACAAGGACAAGGGCAAGGAGAGGGGAAGGTCGGGATCTGAGCACCCGTCTGCTGATGCCCGTGTCTCCCCCCATAGCCACTGCATGCGTCTGGATCAGTCGCTTCCAGCCTGGACCTCAGCTTCCTTAGTGCGGACCAAGGAGATTCCCGTAGGGAACCTTACTGTTGATTACGAAGCTGGAATCGACTTGGGTCCAGAAGACCTGCTCTTGGGATCCAGAATCTGTCCACAGGTTGTGCGGCCTTGGGTGAGCCATTCAACCCTCAAGCCTCGGTTCCGGCAGCTATGAAATGGGGGTAAAATCCTTCACTGGAGATCCCATTAAATAATGGAAATGAGAGCGTTCTTACTTGTTATTAATAGTTAAGTATTATTTTCAAAAATATTTTATTTATTTGAGAGAGAGAATGGAAGAGCAGAGGGAGGCGGGGCGAGCGGACTCTGGGCCCAGGGCAGGGCCTGGCGGGACGGGGCTCAGTCCTACCTGATGCCAAAATCAAGAGTCAACTCACTGAGATGCCCCTCATAAGTATTATTTTAAAGCCTAAAGCTTATTTTTATTCATTAAAAATGATTGCAATAGGACCTGCCCCTGAAAACCTGTATCATATTCATCACATTGGTCACTAGCTTGGAAATAACCTGCCATCTCGCGGTCATATCTAAGACGAGGCTGCCTGGACTAGGGGCACTGCAGAGGGATTGGGGGCAAGGGCTGCAAACTCAGGCCCTTCCCTGCTCTGTTATGTACCAGCGATGTTATCTTGGGCAAGCGGCTGAACCTCTCTAGGGCTTGGTGTCCTCTGTGAAGCGGAGACACAGCGGGGCAACCCCAGGCGGCTGACGTGAGGATGACATGGGCCGTGATCCCCCGTGCGGCACTTAGCACGGTTCCCGGCCCAGAGCGGGTGCTCACTTGGCACCGGCGAACGAGACGACAGCCAGCTCGGTGGCGCCCAGAACACGCTGGATCGCCGTCTTTATCGAATCAAATAATCCGCTCGGCCCACCAGGCCTCCTTGATTCCATGGCCCTCCCTGTAGCCGCCCCGGCGGCAGCGACGCTAAACCTGCGTGGACCGACTCTTCCTGCGAGTGGGCGCCACGACAGCGCGGCTGATTTAAAATTCAAGTTCTGAGCTAATTCGCCACTAATTAATTCTTAGCTTCATCTGGTCCTTTGCTGTTTGCGAGGCTGTGTGTGCGGGATCCCACTGGCCCGTAGAGAACCCCGTGAACAGCGGGAGTGATGCTGGGGGCGCCACTTGGGGAGCTGGAAGGCTCAGGCTCCGAGGAGGACGAGCGGCTCCTCCAGGAGCACGCGGGTAATCGGAATGCAAACCCAAGCATTCGCCCACACGCACACACTCGTGAGTGCATACACGGAAACATACGTGCGTGCGTGCGATCATACATGCGGGTACGTATGGATGTCCATATAGTACTTCAAGCCTTCAGCTGCACACATGTACACATATTCAGGCCATGGGCGGGGGTTCAGGCCATACATGTAATACAGGTACATGCAGTACGCAGGTAGCTGGGTGTGTACACACACAGACACACGCACGCACAATTTCTCTTTCCCCGGTCGGCTTGCTTGAATGCTCCTCCCATTTTAAAGAGGATTATCTGCCATCAGGGGACAAAATGGAAAGAACAGTCGAGATTTTCTAGGCCGGCTCCACGTCAACACAAGGGTTCCTACAAGAGGGTCGGCGTCTGGGAGACACGAAGATGCCGCAGCGCTAGCTCTGCAGATGGAGGAAGGGGCCACGGGCCAGGGGGTGCCGGGAGCCTCTAGACGCTGGGAAGGGGAAGGAGATGGACTCCATCCTGGAGCCTCCGGGAGGAACGCGTCCTGGCCCACTCCTCCCTTGATTGCAGCCAGTAAGGCCCACCCGGGACTGCGGGCTCCGCTGGGACCTGATGCACCACCACCGTCTCTTGCAGGGCGACTTCAGCTGTGTCCAAACTGGTCTGTCCCCCCCATTCCTGCCAACCCTCCACCCGCAAAATCTCTCCCCCGTGCAGCCTCTAGAGGGATCATTTCAAACCTAACCTGCTAATGTCCCTGGTGTGCTTAAACCCTCCACAGCTCTGTCCCGCCTCTAATAAAATCCGTGCCCTTTACGGTGGCCTCATTTTCCCAGCTGTGGCCTGGAGGGTAATGGACTTGCCCAACCGGTCCTAGGAGGACAGAGGGAGAGCTGAGCTCAGAACCCCAAGATCTGGCCTAAGTTCCCCCACTCTGAGAGAGATGTGAATATTCCTTGATCCGGAACGATCTCCCCAAGAGAAAGGAAGGGAAGAGCTTTCCCAGAGAAATGTCAGGGCAATTGCCACGTGTCGGAGGTTTTCAGAAGGAAGCCTGGAAGAAGTCGGAAAGCTCCTTCTGGAAACTTCTCTGCTCTCCGAATTTCCTGTCCTCACAAGTGCACAAGGGGCTGCAAAATCAATGACTCAGAGGAATTCTCCAGGAAAAAAAAAAAAACAGGTTTGGCCATTCGAACCAACCACTCGCTCTCTAAGTGCATGACTAGGAAATAATGACGATAAAATGTGTGCTTATTTATGTCGGGTTATAGACTCAAATGCCTGCAGGACCAGACTGGAAACATATGGGTGGGGATTCAGGCCAAGTGTTGCTAGATCTTCTGATTTTTCGAGAGAAAATAGAAATCTGCCATCATATGTGAACACTCCCAGTTTTTAAGTACAGGCAGTGGATTTTAACAATTATTTTCACCATGTGAGGGCCAAACAGCATTTCTGAGAGCTGTCGAAGGCCCACAGCCATCTGCCTGAGATGCGGGTCCTGCACACGTGGAGCCACGACACCGGGGCCATGCCGGAGTTTTGTGGCCAGGTGTGGCCCCATCCCACCCCATGTCTTTCTGATGTTTGGATTTCGGCAAATGGGGAGTCGAGCAGAGCAGGCCGGAGCTCGTGCCGGGGATCTCCGAGCTAGCTCATGTCAGAAGAGCGCACGGCCCCCGTGCTGGGAGCCAGGAGGACGGTGATGGAGTGATGGTAAGGGCCACGCTCTTTCCTCAAGTTAGGCCAGGTTCTCAGCTATCCGATGCACCTGCTAATGCTCTGCCGTCTGTACGCTCGCTGAGCTGAAGAAAACAGGCTCCCTGTGTGCGTGAATTCACGGTGGGCCCCCGGGGGCTGTGAGACCCGCAGATAAACAGGGAACCCTCGGAATCTGGATCATGTTCAAGGTAGATTTATAAAAGATAAATGAATCTAAGAGTACACCGCCCTGCCTTGGAGGGCTGGCACGCCAGGTAGACTTCCCGGACTAGAAGACTGGGATGAGTCTTTAAAAATAAAAATTATCTTTTAATTGAGGTACAATTGACACATGACATTATATCCGCTTCCGGAGTCCAGCATGAGGACACAATATTTGTCTAGGTCGCGCAGTGGTGGGCACATGAAGTCTAGTTAACAGCCACGACTCCTCAAAGATGATGGAGCGGGTTATTTTGCGAGGTAAGCGCGGGTACGCGTGCTCCTGGCAGAAGGAACCTCTTGAGCGAAAGTCTTTGCTCGCGGATGATAGACAAAGTCTCCTTAGGAGGAATGAATGTGCATTTGGGGAAATGAGAGGATAAGGTAATGGGATAAGCGGAAATAGACGAGATAAGATAAGATGCCGGGCAGACGGTGGCCAGACGTATAGGAGAGATAAGGGGCTGTGCCACCGCCACGGGCACCGGGCACCGGGCACTGGGCACCGCCTCAGTCTGGCTTGGCACTGACCCTACGGAAAGGCTTTGTCTTTTTCCTCAGGACGAGACCTGGGCTCACCATCAGGGAGGGCCCAGTAATGCCAGGGAAGGGCCCCCTTCGGTCTCCTTGTCCCCCATCATGTCCCGCAGCACGTGTCCCTGTGGCGGGCCGGGCACTGCGCCCTGGAGACCAGGTGAGGGATGGGATCCGTATTCAGACCCGCACAAACAGGGAATGCAGGGCACATCTGCCGAGCCTGACAAGAGGGGGCCGGCGACAGGCCACCTTCTCCCGGGATCCACGTGCCCCGAATACTCAGGGACCCAAGGTTGGCCGTCTTGAAAATCCAGATGATCTTGATTTTAGCCAGGTCCTATCTCCTGACCCCCAAAGCTCACGATGGCTGGTTTACCTTTGTCTACGAAGAAGCCCTATTTTTTTTTTTTTTTTGAAACCGTCTTTCAAGTTTTGCTGTTTATTCCGTTTTTTTTTTTTTCCTGGGATGGCACCTCCGTGAGTTCCATCTTGATGATCCTGTTTAAAATCGTGACTCCTTCGCCACCCCGTCGCTCCCTATCTTCCTGATAGTCTACTTTATTCTTACCAAGATGTGTCCTTCAGGAGAGCAGGTATTTTCATGGCTTGCGCGGCTGCTCCCTCCCAGCACCCGTAATGGTGTCTGGCACACAGTAAGGCTGTCGATAATTATTCGCTGCAAGAGCCAACTATGACATTTATTGAGCCCCTGTTGGGTGTCTAAGGTCTGCACCCTCGCGGCACGTAGCAATCTACGGGCTATTTAACGTCAGACGTGGTCCAGGACAATCGCTGCGTCCTGTCCCTGTCTGTTTGCCCGGGTACAGAACCACGTACGTGGCGGGTGCTCAGCAGCTCTGGTCAAGCCCGTGGCTCTACTCGACGTGATCCCTCCAAGCCGGCCAGCCTGGGCTTCTTGACAACCGCGGAGGGTTTCCCCGATCCCGAGACCTCCTGACCGTTCTCTGCACACTGGCCACGTTGCGCCCCAGGGCCAGGCGCTCATCTGCAGCGACAGGCCGAGATGGTAAGAGGGTGAGGGCTCTCTGGAGTCCAACAGACGAGGCAGCTGCGAAACCCCGTGCCTCTACCTCCCGCCTCGGTCAGCAGGTTCGCCCGCTTGACTTCTCTGCACCTTGGCTCCTCGCCTGTAGGCCGGACTGAACGGTAGCGCCTCGGTCCGGGGCTGCTGTGAGGGTCACGCTTAACACCCTCTGAAAGCAGCGGGTACACCAGGAAATTAATAACTCTTAGCCACTGGAAATGCTTTTTGAAAAAAACCCTCTGTGTGAACTTTAACCGTTTGCTACCTCTCCTGGGGTGCCCGCCGGGGGTCTTGCGGTGGAAACGCTTGCGTGTCAATCTGTCCGAGCGGATCCCCCATGGAGGGTGGGTTCCCGACAGAGGGGTGGGGTTGAGAGAGGGAGCTGGGGGCCAGACAGGTAGGCGGTGGAGCTGAGCCCGGCTGCGGGTTAGCCGTGCAAACGCGGGCAGGTGCCTTCACTTCCCGGATCTCGGCTCCCTCTGATAAACGGGCGTAGGGCGTAGTCACGGCACAGGCGGTAAGCGGCCCCTAGACAGAGCCTGGGACACGTTCGGGCCGTACATACCTATGGATGCGCGTCTCATGGCTTTTAAAACTTCCTTGCTGGAGGGCGACGTGTGCATCGAAACCAGTGCCCCTCCCCCGGCTCCCCTGTGGGAACCGGAACCTTCCACCCACCGTGTGCCCTTTCTGCATTTCAGGCAGTGCTGGTGCAGAGCGAAGGCTGGATGGGAACACCTCCTTGCCTCTTGTGGGTGATTGGTTTACACCAAATCACAAAATCTGATTATAAGTTTGTAAATGTCTTTGCTTGCGGAGAGAGGCCCGTATTATTAATGGCCATAAAATTAAATTACCCGCTGCATTTCTATTGCAAAAGAAAAACTGATCCATGTTCACTAGTCAGCCTGCATAACGTGGATGTATAAACAAAAATGGGGGGGGACACCCACCGTGTTATTTATTCAGTTCCAAAACATTTTCCACACACCATATGGCAGGATTTTTTTTTCTTTCCCAAGCCTTTTTCACAGATGTAATTATAATTCTTTTCACCTTCCCCAGAGAGATCATCTTGAGTATTGTAAAGATTGTGTGAAACTTGAGACCTTACAGGGAACTTTATTATCGTGGCCGCGTCTCCCCCTCCTTCGCCACGTTCAGGGCCGGCCTGCGGACGGTGGCTCTGCAGAGCATCGGGCCTGAGGGTTGCCCCGGGGACCATTCACGGTGGGTGAAGGTCAAACGTCATCATCGTATCGTGGTCTCCCGTCCGTCAGCATCTCACGGGCAGGGATGCAGTTCAGCTGGACCCTGAGCGACACCGTCGGCCCGAGACAGGCCCCAGCGCTCTCTTTCTCTGGCCTCTGGCGCCGTCAGGGTGCTCCCCCGTCCCATTAGAACGCAGAATTAGTGGGGTTTCCGCGCCGCACTCGGAGCATGAGGGATCTCAGCATTTACCTCCTGTTTACGTCGCGTGGAACCAAGCAAAGGGGCTGGACCCCGGAGAGGCAGCTGCTGAACACTTGTTAATTTTAATTTTCCTGCCGCATACGGGTATTGGTAAGGGCTGCTCCAGTCAACCCAGAAAGTGCAGGCAGGGGGGTCCCTGGGTGGCTCAGCGGTTTAGCACCTGCCTTTGGTCCAGGGCGCGATCCTGGAGTCCTGGGATCGGGTCCGCATCGGGCTCCCTGCATGGAGCCTGCTTCTCCCTCTGCCTGTGTCTCTGCCTCTCTCTGTGTCTCTCATGAATAAATAAATAAAATTAAAAAAAAAAAAAGAGAGTGCAGGCAGATAGAGCCAGGCGTCCCCGAGGCCGCAGAGACCCCGTTTATGAAACACGCACCGTGTGTCAGCTCGGGGCCCGGTGCTGTGTGCCCGGGATGTCATCAACCTGGGGGGCACCCTTGTGGGGTAAATAGTCTCCGGCTTTTACAGGGATGGAAACGGAGGCTCTGAGCTCTATGTGCGATAGGCGAGGTCACGGGCGTCCTCTGTGACCACGATGTGGTACAAGAGCAGCCCCAGGGACCCCAGCACAGTCACAAAACGGGCATTTTTAGTGACCCGTTGTGAAACGAGGAACGGAGACTCAAAGCCTAGGGAGCTTGCGCGCGTCCCACAGCCAGCAGCGTGCTCTCGCCAGTCCTTGCCCAGTTCACGGCGCCCAACAGTGTGTCATGCTCCCTCGGAGCCTTAAACCACGGACGCCTCACCTCCATTTATATCCTTGTTTCCACGGGCCGATGTGTTCCAAACGCCAAACATCCGAGGCACAAAGGAACTTTTGGCAGCGTGACCCGTGTATGTGTTGAAGACGGTCTGTGGCTTCCATCCTGATGGGGCGCGTCTGGCAAGAACCAAGCCCGTCTCGTGACTTACCAGATGGCGATTTCTGTTCTCCAGCTGGATCGGGAATCCCGGGGGACCTGCAGGATTCCAGCAGCTCCACCCCTGTGCCACAGCTTCCCCGCCAGACGCGGGGCCCCCGAGACCCTCCGCCCGGGCCGCTGGGCTGCAGCGGGGCGAGGGGCTGCCCCAGGTCTAGGGGGTCGCGCCCTCGGCCTGCTCCTCAGGAGTTGCCCACACGGACGCTCTCTGCACTGGAATACGGATGTGGACAGCCACGCGCACCCCGGAAGTTTCGGCCTCACGAACGGTTGGTGCTAAAGGGCAGGGGAAGCGGATCCGCGGACACCAGCCGGGGGGAGCTACGCTCAGTGCTCTGCGGCAGCGCTTGCCCATTGCTTTTGAGCCCAGCTCCCAGAGGGAGAGACATCTTTGGCCGCGGCCCCGAGCACGTAGGTAAGTGGAAGATGCTCTATGCACAACATGTGTGTGCGCGGGGCGGTGGGGGGTATACCTGAGACTGAGCTCACGGGACAACACCCTTATTGTGCGAGTCTCACCCTTATTTTCCTTCTCTCTCTCTCTCTCTCTCTCTCTCTTTTTTTAGAGAGAGCACATGTGAGTGGGGGGAGGGGAGAGGGGGAGGATCTCAAGCAGACCCCTCGCCTAGTGTGGCGCCTGACGCGGGACTCGATCCCACGACCCCGAGATCATGACCCGAGCTGAAACCAAGAGTTGGGGGCTTCACGGACTGAGCCCCCAAGCGCCCCACACCCTTATTTTTCTAATCCAATCCTTTTCCATTTCTTTCCTGTCTGTTATGAAAGTGTGCTGGGCACACCCCTCCGAATGGTTTCCCCAGCCTATGGTTTGAGAACCCTGCTTTACTACGGGTTCCATTTACCTCTCTGGGGCTCTAGATCTAGCCTCTCTGGCCTCAGTTTCCTCATCTGCAAAATGGATATAAAACCACTCCTTTTCTCATATGATTGTTCTTAGAATTAAATGAGGTAATGCTTGTCTGCAGATCCTCAATAGGTGATACCATTTCTAGTACAAGATGGTGAATTATTATTATTGTCTAATTCATACCATCCACTTTATTTTTTTTAATATTTTATTTTTTTACTCATGAGAGACACAGAGAGGTAGAGACACAGGCAGAGGGAGAAGCAGGCTCCCTGCATGGAGCCCAATGTAGGACTTGATCCAAGGACCCCGGGATCACGGCCTGAGCTGGAGGCAGATGCTCAACCATGAGCCCCCCAGGTGCTCCCTCTACCATGCACTTTAAGGATGGGAAAATGAGAGCCGCTGACAGGGAAGCTGGCAGGAGGTGGCCCCGGGAATGAGCAGAGCCTGGAACCAGAGTGCAACCTGCTCACGTCCGTTATGACCCAGGCCAGTGGGAAAGCGCCTCACTGGTAGAGACGGCACCAACTCCCGGGGCCCCTGGCGCACCCCTCCCAGCCCTGCCAGCACCCATCCTCGCCAGGCTACCCAGTGAGACTTTTCAAAATGCCAGCGCCCCAGGGAGGCCGCACGTCTTTCCACCTGCTGAGCTTGCCAAGGTGTGGATGGCTCCCCGGGTCAGGGAATGAGGCCACCGGGATGTTCGAATGGGAGATAGAGGCCCTCCCACGGGGTGCCAGCTTGGGAAGATAAGACAGCAGAGGGTGCTTCAGCTCTGAGCCTGCTCTGTTAGAACCCCAGAGGCGTAAGCTCCGAGTTTGGTGGGGGGGAAGCTGGTAGCGGGGAGTAAAGCGTGTTCTCAGCCTCTTTGCAGACGGGGAGGCCGGGCCATGACGTCAGCTGTCCAGCCCCATGTCCCCAGGTTTGCCCGGGGCGCTCCCCTCCTGGCCTCTGCTCAGGCGGTTCCTCGCACCCACTACCCCACCGCTTCCTCCCCATCCTAGTGTTTCCCGGGGTGCCTACCGTGACCCCAGCTAGCTGGCCTCCTTTGGGGGGAGGCATTCATCATTCCCTAGCCGCGTCATAGACGAGCATATGCGATTGTTCCTTCTGCTAATATACGAGCTCCTGGAGAGGCCGAATCTCTGAGTTACCTTTGTGTCTTTTTCTGGCACCTGATGGGGTATTATGTTTGCACATATAAGGCACTGAAGGGCCTGTGTCAGGTGAATGGGTGAGGGGAAAAAATAGGTGGGTGCGTGGTAGGTGACTGCTTGGTTGCACTGATGACACATTTGCGTGCGCACGCGTGTGTGTGTGTGTGTGTGTGTGTGTGTGCATTTTCCAAACAAAATTGTAAGCCCAAGGGTCTCACCCTTGGGTGCTCACGAGCATCCCCTTGCAGAGTTTATATAAAATACTGAGGCTCCACCACCAGAAATTCTGTTTGGGCTAGGACCCCGGAGTGCACGTATTCAGCATCGTCTCCTGGTGATTCTAACGTGCAGCCACGGCTCAGAGGCCCTGCCGCTAGCTCCCTGATTAATAGGAAGACGGTATATGAGAGCGCCGAGTGGAGGAGCTGGCCCGTGGGAGTGCCGACAAACACGTATAAACACTTCCTCTCCTCTTGCCCCTCGAGAGCTGGGACTCTGTATTGTGCCGGGAGCCGGGCTCCGGGGACAAGCTAAGGAGAGGACGACAGATGTTTCAGGGGGGAACGTAGTCAAGAGTCCATGAGCCCGTCCAGAGAGCGAGTGCTCCACGCTCGCAGGACTTCGGTGGAATCCCTGCGGACCACGGCATTCGGGGGAAAGCTTGTGAATAAGGTGGGATTTGAGTTGAGGCCCAGTGAATGGGCAGAGCTTGGCACAGCGGTGAAAGCAGGTAGGAGGACATCTAGGAAGGGGCCAGAGCATCCTCAAAGACAGGACGGCGGGGGAGGACGACCATGTGCCCGGCCCGGTGCTGAGAACTCACCTGCGCGACCGTATTCAAGACTCATAGGAACGGTGACTGTTCCCGCTTTGCAGAGGCTGGGACAAGGTCCGGAGAGGGATGCACGAGCTAGCTCAGGGATGCAGACAGACCGAGTGGTGGCCCTGAGGTGCAGACGGGGTTTGTCTGAGATCCTGCGTGCTGGAGAGAGGGGGAGCAGGTCACGGTGTGGCGGCAAGTCCGTCTGAGTAAGGGCACTTGGATGGCCTTGGGCGCAGGGCACAACCTTGGGGTCCCGGGATCGAGTCCCGCATCGGGCTCCCTGCATGGAGCCTGCTCCTCCTTCTGCTGTGTCTCTGCCTCTCTCTGTATCTCTCATGAATAAATAAATAAAATCTTAAAAAAAAGAAGTAGTCCGCCTGAGTCGGAGGGTTGGGAGGCGGAGGCGTATCTGGGCGAGCCCGTGAGCCAGGGCACCTCCAGATGTGGAACGTTGCCTTGGGGGCCACAGGGAGCCGTAGACTTCTGAGCGACCTGATGACTGTGGCTCAAGCCACGGAGGGCCGAGAGTTAGCAGGGTTGACAGGAGCCAGGGTATTTAATCCACGACTGGCCGAATGAGGAAATGGATTTTTACCTTTCCTAAATTATTCCTGCCGGGGATGGAACCCAACACTTGAAACCTTTCTTGGGAAAGAAATGTGTAAGCATCGGCCCCAGCAGGTTGGGCAACGCCATCACATTGCTTTTCCCTGGGGGGCCTCCGACGGGAGGCTTTAACTGAGCACCTACTGGGTGCCGGAGCCGGTGCTGCGGGCTGCAGAGCGAGGGCTCAGGGAGACCCGCTCCCTTCTCCCCTTCCTCCCGTGGGCGCTCCCTCGGAGCCGGAGCCGGAATGGACCCATCAAATGCCCTCCATTATCTGCCAGCCATCTTTTCGCGGAGCTGAAAATGCACAGAATTACCTTAACATTCCCAACTGGGTCTTATTTTCCAAGCCGCTTTCATCCCTTGTCTTGCTTTCCTTTGAACTACACCCAATTTATCACTTTTTTTTTCCTTTTCTTTCTGGAAACATGATGCTCAAAATTGAACACAGCCATCCAATTAAGTCTTAACCACAGCCAACGAGGTGGCTGGCTTGTTCAACATGGTGAAATCCTATTAATAGGTAGGTGGGGAGGGGGGGCGTGAGTGTACTGGGACATTTAGATTTTAATTTTTAGTTTTTTATTTTTATTTATCTATTTATTTTGAGCAGCACATGCAGAGGTGGGCAGCAGAAACCAACACCCCATCCGCTGCCTTAGAAATATTCATACTTAATTTTTTTTTGAGGGGGGCATGTTTTATTTGGGAGGGTTTCGCATTCACTTATTTTATTACCTTGACATTTTTATACCCCCGGTAACAATTTTTTTTTTTTTTGTAAGTTAAGCTTTTACTTAGGTACAGTGTAAAGCTGTTCTTGAGATGAAAGCTGTTATCTGATTCAGGGCTTAATGTTGAAAAGTTCTCAAGCTGGTGAATCTAAAGACATTTCCTGCATAATTGTGTACTTAGAATTCACTGGCAGCGCAAGAGAGAGAGAGAGAGCTTCATGTTCTGTCTGGAATCACGAAAAAAGACAATTTATTTTTAAGTGAACTGGGGGAGATGGGGGGAAAAGAGCCGGCGACGGAAGACGTTTAGCTGAGTTACTGAAATACCATCTGGAGGCTTGGCTGGGAGAGAAGAGAAATCCTAGAAGGAGCAAGATGTGGGGCAGCTGAGCTGAGGAAGGGCCAGCGTATCTGGGAGATGCCGCCCGGACCGGCGACGCGATCTGTAAGGAGCAAAGTGGGTGGGTGGGGAGCTCATTAGCCCTTGGAAAGGGAAGACAAGACTCATTTAAATTTTTAGAAGTTGTGACCTAGGGCACATAAGCCAAAATGTGCCATGTGTAAGTGTCCAGGGTCCGGGCGTACGCAGCACACGTGCATTGATATGCAGGCGGCACATCGCCCGTTGGCAGGCGGGCCCTCTTCCCTCCTCCCGCAGTGCAACTCCATATCCATCAGATACTCCTCCCTCTTCCCCCTTGTCCCTGGTCACCACCATTCGTCAGTTATTTCGAGATGGTTATTTTTTTAAAGATTTTATTTATTTATTTTAGAGAGGGAGAAGGAGGGGGAGAGGGAAGGCGCGTGCATGTGCAAGCAAGCAGGGGGAGGGCGGGGGGAGGAGAGAATCCCAAGCAGGCTCCACGCCCAGCACGGAGCCCCATGTGGGGCTCCATCTCACGACCCCGAGATCACGACCTGAGCTGAAACCACAGGTCGGATGCTTCCCCAACTGAGCCACCCAAGTGCCCCAGAAAGCTATTTTTTTTTTTAAGTTGGAGAAGGGTCCATGAGGCCTCAACTAATCGACCGACTTTACACGACGCTGTCACACCGTTCCTGCTTTCCCGCTCCTGGTCCCGTCTTCTGTGGCGGTGGCTGTCCTGGGTCAGTGTGTCCCCACCTGTGCTCTCCGTGAGAGCAGGACGCCTCAGGGGCAGGCTTCAGACCCGGGGCGGACGCTGGCAGCCAACCAGTCCTCATGACTACCGTGCGGGGCACCGGGATCAATACTCCACACCTCTGACCTCTGGGGTGCTCAACCCTGCAGAGGCAAGTGCTCAACCCGTCCTAGAGGCGAAGCAAAGGAGCGTCTGGGAATTCAAGGAATTGCTCAAGGACAAGGAGCAGAACCGGGGTTTCAGGAAGAGTCCATCTCTTGGGGGCGCCTGGGTGCTGCCATCGGGTCTGCGTCTGACCCTTGACTCTGGCTCAGGTTGTGATCTCAGGGTCCCGGGACCGAGCCCGTGTGGGGCTCTACGCGCCGTGTGGAGTCTGCTTGAGAATCTCTCTCCCTCTGCCCGCTGCCGGCTGCGTGCCCTCTCTCTAGCTCAAATCAATGCATCTTCTAAAAAAGGAAGTCTACCTCTGTACCATTTTCCAAGACATTTTCTGGAAGACCACTTTGATGGGATGGAAGTAGGTACTGCGCCTTAAAACTGAAAAAAGTAGCGAGAAGGGGCCGTGCTCCTTTCGTTTTGCCTGATACGTTGGGAAATACTGAGTTCGACACAGTTGAACAGAATCGTCCTCGCAAAACATCTCAGGGGCTGCACTCTTCGTCCAGTCCTCAAGCTTATTTTTCATCTTTTTGGAAAAATTTGTTTATCCACTACTCCATAGGAAAACCTCAGTAAATGCCAGGGGCGACATTCAAAATATTTAATGTCTGTTGCAGCCTGGACGATGGCCAGTCCTCCTGGAGAGCGGCCCAAACAGAAACAACGGGAGCCAATAACCGGCGTGGGCACACCGACGGGCGCTGACGGGAAGTGCCACCTGCAGGTCACCGGAGCTCACCTTAACCCATCGGGGCTCCTGGGGGGCAGACAGCTCCGGGGGAGGAGCAACCAAGCATGCCAACCGTCCCCGGGGGAGAAGGAGGCCCATTTCCTGAACGTGCTTCTTGGGGGCTGTCCAGGATGCAGGGGCTGGGAATGAGCTTGTGTCTATGGGATTCAACCCTTGTGTGACCTACAAGAGGTTGGCACACGTCGGGCGTGCGGTGCGGGCCGTCGGCTCGGCTCTATTGTATTTCGAGCAGAGGCAGCACAGCTCACTTATTATAGGACCCAGTGGGCCGGGCTCTGCAGAGGGCGTGTGGTGACAAGAGGCCACTGTGCAGCCCGCGATGGGCCTCCGCACCAGTCCCTAGCACAGAGGTGGGCCGGGTTATCGGAATTCTCCCCTCCCCGTAATAGCTCACAACCCCTCTTCTGGGAAGTCCTTAGTGGGCCGACCCCAATTTTTAGTAAGTATTTATAGTACGTGACTCCCCCCTCGCCGCCCCCGCGCAAGTCAAGGCAATAGAGGTTCCTTCCTCCCTGTCAGGTGATGTTGCTACAAAGACAAAGGCCTGTGCCTTTTGAATTCCACATCTGTCTGGGTCTCTTCCACGCCTGATGCGCAGCCAGGAGCGGAGTGGGGAATGTATCGTTAATATTTATTAAAGGGCTCCAAATCTCTGTAATCTTCCATCTTTGATCCTGTTAAATATTCCAAACTCCTTTTTTATTTAAACATGTTTGACTGGTCTAATCACGGGCTGATGCACGTCCCCGGCTCCCCGGGCCTTTTCGGCGGTGAGGCGGGAGAGCAGGGACGAGGCGGACGGGGGACATTTAATGCTCACGTCAATTCCACTTCTACTTTGTTCAAGTTGAAGCAGTTTTACCTGGAAAACCCACCACAGCGATGGCTGCGCAGGAGATTATGACCAAGGAGTCAAAGCCATGTACGTGGGGACATTCGTCCCCGTGTTACTGGGAAGAGGGAGGTGTTAGAGCCTCCTTCCTGTACCGCGTGGAGAGCGTGTTCCAGTAAGTCCTATCGGAACGCAATTTTACGCAGTGATTGAAATCTTAGTCCTGAATATGACATCGGATTTTTGGGAAGCTCCGTGGCTGTAGGGCTACCGGCGCCCACATCTCCCAGTGCCCACACAAGGGTTGGATGGGGAACGTGACCACTGAGCATGTCTGATTTATTACGGGCCACGGGATTGTGAGATTACGGGTGACGTCCTCAGTTTCTGTTATTTTATTTGCGACGTGGTTTATACGGTGTTCAAGACCCCGGAAATCACATACTATACACAGTGGAATAAGTATTGACTTCAGAATTGGGCAAACCTATATTCAGACTCAGATCTTTGTTACTTCTTCACGTAGGATTTTGGGGCGGGGGAGGGGGAGTCTCTCATCCTTACAGAGGAGCTTCATGTGTGGAAAGTGAGCTCCTCTTTCCGCCTCAAATCAAATCAACGAAGCTGCAATTTCTTGTAAAAACTCTAGTATTATAATAAGCCACTGACTTCGACCTCTGCTCGTTCCCGGCGATCTGTGTGTTGTGAAGTTATCCTGCTCCAGAATTAGGAAGCAGCACCGCAGCGTCCCCGTGCAGGTCTGAGTCTCAGCTCCACGGCGCCGTGACTCTGGTGACCTTGGGCAAGGGCGTCTGTTAGGATTTGACCTGGTGGGTGAGCAACGTCCTGCTTTTTCCTGTCTGAGCCCAGAACCAACCGAGAAAGAGACATCTGAGTCAGATTGAGATCAGAATATTACCTTTCTTCCTTTAAAGCTGTTTGGAGGATGTGACAGGGATGCGTTAGCAGCTGTCGGCTTCCTAATCCCGATTTCTCCCCCCTCGGCCTCAGGACTCCTGCCTCAGGGGAGAGTGGCTCCCCCAGGCTCACAGGAAGGGAGAGCAGAGTGCAGCCTCCCCGAAGGTGGCAGCTTCCAAGAGAACCAGGTTTGCAGGTCTATCTCCATCCTCCTGATATATTCTTGAAAATTCAGTGGGGTTGCACAAGTTGTTTTGTGCAGTGACGGGCATATAACTAGTGCTCAGTAAATAGGTTGAGCTACTGTCCCTCTACCTGCTTCCCCAGGAAAGGACCCCTCCTAGATGTCTGTGGATGAACCGCCAGACCAGTGAGGCCACGGGAAGAGAGGTAACACGGCATGGGGTCGAGACTGTGGCTTCTGAAACCGGATGGTCTACATACGATCCCTGGCCTCGCCACCTGGTTGCATGACCCTGGATGGTTTACTTGACCTCCCCATCTGTAAAATGGGCCTAGGGCGCTAACTTCTCTCTGAGCCCTTAGAAGGATTAACCAAACTGATAGCTGTAAAGCGCTTAGAGCAATCCCTGGCACATAGTAAAAATGTTTGCTAAATATGAATAAGTAATGAGGACCTAGATATTTACTATAGGGCCTCCCCATTCCACAGGATCAGTAGATTTAGGCTATAATGACGACATGCCCAACTGTCCGCATTAATAGAGTATTGGGAAGATGCCTCACCCTTCCAAAATCTTTTTTACATTTCTCACTGCCCCCCACCCCCGATCCCTAGCCCCCATTCTTTCACTTCTTGGTTAGAAAAAAAAATAGCTCTGCAGCTGGCAATGGGAATGATTCTGCTTTAAATTGCCTTCCGTGGTGTGTGCAGAGTTGTAGACGTTGGGTCCGCAGCCTTCTTTCTCCCTCCTACCACCCTAAATTTCTTGGTTAAATTCCCAGCAAGATGAGGATTATTTATAATTTGGCCCTAACTGCAGCCCAGCAGGAGAACATGTTAATGAGTTCATTAATTAATTAGCTTGCATTTGCATAGTGCTTCAGCATTTGCAAAGCTCTCTCGGATTCATTACTTCACTTTATGATCACAATACCCCAGTGAGGGACAAGGCAGGGGTTATTCGAGACTGTCAGACAAGGAGGCTGAAACTCAGTGAGGTTAACCGGTCAGCCCCAGACAACTAGTTCAAAGGCGGAGCTGGGATCATTCATTTCTGAATGGAATGAACCAAGGAGCTTTACAGACCCTCATTTAAGCCCGAGCTCCAATCTGTGTTACCGCGGGATCCTAATCAAGTTACTCAGCCTCTATGGTCGTTAGTTTCCTCATCTGTAACGCGAAGTTAAAAATAGCATCCACTTCATTAGGACTGATACGAATATTAACCAAGCTAATACACAGAAAGCTCACGCTCTACTCCTTGGTCAGTGGTAAGGCCATTATTATGGCCACAACGATAAGCTTCCACCAAATATAACACGGTGTGGACTATGGAAGCATTGCAGGCAAAGCATATTGGGAAAAAGGGGCAGGAGTAAATTGGATCCCCTTGATGCAGTGGGGAGTTGGGGAAATCATCTCGGACACATGGGGGTTGAACCTTGACGGGTTAATAGAAGTTCTTCCAAGCAGAGGGAAATGAAGGGAGATCCCAGGGAACAGTGCGGTTTGACCCAAATCACAGTGCGGTGAGCCTGTTGCTGTCTTCAGGTTAGGTGTTGGCAGAGGATATCCAGTCGTGGAAGTGATGTTGGGTGTGTAGGTACAGATGGATCACAAGAGAACGAGGGGGTGCGGTGGTTTTGGGGTGTGGGTGTTGTGACAGCGTAACGTACCTGGTGCTGAAGGTCATAACTGGGAGCTGGGCCCAGAGATGGCATGGGGTCCCGAGTGGTTGAGGTGGTGGTAGGGGTGTGCATGGGGGATGGATACACCCTGGTAGTGCAAGGAGCCAGAACGGCAAGGATTAAATCGTGAAGGTCTCGGAGTCCATGAAGTGCGTTTGTATTTTTATGGAAAACGGTATGAATGATGCTTGTCTATTTTTCTTTAAGAAGATGAAATGATCTTACCTGATCCATGGTTCAACAAGATGACACTGATTGTGAGCACATGGGGTGGATTGGAGAGGAGTCTTCCTCTCACAGGAGCAATATGCAGGCTTACCCTGGAATGTCTTTTAAAGCAAAACATGTTTGTTTCCACTTCTAAAATTTTACTCTTGTATTTTCTGAAGTTCTGTTTGATTTCTAAGCCTGAAGGGTAGGATTTACAAGCGCAGACTTGAACACATGCTAGTCTTCCCATCACCAAAAGGCTTAGATTCATAAATTCATAGAAATTAGGCTAGCGTGGGGTCTTGGGGACCTCCCATTTGAGATTTTCCTGGGACGATTTGGGTAACCATCGTGTTCACACATTTCTCCAGGCCGCTGACTCCTCACACAAGTGAATTGGAAGTTCTGTGATATCTTGGAGTCGTCTGGCTACCCGGGCGCAAATCACACTTGGGGATCACTGGCTGTTAGATACATGAAGGGGCAAGAGCCTGGACACCCCAACGCCTCCTCTACCAGAGAGTAGTACCTGGCCAGATAAGTTGGGGGCCTTCCAAACTAAATCCCCAACTCTGTCCCACCCCCAGCACACATGCATACAAGCCCTGGTGGACATGCATGCATGCGCGTGTGCACAACACACACACTTTTATATTTTGGACAGTGACGATTCACAATGGAACATTAAAGACTCTGTAGGACAAGCAACAAAAGCAGCAACAAAGCCAGAGTTTAACGCTATGTTTCCCAAACTTAATTGACCATAGAAACAACATCATTTTTTTTTTTTTACAAAAACAATACTTTTCACATCCCACCTTGGGACATTCTGATCAATCTAGTCTTCTGGTCACCAGGGTCAGCTCAGGGAGTTTGCTAGAGCTACAACAGTAGTTATTGCTGGAGCTCTGACAGGAATTCACGTTCAATGCCTTGGATATGCTCATTTTTGTAAAAATATTCCAAGTTCTGAGTCTTCTGGCCCAAGTCTGCAGTATGAAGATCTATTTGGGAGAGTGTCACGACACACAGGAGCACAGCTATCTGTCAGTTATGATCATATGTGTCACTGGAGAGTTTTTCTCTCTCTGAGTCGTTGATCTGCACCAGGACTCTCTTGTTATAAAATGTCTTGAGGAGTGAGGGTTTTATTTCCGTCTCATCTGGTTTTTGCATTTGTAGTTTCTGCTTTGTCCAAACAAATTACTCTTTCAGAGGATGAACTACTTGTCTGATTTTTTTTGAGTAACATGTCATTTAATTGTATTTTAATAAAATCCACAGGAGCTCAAAAAATTTTTTTATGTTTTACGAAAATGAAAGCAAAATGGCAAAGTCACCATCTTCTCTAACTGCCAGCACATTGCAGTGAACACAACCTGGACACCAATGTTTTCGTAGAGACAAGCTTGAGGTTAACTCACCCCACTTTTTTTCTTGGACATCAGGGAAGACTACATTTCCCAAACTTCTCTGTAGTTAACTTAGGATCAGTTGATTTGGTTCTGGCCAAACGGACATCAGACTGAAGTGATTGTATTCCACTTTCGTTCTTGGTTCTACAATCTGCTGTGCACTGCTGGGGATTTACCCCACACATGCAGATGCAGTGAAAGACAGACACCTGCACCCCAGTATTTGTAGTGGCAACATCCACAACAGCTAAACTGTGGAAGGAGCCTTGGTTTCCTTTGAAAAATGAATGGATAAAGAAGATGTGGTCTCTATATACAATGAAATATTTCTCAGCCATTAGAAACAACAAATACCCACCATTTGTTTCAATGTGGTGCAACTGGAAAGTATTATGCTGAGTGAAGTAAGTCAATTGGAGAAGGACAAACATTATATGGTCCCATTCATTTGGCGAATATAAAAAATAGTGAAAGGGAATAAAGGGGAAAGGAGAGAAAATGAGTGGGAAACATCAGAGAGGGAGACAGAACATGAGAGACTCCTAACTCTGGGAAACGAACAAGGGGTAGTGGAAAGGGAGGTGGGCGGGGGGTTGGGGTGACTGGGTGGTGGGCACTGGGGGGGGCACTTGACGGGATGAGCACTGGGTGTTATGCTATATGTTGGCAAACTGAACTCCAATAAAAAATATACAAAAAGAATAAAAAAGAATAAACTAAAAGAATATAATAAATAAACAAACAAACAAACAAACAAATAAATAAATAAATAAATAAATAAATAAATAAATAAAATCTGCTGTGCAATTTTCCTTTCTCTCTCTTTCTTTTCTTGGTGACTATGGCATTTCTTGTGTTGAAGGTGGGGACACTTCTGGATGGAAATTCCTGAGTCATAGTGGAGGAGAACCAGCAAGGAGCTCTACTCAACCCGTATGTCTTGTGGTTGAACAAGGCACGGATCTTGCAGTGTAACACCACAGAGATGTGGTGCCTATGCCTTAGGACAGCCTAGCCTCGCCTGTTCTAACACAAACAGTGTGCCGCTGACTTTAATTTTCCCTAAAGTATCTGAGTATTACCTATTAGAAGCAAATATTTATTCCTTGAACTCTAAGTACCTGCATAGCATCCCAGAAAGAGTCTCATATCTCTTATCTCCTTTGAGCCTCCCAACATCGCTTGAGGAAACTTGGCAAGGTGTTCATCATACGCGATCTATAGGTGTAGGGGGCACGGCTTAAAGATTGTCCAAAATAACTCAGGATGTCAGCGTCTCATCTGAATTCCAGACTCAGGCTTTGTGTCTTCTCCAACTTTGGTGCTCCGTCATCATACTCCTGCAAACTGGTATGAAGTCAGTAGGATGGCAAAGCCAGCCTGAGACATCCAAAATGGCTAATTTCAAGCTATGTATATTCTTGAAGCCCAGAGAAATTTAATTACCAAAACTTTAGAGCCAGCAGCATCCCCAAGCTAAGGAAAACAAAGTTCTTCTGGCTATTTTCTTGTATTACTGCACTTTCCCTGCTCATTATACATTATTATCCTATATTTGTAGTGGTTACTCTAGAAATTATAATAAGAATCTTTGCCTTATTTAAAGGTGAATATAAATCTGTGCTTTTCCATTTCCTGGACATGCAAGGACCTTAGAATACTTAATTCCCTTTACTCCTTCCAGTCTTTTATGCTATTTCATTGTGAATTCTCATTTTATAAATATTAAACCTCAGTGGGAATCATTATTAGTATTGTTATTGCTTTATACAATCAATATTTACGTAGACTTACTCTACCTCTCCCTGAATCTGATTTAGTTGATACACATTCTTTTTTCAGCCCACGGTATATTCTGTAGTATTTCCTGTAGTGAATGCCTACTGTGATGACTTCCTTCAGTTTTGCTTGTTTGCAGTTGTCTTTATTTTGCTTTCATCTTTTTCACTGGATATAGAATTTTAGATGGAGAGTTATTTCCTTTCAGTCTTTGAAGATATTACTCCACTTTCCAGGAGCCTCAATGACTTCTGTCCAGCGGTCAGCCGTAGTTCTTATTGCTGCTCCTTTGAAGATAGTCTGTGTTTTCCCCATTCTGGCTGCTTATAGGATTTTTTAGTTTTCTTTGGTTTTCTTGTCTATATGTGGTTTTCTTTGTGTTTATACTGATGGAGTTCATGGTGCTTCTGGAATCTGGGGCTTGCTCTTGTTCATCAGTTTGGGAAAATGCTTGGTCATTATTTCCTCAAATATTATTTCGGTTTCTTCTCTGTCTCTTCCACTTCTAGCAATCCAACTGTATAGACTTGGTCAGACTTTCTCAGGAGATATCATTATGTCTTACTTTCTTTCTATATTTTCTATTGTTTTGTCTCTTTGTGCCTTAGTCTAGATATTTTCTTTTGTCTTATCTTCTAGTTTATTAAGCCTCTCTTGTGTTCTATCTAATCCTACTCATATGTTGTGTTCAAATTGCAGTGACTGCATTTTTCCACTCTAGAATTTCCATTTGATTCCCTTTTATGGCTTCTTGCCCTCTGCTGAAATTATTCATCTTGGCATCAGATTTCTTCAACTATTGATCCTCCAGGGAGGATCTATATTTGCTTCTTAAAGACAGATTAGGAACAGAATTTTAAATCAAATCAGAGATAGAGCACTTTGAAACTGGGTTTTAGCTTTTTAAAGAGCTTTTGGTTCTCTGAATAGATATTTTTAGAGCAGTTTTAGGTTCATAGCAAAATTGAGAGGAAAGTGTAGAAATTTCCCACATACCTCCCACTCCTGGCTCACATGCACAGCATCCCCTAATTATCAGCACCCCCACCAGAGTGGTAAGTTTGTTACATTTGATGGCCCTGTATTGACACAGGATCACTCCCCAAAGACTGTAGTCTACATTAATATTCACTTGACGTACATTTTATTGGTCTGGGTAAATATATAGTGATATGTAACCACTGTTATAGTTTCCTACACTTCTTTAGTTCCTGGTTATTTTTTTTTAACTCTTGGGAGAGTCTTTCAAAAATCCCAAGAGAAAGCTCCTCCCTGGCAGGCCTTGAGCTCCAGTTTTAGTTATTTCAACCCAGGAAGATTACTTTGTTCAACTTCTCTGCCTCTGAGCCTCAGAGCTGCTCTGATACTCATTTAAAGTCATCAAATCTCTATAGTAGGAAAGTAGCAATAAATCTTAGGCTCACTCTCTGGACTTACTTTCCCTCTGAAATCTTAGCCTTTCAAGTCTTGGTAGTTCTCAGATATCTTCAAAATGGCTATTGTGTTTATAATTGATCAAATTGGTATAATTTTTCATCTGAGCTTTCATAGGATTGTTGGTTTGAAACAGAAGCAGAATTCCCTTTCACAGCACTTTCTGGTAAATCTCTAGGTTTCTTTCATTTTGTTTTATTTTTTTTCTTCTTCCCATAGTCTCAGGCTGCATTTAAATGTAAATATGTATCTTCACACAGGATAGAATTTCTGAGAATTGGTATAATTAAGGGAACGTATCTGGCCCTAAAACATAAGAATATAGCATGGTTCTAAAAAGTGGTTCAGATCAACACATTTTAAAAAATTAAAAATGGTTCAGATCTGGAAAAGTAAAAAGAACCTGAGAATAGGAGACAGAATCAGAAGCTCAGCATTAGAGTTGTGTTTTGGGCCCCAACTGCCAGATGTTCTTCTATTCTCCACTTAGAAACCACCCTCCTTCTCCGACAAGGGGAGTCAGAGCTGCCTTTTCATTGGATAATTAAGATGAAAAATGTTCATTAGGAAATATGGCATGCTAGAATTTAGAGGGATGGGGGTGGAGTAAAGGGAATGTTAGCCTTGCCTTGATTGGTGCTTCCCAGACAGAAATTAAAGAGTATCAAATGAGCCATTTTAGTGCAAATAAATGGTACCACTTTCATGACAGTAACTAATGCTAAGGAAATAAAGCCTACTCTACGAGAATATCAGCTTTGGCTACTTTTTCCACAACTTACATCCAGTGCTAGCCTAGTGCCTGACACATGGTGGACACTCATCAGGCCTGTTTTGCAAGTAACAATGCTTGAAGCTTAAATCCCTATATTTCCTTTCTTTTTTCAAAGCTGAAACTAGGAACTCTCTACACTATCACTTTAACCCTCTTATTTTACAAATGAGAAAACTGCGGTTCACATTTTCTGGGTCATTGCTGAAAGCAGATTATAATAGGGAGCAACAGAATCTAAAAAAAAAAAAAAAGTTCCTTGTGACTTAGGCTTTGTTACAAAGTCATGAATGTAAAAATAGGTGCATAAACCTATGGGTAGATAATACACAGAAATACAAGTACACACCCATGCAAATAATTTTACTTAAGAACCTGGATGAAAGACACTTGGGAGTCACTGAAAGAAATTTTGAGTAAATCACCCATGAGCAGAACATGCTATAATGTGTCCTCTGATGTCCAGAAAGATTAAAAGGGCAGACTCTTGTCCATTTTTTTTTTTGCAATAGATTTGAGAATGTTGGCTAAAGTGATTTAGTGCAGGCAACCCGTGCATTTTCCTATTGCATATTTGCCTTCTACAGTTTTGATAAAATTGTCTCTATCTGTACCTTTTAAGGAAGAATCGTCTGCTATCAATGTTTGGCTACTGTCATTTAAGTGCATGGAAACATGGGCTTAAAAGAGAACACTATATTTAAGTTAAATGTCAAATCTAATTTTTGGAATGGAAACCCCTACTGCTGTCTGAGGTAATTATCAAAATGTGGATCCGGACAAAGTGATTTTATTCCAGCCAGCGCCCTTTACGTTTGGAACAGGAAGTGGGTTAAACGTGACTGTTTTTTTCTTTTTATTAGATTCTCAGAGGGGGGAAAAAAATAAAAGCCTTCATCTTTAATTTGTATCAAATGATACTTTGCTGACATGTTATCTGCTGAAATCAATGCAGCACCCTGGCTAATTTGGAGTGGAGTTGTTTTGCAACAATTTAGAACATAGCTTGGGAATTAGCTATTCAGCAAGCCTACATTAAAATTAATTTGATAAAGTATACATTAACATCCTTGACACTTCTCTGAGCATCGATTTTAATAGATCAGCGTATGGGGGGCTCGGCCAGTAAAAGAAGAGCTTCCTCTACGAGATGGGTAGAGAAATGCGCCATCTCGCCCTCCCACACCGTGGGACTAAACCCTTCAGCTATCAGCATAGTACATCAAATTTAAGAGTCTTTAAATATTAAATATCAGTGTGCACCATGGAATGTAATAAACCCACTTTTCAAATAATGTTTCATTCCCCGACATCAAAATGTGTGAGGAGTTTTCTTTTAAATATACTGTGGAAGTTAATTAAGTTCACTCAAGTTTATTGCGCGGATTCACTAAGCCTACATTGGGATATTTACGACCCACCCAGAATGCAACTCAGGGAAACTTTTGATATGTTGATAAGTGATAAGGATGTCATTTGAGGTTTATTTTTTAATAATAATTTAATTGTCATTGTAAAATGCCTCATAGTTAGGACAGATTAAATTGCCACCAAAACCATTACTAAAATTCATAACCTCTATAAATGTAAAGTGTTTGCTGCTGTGTCATAAATAACAGCACTTGTTCCAGGAAAATGAGGTGCCTGAAATAAATTAAGAAAACCAAAACATATAAATGCATTAGATTGCAACAATTTCTGGTTGCTGATGGGAATGCAGCTGAACGGGGAGGTGGATTCTTTTACTGGGCAAGGGTTACTTATGATCTCAGTAAATCTTGGGTGGCTGGAGGATTTCTACAGTGTTTTTTTGTTTGTTTGGCTCTTTTTGTCATTTTGTTTTGTTTTGCTTTGTTTGTTTCTTTTTTACCTTAGTGGCACTTTTGGAGGAGCTGAGGAGGAGCAGGAGAATCTGGGAACTTTAGAAGAAATTTATCATGAGCAAGGTGACCTTGTCCGTGCATGGTCTTCTTGAGTCTCATGTTTCCCATCTGCAAAATGGGATCAGGTTTTACAATCTTTTTGAGGGCAGAGAGCCAAACTGGGATGGATTCTTAAGGGATCCTCTCCCATTCTAACATCCACTGACCTTAGGTGAATGTTCAGCTTCCTTAGGAAGCATTTTCTGATTTCTCAAGTAGGATCGGACCTTCCCAATCTGTCATTCATCTAATGCCATTTATCATGTGGCTGTTCTATTATGCATCTACTATATGCCCAGTCGTATTCTGAGTTCAGGAGATGCAAAGATGAATAGCACAGATTCTGACCTCTGAGGAGCAAAACCAGTCTCTGAGCATATCATATGTCAATGGGAGAAATATCTCAATACATTATTTAGTATATTTGAAACAAGAATGTCTTCACACGGTTAAGGGGATTGCCCAGATTACATGCAAGAAACTTTCAAGTTTTTAAATTTCACCTCTTGGTACTTGGCAATTTGGCATCCGGGACAAGTTTGGGTGGGTGTGGGATGGGTCACTTTTAGGAATAGCTCGGGTAGAAGATTGAAGAAGAGACTGGCTGTTTTATCCACAGAACTAACATCTGTCCTAAACATACTGAACTGATAAGCAATGCAGCTGCTATGGAACTCACACAGAGAAGTGAGCATGGAGGCCATATGTAATTCATTGTGTTAATGAGAAATTTTTTAAGAATTATAAAAGAAGAATGGGTTTCTGATCACTATAGGCATGAGTCAGTAGATGCATTTGGTCCTCAACTGGCTGAGAGACATAGCCTGGGCTGATTGCTGTTCTTGAAAGAACTCCAGGGTTTTGCACAGTGAGGAGGAAAACCAATGTTGGATTGGGAGCTAAAAGATTTGGATTTTGGTCCTGACTGAGCAGCTTCCTCTCTCTCTGATCTTGAGTAAATCCCATTCTTTGTCTTGGCCTCGATTTCTTCACATGAGAGATGAAGGTGGTTGTGATGATCCCTACGTCTCTCTCCATCCCATACAGACCATGCTTCATGTCGGGATGGCCAGATGGCTCCGGGGTGGGGGTGCTCCCAGGTCAGAGACAATACGAGCTGCAATCCCAGTTATGGGAACATGGACTATGAGGTCATCAAAGTTGGGGGGTGGGGATGACCCAGCATTTCCACTTCCTCATGGCTCAGTTCTCATTGTTCGTTTGAAGTCAGAGCCAAACTAGAGAATGATTATAAACTTGCAAGACAATCAGGATAAAAGGGGACTGAGGAAGAATGAGAAGGTTTAACTTTCTGGCCCTTCCAGCCAATTACAGCACGTACCCTCCAAGTGAGGGTCCCCACTGCGTTTAACAACCCAGCAGGAAACAGCCTTGAAGACAGTTCACAATTCCTCTCTCTGACATGAAATAAAACCAAAGGTTCCTTATTAGTGGGTTGAAAACCTAGGGACAGTAACCAAGAAAAAATAATAAAGTTGTAAAAGTTCTTTCCTGTTTAATAGAATTTTGTGTTAGTATTGTAAATTAATGTAAATGTCACTTTAAAAGAGAATACAGAATAAAATCCTAATAAAGCTGGATAGCACCACAGGGGTGGTGAGTAAATTGAGAGCCTATCTGATTACATTTCAAGATGCTGCTTTTTAATTCATGGGACTCCTCTCATTTCCCCCTTTATTAGATGTGCTGGTTCAGGGTGAGTTTCTTGGGTGAAGAGGAGTATATCTTATTTCTAACTCCATGTTAACTAGTAGATCACAGAATACTGTTTACCATTTGTGTAGGTTCATTTTTTTTTTTTTTTGCAAGTGTTTCCAGTTATTAGTCAATCCCTTTGAGAAAGCCAAGTGGAAGGTTTGGCCAACAATGAACAATGAAGCCTAGGGAGGTTAAGTAAATAAATTGAGATCCCACCAAAAATTGAAAGCTGAACCATATTCTGGTATGTGTCTAGGAGTGCGGTTTAGCTGCTGGGAGGTGGAGATTGACTCAGTCATATACTTGATCATGCATATATCTCCATGTAATAAATGCTGATTGAATTAAAGTTTCTGCTGGCATTAAGTTTAGAAACATCTCTTACTGGGAACTTTATTTATTTATTTATTTATTTATTTATTTATTTATTTATCTGGCTCCGTGCCCAGTGTGGAGCCCAATGCAGGGCCCAAACTCACTTGACCCTGAGATCACAACCTGAGCTGAGATCAAGAGTTAGATACTTAACCGACTGAGCCTCAGATGCCTCTTACTGGGAACAGCAGAGAGATTCACACAGACATCTTCTATTTGGGACGTTGCTAATCCCACCCTTATTTATATCTCACTGGAGTCTCCAACAACCAGAAGCCTTGGGAAGGAGCCTTCTTCATAATTACTGGATCCTCATTTCTCTTGTCTGGGGGAGTGGATTAGACTCAATCCAATGTGTTCCGCCCAACACTAGCTCTTTGAGCTACTTCATGGTAAGAGGCATCCGTGGCTAAGTATGTCTGGATAGAGATGTGAAACTTTCCCACCTCTAAGAGATGCATAGCACTCCCCAGTATGCTAAAGACTATGAAAAGGCCTAAAATAAGGAAATCTGTTGAACTTCAAGCTATTACTACCAACATGATTATGATTTAAGAACTCAGTTTCTGAGAAAAGCCCATTGACATCCTTTAGGTGTTTTGTGAGCATTCTTGGGCAGATATTGGACAAAATATTCTCAAAGAGCTCTTCGGACTCTATTTATTGTTTATTATTGACAACTTCTCTTTGACAGATGAGAAAATCAGACCCTCAGAGAGAACAGATAACCTAATCAAAATTCCACACAAATAGGTAGTTAAGCACTTATTTTAGAATATTTTTAAAAAGATTTTATTTATTTATTCATGAGAGACACAGAGAGAGAGAGGGAGAGGCAGAGACACAAACAGAGGGAGAAGCAGGCTCCATGTAGGGAGCCTGACATGGGACTCGATCCCAGGACTCTAGGATCATACCCTGGGCCAAAGGCAGGTGCTAAACCACTGAGCCACCCAGGGATCCCCTTATTTTAGAATCCTAACATGAGTTCCTTTATTTATTTTTTTAAAAAGATTTTATTTATTCATGAGAGACACAGAGAGAGAGGCAGAAACATAGACAGAGGGAGAAGCAGGCTCCACGCAGGGAACCCGATGTGGGACTCAATCCCAGGACCCCAGGATCACCATCTGAGCTGAACGCAGATGCTTAACCACTGAGCCACCCAGGTGCCCCATGAGTTCCTTTCTTTGACAGCTTTTATCTTACCAACAACGGGGACTTATATGGCTTATCTGACCCACGTGGCCACGTTTACACTTGAAACTGTATTCCAATGTCTAAGAGGCCCAAGGTTTCCTTCCACAGCCTTCTTTGAGGAAGGCCATCCTGGAAATAGGGTAGGATTAGGGCAAGAATGGCAGCTAGGGTTAGGTTAGGAGGCAGCCTTTGTATGTCCCAAGCAGGCTTTCCTGACTCCCCCAAGTCAAGTTAGGAGGACGTTGTACACATACTTCTATCATGACTCTTCAGCATTTTCTTTAGAAATTGTATTTTAAATGTATATATTCTTCAGACATTTCTCAAAAGAAGACATACAAATGGCTAACAGATACATGAAAAAATGCTCAATATCACTTGGCATCGGGAAAATACAAATCAAAACCACAATGAGATACCACCTCACACTGGTCAAAATGGCAAAAAAAAAAAAAAAAAAAAAAAAAACCCACAAAAAAACAAAAAGACAAAAAACAAAAAACAAAAAAACCCATGAGAAACAGTAAGTGTTGGCAAGGATGTGGAGATAAAGGGATCTTCTCACACTGTTAGTGGGAAAGCAAACTGGTACAGCCACTCTGGAAAACAATGTGGAGATTCCTCAAGAAGTCAAAAATAGAGCTACCCTAGGACCCAGCAATTGCACTACTAGGTATTTATCCAGAGGATACAAACATAGTGATTTGAAGGGACATATGCACCCCAATGTTTATAGCAGCAAAGTCCACAGTAGCCAAAATGTAGAAAGAGCCCAGATGTCCACTGATAGATGAATGGATAAAGAAGAGGTGGTGTATGTATATAACAGGGTATTGCTTAGCCATCAGAAAGAACGAAATCTTGCCATTTGCAATGACATGAATGGAGCTAGAAAGTATGTGACGTGAGTCAGAGAAAGACAAATACCATCTGATTTCACTCGTATATGGCATTTAAGAGGCAAAACAGAGGATCACAGGGAAAGGGAAGGAAAAATAAGATGAAAACAGAGAGGGAGGCAAACCATAAGAGACTCTTAACTATAGGAAACAAACTGTGGGTTGCTCGTGGGGAAGTGGGGTGGGGTAACTGGGTGATGGGCATGAAGGAGGGCATCTGGTGGAACGAGCACTGGGTAGTCTATGTAATTGATGAATCACTAAATTCTACTTCGGAAATTAGTAATACACTATATGTTAGCTTAATTGAATTTATTTTTTTATTTTTATTTTTTAGCTTAATTGAATTTATGTTAAAAAGTGTATATGTTCTTTGGAGAAGGAGTTATAATTCAGTGCTTCTAGCACAGTGTCTGGCACATAATTGGTGCTCAGCATCATTTTGAGACTGGGTAAGTGAGTGAATGCATAAATGCATGAATGAATGAGTGAACAAATGATAGTGATTGAAACTCTAAACATCTTAAAGCCCTGTCTCCACTGTCTCTGCTGCGTGGGACAGGCGTGGGCTTGAAACAACTTTGCCAGTGAATCTAAGCCTTAGCTGGCTCCTTTTATCTCCACTGTCCGCCTCGGGATCCCCTAGTCTTCCGTTATTTTTGTTTTGTTTTTCACTTTACCTGGGGCCCTATTTTACCTTGGAGATATTTTCCATTGACACAGCACATCGATCCTAAGGACAGACAAGGTCTTTCTTGGCTGCATCTCCTCTTTTCTAAGGAAGGATTTGTTTGTGTTTTTAAGTAATTGATGCATCCCCCGAATATTTCCGGAGGGGCGACACTGTGTTTAGAAAATACTACGAGGTACCGGAGAAATCGTGATCAGTGAGGTAGAGAGAGGAAAGAAGAAGATGCTAGAATTCAAACTCAGTCTTGGAGGTCAGGGAAAGATTTATGGAGGAGAGCTAAACTGGGATCCAAAAGAGAAACAGGAGTTAGCCAGGAAAAAAAAAATGAGGTAAGCGGAAGTGGTGTAGACGGAGGGAAGAGCGGGTGAAGAAGTCTGGATGTGAGAACCCACAAGCTTCGTTTGGAGAATGGGAAGATGATCTGTTTGGCCGGAGTAGAGCTAGTTGGTGCAGGATGGGGGGTGGGGGGTGGGGAGGAGGTGGCCGGAGCCGTAAGCCGGAGAACACACCAGAGGGAAATGCGTGCCATGCCCTGGGTATGTCTGTGGGGCGCAGGGACCCCGAAGACTTCCAAGCGAGTACCTGATGAGAACAGATTGATGCCTTCGAAGCTGGGTCAGATCCGCAGTCTGGCTGCAGAGGGGAGAATAGGTGGAGACGAGACAAAACTCAAGGAGCCTAATTAGGAGCTTGCTACAGTCACCGAAGAAATGATTGTGTCATGGGCCGGTGGGGGGTGGGGGCGGCCGTGACAGTGGGAATAAAAAACCGTTTGGCTTTGCAATTTTTTAGGAAGTTGAATCAATTTGATGATTAATTAAATGTGAGAGATGAACGAGGGGGATGAATTAAATATGAGTCCCAGTTTTGTGGCCTGACAACCGGGTGGGAATTGATAGATCCCACTCATTGATAATGGAAAAAAAAAAAAAAAAAACAAGGCAGGGAGGAGGATTTTTACTGTTGGGGATTTCATGATGCAGGATCTAAGTCATATTTTTTCTTCCTCTTCAAATCCGTTTGTTGTCAGGGACAGTTACTACTTCTTTGTTTACTGAATTTACCAGTCAGTATACATAGCGCAGCGTATAAAAAGGAATTTGGGTTCCATAGGTACCCCAAAGAGCCCATTTATACAACTGTGGATCTATCTGCAAATGGGTTGTGGGGCCCGCCCAATTCAAGCAAAGAATCAGCAATATTTTGAAACAACTGATGGTTCATCAAGTTTTATAAGTGGGGCCACTTGCACCTTTGGGAAGCAGGATAAACAAAATAATAAAGATACTTCGGAAAGTATGCGTGAGCTATTTGGATTTTATGTATTTTTGATGAGTTGGAAAAGCAGTGCAATAGGTTCTGCTTCAATATGTTACCTCGTAACTAAAGAATTGGTTCCAGGGAGGGGCTGAGTTATTTGAAATGCGTCTAAATGAGTGTGACCAGGAGCTTAAAGATACTAAGGGTAGGTGATAGAAGGCACTACCGCAGGAATCTGGAATACTTTCTTCTGGAAAAACGAGGGTATCAAGAAGTGTCCATAAACGGACCCATGGCTCTTGTAGGGAAGACATGCTTGAGGTCTATAGATGGTAAAGTAGAAACACATGAATCATAGAGTTGGACATGGATAGGCTCTCACCTGAGACATTCAATAATTATGTGACCTTGGCAGGTCCTTAAGCTACCTTGAGGCCAGTTTCTTCATCTATAAAATAGAGATATTAATTACCTCCCCTGCAAAGCTCAGTTGGATAATAAAGAGAATGTGACCACTTGTCAACTCCTGTAATTTTCTACGTCTGCCTCCCTAATCTAATTCCTATCACCCATCTTCTTTCTGACTTCATTGCAAGCATCCTCATGACATCTTATATCTATGATTCGAGCCTATTCTAACTGAACTCTTGGCCTCTTGTCTTGTTCTCTCCAGCCACCAGCTATGCTGTTCATGGAGTGATCTTTATAAATTCCAAATATAATCCTGTTGTTCATCCTCCTAAAGCTTTCCTGTAGCTATATAATAAAGTCCAAGCTCCTTAGTATATATTCCAAGTCTCTAAATTCCCTGGGCCATCAACTTAACACTCAAGCCACCAACTAGGTCTTGTACCATATTAAATGATTTGTGACTCCCCCAATTGACTAGTATTTTTCTCACCACTAAGCCTTTGCTCACCTTTCTCCTTTTCCTTGGCATCTCCTTATCCCCTCCCCCTGCCACACCCACACTAACGTCAAGATCTACTGTGATAGAGAAGATATAATAGCTCACCAAACCCCCTTCATCTAGAGATCCAGCAATGGAATCCTTGGAATAGAAGATGGTGGAGTCATTCAACGGAAGAAGCTTGGATACGTGATGATTACATGGAGCCCAGACCCTGGCTAGCCATCAATTAACTCTAAGAGGAGTAAGCAGTAAACCTTTATTATATTAAACCGATGATATTTGAAGGTTATTTGTACAGCTTTTAGCCCTCCTTAAATGATGACACCTACTTGGCTTTCAAGACCTCTTTCAAGGTCACTGTTGGGGCACAAATCCCCAGTCTAACACTTTCCCCTTCCGTGGCAAGTCACTCAGTCCCTCTACATCTTGCTTTGCCATTTTCCAATCAGGGAATACAATATCCCTCAGTTTATGGTTCTGGCTGGGGATTAAATAAGGTAGCCCATGCAAAATATCTGGACCAGAGTGAATACTGAATAAATGGGATCCCTGGGTGGCGCAGCGGTTTGGCGCCTGCCTTTGGCCCAGGGCGTGATCCTGGAGACCCGGGATCGAATCCCACATCGGGCTTCCGGTGCATGGAGCCTGCTTCTCCCTCTGCCTGTGTCTCTGCCTCTCTCTCTCTCCCTGTGTGACTATCATAAATAAATAAAAATTAAAAAAAATACTGAATAAATGCCAGCTTTCATTATTATCTCCAACATCATTCCAACCCTGAGACTCTGTTATTGATGATCTTGAAAACTCAGAGCCAACACTACTGAGACACGGCCTTAAATGTTTCCCCCACGGTTCTGATGAAACAGTTTTTTTAGAATATAGGCTGTAAGAAGTCCATGGAATGTTAGTGGATACAAAAATCACCTGGAGTGCCTTTCCTAAATTCAGTCTGATGAAAAGACCATTTCAGTTGAATGACCATCTTGGTGGAGAGAAGCTGAAGCGGCAGTTATGAGGAAGAGTCAGACACTGAAGATGACAAACATCATGAGACCAAGTTTTATTGTTATCCTTCGTCTGCTCAAAACTTTGTCACTGAAATAACACAGACCACTAACCATCTGTTCCCCAAAAGCCATGACTCATGCATTTCATGCTCTGCAAATCCAGTGCTTAAAAAATCATCAAGTATGCACAGTTGTTCCTACCTACTAACTGTATCCAGCACTTCTATTTGTTGTGTTGTCTTTCAACACTTTTTGGGGTGTTTTGCTACCTGTCCAACCAAGGTTGTAATTAACTCAGCTTCCGTGGTGTCATGAAAAGGGCACAGCCATTGGTATAACACATTTGCTTGGAATCCTGGATCCATCTCTTATTATTTCTTTGAAATTGGACCTTTACTTTACCTCACTGAGTCTCAGTGTCACTACCTACAAAATGGGCATAATGATACCTATCTTATTGTATTTTTGTAATAATTGGAAATAATTAATATAGAATGACTGTCACATGACAGGTACTCACTAAGCAATGATAGTGTGCTACATATCCATAGATGTTGATAGATATATTTTTCTCTTCTTCCATTTAGATTCCACATAGAGCTAATTATTATAAGGCTTATGCTCTAAGCAATCATGCCAAGTTTTATTCACAATATCTTCCAAAATATTTCAGAACAATATTCTGTGTATTGAGTGCTTCAATGTGAAGACTGGTATACGCTGTCCTTTACATAGCTCTGTTTATTTATTCCCCAAGGAAAACAGATTAAATTCGGTTACAGATGAGCTAGGAATTGGGGTTATGTATAAGTAGTAAAGACCCCAGAAGTAATGGTTAGATTAGATTAGATTAGAGTTAGGTTATTTACTCTTTCGTGTAAAAGAATTCTAAGGATAGATAGTTTTTCATGAGTGGGACAACGGTTCCCACGTGTTAAGAATATAGGCCTTTTTCCTTCCACTTCATCATCCTAGGGTACTAATTCCATCTTCTTTAAATTCCACAGTTATATACACTGTCTAGGTTTTCAACCATTACATTCACAACATGAGTTGTAAAAACTCAAAAGGTGGAAAGGTCGAAAGAACAGCCTTCAAGATGAGACAGCTTACTTCAAGCAGTCTTTCTGGAACTTCCACACGACACTCACTTATATTCATTGGCCAGAGCTAGCTTGTATGGTTACAACTAGCTACAGAGAAATCTAAAGATTGTAGGCTTGTATTTCTGGGTGTCAGCATTCCAAACTAAAAATTTAGGTTTCTATTACCAAAAGGAAATAAGAGGGCCAGTGAGTGGCTCATTGGTTGAGCATCCGACTATTCATCTTGGCTCAAGTCTTGATCTTGGTGTCATGAGTTCAGACCCCACATTGGGCTCCACACTGGGTGTGGAGCCTACTTAAAAGAAATAAGAAAAGGAAGATGGCGAATAAGATCAGCAGATACTACAAGTATAATCCAGCAGTTATAAGAGGCTTTAACCCAGAGACCAACTCTACTTGATTTATACAGGCTCAGAGCACGTGGTCAAGTGTGATGCTAAAGCCATGAAGCAGGACCCTGGGAAAAGGGAACCATGATTGGTTGGGTGTCCCTCTGGGTGCAGACTGGGGATGGGTGGCAGCAATCACACTATGGGTTTGTTATCCTGGGTTTACCCCAGAGGAGTGACTGGAATTTCAGCCTGAATGCTGCAGGAAGAATAGATATTTTCACACAATAATGATGGCAGATTCTTATGATATGCTTCCCAGATCATTTTCTTATTTGACCCCTCGCACCCTGACAAAGGTGAAGTGGACAGAGATAGTTCTCATCTGAATTTTGCAGTGGAGAAAATAAACTCAGTTGGGTGAGGCAAAACGTGTAAGACCACGAAGCCATCAAGTGGGAGAGCTAGAGTTTAAGTTTTAGCCTCCTGACTTTACATACTTATATTGGACCTGACAAGCACTTAGAAGCAGTGTGACTTTGGGGTCAGACAACTGTGGCTTGAATCCATGTTCCGCGCTGCAGGATTTTCTTGTTTTGACATGCAGTGGTAATCATGTTTTTGGTGGCGGCGGTGGTGGTGGTGGTGATCTACGGTTCTAAGAGTGCCTCATGCATACATCCTTGTGAACTCTACCACATATGGGAAATACTACATGTCAAGCATCTCAAATAACCCCCTTGTGTGGGCGCTTGGAAGGCTCCACTGTGAGCCTGCTTGTGCCAAAGCTGCTATCGATAGGGTTCCATGCCAGTGAGGAGCATATTCATTAGGCATATCGGATGGGAAGACCGGGGCTGCAAGGGACAGAGAGTGCAAATAAAATGGCCCAAGGCCATAGAACACACCTTATCTCACATAATGAGGAGTCCAAAGGTAGAGTGGCTTACAGGTTCTCTGTGATGCTCTTGACTCCATATCTGGGCTGCATTCTCTGGATGGTAAAATGCTATAGATGTTCCAGGTATCACTTTCAGACATGACCTATTTGGAGGCATAAAGTTACCAACCTCTTCTTTTTTCTTGTCTGGAATAAAATATTCGTGTCTGGAAGCCCCAGGGCAAAGCATCCTACCCACGTGTCTGCTAGGAAACTAATCATGGGCAAGGGGAATTGGCTTCCTCTGATTGGCTTATGCTAGTCAGGATACAACAGCCAGGGTGGGACGTGGCCAATTTCCCATGAAGTATGTGGCTGTCTGGTGGGTTCTGTTAAGATGCAGGGAGTGGTGTTACCAATAAACAGTAGGCAACGAACAGGAAATCTACAGGTGGATTTCTGCTGACAGCTCACTTCCCATGCCCTCCCCGCTGCACCTGTCTGGATCAGCACAGGAGTCAATTTCTAGACTATTAGAGTCTTTCAGTCTCGTTCAAGTGTGTGTGTGTGTGTGTGTGTGTGTGTGTGTGTGTGTGTGTGTAGGGGAGATGCATGGCGAGAGGGGAGAGAAAGAGGAAGCAAAGCAACTGCTGTGGATGTTATTCTATGGAACCAATATTAGCCCGACAGTGACAACAGTATCTTGTTCGCTTTTTATAAATAAAACAAAAATCCCACCTGAAAGTCATTAGTCACGAATCTCTGTATCTCTCCATTCGGTAAGACAATTATTCCAGGAAGACAATTATTCCAAATTCAAGCAAGGTCAAAAAGAAGGAATTAGTTGATTTGGGATAAAATAATATAATGTATTCAAGTTTTTTTTTTTTTTTTGCAGTATGTAAGTTGCAGAATAAAGTTGCTGTATAATTAGTGCATAAATGACTCATCGGAGAGGTTGAATGTTGTTTTTCTTTTTTATTAGGGCTTTCCAGTGGCTGGTTGGTGGGAGGCAAATGTTTCCAACAAGTTTTAAAGCAGTATTTTATGGGTTTTCACTTAGTGCTGACAAAGGATGGACACAAAGCAGTATGACGTCTTAACAGATCAACTAGCGACGCAGCGTCAGCTCTGAGATTGGGGTAGTTATCTTGATTCACAATCCACTTAATCTAGTCTATTCTCTTGGTCACTTTTAAAGAGTGTTCATCGGTATGTGGGCTCCTAGAGAGCAGAGCTATGTCCTATGTCCTACTGATCTTTATGTCTGCAAGCGTCGTCTACCGTAGGATCTGGTCCATACTAAGTGTTCAGTGAACACCTGCTGAACCCAACTTAGAAATGTCATGTAGGTGTCCTTGGGACTTTCAGTTTCCATGTCTCTCTTCTCCTTAGTGTATCTTGCATATATCAAAATACACTTATTTTTCACTCCTGTCCTTTTCACTTGGTCTGTGGGCAATATCCAAAGTCAAAGCAATAGAGAATCTTGTTAACTTTATGTGAATGAGTAGACTCTTTGCTTTTTATGTGACTAGGTAATAAACAGATTTTGCGAAGACCAAAAATCACCCCTATTTATGGTGATAGGAAGGAATTGGGTGATCTTGCCCAAAGCCACTGAGGACATAGTGGCCCTAGACCAGAGTTTCGGTTAATAAAGAAGAGTGTTCTGTTACTGGTGTTATGTGGTGAGGTCTGAGATTCCCAGGAAAGTTCTCAACTAAATGAGGCCTCTCACCTGAAATTCCAGTGTCAGTGTTGGGTCCCTTGGCACTAAATTTCTGATTTGAAATCATGTTTGCTTAACCTTGCTTTAGTTGGCAAACTACTTGACACATCATCTCACGTGATGGTCCCAGTGGCCGGGACAAACGGACCGGGTGGGCCTCCTTAACCCTGTCTTGGAGATTAGGAGACTGATTCACAGAGGTTAGATAAGTTGGAAAGCCAAAGGGCCTTGAAAGCTATGAACATGTTGGCTTCAAATTAGCCAACACTTTGCTCATCACCCACCCCTCTGTGAACCTCTCGCTTCCTTATTTCCACTAGTCGGAACGAATTCTTCCATAATCTGTGTTCTGTCTAATGCAACCGACAGATCCTGTCATTATCGCATTTGGCTGGCTCTGCTTTATTTTTTATAGAATCTTAATACTTTCAGGGAACTTAAAGTTAGGCCCAAACAGACATCTGCTGCTGGAATTCCATCTATACCATCTTTACAAGTCTTGACAAGGAGTCGTCAAGGCTCTTAGGATATTTCCGTTGACAGGGATCTCGCTACCTCTCGAGGCAGCCTGTTTTCCTTAAGAAGCCCTCTTCTAAAGTTCTCCATTTAGAGAGGCGTGTCCGCCTTCTCTGGGAGAATGCGAACTCTTTGCAGATACGGCTGGGTGTCCTTATCATCCTTGCATCTTACCCATCTCCTCCTGTTGTAGCAGGAGCTCAATAAAGTCTTGTTGAATGAATAAATCAGTGGATGAACGGTTGGATGAGTTTCTAATAAAAGCTTCAAACAGCTCCATCTAGTATCTTCTAGAAGCTATTGACCTGCCACCCAAGGTGTTTTTAGTTGCTCATTTACTTTCTTTCCAGTTGGGGTTTTGGAATCTCTAATGCAAATATTTTTGAGATACAAAGCACAAGCCATCGGTCTGGCCTCTCATAAACTGGATGCGTATCATCACTGAGCATGAGGAGATGCGAGATACGGAAGTGTGGTCATCCATGGAGCAGCCAGCAGCAGGGAGATACAAACTGATAACTGGCTGCAGGATGATAACAGTTAAGTCGGGAGGAGGACGAGGACGTTGTCTCATACTGGAAAGGAGCAAGCAGCACGGGGATCTGCTGGGGGCCCCAGAACGTGGCGGGAAGGCAGAGGTGGGACACCGTGGTGGCTTCACCTGCCACACGCACTGGAATCCTGGCTCTTTGCTTACCAGCCGCGCGACCCGAGAAACCACTCAGGCCCTCTATCATCCAATGTCCTGTATGGAAAATAGAGATTAAACGAGTTCGTGCATGAAAAGCACCTAGAACAGCGCATGGCGTCTGATTTACCTTCAGGACGGGATTGGGGGTCAGGCAGCCAGGGTCCTAGCCCCGGGTCTGTCTCTAACTAGCTGTGTGAGTTGGTCGCGTGAGTGCAATTCTCCAGCCATTAATAATACGAGGATGATAATGTGCTGCATCCAGTGGTTATGGCCGGTAAATGAGGTGATTACATTATCCTGTTCTAATCGCCAACTGCTCTGAGATGCAGATGAAGCCGCTTGGCGTGTGCCCATCCCGTGGACCCTCTGGATAGCAGAGCTCTTCCCCGGGCTGTCGGGAATTCCTGGAGTGCTTGCGTCCCTGGCACGCCCTGGGCTCAGGGGTCCTACACCCTTGAGAACGGGCTCTCTGCAGCACCATGCGTACCCCGATTGTTTTCTTCTGTTTTTACAACAATCACAACTAGTTCTCTTTCAGGAACTTGTGAATTAGGGAGACACTGCTGCTGACTTGAAAGGAGCATGTGCATGTGTGTGCGTGTGTGTATGTGTGTGTGTGCTCGGAGAAGGGGGGATTCGCATCCACAGCTCCTAGCCTCCCGCCACGCATGTGGCCTTCCTCTGCTATCTTCTCTTCACCTTCTAACCCCCGGATTGTCGAGGAAACCCCAAACTCTTCCCTCTTCTGTAAAGAGCCATTGATCTCTTCTCAGATACTTTGGCACCGGCTGATACTCGAGACTAAGGTCTCGTCTTCATCCAAAGCATTTATTAAGGGATTTTTCCAACTAAAGACAGCCTCCCTTCCACTGTTCTTCAAGTTAACTGGTAAGTCTATAAAATTTGACTGGGTCTTCAATAAATGCTACTTCACCCAGATTCACTTTCAATTTAATAACTCTCCCTCACTCTCGTTCTCTTTTTTCTCATGTGGTGACATGGCGCCATGTCTATGAATTCTGCTCCGCGAAGAATGGAGACGCCTCATCCCCCACACCGGCAGCGGAGCACAGTTCAGCCATCTCCCACAGGAAGCCAGGATCAAAGTCATCCAAACTTGCACCAAACCCTGCCTCAGGTCCAGCTGACATTGATAACAAGGGGACTTGCTCTGAACTGAGAATCTAAAAGCGTTCAAGGAACAAAGGAACCAATCAGGTAATAAATACGCCAAGAGGAGCTCTCCAAGTGCTGAGGAAAAAAGGAAGAAAAACCTAGTCTGAACGTTTCTCTCCGGACTTCGGCATCCCTCTTAGCACGCTCTCGTGACTCCCCAGAGGCTAAGCTCCCCATCCATGCAGGGGAAGAAAAAAAATCCAGCCGGCCACTTTCTTTTCTTCTTTCTTTCCCTTCCTTCTTTTCCTACCTTCCTTCTTTCCTTCCTTCTGTCCTTTCTTTCTCCTTCCTTCCTTCCTTCCTTCCTTCCTTCCTTCCTTCCTTCCTTCCTTCTTTCTTTCTTTCTTTCTTTCTTTCTTTCTTTCTTTCTTTCTTTCTTTCTTTCTTTCTTTCTTTCTTTCTTTCTTTCTTTCTTTCTTTCTCTTTCTCTTTCTTTCTCTCTTCCCTAAGAAGGAAACAAGATTTTTCCCCAAACTGTTTTACAAAAATTTTAGAAATTGATAAGCAGTTTACACAATAAATAAAAGAAGAGATTTTTAGAATGGCAGAGCCCCGTGCGTCTCCTGGTGAGCCGCTACCATCATGCCCAGAGAGCCATTCTCCAGAAGGGTGAACTTAAGTGCATTCAACTAAATGTGGATGACGAGTACAAGACCCAAGCATTGCACTGGGTCCCAGCAGTCCTGAGGAAAGGAGTCCTGCCATAATGGTGCTTATACCTTCAGCAAAGAATTATGAAAATTATTATGATTGTGATTGTGATTTTTTTTAGGTAGGCTCCAAACGCAGGGTGGAGCCCAACTCACAGCCCTGAGACCAAGACCTCAGCTGAGATCAAGGTTGGATGCTTAACCGACTGAGCCACCCAGGCCCTTGTATTGTGATTATTTTAATGCATATCTTGAAGGAGAACTACAGGCTGCCATCAAAGCACAATAGGAGGTCTTGACTTTGGTTTGAAGCTCCAAGGAGAGAGTGCTCAGGGAAGGAAAGTCTGAATTGACATCTATGATGGTTAATTTAATGGGTCAACTTCACAAAGCTCTAGTACTGAGCTGTGTAGCCCAACACTAATTTAAGTGTAGCTATGAGAGTATTTTTTAGGTATTGCTCACATCTATAATCAATTGATTTAAGAAAAGAGATTAGCCTTGAATACAGGAGGTGGGCTGTACCCAATCAGTTGAAGGCCATAAGAGCAAAAACTCAGATTTCCCACAGAGGAATAAATTCTGTTTCAAGTTTCTAGTCTGTCCACCTGGTCAATGGACTTTGGACTTGACAGTTTCACAATTGCATGAGCAAAATTCCACAAAATCTAGATAGCTGGGTAGCTAGCTAGAAAGAATACACACACTTGTGCACAAGCACACAACATCCCACTGGTTCTTTAGACAGATGAATCTAAAGGATTTGTGTGTAGGCAGGTGAAGGAAGGAGGTTGAGGATGGTGTTCCAGGCAGAGGGAACAATGTGTGGGAAAGTCCTGCTCACTATTTTTCATTTCACACTTTGAAGGATTTCAAGGGCTCCTGGTTCGGCAGTTTGGGTTCCTTGGAGGATTCTATTTACCTTCCTTGCAGTGATCTTGATGCAACCCCAGGCCCGGCAGGTGCAGAGTGTCCTGTCCACAACTGGACCAATGATGGAGGAGGGGGTCCAGGGAGACCCTTGCAGGCAGGAAGGTGCTTGAGCTGGGAGGCTAGTGTCCTGGGTTTGCTCTTCACTTCTGTCCTTCGGGATCCTTGGGCAAGTGCCTAAGTCTCGTTGGGCTTCAGTGTTGTTTTTGCTGTTCTATTTTTTTTATTAAAAATTTTTTTTTTATTTATGATAGTCACACACACACAGAGAGAGAGAGAGAGAGGCAGAGACACAGACAGGGGGAGAAGCAGGCTCCATGCACCGGGAGCCCGATGTGGGATTCGATCCCGGGTCTCCAGGATCGCGCCCTGGGCCAAAGGCAGGCGCCAAACCACTGTGCCACCCAGGGATCCCTTTGCTGTTCTATAAAATGAGAAAGATAATAATAATATAATGAGAAGAGCTGTAGAGGTCTTCATATACTCCATGTATGATTCTAAGCATGAAACATTAATTCAGCTCATCCCCTCACCAATCGTATGAGATGGGATCTATTGCTGCCCTATACTTCATGGATGAGGAGCCAACCATGGCTCAAGACCCCAAGGCCAGTAGGTCACAAGACCAGGGTATTTTATTTTATCTTACCTTTAATTTAATTTAATTTAATTTTATTTATTCATGAGAGACACACAGAGAGAGGCAGAGACACAGGCAGAGGGAGAAGCAGGCTTCATGTGGGGACCTCCATTCAGGACTCGATCCCAGGACCCTGCAGTCATGACCTGAGCCCAAGGCAGATGTTCAACCACTGAGCCCCCCAAGTGTCCCCATAAGAGCAGATTTTGAGCTCAGGTGGAGTTGAGCTCTGTACCCTTTGTCACGATCACCGTATTAGTACTGGTCCCTGTGTGCCCTACCCTCTAAGGCTGTTGTAAGCTTTGGCTATCACAGGGTGTTTTTGAGAATTTTGTTGTGGCTCCAGTGTAATTCACATACTACGTTGCATTAGCTTCAGGTGTACAATCTAGTGATTCAGTGGTTCCAAATATTGCTCAGTGCTCATCAAGATGGGTGTAATCTTCACCCGTTTTACCTATTTCCGCCATCCCCTCACCCACCACCCCTCTGGTGGCCGCCTGTTGGTTGTCTCTAATTGAGAGTTTAGCTTTTGGTTTGTTTCTCTCTCTTTTTTTCTCCTTTGTTCATTTGTTTTGTTTCTTAAATTCCACGTATATGTGAGATCATGTGGTCCTTGTCTTTCCCTGACTGACTTATTTTGCTTAGCATTATACTCTCTAGATCCATCCATGTTGTTGCAAAGGGAAAGATTTTGCTCTTTTTTTGTGGCTGAATTATATTCCATTGTGTATGTGTGTATCTCACATCTATCTATCTATCATCTATCTATCTATCTATCTATCTATCATCTATCATCTGTCTATCATCATCGTCATCTATCTCACATATTCTTTATCCATTCATCTCTTGATGGACACTTGGGCTGCTTCCGTAACTTGGCTATACTGTAGATAATACTGTAATAAACACAGGGTGCATGTGTAGTTTCTAATTAGTGTTCTTGTAACCTTTGGGTAAATACCCAGTAGTGCAATTACTGGATTATATGCTAATTCTATACTGTCTCCACAGTGGCCGCACCAGTTTGCATTCCCACCAGCAGTGCATGAGCATTCCTTTTTTCTCCACATCCAAGGCAAACAACAAATTTGTTATTTCTTATGTTTTTGATTTTTAGCCATTCTGACAGATGTGAGGTAGTATCTCATTGTGGTTTTGGTTTCCCTGATGATGAGTGATGTTGAGCATCTTTTCATGTGTCTGCTGGCCATCGGGATGTCTTCTCTTTTTAAAAATATTGATTTATTTATTTGAGAAAGGGAGAACGTGCACAAGTGGTGGGGGGTGGGGCAGAGGGAGAGGGAGAGAGAATCTCAAGCGGACTCAAGCCTGGAGCCCAGTGCAAGTCTCCATCTCACAACCCTGAGATCATGACCCGAGCTGAAACCTAGAGTCAGATGCTTAACTGACGGAATCCCCCAGGCACCCCCTGAATGTCTTCTTTGGAGAAATGTCGGTTCATGTCTTCTGCTCATTTTTAAATTGGATTATTTGTTCTTTGGTGTTGAGTTGTATAAGTTCTTTATTCAAAGGGCTTTTTAAAACACATAAAGCTTCCTGAATGGAGATTATTATTTTAGTATCTTCCTCTTCTTCTGCAGAGGCTCTGGGATTTCTTCCCAAATTGTCTTAAGACTTGTCTTATTTTTATTGAATGTTTATTTTCTGAGTGTCAGGCTCCGCAAGATCTCATTTAACTCTGGCATCAATCTTACGAGGAAGACATTTTATCTTCATTTTGGGGATGAGGCCACTCCGGCAGGCAGTCAGGTCCAGAGAGAGGCCAGTGATGAGCCTGAGGACACATGGGGTGACTTGGCCCGGGTTTTCCTGCAGGGCAGGCACCCGCCTCTGGCTCCACCCTGCTTCTGACATCTGTCAGCCTCTCTGCCACTCACTGGACCGGCTGGGCCCGCGTTGCTGGACTTTCCATGTCCAGGGAAGAAATGGTTTCATTGGCTTTTTAACAAATTGGCATTAATCACTTCTGAACACATGCTTTCCAAGTTATGACTTTGATTTATGAATTCGAGCCGCCTTCCTTCCTCAGCCCTCTCCATAGCTCGCTCAGGCTCAGGTGTAGAAATGCAGGCGCCCCGGGCCCTCGGGCCAGCTCCCTCCTCTACCCTCCTGCCCAGCCCGGCTCCCTTCTTGCACTTGTGTTTCTGCTTCTCTGGATCTGCATTTTCCTCTTCCCACTCGCCGTCCATGTGCCCTTCCTTTCTCTGTGGCTGAAGCCCCCACCACCATGGGCCCCGAGGCCGTGTGAGTTCTGCGCATCCCACACACACTCACACAGCTTGAGCTCCCCTCCTGGAGCGTGCGTTTGGATGCTGTTCTGGGGCCAAAGGGCCCTGGAGGGATCCAGGCAACTGTTCCTATAACAGAGGTGTTTTCTTGGACAGAGCATCTTGCAAGTCCTCCCAGTTTTTTTTTTCCAGTTTTGTTTTAACCCAGTACCAGCTGACTACCTACTGTGTGCTTAGATTATACAGATTCCCTGTGACTTAAATATTGTGTAGCTCTCTCCATGTCAGAATGAATAAGGATCCTTGGGAAAGGGTGCAGAGATCAAGGAGGAGAACAGAGGAAAAGGATATGGACTTGGTAATGCATTCTGGAAGGAAACAAAAGGTAGGGTGGGGAGCAGCACCGTAGAATGCCCAGGTCCTGTCTGCAAGTTCCAGAGTGCAGGCTGGCTCCGGGGAGAGGCAGGGGTGTGAAGGGGCTCACGGAGTAGGGTCTAACGACAGTTACAAGATCCCACCTACTGGAGAAGCGGGGGCTGAGAAATGGCAACAGGAGACTTTGATGCAATCATTTTGATGTTAGGGGTTTGCAAACATTTGGAGGTGGCCTGAAAGACAAACCTTCAAACCTTCAGCTTTTATTTCTGTTGTAAAGTCACATGAGCAGAAATCATCCTCAACCCATCCCTGAGGTTGTCCTCAAGCCTCCCTCGATGCATGAGATTTGCCCCCCTTCCTGGGGTGTCTTTACGAGTCCCTGCACGCCCGCGTTGTGCTTCCTCATCCATCAGCCAGCAGCTGCCAAACCTCCGATCGGTTGTGCCAAAAAACCCTGCTCGGGGAATCACACCTGCATGAGCAGAGAGTTCTTTTAAAGCACGCCGAGATGAATAAGGTAAATAAAAATTTCCCAATGCTTTACTCTACCCGAAGCAACTGAATGACTCTAGCATATGGTCTCTTAGCATAGTGAGGCTTGCAGGGGACGCGTCAACAAGGCAGCCGTGACAGCCTCTTGACTTAAAGTCTATTTTGTCTGGTCCAAGTACAGACGCCTCTGCTCCCTTTCCTTACTATTTGCATGGAATGTCTTTTTCCATCTTTTCACTTTTAGCCGGTGTCTGTCCTGAAATCTAAAGTAAGCCTCTTGTAAACAGCATTTTGCTGAATCGTTTTCAATCCAGCGGCCACTCAGCGTCTTTTGACTGGGGAGTTTCATCCGGTTACATTAAAAGTACTTATTGATAGAGGAAAAAAAAAGTCTCTCATTTCCATTTTGTTAATTATTTTCCATCTACCTTGTGGTTCTTTTGTCCCTCCTTCTTCCCTTGCTGTTTAAATTTGTGTTTCATAGATTTCTTTTTTTTAATTTATTGATATGTTTTGATTCTTTTCTCTTTTGAAGCTTTTGTGTATGTTTTACAGCTATTTTCTTTGTGGTGACTATGGGGCTTACATAAAACATCTTATAGATATAATAGCCTATTTTAAGTTGATAACAACTTAACTTTACAAGAGATGAAAAAAAGTACATTGTGTAATGATAAAAAAGGGTCAGTTCCTGGGAAGATATGACAATTATAACTACATGTGCATCCAACATCAGAGCCCCTGTATATACAGCAGATATTGGCAGAAATGTTGGCAGAGATACACAGAATAGAATAATGGTGGGGACCTCAACAGCCCACTTTCAATAATGGACAGAATTATTAAGGAAGCAGAGGACCTGAACAACGCCAGAGACCAACTGGATCTAACAGACATTTATGGAATGTTCCACCCAATGACACGTTAAACGTTCCTCTCATGTGCACGTTGAATGAAGTCAGCCCAAAGTTAGCAGAAAGGAGCAGAAACAAGTGAATTCAAGGATAAAAAAAAAAACAGTACAAAAAAATCAATGAACACAGAATTGATTAAACATTAAGACAGAAATTTTACCCCATGTGACAATGTGCATGAAAGTTGAGGATGTGAGGCTGAGTGACATCACTCAGTCACAGAAGGAGAGATGCTTCAGGACTCCAGTCGCCTGAGATATCGGAGGAGCAGAGGGTGGACGGTGACAGCCAGGGGCTGGAGATTCACTTATGCCAGATGAATGACCTCTCGAGATCTGCGGGGCCACACGGCCCACAGTTAACAATCCCGGATCATACCTTTAAAATTTTGTGGAGGGATCCCTGGGTGGCGCAGCGGTTTGGCGCCTGCCTTTGGCCCAGGGCGCGATCCTGGAGACCCGGGATCGAATCCCACATCAGGCTCCCGGTGCATGGAGCCTGCTTCTCCCTCCGCCTGTGTCTCTGCCTCTCTCTCTCTCTCTGTGACTATCATAAATAAATAAAAAATTAAAAAAAAAATTTTGTGGAGTGTAGATCTCATGGTACATGTTCTTACCAAGAGAAAACCAAAACGAAGCAAATACCAAATGAAAATAAGGAAGTCCCGTTGCCGTTGAATCTGTTTCCTGTGCAGGGGAGAGGCAGCCCGTTACCACGCAAAGATCTTCAGCAGGATGTGTGCGTGTGAGTCTCAGTGCCGCTTCTTGCTAGTTCTGAACCATTAGAAAAGTAATTCTATCGTTCCGACTTTCGATTTCTTCAGCCCATAAGGTGGGAATGAGATGATCTGCGTCCAGTGTGTCACAAGGTGATCATTAATGTCATTTACATGGTGAATTCTGAAGCCTCTTTGAAGATCCACCATCCAATTTGGCTCAGAAATCATCTTCTCTTCTTCTTTGCGAGAATGCCAGGGTAGAGCGAGGTCCAGAGACAAGTTCAAGGTGGCACAGCCTGCCTCTTGCGGAGCTGAGATCAGATTCCAGGTTTTCGAGTCTCCCTGAGAGAGCTTTTCTCAGTACCAGGGTTCCTTCTTGTAAAATTTAAGGAAGAACCCTGCCCTCTTCCAAGACGTTTTCTTAGTCATCCTGTCCTTATTTCTGCCATTTCTACTGGTAGTGTTCAATCTAGATCAGTTTTCTGGAGACACTTGTTTTCTTACAGGGTTAAGGCATTTGAGAAAAGGGTGGAAGTTCTGTGCTGGCTTGGTGAGGCCCCCTAGAAAGCTGTGTGTGTGTGTGTGTGTGCGTGTGTGTGCGTGTGTGTGTGCACGCTTGCCTGTGTGTCTGGAGCTTGTTCCTTAAGGGGAGGATATAAGACAAGTGGGTGGATTTGGCGTGTTCCCCTCCCCTCAATTTTCTTCAGGGTAATTACTCACCAAGGAAGGAATAAAATGATTGAGAAATAAATATTCCACATGGAATGGTGCACTTCTGCTTGGACGTAGGCTTCTGAGCAGCTCTTACTTCTGATACGTGAGCCACAAAGTAGCCTATGCGTGGAGATCCCACATGCAAGAAGCGTACAGATCACATGTTCAATGGGAATGAAGAAACTCTCTTCCCAGAGACCCTTGAAACTGTCCTCTTGGCCAGAGAATGCCATGGTTTTGTCTTTAGGAATTGCTTGGTCTGGTGAGCTCTCAGAAGTAGGATCTTTTAGGGTAGCAATCAAAAGCCTTGCCAGTATTTTAAAAAATCACAACTATATGAAGATACTAATCTTCAAATGGAAACAGTCCATTTATTTCATCTCCTCATCCTGGAAAAATCACACAGAGTTCACAACGTAATTTATGAAGATCTAAACAATGCTGTTGACAAAATTCTTAATTTTTCCCCTGAACTGGTCCTGCTGTGAAGGTCTATTTTATTCCTAAATCTGGACATTCAGCTCCCAGGGTCACCCATGAGGACGGGTGGGAATGGACGAAAAAATTCAGTTTTTCAGAGAGAGCTTGGGGGTAGCTGGCGGGACATTAAAAAGCTCTTAGCGGAAAGTTGACAGATGACTTCAGAATAAATGAATCCCTTAAAAACATTCTGGGTGTAAAACATTAATGGAACCAGTTCGTGGCCCCGAAAGCATTTAAGATTTTTTTGTTATTGACGCCACAACATTTGAAAAATAGGCAATGTTTAACGACCTGGAAAAGGTGCGTGGTGCACCCAATCCTGTGTTATCTGTGAAGTGCTTGGAAGAGCCCCTGACAACAGCATATCCGCAGGGACCCCATTAAGGAAGGCCCCTTAGAGGATCTTGTAGATGTGGGGAGGGGCGGTAGAAAGCTCAGTAAGAGTCTCATCAGGGAAATGAAAAAAATGGCAGAAGTGTTTCCACATTGAACTGCGTTGCATTAGTCACTCTCCTGGAAAAGGCTCCAGTGTTATCAGCTGAACAAAGGAAGAGAGTGTCTAAAATATGAAGATTACAGTCTGTATTAGAACGACTGCCACATGGAGAGAATTACCCATCTGCTTTGATAAAGGAACAACATGGTACCGTCTGGAGTCTCAGAAACAATTATTAAAGTTGGGATATACTGGATCCCCCTAGAAGTATCAATGGGATGATGGAGAAAGGATGGGGCAAGGCAAGGGAGCTGAGCGTGGAGAGCCCGCTGCATTCTGGGCACTGGGCTGAATGTTGTCATACACTGTTTCTATCTTAATATTAATTTCTGTTAGACGCCATATGTATTTTACAGATTCGCAAATTAAAGATGACAGTTTTGAAGAATTCACTGAAGGCCACACTGCCGATGAATGGCAGCTCCTTAACTTGAATCCTGGTCTATTTGGTTCCAAAACACATGTTTTTAAAAAAAATGAATTGCACTATGGATTCTCCTTTTGTGAGAATCTACACATTCTTGTCAGTTCAGGTCTTCCTATGTGGAGCCTCATTGAGATCTGGTTCCAGAGAGTCATAGGCCAGTCTCATACCTACTACAGATCCCAGGACATATGAACCAAGACCGAGAAATCTCAAATACTCTTTTGTAGAGTTATAGATCTCTTAGCTTTTTGCCTAATTATTGTCTTTTTTTTTTTACAAGATAAAGCAGAAAGAACCCCTGAGCTGGGATCCACATCTTTTTAATTCTAATACTGGCTCAGCCACGTCTAGTTTCATGAGTGCGCGTAGTTCACATAACATTTCTTAGGGAGAGTTTTATACACTGTCAAATAAAATAACATTTACTATGACTGACTTATACAATTGTCATGAAGATCAAGTAGGATGGCTCCAAGTATCAAGTGAACTAGCAAATTACTATTGTGACTCATTTGTAAAGGGCCTCATACTGCTTTCAGACAGAGAGTTTTGGTAGATTCTAAAGAAATGTGACACTGGAAGTTAGGGATGATTGTTTTAAAATTTTTATGACCTTCTGGTAATTTCATTTTGTCATATATTGGGTGCAGTCTGAAAAATTAATGGGGGGCACTATAGGTGATTCACAAACCCTTTGATACTACAATTCAGTATCTTATGAATGTGTGATTTCTGGGGAGAAGGGTACATGACCTTCATTATATTCCCAGAAGGAGCCCAGGACTATAAGGATGAGGCTCTAGTTATACAATCCTCTAGCCTTGGATTACTTGGGGGCTTCTGGTTCGAAGGCAATGATAACTGCGTAGACTTTATCAGTCAAGATCCAGCCAGGGAAGCAGAAATCACACTGTGTATTTCCACAGAGGGAGTTTAACATAGGATGGTTGTTACGCCGGTTTTAGAGAGACATACAGAGGAAAGAAACGGAGAATATTTCAGAGACAAGAGATGCGGAGGGAAGCTACTACTCCTAGGGATGGGCAAGTGCAAGAGGGAGGTTAGGGTGACGATCTCAGAGCTCACAGAAGGGGCCCGAGCAGCTGGTGGTCAGACCTCTGAAAGAGAAGTGCTGGGACCGCTGGAGAGGCAGGGTCAGACTACCTACCCTAGGGTCCACGCGGGAGCTGGCATCCAGCCTTTTCCCTGTGGCGCCTCGTATCGGCAGACTCTAGCAGGAAGCCACAAAGTCGATAAAACAATTTAGGGAACGTCCTCGGTAGAATTCCCGGATCCGAAATCACGAACAGATTGCATAAAGGTGGATTTTGGTGGATGATTTCCGTGCTGTGCTGTTTGCGCGCCTATGAAGGGCACATAGCAGGGATTCCTTGTATGTTTGGGAGGACGTTCTCAACAGACTGGCACTAGCGTATCGAGGATCCTGCTATTTCAGAGAGTGGAAATCACACACATGCGTACTCCAGACATCTTCCTGATGTTTCCTAAAGGATCTGTGTCAGGACAGGTGTTACTGCTTAGGTGGTTTAATAGGACTTAGGAATGGCTGGGGGAAGGGCATCGTCATCATTCTGGCTGGCTCAAGCGAAGAATGAGTGTTGAGACTGGAGTCTAGGAGGTGGCTCGAGTCTCCGTGTGGTCAAGATGAAGATGGAAGAGTAAAATTTTCTGAGAAAGAAAGATGGAGGGAGTAGAGTCCAGGTATTCAAGACAAAGCCAAAGAACAAGCAATTTTTCTTGCAATCTTCTTACCAAAGGCTTTAAAGAAAACAGATACACTAATGATAGATACATAGATAGATAGATACATAGATAGATGATAGATAGATAGATAGATAGATAGATAGATAGATAGAGATAGACATAGAGATACATGGATATATAGATATATCTAGGGGTCTGACTACCTGGTTTAGAAAACCAGATCACCAGACTCAACATGATTCTTAAAAGCTCCTGACAGGACCAAATGTCAAACTTCTAACTTGGGGCTCTTTTACAGACCTGACCATCCAAGCAAGCCTTGATATCTCCTTGTTGGATAAATCTCAGCTCCTGTCAAGGCCCAAAGGGATTGGCACCCAGGTGGCCACCTTAGGGCAGAACGTAGCACATGGACTCAAACAGCCAGACGTGAGGCTATGACGTGCTGGTGGCACGTCATCGTGATGATGGCCCTACCATCGCCTTGTTGCTTTCCTAGATTCCACCTGAAATCTCTCTGCTCTGCTAAGCTCACTACCTCTCTCTTCTGGATGCTTTGTCTTTATATGGAACTTTGTTTATTTATATTTATATATATTTTTAAGGTTTTTAGTTTCAGGAATAGAATTTAGTGATTCATCAGTTGCACAGAACACACGGTGCTCATTCCATCATTCCATTCCGCCTTCATGCCCATCACCTAGTGACCTCATCCCCCCCCACCTCCCCTCCAGCAACCCTCAGTTTGTTTCCTAGAGTTAAGAGTCTCTTATGGTTTGCCTCCCTCTGTGTTTTTATCTTATTTTTTTTCCTTCTTTTCCTCTATGTTCGTTTGTTTTTTTTTCTTAAATCCCACATGAGTGAAGTCATATGGTAATTCTTTCTCTGACTTATATCGCTTAGCACAATACCTTCTAGTTCTATCCACATCATTGCAGATGGCAAGATTTCACTCTTATGATGGCTGAAATATATATATATATATGATATATATGTATAAATATATGTGTATATATATATATGTGTGTGTGTGTATGTATGTATATATACCACAACTTATTTATCCATTCACCAATCAATGGACATTTGGGCTATTCCATAGTTTGGCTATTGTTGATAACGTTGTCATAACCATTGGGGTGCATGGGCCCCTTCATCAGTATTTTTGTATCCTTTGGATAAATACCTAGTAATGCAATTGCTGGGTCATAGGGCAGGTCTATTTTCAACTTCTTGAGGAATCTCCACACTGTTTTCCAGAGTGGCTGCACCAGTCCACATGCCCACCCACAGTGCAGGAGGGCTCCCCTTTCTCCACATCCTCGCCAACATCTGTTATTTCCTGAGTTGTTCACTTTATTGTTCCTACTGGTGTGAGGTGGGATCTCATTGTAGTTTTGATCCGTATTTCCCTGATGCTCAGTGATGTTGAGTATTTTTTCATGTGTTTGTTGGCCATTTGTAGGTCTTCTTTGGAGAGAAATGTCTGTTCATGTCTTCTGCCTATTTCTTAACTGGATTATTTTATTTTTTGAGTGTTAAATTTAGTAAGTTCTTTATAGATATTGGATACAAGCTCTTTATCTGATATGTCATTTGCAAGTATCTTCTCCCATTCCATGGGTTGCCTTTTAGTTTTGTTAATTGTTTCCCTTGCTGTGCGGAAGGTTTTTATATTGATGAAGTCCTAATAGTTCATTTTTGCTTTTGTTTCCCTTGTCTTTGGAGACGTGTCTAGCAAGAAGTTGCTGTGGCCGAGGTCACAGAGGTTGCTGCCTGTGTTCTCCTCTAGGATTTTGACGGTCTCCTGTCTCACATTTAGGTCTTTCATTTATTTTTGAATTTATTTTTGTGCATGATGGAAGAAAATGGTCCAGTTTCATCCTTCTGCATGTGGCCGTCTAGTTTTCCCAAAACCATTTGTTGAAGAGACTTTTGTCCACTGGATATCCTTCCCTGCTTTGTTGAAGAGTAATTGACCACATATAGCTGTGGATCCATTTCTGGGTTCTCTATTCTGTTCCCTTGATCTATGTGTCTGTTTTTGTGCCAGGACCACACTGTCTTGATGATCACAGCTTTGTAATACAGCTTGAAGTCTGGAATTGTGATGTCACCAACTTTGGTTTTCTTTTTCGACAGTCCTTTGGCTATTTGAGGTCTTTTCCGGTTCCATACAAATTTTAGAATTAATTGTTCCAGCTTTGTGAAAAATGCTCGTGCTATTTTGACCAGAATTTCATTGAGTGTGTAGATGGCTTTGGTAGCACAGTCACCTTAACATATATTGAACTTTATTAATAATAAAAAGAAAAAGCTATATTAATAATAATAATACATGGTGCTTACTCTTCTTGAAAGCACTTTAATGCCCATTAACGTATTTACTCATCTCATTAAGCCAGTGAAATTAGAGCTGAGGACTTCATTTTTCTTTACAGGTAAGGAAAGTGAGGCTTCACGTTTAGGCAACATGGTTAAGTCCTTATGTCCATTTTTAAACGACTCATCAGGAACTTGAGACCAGGCCTTCTAAATCCCAAGCCTGGGATGCTTGCATTTATGTGGTTACTATAGGGACTAAACTAGTCAGACCTTGTGACCGCTCCAGTCATGAATATATGTATGTGTATATGGTGATGTATATATAGAGAAAAATAACCTGTGGTTCAAACATATTTGGGAAACACTGAAAACCGTAGTCCCATCTCTGTAACTCATAATTCATCATACGAGAATATCAAAGAGACCTAAAAGACTTGAAGAAAAAAAATACTGTAGGTTTTTTGTTTGTTTGAATCACAATTTGGGGGGCCATACGCGGCCCGTTAGCATGAAGTATCCATTTATACCAAGCGGGATACCAGTGTTCCATCACACACTGGGGAAATAGTGCCTCATCCCATCTTCCAACCCTTGACCTTTCGAACCAAACTCGACTTTCTGCCTCGACGGTCACACAGCCATCGGGAGTGTTCAGGCAAGGCCGGGGCCAGCTGGAGGGCTTTTCCAGTCTTGGCCCCACCTGGCCCCACCACAGCTCTCCCGTCATCAGGCTCAGAGCCTGGGGAAAACGAATTCAATACTCGCAAGATTCACTCTGTAGAAGATATCCCGAGTTGGTCATCCAAGGTGATTCTATCTATCTCATGGCCCATGTTTTGTTTTTAAACTACAAGCTTCTGGTTGCCCTGGGGCAGCTCATGATTCATCAAACTGTTTGGTGACCCAGGGGCTCCCTCCTGTGAAACGGGAGTCCAGCTTTGAGTCCCGTCATTTGCGGCGTGGTGGTTACCGGTAGCGGCTCAGCTTCAGAAACGTTAATAACGATTAATTAGGTAACGTGGCTGGAAGGAAAACTGACGAAATCCTGAGGCCGGAGAAAAGGAAACACGGGGCACGTTTCATCCCAGAAGAGCGGCAAACGTTCTGGTCCGCGCTCTGTAAAGAGCTCTGCTCCGTGCTCCGAGTCCTCAGACGGACGCTGTCGCTCACACGGGAAGGCACCAGACACGCACTGAATCGTCATTTTGTCCTGGGCATTTGGACGAGGGAGCAGGGGAGCAGAGACGAGGACGATGACTTCCTTACGCTCCGGTAACAAGGAGATGGACGTGCACAGCATTGGCCACGAGCTGCTCTTTGTGTAAAACAAGCCGAACGGAGATCTGCCCCGGAGGAGAGACAATAAATTCTCATGATGGGGGGCGGGGTGCATGGCCTGGGGAAGCTTCCCAGAGGACATGACGTTCAAATTGTGTCTTGAAGGTGAATAAGAAACCTGGCTCTGGAACCTCCCCCTCTCCAGGCCTTCTTCTGTCAAGGTGCCCTCTGCCCCCTGCTTTCTAACCTCAGTAGTTTTTCTCTGGCTCCAGCCTCAGGGCCTTTGCACATGCTGCTCCCTCTGCTTGAAACCCTTGCCTCCGACTCCACGTGCCTTTCAGGTCTCAGCTTAAATGTTACTCCCCAGAGAGCAGCCCCTCCCGAGACCCTCCATACAGATCCATACACATTGCACGTCCCACACCGTCCTCCTTATGACATCTGTAGCCCATATCATGCCTCTTATTTCTTCCTTCCTCTCTCTCCTGCATCGTTGCTTTCGTAACCTCCCTGAGATCAGTAACCGCCTCTACTCTGTTCAGCGTTGTATCGCCCCATCTCATTTAGCGCCTTCCACCCTGGCTCAGGAATCACTGGTTACGGAAATGAATGAAAGAAAGGCAGGGTCCACGAGAATGTCCAGGAAAGGTGTGTGCGGGTTAGTGGCAGGTTCTAAGCCGCGTGGTTCGCGGGGCAACGGGCTTGGGGGATGCAGCCTTCTCTCCACACAGGAGGAGGAGCAGCTCCACGTGGGGAGTGGTAAAAGCATTGTTAGATACATGCGCGCAAGGGAAGCGTCCTGCAGGTCAAACGGTGGCAGGGAGTCCCCGGCTCTTGAGTGCATATTTGACCTTTGGATTCATCCTCTTTTGGGGTCCATGCAGCTGCTGTGGGAAGCCAGAGGGGCACCGTTGTTCCGGAGCAGTGGCTCCACGTCTACATCTCGGGAGCAATCCCCTTCCTTCCTCCTACGGGGTGGGGTTCGTCTTGGCTTTAGTTTCCATGGCTCTCGGTGCCATCCGGATGGTGGGATGTCAAGGGACAGGATTAGGGTGTGGGCCTGGAGATGGGCTCCAGGGTGGGCATGAGTCTGCTTTGAGCTAATACCCTAGGCCTGAAGGAGACTAGAAACCTTCAGACGTTACATCAAGTCTGGCACGTTCAGCAGAGCTGGGAGTCCACGGGGCATCTGGCAACAAAGTCTTCTAAGAGGAGCATAATCCTGGCTGACACGTACTGAGCCCTAAGCCTATGGCAGGCACCGGGCTAAGCACCACATATGCATTTTCTAATTTAATCCTCACCATCACATCCTGTGGGGTAGGTCCTGTTATTATTCCCATTTTGTTGAGGAGAAAAATGCAGGTGGTCTGAGCTTAGCCAGCCAGCGGGGGGTGTCACCGCTGGACTCTGCAGCCCGAGCTCTTAGCCTTCTGTGCTCCTGCTTCTGGAACCTGCAGTCAGAGTAGGCAGCTGCCGGAAGATTCTGGGCTCAGGATCCTCGCCGTCTCTTCCTCGCTCCCTAGACGTGAGGAATGGAACCAGCAGCTGGTCCACGGAGGGTGGGTGAGGTGAGGGTGGTGCGCGTGGGAGGACTGGGTGTGAAGGATTAGGACACTAAGCTAAGAAACGCGGATGACACTCTTGGAAACCAAAGGGACTGTTTGCACACGGGAGGGGCATGCGAGGGGTCAAAGTGGCGGAGCATGGCCCTTGGGCGCTGGGGGCTGAGGAGACCAGACCAGGTGCAGGAGGCCCACGGCTGTGGTGGTGAAGACGGGCCGGGAGGCCTCTCGGGGCTCGAGGGACAGGACGTGGCATGAAAGAGCTTCCCGTAGTCACTCCGTGATGGGACACACGTTCCCCCGTCCCCAGCCCCACACGACATCGCAGCAACTCCTCCTGATTGGTCCGTACGTGCTCACCATCCCCACCCCACTGAGAAACCCGAATTGGCTCCGGCTCTGAAGAAGCGTGAGTCCTTGGGCTTCTCTGACTTGTGAGACTGCTGCTCTTAGGACGTGGTCTTTGATGCCGACAACTTGGTCAGGTGCCTCAAGTGCTCCCCATGGGCTTCTGTGACCCCAGGACTTAGGGGCCCAACTACTTTCACTTCTGCGTCATCAGGATGTGATAATGACCTTGCTCATTTAAGGGTGATGTCGACCAACGTCTCCCAAGCGTTTTAGGGGCAAATTTAAGAAAGAGAATAGGTGGGACGACTGGGTGGCTCCCAAGTGAGAGACTCGCCTCTTTACCTGATGGGATGATGATGATGGGGGAGAAGGGGGAGAGGGGGGGAGGGACCCCTGCTTCACAGGGACTCTGTGGGCGTGAAATGCAGCAGCAAATATATAACAGTGCTCGGCGCAGCAGCTGCCGCAGGACAAATAGCCTCCACTTGGAGGGAGCCTAACCGCGTGCTTGGGACACAGGTGACACCGTTCTCAGGAGGCCTCTTCCATCTGCACCGTCTCCCTTCCCTCCACCGTTTATGCCCCGTTAAATACTGAGACGTGAGTAGCACCACTGGTGATAAACATACATATTTTTTCTCCTGGGGCCTCTTGTCCAAATGGAAAAAGACAGCGCGACGGCGCAGGTTCCACGCACCAGTGGAGCCCGGACCCCTGACCTGGCCCGTCGTCTCCCACCGCGTGGCTCGTGCGTCATGTAACCCGAGGGCAGCTCAGGGCCTCGTCTGGGTGGCCACCTGCTCCAGAGAAGGTGCGCGTCCTTCTCCATCTCCGCTACCGCCCAGCTCCGAGCCCGCGGCTCCCGTGGTGGGGCCCAGCCAGCTGGGGGCCCGGGCGCAGGGCCAGGGCAGCGGCAACACGACGGTGGTGCCCGCAGCAGAGGCAGAGGCCGCGGTGAGCCGACGGGCCCCGGCAGCGCGCAGGTTGGAGGCGTCATGCTGAAGCCCAAACAGGGCCCGGCGACAGGAGCGACTCACACGTCCTAGGTCTGGGCATTGGGGAGCTCGTAACTGCCCAGAGGAGCCGCCATGCCCTGCATGGGGGGCAGGGGTCCCAGATGCAGAAGGAGGATCAAGGGCGAAGGATCAAGGGCGACGTTCAAACGGCAGGTGGAGGCCCCGTGGCCGGTGTGTGGCCGGGGTGGGGGGCGTGGGGTGAGCAGAGCCCAGGACCCCCAGCTAACGGCGGAGGGCATCCCACACACGCCAGCAGAGACCCCGACTGGCTGCGGGCCTCGGGGCCGAGTGAGGTTTTGACCTCCACGCGCCGCCTCCGTCCACGTCTTGGGCGTGGGTGTCCCGAAGCCGGGCCTCCTGGCCGTCCCGGGGCTCAGGCCCCGCAGCAGCCCAAGGGAGCTGGTTCCTGGGACTCGGCCTTCAGGACGATGGAGCCGCAATTTAGAGAACTTGACCAAGGTCTGGTCACTTTTCCGAGGTTGTGCTCAGGTTTCAGTCTTGCTCCGGGCCTGGGTTCCCACCGTCCCCATGCGGTTGCCTCTCAGACAGTCTGCGGTCGCCTCACCTCCTATCGTCTTAAAAAATCTTAGAACTGGCTCTGCCGACTCGTGGGGTGACGGGCGCCCACCCCTGGAGGCAGTCCGGTGAGTGTGCCTTATCGTGGCCGTCGTGGTGGTCGCCCCCCTCGTCATTGCAACAGGACTCGAGGCAGCACTTGCTGTACCCCGGAAGCGTGCCACGCGTTTAGGACACAGCATTAAATGTCCCCTGCCCAGTAATCCTAAGGGGTAGGTGCAATTATCATCAGGATAAAATGAGCACTCAGAAAGGTTAAGTGACTTGCCTAAGGCCACACAGCAGTGGGGATGACTTGGACGCAGACCCAAGGTCAACTAGACGGTGCACGACTCAGAGGGTCGCCTGCCACCACGGGAACCGGGCGCTGGATCAGTCACTGGAGCCACACGACTGAATAGGATTTAGTCCCTGACCTTGAACAGGGCACGGTGGGGATGGGGAGAGTCTCTTAGGGGTGCACAGCCTTTGTCGCCTGCGCAGCCCCCCAGGCAACGTGAGCACAAGGCCTGGTTGTGGGCAAGAGTGGAGGAGCAAGGAGCAGCGGGGGGGTCGGGGGGGCCAGCACGGGCCTCCCGGGAGGAGAGTGGGACCCCGCAGAGCCACGCGGAGGCCCCCGCTCGGCGCAGGGGACAAGTGCGGGGTCTCAGGTCCCCAGACAGACGACCGGACCACGCTCCAGGCTGCGGTTATTTATCCCCCCGCCCCGACTGAACAGCCTCGTGTACACACCCTGCCCGGATGCAGATGCGCATCAGGACGCGTGCCTGGCTCCCCGGCTTCCCGCTCCAGCGCAGGCCACTTTGCTTCGAGCGCCCCTTGCCCTCTCGCTCGCTCTCGCTCGCTCTCCCTTTGTGCAAACTGTGTCACGTGTACGACTGATGGGCACCAGATGGCTTTAGTAGGACACGGGCAGGATTCCTCTTTCATGCCAATATTCATCATCGTAGACCTGAGTCATGTTGAATGAAGACACCGACCCTGTAACAATAGAGGGAGGATACAGATAAGGCAAGATCTTGATGATCATGTAGGGTGACTGTCATTTGGGGGGCACTGCTCTTCTCTGCCTTTTACAACATGGCAGGCGGCACTGGAATTCTCTGCGGCCCCGACGTGCTGTCCCCGACCTGCGTTCACGCACAGCATCCCATGACGCGGTGTCCCTCCACTCTGCAGGGTGCCATCCGTCACCCTGTAGCACATGCCCCATCGTCCCTAAGGGCTGTGGCCCTCAAAACTCTGTCTGTTCCCCAAGCTCAAATCCCGCCATCCAGTGGAAGCTGCCGGTCTCCAAGGAAAACCCACCAAGTAACCAGCCTCCTCTGTCCCTCCATCCCTCTTCCCTCTCTAGGCCTGGCCAACGTTCATCTGTTCTCTGCCACCGTAAAATTTTGTTAATTTGTCTTATTTAGATAAACCGTGTGGGATGTAGTCTTGAGAGGTTGGCTTCCTGCACACAGCATCACGCCCCTGAGATCTCTCCAAGCGGTTGTGTGAGTCAATAGTATTCCACGGTGTGGCCGTATCAGAGATTTTTTTTTTTTTTTAACCCATCGCTTGTTGAAGGACACTTGGGTTGTTTTCAGGTTTGGACTGTTACGAATATATAATAATATTATGAATAAAACTGTTTGAATATTCATATCCAGGTTTTTGTGTGAATTTCTTTTCATTTCTCTGAAATCAGTGTTCAAGTTCAGTTGCTGGGGTTGTTTGGCAAGCGTATGGTTAAAATTATAGGAAAATGCCACACTTGTTTCCAGAGTGACTGTACAAAGTTCATTCTCCCCAGAAAGGTATAAATCACTCAGTTTCTCTACATTCTTGTCAGCATTTTGTGTTATCACTTTTTTTCTGTTTTTTTTTTTAATTTTTATCCATTTTGAGCATGTAAAGATACGTCACTTTGGTTTTAATTTTCATTCCTTTAGTAATTAATGATGCTAAACATCTTATGTGTTCTCTGTGTATCTTTTGCCCATTTTCTAATTGGATTGCTTTGTTTTAATTGTTATATTTTGAGATATCCTTATATTTTCTAGATATAAGTCCTTTGTTGGCCATGGGGCTTGCAAATATTTTGTCCGTCTATACCTTGTCGTGTCATCCTTTCCCCTGGCTCTTTCATAGAGCAGATTGTCTCTCCATCCATTTAGCTCTTCTTTGATTTCCATCAGCAACTTCTTATAATTTTCAGTGTACAATTTTTTTGTACACATTTTGTTGAATTTATACCTACTTACTTCATTTTATTTGGAGCAATTATATACAGTGTTATGTTTTTATTTTCTGTTTCCACGTGTTCACTGTTAATATATAGAAATATGGATGATTTTTGAGTGTGGATCTCCTATGACTGTACTGCATTCACTTATTAGTTGTAGTGTTTTGTGAATTCCTTGGAATTTTCTACGTAGACCTTCGTGTCATTAGCAAATGAAGAAACTTTAATTTATTCCTTTCCAATCTGTATACCTTTGAATTTCTTTTCTGGCCTCATTGCACTGACTAGAACTTGTGGTAGTATTTTGAATAAGGGTAGTGAAAGTAGACCACATTGTCCCAGTCTTATGGGGAAAACATTTGTTGTTTCACCTTTAAGGACAATATTAACTCTAAGTTTTTGTAGATCTTATTTATCAAGTTGAAGGCATTCTCCTTTATTCCTAGTTTTCTGAGAGCTTTTGTCATGAATAGGTGTTGGATTTTGTGAAATGTTTTTTGGCATTTGATTCTATGGTATTTCTTCTTTAGCGTGTTGATATGATTAATTTTTGAATATGACCCAACCTTGCTTACTAGAACAAATCCCACTTGGCCATGCCTTATAATTTTTCATACATTGTTGAATTCAATTTGTTAATAGTTTCTTGTAGATTTTGTGCCCAAAATTTATGAGAAATGTTGGTCTTGAGATTTTTCTTTCTTTCTTTTTCCTTGGACTATCTTTGTTTTGTTTTGTTATTGGGGTAATACCAACTTCATAAAATAGTCCCTCCTTTTATGTTTTCTGCAAAAGATTGAGTAAAATATGTGTTCATTTTTTTAAATTGGCAGAATTCTACAGAAGAACCATGTAGGCATGGATATTTTGACTCCGATGCTTTCAAAAGACACAATTAAGTTTCTTTAATGGTTATAGGACTATTCAAATTATCTATTTCATCTTGGATGAGTTTTATTGGTTTGTGGTTCTTGAGGAATTGGTCTACTTATTCTAAGCTGTCAAATTTCAGGGCGCCTGGGTGGCTAAGTTGGTTGAACATCTGACTCTTGAGTTCGGCTCAGGTTGTGATCTCTCAGGCTTATGAGATTGAGCCTGGCATCAGGCTCCAGACTCAGTGGGGAGTCTGCTTGGGGTTCTCTCTCTCCCTCTCTGCTTCCCACCCCCCTCCATGCTCCCTCTCTGTCTCATTAATAAATAAACATTTTTTAAAAAGTTGTCAAATTTCTCTTTTGTTTTCAGAGGGAAAATTGTTGCTCCCCTTGACAAAGGTCTGTGTCCTAAAATCTGCAACAAAACACATTGCTCTCCATGTGTGTTTTCTAATTCCCCTCAGCTGCCGTGGTTTCTATCTTGATGATCTCTTTGTTTATCCTTGATGGTCTCCTAGCCTTCAGCTCTCTGGGACAGTGCTTTTTAGCCCCTCTCCTTTTTAGTTTCAGCCCCAGGGGACATTTGGCACTGCCTGGAGACATTTTTGGTTGTCACAGCCCCAGAGGGCTCGCCATTGACATCTAACAGATAGAGTCTATGCAATGCTACAAAGTGACTTATGACGTGCAGCACAGCCTCTACGACACAGGTCTATCGGGGCTAAGATGTCAGTAGCTCTGAGGTCAAGGAACCCTGCACTGGCCTCGCTCCAGCATGACCTGCAGACCAGCAGCATTTGCATCACCCGGGAGTTTGTTAAAAATGCAGAATCTCAGGACTTACCCCAGATCTATAAAGTAGGATCTATAGTTTAACAAGATTTCCAGATGGTTCATACATATATTAAAGTAGGGCATACATATATTAAAGAAGTACTGCCCTAGAATAATTTCTCCCTGTATTGGTTTCTTATTGCGGCTGTAACAAATTTCCAGAGATTTAGTGGATTGAAGTGACGTGAATTTATAATCTTCTAGTTCTGGAGATTAGGAATATGAAATGGGTCTTGCTGAGCTAAAAATCAAAGTTTCAAAGGACTGTGTTCCAGGCTCTAAGGAAGAATCCATTTTCCTTACCTTTTTCACTTGCTGGAGGTTGCCTTCGTTTCTTGGCTTGTGACCCCATTATTCCACTTTCAAAGCCAGAAACATAGAGTCACGTCTTTCTCATCCTGCCATCTCTCCGGTTCTGACATTTCTGCTCTTTTCTTGCATTTTCAAGGACCCTTATGATAACTCTGGGCTCACCTGGATGATGATCAAGTTTACTCTCCCTCATGCTTTATCTTATAGCCAGTTCATCAGGAAGCCTAATTCCATATGCTCCCTTAATTCCACTTTGTCACACAAGGTAACATATTCAGAGGTTCCTGGCACTAGGGTGTGGATACCTTTGGAAGGTCTTTATTCTGCTTCATATACTCCCCGATTGCATTGATCATCAGAGTCAACCAGAGAGCAATTGAAGCAGTCAGCTCTCAAGCCCTAATCATATCCTATGGAAACATTCTCTAGGCGTAGGGGCTGAGGATGTGTATTATTCCAACATTTTGTAGGTGACTCTGATGATCACACAAATTTGGGAACTACTGCTCTTGACCTCTTTGGGTAGCCAATTTCTCTTGGAGCACCATTTCCTTGCCTTTACTTTGTAGTAAGGTCCACATGCAAACTCTCTTGGGGCCTTTGCTTGGCTCCCCACGAAACAGAATTTGGGACAAAGAATCAAGTGCAAGTAGTCGATTTGGGAGGTGATTCCAGGAAACAGCAGCAGGACATTGCTGTTATAAACATCGGGGTGCAGGTGTCCTGGCATTTCACTGCATCTTTATCTTTGGGGTAAATCCCCAGTAGTGCAATTGCTGGGTCGTAGGGAAGATCTATTTTTAACTCTTTGAGGAACCTCCACACAGTCTTCCAGAGTGGCTGCACCAGTTCACATTCATAGAAAGGGAGGTGGGCAGGGGACAGGGGTGACTGGGTGATGGGCACTGAGGGGGGCACTTGATGGGATGAGCACTGGGTGTTATTCTATATGTTGGCAAATTAAACGCCAATAAAAAATAAATTTATAAAAATAATAAATCTAGATTAAAAAAAGAAAAACAGTGGCAGGAAGTGGGGGATGAGACAGGGAGGGAAAGCAGTTCCTAAAGGGTGATAGTCAAACATTTTCCCCCTATTAGATACTGGGGCTTCATCCCACCAAGGAACTCTGAGAGCCAATATGGGACACAGATTTCAAAGTTATCTCATTTGGGAAGTAGATAACCTGGGATGTTTGTGCCCTGGTTTCTGTTGGTCATTGCTTAAGTGATGTTCCCAGGGCGGCATTAATTCCCTGCCATTTTGGTCTGTTATATGCACTGGTCTAGTGGTCGTCTGTGGCCAGAGAAAGCCCTCAGGCAGAGATGATGGTGCTGGCATCTGGAAGTCAAGAAGTGTCCACTGAAAGGGTAAGGCCCAAGGAGGTATGGGCAGGGGTGTAACAGCATCCATTCCACCTCGGGTGTTCAGCAAAGTTTTTTACTGAAGTCACTAAAGAAGCAATGTTTACAAAACAGGAGACTAGATGGAAGAATTTTATTGAGAGTCACCTGCTAAGGTAGAAAAAGAACAAGGGACACTTGTTTGTGCTGAGGAGGGAGCAGGACCCTAAGTCCCTCTTAGCCTCCAGGGTCCAGAACACTTATTTCTCCTGCTGGTCTTGTCTCTCCATCCCCGACGGTTTTGCTCCCTCCTCAAATCCCACTGCTGCTCCAACTGGACTCAGGGCACAGAGCATGCACAAGGCATAAAAGATCACAAGACTGGAGCCAGGTGTCCTGATAACTGTTGTAAAGGCTACTCTGAAAGTTTATCGAAATCACGCTTAAAAACTCCCCATTTGGGTGCCTGCCATGTATAAAGGTTTCTTTAAATGCTAGTTTCTTGCTTCTTTGCTCAAGAGAAAACCGAAACGACTATAGGGACAGATTTAGATGTAGATATATCCATGAACACCCTCATGACCCTGTACAATAAGGTAGATTCTCATTGGAATTGAGGCCGGAGGATGAGTTAGAGGCCACCTGCGTAGGGTGAGGTTCTGAACCAAAAGCAGGATGGTGGGTGTTGGCTTGTGTCATGGTGCTCGCTTCCCTCTGCCGTCCTCCCATCACCTGTGTCTTCTCCTTTTCCATAAGTAGAAGCATCAAGATTTCGCTTTGGGTGGTCGGATCTGTGGTCAAGATCTGCCTACGGTTCCTGAGTCCCTCATGACCCACAAGCCCTGCGATCCCCTGTGGATGTTGGTCACTGATCCTAAATTCTCTGACCCACGTCCAGTCCCTCCGCTGGGGGGAGGCAGTGCTTAGGCTTTCCATTGCCTCTGAGCTGCCAACTTGGCCCTTTATCCATTGTTAAGACCTACCATTGTCCCTTAATTCCAAATTCAATGCACCCCCCCCCCATCTTTTGGCCTTGGTTTCCCACAGAAAAATGATGCAAAGTGGTACGAATTTACAAGAGTGGCGCTGAATAATGAATCGAGAACACAGTGACATACAAGCAATGGGGTTTGCTATATAGTCTTCATTTAATGCAGCGATTTTTCTATAGCGTTATTCACGGAGGTGCCGTTACTCTTGACATTCCTCACTATTTACCCTGAGCCCTCTTTAGCATAAAGCATCCCACAGCCTACCTGTGATTCAAAAAATAAGTATGAAAAGGGTCTATCTTATTCAGCAAACCTATTCTCTGAGGTGTTTCTCCCCCATAGAAAAGAAAACGCGTTTTGTCGCATAGGAGTAAATTGGACCGGAAACCTTTTAGGATGTTGCTGGGTTTTTGCAAGCGTCTTATGAACATTCATGCGCTTATCTCCAAGCTTGTCTAATACACATTGCGCTGTGTTAGCTAAATGTTAAAATCACCCCCGAGTCACCCCAGCAAGAGTGGTGTTTTGAGGCGACTCGAACTCAGTGTAAACTTTATATGTAAAATCAATTCGAAGGAGGCAGAGGCAGATCCATGCTTCTTGCCAAAGGGAGGAAGAGTGGGTTTATCCGCTCGGCTCAACGGGCGAGAAGCGGCTGTGTTTATCAAGTTCTGCTCTCCCCCCATGACCGATCCATCAAGCAGGTGTGGATACCAAGTGCAGAATCATAGTAGGGCTCCGGAAACCTATTTATTTGTAGAAATTAAAAAAAAAAATGAGGCTCAGAGAATGAAACAACTTCCCGAAGGTCCCAGAGCATCCCTCACGTGTTCCCCCCACCGAAAGGGCTCAGCACACGAGTCCCATCTTCCTGTGGGTTTGGGTGAAAGTCTGACTCTATGTCCCCACGTGCAAAGGGGCCAGAGACAATCCAGTTTCCTGAATGAGCAGGGTTGATCACAGATGAGCACCGGGCTGATGCTGGATCTGAACTCGGGAAAACACTCCTTTTCGAAACGGTAATAATCAAGCCATTGGACTGGATTAAAACCAAAACCGAAACGACCAGTCATGACGGGTCAGAGCGATGCCTTTCATGTCAAACCCCAGCCTTGGAGAAAGAAGATGAGCTCGAGAGGTCCGGAGTTAAAACCCTGTTCCAGGAGCACAGAGAACGTTCGGGTCTAAGAAGACAGAGGAGGAAGCTGTGCCCCATCCCTCTTCGCCCTTAGGATGCAGAAGGACGTTGCTCTGCGTGAATAAAGAGGCCAGAGGAGTGCAGAGGCTTTGCGGGCGGAGCAAGCAGGTTGGGAGAGAGTCTAAGCTCGCGAGGTGCAGAAACTCTTCATTGCAGCTGCGCTTGCTCTGAAACGCGGCGGTGCCAGGTCACGGAATTTATGAATAAAACCCCTTCCTTATTTTGACTCAAAAGGAATAAAGATTTATTACCATCCTAACCAGGGAGCCAGTATTGACCCACGGGCTATTTGAGATTTTTAGCATTGTGGGCAAGAATATTTATTGCTTTTAATTACCATAAAGTAGCAAGGATCTTGTTTTCAATAGATTTTTCTCCCGTTCCCCGATGTCGGGCTGCAGTTCTGGGCGCGGGGAGAGGGAAAATAATGCCATATCGTGTTAAGTAAAAATCCACGGACAAAGATGATCAATTAAAAATGACCAAGGCTTCTTTTCAATCTCTCTCTCTCTCTCTCTCTCTACTTTTTTTCCCCAATTCCAGAAAATCATGATAGCTTCCGGGAGGGGGAGTAGGGGGGGGGGCTTGTGGGAACCGGTCCCCACTGGCCAGTGACCTCCAGCAACTCAGCTGACCTCTCTGACCCCTTCCCCTGGACCAACCAAGTCAGGGCAGGAGCACAAGAGGTTCCGGGGAGCGCAGGCTCTCGCTGGACCGGGCGTTGTCTGTGTGGCCTTCAGGGAAGTTCTTCTCCTCGCTAAGCCTCGGTTTTATCATGCATAAAATGGGGAGAATAACGCTTCTTCTGTAAGGTCCTTGTAATGGTCAGAGGTGGTAAAGGGTTAAAACACATGCCCTCAAGGGCACTTGATGGGAGGAGCACCTGGTGTTATACTGCATGTTGGGAAATTGAACTTCAATAAAAAACAAGCAAACAAACAAAAACACATCCCCTGGCAGGGCTCTGAGCATGGAGCGCTCAGCAAATGATCATCATGTTGCTAATTGGAGGCCTGGAGGCCAGAGGCTGCGTGCGCTGGCTGTCGCCTTCTCTCTCCCTTGTCCGCACACGCACACGCGAGAAGAGGCCAGAGCGGTGGGGTTGTGCCATTTCCAAGAGCTCCTCGGCCGCGGCCTGCCGCTAAGATCTGCGTGTCTGAGTCGCGATGCATCCTTGGTGGCCGGCGGGAGGAGCTTCCAGCCGCGGCCGTCACGCCCAGCAGCTGCCCCCACGTCATCGCGGGTAACGAGAGCAGCTCTCCTCGCCCCGTGTTGCCAAGGGAAATGCAGAATGCGGAGGCCACTGATCGGCTCCACAGAAGAGAAGAGCACAAGGTGTGGAGGCCCTTCAGCGTGGGCCGCGCAGGGAGGGTCGTCACACGTGTCCACGCCTGTTCCCCGGGCACGTGGCTCCACCTGCGCACGTCGCCCTCCTTTGGTTCCTGCGTCTCCCGATGGGCTGACCTTGGGCATGTTCCGAACTTCCCCAAGTCGTGGTTTTCTCATCTGCAAAATGGGCATAAGCACCTCTGTTCAAGGGGTGACTGAGGGCTCCTCACGCAGTCTGCGGGAGGCGTCCTCATGAGCGTGGGGCGCTGCGAGGGTCGGTGCGGAGTCGGGGCCTGCGAGACCTCCGGGTCATCACTCTCCTCTGCGGCCAGTCCCGGGGAGGAGATGCCCGCAGACGGGGCCGGAGGGGAACCGGCAAGTTCACTCCCGTAGTTCCACACTGTCGCCCACCATTAAAATCCTTCCCGTGACCAGGTTAGTGCACCTGCGCCTCCCTTGGGGGCCTCAACGTGGCCGCCTTCTAGGGAACATCTGCATTCGCCACATGTGGTGCACACGCGCCCAGCGTGGGAGAAGCTGTTTGGGAGCAGAGGGGAGGGAAGGGGCTGGAGCTGCGTGTAGACGCGTGGGATGGGGACACGGCGGGAGCGGAGCACTGCCTGAAGCAGCAGTGGAGGGGAGCCCTCCCGACCCCCGGCCCCGCGGGCTCGCTCGGGGTCAGTGACCACCAGTGCGGAGGCTCCTAGGCTCAGCATCACTCAAGGAAACGCAGGGACGTTCCAGATGCGGTGATTGCATTTAAGGGACGAGGGAGGGAGGGGAGAGTGCAGGGACGGGGGCTGGGAAATAAAGGAGAAGCCGGAGCGGGAGGAGAGGGGGGACCAACACTGAGAGGGGAGCCCCACGGGCAGTGGGAGAGGCGGTGGCCTGGAGAAAGGCCCGGAGCCGGGAGACGCTCTGGCCCCCCAGACTCCCGCCCTCGCTGGGGCTGCGGTTGGCCCGGGCCGCCTTGGCCACTTCCGCAGGGACCTCTGGGCGCAGGGGGGTCCGGCTGTGCTCCGCCCGCTCCCCCCAGAGGACAGCAACGCTCTGCAGGTTGGCACAGGCCAGAGGGCCTCCTTCTTTCCTTCCTCGTCCAGCCTCTCGCCCCTGGAAATGCTGCTCCCCGCCCTTGCCCTTCAGTTCTTTGCTAAGGAAGAAAATAAGAAGAGCGACGATGAATTGAGATTCTTTTACATTTTTACTGCAAATGACCATAGACAGGAGACTTTTCCAGGTCAACGGCTCTCTCGTGGGGCTTTACCATCCGGCCGCACCGGCCACCAGCACCCCGACCTGCCTTCCTTATGTCAGAGGTGCCTTCAGGCCTGCGCGCGGCGCCCTCCGGGCAATGGGGACACACACAGCCGTCCCATGAACGGGACCCCTTGCCCGGCACCCTCTGGGGCTAAGCGGAGACAGAATGGGCAGGTCCGTCGTGTAGGGCGCAGGCCGGCGTAGACGGAGCAGCAGGTCGCCCGGTGCGAGGGACAGCACGGAGCTCCCCGGAGGCTCGTGCTCTCAGGTCCACGGTGGTGGAGGCAGCGCCGCGGTGGCCCGGTCCAGGGCTCTCTCTCTGGCAGCCCCTGCCCCGTGGTGTTCTGCTCGTCAGTCGGTGCGACCAGGGGCAGCAAAACTCCCTTCTGATATCTCACTTAGAAACTGGGTGCTTTTCCTGGGGGTTAAATACTTATTTTATTTTTTAAATGAATTTTATTTATTTATTCATGAGAGACAGAGAGAGAGAGAGAGACCAGGCAGAGGGAGAAGCAGGCTCTATGCAGGGAGCCCGATGCGGGACTCATCCCAGGACCCCGGGGTCACGCCCTGGGCTGAAGGCAGACACTCAACCTCTGAGCCATCCAGGGATCCTTATTTATTTATTTTAATGCTTTTAAATGAATTTAACAATACCTATGTGTGATGTGTGTTCTTACAGGTGCTCATATTCATGAATATCGTAGAAAGCCTTTCCAAGAATTTCCTGATTTGTCCCCACCCCGTCCACACGAACACGACGTTTTCCAGCCCAGTCTCTCCATCAGGGAGCACGCCCGGGAGACTGGGGGACTGGGGGACGGTGCCAGCGGCTGCTGACAGTCCTCTTGGTGCCACGCTCCATGTGCCTGTGAATATCTTCGCATGCGCCAGCTGATTTGTGTCTCGGCAACATCCAAGACCAGGGGGAGAAACCGAGGCACGGAGCTACTGAGGCTTAGACGAGAACGGAGCAGCCTGGTAAAGCAGAGCGCTCGGGGTCGAAGGCCAGAGGGGCCGAGGCTGATCATCTGGGAGCTGCTGGGGTGGCTGCGGTTGGGGAGGTCAGGGACCCGGTCCTCCCTGGCATCCGTCCGCTCTGTGACTCCTGGCAGGTGTCCGGGTCCTCGTCTCCCGCCCGCAGAGTGGGGATAACCGGGACGCGGAGGGCGGAGGGTGCGTGTTCCTAGCCCACGGCTGGGGCTGCACCACCGAGCCGCCCTCCTCTACATCCTGCCGTCGGGCTCCTGATCCTCGGCGGCCCCCACACCCCGGACGCCCAGCAAGAGGGTTTCGTGCGGGGACATGGGCGCTTCCCCCCAGGACGGCTCGCCCGCCCTTCGGCTCTCGCAGCGCAAACCCGTCCACGTCTCCGTTTAAAGACACTCGCTGCTGCTGATTCTCGCCTTTGCCTCATCGCTTGTTTGATCCCATTAGCCCTTCGGGGGGACAAATCTTCTGCCGGGGAGTCTCCTTTCTAAAAGCTGCGACATTTGTGGTTCTTACGGTGTTGATGTCTCAGCGAGCCCGGCCCGCCCTCGAGGGCGCTGGGAAGCAGCAGCATCTCTCCCTCAGGGCACCCGGACGGGTCCAGGGATAAGCTGAGGTTCTGACTTTCTCCGGGATGGATGCTGCGAGAAGCTTCTCTCGGGTTCCTGGGGCCCCGGAGCCTCCGGACGGCTGCTGGGTCGGGAGGACTCGGCCAGGCAGCCGCGGGGGCTCCAAGTGAGCGTTGACCTTGGAGGCAAGGAGGGACCTTCCCGAGAGCCCCCGTCTGCTCACCTGGCAAATAAGGGAGTGGGATCAGATGATCTGTAAGGCACGACGCGCTCTCGCGTGGTGCTGCTTCTCCCGCTGACGTCCTGTCGGAGCCCAAAGGAATCTATTTTAGTGATTAAATTTGGGGCACCGCGCGGGTCTGGGGGAGATAACTGGGGAACATGGTGGTGCCTTTCAAATCCATCCCCACGGTGACCCCCACCTCCGCCTAATTGTCAAGAAAGGCCCTTCAACCAATCTTGGACGAGCTGGAATTATAAATTAGACACGCCCACCCCCCAGGCACCTGTTAGGAGGAGTCGCTTTACAGACGGTGATTGCACGTGGACGGCGCGGTGAAAGCAGCTCGCCTGCCAGTCCATAACCCAAACCCTTTATTACCTGGCAACAATGCATCTGCCCCGTCTACATCCTGCCTTTTTACAAAGAAAAAAAAAGAGGTGACAAGTCAACAAGCTGATAACCTGGATTTATCTTGAGAAAATAGATTTCATGATGTGCCCCGGGGTCAGTGCAGCTTTAACACGATTCCACACACCCTCTGCCTCACTTCTGCAGCCAAAGACTGAAAAACGCCACAAAACTCCCAAGCGCTTGTCTGCGCCACGCTAACAAGGATGAAGCCTTCACAATTTCGCTAAAAATTCTACACGCGTTGCCCTTCGGGACCCTGACAACAGCCCCCCGAAGCGGGAGAAGCGTCTTTGTCTCTAACGTACAGATAAGAAAACAAAAGTCGCGGAAAAATCCTTGCCAGAGGTGAGTGGCTCCGCGCCCCGCACCTGCAGTCCCATCCTGTCACCGCGATGCTCCATGAGGGGCTTCGGTCTCTGGTCCGCGATGCGATGCCCGGGCCCCCCGTGCTGCAAGAAGGCTCATCTGACCCGGGATCGCGGCCGAGCCGGATGCACGCTCCTAACCCGTGTCCCTCCTGCCTGCTGACGTGTGCAAGGGTTCAGGAGCCGAGCCGACCCCCAGCCGCAGTCCTGGCCCCGCGGCCCCGCCTCGCCCTGCTCCTGGGTACCCCGCTCGCCCGCTCGCTCTCACCTCTCGAGCCCCCGCGTCCTGGAGCACGGGCAAGAATCCTAAGGCAGGCTGTGCGGCTCTCTCTCGCCAGAACTTTGCATTTCCAGGCCGTTCCTGATCACAGAGAGTTTACTTTTGATTTTGCACAAGCCAGTAAAGGCAAAAGAAAATTGGAAGTGAGTGGTTTTCACCGCCTGCCTCCTGCGAGGTTGTGCCGGCAGGTGGAGGACGCTTGGGAGAAGGCGGGGCCGGGGGTCTTTAAGGTTCAGCTTGCCCAGCGCCCGACCCTCCCAGCCTCTGCCGGGCTCCGTGCGGACACCGCCTTCCCCTGCTCCACCACCACCGGCTCCCGAACCTCCAGACCGCCTCCCAACCCGCTTTCCCCCAGGGCTCCTTCCCCTGCGATGCACCATTTCCGCGGCAACCAGAGGGTTCTTTTCAAGGCACAGATTACGGCTCTCTCCCGGGAAGGGGAGGAAAACTTTCCCTTCCTTCCCGTCTAGGTTCTTTGGCTGGTCTGATAATTAAATTGACGTAAGACAGATTCACGGGAGAAAAATTTCATTTCACGTGTACGGGAGCCCGTAAACCCGAGGCTCGGGGAAGTGAGTGAGGCAGGCAGCTCTTCTACCTTCTAGACAAGGAAACAATGAATTTGTGAAGAATTGTTGAGACAAAGCACTTTGGTCTCAGGGCCTTGAATTAGTGAAGAAGTAGCAAAGTTTTCTTTCCCCCACAGCCTTCTGGGCCCTGAACTGCGAGACTGCGCGTCTGCCGGGAGGACGCCTTCGGGCCGCCTGTTTTCTTACTCACTTTAATTCAAAATAGTCAATATGTCAAAGTGGCACATATTGGGGCAGCCTGTTTCCTTCCCCGTCCCCACTTAAATTCCTCCAGCCTCCCCCCGGCCCCCCGCCGCAGGCCCAATGCTTCCCCCGGACTCACCCACAAGACCTTGCATTCTTCGCCCGACCTCCTCCTCTCCCACGGCCTTCCCTACACTCTCCTTCTTCCGCCTCCTGCATCTTCTATGTATAAATTTCCTCTCTGCCCCAGTGCCTTTGCACGGAGTCTGCAGATTCTTTCCTTCCCACTGATCCTCCCCACATGTGCATCCACACAGTCCACCACACTTAGGAATCTCTGGATCTCAAATTAGACGCTCCGTTCCCGGGGAAGCATCCCCAGTCTCCACGCTAGGCCAGGACACCCGGGTCCGTGTTGCCGCACGGCGTCGTCTCTTCTCTGTAGTGCTTGGTCATCCTTGCTGTCATGAACACGCTGGCATGTTCGTTTATGGCATTCCCATGTTCTCCACTAGGCTGCAGGCTCTGGGGGGGACAAGGGGCTGCGTCTGCTTCCTGAGCTAAGGCTCCTTCGTGCCTGGAGTGGGGCTCAGTATACATTGGCTGTTTGGTGAGGCTGTATTGATCCACTGATGGAATGAATGAATATTCAGGATTACGCGGCTCTGCCTTTACCTGGTTAGTTCCATCCCAGAGTACAGAGACCTTCGGACCTGCCCCCCATCTTCCCCTCTTCTTCCCTAAACACAGCTTCTTCTCTCTCAATATTGCACACTCATGACCTTGTGATTTCGACTTAGGCTCTAGCTCCCCTAAAGGTTACGATGCAAAGATACGATCACTTTTATGATTTCATCCATTTATTTTTCTTGTCTCTTCTCAACCTACCGTTCTCTCCTCTACTCAGTCAGTATTAGGAGACGCTATCCGGCCTATAAAGGAGAGAAATGCATAATTTACAAAGCGGTCCTGTTAGTAAGGATCTGACCATCAGTTTAATTTATAACTAGGCAGCGAGTACACCAGGGTAGGTCACGTTTACAGAAAAATGCTGCATTTTGAGGTGTTGCAAACATTGACAAAAACCTCCAGAAGACCGCCTATTCCCCGACTGAATAGTTGTTTTTTTCCCTTTTTTGTTTTTTTTTTTTTCCTTTGCAAGGAAAAATGTTTCCAAAACAATTTTTACCTTCCTAACAGCCAAAAGGTTGTTAAGCGGCTTCACACATTTTTCCCTCTGGGGTGTTCATATCCACCAAAGTTAATGGATGGAAAATTAATGTTTCTCTCCAAATGTTTCCACGATCACAAAGCAAATAGTTGATTCTGCCAAGATGAGAGTGTAAATCTGCCCTCAGGAAAAGGCTTCCGTCACTATTACCCACATCATGTAGCCCCAGTGCAGAGACTGGCCTAATTACCATGGTAATTAAGGAAATGTGGATTTAGGGACCTCAGTGGCCCTCCACTTGTAACTGACCACACCCTATGATCAATTGTCCACTCCGCCGTTGTTTTTCTGCCGGGGTAGACTTAGTTTTCCTTGTCTACAACACAGTTTTTTTTTTTTTTTTTTAAGTGGTGCTTTCCAAATATTGTGACTCAAGTCAACACAAGTTGAAATATTTTCTAGGCGAGTAAAATGGTTTAATTATGAATCACTTTCCAAGACATAGATTGCAGCTAAAGCCCACATGTCCACAGAATGGATGGATTGTTACCAACTTCCGCATTAGGGGCTCATTTATGATTCTGTTTTCAAGGATCATCATTTAATCGTTGTTGATCACAAGTGGGAGAACATTAACATGTCTCTTAAGGAAAGCACAAGACAGGGAGCCCGAAATTTGCAAATAGGTCCCTATTTAATAAACCTGTAGCAGAGCCACACTCACAACATTTAGTAACAATAATTCAAGTGCAATAAGGATTTCTGCTGGAGGATTGTTTCTGGTCTTGCCGAACTCCAACCAAACATCTTCAAAGAACCGTAGGGAAGATATGACTAATAAAAGCAAACATTGAATGGAACTTGCTGAGGACCGGACACTGTTCCAGCTTTATTTATTTGGATTAACTTAATCCTCACAATTTATAGAAGTAGGTTGCTTTTATTCTTCTGATGTTACAAAGAAAGAAAATGAAACATGAGGGTTAAGTGACTTGACCAAGGCTATGGGGCTAATTTGAGGCAGATTTGGGATCAAAGCTGAGCAGGCTGTCTTTGGATCCTGTCTTTTAACCATTAGGCTCTACTGTTAAGTAAGCTCCAGGAAAGCAAAACCTTTACTAATCTGTGTTGGGGGATCTGCCTTGATTCCTTTCCTGGGACAGGTGGGTTCTAGAAGGAGCCCGAAGCCATAGTGTTCCCTATCTATAGTCCACCAGGAGCTCCGTTCCGCATGCAGTTCCCAGGCTCTTCTAACCATAGCTGCCTTGCCTCAGCCCATGAGTTAAATGCACCCCCTAAGCAGGATGTACTACTTCCCAAACCAAAATAAGGCCCCACAAAGAGAAAGAAAAGGCCTATCCAGACACCATTGGGACCTGAGGAATATCTAGCTGAAGAGATCTCTCTTTTTAAAGATTTTATTTTTATTTATTTTTATTTATTTTTTTATTGCAGTCCGATTTGCCAACATATAGCATAACACCCAGTGCTCCTGATGCTGCTCTTCTGGGTCAGGATGGGCCTGGCTCTCACTGGTCATACACATGCAAAGATCCTTCCCTTCCCAGCCAATTGCATTAGCCTTGTTCTTTTTATTTTTTTAATAATAAATTTATTTTTTATTGGTGTTCAATTTGCCAACATACAGAATAAGACCCAGTGCTCATCCCGTCAAGTGCCCCCCTCAGTGCCCGTCACCCAGTCACCCCTACCCCCGCCCTCCTCCCCTTCCCCACCCCTAGTTCGTTTCCCAGAGTTAGGAGTCTTCATGTTCTGTCTCCCTTCCTGATGTTGAATAGGCACGTTCCTCAACAGGGAGCCAGACACAACCCCCCACCCCCCACCCCCGCCGACAATAAAACGTGTAGAGGGGAAACACGTCCACTTTCCCCTGTGGGGAATGAAATCTAGGTAAGTAATGAATTGGTTTTGTTAGCAAGAGCAGTCTTATTAAGAAGTCACATGAAAAGCAGTTGACATTTTGTTTGGATGTGAGCGAAGGACGATAAAGAATAACTTTTAGACACCAAAACGAGTTTATTCAAAGGAGGAACGCACAAATAAAAACAGGTGGAAAACAGAGACAGTATGTGCAGGTTTCTAAAGAATTGTGATAAATTTTGTTATTTTGACGTGTTTACCCTACCAGCCACACGCCCCCACTCCCCGCCCCCCCAACAGGAGCCTGCAGGTTGTTGCAAATGGGACAATGGCTCTTAGGGGGGTTGGTCAGAAGCAGAAAAGCAGATTGCAGGCTCACCAGTCTAGAGGTGGTGATGGAAACTGTGAAACTGGGAGAGGTTTCCAAAGAGAAGAGGACTTAGGATAAGGAAGATAATGAAAATGGCATCCTTTGGAAAATACATTTAAGAAGGGAAAATAAGTAGAGGCCCCTGGGTGGCTCCGGTTAAGCATCTGGCTTTGGCTCAGGTCATGGTCCTGGGGTCCTGAGATCAAGCTTTGCGTTGGGCTCCCTGCTCAGCAGGGAGTCTGCTTCTCCCTCTGCCCCCTCCCATGCTGCTGTGCGCACTCTCTCTCTCTCTTTCTCTCAATAAATGAATAAATAAATAAATAATTTTTTTAAAAAGAGGTAAAGATAAATAAAAAGGAGTGGAAGAGGCAGTGGGGAGAGGCTGCAGAGCAACAGTGGCATATTATGGGGGAAGGAGACCAGACCCAAAGGGAGAGCGATTCTGCTCTAAGGGGTACAGTCGTTAGTGTCACACTTTCAGAGAGGTCACGACGCGTGAAGACTGGGAAGATGATTTCCGATGTTGCAATTGGATGACCCTTGAAGGGGCTTTTCCTGTGTCCTGCAGCAACCCAGATTTCTGGAAAAATAACACAATAAAATACTTTTAAAACGTCTTATTAAAACCCACTAACTGCTGACCATGGATATGAGGAGTATGTCACGCAACGGACTTCAAATGCCAGCCAAACTTCTTTTGGAAAAGGATAGCTTTGCATTCATTTTTAGACATTCCTGATGGAAGGCCAGCTGTTGTCCATGGTGCTAAAAGAGTCATCTGGCATTATAATATTGCGGCAATACGACCAGTATAGTTGGAGTGAATTAGGTGTTTCATTACATGCCTCTATTTGGGGGATTTATTTTTCACTGAGATGAGATTTTTCATATATATTTCCCATCTGGAAGGTCTTTTTTTTTTTTTAACTCCCCAATGGTTAACGCTAGAAACCAATTGCTATTTTTTTTTCTTTTCTTTTCTCTCTCTCTCTCCCTCTTTTTAAAAGAAATCCCTTGAAACATGAGTATAAGAAATCGAGGTGAGGGAAAAACAGAAATGGAAGACATGTTGAAAAGGTTATACAATTCTTTCTTTTTTCAAAATATCTGAAACCGTAAACACTCCACTCAACTCTACCCCTCCCACAGCGCTCTCAAAGTAAACAACAACAACAACAACAAAAAGAGCCACAACGACAAAACTTAAACTATAGGAATTCCACTGATAATCATAACTAAAAATTAAAGTAGAAGAAAATGTTGTATCAGTTTTATAAATAATCATAAACTATTAAAATGGTTGCAAAAAAATAAAAAAAATAAAATGGTTGCTAATGGAGTCACAGTCATATTTTTTTGCATGTTCCTCCAAAAAACACATTTTTGAATCAAGAGAAAAATAGGCAACACATAACAATAAGCGATTCCTATGAAATCAACATAACTGATTTTCAAGGTCACGCAGGGAGGGTCAGAGTTGCCAATGAATGTGTGAGTTCAGGGTTAAGTAAATCACCTAAATATCCAGTCAAAAATTAAGCCGTTTGACTGATTGGAAGACCAAGCTAAATAGGAAATAAGGGATCCAACTCTCATCACGAAATTGTTAGTCAGATATGATTAGTCCGTGACGGGGCTCCAATGGGAGAAGGAGAGACGGAACGCAGCCCGAACACTAGAGGGATATATTTTTGGTTTGTTCAGGAGAGGAGGAGACTAACAGGGCATGCACTGTCCTTCCCCAGCAATTCCATCGGCCCTGGACACTGAGTGCCTGGGACACCGTGAAGCGCTGTAATAAGTAGGAATAGACGTGACTGCTTAGGAAAATAAACCCTTAAAATTATATGAATGTTTCCATAAATAATTAGGACGGCAGGGAGGTATGCCATAGGGCGTGTAAGGAGATAATTCCCTAATTCTACCCAAATCGAGCCATGCTTACACTAAGACATGAAGGGGACAGAAGGGGACACAAGAAAGCATATTTCCGGCGGAGAGAACAGCACGTGTGGAAACATGGCAGCATATATATTTAAGGGACGGGAGAATAAAAGGCCACGTGGCTCAAGAGTCAAGTATGAGAAGCAGAGAAGCACAAAGCGGTACAAGAAGGGTGAGGGGTCACGATGCTTCTGTGTCTGCGGAGGCAGCCTGAAGTCAGTAGGGCCGGCCGCTGGGACGTGAAGAGGGACCTAAAACAGGGCCAGTAAGAGCAAAAGGGTATCTGTGAGGATGGGGAGAGGCGGGGAACCCCGTCACGCTCTTGCCGCCTCCAGCCTTCCACTGTGGTGGTGGGGATGGCCCGAGGAGAGGCTACCTTCTTTGTGCCAGTGAGATGCTCACCTGTTCCAGGAATGGGGGACATGAAAGGAGAGAATTCAGGAAAGCTGGAGGAGCTTACAGGCCTGGCCGAGACCCCACACCGACCGGGTGAGCCAGACGAGAAGCACAGTGTGAGCCAGCTGCGTGCCCGTCCGCGTTCTCCAGGGAAACGGAACCATGGATAGTGGAGCCCGACACTTTCCAAGATCTGCCGTTGGCAAGGAGACCCAGAGGCGCAATGATTTAGCTCCAGTGGACGCCAACAGGCTTGAGGCCTAGGAGGAGCTGATGTTTCAGTTTGAGCTGGAAAGCAGGGAAAAACCCCAGGTCCCATCTTGAAGCCTGTGGGCCAGGAAGACTTCCCTCTTCCTCACGAGAGGCTCAGGCTCTTAGGGCTACGCATGCCTTCAACTGATGGGGTGAGGCCCACCCATGCCAGGGACGGCAATCTGCTTTCCTGGGCGCACTGACCCAAATGTTGATCTCATCCAGAAACACCCTCATGGACACACCCGGAATCATGTTTGACCCAACGTGACGGCACCCTGTGGCCCGGTCACACGCACGGAATTAACCATCAAAAGTTGCAAGGTCACCTTGGGCCCTGTAACGATCTTCCAAATGTAAAAAGATGATGGATACTTCAGTTTTGTCTTCCAAATCATGCAATATATGTCGTCTGGCTGTTCGTTCTAAAGTATTCAGGGAAGAGAATTGCGGGGAAGGTAATGTCAGTTAACTTGACATAACACAAACCCATCACAAGGGCGTTTATCAGAACTGAGAGTAGAAAATCGTACACGACTTGCCGTGTGGAGAAAGGATCACAGTGGATCAAAGGGGGTATCTTCATCTTCCAATGGGGGAAACGATGAGGATGATGTTATGTGGTAGCACTCCTTTTTTAAAAGTAATTTTCATTTGTTCATTTATTTTTTTAGGGAAAGAGTGGGGAGCAGGGGCAGAGGGAGAGGGGGAGACAATCTTAAGCAAGCTCCACAGCTGGACGGCGCCGACATGGGGCTCCATCTCACAACCCCGAGATCAGGACCTGAGCCAGATGCTTAACCCCCGCCCCCCAGCCACCCAGGTGCCCCATGTGGCAGCATCGTTGAATCACGTGATATGACGGAAACAGAACCGCGAGTGGAGTGTTTCAGTCAAAGGTATCAGAGGTAGGAAGGGCCCCGCCACTGAGAAGTATCCAAGCAGAGAACATGCAATCTCCTTTCACAAATGTTTCAAGGTCATTTTTAAATTGCGTAGATATTGAGCTAAACGAGGGCTGGGTTGTTTATTTTTCAGAATTGCTGGTTCCTGTTCTTTCTTTCTTTCTTTCTTTCTTTCTTTCTTTCTTTCTTTCTTTCTTTCTTTCTTTCTTTCTTTCTTCTTCTTTCTTTCTTTCTTTCTTTCTTTCTTTCTTTCTTTCTTTCTTTCTTTCTTTCTTTCTTTCTTTCTTTCTTTCTTTCTTTCTTTCTTTCTTCTTTCTTTCTTTCTTTCTTTCTTTCTTTCTTTCTTCTTTCTTTCTTTCTTTCTTTCTTTCTTTCTTTCTTTCTTCTTTCTTTCTTTCTTTCTTTCTTTCTTTCTTTCTTTCTTTCCTTCCTTCTCTTTCTTTCTTTCTTTCTTTCTTTCTTTCTTTCTTTCTTTCTTTCTTTCTTTCTTTCTTAATTGGAGCTCAATTTGCCAACATATAGCATATCAGCCAGGGCTCATCCCGTCAAGTGGTGGTTCCTGTTCTTAAGGAAATTCCATATCTCATGAAAGATACAACTGCTACACCAAAAAATAAAAACCAACAAACCCCACGATGTAAGAAGGGAAAATAATCTAAAGACTTGGGATGTGAGTGAAACAAAGGAAAAACTACGTGATGAAGTTGAGATACGTGTGTGAGAAGGATTTTCGGGGCTCCAGTAGGGAGGGGGATCCCGAGGTGAACATCAGGACAGGACATTGCGAGGAAAAGGTTCTGACCATGTCATCCTCCGGCTTCAGCGCCGTAAGTGCCGTGGGGCATCAGCGCGGCCTGCGTGAGCCCGATGGCTACGCCGTCGTCTTCCCTGCGAGTCGCCGCCCGTCCCCTGGTGATTGCTGTTCTGTCTTCCACTCCTCTGATTTCCTAAAACTGTCGACCCCTCTACCCCCTTAGAGCTTTCCTAGCGTGCTGCTGTGCGGCCTGTGATGCTCTCCACCCCACTCTGGATCCCACTCTTCACCTGCATGAACCTATTCATGCTTCAGTCTCAGCTTCAATATTACCCGATTCCTTAGCTACACACTCTTATTGCCTCCTGTACCCCTCCTTCATCACACTGAGCATAACTGGGATTCCTTAGTTATTTGGGGGGTCGCTAGTTTGTTTCTGATTCCTACCACGAGGTTGTGCACTGCATCTCCGTCACTTCGCATGACACTGAGGGGTTGTCAGGTATTATTTGGATGGAGTAAATGCAGGAGGAAGACTGGCCTTTTGAACAGCTGGATCCTGGGATCTGCATCTTTGTAGATTAATCCCTTAACTTACGGGGCAAGGAGATGATCAGTTTTTGGTGCTGAAAGCATCATCATCTTGCACCGTTTTCAGCTCTCTCCCTATTGAAGCCAAAGCAGTTTTTATTTTGGATTTGCTAAACATGGCCCGAGCGTCTGCAGCATCAGAATGAGCTGAACACATCCCTTGGCATTTTGTATCTTCCTTGGGTTGCTCGGGAATGGTCCAATATTTTCCTGCTCCTAGTTGAACATTACTTTGCAAACATCTGCTCTGGGTCCAAATTCCTAGGGAAACAGGATTTAAGAGAGCATTGTGACTCTATTTCTGAGCTTACCTCATTTGCTCTCTGAAGACCTTTTCCCTTGGATTCCCACAAAACTGAGAATGTTCTGCAAATCTTCATGCGGGAGTTGGTTGCAAAAGGAGTCCAGGGGCGAAGCATCCTGTCTGGAGCATTGAGAGCTTGGCCTCATCTCAAATACTTCTATCTTCTCTGGGAAGGATGGGAGATGTGTCCTGGATCTCTGGCGAAATCCTAAGAAGGAAGGTCAGAGAAAATCGAGCAATTAGTTGGTGAATAGAAATGTCCATTCAGGTTTTTCAGTTTCTAATTTGTCTTTCAGCCAAAGACAGATATACCATGGACAAAGGGCAAGGTGTTTAGGACTCTGCCTGGGGGAGCCAGGGAAGGATTTGCAGAAGAAATGCATGAAAGATGAGGAGGGATTTGTTAGATGGCAAAGGGGAAAGGTATTCCCTTCAGAGGAAACAAATCAGGGTAAGAAGAAGGACATGGAGTGTGTGCAGGGTGGACAGGGTGAGGGAAGGGGGACAGACAAGGCAGTGAAATAAGATATGCATTTCTTATTGTGATTCCTGCCCTGGGGACCACGGGGACAGTCTCCCGTCACAGACCTGGTGGCTTTTGCTTGCCTGTAAACAGCCTCAGAAGGCAGATGCAGCCTGTGATCATCTGGACTCCCCTTTTCAGTCTCTGCTGAGTAAACACAAGAGGGCCCAGCTTTGGAACATCATCCTTGCTCTGTCCTCATCTTTGAGTTTAACTCATTCTCTGTTTACTCGGAATCAGATTCTTCCAGAGTCTTTCCAGCAGGGACAGTCCGATGTTTCTTCTTTTGCCCTTTTTGTTAAGTATTTGCACTGCTTATTGCAAACATAAAGAAACATGATCTACCCTTTTATGTTGATGTTGTATCAGGAAACTTTGCTGGGGTCCCGTATTATTAGTCCTAGTGACTAGACTATTGCACTCTTGGATTTTTCGTGGGAATTCTGAAGATAATCATATTGCCTGTGTCACAGTGAATACTTAGGGTAGAAGTTGCATGTTGTTGGGGGTGATGGAAATGTTTGTTTTTATTAGAATTTATTTTATGCATTTGGTAGATATTAACTCATTGAATTTGTGCACTTAATCCTGTGGATGGACTACATCATCCTCATCATCATCTTTATCAAAATCTTAATTTTATAGGTGGGTCAATTAAGGTGTAGGGCTGAATAACATGTCTAGGGATTCTGAGACAAGAAGAGGGAGAGCTAAGGTTGAGACCCAAATGGGACTTCGTCATCCATTCTTTTGACCAATAGGCCACCTTGCCTTTCTGTTTTTATTTTGTCTCCTTTCCAAATTTGGTCTCTTATTTATTTTTCTTGTATTATTGCATGGGCTAATATCTTTCAGGATAATGTTAGGAGTGCACCTAACTTTGAAGATAATCTCTATAAAGATTTAGCATTGAGTATGACATTTGCTATCCCTACAGTAGAACTTGTGCACACACTAAGACTTTCACTGAAAAATTAAAACAAGATAGTGTTCTCGGTCTGCTCACTGCAAGATCAGCCTCCTGCAGGAGCTGCTGAGGTTAGATCCACTTCCTATATGCCTCATGTGTTCCTCTGTGCCTCTTCCACAGCTTCCTTTTGTACCAAGTGAATATTATCTAGTGTAACAATTTAATTTTTAAAATATTTTTCACTATATATACTTTCTCTTTATTTGCGTTGTGTTTGCTCTAGGGCTCACCACATCCCTCTTATGTTTGGCATATTTTTAAAGTATCCTCTTGGTTTAATTAGCTCTTGTTTTAAGACTATCTCAGGTCTGACGCAGCACGTCTGCTGGGTATGAAATCCTGAGAGCTCAAGGCTGAATTAAGTTCACTATCTGTGTGAAGTTCACTTTGATTTTGACCAAGAAAGGTGTCCCCTGAATTTATGTCTTATCATGGTTGGACCTCTTGGTCTCACCCTCAGTCTTGAACTAGGACAGGGGACCTAACATCAGTGTGGCAAAGCTGCAGTGAGGATGGGAAAACCTCCTTATTTTCACTTTGGTTAACTCAGAGTTTGTAATTTCTTTACACTCACCATGAGTAAAAGGATTTGCTAAGCAAATGTGTAAGGAAAGCAGCGAGGGAGAGAGTTCACCTACTTACATAAACCAATAGCTTTTAAGAAACTGAGAACATGATTAGAAAATAAATGGATGGTTTTCTTTTTTTAAAAAAAAAAGATTTTATTTATTCATGAGAAACACACACAGAGAGAGATGCAGAGACACAGGCAGAGGGAGAAGCAGGCTCCATGCAGGGAGCCTGATGTAGGACTCGATCCCAGGACAAAAGGATCACGACCTGAGCCAAAGGCAGATGCTCAACCACTGAGCCCCCCCACGTGCCCCAAATGGATGATTTTCATTAAAAAAATGATTCCACCTATCCACTAAAGCAGTTTGGGGTGGGTGGGCTATCTTCTCAAGCAATCTTCCAAGGGCTTTCGACAGGACCACTTCCTCTCTGTAAAATCTACCACAATGGTTAGGGTAGAGAACAGAATATAGACTCTGGAGTCAGAGAAACCTAGGAACAAATTTTGTCTCTGCTCCTTGGTAATTATCCAGATGAGTCCGGGTGAATCACTTAATCCAGGGTTACTCAAACTGTGGTCCTCCATCCAGGAGCACCTGCATCTCCCGAAGATTCACTAGAGATTTTGAACCTCAGGTCGTGGCCAGACAGATTGTATTTTGAGAAGATCCCCAGGGATCCATATGCATTTTGAAGTCTGAGGGGCACTGACCTAGGCTCAGGCATCTTCAGGGTCTCATAGTGCAGTTGGGATTAAGAGGTGCGACCAGGCTGGTACAGAGAGGGCTCTCCAGAAATGGTGGTTATCTTCAGCGTTAGTATGGATGTTTCTGTTGTGGTCATTGCTCTCGGCCTGAGTTTTCCCAGCCCCATCACCTGGAACCTTGTCCAAGCCATGGCCAGGGAACTTAGCACCTTCTCTGAGTCTGCTTTCCAGTCTAGAAAATGGGATGATAGTCCCCAGCTCAGATGGCTGCTGTGAGATTAAATAAAGTGATGCACAACATCATTTCGGAGGCTCGATGCTGTGCTCCACACTCTCTATCCATTTTCTCACTGAATCTTCATATCACTCCTAAGCGGTGGAAACCATTCAGAGAGCAACATCGTGTGCCCAGGGACAGAGCTAGTGAGCGGCAGAGCTTGTACCCAAACCTGGAGCAAGTCTGAACCCAAAGCCTCTAATTGCTTGATTCTGGGCATCTCCTGCAGCATAAAAATTTCACTGCCATATCCAGATGTCCTATCTGTCATCAGGTGTCCCCTGCCATGAGGAATTACTAGTGGTTGAATGTGGGCTTTGACTTTCCACCCTATTGTGTTGACACTGGCTGGAGGCAATGATTTTGCTTCCCTGCCCACTTGGCCACACTCTGATCAACCCAATTCACTCCATCGTTACCCATTTTTTTTTTTTCTCCAGGGGCTTAGATGGCCAGATTCAGAGTCAGTTGCCTGGGAGAGTCAGGTGTGACCACTCTTGTTAAGGAGCGAGAGGCTGAGCTAATTATAGTCATTAAAGCTTCCTATTTACATAACACCTCTCGGGCAGAAGCAACACAGAGCATGTTTCCAGGGCCGTGCAGCAAAGCTGTCCAGCTCACACACTGCTGTGCGGCTGCTTCCCTGGAGGCTTGGAGCAGAGGCTGGGAAGTCGCACGTGTCCACATCACACTGGACCACCTCAGAGGCAGGGCAGGAGGAAGCAGTCAAGGTGAGCAGCAGCCAGGCCTCCAAAGAGCCTAAAAGTGGGCTCCTTCCAACTCCCAAGAAATCCACAGCCTGACTACGCCCTCGCATGTGAGTAGCTGCTCTTATATAAAGAATGGCTTGTGTTACAGTGTGACCAGTATCAAGGATCCTATTGCTGCTGTGTGTCTTACATCCATGATCCTTAACTCCTATGAGAGCCAGATGAGGTAGTGGCTATTATCCCCATTTTACAAGTAAGAAAAATGAGGCTCTGAGAAGTTAAATATATCTAATCAGGATTGTGCAGACAGTGAGTGGTGTAGATGACATTTGCACCTAAACTATGTGGCATCGCAAAACCCATGAGCGAACCACCACCTCATGCGGCCTCTCTCAAGAACGCCACCAGTTACCTGGAAGTTTCATTATTAGTTACTTTTTACAACCTTATGATATAAATGGATGTCACCTCTGTTTGGTAGACGAAATGCTCATGTGTGAGCTCACACACACACACACACACACCCCAGGTTCAGAGAGGTCTCGCATCTCTTCCCTGGTCCTATCTCTAGAGAGTGGCAGACAGTGATTCCCTACCTGGATTTCTTGGCACCATGGCTTGCTACTTGCCTTTTTTTTTTAAATTTTTATTTATTTATGATAGTCAGAGAGAGAGAGAGAGAGAGAGAGAGAGAGAGAGGCAGAGACACAGGCAGAGGGAGAAGCAGGCTCCATGCACCGGGAGCCCGACGTGGAATTCGATCCCGGGTCTCCAGGATCGCGCCCTGGGCCAAAGGCAGGCGCTAAACCGCTGCGCCACCCAGGGATCCCTGCTACTTGCCTTTTATGCAATTAGTATGGTCTTTTAAAGAAATCGATAAATGGTTAGTGATGCTGTTAATAGATATTGAATGAATACAAATCTGGCGTTATTTATCACAGGAGCGATACTTTATCTATTCCCCTGAGAGTAACACTGGCTATATCTGATGTGCTTGAATTATGTAAGGTGAGCCCCGTACCTGATTCCCGGGGTAGCAGCCAGTCTACCCTAACTTCTACCTCCTTGGAGAAGCTATCCCCGCTCTACCACCAGTGGGTCACCATCAATTGAAATAAACCTACTTGTCCAGTGTCACCCGGCTGGCAAATGGAGCAGCTGAAACTCCGAATCCCTTATCTTTCCACGTATCTATATCTGAAATATATTAAACTTGATGCCGACCTTTACTCAATACATAAATCAAGCATTATCAAGGGCCTATTGTATATGCTGGATACTGTGCCCGAGTTGGGTGTACGGAGCTACCAGATTATGCAGAGTTCTCCTCACTCCCCTAGGAAAGGGACCATACACAAGTAACCAAACACATAAGCCGATCCAAGTTGGAATAAGGATTAAGAAGGAAGGAAGGAAGTTACAACGAATGAATTGGGGGGTGGGGAGGGCTTGGCTATTGAGTATGGTTAGAGGAGACGCTGCTAGGGAAGGAACATTCAAGCTGCGCATAAACAATAAGAGGAACCGGGCAGACTGGCCCTAAAGCCACCCAGACTTGGGGACTCTATGTGAGAAGTCCCTGAGAAGAAGGGCTTGGCAGGTTCAAGACCTGAAAGGAGGCCGGGGTGCTGGAGCACAGAGAGACAAGATCTGAGTGGACCGAGAAAAGGGAAAGAGGAAAGATGTGCAAAGGGGAGCTGCTGGGGGGCCCAGAGCCAGGGCGAGGATTGCGGATCCTGGACTTCAAAGTGAATGTAAATTACGTTTTGAGAAAGATTCCCGTGGCTCCTGTTCTCGAAAAGAATACAAATCGCTTTATATTTTGAACTTCGCAGTGGAGAAGAAACCAGAGAAGGATCGGAGTTTACTCCTGCATGGGAGACTTCTTTCTGTCTATCCTTGGTGAGTTCCTCGATCCCCGCTGAGTCCGTTTCCCGGTGGGGTCAAGCTAAGTCGCGCTGCAGTGACAACAACAGAAAATACCCAGAATTGCAACAGCTTCATGTAACAAATGTTAGCTTTCTTCCCATTTGAAGGCCACTGCGGACTGTCCATCGCTCCAGGGCAGAGCCCTCCCTCCCCGGCTCAGCCTCCAGACCGCTCCCATCGGATGCGCCTTGGTCCCTAGCATACAGTTTCCCTCCGGGGGTGCCGTCCATCACACGTGCTCACACTTGTTGGATAAAGCGGGTCATGTGGCCGCCCTTACCTAGGGGCAGGGTGGAGGCCTCTTGTTCACTGGAAGCCAAGGGCATGCAGACCTCTGTGAATAGTGTGATTATGCATTTCTCACCCAACTGGCAAATGGCAAGTAGCAAATGTTAGGGACAATCTGTGCAAAGTGCCTGTGCTGTATCTGGCACGTAATAAATGCTCAAGGAGTGTTTTTGATGATCGGCTTCCCCAAATCCCTGCTGCTGTCCCTCTGGGGAATCTCTTCCAGAGGGCTATATATTGGACATCGACCATCGTGAGCAGCCTATTACGGGAGAAGGAAAAGTATGGAATCATCACGTACTTTAGATCAGGGAGCTGCAAACTATAGCCCATGGGCCAAACCTGGATGCCACCTATTTTCTTTCTTTCTTTCTTTCTTTTTTTTAAGATTTCTATTTATTCATGAGAGACACAGAGAGGCAGAGACCCAGGCAGAGGAAGAAACAGGCTCTACACAGGGAGCCCAATGCAGGACTTGATCCCAGGACCCCGGGGTCACGACTTGAGGCCAAGGCAGACGTCCAACCACTGAGCCACCCAGGTGTCCCAGCCACCTGTTTGTTTTTGGTTTTTTTTTTTTTTTCAATTAAAATTTTACTGTAACACAGACGTGCTGGCACATCTACACATGGTCAGTAGCTACATTCACCCTCCAGTGACAGAGTCAAGTAGATGCAGCAGAGACTGTTGGCTCCCAACACCAAGATATTTCCTATCTAGACATTTACAGGGAAAGTCTGCTCACTGCGGCTCTGGGTGATTTTTCTAATGCTGTCCCTCCCTAGGGACACCCAAACTCCTTTCTCTAGAATGTTCTCAGTCCTCTCCTGACCTAAGGACACCACGACTTTTTACCTGCAACCCACACCCTTGTCCCCATCCTCCCAATCTTAACTCTGCTTTCATGAGGATTCTCTGCGTAATCAAAAATGAAAGAAGTCAACAAGCGAGGAGCTTGAATTTCTCCTGGAATATATATTTTAAATTTAAATTCAATTAGCCAACGTATAGTACATCATCAGTTTCAGACGTAGTTTTCAATAATTTGTCAGTGGTGGGTAACACTCTGTGCTCATCATATCCTGGACTTCTAATTCCTCTGTCCACCAGTGCCAGTTGTGATCCAAAAGACATGGGAGTCATCAAAGCCAACCGTCTCCTGAACCCAGTCTCTACTCCTTGGAGGCAGCTGGTGATAGGTGCCTGTCCCTACTTTTCTTTGTCCAGGGCACCATTGGCTTTTTCTCTCTCACTATGTGCAATGTCTGGTGGGGAATGGATGCTGCAAAGGTCCAGGGAATTTGTCAGCAAATGTGGTATTTTTTTTTAAAAAACCACATTAGGGGGGAAGAAACCTGTTGTAAATCCTGTCCAAAAAATACTTTATAGAGTCCACATGTCCACAATGGATAAATCAATTGCTCTAAATTAAATTCTCTAAACCTGAAAGGCCTGGGTCTCATACTGGATTTATTCAGACTCTAGGAAAACAGTAATTTTCTAAGTCAACATCCTGACCCCACTTGAGTCAGCTACTGATCATGATAAATCCTTTCCCTACCACTTGCCGCTCCCTTTGAAGGAATTAGACATATGTCCTGGGGAGAAAAGTACCCGAGTCTAGGGGACAGAAACTAATCAAGAGGTGTCAGCCAAGGTAGCAGGTGCGCTGCATCACAGACACCCGCCGCCTGCTGCAAAGGCTCCTGGACCCTGCCCCACAGGAGGATGTCACAATCAGAAAGCCGGAACTGCCTTGGTAGTTCCCTCTCTCATCCAGAGCTGATGGCTCATTAATTTAGTCCGCTTCCTTTATTCTTTCCCCTAAATTTTGCATGATCTGGACTCTGTGCAGGTGTGGCAGCAACATCCAATTCAATCTTTGAGCCAAGACTCCAGAGGTAAATAAACTTTGATGGGAGTAGCCACCCCTGTGAAGTTATTCCAGCTTCCCAAACCACCCTACACCTCATACAAATCCTCTTTTCCAGCACAGAATCACAGCTTAGTTGGTCGATTTAATGTTCGATCATCTATTGCTATAGCTTCAAGAGAACTTTCAAGGTCATGCGGTTTGGGTCTTCTCCTTTTCAGGAAAGAAGTGAAACCTCCGAGGGCTAAGGTCACATGCTCAGTGGTCTTGACGTCTCCATCCCGGTGAGTTTAAGCGTCACTGTTCCTCCGGAAGTACGATTATATTAGCTTGGGGATCTCGGAAGACTTTCACAATGATGGGGAATCAAATCTCTGCAAGAACTTTTCAGACCGCTTGGAGGCCTGCCCTCCCAGCAGGATCATACGCTCCCAGTTGGCAGCCACAGGGCTCCCAGGCAGGTGCAGAGCTGCAGAATGAGCTCCTGGGAGCTTCCTAGGGACCTGAGAAGGTTTGGTGCTTTTAAGGCCCTCACCTGGAGGCCATCCTAGTCTCTGGATTCGGGGAGTCTAAGGATTGGTGAATTTCCTTTGGGAGCTCCCCTTGAGATGTGCTCTCACCTCATACCCCTGCCCAAATCTGCCATTACACAGCAACCCAAATCTGAGGCTCCCGGGGATGTGAGCACCAGGTGAAACGTTCCCCCTGTTTCCCTTTCCTCTACTGATATGGATTGTGGCCACTGTTTCCTGAAACATCCATTTTCCTTGGCATTTGGGGGAGAGGGTGGGAATATATGCAATTTGACATGTGTCTATTCCAATAAAGATCGAATACAGCAAAGACTGCAAGGTTCCCAAGAACTTGGAAATATAAATAAAACCGGAGATTTCAAAGAAGCACGTGACTGTGGCAGGCCACTTTGTTTGCAGACCCCCACCCCCCACCCCCCACCCCCGCGCAGGTCCCTGGGAGTAGCTTCACGTCTCTGCAGTTCACTGACACTAAAGGGGGAAAGTGAAAAAATTTGAGACCATTTAATCACTCCGTTTACAAATGAGGAGACAAAGCTTCGGCATTTATGTGGCTCAGCCAGGCAGCTCCACGGGATAACGGGGCAAGGGCAGCTGTGAGGATCCCAAAGACTTGCTCTTGACTTGGGTCTTTCTCCCCTCGTGTGACTTTGGGGCAAAAATTTTCACTTCTTCCAGATGGTTTCTCCAACTGTAAAGTGACTCAAGACAAGGTGGTGCAGCTGTTAAGCTATTGCCGGTAAAATATCCAACGCTCAGAAGTGACTCAGTAGATGCTAGTGGCCGTCCCCATGTGTCAGAGGCGGGAGGACAACTCCGCTCTCTAACTTCCTTTTCATTCAGCCGAGTCCCTGGATACACATCTCTGTATCGTTACACCCCTGCGTATCCTCGCATTTGGCTCTCTTTGCCTACTAGAGGTGGCGGGTTTTCCATTTTTCCCTACCTTGTCAACGAACCCCCTCCCTCCTCCCTCCCCAGAGATCTGCCACTGGTAAATTCCTACTCACTCCTCCTTTAAATTGCTGCTGGAATTCTAAATCCTTCATGAAATGTATCCCCTCCTCCTCCCTGGCCCCAACTCCCTGCTTTCACCCCCCTCCGAACATTTGATAATAGTTGGCATATTGGGTTGTAACGGTCTGTTTGTGGGTCTGTCTCCCCACTTGACTGTGAGCAAGGGTGGAACCTATTTCCCTTCTGGTCTCCAACCTCCAACACGGAGGCAGCTGGGTGTAGGTGCTCAATAAACAAATGAGTGCATGAAGGGATGAATTGATGGAATGAATCACTTTGCCCTCCCCACCACCGACAGAGGAGAAATTAAAGTCTTGAATACCCGCAGTGTCCAGAAGGAAGTGGATCCTTTTTTATAGGGACAAGCCCAGAACCCCAAAGCGGGTGTGCCAAGACGAGCCTCTCTGCCATCTTAGTAGAGAACAGCTCCATCACCACGCTCCCCGTGACGCATCCAGCTCCAAGTTCATCTCTATCCCCGCCACACGCTGACCTTCAAGACTGTGGTTCCCCGTCTGTCTCCCCTCCGCGTCCCCCGCCACCCGCCACCCGCCGGTTCGCCTCCCCTGCAATTAGCACCGCCAACTCTGTCTCAGAATGCCAGGCCAGGACCTGGAGTAATTGCAGCTCGAGATTCCTCCTGACACAAATGTTGACATTCTGTTGGCATAACTTGCAATAATGTATGCAGATTGCATCCTTCTAGGGCCATAATTATTACTTCTCGGCAAGAAATAGTCAGGTTATTCCCTGGCTTGATTTCTAGGAGCCAATTTCACTTTGAGAGCTGACTTGTTTAGAGAAGCGAGAAGGAGAGGAGGCACACTGGAGAGCATCCAGGGAGCAGGGCTGCCCGGCCAGGCCTGGGGGGCCCGGGGGGTACCCTGCGGCGGGAAGAGCCTGACCCGGGGAATCCAGGGTTCTGGGTGACTCTGCTACTACCAGTCTGCCCTTCGAACTTCTGGAGCTGGGCCCTAGGAATATGTAGTTTATAAGAGCCTCAGATTTTTCTTAAATACGGAACAAAGGATCCCTGCTAGCATCTCCAGCCTCCCTTCACTCCCACGAGCAAGAAACTCCGATCTGGCTTGAGGGCACAAGGGAAACCATGAGGACCCAGGGTTGAGCCACAGTACCAGGTTAGACACCTGTAGAGGAGGCCCTCAAAATCAGAAGGGGCTGCTTTCCATTGCTTACTCTGTCTCCTGTGCCTGGAGAAATGTATCATCACATGTTGGGAAAATATGATCACCTTTTGACCTTCCCTCGTTCCAGTTAAATCACCAGCTCTTTGCATCCCTAGAATAAAGAAGTCAAGACTTTTACATTGTAATTAGAAATAGGCCCCTGCTCTGTATTAAAATAAAAAGACTGAAACAGATCGCGATGCTCTCGCGAGGCCTATTAATTAGCATGCCAAATTGTTTTCGGTCTATTTTATGGCTTTTTCTGTCAATATATCCTAGAACTGAATTTTATCTGAACAGTTTGGACAATTTGCTTATTCTGTTCGAGCGCGGTTTGGGATTCATTGAGACCTCCAGATCTTTCTCTAACTTCTCTGTGCTTGACTAAGACTTCATTCTATCCTTTTCTCCATCCATGCGAGAAGAGGTATGTGGTCCCATGTGGCTTGGTCCCCGTCATGCAGTGGGTGCTCAAAAGTAAAGCCATTAGTTGAGATTGAGCGGGACATTAGCAGGGTTGGAGGCTCATTCCCCTAGAAGATGGACTGCGTTGCCTTCCCAAATTTGCATTCCATCTTGAGGCCTCAGAGAAACAATCTGTGTGTATAGGCAATAAGTGGCCAAACTCTGAATTATTTTCTGGGAAAAGGTTCATTTGTCACGTACTTGTGTGTTCCCTCTTGGGTCTTTGGGGAAGGAAGTGAGTCAGAGAAGTGAGGATGATAAACAGCACCTGGCCTGGCTCCCCGTTCTGGGGAAAATCGTTCCCAGCTGAATGCTCAGGCCACCCTAGTCCAATAAAGGCTTCATGGTTTTCCAGGCAACGTGTGTGGCTTCTCCCAAATGGGGACTGAGGGATGGAAGGACGTCAAATGTCCTCTTCTCTTTCCCTTCTCATTTCACAGGAAACTCGCCACATCATAAACCCTGCAGGATGTTTCCCTTGGGGCCTTTTCTTCTCTTGCCACCTCGGTCTTCACCCTGGCCTCCTGGGTTCCTGGCTGCCACCACTGCAGATCTGTGGTCGGCCTGCGAGGCACCAGGACCTGAAGCCCTCGCGAAAGCTGCTCGTTAATTCACTTGATGGGCCGACTCCAGATGCAGCCAGACCCATTAGGAGACAATGGTTCATTTGGTGCCTCAGCTCCTCTGTAATGAAGCGAGAATATGTGGGGTCCCCTGGCTGCTGGGATGAAGCACAGGGAGGGGAGGCACCCCCCGCCCCTGCAAGACTTGGCTCCTGCCTTGAAATAGAATTGGAATCAGAGGGTCCAGACACGTCGTGCACGTCACACCCCCGGAGAGAGAGACGGGGCCGTTCCCCCTCCATCCTGCAGCCGAGCCAGTCCTGCATTCGAACTGTCTGGTGGCGTCCCTACCGTTCGGAGGGTGAGATCGGGGCTCTCGGGCACGAGCTGGGAGAACCTTCTGTCTGGCTGCAGACTCCGTGCGGCCTCATCTGTCCCCAGCGTCCACCGTTCCCGTCGGATCAGACCCCCTCCTCCGCCAGCACGTGCCCTTTGCTTTCTTCACCACGTGCCTTTGCAAATCTAATTTCCTCAACCTAAAATGCCCTGCTTTGCCGTCACCGTATCAGTCCATCAGAATCCTACATGAAAGACCCAGGAAAATGTCATGTCCGCGCCGTAAAATATTCTTATTTCCTCTAACAGAAAGTAATTTCCTGTTATTATTTGTCTTCTTATTCTATTCAACCTGGACTTGAGGTTGTATAATTGTGTTTCTTAAAAGTCTCTCATTACAGGATTGTGAACTCCCTGCATGGGGTCACCACTTTCTTGTTCATCTCTCTCCTCCGGGGTGCCTCGTATGGAATCTTGAGTATCTGAGGGACCCTGGAAGTGTTTGCTGTGCCGCCCCAGGACTACTCCGAGCACTGATTCTAAGAGGATATGGGTTTTCCTTAGGGTCACCTCCTCCGAGGTTTGGAAGAGGCTCCAGACCTCTCTAACTCGCACTGTGTAATTCAAAACGGATCGCCGAATTGTCTCGAGCCTTTTGGTAGACCCAAACTGAACCATCCTGCAGGGGATTCACATCTCACGTGTTCGCCTTCTGCATACTGCTGCCTGAGGCTGGTGGCAAGGTGGTACAGGAGGCCTTCTCACTTGCCCTCTGGCCTGTACCCCAGAAGCAGCTAAGCCAGCCCTGAGCCCCGAGAGACGGCTCAGTCACATTCACCTCCTAGAGATCAAGCTGTGCCATCCCTCTCCCTCTTCCTTCCTGTCCCAGCAGGTAGCTGATAACATCAAACATGTTTTATTAGGAAAATGTATTCCTGGATTCTCATTTTTTAAAAATTTATTTGTCCATTTATTCATTCTCATATTCATTAAATATGAATTGAACACATAGCATGTGATTATTAAATATCTAGTCTACTCATGCATTCCCCTGCAAAAAAAAAAAAAAAAGCCTCACCCTAATCAACCAAAAACCCAGAAAACTATTTGATGTCTTTCAATTGTACACAAAATTAAATTAAATTTCTTACCTTGCCACCTCCCTAGTTACAAAGACACTGACTCCTGTGCCATCCACCCTGGTCTGCTCTCTGCCCCCATAGTTTCTTGCCTCTAAGCCAAAGCACCTGATGGTCCCCAATCCTGAAATTTGTCCCCACCTCACCCCTCCTGTCTCACCATTTGTATGGCTGATTCCTCTACTTTCATTTGAACTTCTATGAAAAATCCTCTAGACCCAGAGTCTAGACCCAGGTCAGTGGGTCTCTAGACCCACTTTTCTGAGTCTCTAGACCCAGGTCAGTGGCTTCTCTACGTTCCTATCCTCCCAGACATTTTCTTTTATCGCAACACTTAACCATAGGATATTATACTTTCTGCTTATTTGCTCTTCTCTCCTATTAGATTGTAAGATCCCCGAGGCCTGCGATCATATTTTGTTTTTCCTGGCATTCTTAGGATCGAGCACCATACCTGTGAAGGGGAGATGCTTCAAGTACTTATTTACCAGGTGGATGGATGGTTTGGGTGCTGTCCCAGCAAAACAAATCTGGTAAGTCCTGTCCCCTGCATCAGGGAGCTCACGGCTAGTGACAAAGAGTGTAAAGAGAGCAACTGTAATACATCGTGGTGGTCGGTAGGGCGGAGCCCGAGGGAGTGGGGGCCGCGGGTACCCTGGCCACTTCTCAGGAATGCGGTGGAGGATGCTGAGTGGGAGCCGTTCTCGCTCAGAGTGGGGAGTCAGCACCATAAAAGCCAACACCATGGTCTTGAATGTGAGTCTGCGGTCCAGCCCCAGTTCCTATAGGAATTTATTTCTTTTTAGAGATTTTATTTATTTATTCACGAGAGACACCGAGAGAGAGAGGCAGAGACACAGGCAGAGGGAGAAGCAGGCTCCATGCGGGGAGCCCGACGTGGGACTCGATCCTGGATCTCTGGGATCACGCCCTGGGCTGAAAGCGGTGCTAAACCACTGAGCCACCCGGGCTGCCCTCCTTTAGGAATTTATGCATTGATTTGCCACCACAGTTTTTTTTTTTTCAGGTATTTATTTATTTATTTATTTGAGAGAGCGAGAGCGCATGAGTGGAGGGGGGCCGAGGGGGAAGCCGACCCCCGCTGAGCAGGGAGCCCCATGTGGGACTGGATCCCGGGATCCCGGGGTCGTGGCCTGAGCTGAGCCCCCGGGCGCCACGATCCGCCTCCACAGCCTTTGTTCCTGTGATCCAGGTCTTCTTAGGAGGCTGCATGTGGATCTTCTCGGCTTTTCCACACCTTGACTAATTTCCCCCCCCCCCCCCCCCCGACTCTAGCAGGAGTGCTGAGCCCTTGCCATCTCACGCGCAGCCCTCTGCTCCCTGCTGCTCCTTGTACCCTGAGTGTCCCCTGCCGCAGTGTCCGGCCCCAGGAGCGGCCCCCCGGGCCCCGTGTAGACGCGGTGGCTCGGCGGCCCCCCTTCTCCCAGGACGTGCAGGGCCGCAGGGCAGCTTGGGAAGAGGCCTGGTCTGAGGCAGCGGCCCCGGGGCCGGATCCAGCTTCACTCTGAGCCCCGAGGCCGCCTGTGACCCCGAGGCCTGGTGCAGCTTCTGGTAGGGAAACGGGGTCCCGAAGCCATCCCGCCCCTGTGGCTGTGGGGAGGCTCCGTAGCCGCAGCCACGGGAAGGCCCAGCGCAGAAATACTACAGCAGCACCTGGGCGCTTCTGTCCTGGGGCCGTGCCCCGGTGTCTGCCCTGTCTCCCAGGCGAGGGGAGCTGTGACGAAGGCCAGGAGACAGCCGTGGATGACAGCGATGGGGCTGCACCAGGCCCGGGGGCTTCCTGGGGCGGGTACGTATTTAGGGGGGTTCGCTGGGAAATAAAGGCACCGCTGCATCTCTAAGGCCAGGAGGCGGTGGTGCAGGCTCAGGGGAGGTGAATGTTCCTCTAAGCAGGCGAAGAAGGAAGCAGTGAGGGGTGCGTGTGTAAAACACGACGAGATCTGCGATACTGGACAGTACAGTGTGAACCGAGGTCCTGCAAGAAACGCAGCTGAAGAGCCTGCCGGAGGAGAGGCTTTGATGTCCAGCTAATTCATTAGGCATCTATACCCGGAGGGAGGTGCGCAGCCCCGGCAGGGTTCCAAGCACAGGGAGGCCACGGCGGTTCGTTTTGGAGGAGGTAGCTGGGGACGGTGAGCCTCCTGCTGCGGCCATGCCCCTGGCTCCCTTCTCTGCCTCCCACGATGCACAACTCCCTAGGGCCATCATCGCTTCTCTTACGGCTTGTCCCTAAATCCCATGGTGGTTCCCCCTTCCTGAGCAGAGAAGGAGAACAGCTGGTCACCATCCCACTTGAAAACTATTCTTGAGACGTTTCCCAAAATGTGCTGTATGCCTCATTCAAATTGCATTTATTCCGGTTCCCACAATCAGTGCCCTAGTTAGCTGTTCCACCCGAGGTTCCTTGATAGTTGTGACACCGTCCCAGGAGCTTGGGGCGCATGGGGTGGTGACATGCATAGGATGGCCTGGCCCAAGAAGCTGAAGCGCTCATCCCTCTAGCTGATTATTACAACTCTCCTCATTGTGGCCTCCTTAAATCCCCACAAATCGCTTGCATTCGTTTGCTTTACAAGGAACTTTCTCATTATGCATATTAATGTAGCTTCTCCAGGGAAGGCTGGGTGGAGAGATTATGCCCATTTAATAGATGAAGAAAAGAGATGGTCAAGGTCACTCCGAGCAAAGACAGAAGACTGAGCTGGGAAGCAGGGCGCCTACGCTTCGTCCTGGCTCAGTCGTCAATTAGCAGTGACCTGTTGTCACATGAAGCCGTACGGTTATTCTAAGACCCGCATATAAGGCAATTTCGTTGTATTCATTAATTCAACACCGATCTATTGAGCACCCGCTCTGGGCCAGGAACTGTTCTCAAAGGAAGCAAAGCGAACAGAACTGTCCTCGTGGAGCATCCTTTCAGCTAGGGAGTCAGACCGTAAGCAGACAAACAAGGGAGTGGAGACTATCAGACCTACAAGTACAACGGACGCCGCCGAGCGTGATGGGACTCTCTGCTAGACGGTGTCGTACATAGAATGAAAAATTGCCTCTCGAAAGGGATCACTTTGAAACCGAGAACCGATGGAAGACAGAGACTAAGGCATGACGATAGCCGGTGGAAAGCTTTCCAGGCTGAGCAAACCACAAGTTCAAAGGTCTTGAGGTGCGTATGTGCTTGGCATGTCCTAAGGACAGCAAGGTCAGGGTCGCAGAGGCCAGGCCCGGAGGGTCTTGCGGGCCAGGCCGGGCACTCTGGAGTTTGCTCTATGGTGAAGGAGTGCCGTTGGAGGGATTTGAAAAGGACCAGATTCAGCCAAAAAACAAAACAAAACAAAAAAACCCCAAACCTACTCTGGCTTCTGTTGCTAATGGGGTGTTGGTTGGACCAGAAGGGAGAGTGGCCCCACTACCAGCCTTCGGAGGTGGTTGGCCCTGTCTGTGTGCGTAGTGAGGCTTGTGGTCTCTTCGGCTCCACATTTCCCGATCTTGCTGCCGGCGATGTCTGGCCAAGTTAGGATCGGAATCCAGCTGTTTGGAATTGTGCTCTACTGCACGCTCCCTCTTAAAGCCCCAGATATAGTTCAAGTGAGCCAGTGTCACACCCCGGCCTATCCTACGCCATCAAAGGTTGCTTGTCACCAAGCTGAAACTCAGTATTTTATTTTTTTTATTTTATTTTATTTTATTTTATTTTATTTTATTTTATTTTATTTTATTTATTTTATTTTATTTTATTTTATTTATTTTATTTTATTTTATTATTTTATTTTATTTTTTAGATTTAATTTAATTTATTTTATTATTTTATTTTATTTTATTATTTTATTTTATTTATTTTATTTTATTTTAATTTAATTTAATTTATTATTTTATTTTATTTTAATTTATTTTATTATTTTATTTTATTTTATTATTTTATTTTATTTATTTTATTTTATTTTAATTTAATTTAATTTATTATTTTATTTTATTTTAATTTATTTTATTTATTTATTTTAATTTAATTTATTTTATTATTTTATTTATTTATTTATTTATTTATTTATTTATTTATTTACTTATTTTTAATATTTATTCATGAGAGACACAGAGAGGCAGAGACACAGGCGGAGGAAGAAGCAGGCTCCCTGTGGGGGGCCCAATGCGGGACTCGATCCCGGGACCCCGGGGTCCCACCCTGAGCCAAAGGCAGATGCTCAACTGCTGAGCCCCCCAGGTGACCTTGAACTCAGCATTTTAGAAGAGTACCCATGTCCGTATTCCGGAGGCCTCATGTCTGCTTTCTGAAAGTTTTCACCTCCACACCCTTGCTCATCCTGTGTGCTTTTGCGCCGAATGTGTTTTCTAATCCTGCCATTCCCAAATAAATTCTGCCTCTTTAGGGAGACTTTTTCCAATCATCGGAGCCCTCGGCCTTCTGTTTATGTATCAGGCACCTGCTGTACCACCTGGGGATGCCGGGCATCCAGCGGGGAAGGAGTCGGGGTGGGCCCCGCCCTCCAGGAATGTGCCTCCCTACAAGAACACAGACAACCGACTCGCAGACAGTCCAGATGACATCAGGCAGTGACGCATCAGGAGGCAGGAGGCCTCCATGACGCAGCGTACCCGCAAGGATATTTTAGTTGTCAGGAGGGCCTGCTTCTGCCCAGGTTCCCTATCTGTTTAATGAAAAGACTATTCATGAGGGCGTGTGGATCGGGAGGCCACGCTCAAGCTCCCAGCCGAATTCCTTCCCCGGAGTGTGCAGTTGACAAACGTCCTTAGGATCTGAGCGAAGGCGAGAACAGGTGGCAGTAGGAGGAGGAAGGGACGCGAGAAGAGAGGGAGCAAACAAGCCCGTATCGTGGTGACCACGGATCTGAGAGCGGACACGCTGTCAAGTAGGTGTGTCCTAGTTCTGCCTCTGCGGAAGGCGTCTCTGCAGGAGACCGCCGGCAGTCTGTAGGGTGAGCGCCTGCGTATGGGGCTGTGGAAGAGGTTTCCAGCAGGTCTCCACCATGGGGCTGCCCTACACACCGCGGGGGGCACAGACCGCCCGTTGGTGGGATGCCCGAGGGTCCTGCCAGAAGCGATGGGAGAGGTCGAGGGCGTCTCCTTGCCCCCCTAAGTTATCTGGGGTTCCATACTCCACAGGCAAAGTGGTGGAGGTGGAGATGCTAAAATCCTCCAACAACGACTCCTGTTTCCTATTAATATGCTAGAAAGAGGAGAGACATGGGCCCTGGGGAAACTGCAGCTACTCGGCGGCGTTTGTTAAAATTAGCTGCTGGGCAGCCTTCTTCCTCCCAGTGGAGACCCTGGAGAGCTCGCATCCTCGTTGGTCCCCGTGACCGCGCCCCCTTCATGTGCCCCGGCTGCATAAAATGCGACTTTTCTCCTAAGTAATTGATGCTCTTTCTGTCTGGTTCCCCGAAGCAGTACAGGCTTTAGCAAAGGGAACGCTGTCTCGTCTTCCTTGTTACCGGTTCTAGTGACATACTCCCTGGTTGACAACTTACCAAACCGGAGGGTGTGAGGATGGGGCCCTCGTGGACCTTCCACTTGCCCAGCCCTGCCCCGTGGTATTGATAACTCCTACTTAAAGAGGGGATATGGAGAAAATGAAGGGTGGATGGGGGAGCAGTGTGGCCATATTCACTCGCTAACTCGTGCACCCACCCATCCTTCACTCTGTCACTCTTTCTGTTCTATCTTTACTAACTTACCTGTTCCCTCATTCACTTGATCTATCGAGGTCCTTGGGTTATGAGCAACCCAGTTCTGAATATCTTAAGAAAACAAAAGGGCGAGTATTGAGTAATCCCCAAACAGCTCAGTCTTCAAAAGCTGAAAAGATTGTTATGGGCTGAATTGTGTCCCCCGCCCCCACCCCCTCCCACATCCCCACCGAAAAGTCACACACTGAATTCTGAACCCCCCGGTACCTCAGAATGTGACCTTCTTTGGGAATAGGATCGTTGCCGATGCTATTAGTTAATATGAGGTCGCACTGGAGTCCAGGGGGCCCCTAATCCCATATGACTGGTGTCCTTATCCAAAGGGGGGATTTGGACACAGCAACCGACAGACACACACACACACACACACACACACACACACACACGAGACCACAATATGGAAACACAATATGAAGGAGAAGATGGCCATTTGCACGGCATGGAGAGAGGCCTAGAACATTCTCCTTCTCATCCTAAGACAGAACCAGCCCCACGGACACCCTGATCTTGGACCTCCAGCCTCTTGAACGACGACATCAGACATTTGTGCTGTTGAAGCCACCCAGCTTGTGATACTTTGCTACGCTTTGCACTAGCACACCGATGCGGTGAAAGATGTAAGAATCAGCCGGACCAGACCACGCCAGATAACTCGGGGAGAAAACCGAGCGGTTCCCAGGACTTCAGCAGGGAGGTCGCCGGCATCTTTTTGGAGCTCGCCGCGAGAAGGCGCAGACCCAGTCGTCTCCGTCACTCTTTCTTCATTCTCATTCCCACGGTGGGATCTGAGTGGCCCAGCTTCATGAGTGTGTCTTCCCCTGTGTCGGTAGCCCCAGCTCGCAGGGGGCAGCTGCACACACAAGGCCCCCGGGGGCCGTCGGAGAATCTGGCAGAAACGCGGGAGGGCGTCCGCATTCCCACTGCTACCTGTTCTGGCCCTAAGTTCTGGGAAAAACCGTCCTTCAGGCAATTTTACTTTGAGAGACACAAAGTATGTGTCCGTCCAGCTGCACGGAAAGAGAAACAGGAGCTAAGAGTGAAGCAGGTGTAGACACAGGGGCTCACAGATGACTTCCAGGGAAGGCCGGACAAAGATTCGTGAGAAGGTGGCCCTAAACTGAAACCATGAGAGGCGGATAAAATCAGACATGAACATTCTAAGAGAAGGATTTTTGTATCTGAAGAAGCACAAGCGGAGACGTGGAAGCACGGAGATCACGCACCGTGGAGCACAGGGAAGTCTAGGCAGTGGGACCGGGTGGGGGGGGGACGGGGCAGTGGAAGGTCCTTCAGGAACACTGTGGCCAGCTCGCCCGGGGTCAGGCTGGAACACTGCTGAGCTGAGCGTGGGGAGTCAGCACGTGCTTCCCCACGGCCGGGGCCAGGACGCCAACCGTGCTTCGGGGCTATGATAAGGCCAGCAGTGCGGGCGGAGGGGGGGCTGCATCCACGCTGGGGAAACTGAGGGCAGAGACACCAATGAGGAGTTAGCTTAGCCCAGGCAGACCGGCAAGGGAAGAGAGGATGGGATGATTGCAAGGAGTTGTGTGCATTTGACTCACACTCCCCTGCTCTGAGACGTTGGCCTTGCTGAAACCACTATCTGGAATGTTCTATTTCCATCTTTCCTTCCTTCGAGGCTCCGTGGGTCGGCCTCCTCCACGAACCTTCCCTGAGTTTCTCTTTCGGCAGGAATCTCTTCCTCTTCTGACCTCCTCTGGTGCTTTAACTTCTCCGTTCTTCACGGGCCTGGAAAAGGACCAGATTCAGCTTTTGTCCGAGGATTTATTCATGAAACGAGTAGCAAATGCCGACTGTATGCCCGAGACTCTGCTGCGCGGTGCGGGTCCAGAGCCAGGCGGTGAGCCTTTGTCGGTATAGAGGAGCTCTTTTTGCAAGAGTCCAGACTTTCCTGCGAGACTGGAAGATCTTTGAAGAGGACACCACCCCATCCCCAGCCTCTGCACCCCACGGTGCCCTGTGCGGCGTCGGCTCCCCACACGGTGGCCGGATCGATGATGGATGCCAACACCTTTTTGTTCCTGTCAAATGTTTCATTTCATGTTAAATCCACAAACGTATACTCTATGACCTTGAAGGCAGCCACTTGTCACTTGCTTGGGATGAGTTTATAAAGAGAGAAGGGATGGGTTGATTGATTCTTTAATTACAAATCTTTGGATGCTTTTCTGCGCCTCTAATATTGTATTATATACCTGAGGTGTCTGCGTCCAAGTGCCTCTCGATGGTGATTGAGCATTCAGCGCGGAGCTCAGAGGAGCGACGAACGGCCTCAGTATTCCTTGGGGCATCTCGGAGAGGCAGCCTACAGACAGGCCTCTTTTTCTGTGCTTCCTAAGCAAAGACACGGGGGCTCAGGTAGGGGTCGTGGAGGGGGTGAGGGCACAGGACTCCTTCCACGTTAGAACTCAGAACACTCTCACTGTAGACCGTAGATGTAGAGACATGTTGGAAGACCACGAAGCTTGGCCCGCCCTGGACAGATGGGGCCTAGTTCCTCCGGGTGAGAACCCAGCTCCTGGCACCGGGGAAAGACGTGGAACCAGATAATTGATAGTACAGTATTAATGAGTTCAAATTCATAGAACTTGAAACATTTAACCCTCTTTCATTCAGCCATCCATCTAGTGAGGAGATTCCTCCCCGCGGTGTTTCTAAGGTGACTGTCAGGGTCCTGCTTACATACCTCTGAGAAGGTGAACTCACTACCTTTCGAGTCAGCCAATTCCACTGATGGGCAACCCTCACTTTCCACGGCGTTTTAAAGCTGAAGCTCGCCTCTTAGGAGCTTTTATCCCTTAGACCTGCCTTCTGGGGACACATAGAATAAATTTGTTTCCAATCCACATGGAAGCTTTTAGGGTATTTGAAGACAACTGTCAAGCTATCTAGCCAGCCTACGCCTTTCCAGGCTAAACATTCTCAATTCTTTCAAGAGATCTTCCTGTGAAATAGGTTCTTCCCTCTCATTATCCAATTTACTTGTCAAGAACTCACTCTGGCCTTTCAATGCTCCTTTCAAAATGTGGTCTATAGAACTGCATCTGCAACTCCAGTTGAAGTGTGCCTGTGGTTTCACCTCCTTTGTTCTAGTCCTTATACTTATGTTATTATGGCCTGATGCTCACCTAGTTTGTCTGTGGACTCCTATTGAATGAATCACTTGCAAAAACCTCCAGTTCTTTCTTTCGGAAGGGCTACTGCAAAGCCACATTTTCCATTTAATTGTGAAGAACGTCTCCCAGAGGGATATTTACTTCCTGAAGGACGTCGGTGTAGTTTGGATAACACTGAACCCCAAAGAATGACTTCCTAATGGCAGACATTTAGGCACCATGACGCCGAGGAGAGACAGGAGCTGCTCCTCCTCCTCCTCCTCCTCCTGCTGCCCCCACCCTCCTTGCCGTGCTCGTGCCCTGAGCACCGAGGAATCGCGGGAGAGCACAGAGACGCTGCAACCTTCCCTTCAAGTCTTCTTCCCGAATGTGGAAATCCTGGTTCCAAAAATGTACGATTAGCTGTGAATCCACGGTACTGTCTCCCAAGTGGCCCCAAGTCCTGCATTGCTAGAGGTCATGGATTTTTACGGATATTTCATTAACACTGGAGGATGGCACTTCCTTGCTAATGATCGCCTAACATTTAATAAACACAGCCCAAGAGTTTTACAACCTGTTAACTTGCAAGTGGCAGTAATTAACCAAAAATGATAAATAATTAAGGCCTAATTACATGGTATCAGTCATTTCATTTTCCAGCCTGTGCAGTCAGTGGGTTTGAACTGCCGAGCAGGGCTCCTTCTCCATCCCTCCGCCGTCATTGGAGCGGGGCTCCGGGAGCGCTGGGGCCACGCGTGCCTTTATGGGGGAGATGAGACGAACGCTGGCTCATTAGACCAGTAATTGGACTGTTTCCCTCGCCAAGGCACATTCACATGGAATGGTTTGCGGGCGTTGGGTTTGGAAGAAGAACAAATGGCCGAGTGAGCAATCCCGGGTTTCTCTGGCACTGAGGAAGGTAAAGGCTGGGTGGAGGACGCCGTCTGGGAGGTAGAGAGGAAGAGCATGGCCAGGAGAGGAAGGGCATTGGGGTTCTCCCACCTGCCGGGGGCCGCGGGCAGGATACCTCCCGTCTCTGGGCCTCTGACCAGGGCATGTGTGAGCGGGTGGGGGCTGTTAAAGAAAATATCGGGGCGCTGGCTAACCGAAAAGCCCAGAAGATAAACATTCCCTCGTGTGGCTGGTTACAGGTGCCCAAAGAATATCATGAGAATCTCTGCCTTCATCTCTCAACTGGGTTTACTTTGCGTCAACCTCATCCACAGAGTGAACGCCCCCGCGTAGTCCCAGACGGCTTCCTCTGTCACCCTCTGAGGCCATGCTGCTCCCCATTCACATCCCAGGGGAAAGGTACGGGGGGACCCGGGTCAGTTTTATCAAAGTGAGAAACAACAGTTCAAATGAAGATGATGATGGTGATGCTGATGACGGAGAAGATGCAACAAGCCATTGGGAGCACTTGGCACACGTCTAGCAATTAGATGAAAGGTCCTGTAGGCATTACCCCGCCTCAACCGCACACTAAGACTGTGAGACAGGGACCCTTATTGTTCCCATTTTACAGGCGGAGACATTGGTCCAGAGCGATTGGTTCATGCAGCTATCAAATGGTGGGCCTGGGCGTTGCACACCACCAGCTCCCTCACGGATATCGTTGCAATGTGCAGTGTTTAGATATTCAGGACCTCACCAGGCCTTCCCCAAGAATCCTATAGAACAGATGTAAGTAATCCATTCCCATGTCACTGCTGGATCTATAACCCCGTGCAAGAGGTAGACCCGGGCACAGCTGCTTCTGCAAAATAAGGTGTTAGGTCAGACCAGCAATGGTTTTTTTTGTATTTTCAAATTTCATTTTTTTTTTTTTGAGAGAGAGAGCGTGAGCAAGTGGAGGGAGGAGGGGCAGAGGGATGGAGAGAGAATCTCATGCAGGCTCCGTGCCCAGTGCAGAGCCTGACGTGGGGCTCGATCTCATGAGCCTGAAATCATAATGTGAGCTGAAATCAAGAGTCAGACACTCATCCAACTGACCCACCCAGATGCCTCAGACCAGCGATTTTTATTTTTTATTTTTATTTATTTTTTTTTTTCAGACCAGTGATTTTTAAACTGTGGCCCTCAGGTCCTGAAGATCTTCCAAGGCAGTCGTCCCAGGAAAAAGGGACTGGGTCCCTATGACCCTGGAAGTCCTCACCCCCAAATAAAGTCAGGGCAGCTCCGCTTTAGTCAAACTTACATAGTGAGTAAATTTATTTGTGATTTCCACTGGAAGCTGCTAAAAGGAGAAAAAGGCGTGGGCACTCCAGCAGATTAAAGTCAGGCCAAGCTCCCAACGGTGAGGGGTCCACAGGCAGTTCTAGGGCTTGTCCATCAGGGCAGACCCCCTGGGTCCTTGTCCCACTGAGAGGCGCAGAGGGGAAGCACACACCTAGTACCTGGGGTTTAATCGTGGTGGGCGAGCAGGAGGGGGGATTCAGACCTTTTCCATGGGGTCCTCATGCAGGGAGGGGGGGCCAGGTGGTTTCTTAGGGTGGGTACGGAGGTCTTCCTCCAGGTGTTCGCCTACGTGGTGCGATGCTTCCCTGAAACATGTGGGGTCATTATAGATACCAGGTCTGAGTTTTGGCCCCTTTACAGACCTGCTCTATGACACAGAGGACATCACGCTGGCTCCTTGGGTTTCAGTTGTACCATTTGTTATTATTATTATTATTATTATTTAAAGATTTTATTTATTCATGAAAGACAGAGAGAGAGAGAGGTAAAGACACAGGCAAAGGGAGAAGCAGGCTCCCTGTGGGGGACCCCGATGTGGGACTCGATCCCAGGACCCTGGTCACGACCTGGGCTGAAGGCAGGTGCTCAACCACTGAGCCCCAGGCGTCCCTGTAATTATAATTTTTGCGATTTTACTGGACGCTCCTCCTCCTCTCCCAGGCTGTCCCAGCTCAGTGCGGCGCCCACACCCGGGGGGTCAGCAGACTTCAGCTGGGAGACGGTGTAGAAGGAACCGGCCGGGTCCTTCTCGGGATCTAATGCCCCAGGGGAGTGTTCGGGCTCAAATGCGTGGGGACGCGCAGCTGGTGGCTGTCAGGTGCAGGGAAGCTGAACGATGGTGAGGGGCCACGTGGAAGCCCCCCTCCCCGGCATCAGGCGGAGGCAGGAGCGGGGCCCCCAGGCAGAGCTGCTGCTCCCCCAGAGGAAGAGCACGGCTCAGAGCCCTGGTCCCGGCCCCCGGGTCCGCACCCCTCACCACGCCCCGGCCTCCACCTGCCCGCCGCCCCCCAGCTCCTGGGGCCACCGGCCGCAAGCCGACAGGCCCGGATCCCGCTGTGCATCGGGCGAGATGGTCCTGCTTCGAGTAAACAGCATCTGTTGCCAAGTTCGTGTGAGGACCGGGGCGTTCGGGGAAGGCAGTCAGGAAACACTTGGCTTGCCAAGGAGCTGGGAAGACCCACCGCAAGGGCCCCCCCCACCCCCCGTCCTTGAGGGAGCGGCCCTGCGACCACTTAGGGCCTGTGGTCGGAGGCGCCGTGCGGAGAGCCCCGGCGGCCCCAGGACTCTGGCTCGGCCTCGGGGGACGGGCGGCCGCAGGACCTCTGGGTGCAGCGTTTGTCAAGTGAGAAGACGAAGGCTGCTCGTTCCCTACCTTCCGGGAAGCTAATTAATAACTCAGCCTGGCAGAAAAAAAGAAAACTTCCCCACCCACAGCCCTGTTCCCTCACTCGGCTACTGTCAGCCTGAGCTTCTCCCCAGGGGAGCGGGGCTGACAGATGGTGGAGAGAAGCAGGGAGCAAGGGGGGCTTCGGTCTATTTTTGGTTCCCGTTTGAAAGTTTTTCAAGGAACTTCGGGAAGAGGCATCCTCTGCTCTGCTTTCTCTCCGCTCCACACTCGGCGCAACCGCAAGGACATGCTTTTCCGGGGGCTGAGAATGTTCGCGGCCACGCAGGGGCCCAGGTTTCCGCTCAACAAGTGCGTCGTGGCGTGAACGATCATTTATGTATCCGGGTAAATTAAAGAGTTTTACGTTGATGAAGACCCTTTGGATCGTCGCCTCCTACGTGCCCCCTTTAGGTTTCTGGGTCTCTCTCCTCGTGGGGCTTTCCGCTGAATGGGAAGCGCCAGACAAGGAAGCAAGTGCTGACAACACGGGCAATCAGCCGTGAGGACGTGACCTGGAAGCTGCTCCCTCCAGGAAGGCTTTTGGGATTTAGCCCGGATCTATCCTATCGCCCCCATGGCGCCTTTCTTGGCCTCGTACTGATAAGCCTACGTGGCGATTTCTGAGTGACCGCCTCCCCTGGCCAATGGTGAGCTCTATGGTCACAGGCCACGTCTATCTGGGTTCGTTCTGTGGTCCCAGCACTCACATAATCTTGACCACAGGACGGGTTCAGGGGAACTAGACTGTGTCCTTCGAGCTTTCCCCTAGCTGCACCCTCTGCCTCTTCTCGCTCTGCCTAGGCTTCTCTTTTGCAAATCCATGCACCTGTAAAAACAATTATATCCTCTCAAGGGAATGCTCATCTCATCCCACCTGGAGTTTTATGTTGCCTGTACTAGCTCCCTCAATAGTTACCATATTCCAGGCAAATAGTCCAATGCTGTCTTTCAAGTAAATATTGAAAGGAATAATGAAAATACGACTTCCCATTATGTCCACAGTGGTTTACGTTTTGCAAAGCAGCTCCTCTGTTTTCACATCGAGGCACCCAACTTGGTTTCAAAGGAGATCCCACTTCCCTCTTGGAGACAATAGAACTTTCTGGACCTATTTCTACGCCCGTTCCAACTCCGTTGTCTCCCTGTCTAGAGCCTCTTCCCTCAGCACACTCCCCACCCTTGTATACCTTGATGTTGCTCCATTAAATATTTATGCCAAGATTCATTATTTGTCCATTAAATATTCATAAGCTTGGGAGCCGATATCAGACAATATGTATTTCCTTCTCCAAGAATAGTCTGATAATTAAGTCTACAATCCATGAATTTCTTCTAGGCAGCCTATATTTTTTGCTTCTCTGTCCTGTCCCCAGAAGGCTGACCTGTCTTTTACGAAGCCATTTTACTACCTGCCCCGGCCGTCCCTTGCTGCCAGGTCATTCTGGCCACCTGTACATTCTTCAACAAAGGCAGATTGTTTTCCTCTCCAAAACTTGGGAAGAGGCAGACAGCCTGAAGTGCAATTTCTCATGTTTTTTCTGGAAAAGGTTGGGGTGAGCTTCCTGTCTAAGCAAGCTTTGTGGTCTAAGCACACACAGCTTTCTGTGGCATTAAGGAAAGAATCCAAAGGTGGGAGGGGGCTTTTTGTGAAGGGTGGTGGTGTGGACCATGGGGGTAGAGCACTGAGCAGTGATGGACTTCAAGGGAAAGCGGGATTTCTTTTGAGGAAGTCCGTTGGGTCCTGCAAGGACCGGGATGGGTCTGAAGTCATCATTCCAATGTGAGGGTTGTGGGATTCACCTCCTTCCCCAAATGTTGCTTTCTTTTCAAACCTGCCCAGATTACGTGGGGAGAGGAGCTCCGGACACAGTCCTTTGTTGAGTGTAGTTGAGTTGAGGGCACTGGGAAACGGGGGCATGCGCACTGGGTCTGAAGCCTAGTTTTCTTCTGTAGCGACTGGGTGACCAGTGTCACGCTACTGGCATCCCTGACCTGAGGACTAGCGGCTTACTATGTGCCATGCACTCTCCTACTCTCGTCACCTACGTGATCTCACGGTATCTTCCCAGTGGGATGACTTTTATCCCCGTTTTGCTGAAAACAGATGCTTGAACTTTGTCTGACTCGCCCACATTTGAGCGGCTTGTCAGAGGCAGAGCTGGGACTTGGATCCGAGCACCCTGATTCCGGGGCGCTTGTGTCAAGCAGGCTCTGAGCTGGTTTGCCAATCCATAGATCGAGATAATCACACCGACCTCGTGGGTGAGAGGATTCGGGGAGAGAGTGTGTTTATCATCGTTCACATCGCGGCTGAGGAAGAGTTCCCCAAAGAAATGGCTAGCCTGGACCACCCACATTATAGTCGCTAACATAGTAATAACGTCTTCATTGAATAGGCTGTCCATGGAATGGATTCCTGGCCTTTGTATTTGTTCAGGGAGGGTCAAGTCAAAAACAAACAAACAAAAATCACAGTAACTGATGGGAGTTTGGTTAAAGATATTTAAGCATTAATCAGAGGAACTGTAAGGTCCCTCAGGCCCTTAGTTCTAGGATTCCAGGAATGAAGCACTCAGAAAATAAAAGAATATAATAATGTTACCTTGGCTCCCCTCCCCCAGAGGCGGTGCTTCAGGAAGGAAGTTTGGTGCTAGGGCCCTCTTCTCCCCCTTCCTCCCGCACAGGCTGCTCTCAGCACCCCAGTCGCCCTTTCCTGGCCCAGGACTCATGCCTTCCCTGATCCAGCTCGCAGGGGAGTTCTTCTCGACCCTGGGGTTTACCCCTCTGCTTCCATTCCTTAGAGGGAAGAGCCCCCCTGGACAGAGGTAGAGTCTGTACCCTGAAGCCCACCTGATTTTGGAGTAATTGGTATAAACGTATCAATGAAGTAACCTCCTTCCAAGTACTACGCTGGGTCTTTAACAGGCATCTTCAAACGTAAAGAACTTGAATCATATTGTACATTTGCTCTATTTTGAGTATGTACAGTGGGTCACTTTATTCAGCAAAATTTATTGAGCACCTACAATATGCACCGTGTAAAGTGTTAGGGAGACGGTAGTGAGAACTACAGATCGATCGTGCCCTTCATGAAGCTTATAGTCTAAAGGGAAAGAAAATACTCACGGAATCTCCGGCGATACTAATTATGGCATTCACTTGACTAGGGCTCTGGAGAGAAACCTCAACTATATCAACTCTCATTCTTAGCAAAATTGTAAGGGGTGACTCTTAATATTCTTATAAGAGAGGAGACTCAGCCTCCTCCAATACTTAGAGTTGAATTTCAAGAATCATTTAATACATGCCTGCCTTTTAAACACTATCAGCTCCAACAACACTATCATGCAAATGGAGAGCAGGCATAGGATGTTCAATTCTTTAGTGGGGAAAACAGCTCTTTTTGGTTCCCTGAGTAATGAGTTTATTTTCGTTTTGACACATGCTAATCTGCCAGACGTGTGGTGGGGTTAAACGAGACAATGACACGATTAGTAAGATCTCAAGCCCCTCATTGGCTTCGGGCTCTATTAGTAAGTTCTCAAAAATATCAGTTCCATCCATTCTATATGACTCTTCCACCCTTCCGCGCTGAAACCAGGCCCCTAAATGTTTTCATTTAGGAAAGTTGCCCTTCCATTGGAACACCTTTAGTGACTGAGAAATCTCACATCAGTGGAGAAGAGTGGTCCGTGGTCCAGTAGCCTCAGGAGTGTCTGGGATGTTACTTAAAATGCAGATTTTAGGGTCCCGTCCCAGACCTACAGAATCAGGAACTCTTCTGTATTTTAACAAACCCTTCAGGTGATTCTGACGCAAGTTCAAGGTAGACAAGAGCTGACCTACAGGGCAAAGAAGCCAGTTCCTTCTTAAAACTTCTTATCCTCTCCCTTTGCCCATCTCCACTATTTCAATCTGTTAACAAATCAATGGGCATCTGCACTGTTGTGTCTTACAGAAGATGATAGAAGGTTCCTGAGTCACTAAGGCTGCCTCTCCATTACCACATTCAAGAGTGCTCTTTGTGGGATTCAGAACCAGCAGTCTACCCTTTGTTCTTCTCTGTCCTACAGGTTGTCAGGAAGACATTTATCAGTCAGACACATGTTTTCACCAGCTCCTCTGGTTCTACAAAAGTATGAATGAAAAAAAGAAAAAGTATGAGTGGTGGTTTCAGTGCCATGGGCTTTGCTTGGAGAGGGGGGTGGGGAGGGAGAGGAGAGAGCACAATGGAAATGTCTTTCTATTCAGCCGAATTTGTGTAAGTTTTCAAGCTTCTGCTCACTCTTCAGCCTGTTTAAGCAAAAGTATCCATCTCATCACATGGAGATACCTAAGCATTGTCTTGGTTGCCATTGTGCCCCAAGCTTCCGGCGAGATGCCAGCCACATAGCAGGTGCTCAATAAATACTTGTGACTAAATGGATTCCACTATACTTTCTAACTATAATGTTCAAGAAAAGACCAATAACACATTAAGGAGCTGCTAAAATTGTTCCTGAGAAGGAAGGGGATTCATTAGTGGCAGCTGACCCCTTAAGACAAGTCAACCACTTTTAATAAATTCAGCAAATGTCTGTCACCCAAATAAAATACCAACTCCGGAACAGAAATGTCAGCAGAGAATATCATTTGCCAAATGTTGATTTATATAACTATGGTACCTTCATTCCAATAAGGTGAAATTTTATCAAAGCTAGGAATTTAGCAAAGAATTATAGAGTCTATTATCATAAAAACATGTTTTCTTAGATTCTCTAGGAGCACAATAGTTTAGCGGGTTATAATCTATCACACTTTAGAAAGAGGAAACAAATGGTAGGAATAAATAGGAACTTTTCTAGCTTGAGAAGTAAAAGAAAGCATCCACCACCCCACATACCTACACCCACACACAAATGTACTGAACATACATACAAAACCCTTTTTTAAAAAAGAAGAGATGCTTGCCAGGTTTGATCTTATCGAACAATCTAGAAATCATATACATCCACATGAAATCTCCAGCTGTGATGCCACCAAGCCTTCTTAGCTAGTGAAATGCCAAGGTTTGGGGACCCACTGAGGAAAGGCCTCATATGATGGGAGAGTTTGGCACATGAAGTCAGATGGGCTCCAAGTTAAGGAAATCTATGGAAATGAATTTAGGGGAGACAATTCAAGGGACGCTCTTGAGATGATGGGCCCACCTCTTATCCAGGACAGGGCTAATCACCATTGTCTCGAGCACATTTTTGGGAGCACCACATCCTTCTTGAGGTGATCTACAGCAAAAGACTTCTGATTGGTTGGATTTGGGAGACCCTCCCCTTGTTGGATAGCCACAATGCATATGTGTTTAATAGAGGCTGATGAGAAATCCTGCAGTGAAGAGTCTCATCCACCTAGTGATTTTCAGATATAATTGATCAGCGAAAGCTCTGGCTTCTGTATCGACCTATCAGCATTCTTCAGAATGAATAGCCCACCAAACATACTTTGGGAAGCAAACTATATCCTTGAGACATTGATCTAAAGTGATATCCTTGGGATCCCTGGGTGGCGCAGCAGTTTGGCGCCTGCCTTTGGCCCAGGGCGCGATCCTGGAGACCCGGGATCGAATCTCACGTCGGGCTCCCGGTGCATGGAGCCTGCTTCTCCCTCTGCCTGTGTCTCTGCCTCTCTCTCTCTCTGATGACTATCATAAAAAACAACAACAACAACAACAACAACAACAACAACAACATGAAAATCAAAAAAAAATAAAATAAAAAAAATAAATTGATATCCTTGGTCAAGGACCACTTGTACCTGGAAAAGAGGGAGAATTGTAGATTCACCTGTTTGAGGAAGTCAGAGCAGAGCCTGTATCCTCCCTGTGGAGGATGGATCTCAGCGTGCTTCATACATAGTAGGTATTCAGTGCAGCTCGATGTGAGTTTGGTAAGTGTTGGTCATGAAACAGAGACCATGGCATTTTCCTTTACTCAGGAAACGGTATGTCTCTGGAGCTCTGGCTTCTGCTTGTTGAAGTCATAGTAAGATGGATTTATTTTAGAGAATGGTGATTAAAACAGCCAAAGGGAAGGAGGGCATTAATTACATCTTCTGGAGGGAGAAAAACACTTTGTCTCAGAAAGATGAAGATTGATAGGGAATAATGATTAATAAACTTGGAGAACACAGAGCACCTACTCTGTCGAGGCACTGGGGGGGATACCTGGATGAACAATGAACTTCCTCAGCTCTGTCTGGTGCCAGTACGATTGTCAAGATGAGCAGAGACCCATGCTCCAAATCTTGTAATATAGTACCTGTATAAATTTGCCTGAAGACAAAGCTTTGATTTAATAAAACAAATCATAACTGCCATGAAGTTTAATATACACATTGACTTTATTTCTCTAATGAGTAGAGTGGGAAGAAAGGAGGTTCACTACAGAAAGTTCATAGCAAATAATGAGAAGGATTTGGGGAAAGAGTTCTGTTTTTTTTTTTTTTTTTTTTTAGTCATATCTGAAAGAACTAACCTATTATCTTCTTTGTGTGGAGCCACTGAAAAAAAGAATCCTATAAAGAAAAAAATCCAAAACCCTTATGCTCCACCCGTTTTGTCTAACAAAAGAAGAAACGGTCATGCCACACCCTCATTAAAACTTCCTGTTACCCACAAGTAGAGGGCACACAAGACTTGACTTAATTCCTAGAATCCTCTCCCATTACCATTCTGCATTACCTTTTGCAGCTGTTTTTGATTATTTTGCATCCAAGGCCAATTAAGTTCATTCCATTTTTGTTACATGGGATTCTTTTCTTTTGCCTTGACTCATGGTGCATGCATTGCCCAGAAAGCCCATCTGGTCAACTCCCTCTCAGTCTTCAAGACTTGTCTTAAGTGTTTCTTCCTCTGTGAAGCCATAGTATTTTGTAAGACTCACACCCTCCAAAAAGAGGGTATTTCCTCTTCCTATACTAGCTCTTTGCATATCCCTCTGTTCTGGGGTCATCTCAAGCACTGACCAATCCAAATGGTCACTAACTATTGGTCTGGAATAGGGTCCTGAAGGCCCTCTGCTTGTCCATAATGTCTGAGGCACACAGAGGGCCCAAAGTTGGCAAGGGCAGTGAGGATGAGGCTACTGATTACTCAGGGGCTTAGAGAAGCAGGTATTTACAACAGGGTTCAGAGCATTTCAATATTTTATCAACCTGGTGGTCATCCCAATGCCCAGGAGCTCAATATCAGCCTCTGTAGTTTCTCAGCACATAGATTTGGAATTATTTGCATGTCTGGTTTACCCATTAGATTGAGAATTTTTCCAGGACAGAGACTTTGAGTCTTGTTTATCTTTATGTCTCCAGAGCCTAGCATGGCGCCTGGCATGGAGCAGGCATATTGATTTCTAGGAAGAGCTTAAGGGCTCTCCCCAATGAATCAAGATGAAATCATTTTCCTCCATCCTCAAGGAGGAAGAGGCCTGAACTTGATTGGTCGTATGTAGATTCACCCATTGAGCTGTTCCAAATTTTTATTTGTTTGAGTGGGCTTTTTTTTTTCCTTTTCCTGTGATGTTTTAGAAATGAGTAATTATGGTTGTAGCTCACTGTTTCACTTCTCCCTTCCTAGAATACTGCAGGCCATACCCTTAGTCACGGCACCTCACCTTCTAGTGGTGAGATACGGGGACTGGCTTTGGCTGTTGTGGGTTATGAAATAGACAAAGCAGGCTCCATATTCTGCTTTGATCTAAAACTATTCAGACTAACAAGATTAGGAAAAAGAAACATTGGGACCTCGCTTACTAGAGTTTCAATACTGGGGTTTGGAGTGAAAGCCAGAGCTAACCATAGTGGCTCTATACTTCATATTTTGTCAGGAACTTTGTGATGAGGGATTTAGGGCAGTATTTGAAGATTCCCAAGCTCCCTGGACATAATACAGTTTATCACTACCTTAATAGCAACCAAACCTCACCCCAATTTCTCACACAGAATAGTATATAGTGAAGGAATAAAGAAAAGAAGGAAAAAAGGAAGGACAAGAGGAAAAATAAGCAGACAGACAGACAGAAAGGCAGAAAATGGAAGCTGTCAGTCATCAGTGAGCTAATTCACAGAGTAAAATGGGAGTCTGTATGCACAGAGTGCTCTAACAGCTACTAAGCTAGATCTGGTTTTGGAAAACAATGAGTTCTTCAAGGGAAAAAAAATCATTTTTTTCCCCCTGAGAAACAGAGCATTGGTATTCCTCTCAGAATCTACAAGCTTTAGTTCTGGTACAGGGTAGGGTTTCTTTCACAAATAATATTTTCAACATCATAGCCCTTGGATAGCGTTGAATAATCCAGGGATCTCATTTTCAGCTTGGCGATGCATCCCCTTCCATGCAGAGCTAAATGTGGGGCTATTGAAGGGGCATTGCAAAGCAAACCCAGCCCTGTGGAGTCTGAGCTAACCGGGTTGCTTTGCAGGGTTGGCTGCGGGGCGTGGGGATGCCACACTTCCCTGGGGCTTCAAATGGGCAGGAGTCATTTGCTGAGCCATTAGTAGTGGAACAAAGAGGGAAAGAATCCCGAGATCTGAGAGTGCACACATGGGAAAGTTAGAGGCTGGCCTTATACTTAAAGAGTTTAAAATTTAGTAAGGAAAGTACCCAGGCCCACCCATTATTTAAGGTAGAAGACTTAAGAGTCCTAGTATAAGTCCAAATAACTCAGTAGGAGAAGGATAAGAGGCATCTCAGGTTTCTGGAGGGTGGGGGCGGGGAAGGAATTGAAGAAAGGACTTCAAAGAGGTAGAAGCATTTCGACTTTGAAGATGCAAAGACTTAACATGAACTTGGAAGAATAAAAGGATCCTGGTAAGTGACAACTGGTGGAAAGGGCATTCTAGGTGGAAGGAACAGCATGAGCTAATGCATGAAGTTTGGAAAGTGAAAAACATGTCTCAAAATTCATAATGATAACTTTGATTTGTGCAAAGAATACATGTTAAAGAGACCAGGAGCTATTCTGAATGGCTTTTTTTTTTTTTTTTTTTTTGTCAGAAGGGTGACAAGATAAGAACTGTGTGTTGCAAGGTCTGGAAGCCTACTCAACTTACGGGTCTGGAAACCAAGGTGAGTCTACCGTAATTACTTGTAATGATGAGAAGATCAGAGGTTTATCAATTTCTACATCTAGGTATCTCTGCATCTGTCTATGGAAAGAATCTATTACAACATAGAGAGGCGGAATCCTGAGAAAAATGGAAGGTCACTGTAGGGTAGCAAAAAGAGAAGTATTTTCAGAAAATTCGTGTTTAAATACCAGCGCACTTGCATTTCTGAAGGTTTGGAATCCTTATTAATAAATAGAGATCAAAAAAAAACTTTTTGCAGGGTTATTTTTAGAATGTTAGCGTATGACACCTGGAATATAATAGAGAATTAATTAGTTTTTTGCTTCATGCTAAACATGAGCTGCTTAAAGCTTATACATCAAAGATGTCAGCATCAGTGAGAATTACACAGACATTATTCACCATCCAATTCATCCCATCCATTCCTTGCAAACTAATTGGAGACAAAGTGAGTGCTAAATTCAGTTCTTCAAGACGCAGGATACTCCATGAGAAGGCCACCTAAAGGTTCTTGGAAGTAAGTAATATCATGGTAAGAAGAAGCCTGGAGAATCCCCTGGTCCTGTCTATTCCAAGACAGAGTAGACACATTTTTTAAAAAAATTAACCCAACTTAAGGAGGCACCCAAGAGACCCTGACTTTACAATGAGCATGCCTGGGGCCCCTTTGCTAACTATTCAAAATGTCTTAGGATGGCTCCATTTGATCCTCCTTTTAGGTCCAGACAGGAGACCTTTTAGCTCTTAACCAACAAAGACCCGAATGTGTCTGTCCCTAATTAGTGTAATGAGGCTTTTTGGCTCCTGCTTTATGACAAGTAAATGAATTTGCCCTTTTGGTGACAGGTCCTTCAGGGAATGATCTGAAGACTTGTGTAACAATGCCTCCAACGTACTAGGTCATTAAAAATAGTTGTCCAACTATGAAATTAGTTATTGATTAATATTGCAACAGGAAGATCATTACGTTATGAAAGAAAGGGAAGTAACGTTACGCTCTTGGCCACATCTTACTGAGAGCTTTAAACGTGGAAGGTGTGGGATTATTGCTATTTGGCAAGAAAAATGATTGTTCAAAGACTTCCATGGATTTTAGAGGTCTAAACGGTCATCTCCAAGAATGCCCATCTGAAGCCTCAGAAGGATGTGTGCATGTGCATGCACACACACATGTACGTACGTGCATGAGAAATACCTAGTCCCATTCTGCCCTACTTAGAACTAGGTCTTGGCATTTATTTTAGTACCAAAGTATTTTAGAATCTGAATTTTTTCATCATTCTCTGCACCGCCACAAAATAGTCTATCTTTCTGTGGTACATTGTGTAATGTTCTCTGGAGCAATGTTCTAATTTTCAGTAATAGAATTTGCTGTGACAAACAGGGCTCTGCATGAATTTCCATGGGGGTGGTGAAGAAGGAGTAAGGAATGGCCTGTGGAATCAACAAGGCTTTTCCTAAGGTGGTAACATTTGAGCTGTGCTTGGACAAGTAAAAAAATGACCAGGGAAAGGGGACCAAAGGGCACTTAGGTAAAGGGAATGGCATTAATCCGTTCAACGGATAGTTGCAATAACGCGGAAGTATCACAACAGAAGTCCAAGAGCCAGCAGGGCACCCAACCAGGGGACTTACACCTCGGTGATGAGGGGAGTCCTTCCTATGTAGAAATAAGTCAGCTAAGGGGACTTGAGAGGGGGAGATTGTAGGAGAGGCATCAGCCCATGGAGGTCCAGAGGCGAGAGAGAATGTACTTGCCTGGGGAGGTGAGATTCTGTGAGCAAGGCTAGAGTATGACGTACGAGCAAGCAAAGCATGCAGGACGAGCTGGAGCAGCAGCTGAATGGCAGAGCATTAAAGGTCTTGCAAGCCATATCAAAGAATGTGGATTTTTGTCTTAACGGCAATGAAATGTCATTGAAGAATTTTAAGCAAAGGAGGCACGACTGGTTGCAAGATTCAGAAAAATACATCAGTAACTATAAGGACAATGGATTAAAGCAAAACCAGACTAGGGGCGGGTGGACCATTCAAGAAATCTTCTGAGTCGTCCTGTGAGGTGAGCGACGATGATCTGCCGTAGATGGCGGCAGTGGGACAGACACGCGTGAGACAGAGGCGGAGGCCACAGCATGGGCGTGCCTGGGAAATATAAGCGCCTGCTGTGTATGGAGAATGTCAAGTGGCTCATTATGGACTGAACACGGGGTGCGTGAGGGTGTGTGAGGAGAGAAGATCTTGAAGAGGCAAGTTGGAATCAAACTGTAAAGGCCTTGAACGTTCTGGGGAGCTTGGCCTTATCATCAGGATTTACGAGCCATGCTCTCTAACTCCCCACGTCTTGGTAACCTAAACTGTTCTAAGCATCTATTATAGGATTCCAATTTCATTAGCATTTTAACACATTACCACATTTTCACCCTTGAGCGGCCAAGCATGGTTATGTCTTCATATTGGGGAGTAAGTCATAATCAGACAATCCAATACTTTCCACCCCATAAGGTTATTTTCTCGACATTTCCCATTGTGTAATTGCCAGCTATCTGCTCGGTTCATGTCGTGGTTCCCCTCACCTTTGCTGGCAATTTCCAGACTGTATCACCGCCCTGGAGAGCGCTCAGCGTGGGGTTACAGCGTGCTGGAGCTGGAGGTGATTCTTGAGAACCGTCTAGTTCAATCTCTTCGTTGTGTGGTTGGTTCTCAGAGTGTTGGATTGATTGATCCAGGCAAGTGGCGACTATTTCAAGCCTGAGCAAGACTCACCCGGTCTTTCTTCCAGCCGTAATTCCTGTCAGATCCTGCTTGGGACAGCTCTCTGCAACTGGTATAATTATCTGGGGTCATAGAATAGCTCTGGTTGAATTTTCTTTGGAGAGTTTCCTACCATTTTACTTTGCTGTCTACCTTTCTGCTCAAAATACCCCATTATCTTGAGATGGGAGAATTTTAAATGAGTGTTTGAGCCTTTCTGGGGCGAATGGGCTGAGCTGTTGAAGAATCACAATTGTCTTTAACATTTAGTAGGGCACTAAGTGTGCCAGCCACTGAATTAGGTGCTTTCAGCTGTTATTAACACATAATTTTTGCAAGAACCCTCTATTTTGTATGTATATATTTCTTTTTTGTGTACATATATATTTCTAAGGTTTATTTATTTATTCATGAAAGACACACACACAAAGAGGCAGAGACATAGGCAGAGGGCTCCCACGGGGAGCCCCAGGCGGACTCGATCCCAGGATCCTGGTGTCACAACCTGAGCCGATGACAGATATTCAATGACTGAGCCACTCTGGCACCCCCAACCCCCTATTATATCATAGTATATATGCCATATGTATCATACTGTATATATATATTTTTTTTAATATAAAATAGTATATATATACACTATTAATTACCCAATGTTATAAATATGGTAACTGGAGCATTATCAACTGACCCTATGTCCAACTGTGACCAAGTAGTCGATGCCAAGATTTGAACCTGGACCGCTGGATCCATGCCTAACCACCGCGCTGTAGTGCTCTTTAAGATTATAGTGTAAGCATTCAAATGGAAGAAAGCATCAGAAAGAAATGCTGGCTTCGTCTCATCACACGTTGGTATTCACATTTGCCAATTTGTTGATTTTTTGAAACTCATCAGGGTAGTAGGTGTCACCTCCACGGTGTTTCTGCCTTTGGAAGCACTTACCTGTGTGAGCCTGTGATAATGAAAGGAGGCTGGTGTGGGAGCACCTGCCTGGGCCCATTTCTAAGCCCCGGAGGTAAAGGCAGTTTGCAGCGAAATAGGAACAGGCCGCCAGCCGGGACTGCGACCTCGGGGAGAGCGGTCACCCTGATTCCCGGCGGCTTTCCATCTGTGGGAGCCTGCCTTTGTGAGGCCCAGTTGAATTTCGTCTTTGTAGCTTCTGCGGGATATCTCCACATATTGCCTCTTTGTTCTAGAAAGGGTTACCAGCTCATCTGAGACATCCGTTACTGAACGGTGGAGTCCCACGGGACCAGCCTGGCACCAGGAGCTCTCCCCAGTGGCGCAGGGAAGGGGCCAGTCCTCAGAGAAGGGATTTGGGGCTGGGGCATCCAGAGTGTCTGTCCTACCACACGCAAGCCTGGAAATGGAAAAGAGTTGACATTTAGCTTGCTGCCAGCTGCTGCTGGAAACACAGATACGGATAATTTATCTACAAACAACATTAAAAAGATAGGCCTCCCTCTTCAGGCAATACTCTGAATATGGGGGAGATTGATAACAATATTCATCAATTATCCTTTATATTTGATGTTTCCTCAGACATTTTTCCTATCTCTCACAATAATCTTATGAAACAGGTTGTATTTCTATCTTATACACGAAGAAACCGAGGCTCGGGGAGGAAAAGTGACTACTTGAAGGACAGGGAAATATTGAAAATGAGAAATACTGTCCCAATAAGCTTCAAACACCAAGACGTTGGTAGACCGTGCAGGTGTTAACACAAATGTGTGATGACGCTGGTGTCTCGGTGGGCAGCGCCTTGTTCTTGGGAATGGGTCACGCAGCAAATTTTGTCCAGGCTTCATCCGTGAAGATTATTATTCTTTCATATTATAGCCTCAACTTCGGATCTGTTTTTACCTAGGGAAATGCAGTTAATAGATCGAAAGTGGATGCTCTACCCGCCCACGCTGTTCCTGGCCCGACTGGGCCTGCCGGGATGCCTACCTGGTAAGCATCCCGGCAGGGCCTACTGGGCCTACCTGGTAACCCACTGTCTCCGCATCTCACGTCCATTAACCACAAACAACAAGTAGCTGACATATGCAGGATATTTGTTATGTGCCAGGAGCTCCTCCTGAGCCCTGTGACTTCACCTGAGCTGACCCCTCACCCCCAAAACCGCCCTCCCAAATTCCTCCCCTGGGCCTTTATCTCACAATCTCCTTTATATCCACCATTTTTTTTTTCTAGAACATTCCTTTCACTGTCTTGCCTTACCTGAAGTATGTCTGTCCCCCGAGGGCGTCATATCCTCCACGGCTTTATGGAGAAGGCAATTTTTCTCTCTCGTGTCACATACTTCCAGACGGGTAGCTGGGGAGTAACCAGATTCCTCCCATCCGTTGCTGCTCCCTGCCTTCTGCAAAAGTTTACATTCTTGGAAAGACGTCAACTGCCTCCTGCTTCCTCGTGGTGACTGTCTACCCACACGCCCGTCCCCCTCCGATCCAGCGCCTGTGCCTCAGTCACTCTCCACGCCATTGTCCATCTTCATTCTTGGAACTGTCAAAATCCAGGTGACAGGTGCATTCAGATCATCCAGCATTCAAATCTCCATTTCTCGACCTTAATTACGAGAAACATAATTGCCATGAACTTTGTTCCAGTCTGTCCCAAGCACTTGTTCCCATGGCCGCATCTTAGATCCACATCGTTTGAAAGCACATCCTCTTCCACCATCTCTAACGCAGACCTTCAGTCATGAGTCTTTTGTCCTTCGCTCCCCTGACCCCACTGCTGTAATGAGATGCCGTCCGTCCGTCACAGCTCCCACCTTTGCTTCCTTTCTTATTGAACTTGCGTTCTGTGGCCACCACTGTCATCATTGCTTCATGAAAGGTCTCAGTACCTTTGCTCCTCACTCCCTCGCCGTAGGTGATATCTAGACAAAACTGATCATCAATACCCACTCGGTGCCCGGCGCACTCGACAGAGAGCCACGGTCTCAAACCTCAGCTGTGCTCTGAGGCCTGGGTCACAATCCTTCCCTGCCTCTCCAGTCAGCTTGCTCCCCTGAACCCAGAAACACATGGATTCCTACTCCCATTCTTTAGGATAGACTCAGCCTCCGGGCCAGCCAAGCTTCCCCAACACATCACACGTAAAGGAGAAAACCTCCCCCAAATCTGTCAACCCATGTTCGGGCGTCCTTGTCTCCTCTGCCTCCTGCTGCACCCCAGAGGGCTTCTCTTTCCTTCACATTAAAACCTAACCACCCTCACCCCGTGTGAGGTCTCTGGCTTTACCTCTTCTCAGTGCCTTGCCTCCTTCTACCCTTTATCCACCAGGATCCTGGGGCACCAGCCCCCTCTCTAGGGGTCCATTTACTCCCCGTACAAATGTCTTCCCAGCCCCCTCTGGCAGCGCTTCTCCAGGATTCCACGTGTCTCACTCACACACCACTTATTGTCTTACTCCCACATCCAAGATCACGAAAAAAAAAAAACCGATCTGCTCAAGCCATGTCCATTTGCTCAACTCCCGGCACTCGTCAATCCAGGCCACAGTGGTGCCTCCCCAGCAATCCACTCAACGTGTTCTTGTCAAGGTCAATAATAATAATCTCAGTTTTGTCAATGCCACGACCACTTTTCTGCCCGTGTTTCATTCAATCTCTTAGCAGCTTTAATCAGAGTTATTCACCCTTTTCTTCTCACACCACTCTTAATAATCTCTCTCCTCTCTCTAGCTGCTTTTTCTTGGTCTTCTTTGCATATTTCTCTTCCTCTACCTGACATCTAAATGTGGGAGTGCCCCAGGGCCTGTTCTCCTTCTTTCTCCATATACTTCCCTTAGAGAAGTCTATCCATTTTCATTGCTTTAAACGTCATATATATGCTGATAACTTCTAAATGTAAATTTCCAACATAAATTGCTCCTTGAACTCCAAATCTGTGTATCTGCCCAGCTGACGTATCTCTTTAACACATCCACAACCTTAAAGAATCTTCTTTTTCCTCTGTCCATCCATCGCATCCAATGGTACCACCGTCATTCAGTTGCTCAAGCCCAGCATGTCAAAGTCACGCGTGAGTCTTTGCTCTCTCTTTGACACCCAAATGCTTATCAAATTTTCCGTCGTTTCTATTCATGAGAAATATTTCAGATCCATAGACTTCTGCCTGTCTTTCCTCCACGTTATCCCAAGGCTCTGCCCTGCCTTTCCTGGACTAGCACAAGGGCCACTTTTACTCTTACTGTCACCAAATGTCTGTCTCACAGAAGAGTCAGAGAAATGCTGTAGTTACATAAATAATACAAAGTCAGTCGTCTGCTTTAAGTGCTCCAGTGGATTCCCTTCATACTCAAAACAAAGCTCAATGCCTTCCAAACCTACAGACTCTACACAATCCAGCCTCTACTGACTTGTGTTTTGCCCTTTCTCTCCTGGTCCGAGACCACAAAGAAAGGGTTGGACCCCAGAATAAGTACAGGGGATCCACCTGGCAAAGGTGAACTCTTCTGTTCTCCCCCTTCATAAACTCTGTCCATTTTCATCATAGTATTTACAGGTTAAAGGCTGAACGTCTGTTTATATCCTTATTGTCATCCTCTCTCACTTCATTGCAAGTTCCGTGACTTCAGGATTTATGTTTGTTTTAATCACTAATACACACCAGCAAACAGAGAGTTGATACTTTATAAATAACCGTTGAATGCACGAATGTTGCTGGATGGTAATTATCAGATTCATATGTAGATAAATGACATATTTATTGTACAAAGATTTAGTGTTTAGATTATACTTTGGGGAACCCCAAAATACATTTCAAGTGAATTCGAAGTTCTATGCGACACATACGATGGTAAACCATGTAGCATATTAAGAGCACAAACACTGTTCTGGTGGTTTAGCATCCTCCTCACTGCTATCACTTTGTGCTTGTTAACACACTCATCAGTAGTTTATAGAGCATATTTACCAAATTCCAGCATCTGTGCTAGACACAAAGTTGAAAAAATGAGGAGTAACACATTCCTTGTCCGAGGTATACTTGTAGGAGAGAAAGCAAAGACACATTAAAAGACAAACAAGGAAAATTCAGAAAAATCTCTATGATTTGGACTTTTAATCAGATTCCTTTTGATGAAATAGGAATTAGAACAAGCAGTCCCAGGTATTTTTGCATGCAAATATTATTATCATGTACTAAAAGCAGCACTTTAAAACCAGAAAACAGAAATACAAGTCATACTGTCTTGTCTCAAAGAATTCATATCCTGGAGAAATTAACTCTAGCATTCTTATTATATTAATCTGCACTCCAAATAGAGGATGTATTTCTGTTTTTATCCATAACATTGCTGCCAGATTAATAAGAATTTTCAAGATGTTAATGGATTGATTTCAGCATAATTGTAACTATATTAATTCAGTGCAATTACTTCTCAGTAAAATTTAAATGAAGCTAAATTGAAGAAATTAGAAATATTTGAAATCTCTAGTTGGAAGCCTGGAGGCATTGTAACCTTGTCTACTCTCGTCTCAGAGAATTTGTAGTCAAGCTCTGGGAAGGTGGTGAGGACTTTGTTGTAAATTGAAGAGTTTCAAACCTTATCAGCACTTTAGAATTTAGATTTCCCAAAGTGATCGAGGAGGAATTAATAATAACCCCTGAGCGGTCCCTTGGGACAAATGTGCCCAATCAGTCATTCAACACATTTTTTAGTGCTCTGTTACAAACAGATGCCCACAAGAAAATACCCAGATGTAGGAGGCTAGTTTGGGCATAGTTGAAGCTATAGGGAAATTATGAAAAACTTCCAAAACGCAACATCTTTAAAGAACTCTCATGTAGAGGGATCAACATCATGTGATAAAAAATGCCCTGACTTAGGAGATCAGCTCTGTCGTTCATCAGAGGTTCACCTTTGGACAGGCCCCTCTGTGTCTTGCTTCAGTCTTGTCATGATTCTTCCAACTTTGCAGTGCACTTTTGAAGATCAGATGGACGTGGGAGCGCTGTTGTCAACAGTTAAAAACTTTACAAACGTGACTAAAGGGAATGACTGGAAAAGCACTTGAGAATTGTAATTAAACCAGTAGGAAGAATATGGTAGCAGGGATTCTTAAGGACAATGTCCAATTTAGGAAGATTGGCTCAGACATTTCCCAGCGTCTCTGGTCTTGCCAATATACTTGTTCCATTTCTTTTGGCTACTTAATAAAGAATGGTGACTCAGTCAACTCTTTTGTTGCACATCCACCATGCCAGGCTCTGTGATAGGCTCCATGAGGGCTGGTGAGATACCAGATATTGACATTTCAGGTTCTATGTGAGCTCAGAATTAAATAGGAAAAGAAGAGGAGGTAGTCAAATTTAAATGTTTGCACCTTCCTAGATGCTCTTCATACTGTAGATCTCATATAAGTGTTACAATACATAAGGGAGATTTCTCTTTCCCTTTTATATACGCAGATGAGGTCCACAAGATGCTAAGTGAATGCCCAAGAATAGAGTTCTCGAAATTTAGATTAAGAAAAATCAGCAATTTCTAAAAAAAAAAAACAAAAATCATGTACTTTCTACTATACTTAGTGTGCTTCTAAGTTAAAAAAAAGAGTCATAAACAAAAATATCATAAAAATAGATATTAACTGTCAAATTAATGGTATAATCTAAATCTCTTCCACCCCCCACCAGGATCTCGCATGGCTGCTTTCCAGATTTCTGCCCAAATATCACGCTTCCAGACAGACTTTTCTGCCCACCCTATCTAATGGCAGATCCACTCCCACCTACTTATTGACATGTCCTATTACATCACTGTGTTATTAATACCATAACCCTCATCTCGCTCTTCAATCGTCATTTTTATTTCTTAAGGAGGTAATACAGCACCACAGGAGCACAGAGTATGGATCAGTGCTGTCCGATAGAAATATAATCCAAGTCACACACAATTTTAAATTTCCCAGGGCCCCCATGTAAATAAATAACTAATAAATAAATAAATACAGATAAAATGGATTTTAATGATCTATCTTATTTAATTGACTATATGCAAAATATCATCAATGCATCATCAACAGACACACATAAGCAAGAAGACACTGGACGCTTTTTGGTACTCTGGAATTTTGTGTGATAAGACATGTCGGTTTGGACTGGCCACATGCCATGTGGCCGGTGGTTTTCACAGCATCGGGTAGGGCTTTCTGGGTTCCATGCCAGCTCTGACGCTCCTTCACTGTCTAACCTAGAAATTAAATTCCACTAGAAAAGGTTTTATCTGTTCTCTACCTCCCTCGAACCCCAATACCTAGAACAAAGATTGACGTGCTCTAGAAATGACCACTTACAGCAAGTGCTTGTGCTTAATGTGCTGGGGCAGGGGAGCCCGGAGCCTCACTCTGAGGGATTTAGACGTGCACAGAGGAATGTGAAGACAGACCTAGATCTAGGAAGCTCAAGAGGCCTGAGCAAGATTAATGACCAATGGCCTGATTCTTGTTTGGAGAACAGTATCCGGAATCCTCTTCTGCATGAGGAGATGTGGAAGCAGAATGGCGAACAGAATGTTTCTCATTGATGCCGAACATTCCTCCAAGGATCGGATGGACCTGAGTGTGAATTCCATTTCCATCCGGGTGGTCTTGGTGGGCAACCTGTCCAATCTGTCTGTGCCGGAGTTTCCTCATAGGAGACGTGGAGAATGTTAATCCTGAATCCTAATTTAAGGATTGAATAAAATACTGTGTGCAAATCGTTAGACATCTAGTGTACATTCAGAAAGCCCATCGGTGTTGCTGATCCGATTGCCCTCGCTGCCCTCACTGCTCATATTTATTTCTACGTGGATAGGGCGCTAATTTGAAACCTTGAATGCCAAGCTACAAAATCCCAGCTATAGCCTCCATAGCCACTTTGCCGTCAATGCTTACCAGCTCCTATTGCCGCATCCTCCAAATGATCCTTTCAACAAGTCTTCATCGCCTCTAGGCTGAAGCCCAAAGCCCTGACCGATGCCCCAAAGACTGTCTACATCTTGGGCCTCACCACCTTCGTTTTCCTCCAACCCTTTCCACATTACAGCTTAACCATACTGAATCATCTAGAATCTTCCAAATAGGGGAGCATAAGTGGCTCAGGTGGTTGAGCATCGGCCTTTGGCTTGGATCATTATACTGGCATCCTGGGATTGAGCCCTGCTCAGGGAGGAGCTTGCTCCTCCCTCTCCCTCTGCCCTGCCCCCCGCCCCGAAATAAATAAATAAAATCTTAGAAAAAAAAAAGGAATCTTCTGAATAGCCCATTCTATCTCCATTCTACTTCATGCAACTCTATCATTGAATATACCATCCCTCTGCCCTCGTCATTCACTTGTCTGCCTGGAAAACTCCTGCATGCGCTCCAAAACCCATCCCGAGTGTCCTATCCTGAGCAAAAGGGGCAGGTATGGGGCCGTATCTTCCACAGAGCAGTTTTTAGTGCAGCTTCTTATTTACATGCCAGTTTCCTTCACGAGACTGCCGTATACTCGAAGGCAAGAGCGGGGTTTTATTGGTGTGCGCATCCCCAGTGCGCGGCACAAAATAGATGTTCCGTAGACACTTGTTAAATGAATGGATGTTTACGCTATAGGCGATGGGCAACTGAAGACTGCGGAGTTACCGAGGTTTTCGTTAATGTCTGGACGGCTACATTTCAATTCCTCTTTGCATAACTCTTAAACTGATTATCCGGGAAGCCCATCCTCTCCGAAGCAACTGCTGTCAGTGCCCCACATAGGAGAAAAAGATTAAAACCCAAACCCGCTTTCCTGGTATTCATCTTCCTCAGCGACGCTTTAAGTGCTCCTGGCTTATAAGGTGGGATTTCCTAATTGTGTTTAAACCTCCCATCCACTGTTGGCCGTAGATGCGCTAACAAATGAAAGTTTAAGGGGTGGGGGTTGGGGAGAAAGTTTTGCCTCTTATAGCAGGGAAATAGTTTGAGGCTATGTTTTAATTAAAATGAATATCTGCGCTATCTTAATGTTATTGCCAGTTAAGTGTAGCAGGGTGATTTAAGAGTTCTATAACACAATTATACTCTGGTAATGAAGCTCTGCAGAATTATCCTCAGAATTTAGAATGCAGAAGGGAGCAGTAGCTCTCATTTGTAACCACGTTACAGGCCTTTATTGTTACAGTATTTTCTGTTTTCTTCAAAGATTAACTCAATCGTATTTAAGTCTCTGGCTACATTACAGAGAGAGAGAGAAAACGGGCAACAGGAGCTGCTTTAGCGGCTCTGAAGCCCGTCTTAATGTTCCAGGGCGAGGACAAAATAGCAGGGAAATTACGGCTCCGTGTCACCTTCCTACCGCTCTCCCCGCGGCCCTGCCCACCGAGCCCCCCTCGGCGGGTCTGTGCGGTTCCTGGCCAGTTGTCTGCTGGGCGGCAGGACGATGGGGACAGGATTGGGAACACGAGCCAGGGATGACTGCGTTCTGGGGAGAGGGAGGCCGGGCACAGGACAACGTGCTGTCCTTGATTGCGTGTCCCCCGAAGGCATTTGATGTGGGACGAGGGCCGCTCCGGCTCGCATGCTGCGTTAATAGTGGTGAAAGGCGTAAATCCTGGCGACGAATCCAGAATCCATCATGCATTATCTGTGGGGCCGCAGACGAATCATGCAGCCTCTCCAGGTCTCAGTTGATTGATCTGCAACATGGGGAGATAGTCAACACTACCTTGCGGAATTTTTGGGAGGACGTAACATCCAAGAGAGGTTGCACCCACAACTTCGAACGGTGACTGGCACGTGGTACGTGCTCAGAAAGTGACAGCGAACCTAATTACTGTAGATAACTCTTGAGCGCCTAGGTTGGAGCTCTGTTTCCCCCAAGTGGCATCATCAGAAGGCTGGCAGAGACCAAATCATACACATGAATATTCCCTAAAACTCACACTTCGAAAAGCTTAAAAACAAATTTTGGTTCAATGTAACCAATATTTAACAGCCATTATGCAGAAGACCTCACACCAAGCATTTCACGTTAACAGAGGCATGAAGCATATCCTATCTTCAAGGACGCGTCTTCAAGGCCCCATCTTCAAGGATCTTATGGCACAGTGGGGGAAGACAGGCGTGCGGACACAGATGTTCTAAAGAAAGGGACGTGGTGAGTAGCAATGCAAGGTAAGGAATCTTTTACTTCCGTTGGGGAAGATTTTAACGAAGGAGTGACATTTGAACGGGATGTTGGGGGACAAATGATATTTTCATAGGCAGAAAATACTGGGAAGGGACTCCAGGCTGAGAGAGAATCGCGACCAAGTTCAGATTTAGCAAAGTCCAGGGAACGATGAGAGAAGGGGAGAAATCTATTGCCAGGGCAGCGCAGCAGGGTGCGTGTCTTTGGGGATGAGCTGTAACAGGGTGACTTTACAGAGGTCCAAGTCAAATCATTTTCACTCATGAAAGGCAGATGGAGGAGTTGTAACGTAATCCCACGGGAGCCTGAGTGTTTCCGAGGAGGGTCAGTCCATGATCCGACATCTTCTGTACTTGTTTCTGCGTTGACGTCTGCTCAAGGATACAGGATGCTATAATCCCTTAAGGCTATCTTCACGTCAATAGACTCAATTTGGAGAGATGTGGCAACTCCACCTGCCCTTTGATCCCCAGAAAAAAAGAATTGTTGACCTAAACATTATTATTTTTTAAAATTCATTTTCTTTCTGAGTAGGCCCCACACCCAGCATGGAGCCCAATGCAGGGCTTGAACTCACGACCCAGAGATCAAGACCTGAGCTGAGATCGAGAGTCGGACACTCAACTGACTGACTGAGCCACCCAGGCGCCCCTATGTAAACCTTAAAATGATGAAAATAGTTCCTTCGTCTTCTCCTCCAAAGCTCTGCTTCCTTCTTCTCATCTTCTATCATAGTAACTAATGCTTATTTGACATCCACTGTCTTCTGAATTCCATACTTCTCTACTTACATACTTTAGCTCATAGTAATGATAGGAGCTTCCTGTTATTATTACACCCATTTTTCAGAACAGAAAATTGACATTTCTAAAGACGAAATGCCTGGGCTACCATGAATCCAGCTAGTGAGCAGTAATAACACTAGAGACAAGGTCTGCTTCCAATCCCCTTAATGGCACACACAGTTCTACTCTACCATGGATGGGGTCAGGTCGTTGGTAGGTCATTAGCTTCTGGAAGGAAGCGTGGTGTGGCTTTGACATGAGAGCCAAGAGATGGGGGTTGTACGACCGATGATACCCACTCGTGATGTGATGTTTTCCAGGTCACTTGTCCTCCCCAGGTTCTCACTTTTTCCAATAGTAAGACGAGAAGATGGACCTAAAACATTTCATATTTATAGAGAACTTGCCTGTTTGTTCTTTCATATCTGTTGGATTTTTAAAAAAGATTTTATTTATTTATTTGACAGAGAGAGAGCACAAGGAGTGGGGGCAGCAGGCAGAGGGGAAGGGAGAAGCAGGCTCCCTGCTGAGCAGGGTGCCTGACACGGGGCTCGTTCCCTGGACCCTGGGATCATGACCTGAGCTGGAGGCAGATGCTCAATCAACTGAGCCCCTCGAGTGCCCCCTGTTTGTTTTTTCATATCTTTAACTCATTAGCTTTTTTTTATTTTTAAAGATTTTATTTTATTCGTGAGAGACACTGAGAGAGGCAGAGACACAGGCAGAGGGAGAAGCAGGCTCCGTGCAGGGAGCCCGACGCGGGACTCGATCCCGGGACTCCAGGATCACACCCCAGGCCGAAGGCGGTGCTAAACTGCCGAGCCACCCAGGGATCTCCTAACTCATTAGCTTCGATGCTCACGGCGAGGGCATTGCCCCACTGCACCCACGATAGAGCTCAGGTTTGGAAAAGGGACTTTCTCAAGTCCCTGTACCTAGGAAGTATCAGAGCCAAGACCTGAGCATGCGTTTTCTGCCAACTAGCTCAGTGCTTTCCCTACCACTCCAAACAGAAGCCCTTCCCAGGCAGGAATTTTTGCTGCACTTAACCTACACTCCCACACACATTTTTTTTTTTTTTACAAACTTTGAATCTTAAATTATCTCTTAAATTATTTTCTAAACCTTTGCTGACCCTTTTAAAATCAGCATATAGCACCATCCCTTCAAGTTATCTTTGCATAAGCAAAATAAAGGCATTCTAATGAGTTTGTGCAAAATGCTTTGCATCAACATGTATGCTCTGGGACGAGAGGTAGAGCGCGCTTCTCTCCGTGCCCCTGAATGGACGGCATTAACAGTGATGCCCCTAGGTATTTGCATCACAAATCTCCCCCTGTCCACCCTCCAGATGTTATTAAGCCAAGATTCCCTATTGATTCACAGTGATGTGAGAAGGTAGAGCCAAGACATAGTCAAATCCTTAGCTCTAAATAAAATAAAATAAAATAAAATAAAATAAAATAAATAAATAAAATAAATAAATAAATAGAATAAAATAAAATAGGGGAATCCCTGGGTGGCACAGCAGTTTGGCGCCTGCCTTTGGCCCAGGGCGCGATCCTGAAGACCCGGGATCGAATCCCACGTCAGGCTCCCGGTGCATGGAGCCTGCTTCTCCCTCTGCCTGTGTCTCTGCCTCTCTCCCTCTCTCTCTCTCTGTGTGTGTGACTATCATAAATAAATAAATTAATTAATTAAAAAAATAAAATAAAATAAAAAATAAATCACCAAAAACACCCAGGGCAGTGGTGGGACAGCGAAGCTCAGCCACAGAGCTGTCAGCCAACACAACACATATAAAATCTGTTTCTTAGATGGAAAAACATAATCATTTGCCTGGAAAAATTTCCCTAGGCTCTGAAATGGACACACCGTAAATAATGGGAGCATGAATGGATTATGGTGAGAATCTACCCAGCTTATCAGGACCCCACACGTTGTTTTCAGCCTGAGAATCATTTTCTTTATGGTGATTTGAAGAATGTAATCAGTGGTCTCTGTTGACCAATGGAGATGTATGGTGGTTTACAACGTCCTCGGTATGCTCACGTTCTCCTCCCCCTTGGAAGTGGTCCCCTCTGCCTGGCTAATGTTATGCCACTCAACTACCTTTGGCCAAAGCTCACTGGACAAGCTGTGAATTCCAGTGGGGACCCCAGCCTAGAGGGTGGGCGGTGCCACTCTGATCCTTCCTCCTAGAAATTTGGACTTGGGATATGGCTGGAGTCCATGACCCGGGGAATGGCAGGGTCCTGCCCACTGAAGGGCGTGCACTGCCACGGGGCAGCACAGTTGCAATGAGTGTGACATGGGGAAGAGTTGACCGCGGCACATGGAGAAGACAATGAAGCAAATAAGCAGGAAGAAAAAGACACAGGAAACCATGGGCCTTCAAGCAAAGAAAGGGAAGATACGTGTCTTAGCTTCTGGCCCTGCTCTTTGGGAGCCAGGTATATTTCTCATTCACAGGTAAAGGGAGCGGGGAGGATGTCTTCCAAGGCTTCTCAACCCTTTTCATTATTTTACCTTTGCAAATTTGAGAGGTTGGCGTTTGCTCCTTAAAATCTTACAGATCTTTAAAATATAAGTTAAGGTGGGAAAAACTTGGTAGTACGAACACTCATGATATTTCATGATTTACAAAGAAACGGATATCTGACCGGATATCCGGATTCGATGCTTTATTTCTACACAATAAGCATTTGGGGCAACTGGCTGCAACCAAGGCGGTTCTGTTTTAATTTTTATGTCTGTGTGGTTTTCCTGTTAATAGTAATCGAGGAGTTCCTGTTAATGATGATGCCTGGTATTTATTGAATGTTTACTATCTTGAGTAATTGGCCAAGAGTTTACATGAATTAGTTCACTTATTTCTCAAAATCACCCCACAGGGTAGGTACTATTATTGCTCCACTTTACAGATTAGCAAACTGAGCCTCTGAGGAGTTAAATAAGGATTTACATTTGATAAAGGGTCCAGGCATGGGGCAGTGAGGCAAACTGCCAGAGTCAGTGTTCTGAATACCTACACCAAATTCCTTGAATATGCATCATGGCTTGTTACTATGTTTTGGGAAAAAAAAAAAAACATATAAGATGCAAGTGAGGTCTCCCCCGTGAAGGGACCAGCCCAAACTCTGTCCAATAGGGATGCTTATATTTAATACTGGATATAAATTTAGTAAAATTCTTCGAGGAAATATAAATAAAGGGTTTGCCACGGAGACAGGGAATCTGGAAGCCAGTTACGATTCCAAGTGATTTTTTGACCACTTTCCAACTGTACAGCAGTTGAGGGTGTGCATTTCCTGTCGGGAGAGCTGTGTCTGAAGAATGGAACAAGCCTCCGTTCGCTGCAGGACTTTGAGGGGGTTACTATGCACTCCTGTAGCTTCACTGATGAAGTGGAGCCGATTCTATGCCTGCTCCGGAAGGTGAGAGGAAAGGAGCCCAATACAAACAAACCGCCTGCTACACAGTAAATACCTAACACTGACCACTCACATCGCAGACCCTTCATAATGATATTTATCGGGATGACTGAGGCCCATGGAACTGCGCTGCTGATTAGATAATTTCTCTGTTTATTGAATGTCCACAGGTGCAGAATCTGAGGCTCAGAGAGGTCAAGTCACTCCTCAAAGGTTGCAGAGCAAGGAAGAACCAAAAGGAAAACTCGAGCCCGGCTGTTTCAGACCCAGTGTGGGCTTGCCAGCTTGCTGAGAGAAGACCATGGAGGACCCCTGAGACCTTGCCGTGGAATGTGCATCCACACGCATTGGGAGAGCCAACGAGGCACAGAGAGTGAGTGTGCAGGAAGGACAGGGACACGCTTTATTCCTGCCCGGAGACAGTGTGGACATCGTCATCAGTCCTTGGGGGCTCTCAGGAAAATGGTGAAAGGCGATGAAATGGACAAAAAAAAATTATAGGGGGCCGTGTCTGGCCCACCCTTCTGGGTTATATCTCCCTTTCCATGTCTTTGAGCCATTTACCACCCTGAAATTCCAAGAAAACCCATAATAATGCAAATGATTATTAATCCCTAGAGTTGCAAATTGTGTCCAGTGGAGATGAGTTGACGGCTGCCCTACGGAGAGGAACCAGTTTTGCATGGTTGTCATCCCTGCCTGCCTGCCTACGTGTGCTCCTTGATTTCCCCTTTGAATGGGTTGTAACATCTTTCTGGTCCCCTCACTAATTCATGAGTTCAATAAAATATTTGGCATATGCCCCTGTCATATTTATACGAGAGTCGTGTCTTATCTTTAGCTAAAATTGCTCATAAATAGGACGGCGCTGCCCACTGCATTGTGTGGTAGAGCCAATCAGGTACAAGCAACCGTTTCAGAGGGAAGTCAAAGCTTTGCCTTGCATCGCAGGTGCAGTCGGACCAGAAACACCCCATTCGTCGGATGGAAGGGAATGACACATGAGGGGTCGGAGGCCCAAGACAGACAGGCTTCCCTCCGTGCTTCCAGGGGCGGCTTGCCGAGAAGCAAGCACCACGGCTGCTTCGGTGATAGCTGAGCAGCCCGAGGAGTCAGCGTGGGAGGGCGGACAGGCCGCGGGCCCGGGAGTCTGGCGAACAGGGGCTTCGGTCCAGCTCTGCCATTAACCAGCTGCGTGACCTTGGGCAAGTCACTTAACCCTGTGTTTCCCCATCTGCAAAATGAGATGCCGGAACGAAATTATCCCCAAGGTCCCTTCCAGGGCTAACTGGCTGTGGCCGTGTGATTCTGAAGACACTGGGTGGTCATGGCTCAATGGTCCTGAGCAATTCCTAGCCCGGAAATGAGCAGGCCTGCGGTGGGAGCCAAGGGCTCGATGGTCTGTGGAATCCGGAATGAACTCGTCCCTCGTCATCTTTCCTTCCATCAAGTATAATGACCCCTGGCTCGGGGAAGGGTATTGGGTGGGAGACACCAAAGTGTCTATGTGAAAGGATTTAAACTTCAAAACCAGGGTTTTGGCGAGAGGGATCTTTGCGTCACCTCAGCCTACTGCTGAAGGGGATTTATTTTAATTGTTTCTAAAAGTGGCGTCGAACCCATCGTCGAGAGGAAACCAGTGCTTTCGAGAAGCTTTGCTGCTCACCGTTTACTTTTATGGAAAGTCACTTGAAATGCGCCATTCTTAGCGTTTGCCTACGGGTTGGGGGACTTTGGTCGAAAAGATGATAAAGTATAAACCACCAGTGGGGGTCCTGGGCTCAATGAGCTCTGATTTCCCTGATACCGCACCTGCAGCCAAATATGCCTGGAAAGCATCGCGCCTTGTAACCTTTCTTCACTTCAAGGGCTTGCGCATCATACACAGTGTGCACTGAGCAAGGGCGGAGGAGATTTAATTCAGAAAGTCACGTTGTCTGTCTGAGCCCCATCTCTGGACCTTTAGAACGAGGGTCCTGGCTTCGTGCCACGGGGGCCTTCCCCTTCCGAAGTGAGCATCCTGCTGCGCACCTGCGGTGTAGCTCTGCTCGGACAGGAGAGCAGAAAACAGAACCTGAAAACAAGACCCTGGACCTCAAGGGGTCCTCACTTGAATTTCCCAGGAGCCCTTCCGGCCATCGAGTTCTGCCCGGGAATTTAAAAGGCGGGGTCTGGTATCACCTCAGGGTCAGTTTCCGAGTTTCTGGGTCCCGGCAGGCATCTTTGAGCTTCGCAATTGATGCGTCTCCCCAGGTGTTTCCTCCGCATGACATTGGATTCTTCGAGGTTCACAACTGCATTCTGTTCCGTTCCGGGAAGTTCACTGGGGCGAAACGTCGGACTTCTGGGAGCGTAGGCAGTGAGGGAAGAACTTGTAAAGTAACAACAAATCTCTGGTTTCCTCTCAATCAGAAGCGGAGCCGCGATTTCGGCGAGAACGTGACCTTGTCATCCAGTGTTGCGTCACCGTCCAGCGAAACCCAGGAGGCCCGGAGTCAGCCAGAGCCGGGCCGCGGTCTCGACACCCCCCCCGCCCCCCGCTTCCACGCTCGGTGGACTTGGCCTCCCCTTAACTCCTCTGGGCCTCGGGGTCCTCACTCTAGAACCTTTTGTGAATTCAATGAGAAAATGCATGAAACCACGAGCTGCATCAAATACGCATGAATTAAATGAGAAAAGGCATTTACTAGAACACCCGACCTGTAGTGAGCGTCAATACAAGGTTATGAAGCCTTTCACCAACAGCATCGTGACTCTCGGGTCGCTGGGATCACTCTATTTCTCACTAACTGTAGTTTCGAAATCCGTTGATCCTAGATGAACCACTTCACTCTTGACCTCAGCGCCTTCGGCTGTAAAAATGGGGAGGTAGATGGATGAGGTGTCCCCCAAGAGTATCCTTCAACAATAACGTCCTATCGTCAAGAAGACCGAGAGGTATAACCACTTTCATCGTGTCTGCCAACTCCAGCCGCTGAAAAGTGCTTTTCTGGAATGTTCTCTTGGAATAGCATCGGGATTAAGAGCACGGATTCTGTAGCTAAATCGCCTAAATCCTTATCCAGGTCGACTCGTTTATTAACCACGTGGGATCTTAAGCAACGTATTCAGCCTTGCTGTGCTCTCGGTTTCTCCTCTGCAAAATAAGGATCAGAGGGGCCCGTACCCCACAGGACTGTGGTGAGGACTCGTCGAGTCAATCTATAAACAGGCTTGAGCGTCTCCCTCCGGGTGGGTGCTGTGTTCAGGTTTTGTGGCTCTTGCGGCCAGGAGGCCCGAGGCCACCTCTGCGTTCAGGAGGAGAGTGCTGCCGGGGCAGCTGCAGGCACCGACGGCCGGGCCACGTTCCTTCTCTGTGCTGACACACCGTCATCCGTGATGGACACAGGACAGCACCCCCAGATGGGACATCAGGGAGGCCCCTCGCTCCCGAAGAGAGAGAGAAACATGACCCGCTGCACACACGTCATCTTCGTTGGAGGAGAGGCTATCGGAGGTTGGGGAAGGTCAGCCAGTCAAGCGCTGGAGGGGGAGGCAGAGGAGACGGAGGGGGCAGCTCGCCCTTTTCGGACCCGAGCACTTGAATTGCACGTGGCAGGACATGGCACGGCCAGCAGGGAGGCACCCAGAGGTGCCTTGTGACAGAGAACGCGGGAGAGGTGGGGGCGATCTCTCTGGAAGTTTCCAGATGGATGAATTTGGAGCCCCGTTACCGGTCCTATTTCTGGCAGAGCCACTTCCTTTTGCAGAGGATTGAAGGGATTCAGGCTCTCAAGTCACAAATGGTCAAATTGGGTCCAGGATAGGGTCTAAAACGCTAATCCTACATCTGTGGTGACAGCAACGGTGTGCTTCATTTTTGCCCCATTTTCTGTCAGGGAAATGGAAATTCTGACTCAAACCAGCTGCTTGCCAATGATGTCAGGGTGCATGGAAGTACAAGAATTACCGGGGCGCCTGGGTGCTCAGCGGTGGAGCACCTGCCTTCGGCTCAGGGCATGACCCTGAGGTCCTGGGATCGAGTCCCGCATCGGGCTCCCCGCAGGGAGCCTGCTTCTCCCTCTGCCTGTGTCTCTGCCTCTCTCTCTGTGTCTCATGAATAAATAAATAAAATATTTTAAAAAAACCCACAAGAATTACCAAGTATGTGGTGACACCGTGAATTTACAGCAGAGCTTCACTGGTTTGCTGTGGTGTGGGGGTAAGCATGGCTGGGATATGCAGACACGGGCATTCGGATGGGGTGACACACTAGAATCCCGGGATGCTTTTAACAAAATACAACTTGAATAAAACCTTTCTACGTTGAATGATTTCCCTAAGAACAGCAATGATGGAAAACTCACCGTGGTTCTGCGTGGTACTGACATTATTGCCATTTTACTCATGAGGGGCCAAGGAGTCAAGGCTGCACTGAGTAAACACTGCGACACGGAGAGCCACCTGCAGAGCTCGGTGACTTAGACAAGCATCTGTTATTTCTCACGGGGCCCGGGACCAGGTAGGTGGTTCCACTGGTTGGAGGAAGGCTTGGGTAATCTTGGCTGAGCTCAGTCATGGCTTCATGGATCCGGAGGGTCAGCTTGGGGCTGGATGGTCGGGGATGGCACCACTCGATGTCGGGCACTGCGTGGCCGTCAGCTGGGGGGACAGTGTGACTGGGCCGTAGATCTCTCATACGCTAATAGGACATCTCAAGACTGCCCTTCTGGCCCTGGAAGGATTCTGGGAGAGAGAGAGAGAGACAAGGAGCAGGGGGAAGAGGAGGAGAAACTGCTTCAAGCTCGCTCGCGGCCCACACTTGGAACTGGCAGCGTCACGAGCTCGCTGTGTTGGGTGGTTCCAGTCCCGAGGACAACCCGGCTTCAAGGACGGTGGAGACTGACTCCTCCTTCCTACCGAGTCACGTTGCGGAGAATGTGGATGAAGGGACGCCTGACCAATTGCGGCCAGCTTTTGCAATCAGCCAACTGTAAGGTCCTATAAAGAAAACCAGACTTCATCTCAGGCCAGGAGTCACTCCGCAGGCCATGCCCTTAAGCGCTCTGCTGTGTAGACTCACTGTGTTTGCAAGCACTAGGAGAGTGGCCTTCTGGGACGGCTGAGTGTCCTCCGTCCCTCAGGTCGACGGGGGCACAGAGGGTTAGGGGTCAGCCCAGGCTGCTCCAGCACGAGCACCGCCTCTCACTGACCGTCTCCTCCAGGTCTTTGTTTTTCCAAAGTTAGAAAAAAGTAAAACAAAACCAGCTGACGCGAGTCCTTGTGGTCTGGCGGACAGAAGGACACAGGACACCGAGGCGCCGTCATCGGTGCGGGAAGCAGCCGCACATATGTCCTGTCACTTGCTCCCAGGCTGGGAAACCAATGAGCGATCAGTCTTCACCGTCCCTGTGAGCCAGGCAGCCCCGGACCAGGACGCTTAGGGGACAGAAGAGAAGCGGCTGCGCCCCACGTGTGCCCGACCCAAGCAGGAGCCCTGCGGGCGGCCCACACCGCCACAGCCCGGGGCCCCTGCCTCTGCTGCACGCGTCCTTCTCTTGTCAAGGTCAAGTCCCTTCATCTGCTTCCTGGTTGTCGGCATTCCTCTGGGTTGGAGGAAGAGAAGAGCAGGTTCCCCCGAGACCTTGAGGACAGAGGGGTGACCCTCGATTCCGCGCGGTCAGAACTCCAACGGATCAAAGAAACTTGTGATTTCACAGCCCTCGGGGCACCTTCCTCCTCTGGCCCAGGCGACCTCCGTGCGCAGGCCCGACCTGGCGTGGGCCCGTGGGGACAGCCCGCTGGACCAGGCCGGCCAAACACCGGTGGAGGAAGGCTCTAGAAGAGGTCACACGGTGGCAACAGTGAGTCCTGGCTCCCCGGGGAGAGTACCCGCGCCAGGCCGGGCCGAGAAGGGGGCCCTCCGGACGGATTTTTAAATTATGAGGTTCCCTGGGAAAGCTGGGACTTCCGGTTCTCTTGCAAAATAGGATCCAGAAAGCCCGGGCTCACCAGACGGGAGGCGCTCGGGGAGGCCGGCCTCCACCCTGTCAGGCTCACTGGGGCCCGGCTGCCGGGCCCTGAGCACCAACGGCTCAGTCTCTGTACATCTGCTGACCCACGCACCCCACGCACCCCATGCACCTCACACCCCACGCACCCCATGCACCTCACACCCCACCCCGGAGCTCCCGTCTCCTCTAGGAAGCGCAGCTGCTCACTCTGCAGGTGCGGACAAGCTCCATCGGGCTCCCGGGGGGCCCACTCCTGGGGGTAGGGGCTGGGTGCACTTTCCTTTGAGCTCACCCTGGGCAGCGGGAAGGGCTTTCCCTAAGAAAGAGCCCCCATGTCCCCCAGCAGGTGGCAGCGGGCAGGGTGGGGGGAGGAAGGCAACAGAGGTGCAGGCGAGCAACACCTACAAAGCGGAGCCTAAGCGGCCGGTGCCTCCCGGGGTGCAAGGAGGAGCCGGACCGAGGTCCGAGAGCTCAAGGGGTGTCCTGGGCCCGGAGGCCAGGGCGCCGTGTTTTGCCCACAGTGGGGAAAGACTAAACGCAGTAGGTGGACGATGAATTTCCCCGCGGACGACAGGGCGACCCTGGCATGAGAAGAGGTTGCCTGGTGGCCTGGACGGCAGCGGCCCGGAGGCGAGGAGACCCGAAGGGCGTGAGCGGCTCCTCCGAGGGATCCCGGAGGGAGTTAGACCAGGAAGCCGTGAGGCATGTTCGTCTGACGTTACGGAGCTGCTCCCCGTGGGCAGAGGCCCGAGGACTGGGCCACTGGGTCCTGCTGGCTGTGCGGGGCCGCCGGGCGGGGCAAGGTCCCGTCCCCAAGGGGCGCTACTGCGGGGCAGGGGGCGGACCCCCTCACGCCAGCTGGATTCTCATTTTAATTATTAGAAACCCCGTCCTGTCACCCCTCTGTGACTTCGGCTGCATCCTCTGGAGCCACGGTGACAAAGCCTAATCCCTGTCCTGCATGACAGCATTTCAGGTGTTGGATGACGGGAATCCTGTTCCTTAAACATCCTGTGCTTCGCAGCTCAAATAAGGTCCTTAGTTCTTTATAGGAGGCGACGTCCTCCTCTCGCACCCGCAGCGCAGAGCGTGTTCAAACCGTGTCCCCGGGGCAGGCCGGGCCTCGACGGCCCCCATGCCTCCGAGGTGGGTGGGGGGGTCTGCGGACAGAACTGAGCTCCCAGAGGGCTTCTGAAGCCGAGACTCGGAGCCGCACCCCATCCTGATGCTCTAGCCTGTGGGGATGAGTCCGAACGTTTGGTTGTGGCAGGACTTGCACAGCAGGAAAGTTCAGTCTTGTCCCAGGACCACGTGCAGTGGCGTTGTCGGGGAGCCTATGAAAAATGCACAGTCTCTGGGGGCGCCTGGGGGCGCAGCGGTGGAGCATCTGCCTTCAGCCCAGGGTGTGACCCCGGGGTCCTGGGATTGAGTCCCGCGTCAGGCTCCCTGCATGGAGCCTGCTTCTCCCTCTGCCTGTGTCTGCCTCTCTCTGTGTCGCTCATGAATAAATAAATAAAATCTTAAAAAAAAAGATACACAACCTCAGGCCCAACCCTGGTCAGACTCAACCTCCAGGGCCTGGGCCCAGGAATCAGTGTTTTCTAGGTGATTCTTACACAGGCCAGTAGGAGATGCACTTTCATAGAGGGTCTGTGACTAGCATCCCAGGAGCCCAGCTCCCCCACTCCCTTCAACCAAACTCTCCTCCTCCTCTCACATGGGGCTCGGGGCTCGAGCAACCTTTGTGAAGACCGCAGACACATCAGCACGACTTTAAATAATACAAGGGGAGGAAACCTCTGCTAGACTAATTAAGTTTTGCAATCCAGTGGTTGGGAGAAGTAAAAGAAAAAAAAAAAAAGAATAGGAAGAAAAAAAAAAGGAAAGAAAAAGAAAACAAAACAAAACAATATGCCTTTGGTCAATCCATTACAAAAAGAGCTGAGCCGCTGACCTTTTCATTCCGCGTGCGCTGTGTGCGCAGCAACTCGGTAACCTTTTCCAGCTGGAATAGAAAGTTCAATTAAGTTTGTTGGCTCCGAAATCTGCCCGTGTCCCGGAGAGCAGATTAGGCACTTAGGGGCTGCAATTATCCATCTGCTGCTTCTGCAAAACTGAAAAGAATGCCCACGTGCCGCACCTATCCCCGGGCACAGGCAGAGGCGGGTGTGTGTGCATCTGTATGCACGCGCACACGCGGAGCCTGCACACGCACTGGCTGCAGCTGAGACATTCAATCGTTTCCAAATTTGGGTCCTTGATGCTCTGCTGGGGACGATTTTCAAGTTAGACCAGAGCCTGGGAGTTGAGAGCCGCCGGGTTCGCTTCCACCGGGCTCGTCCTCCCATATGTCCTTTGGCGCTGGCCCTTCTCGGGGGTCCTCTCCTGGCTTCAGGGGTGCGGCGTGGACGTGGTCGTGGGCAGGGCTCTTCACGGAAGGGGTTGCTGTTCAGCTGAGCAACCGAGTCTCCTTGCTCGGGGGAAGTGAGAGGTGTCGTGGCGGGAGATACGGGCCACCAGGGCGCATCTGCACCTTGCTCGGGGACTCCCAGCTGAGGAGACTTAGATGGGCCCCAATGCCCTGAGCTGCTTCCCCCCATGTGTGAGGCGGGGAGACGGTGTTCATCTCCTAACGTGGCAGCGAAGACTCACACCGACCGCACCCTGGAGGTCTGGCGCCTGGTCTGCGCCGGGTGATAAGCAGAGTTGGGACGATGCCGAGGGTCACTGATGTTCCACGGAGGGTCTTTAGGTTGGTGCCTGGGTCTTCAAATTTCCTCTCGGGTCCCCCCCCATCCCAGGTCTGGATGCTGGGCCACCCTCTCCGTGTGCCTGGGAAGCGTCACTAGCTCACTCCAGGGCTACACCCTCTCTTGTTTTTCCGTCTGAATCTAGAACTGTCTCTGAATTTTGCGTCTACTCCACCATGTCCTAAATAGAGATTGTTCTTTGAAGACCAGGGAAGTGAGCTCTTCAAAGCATAAATGAGATCAAACCAGTCTTCCCACTCCCACCCCATCCTCCCAGCACGAAGCTCTCCAGTGACTTTACATAGGATTTAAGTGAAGTCCAGACTCCTCACAGGGGCCTGTAAGGTCCAGTAGTCTGGCTCTCGCCTTGACTTCTGGCTCACAATGCTCAGGACGTGACAACCTTCTTTTCAGGCCCTTGAATATACCCAGATGCTTCTTGCCTCAGGACCTTTGCATGGCTCTTTCGTCAGCTTGTGCTCTTTCCCTAGGTTGTGGCGTTGTTGGTTCCTTCTCGCCATTCAGTGCCATCTCCTTGGGAGGTCTTCCTGAACAGCCCTTTCTAATTTTTTTAATATATATTATTTATTTGTACTCATGAGAGACGCAGAGAGAAAGAGAGAGTCAGAGACACAGGCAGAGGGAGAAGCAGGCTCCATGCAGGGAGCCCGATATGGGGCTTGATCCCGGGACTCCAGGATCACACCCTGGGCCGAAGGCGGGCGCCAAACCACTGAGCCACCCAAGGATCCCGCAGCCCTTTCTAAATTAATCCCACTATCCAGTCTCTCTATGTCCATCCAGCTCCAAGCTTTATGTTTTCACAATTTACTTCTTATTCACTCATTTTGTATTTATGACTTAGCTTCCTGCTCCCTGGATTGTGGACTTCACAAAAGGATGGGTTTGGTTTGTTGTGTCCAACACTATCTCCAGCACTAGAACAGTCTCTGATGTATAAAAGGGGATCAGCAAACCTTCGTTGAATTAACGAGTTGATGGACCGAAGCCTGGGTCTGAAGCCCTTTTTTGATGATGGTTGCTTAGGTCTTAGATTGTTCTTTGCCTCAGGATCCTTGGTTTCTTGGCTCTAAAATGCATTGATAAAGGCACATCACTGCTTCTCGCTCAACCTCCCCAGTCCCTACTGCTTTACTCGTTTATTTCCAGTTATCTGTCATCCTGGTGTCTGAATGCCATGTTTTATGTGCTAGCTTTAGTGGCACCTCTCTCCATTCAGGTGTCTGCACACCAAGTACAAGGTCAACTCCAATGGCATGTCTGGATGTCTGGAAGAATGTTCTTAATGAATTCTAAAATTCTTAAGGTGGTGAGATTTACTTCTTGTCTCCTCCTGCAGCCTAACCTTGTACCATGCTACCCGGGGTACTGAATGCATCTATGGACAATACCATGTCGTACATGCCATGTAAGACAATACATCTAAGAGGAAAGCCCCCTCTGTAACAATTGGCCCCCAGTGGGTAGGACTTGACCAATCACTGCCAGCTTCCTTAATTTTCCCCATTTCTGAGTCAATACTACCCAGAGAAAGCCCAATATGGTCCACAAACCAATCACATTAGATGTCCATCTCCAGCTTCGGATGTTAACAACCCCCCATCAGAGAATACCTGAAGCCTCCCCTTTATTCCACTCTCAACCTTTCCTACCCTCCTGTTTGTCTCCAAGTCTGCCAAACACAGGTGACGCCAACTGCTTGCTTTGCGATATCAAGTTCTGAATAACAGCATCTGTTTCTTCTCATTCGGGTTGTCTCTGTTTATTTCCCCCATGCATGTTATGGTTACCTACGGCTTCAAAACCAATCATCCTCAAACTTAATCACTGAAAATATGCATGTTTTTGCTCATAGTTTTGGAGTTAGAGATTTGGGAAGGGCTCAGCTGGGTAGGTTTTCTGTAGGCCACATGGTAGCAGCTGGGCAGCTGAATCCAGAGGATACACTTGCAAACATGATTTCTTCTTGGTCATGAATGCGGTGCATCTGCTCCATCCGTGTGCTTTGGCTTCTTTTCCACTCCATGGTATCTCAGCCTTCGGGGCCCCAGTACATGACGTTCTTGGCATAGCCACTCTTCTTGCATGGAAGCTCCCTTCCAAGAGGCAAAAGCATAAGTTACACCCAAAGGGGCCTCTGTCATAGTCACCACGTTTAATTGATCAGACCAACCACAAGGCCACTCAGATTCAGTGTGCGCTGGGGGGATAAGGTACGTCGTATCAGAGAGTGGAGGAGTGGCGATGTCACATTCCTGAAGAGCATGTGGGATGGGAGACACCGTCATGTCCATCTTTGGAAACACAATCCATGTTCTCCTTCCTTTCTTTCTCCAGCCTACTGCTCTTGTTTCCCTAATGGCGGGTACATGATGTTTTTTCTGCCCCCAAGGTTTGGGATCTTTGCAAACGCTGTTACCTCTGTCTGGATGCCTTCCCTCCTGATCCTTGTCTAAAATTTGACATCCACTACAAATTTCAGCTACAATATTACTTCCTGTCCAGTCCTCTGGGAAACATTTCTTGATACTTCCCTCAAAACCCACATGTAGAAACTAAATCAAATCTCCCCCCACCCCCGTTTTCTGCCATTAAAGCATTGATCAAAGTTTGGAATTACATTCTTACATTATTCTTGAATTAATCTCCTTCCCCCCTCCTTCCACTTGCCATGGATATGAGCAGGGGGCAGGGTCTGGATGTGTCGATCACTATTTTAGCCCAGTGCCAAGTACAGTTCCTGACACACAGTAGGTGCTTAATACATTTTTGTTAAATCAATCAATGCATTTACTTAAACTTTTCTGCCCTTGCGTATATGTCTAATAAGAGCCTCGTGTTTGAACTTGCTGTTAGGGCCCTGAGCCCATTGAAAAATCAATTCGAGCGGAATTTATCCTGGCTTAATGACATTAAATGTAAAGATCTTTTACCAGTTGTTGTTATTTTCATTAAGTCTCTAGTGAACACGGACAATGCATGATGAAAGTCCAGCCGAGTAAGAGGAAAGCAGCTGGGCCTGTCTTTGGGCAGAGACGTGGATTTGAATTCCTACCCTTACAACCAATTGTGAAGTTAGGTGATTTATTTAACATTTCTGACTCTCCCAATTGCACCATCTGTAAAGTAGGAATAATAACATACGCCTTATAGAGTCTTCTTAAAGATTACATTAGATAACAATCCCCAAACAGCCCCATTTTTAACCCAAGAATCACGCTTATCATTCAAAGTTTATCCAAACAATTGGAAATACGAACGTTAGCATCAGACCTTGTTCTTCTTCCTTGCCACTGGATGACTTAGCTTTTGTTTAATCCCTGCCGTTCTAGCTTTAGTCTGATCTTAATATGCTTTTGAAGGTAAGTAGAAAATACTTTACTGTCGGTCTTTTTAAAAAATTCGAGATGACATCTATTAAAATCAGCATAATTGATTTATTGACTTTTCAAGAAGAAAACTAAGAAATTTGTCCTCTGTGGCTATCCTACCTGTTGACATATTTCTTAACTTGGCTTTTTGATCTTCGGATGAAACAACAAAGATAAAAAAAAATTGAAGGAGCTCTCTTCTTTGAGGGGAATAGAATAGATTTGAGGGAATACTCACTGTTTAGGAAAACGGAACCTTTTATGCCCAGACCCAATTCTTGAAAGAACCTTCTAGAACCAGTGATTTCTTTTGCAGACAGAAGCTTTACTGAGACACCAGGAAATTCACGTGTGTGACCTGTGGGCACGCCCCCCATTTTCAAGATGACAAAGCCGAGGGTCAGAGAAAAACCACTGCACGGCCAGGATGGAGCACAGCTGGAATGCGATCCGGTCGTGCATTGACGGTAACAGGTGCTCTTCCCTCCCCTGGACGCTTTCACAGCTTGTGCCACCCATGGAGAGAGAGGCAAAGCAGCAGAGAGCCGGTGCAGCAGGGAAATTAATTTCAGGTCGCCTTAGTCATTGCTGTCAGACTCCAAAGCCCCGACACGGATTAGCAGCCTGTCTACTTCCTCCTCCGAGAGGAACCACCAGTCATGCTTGTGCGTGACCGGGGTGTCACCCCCAGAGCCTCTGCCAGTCCCGCCATCAGACAGGACGTGTCTGGGAAGAAGAATTTGCAGCCGACTGCTCTGCCATTCAGGTCCCCATATGTGTCAATTGAGTAATTTATGGATGCACTTTTTGCTGCACTGCAAAGGAGATGCACAGGACCTTTGGAAATAATTCAATCTCTTTCAAGGGAACACATTTGGGGAAATTATTGTTAATGCATCTGAGTAAGAGGTGCTCAACCCCGACAAATATTTCATGCAATTATAGCAAAGATGAGGCTGTGACAACCAGTGACCATCAATCATTCTCCAGATCAATAATAACCATGGAACATGCAATCAAACCTAATCAACACCCCATGATTAAAGAACGGGGCCTCTCTTCTCTGCTCCCGGGGTCATAGTCCCTGCAAAGGATTGGCTCAGAGTCCTCAAGACAGCACATAATGTTGAAACAAACATGCAACTATGGTCTTTAAAATCCAGCAGATCTGGGTCAGATCCTATAAATACTTCCTTCTCAGTCTTAGACAAAATTATGTGATAAAAACTAACACTCACTGCTCTCTCTGCCTCTGTCTGTCTGTCTGTCTCTCTCTCTGGTGCCATACAGTGTGCTAAGCACTTTGTCTGTATTATCTCACTTAACCTTATGATATGCATGAGGTTTATGCCAATATCCCCTCTTTACAATGAGGAAACAGCCTCAGGGAGAGAGGTTAGCTTGCTCAAAGCCACTTTCACAGCAAGTGACCAAAGCTTCAGTAATTTCCGAGGTGGAGAACTTTCAAACTAACTGATGCCTGGACCCCACTCACTTCTTATACCTGAATCATACTCTTTGAGGGTAAGAACTAGACAAGTATTGTTTCAAGTAAAAATTTTAGTAACTCTAGCAGACATACAGAAAAACGAGCTCATAGAGAATATGTAGCACGGAGTATTTTCACAATGTAAACATACTGTGTGCAGAACAAACCAATCCCTCCCGCCCCCGGGAGTCCCCTCGTGTATTTTCCTAGTCCCTGACCACCCCGTTCTGCCCAAGCATGACCACATCCCAACTTTAAAGAGCAAACATTAATTTTCCTTCCTTTTGCACTTTGTGTAAATGGAGGCATTCTGTTGACATACTTCTGTGTCCAGCTGCACGTGACATTCCTGAGATTCATCCATATGTGGAGGATGGAAGCTATTTGTCCAACCTTGTTGCTGTAGGTATCCATCCATTGCATGTCTACGGCACAGTTCATTCGGCCAATCTGCTCTTGATGGCTACCTTTTCCATTCTTGGCTATTACCGATGCTGCTGCCACTAACACTCTTGTATCAGTCTTTTGGTTAGCAAAACGTACGCCTTTCTGTTGAGTGTCTACCTCGGAGTGTAGCTTCCTATTCACTCTGTGTGCAGGTTCAGCTTAGCAGATCCGGGAATGTGTCTTTTAAAATTCCCAGGTGATTCTGAAACTATCAAGGGTCGAGAAACTCTGCATAACCCTGTGTCACTGCCCTCATTTGGAATGTCGCTGTTGTTACTTTCTGGAATATAATTAAGTCACGATAAAGTTCTATAGAGAAGGTTTTGCCCTATTACTAAAGACAACCTCTCTTCCACCCTCCAGTCCTCCATCCCATTTCCCCGAACCAAGGCATTCTAATTTTTGTTAATGCCTAAGTTTCAAAGGCTGGCGGGTCCTGGAAGAAAAAAGAGCCTGAATGCTTCTGTCTCTTATTCTTGGAAAAGGGAAGATTTTTGCCATTGCAAAGAAGAGAATAATGTAATAGCATAATTTTTGGCACCAAATCTCTTCGTTGCTGAGGACCCATGAAAGGAACTGATGGTGTTACAGCAGATAATAAGCACACAAAATGCATAGTACATAGCGTGGCTCTCAATAAATGGTCCTGTTATTATGATTACGATTATTGCTATCATCAGTAGTAGCAAAGAAGTGAAAATATGCTGGGGCTGTGGGTTCTTCATGAAACAGATCCGGCCAATCCTTCCTGAATCCTCCCAGCAAGCCCCATGGGCCAGGCTGTCTATGGCACCAGGAGTTCAGAGGGGAACAAGCCAGGTTGTCTTGAAGATGCTCACTGTCCAGGGGAGGGGGCTGCTGTTATCTCTGAGCTCGTTGAGTCCATGTTCTATGCAGTAGAGGGAGGGCACTTAAAAATGTGGGAATTTCAGAGAAAGCCAATCCCCACTGTCCCAGGAATGTAGGAAAGCAGATTCCTACTGAGGAGAGGCCACAAGCTTTACTTCCTACTCAAGGGATCTGTACACAGAGACCTTCTCAGAAACTATATACATTAGTCAGGGTGATTTTCATCTCAAATTAGAGAATAACTTAATTTAACTGAGAAAGAGGGGGTGGGAGACATTGTTGTTGAGAGGTTTCCAGTGCACAGATGCTTAGGACAAACTGCACCACTGGGCTTCAGGCAAGGGGAGTGGGCAGCTCCAAGGATGAACAGGTCTCAATGTTCTGGTTCCTCTGTCTCGTCTGTTTGCTTTCAGCCCCATCTCGTTTTCTTCTCTACCTCTCTCACACGACCTCTTCTTCTTCTTCTTTTTCTTCTTCTTTTTCTTCTTCTTTTTCTTCTTCTTTTCTTCTTCTTTTCTTCTTCTTCTTCTTCTTCTTCTTCTTCTTCTTCTTCTTCTTCTTCTTCTTCTTTTGTCAAATGATCCTTTATTGAAATATTTTCCTTTGTAGTTAACTCACTGGACATTCCACTGCACCACTATTGATGTCATCTATGATGTCATGAGGGTGATGGCCATCAACATTGCAGCCCACAGACTGGGCAGTGCCCAGGATTTCTTTAATGGTTCCAGAGAGTTCTCTGGCTAAAGATCGGTGTTGCATCTGTTGGTCAATATTGACAATCTCATCAAAAGTGATATTTCCACTGTGCTTAATGTTTTTCTGCTTCTTTCTGTCTCTTGATGTTCCTTGAGGGCTTTGATAATCAAGGCAGAGGCAGAAGGTACCGCTTCAATCTGGGCCTGTCTGCTCTCAATGGTCAGTTTCCTGTAATCCTTAGACCCTTCCAGTAACTGGTTGCCTTGGTGATGTCATCACCAACCTTCTTTGGAGACAGACCCAGCGGACCGATCTTCGGGGCCAGGGCAGACATGGCACCGACCTCACCACTGGTGCACCTCAGGTACACGACTTTGATCTCACTGGGGTCAAACTTAGGCAGCATGGTGGAGGCAGCTGGTGTGGGATGAACCCAGATTCAGGACGACTGAAGACCTCATACGACCTCTTCTTTATCTCCATCTCTCAGATTCTTCATCTCTCGGTGCCTCTACCCCTTTCTCTTCTCTTCCCTCCAGACCCTCCACTTACTCACAGTTTCTGCTCCTCAGAACTTTAGCCTTGCATGGATTGTTGGCTTGCCACAGGCCTTAAATCTGTCACAACTCAGCCTCAAGAGCTCCGTGCTTTCATGCCTCCTGTTGCATGTGTAGCTACATTTTGTGTCTCAGTTGACCTCTCAGAGTTCACCATTTGAATCATAGATGGGTTCCCATTTTATAGAGGGCTTCCCTGAGTTTGGAGCCCAACTCTGATATAGTCAGCTGTGGCCAGGGGAGGAGCGCCTCCTGATCTCATGCTCCAACCATTCAGCTACAGGTGGGCAGTTGCCTTAAGACAATGCGTTGGGTGGAACAGACAATGGAACATGGTAAGAAACCCTGTAAGCTGTAAGAGTCCTAACATCTAAAGCTTGCTTGGTGGGGAACCAGAGGATCCTGGGCACCAGATATTTTGTTTAGGTCCTTTATGAATACTCAGCAACTGGTTCATAAGGCTCAATAGTAGTTTTGGAATGAGCAAGTTCACTTCTCTGTTCTCTATAATAAACTTGGCTTCCCTCCATGCCCCAGGGCTTTTGGGGTTTCACTCCTTCACTTATTCATTCAACAAATATTTACTGAGCATCTACTTTGTGCCAGATACTGTTTTATACACTTGAGATTTAATGATGGATAAATTGGCAAAATCTCTGCTGTTGTAGATCATAGTAATAGGTGCTAGAGGAAAAATAAAGTAAAGCAGTGGGTAGTGATAAGAAGGATATTTATGCAAGATGGCCAGGGAAGTCTTGTTTGAAGAAGTAACACGAATAGTTAATTAAATAAAATGAGAAGTGAAACTTGCACAAATCTAGGGGAAGTTTTCCCTATAGGAAAGATTTCTTTTCACTCAGATGGAACAAGCAACAAGTACAAAAACCCTAAGGTGAGGATAAACTCTGTACTTCATAGGACAGCAAGATGGTGTGCCTCCAGCCTCTGAGATAGAGTATGACAGAGGTAATGGTGTGACTTCTAGTGATAGGCCATAAAAGGCATTGGTGGTCCTGCCTTGGCCTCTTGACTCATCGACTCTGGGAATAGTCCGCTGCTATGTCACAGGGACACACAACAACCCTGTACAGAGACCTGTGTAGAAAGGAGCTAAGCCTTCTGCCAATAGCCAGCAACAACTTGCCAGTCACATGAGTTAGCCCCCTTAGAAGTGGATGTACCAACCTCAGTCAAACCTTCAGATGACACCAGCCACGACAGACGTCTTGACTGCAACCTCATGAGACCTTCAACCAGAAAGGTCCAGCCAAGCTTCTTTCAAAATTCTGGCCCAAAAGAATTGTGAGATAGTAAATAGTCACTGTTGCTTGAAGCCTTTAAGTTTTAGGACAGTTATTATGCAGCAACAGATGATCACGACATGTGGCCACTGAGTCTAGGACAGAGTGAGCTCCAGAGGGATGCTGTAGATTAAGAAGGCAGCACATGGTAATAGTAAATGAGACTTTGTAGTTTATTAATAAGGAATTTGAATTTATCCTGAATTTGATGGAAAGCCGGTGGAGGATTTTGACCATGGGAGTTGTATTAGGTTTTAAACAGATCATCCAGGCAGCTCTGTGAAGAATTGAACCCAAGGGGGCAAGTGTAGAGGCAGGGGGACCTCTTAGGAGACTACTGTGCTTGTCCAAGTAGAACATGATGATGCCACGGACTCTTCAGACTCTATTTTGAAGGGCAAAATCCATGGGTTTTCTGATGGATTGGAGTAAGGTGTGGAAAGTGAAAAGAGAAGACATATTGAAGCTTTCTGTCATCAGTCACTGGGAAAAGAGGTGCCATTTATAGTGAGGAGCACAGTGATGGTGGCATGGGGCACAGATCTGCAAGTAGAAGAAGGGAACATTTGGAGGTCGGTAAAATGAAGAAAAACCAGTTGTAAAGATCACGAAGGAACAGAAAAGGAGGTAGGAGGAAAGCCAGGAGAGTGGGCAGTCCTAGAAGGGACAGGAGGAAAAGCCTTACAGGAGCAGAGAGTAAATAACTCAACCAAATTCTTCTCAGTGTTTCCGTAAGTGAGCTGTGGGCACTGACTGCTGAATTTGGCAAGACGGACATGGTTGCCAACCTTAGGAATGAGAAACTCAGCCTGCCAGGTGTGCTTATGAGTTCATTAGCCCCAGAGTGTATTCTGCTGGTATATATTTGCTGGTGCTATGATAGACTAGTGCAGCCGGGACCGTTTGCCACCCATCTGTCAGATTCACATGGCAATCTTCATATTGTGATTCTCCTCTCACACTGACCAATCAATGGTGCCCGGATTTTTGCACCCGTGGAATCTGATCCTTAGAATACAGCCTGCATTGGAAGGTGAGAGTCCTAAGTATGCACTGGAAGGAGGAAGAGCTGGAGGCAAGGGGGCCAGATGGGGCTGGGCAAAGTAGCAAACTCTTGATGCGACTCTAGGGGCCACGGGAAGCTACCGAAAGGTGTCCTGCAGGTTTTGACATGTCCACTCTGTACTTTGTCGATCCTCCAGTCAGCAAAACAGAGAGCAGAGGGGGTGAGAAGGGGATATTAACTGAATTTTTTTTTAAAGACTTCATTTATTTATTCATGACAGACAGAGAGAGAGAGGGAGAGGCCGAGACACAGGCAGAGGGAGAAGCAGGCTCCATGCAGGGAGCCTGATATGGGACTCGATCCCGGGACTCCAGGATCACTCCTGGAGCCGAAGGCAGTACTAAACTGCTGGGCCACCAGGGCTCCCCGATATTAACTGAATTTAATAGGCTAAGCAGGATTTGAGTTGCACAGTTATTACTCCGGGTGAGGAAAAGTTTTTGCTGAATTTTAGGGATCTATGAAAATCCAGGAAAGGGAATAGAGATGATGTTGTCAGAGGATTTACATGATGAAGCGAAGAATCACAGATTCATGAAACCCGCTTCTTTCTGGACTAGAAAATTAGAAAGATCAGGCCTATTGTAAATTCTTTGCCTCAGTTTCCCCACCTGGAAGCAAGTATTGCCCCAGCACCGATCTTTGATCACAGGCTTCTCTCAAAGAGGCCAATGAGCCCCTGCCTCCCACATTGGCAAATAGCCACTGGCTCCCGGAGAGAGCAGTGATTTATGCAGGCGAACAAAGCCAACCTGGGAGGAGATGCCGTCCGACGCTCCCTCCCTGGCACCTCTCCAGCTTTGGTGTCTCTCCCTCCGCACTTCAAAATCAGATCAGAATCACTGGGTGCTGGCACTTAGGAGGTGCCCAACTGGTGCCACGTACCATCATCGGTGTTGTCTCAGGGCCCACGTATCTGTGTGTACGGTGATCTCCCTACCGGGCTGGTAGCCCTCTTTATTCCTCCTTGGTTCCCAGCACCCGATACGGTCTCTGTCACATACGAAGGCACAGAATCATGCCGAGCTTTACTCTTTGCTCGATGATTCTCTGTGCCTCTACAGTTTGGGCACCACTCCCCCAAAGCCTCCTGCCCTTCATTAATTTCCGGCTTCCCAGGGAACGCTAAGGCATTGTGGTCATGCACTGAGGTAATGGATATGCAGTCCTTGGTCGGGCCAGATCTCGCAGAGCTTAGAGTTTCAGGTCAGAATTCCTCCATCAGAGTCACTTGGGGAATTTTTTTAAAATATTAACTCCCAGGCTTACATTTTCATTCTGTTGGTTAGTAAGTTTGCAGACAAGGGTCTCAGGATTGGCATTTTCCAACAAAACCCATGTGACTCAGTGGATGGGACGTGGGGAGTTCCGTGAGAAGGTCTGGTGTGTACATTACTCTTGACTCGACCACTTAGTTTGGGATCCCAGGAAGGTCTGACGTATTTAACATCTGGTTCCTCCACCTGCAAAGAGGAAAAAAACTCCTCTCTCATGCTTACCCCTAAGGGCTAATGTCGGGACAATATGAAATAACCAACAGCGGTGGGAGCTTGGTATGTGTCACATTTCTGCATACAAACCACAAATTGTTGTCGTTAAGCATTAGTCACTGTTTTAGACTTCCATGTATCTGGCACTTAATTACTAATTTAAAAATGCATTATCGGGGCACCTGCCATGTACAAGTCAGGGTCTTCTATCTCCCTTGGATTCTTGATAGGGGTTCACTAAATTGGCTGTAAAATTAGTGGCTGATGACATTTTAATGTACTGCCTCTCCAAGTCCATTGCATTTACCCATCTTGAAGAAAATCATAAAATAATATAATTGATAACAATAATTGCATTCATTTTATGAAAATTTTACAATGTACCAAGTGCTGTGCTAAGTGCTTTTCTTAGAGCTGAAAAGGACTTTTGGAACAGTCTACTAGAGGCTGCAAATCAACACGTTATCGATCATTTTTTCTTAACTTTAATAGTGCTTTAAAAGGCAATGCCTCTAAACATAAGACACTTTTGATAGAAACATCAAAATCCTAATCCCTGTGGTTTCTCAGAAGACTCGTGGCACATACCACTATCACCTGCCTTAGACGTAAACTGAACCCTCCCATTTCACAGATTAAGAATAGGATGATCAGAAAGCTTATATGGCTTACCTGGAATCATTTGGGTCTGTCTGAGAGCTACTGCTCTTTTATGAATAAAATTGCTTCTTCAGTTTAGTAGCCATCAAAATCTCCAGCTCAATTAACCTGGTGCCATGGCCTTCAACTCAAGTTACGCACCACAGGCTAAGCAAAGCCTCTTCCTTCATGGCCATGACCTGCCACGATCTCTAGCCCTCGCTGTCTCCCCGGAGGCTCTCTCAAGCCCTACATCTTTTACATGTTCTCTCCCCTGCTCCCATGCACATCACAGGCACAGAAATGTCCCATCAGGTGCACGCTCCTGGCGCTTCTTCTCATGATCTCCTCACCTCATTAGCCACTAGGTCCCCTTTGTCTGGAAGACAGTTTCCTGGCACAATGATTTAAGCAGTCAATTTAATTGGAAGATTAGGAAAGGCCCGGTGTCCAGTCATCATTTGAGAACAGATGGAAACAGTCCGTTTTAAAGCCTATTCCCCTACTCTGAATTCTTGCATATTTTGTACAGCTCCCACACTCCAGAATTTCCACGTTGTTTTGGCACCACTAGCTCCTTCATTTGTTGACATCTCTGCCCGAAGATCACCTCTGCAGAGGGGGCTCCCTGGCCGCCTCATCCAACGTGGCCCTCCGTTGTCTCCTGTCAGTCTGCATCCAGATCACCTACATCCACGTCATCCACAATGTGGTGGTGAGTTGATGGTGGCCTCAAATCTCACTCCAAAGGGCTCATGGCACAGACTGGAAGGCATCCCCAAGATCCCACCTTCTAATCTTCACACCTGTGTGTAAGCCCCTCCTGCTAAATATGGGCAGTGACACATTTTTAACTGATGGAATATAACAGAAGTGATGAGATGCGATGACAGTCTGACTGTGATCTGATCATAGCACGTTTGGTGGACTCCATCTTGCCAGTAGACTTGCTCTCTCCATTGCCCGCATTGAAGAAGCAAACTGCCGTGACGTCAGTAAATGCCCTGTTGGAGAGGCCCCTTTAGCAGAAGGGTCTCTGGGCAGCATCTAGCAACTGAGCAAGAAACTGACGTTCTTGGACTTACATCCATGGGGAAATAGATTTGGCAAACAACCTCAGGGGGCTCAGAAGTGGGCCCTTTTGCAGTTGAGCCTCCAGATAAGAACTGAGGCTTGGCCAAAATCTTAATTTCAGCCCTGCAGAGAATGCAGCTACCTCTTGTCCAGACGCTTGAATTAAAGAAACTATGAGGTGATAAATATGTGTCCTTTTAAGGTGTGGTTTGTAGCAATTTGTTAGAAGGCATAGAAACCTAAGATGGATCTTCCCCATTCCTTTACCTTGGGTTCGGCCCCATAACTTGCCTTGGCCCATGGAGTGTGGCAGGAGTGTCAGTGTGCTGGTTCTGTGCGTGAGCAAAGAGGTCCTGTGTACTTGTGCTTGCTCTCGTGACGTCCTGTCATCATCATCCTCAGAAGCAGGTGCCTAGGCTAGCCCCTTGTTTCCAGAAAGAGAATGAGAGCCTCGAGCAATATTCCCCAGTGAAGGCTCGCCTAGACTGGCCCTCTCCCGATTGCCCTGCAGAACTGAGACTGGAGATCAGATCTAATTCTTCATGTGTTGAATTTTCAGTGGAAAGCAACTTACACTAAATACTAATATTTATATTTGCTTAATACTCTGGCATCTGGGGTTTTCATCTGGGGTTTATACATAGAGGTCATGAAGGGAGCTCCTTAAAACACTTGAGATTATTTACTAAATTTACATTTTGTGCATTTGGTGGGACAGAGAGTCTATAATGGCCTTTTGCATTCAGAGAGAGATCCATAGCTCCTCTCCCGTGAAGAACCACTGATACTCACAGAAATCACTTTCTCCCTTGCCAAGTCCGAGGGATAGTGCTGTTCACTTAAGAAATATGATTCTCAATCCCAGTTCATTTCTCTAAGTTATTTGTCTTAAAATTTTATGGATTGGTTCCTGGTGGCTTTCTGGCCAGGTGCCATTTCTTCATACCCATGTATTTTTCTGTATCAGTTAAAAAATATCAATATTTCCCTAAGGAAAATGATTCTAATAGGGATATTTTTAAAATCCTAACAACAAGACCTATTAAGACTACTAATACCCTTAAGTTCTTTCAGTTTTATGTCTCTGAAAGAGATGTGAATGTGGAATATTGATGGGACTCATTGTGTTTCCAATTGCCGGGAAGAAAATATCAGAGAACCCAAAACAGCATGGAGCTCAAATCCCTACTTTGCTCCCATTTCCTAACTGTACAGCCTTACAAAGTTCACTTTATCTCTGCATTTTGGTTTTCTTAGCCTCTAGCTTGGGCCAATCATATTTATAGTCACAGGGCTGCTGGGAGAATGACACGAACTAACATGTGAAAACTTTCTTGGCACATAGTAAGTTGTCAATAAATGTTGAAAATTCAAATTTATTATACTTCCTGCCATTTCTGCTCATTTGCAACTCTTCAAATTGGGGAGAGCCACTTCTTCGTCTCAGAGGGATCACTTGGGGAGTAGAAGTGGATTGTTTGTTGACTATTCAGACAGGCTCCTCCTTTGGGGAGACAGGGGCTATGTAAATACCAGCATTATTATATTATCCATCTGGCACTGTGGCTTTGGAGTATAATTAGCTATTGCAGAAAATACATTGAAGAAAGAAGGATCCAGGATGATTTAACAATAATAGTAGCAATTAGCATTTTTCTTGTTTTGTTAAGGACATAGAGTTTATGAGACACTCCAAGAATTTCCAAATATTAAAGAGACTTTAAAATCATCATTACACTTTTTTCCACTCCCATCATAATTGCCCTCATCTCAGCCATCAACCCATCTCTTGTCAAGGATACTCTGACAGCTCCTAGCTGGCCCCCTCCCTTCTAGTCTCATTCTCCTTTAATTCACTCCGTGCTCTGAAGCCAGAATGATCTTTCTAAGGTACAACTCAGACTATGTTGTCTTCGAGGCCCCTAAAAGGGCTTTTAATGACTTTAGGAGAAAGGCCAGCCTTTGTAATAATGTGTCCAAAGCTTTTCTGGGCTGGTCCTTGCCTCATACCTCCCCACACATCTCTCTCCATTCTCTATCCTTGCTCTGTCAAATTTCATTTCATTCTTCCAATCATTCACAATCCTGCTGTTGGAGGGTGAGGGAGTTTAGTACATGGCATCTGTCTACTCCATGCCTGGCCCTGAAACCAGATGAAACTGGCACTGGCTATTGGGGTATCACCGTCTTCCCTGATAAGAGAGCATGTCTGTAGGGCCATCAGTCACGGCGGCTCCCACCTCTTCATCCCTGGATTACACAGACTCATCTGCTCCCAGCTCTGGTACAGTAGACAACTGCAGGCCTTCAATAATGAGACGCGGCCTCTGTGCAAATTAGGGCATTGAGGAGCAGAGCAGAAAATCCTTGGCACTCTAAAGATTTCCTAGCTATGACACAAGAAGCGTGAGCCATAAAAGAAAGCAAATCATAAGTTGGGCTTTGTGGAAACTACTGCTCTTTAAAATATGTCCTCAAAGAAATGAAAAGGTGAGCCACAAACAGGGAACAATAGTTGCAAAGACATATCTGATAAAAATAAAACTTGTATTAGAGTATATAAAGACCTCTCAAACTTCACAAATAAGAAGATAGACAAACCGTCTAAAAATGAGCAAAAAATTTGAACAGACATTTCAGCAAAGAAGGAATACAGCAACCAAAAAAAGTGCGTGAAAAAAAGCTCAATATCAGGAGCCATTAAAAAAACACAAATGAAAGCCACAATGAGCTGAACAACTATTAAAATGGGGAGAAGAAAACTCACACCGGTGGGGGGAAGGAGGTGGAGGAACTGAGCCTCTGGCATTATTCATCGGAAATTTAAAATGGCACAACCACTTTGGAAAACGTTTTGGCCCTTTCTTTCTTTCTTTCTTTCTTTCTTTCTTTCTTTCTTTCTTTCTTTCTTTCTTTCTCTTTCTTTCTTTCTTCTTTCTTTCTCTCTTTCTTTAAGATTTTATTTTTTAGGTAATCTCTACATCCAACATGGGGCCTGAACTCACCGCCCTGAGATCGAGAGTCGCACACCCTGCCACTTGAGCCAGCTACCATCCCCTTGGCAGTTTTGTGTAAAGTTAAACGTGCACCCTGGGTATGCAGTAGTTTCCTAGGTCTACCATGGCAAACGACCACAGATTGGGCGACTCCAAACACAGACAATTATTTTGTCAGGGTTCTGGAAACTAGAAGTCCAAGATGAAGGTGTTGGCAAGTTTGGTTTCTCATGAGGCCTCTCTCTGCCTCATCTTACATTAATCACCTCTTTAAAGGCCCTGTCTCCAGTAACGGTTACTTTGTGAGGTACTGGCTTTGAGGGGAGACCCATTCAGCCCATGACACCAAATAGCTCTGTGATTCCCACTTCTCGGTATTTATTCAAGAGAGATGAAAACATATGTCTGCACAAGGGCACGCACAGGGATGGGCATAGTAGCTTTATTTATAGTCACCTCCAACTGGAAACAACCCAAACGTCCATTGACTAGTCAACGGATAGACAACCTGTGATACATCCAGGCAATGGGATGCTACTCAGTGATAAACAGAGCAAACTCCTAGCACAGGTGACAACATGTCTGAGTCTCTAGAGTGTGAAGCTAAGTAATAAAAGTCAGACATAAGCAGCTGCATACTGTATGATTGCATTTCCATGACATTCTGGAAAAGGCAGCGTCGTGGGAACAGACGTCAGATCACTGATGGCCTGGCCCTGGGGGCCGGATGGAGGAAATTAAATGCAGAGGGTCATAGAGGACCTCCTTGGGGGTGGGGTGAATATCTGCATCTCGATGGCAGTGGTGTTCATATGACTCTATATTTGCCAAAACTCATCAAACTGTACACCTTAAAAAAAATGTATTTGCTTGAATGTAAATTTTATTGAAAAACTATCATGCTTAAGAAGTAAAAGAGACACATGGATTAAAACCCAAGCAGGCTTATGAGCTTTCTTAAAATCTCTCAGGAAGTTATTTATGCAAGTTCAACCTGCACCCATCATCTTGTCGTAAATATAGTCATTGTTTATTGAGATGCTAAGGAGAAAAATAATTGTCTCACCATATAAACACAGCAAACTCGTTAGCCATTCTTTCCGAGAAGGAATGACAATGAAAACCCACTAGTGAAGCCACTGCCCATCCGGGTCCCCATCTGCATTGGCAACAGTCTTCCACAGCTGTGTGATCTCAGGCAGGGCCAGGCCTTTGCAAGGAGAAGAGCACGTCGATCTAAGGACATCTGCGGCCTTGGATTCCATTCTTGGGAGAGTCACACACATCCCACTGCTAGGTTGTCTCATTTCTCCAAAGGAGTCACTGGGTAGTTCTGGGCCTCAGTTTCCTCCACTCTTATGAAGTGTAAGTGTCTTGTGTTTCTCAGGGACAGACCCAGTGTTTGTTAAAAAAAGAAATAAATAATGCCATGTGCTGCCCACTGTACTGAAGTTTACTGTTTCATTTCATTTCTTCTTTTCATTTCATTTCTTCAACAACCCCATTTTGTGGGTCAAACAGCTAACTGTAGGTTAGACTAGAGAGGCAAGCACACAGTAGATACCAATGGTGTCTGTTCCCCCTTGCTCTGACCACTTCCGTGCTCCTGACTTCCAACCACCTGTGATTTTTCTCCATGAAACCCCTTTCCCCACGTAGACAGCAGGACGGACATGACCCTACTGCATGACATCTAACAGAAGTCAGTATAGAAGCATCCAGCTCCTCTTCCCCTGGAGGGGATAATTCTGAAGTCTATACTATACACCAGCCTCCCGAATTTCCACAGGGGGTTTACTTCTCGGGCACCCACCCTTGATGGGTTGCCTTCCTTTCTCCCATCTTACTTCTCCATTCTCCTACCGGCATTGACTTCACCAACAAACTACTTGCATGGCCGTCCTTACCTCTTGGTCCGTATCTGGAATAATCCAAACAAACAGCCACAATGGCACCCAGGAAAAAGTACTGCAGTGATAACCACGAGAAGTTGTTCTCAGAGGAGGCTCAGACATCACGTGCAGAATTTGAATGAATAAATGAATCAATCAATGATTAAATAAATAAATAAATAAATAAATAAATTCCGAGAGCATCAGAAGGAAGAGAGCTAGTAGAGCTTTGTCATGCTAAAGAAATGCTTTCTGGAAGCAGTGAGAGTTTAGCTCAGCGCTTAACCCTGAGTGAGAGTTTGGGTGTCTCCTTATCTGCATAGTTTAATACGTGGCTGGACTGTGGCAGTTGAGGGATGAAGAAGGCAGCAATTGACACGGGTCAGAGGGCCCAAGGTGAACAGACTGAACTGCCCGGGTGGTTTCGTTTCCTTCCACAACACCACCTCTCTAAAAGCCTGACACCTCTTCCTTCCAGGATGTGGGAAGAAAGCAAATGAACTCACGCGATGGCATCTGACAGGGAGTTCCAGATCCCGGAGTGTCTCTGAGCTCCTGGACCCCAAGTCAGGGTTGGGATGAGCAGCAGTACCTGGAAAAGGTAGTGGCCTGACTCTAGGGAGACTTCTTTGTGCTGATTCCAAGGAGATAAGCTGGAGGCATGTCACATCTACGGAATTGTGTTTGTGATCTTTCCCATGTGGTTAGTAATACCTCTCATGGGGCTATCATAGGTAGTAAATGGCACAAGATCCGTAGAGCTCATCACAACGTCTGACATGCAACAAATTCCAATTAAGGGGGCCCCCAATGAGCAAAATATCTTATGGCAGAAAATTGATTTTGTCTTCAGTTTCTAAGTAACAGCTTTGTCCTTAGAGGAGTATGTTGGCTCCAGTAGCAAAACCATCAAGTGGAGACCATGTTGTCTCCCTCCCCAGGTGAAGATTTTTATGACCTGATGCCTGTGGACTACATGACTGATGGTCAATAGGTACCATGAGATCTTGGTCTAGAGACATAGGAGGAGGTGCTAGTCTTGAAGAGCTATGGACCCCCCAGCTCCCTCTGAGCTGTCTCCCAGAGCTTATTCTACCCAAGGGCGTAACTCCAGGTGGAGGAAGATTTACCCTGAAGCTGATGAGCTTGTACTTCATGGCTCTTCACTTGCCCAGCCCTATAAGGCCAAAATTCTGTATTCATACTATGGCATATTTTTGTTAAATAGAACTCCCTCCATCAACTGAACACAGCTCAGTCCCCATGACCAGGACTTGCTCCTTGCTGGGGGCAAAGGTTGTGATGGGGATGTTCTCTGGGCTCACAGGTGGAATCCAGGTGACGCTGAAGGAGTGAATCCAACCAGAACCATCCCTATAAGGCAGCTGTGCCTTCACTCAGGTGTCTCTTCTTTCATCCTTTCCCACCTCCCTGCCTTTCTTCCAGAGTCACAGGATGTCCAAATGTAGGAAGCATCAAGCTTTATCACCTGATCTCTGAAGAAAGGAAGGTGTTTATTTCCTCAGTGGCTGAGTCAAGCTAGAACTTTGGCATCCTGTCTTCGAGTTTAGAGTGACTTTCTTATACTGTACCCTTCCTTCCTCCCTCCTTCTTTTCCTTCTTTCCTTCCCTCTTTCCTTTCATTTACTGCCTAGAAATAAAGGAGTTTAATCTTTTCTCTAAAAGGAAGTTACTTCCTGGAAGTGGCCGACAAGGGACAAAGAGCTGTCTAATTTTTTTGGCATCCTACTCTGGGACTCGATTGTTTCCACTGGCCTTTTGTGCTCTTAGTTTATGAAAAATCAATAGTTTAATATAGAAAAAAAGTCCCCTGGCTATCTATTTAGAGCTGTATTACCTTCATTGCAGGCCTCTGACTCTGCCTGCCTGCCAAGAATTCCTAAGTCAGACTGTTTGGTGCGTCGGCCCAGCTCTCTGGAGCCCACCCGCCTGATGCAGGATGGTGATAGCAGTAGCAGCAGTTACAGAACTCAGACACATGTCCAGGGTTAAGCACTTCTGAGAGACATCTCATGCATGATGACCCTCATCTACGTAGTTGACACCCAATAAATGCTTAACTGAATTTCTTCAAATGAGTAATTGCAGTACCAAGTAGGATACGAAAGATAGCATCATCCTTATAACAGTAAAAGAAGCAGCTATGCCGTGGGTGACTACTGTATTTTTCACTGTCAATATTAATTTTATCCTCTCTCTGGCACATTACTTAAGAAAATAATTATTATCCCCATATTGTAAATGAAAATATTAAAGCTTAGAGAGTTCCTGTGACTTGCCAAGGCCACTGCGGGGAAGCACAACTAGGTAAGTACCTCCTTCCTCTAGCTAAAGCCCAGAGCTTCTCCTCTTGAACTTCGGGTCTCTGGGTACAGGGGAAAATACAACCCAGAAAGACTTAGTGATGAGCTCTTAAATACCCATATCTTGGACTTAACCTTGCCCCTGTTCCTTCCCCAGCCCAATCAACCGAAGCCCAGATTAAGCAATGTGGACCCTCGAATTGAGCTGGGTTGGCCTTTAGGTTCCATGATCCATGGTAACCCATGATCCATGCTTGGACTCAAGGTGAGGTGGACCATTTGGGTTCTTTCCTTAGAATTCTGGACATGGATACCTCGGGGAGAGAACTAGTTGGTAGTGACTTCCAGTGCTGGAAAGTCTTGCAGGCACTCTGGCTGGAGCAGCCCTCATGGGTTATACTCAAGACAGTAGAGGAAGCTTGGGGAATGGGAGAGGAGAGAGAGAACAAAAAGGAGAGAGTAAGGCTGTTGTGCATGTGTGGAGGAGGAAGAGAGAGAGAGAGAGGAAGCCTCTTCCTGCTGACCCTGGAGCTGTGTGTTTGGGAGTTAGTGTCCCACCACTGAGCCGATGGTCAGCAAACAGAGCCTACCCCCCAACCCCCAGAACTGCCCAGCTCCTTATTTCTGTAAGTGATTTTATTGGACCATAGTCACGCCCTTCCATTGACATATTATCTGTGGCTGCTTTCGGGCTACAATGGCAGACTTGAATGGCTGCAATAACAACCAGATGGCTCACAAAGCCCGAAATATGTACGATCTGGACATTTGCAGAGAGTTCGCTGACCTCTGAGCTCAGCCCAACAAATTCCTGATACATGAGGACTTGTGTTCATAACTAAGGTCATTTGAAGGATTTTTTAGGTTTCAGAGACTTTGTGTGCTTTTACTTTGGGAAACCTTGTGAAATACCATCACATTCCACATTAAACATATTTCCTTAAGACTTACATGAAGACAGAGGGATAGTTGGTGTAGTTGATACAATGTGACATTTTAGAGAATTTTAATCAAGCAATTGGTTGACTGTACACATGGCATTTGTATATATTTTGAAGGAAAAGTCCTCTCCCCAGCCCTATCCTGGAGGATCTCAGACCCTGGCCAATCTCATGGAGCCAAGGCTTTGCCTATGGGCCCTGTGGATATGATGGCCAGGCCCAAAGCCACTGTAGCATCACTTCTTCCTTTATCCTATTGTTTTTAGTAGATCGACTGAGATATAATTTACATGCCATAAAATCGACCCAGTTTGATAATTCCTAGTACATTTATAGAGCAGGGCACCCACCACTGGAATTACAACTCCATCTAACTTTTCAACTTTCCATGCTATCTTGAGGTACACTTTCCCTTCCAGGTAGCTTATCACCCTCCAAGCTATGTTCCCTGAGGGCCAGGCCGGTGCTACCCAGCGTCAGCAGCTAGCACTTGCTACATGCCAGACTGCAAGGTCTACACTTTATCTGCATGGTCTCATTGAGCTCTCATGGGCCTCTAGTGTGGCAGGCCTGGTCACTTCCAGTTCCCAGATCACTGTCCAGCTGACAAGCGTTAGGCAGATCTCTAGGCAATGTGAGAGGGTCATCAGCACAGCCGCCTCTCTCAAAGTAAGTGGAAGGATCAGAGATGGGCACAAATAATGAGCAACTGAAAGGAACAGCCTACACGTTTTAGGAGGATGGCATTGCGATTAAATCTGCGTTAGAATCCTGGCTCTGACTCCCATTCGCTGTGCAATACGGGCCGGCTATTTCGGTTCCTCAGCTATAGAGAAGGACAATCATAGATGCATGCTTGAGGTGAAAAGTGGACTCATTAGCCGATGTAAGACACTAGGAATGGTGCTCAGAGCAGAGTCAACTGCCATAAATTTGGGAACAGCTCTTAGAGACTGACAGACTTCCTCTTAGCATGCAACTACAAAGTGATTTAAGGAAATATTTGATGAGTCTTCTCGAAGTCCCTCTGGGTGTTCAAAGGCAGAAGGAAGCCTTCGAGGAGAGGTGGTATGAGGATGGAGGAAGAGAGCAGCGTGCTGCCTCTCATGGGTTGGTGAGAGTGGATCTTGAACAAAGTTTTGAGAAAAATGATGAGAAGCCTAAGTCAATGGAGAGGAAGAAGCAGAGACAACATACATGGATGTTTGGCCTGTGTTAGAGAGAGTCCCCAGGCCATGGGATTACGGGATTTACCTCTTCTGGGAAACTGAGTGGGTCAAGGAAATTGTACTTAAAAAGTAAAGACCAATCCCCAGCTGTCATCCAAACTGGGGAAGGCGCCCAAGACAGAAGTGCAGGTGCCAGCTACGGGAAGTATTTGTAGACGGCCTGTTTGTCAGAGGAGGGATGTAGGGAGGCTCCATGGAAAAGTGGGCTTTCGGACTCGCTTGGCCTTGGGTCATATGTAGGGTTGTCGTATGCAGAGATGAGGGGCAAAGGCATCTCAGAAGATGAAATAATGGATATAAAACAGGAAACTGAGACCTCCCAGAGGCAATAGGAGTAGGAGCAAGTTTATGTTAGGTTGTGTCATAACATAGATAGCGTAACTGCTGCGTGTCATGTGATGTGCCGTAAACTTTGTGTTGCCTCATTAATCACAACAGCAATCCTGTAAGATAGGAACCATTTTCACTATTGTGTAGATGAGGAAATTGAGGTCCAGAGAGATTTAGCAACTGGCTCAAGGTTATGTTGCTGGGATTCCAAACCCCAAACCTGTGCTCTCTGTAACCACCTGAAGGGCGGAGGTGGGAGTTCTGTTTGGCCAGGTGGGTGAGGACTGGGCATAGGACCACTCTGGACTCCAGGTGGAAGAGTTTGCTCGAAGCCAACGCTGTCCTGACAGGTTAGTGAAGAAGACCCAGTGGTCTGTGAGCCTGGGGCACGTTGACTCACTTCTCTGGGTGTGCTGTTTCTTCATCCACAAAAGGGGGGATCAGAAGAACCACCTTCCAGATTTCAGACGACAATTAAGGGAGGCAATTCATGTGAAGCTCTCACGTAGTTCTGTCTGTGGAAAGTACTGCAGGACGGCAGCTGGGATCATTGCACGCATTTCCAGCAGCCGCCATGACGACTGGCCACAGATTGGGCGGCTTGAAAAAACAGAAATGGAGTCTTTCATTGTTCTGGAGGCTACAAGCCCAAAATCAAGGTGATAGCATAGCCAGGGAACTCTTGCTTGCTTCTCCCTGGCTTCTGGTCTGATGGTCTGACTGACCTGTGGCCTACAGACAATCACTGCAGTCTCCGCCTCTGTCTCTACGTGATGCCCTCCCTTGTTGTCTCTGTTTTCAATTGACATTCCCTTCTCTGTGTACGTGTCCCAAATCACCTCCTCTTAGAGGGATACCAGTGGGTTTGATCTCACCTTGATCCACTATGACTTCATCTTAACTTGATTCCATGAACAAAGACCCTATTTCCAAATAAGATCTTATTCTGAGATTCTGGATGGGCATCAGCTTTGACCCTAGGGCATTGTACCATCACTATCATCATCATCATCGTCATCATCATACCTATGGAAGAAGTGCAAAGTGCCCAGTGAGGTTCTGGTACAGCGTCGGCGCTTGGTCAGGGTAGCCTTAAGTAATAGCAGCGGTGATGATAATAAGTAAGATGATGCGTGTATTTAATATCATGGTTAGTGGATGGTAGGACTGCTCATTCTCTTCTTCCCCGAGACAGCAAGCACCCTGGGGTACACGCAGCAAGGTGCCCCATAAATATTGGTGGAACAGACAGCAGAGCTCAGTTTCTCTGGAAAAGCCCCAGCATTTGTCTCCAAGAAATGGACACGAGACGCGGCCTGGAGCAGCCGGCGGGGCTGTCACCTGTGCGCAGGAGGTGTGAGTGGGTGACGGGCTGGCTCCTGCCACGGGCGCTGACGGCCGCTCCTAATGAGACAGGGTGAGAAATGAGCTCGGTCTATGGGGCTGCAGTTTCATCCTTTCTGAGCCCACAGGGTCCCAGCATGATGACACCAGCTGTTTTCAGATTCCTTTCTGTAAAAAGCACAAGCTGTTTTCTGGTGTCCCGGGGCACCAGGTGCCCTCCGCGCAGCGTGCACCACCACCAGGCGGACAGGACTTGAGGAGGCCTGTCTTCCAGGCCACAGGCCGCGGCGGGGTCCCAGCGGCCGCGCCAGTTCCTAGGACCCTTGGTCTTCTCGTCTGGGAAGTGGGTGGGGGTGTCCTAAGGATTAACAAGCCAATGGGTCTGAAGGGAACTTTATCACCTGGAGGAAGGTAAACGTGTTATGGGTCGAGCCCCCCGCCCTGGCAGAGCTGAGCCTTTCCTCCCTAGCAACTCCCCACGCGGAGCTCGATTTCTTATTCTCTCTTCAGCAAATCGCATGTTTAGAGAAGCATTTGAGAGGCGCCTGGTGGCTCAGCCAGGTGAGTGTCTCACTCTTGACTTTGGATCAGGCCATGATCTGGGAGTGGGGACAAAGTCCTGCATCGGGCTCTATGCTGAGCAGGGAATCTGCTTGGGATTCTCTACGCTGCCCCCCAACCTCACTCTCTCTCTCTCTCTCTCTCTCTCGTTCAAATAAATAAATAAATCTCTGGGAAAAAAAGAACAAGAAAGAAAGAAAGCATTTGAGACTGACTTGAACTCTGACCCTCCTGAGCAATGACAGCTCCAAGTGCTGCTTTCCTAGTGGACTCTTCCCAAGAGGGACCAAAGTGATGAGCGGGATGAATTTATTTGTTAGCTCATTCACCCGTTTACTCCCTCGTCTATACGTTTATCCCTTTGCCCGTCGAGCCATCATGCATTCAACTATCAACTATTAGGCACTTGCTCTGCGACGGTCGTTTCCTCCAGACGCAACCGAACCCAGCGAGGCCTCTGCTTTCGTGGCGCTGGCTCACCAGCTCCGGGGGCAGGTACCCGAACACACACACCCAGGGCAAGGTCTTATTTTGTGACTTGGGGCAGCTCTTTTCCTCTCCCTGGACCTTAGTGTCTCATCTATGAAATGAGACAACTGGACCAGTTGTCCTTGTTCCATCTCCCAACAATCGTAGGAACAGCTGCACCAGGTGGCACGACACCAAACTGGGAGTCAGGGACTTCCCGTCGTGGTCCTCCCTTTGCCAACAACCTAGAAGGAGTCCAAGTCCTTTCCCGTCTGGAGGCCTCAGTTTCCCGGTGTGTACCTGCTGGGGCTGGAGGCGAAATAACCCCCAGGATCCTTGCAGCTTAGAGCCTCTTACTTCAGGGACCGCTCAGCTCCCTGTCTGGGGGCCAACGACACAGCGGCAGCAGCGGCACCGAGATCCAGAGGAAGGTGCCCCGGGGGTGGCCCGGGACCTGAGCTCCTAGGAGCCTCTCTCGGTTGTCAGCAGTTTTCCTGGGAGCTCAGCATCCTGCCCGCTGGCGATCTCGGTCTCCTGCTCGCACCGACCGAGGCAGAGAACAGACAGTGCCCTTCCCTCCCTGCGGCCATCCTGCCAGCAGGTGCCCGTGTCCCACCCCAGGCTGCGCTGCTACTGAGTACATCCAGGGGAGCTGAGGGGGGGCCGCAGCCCTGGACCACTGGCCGAGGGGGCCTCCTCCCACCTGCTGGGCTCCCAGGGGCTTCTTGGAGGATGTCACCTTCCCCCTCACACTTGAGATCCGAGGGACGGCGAGCAGCTGCAGCAAGGCTGTCGGGGAGGGCGGGAGAGGGAGCAGGTGCGCTCTGGGAACCTGGAGAAGCTCAGTGTGGCTGGAGCACCGAGCGCTGAGGCCGAGGGACCCAGATCCTGGAAGGGTCTCAGGAAACCCACGACCCAGAGCTCCAAGCTCAGCAAAGCCCTGCGCTCAGAGCACCTGAGTCTCTCCCTGGAGTCTCCCCAAGCCCCAGTTTCCTCCCAGATAAAGTGAAGAATGGTCTCAATGCTAAGTCCTTATTTTAGTTTTCCGGTTTGATGGGCGCCTCGCTATGATATTTTTAAGATCCCTGCGTGGATGTGACTTTCCTCCCCTCTGCAGCCTGCAGGCGCTGAGCACCGAATCTTGCTCTCAACCAGCCTCCCCTCTGCGTGAACAAAAGAAAAGCTGATTGGCTGTGTGCATCCGGGGTCTTTCTCCTTGGCTCTTCCTGCCTTGTGACATCCACTTCTCCCAAGTACATTTCAAAGAGATGTGATGAGTGGAACCCCCGGGAGGAGGAGGCTGAATGGATGGCCAGGGAGATTAGATTAGAAAAAGGACAATCCATGTTACTTTTAAGGTTAATGTGAGCAGACTAAAGAGAGTTCCTCAGGAAAATCAGGTTAACGGTAAGGAGATGGAAGAGGGATGCATGTTAATGGGGACAGGTGGGGAGTTGTAAAGGACATTTAAAGAAGAGGAAGCAGAGGACAGAAGCTGGAGGGATTAGATGGAGGCCCGGGAGGTCCTACAGGCTTCCTGGAATGGGAGCTGCTCCCAAAAGGTGCTCATCTTCATGTTGGGATCGTCCCAGAAGCCACTTAGAGGAGAAATGGAAGGAGCTGTGTGTCTCAGCCGCTCCCAGACCAGCCTGTATCAGTGCTCACGCGGATTGCGGGCCACTGGGTCACCCCTCTCTCCGCTGGGTTTCCTTGCGTCCGTCACCACGATGCAACCAAGGTTGCTTTACCGCCTCCCTGGCTTCATCCCATGCTACCTGCCTCCGGTCGCCTCGCTTATGTGGCTGTTTGTCAAGGTTTTGTGTCCTTCCATGCTTGGATGCTTGGGCAGTTCCGTCAGTCCCACCTCTCCCCGTGGGAGACCTGTGTTGGAAGCCCTAACTCCCACTACCTGGTAAACGCGACCTTATTTAGAAATAGGGTCTTTGCAGATGTAAATCGAGTTAAGATGAGGTAAAAGAAACAAAAGCAAAAATGAACTATTGGGACTTCATCAAGATAAGAAGCTTTTGCACAGCAAAGGATACAGTCAACAAAACTAAAAGACAACCTACAGAATGGGGGAAGATATTTGCAAATGACCTATCAGATAAAGGGCTAGTTTCCAAGATCTATAAAGAACTTATTAAACTCAACACCAAAGAAACAAACAATCCAATCATGAAATGGGCAAAAGACATGAAGAGAAATCTCACAGAGGAAGACATGGACATGGCCAACATGCACATGAGAAAATGCTCTGCATCACTTGCCATCAGGGAAATACAAATCAAAACCACAATGAGATCCCACCTCACACCAGTGAGAATGGGGAAAATTAACAAGGCAGGAAACAACAAATGTTGGAGAGGATGCGGAGAAAAGGGAACCCTCTTACACTGTTGGTGGGAATGTGAACTGGTGCAGCCACTCTGGAAAACTGTGTGGAGGTTCCTCAAAGAGTTAAAAATAGACCTGCCCTACGACCCAGCAATTGCACTGGTGGGGATTTACCCCAAAGATTCAGATGCAATGAAACGTCGGGACACCTGCACCCCGATGTTTCTAGCAGCAATGTCCACAATAGCCAAACTGTGGAAGGAGCCTCGGTGTCCATCGAAAGATGATGGATGAAGAAGATGTGGTTTATGTATACAATGGAATATTCCTCAGCCATTAGAAACGACAAATACCCACCATGTGCTTCAACGTGGATGGAACTGGAGGGTATTATGCTGAGTGAAATAAGTCAATCGGAGAAGGACAAACAGTGTATGTTCTCATTCATTTGGGGAATATGAATAATAGTGAAAGGGAATATAAAGGAAGGGAAAAGAAATGTTGGGAAATATCAGGAAGGGAGACAGAACATAAAGACTCCTAACTCTGGGAAACGAACTAGGGGTGGTGGAAGGGGAGGAGGGCGGGTGTTGGAGGGGAATGGGTGACGGGCATTGAGGTGGACACTTAATGGGATGAGCACTGGGTGTTTTTCTGTATGTTGGTAAATTGAACACCAATAAAAATTAATTTAAAAAAAAAAACAAAAAAACAAAAACAAAAACAAAAAAAAAAAAAAACAAGATGAGGTCATAGCGGATCAGAGTGGGTCCCCAATCCAGCTGGCCAGTGTCCTTATAAAGAGAGAGGAGACACGGTCACCTGGGAAGAAGGCCACGTGACAGTGGAGGCAGAGATTGCTTGGTGCATGAAGCTACGACGTAAGGGACACCAAGAGTTGCCGCCAACCTCCAGAAGCTAGGAAGAGTCGAGGAGAGAGTTTTCCCTACAGGCTTCAGAGGGAGCATGGCCCTCCCGATGCCTGGAGTTCAGACCCCCGGCCCCCAGAAATATGAGAGAATAAACGTCTGTTGTCAGCAAGCCCCCTGGCTTATTGTGGTTAGATCAGCAGCCCTGGGAAACGAAGAGAGCCGCTTCTCGGTTTTTGCTCTGTTTGGTGTTGTTTTGCAGCAAACAGCTGTCACGCTTGCCTGTCTCCAATCATCCTGGGGACGAGAGCATCTGATTTCCTTTTTTGAAAGTGACCCCGTCCCATCCTGTGCGCCTTCTCCCAGCCGGAGGGTGGCCCCATGACCTGTGAGGCCAATTGGACAGTCTCCCTGGAAATCCGAACTGACCCAGGGTGGCACAAGCTGCATAAATGGGCTGGAGCTCACTTGTCTCTGTGGCCTTGCTCTGAACGGACGGTCCTTTTGTTCCCTCTCCCTAGATTCCTGGAGCGGCCCCTGCCCCTTTTCAAGACCAGGGATCAGATCCATAGTTTCCAGGTTATTTTTATTTATTTATTATTTTTTTTCATTTTCTTCTTAAGCTAGCATTGATTTCTGATGTTAGCAATCCAAGAACGTAACACGGGGCAGGCTCTTCTCCCCACGCTCAGGAATACCCGCCTCCACGCCAGCGCTCGCGCGGTGATCGGGGGTGAGTCCGCAGAGGACTTCCTCACCTCTCGCCCCAGGAGGAAGAACCAGGTTTCTATCTGTGTCAGGGGTGCTGGGGAAAGTGGAGACACTCCATTAACGAGCGACCAAAGGAAAGGCACCTCCCGAGGGTCCCCTGTAGTGTTGCGCATGCTTTGGTGCTAAGAAATGGTAAATTGATATGTTTAATGCTATCTTCCATCCTGGTCCCAAAGGACATCTCCCACAACACCCCTGAGACCTGTACTCGTGTGCTCCAAAGCCAGGACTGGGGTGAAGGGAGTGAGGCTCCTGGCACGGGGGTGGAGGTGGAGGGACTGTGCAAAATCTAAGACTCCCATGATCTCACTCCCATGATCGGGGTCATGCAAGTGCCATCCTTAAAAGTAACCGCTTCATTAAATTTTGCCCAGATATGCACTTTTCTTAATTAAAATACCCCAAATCCCAGTGCTTCGTTATCAAATCTGCAGTGGCTCGGCCAAAAAAGAACATACCCACATTATTCCATTCCTTTAAGGAAAGGACAGATATGTAATAAGATGTGGTCAGTGCAGTGGAAAAAGATTCTAGGCTAAGAGGCAGAGGAAATGGGTCTTATGTTTGAGCTTCTCTTTAATAGTTGTGTGATTTCAGCGATGTCAATCTTCTGGGTTTCAAGCCCATCGTCTTTAAAATGGGAATAATAATGGTAAGACTTACTATCATCATTATATTGTCTTGTGAAAATTAAGTAATATATTTAAAGTAGTTAAACAATGCCTGGCTCGGAGCAGGCATGGCACAAACATGAGCTGTGCCTGCCATCATTTGATGGGCAGAATGGTTCTGAATTCGTCTCTTTTCAGGCTCTAGAAAGAGGGGGTGATAATGTTCACGCACATAATTATTAGGATCATTGGGCATCTCCAACTTAAAAAAAAAAAAAGGTGTGAAACTGAAAAGCATGGATCATGATCTCTGTGCCAACAAGGACAGTGAATCTGTGAGGTACGAGTTTGAGTTCAGACACCGGAGAATTTTTAACTCTGACACATATTGGCCGCCTTACCTTGGGCAAGTCAGGCTACGTTCCTAAGACTCCATGCAGGCATCTTTAAACTATAAGTACCAATATCCCTACCTTATGGGGTTTTGTGGGACTTAAAATGGGATCATAGGTGCAAGCACTTTTGCATAGATTCTGAGAGTCGGGGAGCGATCAGTGGAATATAGCTGGTATCATCGTTGGCGAAGGCGCTGTTGAGGCAGGAGTTAAAATGGCAGTCGCCTGTGACTTTGGAAGGTGATTTATGGGAGCCAGTGGCTCTCTCCAGCAGGCAGGAGAAGGATATCAATCGGTGAAAGTAAGCTGTAAGTGAAAATTGAAACTGTCAGACGGTGTGGACTCCCTGCTCAGGCTCTGGCAATTTTTCCTCTCTTCTTTTAATTAAAAGTTTTTGTCTTCTGATGTCAGAGTGGAATAAATCACTACTGACCTTGGCATGCTCAGCGCCTACCTGGGGCTGAAGCCTGGGTGTCTCCTTCCTGGGGAATCCAGCGCAGGGACCTGCTCCCGGAGGTCACTCAGCAGGTCTCCCAGCACAGTGGTCACGATGGCTTTGGATGCTGATCTGCTAAAAACCCAGCTTGGTGACTTCTGGATGTTGGATTTGGGCAGGTTATTCTGAAAAATGTTTTTCTTGTTTTGTGAAATGGAGGTAATATGGCCTACTCTTGATTTTTTTTTTTTTTTTTTTTTTTTTTTTTTTTAGCATCATACTACATCAGAAAAGGTATTTCTAATGTGATGGGTACACATACAAACTCCCGTTCTCACCCTGGGCACTGAAGCCTTGTTCTCCGGAAGCACTTGACTTTCTCGGGCCTATCATCCAACGTTCCCCACTTAAGGAAACAGTGTGGCCTTGTGGTGAAGAGAGCAGGCTCTGGAGTCAGACCACTTGGATTTGAGACTCAGTTCTAGCATCTTCTCTATGACCGACCGGGTGAGTTAACCTCTCCGTTCAGGTTATCTCCTCTGGCATGAAAACCGATCTCAAAACTGAGTAGTTTGTAATGACCATGATATTTGGATTACAACTTAGTGAATCAAGAATTCAGGACTCCGCTGGGCATGGATCTTGGATCCATGTGGAGGGTTCACTGCTAAGATGACTTCTCCACTCACATGCCTGGTGCTCCATTGCTGTTCAGCCTGCATCTGCTTCCCATGACATCCAGGCTCCAGGACCTGTAACCTTGGTCTGGGCTTCTCAGAGCATGACAGCTCCATGGTGATGGACTTTTTACACAGCTTCTCCATGATTTTACAGAGAGGGAATTCCAAGAAAAGCTTCTCATGACACAGCCTCAGAAGTTCCAGACACCATTTCTGCTGCCTTCTCCTGGTTCAGCAAGTTACTAAGGCAGCCTCGATTCAAGGGGAGGAGAATCCAACTCCATTTCTCAACTGAAGGGGCAATGAAGAAGGTACAGCCACTTTGAATTGATCATTTCCTCCAAGCCTCCGCTTTCTACCTCATGGGACTTGGGGAGAACTTAACGAGGTACTGGGCCGACAGCAGTTAGCACAGTAGCTGACGTATGATAATCCCTCAGTAAAGTGGCATGTTATGATGGGTTGCCTCTTCTCCAGCCGTCCTTTCTTCCTCATGGCGGCTACCTTCCTCCCCACCACTTACCCACTGTGCACACACGCACAAATCAGAGGTTTTTTCCCACATTGAAATGAATCGATGGCTGTAGGAGGAGAAATGAGACAGTCCTGGGCATGCGATTATGGCTCATGCTATGATCCAGACCTGGACAATAGTGGTAGTGCAGGGAATCAGAAAAGTGGATGAGTTCAGGGGTCATTGGGAAATTACATTAAGAGCTTAGTGATTGATTGACTGATTGATTGATTATTTGATGGAAGGGGTGTATAAGGAGAAGGAAATGTGAGTCAAGACAACAGCCAGGACGTTGACCATGGTAACTGGTCGGGCAGGGGTGTGTTTCACCAACATAGGAAACACGACGTTCTAGGTTCTGCTGGTTACTGCTTCTTTTTCTTATACCCTTGTCTTCCCCTGGGGAGCAAGCAGACACCTTAGGAATTTAGACGTTGCTCTTTCAGTTACAGGGAACCCTTGAAGCTGGTTGATCAGAGGAATGACATGAAATAAACTGTTCCTGAGGCAGATTATGTGGTTCGTAGTGGATGCAAGACAGACGACTCTACCCTGCATCAGTTTTGGTCTGTTCATATTTAAGACTCTTCAAGGCATTAATACGGCCTCATGTTTCGCATAGATGGAGTGCGTGGGGTCTTCTGGTGGAAAGTTTCAACTGTAGGGCAGCCCGGGTGGCTCAGCAGTCTGGCGTCACCTTCAGTCCAGGGCGTGTGATCCTGGAGACCCTGGATCGAGTCCCACATTGGGCTCCCTGCACGGAGCCTGCTTCTCCCTCTGCCTGTGTCTCTGCCTCTCTCTCTATCTCTCTGTGTCTCTCATGAGTGAATAAATAAAATCTTTAAAAAAAAAGTTTCAACTGTAGAAGAAAGTGAGAAAAACAGTGCTTTCCAACTTACTGAGAACATAGACTGCCCAGATTCCCAGGGGGAGAGTATCTGTCAATATGATTATTATTATTCAGAGGTCCCATCCCTTTACATCTCCATCAGCCTAAGGTGACATCCCAAATGAAGTCTGTCTATCACATTGTCTTGTATCCTCCCTCCAGCGTGGTCCTTCTTTATGATCTTTGGCTAAACTCATTGCTCATAGCTCCATGCACACAGCTCCGGGCTTCTCCAAATGCCCCCTGGCCAGGGAGGGCTCTTCTGTGATATCTGATCTGCCAGCTGGTGTCAAACAGGCTTAGTTTTTCCACAGAGTAAATGCACTGCAGAGAAACCGTATAAAAAACACATATCATGATGACACGAATTCAGATATAACATGATAGGCAATTTCCCCCTTCTCCGTTGTAGCCTTACTCTAATTTTTTCTTAAATTTTGTAATGAGGTGATCCCATATTTGATTTAATTGAAGATTTGGAGCCCTGTTTGGAGCATCATGATGGAGGAACAATAAAAACAGCAGTGAAATTGTTAACAATCACAGTTACAACAGCAGCCGACTTTAAAGTGTGTTCGTTACATCCAGGCATTGTGCGAAACGCTGTACACGGGCTTATCTCATTTAATCGCCATTAGCATCCTTCATGACGGATGATATTTACGTTCATAGTACACGTAAGATTTAGGGAGGTCAAGTAATTTGCCCAAATGGCTAATATGTAGTGAAGCCGAAACTCAGATCCAGATCTTTCTGACTTGGTTCCCCTGGTGAGTGAGGACGTTCACGTGATGCTGGATATTCACATCCTACTGCCCGGGATGCATTGGGTTTGACCTGAGCTTTGTCTTGATGAAGGACTCGCAGTCTAGACTGGTTTACTTTACTGAGTACTGTACAGGGCCCTGACATCCTGCTGGATGGAAAATGATAGAAACACATTAGGCAATCAAAATGTAAACGTTTTCACTTAAAGAGCAAATTGTGGAACGCGTGGGGGACTTGAGATCCATCACATCGGAATTCAGCAGCAAGGGTAAAAGATCCAGGTATGGTAATAAGTTCAGACCAAGGGAATGTCTGCAGAGTGGTGATTTAATTAAAGATAGAGGGAGAGTTTTCATACCCCCATTGCTACTGACACAGGCAAGTGGCCAGGGCTCTGGAGGGCAGGTGACAATCAGTGCCATTCACTGGGGCTCCAGGGGAGATTTGCAGAGACTTCTTGTCGGAACTCTTTTTTGGCTAATATCTTAGAACCTATTCATGAATTTATTATGCCATCGACACCAGGTAGAGAAAGTAAAGAGTGATGAGGACCTGGCATGTGAGTGCTAGGCAGCGGGACAACTTGGGAAAACACATTCCTTACACCTTGACTTAGCCCGAGCCCATGGTGGTGTATGGCCATTTCATCTTTTAAGGTGTTCCAGAAGAACCGACAAGCCTGAAATGAAGTCATTTGCCCCCCATGAGAGCAAATCAAGACTTAATTACAGTGTTAAACCTATCCCAGGAATGTGACCTTTCAATAGCCAACCCCAATTTTCCAGATCAGCACTAGTGAGGTCATCTGGGTGATGAACACCTTGTCATTCCCTGGCCCCCAAAAGAAAGATGCCCTGGCCTGAAACCATCCCCCCCCACTTTTTGTTCTTTTGCTGATAATTTCCTTGACCCACTCAAGCATCTTTTGAAGCCTTCCATTTTGTACAACTCCCCAGAGCATCCCTCTACGTGCTGTATGTGATGCTACCTAATTCATGACTCGCTTAATAAAGCCAATTAGATCTTCACATTTACTTGGTTGAATTTTTGTTTTTTTTAACAAAGGTAAGCTGGGCATCAGAAATGCCTAGGTGAAATATGCAGGCTTGTAAATACTAGACAAAGTAAAGAAAAAAGTCCTTCTGGCCCACATCTGTTGAGCCAATAAATCCCATGTTTCTGGTTGGAAATACAAAATGTATTCAAATGTCACTTGCTCTAGGAAGCCTCTGTGTTAGTCTGCTAGGGCTGCCATAACAAAGTGCTACCATCTGCGTGGCTAGAAACAACAGACATTTTTCCTGTCATCATTTTGGAGGCTAAAATCCGAAATCAAGGTATCCCTAAGGCCACACCCCTTCTGAAACCTGTAAGTCTGTCTAGCTTCTTGTGGCTTTTCTGGCAATGGGGGGAGTGGAGGTTGGGGGTGGGTGGGAGGGAAATTCCAACCCCCTAATCACTTGGTAGGTTCCAGTGCTAACCACCCCCATCTGTAGGTGCTTTCCTGATGTCGCTCTATTAACATAACAAAAGACACTCTTACTGCTCTCATCCCTTAGGAAGTTCCTGGTCTCTGTGGCCCAGACCAAATATATATTATTTGTTATAAAACACAATGAGACAAATACCTTGGGGGAGAAGGGGTTCCGGAAGTCATCAGAGAGGAGTCTATGCTGGAGGGTGTGGTCAGGAAGGATAAACAGGATTCAGTAGGTGGGAAGGCAGGTTGAGGCATAAAGCACATTCTGGGACAAAGCAAAGCCTCAGGGAAGAGTTTGCAGGATCCCAAGAAGTTTGGGGAGAACTTCCAGGCAGAACCAAGACCCTGGTCAAGCCATGGCAGGGGAAAAGGGCGGAGTGCTTGAGAAGCAGTGGCTGGCAGTATGGGGGCATGCTGGGAGGGAGGGTACGAAATTAGAAGATCAGGTGGGGCCTTCAGAGGAAGGACCTTGACTCCCAGGGTAAGGACTTTGAATCAGGGGAGTGGCCTTGGGATGGAGAAAGAGATACACTTGCGAGGTTTTCTCACGTGGAATAAATAAGAGGCATGTTTGGTCCACAGAGTTGAGTGGGCTCGTGTGCAAGATCTAGGACTTCTTTTTCTCCGCCTGTAACTGAAAGTAATTTCTGTTTTAAGTCATCCTTCTACTATACGGTGAGTGTTTATTACCGGGGATGTAGGTAAATTCTCCCCTTCTGAGGGGTGGGGCCTAAGTCCCTGGACATACCCAGGGCTTAGGCATCCTGGGTGTGGACTGTCAGGTCCTCATTGCTCCTCTCCTGGCCCCGGCAGCTTATTGGGAACTTGCTGAATCCTCCCACCGTCTCCAGCACAGATCTGTCCCCGTGGAGACCTCATGGGTGCCGCTGCTCCGCATGCACTGCCTTGTCTTTGGGGCACTCTAGGAGCATCTCTCGGCCCTGTCTGCCCACATCCTGGGCTCTTGTAGGCCTCAGAGGCCCTAGACCTACACTGGGTTTCTCTTAATTTCTCGGTCACCCTGGGGCAGACAGAGCCGAGGGCACCTTCCTCACACACGTCAATAATGTCTAACATGCTTAATTTGCTTCACTTTTTATCTTTCCTCTTCAATTTGATTCATTCTTGATCTCAACATCAGCAGTGAGGGAGGATTCTTTTTTTAAGTCCAACTCAAAGATTCTTAATATGAAACATAATAGAATTCTAAAGGTCTGTGAACTTAGGTTGGGGGGCAGTGGGGGATGCATCTTTATTTTTACTAACTTCTGACTAGAGTGTATCATTTCCTTTCCTTACAAATCTAAGCAACAAATCACACTGGTTTGAGCAGTGTCTGTGGCTTTGTAAAATACAGAAATAATATTTTCATATCACATTAGAGTCATTGCAGATATCCTGAAATATTATTGATATATATATATATGACTTCTTCCAAATTATAGCAATCATTACAATATCTTATTGATATGTCAACAAGGTACACATATATTCCTATACCACAAAATTTTAAACTTTTAATGAGTGTATTTCATATAATTGGCTTCCTCTGTGTTTATATATATTTCATTTTTCAGGAAGAATTATTAAAAACACAAAACTTTGGGGCCCCTGGGTGGCTCAGTCTGTTAAATGTCCCACTCTTTTTTTTTTTAATTTATTTTAATTCAATTAGCCAACATGCAGTATATCATTAGATTTAGATGTAGTTTTCAATAACTCATCAGTTGCATATAATACCCAGTGCTCAAACGTCCTACTTTTGATTTCAGCTCAAGTCTTGTTCTCCAGGTCCTGCGATGGAGCCCTGCATCAGGCTCCACGCTCAGTGGGGAGTTTGCTGCTTCTCTCTCTCTCTTTCTCTGTCTTTCTCTCTGCCTCTGCCCCTCTTTGTGTGCACATGTACTTTCTCTCTCTCTCTCAAAAAGTAAATAAATAAATCTTAAAAAAAAAAAACCCACAACTTTGAAATGGTGCAAAATAAGTACTAGGCTCCTATAGAATGTGAGACAATCTCTAACGCCTCCTCTGGTTACCTGATTCCATAGTAGTCTTCACCTTTCCTTGCCTTTGGGCTATTTTATGACTCTGAAGATTGACCAAACAGACCAATGGAAATACCTCTTGTCTGGAGAGGTGAAATGTGTCCTGTAGAGGTACAGAAGATCCCTCTCCGACCTTTCCCAAGCACCCCAGCTACAAGCGAGCTTTGCACATATTAATACATTCATGCAGCATTTCCAATGGCCTACAGATGCTTCTGCTCTTTGATTTGCCCTTTGAACTGGTTTGTAACACTTTCCTGATTTCTTGAGTTGCTAGTGAGTTAAATAAATACTTAGAACCCCATTCATTTTGTAGTTGTGGAAGACTTACGATTTCATGCTGTAAAATTATTTGCAATATGGCTTATGCACGTAAAAAACCGTTCTGTGGTGTCTATAGGTGTCACATGTCACCACAAAGGCTAAGAAACCCAGCAGAAATCCCCCACCCTTGGGTACCTTCTGGTTCTAGACTTCTGATACTCAAAAGCCTTTTTTCTTCTGCAGTACTATCCCTTTGCCCAAGCAGAGCAAGCCGGGGTGTCTAGCTGCTGTTTGAAAGAAGGGGGTGGTCAGGTGAGCAAGAAAGAGCAGGGTGAGGATGAAGGAAGCAGAGCCACCACCTAAGACTTCAAAATCATCTGACAACTGGGAATAAGGAAGGATCATTTTCATCTGACAGAAAAGGAAGGGTCTAGGATGATGTTAAGGGCTTTGTCTGAGGCTACTCTGGAATCCCAGCGGTCATCTTCCTTAGACTCTATTCCACAGGGCGGGGCGGGGCGGGGGTCACTGTCCACTCTGCCCTGAAGGCGGAGCCCGGGGGAGACCGGCTACAGGCCCAGCACCTTCGGGCACAAGGCTCTTGAGGCTGAGCAGCCGTTTGGCTCCTCACTAGCTGTCTTTCTCAGCAGGGCCGCGACGGGGAAGTGTCAAGCTGGTTCCCCATTGTACACATCAATGTAGCTGTGTTGTTGCTGGTGTAGCCTTTTTTTTTTTTTTTTTTTATCACAAGTCTGGGCCTTCTGGTAATAGACAAAACATGAGCCTCTGCTTGCCTGCTTTCCTCTGTGCGTGTCATCGGTATAATCGGGGAACAGGTGGGTACAGGCGATTAATGGGTTGGGAGGGGACAGGAGGAGAGGGGATCTGCTCAAGGGGTGCGGGGGGAGTTAATTTGACCCTGAAGCCCAGAGGCACTGTCTCCTCCAGCAAGGCTGCCCCCGCAGTTATCGGTGGGAACAGCCTTTCTCCAGGCTCACAGTCTCATTTCCAGTCTGGGCATGCTTGAGAAGCCATTACCATATTTATAGAGCTACCTGGCCCCACGGCACACGCATGAGAGGGTTAGAAAGACCTATCTATTTTTCCAGCTGTGCTGCTATCCTCGGCAGCAAGGCTGGCGGGGGAGAAGGGAGGGCCTGGTCCCAGCATTAGGACAGACAGGAACTAGCCTGGGGAGGCTGGCCAGAGAGCAAGGGCCCGCTGGCCTCCTGCTTGCCTCTTCCAACTGGGCGGCCTGGGCCCGGGTGGCTAGTGTTGGATCTCTCAAGGCTGGGAAGAGGAGCATGGTGGACTCTGGTGAGGGAGAGGATTGCCAGGGAGCCAGTGTCAATGTTTGCTAGCCTTCACCCTCAACCCAGGTCCCTTATTGAAATGCAAAGCTGCCGGCAAAAGGGGGGAGGGGAGGTCTCTGGAAGCAGCGCCTGAAAGTGGACAGAGCATGAATTTAAGAGACAAAGAGATCTTATTAGTTGTATAACCTTGGGCAGATTATCTAATTTCTCTGACCCTCATTTTAGTCCTTTGCACAAAGGGGATGATAATGAATTGTTGGGAGGATTTAATTACAGACATAGTTGGATGTGTCTTAATAAATGCTCCTCTTCCTTGATTAGGACATTCTGCTCCATGCTTCAGTTCTGGCTCACATCACTGCATACGATGTTCGTTATAGTGGTCAGAAATGCCCGTGTAAATGTACCCCCCCCTCACTACCCCATCCCCAGCACACATGCCCTCTCTCTCTCTCTCTCTCTCTCACACACACACACTCACGTGATTTTGTTTTAATCTTCAACCATGGCACATCGACCTTGTTCTTTATACAAGTTAGTGAGCCTTGCAACCAGGGAAGTGGCTCTGAGTCTCAGGATTGTAGTCCCAAATAAGGGTCCTGAGACTGGTTGTCTGTGTCTCCTGGCACCCCATGATCCCACAACCATCTGGTTACAATATCAAGGTTGCAATGAGAGCGATTGATAGCATGCTTTACCCCCTGCTCAGTCCAGCTAAACGCCAACTAAATTGGTACCAGTTGAAGAATATATTTCACAGGATGCTCTGGCCAGCTAATGGGGAAGAGAGAGCAAGCATCTTGATGGAAACCCCTAGTTCTACAAGAACACAGAACGAAAGAAAACGTGGACTCTCCATGTTGGGACCATAGGTGAGTGCTATTCACAACCACTTTCCCCACTTTTCCTTTAATTAGGGCACCTAATCCCAGAGGGGAAGCAAGAGTTTGGATATCATCTGAGAAAACAAATATATTTGGACAGAAGGGCATCGCAGCTGCACATGCATATTATGGGGGTGGATGGCAGCGGGTTCATGGCAGTTAGAGAGGCCCTCCAAGCGCAGGTCTCTGGACAGAGATGCCAAGACACAAGCAAGAGAAGACCAGATAGAAGTGGGGGAGAAGTGAGGAGCTCTCAGAAAGTATGGGTCCTAGTGTGAAGAAGAAGGAAAAAGAAAAGAGTGCTGTAGAACCATGAAGCCAGAAAAATCTGTCCTGACCCACTTATTCCTCCCAAAAGTTAGGGAAAACTAATTTCACATAAGAATAGGCAACAGGGAAGGATCAAGTTTGAGTCCCATACAAATTTATTAGTGAAGAAAAAGGAGACTGGAGAGGATAATCTCTATTGGCAATTTATTGGCAATGAAAGTGTACCATAAAAACATACTCCAGACAGATGACAACTGTAGGCTAAAATTCCAAAATGTACTAAAAGAAATTAAGGTAATAATGGGGAAATGAAAGAAAACATAAATCTGTAACAGAAACACTTAGTAATAAAGTTATAGAACTCCAAAAGAATTAGAAGATAAAAAACCCCACTCATTTCAGAAATAAATATTAAACAGGAAAGAACACAAGAGTGAATGAAGACAGCAGAAAATATCCTAAAAAATAAAGGTTAAAAGGAGTAAAATTTTAAACCACCAAAACAAATGAAAGACATTTAAGAGAAAAGAAATAAGATTTGAAAAAAAAAAAGTGACAGTAATAGAAAATAGGTATATAATACGTAAGCGTTCACAAAAGAAGAAAACCAAACAATGGAACAGAAATCATAAAAACCAACCAACCAAACAAACAGCTCTTTTCAGGCTGGAACCATGGAGAGTGAAGGGAAGACAAAGAAGGTTCCTGCTGTGCCAGAAACCCTTAGGAAAAAGCAAAGGAATTTTGCAAAGTTGAAGATCAAGCCTGTGAGAAAGAAGCCTGCCCAAAAGATGCTTGAGAAGGAAGGAGGAAGCTTATGTATTAAAACGCTAAGCATTACCCGAGGAATACAGGCGGGTGTTCAGAATGGAGCCAGGAGGAGCAGAAAGGCAAGGAAAGCTGGCAGCTTCTGCGACCGTGCGGAACCCACGTTGGCATTTGTCATCGGGATCGGAGGTAGCGGTGGTGCCAGCCCAAAGGTTGGAAAACTGTTGCAGCGTTTTCGCCTTTGCCAGATCTTCAGTGGCACCGTCGTTAAGCTCAACGGAGCTTCAGTTAACATGGTCCACAAGGCTTGTGGACCACAGAGAGCGTGAGGGAACCTGGAGTCGGTAAATGAGTTGAGCTGTCACGGTGGTTATGGCAAAATCAACAAGAAGCGAATTGCCCGGATAGACACCACGTTGGCTGCTCGATCTGTTGGTACACATGGCATCGACTGCGTGGAGGACCTGATTCATGAGACCTACTGTAGGAAAACCTTTCAAAGAAGCAGACACCTTCCTGTGGGCCTCCAAATGATCTTCTCCGCAGGGGGAATGAAGAGAAAGACCACCCGTTTGTAGAAGGTGGAGACGCTGGCCAGCAGGGAAGACCGGATGGCTAGGCTTACTAGAAGGACGAACTGAGATAGCCACCATGATCATTTTTGTAAGCTGGTCAGTTAATAAATGACTAATTTCGGGCTGAAAAACAAACACCAAACACCAACAGCAAAACCGTTTAAAACAACTTTGCTTTAAAAAAAAAAAATAAAGGATCTGAAAGCACATACTAGAAAGGAGCACCATGTAATCAAGAAAAATGATCCAGAATGACCAATACTGAAACGTTCTAAAAAATGCTTGGAGCTCCCAGGCAAAAGGACTAAGTCACTTGAGAAGGAAAGAAAATTTGATGGCTATCAGATTTCTTGACAGCGACACTTTATAACAGGAGACAATGGAATGACATATTTAAGATACTCAAGGAAAGAAAATATGAGCCATATATTATTAATCCAGCTGAACTAACTTTCAAGTATAAAAACTGCAGACAAACTGCTATCAATAAGCAAGAACGCAGGAAATATTGTTCCCAGGAGTCTTCCCTGAGTAAACTACCAAAGAATGAAATTGACTGGAGCGACAGTGACATAAGGCCCGGTGGTGAGCACTAAATATACAGTTACCTGTAGAACAAAGGGTAAATGATGCTTACGGGAGGGAAGGTATTGGCCCTAACAGCTGTATGCTCTGAAAGGGTAGGAACACAGCATTAAGTTTTAAAAAGGGGAAAAGCATTTAAAAAGTAGATTAAGCTCATGATCACTTTACAGTTATTACCTAGGAATAAAAGGATATTGTTTCAAATCAATTCCAGGGATAGAAGGTGATGAGGAAGAGATTACTAGCAAATTTTAATATTATTCCGAGTAGTAAACTGATCATCAATTGTCCTAAATATAAAAGTATTGATATAAAGGAGGCAGTTTGAACTAACTTACAAACTTTTTTAAGCACTCCATCCTCCCCCTTAAAAGTGTAAAAATATAGAAATGAACAAAATAGGACAAATCCTAAAAGACAATTTGTATAAAAAATAGTATATTTATAAATATAGCATAAAACATGATAGAGCATAAGGCAAATATAACAATCCTGTCTATAAGTATCATGTGCTTAATTCACCTCTTTAAAAAATTTAGATTCTCTAAAAAACAAATTCTACAGTGTGCTATAAATAAGAGATTTAGACCTTGAAACTATGAGATAGAAACAGGTTAAAAATAAAATAAAAGGATGGGAATATATATATACCCGGCAAATGGAAACAAAAATAAATCAGAGGACATTTCCATCATCCCAAAAAGAAACCCATACCCACTAGCAAATGGTCTTCACTTCCCTCAAATCCCCCAGTTCTAGGCAACTAATATGTAACCAAATATAAATTATGTCTCAATAAAGCTTTACAAAAAAATAAGTAAAATAATTCAAGGTTCCCAGTCTATATATCAGAAAGGGTAGAATTTCAATAGAGGGACCAACCTGTCCACTTTGCCTGGGATTTTCTTGTTTTTAGCACCAAAATTCTCATCCTGGGAAATGTGTGAGCAAACCTAGATGTTAGTCACTGTAAACGTAGACCGATGCCATTTAAAAGAGTCACAGAAAGATATTTATAATGTTATATACTGTAAAGCACAATATAGAGCTGTTATTAATACTAAAGCATCCAAAACCACAGCAAAAACATAAAGTAAAAACTCTAGAAATAAGAAAGAATATAAATTCTTAGCAGTATCTAACATACCTAGCACAATCCAAAATTTGTGAAGTAGGCCAAGTTTGATACAATTTAGGAGACCTAACCGACACAGTGAATAAAATAGATATCTGAATCTTAGTAATTCATACCATAAATTATTTTCAAGGGCATATAGAATATTCATGCAATTGTCTATATTTTAGGACACACACATGCTTCTTTATAAGTTTCAAAGAATAGAAATAGTAGAAATTTACGATGATATTCAGGAAAAGTAGAAATAATAGAACATTTTTTTAAGGTTTTCTCTCTCAAGTATTTTTTTTAAATGATTGACTAAAAACCTGGGGAAAGTGAAATAAAATTATAGAATTATTTGAAAATGATACTACTATTGAAAATATAGCATGCAAAATCTATAGAATAAAACTAAAGCATTTGTCAGAGAAAAAAATCAAAACATGAAATACCAATGTCAAATAAATTAAAAAGATAAAATCAATAAACAAAATACCCAACTCAGTAAAGTTAGAAAAACTAAAACAAGGAAAACTAAAAAGAGTAGAGGAAGGAATTAAGATGAGAGTAGGGGATTAATGAAGTGGAAAAGTTAATTTAGTAAGTAAGTCCAAAATTTGGTACTTAAAAAAATATATCAATAAAGCTACTAGAAAACCTAACTGAGGCATTGGTGGAAGAAAACATTCATACATAAAGTTAGGAATAACAAGGGGGAAAAAACTATGAAAAGAAAAAACATCTCAAGAGATGACTTTGTATGATTGCGGGGAATATACCTGAGAGTCAGATGAAATTGATCCTTTTTATAGAAAACTACAACTTGCCAAAATTCAGAAAACTGCAAACAAACCAACTGTCTTTGAAAAATTTAGTGAAAGTTGTTACAAAGGTCCTCACACAAAATCAAATTCACATTTGAATTCTACAAAATCTTTAAAATCAGATTATGTCAATGTTCCTTAAATTATTGCAAAGTATGGAAACAGAAAGCACGCTTCCAAATTCATTTTATAAGATGAGCATAACGTTTGTTTCAACTTCCTTAGCAAAGTTTGCTCCAAAAAATAAAAGTACAAATCAACATTACTTATGAGTATCAATGCAAAAAAGATTAACATCAGCATATTAAAAAGACATATATTACCACCAAGCGGGTTTTATTTCCAGAACAGAGTGTGGTTCAATATTAAGAAATCTATTAATATTATCCATCATATTAATAGAACTAAGAAGAAAAAAATCATATGACATGTTTATAGATGGATGAGCCATTTAACAAAATCCAACACCTTACACATGTTGAATACACTTAGTGAAATAAGAAATATCAGAGGATATTTCCTTAGCCTGTGCCAACATTTGCATTCATTATCCAAATTAATCCTAATGACAATCTTACAAGATAGGTAATATTCCCATTTGCTTATAAGGAAACCGTGGCTTTGAGAGAGAAAATAAATGATCCAAGGACACATGTCATTAATATGTGGAAAAGCTGGTATTTGAATTTATGATCACCTGACTGCAAATCCTATTAGCGTCTATACCTACATTATTCTTCCTTCTGGTGGCTCTTCAGAGTTGTCCTTGATCACCATAGACCTCCGCTTCTGCTTCTTGTTTCTTTCCATCTTTCCTTCCTCCCTCCCTTCCTCCCTCCTTCCTCCCTCCTTCCTCCCTCCCTCCTCCCTCCCTCCCTCCCTTCCTTCCTTCCTTCCTTCCTTCCTTCCTTCCTTCCTTCCTTCCCTCCCTCCCTCCCTCCCTCCCCATGGCATTGCCTTTCTTTCCTCTAACAATCCATTTGTCTTCCTCAGGTGGACGGCATCCAGTGCTCTGTCGTTTCACTTCAGGACCTAGGGTCAGTTCTTCCCATCTGAGTCTCCTATTCCCCGCCCTACTGTGAGCTCTCCGAGAGAAAGCCTCTCCCCACACACACCGCTCCTGCAAAGTGTCCTGTGTGTTGCTGGAGTGTGTTGGAGGAGTGCCTGGGCTTGGCCTGCTGATCATTTTCCGATCAAGTGCTAGCATATGAAGGTTGACTCCATGAATTCAAAATTAGTACTGATACTTATCATCTGCCTAGCAATAGGATCAGTGTCCCCGTATCTATTGATTATACTTCTGTAACCCCAGATAGCCCCTTGAAGACTCCCTGCCTCTTGCCACCCAAGAGAATCCTGTGGTTGACGTAAGGCTGCAGTCCTCTGCAGATTTCTACTGATTCAAGGTGGGAGTAAGTGAGGTGGGGCAGGGAGAAGGTGCTTATCTTTGTCGGTGCCTCTGCCTCTTAGAAACTCCATGAATCTTGTTCCCATTGCACGCTGCTTCATGCCTAGTATAAAATGTAACCCCTTCTTCAGAATTAGCAACCACCAGAACCATCATGGTGAAGCGACTTATTCCTACTACGTGAGAGGACACTATTTTACAGGCATGCTGCGGGCGGCCAAGCCTGGAAGGAGCCACATCAGCCAGTACACATTTCTCAGCTTTCTGCTCATTTTCTAGATTCCCTTTTCCCCCCTCCTTCTATCTTTCTTCCTCTACTCCTTTCTGTTGTCCCCAGAGCCCGCAATTCAACTTCCTATATGATAGAGAATAGAATATCACCCTTCTTATGTCTCCATACCCCCCCTTATAATTCTGACACATCAAAATTCATACTTATTCTCTCCAAAAAGGTTGTTCTCTCTTTAGTGCCTTCCATTAAGGTTATAAAAAGTCTCTGGCTCATTATTACACCTATGAGATGCAAGCCCCTGAGGTCACAGTGGCAAGTAGGACAAGGTCTAGTCCGATAAACAAGGACAAGGACAGTCCGATAAAAGTTGTTGGTAGGGATGTGTAGTAGAAAACAATCTGGCAGTTTTCCCAAAAGTTAAATGCCATATATGACTTAGCCATCCTATATATCCACGCAGAAACTTACTTATTCATGAATGTTTATAGAAACATTACCATAATAGCCAAAAGGTGGAAATGACTCAAGTTCTCATCAACAGTTGAATGGATAAACGCAATGTGGTATACCCACCCAGTGGAATATTATTCAGCTAGAAAAAGGAACCGAGTCCTGATTCATGCAGACGAACTTGAAAAAAAAATTAAGCTGAGTCAAAGAAGCCAGACATGAAAGGTTATCTACGACATGGTTTCTTTTGTAAGATACATCCGTAATGGGGTGAATCCATGGACAGGAAGCAGATGAGAAGTTGCCAGGTAAAGGGGCAGAGAAGAAGGAATGATCACTTGCTGTGATCCATAAAGAAAGGAGAGAGAGAGGGAGGGAAAAAGAAGGAAAGGGAGGGTATATGGTGTTTTGATGGATATGGTGGATATGATGAAAACTGGGATATAGGATATGGTGGGATGATGAAAACTCTTTAAATCTAGAGAGAGCTGCTTGTCGCACAACACTGTGAATTTTCTAAATACCACTCTATTGTACACTTTGAAACGGTCAATTGTATGAGATATGAATTTTACCTCAATAAAAATAAATACGCAATACACAAAAAATAGCCAGTGGTCAAGGATATAAGTGGTAATACTTGGGAACCAGTGTGAGGGGAATCAGACCTTAGGTATCTCATGCCTGATGTCCTTGAAAAGTGGGCCTGGGATGACAGCCTGAGGCTCCCAGGTGCCATTGCACCTGCAATCAGCTGGTGCAGGAAGGATTAGCACTCATCTCTGTGACGGATACTGAGGAAGAGAGGTGGCTAAAGAGTTTGATGGACAAGTGACATTCAGTCGGGGAACCAACTAGCTTAGTTGGGTCGGGAAGAAACAAATCATGCTGCCACCTGCCTCTTCCACCATTCAGAATACTTTGACTAAAATCAGCTGTGTATGAATATCGAGGTATAGTTTCCTTTGAGGATCCTTCACCCTTAAAATCAGAGGGACCCCTAAATGCCACCATTGAGATCTCTGGCTTTAACAGACCAGCTTGGCTTCAAAGCTAGATGGAGGCTATTGTTTATCATCATCAGCAGCAGCAGCATCATCAAGATATAGAGATAATCTTTCTTACAGTAAAAATTTCACTGAAAGTATTCATCACACTTAAATGTGTGTTTACAGATGAATATCATGTTCCCACAGATTTGCATTTTTGTACTTTTATCAGTTTTAAAGCTTTTTTTAAAAAAAGATTTATTTATTTTTAGAGAGAGAGTGCAAATGGAGGAAGGAGTAGAGGGAGACAGATAAGCAGACTCTCTGCTGAGTGCAGAGCCCGTCGCAGAGCTGGATCCCAGGACCCCAAGATCATGACCTGAGTCAGATGCTTAATTGACTGAGGCACCCAGATGCCCCAAAGCTTACTCACTTTGACCAGTTTTTAAAGGGTGTGTCACTTGCTGGGTACCAGACACCAAGAATGGCACTGGCCAAGGCAGGAGACAAGACAGGCTTCCTTCTTCCTTTCATTGACGTTATGGTCCTGAAGGGAATTTAGAATTAAGCACACAGTTCCAGGTACTAGGAGTTCTATGAAAAGGTACGGAAACCTGGCAAGCCATGGGGGCATTTCAATGGGAACCTACTCTAGCTTGGGGGGATCAGGAAATCTGGGAGCACTGTTGTACAGAAGTGATGTCTTAGACACGTTGCAGAGGGTAAAGCAGGGGTTGATCAGATGAAAAAGAGCCGAAAGCACGTCCAGAAAGCAGGGATACCCTTGCTGGTAAGCAGGGCAAATGTCATCACTGCCATTTTACAAAAGAAGAAACAGGCTCAGAGGGTCCATGACCTACTCAAGATCACCTCGGCAAAGGGACACAGTTCAGTGAAACCTCCGAGAAGTTTGCTTTAGGAGAGCCTTCCAAGCAAACAGCTGATGAAAGAGGATTTAATTATATTTGCATTAGGTTCACAAGCACCTCCTGACTAACTCGGCTGGGGGTCTGGTTATGATACCAGCCGCAGGACACTTGGGGCTAAAGCCAATGGGTGAATCTATCATGATTTTGATTGAAACTCCCGTCACCTCCATTAGTTTCCACTCTCGCTCCATTAGTAAAACCCAGTTTAATCTCCAAAAAAATGAAGCACTTCCCCATTGGCCTCTAAGAGGCCACAGATTCCCGGGAAGTATCCTGCCCAAGATCTTGTAAGTGAGCACATTTACTTCCCTTTAATGGCCATCAATCCAAGGAAGACCTGCTTCCACGTTGGGAAGTTAGTTCCTGGGGGAGAAAAACTGACAGCAGAGGTGCCCACGAAGAATGAGAAAGGCCCATGGTTCAAATGTCATCGCCCAGAAGCCATGTTCAGATGTCTCAAAAAAAAAAAAAAATTGCAGCAGCATGGAAGAAAACGTGACCTCATTCAGGGGGTCGCGGAGGCAGAAGCAGATCTAGGGTTGGAGCTGCTGGGAAGTGGATTTTGGCTCGGGGTGCCCGGGGCCTCCCAGCGCTGTCCAGTGCTCTCCTTTGCTGCTCAGCGTGGGCTGCATGCACAGTGAGCTCTCTGTCCTGGCAAAGCGGCAGAGACAATGGGTTATCAGCTTTCAAATCCGTGTGAAGGCGACTTTTACACTGATAGAAACTGGAGAGAACGGTGGAACCTGGTCATTATCTTTTCTGTGGAGCAAGTGGCCAAAAGACAAAGATGCCAATACACCCTCCATTCATTTTTTTTCTCCTTTCAAATAAGCTCATCATACCTTTCACATAGAGTTCCCTGAGCCCTTCTTACCACATTTCATAAATGTCTGTATTTCTAGAAATTGCTGCTGACTCCAGACATTTCTCCACTATGTGTTAAAATGTGTGTATTATCCTATGTCACATCATCTTAAAATCTTTAAAGGTACCAGTATATGAAAAAGAATGATCTCACAGGTTAAATGACAAATGCTAACATTTGTCCTCTCAGGTGCTGTATGTGAACAAAAATCTTCGATGCCTTCATCCCCAAAGACAGAAGCACGGAATTTGTGAAATCAAACAGCTCAAAGCTCTCAGTGAAGATTTGGGGGGAAAATACTAAAGGAATAAATCACAGGGAGTAGATATTAGAAATCAGGATACCTGGACGTCAACTCCAGATCCACCTGCCCCTCGGAAACCATGTGCTCCTGTGGAAAGCTCAGGTCTGCCAGAGAAAGAGAAAAACAAGAGGAGCAGCAGGAGAGATGCACGTTAGGGATTAGAACTTCTCTCGGTGTAGACGGAGATATTGGAGTATCATGGAGACTGGCTGGAAATTAGTCTTGAGAGGTAGGTTGGGGTCAGACCGTGAAAAATACTGAATGCCTTATGAAGGAACTTGACCTTGGTCTGGTGTAAAATGTGTTTTCACTTACGGTTTTCTAGTGAAGGAGTAGCATGATCAAAGCAGCATTTGACAAAAAGAAATAAAGAAGACACTTAACAAAGCAGAGGACAGACTTTTTTGGACAAAGACTAGGACCTGAGACATTCAGAGGCCCAAGTCCAGGTGAGGACTCAACCGAGGACAGAGACAGTATGGGACACGGAGTCCACATACCTGCGGGTGGGAGTCCAGGGAACATGGAGTGATGGCCTGGGGGAGGCAAGAGCTGGCGGTGGTTAGATGCCATGCTGGATGATCAGTCTAGATTTTCAGGAGCTTTTTAGGGAGGAAGTAAAGAACCAAGACCACAGAGTTGGCATTGGACTCATCCTTATTGGACTTCTGGATCTGCCACTTAATAAATCTGTGAAATTAGCTGTGTCTCTACTCAAGAGTCTCAGTTTATTCATCTGTAAGATGGGAATGACAACACGAGTCACGTTCTGGATTACTGTAGGGATTCCATGAGAAAATTCATAAAGTAGTGGAGTGAACCAACGCGTGGGAAAATAGCCAGTAAACGTTACATGTAATTGTTAGTTTCATATTGTGTAATAGATGGAGGATATAAAGTAAAACGGGTTAAAAGATGACATTTTCCAGAAGTCAAATATGTTTAGGCAAAATCAGAGATTTTGTTTTTTCAACTAAGGCAGTGTTTTGGTTGCTCCTATGGGATGATAAGACCGAGGATCTGGACATTACCAGTATTCCCATCCCTGTTTCTGCTTTCTCTTTGTAGATGCTTTGTTCTCTTGGAAGACCTTGTCCCTGTCACAAGAAGCAGAATTAGAAGTGTTTATAACCAGGCATCTCAGCTTTGTCAAAAAAGACAGACTGGCTCCCTGGAGCACCATTTCAGATTTTCTAGTTAAAAAAAGAATGTGATAGGCCTCATTTGGCCAGGTCACTCGCAGGACAACCAGCTGTAGCCGGGGGGGCGGGGGGCGGGTAGTGGGATCAAACCCTCATTCATAGTACACGGTTGGAGTGGGGAAGAAGCATTACAACAATAGAGTCTAGCTGGAGACCTATTGATCTTGCTGACTTGGCTTTGTAAGTCTGTGCAACATCTTTCCTCGTGCCATGGTGGACACACTTTCTTTGTGCTTTCTTTGCTGGGCAGAGGAACTGGGCAAGGTGAGTGCTGCCTCCCCTACCTCTCCACCTTCCCTTTGCTCAGTGCTCCCCTTACAGGTTTGTTGAGCAGACAACTTCCCAGATACTTGGGCATTGAGGGGCTGTGTGGTTGGGTCCTACTGTCTTTGCCTGGGCCAGTTACCCTTCCATCACTTGAGATTCTGGGCAGAGCTGTGAATGAACACATTTCAAATGCTATCAATATTTTATGAATTTCCATCCACTTACTTTAATGGGGAACTGTAAAAGCATTTAACCATATTACACCCCATCTCTCAGGCACCGCATTATTCCAACAGAGCTGTTTTATTAGAGTCAACCACCGGGGCAGTGGGGATGGCTTTATCCACCTCCCCTTCACCCCCAATTTGTTCATCCTCATGTAAGTCTGTCTGTCTGCCAACCCATCTCCAATCTACGTATATTTATCAAATAAAATCAACCGTAGCCAAGGGAACATCACTTTGTTAATAGTCCATGTGCACATACACCCACACGTGTGCACACATTTATATGTACGCACTCTAGTGCACTGGGGAAGGTTTCATCTCCTGGCCTTGCTTGACTGGACTTGAGCTTTGAAAGGACGCTTGGTTTTATGGACTCCCCTGGGTTCTCTTCAGGAGCATTTACTCATTTGTCTTCTGGGGAAAAAAAAAATCTCAGGGAAGCATTTTACCTAAAGTTTAAATATCTGAAATTAACGGTTAAGCATCCAGGCATTGGAGTCCAATAGACATTGGTTTCACAGGTCAACTCCACCACTTACCTTTCTGATCTTGGGCAAATCACCTGACCTCAAAGTGCCCTCTCTGTAAAAGGGACATTTCAGTAGCCACCTTTCGAGGTACTGAGGACCAGGTGAGAAGCATGTGAAAGCACTTAGAGCAGTACCTCCATGGCCCGGGGATGAGAGCAAAAACAGGCTTTCTGAAGCTGAAAGGGCTCAGAGGCCTTTTTCTTTTCACTTCCCAGAACTTCTAGTCTATAACATGCATTTGTTACTGGAGATAGCTGCTGTCTGAACCATCTGCCTGAACACTGCTTCCCTCCCATCACTGCCTCCCTGCCCCCCAAAAAACCCTGCTTCATACCCCAGCTGGGTGAGGACTTCATTTCATCCATTCTGAGAAGACTTCTCAGTGCCCCTAGACTGGATTAGGACCCTTTCTGTGAGCTTCCCATCACCACCCACTCTCTTTCCATAATGCAGTATGTAGGTCACTCTGTTATAATCATCTCCCCACTCTGAATGACAAGCTTTCTGTGGTCAGAGTTCAAGTACTATTTCTTTGCACAACTAACAAAGCCCTTGGGATCTGAGCTACGCCAACCTCGTCTCTCGAAAAGCTTCTAACCAACCCCTCTTCTCTGTCCATTGAGTCTAGCCACCATTTTGTTCTAGTCACCATTGATTCTGTGCCAGACAGATTCTCACTACGGTATATGCAATAACTAATTTAATCCTCCATCAGCCTTATGAGATAGAGACTATTTTGATCCTCATTGTACAAATGAGGATGTTGAGGTTAGGAGATGATAGGAAATTTATACAAGGTCCCCAGCTAGTAAGGAGCAGAGCCAAGGTTTGCACTCTGGTGGTCTTACTCCAGAGACTGCACCACCACCATCCTGCACTCCTTATTTATACTCTATTCTATCCATCGCTCCAAAAAAGGGGACCTCCACACAGTTTCTATCGCCCATGCTACATTCAGTGTCAACTCATGGCCTTTGCACATGACCCTTCTCCCAGAGATGCCCATCTGCCTCCCGACTTACCCTCCCTCAGGTGCCAGAACACCTTCCTCAATGCCCTGTGTTTGCACCTAACGTGGCACTTATAGTGTGCCAGTCTGTTTACTTGCCCTTTTGCCTATTGGGCCGGAGGCTTCTTGGGGTACGGGCTCTGCCTTTTTCATGTCCCTGGTATCTAATGCGGTTCCTAGCCCCTAATAGAATATTAGTATCTATTGGTTGAAGAAATTCTTTTGACGTTCCTGGAAACTAAAAGGTTTTCTCAATATTGTCATCTCTTAATCCTGACTTCCACATGAATTGTATATGTAAATGTCTATCTTTGATAACATGGTTATCTGCACACACAACTAACTAAAATGCCAGATCAAATGAAATAACTGCTAGATAAAGGTACACGTAACACGTGTCTCTCTGAATTGCTTAACCAGCCAAATGAATCCGAGGGCTGTAGAGCCAGCTAGTATCTACTGAGTGTTTGGGAGTAAGGGTTTGGTGTCTAACTGCTAATCTCTCTGGGACTCTTTGAGGAGGAAACTGTGTTCACAAGGAAAAAGGACAAATGGGAAAACAATGGACAGATTTTATGCCTAAACATCTGGGCCCATGTAGCTTCATCCAAATACTAAGCATCTTTGCTGAGAGGTGCTGGTATAAAGGCTTTATGGTAAGAAGCATAAGTAGTTCCCATACCAATGAATCCAAATAGTAGGGTCTCCAGAATAGTCTTTGAGTCCATTTCCTTGAAAAGCCTTTTGGACAAGGAGGGCTGCATGCTAATTCATCCAGATGAATGGAAATCCATTGCAAAGAAGGAGCAGAAGCTCAGATTTACTCCATTTTCCAGCAACTTTTCTGAAGGCTGTGTGTGTGGCCTGGTCCATCCCTTCTGGCTAAAGTACTGGACACAAGGCAGAAAAATCATCCTACTTAAAATATCTGACTTACAATGTCTTAGAGTGGAGAGTGTTAGAGCAATGGGTATGAGACAAATTTCACACGAAGATGGACAAGTGTCAAGTACCAAGTGTTACTGCTAGAAAAATCAAACTAAGGCTCTAAGTAGCAGAGTTAGAAGACAAAAAGACTTGAAATAAAATGATGATAGAGGAGTAATGAAAAGAGGAAGATTCTAGATGTTTGCTACAAGCAGAGGTATACCTTGCTTTGTCAACTTTCTGGCCAATGGGTCAGGGTCAGTGACAAGGGTAGAGATCACAAGTGTTCACCAGGAGAATCAGGATCTTCTGAGTTATTGGTCAAGGAGGACTTTGACTGGAGCTACTCTGCTTCTCATTGGCTCCTGTTCTCATCTACCTCAGTGAGTCTGGGGGTTGTGTCTGATGGGATCACCATGCTTCCTTGTCTTCCATAGCTCCCTAAGCTCCTCTATCCTTAACACAAGAGTGAGATCCTTTCTGACAAAGAAATGAAATCAGCTGCCAAGCTTCATCAGGTGCCCATGTTTCTCCCCTCCCCACTTCCAGTAAAACCTTTCTCCTGAACAGACAGAAAACATTTCAGCCTCGTGACAGGCCCCTGTCACTCTGATGCTGAGTGTCTCACTTCTGACATGATAACTGTGTGTGTGAGACAGACAGTGTTTGTGTGATGCTGGCGGCTTTGTAGTGGAATCACAAGACTGGGATGAGGGAGGCAAGTCATGGCTGGGACATCTGGGAACCCAGGTCTTTTCTCCTCCTGTACATCTCCTGCTCGACTGGTTGGTGTAGCAGCAACTTCTCAGTCATGCAGGATCCCAGCCCATTGTTCAAGGAACCTCAAACTATAAAACTCTACCTCGATCTGATGGTTACAGAAAAACTAGCTCAACTCAATTGAAGACATATTTACTGAGATCCTGTTTCGTGCCATGCAAAGATGTTTGATGCCAGGGACTACAAAGATGAAGAAGAAGAAGGAGGAGGAGGAGGGGGAGGAGAAGGAGAGAATTATAATCAAGGCTCCTCTTGAGGACATGCTATATGTATGATGTTTTGTGGTTATTGTTATAGATGAATCTACATTTGATCAGCTCAGTAACACTGTGAATACGGTATTATAGCCCCGTATCACAGATGAGGAAACTCAAGCTCAGAGAAGGGAAGTAACTTGTTAAGCTCACACCAGTCATGAGTAATGGATCTAGAGCTCTGATTTAAGTGTCTTTGGTTCCAAAGCTTTTAGCATTCACCTTTATGTTCTATTTTCTACAATGAGTCCTGTGTAGTAAGCTATAAAGTCATAAGCCACAAAGTTATCTATATATTTATATACACACTAAAGCAAAGTCTTATTGTAACCCAAAGGGGAAAGCAAGCCATACGGCATTTGTAGGTTTTAGAGTAAGACAGACCTGCATTTGAACTCTTTCTTCAATTTCCTAATAGCTGTGTGATGCTATTAACTTCTTGGGCCTCGGTGTCCTCATCTACAACATGTAATAATGGCATCTATATTATGGAATTACAGTGGCAGTTGAATAAGAAAATGTATGTAAAGTTGACATAGGTAAATATGGCATGTTACTTTGTACAAAGCCTTTGGATGCAATCCCATTTGATCCCAATAACAACCTTGAGCAAAATACTATTATGTTACTATTATTATTCTTTTTTTTTAATAACTGTCAAAAATTGAGGCTTACGTAACATGTCTAATCAATACGTAGCAATGTGGGACTAGAGTTCAGTAAGTCTGACCTCAAAAACTACTTGTTAGGTGAACAAGTTGGGCTCCATTGATAGGGTGGCTTAAGATCCATCAGAACATCCTCAAGAACTGCAAAATATTTACTTTTACCACAGCAGGCTGCATTCTTTGACAAGAGGGCCTATTGGGGGACCTATGTCATCCTGTTGATCTTGCAAGAACCTTCTGTTATACACAGGACATTGCTTGGAAATTGCCACCATGGTCTCTTTTGGATGATTAATGCATGTCAATTGTATGCATATGCTGTGTATTGAAAGAAAACAGCTTTTTTTTTTTTTTTTTTTTTTTAGTATCCATGGGAGTTTCCATAGCTCATGCCTTGGAATAGATCAGGTTCAATTACCAAAGATGTTTTTCTAGAAAAGGTAGATTAATACCAATTAACAGGTCGAGATAGAAGTTGAGACCTTAGCCTGTTCACAGACTGAGTTGTGATTTCATGTCATCTGACACATGCATAATTACACACACCAGGAAGCATCCACCAATGTGTGCATCACAATAAATGTGTGCTTAATTACAAGTCACCATGCATATATGCTTAATTACACATCCTGCTACCTGCAGGATTAATTACATGTCGTGTTACATGCACACAATCAGGAGAGGTGACATTTGATGACATTAAAAGAGCTAGGAGAACATAAAGGAACAATTTTTAAACAGTTGCATAATGTGTGTGCTTTTTTATCTCCACAGAAGGCATCAGACGTTAATTTCTACTCAATCAATCAAGAAGCACTTATTGAACAAGTCTTGTCAATTTTACTTTCATAGTGTCTCCCGCATGTAGATTTCCCTTCCCATTGCTGTGATTCCTAATGTCATCACCTCTCGCCTGACAGTTCAAGGTGATGGGAAGGACACTGCACCCAAATCTCTCTCCCTAACTCTCAGCCAAGTCATCAGCATCTCCTACTGGCATTGCTCCAGAGATCCCTAACGGGGCCCCTGCTTTCTCCTGGGTCTTAAACTCTCCACCACCAGCCAGTGCTCAAAACCCCATTCTGGTCATCTCAGTTTCTATCTTAAAATTCCTCAATGACTTTGCATTGATCCAGAGCAAAGCTGGACATCCTGAGCTTGAACCGCAAAGCCCTTTCTGTCCTGATCTCTGCCCACCCCTTCAACGTCTTATTGCCTTGACCTCTGTCCCTAACATCCAGCCACACTGCTTTCTCTCCAGCCTCCGAGCAGACCATTATTCCTCCTTCCTCAAGATCATTCACACATACTGATTTTTCTGCCCCCAAAAGTTCTCCTCCTTTTGCACATATCTAATTAAATCCTACCTAACCCTCAGATTCCAGCCCAAATATACCTTTCCCAGGAACATATTCACTAGTACCCCAGACCAGGTTAGGTCCTGCTATTAAACTCTAAACTTTTCCTTCATAAGAAATGATGACAATAATCATCATGGGTCATCTGTGCAGTATTCCCATTAATACCTGCCTGCCTCAGTCACTGGAAAGTCCACAAGGACTGTGACTGGGTGTATTTTATTTTCCATTATGTTCTCCTAGTATAGGGCCTGGCACACAGTAACTTTCTAGTAAAGTTATCAGACTTAATAAATAAAAATACGGGATGCTTTTCAGCTAAATCTGAATTTCAGGTAAATACTGATTTTAAAACATTTTATGCATGCAGTATTTGGGACATACTTCTAATAAAACTTATTTGTGCCTACCTGAAATCCAAATCTAAGTGAATGTAGTATATTTTATCCGGCAACCTTATTCCTTAATATGTGATGGTTGAATGAATAAATAAATTGGTAATTACATGAAGATTCAAAAGACTTTGGTTCTAATTCAGCTATGGCTCTGGCTTATCCTCAAAGGCCAATTCACTGTTCCTCACACACACAATGAGGGTTCATGATATATAACTCTGACTCTTACAATATTGGCACAAAATGGTGAGAAACTAGGGTAAAAGCCAAATAATGATCCCTCCCTGCCACAGCTCTCTCTAGGACCATTCTTTGTTTCTAAAATAATCTGTCTGGTTGAGCCTTTCCATTTTCCTCCTCCAAATTCTAGCTCTCTCTCATGCCCCCAGCCCCAGATTTAAAATACCCCATTTTTGCATAGGACTTTTGTCATCTGAAACTGTCACTTTTTTTTTTTTTGAGAGAGAGAGAGAGAGAGTGTGTGCAAGCTGGGAGGAAGAGCAGAGGGAGAGGGAGAGAGAGAATTGTAAGCAGATTCCAGGCAGAGTGCAGAGCCCAATGTGGGACTCAATCTCGTGATCCCGAGATCATGAGCTGAGCCGAAGCCAAGAATCAGACACTTAACCAACTGAGCCACCCAGGCGCCCCTGAAGCTGTCACATTTTAATTCTAACAGAGAGGACTGGGACTGATATTTAACATTAGTGCTTAAAGAAATACAGATAAATGCAAAAAAATCCATGATGAACAAAATATCGGAAGTTTAAATAAAAACAGAATCAGTGGGACTGCTTTTTTTTTTTCTATTGCCTTGGGTTCTAATATGGCTTGGCACACACTTTTATTGAAATTTTTGATATTTTGCTCATCGTGGATTTATTTGTATCAATTCTGATTTTTTAAATAGATTTTTAATTAATTTATTTATTTGACAGAGAGAGATTGAGAGAGAGAGCACAGCAGGCAGAGCAGCAGGCAGAGGGAGGGGAGAAGCAGTCCCCCTGCTGAGCAGTGAGCCCCATGCAGGGCTGCAGGTCTTGATCTTTGAACCTCGGGATCATGAGGTGAGCTGAAGGCAGATGCTTAACCAACTGAGCCACTCAGGCATACCTAATTTGATTTTTTTTAAAGAAAATATTTTGAATTAAATATTAAAAAAAATACATTGTGAAAGTCCACTGAATGTAGGACTTACCTTGATTGCTAAGTGTTTTGCACCCCTTTCCATTTAGCACCCAGGCTGAGTGCCTCACACGCTTCACTCTTGTCCCCACTCTTGTAAGCAGATCCAACCTTTGAAAGAAAATTTATGGTGGGCAGGGCCTCCGGGGCAGGGGTAGGAGTGTCAGAAGTGCTATGCTGAATTTATCCTGCGGGCCAAGAAGAATAGAAAGGCTTTGAGCAAGAGAGAGCCCGATTCTGCTCTGAGCTTTAGACAGGTATTGTGGCTCTGATCCGCTCCAGATAATGGGTTGGAGGGACTGTTATGAAGCTTGGAGGCCACGGAGGAAGGCAGTGTGTGAGTGATGCACAAGCTCAGGAGCAGGGGGGAGGTGGTGGGGGTAGATGACAATGGACTAACCAGATTTGCTTGGAAGGAGCACCTTCTCCCTTACTTCTCGGCTATTCTCTGTCTCTTCTCTGTTCAGCTTAGCACGTCTTGTTGGAGAAGAGCAGGCAGGGAAGGAGCACAGAGGGCGGGCTTGTTAGCTTCAGTGAGTGGGATTCTGACTACACGGATGCTCCCTGATTTATTTGCAGACCTTCTGGGCATCTTCCCAGCCCCTACATAAATTAGTTCCCCAGAGATCCATACATTGAATAGCATACTCATTGTTCCCTGCGTATATGTTCCCAGAGGTGGGCCAACAAATTCACTTTCTGAAATGGTCTGGAAAGGGACTGTGTTATTGACACTCTCCCCCATGGTATTTGTATTTCAAAAAGCAACATGCTCAGGAATCCATCATTTCAATTAAAGCTCATCTAGGTCTCCTATGAAAAAGAAATATCAATATGGCAGAGTCCCCAACCCAGGAGGATCCAAATTTAGCCTGAAGCCTGAAGCCACCATAAATGTGCTATGTGGCCTTGAATCCACTGCGTGGCTTTTCTGTGTTTCAGCCTTACCTTTGGGAGGAAGCTTCCAGTAGACAGAAGAGTCTGAACTGTGGTCTTGAAATCTTGATGTTGCTACTCACTGGTTGAGTGCCCTTGGTGGAGTTGGTTTGCCTTTCTGAAATACACCTGCCTTCTCTTCCTGTTAAAGAGAGAGAGAGCCATGCCTTTCCTTGTGGGGTTGTGATGAGGATGGAAGGTTTTTTGTTTTTGTTTTTGTTTTTTTTAGATTTTATTTATTTATTTATGAGTCACGAGAGACACACAGAGAGAGGCAGAGGGAGAAGCACGCTCCTCGCAGGGAACCCGATGTGGGACTGGATCCCCAGATCCCGGGATCATGACCTGAGCTGACTGCAGATGCACACCCCCTGAGCCACCCAGGCATCCCAAGGATGGAAGGTGTTAATGTCTGGTAAGTGTTTAGGACTTCCCAGTATTCAATAAATAGCCAACTCCCCCCTGCAATGGTTAATGGAGACCGGTAATAGAAAAGAATGTGCCAAAAAAGAGCAGAATGCCATTTTTTCAGCTGGCAAAAACTCAATATGATTGCATGCCAAGATTTGCTGATACAATGAATAATTTTGGAGTAATTTTACAATTGTGTATACAGAATGCCAAAATTCAATAAGAGGGTGGGTTTTGATGAGACGGAGGCATTCCAGCTAATTGTAGTGCCGTATAGAGAAATGCTGCTTGTGTTCTGTGTCTTAGTAATATTTTTCAACTGTGTACTTAAAAAATAATAATTTCCCATCAATAATCTCTTGACAGTTTCCAGGATGCAAAAAAGGAGACACAAGTACACTGGCTCCAGACCATTGTGTGTTATGGTCTTAAATTTCGATAACAAAAACTGTCATAGATTTTAAGTCTTTGTGATTTTTTTTTTTGATATTTGACTTAGTTATTCCTTTAATATGTTTTCAAGTTGGGTCTCAAGTCAAGAGGAGCGTTGTCTCACCCCATAGTGCCAAACAACCTGTGAAGTTTGAGGATTCCCCTCTCCTCACCCCCGTGAAATGGAAGCCATACCTGTTTCTTAGATGTGGTGTTCGATGAAATGGGAGAATGTATGACATGAGCTCAGCTCAGGGTCTGATACAGAGCAAGGATTCAATGACTGGTGTTGTGACAATCATCATTAGAATGGTGATGATTAGATAAGATGCTTTCTTTATTTCTCCAAATATTTTCTGATTTTCTATTGAAACTCTCGATATTTTGTTCATCATGGATTTTTTTTTTTGCATTGATCTTTATTTCCTTAAGCATTAATGTTAAATATCAGTCCCAGTCCTCCCTGTTAGAATTAAAATGTGACAGCTTCAGGGGCACCTGGGTGGCTCGGTTGGTTTAGTGTCTGATTCTTGATTTCGGCTCAGCTCATGATCTCAGATCATGATCTACTGTAGCCCTGTAGTGTGACTTCTGCTTCATTAGTATTTTGTACTATGCCATAGAATAGTCACTTTCATTTTTATTTATAGATAAATGAATAAAATAATTTTTATACTATGAGAAATACAGTTTTCCATAGCAAAATGAGGTTTGTGAGGTGCCCACAACCTGGATTCTTGTAAAAAGTTTATCAAATTATCCAAAGTCACCAAGCAAGATCTTTGATTCTGAATGCTTTTCACTCTTCTTCCAATTTTTTGAACTTAATGTTATCTCTGTGGATTTTCTTTCAGAATATTTAAATTTGGATTTGATTTTATATCCTTCGGAATATGGTTGAGATACTCCCTTTCTTTACCCTCCCCTTTGTTCTGCCATTAGTTGGCGTGTTCTCAGTGAATGCAAATTCATTTTTACATCAGCAAAAGAAAAATTGAATAAGGAAGGCCATCTGATATGTAGTAAATCAAACAAAACCACAATGAATTTCAAAGCCAAGTATAAATTTAAGACACAGCATGATGTGTAGGAAAGAACAATGAGCTCAAGTCAGGTGATTTGGAGTCTACTTTAGACCCTGCCACTGACTCACTGCATGACCTTGGGAAAGTCATTCTGCTTCTGCAGGTTTCTGGTTTTATTTTGGTAAAATTAAGTGTAATGCTAGATAACTGTGAGTTAACCATTGATTTCAATTAAACATGTTATAACTCCCATTAATGAATCTAAACAAATTAAGCCTGAACCCCAATCAAGAGTTAGAAAGTAATTTGAATTTTGCCAAGAGTAAGTTATATATTTAACCTAATTTTCTCCTATCATGGGTGTATTATATTGAAGAGTTCTAAGTATCATGTCTTTGATTTGACACATTGACATCAGGGAACTTGGTCAAGTTTCTCCTTATGTGTTTTTGAAAAAGTTAGAAAAATGTGAACCAGATCAGTGGCAAATAAACCTAAGAGATGACTGGAATCTCCAGAGGAGTTACATCAGCATACATATTTCTGAATCTCTTTCTCAGAAGTTCTGATTGAGATGGTCTTGGGTCAGATCTGGTGGTCACGATGATCTCTAGTTGGTTCTGAAGATCATCTCATCTTGGAAACCACTGGACTAGATTATAACCAGGTGGATTAATTTGTTGAATTACCAGGGTAAGTTACATGGTTCTACTTGATGCTTGTCAACTTGTGTATGCGTAAATTGGAGAAGATATAGAAGGGACATTGATCAGGTGTATAAATATTGCGGATACGTTGGATGACAAAATGAAGGCTCAAAATTACGTTGATGGGTGGACTAGTGAGTAAAAGGAAGCAAAATAAAATTTAAGGGATGCACAAACTCCTGTACTTCATTTACAAGGTGTAAAATTAAATGTATAGTGTCAGATGGGATGCACCTGGTCTGTGAACAGCTCATGTAGAACAGACTCTGAGGAATGAAAGGACTAGAGTTAAGGCATGTTTCTGAAAATAAAATTATTTTCATGTGCAAGCACTTTATATATGGTAATTCTGTTTTTAATTATTTGAGGCACCTGTACACTGTTTTCCTTGGTGGCTGCACCAGTTTTACATTTCCACCAACAGTGTGTGAGTTCCCTTTCCTCTACATCCTTGCAAACACTTGTTATCTGTTACTTTTTTTGACAGTAGCATCCTGACAGGTGTGAAGTGATATCTCATTGTAATTTTGATTTGCATCTCCTTGATCATCACCTACCATATGATCCAACAGTCCCACGTCTGGATATTTATCCAACATAATTGAAATCGGGATCTTGAAGCAGTATCAGCACTCTTATGTTCATTGCAGCCCTATTCACAGTAGCCAAGGTATGGAAACAATCTAAATGTCCATCAGCAGATGAGTGGATAAAGAAAGCATACGTACAATGGAATAATATTCTGCAATATTAAAAAGAAGGAAATTGTACAACATGCAACAATATGAATGAAACTTGAGGACATTATGTTAAGTGAAATAAGCCAGTCACGGGCAAATACCACATCATTCCGTTTATTTGAGGTATCTAAAATAGTGAAAATCATTGAACCAAAGAGTGAAATGGTGATCATTAGGGACCACTGAGAGGGGAAAATGAGTTGCTGTTTAATAGGCGTCAAGTTTTAGTTAAGCAAGATGAATAAATTCTAGAGACCTACTTTATGACATTGTACCTGTATCAAAAATACTATATTTTACACTTAAAAATTTAATAGGGTGTTCTTACACCAATAAAATAAGGGAAAAAAAACACTTGTGCAAAGTGTAAAACATTACAAATATTATCAAATGACAACAACTGATCTCAGAGGCAGAATCAAATGGTTATTAAAAGTCAGAGAGTCCGGGATCCCTGGGTGGCTCAACGGTTTGGCACCTGCCTTTGGCCCAGGGCGCGATCCCAGAGACCCGGGACCAAATCCCACATAGGGCTCCCGGTGCATGGAGCCTGCTTCTCCCTCTGCCTGTGTCTCTGCCTCTCTCTGTCTCTCTGTCTCTCTCTCTCTGTGACTATCATAAATAAATAAAAAATTAAAAAAAAAAAGTCAGAGAGTCCTCCCCCTGACTTTAACTATAGATAGTCATGTGGTCTTGGGAAAGTTATTTAACTATTATATGGATTGGCTCTTTTATTTATGATACGGGAATAAGACCTTCCTAACTGGGATTGTATTAAGGATCAACACACTTAGCATATTGCCTGGCACATAATGACACTCAGTAAACCGTATCAATTATTTCAGGCACCTAGGTGAAGTGCCCAGAATGAAGAAGGAACAAGGAGAGCTGTACTCTGTTAGTTGCCAGGTGACGCCTAAAAAATTGTATCCAGTTTGAGGTACCATACTTTGGGAGATTTATAGGCCAACAAGAATGTGTTCAAAGGCAGGAGGTGGCACATGGTTACGACCAAGGTGAGTTAAGTACAATCAAATGCATTTGAAAGTGTTGAGAGACTTTTCTCTTGAGAAGTGAAGCCAGAAGACAACATCAATCTAACCAAAGGGCAAGTATGAGAAAGCTGCTTTGTTTTTTGGCTCCACAAGGCAAGGTTCACTTGAGTGGAACATGAGGATTGGACACTTTCTATGGTTAGAAGATCATGGGCTTCCTGGAGCAGGAGGCAGTCCCTTACCCTTCACAGAGTTCAAGCCTGATGGTCAGGATCTTTGCGGAGGGGACTCCTTGCTAAGGTTAGAGTTTGCCTCCTTGGTCTAAGACCCCTAAATCCTCTCAAAAGTTAGCATTACAAAGTGGGGGTGATGGAGGCATTCCCAGCACCTTCCTGAGGGCCTAACATGCCAGGTGAATGTACCTAGAAGTGGGCGGGGTTGCCAATGACTTGCAGCTCCAATGATGGAAAGCGACTTTGCTCCCATTTAGCTTAATGCATCTGTCTTTTCTCCCAGGGCATCAGCCAAGTGCCTGCATATTGGGCTCATCAGTCTTTCTGAATTACAGAATTGGGGGGTTGCCTTTCCCTAATGAACCTCTTCAGAAAAACATACTTCTTCATATTAGGTTCCAATTGCATTGGGAAGCAGCAATTGCCTGTAACCTGTTAATATTTCAGGAAGTTGCACCCACCTGAGTGATATGAGAGCCAACAGCCTTGGAGAGAGCTGGACTAATGGCCTTCTGGATTGACCCCCACCTCACCTTTTTTTTTTTTTTTCAGGATTTTGACTTTTATTCTTAGGTAAGAACAGATAAAGAACAGGGGCAAGTAGCAGCAAAAAGGGCCTGTCATCTAATCCAGCTGCGTCCGGGCCTCAGGAAGGGCACCCGTGCAGGACACACACCACTCAGTCCTCGGGGACCCTCAGAACCTCACTTGGGGCCTGAAGTGCATCTGCTTGGTGGCATTGTTCTTCATTCCCGTCTTCAGCATCCACTTCGATTTCATCCTCTGGACGTACTGCATGTCCCGCTCATGCAGAAGAGCCGCTCCTGTGCTGCCCGGGGCTCTGTACTGCTGCAGTATCCGGCCCACGGCCTTCTGATTCTTAGAACTGCCTTCCTCTGCCTTCTGCCTTCAACCTCCCTGAAAGGATCTGAGTCTGCGCTTTAGGACGCTCTGTGTGGCTGACCAAAATGGGATGCTGATGGAATCCTAATATTAGGAGATTTTGGCAATCAAGTGAGATTAAGTTTAGGAAGCCATGGTACTTGGATTCTCAAGACTGTTGTAGATCCAGGAAGTGTGTATAGTCCCACCTTCATGTGTGTATGTATTTGTGTTTCAGGGAAAGAGAAAGAGGGAGACAGAGGGACAGACAGCAGCACCACAAGGATTGCAACATGGGAGGAAGAATCAGGAGAGGTCAAGAAGATCCTTAGGAAGCTCCGCTGCCTGAAGACTTGGAAGCCCCTCTTTAACCAATTAATCCACCCGGCAATATCTTTGTGAAGTGGCCTTAAACTCTCCCCTAAACATCCCCCAAATTGGGCAACTCGGGCCTGTTTCAGATAGCCCGTTCTCTTTTTGTACAGCTCTGGGAGCCGGAAAGGTCTTATTGAGGCCAAATCAGTATGAAACGCTTAGTTCCTTTGGGGAATAATACTAACGAGGATGATCATAACAGTCTACATTTGCTGAACGCTTCCTACCAATTAGCACTCTCGGAAGTACATTTTCTGGTTTAATCCTGATTATCACGCTATCGGATCCATGTCATGCATCCTATTTTATGGATTAAGAAACTGAGTCCAGGGAGGTTCATGTGATTTGCTCAAGAATTGGAGGTGAGTTTGACATGATTGAAAAAGCTCATCCTCTGAACCTCTTCCTTATGTTCTAATGCAGGTCTGTGGGTCCTCCCCTGAGTGAGCCTCCTTACCGCCCCCCACCCCCGAAAGAGACGAGATCCTAGATCTGCAGTTCATCTCAAACTTTTCACCAGATTTGGCTCCAGTCAATATGACTATCACCGCCCCAGAGCTGAGGTTTCCAAACTCGCAGGACTCTACAATCCTATGTTTGCACCTATTTTTTTTTTTTTTAATGTCCTGGACTTCTGTTTAAGATCGCAATTGCAGAAAAGTTCCACAGCTCATAAAAGTTTAAAAAACTATTTCAGTAGACCAGAATATAGCCATACAATCTAAATATTAATGGACTATTTTAGGCCAATCGCACATATTGTAATGCCGGCCCATCCCCAAATCCTGAAAGCATTCACGAACAATGCTCATTAATAAACAGAGGGGCTTCCACGTCCATCAGGCAGGGGAGCTTCCCAAGGACCTTCTTGACCTCTCCTGACTCTTCCTCCCACGTTGCAATCCTTGTGGCACTGCTGTTTCTCCCTCTGTCTCCCTCTTTCTCTCTCTCTTTCCTTGAAACGCTCGCTGAGGTGTCACACTTCTCCCCGTGCCTGCATTTACACCTGTGCTTCTCCTCCAACCCCCACTCCACCTTGACTCTCACCCTCGGGAGCCTGACATTTGTATTAATCACGCCTTTTAATTGTCTCTATTCTTGAAGCGTTGACATTTGGGGGGCCTGCTGACTCTGGGAGGTTGCCTTCGATTCTTGCAGACAGTGAAGGATCTGGTGCATCTGTCACAAGTGAGCCACCCAATCCAGAGCCCACCCCCCAATCGCCCTCTTTGTGGGCTTGTACATCCTGGGCCACTACTCTCCTGCCCTTATCACCCCAGGGCCAGGACCCACTTACCTGGAGTCAGCCCCTGCATCTCAGAGCCCACGGAAATGATTTACATCAGACAATGCTAAGCTTGGTCGCCTCACTCGTTCCTTCCCGTAGAAACCTCAGGAGAGGCTCTTGCCCATGTTTTCCCACCCCCACTTGCCCCCAAACCAACCCTGATGTTTCCTCAGGGAGCCCCTCGAAGCATGGGATTTGTGTGTACAGCAGACTTTTCACTGGCAATCACCTCCGGAGCCGTGAGCCCCACCGTCCGTGAATAATAATAACCCTTGTGTGTTTTTTTTTTATTTTTTTTATTGGAGTTCAATTTGCCAACATATAACATAACACCCAGTGCTCATCCCATCCAGTGCCCCCCTCAGTGCCCGTCACCCAGTCACCCACACCCCCCACCCACCTCCCCTTCCTCCACCCCCTGTTCATTTCCCAGAGTTAGGAGTCTCTCACGTTCTGTCTCCCTTTCTGATGTTTTGGGAATATAAAAAATAGTGAAAGTGAATAAAGAAGAAAGGAGAAAAAATGAGTGGGAAATAACCCTGTGTTTTAAAGTGACTCTCCTTTCTCAGAGCTGATCCTCTTGTTCTCTGCTTCTGTTTTTTTTTTTTTTTCTTTCAGAAGTTATTACCCAAATGAAACCAAATCTGCTTCCCAGGATTCTTTCTTCTAGAAGAAAGGTAAATACACGTGGATTCTGAATAAAGACTTTTTCCCCCAACTAAAGACACAAACACATATGGATACACACAAGGGCACATCCTAGCCCTGTGCTGACTGCCCTGACCTTTAGCTCTTGTCCCTGCCCTGAGCCCTTCACGTCCCTCCCATAGCTCCTGGCCACCAAGGCTTCTTGGACTTCATTCTCTTTCTTTCTCCTTAAATACAGCCTGATGCTTGTCCCTCTTGGACCAAGCTGTCTCAACCATTCTGAGAAAAGATCCCAAGGCCACTTCTGCTGCTGCATGTCCTTCACCTTCATTCCTCATATGATCGTTACCACAGGCCTGATCTCACTGGCTCACAATTCCCTTGTAGCTTCCTCTTCTGTACCAGGGTGGGTGCTCCGTGGGGCTGGGGCCCGTACAGCATCCGGCTTACCTTAAGCTCACATCAAATACTTCCCAGTTGAATCCATGAAAGAATGAGCGAAGGAATGAATTTGACTTGTGCTCTCCATCCTTTGCCCTTCCCTTTTTTCCCAGGAGCCATCAGTCATCAGACACACACACACACACACACACACACACACACACACACTCCTTTACCTTGAAATGATGCCTCTGTTTACCTTTGGGTGGATACACATTGGACAGCCCCAGGGAACCATTCAATTTCTTACATATGATTTATAGGCAGTGAGTCTTCAACTCAGTGGTCAAGGGGGGGACTTAATTTTGTTTCTTAATACATTAGAAAGATCTGAAAATATGGATTCGGATTCAGGGAAAGGGAAGTGGAAGAGGCAGAAAAAAAGAAAAGAGGGAATGAGTGAGTGAAAAATGGAAGGAAGGAAGGGAGAGTGGAGAGAGAGAGTGAGAAGGGAAGAAGAAGAAAGAGAAAAACCTGTTGATAGGTTGTTCCTGCTGGGACGGGTGTCTCATCTGATATACTTCGGGCAAGTGGGGTGTGGGACCCCATTGCCCCAAACCTTATTCCCCTATAAGCACTACCTCTACATTGTCAAGTTATTCTTGGACCACTGTCAACATGTAGGGAATGTACTTGGACGCCAGTTGCTAGAAACACCCGGAGAGTAGGAAGGTCCGACCTAGCACCATTGGGAGCCGTCCGGATGGGAGCTGTTCTGTGGGCTGTGGCCCCACCCCAGGCCTTGTTCCCCAGACTTGAGGACAGGTGCAGGTCTGGTCCCCCGTGGCCTTCCATTTCTTTCTCTCCGTCTAAAGAAACATGACAGATCGGTACAGGCGCTGAACTAAAATGATTAGTGTGACTGATCTAAGCTCCAGGAAGCAGATGGCCTTGGAGCAATAGGTCAGCTTTGGGTATGCAGCCTGGGGGGGGGGGGTGTATTCCATTCAGGAGAATTAAGGACACATTCCAGGCCCTTCTCCCTACCCTGCAGCTCATGCCCCCAGAGACTCGACCGGGACATCCCCGGTAACTGCTACCTCCATAGAGACATCACTGGCTCCAGTTCAGAGGGGATAAGGACACCCGGTCTCTCAGCCTGTCTGCCCACTTGAACGGAGATGTCGCTCCCTCTCTCTTTCCGACCTTTGTTTATCTCTTCTCCCTTGGTCCCTGCTCCATTCTGTTGTGATTCCAACCACAGGGGAGGAAAAAAAAAGAAGTCAGATATGGAGATATCAGCAGAGCAAATGGCATTTCCCGTTAATGTGGCGGCAAATGGCCTCCCCCCGACTTGTCATGTTTTAACTCTCTTAAGGAAGGAAGTGACAGCGCGCTCGTCTTCTCCAGGCCCAAAGGCCGGGGAAGAGGTTTCATCCGGATCATTAACTCTAAGGCATGATTTCACCAAGCGCACCTCTCCGGGGAGCGTGTGCGCCGACAAGAAATGGTGTCAGGGCAGCATCCGCCAGCAGGGCCAGTGCGGAGCGTCAGGACCTCGGTTCCCATGCACGTCCCAGAGTTCACAATCCTGAGCTGTTCCCGTCTGCGAAGGGAGGGTGGCCACCCGTGCTGGCCTGCTTTGAACAGTGACAGCGAGGCTACCGGGACATGGTGCCGAGTCAGTGGAGGCTGGCGCCCCACGGAGGCAGGAGGCACTCGTCATGATGAGGGCTACTTTTTGTTGGGTCGCCGGCCGCCTGCGCACTCTGCGGGTTTCTTGGTTCTTCCTTTCCAGTACCAACCTCCCCACAGCCCTTTGTCTCCGGGTCTCCCTGGATCAAACCCTCCTCTCAGAGAAGTCTCCGATCCCAGTCATTCCATGTTAATTCCATGTTAATATTAGTCCATGTCCTTGCCCCTGGGCTCTCCGGGTCAGACCACTCTTGACCATGTGGGCACAAGAAACACACGTCAGATCCTGCTCAGGCCGCACAGCAGTTAGTTCCCACTGGCCTGCATTTACTTACCCAGCACGGTCTGATGAAAGTTAGTCGTCATGTCGTCTGCGTCCCAGGCAGGGTCGTAGGTGGTGAAGCCAGAGCAGAAATGAGACAAGGGAGGTCTCTCCTTCAAGAGGGCGAGATGGATGGGGTCCCTGGGTGGCTCAGTGGTTGAGCACCTGCCTTGGGCTCAGGTCATGATCTCGGGGCCCTGGGACTGAGTCTCACATAGGGCTCCCTGCAGGGAACCTGCTTCTCCCTCTGCCTGTGTCTCTGCCTGCTTTCTTTGTGTCTTTCATGAATAAATAAATAAAATCTTTTTAAAAAAAGAAGGCGAGATGGAAAATAAACAGGAAGATGAACAGAGAAGACCATTTTAGTTAGTGATAAGTTACAGGAGGGTAGTTACACCAGGGATAAGGCAGGAGGGATGGCAGTGTGGGCAACCCTGGAGATCTGAGCTCCACCCAAGGAAGGAAGCAGCCGCATGCAGCTTGGGGATGGGAAGGGAACAGGACAAGGAACAAGCACTTTACTGAGGCCTGGGAGCATGATGGGCTCATCAGGGCTGCAGAAAGGGGGCTGGGGTGGTGAGCATGGGTTGGGCGGCAGGGGGTGCCCGAGTGAGGCAGGCAGGACCTTGCAGACTTTAATAAGGTTCTCAGCCGTATCCTGAGTGCAAACGGAAGCCTTCGCAGGATGTGAAGCAGGGGAATGACATGATCAGATTCACCTTTTACAAAGATCAGTCTGGCTGCTCAGTGGAGAATGGAATTGTTGTGGTTGAAATTCCAATAGCGACATTCAGAGCCCTCCACTAGGCGAGTCCAGCCGCAACGTGCAGCCACAGCTTCCAGCTCTGCCGCTCATCCTGGGGCCCTGGCACGCTCCACTCTCTATTATTCCTAAATATCACCTCCTTTCACACTTTTAATTCAACTGTTGTTGCCCTTTCTTCTGATAAAACTGTTCCAGAGGGCCTCGTACCCCTGGCCAGCCATGCTGTGTGCTCGGACGAGGAACCAGAACCGGAGTGTTCTCACGGGCTCGGAACAGGATCGGGGAGTTAGTGGAGCAGTAGATGTTTAGTGCTCGGCCACCATGTGCCTGGCACTGTGCTGGGTTCCTAGGATTCAGGGAGAATGACATGGGCCGAATCTGTGCCCGCGTGGAACTCGTGCTCTGAAGAGGGAGAGAGAGTATACAGGAAATATGGAACAGGTGAGAAAGCCGAGTCTGTGAAACATAACCCAGTGCTGGCAGCACTCATCTTGGAAGCAAAGAACCATAGATTCGTGGTCTCCTGGAATCTTCAGCTTATAGAATCAAATCATACTAGGAAAAAAAAAATCAGGATTTAGAAATGAATATTTATCAACTCTCTGGAGGATGGGTGGCTGTATAGGCTTAAAAGTGATAGAAGATACCACAAAGGAAAAGACATAAAGCAAACTGGGAAAATACCCACAGCAAATATGACAAAGGATTACTATCTTTATTATGTAAAGAGCGCATGCAAATCAATTAAATTCGATGAAGACCCCAGCAGATAAGTGAGCAGAGGGCACAAAAAGACAATTCTCAGAAGAGGGAAATACATACAACTGGTGAACAAACACAAGAAAAACATGTTCATTCTCTGTAATAATCAAAGAAACGCTTATTAAAACCATGAGATAACATTTTTCGCCTATTGAATTAGCAAAGTTTAAATGAAACCGAGGAGAGGATGGCCCAGCCGATGCTTTCGAGAATGGGATGATCGAGATTCTCAGGCATTGCCGGGAGACGTGTAAACCAGGGCAACTGTTTTTGGAAAACAATTTGGCAATGTGCACGAAGAGTCTTAAAATATGATTTTATTTTAGTAATTTAATTTCTGAGATTTTTTTTTTTCCTAAAGAAAGATTCCAAAAATAGAGAAAGGATCTATGCATGAAGATTTTTTTCCCCCCCCGGAGCATTATTTATAGTAGCCAAAGGGTGGGGGGAGGAGAATGAAATAGAAAATTAGAGAGGTACAGATAGCCATATAAGGAAACATTCTGTGGCCATTTTAAAAGATGTTTATGAAATGCTAAAGTTAAGTGGAAAAGGAGGACAGAAAAAGAAGCTCTGCGTTCAGTGTGATTGTGCCTGTACGGAGACTATCACAGGCACACTGACTTAAAGATTTGCACATTTTTAGAGCAGAGCATCCCTGGGGATGTTGGTCTGGGTCCAGGGACTTGGACTTGGCCACCCAGCTGAGCCTCCTGTAGGGTGGGAGGAACCAGGAGGGCCTCACCCTTCCCGGGGGGATCTTCACTTGGTTCCCCAACTCCTGAGTGAGCACCTGCACGATCTTAAGAAACCAGGCTCACGTCTGTTTCACCAATGAGAAACCTGAGGTCCAGAAGGGAGTCGTATCTTGCTGCAGGTTGCACAGATGCGTGGAAGAGCTGGTGATAGAATTCAGGCCTCGTGGGTCCACACCGACACAGCCTTGCAGCCTTGTAGGGTGCATCTGGGTTAATGGGTCGGATTTGCATTGGATTCAAGGCGTGTGCGTGGGCACATGGGCTCGTGTTCATCTCCATGCGCGTGCTGGCAGGTGGGCACGCCTCTGTGCGCTCAGAGGATGGAGCCAGCAGCCCTCGTGTTGCGTGGAGGGGGGGCGTCCCTGGGGTGTCCCGTGTTCGCACCCCCAGTCAGGCAGCGACGCTGGGTCGCCCTAAAGGGCTGCGGGTTCGGAAGCGCAGGTGGGCGGCATGTCTGTCTGCAGCTCCCATTGGGTCGCGCCTCGTTTTCCGTTTTCTGGCTGCAAACTGGCGGCCCAGGGGCGCGGCCACAGCCTCAGGGCATCCCAGCCCGGGTCACACCCCAGACCCCAGACCCCCGAGCTTCCCTGAGCCGTGGCCTGGTGGAGGGAGGGAGCTCCTGGGGGCCGTGGGGCTGGTTCAGGCCGCAAACTGGCTGCCCAGGGGCGCGGCCACAGCCTCAGGGCGTCAGAGCCCAGGCCAGACCCTAGACCCCAGACCCCAGGCCCCGAGCATGCTCCTGCAGCAGCCTGGCGGAGGGAGGGGGCTCCTGGGGGCCGCGCGGCTGGTTCAGGCCGCAAACTGGCGGCCCAGGGGCGTGGCCACAGCCTCAGGGCGTCCCAGCCCGGGTCATACTCCAGACCCCAGACCCGGAGCATGCCCGATGGCGGAGGGAGGGGCTCCTGGAGGCTGCGGGGCTGGTTCAGGCCGCAAACTGGCGGCCCAGGGGCATGGTCACAGCCTCAGGGCGTCAGAGCCCAGGCCAGACCCCAGACCCCAGACCCCAGGCCGCCAGCGTGCTCCTGCAGCAGCCTGGCGGAGGGAGGGGGCTCCCGGGGGCCGCGGGGCTGGTTCAGGCCGCAAGCTGGCGGCCCAGGGGCGCGGCCACAGCCTCAGGGCATCCCAGCCCGGGTCAGACTCCAGACCCCAGACCCGGAGCATGCCCGATGGCGGAGGGAGGGGGCTCCTGTCGCCCTCCCGCCCGCGGCCGACGCCGCCCCCAGGTCCCTGGGGTGACGGGTGATGCCCCGACTTGGCTGAGCCCGGGCCGCCGCCTCCCTCCCTCCCTCCCTCCCGCGGACGGATGCGCGCACCACCGGGAAGGCTTCCCGAGCGCGGGCGGCCGGGCCGGAGGTGCCCGCAGTGCCCTCTGCTGGCCCGTGGCCGCAGCGGCCGCCCCGACACCCCAGCACCGCGTCTGGGGGCGACCCTCCCATGGGGATGGGGTCAGACCAACCACCTGCCGGGGGGATCCACCCCCCCCCCCGCAGCGAGCTCCCTCCCGCGTCCAGTGGGCAGGGGGGGGGGTGGTGGCTGCTGGAGTCACAGCTCTGACCCTGTGACCTTGGGCGGGCCCGCTGGGGTTGGCTCGGCCTCGACTTTCTCCTCTGGGAAAGGGCCACACCAGGGGGCCTGACATGCCTGCCCCCCAGGGCGTGTGGTGAATGGTGACCCCTGGGGGATGAATGCTTTCTGAGCTGGGTCCCCATGCCTAGGATCTCACACTTTTTTCTTTTCTTCGTCTTCTTCTTTTTTTTTTTTTTTTTCCACTCTTGCTAGGAATATGGCTGTGATCACGATGTGCCAGGTGTTGTCCAAGAGATGAGGAGGGTAGAGGAATGAATTCTTCGCTGGGCCCAAGTCAGAGGGACAGCGCTACGTTTGAAATCAAACGGAGAATTCTTATACTGGATTGCAGCCTGTTTTAAAGATAATAATGGCCATAATAACACAATTGCACGTTCGTCTAGCATTTTTTCACGTTGCAGAGTCCTTTTCCGGGCCCCTCAGAGAGATAATGGATGTGAGCACTTCAGAAAATAGACAGCTTTCTGTGAAATTAAGGTGATTTGTATTGAGGGGTGAGGGTTGTCTCTATCCATCATTGACTAAACAAATCGTTTGTTTGCTCCTGTTCGATTGATAAAGAACAATCCGTGGACCCCAGGAGCAGGGCGAGGCTTTATCTGCCCCTCTCTCCATCCACTCCGTCCACGGAACGCCGGCGAGGCCGGAATCCAAGCTGTTTGATTGCTTCTGGGGATGGAGCGCTCACTTCCACTCTATGCGGAGGTGCATCCGTCACCGGATAAGCAGATGCATGGGGTGTTCGGTCCCTCCTTGCCGCTCACCGCCTCAATCCAGATGGCCTGTTGTGCTCATTTTGCCCCTAGGGATCTCCCAGCACCTTCATCCTTACTGTCGCCAACACCGACCACCTCGGTACCATGCTCGTAATCCTGTGTTTGTACTGTCAGCCTAGACTCGCCCCCTTTGCCCCCAGTCGGTGCCGCACGTTGCTCTGTCACAAGCAAACTCAAAGTGGTGTGTCCCCGCCTGGAGTTGTGCAGCCTGCTGGGCGAGGCCCGTGGCATCCCCCACAGCCCAGCCTCTGACCTGCTCTTGGCAGGCCACGGCCTGAGGGCCAAATGCCACCCACGTCCTTCACGTGTGCCATGAACGAAGGATGTTTTTTAAATTTTTCAGTGTAGGGATCCCTGGGTGGCGCAGCGGTTTGGCGCCTGCCTTTGGCCCAGGGCGCGATCCTGGAGACCCGGGATCGAATCCCACGTCAGGCTCCCGGTGCATGGAGCCTGCTTCTCCCTCTGCCTGTGTCTCTGCCTCTCTTTCTCTGTGACTATCATAAATAAATAAAAATTAAAAAAAAAAAAAAAAAAGATTAAAAAAAATAAATAAATAAATAAATAAATTTTTCAGTGTAAAATGTGAAATACACTGTTAGCCTTCGGTTTGCTTAAAGAGTCGAGCACACCGTCTCTTGGCCATCCAAGCCTAACATATTTACCATCCGACCCTCCACTGGCACTTTTGTGTATGACGTCACTTAAGCCGTACAAGTCCGTGAGGGAATCGCTATCTTTGCCATCTGACAGAGGAGGAACCTGACACACCAGGGACACCTCGCTTGCCCGAAGCTACAGAGCCCTGAGGTGGCCGGTGGATCAAAGACGCGGCTCCGGTGACCTCAGCCAAGCCCTCCCTGGAGTCCTGCTGGCAATCTGCCCTTCCCTCTGCTCGGATAACTCAGTGCCCACCTGGATGATGACGCATCCCCTAGCAGATCCCCACTATTTGTGCCTGTGGCCTCCTGCCGACCCGAATGGGGACCTGCGAGGGGTCAGCGGTCACCTATGTTCCACTTTTATTTCCTCCCCAGTACATATCCCTACACCCAGCTCACTGCTGGTGCTGAAAGTAGTGCTCGGTGAACCGGATTGAGGGTTTCCTGCATTAGGAGCACCCCACGCAGGTACTGGGAGATCCCTAGAGTGGGGAGGAGGGTAGTCCCTGGTGAGTTCTTGCTTCAGGGGGAGGGTGAGGAGGGGGTGAGGACCCTGGAATTTGCAACTCTTGCTGAGGCTTGATTGACAACAGATTGCGGATGGGACAGGCTCTTCCAGAGGTGGACTCCGTGAAGAAGGCTGCAGGTGTAAGCCAGGAAGGGCAAGGATACCGGGTTCTAGAAAGACGGCAAAAAGGAAAACACCTCCAGGTAGGGGTCTTCTAAGTTTCCTATACAACAAGCAGCACTAAAATGTTTGAGATGCTGTTTAACTGCAGGGGAAAGGTGTTCCTTGTGCTCTTCGGTTCGGGAGGGGGGGCTGCCCAAGGGGAGGTGGATGCGAGGGCTCTCTCAGACGTTCTTTATCTCGGGCGTATTACCGTGGGGTCTACAAAGTCTCCCTTTCTTCCAGTCCTGGATTTGGGGACGAGAGAGTAGCAGTAGGTCTCTCAGTCCTCGTCGGAGAACTGCAGCTGCTCAAGGGGAAGGGAAGGCTTAGCCATCGCCCAATTCAACCCAATGGGAAGAAATCCTAGGTGAGAAGCTTCCTTAGGCAAGAGGGAAGTAACTTCCTGGAAGGACCCAGGGACATCTTGCCAGCCGTGGGTGACGGCCAGAGCTGGATCACAGACTGGCGGCTCTCCTGCCCCTCGCATCCCTGAATATGCCCTCCGTTCTCTTCTGCTGCCTTCCTCCCCGAGGCACAGGGTGTGGCTCCCTGTGGTTCTCATCAGTCATGTCCCATGACTGCCACCAGGGAGACACTCCGTCTCTTCCTTTCGTTCTGGTGTGCAAATCCAGGGGCTTAGACGCAGGGGCTCCCTCTGGGCCAACTTGCTAGGGCCAGGGGTCGGGGCATGGCCTCCAGGGTCCCACTGCTATCCAGTGAGGAGACCCCTAAAGTGGGAATGATGGCATTGTGAGCTGGGCGGCTGCTTCACCTGGTGTATCCACCTCAAAAGATAAGAAACAGGGACCCACAAGGTTGTTACATAGTCTCCTCCAGAAATCCCAATTTTGGGGGGCACCTGGGTGGCTCAGCGGCTGAGTGTCTGCCTTCAGCTCAGGGGTTGACCCCGGGGTCCTGGGATCGAGTCCGGGGGTCCTGGGATCGAGTTCCCACAGGGAGCCTGCTTCTCCCTCTGCCTGTGTCTCTGCCTCTCTCTCTGTGTGTCTTTCATGAATAAATAAATACAACCTTAAAAAAATTAAAAATAATAAAAAAAGAAATCTCAATTTTCCAAAGAAGCTGGGATTAAAGAACACTATTTTGAGTCTTGGGTCTTCCTTTTAGGAAGAAAAGCATGGAAGTCCTCCTACATGCTAGCTGTTGTATGTTTAATCCTTAAGGCAAGCATATGGCAAGGTAATGTTTACTCCTAACTTCTACTCAAGAAGTCGAGAGGAAACCAAGGTAATCTACGTGAGGACGCTCGACTGGTAGACATCTAGCCTGGCAGGGCCGTGTGCGTCCTCTGATATCCCAAGCTCTTGTCCCTTTCTTTATACAGCTTTATCCCTTCCATTAACCAGAAAGTTGCTCTACCCTTTGGGGCATCGGTTCCTTCTTGTAGGAGGAGTGATTGTTTCTAATAAAAGAATTCTTTTCTATTTAATTATCACACCTTTTCCTGTTTTCCCAGCCTCCATGGGCACACGCGTCTCTAACTCTGTGATAACTGACACATCCAGTTATTACAGAGGAAAGACACTCCTGACCTGTGAATTTCTGGGCAGTAAAGTAGTGAGTTAGTCTCTTGCTCAGGAAGACAAAACCCAGGCTCTGCTGACCAGGCTGTAAGCTGAGCTCTCAGGCCAACTTCCTGCATGAGCTCCAGTGAGATGCAGATCTCCAGTGAGATCCAGTGAGATCCATGAGATCCAGTGAGTCTTCTCAGCCTCGGTTTGCTCATCCGTACAAGAGAGACGCCACCAGGGTGTATGTGGTTAGGCTACTTAAGGAATCTCTCTAAAGCCAGTTCATGCAAGTGGATTGTTGGTTTTAGGAGCTGCCCTTGTCCACATCCACCCAAGGTCCTTGGACGTCCAAGGTTTTCTTATCTGTAAAATGTTGGGAGTTGAACAGAATATGTCGCCTCCTTCCACTGTCATATTCTGAGCCTCTAGCATCTCCGTGCAGAAAAAAAAAAGGGGGGGGGAATATCAGAAGGGGAGACAGAACATGAGAGACTCCTAACTCTGGGAAACGAACTAGGGGTGGTGGAAGGGGAGGTGGGTGGGGGTGGGGGTGACTGGGTGACGGGCACTGAGGGGGGCACTTGATGGGATGAGCACTGGGTGTTATTCTGTATGTTGATAAATTGAACACCAATAAAAAATAAATTTATTTAAAAAAACAAAAAAAATAGAAACAAAATAAATAAATAAATGAATAAATAAATAAATAAATAAAAATAAATAAATAAAAAATAGAAAGAGCAAAAAAAAAAAAAAAAAAGAAAATGCATGCCCATCCCTCTCCTCACCCTCCCCTGCCACCTCCCCTGCCTCTCTCTCCCCAGCATCCCAGGGACTCAGTCAACACCCCTGCCCTGTGCTCCCAGAGATAACTCCAGCAGCAGGTTCTTTCCTCCTGGCTCTTAAGGTGGCCACACACTGGGCTAAATAAGCTGCTTACCAGCACGGGAAAGGATGACATTTAGAGTATCACTTTTTTTTTTTTTTTTTTAGCTTTGCTTTAAGGGGAGCTGGTTTGGGAATATGTTGGGAAGATGTCCCTCTAATTTGGTTCTCGGGGCTCTCGACAGTGGGCGTGCAGAAAAAGAAGTTCTTCTGTGTCTCCTTAGGTGCTTTCTAGGGGCCGAAAGATCAGTGCTGTTTCCCTCCCTTCCCAAGCCCCTCGAAAATGACTCAGCTCCGCCGGGAACTCACCATGTCCCTGGCGCTGAGGCTCCGAAGCGCTAGCAATGAGGTTTAGAGGCCCCGTCAGTCGTGTCACCTTGGGGGAGTCATTTCACTTCTCGGAGTTTGGATTCCTCCTCTGCAAGGTGTTAGCATAACTGCACTCGCTGAGACGTTCCACGACAATGGCCAGAGCCAGTGTCTCTGGACGCCTGCTGTGTCCTAGGCACTGTCCGTGAAGATCCCCCCACATCCTCTCGCTTAACCGTGCAATAGCTCTTGGACCGCAACACCATCGTTATTACTACTGGGGGGATGAGATGGGTAAAGTTCAAAGGCGTGAAATAACTTGCCTGGTCTGGAAGATGGCCTCATCTAGAACTCAACCCCGGTGCTATGTGACTCCTGTGCCCTTAGCCATTGCTCCTCAGCTGGCCCCGGCTATGTAGACGGCGTTCCGGTTGCCCGTTGCTGGGCACCACCCCACCTCACAGCTTAGTAACCGAAGACAACCACCCTTGCACCGTGCTTCTGGGTTCTGTGGGCAAGGAAGTTGGGCAGGGTACACGCGGATGCTTGTCTCTGCTTCACAGGGTCTGGAGCCTCCGCTGGGAAGACTCAAGAAGTCTAGAGGCTGGTCTAGCCCCTGAGCTGGGGTGACTCACAGGCTGGTCTCGTTCTGATACTGCTCACCAGAACACCCATATTTAACTCTCCCCGTGGACCAGGCGCCCTCACAGCAGGGTGGCTCCCGGGTATGTGGACTGCTTCCATGTCGGCACAGGGGCTCCAAGAGTGAATGTTCCAGTGAAACGGTAGAAGCTAGGTGGCCTTTTATGACCTAGCCTTAGAAATCACGCGGCAACACTACTTCCTGCAATCTGGTCAAAGCAGCCGTAGACCTCCTCAGATTAGAGGGGCAAGGCACGTGGCTCCACCTCTCATGGATGGAGTTTTAAAGATGTTGGCAGCCATGCTCTGAAACCACCATCAACGGGATGAGCTGTGATCTATGCTGAGACATCGGCTAGATTGATAAAGACTGAAGAATCTGATGGGATCAGGGCCAAAGGCAGCTCATCGGCTCTATGGTCGGCCTAAAAATGAGCTTCCCAAGGGTCCAATGAATAGTGGCTGAAGTGGTGGGGAAAGTGCATCTTGATCTGAGTCAACACTATTCGAGACGACCTCACCTAGCATGTCCTGTAATGCCGCGGGGGCTTCTAGACATGGGTGATGGGCGAGGCTGATGAGGGAGCCGATTATGACCAGTGAGTCTTGTTTCCTGATGATGGATGGTGGTGGAGGGCGTGGGTTTTAGAATCAGACAGACATGGGTTCAAACGCAAGCTTGATTGTTTCCCAACTCTGTGAACCTGAGCCAAAACTTGGCCTTTCTAAGTTTCGGTTCACTTTTACGTGAACCGGCACTCCTGTGAGAAGTCAAGGAGAAAGTTCCCACATGGCGCCTGGAGCATAGTACGCACGTACTAGAGTTAGCTACAGCTCTTTGTCATTCATTAAACACATGTTTAGTGAGCCCTTGCTATGTGGCCACCGCTGTCCTAAGTGTTCACAGTATGTTTATCATTGCTGCTATCCTTATCCTCAGCAGATGCGGTCTACCCGCTTGGAGAAGCTCCTCAGATGGAAACAGAGAGTGCAGGGGAAGGTCTGAGCCACCCGGGAAGTAGATGAGGCAGGCTGGGGCTCAGAGAACCCAGACAACAGCCAGTTGTATCTACTGGGTAACCCAACAGGGATAGGGAAAGCCTCACACCCAATCTGGGCACACGGGTCCCGAGAATCACCTTGAGAGGGCCAGCGAGACCATTCCCTGTTTCCGGGGTGGATGTACCTAATCAGGCCAGTCATGGGTGAGGGGTTAGCGGGTCCCTGCAGGGCTGGGGGGTCAGTGCCCCCAGTGAGGTGGAGGAGTCATGGAGGGGGAGAGCAGGGGCCGCACCCTCCTCCCCAGGGTTGTGAGCCTCCGAGGAGACAAAGGGCCAGAAGGGGCTTTGCAAACGGAAGGAGTGACATTAGGGACGATGCAGGGATGCAGCTCTGAAGCCCGCCGTCCTGCCCGCAGCTCTCCCCATTCCTTAATGTGATGTGAAAGGAAACGAGCACACTCTGAAGCCAGACTCTGCTTCTTGGTAACTGGGATACTTCTGACAGATTTTTCTCTTTGAACCTCAGTCTTCCCATCTGTTAAGTGTGAGTAGTGACAACCATAACCATCCTAACTGGTGTGAGTATTAAATGAAACCTCCATGTGGAGATTTGGACATGGAGTAGGCCTGTGTTTTTCATGGTGTCCGAGGACTCTGGCGTTAGAGGGCCCTGCTGCACCTGTTTAAAATACAGACCCTCCATCGACCCCTACGAGGGTTCCTTCAACCCTTATTTTGCTCCATGGTTCCCTATGGCTTTTATCACCTGATAGGCATACAGTACGCTTCTTCATTTTTTATTGCCTGTTTTCCCCATTTTCTTTCCTGGAAACACTGCGAGAGTAGAGATGTGGTGCTGCTCTGCCTCCAGCCCCTAGAACCGTGCTTGATAAACAGAAATAAAAGAACACAGGGACGAATGAATGAGAATCCCTGGAAGGGAGCTCTCAAATCAGCCGTTTCTTGACTCACCCCAGGGGATTCTTGCACACACTCTAGGTTGGAGGACCACCATAGGACGTACTTAATCAACACTGGTTGTTTTTCCCCTTCTTTTCTCCTTAAGGATCTTAAATTTGTTTAGCTTGCTCAAAGAACCAAATTACCAAGGTGAGATAAGGGAGTAAGTAACTCTAGGATGGATAGGATAATCTGATAGTCCCCTTTCTCTGTTGTCGAGCCACCCCGGCTTTGAAGAGAGAGGACTTTGGTTTCATGTATTCTGATTAGTGTCCCTTAGGCATTGACCCCTCACAACTGGGTGCATGGGGTGCAGGATGCTGGGAGGCCCGAGAAAGCAACTCGCCCACTGACCCCACCTTCTGCTTGCTTTCACCCAGGGCCTTGGTTGCTTGATGCTGTCGCATTAGACTTGGGTTGTGGCCTATTTAGGACCACATAGGGCATGGCCTGTGCCCTAGCAGGATGGACCACCGTTCAGAACTGCACCCTGCTTCCTGGACTGATCCGGCTCTGGTCTGGGAGTGAACCCAAGGTGGCTGGCTGACCAGCACCCAAAGGCCATGGAAATAGAGGGTCAAGGGTGTACCAGAGACTGAGGGAGAAGGGAAGGGAACTGGCATGCACGGCGTACCTGCTACCCTATTGTTCATATATCAGCTCTCTGGCTTTGAAGATTTTGAAGATGTTGGCAGTTATTGCCTGTGTGACTTTGGGTCATTGACCTCCTTCTCTGAGTCATCCATAAACTGGGAGTAGTAACAACCACTCACAGGGGGTCCTTGTGTGGATTTAATGCCCTAGGTGTTTCCCTTCTTTCTTTTTTAACTCCTTAAACCCCAATTCATGGAAGGGAAAACAAAGGAGACTGTTAGATGGAGGAGGTTGCCTGCTGCTGGGGACACAACATGTGGCCCTAGGGACAGGGCCAAGGGCAGGGGTGTGCACACTGGGGGAACTTTGGAGCCACTTGACTTAAGAAGCTAATCAATCCCTCTCAGCTCATCACGGGCCCTGCAATCAGGGCTCCCCTGCTCACCTGCTGCTCTGCCCCTGGGGACGCACCAGAGCCAATCATGGGGCATTGTTCTCTCAGCTCAGTTCCTCGGAGGAGCACTCGGAGCTTGGCCAGGAGACAGCAGGACGACTCATGGAATCCCAGGCATGGGGTTTCGATCTGGACGGCCCTGGTGCAATACTGGCCCTTCTCTCACAAGAATAAGGAGGTGATGTGACTCAGCCAAGGTCGCAGAGAAAGCTGGATCTGGAGAAAGGAGGAGATGTTTATATTCACTGGAATTCCCATTCATTCATTCAAGAGTGTTTTACCCACTGCCTGTTATGAGTGCAGGGCATCTCAGGTCTCACAAGGCCACGCTGCAATCCTAATTCTACCCTCTTTCCGATGCTCCATTCTTTCTTCTCTAAATCCCAGGGCATTCCAGTGGTCACCTCACTCAGACCTGGGCCAGGGCTACAGAGGCTTTCCTGCCTGCCCCTTCGTGCCCTTCCCCCGGCCCGGTCCTAGATTCTCAAGCTCTAGAAATTACTCAGGACACCAGGAAATGGTGGATCCAATTGGAGTCAGTGGAATTTACTTTATTTGAATTGACTTGAACTGAATGAAATGGAATTGCAAGATTAAATGGAAATAATTGAATTGAAATATAGCAAACTGGATTGAATCAGGATTAATTGAAATAAAATCAATCGAGAATGTATTGAATCATAGTACTAGAAAAGGTCCGGACATCACCGCCCCCCGCCCCCCGACCCTGCTCCTTGTATAGCGAGAGAGTGAAAGCCCCAGCAAAGGCGAGTGTGGTGCAGGAGGTGCTAGAAACTCAGTGACTTTGAGAAGGTCAAGCAAGTGGCAGAGCTGGGCTTCCAAGCCAGGTCGTCCGACTCCCTGGTCAGCATTTATCTCACTATTCCGTATTTCCAGAATTAGTAGAGTCTGAGGTTGCAAGCCAGGAGCCACTAGAAGTCAGCAAGTGAAGAGGACTGTGGGAAAAATGATGTGCCCGAGTTTAATCACCTCTCCACCTTCTCATGAATGACCCAGCTTGTCGTCCTCTGACGCCGGCTTTCCAAAATAGTTCCCGTCTGGGCTGTGGTAGGTACACGGAGAAAGCGAAGCGTCAAGTCTCTGAGCCTAGTGGCAGAAGGAGTGGCAGCCAAGTTCTCTGGCCGTGATTCCCCATGAAACTGAATTTACTTTGAGGAACAAAGATGTGACACTTGCAGGGGACCACCTTCCTTGCATTCCCAATCACTGTGCCTGAAAGTCCACCATTCGTCCCGTTCCTTGGATGATGTTTTTTTTTTTTTAAATTCTATTAAGATACACATGTGGCAGCTGGAGGAGGTACAGCATATTTAATACCCACATATTAGTGTAATGACCTTATTGCACCAACTATCTGACACTAGAACGAAGGCTTGTGTGGACGGTGGGAGGAAGTAGAGTTCGCAGGAGGGAAGTTGGTTTGGATCAGTGGCCAATGCAATTTTTTTTAAAAAAAATTGATATAAATTGCTCTACGCAGGAATTTAAATCTGAAAGTCTCTGGAATGAGGAGGTATTATTCTTATGATGAAAGTGTTAGATAATAATAGTCTGTACTCGGGAGGAAAAGGCAAATGGTAGCCCATTGACCCCTTGCGCCCTCTCTCCCCTCACATGGTCATAACGGCTGATCAGTGCTCAACGTAAGAATTAAGGTTCACAAGGAATCTTTATAACAATGGGGGGAGAGGTAGATCGGGCGCTCTCGGCCTCATTTTACGGGGGAGAAACTGAGCTCTGGGATCGTCAGTGATGCTCCTTCCGTCTCGAGGCAAATCAGAGGCAGAAGGAGGCCCAGAGCCTTCATGCCGGGGCTCCCCAAATCCAGAAGTCTCTCAGGCGTATTGTATATGCTGTACAATTGCCATCGATTTCCCGTCATTGTTCCTTGGTTGTGTGGGTCAGGGGAGGCAGGAGTCAGGGGGTGGCACCTCCACAAGCCAAGGGTGGCCACAGTGCATTTCACAGACTTGAGCCACCGACGGGGCGGCCTCTGGAGAGCGTAATCATCCTAATGAGCTGCGGTGCTTGTCAAGGTATGTGGTCGGGGTGCTCGTTGCTGTGACCTGGACACAACCAGCCTTGCATGGGAACAGCAAGCTGGCCGGCAGGCCCTCAGCCCACCACGGGCTGGCAGGGTGACGCACCAGGGGAGGAGGCCAGCAGCTTCCCTGGCTCCACGTTCTTTAATGTTTATGATCACAGCTGTCTCTTGCCAAGGAGCCCTACACCCAGAAGTAAGGGTCCTGTAGGAATAGATGGGTGGTGGCGGGGCGGTGTTGCTGATAGATTTTGGCAGCAGGATGGGTCCTCACTGTACCCCCAGAGGTTTCAGGTACCCCAGAGGTACCCCCAGAGGTTTCTACCTCCAGCGGGATGGGTCCTCACTCTACCTCCAGAGGTGAATTGGACTCAGGAAGACGTACAGAGGAGAATCACAGTCATGCAGCTTAGACACGCAGGCGCCCAATCTCCATCCATAGGAGGGATCCTCTCAGGACACGGCTGTGCCCAGCGCCAGGGACAACCCATGGGAGGAGCCTCCGGCCAGCCACCGAGGGGCTTCCCTCACTGGGCTCCGTTCCAGGGCTCATTTTGCCCCAGTTCCAGGAACTGCGTTGTTTTGATGTTCCCTTTGGATCAAGTCTCCGTACATGTTTCTGCCATTAGCGTCATTGAGCCCACGGATACTTAACGGGCGCTGTTCATGTGACAGGCACAGTTCTAAGTCCTGGGAATATAGAGGTAGAAACGGCAGACAGTGTCTGCATGGCGACTGTATCCATGGCGAGACAAACAAACAAACACAGGTACTGTCGGGAGTGGCAAGCCTCATGAAGACCAAGAAATGACGCAAAAGCATCAAAGATATTAATCTAGTTAGTGGACGTGGAGGGGGTGAGGCGGTCAGAGAGGGCTTCTCTGAAGATGTAGAGTTGGAGCAGACTCCAGTTTGGTGTAAGAATGGGTCCTCTGACTGTCTGGGGGAAAGTGTTCCAGTTGCAAGGGGTCAAGGGCAAAGACATGGAGATGGGGACAGAGGGGAATGCCAAGAAGCCACCAGAAGGCCAGCCAGGCTTCAGTGACGGGAGAGCAGAGGGCAGCAGTGGAGATGAGGCCAGGTAGGGAGCTGGAGTGGGCCGGACAGAGCCTCGAAGGCCAAGGTAAGCTTGCTGGGGTTCTCAGTCCAGTCCATGTTCTGCAAGATTCCTCTGTTGTTAGTGGCACCTGCCTGGGACCAAAGATGCCTCCCTCCGTGCTCTTGTTGGGTGGCCCCAAAGTCGGCTGATTCCAGCTGTCAGTCTGTGTCTCGACTTTGCCGTAGCAACCAAGAGCAGCAGTTGCTAAAGCTGAAAGACGCAGAGGGGGCTTCAAGTCCCCGCGTTTTACTTGTGGATTATTTTTCTCTTTGCCCCTGGGATTGAACCAAATTCCATTCCAGGTTAAGGCTGGCCCTTGCTGCTTGCCGGTCTCGGCCCCAGCAGGTCTGCGTCGCTGCCCCGCTCTGATGATCTCCAGACGTGCTTGGGGAGCTGCCTCCGCTCGACTAAGACAGGAGTACTTTGTGATGGAGATTGCAATTGGAAAGAAGTGTGAATAATTGATGTGTTTTCTTCTTTCTTGTTGGTGAGCGAAACTGGCCCCAGCCAACCTTTTGGCTCCTGCCTTGCCACACCCCGCAGCCCTATTTCAAGCCCTTGAGTGTTTGCACACACTGCACACTGTCCTCTCTGCCAGGAACGTGTATCCCTCACCCCGTCTTCACTTTAAGCATCTACTCACAAGACAGATTTTTTTCCTGAGAAGTCTCTTGACAATCCCGGGTTGCTATGCAGGCTTCTGGTGGGTTCTTTTGGCATCGTGTCTTCCCCTGCCCCCTTTGATGTGATGCTCTAATTAGCTAGTCCTAAACTTGTCCTCCCCTGGAGAAAGTCTACGTCAGGCCTGAGGATGAGGGTAGAACTCGATGGTTAAAGCTTCACAAGAGGCATATGGCCTGAGTTCAAATTCTGGTGCTGCCATTTGCTAGCTCTGTAGATTTGGGGTAAGTTATTTATGTTCTCTGTGCCTCTGTGTATATCTCATCTCTAAAACTGGGAGGGTAATCATGCTTTCTTATTAGGGCTACTTGGAGGGGATAATCAATGCCAATTGACCTCCTTGTGTCTCCTTTTGCCCCCAACATATCAACCACAATGAGTTTTTTTTTTAATGTATTCTTTCCACAGATTTCTCACATGCTTATAACCTGTTTCTCATTAGTCAAGTCTCAGGTCCCATAACTACTCAGAGAGGCTTTCCGTGTCCACTGCATTTGAAGCAGACCCTCCCCTAACCAAGCCACGCTGTCCCATTACCCTTCCGAGTCGTGAGCAGTGCTATTTACCCAACATTTTCAGTTCTACCTTTTCCTATGGACTGGACAGGAAGATACTCAGTGTTTCTTGCTGTTGGGTGGAGATGTGCACCTAGTTCTAGACAATGAGTTGTCAGCAAAAGTAATAGAAATTATTCTCTAAGCTTTTAAAGATTTTTATTTATTCAGTTTTAGAGAGAGAGAGAGAGAGAGAGAGCATGCAAGCACATGAGCGGTGGGGATGGGCAGAGGGAGAGGGAGAGAGAGAACCCCAAGCAGGCTCCATGCTCAGGGTGGAGTCCAATGCAGGGCTTGATCCCATGACCCCTGAGATCATGACCTGACCCCAAATCAAGAGTTGGGAGCTCAACCAACTAAGCCACTTGGGCGCCCCTTCTGAGCTTTCGATTGCCAAGGCAAGACCTTCCAGACATATCTTTTCCCTCTGACATGGTACCTGGCAGTACCCAAGAGGAGCCCCTATATGATGATGATGAGGGATATTGTCCTCCTCCATCCTCTACCCAGGATGTAGCATAAACAACAAAATGTCTTACGACACTTAAGACTTGGGGGTCAGTTATGACTGCAGCATAACCCAGGCTAATCTGGATGATTTACCCTTTGAATTATTTATCTTTATCTATGAATATGAGTCTTAGTTACTTCTCAGTGTCTACTCTCCCTCACTTCTGTAGTCATAGAACTCTTCATTTTTAGCTAAGGAGTGGCTTTGCAGAATAAAGACTACATTTCCCAGGTCCCCTGACGGGTGGTCTCGCCGTGTGACAAGCTCTGGCCAATGTGATGTGAGTGGACGTGAAGTTTGCCCCTTCTGAGCCTCACTCTTAAAAGCCACGTCCTCTCCTTCCTCCCGGCTAAGAGATGGAAACGCCGACTTCACCTCTAACAAGCAGACAGGGGAGATACTGTTGAGATGAGAGAACAAAAAGAAAGAGAGAACCAGGTTTTCCGACAGCGTGGAATCATCACACCAGCCCTGGATTCCTTATGTCTGGGCTGTTGTATGATTAAAAATAAACTTTAAATCTTGTACAACCTCATGTTATTGGGGTTGCTATTCTAGCGATCCAGGCTGTATTGCTCACCAATATCTTAGTTCTTCAAGTCATCTTGCTCGTTCATTCCATTGATCAGTGTCTATTCCCACCGCCCCAGCACACACACACACGTGCAGGTTCCATGAGGACAGGAATGATTTCTTTCCCCTTCATGGCTGCACCCACAGAGCTTAGCACAGAGCCTGTCGCAGACTAAGTGTTGAGGAATATCTGTTGAATAATCAATCAAGTGTACATGACGGACAGTAATCCCTGAGTAGATCATTATTGATTGTTATTAGATATTACTCTTCTTTCTATTACTTTTCTACTAACCATCAGAAAGCTTTGGTCACGTGACAGTTCCTAAGGCCCCACCGCCCGATGTTCCTCTGGCCTGCAAGAGCCTTCCTCTTCTTTCTTATTTACCAAATCCTTTCAAGAGCAAGCTCTGCACTGGGTGTTATTCTGTATGTTGACAAATTGAACACCAATAAAAAATAAATGTATTATGCTGAGTGAAATAAGTCAATCGGAGAAGGACAAACATTATATGGTCTCATTCATTTGGGGAATATAAATAATAGTGAAAGGGAATAGAAGGGAAGGGAGAAGAAATGGGTAGGAAATATCAGAAAGGGAGAGAGAACATAAAGACTCCTAACTCTGGGAAATGAACTAGGGGTGGTGGAAGGGGAGGAGGGCGGGGGGGGGGGGGGAAATGGGTGACAGGCACTGAGGGGGGCACTTGATGGGATGAGCACTGTGTGTTATTCTATATGTTGGTAAATTGAACACCAATAAAAAATAAATTTATTATTAAAATAAATAAATAAATTTATTAAAAAAAAAACAAAAAGAACAAGCTCTGGACTCACATCAGAGATTAACAGAATGCAATAGCTCAATGGCTACAGGGGACCTTAGCAGTCACACGGCATGACTCTCATTTTACGAGTGTGTGGACAAGCTCAGAGAGGGCGGGATTATCTTGTATTTTAGTTGGTTTGGGCAGTTGTGACACAATACCATAGGCTGGGTGGCTTAACGACAACAAAAATTTATTTCTCACTGTCCTGAGGCCGAAGTCCAAGATCAAGGTGCCAGCAGATTTGGTGCCTGGCAAGAGTCCACCTCCGGTGGCCGACTGCTGACTTCTTGTTTCCTCCATGACCAGAGAGGCCAAGAGAGCCCTCCAGCATCTCTTTTCGAAGAGCACAGGTTCCATTGATGAAGGCTCCACCCTCAGGACCTAATTATCCCCTAAAGGCCCCACCTCCCAGTACCACCACACTGGGGCTGAGGATTGCTGCATAGGAATCTGGTTTTGGGCGGGGGAGGGCCCAGTCCGTAGCAATTTGTTACAAGTCATACAGTTAACTGATGAGAGAAGGGTCCAGAATCTAGGACTCTTGCCCTTCTTTTAGTGTGCTTATTGTCGCAAGAATTTCCAGCTCCTCTTGGGTGAGTTATTCTTTGATCAGACTTAAAAGATACAGGTGGACTGTACATCCCAACATGTCCTACATTGGGACTCTGTAGTTGCCGGGTGATCGTGTCCTCACCTTTGCCCGTCAGGACTTGCCCACACTTGGAACTCAAAAGGGCTAAAGGCAGAAGGGTCCCTGAAAGGTGAGTGAGATAACGGCCTCACGCTCCGTGTGGGCACCAGAGACGCGAAAAGAAAGATGAAGAGACTCCTCTGACCACACTTGGTCCATTTAGAGACTCTGGGAGGAGCCTCCAGCATTCCCTACGGAAATGTTGCCCAAAGTGGGAGTGTGACACTTCGATGGCCCGGGAGGTGTCACAGCCCAGGCTTGACAGCATTTAACAGGGATGTGGGCGGGAGCTCAGTGATCACGTGTCAAGAAGACTGAACCGCAGGAGCGTTGCTAAAACCCGCCGCCGGCACTGGGGAAACGTGCAGTTCAGCCCAGTAAATACCGCACAGCCCCCGAGGCAGCCCAGGGGTCAGCGAGGGGCCTGCCCGCCTTCCTCCCCAGCGTTAACCTTCTTCAAGTCCAGGGGAAGTGAAAGAAAAACTAGAACAATAATGCCTGCCATAGTGCAGGGGCCTGGGAAATGTCCTGGAAATCAGCTCGTCTGGCCCTTTCAGCTTTTCGCAGCTTCCCCTCCTCCTCTGATCCCCAGCAGGCGCCTTACAGTTGCAGGCCCTGGAAAGTGCGGAGGGATCCCCAGTATCATCTGGCCCAGCAGCTCCCAGAAGATTTGATCAATAAGACCCTCCATTAAAAAAAAAATGCTTGTTTGATCAAATATTCATGATGCAAATTAGCGTAGTCACAGTTCTGGGTTATCTCGTGATTACAAAAAAGAAGAAAACAACACAAACATTAAAAAAAAAAAAACAAAAAGAAAAAAAAAACACATGGAACTTCTCAACTCCGTATTTCTCTGCAATCTTTGATCACAGAATCTTTTTAAAACTGATTTAGCAAACCACGACTATGTCAGAGAACGCTCTGGAAAAGCCAGTGTAGCCCAAACCCCTCATTTGGGGTTTGAGACTCAGAGGAGGGAAACCGGCAGGGTGGGGACACGAACCCGGGTTCCCTGATCCAGAGTCCACTGTGTGCGGTGTCTCCCCGTGAGTGACACGACACGTTCTCAAAGCCGTTCTCAACGGTCCCTGTGTCATTTAACAGCCCATCTGCCAAGGGATCATGTCACAGAAACATGTGACCGAGACGATGTGTCGTGAGACAAATGGCTTTACAAGCCGGGGGACCAGCCCCGTGTCCCGGCGTGCGACGTGGGTGTGACAGGCCCAGCGAGGGGATGGCTCAGCTCGTGTACAGTCCTGCAGGCAAAGGGCTGACGGCTCCGCCACCAAGTCACCGCGCTCCCCCCTGCGGTCCCAGCAGCTGCCGGCTGGCCAGGGGCTTCCATCCACACTCTGGGTCACCCACGGCCTGGAGGAAAATCTCAGGTGTCAGTCATCGGCTTTCTGTTGTCACGGGGCTCCCTTCTCCGATTTCCATCCTTATTAGACTTAGGATCACAGGTGGTTCTAGGGGCCCCTGGGTGCTCAGTGGTTGAGCATCTGCCTTCAGCTCAGGCCGTGACCCCGCGGTCCTGGGATCGAGTCCCGCATCGGGCTCCCTGCCTCTGCCTGGGTCTCTGCCTCTCTCTGTGTGTCTCTCATGAATAAATAAAGCATATCTTTTAAAAAAAGTGGTTTTCACGGACTCACGTGGGAGGCCTACCTATAACGCTCCCACGCTTACCTTGACTCCTTCCGTCCAGTGCAGCAGGAGCAGAGCCTCTTCCTGCCAATGACCACAGTGACCACCCCCCGCCCGCGCTCCAACCCCTCTGCCCCCCCAACTCCAGGGGTCTTCCAACCTCTGTTCTCGGTCACCATCTCCCTCTCTACGGGCCTTCTCAGCAGTTTACGAACACTCTATTGTTTTCCTTTTGCACGGATGCGTCCACGGGAGGGGTTAATCAAGTCGCCTACGGTCACGCAGCAAATGTAACAATGAACACACGTCCCTTCAGCTACTGAAATTCTCTCTACGCTTCTCCATAAAGTTCTCAGAAACACCGTCGAGCATGCGGTCTCTGTTCCCCGCCGCGTCATTCCATCTTCAGCTCCCTCCAGCTTTCTGGCTTCTCACTGCAGCCCAAATGCAGCCACTTCGTGTTGCCAAGTCTAAGGTGTGCTCCGCGGTCTTCACTCCACTTGACCTCCCAACCGTCTGGAAGACACTGCCACTGTCCTTGGAATCCTCTCCTGTTCTCCTCCCACTTGGCTGTACCCAATCTCTGCTTCTCCTGCCAGCCCCTCCTTTTCTTCCTTAGATGCTCAGCTCCCCAGACCTTGATCTTGGGTCCCTTCCCCTCTTGGGTTCCCTGCTTTGCTTTATCGTGATCTTTGTCTCTCACTGTTCGCTTCCTCTGTGGGCAACACACACCCTTCCCAGGATTACGTTTCATCTCCATGCAGCGGCTGCCACATTTATCCCCCTGGTCCAGACTCTCTTCTGGGATGTAAGCTCATGACCACTCATTGCCCTGACGCTTCCAGACACTTGTCCCCAGCTGCAATCTAAACCTCTTGCCAGGTTCCTGCTTCTTCTTAAGTTTCTCATCTCCCTTAATCACCTAATTTCCTTTTTTTTTTTTAAGATTTATTAATTTATTTTAGAGAGAGAGAGAGAGAGCATATATGGGAGGGGCAGTGGAAGAGGGAGGGAGAATCCCAAGCAGACTCTGAACTGAGCTCAGAGCCCAATGTGGGGTTCGACCTCATGACCCTAAGATCACAACCTGAGCCAAATCCAAGAGTCCGACGCTCAACCACCTGCACTACGCAGGAGCCCCAATCACCTAATTTCTTATGTCAGAAGCTTGGGAGTCATTTTGGACACCTTGCATTCCCTCCTCCCTCTGCCAGCACAGGCACCAATCACAATACCTTACTGAATCTGTGTCCACAGCGCAGTGCAGATCTATCGACTCCTCACCACGCTCACTGCCTCCCCTGCGTCGAAGACAGCCAATAGTCGCTTGATGCCCTTCTGATGGGTTCTCCACCTAGAGGCCAGCATGCTTGGTTTCATTTTTAAAATCATAGATCTGATTATTTTGCTCCACCACTTAAAACCTCCAGCAGCTTCTCCTTAGTCTTTGAATGCAGGTCGCAATCCTTCTCCTTGTCTACAAAGACCGGCAATGATCTTACCTGCTCCCCAACCAACCTGTCCCCACTCTCCATATCTGCAGGATCCACTCACTCTGGCATTTTATCTACTACTCCAATGCCACTTGCTCCCTCTTGCCTCAGGGCATCTACACCTGCTGCTCTCTTCCCTTGAAAAAACTCTCATTTCTTACCAACACCTCTGAGAGAAATATCTCCTGACCCACTGGATCAAGTCAGTCCTCCTCTCCACGACCATCATTAAAACACTTATGATCCTCTCTTATGAAGATTGTTTCTTTCATTGCATTTATCGATAATTTAATTATACAATCATCTGTAGAGATCACAGACTTCACATCTGCTTCCTTGGTTAGAACATATTGGGAATCTTGGGTGGCCCAATGGTTGAGCGTCTGCCTTTCAGCTCAGGGCGTGATCCAGGGAATCTGGGATCAAGTCCTGCATTGGGCTCCCTGCAGTTTATAAATAAAGAAATCTATAAAAAAGAAAGAAAGAAAGAAAGAAAGAAAGAAAGAAGAAAGAAAGAAAGAAAGAAAGAGCGAGCACAATAGCCATGAGGGCAGGTACCAAACATTATGTGCTTTATGATTCTAGCTTGAGCACTGTAATTGTCACATGATCCGTGTGCAATAAATATATGCAGAATAAATACAAAATAAATAGTATGAAAGTGTTTTGAAAATGAAGGGCATCAGATGTAGAGTATTTCAATCCGAGGTCCTTTATCTCTCTGGATGTCTATGGCCTTGTCTGGGAAATGGAGGGAAAAAAGGCCCACCTTGCCTGTCATGAGTGTCAGAACGAGGGAGTGAGCTCGGAGGGCTCGGTGGGTCTCTGCAAACACACAACAAACTGTTGTTATTGCTCTTTGCTTCCGACTGGCTCTGGAAGGAGGAGCATGGGCTGCTTTTGTGATAGAAAAATACAACCTTAGATTTCTAGTGTGACCTTGAGAAGGTCTGTCTCTCTGGATCTCAGTACCTCCAGGCAGAAAAGGAAGCAAGTGGGCAGACGTGCCTGCAAGGTCCATTCTTTCCTTGTCACCCCAAGATCCGCTCCCACATGCCAAGGTACAGAGATGGCTCACTCAAATGCTCTGGCAGGTGATTTGTGCTGTCACAGATGATCACCAGGAAGGTGCAAAGTTTATCTCCAGAGCAAGGCCACATGCAGAGGACACCTCATGGTGCCACATGCCCAGTTCTCATGGACAAGCCCGAGCTGGGTGTCAGGGGCCAGGATTTCGAGTCCAGATCTGCTGCTTGTCGGTTGTAGAAGCCAGAGCTGGTCTCTGATACTCTGGGAGCCTCAGCCTCCTTACTGGAAATGGACAGGGCTCATAAAAGTGACCTCACTGAGCCAAGGCAGGGAGAAAACAAGATCGTGGTCAGGAGAGTCAGCTGCAGATTCAAAAATGCTCCACACCGTGTTCAGCGGGCAGGCACGTGACATCTCCTGAACAGTGGGAGTGGGTCCTATTATCCTTCCACACGGATGCCTGCCGTAGAGCGGTGGAAACAAAGGGTGACACAGGCAGCCCTAGCAGTTTAAAGCAGAAAATCGTTCCCAGTCCTTAGCCTGCGGCGCAGAGCACAATTTTTTATCCAGAGATGGCAAAATTGGGCCTGGAGTCACTTGATACCACAGGCTATTGTCTCACAAATGATTTATTAGCCAAGGCTGCTCTATGCTCAGAAGTTTGCATGCTGCCCAGGGCCCCCTCTCCAGAAGGGAATCTTCCTCCCCTAGGGAATGATTCTCTGGAGATGAATATGAAAACTCTGTTTGGGATGCCTGGGTGGCTCAGTGGTTGAGCATCTGCCTTCAGCTCAGGTTGTGATCCCAGGGTCCTGGGATCGAGTCCCACATTGGGCTCCTTGCAAGGAGTCTGCTCTCCCTCTGCCTGTCTCTGCCTCTCTCTCTGTGTCTCTCATGAATAAAAAATTAAAATCTTAAAAAAAAAAAAAAGGAAAAGAAATTCTGTTTGTCCTGGGGCAGTCTCCTGGAAGCTCTCTTTTTGGCTAAGTCCTAAGAACATTCAAGCGTCCACCCCTGTGGAATGGTTAGCAAGGGGCAGGACCACCTGGTAAAAGGTGTGTCTTAAATTGTGTCTGCTGAAAAATAGCTCTGTGCGTCTGCGTGTATGCGTGTGAGTGCATGTGAAAAGGACAGCAAATACAAATAGTTTAAAAATCCAAAGTCTGCCATTTACTGTCTTTATAAACTTGGGGAGGTTGTTCAGTTGTTCCAGCCCATGTTTCCTCTCTTGTGGAGGGATATATTAATGCCTCTGTGATGGGATCATGTGAGACTCAAAAGATGACAAAAAAAAAAAAATAGATGAAATGCAGATTGAGCCTTTAGCTCTACATGTGACACACTCTAGGGGTTCCTGGGTGTCAGTGATGTTTCTTCCACTAGAAAAGGCCAAGAGGTCACCCTGGGCCTGGCAACTTGAAAGGTGGTGCCTGCAGCAGCTATTCCTCACTTTTGTGGCTGTATCAGTCACCTACTGCTGCATAACAAGCAACCACAAATCTCAAGGCTATGCTGTGAGCATTTGCTTACCCTCCAGCCCTGCTGATCTTAGCCGGACCCAGCAGAGGGTTCTAAGCTACAAATTGGCAAGGTCTATGCCATGTGCTTCTTGCTGCCCTTGGACCAACAGGCAAGCCCGGCATGTTCTCGTAGGGATGGTAGAGGTGCAAGACGGCAAACAGGGATGCGAGAGGGCTTTGGAAGCCCACAGTCAGGATGGACACTGTCATTCCCGCCCCTCTCCAGTTGTCCAAAGCCAGTCATGTGGTGCAGCTCAAATTTAAGAGTTTATAAAGACAGTAAATGCACTTGGCATTTTAGGAAGAAGGGAAGTAAAAATCACTTGGCAAAGGTTATGAATACAGGACGGGGTAAAGAACTAGGGCCATTAATAAAGCCTAGCACAGCCGCTCTGCGTCCAGAAACTCTTCATTTTTCATGTATGTGGAAGGGGAACACGATATAAAGGGTGGAAGGAGAGTCCCTCCTCCCCCTTTCTAAGCAGTAGGAAGAAAAATATTTTCTCCCCTGCTTTCAGTAGCTAAAGCATGGGAAATAAATGAAGCAGAGCAATCCTATATTCCAGCCCAGGATATTGATTCTTTTTTTTTTTTTTTGTTAAATTCTATTTATTTTTATTTCCTAAGATCACTTTGGATTCATCTTTTTATCAAGTAACATATGCACATCATGCAAAATTCAAAAAATCTAAACAACCATGTTACAAGAAGAGGACACCTCCAGTCTCCCGTCTCCCAATGACACAGTTCTCCTACTTGACCAAACTCATAACCAACGATGGTTTGCAGCCTTCCAGGGAAATCAGTTTAGATGCTTGCATCAGCACACCCATCCCTTTGGCTTGACATAAGGGATGCACACACCGTCCTATACCTTGATTTTTCACTTGGCAATAGATCTTGTAGATCCCGCCAGGACAGGAGCAACTCTTTCTGTTAAACAGCTGCCAATATTCCTTCAGGGGGAGGCGAGGCTGTGGGTTTTGAAGGAGCAATCCAAAGATTCAGGATAAGTTAGAAATCACTTGTGAGGCTTCAGTGTGGTTGGGAGCTCCGGCAATAGGACACGAGTACAAGGTTGGGGTTGGGCGAACAGGATGCCTGAAGTAGATCATTCCGGTGCCAAGAGCGTGGCTGTGCTCCGTCTCTTTCCATTCCTACCTGTGTCTGGCCTGACCGCCTTCCCAACAGCGCTCTGGACCACAGCATCCCCCAGTATGTCCCTCGTCTGCCGACATTTATACCACGTTGGCGTCTTTCATCTGTAGTTGAGAACCCTAACTAACACAGAGTGCCGTCAGGAGCAGGCTGTCCGCCGGAGACCTGGGATGGGTAGGACCAGTGGGGGCTGAAGACGGCCACAGTCCGCTGCTACAGAGTGATGGGAATATCAGAGGAAGGGGCAATGAATGGGGAGGCGACAGTGCAGTGTCCCAGGCCTTCACGCACCAAATCTTTCCTGAGCTCTTACCATGTGCCGGACGTGAGTCTAGGTGTTGAGGATCCAGTGAAAGGAAAATGGACAAGTCTCTGGGCTCATGGAATCAAATTCTAGTGCAGCAGAGACACTAAAGGAGCAAACAAATGTACAGCATGATGTCAGGTAGCGATCCGTCTCAGGAAAAGGGAACAGAGGATGACAGGGGTAGCATTTTGACAAGAGAGAAGAGAAGAGGTCACCAGGCTCCGCCAGCACAAGCTTCTGCTCAGTTAGCACCTCTTGGGCCTTTGGGCGTATGGATAGGCAGTTGTCCAGTCCATGGGTTTGAAGACCTACCTCCCTTTTCATTTATTCCCTAAAAATTTGCTGTAACGTTGGACCTCTCCTCTAGAGCCGAACATTTCCTGTGTAGATGCTGCGGGCAGCAGTGCCCTGCCCAGGTGGGAGCCTTCCTTCACACAGACCACTTAGTAAGACCACACTGGGAACTGGGAACAAAGGGGGTCTAGGGAGGTAGGATGAAGTGAGTGTGATTTAAGCTTCACCCCGAAGGCCTTGGCGGCATCTTGGGGCTTGCAGAATCACCCTCACACCATGTGGCGCTCGTGGTGCTCCACACCCAGACTCTAATTTGTCTCTCCAGGGCTCCTTCTCATTTCTCCTGCTTGGAATATTTTCCAGCAAGTGATGCCTCCCTTCCCTGTCCCCCATGGGGTGGGCTATAATCTCATGCCCTACTTTGGGATCAGCCCAGTGTAGGGTGAGGATAGAGGCAACGCGATGGAAGGTTTTGCACGTTCTTGTGCAGGAGGTTTGTTCTCTTGAAAGTCTGCAACCCTCCATGAGAAGAATAGGTCTGACCGGCCGCTACTCTGAGGACGATGGGGGCCCCTGTGAATCAGATCTGCACCAAATGATGTCTGAAGTATGAGTGGAAAGAAACATAAAAGCTTGTGCTGTAAGCCACTAAGTCTGGGGACTGCTTATGGAGCATGTTTGCAGCGATAGGTAATACTTCAATAATGAACTAAATAATTCACTGCTTGGCTCCACAGGGTTTTGATGTGGGAGTTTTGCCTGTAGGGTCCCATCCATCTGAGCTGGCCTCTCTCTCTCTAACCATCATATCTGCATGTCTAAGGCAGAATTGCTAAGAAGATGTCTTGGAGACAAGGAAACGTGGGCTTGAGTTCCTATTTGGCCACTTATTAGCTCTGGGGAATCATTAAGTTTCCTGTGCTTCAATTTCCTCAAGTGTAAAATGAGATTAATAATGTTTACCTTTATAGGCTCTTGCAAGGATCCAGTATATCACATATGTAAAGCTTGGTGCTTGCTATGTGCTCAGTAAATGTTTCCATTTTTATTACATGTTTTCTTAGATAACTTTGCAATAACGCTTTGAGGCAGGGTGTATTATTACTACCATTTTATATGTGAAGAAAGGGAGGCTCGGACAAGTTAATTTACTCGTCTAACAGTTACTACGCGGCAGGATGAGGTTACACACCGGGCTGCTGCGCCCAGAACCTGCACCTTCGCAGCTGTATTATGTGGCATGGGTGATCGCTGAGATTTCTTGCAGTTTTTCTTTCTTTTTTCTTTTTTTTTAATATTCCATTTTTATTTATTCATGAGACACACACAGAGAGAGGCAAAAACACAGGCAGAGGGAGAAGCAGGCTCCATGCAGGGAGCCTGATGCGGGACTCGATCCTGAGACTGTGGGATCACGCCCTGAGCCAAAGGCAAGCGCTCAACCGCTGAGCCACCCAGGAGTTCCAAAACTCCAAAAACTGTTTGAATTTCACCAGTCATATTATTACTGGGTGGTATTATTACTGTTGCAATGTTCCCATTGTCTTCTATTTATTTATCTTTTTATAAGTGTAATTGTAATTCATTTTTATTTTTTATTTTTTTACATTTGTTTTTATATAAGTTCAATTTGCCAACATATAGTATAACATCCAGTGCTCATCCTGTCAAGTGCCCCCCTCAGTGTCCATCACCCAGTCACCCCATACCCCCCACCCACTTCCCCTTCCACTACCCTGTGTTTGTTTCCCAGAGTTAGGAGTCTCTCATGGTTTGTCTCCCTCTCTAATTTTTCCCACTCAGTTCCCCTCCTTTCCCTTATAATCCCTTTCACTATTTCTTATATTCCACGTATGAGTGAGACCATATGATGATTGTCCTTCTCCAATGGACTTATCTCACTCAGCACAATACCCTCCTGTTCCATCCATGTCGAAGCAAATGTAGTGAAACGCCGAGACACCCGCACCCCAGTGTTCACAGCAGCAATGTCCACAGTGGCCAAACTGCGGAAGGAGCCATGATGTCCCTCAACAGATGATGGATAAAGATGTGGGCTACGTATACAGTGGGATATTACTCAGCCATCGGAAAGGAGGAACACCCACCATTGTCTTCTATTTAAACATGTGCTTCTGGCTTTCCCTTTCCTATGGGGATTTAGAGTCCCCCTGAAATGTGCATTTCTTTAACTAAAAGGGGTCAATTTAAGGAAAACAAGTTACATAAAGAAAGAACAGAAATGGTCTCTGGATAGTAGAAATCATGAAGATGGTGGCTGCAACGACAGTAGCTTAGGAAGTACTGTTTTCTGAAGGTTTGGCACTTTACTTGCGTCCATATGCCCAGCAGCCTAGTCTTGCCCCATCCCCGCTCCCAACCCAGTATTTCAGTCCCCATGGAAGTCCAATAACTCAGGAGGATCCCCTGGCAGCAAAGAGGGGGACAGTGGTCAACATCAGAAGCACAAACACCACACCTGTTTGAGATAACGTAGCCACTAAAACATATCCCGCAGGTTAGCTGTGTGGCTGCAAAGACCTTGCTTCAGCCATCAGAACCCCAATAGCCTCATTTATAAAAATAGGCATTTTAACTAGATGTGCTCAAAGGCCTTGGCCATTGCAAAATGTGTGAATGTTTTCAATATTATTTTTATTAAAAGAAGCACTTTACCATTGAGAATTTCAAATGTTTTTCTAATAAACCCCCGGAATCAAGGGCAACAATATATTTGCAATAGAAAGTTCATTAGCATATTTTGATAGTTTTTGATCATTTGTGCATGTATTAAAATGAAACATTTGGTAAAAATTAAACATTATATGCAAATGAGTGCAACAAGCCTACTTTTGGAATAATAATTCATTATCTCCCTTATAATATATGTGAGTGGCTTCGTTTTATTTTCCAGTACACCATAGCCATTAAGTCAGCATGTTGGAAGTTGACCAAGAAAGTATAACAGAGGATCCAATCTTTCATTTACATAAATCCCAGAATTACACCTGTCGAAATTGTACGCTATTAATAGGTGACAAGACTGTCACTCGGTGTTCATTTATAATATTGTCACTGGAACCTAATAAACATTTAGGATATATTTCAGGAATTGTACTTTTTTTTTTTTTTTGCCAGGAAGAAGAAAGCGTGTTTGTGCTACAGTAAAAAGGTTTTACACTGAAAGGTGCTGCTAGCAGAGGTGTTGACTTTTTCCTTTGTGCATTTTCCCTTCTTTTGCTTTTTCAAAAGAGAATAGCATAATTATGATATTAAGCTGGAAGGAAGTATGGGAATCTTCTGCTTCAGTGCCTTCATGCTATAGGTAAAGAAATTTTGATCCAACTTGCTCATTGTTGCAGTTATTGGTGGTGCTGGAACTAGACCCCAAGGTTCTTGACTTTTTTTTTTTTTTAAGATCTTATTTATTTATTTGAGAGAGAGAGAAAGAGAATGCGTGGTGGGAAAGAGTAGAGGGGGAGAGAGAGAGAGAGAGAGAGAGAGAGAGAGAGAGAGAGAGAGAGAGAGAAGCATACTCTCTGCTGAGCACGAAGCTGGATGCAAGACTTGATCCCAGGACCCTGGGATCTGACCTGAGCCAAAGGCAGATGCTTAATGGACTGAGCCACCCAGGTGCCCCGCTCTTGACTTCTAGTTCAGTGCATTGATATGTAAGATATAAATACAGAGACTATAAATATATATGCAAACATGACAGCCATTATGCAGATTATTCTCCAAGGTCAGTTCTAGAGAATCATGGAGCTAGTCAAGTTTCTCATCAATATCATAGTTGTATTTCCTCCCCAAGCTCTTCCTGGACCAGCCACCCCAACCAAATGACAGTCTTTTCTCCACACTGCCACCACTGCCCAAGCCACTTTTAAGGGACATGAACTCATGCTGCACCGGGTGCACTTGAAATTTTAATCCAAATAGATTTTGTTTCTTGCAGTAAATTGTGCATTCCTTGAGGAATAAGATTATTCTCTCCCCAGGCTTTCATGTTTTGTGGCACCTGTTCCAGGGCCAGAACGCAGAGTGACTAGAATGCAAAGAACCTTAAAAGTAAAATGGTCTAACCTGCTTCTTTTACTGAAATTAGCAGTTTGTCTAAGATTGCACAGCAAGTTGAAGATGAGGTCCTAATAAAATATACACAGCCTCCTCATGTCAATAATATAAAACAACGGATTGGCACTGGAGGTGGATGTGTTGCATATTTGTGACTTTAAGGTAACTAAAAAGCATGCCGACCTTAGTTCATTAAATTAAACCTTAAGATCAGGTTAGTAGATTTTATATATATAGATAGATAGATAGATAGATAGATAGATAGAGATATAGATAGAGATATAGATATAAATATATAGATATATAGATATATAGATATATAGATATATACCATGACTATATTGGTATATTAAGAAATAAGCTAGTAAATCCATGGCCACAGTTCCCCAAGAAGTATGACTACAGAGTCATTAGGACATAGTCACTGAGCTTGAGTCTCCAGATGATCTGGAATGTAGTGAAGAACTAGGAGTAGTGAAGAACCTCTGCACCTGAGACCATGTGAAGACAGGTAAACAATACCTATCACCTTTCCTAATTTGCCCAGCCCACAGAAAGAAGTGCGATGCTCTTCAAAGGTGTGCAGTGGGATTGTGATGGCACCAACAGGCTTTAAGCTCTGGAATCAGAACCATCTGCATCTGACTCCTTGTTCCTCTTTACTCTCTATATGTTTTTGGATGAATTGATTAGTTTTTATGAGCTTTCTCTACTTTGTAAAGTGGATCTAAGGATATCTACTTATTGCAACTATTACATTAAATTAAAGGTGAAAGTTTAGTACTTTAGGCACATAACTCACGCAAAAAGTAATCAGGAAAGAGTAGCTATCAATAACAGTGGTGGCATAAATTATGGAAGCAGCTCAAGTGTCCATCAATAGGGGAATGGATAAAGAAGTGGTATGTGTATGACTGAATATTACTCAGCCATAAAGAAGAATGGAATCTTGCCATTTGCAACAGCGTGGATGGGCCTAGACAGTACAACGCTAAGAGAAATAAGTCAGTCAAAGACAAACACCATGTGACTTCACTCATATATGGGATTTAAGAAATAAAACAAAGGAACAAAGGAAAAAATCAGACTCTTAGCTATAGAGAACAAACTGATGGTTATCAGAGGGGAGGTGGGGAGGTTGGGTGAAATAGGCAAAGGGGATTAAGAGTAAACATCACTATGGCCGTTGAGAAGTGTATAGAAGTGTTGAATCCCTCACCATATTGTCCACCTGAAACTAATGCTAGAATTTTAAAATAATAATAAATAATAACGTTAAAAAAATAACAGCAGTGGCATTCAGAATAGCGGAATTTAACCAATGTACTAGAAAAGCAAGATATGTTGGCAAATTGAACACCAATAAATATAAATTTATAAAAAAAAAGAAAAGAAAAGCAAGACCCTTATTAGGTCTAATAGCAGTAATTATGAGCTGCCTTACACTATAACCACATTCATAGTCTTATTCTCTCGGGCTATAAGTTCCTTGAAGGGAAATGCATCTTAATCACACCACAGATGTGAGAACTGAGACTCAGAGGGATCAGTACTTAGACTCCAACTGTCATTCCCAAGAATTCTTAAAATTTGAACAGTATTGCTTGAAATGGATAGTTTTGTGCAATTTATTTATTTATTTATTTATTTATTTATTTATTTATTTATGATAGTCACAGAGACAGAGAGAGAGAGAGAGGCAGAGACATAGGCAGAAGGAGAAGCAGGCTCCATGCACTGGGAGCCCGACGTGGGATTCGATCCCGGGTCTCCAGGATCGTGCCCTGGGCCAAAGGCAGGCGCTAAAGCACTGCGCCACCCAGGGATCCCTTGAGCATATTTTTAAGACCAAAAATGTGCAGTGTTCCTTGCTTACCAAATCTCTGTGACCAGGTTCCTCCTGTTTAGGGGAATATTCTAGGCCCCTCCTTTGTGACCCCCATCTAACCCTTCCAGTCTCCTCTCAATCTACGACTCAACATGAAGAATAGATATCAGGCTGTCCAGTCTTCTCACCATCTCCTGAAAATGTTCTATTGATTTGTTCTTCCCTGCTCTACACTTCACTCTCTTTTCTGCCTGGAGAAATACAACTTAATAGTCAAGAAGCAGCTGTGAAGCATTCTCCAACCACATCAGCAAGATGGACATGATAACAGTGGTCACCATCTACTGAGCTCCTCCCTTGATCTTGGAAGTCACATCATGCTTTGCAATTCCATTATGGCTATTGTCTTGTTGGTTGTGCATCTTGAAAAATCTCCATCTACCTGTCATTCTCCCACTCGACATCACATGAGGCCAGATCACTAGGTGAGTGCAGCCCTAGCACAGGTCCCTGTTTTGGGTCCTCAATCACTATCTGTTGAATCGGTGAATGGGTAAGGTAAGGGTTATAATTAATAAGCGTTTGTTGAAGGAAAACACTGTGGGGAAGGTTCAAATGTCAGATTGCAGATGGGGTGAATGATGCTAACTTGCCTTCTAACTCCAAGATTCATGATCTAGCTACCCCCCGTGTTCAAATAGACGCCCTCCCGTTGGAAATTAAGAATAGAGATAAGAAGCAGAGACACTGTGATCTCATGCATGTTTGAGCTCCCAGACCTCCCCATCCAAAAAGGCCCAGACTCGGATTCATATGCAGTCGCACATCTGGAGCTGTTCCTTCCCCACCGTCTTGGCGGAATCCTGTGGCTTTGCAGCAGACCGTGCATGAGGGTATCTATAAATAATCACCCAAATGTAATGCCGCCCAGCCTGCCGGGTTAAATATAGACATTGGATTAGCTCCAGGGAGGAGGGGACAAGTGATTCCCAACTCAAAGAAATTGTTATGAATTCCATTTGCTGCGTGAATATGTACATTGGATGTTTCCTTCCATAAGGACGCCAAAATAGCAATTAACTCCAGGCTAATGTTAGAGCTGGTACTGTCTCCCCTGCTCAATCCCTCCCCATCTGGACCCCACCGCAGATGCCGATGTGTCTAAATGTGTATGTTGACTGACAGCTCTCTCCACACCTGTTCTACGTATACCTGCCCCGCCCCCCGCTCCCCGCCTCTGCCCCTCTTGGATGGGAGAAGGTGCTGCATGGGAGACGACGCACCGTCTTTCCCTCTTACACATTGGGTCTCCACAGGAGAGTGGAAAGGACCGACCCTTGAGTTCAGCCAGAAGTGGGTTGAGTCCTCGCTTCCCAATCTACTGGCTGTGCGGTCCTGGGGAAGTTAGTTAGCCTCTCTGGGTCTCATCAGTTTCTCTATTTATAAAACGGAGATAATCTTGTTTACCTGGTAGTGCATTGGGAAGATTTCAAAAGCTTCTCCATGTAAATTGCCTGGCCCACCGGTAGACTCTGAGTGAAATAACTCCTCTCCTTCTCACCTCATAATCTCATTTTATAGACCTCTGGAGATGAAATGGTCATTAGTGATTATCTGGTCCACTGCCTGCATTTGCAAGGAAATTGCAGGTTAGAGAGGTAAATAATGTGTTTCAGAGGTGTCAGATGCAGTTAAAGAGGGGGCTAGGACCAGGATTCATGCGTACCGCCTTCAGAGCCAAGGTTTCTTCCCACATCATTCATTCCATCATTTATTTGTTCATCCTTCATGCATGCATGTTTTCGTGTTTGTTGAGCACCTATCAAGCAGCAGGTATTGAAAGTATGGAAATAGACCGACAAGTGCAACCCTCACCACCACTAAAGGCGCTCCCAAATTGGCACAGAAACAAGCTAATAATATTAGCTGATATTTTTGAGCTCTCTTCCTGCTCCACTAAGTGCTGGGAATTGTTCTAAGGACTTTACATGCTTGACTCCTTTAATCCTCCCAAACCATGTGAGGTATAGATTCCTATGAGAAAAACTGAGGCACAGGGGGTTGAATGATTTGCACAGGATTACATGGCGAGTAAGTGCTTGTTACAGAATTTGACCCCAGGCGGTGTTATTCCCAAGTTCCTACTGTTAACCGCTAAATTATACCATCTCTTGATGCAGAAATAAGACCAGTGATTTTAACACAACAATCCAGGGAAGCACAGAGACTGTGGGAGTTCAACACTCGGCCACTCCTACCATCCAGTGGGTGTCAGGAAAGGGGCTGGTTTGGGGAATGATGCTGCCCTTCTGACATTGTTAATGAGCTATGAGGTCATTAACTCCAGTGGCGACAATCTGATAGAATTACATGGGTCAGGGATAAGACTCCAAGTGAATCACAGAAACACGAGACAGAGGAGACCAACTTTAGGTTTGGTAGCACTTCATGATTTGTAAAGCACTTCCACACCTCTTGGCTTGAGCGGCACGGTACCACCTGAGTCCGGAGGGCAGGGCAGGGATAATATTTCCAATTCTACAAGTAAACATACCTAGACTCAGAGATGGTAGCTTTGGTCAAAGATGGTAAACGAGATTATAGAAGAACTGATTATATCATAAGACAGGGGTCCTGCAGGCATTCAGGGCACACTCTGTCTCTGACCTTGCTCCCTCTCCTTTTTTTTTTTTTTTGTTATCTGGCTTAAAAATGAAGAAATCTTCAGTAAACAAGAAAAAGGGATAATTAGTGTGCCCATCAGCCTGTCTCCCCAAACATCCAACGTTGTTGTAATCAGGGTTCAGTATGGCTCTTAATCTCAGGCAGATCGCAATGAAATCCTCCAACAGGAACCCACAGGGTAGATGTTTTGCATTGTTGGCTAAAGTGAGAGGCATTTTTTGCCAGAAGAGCAAGGCTAAAGGGAAAGATAGACTTGTATTTTTGCCCTGAGAGAAAGATTTACCAACCCTACAGTGAACAAAAGTAGGACACAGATAAGCCCATCATTTTTTTTTTTTTTAATAAACTGTGCTTTGGGATCATACAAAGGTTCTGCTCTATATGACAAGAAAGCGATAACATTATCTGTTGGAAGCTTTTTTAAAGACAGTCGTAACACTCTGATGGTCCAACACATAACCTCTGTGGCCTCTGGCAGCATATCATCTTATGGACACCTTTCTGACTGGACGAGTCTACAGTGAAATGTATCCCTGAGTAGACTGCATGGCCATGTGAGTGCTGGGTGGTGTGGACAGGCTTCCACTGCATTACCATCAAAGGTTCTCAACACCCCTTTGAAAAACATGATGTAAGAACCAAGGGCCTTCTCTTAAAAAAATGTACATAGGGGCACTTGACGGGATGAGCACTGGGTGTTATGCTAAATATTGGCAAATTGAACACCCAGAAAAAATAAATTTATTATTAAAAAAATAAAAAAATGTACATAGGAACATACATGCAAATTTTAAATACATTTCCCAGGAGTCCACAGACCACCCTGGGGCCTAAACATAGACACTCAGGTGATCCAGATACAAAAGTAAGAATCGCAGAGTTTCTAAGTTTCTTAGTTACATTTAAGAGGTGTTGGATTTGTATATTTCCATGAACAGGGGCTGCGTCTTATTCATCCTTATGTCTTCAGTGACCAGGAACATAATAGGTATTTCAAATCATTTGGTTGAATTAAACTGACTTAAAATATAGTTAAACACTCCATCGGCTAGCTATTACTGCATAACAAATATCCCCAAAGACAATGGCTTAAAACAATAACCTTTTATTCAACTTATGATTCTGCAGGTTAGCAATTTGGATGGGTCTCAGCTGGGCAGTTCCTTTGGTCTCGGTGGGGTTCACTCGTGTTTTTGGTCGGTTTCGAGTCAGATACCAATTATTTTTGCAAATATCAATTGAGCATTATATCAGGGGCCTTGACTGGAACAACTGGGTTGGCTCATCCGTATCATCTTGAATTAATGTCACACAAGGTAGTTCACATGACAGAGGCAGGGAAAACTTGTTTAGGCTCCGGGTCACTTGGCTAGTTTCAGATACCAAGGATGCTCTGTCTCCCCAGCTCCGTTTTGCACTATCCCCACAAGACATGCAATGCTACTTGGTCCCTCTCTTGTGTCTCATGATGTCTTCCTTTTGCCCTTAGCTAGAGAAGAGCAGATTCATTAATTTACAAAAATATACTAGCAACCCCCCTTAAATGCTGTACCTTGTTATCAGTGGCAACATCACTACAGGTGGGATGGAAGCAAGCACTCCAGAGGAGGTTGGTGGTGGTGTGGCCGCTGAGACAAAAAGGAAGCTATGACTAGCAGAGGGACAGGGGGAAAGGGTGGAAGATCGATCGGCACCTATCACGCTGACCCACTGCAGACTTTTAGGCTGTAGCTCCAGTTACATGTGTGCACAACGCTCACCTGTCCACTACCACCAGCAGATTTCCTAAAGGAAATCACCAGGGAAGAAAGCAGCCGGGATTTTCTGAAAGGCAGGGAGGTGAAGTCAGGGAGCACTGAGATTCAAAGTAACACACATGTGTGCCACAGAGAGCCCGCACAGGGAGCCTTCTCACCACCCCGTCTCCTGAGTAGAAGAGGAACTGCTCCCTGAGCACCCGTACGTTTGTCCATGCGCCCCATCTATACCTTTGATTGCCTATTTCACTGATGATGTTTCCCACAGGGTGTCTGTTCTATCAGAACAGAGATTTCATCTGTACCAAGATCATTCCTCCCAAGCCTGAGATGGAAGGGGTCCGCTGTGTCGTTGACTCAATTTACTTCCAACCCTCTTTTACGGATAACATAAGAATTTGGGGAGAGAGTGAAGTGTCAGGTCTAGGATGTAAGAGACCCAGGTGCAGGTTTTAGACCAGGTTCCCCATTGTTTCACCATCTTTCAAGATTCACCCCATCTCTAAAAGTCTCAGACTCTCCGGATTCAACTTCAGGGCTAGAGGTTTTTGGGAGGGCGTCCAGTTGCTTATCATGGGTCTACCAAAATGCAAGCAATTCTGCATGTAGGTGGAAAACAATGATAATAATCATAATAATCATTATCAAAGTGATGTGCTGTTCTTTTCAACTCTTATTAACCCGAATTTTGTTTAAGAGGTTTCCAATTAGCTTCTTGTATCTCCACAGTTAACCTTTTCTGAGCTTCTCTCTTCAGGTCCTCTCTCCCCAAGCCCTCAGCCCTCATTTCTGCCCATGGGGCCTCGCAGGAATAGCTGGAATCCAGCCTCCTGAACAGCTCCTGAGCCTGGGATAATTGCAATATAATTAATGAATTAAAAAGAATGAAATGTTTTAAGTGCTTTCAATATTCCCTTTCCTATAATTATCTACAGGAAACATGTTCATTAACAATCTTGTGCTGACAGCCCCCAGGCTCTGGATAAGCTAGCTCTCAGCTTCCAATAAGAAAACGAATTGATGACCTATCTCAGGCCTTCCTCTTCAGTGGGGGAGAGGAGATGCCAAAGCAAGACCATCATTTGGAAAACTTGTGACCAGATCAGACTCCCTCCCTTACCTTCGGGCTCAGGCACCTTGACTAGTCTCATATGCCAAGGATGGTCTCTCCACCTGTCTCCCCAGATCCATTTTATACTGTCCCTCAGGGAAACACAATACTAGTTGGTCCCTATTAAGTCTCTCATGTCTCATATTGTCTTCCCTTTGCCCTCGGTGAGAAAAGAGCCGAATCATTCATTCACAGAAATATATTAATGACTCAGATCCTTCAGTACTGTGCCTCGCAGTCAGGCGTAACACCATCCGTGATGGGAAACCAGAAGGTACTCAGAGCCACAGGGTATACCTGGCATAGATGCCTGGAGCTTAGTTTTATTTGACTATTGGGAGGAAATATTCATATTAAATGAAATATTGGTATTGCATAAAATAGAATTCAAAATGCACGTGGATTGAAAACAAGGAACCATTTTACCAAGATAAAATCATATTTAGGGGAAACTGTTTCAAATGGGGTCCCCAGTTACTCCAGGGACACCTGGTCACTGGCCACATCACTGGAGACATTTAAGTCTGGTCTAATGAGATACCCCTACTATGATTACTTAGTGCCAACCCAGAGCAACTAATCTTATACATGGAATTTCCATGATTGTGACTGACTATGAGAGGGACATTTTGGGTTTAGGTCCCATCCCAGAACCCCATAGCTTTATTTATTTTTAGACAAGTGAGTTTCTAACACGTACAAGGGAATAAGGCAGGTCCCGTGTAGAATTCATTGATGAATGACACAGGACTGTGCGTTCAAAGATCTTATAGACTAGCAGGGGAGATAAGATTTCTATCTATAAATAACTATAATAGAGAGACAGGGCTAGGAACTGAGAGAGAAGGGCAATAAAAGAGCTTTGGAAGTCCAGAGGAGGCGTTATCATCTCCAGTCCAGGGGACCTAAGGACAGGTCATGGAGAAGGAAGATTTTTCAGCTACAACTGGAAAGACCGGTAATGCGTGGATGGGCAGAGATGCAGGAGGGTGTTGTCACATGCCAGGAACCAGTCCTTCTCAGAGATGCAGAGACTGAGTCCAGGTAAGGGGGTCTGGCCAGGATGGGACAATGGACTGTTGGGGGTGGCTGAAGGATGCAAGGCTGGACTTGCAGGTGGGGAAGAGTCTGTGAAGGAGTCCACTCGACCTACGCAAGAGGATAAACCAGCAGCAGGTTTTTAGCTTATGAGCAAAAGGAATCTTTATGTTTCAGAAGGACAGGGGTGTGGTCAGGAGGGGCATGGTCCAGGCGTCCGGGATGAGATTGGAGGTGGGAACTCAGGCTAGCGAACTGGTGAAAGAGGTGGTGCAGGCAGCGAAGAACGATGGATCAGACAACACCAGTTCAGTTCCCGCCACCATCACTGCATACGCAAGAGGACCCCAGGTTGCCATTGTACCATGAACCAGGACAGTTAAGTGGAAATCAAAGAGTGGAACAGTTGAGGTATGTGCAAAGGAGCCACTGAAAAGATCGGAAAACACACTGAAAAGATCGGAAAGCCATGAGTTTTTTTTTTTTTTTAAATACTAATCTGTTGGGGCACTGGGGTGGCTCAGTTAAGTGTCCGATTCTTGATTTCTGTTCAGCTCGAGACTCAGTCATGAGATCAAGCCCCACTTTGGGCTCCATGCTCAGGGGGAGTTTGCTTGAGATTCCCTCTCTCCCTCTGTCCCTCCTCCTGCTCGCACTCTCTCTGAATAAATAAATAAATGAAAATAAATAAATAAATAAATAAATAAATAAATAAATAAATAAATAAAATCTTAAAAGTAATCTGTTTCGGGATGCCTGGGTGGCTCAGCAGTTGAGTATCTTCCTTCAGCCCAGGGTGTGATCCTGGGGTCCTGGGATCGAGTCCCACATCGGGCTCCCTGCATGGAGCCTGCTTCTCCCTCTGCCTGTGTCTCGGCCTCTCTCTCTGTGTCTTTCATGAATAAACAAACAAACAAATAAACAAAACAAACCAGGGGTGGTGGAAGGGGAGGACGGTGAGGGGTGGGGGTGACTGGGTGGTGGGCACTAAGGGGGGCACTTGACGGGATGAGCACTGGGTGTTATTCTTTATGTTGGCAAATTGAACACCAATAAAAAATAAATTTATCATTAAATAAATAAATAATTTTAAAAATTTTAAAAAGTCTTTTGAAAAATAATAGTAATCTGTTTATAGAACCAAACCATCTATGCATATATTTTTAAGACAGGGGAGGTCGGTAACCAATAAAATATTCATTTATTAGGGTCAGGTACTGATGTGGGTGCAGGCTCTCAGAGGAAGGCTCGTGGGGGTATCGCGGATGAGTTGGGCAGGGAACAGATTTGGGGAGCTGTCGACAGAACAACATGAGTCGGGGCAAGTGGACAGCTTAAGAGTTTGTGGGTGTCTGGGTGGGGGCCTTTTTTGGGGTCCCTGAAGCCGGTGCTGCACAGAATGCAAGGCAGGCAGAGATGGTCAGTGGGACACCGAGACGGAGGCGGTTACTTCCAGACCTCAGATGCTCCAGCGGGTTTGCGCCCCTCTGCAGCGTGCAGTCGGCCGGGGGCTTTTCAGTCCTCTGAGCCGAGGCCAAATTGTGTCCTAAGTTTTCTTGTTCCTCAAAGGGACCCATCACCGTTATATATTCACTTTGTTTGAACCAAGCACCGTCATCATATCCTCAGGACAATGTGGTCTCTGAATTAAAATGGAAGGTCGAGACTTCTGATCTCACAAGAATGACAAGAGTGCGGCCTCTGGAGTCAGGCCAAGAGTGCGGCCTCTGGAGTCAGGCCAGCTGGATTGGCTTTTCTTTCCTTTCTTTTCTTTTCTTTCCTTATGCCTTCTACTGGGTGAGCAATGTCAGGCAGTTTTCTTAAAAACCTCTGAGGCTCGGTATCCTCCTCCACGAGCTGATATTACGATGGTATTTGCCTCCCAGGGTCTTTGTGTGGATTAAGTTAGGGGATACTTGCAAGTCACTGAGCAGAGAAGGTGTTCACTAAGCACCCGGCAGAGGTTTCTCACGGTTCTTTTCACTGTCAGGGCTGCCTTGGGTGTGCTGTTCTCAGGTTGTCTTGCACGCTGGTCCTTAAGGAGCCACATCATCACTTCATGTTTTTCCTATGTGGTCACTGCTTCACAGTTAGTCTTAGAAGTTTCTTTGGGCTTTTTGTTGGTCCGTTTTGTTTTGTTTCAGGACTGAACCCACCGTCTGTTGCTGGGAAGTGAGGTGTCTATATTACTCTGGATTATTTGGTTGCAAGAAACAGAAACCCCAGTGACTCAAGGCAAGAGGAGACTGTGTGGTTTCATATAGTGCACTTCGAGGAGGCCTCGACAAGCTCGAGTTTCAGGCATCTCTGGTTTTCAGGTCTCAGCTCTGATTTCCCCGTCGGTATTATCATCAGAAGATGCAAGACGGCCTCCGACGGGCTCAGGCTCACGTGCCACCAGGTGAGCAACCCTTGAAGGAGGGATGTGCATTGGCTCGACATGGCCCTCCTGCCCACCCTAAGGGATCCTCTATGGCTGGGTGAATGGAATAAACAAACCACTCAGGCCTGGTCTGTGTTCCCACCTGTGGAGCCAAAGGCTAAATTAGCATCTGTTCCCCACCACCACCCACCTCCCGGCCCCGGGACTTCCATGTCGTGGTTCTCAAAGTATGGCCCCTGGACCAGTAACATCAGCATCCCCTGAAAAACACCTAGAAATACAACTTCTATAATACAATCATATTGTGTAACATATTATGTTATTAATTCTACTATTATAGGGACACCCGGGTGGCTCAGTGGTTGAGCGTCTGCCTTCAGCTCAGAGTGTGACCCTGCAGTTCTGGGATCAAGTCGCACGTCGGGCTCCCTGCAGGGAGCCTGCTTCTCCCTCTGCCTGTGTCTCTGCCTCTCTCTCTCTGTGTGTCTCATGAATAAATAAATAAAATCTTTTAAAAAATACTAATATTATACATTTTATAATACAATGATCTGTGCAGACCTGTAAAATCAGAAACTCTGAAGAAAGAGTGGAGGAAGCTGTGCTTTAAAAGCCCTTCCTGTGATTCTGATTATGCTCAAATTTGAGAATCGCCATTCTAAAAGAAAAGATACGAGTGGGTTTCTGGAAAACGATAGAAGGTTGCTGAACAAGCAGAAACAACAGATGCCTAGTAGGGCCTGCACCCTCATCAATCCTCTTGCCCATTTTATGGAAGGGGAATCTGAGGGTCCAGGAAGTAGTGGGACTATAGCAAGACTATAATAAGCCCTGAGCCCTGAGAGTCAGAAACCCTGGTTGCTAATGCAGCCCTCCTTCTACCAAGGACTGTAAAAAAAAAATGAAAGAAGAAACCCCTTGCTGCAGGGTACCGCACCTGATTGCATGGACTGTCCATTTTTTAAGGAGCTTTTTTCACCGAAGTAACCACTACTTAATAGTGGATTGCCCAAATGTGTTTTCAAGACCTGACTTTCTCTACGGCCCTACAGGGAATACGCCCCGAGGAGTGATGGGTCCGTCAAGTGGCAGTTTGTCTCCCGTATCTGCTCACATTCCAGAAAGCTTCCCCGTGCCCACAGGTTCTGCATGGCCAGATGACATGATTATCTGCAGATGTTACTGACTCCGGGGCCAAGTTATTCATATTTTACATTTGAAAATCATCTCCCAGCTAAGGCCAAATGAAATGACCTTTGCAGAATGAACTAGACTGAAGTCAACAAGAATTTATTGAGCAGGGAGTATGTGGCCGGCCCGTCAGTCACGGCTGAGCTTGTGAGGGAGGAGGAGGGCGGGCGCCTCCCCAAAGGGGATCTCAATTCAGTTGGGCGGATGACATGAAGGCAACTACAACAATCAGAATCGTAGGGTCACCGTCCGTCCTCCAGCTGTGCCTCGGTGTGCCCAGCACCGAGCCTTCCTTCTACGTCTGAGGACTTTCCCACGTTGTGAATGCTGCTGGGGAGCCGCGTGAGCCCCGAAGGGACGCCAGGAGAGCCGGCCCTGCAGTCCCGGGCTGCCGGGGGCGCTGCAGGGGGACGCAGGAGGGCGGCTGGAGGCCCAAGGCTGGGGAGTTGCGTGGCCGCGGCGGTGACACCTGCCGGCTTCAGGGCACCTGCGGCCTGGGAATGCAGGTGCGGCGTTGGGCATTGGCCCGATGGCCCGGGCACCCTCCACGTCTGGGGTGCTCCGAGCCGGTGGCGCCCACGGCTGCCCAGGGAAGCCTCGAGCCTCTCCCTTTCCCTCCGTAATTTCCCATCGGGCTTCAGTCGCTCCGGGCCCGGCCTCCCTTGCTCGCCCCCAGCGTCCCGGCTGCTGAGCACCACCTCCTCTCTGCTCCTCAGTAGATCACCTGCTCCCCCCACCCCGGGCCACATTTCTCCCCGGTCCCCCCTTCTCTTTACCGAGCTAACCCCTTCCCAGCCGCTAACCCTTCCGACCGCAGCTTGAATGCCGCGTCTTCAAGGCAGCCCCCGAGCCCGGGAGCAGCCCTCCCTTACCCACTGCCCCCCCAGGCCATCCTCCTTTGGGCACTGTCTGGGCTCGCGAATGCTGGCACCCGCCGCTGGCTCCCCGAGCTAGACTTGAGCTACACGAGGGTGAAGACCGCGGGTCTTGCTCCCGCTGTGTCGCCACCGGCTAGCGGGTTTCAGGCCATGGAGCTGCAGCGTCCGGGCTGCTGAGGCAGGAGTGAGGGAGGGCCGGTGGGGTACAAGGTAGACCCACAGGTACCGCAGTCCTTCTGCAAGGCGCTGTGGGAACTCGTAGCCGGGGGGGGGGGTGGGGGGCTTCCCGGACTACAGGGGCTTGAGCTGAAGTTTGAAGCATTCCTGCAACTGGAATCCGGGGAATTTGGAAGAGGCAGCGCGTCCCGGGTGAGCAGCATGCAGGCCCGCGCAGGAAGGGGTCTGTCACTGTGCGCTCAGGGAGAAGCGGGCGACTCGGCCGCTGGGCCAGGGGTCTCTGCAGGGCAGGAGGACCAGGTTCGGTTACGTCGGTGAGAGAAGTAGATTCGATCGACGCTCACGGAAGGAGTCTGACCCTGGCTCTGCTGCTTTTAAGCTACGGTCCTAGGCAGACGCCCCAACCCGCCTGAACCTCAGCGTCTCCATCTGTAAAGCAGGAATAACGTCGAGTCCGTGATTTCCTCGGAGTGAAGCAGGCGGTAAGGTGGTTTCTAACTTTCCTTCTGAAACTCAAGCATGACCATCTCCCGCTATGACCCTTCCAGTGGTGCAACTGCCCACGAGATGGAGCCTGAGATCCAGAGCCAGGGTTGAGGCTCTCAATCATGTGACTCGCACCTGCCCCTCCAGCCTGGCTTCCTGCTGACCCATCGCCACCCTTTATTCGCATTTCCCCAAGGTCTCTCGTGCCTCGGTGTCTGTGCACGTGCTCTCCCCGCTGACTGCAGCCCTTTCCCCTTGTGGTCCATCTGGTGAGCTCCCAGTCATTATCTGTTTGAACCTAGCTCATGTCACCTCCTCCGAGAAGCCTCTGTTCAGTTCATCATCTGTCTCCCTTTCACAGCTACCATTTATATCAGTGATGATCCTCGGCACCAAATTTTATAACCCGGAACCATCTTTGCGCCTGGAACATAACCGACACTCACCGACTGGGTATTAAATCGAACCGAGTGTGCGAACTACTGAAAAGTAGACAGAGTCACCTGCCAAACACTTGCTGAGCATCTATTATGTTCCAGGTTGGGCAGCGATATGGAGGTGGTTGTAGCAGAACCACGCAGACTGGGGAACTCCCGCGGACGGGAGGGACGCTCCGGAAGACAGCAGTGCCCAGAGAAGTTAGGGGGTTGGTTGACAGCACAAAGTAATTTATAGCAGTGTGAAGGAAGAGCCCATCTCTCGTGACCCTTAGCTTGAGAATATGTCCATACTGCCACCTGCTTTTATGCTCATCATGGTTAAAATTATCCTGCTTCTTAGCCACACTAGTTAACTCTTATTTTTATAGCCTGAGCTAACACTGCGGAGGATTAATATCCTTTTTTCCTACCCTTATTAGTACATTATGCGACTGCAACTAAGTCCTAGCTTGTGTTTTCCCCTGTTTTTAAGACGAGTATACAAAGAATGACTTCCTAATACTTGAAGAGTTTCTCAATTATAAATTCAGAAAATTTCCATTTCCACCCACCTCCTTTCCTGCTGTAGCAATTCTGGAGTCTTTTGGTGGTGATTTGTAAATCTTTGAACCTGTAACAGAAGAATGGATAATTCTAACAGTGTGTCTAAAAGAAATAGTTTGCATCGTTTGGAACAATGAACCACTCTGTAATTGAAGAGAAGACCTGAGACAGCATGAATGAGATCATGTCTGTACAACGGTCTGAGCCCCTTGGAGGCAGCCGCTCCATAAATACATGGTATTGTTGTTTGAGCATTTGGAACACCACATCATATGAGCACTACTCATTATGAGAGGAAAATGGTCTATATGGGGTTTCATAAATAAAGGCATGTGCTTGCTCACTCCTCCCTCATTGCTCCCAGCTCTGTTGTGGCCTCTGGGCTAGTATTTTGTCCCGTCTTCCATCTTGCCTCTTAAAATAGGCATGGAAATGTTGGAAAGAACTGAGAAAATGTGCCATTCACTCAGTGATTCCTTCAGTGTTTACTGAGAACCTACTATGCACCAGCTGTATGCTAGGTCCTTGGTAGCTTGATGGCATCCCTGTCGTCAAAGTCTTATCCCCAGTTCCCCCTTTGGGACCAAGATGTTCTTGCCTCAGGTGGTTATCATTATTATTATTATTATTATTATTATTATTATTATTGTATTTCCAGCACACTCAAACTCTTCCTCATTGTGCCATGAGGCCCCAGAGCTCACTTTCGTGCAAACGCTTCATGGGTCATGTTGTAGGAAACTCAGGGGTAGGAGCCATTTGCATTTTGTCTACCCATAAAAGGTCTTGTTGGTGACAAACTACAATGCCCCCCTATAGGGGCAAAGGAGGGCAAATCATTCAGTCACTCATCAACCAATATTCACCAAGTGCCTATAATGTGTTGAGAAGGAGCCAAAGATACAGGGAAGAAAGAGAAAGGTAAGTTCTCTGCCCTCAAGAAAACAGATAATAAGGTTGCCAACAAGTAAGGATGGAACATAATGATGGGTGGCATAACTGTTGTGAATAAAAATAAACCAAAAAAAAAAAAAGGAAAGAAAAAGAAACCAGGGTAAAGAGATTAAAAAAATAACTGGGGGCCATTTTAGATAGAAGGATGACATCTGGGGAAGACCCGAGTGAAGGAAGGAACCAAGCCATGTGGATAGGTGGGAGGTAATTATTGCAGGCAGAGAGGAAAGCAAGTGCAAAGGTCGTGAGATGTAGACGTCCAGTGGTGTTCCGGGGGCAGGGGTAGAGCGGAGTAGAAGGTACAGTAGCAGGAGAGGAGGTGAGAAGGGCAGGCAGGCCATGGTATGGGAGCCCGGGCTACTACCTTCTGTCTACACTATGGCAGCACTTCCCGCTGCTCTTCCTCATGCCAGAGTCTCACTGGGCCAATCATCCCTGTGCATCTGACTTTAAAGTCTCCATCCAATCCTGGGTCAGATCAGGCCACATCCATTCTCAAGGCTTCTCAGTGGCTCCCTGATTTTTTTTTTTAAATATCAGTGTTGATATTTATAAAATAGGGTTCCCGGTACTGAAACATCCATTTGGTGGACGCTTCAATGTGTTCCAGTCCCGCTCCTGCGTATACCCATCTACCCTTCCCACACTCTGACGCCTTTGGCGCACACGCGTTCCTGGAAAATGCCTGGCTCTTTCTTGCCATCGGTCCCACCATTCCCTTGACTTTCTCCCTCTTCTCCATTGCTCATCCTTCAGGGCGTGGCTCGAATGCCACCCAGTCTTCCAGCCCACGGGCAGAATGAGGCTCTTCCCTGTGTGCTTCAGCATGGGCGCTCCATGTGGCATGTTCCATTCTGCCTCAGTGAACAGAACTTGTGTAATGTGTCAGGTCTCAAAGAGAATGTCAGGTTCTTGAGAACAGGGATTTTGTTCTTAATTGTTTCCAAGTTCTCAGCACTTTGCACAGTGCCTGGCATCATGACCAGCACTTGGGAAAGGTTTGCTGAGTGACTAATGATCTTCACTGTAAGCAAACAATCACATGAGCTGACATTTGTTAAGGACCCACCGTGTAGCTAGTCTCAAGGTCGGAGCCTCATGTAGATTATCTCACTTAATCTTCACCGAGGTCCAGTAGTTGGGGCTCTCAGCAATGCAATTTACAGGCGAGAGGACAGAAATGCAGAAATTTAAGGATCTTAGCCAGGTTCAGTTTGACATCAAAGCCTGCACTCTTAACCATAACATTAGACGAAAACTATAATAATTACATTTAATTTCTATGGAGGTCAAAACTAATTCACAGAAGGATGGAGAGATTCTAGTTGACCATGAAGAAGATCATGATGGAGATGATCTTCAGTTCTGGAGTTCTGGACTCAGTTCTGGAGTGTGCTACCAAGGACTTCAGTGGATGAAGGTAGGGCTGCCACGGCCCTAGTAGGAGCTGGCTAGGATTTGTCACTCCCCAGGTGATCCTGGGAGAGCTCTTCTTCCTAAATGTGCCCTAATAGCCTGTATCTTACCCATAGAGAACAACAGATCTATACTCACAAGTCCGTGATCTTAATCCTGGATCCAAATATGACCTAACTAGGAAACTTACAGTTTCTTAATCTTTGAATCGGTGGCCATATGTCTCTAACCATGAAGCCTCAGAGAGTTGTCATTACTAGCCATCCTTCTTCTCTCCTTCTAATACCATGTACTAATAGTTATTTTCCTACCAGAAAACTTCATGTCCACCATACATAGACAGGTGACATATAGTCCCTGTCATCATCAAGGAGTTTATATTTAAGGAGATAAGACATATATTTGAAAAACTGTGATGCTTGTCAATGTATGAAAAACACCAGTATAGGGCCTCGCACACAGAAGATGCTAAGTAAGAATTTATGGATGGTTACGGACTGAGTTGACTAAATAATTCAAGAAACATTCTTAAGGCATTGCATGCTGTAAAAATTATGGGAAGATGGACCATTTCTGTGTGGTGTGACCTGAGAAGGCCTCACTGTTAAGGTGACATTTGAGACGACTCTGTAAATTTCAGGTTCCATGAGAGCAGGGACTTTATTTAATTTGCTACTGTACCCCTGGGACTCGGGACTGTGCTTGGCATGTGTGGGCACTCTCCATGTATTTGTTCAATGAATGAATGAATAGAATCGCAGTGGCCGGGTGACAAGAGCACGTGATGGGCAGCTGCTGAGCTAGCTTTCTCCTAACACAGCCACACGTGGGAAAGCTCAAGAAGCTCCACTCAGCCCCGGGACCAGCAGTGCAGCCCTTGACCTTGGGGATCTTTGTCAGTATTGCATCTGCACTGAGGACTCTCCTGGGATGTCTCCCAGGTTTAATGCCCTGCATTCAGAATCTTCTGTGAAGTCTGGGGGAGGATGGTGGTGGGGGATGTGTGGGAGGGGGAACTCATAATTTGACCAAATCTTCCAGACCAGAATCCACCAATATTGGTCCAGGACCCTAATAGAACCAATCTCTGAAACATGTCTCCATCCCTCCTCCACCTCTTGCTCTTGACCACCTCCATCCTTGAGGTACCCTAAGCCCTGAACAAAGTGAACAAATGTGACAGCTGGTCCTTGTCATGACCCACTGGGTGGCCCTGCATGAGTGACTGCTCCCCTTCGGGCCTCAACTTTCTCAGCAGGAAACTACTGAGGGTGGTCTGGATGATCCCCAGGACCTCCTCCCCCTACTGTTGTGCACTACATCCCACGAGGCTTTGAGTCAACAACAGTCATCACCATGACTAATATGTTCTTGGGCTGGAATGTATCTGCTTAGCCAGGGCCTGCAGGATGGAGTGGGCTTCTCTGTGTGCTCCTATCAGAGCAGAACACATCCTTCAGCATGGGCTTCAGCATGGACACCTGCCCACACCAGGCATGACAGTCCAGCTCCAGGGGATGAGGGCTTATGAATTTCGTGACAGTGCCTGGAACCTGAAGCCTGGGCCTGATCCAGGTTCTAGGTGGGAGGATGTTGTCACTCAGAAGTCGGTTCACTCAGTAAATGGAAAAATCCCACTCCAGCAGAGTTGGTGCCATGAGGATCCAGAACAAGGCTTTGTTTCTAAGAAATCTTGAACAGGAGCTCACTAAGGGAGATCCTCCAAAACCCTACAGATACAGGACTGAAAATACTTTACTGTGTGGCATTAGAAAAATTACTTACCTTCCCTGCCTCTTTCTTCCATCTCTCTCAGGAGAGGTGTTGGGGGGTCACAAAAGATGTGAGATCCTCCCGCACGTGCTGGAGCGGGCTTCTGGTCACCAAACTTCACATATTTTAGATTCCTAGCTGTGTCCTTAAAACTGCCCTGAGACAATGGATAAACACTGTTATCTCTCCAAAGCTCCGTTTCCCCCTATAAAATAAACAAAACGGCCTCTGCCTTTCAAGTCTGTTTTAAGAATGAACGGAAGAATTTTTTGAGAAGTAAAATATGAAAAAGCCAACAGGGTAATACAGAGGAAACAGAAATATCATGTTATCCCAGTTTGGTTCCAGTATTTCCCTTCTCCTTCTAAGATGTGTCACCTCGGGCAAGTTAATTGACCTCGGGAGCTTCAATTTTCCAATTGGACAAATGGGAATATCGTTCAATATTATTGTAGGCATTAAAGGGGATGTCCTATGGAAAGTGTCAGGCGCATAGTAGGTGTGCCGCAAATACTGCTTCCTGTCTCCATTTCTCTCTGTATGAACACATGAAGCCACAGATGTATCAGGAAGATGCGCTGGGCAACGTGTAGTGTTCCTGTGTCTGAGACGCTGAGCATGCTCTGGGCTTACTGGCAGTTTTAGGTAATTAAGAAAAGGGGTAATTATTCTAGCCCATGGAAGCTCATGAGGCCTGACAGGATTGCAGGAGCAGAAAAAGTGGTATCTCAAGCCTAGCTCTGAGAAGGAAATGTACTTCCCATGATTTTTTAAAAAATATTTAGCTTGCGGTGCTGTCCGGAGATCAGCCACGGTAATTACGCCACCCCCCTCGCCCCCAGCTCAGTTGGTGGCTTATCAAGACCAGGCAGAAAGGTAAAGATTTTGATGTTTCCTTTTAGGGGTTCCAGCAGGTAGTCCCGGCTTCCTCTTGTGGATCTCGACGTTTTATACATCCAGCCCTGCCAACGAGCCTGGCCAGATGGAGCAAGGTGCCCTTGCAGTGCTGGCACCAAGGACATCCCTGACGCCACGTGGGTTTTCCCCCAACAACCAGGAACCAGGCATCAAGATAGAGAAGACCCCAGACACGTAAATCCCCAGGAATGACCAACATTCACACGCACTTGGCTTACTCTCTTGTTGAGTGATTCTCAGGGATTCTCTTTTCTGAGAAATCCGTGCTCGGCAGCAGGCAGCTCTATTATCCCCATTTTACAGATGAGGACTTAAGCTCAAAGACCTCAGGTAATTTACCGAAGCCCAAACACTAGCGAAGGACACGGCACAGATCGGAACCGAGGCTGGCAGCCTTGTCCCCACCCACTCTCGCCCCTCAGAGACTCTACAAGCCTCTGTCCTGCGAGCGAGCGCGGGAGGCCACGGGAAAGCCCTTTGATGCAGCGCTCAGCTCGGGCTTAATTCCACTTGGGCGCCCTCATGCTGAGCTCCTCCCACATGGGGTTGGGCCATTTGACCAAATCAGCCCCTTCTTTGATGAGGGCTTTGGATAAAAATTCTACGGAAGAAGGTCCCCGGGATGCGCAGCGCGCAAGCAGCAGGGGCCTGCCCCCCCCCCCGCCCGGCCGAGGAAGGGCAAGTTATCACTGGTATTCCCGAGAGCTGTCTCATGAGAAGCCGGTCAAATTTTAGGTTTGGATCTTATTGTTTTATATTTAGTGTTTATTGACTGTGCCACTGTTTTTAAATCCCCTGCAGACAATGCAGGCTCTTACTGCCCACACCCGGGCTGGACCACTCGCACCAGGCCAGCCTGGGGGCCCCCCCGCGGAGAGTCAAGATTCCAGGAATTGCTTTTCCAATGCCCCCCAGCACCCCAAGCCCTCACCTTAGCCAGAGACCTTTGCTTTCGTGTGGTTTATATATTGGGGTTTGGACAAAGCTTTGGCTGGGAACCCGGTTCCACTACCACAAAAGGACTGAAACCTTCCACTGAGATCTTCTTTCTAGAGTTCAGCCCAGGCTCCACATCTTATGATTCTGAGACTGCTCTCCCCCGGGACGAGCGATTCAAAGCACTTATTTACATAAACGTACAAGTTCCCCTGAAGGCATTTTGGGACGAACTGTGGACATTTCACACTTTGTGACAGTTATTCCCCGTGTGGGTCCCCATGATCCTACGTTCCTTTTTTTAAAATGAAGAAAAAGCCATTTTACTGTGTGTGCGCTACACTTGCCGGGCACGGTGTACGGACTGGCATTCCAAGAAGGAAAAAGGGGGAAAAATACGATTCTTTGGTCTCATGGGCTCAGGAATAGGACGAGAAATAGAGCAATGAATAATCGCAAACAAAAAAATATAATAATTGCAAACAAAAAAATATATATCTATATATAATTACAAATCGAGGCGAGTGCCAAGAGGAAAAAGCTCCCCATTCAGGGTGCCGAGGGCTGACGGGAGCCCTTCTGCTAGAGCAAGACTCCTTCAGAGACCTGCAGGGAGGCCGGCGGGTGGCAGAGGGCACAGCGGGGCATTCCGGGGCCGGGGAGAGCGCAGGCCACAGCAGGGAGGACTGGCCCGAGTGAGGGCCCGGGGAAGAGGTGCTGGCGGTGCAGGAGGCAGGGGTCCAGGGCAGGGCGCCCGGAGGCCCCAGCCAGTCAGAGCCTCTCCAGAGGCCGGGACGAGTATTGTGAAAGTCCCGAAAAGATTTTAAGCAAGAAAATGCCGTGACCCAATTTTTTATTTTAGAAAGACCCCTCCGGCTGTGCCACGAAGAACTGAGTCACTAAAACTTGCTGAATAATCCTAAAATATCTTCATCACAAAAATAGTGGCCTCCCTGAATCTTGGTGAGAAAGTTGTGAATTTGAGCTTCAGGGGAGTGTGAGCGAAGGCCAGGCCTTCTGTGCACAGAGGTGGGGGGGGGGGGGTGGTCCTGAGCTCTGCAGGTGACAGATGCCCCTCGGGTGAGGTCCCAAGCTGCTGGGCTGTGTCCCCCCTCCCCGGTGAATCACAGCTCGGTCCAAGGTGGGTGGATCTTCCTGCCGGCTCCGGGTCCCCCCCCCCATCAGAGGAGGCAGCCCTGCCAAGTCCCCCTCCAGAGTCAGGGACACCACCTGTCACGCTGTGTCCTCCTCCTACTCGGACAGCTGACAGCCTCCAGGACTCGTGAGTGGAGGAGTCGCACATGAGCAAAGCGAAGGGGCGTTTAGAAGCCATGGGGGCGCCCAGCTCACGACCCCAGACGGGAGGGTGCCCCAGAGGCTGGGCAACCTGGAGGGGAGGGTGCCCCAGAGGCCGGGTGGGCTGGCGGCGCAGGGACCAGGAGCCTCGGGGGCCACAGAGGCACAGCTGGGCCGGGGTGGGCTGGGGCTGCGGTGCAGACGGGCCCGAGGGGGGCCTCTGAGAGTCGGGGACCTGGGCTGGGCCGCTGCCCCCGCTCCCAGCTGTGCCCCAGGGGCCCGCGCTGCCCGCGCCCGGCCTGGCCGAGCTCGCACTTGCCAGAGTGGGGCGCTGGGGCAGGAACCCGGAGGGGAGCAGGGACCTGGGGGGAGACACAGACCTGGAGGACAGGCCCGGGGCTCCTCGCAGCTGTCCTCCCCGCCCGCCGGGAGAAACTCCTGGATGGGCCACCATGGGCCACCTGCGCCCACGGTCGGGTCCCCGGGTCCCCCTCGCCAGCCCAGTGCCCCGCCAACGCCCTGGGCACACAGCCCCTCCGCCCGGTCACCCTGAGAGCACAGCCCCTCACCCTGGGATGACGGGGACCTGGGACCGCGGCGCCTACATCCCCCCCTCCCACGTGTGCACCTGCTGCAGGGGGGCGAGGGGGACACGGGCAGAGGCAGGCCCGGGATGTTGCCAGACCCGCCGCAGAAGCAGTGACGCTGCCGGGCTTCCCGCTCTGCTCCAGGCCAAGGCCGGGGGCGCAGCAGGTGCAAAGGCCCCATGCGACCGGAGGAACTGCGGGGTGGGGGGACCTGCGGGGTTGGGGACCTGCGGGGTCGGGGACCTGTGGAAGCCCCGGGGGACCTGCAGGGTCAGGGACCTGTGGGGTCAGGGGACCTATAGGGTCGGGGACCTGCAGGCTCAGGGACCTGTGGGGTTGGGGACCTGTGGGGTCAGGGGACCTGCAGGGTCTCCAGGAGGGAGCTTCGCCACTCCTCAATGTCCGCTCCCCTCCCGGGGCCACAGCGGGGAACCAGGTGCCCAGGCGAAATAATAGCTTTTTATGTAACTTGTCTTTTTTTCCAGGGGTCTGTGTAAGAATGAGAAAAGAATCTGGAAGAAGCAAGTGGCGGGTGGAGGCAGGTGCCCTCTGGTCTGGGTCCGTCCATAGGTAACGTATCCCGCTCTACTAATAGGGGCCGTGGTCGGGGTGACACCAAGTCAGATGATTCAGCCGAACACCAAGTGCCGTGCGTGGCTCGCAGCTAGCGAGGACACCGTGTCTGCGTGCGTGTGCGTGTGGGTGTGAGCGTGTGTTCACGCAGCCCCCCACGGCCCCGCGGGCCTGCGACCAGGACAGAAGGGGGACGGGCTCTCCTTTTCTCTGAGACGAGTGATTTTCAGAAGAAGCACTTCTCACCACTCTTAGGCCCGAGCTGAGATTATAATTAATTGCTCTTCCTCACTCAACCCAGATTTCTTCCTCTCTCGCTCCAGACGCTGGCAGCCTGGCGCTTCACTGGTTCCTTGGCCTGAGGGGCCATTTCCACCGGCTGAGGTGCCAAGTGCCCCTTCGCCTCGGCAGAGCTCATTAAATGCAGGGCCTGTCCTGGGCAGGTGCTTCCGGAGGCCCGAGTGCTGGGCGCTCAGCGCTCCCAGAGTGGCCGGCGGAGCTCTGCCAACCTCGGTCGCACTCACCCACGAAGTGCGCTTGCGGCTAAACCTCCAGTGGATTTGGCCGAGATGTGGCGTGTGTTTTCTTAAAGTCGACCCCAAATCTACTACACGTGCTTGCGTTGATGGTGCAATGAAAAGCGTGTGGGTTTCAGGTCCAGAGAGCCCCGTGCGGGCTTGGCCCTGGCACACGCTGCTGGTGAGATCTCGGGTGAGACCTCGGGTGAGACCTCGGACTGCGTGATGAGGACCGCTGTTTTGCCTTTGCTCTCCCAGGCGCTAGGGCCTTACCCACATCATAGAACTTTCTCCACTAACTGGAATTACCCAATAACTCATCTGGGTCTCCCTAGACTCTGAGCTCTTTGATGGGAAGAGACCATGTCCTGCTCACCCGTGCAATCCTAGTGCTTGGTGAGGTACCTTCGCTGTAGACGCTCCATGCGACACTTGGTGGATGAGTGAGAAGCTGATGATGGACGGATGGACGGATGGACGGGTAGATGGTGTGTTCCTAAAGTCGGTATTCCCTCATCTGTCAACTGGCAGAAATGCCATCTACCTCTTAAAGATTTCACGCAGATCAATGAAATGGGATTCGCTAGACTCCTGTCACGGTCCCTGGTATCTACAAGACGCCCAAACTGGCTCCTTCCTCTATCCGCCCAGCCTTGCTCTCCGGGCAACACGTTAAGGTGCGCAGCTCTTACCCCACACCACTTACTTATTTGCGAGGCCTCAACGTTCCAGCCACTCACACATGGCCAGGGCAAACTTTTTAAATGGGAAACGGCCATTTCACTCTTCCACTAGAACCCAGTCGATGGTGCCCCCAAATCAGTGAGCAAAACAGGATCTCTATCAATCGATTATCAAAATTCTCTGTGTCACCCGCGGGGTCATGCCCAAGTCACCGTTACCCACCTCTGACGCCCTGGATGTTGCTCCTCTGTCCTCCAGCCACACCGGCCTTATTTCACACACTCGGCCTAGGATACGTGGACTACTGCCTCTGCGGGAACCCCACGTGTCTCGCCTAGCTCGCCTGCGATGACCCCCATCTCACGGATGACATCAGGACCCCTTTTTATAAATGCTCATAATCCCATGAATTTTTTTCTTCATTAAATGCAGTTTAAAATACATAAACAGGGGATCCCTGGGTGGCGCAGCGGTTTGGTGCCTGCCTTTGGCCCAGGGCGCGATCCTGGAGACCTGGGATCGAATCCCACGTCGGGCTCCCAGTGCATGGAGCCTGCTTCTCCCTCTGCCTGTGTCTCTGCCTCTCTCTCTCTCTCTGTGACTATCATAAATAAATAAAAATTAAAAAAAGAAGAAAATAAAATAAAATACATAAACATAAAATATATTTGTGTAGGGACGCCTGGAGGGCTCAGTCAGTTAAGCATCTCCCTTCAGCTCAGGTCATGATCCCAGGGTCTGGGGATAGAACCCGTGTTGGGCTCCCTGCTCAGCAGAGTCTGCTTCTCCCTCTCTCTCTCCCTTCTCCTGCTCATGCTCCCTCTCAAATAAATAAATAAAATCTTTATATATATTTTTGTGTGATCACATGATAAATGTCAGCCTCCAGCATAGATTCATCTGCTTTGTCACGTCCCTGCCAACTAGAACATTATCTGATCCATGAAAAGGCATCAGTGAATATTTACTGAAGAGTGAAAACCCTAATTTTTCCCCAAATGCGGCTCTCATGCTCCCCCCTCGGCCATAAGCACTTACCAGCATAGGTGTGTGCGTCTTCCTTTCCCCCCTACGTTTCGGGATTATCTATCGTATCTTTGCCTCCCCGTCGGGCGTGTTTCCTGGCAAGCTGGAACAGGCGCCTGTTCCGATGGGAGCTCAGCATTCATAAGTCTTGGGAAACTTTCGTATTCAGAGCCAGCCTCCTGCCAGCACACCTGCCATTCGCTCCCACCTACCTCCTTGTGCTCATTTTACCTGCTTTCTCCCTTCAGGTCACGGCGATGACATCCCAGGAGTCTTGGGGAATGGAAATAGGCAGCCAAAGTGGGAATTACGGAGACGCTTTATCTTAGATCAAGCCATCCTGGAGAGAGGTCTTGTCCCTACAGGGAACTTCCTGATCATAAGATTTTTTTTTTTTAACCGATAAAGACTGTTTGGGGCCTGGATGCTTGGAAAGAGGGAGTTATTTATGGCCTGTCACTTCAAATCAAAGAATAACCCGCCCCCCCGGGTTTGGAGGCAGAGTCCCTGCGTGGTGTAGACGGAAGTGTGTTTGCAGACGGGCCGACTGGACCCGCAGTGCATCCACAACCTGGCCGGAGAGCTGGTCTCGTTCTTACCTCCCTCAGCGACTGTGTCTTCGTTGTTGACTGGGAAGAGCCGTGGACGTCGTATCAACAGTCTTGATGCCAAACGTGGCGACGCGTGTAAAATACACAGGGGCGCCCCCTCTTTCTCAGGCCAGGACACACCCTTTCTGGCACAATTCGGATTGGGTGGACTCCTTGAGAAATGTTGAGGTGATGGGGCCTGACAAATTGGGTGACAACCATGCAAAACAGCTTCCTCACGGGCCGGGTTGGAGCTCCCGCCACTCGCTGAAGCAGCAGCTTGCGTCAGAGAGCCCGTCCTGTAATCCACGCTCCTCGAATTAGACTGGAGGTGAAGCCCAATCCCCAAGTGGAATCATAGATTATCTTCCCTGAGAAAATTACGCAGGAAGTCATTTAAGGTGCACGCGCGCATCTAGAGGGATCTTTCTGCAAATTACTCACCCGTGTGTCTCCAATTTGCATCGAGACTTGACATCCAGTCACTTGAATTGTCTCTCTGAGTTGACCTTTTACCCCCCTTCCCGCAGCCATTTCCCCAACCCAGGCTTCAACCAATTATTATATTTGGGCATCTCACCAGATGCTATAGGTCCTCAAACCTCTGGCTGGGCTTCGGCACCAGTCTCCCAGCCAGCTCCCCCGCCGCCCCATGCCAGCTCCCCTTTCATGAACTGTAAGAATTAGCTTCTGAAAATCCTCTTCTCCTACTGTCACTGCCCTGCACCCTACTGCCTATCAACACTCCATGTCGGCTCTGACTTCAGTCCAAACCTCACGGATTTGAAGGCCCTCCCTAGCGTGACTCTGCCCCTGTGACCCATCCAAACGTCTCCTGATGCTTCCTACCCACCAGTCAGGCCCAAATTATCTTTCTCATCCCCAGACAAGTCATGTTGAGGCTTGCTCTGCACCTTGGCTTGCATTCTGACTTTTCCCGAAATACATTCTCTTTTCATTTGCCTGTGGTTGAAATGCATTTACGGATTCACATCTGACCCCCTGCTTTCCTAAATCTTATCACTACCTTATCTAATATCCCCTCCCCATTCTTCAAGACCAGTGCGAATCCTGCCTCATCCAGGAGGGCTTTGTTAATCTCTCCAGCTCACACTGACCTCTCGTCTCTGGACTCCAAATGCATTCATCACTAGTCAAAGTTATTTTTCTCAAATGATTCATATACTGCTTTGTTTTGGTTGTTGTTGTTGTTCTGTGCTTTCAAAATGAAAATGACTGCTGAGTTCAGCCCTGGTAGGCCAACTTCCTAGGCAGTTACTGGCTAGATCTCATGAGTTTCGGGAGAAGTTTTAAAACCAACTGGTGAGGAGGGAGCTACCTCCTCTTCCCATGTCTCTGCCCATCTGCTCACTCCTCTCCAAGTCATGCCCAAAACATTAATGGCAGTATTTTTTGCTGGTGATTTCTAAATAGAAAGTTCTATGCCATGCATGGTACCCTTTCTTGCCTTCCCTTGTGGATGGTCAGTTAGTTGCTCACCATTGCAGGTGGCTGACTCAGGGGTTACTTCCTGAGTAGATCCAGCCATGTCTGTCTTCTTGATCCTACTCCCTCCTGCCCACAACAGGATGAGTCATCAGAATTTCTGAGGCACAAGGAGGTAACTTGAGGCAGCTTTTCTGCGTCTCGTTCTAACTGCCCCACTCCTCACCATCTGATAGAGTTACCCCTTCTATGGAGATATCAGAGTAGCACATAGAAGTCATCTTTTCCAACCTTCTCACTGGACACTTGATAAAATGATGACTCAGAGGACATAAGGCATTTCTGGAGGTCCCAGGGCCAAGCAGAGACAGGATCTGAATCCAGATCTCTTTTCCTCTTTTTGTCCAGCCTTCTTTCAAGGATGCCACGTTCTAGTGCACAGGACATGGGGGAATCTTTGTTTGATTCCCACACCTGAATGTCACCAGGCAGTCACTCTCTGATGCAAAAGATAACATACTAAGTTTATAAAGGCCACTTTATTTCCGTGTCATTTGTGAAAAGAAAAACATCATGTTTCTGGGAAGGTAACAAACACTTGACGGTATGGCATGGGTACGTTGTGAGCCAACAGAAATCCTCTTCTGTCCCAGGAGCCTGGACATGGATCACAGCTCCTCGAAGTGCCCAAGGGTGGGTTGGCAATGGGATTGTGCACAGCATGAGCTGGAGGGCCACAAAATGTTGCCTAAAAGGAATTAGGGGAGGAATCTGGAGATAACACTTGACATTAGCTTCCCCAACTCCAACAGCACCAGGCGTAAAACTCACTAGGTCCAAAATGAAATGCTGGATTTAAAAAAGAAAAAAATAAAGTGACACAAAATTAAATGGCCAAAAGCCACCTGCTGTTATAACTTGGACTTGGACTCACAAATGATTTAATTCCACCTAAAGCTCAGCTAAAATGTTGCCACATCTACACTTTTCTCAACCTTCCTTATCAAGACAAATTGTCACATCGCCCCCCCATGTTGTCATAGAATGTATTAATATTTCACTGTTGGCATGTGTGCCATGTGATTTAGCTATTTATATACTTGTCTGTCTTTCCCAATAGATTGAGAGACTCTTTGGGACAGGGGTTCCTTTAATACATACTTTTAGCTCTTACAGCCAGGATGGCAGGTATGCAGTGCGCTGCCTTCAGCTCACTCCTTGCGATAGGAAGACGTCGACAGTCAATCACAGGTGCTTGGAGAAGGTGTCAGAACTCTTCATAACGAAGCCCTTTAAGATGCTTCTATTGATGAATCAGAGTTTTGAGGCAAAAGAAACTTATCTGTTATATCTATTTATTATAAGTAACATGGTGGCTCTCACAGGGTTGGTATTCGGTTAATATTTATAGAGTGAAAATAGCTCCTGATGGGATGCCTGAGTCATTCAGTGCTTGAGCATCTGCTCAGGCTCAGGGCATGACCCCGGGATCCTGGGATCGAGTCCTCTGACTATGTCTCTGTGCCTCTCATGAATGAATGAATAAATACATAAATAAATCTTTGAAATAGCTCCTAACAAGCACATGCAAAAAAGAGTTTAGGAGATTGGTGGATAGGGCAAGGGTGAAATGAGCCAGAACAGGAAGGGGCCACAATCATTAGGAGCTGGGGTCTGGGTTAAAGGGAGGAAAGTGGTCCAGGACACACTCTCCTGTTGGTATTGCAACCTTGGGATATAGGATCACTGCACTGAGCTGTGCATTGTAGAATTGGGTCCAAGGCAGAGTGACATTCAGGTCATTCAGGGACAGACAATCAGGCTGTTCTGGCAGGACCACAGCTTTGCTCATGGTGGCAAAGACAAGAGACACTCCAGAAGCATTTGTTAAAGGCCTGCAAATGAAATTTGAATGCTCTGCATCTGGCACAGATTAAATGAATGAATAATCCAAAGTGGCTCCAGGGTCCTTCTCTCCAAACCTCATATGGTCTCTTTATCATGTTGTCTTTTTATCTCCAAACCTAATGTTTTGTTCTTTTCTTATTCTGGGTTAACCAATCCCTTCAATTTTCTTTCCTGGTGGTTTACTTAGCTAATTAAGAGTGTTCCCACTGGGCAGAAACTTGAGTTCACAATATATCAAGCAACGTTGGCCATTGATGAAGGGGCTGCCTTTGGTCAGCTGCTCACTATACAGGCGGAAATTTGATGTAAAGAACAGTCAATCATCGTTTCCTTTGGTGGCTTGGTGTGGGCAGACTAGTGTGATAGAGATGGAGCTAGAGGCACTGGCAGCTCCCCTGCTGGACTTCTTCAGTGTAGGGAAGGCACTACAAGGGAGTCTGAGGGCCACTAGAACAGGGGATAAAGTCAGGAGGTCAGAGCAAGGGACTGAGCAGAGAGTAGCTCAGATCCTGGTGCAAGGGGAAGTTAGGGGCCCAGTCAGTGCTCATACCTGGTGTCTTCAGATTGGTTAGGATTAACATTAACCCTGCTGGGTTTCAAAGATATTCTTGAATCTATAATTTGATCTTCTTTATCAATTTTGGAAAATCTCTGACCATTATCTCTTCTAATATTTCTTCTTTTCTAATTCTCTGCTCCTGGGACTCCAGATTGCATCATCTGTTATTGTCTTACATGTATCTTTTTTTCATTGTTTGTCCTCTGTGTGCTTTGGGTTGTATAATTTCTATTGATTTATTTTTGAATTCACTTTTCCTTTATTCAACTGTGTCGGGTCTGCTGGTAGGCCTACCCAATTAATTCTCTTTTAGATATTGTACTCTTCAAGGTTTAGTGTTTACCTGGAACTCTTTTAGAGATTCTCTTTCTCCATTAAATTTCTCATTTTTTAACCTATCTTTTCATCCTAAATTATATTACTACAAGTTATCATTTTTAAGTCATCACCTATTAATTCCAATATCTGGGTCACCCATGGATCTGCTTTTATTGACTATTTTTTCCTCTTCTTTATGCATAACAGCGTCCTATTCTTTTGCAGACCTTGAAATTTTATTGTATCCCAGACATTATGATTGAAACAACCTTAAAGACTGGAGTAAATATTATTTTATTCCAAAGAGACCACAACCGACTCAAAGAAAGGTACAATAGGGGCTGATGACTTCAGTTAAATTCAATTCTGAGTTGGGACTGGTCACATATAGGTTTAAGCCTTCTTTAGTTTCTGTTCAATTCTGATTTCAAATGTCTAAGATCAAGATGTATCCCGTGTGTGTTACTGGTCGCTCTCTCTAGCAGGACTTTGAGCTCTGAGGACCATTAAGTGAAGAGGGATTATATCATGCCAGCACAGCCCTCCACTTTCTGCAATGCCACCACGCATTCAGTGAAAGTACTAAGAGGAAAAATCAGTAGGAAGAGAGAGTTAATGGTGTGTTTTGGAAGGTGGAGTCCTACAGATTTCAATTCATCATACAGGTCATGGGGCTGTGAAAAGCTTGGTTGGCTTATTATTAGCTCATACAATATCCTCTGCCTGTGGAAGGCATAACTTCTACCTTCTCTGGCTTAAGCATGGCAGATGCTGGCAGAGGGGGGAAACAGCCACCCTTTTCTGTTCATTTAGAAAGGAATCAGCTCTCTCTGAAATTTAACTCTTTTAGATTTCTTTGTGTCCATTGTCTTCTAAGAGCTTAAAAGGTATATGATATTTCCTATTAGTTTTGGTTGTGGGAGCAATAGTATATCTTGAACTACCACATCCCAAAGAGAAGCAGATTTCCCTCTTGTTATCTTTACGGTCATACTGTGGGATCTCCTCGTGGAAGTGACTGGGTTGCTTATATTTATCCTTCCTTTGTGAGGTTTGGCTACAGTTGATATTTTTGGTGGGATCTGAGATTATCTCAGTATATTAGTTATTGCTTATAACAACTACCGGTTCTTGGTAGTATACAATAAGCATTTGTTTTCTTCTTTATGAACACTTGACTTAGCTGTGGTTCAGCTGGGATCATCTGTGCTTGGCTTTGGGCTAAGGATTGGGTTCAGGTATGATCCAAATGCTCCATTATTCTTTTGGCTACTTGCAGCATGCTATTCTTATGATGGGTCAAATAAGATCAATAGGACCATGATATATGTAAGCAAATTTAAAGCCTCCATTCATGCCACATTTGCTTATATTCCATTAGCCAAACCAAGTCACCATACCAAAGTTAACATCAGTGGGACAGGGAAATAGATTCCACAAACAGAGGACTGCATAGATGAAGTACATGGATACAATCCTTTCACAGGGGAATAAATAATTTGAAAACACAATCCAACCTATCCTGAATTGTATCAGAGTAGGAAAATCAAGGCACAGCTGCATTAGCAAGAGCCTGAAGAAAGCTTTAAGCCTCTCATGTCCATAAAAGGAATCCTTGACATTTTTTGCATCAACCTTTTTATATTGAGAACCCATATGACAACTCTCACCCAAGAGAGAGGAGAAGAATAGATTTGAGGCAGACAAAGCCAAGATGCTGACCTTGCTCCAGTTGGAAACATTCCTCTCACCTGTTCTTCCTGATTCAGATGCTAATGGACAACTGAGTCTATTAAGGAAAAAGAAAACCAAGTGCCTCATGAAACAAACAGGACCACAGTTGCCCAAAACACTCACAGCAATACTGCCCTGTAGCCTGTGTCTCTGTCTACGCTTTAGAATTTGGCCTGCAATAGTAGTCCACAAACTTTAGCAAGCAGCATAATTACCTGGAAGGCTCATTAATCAGAGTCCTGGGCCTCAACCCCAGAGTTACTAATTTAGCTGGTCTTGGGTGGGACCCAATGATTTTCTTTTCAAACAAGATTTCAGGTAATGCTGATGCTGCTGGTCTGGGACTACCGTTTGAGGACTTCTCCGGTAGATCATAAATCCCCCAAAGCAGAGACATTTCATACATCCTTCTGAGGATTGTGGGAAGGCTCTCCTTCATCCCTGAGTCACCCTGATGTCCTGCCAGTGCTCCTGAAGGCTGAGGATTTTTCTAAGGCAAAATGTATAAAGCTACAGCCCGTCGAGCTACTTAGCCCTGTGTTAGGATTGTTGGATTCTAATCCATTTGTGCCATTGACCTCTTTTGTAACAAGTCATTTTTATCTTTTTGAGTCTCAGGTTCCTCACGTACTAAAGAAAATCCAAGTTTTGGAGGGCGCCTGGGTGGTTAAGTCAGTTAAGCATCTGCCTTTGGCTCAGGGCATGATCCCGGGGTCCTGGGATTGAGCCTGTGTCCAGTTCCTTGCTCAGTGGGGAATGTTTCTCCCCCTCCCTCTTCCTCCCACTCCCCCTGTTTATGTTCTCTCTCTCTCTTTGTCAAATAAGTAAATAAAATCATAAACAAACAAACAAACAAACAAAAGAAAATCCGAACTTTGGATGACTCAGTTGACTTAGTTGGCTTTTAAGAAATCCTTTATTTAAAACTTATATAATTTTGGGATCCCTGGGTGGCGCAGTGGTTTAGTGTTTGCCTTTGGCCCAGGGCGCGATCCTGGAGACCTGGGATCGAATCCCACGTCGGGCTCCCAGTGCATGGAGCCTGCTTCTCCCTCTGCCTGTGTCTCTGCCTCTCTCTCTCTCTCTCTCTCTCTCTGTGTGACTATCATAAATAAATAAAAATTTTTAAAAAACATATAATTTTATAGTATTATTATCAGTAGCTCCATGACCTTGGGTGATTCACTTAAACTCTACATGCCTCAGGTTTTCCATCTATAAAACAGATAAAACAATTGTATCTACCCCAGTCGAACATCATATATGAGGATTCAATGAGATAACACACACACGAAACGTGGGACGGTGCCCGCAGTAGTAGATGGTTAATAACATTGTGTCATTGTTTATGATTACTATTACCAGCATATAGAATTTCACACAGTGCTATGGAAATTGAGAAGAGGGAGAGAGACCACATCCCAAAGGAAGATAAGGGGAAATTTCAAGGAGAAAGGGGCATTTGAGCTGAGTCATAAATATCAAGTAAGATTGGGGTTTGTGAATATTTTGGCAGGAAAGGAAGAGCAGTTTAGGCGGGGAAGCAACATACATTTGGGCATAAAGTAGGGAAAATACAGGTTGTGACCAACGATCAAGGAGAATCTGGGTGTGATGCTGCTTGTGTGAAGTGATACAGTGAAAACTAATACGAGCTTAGGACAAAGCAAGATGAGAGAGGCATGGTTTACAAGACACAGGCTTTGGACCTGATGTAGGAGACGATGAGGAAAAATAATGTTTAGAGAAGAAAGTGATCATTGGGTTTGGTTTTCAACTGAGCGCCACCACTTCAGATATTTTTGATCTTAGGCGGCCACTTTGACACCTGAGGTTGAATTTCCTGACTGCAAAATGGAGAATATATGTACACACACATCAGGGCGTTGCCCTGACGGTTAAAGAAGAGATACATGAGCTCACCTTTTGTGGTGCTCTGCACATCTACCCTGAGTTAATGCTTTTTCTTTTTCTTTTTTTTTTTTAAGTAAAGTTATTTTGAAGCAATTTAAATTTACAGAAGAGTGGCAAAGTTAGTAGATCGAGCCTCCCCATACTTGGCATCCTGCTTCTTTCCCTACTGTTAGCATCTGATATTCCGATGGTAGATTTATCAAAACTGAAAGAAAATTAGCGTGAGTTAGTAAGATGAGTAATATGACTATTAACTAAATCACAGAATGTTTGGATTTCACCAGTTTTTCTATTAATGTCCTTTTTTCTGCTCCAGGATCTGCTATGGAATATGGTTTTAAGTCAGCACAGCACCTTCATTCCCCAAATCCGATAGTTTCTTGGTCTTTTCCTGCCTTTTATAACCTGGACATATTTGAAGGGTACTGTTTGGGTATTTTGAGAATGTCTCTGAATTTGAGTCTGTCTGATTTATTTATGATTAGGCTACAGTTAATTATTTGGAGGATGAATATCAAAGAGGTGATTGTATCATACCAGGATATATGCAGGGTTGGCCACTTAAATTTGTGGGCATGGTATAAAGTGAAAAGGTAAGTCCCTTTAAAAAAAAAAAAAAGGAGAAAAAAGGTGATAGTTACTAACATATAAAGCTTTTCTTTTTCCACAATTTCTCTTCACTTGTTTCACCGTTTTTTTTTAATCTTCTACTTTGTATAATTTTAAATAAAGAAAAGTATTTTAGATTATTGGCATAAATTTTATTATCTTTATATTTGCAGTGGCAGCTCTAAGTATGAATGTAAGAGCATTTAAAGTGTATCCCGAATCATCGAAATGACAGTTTGTGTTTTGAGGCTGGCACACGCCTGTGTTCTGTTCTTACGCCATCCGTGGCCATCTTCTCCGTTCCCGCACGTTCTGGCTGGGATCCAAAGCATAGCTTCTAGGGGCGACCAGTGCCCCTGCCTCTCAGAGCGAGATGCAATACGCTCGCCTGTACTCGCTTTGAGACCTGCGGTCCACTCCGCGCATCGTGGGTCCACCGACGCTGCGCTGCAGGGCCCCCCAACGCCAGCTGCAAACAGGGTGGCAAGGATCGGTGGCCGCGCAGGCCACACGCCTCGCTTCTGCTCACACACCTGCTCCGTTTCCCGTAGCATCTAACTTGCAAAACACAAGTTCAGAGATAAAATTATTAAGAATTTCAATATACCAGAAGCAGAGCATCAAATCGATGGCAGGACCCTTCTGAGCATGAGCCCTGCGTCTGCGCGGGCTGCACATCTCCAAGCCAGCCCTGGCTACGTGATTTTAATGTTACTGTAGCTCTTAACCTTAATCGTTCGATTAAGGGGGTGTCTGTTGGGTTGCTCCACAGCCAAGTTAGCCTTACTCCCTTGCCACACACTATTTGCTGGAAGCAAATCACTGGGTCCAGGCCATATGCAGGGAGAAGGGAATGGAACCGTGTTCCCCAGAGAAAGGATTGTCAAAAATTTTGTGGACATGTGTCAACACCAGCACAGTCACTAATAAGCATTTTGGAGTCGCTAATGGTTTCTGAACCTTGTAGCCCAAGGGCCAATTTTGGAATCTCACGACCCACACCTTGCCTCCAGTTCTGCGATGTGATGAGTCTGACAGACACGTTGCAAAAAATCGAGGCAAATGTCCTGGCCTTGCGAGTGCTGGCCTCCCACCAGTAAGAGACCCTAGACCTTGGGACTGCCCGGTGGTAGGTAAAGTGACCCTCTACCCAGGAGCTGCACTGACCTACTTTCCTTGGAAAATCTCTCCCTTGGGAGGCTGCGGGCAGCATGAGACGAGGTGGGGGGCTATTCATAGCACGTTCTCTGAGTAGATGGCCAGGAGTAAGCAATTATCGGCCCACGGCGCAGGGAGCCCCAAGCCCCCCCAGCACCCTTGGCGTGCACAGCATCTCCGCCTGCCCGCAGCTCCCCACTTTTGGCAGATGCTGTCTGCACAAGACGCTGAGTGCAGGCGAATTATTTCCACTACTTCCTGCTAATTTCAGCACCGCATTCATCCAAGGCTCTCAAAACTCTTAATCAACAGGAATATGCCAACCTGAGATTGGGTCACAGAGGGACAGCCTAGAGATCTGGGGGGATTGGTGACAGCTGCTGCCCTCTCTCTGAAGAGGATTGATGTGGATATCATCATGCTTGTTGACAGGAGGAGGGAGGAGCCGGACTTTTAAGGTCTCTTCCAATCTGGGAAGGCTATGAATACCGCTACCAGCTGAGAGTGATTCTCCATGCTTTATTCATCACGAAAATGACGCAGATCCAGTAAAGCAGCTCTCTCAAAGGTAGGTGGCCACTAAACCAGGCATCCAGACACTTAGCACTCTGAGAACGCTTGCTGAGGAAAGTCCTTGAGCTGTATTTTTTTTTTTAAGGTCATTTTAGGAATAGATGGGGGAAAACATCGTGCATTTGGTAATACACAGGAATACACGAAAGGGTTTTAAGTTCGAAAAACCCTTTGAGCTGTGGTTGTCTGGAAAAGCTACTGGAATTCCAGATTGTATTAATAGAAGTGAAATGTTTTGGATGAGAGAAATAATTTCTCTCCCCTCGGGTTTAATCAGAGCTTACCTGAGCCACACTGTTCCATTCTCGCTATAGCTAGGAGGTGAGGAGAAGCTGATGATTTTCAGAGAAAGGTACCCCAGCGAGGGAAGAGTCTCAGAAGCATGTGGCTGGAAAAGCCACAGAGAGCATGAGGCTCATGAGGCCTGAAAAATTAGGGACTCACAGACTTAATGACTGTTGTCATCACGTAGGATGGAATTAAATGTGAAAGAACTTTCAGGCAGCCTGGGTGGCTCAGAGGTTTAGTGCCACTTTCGGCCCAAGGCCTAATCCAGGAGACCTGGGATCGAGTCCCACGTCGGGCTCCCTGCATGGAGCCTGCTTCTCCCTCTGCCTGTGTCTCTGCCTCTCTCTCTCTCTCTCCTCTCTGTGTATTCTCATGAATAAATAAGTAAATTTTTTTTTTTAAAGAGCTTTTGAGAAGTTAAGAACAAGTTCTAGTGAAGGAGTGACAGGGATTTCTATCTTTAGCACATGAGGGTCATCTGTTGTGACGACCAGAGCTGACCACTGAGGGAGTTGTGGATCCGGCTACATGCCCATCAGAGGTGGCCTGAGGTGATAGAGTCTATGGACGATGCTGAAAAAGGATGTAAACAGCAGGTGGTCCAGCCCAAACTGGAAAAAGAGAGTGGTTTCGTCCATATTCATCTCTAGATCTAAGACAGTTCCAGCCAAGATCTTTACTAAGGTGTTTTCTTTTCAAAGTTTTCAAATATGTAGCAAAGTTGCAATGACTTTACAGTAGACACCTGTATACCCACCATTTTATCATCGACAAATTTCATGATAGCCTTATTGAGACATGATTCACACACCACACAATTCATATACTAAAAGTGTACAGTTCAACGCATTTTATTGTGCAACCGGCACCACAAAATGATTTTCAAATGGGTTTACCGTCCCGTCCCAGAAAACACCACACCCATCACTGTTTTGCTCCCCTTCCCACTCCTACCTCCCAGGTCCCCTCCATCATCCCAACCATTCCATGGTTGGAAAATCAACACTCTACTCCCGGTCTCTATAGACTTGCTGATTCTGACGTTTCATATAAATAGAACCATACGGTAGGTGACCTTCTGTGATTAACTTCTTTCATCTAGCATAATGTCTTCAACATACACGTACGTTGTTGCTTTGTATTACCCAAAAATATTCCGTTGTATGGCTATGCCACTTTTTATTTACCCTTTCGTCAGTTGATGGCCATATGGATCGTTGCCACTTTTTGTCTATGAGGAATAATGCTGCTATGAACATTTGTGTACAAGTGTTTGTGTGGACATATGTTTTCATTTCTCTTGGGTATATCTCTAGAAATGGAACTGCTGGGTCATATGGTAACTCTAATGTTTAACCTTTTGAAGAACTGCCAAGCTATTTCAAAGTACCATTAACATTTTACTATACTTGTTTTATTACATATCTCTCCTTCCATTAATCGATTCTTTTTTTTTTTTTTTGCATTTCAAAGGAAACTGAAGCATTGGTCACTCTGAAAACTTCAGCATTCATATCATTAACAGGATTCAATATTTACTGATACTTTTTCCTTCTATTGTAGAATTTATGTACAAGGCAATGCATGAACCTTGAGGTATGCACTGACACTTGACAAATGCACTTGCCTATAATCCAAACCCCTCTCAAGATAGAGAATATTCCCATTTTTCCCAGAAAGTTTCCTCATACCTATAACCAATCACTACACTCATCATTCCCCCAGATGCAACCACTGCTCTGATACTTTTCCATTTGCCTGTTCTAGAATTTTATATGAAATAACCCATGCAGGGATGTCTGAGTGGTTCAATGGTTGAGCATCTGCCTTCGGCTCAGGGTGTGATCCCGGGATCCCGGGATTGAGTCCCGCATTGGGCTCCCCACAGGAAGCCTGTTTCTCCCTCTGCCTGTGTCTCTCATGAATAAATAAATAAAATCCTAAAAAAAAAAAAAAAAAACAACTCCTGCAGACTGCACTTTTTAAAGTAAGGCCTTGTTCACTAAGCCTCATGTTTTAAGCTATCAATAATTCATTCCTTTTAATTCCTGCATAATATTCCACCCTGTGGAATTTGTACATTGTTTTGTTTATCCAGTTACCACTTGATGGACGTTTGGTTCAGATACAGTTTGGGCTATTAAGAATAATGCCACTATGAGTGTTCATCTGCGAGTCTGTGTGGGCATATACTTTTATTTCTCTTATTATTGCATTTGCTGGATCATAGGGTACATGTGCGTTTATCTTTATTAGAATCTGTCAGAACTTTTCCCCACAGCAATTGTACCATTTTATACTCCCACCAAGAATAGAGTCTGGTTGCTCCACATAATTGTCAACATCTAATGTTCCCAGTATATATAATTATAGCCATTTTGGTAGCTGTGTAGCTATAGCTCATTGTGGTTTTAGTTTCCATCTCCATGATGTCTAATGATATTGAGCACTTTATCATTTGTTCTCATTGGCCGTTTGTATATTTTTGTAAAGAGTATGCAAATATTTTGACTACTTTCTATTGAGTTGTTTGCCTTTTAATTATTGAATTATAGGGATTACTTGTATACCCCAAATAACAGTCTTTTCTTGAGTATTTATGAATATTTTCTCTTAGTCTATGACTTGTCTATTCATTTTCCTAATGGTGTCTTTTGCAGAGAAGAATCTTTAAATTTTGAGACCTACGTATCACAATTTTCCTCTTACAGTTACACTTCCTATGACCTGTTTAAGAAACCTTTACTTATAAAAATAATCTTTGATCATAAAATAATCTTTGATCATAAAAATAATCTCCTGTATTTACTTTTTAAAAGCTTTATGGATTTAGCTTTTATGTTTTGATTTATGATCCGTGTCAAGTAAATTTTGAGTAAGGGTTGAGGTTCAACTGGTATTTTTCATATGAATATCCAATTATTTTAGCACCATTTGTAGAAAAGACTCCTTTTAATGTCGTGTTTGCTCTGGTGCCTTTGTTGAAAAACAGATGACCATGTGAGTGTGGTCTATTTCTGGACTCTGTTGTATTAGTGTGTCAGTTCCGATGCCAGTACCATAGGTTTTGATAATTTAGGACTTTTATGTTTTTTCTCAGCAGTATGCTTTTGTAGTTTTCAGGATAGAGGTCTTGCACATGTATTGGTAATTTATTCCTACATATTTTACATTTTGATGCTATTATAAGAGAAATTGTTTTGAATTTTATTTTCTAATTATGCAGTTGTGTGCATAACAATAGTTTATCTTTTTAAAATAAAACCTTGTATCCTGTAACCTTACTAAATTCACTTAATCCCTTTTATAGTAGCTTTTTAAATTCCGTATGTTTTTTTTATAGACAAACATGTCATTCCAAATAGACAGTTTTATTTCTTCCTTTCTGATTTTTGTGCTTTTTGGATCTTTTCATATTATTGCAAGTGGTTAGGATTTCCAGCACTAAAAGTAGTGGGAGTGGGAATTCTTACCTCGTTTCTGATCTTAGTATTCAATACAACACCATTAAGGATGATGTTATCTGTAAGTTTTACAAATTCCCTTTATTAGATGGAAGAGTTCTCCTTGTGTTCTTCATTAGCTGAGAAACTCTATCATAAATTGGTGCTGGATTTTATAAAAATGCTTTTTCTGCATCTATTGAGGTGACTATAGGACTTTTCCTTATTCTATTACTACAGTTAATTGTATGCATTAATTTTTTTCAATTGAGGCGAAACTCGCATATTATAAAATTAATGATTTTAAAGTGAACTATTCAGTGAATGTAAAACCAGCCTTGCATTCCTGGTATAAGCCCCTCATGCTCATGATAAATTATTCTTTTTAGACATTGCATTTGATTTACTAGTACTTTGTTAAAGATTTTTGTGTCTATGCTCATGAAAGAAACTGGTCTATAATTTTCCTTTCTTAAAATGTGTTTATTAGTTTTGGTATAAGGGATATAGTGGTCTCATACAATGCATCAGGATGTTTCCCTCTTCCTCTGTGATTTGAAAGACTTTGTGTCATATTGGTATTATTTCCTTCTTAAATATTTGGTAGAATTCACCAAAGAAACACTTTTGAGCCAAGAATTTCTTTGTGATAAGTTCATATAGAAAGGATTTAATCTTGATAATAGGTGATTCATATTTCTGTTTACAACTTGTATTCTGTTTGCAATTGAGGAAATTGAAGCACAATTGAGTTAAATTATTTTTCATTAAGCTGAGCAGGCCTTCCTACCGCATCTGTATCTGCCAGGCAGATCACACCTTCCAAAATTGTATAAATAGACTTTGTCTTAATCTTTACAGCAAATATTGGTATATATTCTGTGGTCCTTGTCAATTCCTTGCATGTGGTGGTGGGCAGAAGGGTATCTCATGTCCACTAAGAAGAAACCCAAAAGAGATCATCACTGCTCCCTGACCCACACACAAACAACGAGGGTGGTTATATTAATTTTCTATTGCTTGTGTAACAAATCACCCCAAATTTAGTAGCTTAAACAACAAAAATTTATCATACAGTTCTATAGGTTAGAAGTCTGATATGGATCCCACTGGGCTAAAACCAAGAGATTGGCAGGGCTGTACTTGTTCCTGGAAGCCCTAGGGAAGAGTCCGTGTCCTTGTCTGTACTTTGTCTCATGGCCTATTGCCCCATCTTCAAAGCCAGCAACATTGAATCCTGCTGGTCATCCTTCTGTGTACATAGCTCTCTCTGATCATACCTGGGAAAACTTCTCTGCTTTTAAGGATTGATTTTATTAGACTAGGCCCACCTGGATGATGCAAGTTACTCTCCCCATCTCGAGTCCTTAACCATAACCACATATGCAATCTCCCTTTTGTCACAGGGGCTAACATGTTTCCAGGTCCTAGGGATTAAGACGTGAACATCTTTGGCAAAACCATCATTCTGCCTGCCACAAGGAAGCCTCTTGCTGGCTCAGTAGGGCTTTATTGTTTGGGTGGTATCATGTGCAAAACTGCGTCTTTGTGTGGGCTTTGGGGCTGACAAGCCTTGCCCCTCCAGTGAGGAGAACACTGCCATCCCTTGCTGCTTTGTTTAGTCATCCTCACACAATTAAGTTTGTATTCTTGGGGCTCCACATCAGGCTCCTTGCTCAGTGGAGCGTCTGCTTCTCCCTCTCCCTCCACCTCTCCCCTATGCGCTCTCTCTCCCTCCTTCTCTTTCTCAAATAAATAAAAAAATCCTTAAAAAATATATCTAAGTTTGTATTCTTTAACATTAAAGGAACTCACATCCCTTGCTTGTGCCTATTGATATCTGGTCATCATAATAATCCTTGTGACAACCATGCAAGCATTCAACTAGAGAAGAATAAAAAAAAAACCTTCAAAGTTGATGGTATTCTTTGTTGGTAAAAACTTGGAGAAATCCTACTTCTACATAATGCTGGTGAGTTTATACACTATATGTGGCTTTATTTGGAGGGCTGTATATGACTTTATGAAGATTTCAGAAATGTGAATATTCTTCAATTCTGCTATTTCTTAGATGTCTGTCCTACAGAAAACAGTCTCACATTGCACAAAGGCAGATTCAAAGATGTTCTTTTCAACATTTGATTTATTAAGGCATATCCAGAAGAATTGCTGTGATCATTAAATTAGCAGGTGTTAAATATATACTGTAGATTAGTGCTCGGGAATAGGACAGATTTTAAAAGGATGAAATAGATTGATATAGAGCAAAATGAAAAGATCAAAATATAGCGAAGTAAAAGAGTAAACTACAATAAGAAAGCATATGATCGTGTGTGTATGTATAGTCATGAAAAGACTTGGAAAGACACAGGCAACATTTCAACGATAAGGAGAATTGAATACAGGATTTGGCATAAGGGTTTGAAGGCAGGATTTCATTTTTACTTATAATTCGTAAGGATTTTAAGTATTATTATAAAATGTATTTTTACCTGATTTTTAAATGACCAAATAAAAGAGAAAAAACAAACCTGTCTTTATTTCCAAGATTTGATGACTCTGTGGATTCCATCTATTCCATCTATTTTTCTTTATTAATTTCAGAGGTAGAATTTAGTGATTCATCAGTTGCATAGAACACCCAGTGCTCATTCTATCAAGTGCCCTCCTTAAAGCCCGTTACCTAGTGACCTCATTCCCCCACTCCCACCCCTCCAGCAACCCTCAGTTTGTTTTCTAGAGCCCAGCATCTCTTATGGTTTGCCTCCCTCTCAGTTTTCAACTTATTTTATTTTTCCTTCCCTTCTCCTGTGTTCATATGTTTTGTTTCTTAAATTCCACATATAAGTGAAATCATATGGTATTTGTCTTTCTCTGACTGGCTTATTTCAGTTAGCATAATATCCTCTAGTTCCATCCACGTCATTGCAAATGGCAAATTTCTTTCTTTTTGATGGTTGAATAATACTTTCTCCCTAAATTATAGAATCATTAAAAGACCTAATCCAGTTGATCTTGCTCCAGGGGTAAACCTTATTACTTCCATTTTCCAAACCGAACATTATGAATTGCCTTTCCCAATAACCCACAGCTACTTGGTAACAGAGTTAGAACTAGAATAGAGAACTCTCGGCTTAGTCCTCGCCATATCTAATTATGTCGCAGCCTATGAGCAGCAGAAGCAGGTTTCTAGACACGTTTCTGAACCATCATATTGTAAATGTGGCCTTGATTCTTCAATCTGAAACCACTCTCTTCCCTTGTGCTTTTGCAGCAACTTCCACAAAAGGAGAGTGTGCTTCCCTGCCTCTTGAGTTTGGAGTCAGCCATGGGATTCGCATGGGCCAATGAGATGTTGGTAGACATGATGCAATCCAGGGTTGAAATGTGCTTGCTCAGGGCACCTGAGTGGCTCGGGTGGTTAAGGGTTGGACTATTGATATTGGCTCAGGTCATGATCCCAGGGTCATGAAATTGAGCTCCGGTTGGGCTCTGTGCTCAGAATGGAGTCTTCTTGTCCCTCCCCCTTTGCCCCTCCCCCTAAACATTCTCTCTCTCTCTCTCTCTCTCAAATAAAGAAAATATTTTTTTAGAAATGTGCTCACTCAACTTGAGCTTCTGCCATCTTGAAGAACAGAGCTTCCCCAAGGTAGGTGCTGTCCCTTCACTCTGAGCTCCAGAACAAATACACGTGGAGCAAATTTGTTCCAGATGACCAAGAGACATGTTATATCCCCGAAGTTATATCCCATAAGAATCCCCACAGTTGTCCTGCAGATCCATAAGTTAAATAAATGCTTACCTCTAAGAATAAACTAGAACTCCATGAGGATGGACTAAAAAGCATGTTAGTTCTCATTGCCTTTGGCCTTAGTGATGTAGGTAGCACAGAAGCCTTAGGCATCCTCTGCCATAGAGCTACGCATGCCCACCTGACTCAAGATTGGTAGGAGCTGAAGGAAGGCCCTGGGGAAGGTAGCACGGTTACAGGCCAGCTGCTGCTTCAAGCCAGTGAGGGAGTTAGCAGATCAGCAATAATGTAAGTGAGCCGTAGACCGGCTGCCACTCCCTTCCACCCTCAAGAACCCACCAAGGGTCTCCTTTGTGGAACATTCTAACCAGAAGCATATCAGAAAGGGAATTCTGGGAATTCCCTAGTTTAGCCTAGTGAGGTTGACATGTTATAAAGCCATTATAGCCTCTGATATTTCCATTTAAAAGATAAGGAAAAAGTGACCCTATGGAGTGTGGAGGACATGACTAGGATCTCATTGCTGATAATTGATAGAATTGGAAATTAAATCAAGTTTCTTGATTTCTGGTTCCGTATGATTCCCATCTACATATCATGGATGAGCCCTTCATGTCACTTTTATCTGTGATGGCTTCTCATGAGGCTGGATAGCATGATCATGGGAGCAGGGAAGGGTCATTGTGGGGCATGGGACATTTAGAGGAAGGCCAACCTAGGCAGAACAGGAAAGCAGGTCTCTAGGTGCAGCCAGAGACCTGTCGGCCCTTGAGGAATGAAAGAGATAAAAGAAGAACACGTACCTTTCATTTTCATCCCTATGTATCACTATTGCATGTGATTGCTTTGATCTGATAAACCCTGTGAGGCAGGTGGGCATGGGAAGATGAAATACAGCAGGATGGAACAAGCAGGCAGAGACTGGGACAGGAACTGGAGATCCCCCCAAGAACGTGGAAGTGCAAGGAAGAAGAACAAGACGGGATTATCCAGGGCAGCAGGAGACACGCTGTGCTGTGGTGCCAGCAGTAAGACAGCCACTGTGAGGCGTGGGCAAAGGACCTTACCAAGGGCTTCCAGTGAGCTTGGCTAAGGGGAGTCTATGGCAATTTCCCGAGAGCCAGAAAAAGGGACAGGGCAGGGTTAGAAGGTGGCAGTGGCCCAGGGGGAAAATTCTCAATGCCAGACTGAGAGGGAAGCAGAAGGAGTTTGCACCGATGCCTCTAAAGGGAGGCGATGGCTTACTGCTGCGAGACAGAGCGCATGCTCTTGGAGACAGTGGGGTCTCCGCTGTTTGGCTACCACTCTAACATTAGCACAGTGTGCTCAAAACCCACCTAGGGATGAACGTCTTTGTATAAAACAGCTTCAAATTCAAAATTCCAGCTCCATCACTAATAGGTGATAAAACTCTTGATGTGATACCTGTCTTGGCCTCAGTCGCTTTATGGGGAATCTAGGCATAACCATATCACTTAACTCATAAGGAAATGCAGAAACTGTAAATGGCAGAGGACACACACAGCATCTGGCTCATGATAAATAAGGTGCCAGAAGTATGTTATGTTCCTGCCTTATTGGTTAGAGCCCCAAATTAGAGAGCTCCTGGGTGGCTCAGTCAGTTAAGCGTCTGCCTTCGGCTCAGGTCATGATCCTGGGGTCCTGGGCTGAGCCTGGGTCCTCTCTGCTCAGCAGGGAGCCTGCTTCTCCCTCTCTCTCCACCCCTATCTCAGCTCATGTTCTCTCTCTCAAATAAATAAATAAATAAATAAATAAATAAATAAATAAATAAATTTTTAAAAGAAGAATCCCAACTTAGAGACCTGTATGTAATCAAAGGACAGTTATCAAAGCCGAGCTATTGAGCAAGGGCTTGGGTACACAGAAAAGCACCAAGGCAGAGGTGAAGGAAGATCCAAGCTGCTTTTGGGGCTCCTGAGGGTTAATTAAGGACTCATGTGAAATCCCCATCCCCTCAGCCCCGGGCCAGGCTTGCCCCAGAGACTGGAGAAGCTCTGGAAGCAGGCAGGTCTGTACGGGTTCCCTGCTCCAGAGCCGTCTGCCTCCGCGAGCTGGGGCCGGAGGGGAAGCGACCGCAGCCTAAGTGCACGATGACGCAGGGGGCTTGGAGCAGAGAGCAGCTGAGACACTGCTGGGTGATTTACAGCCTTTAAATGGCTCTCCCCTTCTGCAAAACTCTTAATTTAATAGACAAACATCTTGGGGTAAGGGCTCGCTAGAGACAGAACTGATGGGATAAATGCTGGAAGATTAAAGACTTGCAGAGGGGCATACAGAACTCTGTTATGACAATAGGAAAGAACTTTCCAGGAAGTAGCCTCCCTGTCCCTTTCCCCAAACAGCAAACATGAGACAATCCACCAACAAGGGAGGTGGGATATTCGATGTCGAGAAACAGGCTTGGGGGCTTCATGCTTGAAAGGGACCTTAGTTACTGCCTCACCCAGCATGTCCTCACCTGGGCGTTCTCAGCCCCAAACAGGTCAGAAGTTCCACCAGGTGAGTTGTTAGAAAGCTAGTACTAAGATTTCAGCATTTAGGCTTCCCTTCTGTCCTTTGCTCCCTAGCAAACGTAAATTCCTCATTCTGTCCTGCACACTCTGGTACTCTTGGGAGTACCTCTAGCAGAGGGCCGGATGCACAGTAGGCCCTCCATACGCACTCGAGGAACAAATGGAGTATCGGTGGGGCTTTTGGGAATATCCCCCTGGAAATGGATTGCTTTCCCCTCAGCAGGGTGCCCATAGTGAGCTTCTGGGATTTGACTGCTTTGGTCCTCATCTCTTCAGTCTTTGCCTTCCAGTTGGAATACCCCCACTTGCAACCAGCCTATTGCTTGTCTCGGTGAGATCTCTCCCAGTCCTGGTCTCCTTCCTGGAACACACGCATCAGGGCTTGACCTGGAAATTGACGGAGGAGAGCCAAAAAAGAGGGGGCATGGCTCAGGTCAGGTGATGAAATGGAAGGTCATAAGTGGATCACCTAGCTTGACTATGAGCATAATGGGCGTAGAATGGGAGGGTGATCCAGGGCTATGAGCTTGATGTTGTCAACTTAATCTTCCAGTCTAAAATTGGTAAGGATACAGACTGCAGATAAAATAATATCAGAATTGGCAGGTATGATAGAACAAACAAGATTAGGGGAACTGGAACCATGAAATATATAGAAAACCCAGGCCAGGCTCCCCGGGAGGAGGCTTTAGCCCTAGCATCCCACAGGGCTTTCTTTATTGGTCTTCAAGGAACAGTACTTTGGGTCTTCATTTGACAGCTTTCTCCTCCTATTTAACCATGGATCAACTATAGCCAGTGTTTCAAAATGTGTAAGAGGGTAGGAAGAAACTCCTTTACTTTTACATACAGACAGCTGTATACACTAGGAGCAGTGAATTACTAAGGTTCAAAGCCTGTGTCTACTTTCGACTGTGTGTGTGACCTAGAACAACTGATGTCATCTCCTTAGGATTCAATTTTGTGTTTTACATAGTGAGGATGACCACAGTATCAGCCTCGGTGGGAGACGTTATTGAGACTTAGCATAATGCTTGGCCCACAGTGGGCGGTGGGGGTTAGCTAATATTATTATGCACGTGTTGAGGGGATGCTTTATTGTTGCCTGTTAATCCTCTCACGCTCATCAAAGCATTCTCAGAAGATCATCAGTATGAGCCATCAGCTCGGACCTACTTCTGGGAAAATGCTTTATGCACCTTCTCAGCTGTAGAGTGGTTGGTTTCATTTTGAACAGTGCTGTAGTTTCTAGCTTTTGACTTCCATTGAGGATTTAATTTATCTTTACAACTTTGTGCTCCCTCTCATTAAATTCTGTGTGAAGGATCCTCTTTTTTTTTTGTATTTTCTTTGATTTTTTTTTTTTCAAAATCAGGTGCGACAGACCTATGCCTTGGTTTTGTTTACCCTACAAGTGACAGGTATTCCATGCTAGATGTATCCTTTGTGTACTTTATGTGCCTTATCTTTATACCCGATAGTACTTTTTGAAGTGGGGGGGGGGAAGGTAATAAAAATAACCCAGGTTATAATTATTTCATATATAAACTTCATTCTTAATCTCAATTTGCAATATGTCAACCAACAGCAGGAGTACATGAGAGGTTTATGGATTAAAACTTTCCATGTCATGAAGTTCAGAGGAATAGCCAATAATGTGCTGAATGATAGTCATGATTCAACAACTTTTTGGCAAGTGGAAATATCGGGTCGGCTCTAAAGAGAGAAAATTAAATATAGGCAAAATGAGTCCAAAACCCCAACTCTATAAATACAAGATGAAGAAGACATGTTTTTTTTTTTTTTTAAAGATAGGTTAAAAGTGTGAGGTTGTATTTCTATTTAAGCACAGCATGAGTCAACAGTGAACTTTGATTGGAACAAAATATGCTAATGTTATTACAGGCTGAGTTAAGAGTAGATTCACGCTCAGTGGAAGAAAGTGATAACTCCACCCTACTTAACCTTGATCCAACTACATCTGCGATCCTGAGTTCAACTTCAATTTGGGCTCAGTGATGACAAACCAGAGTGTGGGCAGAAGAAAGAGAGGAAGAAAAATTCAGATACACAGAATAATTAAAGAAACTTCAGATGCTTAGGCTGGAGAAGGGAAATTGTGGGAGAAGTAACTTGGTAGCTATCAACAAACATCTGAGCACTTGCTCGGGAAGATCCTGAACATCAGAATAGTACAATAGATGTAAATTGCAGGAAGACACAGCTTCACTCAACATGCAGAATAACTTCCTAAAAATTAAAGCTTCTCGCTCAAGCAATTAGCTGCCTTATCTGTTCACCAGCCTCGATCAGTCACACACAGGGTAACCATCAAAACCATCTGCTGTTACGAAAGACAGTAGGTGCCACAGAGGATGTTGAAGAGGGTGTTGGGTGTGATAGAGGGTGTTGGAACAGTATTGTATAAAGCCAAAGTCCATATCCAAAACATTTTATATTCATGATAAATATTTGTTGAATGAAGAGTGAACAGCTAGCTAAGTTGTTCTTTGAATAACTTAGATGATTAATTTTTTAAAAAGCAAATTTTCACTAGCATGGAGAGATGGATTTGGAGAGATTGACTGCAGTTTTAAAACTGGAAGGGAAGTGGGTAAAGGAAGGTGGTTGCTTGCCAAAGGTGAGGACATGAGACATACCATGAAGTTGGAAAGGAATAATACCGATGATATCCTCACCTAGAGCATAGAAGAATTTGCAAGGCACTCAGTCCCATGATTTGTGATCTAAATGTCACCAACAAAAGTGATATGAAAAGATGCTATTACTATTACAGTCCCCACTTAACGGATGCGCTAACTAAAGCTCAGATAGGTCAGTGGGTTGTCTGTGGTGTCAAATTAGGTTTTTTTGTTGTTTGTTTTTTAGATTTTTAAAGACCAGATTTTTTTAGTCCCAATCTTAAATGTTTTTAACTGTATCACACTAATATGGGGCTAGTAAGCAGAATACACATAAGAAAGTAGAGTGGTTATTACTTTAAAAGTAGTGTAGGCTGAAAATGTAAGTAATTTCAGGACCTGTCTTTAATACAAAAAAATAAGAATAATAAAAATGAAGTACCATTGCAAGCAAGAAAAGCTGAGAAACCGTAAGGGGGAAAAAATGAAGGAACTTTGTAAAGAAAGACATTTAGAGGGTAGCTGTGCTGGGTGGGGAGCAGAGCCAGGAGGGGAGCTGATTTCTGGTGTGTTTGTTCCTTCCAGGACTTGATGTGGGTAAGCACACAATGAGATTGGAAGAAGGGGAGGAGAGAATGATGCTTCCTTTGGGAGCCAGGCATTATTGCTTTGCTGTGGTGAACAGGTAGTTTTGAAAATTACACACTACAGTGGCAGGTAATTTATTTTTTAAAAATTGTGAGTCCTGAGTTGAAATTGAGAGGGGGGGAGAAAACAGTATCTGACATGATTAGGAAGGAGTAAAATGGGCTTGTCTACATGCAGCCGGGGTGATTAGTATCCAGCATTACCTGGAGGGGCCAAGGTACATCCTACTCCAAGGAGCCCAACATGTCCTTGGCCAAGAGCTTACCTCGAGATGGTTTATGCCTGAATCCCCAAATGTGGCCGGTCCCTCACTCTGCTCCCTTAGCGCTTCTAAGCCCATTACTGTAGCACACATCACAATTTATTATAATTACACCTCTCTTTGCTTTCCTGTTCTGCTTCACCGGAAGAACCAGCACTCAGGCTCAGTAGGCTCTGGAGATATAACACTGGCGAAGACCAACACTGTGCAGGATTGTTAGTGCTTGAAAAAATGAATTGTGAAAATGAATCCCTAACATTATAGAGACACGGAAACCCAGAGAAGAGAACTAATGGTCTGGGGAAATCAGAGACAACCACCGCACTGTTCTACGATTCAGTAGGGAGCAACACGAACCTCACCCTCTTGGAGCTTATCGTCTAGAGGAGAAGACAGACATTCAATCAATCATGCAAATCATCATCCCAAATGTACCAGGTGCTGCCGGGAGAGTTTAGGGTGGTGTGGGAAGGGTTCACATGGGCCTAGAGAGCCAGACAATTCTTTCTGGTGGCACACAGTCTGTCAGTGGCAAAGCCAAGTCTGGTTCCCACATCTACTTACCATCATGCAGTCATTTCTTCCTTATACTTTTTCTATTAGTATTTTAAAAATTTTAGTTGCCCTAGACTAGGAGTTCTTTAGAATTCTGTGACCCGTAGATCTCTCTGAAGATATGATGAAAGCTATGAACCACCTTTGAAAATGTTCATAGGGGCTCCTGGCTGGCTCAGTTGGTGGAATGTGCAACTCTTGATCTCAGGGTCGTGAGTTGAAGCCCCATGTTGGTCATGGAGACTTCCTAAAATAAATTTTTAAAAAATAAGTGAAAATTAAAAATATACATATACGCCCAAATGGTACAATTTGGATAGAATTTGGGGGAACCATCTCTGAGCCCTTGTGCTCTGAATTCCTACTGTGGGTTCTTTCCTAGGCAACTTTATGTACTCCTCACTCTCCTCTCTTTAGGGTCATTCCCAGCCTGGATCTTCAGCTTAGCTGTCCTCCTTGCAGTCCAGATGCCCTGCCAGCTATTTGCTGGGCATCTCCCTGATTGTTCCATTAGGTTGTTTTACAATTAGGACGTAGCAAAAGCTGTACTTGATGAATAATTATGTGTGGGGGGATTGGGGTTGACAGTGGCATCAGGGACCTCGGAGAGCAGATTTATGTTGATCAAAATCTCAGTTCATCAGTGGAAATGGCTAATAGGCAGTCATAAAAATGTACCTGGTGCTCAGAAAAACAAAAAAAAAGGCCAAGAAAGAGATGCCAAGTTAAGAATTATTAGAGGATGAGTGGTGGTTTAAGCTCTGAGTCTGACTGATATTACCCTAGGAGAGTATAGAAGGAGGACAGACGTGGAAGGAAGGAAATATGGAAGGAAAGGAAGATAAGAGAAAGGGGGAAAAGGAGAGAAAAGAATCAAGTCAATTGAAGGAAAAGAGAGAGGATCAGAGAGGATCCTGGGGAAACATCAGTATGTCGCAAAGTCGATAAAGGACAAAGGACCTTTGTGGGAACCTGAGAATCCCTAGGAAGGAATTGTTTCCAGGAGGAAGTCCTCAGTTCCAGATGGCATAGACCTCAAGTAAGACAAGAAGCTCAGGACACCTGGGGGGGCTCAGTCGGTTACGTACCTGCCTTCAGCTCAGGTGGTGATCCCAGGTCCTGGGATGGAGCCCCACGTCGGGCTCCCTGCTCAGCGGAGAGCCTGCTTGTCCTTCTCCCTCTGCCTGCTGCTCCCCCTGCTGTGCTCTCATTTCTCTCTCTCTCTCTGTCAAATAAATAAATAAAATCTCAGAAAAAGTGAGAGAGAGAGAGAGAGAGAGAGAGAGAGAGAGAGAAGCTCAAAGTATCCACTGGGTTTTGCAATTAGGAGATGGTTGGTACCCTTGGAGGGGAAACACAAGTGGACTGTCGGGACGGGGATCGGATTTTATGGAGTCGCGGAATTAATGCAAGGTAGGGATGGAGCAACAGTCAAGGAGAGAAGCTCTGCAGTGCTCATCTTTGAAGACCTAAAGAGGGACGGGGTGAAGGAGGGAGGGCACAGCCTCCAGCCGAGCGGCTGCAGGGGGCGGCTGCAGTTGTTGGAAGGAAGGCGGGGGGCAGGAGGCCTAGCTGGACGTCCGAGACGGAAGGCACGACTGACGGGATAAAGTCGGCAGGGACGTGCAGACACTCAAGGCTGAGGAGCACGAGGGAAAGTGGCAGGGGACACAGGGCCCCGGAGCGGGGGAGGAGGCGGGCAGCAAGCCCAGAGCGGTGGCCTGCAGGAAGGACGGGGTGCAGGGAGCCGAGGGCCGCGCGTGGCCTTCCCCACGTCCCCACTTTCTCTTTACGGCAGCCAGTGGTCTCGGGGGTCTTCCTCGGCCTTTTGCGGTGGAGGAATTAGAAGTCACGGGGCGAGTTTTTAAATAGCCCCGCAGCCCGGCCGAGACCCTGACTCACCGTGGACTCAACCTTTTTAGAATACAACCTTTAAGGAGACTTTGAACGTCGGACATCAGAAACAAGGGGGAAAAGAATGTTTTCCCTGATGTTACTGGCAAATGTCAGTGGAGGGCTGAGGAGTCTGGTGGGGAAACTGTGAAGCCTGTTTCGCTTGCGGTGGCCCACGCGGAGATGTGAAGAACAGGCAACCTTCTGGAACCTTCGTGGGCCCTCGAGGGGGCTCGAATGAGCCGAGATTTCCGGCCCTGCATTTGCCGACTCTTGCCGTCTCTCATCTGAGCAGAGTGAGCCTGGGCGTGGCCACCTCCCGAGTCCCTTTCAACCCGAAGAAAGAGTCTCTAAGACTCGAAATCATAAAATGTTCCTCGAACCCAACGTTTCCATTCAGTGGCACATTTAGCTGTGAATCGTGTTTCACAGGATGAAGAAGGAGGGAAGAAAGGAAGGGATACAGCCCTGGGCGAGGAAGAAAAGGCAGTACCTGCAGATGCTCTCTCCTGAGTTCGGGTTTTCCAGGCAAGGGCGGCCCTTGTTCAAAGCCCCGGCGCAGAGCTGACCCGCCACGTGTCCCGACGCTCGGGCAGATCAAAGCTCTTCTCACAGCCGCGCCTTCGCCTTGACCTGGGAAATAAAGAAAGCGGAAGGCGAAAGGGATGAAGGCACAAAGGATCCTGCGATGGTATTAGAGCAAAATGCAGCTGTGGAGGCCCGCAGAGACCCGCACGTAAGGCTTTTTTTCTTTTCACATTTACCATCAATCTGGGGGGGGGCTTGGAAGTGGGGGGCACTTGGTACCTCACTTCCCCTTTATGGAGCTCTTGTCCACGGTGCTTCGTTTCTCTGTAGAGAGATTTGTGACCAGGTTCGTGGGGCTCAGAATCCGCTGTCTGAAGGTTTTCTTTGAAAACCGATTTTGCAACCCAACAAACCGGGTGGTCTTAGGCCACACAAACATGAAATTTTCATCTTGCTTGTTATTCAACTCGGAATAAGACCTACTCACCCCGCAGTCCATAAAATATGAGAAATTTGCTGATATGGGAGCCTCCTGGGCCCGGATCCTGTTCCACCACATTTCCCCGAGCCGGTCATCATGATTATTTCATTTCTTCCCTCTCGTCCTCCCATCTCCAGCACCTCTCCCCCACTTCGCACTCTCCGCTCAGGCTGTGCTACCTGTTTCGCTAGCACAGGTAGTAACCTGGGCTTGCAACTGGTTGTCCTAAATGGGGCAGGGTGGCTGGAAGCTCTCATTTGTAACCGGTTGGTCGGAAGCACAGGAAACAACCTGGACTGGTGACTGGTGCCTGGAGTGTAGGGACAGGTGATCTTAGGGGACTGAGCCCTTAACCTGTGGGACGTGATGCTACCTTAGGAGAGAGAGTGTCAGAATTGAGCTGAATTACGGGACATCCAGCTGGTGTCCGGAGAACTGCTTGGTGCTGGAGAAACCCCTCCCTTGCCTCCACCCCCACAAATACTGGAATCGGGTGCAGAACCCTAAAGACTTAGTTTCTATAGAAACTAGAAAGGGAAAGAAAATGGCTTCTTTTCAATAGAATCTCTAGAAAGAAATGCAGCCCTGCCACTCCTTGATTTTAGCACAGGGAGACCCATTTCAAACCTCTGACCTCCAGAAATGTAAGATAATAAATTTTTGTTGTTTCAGCCACTTACGTGTGTGCTAATTTGCTAAAGCAATGGAAACAAACGCAATTGCTATTTGACCACAAAGTAGAGGGGATGAGAAGACCTGCCTCTAACACTCGTGGGGTTCAAGGCGAGATTAGAGATCTAGGTTCTTGGCACACAGCCCACCTCTCTTCTCTTTTGCCCCCGGCTCTTTTTCTTACATCAAGAGGGTCCCCGTGTGCTTGGGTGTGAAAACCCCAGACGACAGGTCTACCCCTTCCATGTAAAGGTGTCCTTTTGGCAGTTTTTGGACACAAAAGTAGGACACCAGCCACGGAGTCCATTCTCAGGAAGACGGATCCATGGACGAGGCCTTGCTGGTAGACTTGGAGCTGTCCACGCAGACCATTCTGGGCTACTGGGTTCCTGACACAAGTTCTGAAACTTGGGTTCTCAGCTCCAGCTGAGCATACTCCTTGGGCCCCCCAGAGCCCTCGCCTCTTTTCCCCAAACAAGAGCCAGGAGTAGGCCTTCAAATGCCACTCTCAGTACATCTTTCCTCTGACGATACAAGTGTTGTGTATCCTTGACGGGATGAGCGCTGGGTGTTATTCTGTATGTTGGCAAATTGACCACCAATAAAAAATAAATTTATTATTTAAAAAAATAAAATTAATAAAAATAAAAAAACAAGTGTTGTGTATCTGAGTTGGCATAGGTAGCCAGTGAGCCCCTGAAGTGTGGCCAGTGTGACTGCAGAACTGAATTTTAAATTTTATTTATTTTTACTTAATCAATTCAAATCTAACTAGCCCCATGTGGCTAGTGGCTCCTATGTCAGACAGCACCGCTCTAAAGAGGAGTCCAGGACAGAGCTTCTAGTGCACCAGGCTCTATCAATGATAAAGGGCATGAGAAGGAAGAAAAAGGGAAAAAGACGTTTTCTTTTTTTAACCTTTAAAGAAGCCATTTATTGTCTAAGGAGAAAATCCAAAAGGGCTTCTTAGAGGAAATGAGCCTTTCATTCAGAATCTGTTACAAATTCTGCCCTCTGTGTCCCTTTAGATCCTTCCGCATGTGCTGTCCTCCTGTCTGGGTTACATCCTCCTGGCCCTGGGGACTCGGCGCCAGCTTGCTATCTCAGTTAGCCTTTGCCGTGTAACAAGTCACCCCAAAGTGTTAGTGGCCTAAAATGCTTCCCTTGCTCATTACTCTGTCAGTTGTCAGTTTGGGGTGGGCTTGGCTAGATGGTTCTTGTGGTCTTGGCCGGGGTTAATCGTCTGGTCTGTGCTGGGCCAGCTTGAAATGACCTCTGCTGGGATTACTCACCTTTGCCCCAGGTGCTGTGTCATTCTCCAGCAGGCCAGCTCATTCACTTAGTGGTCGGCTTCCAGAACAAATGGAAGCTCCCATGGCCTCTTGACACCTAGGCTCGACTTTCAAGGAACTTAAAAGCCACATTATAAAGATGAGATATGGTGGCTTTAAGAATTGTGGGCATTTTTTGGTCATCTATCTTATTCACCTCTTATTGAGAGTTTTCTGGTCCTTCCCGCAATCCTAGGCTCAGTCGGATGTCCTGTGCTTTCCCCTGTACCAAACACTTGGACTCGTAATATCTATCCTCTCATGTAATTTATTTATTTTTATTTATTTTTTTTCTCTCTCATGTAACTTATACCAAACTTGGGGCACCTGGGTGGCTCAGTGGGTTGGGCGTCCAACTCTTGATTTCAGCTCAGGTCATGATCTCAGGGTCATGAGATCAGCCCCTCATTAGGCTCTGTGCTGGGCGTGTACCCTCCTTAGGATTCTCTCTCCCTCTCCCTCCGCCCCTCCCCTCCACTCACTTGCTCTCTCTCTAACAAAAACAAAAAGAAGGAAGAAAGAAAGAGAGAGAAAAGAAAAAAACAATTAGACCAAACTTCGTGAATTAGGTGACTTAATGGTTATTACCCCGACTGAGAGATGTAGAAGGCGAGGACCAGAAGCTTCCTGAGTGCATGCAACTGTACCTGGCAGTACTGGGAGGCAGGTCTTGCGCCATCTGACTACAAATCAGGGTTTCTCAGTCTTGGTACCACTGACATTTTGGATGAGATGATTCTGTGCCATGAAGAGCTGTCCTGTGCCCTGTGGCCTCTACCCAGTAGATACCGGTAACGTAGCCTCCAGTTGTCGTGACCAAAACTACCCCCAGACATTGCTGAATGTCCCGGGGGGCGCGAAAACCGCCCCCGGTTGAAAACCACCACTCTAAATCATACCATCTTTCCCTGAGTGGCTCTTATTTAGAGCCAGCCAATCCTCAATCTATGCTTTTAGCCTGGGGCCGAGCTAGGGCAGACGTGGGAGCTCAACCGCGATTCCAGCAGGCTCCACTCGCAACTCCCTCTTCAGCATTAGTCTCCCCTCTTTCCAGTTGCTTTGAATTTCTCATTATGGAGTCAGCATCCTCTACAGGGTTGCAGTGTGTGAGAACCAGCCAGCTCTCCCAGGACATGAAGAGATGGCCCCAGAGCAGGCTAAAGAGAAAGCTCCGAGTTGGAATGGCTTTGCCGTCGGTGGCAGGGAGCTGAATATTTCATCTTCATAAAATAAACATAGATCGTCTCATCATGAAATATACATAAAAATGTTTAAACATGTTAATTATTAAACCAATATTGATTCATATTGGATGAGGCATTAAGGGAAAATTAGCTAATGTATTTAATATCTCCTCCACAGTTGACTAGTATCAGGATTCATCATATCTAACCACCAATAATCATAAAAGTGGCAGGTGGTATTTATGACCCGGGGTGAGTGAGCGCTGGGCAGGAAGTGACGAGGACGGAGGAAATATGAGGCTCTACAAGACGGAGCTCTCAGCTGTCACAGCCCACCCTTGGAATTGCGGACATAAATCACTGGGTGAAGTTACATCATCAAAGTTTGATAAACCTTTCACATGGGGACAGTTATTGAATATCATCGGGGCCTGGCTTCCCTCTCGAAACTGAAGCGGGGTGGTAGGTACAATGTGGAGGTAGAAAGAGGAGGGAACCGGACGCAAGAACCCTGGGTGAGAACTGCCTCACTGATTTCCCCACAGCTTTAGGCTCTGTGTACTCATCTGTGAAATGGGGTGGTAATATCCACTGGGTGGCATTTTTCTCCTGTTATTTTGGATGCTTTAATCTTATTAACTAGTTTTCAAATTGTTCAAGGGAAGAAAACGTTTCCCCCCGTTTTTTGTTTTTGTTTTTTGTTTTTTGGTGGTTTTTTTTTGTTTTGTTTTTGTTTTGTTTTTTTTGTTTTGTTTTGTTTTGTTTTTTTTTGCCTGTATCCTGAAAGTAGGCTAATGTCGTCACTTAAAAACCCTGCTCTGGCATCAGAAACATCTGGATTTGAATTCCAGATCTTGAGCATGTTACTTTCTCTCTTGATGCCTCAACTTCCCTGTCTGTAACTCTCTCACCTCACGGGGCTGTTACAAATGTAAACTGTTATGTATAGAAGGCGACGAAAACATCCCACATAGGAACCAGTAGAGGCTTGGTGGTTGCTACTGCCTTATTCTCCTAGAGCAGGAGCAAAGAACAAAACAGCTGGCAAATACTCATTGAGATTTCTTTCTTTTTTTTTTTTAAAGATATTTATTTATTCATGAGAGACCCAGAGAGAGAGAAAGGCGGAAACACAGGCAGAGGGAGAAGCAGGCTCCCTGCGGGGAGCCCCAGGTGAGACTCCATCTCAGGACCCTGGGATCACGACCTGAGCCAAAAGTAGACGCTCAGCCCCTGAGCCATCCAGGTGCCCCCATCCATTGAGATTTCAATGGATTTTTTTAAAAATCAGTGATTCATGGACTTTAGATTCAGGTATCAGCCACTGTAGGTAACTACAGAGTCATGCAAGCTAGCTCCTAGCACAAACTGTGCCACTGGTAAGGGACAGATGTTGGGAAGGAGCTCAGGGTGGTTTGACTCTAAGCTCGATAACTTTCCACTTCCTACAGGCTCTAGCTCTGGGAAGGGAGCGTTTCTGTCTCGTGTGAAGGCACCTTTGCCAGGAGCTGCCGAGAATCCCACTCCTGCCATCAATGCGCTTCACCTCGGAGACTCGGCTTCCTCATCTGTAAAAGAGATAAAAGGATCAAATTCACAGGCTCCTTTTGAGAACAAAAGAAAATGGAAAAATGAATACAACCACATTTTTTGCCAGCTTAGATATATCGCATATCGTATTTTCTAAGTTTCAAGATATATACTTTTTTTCATTTTAGACATATCTGAAATTAGGAAATCTTACAATTGACATATACATTAACGTAGTGATTCTCTCCTTTTCCCAGGGGGCTTGTAATAAATCAGTAGTGTGTCTTATAATTAGAAACGTCATCAAAGCGAGTGTCTTCAAAAAGAAGGAAAGCAGAATTAACATCCGTCTCGCCATAATTGAAGAGACCCTCCCAAGAAACAGTGCCGCTTCACCCTGGATCAGCTATTCTGGGGTCAGCTAGTTGTTAGTAAATGAAAAAAAAGTAGAAAACACCTTAATATAGTCTTTTATTATTATTTTTTTTTCTGTAGTGAGGTGTATTGCCTTGTGGAATATTCCAGCTCCAAGGCGGGGTAAATGGTAGACGCATGGCTATTTCCCATACACATTTTCTTTAGGTGGACTTTGTCATCTGGGAAAAGTTGATGAGAAATGGCTTCACGTTATGTATCAGGATTCATCAAATTCTGAGATTGAAAACCTCTCCAGGAACATTTCTTGGCTACCAGATGTTCCACAGCTGCCTTGCAAATTGTCAGCAGAGCTCAAAAGACAAGGAAGGAGAGGACTGTTGAAGCCACAAAGGCATATGACACAGTAAACGGTGCATTTAATTTCAACTTAATGTGAGAGATAGCGTGCACTAGATAAATACCATCTGATCATTAAAAACATATTTATGGAAGTATAGCAACTTTGTCAGGGATGTGTGACTAATAACATAGAGCTGTGAGTCCTCAAAAACATATTTGTCTTAATCGACGGGTGTTTAGTTTGGATTATTGACTGTTAAATCAAAATAGAGGTTTTCACTTGAGATTCTGTATTTCATTTGTGACAGATTTGTCTTCATCAGATACCCGTATCGGATCCTCAGTTGGCCCATACAAAGCCCACTGTCCCAGAATCGTAGAATTTGGGATGTTGGGGAAGTTCTTTGAAATCCAACCTCCTCTAGCTCTTTTTTTGGGGCACATGGTGTCATCCGGTTTGAATTGCAACTATATTCTCTGAATAAATGTGGTACCACACTGGGGAAAATTTGGAAAGGGAAACAGGAAAAAAGCATCAGCTACGTTCCCCTCACTTACTGGTCCCCACCCTCCAGTCCCCCCCTTTATTTTTCATTTTCTGTGTGTCAGTGTTTGCTTTGTACACAGTGGGAATTGTGGTCTGCACGCCAGTTATTTTTAACCCTCTGCATTTTTACTATAGCTTTCATGACCTCTGTGTTTAATAACGTAAGACTTGTTCTGCAGAGTGGCTGCGTTTGCAAGGCGCCGCGCTGTTGCCCACAGTTGAGATATTTAGTGTGTGTGCTTGAATCCCAAGCCATTTCCGTAAAATCTCCTACAGATGAGGACTAGACCCTTTCTGAACATTTCCAAAGTCAAATAATCTATTACCTCCTTCTTGGACTTAGGGATGGCTTTAATAAATGTTTAATCTGGATGGGCCTTCCAGATGAATTCTTCCAGTGAATCCCATGCAATGATTTGATTCTATCCCTGTCTTATTGCAAATTATTTCAATACATTAAGTCGCAGAGCATGTTTCCTGGGACGCTAGGCACCCCATCCATGGCATCCACCTCCAACATGCCTCTGGAAACCATCTACTTGTCTCTGTTTCCAACACCACCCTAGAGTACGCCACCCTCACCTCCTGCCTGCTTACAGCAATAGCCTCTCATTCGGTCCTTACATGTGCTCCTGATACATGGCCACCAGGCTGGTCTTATACCAAATGCTAAACTGTTTGCAAGATGCATCTGCACAAAGCGCTCCTACAGCTCCCATTTCTCGGACCGAGACTCCTCATGATCTACAGAGCCCCACCTGGATCTCTCCCTGTCTCTCTCTCTCCCCTCATCTCTCCCCTCCCTGTCCCCCGTTCGCCATGATCCAGCCATACTGTTCCTTCTCAAGTATCCCAGGCTCTTCTACGGCTCAGGATCCTTCATGGCTCTGCCCCTGGCTCTTCCCCTTAGCCTGGCCACCCCTCCTACCATCCTCCAGGCCCCGCCACCCCGAAATGTTTCTTCCTTAGGGAGGCCTTTTTTGCAACTTGTATATAAAATATCTCCCTTTAACTCTCTCAGAGTACCTTGCAAATTTTCCCTCGAAGTACTAACTACCGCAAAATACTAGTTTGCGATGATGCTTATTTGTGCATTTATTTGAATGATCCCTCACTTCAGCAATGATTTATCAGGTCAAATGCATTTCTGAACTGACCCTACCCTGTTAGTCATACCTGAAAGCAAGTTCAAACGAGGAGCTAATTTACTATCATCTCTTCTACATTCTTAGAGCTGGAGTAAAATATCTGTGGTAATGTTGAGTGTTCATTGGGCACTTTCTCTGTTCTAGGCCCTGTTCTGAGTACTCTACATGCGCTTTTATTACCTAAGAGGCAAACACTAATCCTGGCCCATTTTATAACTAGAAGGGACCATGATGTACCCAAGATCACATAGCAAGTAAGAGGCAGAGCCAGGATTTGAACCCAAGAGAGCCCAAGTGACCACATTCCGACCACCACCGCTACGGAAACAGACCTTTTTGACAAGCTTAGCTTTGATTTGGGAAGGAAGAACTCACAAGGCACTCTACACTTTGCACAAAACCACAAGGATAAATCATTACATGACACAATTAGACTAGAATGTCAAAAAAAAAAATGTTAAGTGAACCTTTTCAAGGTAAGGTATTACATGTTTTAAAATGGTATTGCTTTCCCCAAAAAAGGAAAGATCAAGAAGATCAACATGTCAGAAAAGGAAGCATGCAAAGGTGAACTGTTTATGAAAGACTTTACGGGAGGATTAGGTGCCATAACTATTCATAGTTGATTATATGCAGTGTGTGTGTCTACACATGTGTGTACGTGTATGTGCACACGCACGTATATACACACACATATATACATAAAGTGGAAAAGAGGCAAATATATATATTCAGCACCTTCCCTTTTTTTTTAATAGCCCTTGTTTCTACTTACAAAAATACTACATACTTATTGTCCAAGTGATCAAAATGTTTTCAAATCTGTGACCTTCGTGTCCTGCCAATCTCTAGAGGAGGGAGGACCTATTATTGTTTTTGGACAACAAACCCGGGGCTCAGCTAGGCGGAGGAACTTGTGTGAAGTCTGTGAAATGGGAGAATCGGGACTGTTCTCTGAAGACACCGAGGCCGCGTGAAATGGGGGAAATAGGGCGGGTGTCAGAATCCCAGAGATCTAGATCTAAATCACAGATGCCAAACTGCAGAGCATCTTTAATCCTCCTGACTAATTTCTTCATCTGTGCAACTGGTTTTTCATGCCTACTTTGTGGGACTGGGGTAAGATGGAATCAGATAATGTCCGTGAGGCCCCCGGTTGGAAATCTAGCAGGCTTTGGCGGCTTGACACATGCAGTTGGTTTTTATTTTTTTCCTTCCCCACCATCCTGGACCCTTTCTCCTTTTCTTCTGGCTCTTCTTTCCAAAACAGCTCAACCGAGATGATGTAATGCTTCAATTGCCTGACCCAGCTCTGCTGTGGGATCGTGGCCATGGCTTTGCTTGATAAAAGCACTACATAAATACGCCTCCTGGAAATGCTGACATGACCCCAGTTCCCATCAGGTGACTCCCTGGAAGGAAGAAAGATGGATGTCTTGGTCTCAGCTTATAACTCAGGAGAGAATTGGACATAGGCAGAGCTTATTATCCTGGGCATCTCTGAACTCGCTGGTGTTAGTTAAGCCCAAGGCTTGTTGCATCACATCCGCAGATAAAAGCTCTCTGTAGATTGATCTGCCCTAAGTTCACCCACACTTCCTTGCTTCTGACCCCTCTACATTTCCCGGGCATGTTCAGAGAAGTGTAGATAGCCCAGGGTTTGGCGTGGAGGCACTCAAGTCCAAGTCCTTACTTTGCAGCTTCCTGGCTCTGTGATCAGAGTCAAACCACCTTCTTTCTCTGGGCCTCGGTTTGCTTGGAGAGGAAGAACTGACTGGCTGTGTTGTGGGCCTGAGTCAACGTGACTCAAACTTCCTTGGGAAGAAACATTGCTGTGATGTTCTCTTCCTTCTGTGGTTTTCTCAAGAGGGTATCCAAGCTGGGCTGACCCTGTGCATGTCCAGGTCCCTGGGCTTCCCTGAGCCTCCCTGGGCAGGGACTGGGGGCCACTGTACCGCAGACCTCTGACCCTCACAGCATCCTTTGACTCTTCTAATTTTGCATGTTTCCTCCCTGGGTAGACCTGGACATAGGGATGCAGACAAGGCCTCTATAAACTGCACCATGTGCCTGCAGCTTTCTCAGCCCTGCAGCAAGAACCATGCTGCTCCTGCAAACATGCTGGAAGCCTTAACTAAGATCCCTGAGTCTAAGGTAGGCTTGGGGCAGATGCATCCTGTCTTGAGCAAGCCACCAGTGATAAGCCAGGAGTCAAGAACCTGCCTCAGCCAATGCCATTCTCTGTGAATGGGGACCTGGCTGGGATGAAGTTGGGGGGCAAGATGGCCCAGCAGCTAAGAGAACTCGCCCTGGGGTCAGCCTGATGGGGTTTGGCCCTCAACTCTCTCGCTCTTTAGCCATGTGAACTTGTGCAAATTGTTTCATCTCTTTGCTCTTCAATATCCCTCTGTAAAATAGGGCTGGAAATGCACCATCTCTTTTTTTTTAATTTTATTTATTTATTCATGAGAGACAGAGAGAGAGTCAGAGAGAGAGAGAGAGAGAAAGAAAGAGAGAGAGAGGCAGAGACACAGGCAGAGGGAGAAACAGGCTCCATTCAGGGAGCCTAATGGGGGACTCGATCCCAAGACTCCAGGATCACGCCCTGAGCCAAAGGTAGATGCCCAACCACTGAGCCACCCAGATGTCCCTGCACCCACTTCTTAGGTTTATTAAGGTCATGTGTTAATACATATCAGTCTTTAGAACAGCATTCACATCTAACAAACTCTCGGGGAGAATCATCTCCTAACCAAGAGCTATCATCAACTGGATGCGGCCTGGGGACCAGTTTTTGGTACCTCTACTCATGTAAGCCCTCTATGCATGTTGTCCCTTCTACCTCTCATCATAGCTCCAAGAAGGTGGTCCATCAGGCCCATTTTACAGAAGAGCAAGTGGAGAAGATGAGAGAGGTTGCATCACCTGACTCACTTAACAACTTGGTCTGGCTCCAAAGCCTTGGCTCCGAACCCCTCAGCCATATGGAGTAAGAACTTCCATTTCCAGCTATAAAATGGTAATAATTAACATCTATGGATAGTCTAAATACTTGCAATATATTCATTTACTTACTCTTGGTGGCAACCTTTTGAGGTAGGTGGCATTATCATCCTCATTTTTTATATGCGGTAGCTGAGGTGGTGTGCAGAAAAAGTCATCTTGAAGGGTTCTTTTTTTTAATGTAATTTTTTTTAGAGATTTTATTTATTTATTTGACACAGAGAGAGAGAGAGAGAGAGCACTAGCAGGGGAAGCAGCAGGCAGAGGGAGAGAGAAGCTGGCTCTCCACGGAGCAGGGAGCCCGATGTGGGGCTCCATCCCAGGACCCCAGGATCATAACCTGCGCTGAAGGCAGACACGTAACCGGCTGAGCCACCCAGGGGCCCCAAGTGTTCTTTCTGATGTGTAATTTATTTAATTAAGTTCAATGCTTTCTAATGTATTTTGTGGAGTACTGATTTTATAGGTTTCTCTGTAAACTAAAGGCTCCTAAGGCCAACGAGGTCTGCAAGTGCTGAACAGAAAAGACCCCTCTTGGGGAATCGTAACAACATTCACTTACCAAAGGAATGGGGGCGCCCTGGAGGGAGGAAACCTGTTAAACTTTGTTTAGTCCAGTGTTTCCAAATGGATTTGACCAGAGAGACCTGCCAGGCCCTTCCCTCCTGCCTCACGCACCTGCACAACATCTGTCAATATTCCACAAAGCCTTTTGGCAAAGTTCATTCTATTTCAACTCAACCTACATTCACTGAAGGTCAGCTCTGCGGCCATCCCCGTCGTTACTGGGCTTCAAAGGCATGCGGGAGGTCTCCGTCTCTGCGGGTCCATACTCTTGGTAGGAGAGAAATAGTGCGAGGTAGATATTTAAAGAACAATCCAAATATTAATTTAGATGTCTGACCCGAAGATGGCTCCTCCATTAATTTAGATGTCTGAGCCAAAGATGCCGAAGATGCCAGAGAGACAGGAATGCAGTGGAGGTTGGAGACGCGTGGGTGGGGGAGTGACTTAAGCTGAACCCCTCAGAATGAGAACCTCGGCCGAACTACTAAAGCAGGGCTACTGGGTTCCTGAGAACCCTCCCATTACCAAAGAAACACTCATTTACCAGCGGTGGGGAGAGCCGATTCCTAGGACTAGATTGTTTCATGCTTACAATAACAATTATTTTTCTTGCCTGAATTTCAATAGCACGGGCTGCTGGTTGTTATTATTGGGATTACAGTTATTGTTATTAAATCAGATGATTATATGGTTATAAGACCTAAACATCTCTGAGCAAATATAACCCTGTATATTAATTATACTTGTATTAAAAGAAAAAAAAATCCTGTGTTTGTTGTCATTCATCTTTTTGCAAACACCACAGGCTCCATGAGTCCTGCAGCCTCCTTACCCATTCTCATCACTTTTATCACCCTACTATTTTGAGAGATCAAAACTAACGCTCCCACAAAGGGGCTACATGAATCACATAATCACCCGCAACTTGCCCTGTTTTCTTCTCAGTGTTCTTATTCCTTATCCTCCTTGCTTCTGCACCGCTTCACGTTAGAACCAATGGCCGTTTAATGGAATTCATGTTTCCTAATTAATCCCTAACACACCCAATTTTCTTTTTCTTTTTGAGCTTTATTCTTTTTATTTAAATTCAATTTGCCAACATATAGAGTACATCGTTATTTTCCAACGTAGTGTTCGATAATTCGTTGGTTGCGTCTAACACCCAGTGCTCATTTGAAAACTCTTGAGGACCAAAGACTGTGTTTGGTTGGGTGCCTGGGAGAAGGAAGGGTGATCCAATAGCAGTAGCGGGGAGGTGGCAAATGGACTTTCACATAAGAAACTTGAAAAAAAAGGCTAGATTGAAGTTTTGGGTGTGTGCTGCCCCAGGCTGGACACCCAGGTCAGCTCTGAGGAGCTGCTGAGTTCAGAGCAACATCCTGATCCCTTCCTCTGTTTCTCCTTCGTCGGCTTCCTCTCTGTCAAGTGATCCCAGTACAACTGCTTTCTCTGGACAAATGCTCATCTCCCTGGCTTTCCTGAGGACACTGGTGTCAGAAGGAGGCTCCTCGGAGGAGCTCCTGCCACATCTTGTCTCAGCTTTTCCTTGCAGAGATTACTGATTCAAGTATTCTTTGGAACTTTGGGCAGAATGTCCTAAATTTTGGACCAAGCTATGTGGCCTGGAAGTCATAAGTCTATTTGTTCGACAATTTTGGGGTGTCTAAAATACAGCATGTGTTGTAATATATATCAGCTATCGAGTACCAACTCTGCACTCTACTGGACCCCGGAGATCGAAGTGAGGATTTCTGCCTTCAAGAATTAACAATTAAATAGGAAGTCTGCCCATGTCTCTGACACGAGTTGATACATATTAAAACTGAAATGCATATAATAGGAGATAGGAGGATAGCAAAGAAGGATCCTGTCAGGGTAAATATTGAAATTTATGTCGGTCACATTCGACTGGGTCTCAAAAGGTGAAGAGGAAGAGTGAGTGTCAAGAAAACATACACAGAAAATCCCAAACCCCTCCTTGCATGGGCATGGAGGGGAGAATATGGTAATGAAAGCACAGGCCCTGTAGCTAACTGCCTGGGTTCAAAACCCTCCTCTGCTGTTTATCAACCACATAATCTATGACTGAGGAGAATCAAACTCACAGTTCTTGGGGGTCTTGGGTGTCTCACCTGTAAAACTGAGATAGCAATAATGCCAACCTCAGAGCATTCCTGTAGAAGACAAAAATGAGTAAATACACATAGAGCAGTTAGAACAGTGCCTGGTACATACTAAGTTTGAATAAATGTTGGTCGCTATCGTCAAATTTAAGAATTTAATAATTGCTCTGACTATGTTACTGTCACAGTTCCAGGAGTTGGGTATATTTTAATGAATAAGACATGCAAGGTCACTGATCTTTTGGACTATGTATTCTCCTGGGGAATGATAGAAAATAAGATGTTTAAAGGTAAAGTCAGATGATATTGAGTACCATGAGAAGAAACAGGATGAGTGGTGGAGGGATAGCTTAGGTTCCTCAGGGAAGGTCTCTCTGAAGAGATGACCTTGGAGCGAAGACCCCGATATTGAGAAGGACTAGCCATTTCAAGGGATGGGTACAGAGATTTCTAGGAAGAGAAGCAGCAAGGGCAAAGGTCCCCAGTGAGAACAATTTTTCCAAGTAGAAGACTGGGGAGAAAGCCAGGGTGTCTGAGGTGGAATGGAGGAAGGTACAGGTTGGAGAAGCCCACAGAAGTCCACGAGGTAGGACCTATGGCATCCAGGAAGGAATTTGACATTGATTCTGCACCACAAGACCATCCAGTTGCAAAGTTGAATAAGAAATGGGACCAGAATGAAGACCTGGCTGGGTTTTGAGTATTAAAATTCACTAGTCCTGGAGCACCTGGAAAGCTCGGTCAGTTGAGTGCTTGCCTCCGGCTCATGTCACAAGCCTGGGGTTGGGGTCCTCTGGGGTCCTGGGATCAAGCCCCACATTGGCCTCCAGCGGGGAATCTGTTTCTTCCTCTGCCACTCCCCCTCCCTGTTCATTCTCTCTCTCTCTCTTTCTCTCTCTCTCCCTCCTCCCAAAATAAATAAATAAATAAAATCTTTTTAAAAATTAAAAAATAAAATTCACTAGTCCTAAGGAACGAGGTCTACATTTTCCCCATTTTTGGGGGGCCATTTTAAACAATAGGGAATTCTCTCTTCTGTCTTCAAAAATGGGCCGCTTCCAAGTGAGAATATTAGTAAGCAGTGCTGTCTGTGTGTTCTTGATTTTATAATCTAGATAGAGAAGAAAAGAAAGGAAATTACTGTTGACATAGAACCAGGCCTTTCACTATTTTGTACCCATGGTTGCTCTCCCCTTGGGTGTAGGGGAAACTGCTGGTCTTGGAAGATACTTCCTTCATCCATCAGCCTGGATCCTGGCACGCAACAGATGCCACGCTTAAGGGGATGGCTAGAGATGGTCTAATGAAAAAATAACTGACAAAGGTACGGGAAGAGTTAAGAGGATCACCATCCTTGGTGGTAAAACAGAGCAGGAATAACAATTAAGGGAAGCTGTTACTAGGCCTGATGGAACAAGGATAGGGAGTTGTGGGAACCAGGTAAAGTCTCAGCTGTACAAAAGGGCCACATTCCAGGGCTTTAACGGAGTGATATAGCCTCTGTAGAGATGCAGCCCAATAAGGAGAGAACCAGGGGGGTAAATACCCGGTCCTCTCTTCCTTTCCTTTCTGATCTCTGGCTAGTGTCCTCCACTCGTTGAACCCTTAGAAGCCACAAAGCAAGAATGCTGTGGTAGGCAAAATATTCATTCTTCAAAGATGTCTACATCCTAATCCCCCAACCTGGGAGTCTACCAGGCTAGGTGGAAAGACCGATCTAAGGTTGTACATGGAATTAAGGTTACTAATCAGCTGACCTTAACACACAGAGATTATTTCTATTCTATAATCTGGGTGGACCCAATGTAATCAGAAGGGTGTCTAAAAATGGAAGAGCTAAAGGGGCGCCCGGGGGGCTCAGTCAGTTAAGCATCTGCCTTCAGCTCAGGTCGTGATCTCAGGGTCTGGGGATCAAGCCCCGCATCGGGCTCCCTGCTCAACAGAGAGTCTGCTTCTCCCTCTGCCTCTGCCCCTTCCCACCATTCATGTGCTCTCTGTCTTTTCTCTCTCCGATACATAAATAAAATCTTTTTAAAAATTTTTAATAAAAAAATATGGAAGAGGGAAGCAGGAGAAGAAAACTAGAGGGCTGGTAGCAGGAAAAGAACTCTACCTGACTTTAAGCCTTTGAAGAGCGCCAAGAAATGCAGATGCCCTCTAGAAGCTGAAAGAAGCAGGGACATGGATTGTCCCCTAGAGCCTCCAGGGAGAACAAAGCCCTGCCGATGCCTTGATTTTCGCCTAGTGAGACCCAACTGGCCTGCAGAACTGTGAGAAAATACGTTTTTGCTGTCTTTGCTACCAAGTTTGTGACAATTTGCTACAGCAGCCATAGAAAACTAATACAAAAGCTTAGCTGATACATTGCATAAAAAGAAAAAAAGTACAGTGGAGGAAGGTAGAAAGAGCATCTGAGAGTACAGTGGAGAATACCCCGTCCACTTGGGTTCAAGCCTTGGCTCTACATTCACTCTGGATAAGCCAGTTCACTTGCCGGGGCCTCAGTTTCTTCACCTGTGAAATGAGAACCATCCTGGCTACTTCAGTGGGTCGTAAGAATCGAATGGCCTCCCTGATGTCGCACGGGAGCAAGGCATCTGCAGTGCAAGGACCACGGGATAAATGATTCAGTGCAAAATCTTCACTTTAGACATTTCTGAGGGTAAAACTTTACAACTCTCGCCCACATGGTTTTCCCATCATGACTTCTTTCAATGTGAAAAATTAAGGCACGTCTCCAAAGCATACTTCCCCATGGGGCCCGGAGCCATCCTGCCTCAACTGTAAATTTTTTCTTTCGATGTGAAGATTTATGATTCTTGTTGGGAAAGATAAGTTGCAACACGCATAGGCATAATCGTGCATCCAGACACACACTGCATGTTGGAGTAAACGAGATTGCCCGGAGAGACGTCAATGGGGAGTTCATGACTTTTTAATCACACTTTCCACAAGCATGTCTAATACCCCCATGCGCTTGCAGACACCACACTTATTCCTCTTAATTTGCACATTCCCCATGAAGGGCACCCAGAGAAGCAAAACTGCCAGCACCCTCGGAAGCACACGGATGACGAGACCGTAAACGCACATTCGCCCTTCTCTTGCCGCCACTGGACCCACAATGAGTTTTGAGGCCAAATAAATGCTTCGCACCAGCAGAAATGTGTCTCCTATATGACAGTCATGAAGAAAAGTCAAATTGCTTTTCATGACTTTCAAAATGGCTTGAAGAAGACAAGTTGGTTTATGTATTAAATTTATCTGGAATTTACATTTTGATTGGCCAACAGTCTGGGCAAATTCCACAGTAACCTATTGATCTGACGGAGACATTTGACAGCTCTGAACCACTGCTGAAGTGGCTTTTAAAACCCAGCCAGTGAGAGCTGGGGAAATTTTCCCAGTGAGCCATCTTCTTCATCTTCTATCGGCCTCCCCCTCTCCTCCACCAGCCTTGGGGTACTTCTCAATGAAACCAACGGAGGCGTATTTCCAGAGAAGCAAGATGGAAATTCTCCCAGAGTCTTCCTGCCATTGCTTCTCCTTCCCTTGGTTAACTCCTCTTTCCTTCCACCCCTGAACACACTTGCAGGCTCTCGGCCTCCTTGCAAAATCTACAGATCATTCAGGGTCTGCGTGCCAGAGATTGATGGGGACGATAAGTGAATGTGTCTCTAGGTTACTGGTCTGGCATAAAATGTTTCTCGTCTCTGTGACCTCAGCTCCGGATACTGAGGCAGGAATCGTCCCGATTTCTCTCCTCCTGTCTGAAACATACTCTGTCATTTAAGGTTTTTGTCATCGTTCCAGATGAGTGTGACTTCCTATGCTGTGTGACTGCACCGACCATTTCTCACGTGTCCTATCCGTCTTGGATTGTGCTGGTTTGATTCAAAGAAAACTAAGCAGCTACTATGTGTGGATATTGCTAAGAGGAACCACAGACAAAGAGGAGGTTAAGACAGGCCTTCCAGGAAATTATACTGTAATTATAATGTGAAAGAGAGGGGGTTCTCATGTGTGGTACTCAAGCCAGCAGCCTGCAGCATCACTTGGGAACTTGTTAGATGTGCAAAATTTCTTTTTTTGTTTTAATATTTTATTTATTTATTCATGAGAGACACACACAGAGAGGCAGAGACACAGCAGAGGGAGAAGCAGGCTCCCCGCGGGGAGCCCGATTCCGGACTCCATCCCAGGACCCCGGGGTCACACCCTGAGCAAAAAGAAGATATTCAAACGCTGAGCCATCCAGGCGTCCCAATATGCAAAATTTCAAGCCATGACCCAGGACCCACTGAATCAGAAATTCTGGATGTGTTTTAACAAAACCCCCAGGTGATTCTAATACAAGTCGAGGTTTGAAAATCACAGTCATGTCGTATTTGAGACACATACATAAAAGTTGATCTTGATTTTTATAGTAAAGTGACAACAGTGGGCTAACGGGTGTGCAGAAGGAGGCTTGATAAACTCTATGAGGCCAGGTAGGAAGAATGTGGAGGACAGCAGGAGAGCTTCCCAGAGGAGAGACCCCAATATTGTGCTTTCAAGGGGTAGCCTGGAGGACATTCCAGACCAAGGGCACAAGAGGAGCAAAGGAACAACGTCAGCATGGCCGAGGTCATGGTGCCCTCTTCCATTCCCTGTCCATGGTAGATGTTACTAGTAGATTGTGGTACCTTCTCCCGCTGAGCGCTGTCTTGGTTTTAGGATCTTTCTAAACACTTCTCCAGGTCACCAGCAATGATCAGTTAGTGTTGGCAGAGATCCGCCTATTTCCTGTCTCTGGAGCAGAGTCAGCAAACTAAAGGGATGCTCAGGCATTAGACCTTCTACTGGGACAGCTTCAGGAGAATGAGTTTCAATCAATACTAGATTGCATAAGGCCTTGAATGGCAACTGAGGCTGTAAGCTTGTTTCTACCTGCAATAGACAAGCCAAGCAAGGAGTTGATCCTGGAAGGTGATGTGATCAGGACTGTTGAGTGGTTAGGCACTTGGTCTTCCACTCTCTTTAAATGGTAATCTCCAACCTTGAATCACCTAGAGAGCTTCCAGAATTCCTGATGCCCAGCCCACACCCCGGAGCAATTGCATCAGAATCTCTGGGGATGTGATGTGAGCAGCAGGGTTTGTTAAGCTTCCCTGGTGATTGCCATGGCAGCCAAGTGTAAGACCCAGTAGGTTAGATTATAAATTTAAGGAGGTGGATTCCTCGGCATCCTTCCGTTGCCATGTTGTGCATCAATCCAGTTCAATGTCTTATACAGGGAAGAGGCTCAGTGCCTGACTGCTAGTGAATTCAGTCAACCTCTACCTGGCCAGTGAGAAACCCAGTCACCTTCCACGTAGAAGAGCCTTCCCTTCTCAGATGTGAAGGTTCCAGAAAAGGCAAGGGCCAAACATTCCAAGATCGCCCTATGCTTACTGGTTGGACGTCCTGCTGAGAAAAAAACAAGGGCCCCAGAATTTCCAGAGAGGAGTAGGCCGTGCTTCTCTTCCTATTGCTGGTGGAGAGAGAAATACCGCAGAATTAGAGAAAGGCTCACAAGTGGATCGGGTTAAGCAGACGAATGGCTTGGAAGGCTGGGAGAGAACTCCGTGTTATTTTTTCTGAGTTCTGTTTTGCTGTTTCTCCCAGGCCCCAAATCCATCTCCTGATCTCACGGCTTACTGTTTAAGTTCTCATTTCTCCTGTAGCATAAAGTGCCAGGGTTTGTTTGTTTATTTTTTTTATGTTTTCCTTCCCCAATCAGAGGATAATTTCCATCTTTGCCTCTCTCACTCTGCATCTGCATTCCTTCCAGGGGGTTGGCCCTGCCCAGAATGCCCTGCCGAGCGAGCTCTTCCCCTACAGTCGGCCTCTGTAAGCTCCGGCTGAAATGTTCCTTCCTTGACTCCTTTAGACAGACTTGGTGCTCTCAAAGCAATGACCTTTATCAAAGCACTTATTTCATTAGAGGGAGATGATTTTTTTTTTCCTGTTTTTCTCTCTGTTTCCTGCTCCTGATTATGAAAGCAATATATGTTCTTTTATGGAAATACTTTAAAAATATAGAAAAGGAGTTTCAGAATTTTGAAAATCCTTCGTAATTCTGTCTCGCAGATGAAATCACTGACAATGGTTCAGCATTCAAAGTGTTTTTGGTGTTTGTTAACTGAGTTGGGATCATGACTTATATGAAGGGGGTATTTTCCTTTCAAAAATATGATCTTGCTGAAGACAATTTTTTTTTTTTTTTATTTATGATAGTCACAGAGAGAGAGAGAGAGAGAGAGAGAGGCACAGGCACAGGCAGAGGGAGAAGCAGGCTCCATGCACCGGGAGCCCGATGTGGGATTCGATCCCGGGTCTCCAGGATCGTGCCCTGGGCCAAAGGCAGGCGCCAAACCGCTGCGCCACCCAGGGATCCCCAGCTGAAGACAATTTTAAGTTAAAAAGCTCTCTCAAGACTCCTAACTCTGGGAAACGAACTAGGGGTGGTAGAAAGGGAGGTGGGTGGTGGGTGGGGGGTGGGGGTGACGGGCACTGAGGGGGGCACTTGACGGGATGAGCACTGGGTGTTATTCTATATGTCGGCAAATTAAACACCAATGAAAAATAAATTTATAAAAGAAAAAAGCCCTCTCAAGCCACATTTACAATGACACCAATTTCCATTCTATGGATGTACCACAATATTAGTATTTTTTTCTTTCTGAGTATATTGTTGCTTCTAATTATACTGTTATTAAAATGTGCACACACAAATTTCTGCAATGTATATCTTTGTGGATTTTTTGTCTGCATTGCAAATTAGTTTCTTTGGACTTTATAAATGGGAATACAGATTTTTAAAAATTTGAATATATCTGGCTCTAGATACAATAGTTAAATTGCTTTCTCAAAAGATATACAAATTTATATTCCCAGCGGCAGAGAAGAGCGCTTATCTCAAAGGTCCCTGTTTGGAGGAGAATTTTGTTTCCCAGTTTTACTAATTTGAGAGGTAAGGATAAGAGCTCATTGTTTTAATTTGCATTTATTTAATTACTAGTGAGGTTGCCTTCATGAAACATAGGTTTATATATCATATTCATCCTCTCTTATATGAATTGCCTCTTCATGACATTTTATGGCCAGTTATCAGGTGGAATTTGTATGTTCTGAATCAATTTCTTCCGTGTCTTAAAGATACTTATTCTGTTACATTTTTAAAAATTTCTTTTCTTCAGTTTTCCAGCCTACTATTTCAATTTTCTCCTTTATGTTTAAGCACAGATGATTTTATATTTTTATATAGAAACATCTAATTTTTCTTTTTCTAGGTAATTTTTCTTCTTTTTGAAATTAAAGTATCTTCTTTTCCCTGTTCCTCAATCTCATCATTTACCAATATTACTTACATTTTGCTTTTAAAAATGTAAAATCATTTAATTTAATTATTTTGTAAATCTGTGATTCATTGAATTTGACAGTATGGGTAAAGGCTTCCCTGGACTCCAAGACTTTTAACCCCTTATAGAAGGATATCATGACAATGTGTTAAAAATCTTTTCCCCAGAAATTTCTGACACCATTTTAATGATCTATTAAATTTCTATGTGTGCTGTGTATAAATTCAGGCTCCTTTCCAATACCTATTTCGTCCATCAACATGCCTATGATGATACCAGAAACAATGTTTTTATGGGTTTTGCTAGATAATATTTACAGTATTATCACAAATTTATTTTTCAAAAAAAATGACTTAGCTGCTTTTGTGTATTATGATTGTGGATAAAATTTTAGCATGATCTTGTTAAGTTTCAAGAAATGCTGTCAAGATTTTGACTGGAAAATACGATAAACCTATACAAGTTAACTTGGGGAAAAAATGGATCTGTTTACATTACCGAACCCTCTGCCCCAGAACACTATCTTCCTATTCAGTCAAGTATGTTTTACATCTCATTTTTAAGTTTTGTGGTTATCTTCATACACACCTTACATATTTCTTGTTAAAACTATTCATAGGCATTTTATATTTCCTGTGATCACTGTGAATATGACATTTTAAAATCATACTGCCCAGCTAGTCATTGCCAGGAAAGAAGAACGCTACTATTTTAGTGTATTTACCCTGTAACCAGTCTCTTTGCTGAGATTTCTCATTAATTTTAATAGTTTTTCCAGTCGATTCTCTGGAGTGTTCTAGGTATCAAAACACATCTTTTGCAAATAATGGTAATTTTGTCTCTTCATTTTAAGCCATTATTATTCTAGCAAAACTATCTTTATTGCAGAGAATAGAAACCTATGCGATGTAGCACAGAGGGAAGCGAATGTGTCTGGTGGGAGTGGTGAAGGAGCTGATATGGAAAGGACATAACCAGACACCATGGAAACTGGAGACTGATACAGCCTGGCCTCGTGGGAACTGGAGCAAGAAAGCTTACCAGCAACCAAAACCTCTCTTTCTGTCCCTGAGAAGCTATAGGATATTCTGTTCCTTCTTCACTTCTTGAGTCTCTAATCTCTCCTGGTGTCCATCTTCTCCTAGGAAATGGTCTCTGCTGGCACATGCTGCTAAATGTACACTTGCCCTCCTAGTGCTGACATCTGACATGACCCCACTCTCTTCCCTCTGACGCTCTGACCAGCAACTCAAAAAAGAGCCTGGGGTTGCTGGCCAGTCAATAGGTGAGCCAGCGTTGGTTGAGAGGTCCACACCTGGTTCATGCAGCACTGCCGAGGACGGGCTTGGGTCATACAATAGAAACACGACTCCCAAGTCTGCCTCTCCTTAGGTCTGTGAATCTTGGTTTTTGGCAAGTTTTGCTGGCTTCAGACCATAAATGAAATAGCTGTTCGACTTCTTCTCTGCTCTTGGAGCAGTTTATAAAGTATGAGAATTATCTGTTTCTTCAAAGTTTGATAGAAATTACCTGGGGGTTAAAAAAAAAAAAAAGCAACAACACAGACACACATAAAAACAAACTGTGAGATCAGCAGCTTTCAGGGAAGTAATTCTTTGATAACTCTTTCAATTTCTCCCATAGCTATTGCTCCAGTGAGGTCATGAGTATTTCTCTGTTTGTTTCTTCACTAGACCATGACCTCCTGGACAGCCAGAGCCATGTTTCATTTATCTGTTTGAGCCCAGTTCCAGCCCAGGGCCTGGCCCTGAGCAGACCCTGGATTTGTATTAGCTTGGAGTGAATTCGAATCAAAAGCAACATAGATAATGAAAAGAGGGCTAGATATGGGGTCAGAGGACTAGAGTTGAGGTATTAAGTCTGTTTTTCACTAATTGGGAAGATTCGGGTCAGTTGCTTTACTCTGAGTCTCACTTCTCAAATGTGCACCATAGTGAAGTTTGGGATGAGGGTGTGTGTGGTCAGGGTGCCCCAAAATCTCCAACATGCTTTAGCATTCTCACTTAAGCTTAGATGTAAAAAACAAATTTCTACCAGTGAAATTTAAAATGTATACCGTTTAGAGTCTTGTGTTAATCGTGGTGGAATCAGAAGGACATTAATAAACAAGTAAGCATAGTAAATACATGAACTAAGTTTTATTTACCTTCTTACCTTGAAAGGTAATCATTTGTTAGTTCAAGCCTGAGGCATTGCCGTCTGGACAGCTTATGAGGTATGTGTGTGAAATCCAAACATTTTTGTGATAAGGCCCAACATGGCATCATTGTATGTGCCTGGTATTTTAATGGGACTAAAAGCTTTTTCCTAATAACTTACTGTATTTGAAAATATCAATGGGACCTCTAATTCATGCATTTTCTGAAGATGCTGCCTTGGTGTTGACATTTCTTAGTGCTCTTGTTCACATCAGTAAGAGTGTGTATGTGTGTGTGCATGTGTACGCACATTCATAATCTCTTCTGATTCCGAACAGTTAGTGATAAGAAAGCCTTGTACAGTTAGAGATCTTTCACGTGCCATTTGTCTCCCAATTGCATAGGGTATTTTGACTGATTGTTTGTTGTCAGATTAAGGGAAGGAAGAAGAAGGAAAATAACCTTCACATGCTTGGGTGATTGGGTGTCTTTCTTGCCCACTGGTAATGATCAAGGGCAGTTTCCATCAAGAACACCTAAATTCACACAAGTCAGCAATCTGCTGAAAGGAATCTCTAGATTGGGTCACACCAAACTCCATTTTCTAGTGTGCATTTCAAATATGAAACACAAGCACTGATTGCAAATCTGAAGACATTTTCATTTTGCCCCAGGCCAGGATTTTTAATTTAAAAAAAAATAAACCTGTCAAGGTCTGCAAGAAAGGCTCTTAGATATTCTGGCCAATGGTTTATTTAAAAATCCAATACTGCAATTTCCTCAGCAGTAGGAGGTAAGAGACCTCCTTTAGTTCGAACACCCCATCCATGGAGGGTAGCCAGATTCCCAGCCCTTGAAACAAAAGGGACTTTACAAAAAGGATTCTACTCTGTGAGCCCAGGAGAGGGTATCCTGAATGCCATCTCTGTGCAAAATAGCTATGTGTGTTGGAAGCAAGACCTGAATTTCAGTCTCATTATCTAGGTGAAACCATTATTCACATAGAAAATTTAAACACAAATTTTAACTTTTAAACACGAAATTTAAAATTTGTAATAAATCTGCCAATCATCTCAACCCCCACCATTTACAGCCCAAAAGCAGAGAAAAACTCTCCCTACACACTGTATATCCCCAACCCATAACTAATTGGCCAGGAGAAGCACCCCTGACCCTCTGAGACAATCAGACTTCCCTCTGGAATTTGAAATCACTAACTGAAAAGGGCACTCAGTTAACTGTGGGCACTGGAGCTGTAAGTGCCAATTATCTTCAAGGCCTACCACTTTGGAGTAGCAATGATGGACTATAGCTAACCTGAAGAAATAGATCCTTAGGAGACTAGAAGAGTACATTGGTGGACAGAAGACCAGACAGCCCCTAAGAGAGAGAGAGAGAGAGAGAGAGAGAGAGAGAAAGAGAGAGAGACAAAGCAAACACCTGATTATATTCTGGTTCCTATGAGGTTCAGAAGTTGAGTTCCATGAAAGTTTCTCCACCCCCACCCTTTTTTTTTTTTAGTTTCTTTGAATGAATTTTTACTACTAGAAAACAACTGTAAGATAATTCTGTAACTTTGTATCTGAGCAGACTTTAGGTACCTCTCCTCCTATTAATTACCCCAAATAATAAATATTTGTTGAACATGTTTCATTATCCAGGATCTATAATGGGAGCTGGAAAAAACCTGTCGCAAAATAGGCACATCTTATGACCTCACAGAACTTGAATTTTCATGGGAAAAAAAGAACGAAAGCAAGATAGGAAAACAAAACTCATACATAAACACATAGATACAGCACACTGACAAACATACTAAATGACATAGGACAATGAGATGAGCTTTTTAAAAGAAGAGTGGTCAGAGAAACTCAGAAGTGATGCAGAAGCTAAAACCCAAAGATGAGAAGGTACTGACTCTAAAAGAATTAGGAAAACTGAGTTTCAGATAGGGTCCATGTTGGTGCATTTAGAGTAAATGAACTTGAGTGTAAGGACTCCCAATTTCATGCTCTGTGTGAGGCAGAAACAGCACTAACTCTGAGTCATATAGAACTGATATAATTACTGGCTCTGCTATGTAGTCTTGGGCAACTCAATTTGCTCCTCTGAACCCAGTTTCCTTACTTGTAAAATGGCAATAAAGATGCCTGACTTGCAGATTTGCAAGTGAAGTCTAGCAATAACGTATGCAAATGTCTAACCCAGTAGATTCCCAATAATAGGGGCAATTGCTACTAGACTATTTTTATCTCTGAGCCTCCACTCCACCAAACTGAGATAAGAAATAACTTTACAGCTTGAGACACTGAAAACAGAAGAGAAAACTAAACCCCATGTGAGCACAAGGAAGCAAATAATAAATATTAAACAGAGGGGGAAATAACATAAAAATAGAGCAAATGGGGGGGGGCAGCCTGGGTGGCTCAGCAGTTTATCGTCACCTTCAGCCCAGGGCGTGATCCTGGAGACCCAGGATTGAGTCCCACATTGGGCTCCCTGCATGGAGCCTGCCTCTCCCTCTGCCTATGTCTCTGCCTCTCTCTGGCTCTCTCTCTCTCTCTCTCTGTCTCTCGTGAATAAATTTTTAAAAATGTTTTTTAAAAATAGAGCAAACAAAAAAACCTAAAATTTTGTTCTTTGAAAAGATCAACAAAATTGGCAAATCTTTGGTTACATAGGCTAAGAAAAAAGAGAGAAGATTCAAATTATGAAAATGAGAAATGAAAGAAGGGACATTACTACTGGCCTTACAGGAATAAAACAGATTATAAAGGAATGCTATGAATAGCTGTAGCCACAAATTAAATAATCCAGGATAAATGAACAAATGTTTAGAAAGACAAGCTACCAAAACTGACTCAAGAAGAAATGGAAAGTCTGAATAACAACTAAAGAGTCCAATTAATAATAGTAATTTTTAAATCCCACAAAGAAAAGCCTAAGACCTGATTCACTATAGAATTTTATCAAAATTTTAAAGAATCGACATCATCCTCTACAAAATCTTCCCAAAAAATATAAGGAAAGGAAATAATTCCCGAGATAGTCTATAAGACCAATATTACTCTGCCACCAAAATCAGACAGACACATCATAGGGAATAAAACTAAATAATAATATCTCTTATGAATATAGATTAAAAAATCTTTTAAAAATCACTAGCAAACTGAGTCCAACAAAATATAAAAATAATTTTGTGCCTTGACCATGTGGGATTTGTCCCAGGAATGCAGGATTGATTCAGCACATGAAAATCAACCAGTGTAGAATATTAATAGAATAAAGGACAGAATAAATATTAGGGAATCTTAATAGAATAGAATAAATCATATTAATAGAATAAAGGACAGAAACCACATGATGATTTCAATAGACACAGAAAAAGCATTTGACAAAAATCCAATTCTTTTATGATAAAAGCACTCAACAAACTAGAAATTATTCCTCATTCTGATAAAAGACACCTACAAAAAACAGCACACTTAATGTTGAAAGACTGAAAGCTTTCTCTCTAAAATTAGGAGCAAGATAGAAATGTCTGTTCTCAGCATTTCTTTTCAGTGTTGTATTGGAAGTTCTATCTGGGGCATTTAGGCAAGGAAACAATATAAAAGCCATTCTTATTGGAGAAAAAGAAGGAAATCATCTCTGTTTGCAGATGACATGATTTCATATGTAGAAAATCCTAAGAAATGCACAAAAACTATGGGAGCAATGGACTTGACCGACTTTTTGGGACATGGGATCAAGAGGCAAAAATTAGTTACATTTCTATACACTGGCAATGAACAATATGAAAATGAAATTAAGAAAACAATGCCATTTATGAGAGCACTGAAAATAAAACATGAATAAATTTAACAAAATTTAAATAAAATACAGAGATGAGAAGACATATCATGTTCATGGATCAGGAAGCTTAATATATTGTTAAGACTCATTTATGCATTTAAGGCAATCATTATAAAAATCCTTTTGGCTTTTTTTCCTTTGCAAAATTGAGAAACAGATCCTAAAATTCATATGAAAATGCAAGGACTTAGCATAGCTAGAACAATTTTTAGAGAGGGAATGGGGTTCTAGAGAATTCACAATTCCTGGCTTCAAAACTTAAAATATAATAAAAGAGTAATCAGGATAGTGTGGCACCGGTGAAGGATAAAAACAAAGATAAATAGAATAGAATTAAAAGTCCAGAACTGGGACACCTGGGTGGTGTAGTGGTTAAGCGTCTGACTCTTGGTTTCAGATTGGGTCATCATGACTTCAGGGTCGTGATATTGAGCTCTTCATCAAGCTCCGCATCGGGCACCATGCTCAGGGCAGAGTCTCCTTAAGAGACTCTCTCTCCCTTTGCCCCTCCTCACATCTCTAAAATAAATAAATAAATCTGTTTTAAAAACCCAGAACCCTCATATTTATGGTCAACATATTTTCGACAAAGATACCAAAAACAGTTCATTCACCTGGGGGGGGCGATAATTTTTTTCAACAAATTGTGCTGGGACAACTGAATATTTATATTGGAAGGAATAGAGTTGGGTCTTTCCTTGCACCATACATAAAACTCATCCAAAGTGTACCATGGACCTAAACATGTAAGCTACAACTATAGAAATTTTAGTAGAAAACATAGGAGCAAATCTTTGTGATCTTGGGTTAGGCAATGGTTGCTTAGATGTGACATCAAAAGTTCAAGTGGTTAAAGAGCAAAGAAATACAGTGAACTTCATCAAAATTGAAAAACAAAGAAACCCTTTTATGCTCCGAAGGAGATCAAAGAGAATGTGAAAAGAAACCCATAGAATGGGGAAAATATTTGCTAATAATATATTAGCTAAAAAATTTGTATCCACAACATACAAAGAACTCTTAGAACTCAATACTAAAAAAGATAACCCAATTAAAAATGGGTTAAGAATCTGCATAGACATTTCTCCAAAGAAGACACAGGAATGGGCAATAAGCATAAGAAAAGATCATCATTAGCCCTTAAATAAATGCAAATCAAAACCACACTGAGACACCTCTTCACACACCCTAGGATAACTATAAAAAAAGACAGATAATTACAAATGTTGACAAGAATGTGGATTAGTAGAATCCTCACACACTACTGTGGGTGCAACCACATTGGAAAACAGTCTGGCAGTTCCTCAAAATGTTGAGGGCAAGGGTGAATGGTGAGTGACTACTAATGGATATGGGGTTTCTTTTGGGGGAGGGGTAAAGATAATGTTCTAAAACTGATTGTGGTGATGAATATCCTAAAAAAAAAAAAATTGGATTTTATACTTAAATTAGGTGAATTGGGTAGTATGTGAATAATATTTCAATAAAGTTGTTAAAACATAGGGGCAACAATAAAAATAAGAGAAAGCATAAGGTAAGGATATTTCCCCTGTAGTCCCATTAGTAAAAATGTGTAACCAGCTATTTAAATTTTCACTATTGTTATAAATCACCCTAAATAGTTCTTAATCAACTTTGGGCTCAAAGTGCCATAACTAACTATTTACAATTGGGAAGGAGAATATTCTCTAAGTGAAATGGGACATCCCTCCATATGAAATCCAAAATGAAGGAGCATTCCTGGGTATCAATATCCGGAACTTCCCAAATACAAAGTGGATTTCTTTTTGTCTGTTTCTTTTTCTTTTCCTTTTTATTTTTTACCTTGACATAAATCTTTTTCAAAGTCAGATAAAGCATTAATGAGGATGACGATGATGAGATCTAGGCAAGACACTGCACAGACTTTGGTCTCTTTAATCCTGATTAACAGCTCTCTATGATCTGTTTCATTTCCCCCATTAATTGCAGCCCAGACAGGTTAAACAACTTGCCCAAAGTCACACAGTTTGTAGGGACAGATCTGAAATTTGAAAGCCAGGAATGTTTGATTCCGAAATCCACACTGTGAACTAATTATGCTGCTTCTCAACCAGCATATTTGCATTTTTGGCTTGTTTTACTGTTTTTCACACTTAAAAGTAAATAATAAATGTATGCTCATTGTAGAAAACCTGAAAAACAGAAGTGTGTTATAGGTACTATTTGGGGATAACTGGGGGTTTAAATTAACAAAATTACTAATAAAATTATGATAGGGATTTATCTTTATTGCTATTAATGGATACTTATGACATAGTAACTGAACTAGGTCATAAATCAATTGAGTCCTATTATTGAATTACGTATATTATATAATTCACACATGACAAAATATACTTACATCTACATGTAAATTACATATTAAAAATATACATGAAGGGAAAGTTCTAGAAGTACTTATATCAAGATGCTGACTATCTCTGAGTGGATTTAAGGAATCAGTTTTCTCTTTGCTTCCCTGTATACTCCCATTGTGTTAATATGATCATCCTTGACTTTTGAACTAATCAACTCTCTGGATTAACCAATGCTTTGCATCTTCCTCAAAGACATGAGTCTTTGCCCACTGCCGGTGAGACCCCCCCAGCTGGCGAGACGGCTCTTCAACACTCCAGGACACTTTGGCTTTCACTGGCTTTCCATTAACCTACAATTACAGATCCTGATCTCAACAGATAAGAGGGACTTTCTGTAATGGGAGCCGAGGAGCACCCAATGTCAGACAATTAGTAAATGGACTCTAGTCACACAGCTGAGCACTTCTGCAGAGAGACAGAGCTTCACACCTAAACTTCATGACCATTCTACACGTTTCCAGGGAGTCACTGCGTTTTTATTTTATTATTTATTTCTTTTGCATTGGGTCAGTCTTTGAGATTTTTCTTTTCTTGCCGTTTCCCTCATAGTTTTAACCGGCACTCTGTAGGGGAAGGATGGCAACAACAACCAACAAATTGACCTTAGGCCAGTCAAATCAGTTCCATTAAAGAATGTGTGTGTGGGAGGGGGGTAGCTAGTTGTAGCACAAACCCTACTATGTGTTTACCTTAACTGGGAATACATTGGCAATATTCAAATATTTTCTTTTTCTTTCAAGATTTATTTATTTTGCAAAAAGAGAAGGGAGAGTGAATGTGTGTAGGGGGAGGGGCAGAGGGAGAGAATCTTCAAGGAGATTCCTCACCGAGTGTGGAGCCCCATGTGGGACTCGATTCCACGACCCATATTATGAGACTGTGACCTGAGCTGAAACTAAGAGATGAACCCGCAACTGATGGAGCCACCCAGGACCCCCAATATTCAAATATTGTCATCTCATTTTAATTATTCGGAATAACTTGGCAATCCAAAAAAAGCTAAGAAAACTGATGGCAGATTCATCAGATTTTTTTTTTTCAGATTTTTCTTTATTCATGAGAGACAGGGAGAGGCAGAGACACAAGCAGAGAGAGCAGCAGGCTCCACGCAGGGAGCCCAATGTGGGACTCGATCCCAGGACTCCAGGATCACGCCCTGGGCTGAAGGCAGGCGCTAAACTGCTGAGCCACCCAGGTGTCCCAGATTCATCAGTTTTTATTAATGATCACAAATTACATTTCTCAGAAAAATGTGCAGCTTCCAACAGCGTGCACAAATATCCCTCCCCAGGGAGCTTAGGGAAAGACACTGGTTTTCCAAAGAAGGTCATTAGAGTGAGTTTTTCTGCTTATGATGATAGGTCTCCGAATGCTGGCGCAGGTTAGCTATGGAGCCCGATATGTTTATTTTATGGATCTGAAAGACCCTGAGCCTGAGACAGGGGCAACTTGACCAAAAGTGACAGAGCACGTCAAAATGCAGACCCAGGAGCAGAACGGAGACCCCTGACTTTTGGCCCAGTACTCTTTCCGCACAGGATCAAGTAATGTAAATGGGTACAATTCACTAGGGCAGTAGGACAGGGAAGGGCCTCGACGAAGCTAGAATAGAAAGAAAATGACCTGGAAAACACACCCACAGTGACAGAATGGACTTGGCTCCCGTGTTTAGTATGCATACCCCCCACCTCCACTACCCTATTTAGAAACTCCAACACCTATGTAAATGGCTTACGTTGTTGATACTGAGCAGATGACTTTATAGCTCTCATAGAAGGGCTCCGAAGATCATTTAACCCAGTCTTCAGTGAACAGGTCTTTTGCAGCCACCAGTCTCACAGCCTTTCAGTGATGGGGGACATGCTGCCATACAATTCAGCACGCTTGATTGGCAGACAGCCCCAGCCATTATAATTCTCCTTATCAGAACAAAACCAACTTCTCTGCGACTTCCCTTTACTGGCCAAACTTTACCTTTGAAGTCAAACAAGAATAAGTCTTATCCGTTTTAAAACTGACAGCTTTTGAAATACATGAAGATGGTTTGCATGCCCTTCCAGATTTTTCTCATCTCCCTTAACCATTCTTCATGTGATATATGATATTCAGCTGGGTGGTGTGTTCAAAAAGATGAGGGAAAGTCCCTCCAAACCAAAATAGCTCTTCAGATAGTCCATCATCATGCCTAAAATTAATCCAAGGTACTAAAGTATTCAAAGATATGTCAAAAGAAGTAGAGGAAAGGTTCAGAAAGGAAACACGGGGAGGGTATTTGAAGTTAATATTAATTATAATGACACCTAACATTTATCAAAACCTTACGATATGCTAAGAATTCTGCTGAAATTCTTAGAAATGTTATCATGTTCAACTCTCACTGTGACCCCAATGGACAGGAATTTTGCCCCCATTCTACAGATGAAGAAACTGAGTGTCAGGGAGGTGAATTGACCTGCTCCAGGTGACTGAGCCCCAAAGTGCCAGATCCAGGATCGAAACCACATTTATCTAGTTCCCACATCTGTGCCCTTACCCACCATCCTGGCATGAGGTCTTAGAAAAGATAGCAGAATTTGAGTCAAAACACTTGGATATGAGATCAACCGTTGATCGCTGACCTGAGCAATTCCCTTCCTCTCCTTGAGTCCCTGACTTTCTGTTCTTTCACTTCTGAACCTTCTTTTCTATTGATAATTAATCCATTTTCCAGGTGAGAACTGAATCCTCTCTTGTTAAGAATATTCTGTGGTCCCCAGTGGCTAAGGGATGGAAAGAGAAAATGTGTGAATTTCTGTGTGTGGAATGAAGACCCCTCTTTCCTAAGTCCCAACTCTCCTTCCCACACTTTTTTGTTAACCCTTCATTCAAGCGCCTGGTATCCTAGGCCACACTAGACTGCTTGCGTCGACCAAACTTGCTGTGCCCCCTCGTACCTCTGTAATTTCCTCTGCCTCGAATGGTGGCTTTTTTTCCCCCAAAGAACTAATTTTCAAATTGGAGCTCAAATTACGCCCATCCCTTTCACCCCCTGACTTCACCAGAATTAATTCATCCTTCCTCCGGCTCCTTAACCACTTGTTCATATCTTTATCGTTATAATCCCCTGTGCTGTGGTCTGAATAGGTGTGTCCCCCACCCCCAGATTTACCTGCTGGAATCCTAACTCACACTGTGATTGTGTGAGGAGGTGAGACATTTGGGATGTGATTAGGTCGTGGGGGTGGAGGCTTCATGAATGGGATTAGTCCTCTTATAAAAGAGATTTCTTAAAAAATAGATCCTAAAATGGATTCGTGATGCTACAAGAGGGCTCCTTCGCCCCTTCCACCATGTGAAAATACAAAGGAAGCCTGTGACCTAGAAGGGGCCCTCACTCGGCCTTATTGGTTTCCTGATCTCAGAATTCCTGCCTCCAGAACTGTGAGAAATAAATACTTTTCTGCTGATGACACCCAGTCTCTAGTATTTCGCTATAGCAGCCCAAGCGGAGGAAGACACTCTGTTTACATGCTATTTTACAATGTGAATTCCTTGAAAGCAAGAGGCATATAAATTTATTCGTTAGGTTTTTATTCCCAACATATAACACTTTGCCTTGCACATTAAAAAAAAAAAAATTGAAGTTAGCTCCTACTATGTGGACGATGCAAGGCATGCTATAGCATTGTAGCACTTGATTATTTATTTAATGAAGAAACAAATGTAGAAAACCAGAAAGACTAGGCTTCCTTCCTCCCCATCAATTAACACTTTATTAAATGTGATGAATTCCATTTGCTGCAAAACAATGGCCCTTAAATGACTTTCATTTGGAGATAGAGGTGTACTTTCACATCCAGAGAGCAGAAGATAAAACCAGGTGCCCTGTCATTATTACTACCACTGTCATTACGGTTATGATGATGAATTGGAGATTATTATTATTTTTATTATCTTAAGCAAATGAGTTTTCTTTCTCCCCCACCCACCCTGGCCCCAGCTTCCAGGAATGTCTCTCGTGTGTTTCCAGCTGCCCCGTCTTGTTTTGACATTTCTGCCAGGAGCTGTGTGGAGAGGGGAGAGAAGAAAGGATCCAGAGGCTGACCTTGGACTTGGGCTGGCCTGCTGGCTGCAGACTGCCCCTGGGCCGCCGCTGCCACCACTTTGTCTCTCCCTCTGCTGCACTCAAGGCCACCATTGATCAGCTCGCTGAGCGCTTTACAGCTGCAGCCTTGGACGGGCCTTCGGAGAAATTGATTGCAGTCAATTCCCAGCAGATTGAGCCACATCGACTTGTGTCCTGGTCCCACCGATGAGGCCCTTGACTCCCCTGTTTTAATTACTCCAGTAGGCCTTCTGGGTATTGGCCAGGTTGGTGAGAGAGAGAGACAGAGAGAGACAGAGAAAGGGGGGCTGAAATAAAACTGCTTCCCCCAGAGCAGGATACTTTCTCGTGCCAGGAAACTGGGTCACATTTGTTCATTGTGAAGCTAGTATATGGATTATTAGAGAATTTGATTTAGAGGATCAAGAATCAAGTTGAGTTCAAGACCCAACTCGGCCAACTAATTTGGTAAACTTGGCAAGTTATTTCATGTAGCTGGGGCTCAATTTCACATCTATAAATGAGAAAATTATCAAGACAACTTTAATAACTTTAAAGATACATAAATATAAATAAAACCATTGCCACTACCACAAAGATGGTGATGGATGCTATGCCTATTGAGCATTTGGAAGTGCTAAATACCATAATCAATGCTTTATATTGCTATGTTTTTTCTTAGTATTTTTTTTGAATCACCCTATCATACAGGAAAAATATTGTCCTCTGTTTCATATAAGTGGACATGGAGGCTAAAAAGTTTAGGCTGTTGTCCAAATATACAACATTAGGGATCAAACCCAAGTTTCTGCAGACCCAGAGTCCTTGTTCTATGGTGACTTCATAAAATATCAGGAAGCTTACAAATCATGTTCACATCTTAACGTTCAGCCTTGCAGTCCTATACATGCATGGTAGGAGGTACATCTGAGCACTTTGGCTTGGAAATCATGTAATTAAAAAGTCACAAATTCGATTTCTTTCTCAGAACAAAGGAAGCTCTGTGCCCCGGTATTTATACATCGGCATCTTAGCATTCAAGACAAAGAAGAAGAGTAGAACGACGGTTGTTTCCACCTTGTAGATCACTCTCATCAGGGCTTCAAACTCATTTAGCGATTGTTTCTCACGGCGTGAGCAGCAGACTACCTGCATCCAAATCCCCTGGGGCACTTGTTCAAAAACATATTCCTGTCCCCTCCTGGCACTATCTAATCAGAATTCCTAAGGCAGAGACCCAGGACACTGCATTTTAACAAGGGCCCCTGGTGATTCCTGGAAGCGCTTAATGTTTGAGGACCACCATGACTGAAAATCATGGTTTAGCCAGAGCTTAAATTCAAGACAATACATCACTCTCATGCTACCCCAGCAGGCCTTGCATGCCCTCATCTTCACATAGGGTTTTAGTACCTTTATCACAGTCTTTGTGATCCGAACTCTTGCTTATCTACCCATCAGCCAGCCCCACAACTTCCTCTCTCCCTAGCACTTGCTTCCTTGCACATAATACTCAGCCTATTGAGGGGAATATACCCAGTCCTTGAGGATGAATCCTAATCTATTTATCTAAGCCACTGAGCCATCTCCATTCTTCTTTGCTGGGGGTTCATTAAGGATGAGAGCGTGATCTCATTCTGGCTAATGCAAGGCAAAGTCTTTGCGGGGCACTCCTGGGAAGCACCTGTATTTCTCATAAAAGAAAACCACATAAAGAGAAGGTTCTTTTCTCAATACCCTCCCTTCCAACTTCGGACACAGACCTTTGAGGATGTGATATTTAAAGGGACTACATCTATCTTGCAGCTGTTAAGACAACCATGGTGAGGTGGGAGGGTAGAAAGATGCAAAGGGTCTATATCTTTGAAGATAAGCTTAGAGCTACTTGGTCGATCCTGAGATGAACTGACTCTGGCCTAACCGTATGAATAATATATAACCTTTGGGTTAAGCTCTGTTAGAGAATGGCTAAGTCATTGTTAGATCCTGTATTGCAGCCTTAAACATCTTAACTTTCTCCTTATACAGTCTTGACCTTCTGTATTTCTCCCCTTCAAAATCTTTGTAGAAAAATTATTTTAAGTCTTTATCTACTCAGATGCTACTTATTCCAAGAGAGAAATAGACGAAGAGAAATTAACATGGCCATCGGGCTCTGCTGTCAAGTATCTGTTGTCAAAATTAATCTTTGGCAGATTCTAGATTGCAGTAAATTAATGGTAGGATCTTCTAACCAGAATTGGTCCTGTAGATCAGAGGTCAGCAAACTGTGCTCCACAGATCAAATCAGGCCCGTTGCTTGTTTTTGTAAATTAAGTATTATTGAAATACAGTCACACTCACTTGTGAATATATTGTATATGGTTGCTTTTGTGCTACAAGGGCAGAGATGAGTAGTTGCTAAATGCCAATGACCCAAAAGCCTAGAATATTCACTATCTGGTCCTTTTTATAAAATATTTGCCGATTCCTCATACAGATAATTCAGCTGGTGATCAAAGAGGAAAGCTTGTGTTTCAGATACCAGGTGGAAAGGGTCATCTCACTGAGAAACTTTAAGCATCAGACTTCTGTTCTCCTCCAAACAGAGGGGCAGCCCACTTCACCACAGGCATAGACAGGCAGGGTATCTGTAAGCAAAACTAATATTTCTTCACATAAAAGAACCCCAAATCATCCCCAGCCTTTCGACAGGCAGAAGAGTAGAGAATAGCAAGACTCCAGCCTGGATGCATACCTGAGAGGTGACAAAGCCCGTAGGAGACATGAACACAACTCTGGCTGAGGCTGAATCAATTACTGAGATTCAAAACTAGAAACCAGAAGTAATAGGTTTGGGGAATCAGTACTAGAGGGTCAGGCAGTCCAGCCTAACTCAATGGACTTCAATTTGTAGGTTTGAGTTGCCCTTTAACTTGCTATGAAAGGGATTTCTGGGGCCATTCTGGCAACAAATAGCTGTTGTGAGTTCATTGAGGAGCTGATGGAGGACCTATCTTACTGTAGCATAAGAGAGACTACTTGGGCCCCATATATTTTTTCCTTTAAGGCATAAATCACCATATAATCTCCTTATCTACAGAAGGATTCTGTAAGCACCCAAATAAATATCTTGTTTTAAGCAAAAAAAAAAAAAAAAAAAAAAAAAAAAAAAAAGCCAGGATGTCTTTAAAGAACATTTAAAGTCAACAGAGCCACATGTGAGGCCTGGTTGCGCTGTGTAACCTGGGTAACAGCTCTACCTCCGAGCCTGCTCCTTGTCTATAAAATGCAGCAGAGGGGGTATTGATAAAAATATACATGAGTGTGCACACGACATTCGGAAACGCATGTAACAAGTAATTCCTAAGTTATATAATGCTGTGCAAATGTGAGGTGTCACCATTATTATTGAATACGGCAGCATCCTGATAGGCCTGCTGAGTGAGGTGACCGTGAAAGGTCCCCCAAAATAGCTGTCTAAATTAACCTGTTGGACGAGGAGAATTCCTGACTCTCTTTAAGATGTGAGAGAATGTCTGCCACAATGGGCTCTTTCTGCTTAGCATAATTGACACTGAGGAGAGCCTTGTGACAGTAACTAGCCACCAAATTCAACCTCTTCCAAAGACTACAGCTCCTTGTCAGAGATAATAAAGCAGTAATATCTGCAAGAATGTGCACACCTACATTTCTGCTTGTTAGAAAGAAAACGCACATGCAGTTTGGTCACTCAAGAGCTCCAGCACACGAGTCGAGTTTACTACAGGGGTAGAGAACCACGGAAGTGCAGAAATGCATGCATGGGTACCAGGGTGTTCATGGCAGTGCCATCAGAAAACTGAAAATTACACCAATAGCCCCCAAACAGTTGAAGGGATAAATAAGTTGTAAGATTGCCGGAGCAGGGTGCACCTGGGAGTCTCTAAGTAGGTGGGCCACAGTGTCATGTCTGGGGACTTCAACTCGGATGGAGGAAAACAGGCATCTCCAGAGCGAGGAGGTCAGAGAGTCAGTGAGACAAGACAAATGGACAGGGTTGAAGATTTTTGACTCTTGGACAGAAACAGCTCCCTGTATTTTCTACTCGTGGCTTATGCCTGTCTAGAGAAATTCTCTGAAATATTTCCAAATTCTTAACTACGAGCATAAGCTTGTGTGCTCCTAATCAGAGAGTCTCTAAAATAATACATGATCAGACATTGAACTTGAAGGCTATCGGCTTATCCTGCACCCTTTCCCTTTTTTAACGCATCTAGAGCCTGCCTACGTCCATGGTACCCATCCCATCTCTCCCAGCACTGAAGTGCTGCCATGCGTCTTCAGATCCATGGACTTGCTTCTGTTGAAGCTTTCCACGTGGCCAGGCCCATCCAACATGAACTTGCAGATAACCCTACCGGAAATGCTTACAGCCACCCAAATGGATGATCTACAACTGTAGGCAAGTGTGGATGAATCATGCATGTATCTTGAGCTAAAGAATATAGACACAAATGATTCCATTTTTATGAAGCCCCAAAATAGCCAAATAACCCCTCTCACTGAACACATGACTCATATGTCATTGAATGCACTGAATCACAACAGTGGTTACCCTCAGGGAAGAGGTGATTGGAAGAGAACATCAGAGGGGCTTTGGGGGTGCTGTTCATGTTCCTATTCTTGGGTTTAGTCCATGGATGTAATTCAGTTTATAAAAAACCTTATCAAGCCATGCATTTATAATATGTCTACTTTTCTCCGCATGTTATCCTTGCACACAAATATCTTTTTTAAATGAATAAGGAGCCGAGGATGTAAGACAACAAAGCTCAGGAGTGACTCAGCCCGGAACAGGCATTAGCGCTTTGGGCAAGTCATTTTACCTCAGATGCCTCATTTCTAAAAAGGGATTAATGATTCCGGCCACACAAGGTCACCGTGAATATTAAATTGAAAGGGGAGACCACATGTAAAGTACCAAGCACAGTACCCGGTGCGTGGCGGGCATACGATGTCGGTTGCTGTCGTGGTTCATGTGGTCCTCACGTGGTCCAGGCTGATGCATTTCAGTCTCGTGTTAATCATTGTTCCTCCGAGAAGCATAGACTCACTGGGTGCTCAGGGGGCGAAAACCCATCGAGGTTGAGATCACGGTGGTTAAAGAAGTCCGGAGGCTGGGATTTACTCTGCACGTGGAAGTTCCTGAAGATACCATGTCAACCAAAAAGTCACATGGAGCTGAGACTCAGCCAGATTAATCTCCCGGAAAATTAAAAAGGATGAAAACAGAGAGGGCCTGTAGACAAAACTTACGTCATTGAAAGTGTATTATTAGGTCCCAGGAGTCAGAATATGATGATGTTATTCTTGATGTTAGTATTTTTTTTAAGTTTTTATTTATTTGAGAGAGAGAGAGAACATGAATGGGGAGAGGGGCAGAGGGAGAGGAGAAGCAGACTCCCCACTGAGCAGGGAGCCTGACATGGGGCTCGATCCCAGGACTCTGAGGTCATGACCTGAGCCGAAGGCAGATGCTTAACAGATGGAGCCACCCAGGCCCCCTCCTGATGTTAGTATTATTAATACTATAAGCAATAACAACAATTGTGATCCCCATTGCTTTAGTGTGCACCTGCTAGGTGCCAGATATTTGCAAAGCATTATCTCATTTAATCCCGACTCAGAACACGAGGAGATTTGTTGTCATTTATCAGGTTCTTACTAAGTGCTAGGCACTACTCCAAGCCTTTTATACATATTAATGCATTTAATTCCCATAAGTGCCCTGGGAGATAGGTGCTATTGTTGTTTCCAGTTTATAAATGAAGAAACTGCAGCAAAGAGCGAGAATCGGGACCGTGTTGAAGGCTACACCGCCATTCGTGGCAGAGCGGGGACTCTTTCCTTGCAGCCTGACTGTAGTGCCCGTTCTGATATCCATTATATTATATCACCATCCTGGGTATTATTATGCCCAATTTCACACAAGCTACCTGAGACAGCAGTCAGATCACTTGCTCAAAGTCACCGAGAAATAGAGGGAGAGCCCCTGGTTTGTGCAATGATAAGGCCGGTATACTCCATCACGAGCCACTCTGCTAAGGGCAATAGTTTCCAATCGTGGCTGAGAACAAATGAAACATTAGTCGGGTGTTTTAAGGAGAGGAAGCACAGCAATGACAAGAGCAGACATTTACTGAGCATTTCTGTGCCAGGAAACCTGTAGATGCGTCACATGTGCTCATTAACGCTTGCAGAAACCCTACTTGTCCCTGTTTTACAAACGAGGAAACTGAGTCTCAGAGAAGCCACAGAGCAGTAGGTGAGAAATGAGAAATTAGGTGTTAGGCAGTCTGACCCCAAAGACCGGTCTCATCGCTCCCCTCACCTCTCAGCTGTAAGGAAGCCGATTCCAGGAGCTGGAGCCCCCTTTCTCCACCCCCATCGCCAGCTAATTCTGCACTCAGTGTGGTGTCCCGGGGCAGTTTTAGAAGCATTCCAAGTCCTAACCACTGCAAAGAATTCTCAGCTAACCTTCCAGAGAGCGCCGCAGCAGCAAATTCCTTCTCAGGTTCGTAGAAAAGCCTCGGGCCTCAGAAGAGCAGGTGCCTGCCTAACCCGAGTGTCACCTGAATCTGATATATCTGCTTAGCCTCAGGGAGACACACAGTCTGGTCTGCTCCTTCTCCCAGATGCAGCCTGGTGCAGCAGCAAGAGCCAAAGGCCTGCTTCTGAAGGAGCCAGAATCAGCTCCTCTTGCAGGAGCTCAAGAAAGGCACAGCGCCCACCCCCCCCCCCCCCCCCGCCCACACACGCTCATGAACGCATGGGGCTGTACTGTGATCTGGGGAGGCCGTTGGCCGGGCAACGTGCTCAAGGCCACAGCCTTCAGCGTCCATGGTCAGTGAGAAGAGTTCAGAAGCTCCTTTCCCCAAAGGCCTCCACTGCCCATCTTGTCTTGGGGTCTGAAATGCTCCCCCATAGAATCAAGTCTTGGGGTAAAGCTCTTTGCATGAAGCAGGTTCAAAGAAGTGAAAGCAAAAGCATAGGAGAGCCAATGGGACACACACACACACACACACACACACACACACACACACACGTGTGTCTGTCTGCAGAACAGGCCAGAAAGGCCCAGAACATTGTAGGGCAGGAGCAATCCATTGGTGGGATTTCTTCTTCCTCAGGAAAACCTCAGTCTTGCCCTTACAGCTTTTTGACTGATTGAATGAGGCACATCCATATTACGGAAGATGATCTCCCTCGATGCGAACTGATTATAAAAGTATTATCCACCTTCCTAGAAGCATCTACACTAGCGTTGGACTGCATAGCCGAGTACTAGCTTAGCACGTGTTAGGGGCTTGCCTTAGGTCAAGTTGGCACATGAAGCCAACTGTCACAATCCTCACGATGCGATGGGAACATTATCAGGAGGCGGCTACAGCTCGAACTTTCTATTATCTTGGGCAGGTCCTTCCTTCTCTCCGCAACTCAGTGTGAACTTCTGCAGAAGAGTTGAAGCCGAGAAAGTGAGAATTGAGGAAGGCACAAGAGGACGTGACTCTTGCCGTGTGGAGGTGGGTGTGAGCCACAGAAGGAAAACCCGGGTTCGTGCTGTGGTATTCCAGGGGCAGGGCCAGGCCATCGCATGGAAGGAGAAGTGCAAGTTCGAGCATGGTGAGGAGTTGCCTTCACCATGAGAGGTTGCCTGATGAGACCATGACCCTCCGCTCCACGAGGAGTTCAAATGACAACTGGAGGAGCACCTGTTTTGGGGAGAACAACATAGAAGGCACTAAATTTGAGCTGGATATACTCAAAAACACCTTCCACCGGGCACTCGTGTGATTACTCCTCGCTGCAGTGAGGTTTGCCTTCTGTCCTCTTCTCCCCTGGACCCTCCCCAGCTCCCTGTTCGTCAACTGACCATGCTAAGTGGCAGAAAATATAAGCGGCTCCTGGAGGTGTCCTCGTGAGACGAGCTGCCCATAGCAAGGGCAATCGCTTAAACCAGTTCGGATCCTCTCACCCAGCCAGGCCCTGGGAGATGGAGCACGGCAGCACTTTTGGATTCGGTGGGTGGCCCTGGGTCTGTACGGCCTACACTGATGACGGCTGCACCAGCAAGACACTACTCGGCGTTGAGATCCGACGTGAGCCGGGGGTGACCCCGGCCTCAGGCAGCCCAGCTTCAGAGCAGCTCCCAACAGATGGAGCGTGACAACCGTGACGCAGGGACAAATCATTTATGACGAGGGAGAGGGACCGTTTTGTGGTTGGGGAATCTTAGCTGAGGCTGAAGATGGAAAAGACTTGGTTGGACACGTAGGTGTTCTAGAAAAAGCGCTATGGGTGGAGGGTGCCGGTTGGCAGAGTGAGGGTCAGAACACGCCCAGCAGGATCTGGAGACGGGGAGACAAAGACAGAGGCCACAAGGCCCACAGGAATCACAACGCTCTTGGTAGATTGGGGGACGGGAGGGTCTAAACAAAGGGGGAGGTTGAGAGAGAAAAAATGTGACAGCTTCCACGCTGAAGAAATCAACGGAAGCTTCTCACGTGAAGGTATCACCAGGAGGTGCTGTGTGGCCTGAAGGCCCCGTCCTGGTGCAGAGTGTGGGAGCTCACCTTGGGGTCTTCGATAGCTCCCTGCGCCTTGGCCTCCCCCCCTGCAAGATGCGCAGACCTTCCCTGCTCTGCGGACCCGCGTGGACGTTGCTCTGTAAGCCACAAACCTCCGCTGCACAAACCCTCACGTGCTCGGGGGCAGGGCCTGTTGGTCCCGGCGGAAGGTGGAGCAGCTGGAGATTGAGTTCCAAATCAGCTAAATTTTGCCATCAGAACGGTGGTGGTGGAGCGGATACGGAACGGGGGACAGACGTCCACCTTGTGGCCGTCCAAGCCCTGTGCCGGGTGTCTGTGGAGCATGTCAGCTGCTCGGATTGTTCGGTGTGAAATTTAATTTGGGCTCCTGGGTGAGCAGGGAGGAGGGCGTGAAAGATATGACACTGGTTAATTTCATGTTTTACAGGCCCGACAACCCCAAAAGTACATTTCTCGGCGAAAACTGAGAACCTGCAGGCCACTGCATGCAACGGATACGCAGTCCAGGGGGAACGTGGAGATAGTGAGAGAAAAAAAAAACAACCTAAAGAATATATCATTTCCTGAAATCAAATAAACTTACAGCCTTCCATCTCAATGGGTTAGATTGACAGGCAGAGACAGGAAGGCAAAAGAGGGCTTCTTTTAACTCTCGCCAATACAGCTCCACATCCCGGCAAACACTCCTTAGCTTGGCGTTCGAAGCCCCCAGCCTCCACCCTAATCCATCTTTCCACCGGCAGATCTGGGCTGATTTCACTCTTGCTCAGAAGCTTTTTTGCCTCTGCGGCCCCTGGGTGGTTCAGTCGGGTGAGGCTGGACTCTTGATTTGGGCTCAGGTCATGGTCTCAGGGTCCTCAGATCAAGCTCCGTGTCAGGCTCTGGGGTCTGCGGGGAGCCTGCTTGAGATTCTCGCGCTCTCTCTGCCCCCCCTCCTCCCCCTGTCTCCAAAATAAATAAATAAGTCTTTTTTTTTTTTTTTTTGGATCTGTCTCCCTCCTTAAAGACTCCAGCAGAAAATCGGCTTCTAATTGGAGCACAGAAGGCCCTGAGGGCTGTGCCTCCTGCCTCAGCTCCTTCCCTGCTCACCTGAAGCCCACTGGGCCAGCTGCACTGATTGATGGGTCCCCAGTCTGCTGCCTCCCTGCCTCTGTACGTGCAGGTTTCTTCTCCCTGGAACTCCCTCCGCTTTGGACCTTTCCTACATTTCAGGGATATTCAGGCTGCACAGGGAGCAGCTGAGAGCCAAGATGGGACATGGGCCACTTGATAGACTGAGCCCTGGCCTCCACCACGGGCTACCTGCATGACCTTGACAGGCTGCTCCCCTTCACCACCAGTTTCCAGTTACCTGCCCTGGCTGAAAGAGAAATGCTCCCCGTAGTGTTGGGATTCAGCTGCTTAGCGTGTGTCACATATGGAGCACAATGCCTGGCACATGGAAAATACCCCGTAAATGACTTATTTTAATTAATGTTAATGTAGCTCAGATACTACTTCCTTTATGAAACCTTCTTTGAGTCTCACATGCAGATTTAGGTGCTGTTTCCATCGCTCCATGAATGATTCAATTGCATCTTCCATATGCATCAATTACTGAAATCACTGTGTTGAATATTGTACTTAATAGTCCCGGGGGGCCCCCCGCCCTCTCTGCCCATTGCACCCCATGTGTGGGTGTATAGACAGATCACCTGCATAGATCGGGTGTGGCTGTCTCCATATGCCCAGTGCTTGGCCAAGTGTCCAACACAACGTAGACACCTAAACATGTTGGCCAAAGTAATGGATGACAGGATGAATGATCACATGCGTGGGTTACCCAAGGCCTGGATCCAGCACCAGGTCTCCTGCGACATTTTCTCTGACCCTGCCAGGACAATGAAGGTCCCTGTCTGTGACATATCTTTTTGCCAAAACCCTCAAATGCCACAATCATGTTGTGAGCACTACACAGGGGGGTCCATGCCTTATTCATCCCCATGAAGCCATTGGCACAGGACCTGGGACATGTTAGGAACTCAGGATATGTTCTTCTTTCTCTCCATCATCACCATATTCCTCTATTTTCACTTTAACTCTTCCCAGGGCAGCTGATATTTGGGATTTCATCAGGGTCAGGATGGGTCAGAAGGGGCAACCATGGGGCTGGGTTTCCTGTCCAAAACACACACATGAATGGAGACCGTGGCAGGAGCCTCTGGCAGACTGTCCATGCAGACACAGAAAATCCATATCCAGGAGAAGCTGTGAAAAACATTTTTTTTAAAAAGGTCCTTTTACCTGGATGGATACTTACAAGCAAGAGAGTCTGTGGCAGCTTGCGAGAACTACACAGTAGGCCATTCTGGTTCTGTTGAGGAAACTATCAACTGATTGAGATTTTTCTGAGCCAAGGAAAGTTTTGAAACTATTTCAGATAAGGAGAGCAAGAGGTAAAAATAGTTATTGGATTAGTGCGTGTGTATTTGGAACTATTCACTGAGTACGTTTGTAGGTGAGGGGGAAAATCATATCATTTAGTGCATATTACCTGTCAGGTGCTCTTGTGAACACTTCACACATATTAGCTCATTTAAAAGACACAACAACCAGGGCGCCTGGTGGGCTCAGTAGGTTAAGTGCCTCTTATTTCAGCTCAGGTCATGCTCTCAAGGTGGGGGGACTGAGCCCGGTGTCAGGTGCCATCCTGGGTGTGGAGCCTACTTAAGATTCTCTCTCTCCCTCTCCCTCTGTCACTGCCCCCCTGGGCCACGCTCTCTCTCTCTCTGTCTCTTAAAACAACAGCAGCTATGTAAGGCAGGTGTTACTATTCCCATTTATAAAGGAGACTCAGGTACAGTGAGTTATTTGCTCAAGGTCAGACAACCAGTAGGTGGTGAGCCTGATTCGGTCCTCACCCCGGAGCTGACACTCTCAGCATCTACAGAAAGCATCTGTGCGTATTAGGGATAAATAAGAAGCATATGCACATGGTGTGATTTTTTAAAAACACATTCAACAGATGTTTATTGAACATTTACTCTTTGTCAGGCCTGGTGCCAGGCTAACAGAGTGATGCCGGATGAAGAGGATGACACAGGCCTGCTTTCAAGGAACTTACAAGCTGGTGAGCGGCCTGGTGGAGCTAGACAGATGGTGAGGGGCTCAGTCCAGTTTAATAAACTCCTTTCCCACTGCTTCTGGGTGAGAAGCTATGCCCGGTCCTGGGAGATCACTTGTGGGACACCATCCAGGCTCTCAAGATGCTCAGAGAGCATCAGATCCTGCACGTTTCACAATAAACACCCCAAACGTCCGTCACATCCTCATTCAACTCTGTCTTCTTCAAAAGATAAACCCAAAGCCCACAGTACTGAGCCCATTGTATGCTACCTTGGCCTCTGGCAACTTTGTTTTATTCTTTAAAGGGACTGTCCTTCCTCTTGGAGGTCAGCATCTGTGAATCTAGATCTTTGTAGAAGTGCTAGGAAACTCAAGGAGGCTGAGAGTGGAGACGCCAGATTTAATGGCACAAGATGCGCCGTGGTCCTGAGTCACTCCCATGTTTGCTAATAAGAACGTGTTGCAATGTGTAAAATGCTACAAACATAGAGAAGTTGATAATTTAAAAAAAAGAAATAAAAAAAGAGAAATGTCCTTCCAAATATGAGTTTGGTCTTCAGGGAGGGTCTTTCCTACCCCAGTGGTTGGGACTACCGCCAGGCTCCAGCCCACCGAACCTGCCTTCTCCCGGTGTGGTTAACCGGGCTTCTGGGGGATATGCTGGTTGTGCTGACAGCTCTTCCCCAACTCCCTTCTAGACAAGACTGCGCCGCTTACAGCACCCTGCTGTTTTCGGGCGCGTACCTCCTGGACCAGGTGTAGTCACCTCCAGAAGAGTCCCTTTGTTGGCTGGTAGTGGAGCATGAAATAGCTTGTCCTGGGAGGGTGAGCTCAGTTCATCAGATTTCTTCCCTGACAATTCACACCGGAAGGACAGAAATAATTTGTTAGTTGGAAGCAGACGGAGAGACAGACGTGATTAGGTTGGTGGTGGAGCATGTGAGTAAGAATTGGGAAGATTGAGTTGGCTGCACTACTGCATTTCCTGCCATTTTGAAGCTGGGTAGCCAGCAGTCCCTGGACTTCCAGCTGTGGGTCCCTGAAGAAAGGCCTCAGATTTCAATTTGCTCAGCTGGTTCACTCTCCCTGAAAACCAGAACTGGTGGACCGGATCTAGTGGATGGGGCCAAATCTAAGGAGGCAAATGCTAATGGGCCCGTCTCTGGGAAGTCTCTGTGGACCACTTAATGAACACCTTCCCCTACACACACACACACACACACACACACACACCCCTTATTCCTCCATCTTCTGCCCCAACCCTATTATTTATTGGTTAATTCCAAGTAGGTGAAGGTGTGTGAGTGCATACATGCTCGCATACGTACGTTATGTGTGAGTGTACATGGAGCAGGTCTTGTGTCCTTTTTGTGTGTGATCCTGAGAAATCGCTGAGACACTCAGTGTAGCTCAAAGGTAGATGCAAACACTACTGAAGAGCTAGATTCTCAGTCCCCATAAAGCTGAAACCACCTGCTCTCATGAGAACATCTCCTAGACAAGCGTGGCTGGCTCGCTCCATGCTGTTCTTGTCATTAAGCAGAAGCCTCAGGTGTGAACAGGGTACACAGGCCTGTATCCACACTTGCATCCCTCTAGTCACAAGATTCTTCCAGAAACACAGAACCTCTCCGAACAGCAATGACTTCTGGACGCCACGGTTTGATGGCCATGATTTCTGATCCACTTTGTGTTGCATATTCTGGGCACAAGGGGCTTGAGTCCCATCCCAAGGGCTGGCCTCATGTCTCAGACCTCCCTGTTCCACTCACTCTGTGTCCACAGGGCTCTCTCCTGGGTTTTTTGTTTGATTTTGTTTTGAAAGATATACTCCCTCCTTCTTCTGTCAGGACCTTTCTCCACTTACTGTCCCCTCTCTGGAACATTTGTTCACATCACCTGGCAGAGTCATACCTGTCTTTCCTGCCCTACTTATCCACCCTACCCTCCCAGAGGCCTTTTCTAAAGCTTCACCTTGACAGTTGTAAGATCTCACAGCTCCCTGCCCTTCTCTCTCACAATGTGTAGTTACTTACATAATCAATTCTCTATCTTTTTGGTTTTTTGTTTGTTTAATATCTATCTTTCCCCGTAGACCAACATATGATGATTTTGCTCCCCAGGGACATTTGGCAACATCTGGAGACATCATGGGTTGTCACAACTAGTAGGTGCTATCCCTAGGTAGACACCAGGAGTACTGCTACATGTTCTATAATGTACAGGACAGCCACCGTCCCAAAAAAGGATTATCTGCCCCAAAATGTCAAAAGTGTTACGATTGAGAAACTCCATCATAGACTATGGGCTTGATATGGGTAGAGACCTTGGCTGTCATATTCATAGCTTAATATCCTGCACTGGGCCATATCCAGCACATTGATTGATTTATAGTTGACGTTCAAAAATATCTGTGGACTGATACACACACACACCCACACGCCCACGTACACCCTTGGACCAATCTTACGGACAAACCCATGCTTATATCTGCCTCCTTCCCAATGGCCAATCCTATTCTTCATTCTTCCATATATCGTGTTCCACACCCTTGCACTGTGATTTAAACGTAAAGATATGCTGCATATGTACACACCTCCCTCCACCTAATATCTTATTCAGCTCTTCTTTATCAAGTGTGTCCTCTTAGCGGCTTCCACCCGTCTGCACTTCTACTGAACCACCACCCACACCCACACCCACATGTGTGTGCCTGTAGATACGCACCTGCATAGAGCTCTGGCATGTTCGCCCTCACCTGCACCTTTTCTCATGAGACATGTCAACTCTGCAGCAGAGGCTTTCTCTTTTAAATCATGTAAAATAGGCTTAAACCAATGGACCTGCACAGACACACACATGAATACACACAGTGGCACAAAAGACCACAAGACAGGCCTGGAAAGTGGAGGAGTGAGGGAGGCCCAGTGCACTTAACAAAACCTCCCTGTGGCCCTATCCAAGCCATGGGACTGTGAAATGTGTGCCATTAAAACTAGAACTGAAAGCAGACCTCAAGCAGCGGTATCAAATCCAACTGCCGTTAAAACCTCTCTTTATCTCTCTGTCTCTCTGTCGCTCTGTCTGTCTGTCTCTCTCTCTCTCTCATACACACACACACACACACACACACACACACACACACACAGCCTCTTTACAAATTCCCTTTAAAAAAAAAAGGAATCAAACTGCAGAAAATAATTTTAATCAACGTCATACCCGTGTGGGCTGAGGTGAAATAGGACATTAATGCTTTTATCTCTGCTGGGGACATGGCTGACTTCACCATTGATTCCAGTGGAAGCCGCACCCCAGGTGTGTTCCCATAGCATTTCTGCATTAAGCAGTTGCAAGACCAAGTCTAACATCTTTTATTATCTCGGCAAAGCTGCACACAGTGAGTACTGAGGCCATAATAAAAAGATCCAATACCCCATTAGCACAGCTAAATATTTGACTTCTAAACTCAAGTGGAAAATGAAACCCAGTGCCTGGAGAGGAGCAGGTAAGGGGTTGCAGTGCTGGAGAACCAAACCGCAATGCCTTCTAGTTCCAAGCCCTGTACAGTTGATGAAGCCTTACAAACGCATCTTTTCACTGAATTTTCACACCGGATGCAGGCATTATCATCCCTACTTCCTAGTGAGAGAACTGAGGCTTAGTGAGGTCATGTGGCTTGTCCAGACCCTACATAGCCTGACTGCAGGTGCCTGTGGTCTGTAGAGCCACAGTGGTCTGGAATCCACATCTGTTCTCTTTTCTGCCCCAGACTCTCAGTGTTATATTGAGAATTGTCTTTATTTAAGAAAATATTTTATCTATTTATTTGACAGAGAGAGTGGGGGGCACAGGCAGGGGGAGCAGCAGGCAGAGGGAGAGGGGGAAGCAGGCTCCCCGCTGAGCTGGGAGGGGAAACTGATGATAAGTTAGCTAACAAATGCTAGGTTGGAGCAATGGCCAGGTCCCCAGAGGTTGAGGGATGGTTGATACGGGTGGGAATGGGTGGTGCAAGTGGGGAGGGGAGGACTTTCTCAAGCCTTAATGTGCAAATGAATCAACTGAGGAATGCAGATTCTGATGTGGTAGTTCTGGAATGGAGTCTCATCGGCTGCCTTTCAAACGTGCTCTCACATAATAATGTGTGCGATACTGGTCTGAAGACCACACTTGAGTAAGAAAGAAGGCCTAGACCTGTGTCCTCTACTTTGGTAGCCCCCAGCCCTGTGTGACCACAACTGTAGAAGTGTCTTCTCAGTAAATTTTTATTGTTCATATGTTGAAATGATAATATTTTTGATATGTCGGGTTAAATAAATGGTGACATTAGGATCAAGCTCATTCATAATTTGCTTTCCAAATGTACCTACAAAAAATTTTTAAGTTAAATATATTGATTACAGGCTTGCCTATTTTGGATATATTGGTTTAAATAAAATGATCATTAAAATGACTTCTATCTGGTCTTTCTTTCTTTCTTTCTTTCTTTCTTTCTTTCTTTCTTTCTTTCTTTTTTACTTTTTTGAATGTGGGTGCTAAGAAATTTTAATGACATTTGCGGTTTACATCCTTTTTCTATTGGACCGCACTGCCGGGACTGTCCCTCCACCATAGTTAATTTGCTCATTGTTCCTTTAATATGTGGGACACCCTCCTACTGAGAGAAATACATCAGCAGTTCTCCCTTCTTAGAAGGACCTCCTGGCTTTTAATATTAGCTTTCTGGTTTGTCAGAAAGTGTTGCTTCACCTCTAGAAATTCCTAATATTGAAATCACCAGAGGAACTGATGACCTAACCTTAATTGGTTCTGATTTAAATACTTCATTTGAGCTGATTCTAATGTGTATTCAAGGTTGAATACCCTGAGAATGTTAAGACTAAAAGGGAAGTTAGACTCAATCCAACGCTTATTTTGCAAACAACAAAACCAAGGCTCAAGGGTAGATATTTAGTTAAGGTCACCCAGCGACCCAAGGTTCTCGAGCCTCATCACTGGTCAGCCTCTCCTTTGTAGTCTAGTGAGACTGTCATTCCTATTGGTGCATCATTGTGTCCCTCCCTCAGTGGTATTTACACTTGAATCTCTTTATGGGGCCTGGAAGGAAATTGCATGGCATGGGAGGCCAGGAGAAATGGAAAAAGGCATCCTTCTGGGACCACTACCTCTGAGAACTAGTGAGGGGTTGAGCTATGTACCAAGTGAATCAACGTCCAATGTTAAAACAAAATGGTGGCCTATCTCAGTACATGCAAACACTGGCAATGGCAAAGCTTTACAGACAGACAGACACACGTACACACACAGAGATGACTTCATGCATAACTTCATGTGTTGATTATGCCAAAAGCCCGAGGCCCTTCAGGAGCAGGAGGCTGCTGGTTAAATGGCCCATCCAGCCCCAGGGAGAGACCCTGCCCAAGACACCACACACCACACCTCGCAGGCTGCCACCTGGTTTGCCAAAATCCAGTTTGGTTATAGTGCACACTCACAGCTGGTGTCTTGTGAACGGAGCCAGAATTCCCCTCTGCTTCCTCCTGTGGTCCCTGAGGGATTATCCTAATCATAATCTTCTAAGGAATTTCAGCAGATGTCTAGGCAGCTTTGGTGGCAGCTTGGCAACTCAAGCCTTCACTTGAAGGACCTACCCTTCCCCCTTCTCTGTGGGTTCATATTTTAAAGTTTGACACACTATATTTAGAAGATTCTTCGTTAATTCTAATTTTCCCTAAATACCCTTCTGGGCAGGAGAACAGGTTTGTAGAAATGTTGCCTAATAACTCCTAGTAAATCAGAGGGCGGTTACGGCTGACATTTGGTGGGACAGTTTGCGCCTGGCCTTCGTCTTGCTAGTTTCATAGAAGTTCAAACCGGGGAAGCGCTTTAGAAGTCGTTGTGTTTAATCCCCTCATTGTACATTCGAGGAGGACGTTGGCCCAGAGGTAGGGAGACTTAGTCAAGACTACAACAGGAATTGCTGGTGTGGTAGGAAAGGGAACAGCGTATGTAGATGCCCGGTTGTCTTCATGACCCCCAGATGCAATGGTGTTGATACATGGTCCAACCAAAGACAAGCTCAGCGCTTCTCCCTGAACGGGAAAACCGAAGTGAGCAAAGCACGACTCTTGCCTTCAACAGGCTTAAATTAAGTGTGAATGCATAAGTACATTGTGATTTCCAGTACGTTTGTTTTTCTCAAGCGGTCACAAGGGCTTTCATCACTGAAGGACTTTTCCCTTTTTTGTTCATTGCCACATCTCCGCAGCACCTCTGTCCAGATAGATAATGTGAACCATAAAGGCTAGCGGCATTTGTAGTCGAACATTTTTCTAGTAGCCACATTCAAAAAATAGAAACAACCCCACCCCTAAAAAAACAGGTGAATATTATTTTAATAATACATTTAATTTGAACAACTATGTCCACATGTTATCCTCTCAAAATGCAATCAATAGGACATAGTATTAAGGGCATTTTTTATATGACTCTTTTCATACTAAGTTTTTTTTTTTTTAAAGATTTTATTTATTTATTCATGAGAGACACAGAGCAAGACAGAGGCAGAGACCCAGGCAGAGGGAGAAGCAGGCTCCACTCAGGGAGCCCGACGTGGGACTCGATCCGGGGACTCCGGGGTCACGCCCTGGGCTGAAGGCGGCGCTAAGCCACCGAGCCCCCCGGGCTGCCCATACTGTTCTGGAAACCCAGCGTGGGTTTTATATTTAGAGCACAGTTCAGCTCAGAAGAATTTCAGGGCACGGAAGCCCCCCGAAGCCAGCGGCTACCGTATGGGACAGTTCAGCTCTGGGGCTTTGCCAAGTGCCCGGAACGCGGTGGGAGCCAGCAGTGTGCTCAAGGACCGTGAGCGGGCTGGGCGGGCCGCTCCTATGAAGAGGGGACGCGGGCGAGCATGGCAGTGCCCGACTCCGTAGGAACTCGCCCACCGCCCTGCCCCAGGACTGGAAGGCGAGCCCAGCACCCAGCCAGGGGGCGGCCCAGCCTACCCTCGACAGCAGCTGCCCCCGGTGAATGTGTGTTGAGGGAAAGGTCACCTTGCTAACTGGTGAGAGCTCGGAGTTGAGAACCTGAGGCTCCGGCCTCCTGCCCAGGGCTCTTTTCCCTCCACCCTGCTGTCATGCAAATTGATTTATGTTCAGGGCCTGGAAGAGTGCGCAGCGTTCGCAGGCAGCGTTCGTGTCAAGGACAGGCCGGTGGGGTGTGGATGCCGAAGCTCTGATCACTGTTTAAATTGCTTTGTGAGGAGGTGTCCGGCGAGCTCAGTTGGAACTCACCGTGTGGGGATCGGCAGCGGCCTGCAGGAGGGATGCTGGGTGCCTTTTACGTAGCAGAAGGCAGAGCGCCTGCTACCCTGGCTCCTTTTAAACAAACACGTGGTTTGGGATGTGCCTGGGGCTCCTGGGGCTCCTGGGGCTCCAAACATTCTCTGCCTCTCTCTCTTTTTAAAAGATTTTATTTATTTATGGGAGAGAGAGAGAGAGAGAGAGAGAGAGAGCACAAGCAGGGGGAGGGGCGGAGGGAGAGGGAGAAGCAGACTCCCCACTGAGCAGGGAGCCCAACCAGGCCTGACCCCGGGGCCCTGAGATCATGACCTGAGGCAAAGGCAGCCGCTTAGCCAGGTGACCGCCCGGAGCCCCCCTTTGTCCTTTTATATCTCCATTCCCCTCCTCCTTCAGGCAGGGCCAACCCTAGCTAAGCACCCCTCCCCAGACCCGCCGGGGCAGCCAGGGGCGCCCCCTCCCTCCTCCGCTGAGGCAGGACCCAGCTCCCCGTCTCCGCGGCCCATTTCCGTGAGTCTCACGGCAGGTCCCCGTCCCAGGGCCGAAGCTGTGTCTCGGAGTCAGACAACCCGTCCCTCTACAAGCTCTGACTTCCAGGGGACCTTGCAACGTCTTCCAAAGCAGTTTCCCAAACTTTGGGTGTTTGCATAGCACCTCGGGATCTCTGCTGTGGCTCTCGTCTGCACTCAGTGATTCATTTTCTTCGAATCTCTTTACTTTTTAAAGCTACATAAATTTATCTTGGAAGGAAAACAGTATCTTTGAAAACCCGAGCGCGATATGGATATTAGATTCCGCTTACCCAAATATACAGCTATTTTACTATAATCAAAAGATATTTAACATTTATAAGCAGGTGTAGAGTGTCTATGCCTCTCCTGAAACCAACCGTCCGTCTACCAGTGACAAAACGCTTTTTTTCTAGGCCTTCAGCTTCATTACAGACACAGAGAAAACCGAGTCTTGGGGAGACGCGAGCTCTGCCCCTGGAAGGTCTGAAAGAAATTTGGTGGCCAAGCTGCCTTGGCACTCGGACTCGGTGCTTTGAACACCACGGCTCCATTGGCACATCTTGCAGCTGGCGCGGCTAGCCTGGACTTTGCCTCGGTCTGAGGTTCTAAGAAAACCGGGGCTTTCAAGTCATAGGTTCAAATCCCAGCTGCACATTTGTGGCTGAGTTTATGCCAAGTGCTTAATCTTCCCCCAGCCTGCTGCCGTTCAAGGGATCGGGATGATGTACACCTTGGGGCAGTGGGAACCTTGCACCTGGACCCCGCTCACCAGAGATCCTGCCTCACGCACCAGGGTGGTACTCACCGAAATAACCCCAAGCCACAGCGGTCCTTTTAGGTTTTAGAGCTGCCACTCTCAGGAGTAAAAAGAAACAAGTGGGATGTATTTTATTCGGCTCATTACATCCAAAAGATTCTCATTTCAGCAGGTAATCAATATACAATTATTAATGGGATAGTTTACTTTTGTCATATTAAATTTTCAAAGTCCAGTATGTATTTTATCCTGAAGGTGTATCTCAACACAAACTCTAAATTTGCGTCAGAAAAACTTGACCTGAATTATGATTTCAGAAAATGGACACAGTTGAAAAAGTAGATTCACATACTTGAGCTTTTTTTTTTTTAGATTCTTTTTTATTTATTTATTTATTTATTTATTTATTTATTTATTTATGAGAGAGAAGCAGAGGGAGGCACAGGCTCCCTGCGGGGAGCCCAGTGTGGGATTCGATCCCAGGACCCCAGAATCACTCCCTGAGCCTAAGGCAGAAGCCTAACCGCTGAGCCCCCCAGGCGCCCCTATTCACGTACTATTTAAAAAACCCATCAGGTTTAAAGACCGGGCTACCATGGTCATTCCTTTGAAGTGCCTCTTTTACCACATGGTTGGGCTCCGTGTTAATGGTCTGAGCCCAACCATTTTTTTTTAACCTAAAGGGAAGCTTGGTGAAGTTCTCGCCAAAATGCTGAACTAATTAGTTCCACTGTAGGTTTACTTAGAAGGCTCATCCTTAGCAGGTGCATTATTTAAACATCAGATCGCTGATTTGTTAAGAAGTCTTTTTCTCTTCCTCGAGTGAGTATAATTTTCTTCTTCGAGGTTCAAAAAGGTAGAACTTTCCCCACACAGAGGCCTGATTGTAGTGTTCAGTCTTTGATAAGGTGAATTCTTATACCGGGTTTTCTGGTTTTCTTTCTCTTTTCTTTTTTCCCCAGGTTGGAGGGTGTGTGGGAGTGTTAATCTATAGAGGATCTTTTTTTCCTCTCCTCTGTTTGTCTTCCTTTGACTATTTTCTCTTGTGAAGGCAAATACAATAATAACATCTTACTTTCTAAAGCTCTTTTCATCCTGATCGAGTTCTGAGCGCCACGGAACACATTGCATTTCAAAACTTATGGAAATGCAGTCTTACAGGTTACAAATTTAGACAACATGAAAAGTCAGACACGCGGGGTCCTTGAAGCACATTAATTCACTCACAACATGCCCCGTCCGCCGAGCAACGACAATTAATCGTCTCTGCGCTAAGCCAAGCCTTCTGCTAAAGGTAGCACAGGCCTTGTTAAGAGAAAGGGAATGATGTTTATTTATGTGTCTACATTTCCATGCGATTATGGAGCCCACGCAGATCCGCGGGGTTCAAACCGGCGGCAGGTGGAAGGGGAGCTTGTACTTTTTGCTGCAATTTTGCAGACAAACCAAAGTGTTGGCATTTTTTAAAGCTCTCTTCTCCCGTTCCTTCTCTCCAGGACTGAGGAGTCCGTGTCCCGTTTACAAACCGTGCGAAGGCTGCCTTTGACGACTTAGAAGAACACCCCCCCACGCCTACCATCGTGTGTGAGGCCCTACTTCAAGAATAGCCGCCTTATCCCAGACGATGGATCTTTCTCACTCACACGGTTCAACCTGGCGCTCACGCTGCGTGTGCTCTACCCTCAGTCACGTTGAAAGCTTAGTCTGCACCAAGCTCCTTCCTGTGTCCTTGTGAGGCCTCTTTCCCTTGCAATGGGCGCCCGTCTGCGCTTCTGCTGGTCCCCTACAGGTTTCTCAGGTCCTGGCCCAAGTAGCATCTTTTCAAGAGGATCTGCTCTGTCCAATTGCCAATTTTTATCATGTTCTCTTGTAGTATTCTTCCTCTTACCACCCTTCTCTGTATGCCTTTTGATTATTGTCTGTTTGTTTAGTGTTTGGTCCTCCCCGTGCGATTTTAGCCATAAAATTGAATGTGTAGTGGAAGCCCCCAAGGCAGTCCTCTTCGGATGCATCACCCCCACGAAAGAGAGAGCTTGGGCTTACTCACAGTGGTCTTTACTTACTGCAAATGTTAGGGTTCCAAAGTAATTTTTAAACCTATCATCCATGCTGGAAAGTACTTTAAAGAGCAGCAACTGGATGCATGTCCCCTCCAGTTCATGGCTGGAGAAAATCATTGCTCAGCCGGTCAGATTGCTACAGGACTATGGCAGAAGGATTCCAAATCATCCGTCTCTACCTCCAAATATACAGCATTTTTTTTTTTTCTCTACTGGTATTGTCCCTGGGAACTTCTTACTCAGCTCCCATTTTTATAATTAATTTCTTTTCACTGTATATAATGGAAAGAGAATGCTAAAATAAGAATGAAGCAACATAAATCCCCTTCACTGTACCTTATTCCTAAATCAAGATGCAGGCAGGTTTCAGCAGAGGAAATGAGCTTGTACCACACCATAGCCACACAGACTTTGGGAAAAAGAGAAGGAGATGGGAGTCAATAAATAGAGAAAATTTACCATTGTTGTGGCAAAGCTTCCAAAAGTCCTTCCACATAGATGATCTCACCTATTTTTTCTAATCAATAGGCCAGAGAAAGATGAAAACTGTGGGACACAGACAGGAACATAAAGACTTATTTGCGAAGCCTGATACCAGCACGACACCTACCAAAAAGTATGTGCCAGGTGGCGGGAACACCTGGGTGGCTCAGTTGGTTAAGTGTCTGACTCTTGATCTCAGCTCAGGTTTTGATCTCCGGGTCATGGGTTCAAGGCCCACATTGGGCTACAATATATGGAGCTTACTTAAAAAAAAAAAAAAGGTACATCTGTGTGTGTGTGTATCTATCTCGTAAGAGTTTCAACTGAAGTGTTTACTCTGATCTACTGGTGGTAACTGTGGAGAAAACGGTTGGGGAGAAGTCTCAGGCTGCATCAGAACTTAGCCAGAAAGCATGGTGATTGATTAATAAAGTCTGTCACGGAGATGGTAGTTGCAGTGGTTAAAAAAAAAAAAAATAGAACACATGCTGTATAATTGAAAACTTTTGTAAATTCCAAGTTCCAAAGTAGTAGCCATCTGTGAAATCTGGATTGTGAGTCATCAAGACACCTGGATTCTATTTCTGATGGCTTCTATAATGAGCAGTGTGGTCTTCAAGAGGTCATTTCCTTCTCAAAGGTCATTGTGAGTCTGTAGAATCCGAATATTCTAGTAGATGACTGATAAGATTTCATCCAGCTGACATGGTCTGTGATTTTACAGGAAGTTTATAATGACTGCATTAGTGGAGCATGCGCGTCCTTATATAATAATGACGCAGTCCATCCTAATATACCAGTACATTTCCCCCCTCTTTTTAATCGTATAGATTACCTAAATAGGGCATCTACTTGTATAAATAATGTAGCTATTTAAAATGCTGATATTGACTCATTTCGTGTAAAATTTGAAGCGTTGTCACATGTTTCCTCTAACACATATTGGGAAGCAGTTAGATTCTCTTTTCTCCTTATTTTTCATGGTGACAGCAGTCGACATACACCATACATTCCGTACACTGAACATATGCTGATGATCATGATAGTAGCAAAGTAGAAAACCAGAGAAGCAAAGTTACAGGAAAAGAGGATTGAAAGACAACATAATTCTTGAAGTCATGAGGAATTTTTCTCCTTGCTATGACAAAAATGAAACATGTTCATCATAGAAAGATTAGGGAATGCAGAGAAGAGACAGGTGGCTTGTGTGTGCAGTCCCTGATCACGGAAACCATGTCTATCTTGCCAACCATTGTATCTCCAATGATTTGTAGAATGTTTGGGACTAATTAATAAGTAGATTCTGAATATATGAATAAGTCAATGAATGCTGGCAAGAAGAAAAAAAAAAAAGAAGCACACCTAATCCTGAACCACAGAGATAACCGCTGTTAACACTAAGTGTACCGCCCGCCACCCAGGCTCTTCACGAAGGAAACCTATACATATTCATCTTTAGAAATCAGCTCTATTAGGTATAATTTACATACAATAATAGTCATCAATTTTAAGTACGCTGTCGACAAGTTTTGACAAACGTATACAGTCATGCAATCAAGATCAAGTACCACAATCAAGATTAGAATGTTTCCTTCACCCTCCATAAATCCAGGGCCCCTTATAGCCACTGGTCTGATTTCAAGCGGCTTGGGAATCGTGTGGAGTCTTGCCGTCTGGCTTCCTCCACAGATGGCATAAAGCTTCTGAGATTCGCCCACGCTGTTGTGTACCCTTAGTGTTTCTTTCCCGATTCTTTTTTGTGGCTCTACCGCAATTTGTTTATCCATTCGCCAGTTGATGGATATTCAGCTTCCCAGTGTTGACGATTGGTAAGGAAGCTCCTAACATTCCTGTGTAACTAGTCTTTGTGTAGACATATGTTTTCCTCTCAGTTGGGCAAATATCTAAGAATGGAAATGCAGAGTTAAGTTTTAACTTTAGAAGAAATTGCTGACTGTTTTTCCAAAGCGATTGTTTCGTTTCGCATTCCCAGCAGCAATGTGTGAGAGCAAAGCTTGCTGTTGTCATTCTTAATTTTAGTCATTCCAAATGGGTATGGAGAACTATCTCATTGTGGTTTTAATTTGTGTTTACCTAATGGCTGATGATGTTGAGGACTTTTTTCCTGTGCTTATTTTGCCATCTGTATATTATTTTTGGTGAAGTGTCTGTTCAGATTCTTTTTAGAAATCTAGTTGTTTATCTTTTTGTTATGAAGTTGAATGGGTTATTTATATATGCTGATTACAAGCCCTTTATCAGATATATACTTATCACATATTTTCTCCTAGTGTGTAATTTGCCTTTTCATTTTCACTACAGTGTCTTTTGAGGAGAAAATAATTTTTAATTTTGATGACGCCCTATATGAAAATTCTTTATGGTTTCTCCTTTAGATTCTCTGTGGATGAAATCTTGCCTTAACCCAAGGTCACAAGGATTTCCTTCTATATTATCTTTCAGAATTATTTTTTTAGCCCTTACATTTAATTTTATAATCCATTTTGAGTTAATTTTTTGCGACTGGTACGAGGTAAGGGTTGAGGTTCAGTTTTTAAATATGTGCATATCCAATTGTGCCAGCACCATTTGTTCAAAAGGAGAGTATTTTTCCCCATTGAATTATCTTGGCTTCTTGGTCAAAAATCAATTAACCATTTATGTTTGAATCCATTTCTGATATTCTGTTCTGTTCCATTGATTTATGTTATCCTTATGCCAAAACAATCAGTCTTGATTCTAAAGCTTTGTTATGTCTCCCAATTAGGTAGTTCAAATCTTCCAACTTTGTTCTTTTTCAAAATTGTTTTGGTTATTTTAGGTTGTTTGCATTTTTATATACATTTTAGAATCAAATTATTGATTTTTACAAAAAGTGTTTATTGGTATATTGATTGAGATTTATAATGGGAAGAATTGACAACTTAAAAATATTGTCTTCTGATTCATGAACATGATACATATCTCCATTTATTCATATCTTTTTAAAAAAATTTCTTTTGGCAATATTTTGTAATATTCACTGTATAGATATTACCGTGTTTTGTTAATTTATCTCCAATGCTCATACTTTTTGATGGCATTACAAATAATGTATTTTTAAAATTTCACTTTCTAGTTGTTCATTGATGATAAACAGAAAACTATTTTTTTCTTGTTCATTTGTTAATATCATGCAATAATAAGTAAGTAAGAACTCACTTATTATAGCTCTGGTATCTTTGTACTAGATTTTTGGGAAGAATTTGTACATACGTCATCATGTCATCTGCAAACAAATAAAACTTTACTTACTATAATCTGCAAATCTTTACTTTTTTTTGTCTTGTCTTATTGCACATTCTAAGACCTCTAGTGCAATAATGATTAGAAGTAATATGAATAAACAGTCTAGGCTTATGCTTGGCCTTTTGGGGAATATATTCAGTATTTTACCATTAAATAAGCTAATAGTCATAGGATTTTTATATATGCTCTTTATCAGATTGAGAATTTTTTTTTCTTAGTTTGCTGCAAGTTTTTGAATCACTAATAGATATTTGTTTTTTTGTTTTTTGTTTTCAAATGCCTATTCTGCATTGATTGAAATGATTGTATGGACTTTCTTGTTAGTCTATTAATATGGTAGATAATAACACTGACGATTTTTGAATGTCGTTATGTAATAAGTTATTAGATCTTTGTCCCTGGTTCCTGAGATGGAGCTTCTAAACTTTTATAATTCCCCAGTTCATAAGAGTATCTTGTTATTCATGATGGGTCCTTTGGGAACATGCCTGAGTTTTTGCTAATGAATTGATTCACAATGAGTTTTTGAATAGTTTAAGATGGAGATTGGCCTTGCAGGAATGACCAACCATGTAATTAGAGGCTTGGGGTTTTGAACCCGATAATACCAGTCTGACTTTGGGGGAGAGGACGGGGGTTGGAAATTTAATTCAATCACATTCCTGATGATTCAATCAATCAGGCCTACATAATGAAACTCCAATAAAAATTCTGGACACTAACGTACAGTTGAGCTTCCTGGCTAATTAACACATTGATGTGCCAGAAGGGTGACATGCATTGATTCAGCAGAGAGAAGACAGGGGATCTCCATGTTCAGCACCCTTCCAGACCTCATTCTATGGGTTTCTTCTTTTGGTTGGTCCTGATTTATATCTTTCATAATAAAAGTGTAATTATAAGGATAACACTTTCCTGAGTCCTGTGAGTCATGCTAGAAAAATCATTGAACCCAATAGCATAGTGAAAACCCCTGAATTTGCAGCCAATTGGTCAGATATACTGGAGACCTGGAAACCCTCCAATTTGTGACAAGTGTATGGAATCCCGGCAATCTTGTTGGGGACTGTGCTCTTAACTCGTGAATTCTGTGCTAATTCAGGATAATTAGTGTCAAAATTGCACTGCAATATTGCAAATGTTAAATAAACTTTGTATCCCTGAAAAAAAAAATCCACCTACTCATAAAATTTATCCTTTGAAAATATCACTGATTTCATTTTTAAATATTTTATTAAGCATTTTTCATCTACATTTGTAAGAGATATTGTTCTATATTATTCTTTTCCTTTAATATCTTTTAATGGTTCTGATGTCAAGGTAATGCTCTATTTATTAAGCAAATTGGGAAGTGTTATCTCTTTTTATATTTATCTGAAGTGTTTGTAGAACTGGTATTATTTCTTCCTTAAATATTTGGTTGAAGTCACCGAGGCCTAAAATTTTCTTTGTGGGAAAGTTTCTAAGTATGAATTTAATAACTTTAATAGATACAGTGTTCCAGTTATCTCTTTCTTCTCCAAGAGAGTCTTGACAGTGCCTTTCAAGGACTTAATACATTTCATCTTAGTTGTTAAAATTTTCGTCACAAAGTTGTTTCTTATGGGATATTCTCCTGTTATTCATTTTAATAATGAATAATGTCTAAAGGGTCTACAATGATGTCCCCCTGTGTATTCTTGATATTGGTCATTTGTGTCTTCTATCTCTATTAAATCTGGCTAGAACTATGGCACATTATGATCTTTTTCAAAAATCAGATTTTTGTTTATTGATTTTCTGAATTATTTATTTGCTTTCTATTTCTTTGCTCTCTCTTCTTACTATCAGTGTTTCCTTTTTTTTTTTTTCCTACTTTCATTAGATTTCATTTGTTCTTCTTTTGCTTGTTTTTATGTAGAAGTTGGAGCATGGACTTGAGAACTTTATCCTTTTCTTTTCTAAATTAATATGTAATGCTATGAATTTCTATCTAAGCACCAGTTTGCTTGCATCCCACAATTTTTTTCTTGCTGTGTTTTTCTTCTTCACCCAGTTCAGAATGGTTTCTAAACTCATTTCTAATTTCTTCTTGGACTCATGGATTATCCAGACGTGTGTTGTTTAATTTCAAATATTTGAGAAAATTTTTTCCCCAAAATATTTCTGGTTTCTCATGTCTAATTTAATTTCATTTTGGTCAGAGAATTTACTCTGTAAATATTTTATCATTTTTAGTTTATTTAGATGTTGAGGGTGCCTGGAGGGTTATGTAGGACTACATTTTTGCTTGAGAGACTATGAATTCTACTGTTGTCCCGTGCCAACATATCTTTTCTTAAATCAATTTTATTTGGTTATTAATATGGATACCCCAGTGGCACCTGAGTGGCTCAGTGGTTGAGCATCTGCCTTCAGCTCATGTCATAACCCCGGGGTCCTGGGATCGAGTCCCACTTCGGTCTCCCTGCCTGGAGCCTGCTTCTCCCTCTGCCTGTGTCTCTGACTCTCTCTGTGTCTCTCATGAATAAATAAATAAATAAATATATATATATATATAGATATCCCAGATTTCTTTTGTTCAGTGTTACTGTGGTATACTTCTTTTCCATTCTTTTACTTCATCTTTAAGTAGTTTCAGGCATCATACAGTTAAATCTTGCTATTTTTTGTATAGTCTGACCATTATGCCTTTGCTTTGGAGTTTGATTCTTTTATATTTAATTATTGATGTAGACGGATTATAGCTACTGTTATGCTGTTTGCTTTCTATTTATATCATCTGTTCTTTGTTCACTTTTTTTGGTTTACTTTCCTTTTTTTTCATTAATTGAGCATTTTCTATGATTGTGTTCTAGGGCTTATGGTATACATCTTCAACCTATTACATTCTATCTTCAAGTGATATTACATCAAATCACATACTATACAAAAACCGTGCAAAAGCATACTTCCATTTCTATTATCCTGGCTTTCATGCTGTTGCCTTCACAAATTTTTCCTTCTATATATGTTCTAAACTCCACAGAATACTTCTAACTCGTCTTGTTTTAACCAGACAATTTTCCTTTAAAAATCTTTACAATTACAAGGAAAAGCGGGAGATACACAAAAACTGTATGATTTATTAATTTTAAAATTTATCTTCTAGGGCATGACCTTGCATTCTACTTGATATAGCTCAGTTACCTTCACCATCTTCGTCTTCAACCTCCATGACTTGGAAAATTTTGAAGGCCCCTTTTTATTTTTTATTTACTTGTTTTATTTTATTTATTTTAGAGAGGGGGAGGGGCAAAGACCGAGGTGGAGGGAGAGAAATGTCAAGTGGACTCCTTGCTGAGCATGGAGACCCATGCACCCAAACCCAGGACCCTGAGATCATGACCTGAGCCAGAATCAAGAGTCAGACACTTTGCCGACCGAGCGACCCAGGGACCCCAAGGAAGGTCCCTTTTAAAATAATGGTCTTGATAGTACTTTTGATTGTGCATCCCTAACAGTTAAAATGTCATAAACATAAACTCCTATATATGTACTTATTCACATTGCTACATGTATACAGTATATTCGTCATCACCTACATGCATAGAAAAATAAACTCAGAAAGACGAGAAAGATAGAAATATAATTCCAGTATTATCTTCTAAAAACTGCAAATGAATTATCTTTGCATCTGTAAGGTGTATATTTACCCACCATAGAGATCACTTCTCTCACATATAAACTACTATAAAATGCAGCATGGGCAGGCCAGGTAACCTACTTACTGTGTTGGCATATGACAACTCAAAAGGTCACAAAGTTATTATTCACATTTTGTACATGAAGAAACTGAGGTTTAGAGAGGCGGGATCAAGGATAAGGTGCACAGAAGAGTCCAATATAAATGCAAGTGTACTCATTCTGAATGTGAGTAACTTCCCTTTGTGCCACTGTGTTCCATCCTTTGGAAATGATACTTCCTGCCAGATATATATGGGTGGCATTATCAAGTAGCCTAATAACTACCATTAACTCAAAAATCCTTCATAATATGATGAAAGCCTTAGTTACCAAAATAAATCACATAAAATATTTCATTACATTAATACTACTTAATGATGATAATCATAACCATGTTAGGATATACAGAGATGACACTTACTCCTGTGTTCCTATACCATTTGCTCTGAAGTCTCTCTTTCATTTCAGGTCTGAGAAAAAGTGAAGTCAGTGGGAATTAACTTTGCATTCCCAATTAATAAGGAGAGGTGTAGGGTGGGAAAGTGGGCCTAAGAAAAATGGCAGAGGGAAATGGGCGAGGAGGAGGGAGGGGGAACATTTGGAGAATAGAAGAATCTTTGGGGGAAGTCCCAAATCCCAGCTTCTATCCACCTGGTAATCATATAGAGCAGACAGTGAAAGACTGGACCAGATTCAGTCACTGACCTGGAGATGAAATTCTCCATTTTCCATTATCAACTCAGCCAGAAATCCACTCCCCCTGGAGCCATACTTAGCCAACTTGCTATCTCCCTGTACCCTGCCTGGTTCATAAACACAGATACAGGCATGGAGGTGCACAGACCCAGCACTCTCTTCCCAAAGGGCGAACTATTTTTGTACAGCATCAAGCAGAGTGCAGGGGCCAGAAACGGTTGTAGTAAATAAAATAACAATATTAAATCCTGTTCGCAGTCCTGTGAGTGATGGGTAGAAGGAGATAAGAAGAGAAGACGAAGAATCAGGGCTGAAAATCTTCCGCCTGCTAGCAAGAGTAAAGTAAATATGTTTTGGGAAGTCGCAGTGCGAGGTGGGAGAAAGGGCCTGGGTTTCCACGGTGGGAAGGCTTGAGGTGATGCTCCTGGTCGTACCATTTCCTGTGGCTGGATTTTTTGCATTATCACCTCAGCTTTACTGGCCTCAGTTCCTGGACCTTCCAAATGGGAATTCACCCAGTGGTGCTGCCGTAGACTTGTTCTGGATATAATGTGAGAATAAATATGAGCGTGTTTGGTTTTAGCATTTATTATTTACTCTCTACTCATTCTCCAGGGTCGTGGCCAAGTCGCTCTTTCTGATCACTGTGCTACCTTCATCTAAAGCGGCCACCTCCTCTTCCAAAATCCTTTAGGACAGTTAGTAGTCACATTACAAAGAGTAAAATGAAATGAAATGAAAGAAATTAATTATAATAACATTTTATTAAACTCTATAGGTTAAAAATACATCATTGTAGGGGCACCTGGGGGCTCAGTGGTTGAGCATCTCCCTTCAGCTCAGGGTGTGGTCTCAGGGTTCCAGGACTGAGCCCCGATCAGGCTCCCTGCATGGAGCCTGCTTCTCCCTCTGCCTGTGTCCCTGCCTCTCTGTGTGTGTGTGTGTCTCATGAATAAATAAATAAAATCTTTAAAAAAGTACATCATTGTCAACATGTAGCTAATATAAATATTATTATGGGCATTTTTGGTTTCTTTTCCATATTCTATCTTCAACATATGGTGTGTCTCTTACGCTGACCGCGCATACCAATTCACACTAGCCAGATTTCTAGATCTCCATTTCTCAACAGCCACATGTGGCTGGCTACTGCTATTTCCAAGAACTAGTCCAAGAGAAGACAACTTGCCTCCCTTCTGCGGCCTGGACGCTTTCCTAACAGTACTCGTGAGTGGCAACAGCCATTCAGCAGCCCGGAAAATACTCTGCAATACCTGCTCGGTGTTGGAGTTTTAATCATTTTAACTATGTTTCCTGATAGCTGGGGTTTAAACATCGGTTTGAAAATGGGAGGGAGTGCAGTGCAGGAACTTGACCTTTAAAGGTTATTTTAGCCCTGATCCCGTGCCCCATGGATACTTTTAGAGGCATCCTCAGGTCCCTCCGGTAAATAAAGCCGGGAAGACAGTGAGCCAGACCAGCGTGGAACCCCATTGCCCTTGTTTTACGATGCAAAGACGTTCAAGGGCTGGAATGCTGCTGGATTCCAAGGGATTCTGTTTGTGCAGCATGAATGCAGATGTGCCCAAGTGTGTAAGACCCTCGCTCAGTCTACCGTGTCCTGAATCTGGCAGGCTCGCTAAGGCATGGAGGATTATGCAGTTTAAATTGGATGAGAGGGTGACGGTTGTTAAAGAAATATCATTGACAACAACAAAAATCAAAAACAAAAATAAAACAGGGACTCCCCAATTCACCAATGAAATAACATGTTATCTCGGGTCTCCAGACTAGACCAAAGATCTAGAACCAGACGGTCTCCGCTGAATCTGTTCGTCCTGACGTTTCTTAGCTACTAATGTGTGGGAAAAGGTGCCTGCGGATTTGGAGCAGCAGAGACACTCTGGGAGGGGCCTGGATTCCCCTCTGTTTCTGCAGAGGCCTGTGGGTGGGGTCCAGGCCGATGGTAATTCAGGAGGCAGCAGAGGCCCCCTGATCGTATCTTCGGTTGATGGCAATTTCCCAGGAGACAGTTGTTTGCACAATGAATCCTGGGCACAGTCAAATAGGATGGCAACTTAGAGGGGTGTTTGTTTACAGAGGAGGAATGCAGCTCGAATTCCAGTAGACGCTGGGAGAGCAGAGGAATATCAACACAGCTCTCCAGGAGCACATGCAACCCGGCTTGAGCTTGTGAAGAACAGGCATAACTATTCCAACCTGAAAATAATGCATGCTGCAAGCCCTAAAAATGGGTTGGGAAAACACTTCCCTGTCTCTTCCAAGCTTCCAAGCTCCATTTGTGAAAACAGCAAGAGGAACAAGGAACTGAGCCTGGTTCTGGCTCGTTGATTAAGGGACCTCGCAGCCAGTCTTGTCTATAAAATGTCAACGGGAGATGAAGGGTCCCTTGCTCAGGGAACCCATTGGCTGCCTTCAAAGAAGATCTGCAAAGCAGGCGGGACATAGCTTGGCCCACCCTGGGAGGCCGGTCAGGGCTTTGGGGAACAGCCATTGCTGGAGCACTTATTGGGTGTTTTTCCAGCATCTAGGTTCATTTCAGTTTACAGATTATTTTTTTTTAACAGAATGAATCGTAAAATGTATAAACAAAACTTTCTCCTCTTACTTATTTGCTTTGCCTTCTCTACTGTATATGGGGAAAAGTGGTAACACTGTAGCTACTGGGGGGAGTATTTTCCATTATTCAGCTAGTTCATAACCCACACACATGCACCAAGCAGAGAACATGTTCTGGTTGCTCATTTTGTGTTAGATTTCCTAATTTTTGTATCCTGAAAAAGAAAAAAAAAAAAAAAGGAGGAAAACGAAGATGGGATTAGGTGTTGATGAACCTACATGTTTTTTTTTTTTTCATTCAGTTACTCAATAGACACTTATTAACTGCATGCTTTGTGTCAGATGATACCCTAGGTTCTGGGTTTTAATCCTCAGCCCACCATTTCAAAACTGTGAGGCCCAGGTCACTTTCTGAACTTTAATTCCCGTGACAATGAGATAGACACAATCTGATTTCATCCTACACTGGATTGAGAATTAAGGGTGTCAGGCATGATGCCAAGAGGAAATGTTTTCCATCTTCACTCATTTCTCTGAACTAGATATTATTGGGCCAGTTATACATATGAGGAAAGCAAGACTCAAGGAGACAAAGCCATTTGGCCCAGTTGAACTAACGGCAGAGGTGGGATTTGAACCCAAGTTTGTTTGGCTCCAAAGATTATATTCTCTATCGTGATGTGAAATTCTTTGTAACCACCCAGAACTATTCTCCTGTGATGTTTTATGATACATCTGATTTCATACACAAACCCTAAATATCTCTCTGGGATCTTAGAAGCGTTATGACTTCTTTTACCAAAACCAGCTTTTAGAAGGTTGAAGATGATCTGTAGGCTACAGATTGGATCATTATAATCCTCCAGCCCATCCTCCTCCTCCGTGGAGCTGAGACCTGGGCATCAGAGGATATGATTCCACCCGGCTCTGGGTCTGTAGTTCCTGGATGTGACGCAGCAGGCTGCCACATGCCCGGGAGAGGTCCAAATGCATACTGGAGCTCATAAAGTCATTGGTCAGTAGCTATGAAAGGTACTTTGAGATGTTTTTGTTCAATCTTCTCAAAACTGAGGCCCACAGAGGTCAAATAATTTCCTTAGGGTCCCGTATGAGTGTAGATACTCCAGGGTAACAGAATCTATTGTACATATGAATTGGCTCATGGGATTATGGAGGCTGACCAGTCCCAAGATTCTGCAGAGGTGGCATGCAGAGACCCAGGAGATCAGATAACAAACGCTGAAGCCCAAGCCTGAAAGCTGGAGAACCAGGGGAGCTGATACTTCACTTGGAGTCTGAAGATAGGAAAAAGCTGTGTCCCCATTGAAAGGCGGTTAGGCAATAAGGCCATGTCTTATTGAGGGGGTTAAATTACCTTTTTGTCCTATTCAGTTCTTCAACTGATTGGATAAAGCCGACCCACATTAAATAGGGCAATCTACTTCACCCAGTCCACTAATTTAAATGTTAATTTCACCCAAAAACATCCTCACAGAAATACCCAGAATCGTGTTTGACCAAATATCTGGGCTCCATGTGGCCCGGTCAAGATGATACATAAAATTAACCATCATCAGGTCAGATCATTGGATGAAAAACCACAAGGAGAACTTAGGCCTCTAGATTACATTCTTGGGTTCTTTCCATTTACACACTGATTTTGTAGATCTTTCAACATATTGATGAGACATGGCCATCCATGGACTTCAAAGATACCAATATATCAAAGAAACTGATACTGATCAAAGCATGGGAAAATGACATGTGGGTTATTATTAACTGTTTTTTAAAATATTTTTAATACGTAGATACTCAAATTATGCTCTGTAGTCTACTGAAGACAGGGAAGAAGAGACCAAAAATAATCTAGCTTCTATTTCCTAACAACACGCACTCTCTCCTATTCTGTGTGATGCTTGTGAGTTTGGGCATGTAAAGCCAAAATGAAATAAAATCAATTTTTACTATATTTAGTGATGTTTAATAACATCATTAAAATATTTCAAAATTAACTGTGATCACTGAATTGTAAAATGTGTAAGGTTCAGCAGTATTAGCCAACTCTCTCTGATAAGGTATTTTGGGATTCTCAAACAACCCTGAGGAAAATGTAAGGAAAATATTATCTGCATGTGGAAGGTGAAAATGAAGGTTCTAAGAAGTTTCTGGAACACCAATGGTGAAGGTGAACATACTGAGCATGCCCAGTGCTTTCCATGTGAAAGTTTTAAAAATTACCTGAAATTTAAAATTACGTGTGTGTGTGTGTGTGTGTGTGTGTGTGTTTTCCTAAGAAAAGCTAATGTCCAGATATGACTAGGGTTGATTGGGTTGGCTATCTGGACGTTTATTGTCTTCTCTGTATTTCCAATAACAGCACCCCAGTTTTCTTTGAAAGACCCACTTTTTAAAAAGATTTTATTTATTCACGAGAGACACAGAGAGAGGCAGAGACACAGGCAGAGGGAGGAGCAGGCTCCCTGCAGGGATCCCAATGCAGGACTCGATCCCAGGACCCCGGGGATCATGCACTGAGCCGAAGGAAGATGCTCAACCACTGAGCCCCCCAGGAGCCCCGAAAGAGCCACCTTTTCTCCCTTAATCCACGTGGTTGAGATGATACAGAGTCACGTCCTGGATGTGGAGCATCAGGGGACCGTGATGGAGATTCCACAGTTAGGAACACAGCCCTTTCCCAGCCAGGGGGACACGATCTCAGAACTTGGCTGGGACCTTGGGGAGCCGCTGGCTTTCGTCTTCCAGCTCTGTGTAGGCCAAGTCTGCCCCAGCGTTTAGCCAACCCAAAGGGAGAAAGAACTGGGAGGAGCAGGATGAGTCCTGAGGACATGGAGACCAACTCAAAGTCAGTTCTACATCTGCTTTATTTTCAGTTTCATGAACCAACAAATTTCTTTCTTTGCTTCAGCCAGTTTCATATGAGTTTCTTGTCATTTATAAGCAAGAGAGTGCTAATTGATACAGCGAGTTTGATTAACTACTCCCATTCAAAGCCCATCTGAATCTGTTGGAACCCCCTGGAGTGTGTAGCGATCCTGCAAGATGATTAGCATGGAAAAGTATATAGCTTGGTTATATCATGGTCTGATTATTTAACAGTGTTATTATCAGCGAGATCTAACACAGGCAAATGTCCTAGCAGAGGAAAACAATGACTAAATTCATTAACCATGGCTTTGTTTACCTTCTCCTTGTTTAATCAAACAGGCATTAATTTGTTTCTTGGGATACCCGTCCCTGGTAAAGCCATTGGTGCCCACATATCAAGGAAAGAGGGTTTGATATCTGTGAATTTCTGGATTCCATAAATATTGTATTTTTCGGAAGCAGCAGCAGGGACCCAGGCTGCGTAAACAATTTTCTGTGCTGACATCTGTAATAAAACACCGAGAATGATAAAAGTTGAGCAGTGCTTGACCTTCAGGGTAGAAAGGTAAAGGTATTCTTGATTCACAATTTAGGTTATTCTTTCCATTTGATCTTGCCATCAGACGGGCACGCTTTTATCTCTAACATCTATAGAGGCCTTCACCTGTCTCGGGAAGAGAGCAACGCAGAGCTGACACGTAGGTTTCATCTCTCATGACAAATCTAACTGATTGGTAGTTGTTGCCTAGAGGGCTGTGCTAAAAAGTGTTTTGGGGCATTGTGGGAGAAGGTTTCAGGATCAATTAGCAATGGCTGCCCCAGGCAAGAGATGAACAAGAGGTTAACAAGGAGGAGACACCAAGAGATATTGACAGTCTAAGAATATCTGGTGGTTTGAAACAAAATACAGATTAATCAGCTAACCTCGAGCTAATTGCAATAGAAAGCAATTATGAACGGTAACAAAAAGATGCATTTATGTTATAAAATAACCAACCATACCTTCTCAAAGACAGAGCCCCTGACCCTGGGGGGAAAATGCACTGATTTGCCACTTTGATATCTCTTCCGACTCAAGTAGAGGAGGATCCAGTCTCTGTGTTGCAGTTTTGCAAAAGTGTAACCCAGCATGACTGAGCACAGAAGAGCACAGCAATTAAGAACACAGATTTACAGGCCTGGGTTCCAAGCCAAACTTCAGTTCTCACTACGGTGTATTTGTAAGCAAACGGTTCCACCTCTCAGATCCTCCGTTTCCTCAACTACAAAAGATCAGAGCAATGTATCAGCCAGGATTCTGTTGCCATAGATAACCTACAAGATAACTCTGAGTCACAGCTCTTTGTGAAGTTTATTTTAATTTACTTAATTTATTTTTAAAGATTTTTATTTATTTATTTGAGAGAGAGAGAGAGAGAGAGAGAGAGCGCACAAGCAGAGGGAAGGACAGAAGAGAGGGGGAAGTAGACTCTCTGCTGAGCAAGGAGCCTGATGTGGGACTCGAACCCAGGACCCTGGGATCATGACCCGAGCTGGAGGCAGACGCTTAACTGACTGAGCCACCCAGGTGCCCCAGTTTACATAATTTATTAAATTTTACAATATTTGTGAAGTACTTAGCAAACTTTCTTGTGCTGTATAAGTATAAAACTAGTGGCAAGTAAAAACAACAAAGAGAAATAGCATTACAACGGGTATCCTTTCTGTTTAACCCAATCAGAAATGTAACTTAGTCAGCATGTGTCATGTATGGGGTACTCATGGTGTGGAGGACACACGTGGATTGGGGTCTGGGGAAGGTTTCACTGTTTAAAAGGACAAATATACAAAAAATGCCTTGTGTTATCCCTTTTCCTTGAAAGACCTCTACTTAGAGGTGGTAGGAAATCATGGTTAAGTACCTTGAATTATGAGCTCAACTATATGAATTCAAATATTAGTTTGGTGCCTACTAGCTCTTTTCTCATTGAAGATGATAATCATAACATCTACCTATTGGGATTTCTGTGAAGATTATATGGGTTACTACCTGGAAAGTCATTAGAGAAATCCATGCCTGAAGTAAGCACTCAATAAATGCTGTTATTAATAATTATGTAATTCCTGTTTGGAGGTATAACACTTCTAAGCATGGCACTCATCGATTGAGGCTTACTGGATGTCAATCTTCATGATAAATGCTTATCTCATTTAATCATTACAACAACCTTATTGGGATAAATGTTACTTCCTAATGAGACTCTCTTCCCGAGGGGAATGGTCTATTCACTGCTATAGACCAGATGTCTGGTTCAGAGAAGGTGCTCAATAAAAAAAAAAAAAAAAAAAAAAAAAATGTCTGGATAAGTTATTCGATCTTCATTTGCCAAATGAGGACATTGAGACTTGCAGGGGTTAATTTTATATGCGTGTAAGTTTCTTGGTAAGGCGAACTGTGTGTCTTGCCCAGATATGCTGATGCCGGGTCCAGGCTCAAAGTCTGTTTGGCTTTGAAGTCTGTTTCTCATAACCACTATGCTCACCAACATGAAAAAGATTAGTGTCTATTCACACCTCAGAAAAGCATTATGTCGCCAGATCAGAAGACCATCTTACTGAGAGCAAGCTGTGGGGCCGATGCAAACTCATTTTCACATCTCCCAACCCCAATAATCATAGTTATCCAGATGGAATTAACTTTGAAATTATATATCAACAGAGCAAGGCTTTATATAGAAGTCACTCAATGGATTAGCTTTGCAAGCTGAGGGGGAGAGATTTCTCATTCTCTAGGCTGGGAGGTATTTATGAATGGACGTGAGGTAGGCTCTCAGGGCTGGAGATGCAGGATAGCAATCCCCAGGGGCTTAGCACCACCTGATCAAGCAACACCAGAGCTGAAAGGGAGGACTATGGATTGGATCTAAGTGCCTAATGTACAGACTATGTTATTGTTCTATTGCTGGGCAACAAATTTCCATGAATGTAGTGGCTTAAAAAACACCTATTTATTGTTTCGCTGTTTCTGTAGGTCAGAATTCCAGGCGTGGAGTGACGGGATTCTTCACTCAGGGTCCGGTGAGATTGCAGTCAAGGGGTCAGTGATTGTTACCTAGGGCTTGACGTCCTCTTCTAAGCGCACAGGTTGCAGGCAGAGTCCATTTCCCCATAGTCGCAGGACCCACCCACATCCCTGTTTTCTCGCTAGCTATCAGGTGGGGACTATTCACAGTTCCTAGAGACCATCCGCTGTTCTCTGCCACATAGTATTAGGTAATCACCAAAGCAGTGACTCATCGTATTCACAGGTTCTCCCCACACTGAAAAGGGGATTATACAAACACAAGGGTCACTGAGGGTCAACCTAGAATTCTGCTTACCACGTGCATTGAGAACGCGTGACTCTGAAGGACAAATAGACTTACTCTGTCTGGGGTACAGGGCTTATTAGAGACAGAACTGGATTAATGGCTACTCATCTGGCTCCAAGTTCATCTCTCTACTTTGGTCCCTGTAAATCAAATATTTCAAAGTTCTGCATTTGAAACTCAATCATGTTGATTTATGATGCTACATTAGTCAGGATACACTTGGTAGCAAGGGACAAAAACTCTAGTCAAACTGGCTTAAATCGCACGGAATGTTATTGGTTCACAGGGTCGACCATCAGTCCGTGACTTCGAGCATCTCTGGATCTATTTTGTAGGTAGGTGTTCCTCCTTGTTGTCCTCTTCTCAGTCGGTTCTCCTCATTGTGATGGCAAAGGTAATTGCCAGAACTCCAGGCTTGAATTCCACCAGATAGTTATGCATGTTATTATTATTTTGCTCTTAGGAGTCCTTTTTTCATCTTGGTTCTAGTAAATGTTCTGGAGCTGATTCATTGTACCACTCTGAGTCAACACCCATCAGCTTTGATCATGTGCCCTAGAGCTAGGGGGTAAAATCAGCACCTTTCAAATCAAATGAACTGAGAAATGCAGAAGGCTGGTTTCCCAAAGAAAAATAAAGGGGCTGTTATCAGAAGAGGAACGTGGATGTGAGGCTGGCAAAAGCTACCAAGAGCCTATGTAGGGCTCCCCCTAGTGGGATGTGGTAGAGAGTGAGAGCGGGGGTAGGGCAAGCCTACCAGGAAGAGGGACGGTCGCGCCAAGAGAGAATAGAGTGGAATAGATTTGTCATGAAACCACCAGAATCATGTTCAACAGAGAAACAGAGAACCGGTAACCAACCTCGATCATTTTGAATACCTGGGCTAAAGTCACGGGTCTGTCACTGCAAGGTGTTACCCACCTGCAAGTCATACTCAGTCGACCCTACTGTCTTCCTCTAGGAAGTGGGGCTACCTGCCATGCCTACTGCATCATTCAGTCATTGCAAAAATATAAGGCTCCGAATAACAAAGTAAAACAAGGGAGAAACCATATGAGATTTCAAAAGGGCTTACATATGCTGAATTATTAATTTAAGTAGAATATTGAAATTTGCAATAGGGATATTCCTTGAGCCTAAGCCAATAGGATAGTATTTTTCTGGACACCTTTTGTAAAGTCCTTTTTAGAAATCGTATGCCACCAGGGAAATAGCCTAGGCGGGCTCAGGCCTAAGGAAGCCGGAACTTTGGAAACATGAGAGGGAGGGAAGAGACAAAGAGAGAGAGAGAAAGAGAGGTGTGCCTAGCGAAAACAGTTTGTATGTGCTCATACCTGGTTTCTAATGGTTGGGGGATCCTATTGGATGACCAGGAGACCAAGGGTGTCAAGGTATTAGTAGGTAATGCAAGGCTCCAGAATATCAGTGTGTTTACCAAAAGAACATAGTCAATAGACGGGGACACTAAGATCAAGGTTCACATGTGCAAATAAGCATCAAAGGCAGAGAGTAAAGAGTATTGATATAGTTAAAGATTGAAGGGCTTATGAAGAACTCCTGGACTCCTATTTACTCAATAAACGTGTAGGATGGTCTCCTCCCACGTAAAGGACTAGGTGTCACAGTGACTATGGGCTTGGAGTCTGTAGCAGTGTGGCTTGGGTTTGAATGCTGGCTCTGGTATGTGACGCTGGGCAATTTGTTGAACCGTCTCAGTTGTCCTCACCTGAAAATGGGAATAATAATCATAACAATAGTACTGATATCAAGATTGTTTGAAGGATTAAAATAAATAACGTTTGTGAAGCACACAGAGCACTCCCTGGGACAGAGCCGATGGCTAATACATGTTCACTAAATTGTTATATACCAAGATCTCATCCTGAAGATATCTTTTGTGCCTATAATTTTTCATCCTAGCTCAGGAAAACATATATTAAACAAATACCACCAATAACTTCAATCACAATGATTATACATGTTATGAAGGACACATTAAGATCTGAGAGAGAGCTGGTAGCAGGGGACCTGCCTTGGTCTAAGGTCAGGGAAGTGACATTTACCCTGGCCGTGATGGGAAGTGGCTTCTGGTAGAGGCAACAGCTAGCACGAAGTCCTAGGGGCATTAAAGAAACACTGTCAACTCTACTAATTGGAAGGGAGTCAGTGTGGTCGGACGGAGTGAAGGGGGAGACACGATATTAGGGAGAAAGATCACGCACAGCCTTGTACAGTTCGTGATAAAATTTGTTTTACCCTAATTGAATTGGTAGAGGATATGACATGTAAACTAAATGTTTAAGAATGGGCCAGATTCAGTCATACAGAAGTGAAGGGTTGCTAGAGAGAGAGAGAGAGATAGAGAGAGAGAGAGAGAGAATACTAAATGACATATGGCATTTTTATTCAATTAGGAGATGCTCATAAAAACCTAGATGGGAGACGTGGAAGGCCTAAATGTTGCTCATACATAGTAATCACTCAATAAATATTAGTTCTTATTAATGCAACTGCTTTTAAAACAAAGTAAAAATAGCTCTTGATAGGTGCAAAATATTATACCTCATACAGAGGCAAATTTTCTCTCCTCTTAGCTCTTGTGGCATTTCCCGTAGACTCTGCATGTGCCAGCTACAGTCTCTGGAGCATTGCGAATATTTAGGGATAAGTACGGGTTGGCAATGGACGTCAGACTCCTAGAAAACGGAGGCCAGAAAAGATATTCCTTTCTGAATCTTGTACACAACCTCACCTTCAGTCGGCACTTAGCAAACGTGGGCTCTTTCTGCAGTTGTTCAGTCGGTTCTAACCCAAAGTACCCCAGATTAAGGGATTTTAACTCCTTTGAGGTTTGACAGAAGTAGTAAACTTAAGCTTTTGAGGCAGCGGCAGGTGGCTCAGAGTCCTGCACAAATAGGTTTAAATCTTATCTTTATTTAAGGAGGGGGAAGTGAAACCCCCATTTCATCACCGAACATTTATCTATATTTCTTGTCTATTTCTAGAAAAAGGCTGTTTGCCTACTTTTTGGTTTCCCTGTTGGTTTCCCCATTCCAACTTCTCAAGCTCAAACCTAAGTGGAGCAACCTATAAAATCTAAGGTCAGGCCGGAGACCAGAGAAGTTATCTACTCTAGAGGCTCTAAAGTTGGGGTCCATGTACAGACATTTATGAAACAGACAGGCAAGAAGGAGTTCTATGAAATTCAATGCAAAATTTTGTGGGTGTTTTTCTAAGTATACGTTCCATAAGAGAGAGAGGGTCTGCAGTAATTGTGAGGTTCTAACAACTCTAAAGGCATGATCCAAAGCTTGTCAAATCATCATGTCGGGAAGACTCAAAAGGAACCATCGTACCGTCACATTACACGTCCTTAGGCAAAGGTTCCATTCTAGTATCACCCAAGATCTACAGTCGGGAAGTTCTTCCTTAAGTCTACCCTCATCCTTTGGCACCTCTTCCCCCATGCAAGCCCTTGGTAAATTTAGTGGAAATAGCAAACAGCTGCTCACCAACACCCACCCCAAAGAAAGAACAAGACATTTCTCACATATCTCAAGCTGCCTTAAATGTTCTTTCTTTGGCAAAGAAGAAAAAAAAAGAAATATATTTTTGGCCTCTAAACCTTTTCCCACCCGTGTGTATTTCTGTAGAAATGTTATCCATATGGTTCCGATTGCTTTCTCCATAAGTCATTAGGAATGCTTTGCACTGAGAACTTTTCTGATGACCAGGGAGTCTTTGGAGACTTTTAAAAATGGCTCTCTTAGCCTTTCTTCATAGAAACAGGGAAGCTAAACATAGCCAAATGCAAATGAACTAAGACCTGGAAAGGTTGGAGTTTTATTCAAAACCCAGGAATCATAAGGCTCGGGTGAGTTTTAAATCTGCCCATGCAAGGCGTTTGCCTCCTTCTCCAGGGACAAGAATTGATAAATACTCCATTGGTAGAGAGGATGCAATGGTCTCAGCCACTTAAGTTGATATTTAGGCATAAAATGTGGTGACCCCATTAAATTCTAAGCTCTTCCAGTCACCCCGAGGCTTCTCCCATTACTTCCGGCGGACAAAGTAAAGACCTAAATTTGGGTGTGGAATCCCTGACTCCATCACCTACTAGCTAGCAATACCTTGACATGCTGCTTAGAGTTTTCAAGCTCCAATTTCCTATGATGTAAAAATGGGGTCATATTACCTAGCTCATACCTCACAGCATTTTGAGAATTATAAGAGATAATTTAGGGAAGACCCAAATGAAATGTCTAGTGCATGGGGAAAGTCAAAAATTCTTTCTTTCTTTCTGTCTAATAGGGGTTGGAACTGGGGTGGGGGTGGGAGGTTCTATGCTTCCTGAAGGAAATATTGACTATGTGGAGCAAAGGAGAGGAAGATAGGAAAATGTTCCAGAGTGTTACGTCCCCTCTTTCTAAGGCATCAGGATCACAACCCATTTTGGGGAAATTGATTAAGAGAGAAGAGCTATGAGGAATCGGTCTGTACTTTGGTCGTCCTCGGAAGCTGCCTAACGAGGTTGTTTCAGACTGATTTCAGAACTGCATTCCCAGCAGGGCTGCTGTTGCCTCCTCTCACTCAAGGAGGCATATCTGAGCTGGAGAATGATGGAGGAACAGAGGGGAAGGGAGGGAAGAATAAAAGAAGGGCTGGGGCAGAGAGAGAAGAAGAGGAGAGAATGAGATGAGAGCAGGGAGGAAGGGACAGGGCACAGCAACCTGAAGCTTCGTGCTGAAATGGATGGGAAGTGCGGTGTGTGTTGTGAGGGTTTTCCTTTGTGCTTTGAATCAAAGACAGAACTGTCTCGGGGACCAGTGTCCAGGATCTGAACCCGGGCCAGAAGCCCTAAGGGGGGAAAAAAATTGTCCAAGCAGAAAGGGAGAAGTTTCCACCAGGAGGAAAGCGCTCCCTTGGTCCCAGTCCCAGGGGCTGGGGAGCTGTCCGTGGTGCTGACCGCACGTCCTTTGGACCAACGTGCAGGAGGGGCCAACGCAGATTTGCACACCCTACTGCTCCCCTTTTCTCTGCCCCCACCCCAAGTTCTCAGTCCTGCACTGCCGAGACTCATTCTGATTAGCACACTCTCCTCCTCTCTTTTTTTCCTTCCCTCCTTGTCAATTAATCCTCCCCCCCCTCAAGTTCTCCATCCCTCACTCAAGAATTTCTTTTCCATTTTGTTTCAAGACTTTTCTAATTAATTCGGGAGCGCCTAGACTCTTCCAGCCCCCCTCCCCCAAGTTATCAGGTCTCTTTCCTATGACCCCCTGAATAATCGTAACGTGAATAACAAGAACAATGAGAATACAGGTAACACGGGCCTTCACTAGGTGTCAGGGAGTATTCCCAGCGCTTTTATATAAATTAACTCATTTAAATCTTACGCCAACCATGCTAGCTAGCTAGCTAGGGGGGTTATATCATTCTATTACACAGATGGGAAATTGAGGTTTAAGAGGTCAGTAATCTGGCCAAGATCACGGATGGGATTGTAACCCCTCTAGAGCTGACCCTTTTACGGAACCTGGGTTCCTTCACATTTTTTTTCATCACCTTTCCCTTACTCCTCCATCTGGCAGCTTCACTGATGTTACCTACCCTGGCCTAAGCTTGCAGGGACTAGCAGTCTTCATTGCTGATTTTTTAAAATATATATATATTAGAAGCAGCAGCAAAGTAAGCGAACACACAGAATGTGTACCGCGTGAGAATTCAGATCCTGCGCGGGCCTTCTTTGCAGGGAGAGGCCCCCGGGTCAGCACCCAGAGCCTGCGCCTCGGGCCTAATTCGGACGGAGTCTTGGGTTCTGTGCATTAATGCCCAACCCCCCCCCCCCCCCCCCGCCCCGTACCCTCACCCCTTGTCTGCCTCTGGTGGTATAGAGGGAACTTTGTGTCCCATCAGCTTCTCTCCTGCATCATGCCCACGCAGAGAGGCACTTGCTTAATTCCGGGAGGTTACGTGGGCTCATGCCTCCACGTACAGGGAAACAAACAGTCTTAAAGACTCGGAGAGGCCCCCGGATACACACGGACCCACACAGGCACCTCCCCAGACAACACCACACTCGCAGAGGCGCACAGACGCCCTGGCACCCGCGTACCCAGGAGGGCTCCGGCGCCCGCGCTGCGCATGGCCACGGGCACGCTGGGGAGCAGCTCAGCTCGCTGCGGGGTTTGCGCACATGTCCCCGGGCCGCGCCACCCTGTCCGCAGGCCCAGAGGCTCCCCAGGGGCTCGGCCTGGCGCCCCAGCCGCCCCTCCCTTGGAGAGGGCCTGCCCCTGTCCCCTCCCCGTCCCCCTCTGCCCCTCTCTCCCCTCTGTCCTTCTCTCCCCCTGTCCCTGTCTCCCCCTGTCCCCTGGCCCCCTCTTCCTCCTTCTGCCCCTGTCCCTCTCCCCCCTCCCTCTCTCCATCCCCTCTCTCCCTCTGCCCCTCTCCATTCCCTCTCCCCCCTCTGCCCCTCTCCATCCCCTCTCCCCCCTCTCCCCCTCTGCCTCTCCCCCTGCCCGTCTCCATCCCCTCTGCCCTTCTGCCTCTCCCCCCGCCCCTCTCCATCCCCTCTCCCCCCCTCTGCTCCTCTCCATCCCCTCTCCCCCCCTCTGCCCCTCTCCATCCCATCTCCCCCCTTTGCCCCTCTCCATCCCCTCTCCCCCTCTGCCTCTCCCCCTGCCCGTCTCCATCCCCTCTGCCCTTCTGCCTCTCCCCCGCCCTTCTCCATCCCCTCTCCCCCCCCTCTGCTCCTCTCCATCCCCTCTCCCCCCCTCTGCCCCTCTCCATCCCATCTCCCCCCTTTGCCCGTCTCCATCCCCTCTGCCCTTCTGCCTCTCCCCCGCCCCTCTCCATCCCCTCTCCCCCTCTCTGCCCCTCTCCATCCCCTCTCCCCCCTCTGCCCCTCTCCATCCCCTCTCCCCCCTCTGCCCCTCTCCATCCCCTCCCCCCCCCACGCCCCTCTCCATCCCCTCTGCCCCTCTGCCTCTCCCCCGCCCCTCTCCATCCCCTCTCCCCTCCTGCCCCTCTCCTTCCTCTCTCCCCCATCTCCCCCTCTCCATCCCCTCTCTCCCTCTCCTCCTCCTCGTCCTCCTCCGCCTGAAGCTGTACAAAACCCTCCTCCGCGGGGCCGGGCCGCGCGCTCCGCCCCCCGCCCCCGCCCCGCCCCCGCCCGGCGCCGCTCCCCCAGTCCCCGCCGCCCGCCCGGCCAGGCCCCGCCCCCCGCGCAGCCCGGCCCCCGGCTCCCCGCCCCGACACCGCGGCGCTCGCGGACTCCCCGGTACAGTCGCCGCCGCCTGGCTCCGGGTCCCCACGGCTGCGAGCCCATCGCGCGCGGGGGGCAGGCGGGCGAGCGCCGGGGAGCCGGGGAGCCGGGAGGCCGGGGGAGGAGCGACCGCCCCCGGGGCCGGGATCCCTGCCTCCGCGCTCGGGGCCGCCGAAGGGGACTTGACGGCTGAGCATGAGCCAGGCTGCCGGGAGCCAGGTCCCCGCGCGCCCGCAGTCCCCGCGCCGCTCCCGGAATGCGCGCTGGCCGCCGCGCTCTCCCAAGTTCCCCGCGAGCCGAATGACGGGCGTCCTCCCGCAGCTCCACGCCGGGGCCGGGCGCTGAGTCCAGGTAAGGCGGCGCCGCGCAGCCCCTGCCCGGCCCCTGCCCGCGGCCCCTGCCCGGCCCCTGCCCGCGGCCCCTGCCCGGCCCCTGCCCGCCGCCCCGCAGCCCCGCAGCCCCGCCGCCCGCAGCCCCGCAGCCCCGCAGCCCCGCCGCCCTTGGGGCGCCCCCGCCGCGCACCCCCCGCGCCCCCGCGCCCCCCGCGCCCCCGGGGCGGCCGCGGGCCCAGCAGCGGCGTGTGCGCCCCCCGCGCGCTCCCGACGTGTGCGCCGCGCTGGGAACTTGCTGTGCCGCCGTGTGCGAGTGTGTGCGAGTGTGTGAGCCTGCGTGTGCGCGCCTGTGTGTCGGGGGGGCACCCGGAGGTCCTCTAACCTACTTAGGGCGCGATGTGCGTGCGATGCTCGTACGTGTGTGTCTGGATGTGCGCGCTCGCGTGTCCTCCCGGTGAGGTCCCTCCGGCTTCCTTGGACCGGGGTCCTCGCCACAGGGTCACGTACCACCGGGAAACCCGCCGCCGTGCGCCCGGGCTCGGGGCCCGGGGTCTGGGCAGCCTTGGGGGGGATGAGGAGGGGGAGGGCATCCCACTTACCCCAGGATTGGCCCCCTCGGGGGAAGATGCCTCCAAACGCTGGAGACCCGCTGCGCTTGGACTCACCGGTTAATATGAAAAGAGAAATGGCCAGACCCCGAGGCAATGACACGCTGTCACTTTAAATTCCACACTGGGCAGGCTCCAGGATTCTGATGGGAATTTGGAGTCACTGGGCAGTGGGTGACAGAGGAAGGAAGTGAGCGGTGGGCTCCTTCTCTGGGGCTTGGCAAGTCTGGGATAGAGCCTGCCCTACCTCTCCGCTTGTGAGCCGGAGAGCAAAACAGCACACCTCCTGCTCCTGGTGCTTTCAGGGGAGGATCTGGGCAAGTTTGCATGGACCACCCCCCCCCCAAAGGGAAAGAGTCCTCAGGGACCTGCTCATCCATGGCAGTTACACAGGATCACAGAGAAAATCTCATGGTGGGGGGGGGCAGGCAGCTCTGGGTAATATGGGAGGAGATGGATGGGGCACTTCCCTAAGACATCCCTCCTTCCCGACCCTATTTCGGAGAGGCTTGGGGAGCCCCAAGACAAGCTCTCCCTAAACTGTGCCTCCCCATGGCTCCATTGGAGTTGGAGGAAATGGGAGAGCAGAGAGCATGTGCGTGCATGTGTGTGTGTGCATGTGCGTGTGCGTGCGTGTGTTTCGGTGCTGGGAGACCTCTACAATCTGTGAAGGGTTGTGGGTGGGGAACTCAGGGCAGAATGTGGCGGTAATTGACTTAAACTGCTGTCGATTTGCACCTCACATCTCTTGCTTGGCTCCAAAATCCTGCCAAGGGCATGGGGGCCGTGCGGGGAATGCCAGTAAGGAAGCCGGTTTGGGTCCAGTCCCCTCTTCCTCCCTCCCCACCTCCGCGGGGCTCCCCGGGTAAGTCCCTTGGCCGCCCCGGCTGGGTCCTGCTGGGCTTGGACTCTGGGGCCAGCCATTGATTTGATTCCCGGCTGCCTCTTACAGGCTCGCCCTACTCAGCAAAAAATGCTGAGTTTTACTGCTGTTAGCATGGCTTCCCGACTCGGCAGCTGTTACTTTCCCAAGGTAAGAAGAGGCAGCCGAGCTGCCGTCAGCCACGGAGGCTGGCGTGGGCAAGGGCTGACGGCCGGGACGGCCTCCTGTCTCCCCTGGCTGGCAGACAGCCACTGGAAGACCTTTGGAGGAAAACAAAAGTAGAAATCGAATTGTGTATTTAAAATGATATGTGTGTGTGTGCACATGTGTGCGTGTGCGTGTGTGTGTGTGCGTGTGTGCGTGTGTGTGTGCGTGTGTGTGTCTTCTGGGAGAGATAAAAGCAAACATGTGTTTGCAAGAACCTGCCCTGGCGGGTGGGTGACGGTGCTACCTGCAGGCACTTGCAGACACACAAGTCTCTGGCCAGAGGCTGACACCGCAGGCTGCAGCCTTCACGGGGCCACAAGGAATCTGCTTCCAGAAACTCAGGCCAGAGCAGGGCCCCCTAGTTCGTTTTGGGTGCGGGGTGGGACATCAAAGGAGGAGACCCGATGTTCGGAACTGCTCGTGCTTTATCTCCTTTCCAATTCATAGACAGTTGAAGCCGGAGGAATATTGAAGAGCAGACAGGCAGGACCGCGGCCCGAGAGGGGCTGAGAACCCCCTGACAGTCTCCAGCAAGTTGGTGGTGTGCTCGGGCTGGGGCCTGCCGTGCCCGCCGCCCAGGTCAGCGCCCTTTCCACTCCTCCCCCCGCCCAGGGACCGCGCGCCGGCCCCATTCCCATCTGACCACTATGCTCCCACCCAAAACAATCGCTTCTTCCCTCACCAGACTTCTCCTTTCAGAGCTGCTCTGTCTGGAAAACTGACCTCGGAGGGAGAGGGTCCAGGGCCTTGATCACTGCCCCCGCTAGACAGACAGATACGCACACACGGACACACACACACACACACACACACACAGAATCACACGTAGCCGTGGACTCAGTGCCGACCGTGGCTGGCAGACGGAGGCCAGCGGAGCCTCCGGACGGTACCTGAGTTCTTTACTAGGGAAAACGTCGCCTTCCAGAGAGCCAAGTATACACTCTTCTACCGACGCGAATACTACAGGCAAATTAATTTCTTTATATTCAGGAGACTCTTGCCCCGTGCGAGTGTTCGGACTGCCGTGGCAGGATCATGCCCCAGCACGCGTGTACACATGCACTCACACACACATGTGCACACAGATTTAGAAACCTTTCCTACTTGCCATATTCCCCAAAAGGGAATTTCAACCTCCGCACCAAATTGTGTTCCCCTATATAAAGGCATCACCCACACGGAGACTGGGACTCATCACCCCAGGGAAGGGACAGGCTCCGACCACGTCCACACAGAAGTGCTCCCCGACTCCTCGATGCTCGTTTTGGGGTGCCGGCCAGCCCTGGGAAAAAACATGGGGGTTTCAGGCCCATCTGCAGTAGAGCCTTTTTCCACGCAGGCTTTTTCCGAGGCTGGATGGCACTTGAGCTCCCAGAAGGGGGAGCTGTGACTCCATTTCAACCAAGGAGAATCAGCTCCGAGATTCCAAATCCGCTGTTGGGCCCCCGTTGAGTTTCCATGGCCCAGCTCAGGCTGCAGTGAACGTATTTGACGTGGTACAGGTGGGGACTTTCGAAACCCTCTCCCCTGGCCGGTCCAAATAAGATGCCGTCGTGCTTGCAAGACTTTAGGCTGTTGACCACAGAGTCTTCCATTTCTCAGGAGGGTCTTTGCCCAAAGGGGCCTTGGGTGGTGTGAGGAGACATTTTTTGATTCACATCCTCTAGCTTGTTCCCTCCCAGTTCCTTAGATGAAGTCACCAGTACGCATCCCCTGAACAGGCCACTAGGGTTAGACATAACCTGCCCTTCTCTCCCTGCGTGCCCCTGGCTAAAATTCAAAGATTAATGAATTGGCCACTGAACCTCTGGTAATCACATTAAAGACAAAATGGGGGTCACGTGAAGAGGACCAATTTTCTCATGTCATTCTCCAGATAATCCCCCTCAGTCGTTTTTCCACTCTAACCCTTTCTGCTAGGAATACCTTTATCTTCCCTCTATCTCTCAGCTTCAGCATCTACTTAAAAAAAAAAAAAAATCCTACCGGTATTTTAACGTGCAGCCCAAATGACCCTTCCAAGATGTCTTCCCAAAATCTTATTTTGGAATAAATCACTCTCTCTCCCCTGTCCTCTCATATGATTTTGTCTGAGATTCTATTTTAGCTGGGTCTGTGTTTGCCCTATTTCGTAGCTCCGTGGGTATATGCCTTGCTTGCCCTCCTCAATATGGTCTTGGTAAGAGCATTTTTTTTTAACCCCCGGGGACTGACACATAGTAGTTGCTCTGTGTATGTTTGCTGTTGCGTTTGAGTCTGGTCTCAATCATAGCTGTCGTCTCTCTCCCTCTCTGTCTCACTCTCCCTCCTTTGATAATTGTTTCGTGTTCATGCAAAGCAATAGGATCATGGCTTCAAAATCGTGCTGCCTAATACCGTCAATGTGGGCATATCGGTGATGAAACAGGCAGGTGAAATTATGTCCTCCTTGGAAGTGAACGTTGCCCTACTGCGTTCCTGGGTCTTTAGTTTTCTTCTCATTTAATCTTCCCTCCCACCCAGTGAGACAGATACAGCCCTTTCAGTTGAAGAAGGAAGTGAACCTCATGCTGGCTAGGTCCCTTGCCCAAGGTCACGTGGGCAGCACAGCTCCACTTGGAGCCTAACTGCCCCTTGTTTCAGCATCTCTGCTTTTTCCGGTAGACAGACCACTGAGTTAATGGTCACCATCGTGGATGAGCAACAGGATTGGGTTGTTCAGCAGATTTTAGTATAGATCAGGGCATAGTATTAACTCTTTGAAATTGATGTTATGAAGGGGTCATGGGGCCATTTGATCAAAGAATCTCAGCGTTTTAAGGTTTCTCAATAACTAGACCTTTCTCCTTATTTGGGAATCAAGTATCTTTTTTTTTTTTTTGTAATACCTGTAACACATATCCACTCAGTCTCATTTTTAGTACTTTTGGCAATGGTGAAGCCATTATCGCACAAATCAGCCTAGGTTGTATAGGGAGAGCTTTGCTGGGATGTTTTCTCACTGTGTCCCTAAATCTGCCTTTTTGTCCTTAAGTCTCTGAAATCATACAACACAAATGTAATTCTCTTCTAATGATCAGTTCTTCCTCTATTGTGGAAGCGTAATCATATCATCGTAAGTATTCTCCTCCGGGAGGGCCTCTTGCCACAACCCTGTCTCTTTGGGCCCCTGGCCAAACTGAATGTCGTTCTCTGGGCATCCTCTAGTTGATCACGTTTGTAGGGTTTAGAAACCACAAAAGGGGAAGGGCGACCTACATTTGAGTAAGGATTAAAAGGGGCATTGATTCATCCATTTATTCAACAAATATTTATTAGGTGATGACTATTTTTCAAGCGTTGCTCCAGACCCATGCTATCAAGTAGAGCTTGCTGTGATAATGGATATGTTCTCTGTGCTGGGCAATAAGTATGGTAGCCACTAAGCACGTGTGACTCTGTGCACTTGAAATGTGGGTGGTGTTACTGATGAACTGAATTTTTTTTTTAATTATTTGTTTCTTAGAGAGGGAGCCTGAACAGGGGGAAGTACAGAGGGAGAGGGACAGGGAGAAGCAGACTCCCTGCTGAGCAAGGGGCCCGACTTGACTCAGGACTCTCTCCCAGGACCCTGGGACGCTTAACCAACTGAGCCGCCCAGGTGCCCCCATGAACCGAGTATTTAACGAAATCCAATTTTAATTTTAATTTCTTTTTTTTATTGATAGCTTTATTTGTTTTTATTTATTTTTAAGATTTTACTTATTTATTCATGAGAGACACACAGACAGAGAGAGAGAGAGGCAGAGACACAAGCAGAGGGAGAAGCAGGCTCAAGGCAGGGAGCCCGATGTGGGACTCGATCCTGGATCTCCAGGGTCAGGCCCTGGGCTGAAGGCGGCGCTAAACCGCTGGGCCAACGGGGCTGCCCTTAATTTTAATTTCAAAGCTCTCTGTGATGAGTGGCTACTCCACTGAACATCCAATCTGGACGTCAGAGATGTCATGTGACCATGGTCCTCTTTTCATGCAGCTCATAGTCTTGTGGGGAGAGATGGGTACAAATGGGCAAACAGATGAGCAAAACAATTTCATGTGATAGTAGATGTGTTTGCCATGCAAACAATTAGGGATGTGGATGATGTAACTGTAGATAGGGTAGCCGAGAGGGAGAGACCTCTCCGAGGGCGTGGCTTTGGAGCTGCTTCAGTGAGGAGAGGCCAGCGTGTGGCAGAGATGACCAAGAAGAAGTCACTAAACCTGTGCAAACTGAGGAGGTCCGAGCGGTCCTGTGGCTGGAGCTCTCCAATGAGGAGAGTGTCATGGGACAGAAATAAGAAAGTCAGGCGGGGCCAGATCAAAAGGCCTTGTAAGAGATGCAGGAATAAAAAGCCTAGAATTACACCAGCAGCCCTGCCGTTCCTCCCCACCACCCTTAAAATGTCTCTGCTTGGGGAGTGGGCAGCCCGAGGACTGAGCTGAGAAGCGTGTGGAGATTGACAGAAGCTCAGCATCAGGTGCCCTGGCCACGTGTCTGTCTTGTACATTTCTTTAAAAAAGATGTGTTTGTTTATTTATTTGAGAGAGAGCCGGAGAGAGCACCAATACATGGGCACATGAGGGAGGGTTGGGGGCAAGGGGCAGAGGGAGAGAGAAAACCTCAAGCAGACTCCTCGCTGAGCACAGAGCCCGAACCCGGGCTCCATCCCACAACCCCGGGATCATGACCTGAGCCAAAACCAAGAGTCGGATGCCTACCTGCTGAGCCACCCAGGCGCCCCTCATCTTGTCCACTTTTAATCCATCCTTTCAGTGGGTTTTTCCATCTTAACCTCTAGTCCTGCTCTGGATGCTGCACACTCTGGGTGCATGCAGCTCTAAAGGGAGGGGAAGACCTGGTTGGGGGGAAATGGCTAGGAGGAAGGAGAAAGAGAATGACTACATGGAGCAGATACTTGAAGTCTGGTAAAATAAAACGAAGGCTGGAATCATTTTGGATCAGCAAACATTTATTGGGTATCATGTCCGGGAAAGGCCTTGAACAAAAGGGCTTGGTGGAGACGGCGAGGAACCCTGCTAGGTGCTGGCCATCCAACAGGAGGCCTGCGAATCCATAACGATCGTTCATGGTGGATGGACAACTGCCCTTTCAGAAGTCTGAGAGTGTGGGGTAGGTAAAGATTAGAGGACGGTGCAGGTGGCAGTGGTGGGGAGGAGGAAGACGGCAGTGACTGTAGGGTCTGGAGATCAGAGAACATCATCTTTTCATTTTCCTTCTCCATTCCTCACAGTGGGAGCGTAGGGGCCTGGCACCCGATTCTCGTCCCGGCTCCTCTCGCTCTATATCTGGACCATCCTAAGGACACATCTGCCCCTCTCTGGGCTTGCCTCCTGCTAGCTGAGGAGGACCAGACCACCAAGGGGATTTGCCCCAGCTCAACGAAATCCTGCACCACCGAGGTCTTGCAAGAGGGCGGCCAGAGAGCACACGACGGCCATGCTTCCTCGTAATCTTTAGATCCCTTCTCACAAACGAGCAAATCAGAGAGAGGTCACACCTCAGGGCACAGACCGTGACTCAAGATGTGGTGCCTGCATGTGAGAGATGTGCCACTCTTGTACCTCTTTTTTTTTAAGATTTTATTTATTTATTCATGAGAGAGGGGGGCAGAGGGAGAGGCAGGCTCCATGCAGGGAGCCCTATGTGGGACTCGATCCCGGGACTCCAGGATCATGCCCTGGGCCGAAGGCAGGTGCTAAACCGCTGCGCCACCTGGGAATCCCACACTGCTGTACCTCTTAATATCAGAGCGATTAAGTGGCAGCGTGAAGCCCACTGTCCTCCTGGAACGCAGTAGCCTAAAAAGGCTGCCTAGAAATCCGTAGACAGTCCTTGCTACTGAGGGGGCCAAGAAGACAATTAAGAAGATAATGAGGCTGAGGAAAAGTGAAATTAATTTCTTTTTTCTCGCATGAGGGCGAGGGGGATCTCGTATCTCAAAGGAACCGTGTTTGGGAGATTGCAGGTAGCCTTCAGGAGCATGGGTTGCACGAGGCCGGTGTGAGCAGGTTAAGGGGTGAGCGGCCTGTCCGCTCCCCGGTGGAGGACGCGCATGGACGTAGAAACCTGGTGCAGGCCCCGCCGCCGGCCCCAGATAGATCATTCTGAACGAGCCTTGTTCCCAGTGCGGGGAGCTTTTCTCCCAGGGTGCAGAGCCGCCTGCCGCGATGCTGGGGCCCCTCCGGGGCAGCTAAGAGCCCGTAGCCCCACCGCACCCCGGTGAGGAGGTGGATCCGGAAGGCAGTCCGCAAATGCACGATGCAGTGGTTTTTGTGCAAACCGCAAAGGTTGGAGCGGCAGGCGTCCAAGTAGTGGCCCATCGCAGCAGCTGGAGCCCGTGTAAGGGCTAACCCCACCCTGGCCCCCAGGGGTTGCCCAGCTCGAATTCCCCCAGCCCTTCAGAGGTCCTGCAAATGAGCCAGGGGGCGCCCCCAGGAGAACGGGTGGATCCTGGGGGCAACCTGCAGTTAGAGGTCACAGCTGGGTCCCCGGGACGAAGGGCGGCCGCCGAGGGCCGCTTCGGAGCATGGGTTCCCGCGTTCCCCGCCTGAGAAGGAGCATCACTGAGGGAGTGAGATTCTGGGGGGCCGTGGAAGCCCCGGGATTAACCTGGAAGAGCCTCCCGAGAACCGTGCCAGGGGCATCTGCCTTCGGCAAGTACGGTTCAGCTTGCGGGGGGTGGAGAAGCCACATTTCTCGTCGATTTTGATGGGCTCTGAGTTCACGTGCACATGGGGGGGGGCCCGGAGCGCCTTGGCTGGCGCGCTAAAAAACATCTGCACAAAGCAGAAGGGCCATTAAAAAAAGAAAATCAGCGCTTTGGTGTGTTTAGGAATGTAGGGGAAAGCTCAAAAAATAGATTACCTGGCAGGGGGTGGTAATAGGGTTTTTCCGCTGAGACGAATGATGGAGGCGAGACTCTTTGAGATGAAGTCGTCCTCACCAGATGCCATCGCCAGAGAGGGCCGAGGCAGGGGAGGGCTGAGAGGGGTCACAGAGAATTTGATTCTAAATGCTTATGAACAGGCCAGCATCGTTCGGAGTCCAGTGAAGCCTTACAAACGATTCCTGAAAATATTACCTGCGCTCTCCTCTCCTTCCTGATGGTGGGAATTGGGCATTTAGAACATGGGGTGGCATTTGAGGGGATTCTGGAAAGTTCTTCACCCACAATAGTCAGAGATGGCTCAACTGCCACGATGACAAAGCCCTTCTGGGGTGGGAAGGTGGAGCTGCCCAGCACGTCCTCTATGCTCTGTGCTATGCCAGGTCCTTGTTGTAGGTCCTTGTTATAGGTTCTTGTTATAGGTCCTTGTTTTAGGTCCCTGTTAGAGGTCCCTGTTATAGGTCCTTGTTGTAGGTCCTTGTTATAGGTCCTTGTTTTAGGTCCCTGTTATAGGTCCCTGTTATAAGTCCTTGTTATAGGTCCCTGTTATAGGTCCCTGTTGTAGGTCCTTCTTATAGGTGCTTCTTATAGGTCCTTGTTGTAGGTAGCCTGTTGACTGTTCTGAGCAAGCTCATGCATGAGTGGCATGACCTTGTTCTAGAGTTGAAGAAACCGGGGCACAGCACAGTGATGTCACCTGTCCAAGGCCACACACTGAGTCCATGATGCGTGGGGGACTTGGGCTATTTCTGGCCGACGTGAAAGTGTAGGGCTTGAAAGCGTTAGTGCTGGAGCGTGCATGTCGGCTCTGCCACTCTCTACTCCGTGACCTTGGCCAGATTAACCTCACGTTCCTGGGCCGGTTTTCCAATCTGCAAAATGGAGGGCCCTCCCGACTCCTGGTGGAGGTGCTGGGGGTTCAGTGGGCTGATATCAGTGCTTCCGACAACGGCTGGCAGACCGTGCACGTCGCATGAACGTTCACTGGGGCCGCTTGTTATTATTACTACGCCCCGTTGCATTAGATTAAAGTTTCCCCGGGCCCGCAGGAGGAGAGGAGAGGTTATCCCCAGCGTCAAGGCTCTCAGCACCTTGCACAGGAGCCTGCTCGATCCTTTTCACCAATCCCCCTCCCCCAAGGCAGCAGGGTGGTGCCAGCACTTAGGGGAGAGATTGAGAGCATAGAAACAGGTGTGGGGGGATGGATATAAAATCCAAAAGACCGAGGCAGATTGTTTAATTGTCTCTATTACTACGGGTCAGAAGCTAGTTCCAGCTACAGGACCGTCAGCCATCGGAGCTGAAAATCCACTTCCGTAGAGTCCAGATCAATCTTCTCTCTTTTTCACGTATCCATTTTCCCCGTTTGACATCAAACTGTATCGGAGTTGCTGCTAGTACCCAGCCCCCCGACGGCCCATGTCGCTGCACCTCTGGGTCTGGTTTTCTCAGCTGTGCGCCGGCTGCTCAGCAGGTGCATGCGGGAAAGCATGATTGACAGCGTGCTTCACGCTCCTGTGCGGACCATGCTGATCATCCCCCTCCCGCTGGCTCCCCAGTCCCTCACTTGTATCACTTATTTTACCAAGGGCCGGCGTTTCGTACCGTGTTTTAGCTCAGGCTCCGCGGTCTCGCTCTTAACAGTATAATCATTCTCCCCATTTTCCAGATGAGGACCTTGCGGCTCCGAGGTGGAAGGATTCGCCCCAAGACACATAATGAGTGATAGCGTGGGGTGGGTGTCCGTCCACACTGAGCATCGACATCCCTCCGCCTGCCCACCTAAGGCGGTGTCGGGCCCTCGTAGGCTTGCAGGCCTCCCCAAATCAAGGTTGATTATTGCTGCTTTGTCTCCACTGTCTTGGGCCGGGTCCATCGCCGCAAATCTCGCCCCGTTCTGCGGGCCCGGCCCTCAATCCCCGTCTTCTAAGGCTCCTCAGCGTGCGAGGCATCTATCTTGCATGTTCCAGGAGATGTTATAAACGGTGCCACTGGAGGGAGGCTTCCTAAATCTCCTTAATAACCTGCATTTTGCTTTCTCTCCTTCTTTATCTGTCAGCATCGTGAATATCTTCCACTCTTCCAGAGCTTTCTGGCTGCCAACTTCATAGCCTCTTAAAATAGTAATTTAACTTCACAATGCCTCAGCAGGAAACCTTAGCTTCGTGTGTTTATTTGTACCGTTAAGTTGTGGAAGTTCAAATGCTGCTCAGACCAGGACCCGTAGTCGTAGGAAAGCTGCTTTCTGGCCCTGGGCCAGAGCCAAGAACCAAGATGTGACTCGTCTTGGGAATGGATGCACCAAAGCCACCTCTGGAAACAGGAGCACTTTTAAAAAGCATCTCAGGAAATGGCAAGATGGAGGTGGCATGAATTGTTGACAGCCAGATGCCGCAGGAGAAATGACGTGTGTATCGCATCTCTCTCCTTCCACGCGCAGGCACACGCACAACAGACACGGTGTAAAGAAAGGGATATTGGTATTAACAGAAAAACAACACGCACACAGGGAAATGTCCGAGGCAGAGTTTTCCTTCCCTGTTAATGGAACATAAGCTCAGATACGGTCATAACATCATCTACCATCAGAATGTGATCTGGGGGTGGACCTTCCGGTTGAAAACAGAATGGGAAACACACATGGCCAACAAACCTATTAGAAAAAGCTAGAATATTCAGGTTCCCTAGCCATCGGAGATGAACACAGCAATGCAATACGGTACGGCATCATCAAAATGGCTTTTTTTTTTTTTTTCTTTTTTGATGGCAGCATCCAGTGTTGAAAGAAGGCAGGAAATAAGACACTGTCCTGTGGCCTTGGTGGAATTCCATATGCATATGTCTTTACAAAATGGGGCTTTCGTTCTTTCATTTCATTTTTTTTAAAGGTATTTTTTATTTATTTATGATAGTCACAGAGAGAGAGAGAGAGAGAGAGAGAGAGGCAGAGACGTAGGCAGAGGGAGAAGCAGGCTCCATGCACCGGGAGCCTGACGTGGGATTCGATTCCGGGTCTCCAGAATCGCGCCCTGGGCCAAAGGCAGGCGCCAAACCAGTGCGCCATCCAGGGATCCCCCGTTCTTTCATTTCAAACAAACAAATAAACGTCATTCCCTGAGTGCTTATGCCAAACGCTGTTGTGGCAGCTAGTCCCTTGGCTGTGGGCTCCGCTGACTTGCCCCTGCCTTCTTGGGGCGGATCCTCTCTCGGGGGTCAAGTCTATGAACAGGCAAACAAGTGAACGTACATGCGTCAGGTGCGGAGGGGTGGCTTGGCTGGGGAGGCCGTGCTGTTTCGCCTCGTGAGCAAGGGCAGCATCAGAGAGGAGATCTGCAGGGAGGGTGGGGGACAGCCAGGCTCTTCTGGGCAGAGAACATTCTAGCAAGAATAGGGCAGAAGAATACAGTCACTGAGGTGGGACTGGGCCTGGTGAGCTGCATGAACAGTAAGACGACCATCTGCACGGAGGTGACCAAGGGGCAGGGAGGGGGAGGAGGTGCCCCCGAGAGGGAGCAGGGCCTAGATCACGATTTCTATCCCTATTACAACCATAGTCTCTGCCTCTGATCCTATTTTTCAAAACAAAGGTACAAATCCTTCCATTTTCAATGTATTTTTTTTTAAGATTTTATTTATTTGAGAGACAGCATGAAAGAGAGAGAGCTCAAGCAGGGTTTGGGGGGAGGGGGAGGGGGAGGGGGAGGGTTGGAGGGAGAAGCAGGCTCCCCGGCGGAGCAGAGAGCACAATATGGGACTCGCCCCGGGACCCTGGGATCATGACCTGAGCTGGAGGCAGACGCCTAACCCACTGAGCTACCCGGGGGCCCCTAGATCCTTCCATTTTAAGAAATACCCTGTTCTGAGAAGTAAATTAGTTATATGTGCGCAGGTTTGTGAAGAAGGAGCTTCAGAGAGTGTTTGGGATAAAAGAAAAAAAGAAACCACAGAACAAAGTGTCACGGGATAGCTACGGTCGCCGAGGATGTGGAGGAGGAGCACATTTTTCAGTTAGAAAGTGGGGCGAAGGCCACGGACGTGATCCGTGAACTGGGGCTCACAGCAATACCTCCCTGCTGGCTTCGCTCTGAGAAGGGAACTCCACGCGTGGAAAGGACTCGGTAGGCGGCCCTGGCGATGATGTTTATCGGCACAGGGTGTATTTTTGGGGGGAACTAGTAAGTTAAAAAAAATAGACAAGGTAGGATATATATCGGGTGAGGCGTGCCACTTTTATCAGATGCACCCGGATAGTTGAGTGGTCATCTTTGGGTGATAGATTTTGAGTGAATTTCGGTCTTTTATATGTAACCTGCATCGCCTAATATTTCTTTGATGAATGGGCGTTCTGTGGGTAATGAGCACTTTAAGTAGCAGGAGTGGGGGCTCAGTGAGCGGTTCTTGGTAGGAAAAGGAGCAAGGGCTCATGCTTTAATGCAGAGTTTGCTAAATTTCTAAGTCACTTGTCCTAAATCACATTTAAAAGGACTTCATTTTTTCTTTTTTTTTTTTCTTTTTTCTTTTGTCTGGCCTTGGCCTGAGCAGTGCTACTCATAAAAACCAACGATTAGGTCAATGACTTATACTTTCTAATACATGTTAAAGTGGCTCTTGCGCCCTGACAAGAACAGCAGCACCACCTCTGTATCCCCCAGAACCATTTCACGCGTCTGTACTTTGCGTACCATGACTTGGAAAGCATCCTTCTTCCCAAACACTCTCTAAAGCTCCTTCTTCACAAACCTGAACACATTTTGTGTCGCGTGATCCAAGGCTACCACCTTGGAATCAGAAGACTTTCATTCCGACCCCATCTTCGTTTTTAATTTTGGGTAAGGAGGTCCACCGCGGGCATAGGAGGCGCTGAGCAGGTGACACTGGCCACCATGCCGTCTGCGCCAGAGCAGCCGCTTTGTCTGCTTTGCTTTATTACTTTTTTGTGTAGGAGTTGAATAAGGAGTTCCAAGGCTCTAAAAAAATGACTTGACATTACTGGCTGAAACGTTAAATGGACTCTAAAGTGGACTTACAAATGACAGATTCTGTCCTAGATTAAGTCATTGTACGAGCTCTTCGGGAGACCGTCTCGGACTGTGACATATGCCCCAGGGCTCCGAAGGAACAGAAGGCGTATGTGAGACTGCGCCTTCGCCACCTTTGTAGTCACAACGTATGACCTATAGAATCGCCATCAACAGATTAAATGAATTAAGGAGAGTGTGAGTTATACTCAAGGCAGCCTCTTGTAGAGATGGAATGTTTCCCTAGGAAGCCTTGGGAGTGAAAGCGTGCTACTGCGCGTTGCCCAGGAAGGGCTCGGGAGGGGCAGTGTCATTGGAGAGAGGGGCCTGGGCATGGAACGGGGACCTTCCAGGGAGAGCAGATGGTAGACACAAAGACATGACACCACGCCCGTGTCTCCTCTTCATCACAGGACCGTTAGAATGGAGCCAGAAGACACCTTACGATCCATTATGTCCAACCTACCTCTTTCTTCAGATAAGGAAGCGAAGACTCCACTGGGGGGAGTGTCACGGCATGTGACAAAGGCCACAGTCTTTATTAGTAGGGATGCTAACCCAGGACCCCGATCCCTGACCCCCAGACAGCCGTCCTTCCATCGGCAGAGCATTATCATATCCTATCCCATGGTGGCCTAGTTCTTCAAAAACTCCAGGGAGTTTTTTTCCCCCCCCCCCCCAAGGAGTTTTTGTGTAGCGTGATCCAGTAACTTTGGGAGACGCTTCATGATCTACCCTCTTCTTGGAAATCAGGTTACGTATAAGCAAATTCAAGTTTCCAGCAAAGTTCTTTGATAGGGGGAGATCTTCAAGCTGATTCAAGCTTTCTCAAAGTTCTTTGACCACAACATTTCAATTTTCTATATTTTTCACTTAACTCTTACTAATAATTCTATACAGCTTAGTTTAGGAGACTGTACACACGACAACTATGCCTCCCGTTGAAAAATCAGAATATTATGCATAAAGAAAAATGTTTTATAAGCAATTCTGATGGCCTCTGTTATTTCAAGCATGATGGTCATATGAAGAAAATTATTATAAAGAACAATAGGAAGGGTAGTTTCCCAGATTTAATGTTTTACCTTCCTTACTACCTCCCTCCCTCCTTCCTCCATCCCTCTCTCTCCTTCTACCTTTATTGTCTTAACTTCTTGCCTTATTTTTCTCTCCCTCCTTATTCTCCTCTATCTCTCTTTTGGTTTATTCCTGCTTTCTTCTCATTCTTTTTTTTTCCCCAAAAAACATATTTCTTTTTGAGGAGTTACTATATTCCAGATTCTGGACCATCTGTGATGAATAGGACATTTTCCTGATCTAAAGCTCTGCCAGTTTGATGAGGAAACAGATGTGCAAACTGAGATAATAGAGAGTAGCTGCTGCTGAAATTAGAACATAGGCAGCATGTCCGGAGATGGAGGGGAGGTCTGTCTGCATGAGCCGTCGAGGTCGGATAGCCAGTTGGGTAGATGGGAAAAGGACATTCCAAGGGGACAGTGGGAGAGGACGGAGTTCAGTGTGACTGGAGAACATGCTCAGGGTGATGCTGGTGAAATAACGTGGGGACGGAACGTAGAAAGCCTTGGAACTCATATTAAATAATATGTGTTTAGAAAATTGTCAATGACTCTTAAGAGAAGGATTGACATGACCAGATCTGGGATTAAGACAAGAAGGGTGAGAGGAGGGGAGACGGGGTCGGTGGCCCTTTGGCAGGTTGTGGTTCGGATGACACATGCGTGACCTTCTGGGGCAGGACAGTGGCAAGGAATTGGACAGATTTGGGAGGTGACCGTGGCGGGTGGCGAAGGGGAGGGAGGGATTAAGGATGGCTTCCTCCAAGGTTGTGCCAGTTCTAGTCCTGCTCTCTAAATAGTGCTTCCAGAAACAGCGGGATCTCAATTATCTCACCGTGGGCTGTGAAATTCTAAAAAAAAAAAAAAATAATAATAAAGTCTCAAAACAAAATTAAGTTTAATTTGCTTTAATTGAAAAATAAACACATGCCATGTACAGCCCTCTCAAGAGGAGGGGAAAAAAAAGGCTCAAGAATGAAACGAACAGTTGGGTGTGGTAGGTCCTCGATTATTGGAAATCCCGAGATAAGAATTGGTGTGGATTTGAGAAAATGAATTCAGAGTTAAAGTCAGGAACGGGAAGTGGAGGCTCTTTGTCTGGGTAGCGGTTTTCTGGTTATTTTTAAATTATCGCTAAGAACGTTCATTTAGAAGGCAGCATGGAATAAAGGAAGAGGACTGAGCTCAGAGCAGACAATTTGGGTTTGATCCCTTCTCTTTCACTTTAGTTGTGTGGCCTTTGGAAAGTCGTTCTGGGCCTTAGGCTCGTCGTCGGTCGAAGGGGGATGATAACCCATCCACCACTGGGTTCCTGCGAGGATTGTGTGATTCACGGGCGTGGAGGTTCCAACACCCTGGGTAAGAGGTGATGGAGAAAGACAAGCAGGAGGAAGAGGAGGAAAAGGAGGTGAATCCAAGAGCGCGTGATATTTATTGAGGTGGATGCAGTAGTGCGTGTTTATTGAGAACCTCTGTGTTCGGGCCTGTGCTAGAGGCTGGGGGATAAAACGGCAAGAAACAGCTGAGCCTTGCCTCTGCATCACCTGTGTTCCAGCAGCAAATATTCTCATCTCTGGGTAGGCCGTAGGATGGGGTCTGGAAGGGACCCTGAGCCAAGGGAGGTGTTTGGAGAGCCGTGAGATGCGTCTGTCTTAGGAGCTCTGGTCTTAGGGGAGCATTTTTCTCTCTGTGCACAACCACCCCACCTTCCACATCCGAGTACGGCTGCCTTGACTCTGGCTTAGGTTCCGTCTGTCTCATGGGGAAGAGTCTGATAATCACATTTGTACGTAATGGTGGCTTGGAGTTGTAAGCTCAAATGTCAGAATCTTATAATATCGGCATCTCGGAGTCATAGCTGTAGAATTTTAGGATCTATCAAGCCTTAGAATCAGAGAATCTTAGAATAATAAAAACTAGTGTCAAAAATCTCATAGACTCATAGAATGTAATATTCATGGGATATAAAAATCAACTCTTGGTACCACCACATCTTAAAAATCATAGAATCATGAAATTAGAGTCTTTTAGAAGAGAATGGCGTTTTATGGTTATCGGGTCCACCCTGCTTCCCAATTCATGGAAAATACTAACATAGCATTAAAAATACAAACATTTTTAAGAAACTTTGTGCAGGGGAAAGGTGGCCGTAAAGGAGCTCTAAAGCTTAATGACACTAATGATGAATATCTAGTCCAGTCAGTGCCAACATATAGACCGTCGGTGACCGCTGCTGGTGGAGACAAGTGGGGTTTCTGAACATTGTGCAGGTTTTTGGTGGGGTGACCGTTGGCCTTATTGACACCTAAACTGAACACTTAATGGAAAGCTCAAAGCGAAAGAGGAAATCACGCGTTCGTTCATGCTCCCTGACCATCCCCTGCTGTATTGCTTCATGTGGGCCAAACGTAGCCATGGGGCCATTTTAGAAAATAGCCCCCTAAATGCTGGCCTTCTTGTTGGGGACTGTAAACTTCAGGAGGGAGGGGCGATGGGGGTTCCCGTATGATGTCTATGAGCTTTCTAGAAAAGTCTTTTGCACGCTAGGCCTCTCCTCTCAGGCGTCCAGTCTGACCGTCTTTCCTCTCAGGCCCTCCTCCTGTAAACACATGGTAAACCATTGCTCGTCTGTGCCCTTGCTTGTGTTGTGTCTGAAGTCTTGGCTTATATCGCCAAGTCTTTTGTTTTGTCTTGTTTGTTTGTTTAAGACCTGGCATCCGTTTCGTGTGTAGGGATTGTGCCCTCCAGATCGTCCCACAGGACCTCAGATCCAGCCGCGTGTTTCGACAGGTGCAGGGAGAACCTGGATGAAAGGGGGGTCGGGTGTGCAGAGCTCCTGGCTCTATGGCACGGGAGCTGTGTGTGTGCACGCGTGTCCATGAGCAGGCGCGTGTGCATACTCACGCACGCAGGTGCACGTGTGCTGCTCTCCTGAATCCTGAGTCTGGATCGTTTTCACACGAGCCTATGCCTATGACTGTATTTGGATGTACTCATGGGTTCCTTCCTCGCTGCCTTCAGATGGGATAACCTTGTGTGGAGATGAATGTTTTTCGAACAGGTGAGATAGACAAACGATTCTGGGGCTCTTGACATACATTTATTGAGCACCTACAATGTTTCTGACAATGGAATGAGGGCTTCCACGGGTGGTAACATATTTGATTTTACAACTATCAAGTAGTTATTGTAGATATTACAGTTTCAATTTTGAAGATGTGTCAACTAAGGCTCTTAGAATTGAAGCGATCAGGACTGGTATTTGAAATGGAGTTTTTTATATTAAAGACTTTGTTTACATGTCTTTGGCCTGAGCGTACTGGCGCGTGAGTATAGCAGCGTGTGTGTGTGTGTGTGTGTGTGTGTGCATGTGGGCGCGTGCACACACCCACGTGCTCATGGACCTGTGGGGATGCGTGCGTTCTTCTTCCTCACATGCATTTCTTAAAATGCATGGATGTGTAGATATATGCGTGTGTTTGTAGCACATATGTCTGTACCAGCTAAAGCCATAATCATCCGGCAAGGTACATCTGTGTAGCCGGTACTGGGGGCGAGGGGCGTGTGGATTGTGTGAGCTGTAGGGGGAGAGGATCCCAGAGGCAGGGGGTGGAGGTGCTGACATGGCTATGTGCTTTGCACGGATCCTTTTCCGTAAGTTATTAACCCCGAGAGCATTTTTTTTTTCAAAATCTTTTGAAAAGCGTCCAGATGTGCCCATGTCAGGTGTCCTGAGACCAGAGTTGGTGAAGTGCTCATCTAGATACTAAAGCAGGCCCGAGCGAAGAAGAGGCGAATGCCAGAGGTGTCTGTGATACAGAAAGTTGGGGTAACTTGGGGTAACCTTTGTGGTGGCTGTGGCGGGTGCAGGGTGAGTAAAAACCTGCCGAGGATGACTTCTCCCGTGTTCCGCCCCCATTATTTCACCCAGAGCCTGCAGGGAGTCCCCGAGGCAGGCCCGGCCTTCCTGTTTTGCAGATGACAAGACTGACACTCAGGGTTACGTGATCCGCTTGCAGTCACCAGGGACAGAGCTGGGATTTGAACCCGGGTTTTCCTGCGCGTGTGATTTCCATCCCCCGCGCCTGTCCTCACGGTTTCCCACTCTGCGGGGTTTGCTCAGGCTCTGACCTGGACCCGTAAATCTCAAGCCATCCGACACCCCGACACCCAGCCCAGCCACATAAACATTCCGGATTCGCTGCCTCGACGCTCCGAGGGGCTGAAATAGAACCTTGAAATCCTCCCTCACTTTTAATTAAAAAAAAGATTTAGGCTAACCCTGGGTTTCCACTTCTGTTTAACTGCGACTGCTTTTAACCGTTGCTGTATTTTTATTGTTGCAAATGTGACGCACCGATCCATCTTCCTCGTAACGCTTCTCGGTTTCTGCTCCATCTGTTGAAGAGAAAACATTTGCAGAAACCTCTCGGCTTCTCTCCAAGGGCTGAAACTTCGGTTGTAGCGAGGAATGCAGTGCAGGAAACGGGGTTGGTCGTCGGCGAAATCAGGGAACTTGGCAAAACCTGTTTCCAGCATCTTCCCGGTGGTCATTTCCCTAAAGGACCGGTTCTCCCAAGCGCCCGCCGGCCCGCGGTGCTCCCGGCCCGCAGCGAGGAGGGTGCCGACCCTCCTCGTAAAGGATCATCCGTTCCGGTCTTTGGGACTGTGCCCTCTTCTAAGCTAGATCCTCCACTGGGGTTTCTCGGACAAACTATCATTAGTTCTTTTTTGTAAGTCGTTAGTTCTTAATAATGACAGCGTTTGGTGTGGAAGGGGGACTGGACTTGGCGTTGGGAGACTTGAATTCACGTCCTTACCTTGTCACGTTTTAACCTGGCAAGTCACTCAGACGCTCCGAGCCTGGATTTGCTGGGAAAGCCCCAGGATCAAATGGTTCGGTTAAAGCCCACGTGCTCTAGAATTGTGAAGTGCTTCACTCGGGCTAAGCATGTTCACTCAAGCTTTCCATGTGTTATGTCGTTTTGGTTGTTCATCCTTTTGTTTATTTATTTATGGGACGTTTCGTGGATGGAGGCTATGCACCAGGTCCTGCTTTGGGGTGGGTGATCCTAACAGGAATAAGGCCAGGTCCACACGTACCCTTCAAAAGCCCACACGTGGGGTAGCGTAATAAATGTTGCCGTAAAATCACAAACAGGCTGAGGTTTCCACTTCCTGAGGGCAACAGGGGATTCTTCAAGGAGGGGATGATCTTGAACTGAATGTTAAGGAGTAGGGGTTTATTAGGTTAGGAGTGGGAATAGGGTAGAGGAAGCATTCTTGGCAGAGGGATTGGCTTGGGAGAAAAGTAACACGGGGTCAAACGCATTGGGGCAGGCTAGAAGCGTGTGCAGGTGATCTAGAAAGCGAAGGCCGGGATGCTGGCAAGAGGCGTGGAGAGTGAGACACGGTGAACAGTGGGATACAGTGGCACTAGCCAGGAGTGGACCTGTGGAGGTAGGAGGGAGCCATTGATAGATGTAATCAAGGAAGTGGTCAGTCCAATGTAATGTCGTAACGAATGATAAGAAATATATTTTTGGCCGTCGTCCTTGGAATTTCCTAAGTGAAAAAAAGCAATGGAAGCGTCTTTCATTATGTCAATGAGGTGGCTTTGGGATGTCACCTAAGGATAGGAGCTGGTTGCCAAGGAGACCCAACCATGTGATTGGAGGCTGGAACCTTCAGCCCAACTCCTCAACCTCGAGGGAAGGGAGAGGACCTGGAACTTGAATCCCTCACCGATGGCTCATAGAATCAGTCGTGCCTGTGCGATGAAGTAAAAACCCAGAGGGAGAGAGTCAGGAGAGCTTCTGGGTTGGTGACTATGTGGAGGTGCTGGCAGAGTGGTGCACCTGGGGTGTGTGTGTGGGGGGGGGGTGGTTGGAGGCTCCCTGCCCTTCCTCCATGCCCGCCCTATGCCTCTCTTCCATCCGGCTGATTCTAAGTTGCAGAATCAGCTACTTTATACCCATGGACTTTATAATACACCCATGGACTAATGAGTAAGTGAGTTTCGTGAGTTCTGGAAGCCATTCTAGCAAATTCAGTTGAATCCAAGAAGGGGCCAGTGGGGATGTCCGAACTACCGCTAGTTGGTCAGATGTACAGGTAGCAACCTGGGTTTGGGATTGGCGTCCTGAACTGGAGCAAGTTGTTGGAACATCCAGCCTGTAGCTGGTCAGTTAGAAGCACAAGTAACAACCTGGACTTGGGACCAGCATCTGAAATGAAATGGAGGAGGAGCAGTCTTACAGGACTCAACCCTAAGCCTGTTGGGGGGTAGCGTCAGACTTGAGTTGAATTGGGGCACCTGGGTGGCTCTGGAGGCTAAGCTCTGCACTCTGATTTCAGCTCAGGTCATGATCTCAGGGTTATGAGATCGAGCCCCTTGTCAGGCTCCATGATGGGTGTGGAGCCTGCTTAAGATTCTCTCTTTCCCTCTGTCTCTGCCCCAACTCCCATCTCAAAAAAAAAAAAAAAAAAAGAATTGAGTTGGATTATAGGACACCCAGCTAGTATCTGGAGAATTGTCTGCTGTTGCTGTGGGAACTCCAACCCCCACCTGCCCTTCACATTGACATTGGTCCCAGAAAACCCACAGACCCAATAACAAGGCTGGCTAGAGCGTGAGCCCCACAGCGGGAGCCAGAGCCTGGTCAGTGTGCCCATCGAGTCTGCGCTTAATCTCCTCACTATCTAGAATGGCATTTTAGGAATATCTGGTTAGTTCTGGGAAAGAGGGAGAGGCTGAGCAAGGAAGAAATTGTGGTTACTCCTGAGGGCAAGAATATTCCTTAGAACTCTAAAAAAGAGGTCTTCGGTGATAGAATGCTAAGCATATTTTTCAGCCTTTTCAGGGACACATCTTGGGTAAGGAAGAGAGTCTACGTGGGCAACTGCCTGGTGCCCCGAGGGGAGAAGATGGGAATTTGGGAGGAAATTGGGCCCCTCTGGCCTCTGTTAATGTCCTTCACGTGGACTCTAGTGGGTTCTTAGGAGATACCTAAAGTAACATCGTGGAGGCTGCCTTCCACGGCAACCCACCAGAGATAGAACCCCAAAGTGAAACACTTTATTTTTTGTGCTTCTGTAATTTCATGTTTTATAGCATTAAAAAAAAAAAATCCTTGAAGGAAGAGCCATAGAAGCAAGAACTCCATGGTCTGAAATGTCTCTGAGATGTTTAGCCTCTTTCTCCATTTGTGAAGGCCGATGCCCGCCCACCTCCATTCCACCTCCTTCTGTTGCGGTAGCCTCTGCACGTCGAGCTTTCCTTTCATGGCTGTGCCTTTCGATGCCATTCTCCTTTGTCCAAGTCTTGTAAATTGATGGCTCTCAAATGCTGGTCTAAAATTTGATGTCTAGATGTGAAGGGCAATCTTTTATTTTAAGATTATGTCCTCTCTGTTTTATGTTTCTGGTTAAAAAGTACTTTCCCTTACGAAATGCTGGTCATGGTAATTCCAATTTCTGTATCGTTCAATGCCCTTTCCAAGAGCAAGAACACTTCATGTGGGTCCAAAAAATTGGTCTTAAAAAATTGATGTGGCCATGTAGTCCGAAGGGCCGATGTTGACGCTATTCCCCACACAGAACAGTCTCTCTCTCAGTCCACGTTTGACCTCAAAACTCAGTGATCCTATCTTTGTGCATGTCGTCATCCTCTAACATGTTGCTCGGGTCCGGCCCGTAGTAGGTCATCACTAAATGGGTAATAAGTTCAGTGAACCTCTAGGCAATTAAAAATGCATCGAGGGCATTTTCTGTGTGCAGGGCTGCGGGGTGTAGTGAAGGAGCACAAGAGTTTAAATGAATTTCAGTGGAGAGCACAGCCTGCAACCCCGCTTCCGCGCCGAGGAAGCTCAGCACTTAGGGGCTGACGGGCGTGCCTGGGCGGCTGGGAGCCCGGCTCCTCCACAGCAGGCAGCGACTTAGGTGTTCTCCCATCTCCCCACCGGTGAAGTGGGTAGAAGATTAGCTCCTAGAGTCCCCTGGATCACAGGAGTTTATCAAGGTAGACTTTTCACCCAGGAAGGGGCCGGTGGATGTTCACTGTCATCATTAAGGCTCCCGTAGCAGGAATGAGGGAGTAGGGAGCCCAGGTGGACTTGGGTCAGGAGACCAAGGTGCAGGTTCCTGCTGCACCACTTGCTGGTGAACCTTAAGGAGTCCCTTAAAGTCCTTGTATAAAACCAGATTCAGAACTGAGCAGCCGTCCCCCAGACTTTAGCAAAAGCTGCTGTTCCTAAGATGTAGAAGTTGAAAAAGCCTCCCCGAGGCGGCGTAGGGCGTTGCTATGAAGCAGGCAGGGCGGTGGATGGCTGGAAAGGTGAAGTATAGCCGACGGAAAAGATCTGGTTTCCTCTTTCTGGAAAGTCCTTTGCATCGTTAGTAAGACGGTTCTTTTCCTTTAGGGCGGGAGGCATTGAAACTATTGCAACCGGTGGGACGTTGGCGTTGATTTTCCTAGAGATGCCCGGAAAGCGAATTCTCTCCCCAGACAGTCACCCCCGTGATGAAGGCCTCCTTGTCATAGGGAGTTGATGGAAAGACAGAGCTGACGTCCAAGATGGAATTAACGGAACTCAAGTTGGGACGATGTGGTTCAGGGTCTGGAACTGTTCTTAGGTGCAGTAACGTGGCTCCGTTGGACAGGGCGGCTGCGCGAACCAGCTGAGTCAGGTGCGTGTGTGCGTGTGTGTGCACACGCGGTGTGGATGCTCCATGACACAGGTGGTGGCTTCCTCAGCCCGGCTGGGTTTCGCTCGCTGCCGGAGATCAGGTTGGCTTCTAGAAATACCTGCATCCGGCACATTGCATGGATTCTTGCTGGTTTTCGGAAGTTTGTCAACAAGGCCCTTTGTTTATTTTCGTGCAGAGAAGAAATAAATGCTGGAATATTAAGGTGATGGGAGGAGGCTGGTCGCGTGGGGTGGAGAGGAGGACCTGAGGCCCCGTGTCTGTGTTTGGGGGGCTCGGTAAGCCACAGCAGAGGTGAGGTTAAACCAGGGGTGAGCAGGGGAGAAGCTGACCCAGTGCCCCTCTTAGCAAAACAAAGGCCTTTGCACAATGGGAGGTTGGGTGGCTCGGCTTTTGAGGCTGAATGCCGGAAACCAGGAGGGGGAGGTGGGTTCAGAAACTCAGCACCGGGCATCAGGTAAGCCTTTTTTTTTTTTCGTTTTTTTTTTTAATAATAAATTTATTTTTTATCGGTGCTCAATTTGCCAACGTACAGAATAACACCCAGTGCTCATCCCGTCAAGTGCCCCCCTCAGTGCCCGTCACCCAGTCACCCCCACTCCCCACCCTCCTCCCCTTCCACCACCCCTAGTTCCTTTCCCAGAGTTAGGAGTCTTCATGTTCTGTCTCCCTTTCTGATATTTCCTACCCATTTCTTCTCCCTTCCCCTCTATTCCCTTTTACTATTATTTATATTCCCCAAATGAACGGTAAGCCTTTTAACCAGAGCATTTGGAAGGAAAAGCAGCCGACTGATGTGCTGCTCTGTTCACTGGACGAGCAGGCCTGGGAAGGCGCTTCTTTGTGTTAGAGGCCCTGGTTAACATGAAGAAGTGGGTGTATTCGTGCTCTGGAGGGGTGTAGTCAGGGGGTAAGCGTGTTAAGCACCTACTGTGTGCTAAGTGCTGATGATTTAAAAGTGAACAGACCGTACGGCCTTTACGTTTCATTCAGGATAAAGATTAATAACATTAAGCAAGTAGAGTATGGAGAGTGCTAGGAGATATATATATATATTTCAAATAATAGTTTTTTTAATATTTTATTTATTTATTCATAGACACAGAGAGAGGCAGAGACACAGGCAGAGGGAGAAGCAGGCTCCATGCAGGGAGGCCATGTGGGACTCGATCCCAGGTCTCCAGGATCACACCCCAGGCTGCAGGCGGCGCTAAACCGCTGCGCCACGGGGGCTGCCCCAAATAATAGTTCATATTTATTGAGCTCCTACTCTGTGCAAGGCATAGTGAAATTTGTAGGCAGTGTCTCAAAAACTTCTCCCTGCCACCCTCTGAGTTAGAGAAGACGCTTATCATCCACATTTTAGCCATGGGAGAGTGGACGCAGGGATGCTGCCTAAGCTGTGCGAGGAGAGAAGGGAACAGCAGGGGGCTCCTGGGGAACCGCACCCCCCACCCCCGTGTTGACTTCTGTCCACCTGCCCCGTCCCCACACGGCAGGGAAGACCCGCTGCTGCTGCTGCTGCTGCTGCTGCGGGCAGGTGCGCTGCGCTGGAGGCAGGGCAGCCCCAGGTGGGCGCCATGGGCCCGGGAAGGGTCCAGGAAGGGCCCGGCAGGAGCACACGTCCAGGAAGAGCATTTCTAGCCATGGGGACGGGGAGGCAACCTCGTGGGGGTCTGAACCTCGCGGACTGCTGAGGACGGGTAGGTCGCTCCGCCAGAAGGCCCGGGGCGGCAGGGAGCGCGGGCACCGGGGATGGACACGCGGCCAGGCCGCAGCCTCTCAGGTCTCAGTGCCTGCTGGATCCCTGGCTTCTCGGGACCCAGGGAGGAGCGAGGACTCGCTGACCCGGTCGGGAAGCCCCTGCAGAGATGCAGATGAGGAACAACCAGGAGCCCAGGAGCATGTGTAAGATGGAGAAGGATGGGCCTGTCGGCCTCTGGCCCAGGGCGTGACCCCGGGGTCCCGGGATCGAGTCCCGCGTTGGGCTCCCTGCACAGACCCTGCTTCTCCCTCTGCCTGTGTCTCTGCCTCTCTGTGTCTCTCATGGATAAATAAGTAAAATTGAAAAAAAAAAAAAAAGAAAGAAAGAAAGATGGGCTTGCAGGTTTTAAGGGGCGGGGCTGGCTTTCAACCAGGGTGCCGTGCAGGAGGAAAGGCCTGGGAAGAGCCACAGCCGCGCAGGTCCACGTGAATGCAGCCGGCGTGGGAACCACTCGCAGGCGGGCAGGCTGCGCGGTGCCGGCAGGGAGCGCAGCAGTTGTCAAGTTCAGGGCTGTTGTCGCGAAGAACGCGACCCGTGTAGCCAGCTTTGTCCTACTGATGTGTTTTTAATCGGATGTTCTTCTAGAATTCACCCTTGGCTGACTCCATATCTTGTTCCCCGGGGGCGGCGCGGCCATCCCTGTGCACCTGCGCTCTGGACGGCTGCGGGGCCCTCTCCCGTCGCACCTGGTGGCTCTCGACCGGGTCACAGCGCCACAGCCCACACGTAGGTCGTGCAGGTGGCCTGGGGACGCTCGGCCGGACCCCGCGCCCTACGGCTCCTGGGGAGCATTCAGTGCCCACGGCCTTGCTCCCAGCCCCCTGCCCGCTGCTGTGAGGCCCTGATTGGTCTGATCCAGGCAACAGCCTCGGGTGTTCTGCTAATTTTTCCTGTACAGATAGGTAAACTGAGGCAAGGAGAAATCAAGCGGCTGGCCAAGGTCACGCAGTTAGTGGAGCACCCAGGATTTGAGCGGAAGAAGTCTCCTTCCTGAACCTTGGGCGGAGGCTGCTTGCCCGTCGCCGGGCTCAGATTTTCCAGCCCGGGCCGAGGGCAGTGCGGGCGGTGCCCTCGGAGGAGCCGCGGCCTGGGAATCGGGACGGAGGCCATCTCGGGCCCCGGCAGGCGCCGTGGGGTTAATTTTGCTCACAGACCACGGGGGTCGTGTGTCACAGAGGGGAGCCTGTGGGTCTCCCGCGTGGACGTGTCTCGGGGGCTGAGGATGGGAACTCTGGGTCCAGCTGCAGGCCACGTGCAGACGCCGCAGAGCCCCCGTGTGTGGACACGCAGGTGGACGGGTAGGCAAGGGAGACGGTGTCGCCCGGGTCGGTGGGGGAGCTGCAGCTGGGGGTGCAGAGTGAGACCCATCTGGCCGGGACCCCCGCTTCTTACAGGAGACCTGGTGCAGGCCCTTGGCCTTTGCGTTGTCTGTGTTGCTCTGTCCCTGAAACAAAGGCATCGGCTTAGATCAATAGTCCTGAAATGCGGCCTTTCAGGTGCCCGCTTGCCTCACAAGGTCTCTTCTTCCATCTAGGCCACTTCCTGGCTTTCCTTAAATTACTGGGCTTCCTACAGAAAGGCGTACGGTTATATAGGGACTCTCAGAGCACTGCCAGAAAGTCCTTTTCAGAAAGCCTTATTTACACTAAATAATGCAATGAAAGTGAAAACCGTGCAGGGCACCTGCGTGGCTCAGTTGGTTGAGGGTCTACCTTCAGCTCGGGTCCTGACCTCCTGGTCCTGGGATCGAGTCCTGCCTCGGGCTCCCTGCTCAGGGGGAGGCTGCTTCTCTCTCCCCTTCTCTCCTTCCCTCTGCCCCTCTTCTGCGGCTCGGTCTCTCTCTCAAATAAATCAATAAAAATTTTAAAAACAAAACACCCCCCCGCCCCTGAGTGCGATGACCTCCTAGTTTCCGTCCGGCCTATACGTTCTCACTGGATCCTTTCCTGCCGGCGTCTCTAATCTTTGGGGCTGCCCACTTTGTGTCAGAAGGCATATTGTGAAACACTATAGAGACGCTAATACAAAGGAGCCGTAAAATGAGGCTTTCACCCCTTAAAGAATTTTTTTTTAAATTTTTATTTATTTATGATAGTCACAGAGAGAGAGAGAGAGGCAGAGACACAGGCAGAGGGAGAAGCAGGCTCCATGCACCGGGAGCCCGACGTGGGATTCGATCCGGGGTCTCCAGGATCGCGCCCTGGGCCAAAGGCAGGCGCCAAACCACTGGACCACCCAGGGATCCCCCGCTTTCACCCCTTAACTTAATCAAGATCGGGAGACAGTTGAAAGGGGAGCCCCCCCCCGCCCCCGTATATGAATTAAAGTGACTTTATGGAAATCCGGGTCTCCCCTTACAGCCGTGTCCCTCCCGGTCCGTTGACAGTCCTGGCTTCCTGAAATGCTTGCCTGGAGGGTCTGTAGCATCTTCGCAGCCCTTGCATCTAATCCTAAGAATCTTGCAGGGGACCCTCCCAATACTTGGGAGAAGCAGACCCGATGGGATGACGGACGGAGGGCGGAAACCCCGGCTGAGGTACCCAAGAAGGAGGCAGAAAGGGACTGTGTGTGGCCCTGCTGCCCCTGCCTTGAAACATCTAGAAGGGAGGTGGCACTGGCGCCTGTTAAGCACCCCATGCGCATCCTCCCATGCGGACCTTTTAAGGACCTTTGAACTGTATCCTTAGGCCTTGATGCGTTGGCTTCCTCCGCTCCGGGCCCTCCCCCCGGGTTCTCACCTGCCTGTCTGTCTCGTCTCTGAGAACAGAAGGGAAAGGGCCGGGCCGGCCTTTAGCCCTCGTGGGCGCTGGGGATTCCCGGTCCCAGGCTTGCTTCCCGCTGCACCTGCCCCTCGGGGAGGTCAGCAAGGGCTGGGGTTTCCTTGGCGCGAGGGCAAGTGCCACCACGCAGCCAGTGTTGGTGGGTCACGGAGCCTGTCCCTCTGGGCGAGTGGCCGCCCCCGACCTGGGTGTCCTTTCTGGGCCTGGCCTGGGGGCGGGGGCCTAGGGGACAGGGACGGGGGCTCCTGGCCCTACACCCGGCCAGGGTGCGGGTCCCACCTCTCCGCCAGCCTCTCTTTGTTCCCTGGTAGATGGTTGATGCTAATGAGACCCTACTCGGGGATTTGAGCCCCTTGGGGGCCAATTAACTTCACTTTACTTCAGCTGCCAGGCACCTCAGAACTAAATCCAGATCAATTAGCTCTTCCCAGGTGCCGGTAGCCTCTCTCCTTCGCTCAGTTTTAACCATCCTTTGTTCCATTTTTATTTTTAATTGTCCTGATTTATATCTTATTTAACTTTGTTATCACTTTAGCTGTGTCTGGGGGCAGGTGGGGCACGGATTCTAAATAAATAAACGAAACCCCCTTAGGGCCGCATCCGGAGCGGGAGGCCGGCTCCCGGGGCGTCTTCTGGGAGGAAACCCTGAAGGTGCTCCTGGGGGGGCCCCAAGCCGGGGAGCAGGGGGCCGCGGGGACGTCCGAGGGGGGCCAGGCCCGGCCCCCCACCTGCTTTGCCAGTAAAGTTGTCTTGCCCCACAGCCACGCCCATTCCTTACCGTCTCGTTGCTTCCGCTGCGGCGGCAGCACTGGGGGCTCGGAACGTGGTCAGTATGGCCCGTAAAACCGAAAATATGTACTAACCGGGTCCTTCTCCTCCTCCTCCTTCTCCTCCTCCTCCTTCTCCTCCTCCTCCTTCTCCTCCTCCTCCTTCTCCTCCTCCTCCTTCTCCTCCTCCTCCTTCTCCTCCTCCTCCTTCTCCTCCTCCTCCTTCTCCTCCTCCTCCTTCTCCTCCTCCTCCTTCTCCTCCTCCTCCTTCTCCTCCTCCTCCTTCTCCTCCTCCTCCTTCTCCTCCTCCTCCTTCTCCTCCTCCTCCTTCTCCTCCTCCTCCTTCTCCTCCTCCTCCTTCTCCTCCTCCTCCTTCTCCTCCTCCTCCTTCTCCTCCTCCTCCTTCTCCTCCTCCTCCTTCTCCTCCTCCTCCTTCTCCTCCTCCTCCTTCTCCTCCTCCTCCTTCTCCTCCTCCTCCTTCTCCTCCTCCTCCTTCTCCTCCTCCTCCTTCTCCTCCTCCTCCTTCTCCTCCTCCTCCTTCTCCTCCTCCTCCTTCTCCTCCTCCTCCTTCTCCTCCTCCTCCTTCTCCTCCTCCTCCTTCTCCTCCTCCTCCTTCTCCTCCTCCTCCTTCTCCTCCTCCTCCTTCTCCTCCTCCTCCTTCTCCTCCTCCTCCTTCTCCTCCTCCTCCTTCTCCTCCTCCTCCTTCTCCTCCTCCTCCTTCTCCTCCTCCTCCTTCTCCTCCTCCTCCTTCTCCTCCTCCTCCTTCTCCTCCTCCTCCTTCTCCTCCTCCTCCTTCTCCTCCTCCTCCTTCTCCTCCTCCTCCTTCTCCTCCTCCTCCTTCTCCTCCTCCTCCTTCTCCTCCTCCTCCTTCTCCTCCTCCTCCTTCTCCTCCTCCTCCTTCTCCTCCTCCTCCTTCTCCTCCTCCTCCTTCTCCTCCTCCTCCTTCTCCTCCTCCTCCTTCTCCTCCTCCTCCTTCTCCTCCTCCTCCTTCTCCTCCTCCTCCTTCTCCTCCTCCTCCTTCTCCTCCTCCTCCTTCTCCTCCTCCTCCTTCTCCTCCTCCTCCTTCTCCTCCTCCTCCTTCTCCTCCTCCTCCTTCTCCTCCTCCTCCTTCTCCTCCTCCTCCTTCTCCTCCTCCTCCTTCTCCTCCTCCTCCTTCTCCTCCTCCTCCTTCTCCTCCTCCTCCTTCTCCTCCTCCTCCTTCTCCTCCTCCTCCTTCTCCTCCTCCTCCTTCTCCTCCTCCTCCTTCTCCTCCTCCTCCTTCTCCTCCTCCTCCTTCTCCTCCTCCTCCTTCTCCTCCTCCTCCTTCTCCTCCTCCTCCTTCTCCTCCTCCTCCTTCTCCTCCTCCTCCTTCTCCTCCTCCTCCTTCTCCTCCTCCTCCTTCTCCTCCTCCTCCTTCTCCTCCTCCTCCTTCTCCTCCTCCTCCTTCTCCTCCTCCTCCTTCTCCTCCTCCTCCTTCTCCTCCTCCTCCTTCTCCTCCTCCTCCTTCTCCTCCTCCTCCTTCTCCTCCTCCTCCTTCTCCTCCTCCTCCTTCTCCTCCTCCTCCTTCTCCTCCTCCTCCTTCTCCTCCTCCTCCTTCTCCTCCTCCTCCTTCTCCTCCTCCTCCTTCTCCTCCTCCTCCTTCTCCTCCTCCTCCTTCTCCTCCTCCTCCTTCTCCTCCTCCTCCTTCTCCTCCTCCTCCTTCTCCTCCTCCTCCTTCTCCTCCTCCTCCTTCTCCTCCTCCTCCTTCTCCTCCTCCTCCTTCTCCTCCTCCTCCTTCTCCTCCTCCTCCTTCTCCTCCTCCTCCTTCTCCTCCTCCTCCTTCTCCTCCTCCTCCTTCTCCTCCTCCTCCTTCTCCTCCTCCTCCTTCTCCTCCTCCTCCTTCTCCTCCTCCTCCTTCTCCTCCTCCTCCTTCTCCTCCTCCTCCTTCTCCTCCTCCTCCTTCTCCTCCTCCTCCTTCTCCTCCTCCTCCTTCTCCTCCTCCTCCTTCTCCTCCTCCTCCTTCTCCTCCTCCTCCTTCTCCTCCTCCTCCTTCTCCTCCTCCTCCTTCTCCTCCTCCTCCTTCTCCTCCTCCTCCTTCTCCTCCTCCTCCTTCTCCTCCTCCTCCTTCTCCTCCTCCTCCTTGGCAGCGGCGACCTCAGTGAGCTGCCTTTTCAAATCAATACCACTGCTTTGTTTCCAGCCCTGCATTGACTGCAGCGCTCCCGCTCCCTGTGCTCCCCCCCCCACCAGCCCACGCAGCCCCTGCACCAGCTCCCACCCTCTCCATCCCCTCCACGGTGCTCCCCGAGGCCTCCGGGTCCCCCTCCGTACCAGTGCTCCCTCCCGATGATGAGGAGCTCCATGTGGGAACTTGGCTTCCCTGGAAATGGTCCTTATGCCAACACAAAACCAAATCAAACCTTACGTACGCCCCTTGCACCCCCCACCCCCACCCCGGAAAAAAATCAATGATCCGAGGAATAGGAGAGGATGCTCGGAGTTGTAAAATAGCCTGCGGGAGGAGGCCTCAAGACGTGGTCTTTACTCTTGGCTTCTGCCATTAACTAGCTGTGGGACCCTGGGCGAGCCTCCGTTGCCTTTTCACGAAGCGAAGCCCTGGATTTGGTCTCTTTAAGGCTTATTGGACCCAACAGGGGTCAGAGTATCAGCAGGACATTTCTGATGGGTTTTCTTTTCAACAGACTCAAGATTCCTGAGGCCAGTAAGACACATTGATGTGTAACTCAGTAGACTTCTACCCACGTGTTTCCCCTTAATGAGAGCTTGCCCCCCCATCCCCCCCACCCAGGGCTGCTAGGCTCAGGTGAGACCTGCACAACTTCCTGACCTCACGGAACCGTGTGGGGCTGAAGGGAGCCTTCCCTGCGGTCATCAGTTACAAGGTGCACCCCAAACCCTGCAGTGTCAGGATCCTGAACTTCTTGGAGATAGAGGGCCAGAGCAGAGGGCGCCCTTGGGTCACTCCCCACCTTGGGCGAGTGCTGCTCACCTCACACACAGCCAGCTGCAGGTGTGTGGATGTCCTGACCTCCTGCCCCATCGTCCCGGGTGTCCCATAAGCACCTATCCAACGGGTGAACGTCACCGGCGTTCGGTCACAGTCTATCACCGAATGGCTGAGTCAGAAGGGCCCGGGAGACCATTTGAAACTCGCAACTGTGTCCTCCATGGACAGACTGAGGCCCGGGGATAGGATGAGCCTTGACCCGGGTCACACGGTGGACCAGCCCCCGAGCGGGGCCTGCAGCCCGGGCCCCCTGACTCCCACACCAGGGCCTTGTGCACTTGACCGACTCCCCTTGCGTTCAGCGTTGTGACTTGGCTCGACCCATCTGGGGGTAACCATTTCCCGAGGCCCTTCTGGGTTTTGTGTAAATTATCTGAGCCTTTTAAGGGAGGCCCAGCTGGGGCCTTCTCTTTGCCTCTTGGGCTGGCTCTTTCTGTTGCTCTCCGTCGGGAGAACATTATAATTTTCTCCCGTCTCTCCGGCGGAGGCGGAGCGCGGCCACCCCATCACTCACGCTCACAGACCCTGCCGAGCACCCACAGTGTATCTGGAAGCCATTTTCTGTTTGGAAGTCGGTGGCGGTCAGCCAACATCTCAGTAATATTTGCTTTCCTAAGGCTTAGACAAATCAAATCCATTCACTTTCTTAGACTCGGTCCCTCTTGCCTGGCATAATTTCCCCTCATCTAAGGCAAGCCCAAATTGAGCTGGGTCTATTTTCTCTCTTTCTGGCGCCCCGCCCGCCTCCTCCCGCCCTCCCTCCCTCCCTCGGGGCCCCTCCTCCTCGTTTCCTCCACGCTCCTGTTTCCCTCCCTACAGGCACTGTAGTCTTCTAGACCCATTGCTTCTCCCCTCCTTCTCCTCCTCCTCCCCCTCCTTCCATCCTCTCTCTCTCTCTCTGTTTCTTCTTTATTCAACCACTATAGAGCCCGAGCTCAACACAATACCAAATCTGAAAGAAATCCAGGAAAACATACACCAAACTTCCTGATTCCACAGATACAGAGACCGAGCTCCAGAGACGGTGTCTTGCCTCTGCTGTGGTGGCAGGAGAGGGGCTAGAACGGAGGCATCCTGACTCCGCTGGGCCGGTGGCGGGGAAACCTCGTGGCATCTTCGAATTTACCCTCCATATGATGCGGGAGGTTGTTGGGGTCTGGAGCCGACGGCCAAGAAAGAATTCTGGAGACGTCTTTGGTGCAAAAAGATGGTTTTATTAAAGCAGGGGGACAGGCCCCGAGGGCAGGAAGAGCTGCATGGGGGCCGTGAGGAGGGGCCCAGTATATACTTGCAGGTTGGGAGGGGGTCACAGTGTAAGGCTCCAAGGAGTTTTGGAAGCAAGGTTTCCAGGGCCTCGAGGGGCCTCGCTGTCGTTGGGAAAGGTCACTTACTACCACGTAATAAAACCTGAGTCGTGAGCCCCTTCCGATGCTCACCGGCGGGCCGCGTGCTGGGGGATGATCACTGACCTAGAGCTTGGGGAGGGAGGTAGAGACGAAGGAAGTCTCCAAAGGGATTTTTTACGTGTTAAGTAGACTCACAGGGTCTTGGGGGTCGGGGTCGGGGTGCTGTTAAGCTAAGGTTGCCTTTTGCCCTGAGCAGAGTAAGAGCCTCCAGGTGGTGGAGGAAGGTCACTCTGCCTGTTTCGGGGCCTCCCAATGGGCTGTGAGCTGCAAGGATCCCCAAGTTTGCTCTTTGCCTCTGTGTCCCACCGCGTAAATGAGGCTGCTTTGGGCTTTCTCTCTGCTGACTGCCCTGGGGCTGGGCCAGATCTAGGAGACAGCCTGGACCGAGACCCCACTGGGATCATCTTGGCCTCCCCACCGCCCCGCGGGGAGTCCGTTTCCTGGCCTAGGAAGTGAGGACTCGAGGACTCGGTCTCCTAATCCTGCAGACCACACAGGCTGTTGTGGGGATGGGATGCCCTGGTGTGGCCCTGGGTTCTGGAGCCCCGTGGAGATGCTGCCTTGGCCTCCTCCCTCCTGCAAGAACTCTCAGTATTTCAAAGTCCTGACATACTAAATCCCCTACCACATACACAAACAAATTCCTAATATCACTCCAACAGCACAAAACCAACCCAGCACAACTCTCAAAAAACAAACGAAAAAACAAACCTATCCTAAACACAGAAAACAAACAAAGCACAACACAAAACAACTCAAGAAAAAAACATACAGCAGCCCCTAATAACATACTGGCTTTACACACTGGTTATGCTACGATTACATTACTATATTTTAATTTCTTCCTTTATTTTTATTATAAAGATATTTATAATGATATATTTTATTTAACATTTATAAAAATAACCAAATCATCGGGGCATATTATTACTATTTAAACACACTTTCCGGGGCATTCTTATTTCTATCTTAAATATTTGAATTGATAATTTGTTAATTTTCTTTTATGAATTTTAAAATATATTTTATTAAATATATTTATACTAGTTTTATTTATTTTCGTGTTTTTATTTATTTCATCTTATAAAAAAAATATATTTCGGGGGCTCTGTAGTGAATATTCGGGGCATCCCGGCAAAGGAAGCAGGTCTGGTATTTTGGGGCCAGAGATGTCCTTTAGGAATTCGGTCATTCATCCTCCCGCCTCCCTCACGCAGCCCCGGTCCCTGCGGGGAAGCGGCCACCTTCTCCGAGGGCATTTAAAGCCTCCCCGTCCCCAGAGCGCAGCAGCTAGAAATAGACCAGGCCCTGCCTTTAGATTCCCACAAAAATGGATCCTTTGGGTCAAAGGCTCCTTAATCTGCAAAACACAAGCTGTTTGCCTGACTTGAGGCCTCAGCAGACTTCCTAGGTTTGAAGGAGCTTTGGTATGGAAAACCGGTTTGTGTTTTGAAGATTAAGGGTCCTTTCATCCAAAAGATGCAGGTTTTCTTTTTTTTTTTTTTCTTTTTTTTTTTCTTTCCTCAAGCTCCCAATGAAACACCTTGTTCCTTTCTGGCTTAAAACCTGGGAGCCTCCTTTCTTATGCAGAGATGGATTAGGTTACTCTGCACTTGCCTGGCCGATGAGGAGGAGAGAACCCCTGTGAGGACTTGGCGCCCCAACTTTCAGGACCAGCCCTCCTGCCCTGCTCCCCACCTGGGCTGATCACCCATATAATGCGGTGACATCCTCTAGGACTGCTTTAAGCCCACAGATCCTGAGGTTTCACTCGCAGAATTTCTGATGAAGTCTGGAGGGGAAGGTGCATTTTAGGAGCAGAGACTGCTCAGGTCTCAGAAGTCCCCCCACTAGCTTGCAGGCAGCTGGCGTTTCCGGGGCGGTAATGGGGGCTGCAGTGGGGGGCACGTCCCCAGCCCAGCGGCTGACAGGGCAGTGTGCTGGAGAGGAGCCTGGACGTGCCAGGATCAAGTACCAGGTGTCACTCTTACTATCCTTAATGTGACTTTCAACAAATGAAAGGTCACAAATGAAAGGTCAGCCTCCCTGACCCTCAGGATCCTTTTTTTTTTTTTTTTAAAGATTTTATATATTTATTTCAAAGAGAGAGAGAGAGAGAGAGAGAGAGAGAAAGGAGCTGGGAGGCAAAGAAAAGAGAATCTCAAGCGGACTTCACACCAAGCAGGAGCCCGGCGCGGGGCTCGATCCCAGGACCCTGAGATCATGAGCCGAGCAGGAGCCGGACGCGTACCCGACAGAGCCGCCCCAGCGCGCTGAGCCCCAGTGTCCTTCTGCAGGACTTGGGAAGGTGGCAGCCCCGGCGTGTCCGCGGCCTGGGTGCCCACACGCATCACAGCACATTCCTGTGCCTGCTCCCGCCGTGGGCTGGGCTCTGCAGGTCGCACCGTCTCTCCTCCAGCAGTTTCCCTGAAACACAGTCACGTCCTTCGGGCGGGGACAGCAGAGGCACAGGCGGTGAAGCCGAGGTGCTCAGGGTCGTGCAGACAGAGGCTGGGGCTGGCGCGCCACCCACTCTGGCTCGTGCTGGTGGCCAGAGGGGATTCTGAGGACGAGCCCGAGTCTAAGAATGGGGCAGACCCCACGTCCTCAGGAAAAAGCACCCGGTTCTGGGGAGGGGAGGGTATGGGGGCCCCGTCACCACACCCTCCCATCAGTGGGGTGCAGGTCAACTGCAGTAACGCTCCCTTGGAAAGTTCTTTTTTTTTAAGGTGTTATTTATTTATTTATTCATGAGAGACACAGAGAGAGGCAGAGACCCAGGCAGAGGGAGAAGCAGGGTCCCTGCGGGGGGCCAGATGCAGGCCTCGACCCCGGGACCCTGGGGTCACGCCCTGGGCCGAAGGCAGTCACTGGACCCCTGAGCCCCCGGGTGCCCCAGTGTTTGTAAAGCTCTTGACGCAGCTCCCCCCACCCACGAAGTGTCCATAAATTGTGTTCACGACAGTCGTAACGAGGCCAGGACTCCGAGCTGGTGGCTGGGGATGGAACCCAGCGCGCCCAAGCCCAGCAGCGCCCAGGGGAGGCCGTGCCCGAGGCCTGGCGACGCCCTCTGGGACCGGCCAGCCGGGCTGCGGGAGCCCTTCAGGGCGAGGCGCGGTGCCTGGAGGCCTGGAGGGCGGCGGCCCGGGGTGGGGGGTGGGGGAGCTCCCGTGCAGGAGGCGACCGACACCCCGCAGGCCCCGCATCGCCATCCCGCCAGGGCATGGGCCCCACGCGGAGTACTGACCTGGACCAGTTATTCAAGGTGCACGTGCGTGTTGCACAATCGCTGTCCCCGATGGGGCCCCGCGAAGGGCCAGGGTCGGAAACCACGCTCCCCCCGATGAAGGTCAGGATCGAAACGAGGCGAAAGCCCCCTGGCTGCGAGGCCGTGGCCAAGCCGTGCGCTGCCGAGCCCTCCTGGCCTGTTTCTCCCCGTGACGTGGGCGGAGTAATCGTCCCGTCCTCAGACGCCTGTTGTGAGCATGAAGCGAACCGTGTGTCTTGCTCGCCTAACCCGGCCTAACCCACTGACTCGGACCGGTCCCACCGGGAGGTTGGGGGCCACCCCGGGCGGCAGGCAGGGCCCAAGGGAGGCCAGTGAGACGCGACGCCCACGGGCTCCAAGGCCACCGCGTGTTTAAAATCCGTGGTGGCCCAGCCCTCCTTTGGCCGTCGGCCGCGTGTCCCCGGACTTCCCCCTTGGGGTCCGTGACTGTCACGGGCCAGCGGGGCCTGGTCGTACCCAAAACGGTCCCCGGGCTCCTCATTTACAAGGCGCCCCGGGGAGGCGTGAAGCCGGCGCGGGAACTGGCGGAGCCTCACGAGCCTCTGTCCCCTTGGATCCACCAGGCACCTTCCAGCTCGGCGTTAGTGACCTGATGGCAACATCAAAGGTCAGAGCTTTTGAGGAGTAAATGTTGAAGTTCAGGTTCAGATGGAAACTTAAGTGTTTTATTTATTTGCTCGACTGAATATTAAGAATAGATGAGCCACAGGGAGGGAGTCAGAGCCATTAACTCAGCAGAGCGCTGTTTATTTATTGAACAATTATATTTTGAGCATCCGCCTAACGCCGGTTCCCATCTTTGGCTTTCCTTTCTAACCCTGGAATCTTCCGTAGGCCGCTGTAGGGCCAGCGACCTTCTCTTACTTGAATGTCTCTGCCTCCCCGAGCGCACCCAGTTTAGTGACTTGCACAAGTAGGTGGGTTGGCATGACCGCACGCCCTCTGCTCCCACTGGTCCTATTATCCGAAATGCCTTCTCCTCCACCCCTCGGCTGGACCGCCGCCGCCGCGGGACCCTCAGAGGCCACGTAAGGTCTCAGCACCCATGAAGTCTTGTGTTTGAATCATTTTTCATTCGTTCCCACAATGCTGTGATCAGGCCTCTGATCGAACTCCATCCATTGTTCTGCAATTTGAGGGATCGCGGATTAGTCTCTCCCACCGGCTCGATGGCTCCCTAACACCGTGGACATTTCCTTATTCTCCTTTGATCCCCCCGTGGCTGGTACAGAGTCTGGCATCCTACCCGAGAGCCAGAGCCCCATGCTGTTCTTTCAATCAGTACTAATTTCTTTTCTCTCTCCTATTTTCCTTTTTTTCTTTCCCTTTAATTCTATATCTGTCCTCTGAGTTTATAAATATCCTCATCCTATGAAGGAAAAACAAAGTCCTCCATTGACTGTGCACTTCCCTCTGTGGTGGAGAGAGAAGGAGCCTTGGCTAATGATTTTTTGATCTTTCTTTCTTTGCCAAGTACTCTATGCTCTGTGCCTCTGAATCCGTGTCCCATTCATGTCCCACCTTAATCTCTTTCAATGAACACTCAGTTCCCATCGAAGCACCGGAAACTGTCACCACCTCTAGATTCTTAATCCCAGTGGGCGTTTTGAGTCCTTATCTCGTTGGACCGCTCACTCTGTAGCTTTTTTTTGAAATTGGAGACCCTTTTCTTTCTTTCTTTTTTTTTTTTTTTTTAGGATTTTTTATTTATTTATTCATGAGAGACGCAGAGAGAGAGGCAGAGACACAGGCAGAGGGAGAAGCAGGCTCCATGCAGGGAGCCCGACGTGAGACTCGATCCCGAGGAGACCCTTTTCTTACACATGTCCGCTCGTTTAGCTTTGTTGACAATGTTCTCTCATGATTGTCGTTCTCCTCCTCTTACAAAACCTTCTCGTTCTACTTCATGGGGTTCTTTCTTCATTCTGCCTAACTATGATCGTTGCACTGCGTTTCCCGCCACTCTCACATGCGTTCCTAGGACTTCTCACCCGCTTCCGGAGCTCTAAGCACTCCTAGTTCATACTGATTTACGATATTCTACTCCTAGCCCGGCCCCTCTGTTGATTCGGACTCGAGGACTCTAGAGCCCACTGACAATTTTGACTCGAGTGTTCGACGGACACCTCAAACTCAAGAGGTTCAAGGGGGGAACTTGTCCCATTAATGGGCGTTCGATTCTCTTGGTCGTTTGTTATCACACGTGACATTGCCATCGGTCTGATCATCAGAGAAAACTTAGGAGTCACCACAAACATCTTTCTTCCTCACTCCCCGCCCCCCAACCCAGCCAGACAGTCGCCAACTCTTGCTAACTTTGCCCCCCCCCCAATTGTTTTTAGGCTTTTTGTCAGTCAAATATGAAAGAGCTTTTTCAGACCACATCTAGCCTGGGCTACTCTGATGGCCTCCGTAATTTGACCCGTGTCCCTTCTGAAATGCACTTACTGCCCCTACATTTGGGGTAATCCATCTAAAATGAAACTCTTAACATAGAACCCCTCTGTTCAAAAGCCTTCAGTGGTTCCCTGTGGTCCCCTAGGTCTAATCCCACGTCTTGATTTGTTGGGTTCATTCGTTGAATGAATGCTGATTTAGTGCCTACCCTACGATTGGATCCAGATCCCGGGTATACACTGGGGAAAGGGGGAGGAATCTATGTCTTTAAGAAACGACCAGTCATGAGCAAAGCTATGATCATAAAGCGCGTGACCCCATTTAGCGCCTTTGCTTCTTTTCATGCCACTCCCTCCTTCCAAATTCCCACTGCAGTAGCTTTGAAATGTTTTAGATCCTACATTCACACCACACGCCTTCATTCCTTTCACGTGTTTCTCTCCTGGCCTGAAATATCGAGCCCACATTTGTCACCTCACAAGTGCTTCTTCGTCTCCTGTGGCCTCACCTGGATGTCATCTCCAGGGAGCATCCCTTGGACACCCTCGCTGGGGGCTCCATGCTCCACAGAACGCTGGGTATGCCCCGTCTTTGCCCTGTTACATTATATTCAATACCTGTTTCTTTGTCCATCTCCTACTCCGGTCTAGGAGAGCTAATTAAAATAGTAGGGACACTCAACAAATATTTATTGAATTTTACCAAACTGGCCCAGAAAAGACATTCTAAAAATGTTCATTTCGCTTTCCCTTTTGAAAGATCTCCTGTGGAGACTGCTGATAATTTTGAGAGAATGCTTAAAAGGCAGTTTCCCTGCATTTAGATCTTCGGATTCCTAAATGTGGCTCCAAATGAGATATTTATGAAGGAAGGGTACTATACATACTTATATTGTTAATTACAAACAAAAAATAGTCTTTCGGATCCTTTCGAAAGTCTCACAAATAATTAGTCCACATATTTCAGCTTTCTTTCAGATTGCCATGGCCTTCCCTAGATTTACCATTTCTAGAAGTTTCACACTTCAATTTAACTTATCAGCCATTATCTTCATTAACATCTTCACAGTTAATTTGTGGTTGTTCATGATTGTCAAAACAAGGAAACTACAACTCGAGGATGGTGTAGTTTCTTACTTTGGTGTGTTCCAGCACTGAGTCATAGAACTTAGTTTAATTTGGCTTGGGTTGAAGTTTAATTCTGTCATTTAAAAAAGTGTGACATCGGAAAAATAACCAGTTCTTTTTTTTTTTAAGCTTTTATTTATTTATTCATGAAAGACACGGAGAGAGGCAGAGACAGATGGAGGGAGAAGTAGGCTCCCTGGGGGGAGCCCAGTGTGGGACTTGATCCCAAGACCCCAGAGTCATGCCCTGAGCTGAAGGCAGACGCTCAATCCGTGAGCCCCCCCCCCCCCCCCCGGGTGCTCTAACCAGTTCTTTTCAAAGAGTCTCAGTTTTATCATCTACAAAGGAAAACTAATGCTGTCTATTTTGTAGGATTGTTAAATGAGTGGAACGTGATGGGGCACAAGAAAGAGTCTGGCATTGTATCGAGCATAGAGTAGGGGCACGCTGGTCTTTAACCCACCTTACCGATTCACTTAAAATGCACCGTGAAGCATGAATAGCCTATTGCAAAATTCTTGCTGGGCATCGCAAGAAGAGGGAATAGCGTGAGAAGTGGTAGTGAGGAATGAAAGTTTGTAGTGTGTTGGGTCATTGCAGTTGGGGAGAGAATCTAGAGTACTGGATAGATTGAGGGTGGGATGTGAAAAAGGAGAAGCAGGAAACGGTGAGTGTATAAAAGATACAGCTCATAAGCTTTGGTAAATGCAAGACTGAGGTAAGGCTATCAATAGGGAACTATTGAGCTGCTTAATGAGGGGAATGTCATGGTCCTATCTGCATTAGGAAACATCCTTCTGGCATCCACAGTGGTGCTTAGGTTGGAGGTGGCAGAGATACATGAAGCAGGAAGACCAGCAGGAAGATGATTGCTATAGTCCAAGAGACAGGGCCATGTTTTGAATGACAGGTATCAAGAGGAAATGGGCTTCACAAAGACGTGTTCCTAAGGTTCAGGTGTTCAAGGGAGAGAGAGAAGATGAAGATGTGCAGGGTCACCCCGGAGCTCACAGAGAAGGACAGAGCTGTCCACTAAATGGATGAATATGAAAGCAAATAAGCAGGCTGTGGAGATGGTGGTGCTGGCGGTGGGTGTGGTTGAAGTGGATGGGGGCGGACTTTTGGAGAAGTCTCGGCCTCTCACAGGAGCGATTTGGGAGATTGTGTGGTTCAGGTGAATGGGGATTAAGATGAGAAGGGGAAGTTTGAGAGAGTGATGATGGCTGTAGTCTGGGATACTCCGAGTTCAAGACACCTACAGGATTTTCTAGAGAAAATTTATTTTCTCTAGACGTGGTTGATGATGTGGTTGAAAATAATAATATATAATATTATTATATATTAATATATATATTATATATTATTATATATTATTATATATAATATATATTATTAATAATAATATAAAATATGCGAGTTATAATGAACTCTTGTTCTAGTGGTTTCTAGATTTTTTTATAAGTGTACACATACCAGGTACGATTGTTGACTAACTCCTTCCCGATGAATGTATGTATATAAATTACTTACACGTGTTCTCTTCGTTAGTTAAATCACGATTCTCCACTGCCTGATGTCTGCTTCAGACAGGGCTCAATATTAATAATAGTAAATATAAATGCATAGTTTGACTGGTCCTCTTGATCATCTTGAGTTATTTTGGCCAATTCCAGACAAATCTGATTAGATCCTTGTTGTTTTGGTTTGGCGGTGTAATATGGCTGGTCTTCCACCATTTTCTTGTTCACATTGGCTTCAATTATTGTTACAGTAAATCCATAATTTCTTTTTAAGCCACTTGACCGTTTTGTGAGAGCTGGTTGAGTTAAATCTAATAATGTAATTTTATTTTACTTTATTTTATTTTAAAGATTTTGTTTATTTGAGAGAGAGAGAGAACGAGTGCATGAACAGGGTAAGGGGCAAGAGAAGCAGACTCCTCGCTGAGCAGGGAGCCTCCTGTGGGGCTCGATCCTGACACTCTGGGATCATCACCTGAGCCAAAGGCCCAACAGACTGAACCCCCCCGCCCCGCTCTGGAGCCCCAAATCTGATAATGTAATCTTATACTCCACATCACTAGACACAGATAAATGCCAAGGCACCACAATGCCCTGCAAGAGGCAGAAGGATGAAGCCCAGCCTCTCGGGGCCATCAGGCTCCTGCCCTTCACTGCAGTACCATTGGTGACTTGTGACTGTCTCATATTTGAGCTGAATATTGAAAAAAAGGTAATAAACACGCTCCCCAGAAGTTCTAGTACTCTCTCTAGCTCGGCGCGCCCTTGATTAGTAAATTCTAAGTGGACTTCCATTGGACTTTCGCATGGAGCTGGGCACTGAGTGAAGTGTTTTAATGCATGATATCTTTCCTTTGATCAAACAGGGTTCATAGAGTAAAATTGGAAAAAACAAACAGACAAACAAAACTTGATTCTTTTCTTCCACTGTTTAAACTTACTCTCGGATCAGGTCTTCCCTGATATTTGGGTGAAAGTCAAGGCAAGTTACGTTCACCTCTTTCCATCATATACAGTTTCGGTCCAGTATTTAACATGTCTAGGTCAGTATATCACAACAAATAAATTAAATTTTACTTAAGGTGGAGACATCACTCCTCCCCCAGACTCTCCCGTCTTTCCATGGCTCATGGTTTTGCTGTGTCTCCTCCATCTTGCTAAACTTGCTCGAGTCTTCTTCGGATGCAGGGTTTGGTCAAGAATGGACAGATATGGAGAGAGCAAGTCTTCCTGGCCTAGTACTTTTTTTTGAAGACTTAGCATCAGTGCTCCGAGGGCTTGGCAGATTTAATGCTAATGTTTTTAACATATAACATTTTGGGGAATATCTGGAGCTTCCTTTCTCCTCTGGGATCCCTTACTTGTGACTCCTTTGATGAAGGAAAATGCATCTCTTTGCAGCTGCTCACTGACCAGCAGGGGACCCTTGGTAAATGGCAGTGCCATTCTAGTTTCCTTTTGCTGGGATCCCCTCTCTCTCCAGATGGGATCTAGGGCAACCTCTCCTGGTTTTCTTTTGCATGTGGCTCACCTCTGATCCCTGGGGAACACATTCCTTTTTTGAGTGAGCTAAGCTGTCACTTCTCAAATTGCAGCCCCTACTGTGCCACCAGGTTTCAGCCCATCCCTCTTTAGGTTTCCCTCTTTAGAATTCTTTTTTAAGATTTCTCTGGTGTGACTCAGACACCGGTGAGCCAGATCCCCCCCAAGCTCCTGGGAGCCTTGACCGTGTTCTCTGAGTGACCTTGCAGAAGCCCGAGGTGCGGGGCTCCCACCTGACTGTCCCCCTGTTTGGGGTGGGCAGGTGCGTTCTCAGCATGCAGCCTTCTCACTCAGGCTCAGGCTCTGCCCCAGCATCTGACTTTTGTTGCTGTCATGTGGGCTAAGCCCTGTAGAGTGGGGCATATACCTCCCTGTAGAACACAGCATCTTTCATTTGGGCTTTGGCTGAAACTGAGATCAAAATAGTGGCATTTAACATCCCATTTAGGGGCACCTGGGTGACTCAGCAGTTGAGTGTCTGCCTTTGGCTCAGGGCATGACCCCAGGGTTCTGGAATCGAGTCCCACATTAGGCTCCCCGCAGGCAGCCTGCTTCTCCCTCTGCCTGTGTCTCTGCCTCTCTCTGTGTCTCTCATGAATAAATAAATAAAATCTTTAAGAAAAATAAAATAGGGATCCCTGGGTGGTGCAGCGGTTTGGCGCCTGCCTTTGGCCCAGGGTGCGATCCTGGAGACCCGGGATCGAGTCCCACATCGGGCTCCCGGTGCATGGAGCCTGCTTCTCCCTCTGCCTGTGTCTCTGCCTCTCTCTCTCTCTGCGTATGACTATCATAAGTAAATAAAATTAAAAAAAGAAAAGAAAAATAAAATAAAATCCCATTTAGGGCTTCAGGGTGGCTCAGTCGGTTAAGCGTCTGTCTTCAGTCACGGTCCTGGGATCGAACCCCACGTGGGGCTCCCTGTTCAGCAGGGAGTCTGCTTCTCCCTCTCCCTCTGCCTCTCCCCTCACTTGTGCTTTCTCTCTCGCTCACTCTTTCTCAAATGAATAAATAAAATCTTAAAAAAATAAAAACAAAAACATAAAATCCCCTTTAGCCCTTACCTGATCCCTAAGAGAGATCCCGATCCTCCTTGATGTTGCCTACATTTTACAGACGGGGACACTGAGGCATGGTGGGGGGGATTATTACATGTTCGTGGCCACCCAGCTTTGTAGATGGCTCTCTGCTGAGAAGTCTATCGCGGAGATCCAGGTGTAGAAGTTGAGGCCTGGATGAGGTTCCCAGCTTGCCCCAGGCTTAGGAGGCAGGCGCCCCAAGGAGGGGGCTGGTGGGGGTGCTCCTGTGCACCCTCTGGCCCAGCAACCCAAGCAGAGGGCTCCAGACCCTGGTGACCCTGCTGCTGGAAGACCCTCTGTCGCTGTCCTGCATATGCTCCTCAGATGTAAATAATTTACAACGGCAACGGTTAGAGAGTGTGCTCGCGTGGGATGAACCCGATTCCCTTAATAACACTGCGGGCTTATATATAGCACAGTTCAGCAAGGGCCCACGTGCTCTCCAGGCCACAGCCCCCCGTCAGCAGCTCCACGGCCACCAGGGCACCGCAGCCGCGGGCCTGTGACTCACGCAAGGTCACCGGAGGTCAAGGGCAGCGCTTGGAATAGAAGCAGCTTCTCTTTCACAGGCTCTAAATGCCGGTGGCAGGAAGTTCCCTTTATGAATACTGGGGAACAGCGGTCCCCAGATGCGCGGCGGTAGGTGTGCAGGGCTTCTCTAGCATAGAGGACGGGGGTGTGGCCTCGAGCTTGGCAGTTTTCATTTCTGATGCATTCATCGTCTCTTTGTTTATTGCTTTTGGCAGAGGAGGCAAGTGCACAGTGGCTCAGCCCAACGGTTGTAGGACGGAGTGAATTGGATTCTCTGAATGTTGATAAAAACGTGGGGGTTGACGAGTGACCTTCCCCGGGCAGTGTCATGGAGCAGAAACGGCTCCTCATTCTAGCTCCGCACTGCCCAGTAAAAGTACGACAGCACCCGTGTGTCTAATTTTATTTATTTTTCTTAAAAAAAAGACTTTATTTATTTGAGAGAGAGAGAGCATGAGCGGTGGGGCGGGGCAGGGGGAGAGGGAGAAGCCGGCGGCCCGCTGAGCAGGGAGCCCCATGGGGCTCGATCCCAGGACCCCGACACCACGAGCTGAGCCGAAGGCAGACGCTCAACCGACTGAGCCACCCGGGGGCCCCCACGTGTGCAATTTTAAAGTTTGAGCAGCTACGTTCAAACGATTTGGAAGAAACAGGTGAAATTTTGATGCCACGTCTTATTTAGCCCAGTACAGCCAAAACAGTAATATTTCAACATGTCACCGATACAAACATTAGTGAGATATTTTGCAGCTTTTTAGCCCTCCTGAGTCTTGAAGCCCAGCGGGCACGTGCTGTACTTACACTCCGGCCGTCCCGGTGCGCGCGCGCCTGTGCATTCGCAGGGCTCCACGGAGAGCCTCCCCACGGGGACAGCGTGGCCTCAGGCCCTTTACTTACCTTTTCTAAAGCTCAGGGTCCGACCCGCCCCCGTGTGCCAGGCGGGGACCAGGCCCTGTCGCCACGTTGCCGCGAGGTCGCGCCTGTAGAGTGGCCTGCAGGTGGCGGCACTCAGTCCCTGCGCTCCTAACCCGGTTTCCCTCCTCGACCTGCCTCCCCTGAACCGCCCACCTGCACCCCGGTGGCCTGCGGCCGCCCTCGGCCCCTCCTTCCACGACGTTTCCTACCCGAGGCACCTGTGCGCTCGCTCCTTTCCCGCTTCTCCGAAACCACGCGGGGGGAGGACCCTTCCTGGCCCCTTCCTGGCCCCTTCCTGGCCCCTTCCGCCCCGAGCGCTTTAAGGCAGCAGCCACCTCCCCACCGCATGTCCCTGCAGTGACTGCCCCCGAGTGCTCCTCACCATCACGCCCGGAGCTGCCGCCCCAGCCCAGTGCAAAGTGGCTCCGGGACCCGCTGCTCGGGAAGGGCCTGCAGGTGGCCCCTCTCCTACAGGATCTGTCCGGGCCTCGGTGGTGAAGACGACCTCCGGCCTCCCCGGCTCCGCGGGACGTGTGTCCTTTGCTGTTGCAGCTCTGGTGACGCCCGGTCCATATTAGAACCCTCTTGCGCGGGTGTGACCCCCCCAGGCATCGACTCTGGAGGGCAGGACCCCATTTCCCCCGGCGCAGGGCGAGGCTGCGGGGTGGGCTGAGGCTGTGAAAGGATAGAGGCGGGTTAGAGGGGTGAGCTGGGGGTCGCTCCGGGTCTCGGGGCCCCTGGTGTCCCCCGGGAAGCGGGGAGCTGTCTGCGCCTCGTGAGGAAACCTTGATCAGCGTCTCGTGTGTACCGGGTGCCTGGCCACTGCCAACGGATGTTTTCAACCCAAACGCGGTAGATGTCCCGGGGATGCCAGCGACGAGCCCCTTCTGTCCCCGGGGCCCTGGGGCGGCCGGGGTCCTCCTGGTCCCGGTGAGCGGCCCTTGGTCTTGCTCAGCCAAGTGTCCGTGTCCAGTGGGAGGCGCCTCTAGTTCTGTGGGTGACGGCGGGCTCCTGGGTCCACGGGAGGTGTTCAGGCTTCCTCCACGGAGCGCTCACCTCACCTGCTGGAGTGTAGACTGTGTCGCGGCCCCGGGGACGGAGGAGGCTCACGGGCGGCCACGTGCCCACTGCCCAGCCGTGCGCTGGACAAGGCGCCTGGGTTAGCCAAGGTTCCCTTCTGCACGGGTGACCTTGGGCCCGGTGTCCCGTGTCTCAGGGCTGTCCTGGGCGTCGCACGGTGGTTTAGGCCGCCTCCCCGGGCTGCACACCACAAGCCAGCGGCGTCCTCCGCACGGTGACGCTGGAGATGTCCCCGGGGAGCCACGTGCTGCCACGCGGAGGCGCTGGCTTAGATGGTTCGACTCCTCGTGGGGCCAGGGGCTGAGGGCTCACCCCTTGCACATGTGCACGCGGATACGCACCTTCCGCTTCTGGAAGCTGCCGGCTTGCAACTGACCTCTGAGCCGCGCCCCTCGTGACGTGGGTGTCGCTGTGCTGTGGCTGCCCTGGGACCTTGGGGCGGCCTCCTGCATGGCCCCCGTCCCTCAGCCTTCCCTCTCCCCTCCCTGCCGAGCACCTGTGACCTGAGGCTCGGATGCTCCACGGCGAGTCCTCTGGTCACAGGTGCTCCCGTCCCCACAGCCCTGCCTGGTCGCTCTGGGACCCGGTTCTGCCCTTGCTCGTCTCGCTCGCCTTGCGCCCCTCCGATGTGACAGGTGCCAGGGCAGAGGCATCGAGGCCCGTCCTCTGTTCTGCGTGCTTCCGAGGCGAGGCGTCTGTCTTGCACACGCGACACGTGAACGGCACAGTCTCCCCCGTGCCATACTCTCTCTCTCTCTCCCTCCACCCCCCCCCCCCCCCCAGAGAGAGGCCGAGACCCAGGCAGAGGGAGAAGCAGGCTCCCTGCGGGGACCCTGATGCGGGACTCGATCCCGGGACCCCAGGGCCATGGCCTGGGCTGAAAGCAGACCCTCAACCCCTGTGCCCCAGGGGCCCCAGAGGTGCCAAGCTCTGAGCCAGAAATGACCCGGGTTCCTGTAAAGCCTAAAGCACGTGACTGATGTGACATATGAAGACATGTTAACGGCATTTTCTTTTCTTTCTCTTCTTTTTATTTTGTTTCTTTTTTTCTCTCTCTCTCTTTCCTGTCCCCCCCCCCTTTATTTCATCCTTCCTTCCTCTCTCTCTCTCTCTCTCTCTCTCTCTCCTTCTTTCTCCTCAGGACTCCACAGAATGGAGCAAGAATGAGAGGAAAAAGGCAGGCAGAAAAGCATGAACTGGAGGTTTGTTGAGCTCCTCTACTTCCTGTTCGTATGGGGCCGTATCTCCGTGCAGCCCTCCCTCCAGGAACCAGCTGGGACGGACCAACATGTCTCCAAGGAATTTGATTGGCTTATTTCAGACAGGGGGCCTTTCCACCACTCCAGGAGCTACCTGTCCTTTGTGGAAAGACACCGTCAAGGATTTACAACCAGATATAAGATATACAGGTAAGATCTGGGGTCAGCCTGCGTCCGCGCCGTTCATTCAGGGAGCGCTCCCGGGGTCGGGGTCGGGGTGATGGGTGTGGGCCTCGCGGTGTGGACGCACACGTGGGCCGGGGGATCGGCCCCTCGCCGTTGCACCTGGTGTGTGCACCTTGCGCAGGACATTGGCGAGGACGAGGGCAAGAGGGAATCGCTCACGTGTCCCGAATGGCGACTCGGTGCCAGGCCTGGACGGTGCCTACCGCGCTGGGTGCGCCGTCTCACTTAAGCCTTTGTCATAACCGCCGGGCGTAATTCTGTTTTCTCCATTTTACACACGACCTAACCGATCCTCAGCTGGGGGGAGTCATCTGCCTAGAGTCACAGTCCGGACATGATAGGGCCGAGGTTCAAACTGGGTTTTGTCTGCATCCACAGTCATAGGGTTTTGCAACAGCCTCATCGGATAGAGGTAGTGATGTTGGCAGGTGCTGTCAAGGTTCCAGTGTCCTACCCTAACATCCTCTCACATCTGGAAGCAAGGAGAGACACTCGATGAGCATCCTTTGCTCCAGCAGGTCTGAGCATCCCTCTTGGGGTGCCACTCGCCCAAAAAGGACTTACCCAGCTCTCTACACTTCTATCTCTTTAGTTTTAAACCCTCTGCACTCAGAGTGCATTTTTGTGTTTCTTTCTCACTTAACTAGACACCTGTTGAGGGCATGACTTACAGAAATTCATTTCTGGATCCCTTGAGTGATTTTTGTTCTGCTCTGTGTCGGGAGGACACATTAAATGTTGTGGACTGAAAGGAGCTGGAGAATGCAAGAACCTCCCGAGCGGTGCAGTCTTTGTCTTAGGGTCAAGGAAGAAGGGCGCATGCTAACCCTCCTGGGCCAATGAGAATGGGAGAGCTGGGAAGCATGGTGGGGCAGAGGACGCTGACCTGCATCTGGGACGGCATGCGTGTAGGTCGTACGTCTTCTGTGTGTTTGTTATGAAAGTGGGCCTGTCTCCATTGCACACGTTGTGGCTTCATAGATCGGGGATGTGACTTTTAAGCTGAATAGTGGCTGAGGTGGTGAAGGAGTTCCCAGACGAACCTTCACAGGTGATCAGTGATCAGAGCGTTACTGGGGAAGGTGCCCTGGGGCCCGACGGAAAGCAGGAGCTCAAGGGATCATGGATATGGGGTGTGCAAGAAAGGGGAGAAGGAGTGCAAGGATGAAAAATAAGGAGTGTTTCTTTCAAAAGAGAAGGATATCAGGATTTTAAAATATAGTTATTGATTCAGAAGACAGTCCACGGGAGAACTATTCTCAAGGACGACAGTTCTCTATTAAATTTCAAAGTTAGATCCTCAGCATAATTTCTTGGTGGAACCACAGCCACTGCTCCTTGTGGACACGCGTGAACCAAACGTGGGGTCCCGCTGATTACTTGTCAGAATGCATTGGTATCTGAAATCCCTGGCCCGGGGAAGGACACGGGCAGGGACAGAGGATTTAGGGGAATAGAACAAGTGGTGGAGAGCCAGGTGGGTTATGGTTGGTGTTTTGTCAGACAACGGAAGTGTCCCGGTTAGACATGTTGGCTTTCGGTTCCCTGTGAGCCTCCTGAGGACGCCTTGAAGGTGGATGCCTGGGGTTCACATTCCCATTTCAAAGACCAGAAGATGACGGACGTGAACAAAGTCATGGAGCCAAAACATGATGGATCCTGGACTGGAAACGAAGTCTAAATCCATAACCGACACCCATGAATATGATAGAACTAGAAGCATCCATTCATTATTCATACATGTTTCTTTGCAGCCGCAGGATGCCTGCCCCTATGCTAGACCCCGGGGGTGGGTTGGCTTGACGATGAGGAGTAGTGATCTAACGCGATGGCTGTGCTTGGGTTTTAGAAGGGAGCCGTCGTGCATGGTAGACGATCAACATAGGCTTGTGATAGCTGTTGAAATGACCAGGGCTCAGATGGACACTCGGAGTAGACCGCAGACACGGACTGCTCAATAGTGCCAAGCTGTAATGGAGCACTTAGGATGTGCCATGAAAGGATGTCATTTGCTCGGTCACAACAAGCTCTGTGAGCTGAGCACACCTCACTTTACAGATCAGAAAACCAGGACCTGGGGAGGCCGAGTGCATGGCCCCAGCTCGTCCACGTGGTAAGGAATGGAGCTGGGGTCCAAACACCGACCTGCCTGCCCCAAAGCCCTCCTGCCAGCCATGGCTCCCCTGGCATGATGTCCAAACGTAGAGTGTCTCTGAGCTCTAGAAGGGCTCTTGCAAACATTTTTCCTGACGGCCACTTTATAAACATCTGGGGTTGGTTTTAGAGAGAGCTAAGAAGGGAAAGGTCGTTAATGAGGTGGAGGGTCAGGACATCTGGATACTAATTCCCGCATTCTGGGCACCGATCTTGTGACATTAGGATCCCACCTTCCTCATCCATCAAATGGTAACCTTGACATCAGTGGTTTTCAACCTATGCTCTTTGAATCCTTGAGGACCAATTAAAGAAATCGTAAAAGCCACTGTGGTGTGGGAAAGCAAGTCAAGTGGGTTTGGGGGGTGGTAACCAGGCTGCAGCCCCGTGGGCTTCACACAGCACTTACACAAGAGAAGGTTTCACTCGTCTGCTCTCACGTTCCGATGTTCTCATGTTCCATGTGCTTGCCTTTGGACCCCGCTGCTAAAGTAAACTGTGTCATCGTCCAACAGGCTGATTTCTAGGACGCTTTCTAGTTCTAAAATTAAGTATGAGATTTAACCGAGGTCACGTGCTTAATTAAATGATGGAGTTCAACCCAGAAGTCAGGCCCCTGGTCATCTAGTTATTCCTTCCTTCCTTTATTTAATCCTCAAATAATTATTAAGCACCAGCTAGAGACCCAGCACTGTGTTTGGGGCAGCTGACACAATGATGAGTAAAACAAACATGGTCCCTGCTCTCCTAGGAGAGACTGACATTAATTACACACACACACACACACGCAATAAGTGCTACAAAGAAAAATGCAGGGTAGGAATGACTGGGACATCACTAATCCCATAAACGTTGATTTGGAACCCACCATGTGCAGAGATTAGGTGGGGTTCTAATCCTAACTGGCACATGGGCACACGTGCAAATAAGTACGTAGACACGTGTCTACGTGTCCACCCAGGCCAGGTTCAGACCAAGTAGGACATGCTCATCAGGGCGGTTGTCCCTTGACACTCCGTCCTCATTGCATGCTGCTTTGTTGAAACACGAAAGCGTGTCTTCCGGTGATTTCCGACGTGCCTTCCTGTGTGCTAATGTAGACGTCGCACGTTAAACACTCGACATTTGCTCCTGACAGCAAGGCTTTTCTCCAGGAACGTGCCACACTGTCTAGTGCTGGACAGCCAGCTTTAGCCAAGGGCCCCGGCCCTCAAGCTCTGGCCAAGTTCCGCCCTCTGTGAACCCAGGCTGGGCCCCAGGGTGATCTGGGAGCTTCAGAAAGATCCCGAGGGGAGGTCTCCTCTCCCCACTTAAGTGGGTTAAGGGCCTTTCTTTCCTCGTGCATATGCACACGGAGGCTGGTTTCAGCTCATAGACTGGCGGTGGGGAGTGGGAGCCAGTAGCAAGGAGGGGAAGCTTTTCCGACAAATCCCAGCAGAAGCCTTCTCTCCTGTTGCTTCACAGGCCAAGCACTAAGGTGGGTGCAAGCCGTCGTTTAGGTGCACGAGGCACACACTGCGTCGTGCGCGTGTCTGGGCTGACACATGGAGGCAGGGCGATTTTCTGTGTGCACCTGCCCACATCATTGATCTTGGAGTCAGGGAACCTGGGCGCGGGGCCGCCCCTTCGGCCTCCTTCATGCGGGCTTTTGGCCCACATAGTGGAGCTTTCGGAGCTTCTATTTCCTCATCTGTGAAATGAGAGTGTTGGCTAGGGCGGTCTTGGAGGTCCTCGCCTTTTCTGAAATTCTGTGATGCCGTGAAACATTGTCCCCCGGGGGTCTAGCCTGGGGTGGTGGAGAGGACCCGACTTGGAATTGGGACACTCCCTCGGGCTTTGTTTATTTTGGAGCGACTTTCTAGCTTTCTCAGCCTGGGCCACGGCATCCGGACATCCTTCACTCGTAGGACTGACACCACTCCTATGCCGTGAGCTGTGCCGTGATTCGGTCACACGGGTGGGGCCGAAAGGAGACAACGGAGTGAGCGTGCACACGAACCCAAACACACGCGCAGCAGTATCCACCAAACTCGGGGTGGAGGGTGAGGGTCGAAGCAAAACAAGAATCCGTAAGCAAACGGTTATCATTCGCGGATAGGGATGGACAGGGGCGTGTCCGGCGCCCGCTTCACTCCTCGGCAGGAAGGGGCGATGACGGCTCCCCTACCTACCAGGTCACCTGAGAATGCTTTGCGCCGTTTAAATGTTCTTCTGTTTGCAATTTTTTTTTCCATTAAGGTTCTAAATCATCATTCGAATAAAATCATTGATTTTCACTTTCTGCTAAGCTCGTACATAGGTTAGTCATTAAATACTCCCCACCATTCTGGGAGGGGGGATCAGATGCTCTGATTGTCCATATCATTATGAATAGAAAAAGTAAGGCGCCGAGAGGTGAGGCAAATTGTCCACGTCACACATCTGAGAAGTGGCAGGGCTGGGGCTCAGAAGGGGGCCTCTGAGAACCAAGTGCTGAGAAACTCCCTTTGCCCCTGGGCAAGTTATGACCTCCCGGAGGCTCAGGCTTCTCCTTTGCAAAATTAAGGGCCTATGAGATGCTTCCTGTGCTTGAGGTGAGAAATGCCTCTGCTCTCAAACACTTAGAGCTGGGAATTTTGCAGGACCTGTGTAAATTCGAGTTTACCCCTTTACCTCAGACAGCTGATGGCATTACTAGGAATTATTTCTTTTGTTCTCGAGATAATTTAGAAATTATTTTGGTCTCTTAAAAGTTGCTACTAAAAAAAAAAAAAAGGAAAGAAAAAAGTCAGTTTTGTCCAAAATTGTTTCCTGCCTTTTTTGTGTTTTATTTTGTGTTTATTTTCTCCTGACTTTGAACTCATCAGTAATTGCAAAATGCAGCAGTTACATGAGAGGTGGTTTCATATTGAGTGGTTTTCCCTGCAGGTTGCTGAGCAAGTGGTTTGCGGCTCATGGTGTGCCTTCCTCTGAGCCCTGAATGAGTACCTGAAAGTTGAGTGTAAATCAAATCTTGGGAAACCGAGTCTGATTGCCTAACCGTCTTGCACTTTTATTTCAGACTTGCATGAATCTCAGTTCTAATCTGATATCTTAATGGTTCCCTGATGTATTTCACAAAAATATCCACAGTAGGTTTTGTGGTAAAGCTCATAGCTTTGTGGCTGAATGAATGGGGCCGGGGCCGGGGGGTCGGTCTCCCGGAGCTGAATGAGATGTGGTCATTATCCAGAAGTCATTGGAGAGTGACTGTTGGGGACGCAGGTATGCAGACGCCGGGCACCGGGGGCCTATACGTGCGAGGGAGCCGGGGCTGCCTTCAAGGAGCTTACAGACACGCGGCCGCAAGGGACAGGTCCACCGTGAGCTCTCCTCGGATGCTTCGGGTTGGACCCGAAAGGACGCCCCGGCCCCCTGGATTCCCGATGGACTCTGAGCATCTCACGGCACAGGGGTTGCGTGTCTACTGGCGCAGGGAAACTCAGTCCAGATGGGCACCTCTTGACGTAGGTTACACAGATCTCTAGTTCCACGCGGCGTCCAAAGCTGTGTTCTGGAATGACAACCGAAAGAGATCCCAGAGTCCAATAAACAGTGACGACGACGGTAAGTGGGTCGCGAGCATCGGACGCTTACCAAGTGTCCAGCGGGCACGCAGGGTGCATACACGTTATCCCAACCGACTGATCCGCCCAGCCATCCCGTGCGCTAGGATTTATTATTTTCTCCGCTTATAAAACTTGTCCCAGGAGGGGGAGCTTGTTTCTGGGAGGATGGGATGTGGTGTAGGCAAGTGGATTGCAGAGACTGTTTAGCCGGTGCTTCCTAAACGTTATGTGAATGTGCGTGCGTGTGCGTGTGCGTATTAGTAAGACTTGACCCAAGCTCTCTGACCACACAGCCTCTTGTTCTCATGGGTTTGGGAATTCTGGAGAGCACTTGTAAGGAGTTGCTGGCTCTACCTGGCTTTGAGGGCTCCCCCTTTGGACACCAGGCTGTGTCACAGCACTCTCAAAGGGACACCTCTTTCCTTAAAAGCTGGCATTTGGGGGAGGAAGCCACCCTCCTCGCCAAGCTTTCGCTTTGAACACTTTGGTCTACGTCTGCCAGACCCTGGGAAGGAATCCACAGCCTCACGTTCCCTGCCTTCTCTCTCTGTTTCCCTTTGGTTTCCTGAATGTCTGTGCTCCTATTTCGTACTCCTGAATCTGGCATTCCAGCCTGTTGTGTAGGGATAAGGACTCAACATCCAGAGGGACGGTGGAGGAGGGAGGGGAGACCTTGATTCATTATTGCAAAGAAGCAGCTGCCCAGTGGAATCACCTGCAGGGCTTTCTAAACAATACCAATGCCTGGGTCCTTCCTCTGAGATTTTGATTTAATTGGTGTAGGATGGACAGACGACCACTGACCTGGGGCGATGATTGCCAATCAGGGGTGATTTTGCTCACCCAAGGGACCTTCAGAAATGTCCAGGGGGCATCTGAGTTGTCACAGTTGGTTGTGGAGGGGGTTGCTACTGGCATCTAACGGAGCGAGGCCAGGGACCACCCTGCGATGTACAGACAGCCCTCGGCAGCAAAGCATCACCTGACACGCAATGTCAGGAGTGTGGAGGTCGGGAAATCTGCTCTAGAGCAAGTAGTTTTGGAAGAAAAAGGAAATGGGGTGGTGAGAAGGATATTAGAATAAAAGGTCTTAGATTTTGGCCTCCCCAAGTTTGAATTGGAGTGGTCGCGGAATAGGCATCCGTGGAATGGCCGGGCTCCCCAACAGCCTGGCTGCGGGACCAAAGGGCAGGGGATTTTGCTGTTTCAGGACATGGCCTCGGAGCAGAGGGGAAGTTAATGCCCTCAGGAAGGCGAGCCAGGTTGTCCTCCCTGCTGCACAGAGGCAGTATTTAAGGGAAACGGGTTCCCCTCACCAGGAAAAAAAAAAAAACAAAAACAAACAAACAAACAAAAAACTCCATTTCTTTAGGAGATGTAGGAAATCTGGTGGGTTTCTCTTCTTCTGACTGCAGAATTCCTTAGGAAGCAAGATGTTTATGCTCCATTTCTAGGTTCCATGCCCATGGCCTGAATCCCTAACAACCAATTTAGACCCAAGGTGTTAACAGATAACTTTCCATCCCTTTAGAGCCTGCCCAGTAGGCATGAAAGAAGAGGAGAATGGGACAATGTCTCAGGTCTGTAGTTGTCATTTTCAGCCACTTAGAGGCTGGCTTCACTGGTGAGAACCACGACCCTCCCCCTAGATTATCCCTCATTTTATCCCAATTTCTGATCAGGTTCTCCCTGAAGAGAGAGGGATGGGGAAGGATAGACAGCAAATGTCTTTCGGGCCACTTGGCGTAATGCAAAGATAACGTGTTGTGTTGATTATTTAAAATGGATCTGCCGCTCCCAGGAGCGTAGCCTCATTGCTCCCAGATGGGTGTCTCCGCTGTGCTCTACCGCTCGCTCCCAGGCCATGACTGGACTGACTTCGTGAGCCGCACGCCTGAGTTCCCTTCAGTCGTGGCCGAGCAATCGCCCAGCTTGGGTCGGGGGCGAGCTCTGACAGTGGACAGGCTTGCACGGCCTCCCCCGTGGAGGGACAGGCACGGAGCTTGGCCTCCGTTAGGAGAATGTGGAGGAGCAGAGCGGCCGCCCTTGCGGTGTCAGACCCCAAGCAGGCACGGAGGGGCCGGATCCACGACCTGGAGCACCAGCACTTACTCACTCCTCCGAACTCCTCCCCACCAGGCTCTGCGTCAGAAGAGGAGGCCTTGGCGGAGTCTGAGGTGTCCGGGGAAAGCTGACCAGAAGACAGATAAGCCCAGGGCCTGCCCGGAGTTTCCCGGCTGGACCCCGTCCTTGGGGCCCTGTGTGTGCACGGGGAGGGGAACGTCCTCTAGCTTCGGGGCCGTGCCAAGGGGAAGGATGGGGAGGAAAAGACAAGTCTAAGAAGCCATCCTAGAGGAACAGGTATTGAACTTAGTCTTCAGGGAGGATTAGGAATTCATGGGACGACGGTGGGACTAAAACAGGCCAGGCCGACAGAGTAGTGCCTGCATCAGCAAGGGGCGGGGAAAAGCCTGTGTGTGTGTGTGTGTGTGTGTGTGTGTGTGTATTTTGACTAGCGGTGATGTAGGACGGAGGGAAGGCTGGACGGGTCACAGCTTGGAGGCAACAGTGAAAGAAATTCCAACTGGCAAATTGATGTCAACCAAACTCAAACTCCTAGCTAACTGTGAGACTATTCCTACTAAATACCCTAAATAATATTCCCCGATACCTGTTTGGAGCAACGTTTTCTCTTTCTTTCATTTTCGTGTTTCGTTTCTCCACCCTAACTCATGCTTCGAAATTTTTTTTCTACATTGACGCTTAATAATAAACAACGCAGATGTATGATCAAGATGAAAATTCATGAAAAAATACTTAACCCTATACATGTGATATCTTTTGATATTTTGTAGTCTATTCCACTCTTCTCCTTTTCTAAGATTGTATTTATTTGAGAGATAGAGAGGAAAAAACCCCATGAGCAAGGGAGGGGTAGAGGGAAAAAGCAGACTCCCCGCTGAGACGTGGGGCTCCATCCCGGGACCCCAAGATCATGACTTGAGCCCCAAGATCATGACTTGAGCCAAAGGCAGACACTTAAACAACCGAGCCACCCCGGCACCCCTATTCTATTCCATTCTACTACCGCTATTCTTTTCCAATTTATTTTTTATTTTTTTATTTTTTAAAAATATTTTATTTATTTACTCATGAGAGACACAGAGAAAGGCAGAGACCCAGGCAGAGGGAGAAGCAGGCTCCTTGCGAGGAGCCTGACGCAGGACTCGACCCCAGGACCCCGGGGTCACAGCCTGGGCCAAAGGGAGATGCTCAACCACTGAGCCCCCCAAGTGCCCCCGATTTGCTTATTTTTTAAGATGCGGCTCCCCACCAACTAAAGCTGTTGCAGCCTGCACCACTGGAGCAGGTCGTGCGGCATGAAGAGCACCGGCCTCGAGCGCGCGATGGTTGGGGCTCGGGTCTGGGGCGTGGAATCCGTGTCTCTCCGGATCCAGGCCAGGGGGAAGCACCGACGGGCTTGCGACAGGAGACTGCCGTGGTCTGATGATGCATCAGAAGTCTCGCCGGGAGGCCGCGGACAGAATGCAGGAGGGGGGTCAGGGGCAGGGGTCCCGGGGCCGGGCGGGGGGTGGGAGTCTCGGGGGCAGAGGGGAGCCCGGAGCCTAGACAGAGGCCGGGAAGGTGGGCATCGGCACCTCCGAGCCCCGCTGGGCGCCACCCAGGGCCGGCTCCTGCAGCTCCCTTCCTGGGCTGCACCCAGGCCTACCTGCCCCGTCCATCCTTGGCACCCTGTGGCCGCATGCCTCTTCTTTTTCTTTTTCTTTTTTTTTTTTTAATGTACAATTCTACATTACCGCTGGATACCTTTGTACCCCTTATGAAAGGAACCCGAATCCCATGGCTTCTGCCTCCCGGCCATTTCTTTATGTCTCAAGGCCTTCCTTCTGGGCATGAGAATTACTGAGGCTCATTAGCACTGCGCTCCCAGACTGGCTTGGAGGGAAGCCTTGCATCCCACCCCGTATCTCTGACCTGGCTTGTTCTGCAAACCTCTGTACCCCTCGATGGAAACCTCCAGCCCCGTGTCAGTGTCGAAGCTTATGTGAACCTAAACCCGCCGCCATCCCCGAGCCACCCACGGCCAAGTCTTGAGACCCGGGCGACCTTGGTTCGAAGCCTGGCTGTGCCATTTCCCACCCGTGAGGTCCTGCGTATGTTCTTTGATCCTCTTGACCCAGCTTCTCCACCCGTAAAATGGGGATAACTTTTTATCCTGTAACTGTTGTAAAGATTCAAGAGGAGAACATATGATCCTATTTAGCACAGAGCAAGAGCTTGGGGACTGGTTGTTTAGTAAATCTCAGAGGCACCGTTCGCTGGAAATTCAGCAACGGGGACTCCCGGGCGGTTTGCAGGAGGCCTCCAGCCGCAAGAGAGGAGCTCGGTCCGGGCGCCCTAGGTGAGGTGCCTTCGGACGGCAGCGTTGGCCTCATCCTTAGACCAAGAGGACGTTTGTTCGAGGAAGAGAAAAAGGAAGAGCAAGATTTCTGATGCCCTGAGGCGCGTATGGCAGGAATCCAGAGGCCTGCCTGCCGACAGGTGTCCTTACTACCAGCGCGCACCGACTCCTATAAACAGTACGCGCCCCCTGATTTGCAAGTGTCTACTTTATTAATCAGCCCAGGTGACAGGAGCCGCCTGCGACATCCCAGCTCCCAGTTCCCGCTGCACGGTGCCCGCCAGGTTGTCTTTGATGTGCGATGCTCCGGAGACGTCCATCCCCCAATGCGCGGCTCTCCACCAGCACCTTCCGGCCACCAGCTGCATTTCGGAACGGGGTTTATCAGTGGGGTGCGGGGGACAGCCTCCATCCCGAGCGCTGGGGACATCCTCTGACATCCAGTTTTAGATCCTACGTAATAGGGGCTGTGGTTTGTGTGAGGAAGAAGGGACTGAGTGCAGAGGATACGGCGTCTCTGGCACTGCTGAATGGCTTGGGCTGGTCTGATTTGGGAAGGAATCGCCCCCCACCCCCGTGCATCAAGGCGACACATCTTGGTGGAGCCTCTGCCTTGCGCAGGAACTGAACGAGCCTCTGATGGACGCCAACGAGGCAACACTCCTCTGCGCCTGTAAGGGCACCCTAGGGTGGCTGGAGAGAGACGGGCACGAAGGCGTCAAATCGCCCCTCCCACGAGGAGTGCTGGGGAGATGGAGACCACGGAGTCGGGGCGCAAAGAAGGGGCATCGGACGTGGGCCTGCGGCGTGAAGCAAGGATTTCAAGAAGGGGATATTTTTTGAGTCGAGGGTTAGGTCATGGAGCTCGGTGTACGCTATATAAAAGACCTTGCACTTTCTTGATCCTAAAGTGGTGCCTTCCACACTTCCTCACTTCAGGATGCTCCCGGTGATCTTGTCATGGTTCCCCGTAGGCCGGGGAAATACAAATTCTTTTTATGGAGTAGTTAGGTCTGAACAACTTAATGAAATATGTGCGTCCCTGGAAGTTTAGAGGCCATTTGCAAAGTGATGCATGCAAACCTGAAGAAAAGGCCGTATTTTTAATTTATTTATTTATTTATTTATTTATTTATTTATTTATTTAATAATAAATGTGTTTTTTATTGGTGTTCAATTTGCCAACATACAGTATAACACCCAGTGCTCATCCTGTCAAGTGCCCCCTCAGTGCCCGTCACACAGTCACCCCCACCCCCCACCCACCTCCCCTTCTACCACCCCTAGTTCGTTTCCCAGAGTTAGGAGTCTTCATGTTCTGTCTCCCTTTCTGATATTTCCCACACATTTCCTCTCCCTTCCCTTATATTCCCTTTCACTATTATTTATATTCCCCAAATGAATGAGAACATACAATGTTTGTCCTTCTCCGATTGACTTACTTCACTCAGCATCACACCCTCCAGGTCCATCCACGTCGAAGCAAATATTGGGTATTTGTCGTTTCTAATGGCTGAGGGATATTCCATTGTATACATAGACCACAGCTTCTTATCCATCATCTTTCTATGGACACCGAAAAAAGCCGTATTTTAATTTCATTCCTAAATAACCACCGTTTCTACTTCTTAAACTTTGGCGTTGGATCCTGCCGCCCCCATTTCCTGTTCCTCATTCGTTTGTCTGCAGTGCTCTGCAGTCCTGCCAAGAGCCCACCTTAGCGAGGACGTGCCATGTGAACGGAGTCGATGTGTTTTAATGCTGAAACTGTAAACTACTTCAGGTTGGTGGTTTTGTGATGCCCAATACATGTCGGGTATCCTTCATTCCTCCTGAACATTTGCAATATGCCCTGTGCCGCCCCTGTGAGGTTGCTTTGGTGCCCTGTAGCCCCTCACACACAAGTTGGGAACCACAGGTCCCAAGGACAACGGGGAGGATTTTGGAGAAAATCCTCCGATCCTTTTTCAGAGGATTTTCCCCGGAAGCAGAGCATGTCACATTGTCATGGTAGAAACGTGACTCCTGCTAAAAAGGAGAGAATGGAGGGGCACTTGGGGGGCTCAGTCAGTGAAGCATCTGCCTTTGGCTCATGATCCCCAACATCAGGCTCCCTGCTCAGGGGGGAGTCTGCTTCTCCCTCTCTCCCTCCCCCTGCTGATACTCTCTCTCTCTCTCTCTATCAAATAAATAAAGTCTTTAAAAAATATAAGTAAAATGGGGAGAATGGGTTGAAGGAGAGAAGCTTCAGGATGCAAAATGAGAGGGTGCAAAATGTATGGCAGTGAACCAAGTAAGAGAGGAGCGAGTCTTGGACTAAAGTAGCATCGGTGGGGATTTGAGAGCCATGTATTTTTAATTTTTATTTTGAAATAGGCACGAAGTTGCAAAGACAGTCTAGAGAGGTCTCGGGTAGCTTTCTCCCAGTTGCCCTCCATGGTTGCCTCTCCATAACCTCAAAAGCTGGAGACTGATACTGGAACAGCGCATGTGTATCCTTCTGTGTCATTTTACCGCACATGTGGATCCACGTAGCCACCACCACCGCCAAGACCAGAGGAGTTCCATCACCGCAAAGATCCACCATCACACCTTCCCCTCCTCCCCTACCATCCCTACCCCCTGACAGCCACTGCTCTGTTTCCCGGCTCTATGATGTCATCATTTCAAGAATGTCCTATAAATGAAATTAGGACTTGAGATACTTTAAGGAGTTGGAAGACTCACTATTGGAATCTGAAGGATGACAAGCAGGGAAGACTCAAGAATCGAGGGTCATGGCAAGATCATACCTTCCGTGTTGAATCACTGGATCTAGGTTAAATAGGTAAAAAGAGAAGGGGGACAGTTTTTTTTTTCCACTTGGTCAGTTGTGTGGGTGTTGGTGCTTTTCATCAAGACAGGAAGCCCTGTAAGGCAAGGACACTTTGGGGTTGTGTATGACTGAAGGTGATGAGTCAGCTCTGCAAATGTTAAATTTAAACTAGCTGTACCATCCAAATAGAGACTTGGTAAGCAGTTGTAGAAATGGTTCTGACCCCTGGGCAAAAAATTACGGTATTTGGGGCCATCAGGTTACTAGTCGTTGCAGATGTCTCTGAGGATGTGTTCACTCCGGAGAGCTTGAGTTGTGAAGCGGAGGACTGGCCAGTGGGGTGGGAGGCAAGCTGGGGACGTCTGCTACCACGGAGGCCAAAACAAATGAATGCTTTAAGAAGGAAGGTGCGGGGTCTCAGGGGCCATGGTTTCTGATGGAGAACAGAAGGTAGAACCTGAAAATAGCTTTTTGTGTTTAAAATCTTGACCTCGGGGAGAGATGTTTAAATAGGATGTTGAGGACCGGAGCCAGATTGCAGTGAGTTGAGAAGAAAGTGAGAAGCGAGGGAGTACACTTTTTTTTTTCTTTTTTTCAAGAAGCATAACAAGAAAGGGAGCAGAGACGTGAAATAAAGAGAAGAGCTTTTGCTGTTGTTCTTTGGCTTCTAAAGGAGGAGACCATTAAGGGAGAGGCCGATGCTGAGGGTCTGAGTGGGGTTATCGGGGATGGAGAATTCCTGAAGAGGCAGGGAGGGAGGCGATCGGAGATGGAGGGAAAGGGGGGGCAGCTTTCAGCTGGAACAGGAAGAAAGGAAAGAGAGGGTGTGGGTGCAAATAGATTGATTTCACTCAGATCCGAAAGGGACTTGCGATGGCCTCTGTTCTTTCTGTGAACTGCGATGTGAAACCAATCTCTGAGCAAGGGGGCTTTGGGGAGTGCAAAAGGGTTTGTAGTGTTTTGACATCCTTAGTCTGCCGAATGGTAGAAGGATCTGATTAAGGGAATACAATAGCATCAGCAGGAAGCCCTGAGGGCTCTGATGATGGGGTAACCATCCATTGATAATGGCTGTAGCCTCTTCTCCAAAAGAACCTAAGGTTCTAGGTAAGAGCGAAGATGGTGTTTGTAGGTTCAAACAGGGTGGGGGTTTGCCAAGGGGATAAGATGGAAGAACAGTTGGGTAAAGGCATTAAGAGTATTGGATGGAAGCAAATGTAGAGGTGGAGCGTTGGCCCCAAGTCCATCCAGAAGGACGAGAAGACAGTAGATCACGGAGAAAGGGCAAGGAGATCCTCGCAGGTCTGGGGGTCTCGAAGAGGTAGGGAGCCGATGTCGTGACGGACGGGTCCAAGGCTGGAACGTATGAAAACTCATACGACATGTCAGAGTTTCAGGGGCTTTGGGAAATGACACATCCTAGGAGTGACCGTGGGACGATGGAGGGGCTGGAGGAGGTGGGGGATGGAGGTCACTGGGCTGGAGCAGATCCGGGGATGGGGGTATCGGCTGCTAGGCACCCGGAGCGAGGGGGGCACTTGGGCTGAAGACACGGTGTGACATCAGATGCTGCAGCGTTCACGCGCCGGGAGACAACACCTTGAGGTTCGTTACTGGCCACACGAGGAAGCAACGGAGGCAGAGGCGGCGTAGATAATTCAATCTGCAACCGAAGATTTGCGTTCGAGGCTTTTTTCTTTCTCCATCAGATCTTTGAATAATGATCTGTCCTCTCCGGGCCTCAGTGTTCTTCTCCTTAAAGGGGAACTTGGAATCTTTCCGTCCCCCACGGGCAGTGTGGTGCTCACCAGAGAACGGGGAAGTGAACGTGCTCGGTAAACCCGGCACCGTCGTGTAGACACCCGCAGGCCCTATTGTTCCTGTTGACTGGCACCCGGGGGGCTGGCCCTGGACCCCTTCCACCGCTCGGATGGAAGCTAGTGCGCTGGTACCTAATAACTGCATCTGAATGGCCCGGTTTCAGCATATCGTTTTAGGATAACGAAATGAACGGCAGCCGTGATGCGGGAGACGGGCCGTGGGATGTCCTGCCTCTTAGATGTCCAGAACACATGTGCGGGAACAGTTGACCCAGACAAACTGACCGATGAAGGGTAACCTGTGCTTGAACATAATGAGTTCAATATTCTTTTGATTTACGAAAAGGCGCCGGGGCACCCAGGCCTGGGATGCTCGTCAGCAAAAGGGAAACGTGGATCGTAGGGAGCTTCCCGGAGACCGCGCGCAGTCCTCACCCGGTGACAGCTTCAGCTCAGCCTGGGTTTTCATCGTCATCATCGCTATTATTAAGGAGGGGAGGGTCTTCCAAAGGGAGAACGTTCTGGAAGCAGAGCCTCCCTGTCCCTGATGCGGCCAGTTGAGCTGAAATGAATGGGACGGTGGGGGCGTTCCCTAACGGAAACCAGCTGGAATTCATTCCCGAGCCAAGAACGACACCGAAAACTCCAAGCACGCGCAGAATAGAGCTGACAAGCCAGCTTGATGTGACAGTGAGCGTATTGGTGACTACGGAAGCTGCCAGCCCCGCGCAGCCACGGTCCCCGTGGAGATCCGAGGTCACAGCCCCGACCTTTAGCCCCGTCTTACGATGAGGACCCGGAGGCCCGCGGAAGTGTGTGGCCCGAGGTTACACGGTAGGGAGGTCACGTACCTGTGGCTCCTGCCCAGGCAGGTGGTTCTAGCGTCGCGCGCGCGGGATGGCAGGTGTGCGGAGTGCTGCGGAGCCGGAGGGCACGGCCCTGGCCCGGGAGCTTGTCCCCGCGCCCCGTCCGCGCTGCATCCTTCCCGGCCAGCCGTCCGCAGTCCCCGCTTCTCCCCGCCCCGTCGTTTCTTCTTTCTACTCTGCTGCGTGCTGCGTGCGCTGCTTCCTGCTCCCAGAGCTGCTTTCCCGCTGGCGGCTACCTGCCCACGCACCTGCGGAATGAGGAGGCCGCAGGTGCTTCCCCGCCCAGGACCCCAGCGCCCGGGACCCCAGCCGCAGCTTTGGGCGGGCCCGGTGACGTGTCCAGGACACGGGGGAGTGTGGACTTGCGGTCAAGCCTCTGACTCCGCTTTCGGTGCTCATTGTCACGGGCTCACCCCCTCATAGGTGCAGCCTTCGTGCCGATGGCCATACTTTTTAAGGGAGAATAGAAGAGTTTTGCAAATAGGCGGGACTTCCCCTGGGGCCTGCATTAGGGATCCCAAAGGTGGCATTTGAAAGAAGGAGCGAGGAGCCATATGCAGCTCTTACGTGGTGTGGTTCCATGGGTCCCTTGGCCTTTCAAAGATCTGAGAAAATTCACTCTTATCAAGTGTTCATCCCCGGACTCTGGGGACAGAGCGTGTCTCGTAAGATGGTTTTCTTCAAATTAGCGGATCGGCGTGGAATCCTTAAAAACAACCAGCTCGCCGCACGGAGGGGCAGAGATGCTTTTGTGCCTTGTGGATGGAGGATGGTAGAGGGAAGATGCGTCGCTCTATGTCTTCTGCCGTTCTATTTCGGTCTACTGTATAATTCTCTTCCTTTTTTCGGATCTTATTCTGTCGCTGAGTTCCACCCACCTACTTCTGGGAGACAAGGCCAGGTGAAAGACATCTTCAGATTTCTCAACATCCTCATGCGCTTGTCAGTGGGGGCTGGATTTTCAGGAGTAACTTGCACATTTGTCTGTCCAGGAGAAGCAGAGAAGGTGGCCCCTAGCCCCGGACCAATAATAGCTCTTATATGCAGGACGCTCGTGAACTTACGTACAGAGCCGGCCCTGGGGATCAGAGAGTTCCTTGTGGGCTCGGTCCGGAGAAAGAACGGGTGGTGTCTGGCTGGAAAACAGTCGTCTAGGTGAGCGTCTAGGTCAGTTACTAGAAGGTGGAGGGACACACGCTCTCCGCTCACCAAAGCGCTTCTAATTAGCATAGTCTGACCAAAGGAGAATGTAAGCACAGATGGGAAATCGGCTTCCGTGACCTTGGATGATGCCCTTGACAACCCAAGGTGGCATAATCATGCCTTCCGGGGATACTTTCCTGTCGTTTCTCTCACTGAACACAGCAGCCTCCTTTTCTGATTTTTCCAAGGAGTCTGTTCTGTGAGTGGAGGCTCTGAGTGTCTGATGACCAGTTTGGGGACAGTCCTTCTGCGTTTCTGATCTCTTATCTCGGCCTTCTCCACGGGCCCCTCCTCTGCCAGGTTATCGGTCGAATGGTGCTCTTCCTTCTGGATAACCGTGCTCACTCCTGTGTCTTCCCTCATCACCTACATTCCCGCACCTCCCAAACTCTGTCTCTGGTCCAAACTCCAAAATCCTTTCTGCCAACCACCAACTGGGTAGGTGCACCGGCCTTGGTCATGACGTCTCAGAATCCTCAGAGTCTCCCTTCTCTACCAATCTGCTTCTCTTCCTGTGTCCTCTGCCTCAAATAATGGTGCGGTCATCCGTCAAAGGTCCAAGCCAGCAGGTTGGACGGTATGCTCGAGGAATTCCTCTTCCTTACCCGATGAAAGGTAGTAATAATAACAAAAATAATTTCACAGCTACTGCTAATATTTGAACGTCTGCCATGTTTCAGACTCTATGGTAACCACGTTACATGGGTTATATGGTTGTGTCTTTCCACCAGCCTATGACTGTTGCACCATATTGTAAATGAAGAAAATGAGTAGCTTGCCCCAGGTTTCACAGCTAATAGGTGAAGGGGCTAGGATTGTAGGCTACAGAATTTGTGTCCTTACCCTCCTTGATATGCTGCTCACATCTCCAAATCATCATCCTTCTCTCCCTTAACTTATACGTGCCTTCCAGTTCATATACTGTTCTGAATTCCATCTTCCTCTTTCCTTTCCTATTTCCCCATCACCTATTTCCTAAGTCAGTCACCACTAATGATTATGTACTCTTATCATTAAAAAAAAAATCATACCACCATGCTCATTGACATAAATATAGACTAACATTTAATGTTTATTATTATACAAGCATAGACATAGACATTTTAAAAGATATGAAGACGTAGATAAGAACAGTTAGCATTTTTTAAAACATCATTTTAGTTAGTAAACTAATACATTACCCTGTATTTGTTAGCTATTGTGGATATAAACTGTTATGTCAAAAGTCTTTTGGGTTATTTTATTTAAATCAGTTGACAGATATGATTGTTTTGTTGTGACTTTTTGCTTCGTACTATGACTACTAAAGTGCTTAACCCAAGGAAAGGAGAAGAAATACTAACTCTGCATTTATTTATTTATTTATTTATTTATTTATTGCTTGTATTATTGGTCTTAGCTTCAATTGGCAGTTTCTTTGCAAGAAACCCTCAAAGCTGTTTGTTTTAGGAGAGTGGCTTAGTTAAAACTACATAGAGAATCCCCGAATCCCACTTGATCATGCACGTGTAGGTAAATTGCAGTAGGCTGCAATGAGCCGAAAACAGAAGGATGAGCCAGGGCAGTGGTGCCCACCTTTTGGTCATATATCCAAGAACTGCTTCTAGCACAGACACATGTGGACCCGTGGTGCCTGGGGTGATTCGTTTCAAGTTAAATTTTGTGTATGATGTCAAGGGAAGAGCCGGTGTTTGTTTTGTTTTCTAAATGTGGATATCCGTTTTTTCCAATTCTATTTGTTGAAAAGACGTTCCTTTTCCCATTAAATTACATTGAAATTTTTCTTGAATATCAATTGACTGCTTGCGTGAAACTGTGTTATATTCCTTACGCCGGTACTACACTCTCCTGATACTGGTTAGAAATCTGATTGAGATTCTGTATGTAAATTCGGAGAGAACTGGCATCTTACCAACATCAAGCCTTCTGATCCACGGACATGGCTTATTGCTTTTATTTATTCAGATATTTGATTGTATTCAGTAATATTTTGCAGTTGTCACTGCCAAGTGTTGTGACATCCTTCATAAGTCATGTAATTTTTGGAATGTGTAGTTGGGGTCTGGAGCCGATGGCCAAGAAAGAGTCCTTGAGATGTCTTTGGTGTAAAAAGGTGACTTTATTATAGAGCACAGGGAGGGTCAGGACCCGTGGGCAGAAAAAAAACTGCTGCACCGGGCTTGTGAGGAATGGCTGATTATTTACTTGGGCGTTGGGGGAAAGTAAGGAAGAAGGGAGGTTTCTAAAAGGACTTTCAAGTGTTAAAGAAGACCCTCAGGATACCGGAGGCCCTGCAATTGTCAAGCTAAGGTTGTGTTTCCCTCTAGCAAAGCATTAACTTTAAGTCCGTTGGGAGTTTCTTGGAGGAATGTGACACGTTGCCTATCTCAAGTATTCGTCAAAGGGTTGCAGGTTGTAAGGACGTGTGATTACATCTGCATTTCCTTTTGCCTTTGTTTCCCACATCATAAATATTCATAATTTTGAATGATAATTAAAATTCTAATTTTTATTTTCTTTTTAAATATTTTCATCGCTACTGTATGGAAATATAATCGAACTTTATATATCGTATCCTCCAACCTTGCTTTCTTCACCAGTGACTTTTGATAGGTTTTTATAGACTCCTTAGGATTCTCTACATCCAGGATCACACTATCTGTGACGAGTTTCACATCTTCCTTTCCAGCCTGTATGCCTTTTCTTTCTTTCTCTTGCCTCATTTCACTGGCAGGAACCTCTGGTAAAATGTTGAATAGAAGTGTTGCAAGTGTAAATCCTTGCCTTGTTACCCATTTAGAAAAGAAAGCATTCATTCTTTCACTAAATGTGATGTTAGCTGTAGGGTTTTTTGTTGTTGTTGATGCCTTTGTTTTTATTCCTTTTGAGCTTTATCTCCCTTGTGTAAGTTAATGCTGTGAACTAAATTTGGGGAATTTTAAGCTATTATTTTATTAGAGACTGTTCTTCCCTAGTCCCTCTCTTCTTTCCTTTTGGGATTGATTACCATGTCTTTGACTACTTGTTGTCTCTGAGGTACAGTTCATTCTCTTCAATCTTCTTTCTCTCTGTTCATTTGGTTGTATAATTTCTTATGATCTATCTTCAAATTTACTGTTATCTTATTTTTTCCTGTCATCTCAATTATGCTGTTGAGCCTATGTTAGGAACTTTTAAATGTCAATTGTTATGCTTTTCATCTTTAGAATTTCCCATTTTTTATGTATCGTTTCCGCTCATCTGTTGTGTTTCCCTGTTTATTTATTTTTTCCTTATATCTTTTAGTCTTTTAAATGTATTTTTTAAATATTTTGCACATATTTATCACTTGCTGCTTTGAAGTCTTTGGTTAATCCAACATCAGGGTTTATTTGGAGTCAGTTTCTATTGTCTGCCCTCCTCCCACCCCCACCTTTTTATGGACTATATTTTCTCTTTTCTTTGCAAATATAGTTACTTTTGGTCCAAAACTGAACATCATCAGTACTATGACTCAGTATCTTAGGATTATATTCTATTTTGTTGTTGTTGTTATTCTAGCATGCAGTTAACTTGCTTGGACTTCTTGCCACAAAATTCGTGTCAGCGATAGTACACAGGCACTGATACTCCTGCCTCCTTTTCATGACTTCCAGCTGCTGCTTTTTCAACTGGGTCTTCTGCAGGTCTTCTCTGTGCCTCTGCAATTTTGAGGTCAGCCAAACATTTGGGGAGAGATTATACTCCAATTTAGAGAATCTCTCTCCTCTCTCTCGCTCTCGCCTCTCTCTCTTTGGTTTTCTTGTTTCTAAGGATTCCCACTACCATTTTGATTTTCAGCTCTTCTATCAACCTTTGGTTTTGTCTCCTGAAACTTCAAGCCCATAAGGACTCACCTTTCACCACCCAAAGTACGCATCTAGGATACACACTCACTTTCTAAAAAGCCGCTAACAGAGATCTTTCTCTGTGCCATTCTGTAACTAATGGGTACGTTCCTTTCTGTTCTCGGCCACCTCTTTCGCCAGATCCCCTGGGGTCTCTCCTGCACTTGTGTAGTTTAGCCATCAGCATCCAGTTGGAGCAGTTTGTAATTCAGATTTTGGTTCTCACTCCTTTTGCAGTTCTCTTGCTGCAAAACTCTTCTCCTGTAATTTTCTTCTGCTCTCCTGCTCCTGACCTCTGCTGTCCACGGCTCTGGGCCTGTGAGGTTGCAGATTTCCACCACTGTTTTTTGCCTTAGGGCCGGGAGCTCCTCAGGCCAGGAAGCCAGAGACTTGGAATTCTTGGCCTTTTCCAGTTGCAGTTTTTCAAGAATAAATTCTCCTATGGCTTCTGTCTGCTTTTGGGTGTTTTCCATTATCTTTAAGTAGCTGGGTTTTTTTAGATTTATCTGGTTATAATTGTTATCTGTAGGAGGTTTAACTTGACAATTTCCCTCTGATGCCTTAGAGTGGCTGATTTACTTGTAGGAGGATTACTGTGGGTGAATCAACCAGTAAGGGAAACTAGAGTGTAAAGCTCAGACCAATAAAGGGGCTATCAGAATGCCCCGGGCAAGAGCTAGTAAGGACTTGTACTAGGTGATTGTAATGGAGTTTGTGAGAAATTATCAAATTTCAGCGGGTTTAAGATGAAAGGATTGGAATAAGCCTTGGGGTTAGTCAAGGATAGAAAACACCAGTCTCTGATTTATGTCAACGGGTTTTTGGCCAACGCATGGGTTCTTCTAGGTTTCTGAGCTAATGAGAACCTAGAATGAGGAGCACTTGGAACACATGGTGCTCTTTAGACATTATCTGTGGTGGTCAGGGCTCTGTAGGAGGCTAGGTCCTTAAGGAGGATGCTCAACCAGATTAATAGAGGCACTATTCTCTTCTTACTTTCCAGATTATCACATGGGTCATCAAACAGTAGTTTCTGATTTCTCCTTTCTACCCTCTTATTTCCATTCCCTAGCCCTAATACACAACGCCAGCTTCTCTGAGTCCGTAATTGCAATAGTCAACTAATTAGATGTCCCCCTCCCACAGAACAGCCAGACTTCACTGACTTCCAAAAATAAAGATCGGATCATACTTTCCCTCTTCTCTGTCATCTTCAAAGGCTTCCAGTACTTACGGATATAAATAGTCTCATCTTCCCAATTATTTCCTTACTATTCTATTTCTTTACAAAGGCAAGGATACACCCAGTTGCTTACCATTCCCTGAACTTCACTCACACTGCCTGCGTTTGTGCCTTTCCTCATCCTGCTTTTTTGCTCTTTCTCCTCCCTTTCCATATTCAGATTTCAAAAATTGGCTTCAGTGATACCTCCTTCTTGGTGCATTCAACTCTTTTCATTTGACTGAAGTATCTTTATTGAGCACCTACTATGTGCCAGGTATGGTGCCGTAGTCTAAGGCTGTGCAGTTGAATAAGAAGCCTTTTGCCATCCATTACTGAAGATGTCACCAACAAATGGTGGGATCCTGGTTAAGATTTACCACCATTCTCCCCCAAAGCCTACTATTCCCAGCCTTTGCTTTACCTCTGTTACAGAACACATAGTAGGCACTCATTGGTTGTTTCTTAATTAAATGAATACTGAAAGACATGTTGCTCTCTGCATTGGGGTTTTGAGACTACTGGTTGATGCGGTCAGGGCTCACGTACTAGTCATTCATTCTTTCTCCAAAGCATTTCCTTTTTTTTTTTTCCAAAGCATTTCCTATTATATCTTGCATGTACTGGGGCACTGATTTATGTCTGAGGTATGGAAAAGTTATCTATGACAACAACAAAAAGGGAGAAAAAAAACCAAAACTACTGAGTGGTAACTGTTGCCACCTATATTTGGCCTTTAAGAGTCATGCACGAATGACATCATTCACAGTGAATTATTTACAGAAAACTACCAGGAGGTTGAAGTTATTTGTCCTCCTTAAATGAATCTCTTCAGGTGAGGTGAGAAGAAAGAAGGATGATGGGAAGAAGTCCTTGCATGCAAATAGACCAGACATTTAACAACTACCCACCCATCTGTTCTGGTTCTGCAATGCAATATATAAACCTTGGCCCAAAGACAAGACATGTTTTTGCTTGGCCCATAACGAGTTTTTAAAACGAATAATGGGTCTGTGATTTTTTTTTTAAAGGAAGATTTCAGAGAAAAATTTCGATATCTGTTTGTTCTTGAAAAATTGGTAAGTCTGGTCAAACCTGGCCATCATTTGTACAGATCAGCCACGGGCTGGCACTGTGTCGGGGCTGCTCCCCAGACCTGGATGGTGCTCAGACTCTGAGACGGCAAAGAAGATGCGTCCATACTTGAACATGACTTCCATGGCCCTGGGAGTTCTTGCATTTTGGATTCTGTAGGCCATTCATGTTGCCTTATTTTATGTCCAGTTCTTTGATCTGATATATGTCACCAGTCGAGTTATCATAACTACTCCACCACAGAGATGTGACTGTACCATTTCGACTGATGAGGTGCTTGTGGTTCAGAGAAGTTAATGAGCTTGTCCCAGGTAGTGCAATGATGAGAAGAGCTGGGATTCAGACCTAGAGCTGTCTCCTCCCTGAAGAGTTTGTGGAATAAAAGTAAAAAATGTGAACCAGCCCTGAGCAGGGGTAATTAGGAAATTTCATCTTGCAATGATGTATTAAGGATGTTATTCAAGAACTGTTCCTTGCAACCAAGTCTCTCATGATGGAACACTCTCAAAAGGGAGAACTTAAAGCACCACGTGAATTATTTAAAACTAAAGTGCTCCATACCCTGTAAACTGAGCATTTGGAGTAATCCAAGAGAGGATCCCTAGAGAGGAGAGAGAAATCAATTGAAATCTGCAAGGTGGGGTTTTTTTTTCCCTCCTAGCTCAAATTTCTCTTTACCTTTGATTTCCTCAAGGTGAAATCAACTGGACTATATGGCTATTTGGGGGGAAAAATGTAGTCAACCACATGTTAGTGCAATTCAAGTGTTCAGAGAATTTTAAGGCCAGATAAAGGTTTAAAGTCTATCTAGCACTTCCTTCTCTTGAGTAAACTGAGTTGGGAATGGTTAGATGATATCACAATTATGCATGCACTGATGAAAGACACGAGGCTAGAGCCCCCATGAATTCCCCTGTCCTTTTACGCGTGGCCTCTTACAGGTCTGTCTCTGATCTTTCGATATATCAAACAGCACTCATTTGGCATTTAAAATCAGAATCTTGGATTGTCAATTATCTTGTCTACCCAGCTGTGTCAAAATGTCATATATACAGAGGCTGTACCCTTCATTCTTCATATTTCCAGTACATAGTAGGCTGCATTGAATTTGTTTCTCTTTGCTAAAAATGACGATGGTAATGACATTCTTGATGCTGTCAGCTATACAGAGGATATATGATTTATGGTGGGGAGCGTTGCTGGTGGTTGTGATGTTGGCAATCCCCAAGATCAGTGATGGTCATTTTTCTGGTGCTAACAATACTAGTGTCTCCACCTGGGTGCCATGCTGATGAGGATGAAGATGATGGCAGCTATGGTTTTTAAACATTTATCGTGGGGGATCCCTGGGTGGCGCAGCGGTTTGGCGCCTGCCTTTGGCCCAGGGCGCAATCCTGGAGACCCGGGATCGAATCCCACATCAGGCTCCCGGTGCATGGAGCCTGCTTCTTCCTCCACCTGTGTCTCTGCCTCTCTCTCTCTCTCTGTGACTATCATAAAAAAAAAAAAAATTAAAAAAAAATTAAACATTTATCGTAATTCCGGTATAATTAACCTACAGTATGGTATTACTTTCAGATGTACACGATAGCGATTCAGCAGTTCCATTCTCTACTCAATGCTTATCGTGATGAGTGTCCTCTTCATCCCCTTCACCTATGTCACCCATCCCTCCACTTACCTCCCCCCTGGTCTGACTGTCTGTTCTTTATTATTAAGAGTGTTTTTTTTTTTTGTCCTTTTCTTTGTTCATTTGTTTTGTTTCTTAAATTTTACATATGAGTGAAATCATATGGTATTTGTCTTTCTCTGGCTGACTTCTCTCACTTAGCATTATACCCTCTGGACCCATCCATGTTGTTGCAAATAGCAAGACTTCATTCCTTTTTATGGCTGTATATATATAAATGTATATTTATATATAATTATATTTATATTTATATATATCCCCCACATCTTCTTTACTCATTCATATTCATATATGGATGGACACTTGGACTGTTTCCATATTTTGATGATTGTAAATAATGCTGTAATAAACATAGGGGTGCATATATCTTTTTCCATTAGTGTTTTCATGTTCTTTGGGTAAATAACTGGTACTGGAATTACTGGATCATATGGTAGCTCTATTTTTTGTCTATTTGAGGACCCTCCATACTATTTTCCACAATGGCTGCACCAGTTTGCATTCCCACCAACAGTGCACCACGGTTCCTTTTTCTCTATATCCCTGCCAACATGTGTTGTTCCTTGTTTTTTTTTTTTTTGTTGTTTTTGTTTTGTTTTTTTGTGATGCTAGCCCTTCTGACAGGTGTGAAGTGGTATCTCACTGTAGTTTTGATTTTGCATTTCCCTGATGACGAGCGATGTTGAGCGTCTTTTCATGTGTCTGTTGGCCACCTGGATGTCCTCTTTGGAGCAATGTCTGCTCATGTCTTCTGAATGGCAGCTACGATGTTTGAAAGTGCGGCTACTTGAAGGATAATAGTTATTACTCCGTTTCCAAGTTGTTCAGCTTTTTTGGTTTATGGTTCTGCTTGAACCCATTTGGTTCTTCTTAGCAAAAGCCAGATCCCAATTCTTCTGGAAAAAAAAAAAAAAAAAAAAAAAGAAGGAGTTTGCTGTGCACCACAACTGACAATCAGAAGAGGTTCCCTCCTGCTGGGGCCTCTGGTGAAGTGTGTTTCTTCCTGAATGATACCAGATCTCACTACTGAGGAACCAGAAACCCACTGGGGACACAAGAAACCTTGATGGATAGCCAGGGGATGAGAAAGAGAGAAAGAAAGAGAGAGAATAGATAAATAGGATAAAAAAGAAGAAAGAATGGGAGGCGTAAAGAGTCTTGGAGCCAAGAGTCTTGAACTTGAAGTTCCCTCAGTGGTATTAATCCCAAAGTGCAAAACTTTGGCAATCAAATGAGTAATTAGATTAAGCTTTAGGAGGACGCCCTGGAGTCAGGAAGAGCTAAATTTAAATGGTGCCGCTAACACTTACTAGCTGTGAGGACCTTGGGTAAATCCGGTACCTGGCCCCAGACCCAGCGCTCCCCCCAACCCCGCTCCATCCGATGGGCCATCCTTATTTGTTTTTCCACTGGGGAAGGTTGGCTGGAGATGATGCTTAGACCCCGACTCCTCAGTGCCTGAAACAGGTTCTTCCCTCGTTGCCTTGTTCCCACTGTCATCCCGGCTCTCTTTTGAATGTGCAGATACGTTCTGCTCCAGCCCCGAGAGACCCAAGGCGGTCTTTCCCACCGGTTTGTTCCATGTCCTGGTTTCAGTGATTCTCTCGAACTTTTTTGTTTTGTGTGTTTTCCCCGAGCCTGCAAGAACTCGATTAGTATGCGCAGGAGGGGCCGGCGGCTGCACACTGCAGCGGGAGCCGGCGCCGCCAGAAGGCCTGGGCGCCGCGTGACGCATCTCTCAGTGCAGGCCCAAGGAACCCGGGACGGCGAGGCTTGGCTTGTTTCAAAAACTCTGTCATAAATTAACGTAAAGATGCTCTTTTTCCTCACCAGCCAGAGGACGGGCGCGTTTCAGTAGGCAATTAATCTTGGCTGATCTATATTAAATATTTATCTGCTGAAATGAGCCCCGTATTGTGCTGGGGTTTTTCATTATAGGACTTTATCATTTCCAAAGAGATTTCCACGCGCGGGGCTCCCTTGTACATATTAGACCCAAATTTCCAGTGGAATGACACATCTTCTTCGGCGGCGGCCTGTTGTCTCCGTCACAAGGGGCTGATGTGCTGGGATTCACAGGGCGACAAACGCCTTCATCGCGGCGGGGGTGGGGGAGCCGTGATGCTGTGTTTGCTTTCCTGCTAAAGCCCGGGGACAGGCTGGCAGGTGGACATCGGTGCCCGTTTCAGCAGCAGGTGGTGAGGGGGCAAGAGGTGGAGCTCTGCTCCTGGAGGAACCGTGGGGAGGGCTCTGGTCACAGTCCCTGTGGCTCCTGGCCCTTGAATCGGGCCTGTGACATCCATTTCTGCGATCCCCCTGGATCCTCACCACCAACCCAAGAAAACCGTCCGACTGTCTCCATTTCAGCCCCAAGGCCCGGGAGGGGGAGGTGACGGGGGCCTGGTGGGCAGAGCAGGGTCAGCAGGGTCCGCCCTGGGCTGGGGAGGCCCGAGGTCAGGACGGGGCACAGTGGGAAGCGCAGCGCCCGGGCTGCGGCTCGAACCCGGGCATTTGTATTCAGGTCACTGGGTAGCGTGAGTTTGTTCACCCCGAGGGTCAGCCTCGGTCGGGGCCGGGCCTCCAGGAAGAAAAAGAAGAGAGGTGCAAAATGCAGGAGAGGGGAGGAGGGCCAGGAGAGAAGGGATTTGGCCGCGGGTTTCCCCCTCCTATGGTGCGGTCACCTCCGCTCCAGGTCTGGTTAAAAATGCAGACTGGGATTCGGCGGGTCCCGAGTGGGACCTGGGACTCAGGATCCCAACCTCCTCCCCGGTGACGCTGCCTGCCGCTCGTCCGAGGCCTGCAATCTAAGCAGCAGGGAAAGGTTAGGAAGAGGCCCCAGGACGAAGCAGGAGGTGCGGTGGCGCCAGGGGGTCGCAGCCCCCCGCCTGCAGACTTGAGCCCCGGAGAGGGCTGTTCACTTGCGCCTCCACCCACCCAGCCCCACACTCTTTTTTTTTTTTAAAGATTTATTCATGAGACCCACAGAGAGAGGCAGAGGCATGGGCAGGGGGAGAAGCAGGCTCCCTGCAGGGAGGGCGATGCGGGACTCGATCCCAGGACCCCGGGGTCATGCCCTGGGACCAAGGCAGATGCTCAACCGCTGAGCCACCCAGGTGCTCCCCTTTTTTTTTTTTTTTTGAGCTCAGTGTGTCCCATGAAAGTACAGGTCCCTTTGCGGCCTGTGATTCAGTGAGTCGGAGCCTCGGCGGGCTTTGCGACCACCAGGAGGTGCGGGGAGCAGGCCCGCGGGGGGCTGGAGTCGCCACCCGGCCCAAGCCAGACCTTGCGCCTTTGTGCCCGGCTCCGGGTGGTACAGGAGGGCTCATGCCGCAGGTCCGTCCGGGCGCTTCAACGACCCGTTTCCAGCTCATTCACTGTGGACATCGGAGGGGAGCCAGAGGCCGTGGCTGGGCGGTGGGGGGAGGCAGGGAGGCTCAGCCTCGACCACTAGCGCTGGCGCAGGCCCCTGTCCGGGGACGGCTCGGCAGCCCCGCGTCCTGGGTGGGAGGGGGCCAGGGAATCTGGGGCACAGGCGGTGAGGACGGGGCGCTCCGTGGTGCTGCGTGCACACCGACACGTGACGTCTGGGGACAGACAGCGGCCGTGCCTGCGGCCCCCCGGGACACGCGCCTGTGATGGGCCGCCCGCCGCCTCCCGCCCCTCCGCAAGCCGCTGGACCCCTGGCCCGCTCCCCGGCCTTCACTCACCACGGAAAACGCTGTTTCTGGGCCAAATTGAACCTGGGGTCTTGGAAAACGAAAGAGGAACATTTGTGTCCCCCGCTCCCCTTCAGGAACCCCCTGACGGTCCTGCGAAGGTGCGGGAAGCATGTGGGGAACCGTAGGGCCTCCTGGCCCTGGGTGCGGGCGGCCCCCCCACCGCTGCCTTCTCCCATTTATGTTCCTGTCTCCCAGTTTTCCGTTTCCTCCCCACTGCTCCTTCCTGCCCCTCCTTCCTCCTTCCTGCCCCTCCTTCCTCCTTCCTGCCCCCCCTTCCTCCTTCCTGCCCCTCCTTCCTCCTTCCTGCCCCTCCTTCCTCCTTCCTGCCACCTCTTCCTCCTTCCTGCCCCCCTTCCTCCTTCCTGCCCCTCCTTCCTCCTTCCTGCCCCCCCTTCCTCCTTCCTGCCCCCCCTCCTCCTTCCTGCCCCCTCTTCCTCCTTCCTGCCCCCTCTTCCTCCTTCCTGCCCCCCCTCCTCCTTCCTGCCCCCTCTTCCTCCTTCCTGCCCCCCCTTCCTCCTTCCTGCCCCCTCTTCCTCCTTCCTGCCCCCCTTCCTCCTTCCTGCCCCCTCTTCCTCCTTCCTGCCCCCCTTCCTCCTTCCTGCCCCCTCTTCCTCCTTCCTGCCCCTCCTCCTTCCTGCCCCCCTTCCTCCTTCCTGCCCCCCCTTCCTCCTTCCTGCCCCCCTTCCTCCTTCCTGCCCCCCCTTCCTCCTTCCTGCCCCCCCTTCCTCCTTCCTGCCCCCTCTTCCTCCTTCCTGCCCCCCTTCCTCCTTCCTGCCCCCCCTTCCTCCTTCCTGCCCCCCTTCCTCCTTCCTGCCCCCCTTCCTCCTTCCTGCCCCCTCTTCCTCCTTCCTGGCCCCTCTTCCTCCTTCCTGCCCCCCCTTCCTCCTTCCTGCCCCCTCTTCCTCCTTCCTGCCCCCCCTCCTCCTTCCTGCCCCCCCTTCCTCCTTCCTGCCCCCTCTTCCTCCTTCCTGCCCCTCTTCCTCCTTCCTGCCCCCCTTCCTCCTTCCTGCCCCTCCTTCCTCCTTCCTGCCCCTCTTCCTCCTTCCTGCCCCCTCTTCCTCCTTCCTGCCCCCCTTCCTCCTTCCTGCCCCTCCTTCCTCCTTCCTGCCCCCTCTTCCTCCTTCCTGCCCCCTCTTCCTCCTTCCTGCCCCTCTTCCTCCTTCCTGCCCCTCCTTCCTCCTTCCTGCCCCCTCTTCCTCCTTCCTGCCCCCCCTTCCTCCTTCCTGCCCCCTCTTCCTCCTTCCTGCCCCCCCTCCTCCTTCCTGCCCCCCCTTCCTCCTTCCTGCCCCCTCTTCCTCCTTCCTGCCCCCTCTTCCTCCTTCCTGCCCCTCTTCCTCCTTCCTGCCCCTCCTTCCTCCTTCCTGCCCCCTCTTCCTCCTTCCTGCCCCCCTTCCTCCTTCCTGCCCCTCCTTCCTCCTTCCTGCCCCCTCTTCCTCCTTCCTGCCCCCCTTCCTCCTTCCTGCCCCTCCTTCCTCCTTCCTGCCCCTCCTTCCTCCTTCCTGCCCCTCTTCCTCCTTCCTGCCCCTCTTCCTCCTTCCTGCCCCCCTTCCTCCTTCCTGCCCCCCTTCCTCCTTCCTGCCCCCCTTTCCTCCTGGCTGCCCCCTCCTGGAATCTCGGCTGCCTGCTGGGCCACGAGGCCTCCGGGGCCAAGTCCAAGCGTCGACCCCCAGCTGGGTGGGCTCCAGAAGGCCTCTTGCCCGACCTGCGGGACTTTGTCGTAGACACTTGGCCTTGGCCGGGATCCAGCGTCAGGGGCCCGGCGCCTTGGCAGGGTGCTCCCCGTGGCTCAGCGCCATTCCCAAGGTCAGCAGGGCTCTCGGCAGTGATGGTCTTTGCTCAGAGTCATCCTCAGGCCGGGTGGGGCCGCAGGGCCGCAGACTCCTTGTCAAGACTTCCAGCCCTTACACGACGTGCGTAAGGCGACACTTTCAGATCTTACCTGACAGGAGCATAAATCTGTAGCTTTGAAAATTCAGGGTGTCCCTACCCGAGGGCTCCGTAACCCCCCCGCAGGAAGCACTCACAATGCGTAGGGACGTGCGCGCGCCCTGACGTGTACCGCAGGCGTATTCAGCCCGGCCAAAAAAGAATTAAAAATGCAGACATCCTGAACGTCTAGCAATAGGGCTTGTTCTAATAAATTACCATACATCCTTTATTTTAGTTTTAAAGATTTTATTTATTGATCCATGAGAGACACAGAGAGAGAGAGAGAGAGAGAGGCAGAGACACAGGCGGAGGGAGAAGCAGGCTCCATGCACTGGGAGCCCGACGTGGGACTCGATCCCAGGACCCAGCCTGAGCCAAGGGCAGACGCTCAACCGCTGAGCCCCCAGACATCCCTGGTACCTCCTTATAAGACTGCAAAACCACTGAAAAGAAGGAGACAATCCATATGTACCAATCTAAGAAAAACAAAACAAAACAAAACAAAACAAAACAAAAACCATAATATATAGTCAAGTGAAAAAAAAAAGTTGCTGATATATCCATGACCCGATTTTGCTAAAAAAAAGGTTTATGTCTCTAGATAGATCTAGATCCGAGATTTACATAAACTTCAGTAAAGGAAATAAAAGTAGGGAGATATATAACAAGCTAGTAGGTTTCCAGTCTTTTTCAGCAGCAGGGCTCCCCTCTTTGGGGCGTCACAGCCCCTGCTAAAGGCTGATTTGTCCCCCTCTTGCCCATGGGGACCTCTGTCCTGCCGTCGTGTCCCTGTCCTGCTTCCCTGCCTGCTCCCGTCCTGCACTGGGTGAAGGGCTCTTGAAGGCCCATCGACACCCAAAGACCCCCAGACGCCGAGCGCGGTTCCAGTAGGTCCTCCGCGGACACAGCCTGATTGACTGCCGAGGGCTACCGGCTCCAACTTTCTGTCCCAAATGACAAACGAGGAGCTCTTAAAAACGGAATAAAACACCCCATGTGAGGCCAAGTATCTGTGCCAGGCCAGGCACGGAAGGCGATGAGCAATGAGAACCTGTGGGACTCCTGCGGCCCTGCGCCCCTCAGCCCGCAGCCGGGCCCCGCACTGTCCATCCTGGACTCCTGCCCACCCAGGGGCCTGGTCCGTCCCTGTGGCCCTGGGCCCCTCAGCCCGCAGCTGGGCCCGCACCATCCATCCCGGATCCTGTCCTGTCCCTGGGCCCCTGGGCCCCTGAGCCTGCAGCTGGGCCTGCACCATCCATCCCAGACCCCTGCCCACCCCAGAGCCTGTCCCTTCCCGGCACCCCTGCGCCCCTCAGCCTGCAGCCGGGCCCCGCACCGTCCATCCTGGACTCCTGCCCACCCGGGGGCCTGGTCCCCCCCTGTGGCCCTGTGCCCCTCAGCCCGCAGCTGGGCCCTGCACCGTCCATCCCGGAGCCTGGCCCGTCCCTGCACCCCTGTGCCCCTCAGCCCTCAGCCAGGCCTCGCACCGTCCACCCCAGACCTCACTTGGTCCCTCACCTTCCTTCCCGCCCCTTCGTGCTGGTGGCCCTGCGTCCGTCCCCACTGGCTGGACATGCCGGTCCACTCTCCTCGCCTGTGTCCTCCGTTGTCTGAGGCGCCAGGTCGCCTTGGAGGCCTGGCTGTGTGCCTCCCCTTCTGGAAGCCTCTGCTCCGGCCGACCCAGCCAGCCTGCCCTGCTCTGCTGTTGGAACAGTTGTTGGGTGTTGGGAGCCGCTACCCTCAGGCGGGGCGGGTTCTCCGCACCCATCGTGCTTGGGGACAGGATCCTGCTGTTTTCCGTTGTGTGTCGAGGGCCTCGTGCGTAGTAGATGCTTCCTGAGTGAAATAAAGGAGGAGCGAAGGGGGGATGATTAGACGGTGTGGGGGTGGGGGGGTGAGGTCCCCGGCTCGGAGCAGCCCGCACAGGAAGGACCGTGAAATCCCCGTCGGGCTTAAGTCAACAGCATTAAAAATATCAGGCCTCGTACTCGTGCTTTCTCCACCTAAAGCTACGACATCCCCTCTTCCCCTCCGATGTCACCGTACATCCATAGCTCTCACGTTAATTTTCCAAACACTTGCCCGGGTTCCCCCTGCAAAAAAAAAAAAAAAAAAAAAAAAAAAAAAAAAAAACCTCTCCTGAGATCATCTACCATTTTCCTTACGTTGGACATTTTCTTTTATTGCCATCTTTTCAAAATTATAACCAGGGCGGTTATGATCCTCTTTGTGGACATAGCATTTTTCTTCTTCTGAATTATTTCCTTAGGATGGATTCCCAGGAGGAGGATGATCAGGGCAAAGCACATGAACAGTCTTACAAGCCTCATTAATTTTGACCCCGCTAATTCAGAATTTGTGCTGATTTGGGCAGGTAGTGCGCTCTCTTTTACTCTCCCCTCAAACGGAAGGGGGCTAAAACGATAGATTGGTGTAAACACGATTTCCAAGGTGCCATTGGCCACATTTCACGCGGACGCCTTAGGCATTTTTGCACGCGTCCTTTTTTTTGGAACCGGAAAGGATAGCTGCGTTTTCATTTATTTTCGCTCTTTCGTTAGCGCAGGCTTTCAATGATCAGCACCTGTTGAACCCATTTCCACCTTCCTCTTACACACTTGATGCGAATGAGACCTCCGCTACCTGTGAAGAGTGTCCCGCTGCTTCCATTTGCTACGTGTGTATGAAGCGCGTGCTGCTTGCCGGCCACTGTGTTAAATGTTGATGGTGGATGAGACGCGGTCCCTTCTCTATAGGAGCTTAAGTCTGGGGAGGGACCCTGGTGGTGCATGGACAGGGCGCCCTGGCAGCGTCTCCAAGGGGCACCCCCCGCAGCCAGGGGCCGGGGCGAGGTCCCACAGGAGTCCTGTAGCTGAGCTGGTTACAGAGCAACGGGAATTTGCCAACCCAAGGTGTTAGTTGTAGACACGTTTCCGTTACTGTAATGCCTCTTTGCTTTCGAGTAATAAATGAGTCGGGCTTTTCACGAGTTCGGGGTGAATTTCCCCCAATAACCTGTGTTTGCATCGCTTTCTTTCTCCCCTGGGGCAGGGAGCTCGGGGAGCTGGGAGGAGGATCCCAGTTCCAGGCTCGGCCCTGTTGTCGATCTGCTCTGAGCCTCCGTTTTGTCATCAGTAAAATGGGACTCGGGGCTTCTGTGGGCTTGTCATTTGGGTTATTGTGAGAGGAAAGGCGTCAGTTGACAGAGAAGTACTTTAAACGAAAACCAAACGCAAGACGCGAGGTCAACGACTTTGTCTTGCTTTAGCTCGGTTCCTACAAGGTCTCCCTTCGCTCTTCAAGGGCTTCATCCGTCTCTTCCTCTGAAGCTCCCCATTGGAGCAGAGTCGCAAATATAATCTATGGAATGTGAAAATGGTTTTCTAATAAGCTCTCTATGAGGCCACGAGAAAAAAAATGCCAAACAAAATCAGCAAACGATCAGTCAGGGAGGCAGCGCGGCCTCTAACTGCGTGGGGAGCGGCTCACTGCTCGGGAAGATTAGGCCCGAAATACAGACAGTTGCCCTCGGTGCCGTGGGGCGGTGGCAGGGACACGGGGGGCGGAGGGGGGGCCGCCGTGGAGACCGGAGTGCAGAGTCGGGGCCTCGGGCGTCCAGCACCCGCCCGAACTGTGGTCCAGAAGAAGTCCCTAGACCAGGACAGGAGCACAAACCAAGGTGCGCCCACCCGACCCAAGCCCGGGGTGAGGAATGGTGGGCAGAGGGCCCAGCGGCGCGGCCTCGCTCATTACAGCCGAGCACCAATCCCGAGGTTGGCAACCAGTGAGTTGCCAGCTGCTGGAAAGTTCTGTTCCCTCACCTTTACTGAGATGAGATAGACAACTAAAAATTGTATATACGTGAGGCGTACACCATGATGTTTTGATATAGGTATACATTAGGAAATGATTGCGCACGATCAAGCTAATTAACATCCCTATTGACTCGTATAATCACCATTTTTTGGGGGGGGGAGAGAGAACAATTTATATTTACTCTTTTTTAAAATTTATTTATTTATTTATTTATTTATTTATTTATTTATTTATGATAGTCACAGAGAGAGAGAGAGAGAGGCAGAGACACAGGCAGAGGGAGAAGCAGGCTCCATGCACCGGGAGCCTGACGTAGGATTCGATCCCGGGTCTCCAGGATCGCGTCCTGGGCCAAAGGCAGGCGCTAACCGCTGGCCACCCAGGGATCCCTTTATATTTACACTTTTTGGCAAATTTTAAGTATACGACACGTCTTAACCAGAGCCACCGGGCTGTGCATCACATCTACGGAATTTACTCGTCCTGAGTAAGTGAAACTTATGCCCTTTGGCCAACATCCTCCCATCTCCCCCACAGCTGGGCCCCGACAGCCAGCACTCTGCCCTCTGCTTCTGTGCGAGTTCTTTAAGCAGGGGTTGGCGACCTCCTTTCCGAATATGTCAAACAAGAGAATTAGGGGGTAAGTGAGGAGTAGGAGGCGGAGTGGGCTGTCCTCACAATGATCTCCAAGACCTTTGCCGTAGATGCCATCCTTACTGCCTCGAGAGATTCCTGGTATGCTGAAATTTCTGGAACCTTCCTCTATCTCTGAAAAGTGACGGCCTTCTTTTTTTGTCCTTGCTCAAGATGCAGTCTTAAGGATGAGACCCTCATCGTTGACCTGCGTTAATCTGTACCATTCAGTTGGGGCCTTTGAAATGGCTTCGGGCTGTCTCTCTAGTTCCATCAGGGTAGACCCAGCCCTTGGAATCCGCACGTGCTGGTGTGTGCTTGACCACCCTTCCCCGTGCTCGGCAGCCCTTACCCATGCGCACCCGTCTCCCCCCACAGTGCTCTCTGATTGTTCATGTTCGCCCATTTCCGCGGTGGAAATACTCCCACCCTCAGGCTACCGACTTGATGTCACTGGACGCCAAGCTAGGAAGGCCGCCAGCTCTCGGGCCCCAGGAGGAGCTGAGTCCTGCCCACCAGTGCCCGGAGCTGCATTCTCGGCTTCCTCGGTGGAGATGCCGTTGAACCCAGTACTTGGCGGAAGTCCATGTACTCGGAGAAGGAGCAAAGGAGGAGAGGGTATGAAAAGTAAAAAAAAAAAAAAAAAAAAACTGAAGGCAGAAATCAATTCCGATGTCCTACAGCAGGTGAATGCATAAACTGGCCGTGGCGCATCCAGGTAATTGTAAAGGAAACTGAGAAGGGGAAAATGTATGTTGGGAGGGCAAATGTGCACGTCCATACCGTTACCAATGGGCGTATCCTCTGATTGGGCAACGCTCGCCCTTAGTATCTTCCTTTTTTAAAAAATTTTATTTATTTATTCATAGAGACAGAGAGAGAGAGAGGCAGAGACACAGGCAGAGGGAGAAGCAGGCTCCACGCAGAGAACCCGACGTGGGACTCGATCCAGGGTCTCCAGGATCACCCCCTGGGCTGCAGACGGTGCTAAACCGCTGAGCCACCCGGGCTGCCCCCCTTAGTATCTTCCATAGAGAAGACGGGCACCTGTGTACTGGGAGGTTTGGCCCAGGGTGTTCATTACCAGACGCCTGTAAAATAATAGTGAAAATAGGAGGAGTGGCCTGGAGAGCCACGTGTAGGTTCACGCGTAAATGCGCCGTGGTTTATTGATGACGCGGTCCACTCTGGAGTAATTAAAGAGAGAGAAAAGCACGACGATTTTGTGTACGTAAACAATTCTGTAGGGGGTTTTGCTGGGACGCGAGGCAAGTCACAGAACATTCCCTATAGCAGCGTTCCCCAAATGTATTAAACACACACGCATGCGGCCACACAAAGCGATGTATTTTTTTTTAAAGAGTATATTAATACACACGTAAATGTAAAAAGAAAAATCAGGAAGCTTTTAGCATGATAACGGCGATTATCTATAATTAAAACCTTTTTTTAAAAAAAAACAAAGAAACTGCATTCACGTATCGCTTGGCTAATTAAACATAAATGAACTGTCATTAGGAAATATTATGATGGAAACTTATGGACCTTGTTTGGGATGTGTTCAGGAAAGTACCCAATTAAGATCACTGTTGTAGATATTTCAGGAAAATGAGGCCTCCGGTGAGGCTGTCTTGTCCGGCGGCCAAGAGGGGAAGGCGTGAGAGAGAAGGAGAGAAGGAGTCAGTAGGGAAGGCGAGGTGGGCAAGAAGGAAGGAAGGAGACAAAGAAACAGTGAAGGGAAACAGTGGGTGCAGGAGGGGGAGGGGGGCGACGTCCCTGATCCCGTCTCCCCAGCTGGCGTCGAGCGGCCCATCAACAGCAGGTGCCCGCAGACTCTTGGAGCAGGAGCAACGTCTCCAGCCAACGCTAGGGCACTAACTCAGCAGTTGTCATGGGTGACGGGGTCCCCGTGAGGATGTGGAAGGGCTCCGGGTGGGGTGGCCCGGGAGCCAGCACCCGGTGTGCTGCACCGGGACCCCCCCACCCCCAGCCCCGCAGCGAGTCCATCTCAGGACGAGTCTGGGAGGGTCCGTCTCGGTAAGACCGTGCACAAGAAACTCGCCCACCTCACTTCCTAGCACCTCGGCATCACCTGAATGGTCCGAATGGGCTGCCTGCCCGGCGCTGTGGGCCCGCACATGCTTCATGAGCCGTGACTGTGTTTGGGGTCCTGGGGCGACCGGGGACAGACATGGACGGAATGAGGTCTGAACCCTAAACCCTAATGAGGTCTGCAGGCTCACGGTCGGTGGGGACGATGTTCACACCCCAACGAGGGACTCAGTAGATGACGCGGCGCAGACGAACCACAGAACTTCCTCGGCGGTTGGAAGAGGTCCTGGTCGTGTGAAGCTGGACTTTTATGAGCCTGAAACGCCGATTAAAAGAGGAGAAGAACTGTCTTTTCTGATGCGCACTATGACCTCCAACCGTCTGTGACCAGAGATAGAGTTCTGAGATAGCCCAAGGTGTGGTGCAGACAGACCTGAGTTCAAATCCCGGCTCTGGTTTGGGCAAGTCACTTTCCTGTCTAACCCTCGTAGATATAAATGGAGATGAGATGGGATTTAACCCACGGGGTCACCGTTAATAGTAATAGTATGATTATGTGACGTAGAGCAGCGTATGTGTGTGTCTGTGCTACGTAAGCGTGTTTGTATGTACGTAAGCTGCGGGTATATTTCATATTCACGTGTACTGGACGTGCACATGCGTGTATAGGCTTATATATCGCCCTACACAGTATATACATACACACATGTGTGTGTTGTGTGCATGCACGTGTGCACACGTATGCAATTTAGAAGATCGTCCATATTAATTGCCAAATTTACTCTCTGTGACCTCGAGCCACCTCCTGATGCTTTATGATTCCGACAGAGTCACATTCCTCTCTGAGCCCCAGGTTCCTGGCTTGGAGAAGGGGACGCACTAGGTCCTGTGCCCGTTTTCTCATTTGAGCCGCGGGGCTGCCCTGGGAGGTGGGCGGGGCTGGAACTCCCCGTCCCAGTCTACACCCGGAGGGACCTCACCAGGGTTGCCCAGGAAAGGAATGGGAGTTCCTCCAACTCTGCACGTGGTGTCTCCCGGAGCAGGGCCGGGGCCCCAGTGCAGGGACGTGAATCCAGACCCCCCCAGCTCTGTCCATTGGCAGAAGCACAAGGGCTCCCAGGTTCTCTGCGGTCTCTATCACATCTCTCTTAGTCACCGTGGTGGAGCCGCTTCACTCTGGCCTTCGTTTTGTTTTTCCTCCTACAGTTGGCCTCCCCCTCCTGTGCCCTCACATCCCAGTGCCCTGCTTTCCCCGGCTGGGTCTGGGTCGCTCAAGGTCAGAGGGGGAGGGCTGGCTTCTCCCTCTGCCCTCCTTCCCTGTCCGTGCTCTCTATTTCCCTGGGCTGGGAAACCCCGGCCGTTTAGAGAACAGGCCCGGCGGGTGGGGTGCAGGGGGGGTGCGGGGAGGTCCCCTTGGCTGGGCAGTCTGGGAAATGACTCAGGATGCACAGAACGTGATTGACCCAGTAAGGTGAGACCCAGGCGGATTCACTGCCCCCTTGGGCCCCTGCTGCAGCCTGTGTGCGGGCGTCCAACACCAGCCCGTTCGAGTCTGCATTTCGATAGTCGGTTTCGGCTCTGTCGGGCCCTGAGAGGACGCAGGTGGAGGGGACTGTCCTTCGGGAGCTCTTCTTCCAGGAGGAGCGTAGGGCGCGGCCGAGGAGGGTGGAATGGTTGCCAAGAGATTCGGCCCGGCTGGGTGACCTTGGGCCAGTAACATAACCTCTCGGAGGCTGGTATGTTTGCATCTTCATCTTGGCCTTTTGGCTGGAACAGTCGAATGAGATGATATTTAAGGCACAGGGTTCCCAGGAGGTGGCTGACAGTTGGCATATAGGAGCGAGAACTAAGGAGATCGTCATCAAAACAGGTTCAGCTGGAGACGCAGCCCGGCTGTCGCAGATCTGGGGGTGTCCCTGCAGGAAGCCGCGCCCGAGGGCCGCGGGGATGCAGTGGACCGTTGTGCCGGGCCTGCAAGCCTGTTGACCCCGTCCCATCCCTCCCCCTGCGGTTTTCAGTCCAGCCTCCACCCCTTGCTCACAAGGTCCCCCCCCCGGGAATTCCTCGATCCCCTTTCTTTGCTCACTCAGATCCTCAACACCCCAAAACCCAGCCCAACCCTGCCCTTCCATCTGCCCTCTGAACTTTGGTGGCCTCGTTTTGCATTCAGATTAAGAATCACCCAGGCCTGGGCCCCTGGGGGGCACAGTCAGTGAAGCATCTGCCTGTGGCTCAGGTCATGATCTCAGGGTCCTGGGACCGAGCCCCGCGCCAGGCTCCCCACTTTAGAGCAGAGTCTGCTTCTCCCCCTCCCTCTGCCCCTCCCTCCTTTCATGCTCACTCTCTCTCCTCTCAAATAAATAAATAAAATCTTAAAAAAAAAAAAAAATCACCCAGGGTTCACACTTACTTGCTCCCTACTTGCCTTGCAGAATCCTAGTACGTGTTGACCAGGATCGCTGTCATGGAGCGACGGGGAAGTATTTTTCAAACCTTTGATTTTGTAGATGGGGAAACTGAGTCCCAGAGAGGAGAAACAGCGTGCCCAGGTTGATAGAACTCTTGGACGATAGAGCCAGACATGGGATCCCGGATTAGTTCTGTTTTCTAGAGTTATCTGAGTTTTTTTTTTTTTTTTTTTTTTAATCTCCTTAGGTAGATTATAAATTTCTGGAGTTTGTACCCAGCAGGCAGTGGGTGCTGACAGCTGCTAGGACCCTGCTCGGGCCCCGAAGCCCCTGCTGCTGGTGTGATTTCCGCTCCCGCCTTTGGAGGGGCCCAGGGAATCGTCGTGCACACTTTTCCCCCTGGCCTGCGTTCTCTGACCTAAGAGCCACCTCCGAGCACAGAGGACCTACACAACTAGGTTTAGCTCAGGCTTAGCACCTGCATTCTTACTATAAACATAATATAACGTCAATACAGACTACCCTGGGTTATCGAATGGAGAGAGGGGCAGGGGCACTTTGATGGAGAAGCGCTGCTCCTGCAGTGTGGCCTGTGCGGCCAGATTGGCCACGGGGGAAGCTGGTCCTTCACGTTTGTTGCCAGGGCAGGAAACGTGGGGAGAAAATGCCTGCAAGTGGCCAGTTCCACACACACCGAGCCCGTGTCCCCTGTGGGCTGCCCCACGACCACGTTGTGCCTCGGCAGCTGCCTTTCCTTCCCCTTGGGGCTGGCCCGTCGGGACTTGCAGGTGGTGTCCCGAGCCATCCCCGCCACCTCCGCTCTCATGAACTCGGCATTGGCCACTCACACGCTCTATTCAACGCGGGTGTCCCAGACCGGCCGCCCCAGCAAGATGTCACCTGGAGGTGCAGTATATATACTTACCTTAAAAAAAATAACGTCCCCCCGACTTTTTATTTGGGGAAAAAAAATACTTTCGAAACAGTTTTTTTTTTTTTATTTCAAAATATTTTTAAAAAGGAAAGAAGAAGAGAATCAACAACCTTGGATTCTTTACCTAGATTTGAAAAGCATTGACGTTTAGCTACTCCTGCTTCCTTCCTGTCTCTCTCCCGGTAAATGGGGTCTTCGTAGCTTTAGGAGACTCTGTTCCACCAACTGGGACAAACAGGAGCCTTTTGCCAGCATCTGTTTGCAAGGGAATCTGCAGCCGGAGGGAACGTTCTCTAAATGGGTGGTCTCCTTACGTGATTCCCCTGTTTGTGACTTCCTCAGGGTGAAACCTGAGCCTAAATGTTTTCAGTGCCCCTTGTGATGGGCCCAGTGTCCATGGCTCTAGCACCGTCTTGTGCCACGTCCACCCAGCCCTCCACCCTACATCCCCCTGCTTGCCTCTAAACTTCTCTTATTCCCTCAGATGCATCACGATCTCTCTCACCTCTGGGCTCTTCCCTCTTCCTAAAATACCCCTCTCCCTCCTCTGCCTGTGGCTAAACATCTCTTCAGCCAGGAGTTTACATCTCCCCTCCTCCAGGAAGCCTTCAGGAGAACCTCTAGATTAGGTCAGGTGCCACAGCTACGTAAATCCCATTACTCCGCTGTGCGTCCCCCAGCAAAGACCCCGCCGTACCGTAATGTAGTTTATTATAATTATTTGTTTCTTGTGCTTACTCTGTCTTCCTGATAGACTGTACACACCACAGGCCGCAGGCCGGGTCCATTTCTCCCAGCCGTATCAGCAGCACCAGTTTCTGGCTCAGTTTTTTTTTTTTTTTTTTTAAGATTTTACTTATTTATTCATGAGAGACACAGAGAGAGAGGCAGAGACACAGGCAGACGGAGCAGCAGGCTCCATGCAGGGAGCCCGTCGTGGGACTCGATCCCAGGTCTCCAGGATCACGCCCTGGGCTGAAGGCAGGTGCTAACCCGCTGAGCCACCCGGGCTGCCCTCTGGCTCAGTTTTTAGTGAGTGGTAGACAAATATTGGTTGGCTGAACAGATCTTCACTCAGATCACTTTTGAAAATGAGTATGGGTGGGAGCCTGGATGGCTCAGCACATTGAGCATGAGACACTTGATTTTGGCTCAAGTAATGATCTCAGGGTGGTGAGGTCAAGCCCCACATTGGGCTCCGCGCTGGGCGTGGACTCTGCTTGGGATCCTCTCTCTCCCTCTCCCTTGGCTCCTTGCTCCCTTTGCATGAGAGCGTGTGCTCGCTCCCTCTCTCTCAAATAATCTTAAAAAAAAAAAGTGAATAGAAGGACTTCAAATATATTTCCCACCCAAATCTCTTTCTGCAAATCCAGATTTATATATCCAGCTGCACAATGGCCATCTCCCTCGGCTGCCCGGTGGACGTGTCCGCATGTCATGTCCAAAGCTCTACTCCTGACCGCCCCTCCCAGTCGCCAGCCACATCCCTCCTGCCCATGGCTTCCCCGTCTCAGTTGAGGGAAGGTCGACATTTCCAGTTGCTTAAGCCAAACCCTTTGTCTTCCTTGATCCCCCTGGTTCTCTCTCCCCCTCCTCTAATCCACTAGGAAAATCCTACTTTTGCTACTTTGAAAATACAAATCCGGAGTCGGACCCCGTCTCAGGTGCTCTCCTGTCGCTCCCTCCTCTCTCCTGGGTGATGCAGGAGCTTCCTGCTTCTGCTTCCCACTGCTTCTGCTGTCCCACTTCGGTTTTCAGTGCACAGTGAGCTTTGCAAAAGCTACGAGAGCTCGTGTCACCCACTGAGCCCAGTGCCCCGCGATGGCTCCCATTCATTTCATGGTGAAAACCGGCGTCATCCCAGGGCTCAGGAAGGTCTCAGGGGGCCAGAACCCTGTTTTCTCTCTGATGTTACCTCCTCCCACTCCCTGCCCCTCCCTCGCCAGCTCTTCCTCTGTAGCCTCTGCTTGGAAAGCTCCTCTGCCAGGCGTCGACACACAAGAGCCTGCGCTCCCTCTGCTTCTGGTCTTTCCTCAGGGGCACCTATCTTGATCGTCCTCTTGGGGACTGCACCCCCTTCTGCCATCACTCCGGTCACCCTTGCCCTGCTCTCCCATTCCTTGTTTCCATGGTATTGATCCCTTCTTATTTTCCTCGCTTAAAACAATTTTTTTAAGGCCTCCTGCTAGAAAAGAAGCTTTGTAAGGGAAGGATCTGTGGATGATTCGTGCTCAGACATATCTCGAGCTTAGACGAGTGTCTGGTTCTTACTAAATACTTGCTGAGCGAATGCATGAATGAATCAATGACGCATGCAATGACTGCATGCGTGAGTGAGTGGTGTGACAAAGTAGAGAGAGCAGAGTTCAAGGTCACGTGTACCTGGAGTCCCCTGGCCCTCCTGGCCCGGCTCTTGTTGACTCCGTGGCCTCGGACAAGTCCGATCGCCCTTGGAGCTTTATTTCTATACTTAAAAAATGGAGTAAATAAAACTCTCTACACGTAGGGCAGCTTTGAGGATTAAACTCAGGTATTTGAAATGTGCTTTGCAAACTGGAAGGCACTGTATAAATGTTAGCTTAAAAGGAGGAGGGAGGAAAAAGGGAAGGAAAAAAAAAAAAAAGAATAGAAATCACGAAGTAAGAGTGACCAGCAGGGAATGGCGTGAGCAAACTCCCACGATCCCAACGCAAGCACTGGAGGGGATAAGACACCAGTAAAAATGAAGTGGAAGGCACTCAGGCTACAAGTGCTTCATGCCCCGGAGGAAGGGGAGGGTGAATCATCTCACGAGCATTTACAAGGAATCTAGAAATTGCAAGTCACTGCATCCGGAGCTGAACCGGCGCTGATGATTGCGCAGTGTTTGATGAGGACAAAGCCCACCTGGAAAAAAAAAAATTCTAATTCAGGGTCACGAGAGGTCCGGGTGCCTGCTTTGGGAATGCAGAGGAGGGAAGGATAATAATGATTATAGGATAAGAGCCTTTATGGGCACGTCTATGGTCTACGTGGCCAGCCCTTTACATACGTCTTCTCCAAAAGGAAACTCCTGGAGGGTGGGGTGGGGGGGACCGTTACTGTGTAGGAAACAAGCCCCGAGACTCTGCGTGACTGATGCAAAGCCATGGGGCTGATCGGAGGCAGAGTCAGCACCTGAACCCCATTCGGACCTTATTTCCAGGCCTGACCTCTCTCTCCTAAATCTTAGTAACTCTCATATTTTGCTTTAAGATGGAAGAGTTAGGGAAAGCTCCATAAGTGAAATAGGATTTTATTTCGGCCTTGACGGGTGGGATTTGGACAGGTGAATCCTCTCATGCCTTCGACACATAGTCACCGAGCGCCTGCTAAGTGCTGGGCGCAGGTCATGGCTCTTGCAGTGAGCCGTCCAATGACTGCAGTGGTGCCCGTGTTCTGGAGTTGGTGCTGTGCTGGGGAAATGGGCGGGGGCCGGAAAGATAATAGGGTGCAAGCAAATGGATGGGGCACCTGCAGACAGTGACTGGATTGCCACACGTAAATGAAAATTGGGTGATGGGTTGGGGGCTAGGTGAGTGTGGCGGCCAGAGATTGGTGCCCGAGCCTTGGACGCTAAGGGGGCAGCACAGCAGAGATGCGGGGATGCGGGTCCCCTGCAGGCCACGAAGGCATGGAAGGCCAAGGCCCGGGAGGAGGACGGTAGACAGGGAAGCTTCCGTTCATAGAAACTGCGGTGGGGAGGTCTTTATTTTGGGTTAATTAAGACACTTTCTTTGTTCACTTGGCTCACCTTCTCGGTGCCTTTGCTGGACCCTTGTCTTTTCCGGGCTCTCAGTCCTCGTAGCTCTTCTGTATCCATGCCCACATTTCGATGACTTCTGTTCTTATTTTCTCTAGTGGCTTTACAGGATCTATCCTGATGATTCACTTTTATAGCCCCAGCCCGGACCCCTCCCCCGGGCCCCCGACGCCTCCACCCAGCTATTTAATAGCCTTCTTTAATGTGTCATATCAAAGTCTGAATTCTTGGGTTCTCCTTTCAAATGTGTTCCTCCACCAGCAGTCCCATTTTCATCTGACCCACTTATCTGTACCCCATGCCAGAAGTGTCTAGGATTCTCACCTCCCTTTTGCACCCTCCACCCACAGACTCCATAGATTTCACTTACAAAATGCATCTCCGCTATTCTCGCCAACCCGACCGGTGGCAGCCTCCTCCAGGCCACCGTCAGCATCATCTGGACCGCTGCAGTGGCCACCTAGTGACATCCCTGCTTCCAGCTGTGTCACCCCCCACCTCCGGCTCTTCCTCACAAAGCAGCCGGGCTGATCCTCTGAAGCCCGACTCCTATTCCGTCATGCTCCTCAGATCCCTCCGGTGGCTTTCATGTCACTTATACAGGATCCAGAGTCCCGCGGTGGTCCCCTCGGGCTGCTTCATGTGGCCCCTGCTCCCCCTCCCTGGGGTCCCTCTCCCAATGGTCTCTCTGTCGTTTCTCAACTACTCTCAGCTCTCCCGTCCACCCTCCTCGTGCAGAACGCATCGTGTAACAGAGACAGAAAGACGTAAACAGGCAATTTTGGTACAAGGTGATACGCGTTGATTGGAGAAGGACAAAGTGCTATTGATGAGTAGGGATGCCTGGAGGTCAGAGCGGGCTTGTATATTTGATGGAACTTATCATTTTTTTTTGATGGAACTTAATAAAGGATAAGCCTGTCCACTTGGTCGGGCCGGGAGCAGATTGGGAGTCCAGGGGAGGCTGGCAAGGTAGGCAGGACCGGCCGTGCAGGGCGATGCCCTCAGAATTCAGAGGTCTGGGCTGCATCTTAGGCAGTGCTTGGCCTCTGAGTGTTCACAGGACCGTAGGGGAGGTGAGGGTGGGCGGTGCTCGGCATGAACGGGCCCTGGCGCAGGTACATCTGCAGTTGAGTAACGGGGTGGGGGCTCCTCTGGGAGCTCCTTTGGGGCCGGGAGTCTAACTCTGGTCATGAGACGTCTTGAATGGGAATCCAGAGACTTCCCTGTGTATTCTGTAGACGGCGGGGACTCATTGACAGCTTCCCAACAGAGTGGAGGCGGCGGCACGAGCCAACCCGCAGTTCGAGAAGATAGTTCTGGCTGTAATACGTGGAAGAATTGTAGGGCTGTCAAGCAGAAGCAGGGGAGCCAGGTGGGTGGCATTGGCGCCCTCGTGGATCTTGGCTGAGAATCTTGTTTTTTTTTAACCTCAAGAGTCCTTTCTCTGGACTTATCAATCGTGCTACCGATTGGGCAATGGGAACATGAGGGCACGGAGGTGTCAAGGACTAATTCCAAAATCCCCCACTTCTGAGGCTTCCATCGCCGCCTCTGCCTCCGCGTGGGACAGGCTGCGGTCATAAATAGAAACAGGAAGTCACCACGACTTGGACAATTTGGAAAAGGGTCCTCAGGTACCTTGCCAGACTCCAGGGGTGGAGTGTTGGCAGTGAACCGGTCTGATCACGGGGGGTGCCCAAGAACAGGAGCTTCTCGGGGCTGGAAGGAAGAGATCCATTCATAAACTCATTCATACCGCCTTGACTTATTTAAGAATTATTTATTGGGTACTTTGTAAGTTCCGGGAATATGCTAGAGCTGAACACAATAGATACGCTTTCTGCCCCATGGAAGTTACTGTCTAGTGGAGGGGATGAGGGGTACATCACTGCCAGCCGGGTTCACTGGTCTAGGGGACTTCCTGTAGAAGTCACTTTCTGGCCGAGGCCCCAGTACATTGGAGAGCAGATTACTAGAAGGGAATGGAACAGGAGGTAGTCCAAGGTGGGGGAGGCCTCAGAGGGCCCTCAGTCCTGGGGTTCCCTGTTTTACTCTACAAGGGTCACCCGGGAGTTTGTTAAAAAGGCAAAGGCGGGGAGGCCCCTGGGGGGCTCCCACCCTTCACTCAGGCCGTGACCCCGGGGTCCTGGGATCGAGTCCCGCGTTGGGCTCCCTGCACGGAGCCTGCTTCTCCCTCTGCCTCTCTGTGTCTCATGAATAAATTCATAAAATCTTTTTTATAAAAAAGGGCCAAGGCAGAGACTCTGACTTGCTGGGTTTAAGTGAGCTCTTGTTTCTGTATTTTTTATTTTTTATATTTATTTATTTATTTATTTAGTTAGTTCCTGTATTTTTTTAAAAAATATCTTATTTATTGGAGAGCAAGAGAGCGAGCATGAGTGGGGGAGGGGCAGAGTGGGAGAGAGGGGGAGCGGAAAGATCTCCAGACACTCCCCACCGTGGGGCTTGAACACGTGACCCTGAGATCCTGACCTGAGCCGACATCAGGAGTTAGGCACTTAACCGACTGAGCCACCCAGGTGCCCCTTGTTTCTGGATCTTAACGTGGATCCCCGACCCAATTCTGATGTAGGTGGCCTACGGGCCTCACTTCACAAAGCACCAATAAAATCTGAGTCTGAGAGTCTTCAAATTGGGCGTAGGCTGAAGGGCAGGGCAGAGAGGCGAGACTCGGGGTTCTGCAACCACCCCGTCCCCAGAGTTCTCATATAACCTATTTGGCGACAGATTTATTGGAATATTGTCCTCTGTGTTCTCTCCAGAAAAATGCAAGTTCTTGGTCCCTGTTGTTTGTTCACTTCTGCAGTAGCCGCCGCACCTAAAATAGGAATCCTGGCCGATGTTCCCAAACAAAGCAACAGAAACTTACTGGAAACAATGAATTAATGAAGCAAACATTTCATGCCCAAACGAAAATTGGGAGGCCGCAAATCCAGCCCAGCTGTCCCTTTGACACATGAGGAAAGTGAAATCCGAAAGGAAGTCATCATTATCTCTGCTGGCCCGGCTTGCTGTGGTACAGAGTCGATTTATGGGGCCTTGGCTCGAAACCGAGCGCCTGTTCCTCTGGACCCAGTGCCGGCCTGTAAGGGGGCCCAACGATCGCAGCCCCGTGCTGAAAAGGCAGGGGGGGCCCAGGAAGGCAGGGTGGTTTAGGAACAGCGTCAATCCATTCACAGGCCCCAGTGCCACAGTCGGGTGGTCAGCTTGTGCGACAGAGTCGGGGTGAAAGGCGTGAGTCCCACCTGGCGTGCACGTAACATTGAGCCCTGATGGAGGTTTTTGCATTTTCTGTTCTGTAGAACGGGGATGGTGGCAAGCGCGTCCCAGCTGGTGTGTAAGTATTCCCGCGAGCTCCGGGTCCGCGTTAGGCGGTCCAGTTCCTTAGGCTCAGGCACAGGGAGCTGGGGAGCCGCGCGTGTCCCATGCCGGAAAACAGCTGTTACCCACGGCTGAGTGTGGGTGCGGGTGGTAGGCATCCGCCTGGGGACCGGGGGGCGGGGGGTGCTCTCCTAGAAAGTGCGGGTCAGCTTGCGCAGGGGTGGGCGAGGACTGCATCGGAGCCGCCGTTGGAAGTTGCTTGTGTGGGGACATCAAGAAAGAGCTGGAGTGTCATTTGATGTGCTTTAGAGGAAAAGAGCACAATTAAAATTCAGAGTATATATATGTAGGGTTAACTGTGCGAGAGACCAGGGGTTCGGCCTCCCTCAGTATGTGTGTGTGCAGGTTTTTTTTTTTTTTTTTTAAGATTTTCTTTATTCATCCATGAGAGATAAAGAGAGGCAGAGACACAGGCAGAGGGAGAGGCAGGCTCCCTGCGGGGAGCCCGATGTGGGACTTGATCCCAGGACCCCGGGGTCACAGCCTGAACCCCTCAGGGCCCCCCCAGTGTGTTTCGACGTGTCATCCAACTAACTCGAAGCTGAAACAAAGCCTGAAACCACTGAGTCTGTAATGTCTTTGCATCCAGCAGCTGTCATCTGGGGGCTTGTGTGAGAGCATCAGGAGTCTCAGGGCCTTTCCTAACCTTCCAAACACACCGCCCTCCCCCCCCCGAGCCCCCTCCGTAGGTAGAGCACTCCCCAGGTGCCTGTGCCTTCTGAGTCCCTCCTCTCAGCCTCTCTTGTCAACCAGGTCTCCGAGGGGCCTCCCGGATTCTGCACCCCGCGGGGCTTTATCCTGCTGTCAGCCCTCCGTCTGCAAGTTAGAGTCCTCGGAGCCATGGCTCTTTTAATTTTTTTTATAAATTTATTTTTTATTGGTGTTCAATTTGCCAACATATAACACCCAGTGCTCATCCCATCAAGTGCCCCCCTCAGTGCCCGTCACCCAGTCACCCCCACCCCATGTCCACCTCCCCTTCCCCCACCCCTAGTTCGTTTCCCAGAGTTAAGAGTCTTCCATGTTCTGTCTCCCTTTCTGATATTTCCCACTCATTTTTTTTTTAAAGATTTTATTTATTTGAGAGAGCATGAACAAGAGACAGAGAGAGAAGCAAGGCGCGGCCGAGTAAATGGGAGAGCAGGACCCAGGAAGCCGAGCTGGGCCCGCCGGCGCCCGGCCGTGTCTGCACAGGCTTGCCCGTGCTTGGCTTCCAACCCTGGAGCCGCGGTGCGCCTGCCTCCCCGGCCGTCCGGCCGCCAGGTCCTGTGGGCCTGTCTGCGACCCTCCCGGAGGGCCTGTTTATTGTTTTCATCATTGCATATCGCGAGTCAGTTACCTTATTTACGGGTCAAATCGTAAATTCCACTTGGAACGTTTATTTTCATAACTCAGGTGTAATCTGGGCATTAAAAAAAGAAAATCAGTTCCCTCTAATTTGTATTTAAATAATGACTTCGTTGTTTAGGTCTAGTGGCGCTCCAAGCAGGGTGTGTGAGAAAACATCCTTGTTTTCTAATTTGCTTTGGCCCCGGGAGTCTAAAAGTGTTTCTAGGGTAAGGGAATCTTGTCAAACACACACACACACAGAATTTACTGATCTGTTTGGAGCAGCTCAATCTATAAATCTTTGATCCGGCCTCCTTGATTATTTTCCTTAAAAAATGTGTTACTCGACGGCCACATGGATGGGTTACATCCGGGGCAGCCAACTTCTCCTGCACAGGCCCGCAGTAAATGCCTTAGCGGCCCCGGGGTCTCTGTTGCAACGACTCACTTCCGTCCCGTTGTCTGAAAGCAGCCACAGACATTTCACAGACGAGTGGCCGTCACCGTGTTCCGATAACATTTTAGTTACAAAACAGGCAGTGCGACAGCTTCGGTCTGTGGGTCACAGTTTGCTGGCCCATGAGCGAGACCCTTTTTTGAGGACTCGGTTCATCCCCAGTGCTTGACGTGGAGCCAGAACCTCGGTGAATGAGTAGGGGCGACGGGTATTTCTCAACCAGGTTAAAATAAGGACGGAAAAGGGAAGCTTCCTCTGTAGGGAAACAAAAGAAGGACCTCGCTGGGCATGTGGGTCTGGGCAAGGCTCTGGGATGGCATTGGGCTTGCTGACACCAAAATACCTGAACGAGCAATTGGCAGTTAGATGCAGTATTACTTGCCGGGGAGGTTGGTCGTTGTTTTTTGTTTCTTTCTTTTTCCTTTTTTTTTTTTTTTTTTTTTCCCGTAAAAATCTGCACCGTGACCAGAGGAAGTGAGCAGAGGTCTGGCTGTGCAAGACCTGGATTTGAAGGTCTCTGCTATTCCCAGCTCTGTGTCCCTGGGAAAATTATCTCCCCTCTCAGGCTCTCCACGTTTCCATCCACGGATTGAAGGCCGTACACGAAGACGTCCTCCGTGGGCCCTTGGAGCTCTCAGATTTTGTGGACTGAAAGAGAAAATTCGTATAATTGCAATGTTTAATGGGATTTATGATAATTGGAGAATAATTGCTGCTCCCAACTTTTATTAATCTATATTTAGTTATGAGTCATGCTTTCACAATAGATGCTTTGGAAATAAGCAGGGAGACAAATTGAGTAAACAGAATTTTAAATATTTTATTTATATGCGGTTTGTATAATCCCTGGAGCCCGTGAGCATATTAAGATCATTTAAAATATCCATTAAAAGTTATGTGTTATGCGACAAACTCCCCTTTCAGAATGCCTCGCCAAAGGATGACTAGCTAACATTTATTGAGTAGCTACTACCGCCAGATTAATTGCGTTCATTATGCCGAATCCCCCCAGCAGCCCTGCGAGGTAAGTCCTAGGATTCCTGTGGCCCCGGCCGAGCCCCGAGAGGCGGGGGGGCTTGCAGAGGACCCCCCGGCTGGCGGATGGCCGCGTGCTCACCCCGAGCCAGGCCTTGGCGCCCGGGCCTGTGCTCCTTACCGGAGGGGCCCGCTGCGTGGCCCCACTGCTGGTGCCCAGTGGAATGAGTGGCTCGCTCCTGCCTGAGCTCCCATGTCGCGTTCCGCTGTGCCACAGCTTCCCCCTGGCCTGGTGACCCCACATTGGGCAGGGGAGGGAGGACCCAGGCGGAGAATCGTGCCTCCGGCCTTTCTGTCCCAGCACGGGTGTGCGGCGTGGCCCCGGGTCCCCGGCCTGGGCCTCGACCTCCCCGACTCGCCGGGGTGCAGGCAGTACTGTCCCTCCTCCGGGTCGTTGGAAAGATGAGGTGTAGGGTGACAGCTTTGTAAGGGACCGAGTGCCCTCAAGACCCCACACCGTGGAGGCGATGGGTCCGGGCTGTGGGTCAGGATAGAAGACCCCCGGGTGTGAGATCGCAGACCCCAGGTTTGCGTCTCTCCCGCCACCAGTGGTGTGTGGCTTTGGGCACATCCTTTCCCTCTTGTCCTTTATTTGCCGCATTTGGGAAATGACAGGAATATCCATGGTCGGTGGCTCCCAAAGCTGTTCCGTCGTGAGGTTTGGGGATGTTTCGGCGGCGAGATGGCTCAGACGGTCGAGGGCAGCTCAGGAAATAGGCGACACGCCTGGAGAGCATAAAGCAGGTGCATCCCCATCCCTCCACCGCACCGCGGCCCTCAGTAATGGGGTTCCATGAAGAACCCCACTTGCTTTTCAGCAACTGGTCCATTTATTTAAAAAAAATTTGCACCATTACTGGGGTGCTTGTTGTTTCTTTTTTTTTTAAATTTTTTTTATTGGAGTTCAGTTTGCCAACATATAGTAACACCCAGTGCTCATCCGCCAAGTGCCCCCCTCCATGCCCGTCACCCGGTCACCCCCCCCCGCTTGTTCGTTCCCCAGAGTTAAGGGTCTATTCTTCGCTCTCGAGTTTCTACTCGGTGAGAAGCCTGTAGCCCCATCCCAAGGACACGCTTCTCCTGGTTTCTCGGAACCTTATCCCAGAAGAGCCCTCGGAGCGGCTCCTGGGCTGCTGGGGCAGCAGGAGTGGCACCCCTCTCCCTCTCGCCAACACGCCCCGGGGAGAGGAAGGCGGCCGTGCACGGGCAAGAAGGATTCTTCTATCTGCACAGTTGGGTCGGTGTCTGTTCATTAGAGTGAAGCTCTTCCCAGTGATGTTTTCAGAGTGTTTTCTGCTCCTCCCCTCTCCTCCCCCCTCCTCCGCCTGGCCCCAAGTTGTCTGGGGAGAGGCACCCGAGCGCCCCAGTTCCCCCGCTGCCCCCTGCTTCCATTCGGGGCATGGAGGCCACCGGGGACTGTCTCGGACACCCTCACTCGTGAGCTGCATCATTTCCATTTTGCATTTGCCCCCGGGTTCCCCTTCCCTGAGCCGCTGGGGAGCAGCAGGCCCTGAAGGCCGAGAAGGCCACGAAGGCCGCTCGCTCTCCCCACCCTGTCCCGGGTCAGTGTCTCTCCTCCTTCTCCTCCTCCTCCTCCTCCTCCTCCTCCCCCTCCGCGGTCTGCTCTGCTCGCTGCTCCCTGGGGACAACCTGCTGCTAACAGCAGCCCCGTCCCTCCAGCCCCACCACCCAGACACCCGGGGGCTTGTTTGCAATCCACTTCCCAACCGTCAATTAATACAACCAATGGGATTAGCCCCCCAGGAGTGAACAGCGTAACCAGTCATCCCACCCACAAACATTTATCGGGGGCACCGTGTCTAGACACTGACCCGCAGCCCAGGACGGAGCCAGAACCCCAGACAGCCCCGCGTGTAGACTGTAGAGGGCTTGAGCCGCGCGGACTTGCTCCCCGGGCCGCTTCCCCGGGGCACGCGCTCCGCGGCCCGCATGCACTGCACCCCATCTCCTTAGCAGCCACCGTGGGAGGCGCTTGGGTCTCCCGTAGCCTCTGGAGATTGTGTTTCTTCCACAGCTTTGGACAGTTGCCCTATTATCTCGTCGGCACGATGGCCCTTGGCTGTGGTCCCTTCCTTCCTTCGGCTGCCGGGAAGCTCGGAGACCTGTGCAGCCCGGCTCCACCAGGTCAGGAGGGCATGACGGAGTTAAGCTCCCAAGTGAATTTAAGCCAGACTTCAAAATAACATATTTTTCCCCTTAGTTTTCCCTTTTTTTCTGTATTTCTAAGTCTATCCGGTATGTGTGTCTGAAAACCACCTCCAAGTCTTTCTGCTACGACATCAGATTCAGGTAAACAAGCAAGCAACAAAGGGCGCCCAGGTGCCTCCTCAGTCAGGCACCCCACACTTCTGGTCTCGGCTCAGATCTCGGTCCCGGGGTCTGGAGTCCCAGCTGGTCAGGGAACCGACTTCAAGAGCAAACCACAAGCTGCAAGACACACCTTCTAAAGAGTCAAGCGACCCTCGGCTTCTGCAGAGGGCAGGGAGGCCCCCATCACCTCGAAGACGCTGGAGGAGATGCCTACGCGGCCAGCACCTCCCTGGGCCCGGCACCTCCACGGTGCCCCCTCCCAACCCGGGGACTGGAAACTGTGAGCTTCCATCTCATAGGGGAGGAAACAAAAAGGAGGCACTTTATGCAGTTGAAACCTCGCTGGGAGTGGCGCCCGCAAGTAATAAGGAGAGGAGAACGCCAAGGGCAGCCTGCAGCTGCCACAGCCACCCTGTTGCGGTTGACGAACTGCTTCCTGGGCACCTTCGGTTGCCCTCTGAGCCCGGTGTGGGGCATGGCCCGGTCCCTCTCCTCGGGGACCTCAGGAGGGTCCGGGCTGCCCATCGCCCGGTCCTCCCTGCAACCCCAGAGCCAGAGCACTTCCTAGGGCTAGAAGCACAGGGATGATGGCAGGGCCCCGAACCCACCCCCCAGGCTTCCCCGGAGCACCCTGGGAGCAAAGGCCTTCCCGAAGGCACAGCTCAGCCGGGGCAAGGTGGGGGCTGATTCAGGGTTTCCTGGGCCCCGGCGAGCCGGGCTGGGGAGCACCAGATGCCATAAACTTCCTTCCCGGGGCCCAGCACCTGCCACAGGCCCTTGTCTTCCGTGTGTGCGTGTGCACGTGTGCGTGAGTGTGTGCATGGGTGTGCACGAGTGCAGGGGAGCAGAGGCTGCTGAGGAGGGCAGCACCGGGAGGAGTCCTGCAGCCTTGGCCTGAGGATTTTCTCACCAGCCTCATCCTCAGTGTGCGCCCCTGGCCCTTACCCCCCACCGGCCCCCACCCCCTGCCCTCCTGCACCCCCGCCCCACCCCCTGCCCTCCTGCACCTCCCCAGCCCCTCACCTCCCCGCCCCACCCCCTGCCCTCCTGCACCTCCCCAGCCCCTCACCTCCCCCGCCCCACCCCCTGCCCTCCTGCACCTCCCCAGCCCCTCACCTCCCCCGCCCCACCCCCTGCCCTCCTGCACCTCCCCAGCCCCTCACCTCCCCCGCCCCACCCCCTGCCCTCCTGCACCTCCCCAGCCCCTCACCTCCCCCGCCCCACCCCCTGCCCTCCTGCACCTCCCCAGCCCCTCACCTCCCCCGCCCCACCCCCTGCCCTCCTGCACCTCCCCAGCCCCTCACCTCCCCCGCCCCACCCCCTGCCCTCCTGCACCTCCCCAGCCCCTCACCTCCCCCGCCCCACCCCCTGCCCTCCTGCACCCCCCACCCCCCAGCACTGCTGCTCACTAAGCTGTGTGACCTCCGACGCGTTACCTAACGTCCGTGTGTGTAACCGCGGCTCAGTGTGAGGCACGTAGTCACAGGCACACGAACAAACGATGAGTCCTAGATTCGAGTGGTCACACATCTGTCTGTTACCCTGACGTCTGCGTGTTTTCCGCGCACACATGTAATCCCGTGATTGTGTATGTGGTCCTGTAAGCGGCGGTGAGCGGAGGAGGCCGGACTCCTGCTCCGAGGCGTCTGGCGCCCCCGTGGCCTCCTGCGGGTCATCTTGGGCCCAGGAGGCTGTTGCCCCCGTCGCGGAGCGGCTCCGAGCAGCACGACTAACCGAGGCGGTTCCTGCGGACGGGGCGCCTCAGCCGGCGGTTCCCTCCCCTCGCAGGCGGTGGCTCGCGGGCCCCAGGCCGCCCGGGAGGGCCGCCCTCCCTGCTCCCCCTGCGTGGCCGGGGCTCGGGTCCTCTGAGGTCCCTCCTCCTCCGAGGCTGCTGGCTGAGGCCTCCCTGGGCTCCTGGCCACGTGGTCCCTCTGCAGGGCATCTCCCACCCCGGCAGAGAGACACAGAGACACAAAGCCCAAGTCGCAGTGTGCCGCGACCCACCCTGGAGGGAGCACTATCCCACCACGTCCCACCCGCTGGGCGCAAGCCACTGGGTCCCGGGCTGCCCATGCTCAAGCAGCGGCCTTGGTGGCCCAGGGCGGGGCAGGCCAGGGTGTGGGTCCCGTGGGCACCACTCACGTGTCCTCCGCTGGCTGGCGTGTCCCTACCTGCCCCTCTCGCTCCGTCTGGTCGGCCCAGGAGACCTTCCTCAAACCCCCTCCTGCTCGGCGGCCCCCGGACCTCACCCCCGCCCTGTTTCTGCCCGTGGCCTGTAGACGCACGACACGTGGGGCCCACTTGTCATGCCCGCCACCCCGAGCGTCCCTGGCAGCATCCCCAGCAGCGTCCCCCGCCACCCGTGGCCTGGTGAGTGCAGCGCTGACAGCCTGGTCTCGCCGGCGGCAGGACTGACGGGCAGAGGCTCCCCACACGGCCACGGACCCCGACCCTATTCCAGCTCCGAGGCGTTTTCTCCAGAAGCCCCATCCTGGGCGTCGGGGTCAGACTCCCCAGCGGGACCAAGGGGCCCATCCGGGGCCACCTGCCGTCGTGCCCCTGCCTCCTGCAGCCCAGGGCGGCCCATCCACCAAGTGCCCCCGTGGCCAGTCCAGGGCCTTGGCACCCAGGCCGGCGGGGGGCCGGTCGCTCCAGGAGGAGCTTCAGCCCTGGGGGGACAGATGGCAGCCAAGCGACAGCAGCCTGTCGGGGCCCACAGGGTTCTCCTCGCGTCTGGGGCTTGCTCCTGCTGCGCGGCCCGCGAGCCTGTAAGGGTCTCCACGTCTGGGGATTCGTGAGGCCCGGAGCCCACTGCTCGGTCACAGCCATGGGGACCCGGCAGCTTGCAAGGTGTCGTCACCATTCTGTGATGTGCGCACCGAGGAGGAGGAGGAGGAGGAAGAGGAGGAGGAGGAGGAGGAGGAGGAGGAGGGACTGGCAGGATTTCCTCGATCAGGAGATGCCAGGCCTGCCCAGGACGGTGCCACATGGCCTGCAGGATGCACAGAGGCCGAGCTGGGCTCCCAGCCCACGGTCTTTGCCCCGAGTGGAGGGGGAAGGGAAATTCTCCCACAGGGTCTTCGCCTCGTAGCTTGATTTCTTCCGACGGTAAATGCTCACCGGGTGCCTCTTAGAGTGCGCAGCACTCAGCTCTGGGCTAGTTAGCTGGTTTCCGGGTTGTCTGAGGGCTGTGGGCCCGGGACTCCCCATGAACAGTCTTCCTCTGCTCCTTCTTCCTCCCTCCTTCCTCCCTTCCATCCTCCTTCTCTTTCTCCCTCCCTTCCTCCCTCCCTCCCTTCCTCCCTCCCTCCCTTCCTTCCTTCCTTCCTTCCTTCCTTCCTTCCTTCCTTCCTTCCATATTTCCATCCTCCATTCCATCCTCTCTTCCTCCCTTCCTTCCTCCCTTCCATTCTCCCATCCATCCTTCCATTCATCCTTCCTTCCATCCTTCCTTCCTCCCTCCCTTGCTTCTTCCCTTCCTCCCTTCCATCCTCCAATCCGTCCTTCCTTCCTTCCTTCCCTCCATCCATCCTTCTTCCATCCTTCCTTCCTCCCTTTCTTCCATCTTCCCTTCCTCCCTTCCATCCTCCAATCTGTCCTTCCTTCCTTCCTTCCATCTTCCATCCTCCCACCCTTCCATCCTTCCATGCACTCATGTGCTTATTCATCCAGCTGGCATCCGTAAGAGTCCTACCAGGTAACAGGCACCGCGTACCTGGGAAGATTCCATCTCTGGTATCATTCACCGTCTAGTGAGAGAGGTGCATAAGCAGCTGGGCAACAATGACTTTTAAGCTCTGTGAGCACCATGAGAGTGTGAGTGTGTCTGCCTGGCTCGCTACCATGTCCCGCTAGTGAGAACAGTGCTCGGTATATATTTGTTGGCTGAAGAGAATAGAGGGCTCCCGATCTAAGTATCACTTGACGCATATTAAAAACAATTGTTGTCACCCTCTTACCTTGTGGAAAGATGCCCAGGTGGGATGGTTGGGTGAACTTTGCCTTGGGCTTAGAAGTGGTAGGTTAAGGCATTTTTCTCCTCTTTCTTACCCAGGGAGTTTGCCCGTTGGAAGGTGAGGAACACAGCCATCGAGAGGAGAGACCTGGTCCGTCACCCAGTGCCCCTCATGCCAGAGTTTCAAAGGAGCATCCGCCTGCTTGGCAGGAGACCCACCACTCAGCAGTTCATTGATACCATCATCAAAAAGTACGGCACCCACCTCCTCATCTCTGCCACCTTGGGAGGTAGGTTGGCAGATGCTGGGCCAGAGCCTTATCATGCCTTTGGGCCTGGGTTGGAGGGGAGGGCGGGGTGTCCGAGGATCAAAGCCACACCAGCATCTCCTCCTTTGAATGTCACTCCAAAGCACGTATTGCCAGGTAAGCCAAGTTGTCTTGGTTGTCGTGGTCATGTCCGAGCACTTGATTCCAGTCTCTGGGACTCAGTCTAACCTGAGTTTACTAACTTTTGTGGAAGTACTAACTTTTGTGGCTTCACCTTGGAATTAGCTCAATTCGTCAGGGATGCTTAATCTGATTATTGTATTAGTTCCCTTGGAACGTGGTCTAATCTGGGGAAATAATTAAGCTTCAGATGCTGTTTAGAGGATTGCCTTTGTTTACTTAAGTCTGCTTGAGGGACTGATAACTTGAGGTCATCATTTTACAAGTAAGGGTATTGTTTGTATCTTATGTGGGTTCGGAGTAGGTTAATAGGAAAGCTGACTAATTGCTCCATCCTGCTTGGCCTTACGCATCCCTGCCCAGCAAGTCCATCCAATCTTTAGGGGAGTAAGGAGAGACCAAGAGAAGAAAACAAGGAAATACATTTCTGTAAGGGGGGATTTGGTAGAAACGAGTGTATTTTGACCCTTATGGTGCTTGCCTCCGTGCTTCACTTTACATTGTGAGCTTCAACACTTTGGACATTGGTTTGCTGCCCCAGTGACCAGGTCCACTAAATGTGGAGACAGGCTCTTCGGTGGTGGGGCACCGCACCTCCTCCCACTCAGAGCTGCTAGGTTGTATTGAGATTGGGCCCTAGTCCACTAAACCACGCTGGAGTATGGACAGAGGCAGGGGGGTGGACTGAGGTTGGATCATAACATCCCATCTCGTCCTTCAGAGGAGGGGTGAGCCCCACGAGCCGAGACGCCAGAGGACACAGCCCTCCTGAGCTGGGCAGGAGGCCCCAGGAAGGTGGCAGTGCTTTCCAGGCTGAGCACGCAGTGTACATTAGAGGAAGCCCAGGTTTAGGAATCTGACAATGTGGGCAATGTTGGAGGAGAAATCGGTCAGGCACACTCATGTGTCCTCACAATAAGAAAAGCCGGCGTTTATTGTTTGCCCGTAGTCCTTAAAATCTGCAAGTGGAGTCCAGTGATCTCCCTTGTCCAGCTGAGGAAAAGCCAGAAGTCAGAAGACATGTGATTAGCAAGCCACAGAGCCAAGGTTTCTTTTGGTTTGTGGGTTTTGTTCTGTTTATTTAAATTAAAAACACAACACAACACAACACAGTTTACTCCAAGTCTTTAACTTCTTTTTTTTTCTTTTCTGTCCACAAAGCCTGCATTTTTTTTTTGCTTTGTTTTGTTTTGTTTCGACTCAACATCAGTGTCCCTTTAACCAACTTATTCACTGCCCCGCCCCCCGACCCACCCACTCCCAAATCAACCAACCAGTGTGTATTTGTCTCCTGTTGCTAATCAAACATAAAGTTAAGCAGGACTTTGAATGTTAAATCATGTAGTATAAATTATATTCTATTGTAAAGTGAAAACTAAATCACTCTGGACTGAGCATTTCATTAACCTGTACCCCTTCTCTTTGGACTTCTCCACCTTCCATTTCATTTCAATAAATAAATAAATAAATAAATAAATAATAAATAAATAATTCCATTCTTCAATTAGAAGCTGCATTCTGTCCGAGTCCCTGGAAATACCAAATAGCAAAGACCTTTCTTTGGCTGTGAAATATATTTTTAATTTCTCCAAGGCAGAGTGGTGAATTATTCACAGAGCCTTGTTCCTCTTCTGTTTTTACAGCACAACATTTTAAAATATGCAAAGCCTTGGATTGAGTTCCAGTGTTGGACAGCAAGCCCTAAATGTTCCCCCAATCCTCAACGTTGGGGAGTGGGGAGCAGGAAGGGGAAAAGATTTACTGTCGACTGAGCACAGGGTGCCAGACACTGCATGAGGTCCTTCCTACGTCATGTTTTCACTTGCTCAATCATGGAAAAATAATCCTTAGGAGCCTCCTCATGCAAAGGGAGGGCAGGGAAGGGGTAAATTATAGTGAATAGGAGGGTGGTCTCTGGAGTTGGTTCTAGTCCTGTCTCCAGTGTTGTGTCACCTACTCCAGGTCTTGGTTTCCTCTTTTATAAATAGACATGCACGTCATGACAATTAAATAAAATGAGGCATTAAAGGTGCTGAGCCCAGTGTTTGGCACCAAACAGATTGTTGTTACCACTGGAGGTGTTTTATTATTCGTACAATAATTATTATAATTTTGTGGGGGGCTAAGGAGCTTGGGGGTTTGGGATTCGGGCCGGTTGCTACCACTCACTAGGTGAATAAGAGACATTGAGCAATTCACTTTCCTGTCTGGGTGTCCATGGTCCTGCCTAAATGCAAGAAGGTGCAGAAAATGCTATTCAATGTAATTTTTCCTAAGAACAGCATGTTCATTTAGAAGAAACGCTCTGATGAGCTGTTCGAGGTGTCAGGTGCGTTCCTGAGGGCGTGCTCCGACAACAGAAGATGATCCTAAACTGTCACATGGAGAACAAGTAAATGCATTTATTTGGCTCCTGAGGGAGAGGGAAGAGGAAGGAAGGGCAGCGAGAAAGAGGAAATGCAGCTGGCGGGAGGGCCGACACCTGCCATTTCCGGGGGCTCCTCGAGTGTTTTTGTGAAATTGCTTAGACCCCATATGTACTGGATGCAAATGATTCTTCTCACAGGAGGCGGTAAGGGGAGAAATTATGGGTTTGGAATGACACGCAGGGATAGAGGGACGGCCATTTCCCCCTGTCCCTCTGAGGGAAAGAGCTCGGAGCCCGGCCATTCTGTGTGATGCGTATGATGAGGTCGGCCTGCCTGGGAGTACATGCCTCCCTGCACAGACAGATGTGCGACGTCCGCCTAGACCGGACGTCAGTTCGTCCGTTCGCAGAGTGTGTACATGCATATGCAGTGCACACGTGCACACCCACTGGACTCATGCATATAGATGTGATGTACGATTGTGTGTGTGTGTGTGTGTGTGTCAGGCTGCACATGTAAATATGTGGAAATTACATGAATGTCTTTTTATGCACGAGGGCTGGTGTGTTTGTACTTGTGTGCGTTGTGCGTATATTCATTATTCCCCCACCCTGTGTTTTGGGAAAGCTGCCCCGGGCTGAGAGAAAGGCTGAGAATAAAGTCAAACAAACACCAAAGGAAGGGATGCGGGGTGCCCCAGAGGCCCCAAATCTGGCACCCCTCCCCCTATCCTGGGGCAGTATCCCTTCTACACTTACAAGGTAAAAGGATCGGCTCCCACCTCATCCCCATCCCCTGCGTGTCTGAGTCCCACTCTGTTCGCCTCTGAAAGAAGTGGTGCAGACAGTGAGGCGAATACCCTGGAGGACAGAGATGGAGGAAAGGCCTGTGTGGGGTGAAGAGGCAATTTGCAGGAATGCCCAAATGGGAAAGCAACTCTAAACAGAACATTCTCTTAATAAACAAGAAATTAAGTCTTAATAATGCAGCAAGAAGCCCATTAACCCCTCTTGATCTAAGGCTTGCTTCTGCCAGTTTTCAGTCCGAAGGGACCTGTGCTTGTTCCACCTTCTCTTTTCGTGAGCCCCATGGAGAGCCTGCACTGACACTTGGAATATTTATTTCCTCTGTTTTGTAGCTCTAACATCTAGTAGATTCACATATTGAATAATTTACCACTTGGCCCATCTATCTATTCATCTATCCATCCAATCATCTATCTATCTAGCCATCCATTCATCCATCGGTTCACCCATCGGTTCACCCATTGGTTCACCCATCGGTTCACCCCTCCATTCACCCATCCCTTTGCCCATCCGTTCGCCCATCTGTTCGCCCATTCGCCTGCCCATCCGTTCACCCATACATCCACCCATCCCTTCGCCCCTCCATTAATTCATCCGTTCACCCCTCCATTCACCCATCCGTTTGCCCATCCATTCACCCATCCATTCATCCATCCATTCATCCATCTGTTCACCCATCCGTTCATCCATCCATTCAGCCATCCCTTTGCCCATCCATTCACCTATCCATTCACCCATCCCTTCATCCCTCCATTCATCCATCTATTCACTCATCCATTTGCCCATCCATTCATTCATCCATTCACTCATCCATTTGCTCATCCGATCACCCATCTGTTCGTCCATCCATTCACCCATCCATTTGCCCATCCATTCACCCATCTGTTCACCCATCCGTTTGCCCATCCGTTTACCAATCTTTTCATCCATCCATTCGCTCATCTGTTCACCCATCCATTCAACCATCCCTTTGCCCATCCGTTCACCTATCCATTCACCCATCCCTTTGCCCCTCCATTCATCCATCTCTTCACTCATCCATTCGCCCATCCATTCACCCATCCTTTCATCCATCTGTTCACCCATCCGTTCACCCATCCATTTATCCATCTGTTCACCCATCCATTCACCCATCTGTTCCCCATCCATTCACCCATCTGTTCATCCATCCATTTTCTCATCCATTCACCCATCCGTTCACCCATCCGTTTGTCCATCCATTCACCCATCCATTTGCCCAACCATTCATTCATCCATTTGCTCATCCGTTTGCTCATCCAATCACCCATCCATTCGTCCATCCATTCGCCCATCTGTTCACCCATTCGTTCACCCATCCATTCACCCATCCATTTATCCATCTGTTCACCCATCCATTCACCTATCTGTTCACCTGTCTGTTCACCCATCCGTTCACCTATCCATTCACTCATCCCTTTACCCATCTGTTCGTCCATGCATTCGCCCATCCATTCACCCATCCGTTCATCCATCTGTTCACTCATCTGTTCACCTCTGTTTGCCCATCCGTTCACCGATCTGTTCATCCATCCATTTGCTCATCCGTTTGCCCATCCATTCAACCATCCCTTTGCCCATCCGTTCACCTATCTGTTCACCCATCCCTTTGCCCCTCCATTCATCCATCTATTCACTCATTCATTCGCTCATCCATTTGCTCATCTGATCACCCATCTGTTCGTCCATCCATTTGCCCATCCATTCACCCATCTGTTCACCCATCCATTTATCCATCTGTTCACCCATCCATTCACCCATCTGTTCACCTGTCTGTTCACCCATCCATTCACCCATCTGTTCATCCATCCATTTGCTCATCCGTTCGCCCATCCATTCACCCATACGTTTGTCCATTCATTCACCCATCCCTTTGCCCCTCCATTCATCCATCTATTCACTCATCCATTTGCCCATCCATTCATTCATCCATTTGCTCATCCGTTTGCTCATCCAATCACCCATCCGTTCGTCCATCCATTCGCCCATCTGTTCACCCATCCATTCACCCATCCATTCACCCATCCATTTATCCATCTGTTCACCCATCCGTTCACCTATCCATTCACTCATCCCTTTGCCCATCTGTTCACCCATCTGTTCACCTGTCTGTTTGCCCATCCGTTCACCTATCCATTCACCCATCCCTTCACCCATCCATTCATCCATCCCATGATAACTGAACATCTCTTCTTCTGACCTTGGCGAAGCATTGGGAACATTACAAATGAATCCGTAGAGTCCTTGCTCCACCAGGCCATCACGCACCCTCCTGGAATTCATTGTCTTAATTGTATCTAAAGTCATTTTTAAGCCAACTCTATTTAGGTCATTGTGGATCCTGAAGGATGGAAGATCATGTCCTCCTGCATTACCAGTGAGACTTCATGGGAAAGTGCAAACATGAGTGTCTTCCTCTCCACTCACGTCTAGGTGTGTGGGACCCAGAGGTTAATTTTGGAGAAGATAAATCTTCTCATCGGGAGATTTTAGTCTAGTACTTGAAGCAGGTGTGTCACTCAATGAACACAGTCGAGTTGGATCACTTCCTATACTATGTATCCATTCATCCACAAATATTCCGATCATCTGCTAGGCACGTGATACTAGTCCCTGTCTTGCGAGGCAATGACAATGAAATGAGGAAAGCCTTTTACACCCTCCCTGACCTCATAGCGATTCTCCTCTAGAGGGAGACGGGCTATTAAGCAAACAAGTGCCAGGAAATGTGGGACATGATCCTTTGGAGAAATAAAGGAGACAGGGAACACCTGGTTAGATAGAGTTTTGAATCTAGTTTAAGTAAAGAGTGGGGATTCCAGGAAGGCTTCCTAGAGGGGGTGTTGTCTTAGGTGATGTCTGAGGGAAGAGTAGACATTAGCCAGGAGGAAAAAAAGAAAGAAGAGTCACCACCATGAGAAAACAGGGTGCATTTGTGCAGGATCAAGCATACCTAGAGAGAGAGTGGCAGGGATGCGGCTGAGAGACCATCAGTGCCTTGTACTCCCGACAGGGATACAAGCCCCCTTTCCTCTGGGTGACATCCTCTCTCTGTGTCATTCTACCTTTGCTATCCGTCCCCTCTCATCTCTGTGTCCCTGCACCAGCATTGCCCGATAGAAATAGATTGTGCGCCACATACGCCATCTTAGACGCTCTCACAACCACATCTCTGAAAGTAAAAAGAAAAAAAGGGAGAATCAGTGTTAACAATGTATTTTATTTAACACGATCTATCCAAAATGCTATCACGTCCACGTGTAATCAATAGGACAAGCTACCAATGAAGTATTTTATATCATGTTTTACATTTTCGGATTTTGGCAATCTACCGTGTGGTTCACACCCGCAGCGCATCTCAGTTTGGACTCCACTCACTTCAAGCGCCCGATAGACACACTTGGCCGGTAGCCCTCCCACAGGGTAGCATATTTGTCGTCACTCAGTGACTCTGAAACAGGGACAATATGTTGTCATTCATTTGTCACCGCAGTGCCTGCCAGGCTCCTCAATGCAGGTGTGCTGAGCTCAGTTGAGTGGACGAGGTAGAGAGTCACAGAGGAAAGGCGATTCCTTGGGGTGAGGGCATGGCAGGGAAAGCTCTCCAGATAGATGATGGGGACTGGGCTGTGAGGAGTGCATAGGAGTATGGCAGGTCCAGGACCGAGGAGGAAGGGCCAGAGAAAGTGACAAACGCTGGATAGGATTTCAGTGGTCAGATGGGAGAGGGACCCAACTGCAGTCTCAGTGGAGAGAAGCATTTGAGGAGATCAGCAAGAATCCACCCCGGAGACAGCAGTGATGGCTTGGCTGGAGCTCATGGAGGGAGATGGCAGTGAACGGGTGGACGGGAGGCTGCACGTGCGAAACTGAACGGCAGTGGAGCTGTGCTCTAGAAGCAGCCACGGACGCGCCCGAGGCACAGGGATGAGCCTGTGGTCGGGGCTGTGCACTCTGCCTAGGGCAATCACTCTCCTCCGAGAAGCAAAAAAATAGATGTATTTTTCTCTCCAACTCAAAACATAATCAGCATTCGGAAGAAATCTCGGTGATCTTAGGCATCAGGCTCTCGCCCTCAGACAGTATTGACAGTGCTGTTCTCTGACTCTCCTATTTTCTTGGCTTGAGTGGACAGAAGGATGCATCTCAAACATTTGGTATTTACAGTAATCAAGTGGTGGGCAGTGAACCGCCCTGTGTGTGCCAGGCAGGCTTCAGGTCCTTCAGGTCCAGGCGAATTTAACTCCGGGACAACCTTGGCCTCAGCTTTGCACGTGGAGAAACTGAAGCATGGGGAGGGTGAGTGAGGGTAAGTGTTCACACAGCTAGTGTAGACCAGGCACACTTGCTCCAGACACGGCTTTTTGCCACGACTCGAACGGCTTTGACTGCGGCAACGAACCAGACCCCGCTATAAGGACTGGACAAGTATTAATGAATTGAATCCCTCGGAATCGCTCCATGGAGTACGCGTCATCCTACCCACCCCCAATTTTGTTAGTGAATAAACTGAGGAACACAGAGGTCAAGAAACATCCCCAAGGTCACAGTTGCGAGGAGGGAACCCAGATGTACGCAGGTCATAACTGCTTAGCAGGCCTTTCTGGACCCTCCTTTCCTTCCAGAATGATGCCACACCTGGTTACCCGAGTGAAAGGGCCGGAAGTTAGCGCTGTTAGTAACCTATGCACGTGTCACGAAGGAAAACTTAATGGAATGAAATACATGGATCTGTGCATTCCTCGCTTGCTCCATTTCCCCACCCCACACTCTCCTTCTTCCTCTCCGACCTCCTCCCTACACCTGACTTTCCCGCCACCCTCCCTCCCTCCCCAGCAGAGGCTGCTTCCTGTCTGAGCCTCGTACTCACAGACCCACAGTGCTTGGCTCGTGTAGGTAACGAGCATATTGATGGAGGGAACTGGAAAACACGATGGATTAACTATTTACTATCTGCTGTGTGCCAGGCACTGGGCTTGTACAGGGGAGGGCACTGGCTGACGTCGGTGGTGTCTGGCTTCAATGATCGGACGGTTGAGTTTTTTCCCTCTTTTAGGCATGTGGTTTTTGCTCTCTATCAGTATTTGTCTTTAAGAATGTCTCCTCTCTCATCTGTCTACCTGCTTAGCCATCCATCCATTGATCTGTCCATCCATCTGTCTGTCTAGGAAGGGGCAGCAGCAGGAGAAGGAGAGAAACAAGGGAATGGGAGTGGGGGGTGAAGGGAGAGGAGGTATCTAGGGCAAATGCATCATTTTACAGAGGGAGAGAGGGAGCCTCAAAGAGAGGAGGTGGGTCGTGTTGGAGATGCTGCTGGTGAGGTCTGCGTGGCCGGTTGGGAGAGGTTGGACTTGACCCCGAACAGTCTTTCCGTGATCCTTGTCCTCCTAGAGCTTGGTGCTCACCGCCACCTCTGGACTGTTTCTCTTTCCCCGTGCTCTTGATTTTCAGAGGCAGAAGGGAATTTAGGCAAAATCGGTGGGAAGTTCGGGCTATTGTCAGCATCCAGGCCCTGGAGCCTTTCCTCCCACCCCAAAGCTCGACAGGCTCCCTGAACCTCTTTCCTTTTCCATGCAGGGGAGGAGGCCTTGACCATGTACATGGACAAAAGTCGCCTCGACAGGAAGTCAGGGAATGCCACCCAAAGTGTTGAAGCTCTGCACCAGCTTGCATCATCCTACTTTGTCGACCGTGATGGCACCATGAGGAGGCTCCATGAGATCCAGATATCAACTGGAGCAATCAAGGTAGGCTTGCGGGTGGATGGGGTGGACAGTTCTTCAGACGACACTGCAGGGGTCCGGTATTCTGAGAGCCGACAGGCAGATACAGTCCCTGGCTTCATACCCACGGAGCTAACGCAACAGTGTCCCCTGCCAACCGCGCTGACTCGTGCCATCAAAGGCCCTGCAAGATCCTGAGCCCTGTTGTAGGGTGACCACATGTACCGATTTGCTGGGGCAGCCCCGGCTGTGGTCGTGGCATAATTATCAACAGTCCTCTCATTTCAATCTTAAGGTTCTCCTGCGTGCATGATATTTTAGGGTCCCTTTCCAGGTAAAACAAAGACAAAACTGAGGCGACAGTGGGTAAGTGATTTTTGCAAGGACATAGAGCTAGCAAGAGGCGGATTACTGATGCCTAGATGAGCAATTTTTAAACTCTTGTGTTCTGCATCGCATTACTCACTGCCTCCCATTTTACAGATAGGGAAACTGAGGTCCAAGAGCTAACGACTTTTTTGTTCAGGGTTCTACAGCCAGCATCCCGTAACAGAGACTAGAATTCTACTCGCTGAACCAGGGGTCCGCTATTTCTGTTAAGGCCAGATAATAAGAATTTTAGGCTTTGTAGGTCGTGTGGTCAAGGTCGCCCCAACTCAACTCTGCAGCCGTAACACAGAAATCAGCCGCGGACGGTGCGCAGACAAGTGCGCTCGGCTTTGCGCCAATCGAAATCTTATGTACAAAAAAGGGGCCACCTGCCACGTGCGGGCCCATGCTCCCTGCAACGACCTCAGCCAGTAGAGGCCTCAAGATGGTGGCCGCGCCCTACATCCGTGGCGAGACAGCTGACCTTGGTCACATGGGGTCATGGAGCCCCAGAAATGTGGCTACCGAGGAGCGAAGTTGGCAATTTCGTCTTAATTAATTTTCACTTAAATAGCCACACTGAGGAGAGCAGCTCTAGACTTTGAATTCAGTGCCTTGGAGCACAGACACTTAAAAAAAAGGGGGGGGGGGTTTCTATTTTAAATGCAATAAATTCAGGGATTACCTCTCTAAAGAGGACGAGGGAGGAATTTTTGATACAAAGGATTAGTTTTTCTCACGGTCTCAGTGCGGAGTTTTTGCATCTCACATTTTCTGAAACCCGATTATACCTGCCTGCTACTCCTCAATCTTCGATCTAATTTCTTCTGAATTAAGTCCAGACCTACCCTTCTGTTAAGACTTGCAAAAAATATCTCTAGGGGAGAAGTCTGTGTGTGGCTGGGACCGGGGGTGGGGGGTGAGGCCGACTCCAGCAGGTGAGCTAGAGATTGACCAAGGGAGGAGGACAGATGTGGGAGGGAGTTACCTAGGAGGAGGGAGGAGGAGAGCAATAAATCAGATGGACAAACAAAGAGCCAGCTTATCCAAGAAGCATCGCCTCTATTGGGGGGATTATGTTGTTAGGGAACTCTGCGCAGGGAGACAGATCTTTATGAAGCCATCAGAGTCCGAGTGAAGCAAAGGCCTGGTTTTCATTATCACCAAATGGTTCTCTCCCCCTCGGATGGGATGTGGAATTGAGATATCGAAGCTCTGTCAGAAGATAATCTTCTTTTGTGCCTCCTGGAAGTGCAGCCTGCCTCCTTGCAAGGAATGGCCCAGAGAAATTGCACAGAGGCCACTCGAGGAGCCACTCTTCCCCTACCAGTGTCTTCCGCACTCGGTGTGGGACGTGGATTTTTCTTGCCAGTTCTTGCCACCACCCCCAGACCCCGCTGGCTAGAACTGTCTCGCTGCCAGCTTTGTTTAAGACTAGCCGCTGGCCCCGGTGAGGAACGTCTGCCCGGCCGTAGCTTCCTTTCCCAGGATATCCTGAGCAAAACGAAAGGGTAGTTTTGAGCCTCGTTCAGTAACAATTGTGGCATTACTTTGTTCAAAAAAAGAAAAAAAAAAGAATAAATTGTTCAAAAAACAAAACCTCCTAATCCTCCATCTATATACTGTTTCTGACGTGCTAACCGCTCCAGAACTGTGATCTCTATACCCGTTGAGGTGGGTAGGAGGGCTCTGTAGGTGGGACTTTGAGGCCGAGAAAGGGAAAGTTACGGATGCAAAAGGGTTCACAGGGGGAGGAAGGCTCAGCTGGCATGGAGAGTCTCATGGCCATCGTGCGGGTCATGCGACAACTGGTGCTGTGTCGTCAGAGTTGGATGCAAATCTCAAAACTGCCCAATATTTGATTGTATTAAGTGGCGGGAAGTAAGGTGAGAGGGATGAGAGACCTCTTTTCACCCTAAACCAAGCTTACTTTATGGTTATAAAACGGCTTTCAGAAAATGGGCCTAATTTTACTGTTCTTGCCAAATAATGCATATGTACTGGTGACAGATTATATAGAGATTCGGGGAACACGACGCCCGTGTTTGAACATATGTCAGGCACCTCCACCCATCATGTCTCAGCGCTCAGCTTTCCTGGGCAGGATTTATGAAGCTTCAGGTCACACAGAAGCTCGGAGAGGTTGGGGGACTTCCTTAGGTCACACAGCAAAGTCATGGCCCTGTTAGGCATGAACGCGGATCCTCCTCCGCTTCAGCTCGGTAATTCATACGCTCCGTAGAGTGACCTTGCGGGGTGAGAGCCAGGGAGCGGCTCCAGTCCGTGGACTTGACTGCCCCGCCCTCCCGGCGTCTGTTTGGTGGTGGCCCACATGTGGCCTTGGCACAGGCCAGGTGCCCAGGAAGTGGCCATGGGCTCAGGCCAGGAGACCTTCTCTGCTGGCTCTGCTCTGCTGAGGGCTGACTCCGCGGGGCCCCGTCTCACAAGTGTCTGACCAGGGCGTCTGTCTCACACCTGTCCCCCTGGTGTCCACTCAGGTCACAGAGACGCGCACCGGGCCTCTGGGCTGTAACAGCTATGACAATCTGGACTCTGTGAGTTCCGTCCTTCTGCAAAGCACGGAGAGCAAACTGCACCTTCAAGGTAGGATGCCCGCGGAAATGTGGGACCGGAGGGTGGGTGGGGGGAGAGACTCGGGATATTGAGGAGGCATCAAGTGGTGAGAGAACGAAGAAGAAGAAAGACAGAAAACCTGATAGAAACCAGGAATGGGGAAATTAAGACAGGATAGGATGCCTTTGTAAAATTTTAACATATACAGGACACTGAATTCATGGTTATTAATTAGTTTTCAGATATAAAGCATGAGAATGTGAGCTTTATCCGATTATTTTGATGAAAATGTCTAAACAGTGTTATTTATAGATGCTCCAGACCTAATATATATTAAAGTTTCATATCTTACCGTCCGAATTTCCTATATTATTGTGTTTGATTTTCAATGTATTTTGGCAGGTGTTATTTGAATTCTAAGACCTAGAGAGCATTTTACAGCATCGTTGGGTTCTGCGTAACCTCCTTTCTCCTTATTCGTTAGTCATCTCTGGTCTTTAATATATTTATACCCACACATACGTGTTCGTGTCTGTGTGTGTGCTTTCAGCAGAGCGCACGGATGAGAACGCTCCGTGCTGGCTGAGACAGGTAGCCAGACGCTGCTAGCAGGGATGCAACAATTACGGGATGACTTTGTTGGTGTATATACTAACACGTGTATTGGCCTAATGTCTTTTTTTATGTCAGGTCCGTGTTAGGTGCTTCCTATATACTTATGACCTTAAGGAAAATAGACTCTTCCAAATAGTAATTTTACCCTTATTAATTCATCATAAAGAAGTGAGGAGCTTATAGGAGAAAACATACAAGGCTTTGAGTACAGATAGTGCTGTTTTAAAAAGAATGATTTGTAATAGCCAAAAAATAAGAGTGAGGATCTTACTTTTCCACCTGAGGAGACTGTGCAAATTATGTCACATGCCTACAATATCATATGAGGCAGGTACGAAATGTTATATATAAGAGTTTCCAAGAATATATGAAAACAATCTGATCTAGTGTTCATTTAAAAATGGATAGTTTCTTTTTTTTTAAATGGATAGTTTCTTTATTATTATTATTATATATACTTATATTATTATACTTATTATTTTATTTATTTATTCATGAGAGATACACAGAGAAAGGCAGAGACACAGGCAGAGGGAGAAGCAGGCTCCCTGCGGGGAGCCTGATGTGGGACTCGATTCCAGGGCCCCGGGGTCACGCCCTAAGTCAATGGCAGATGCTCAACCCCTGAGCCACCCAGGTGCCCCCAAGATGGATAGTTTCTCACCAAATGTATGGCGTGATCTTAACAACGTGAAAGGATAAGGGAAAATAATATTGCAAGGAAAGATGCCGAGATGTTAAAAGAGGTTACCTCTGGCTGGTGAGGTTGCAGATGATTTATTTTAGGCTCCCAGTTCTTTTTCTAACTTTTCTACAACAATCATGTATTAACTTTATAGTCAGAAAAAAAAAATGGCATGCTTTAACTTTGAGCAGACTGAAAATGTGACCTTCTAGAAAGGTATCTGAGAAAGGTGATTCTGAATGTCAGTGGGAGGAAAGTGGAGTTGAGATTGGCAGGTGGAGCTAAGCAGAGCCTAATATGACTTTTATATCCCAGTTCCTTGGCAACCCTTTGATTCACGCTCCTGTTATAGAAGATGGTTGGAAGATGGTGCAGGGAGGGCTAGGGGATGTCACTCGGGAGCACTGAACGAAAAGCCCTCTAGGAAATTCAGACCAGGAAAGTGCTTTAGCATTAAAAGAAAACACAACAAAACAAAACCTCAAACACAGGAAGAATAACCCTGCCCCCTTTAGTGGAGAAGAGGGTGGACACTGGGTTTGGTAATCACCTGATAAGAAAGTAGATAAGAGAGACAGATCTGCCTTGGGCGTGCCAAGATTTTCAACTTATCAGTTCCTGGGATACCTGTGGCGACCTTGTGAAGTGAGAGCGATGTTTGAGTCCGGGAAGCTTGGCTCCAGCCTACACTTGCTAACCCTGCTGTGAATGTTGGCAGTGGAGAGACCTGTGAGTTATAATTGGAGTAAATTTAGAAGGGATTAACAGGATGTTTCCAGGAAGTTATTAAGATCTTAGGCGCATTTAGAGGCTGATTTACCATGAAGCTAATGAAGCTTGAGGTCCACGGCTCCCCCACCTCCTATGTCCCCAACTTTTTTCATTCTAAGTATTCACTTTCACATCTTATTTTGAAATCTTTTTCTCAATAAGCAATTTTGGTATAAGTCTCAGTCTCCCAAAAGCCAGGTCCACCATTGGTTTCGTTACTAGAAGTATGTTATCCACCAAAAAGGAGGTGGCTCCCTTGTCCCATTCTAGATTGGTCAGAGCACACCTGGAAACTCGGGTCCAAGTCTGGGCATCCCACTTCAAGAGCGGTGCTAAGAAATTACAGTGCATCCAAAGAAGGGTGTCTTATGATGGATAGCTTAAGAGAGTTGACTTGGTACAATAGGATTTGGCTGCAGATACCCCAAAGGCTGTCTTGCAGAAAAGTTAGTCAAATTCATTAATGTGGATAAAATGAGCCAAAGCTGATCTGCTTGCAGGAAATGACAAGGATCCCAGCTCTTAGCTGAGATGAAATAGACCTCAGTTCAAGCTCAGTATAAACTTCCAGGGCACGTTCATGCCCAAACCTGCAGTGGCCTGCTGAGGTATGTAGTGATTCTCCGTTAGCAGAGTTAGAAGTAAATGACATCTGGTGGAAATGTTAGAGAGATTATTTAATCATCGTTCTGCTGGGTTGGGTAATTGAAGTAGGTGGTCTTTCAGTCCTTTTCATTATAAAGGTTTGGGTAATTGAAGTAAGTGGTCTTTCAGTCCTTTTCACCAACCACCACCCTTAATTGAGCATGACTGTGTGCCAGATCCAGTGCGAATGCCTTGAGCCTACGGGCACCAATCAGTTCAACTCATTACAGCAAGTACATGTGTATATATAGACATCTACGGAGATACCGACATATCTGTATAGATAGACATATTTTGTAGGAACCCACGTTGGCATCCAACCAAGCATAAGGGTATAGTGGTGCTCTAGACAGACACAGTTTGTGTCCCTAGAGAATACACACTGTATCAGAGAAGGTGGGCTTAAACAAACAATAATAGGCATAAAGAATTGTAGTGTAGAAAAATTCTGAGGGCTTCTTGGTACCAGACGTGTTGAGACTTCACCTACTAAGGAATCAGAGAAGATGCAGAGGATGAGACCTGGAAGATGAAGAGGAGGCAGGAGCATGGATACGGAGGCAGAGAGAGTCTTTATAAAGGAGCACTTAAAAAGAAAAAAAAAAGACGTCTAAAAATTTTTTCAAGAATTAAAAATTAAAAAAAAAAAAAAAAAGGAGCACTCAAGGAAATGAAAGTGTCTTAAGAGATTCAACCAGAGACACCAACGGTGGAAAAGACAAAACAATCCTCCAGATCCTGGAAGGCCTCTGCAGCACACTAATGACTTGAACATGAATTTGAGGGTAATGGGCACCGTGGAAGCGTTTTTGAAAAGGAGGTAGCATGAAGAGATTGATATTTTGGAAGATCTCTGGCTGTCTGGTGGTCAATTAATTAGACAAGGGTAGATCGGTGGTGGGTGACCAGTGAGGGGCAATTGCAGCACTCAGAGGCAGCACTCACAGATTCAGGCCATGCAGGTATCAGTTGGGGTTGAGAGACAGACCAATTTTAGAGTCACGTAGCAGGCCTCATGACCAGAGCTGAGTGAGGAGACCATGAAGAATTTAGATAATCTGTTGAATGGAGTGTAGGGACGAGATAGAGACGAAGGGCAGAGAAATACACAAGAGTCAGGGTACTATGTAATATAATAGAGATCATGAAAATAAAGCACACCATTATGGAGATTCGGGAAGGAAATAAGTCACTCAGACGGGTGAGGTAGAGGAGTCATAGAAAAAAAAATATCTGAGGAAGAATAATATTCTCTTGGTGGAAGGTAACACAAAACAAAACGTCTTAAAAATAAGACAGCAGCAGACTATCTCATGACTTTTGGGTAGGTTGGTATTTATTCAGTAGGATACAAAAAGCACGAAGTGTAAGGAAAAGGATCGCTACATGGAACACATTAAAATTAGGAATTTCTGTTCATCAGGCACTGCTATTCACAGAATGAAAATGCAAGCTGCAGAGTAGGAATAAATAAATAAATAAATAAATAAATAAATAAATAAATAAATAAATTTCTTCTCTGGATACATGTACCTGACCTTGTGCAAAATACGTAAGTAACTCCTACAACCAACAAGAAAAAGGCAGACAATCCAGTAAGACCAGAAAATGGGTAAAAGACATGAACAGGCACTTCACAAATAAGAATATCAAAATGGCAGATAAACATTTGAAAGGCCGATTAGCTTTTCTGGCCCTCAGAAAATGTAAATTAAAGTCCCACTTCAGGGCAGCCCAGGTGACTCAGTGGTTTAGCGCCGCCTTCAGCGCAGGGTGTGATCCTGGAGTCCCGGGATCGAGTCCCACGTCGGGCTCCCTGCGTGGAGCCTGCTTCTCCCTCTGCCTGTGTCTCTGCCTCTCTCTCTCTCTGTCTCTATGAATAAATAAATAAAATCTTAAAAAAAAAAAAAAATAAAGTCCCACTTCAGTATTCGAGAACAGCCGTCGGTCTGGTTCAAATGAGGAACCCTGACCGTAGCAAGCAGGGATGGTGTCGAACCCTGGCAACTCGCATGCATTGCTTGTGGGAGAACAAATTAGTACAGCCCCTTTGGAAAACTCTCTTGGCAGAATCTACTAAAAACTCAATCCATCCTTATCCTGTGACCCAGAAATTACAATTCTCGGGAACGTGACCCACAGAAACGTAACCCATGCTCCCCCAAAGACGCGAATGCTTATCTTAGAGCAGCTTTATTCAAAACGGCCTCTACATGGAGGGAGCCCTCGTTGCCCATGAACAAGTAAACGGATGAACAAATTGTCATGCATCCGTATGACAGGCTGCAGCTCAGGAATGGGAGAAAGTCAACTACCCTCCTGTCCGCCACACGGAAGCATCTTATGAACGTAGCATTGAGTCAAAGAAGCCGGACACAAAAGGGGATGCACGGCCGTGTGATGCCGGTTCCATACAGGCCCAGACCGTAAAGACAGATGCGCTGTTCTAGAAGCTCGGAGGGCATTAACCTTTGGGGAGGAAGAGTAAGGGACTGACGGGAGACGGGAGAGATTTCTGGAGGTGTTTATAATAGTCTGTTTCTTGATCCGGATGGCAGCACACGGGGGTGTTTGCTTTGTGAGCATTCATAGCGCTGTACACACATGATTTATGTGTATACATTTCCGTGTATATAATATGCATCTATTAAAAATTTATTTAATAATGCGCTCCCTCCTGACATCCTCTGCAAAGAGAAGACGTGAATAAAGCAGAGACGTATAAAAGAGCAGGAGGTGGTCCGGCCCAGCTAGAAGGCGGCTGCGCGGACGCGGGCGGAGGAGTCAGGAGGTAACAGTGGATGAGATTTATAGACGCTTCCCTAGGTGCCAGGGGCCGTGCGCCCTTAGTGTGGTCGTGTTCGTATTTATTTGTTTTTATTTATCTTAACGTACATTTAATTGTACCGTGTACTTATATTTGTTTCATTTATTTTTATTTTTTTTTAATTTTTTATTTATTTACGATAGTCACAGAGAGAGAGAGAGAGGCAGAGACACAGGCAGAGGGAGAAGCAGGCTCCATGCAGGGAGCCCGACGTGGGATTCGATCCCGGGTCTCCAGGATTGCGCCCTGGGCCAAAGGCAGGCGCTAAACCGCTGCGCCACCCAGGGATCCCTGCATTTTTTTTTTAATTTGTCGCATTTTTAAGCCTCACACCATTCTTAGGAGGAAGGCGTAGGTAACATCCCACCTTTGTAGGTGGGAAGACAGGTGAGGGAGGTCACTCTGTAAGTGAGCGAGCTCGGCGTTTACCCCTGATGGCCTGACCGCCGAGCTTCTCCTTCCCCCAGTGCTGTGCCCTGTCTTCCTCTTTCCTCTCCCAACTCAGCTGAAGGAGGCTGGGAGGGGAGATGCTGCAGAGCTTTATTGTGGTGGATTGAGGATGAGGCGAATGGCCCTCTAATGCCGTGCACCTTGCGGTGTCCCCCAGGCCGTGCGCAAAACAGGGTGAAGGCGGGAGGAAATAGGGAAAAGAAAGACGAGGATCGGGGGACCCCGGGAATGAGAACAACAGGATCAGAGAAACGATCCCAGGCTATTAGTAGTCAAAACAGCCACAGCCAAACTGGTAGTAATAACACTAATGGCATAATGACAACCTCTTATTTTTATACTTCTCTCTCCAAGAAGCCCGTTGAGTGTTTCGGCGACACTGTCATGCGACTTAATCCAGTATCCACCTGCGGAGGTGTGCAGAGAGCAGGGCGCCGCCTTAGTAGCTCACTGATGTGGAAAGGGCTGCACGGAGAATATTTTGCTGAGATCTGGGATGATCCACAAATGTATTCATTCGTACATTCATTCATTTACCAATATTTGTTGAATACCAGCCGCACGCAGAGGGTGTTGGAGGCGCCGGATGCACGGCCTCACGTGCCTAAGCCGCGTCTCCGTCCTGCTGGAGTTCACGGTGCGTGGCTGCCGGGGGAGCAGACGATAAACAAGGAAGCAGGGACGTATATTTTCTTTACGATCGGAGAGATGGTGAGGGAACGGGTCGTGTAGAAATTTGTAGACCATGGAGAAGACTCTAGACTTTACTCTGGATGCGGTGAGGAGCCATCGCGAATTCAGGCGGCGGAGCAACCCGACCTGGCTCACACGCGGGACGAATCCCTGCGGCTGCCGCGTGGCAAGACCGACCGGAGGGCGAGGGCACGGGCACGGGAAGGGCCGGCTCGGGCCGTCGCCTTTACCGAGGGGAGACAAATGGTGGCGGGGACCACGACGGCGGGGATGCAGGCCTTGAGCAGCGATTGCCAAAGGATGGGGGGCAGTGAGGCCCACGGAGGAGGGAGTGCCCTGGCCCGGCCCGGCATCCAGCTGCGGCCTCCCCACTCCACGCGGGGCCGCCCGAGGCTCTGTGCTCCGAGCGGCTTCTCCCCACATCCTGGTAATCACATGGTGCGTTTCCCTGGTTGGTCTCCGGTCGTTCCCCTCCCCCTCCTCCCCCTCCCCCACCCCTTCCTCCTCCCCTCCCCCTCGTCTTCCTCGTCTTCCCCCTCCTCCCCCTCGTCCTCCCCCTTTTCCCCCTCCTCCCCCTCATTCTCCCCCTTCTCTCCATCCTCCTCCCCTCCTCCTCCTCTCCGTCCTCCCCCTTCCTTCTCCTCCCCATCCTCCCCCTCTTCCTCCTCCTCCCCCTTCTCCCTGTCTTCCCCCCTCTCCATTCTCCTCCCCCTCCCCCTCCCCCTTCTCCTCCCCCGTCCTCCCCTTTCTCTCCTTCTCCCCCTCCTCTCCTCCTCCTCCTCCCTGTCCTTCCCCCTTCTTCTCCTCCCTGTCCTCCCCCTCTTCCTCCTCCCCCTCCTCCTCCCCCTCTTCCTCCCCCTTCTCCCTTCTCCTCCTCCCCCTCCCCCTTCTCTCCATCCTCCCCCTCCCCCTCTCCCCCTCCCCATTCTCCTCCCCCTCCCCCTTCTCCTTCTCCCCCTCCTCCTCCCCCCTTGTCCTCCTCCTCCTCCCCCCTCCTCCTCCCCTCCCCCTTCTCCTCCCCCATCCCCTTCCCCTCCACCTCCTCCCCCTCTTCCCCTTCCCCTCCCCCTCCTCCCCTTCTTCTCTCTTCCTGTGCTTCTGCCTCCAGAAACTTCAGCTCCCTCCAGACTCGCTCCATCGCTTATCACTCATGCACTCGGGCAACGTCTTCAAACTCTTGCCTGTCTTCTTGTCCAACACACAATAGTGTCTCGACTCCAGGCCTAAGGAATCTCTGGCGTTTCATGATAGGCATCGTTTTATTTTTCATTACTTTTCGCTCTTCTGCATTATCTCTCCAGTCTCAAGGCTTCCACACCTCCCGGGGAGCTGCTCTGACGTCTGCTCTGTTGTCGGGCACCGCACCCACCCTCTTCCCTAGGACCCTATGACCTGACTCCTGAGGGTGAGAGCCCCTGAGCCGTAGGGACCCCTTCTGTCTCCAGAGGCCCCGGCACACAAACAGTGCCCTGAGGATATTGGTTACGTGGCTTTGTGAGTGAAGGAACGAGCGGTGAGCGAACCACCGGGCGTACAAGGAGCGCCGCTCTCTCGGCCCCTCGCGCCCGTCGTGGCAGTCACGCGGGACCCCGTTCCAGGGGGGCCACCTGCCCCTGAGCTCACGTGCGTGGACGGCACAGGCCGGAGCACAAGCGCCTTCCCTGCCGCGCCGGGGGTTACAGCTGTAAGGCAGGGGTGGTTAGGAGTGTCCCCAACCTTCCCAATGCCACCTCCTCCCAGGAGCCTCTTCTAGGACCTCTTCCACGCCGTGATTCATTTGTTTCTATTCACCTTGCACCTGTTCGTCTGGGTTTGGGTTTTCTGCCGCCGTGAGGTCAGACGATGGGCCGCCTCGGACAAGGGCTTTCGGCCTCCCAGCTCTGCTTGTCATCCCATCCGCCGGTGCCACGGCCGTAGGGGCCCAGGGCTATTTGCTGAATTCGGGGTTTTCCCATGGTTGGTGCTCAGGCCGCAGGAGGAGGAGGGGAGGGGCCTGGGGGGAGGAAGAGCAGGAAGGGTAAAGGAGGGGGGAGGGCGGGCAGGAGGCGGCGCAGAGGGCCGCGTCAGCAGTGGGGGCACAGGGTGGCCTTCATAGTCCCCTGGGCGCAGGGAGTAGCGGTGGGGACAGACCCGCACCTGCTGGGAGGAACACGTGTTAGGGCTGCAGGCTCCCTCCTGGACACTGTGCCTACGTCCGATGGCCAGGCCAGCCGTCCCGCCCACGGGCGGAGGGGACCCCGCTCCCCAGGATACAGAAGGACAGATGGACACTTTCCTGAGGTTCCCTTGGCCTCTGGGTCGTCGTCGCCCGGGCTCCGAGGCTTCCCAGCTTGTCCGGCGAGCTCCGGGTCTGCAGGACACATTCCCAGATGTGGGTACAGTGGGCATGAGGCCACGCCAGCTGCAGCAGGACAGCAGGAGGGCGGGACGTGAGTAGGTGTGGCCCTGGGGCCCGGTGGACGGCAGAGCGCCCACGTGGCCGGCGCGTGGGAGAGCCTGGCTGGCGGGAGCAGCGGGTGCAGGCGGCGGGAGCCGGGCCCTCGGGCATCGTGGGTCTGCAAAGCCCGCTGGGCAGGTGCAGCCCCCGCTCGGCCGCACCCGGTGTCGGTTTTCCTTCCCGCACCCAGGAGGACGCGGCTCGGCCCATGGCGATGACCAGGGCTCCTCTTAAGAAGCGGATTGAGGCGTCAGTGGGAGGCTGGGTCAGGACACAGGCGGGACGGGGAGGACCCACGGCCGACCCCGTAGGACTGGGACCCGGGGCTGGCTGGTTCCCGGGGCTTCTCCGGGTCTGCTGACCTGCAGCACGGGGGAGGGTGGCCGCAGAGCCCTTGTGCTCCTTTCAGTGGGAAGCTCGTGGACGTTCTACTAAGCACCCGGCCTAAAAGCCGATAGGTCCGACGTAAAATGATCATTGCACTTCGGGTGTACCGCATTCTGCTCCCGGGCCAGGTGAGGAGCGGTGCCTCGGTATCAGTATCTCGGACAGGCCTCCCCAGAGACCCCGCTCCGGGTTTGAAGGCTGAGGCTCACAGGACTGAAGCAACTGGCTCGTAGGTGGCACGGCAGGGATTTGAACCCAGATCCGCTCAACGTCCGCGCTCTTAAACCACATTGTCTCCCAACCTGGAACATATAAACCAGAATCAGGACTTTTTTTTTTTTAAAGATTTTATTTATTGAGGCAGCCCAGGTGGCTCAGTGGTTTAGTGCTGCCTTCGGCCCAGGGCGTGATCCTAGAGACCCAGGATGGAGTCCCAGGTCAGGCTCCCTGCACGGAGCCTGCTTCTCCCTCCTTCTGCCTGCGTCTCTGCCTCTCTCTGTGGGTCTCTCATGAACGGATAAATAAAATCTTTAAAAATATAGATTTTATTTATTTATTCATGAGAGACCCAGAGAGAGAGGCAGAGACACAGGCAGAGGGAGAAGTAGGTTCCATGCAGGGAGCCTGACGCGGGACTCGATCCCAGGACCCCGGGGTCACGCCCTGGGCCGAGGGCAGGCGCTCAACCATTGAGCCCCCCAGGGGCCCCGTCGTAACCATTTTCAAATGCACAGTTCACCGAGTGGCATGAGGTACAGTCACCACATTGTGCCGTGGTCACCACCATCTAGTTCCAGAACCTTCTCATCATCTCTGTACCCATTAGGCAATCATTCTTCGCTCCACCCCTTCCCTCCAGCCCCAGGCAACTAGTCTGCTTCCTGTCTCTATGGATTTGCCTTTTTTGGATATTTCATATAAATAGAGTAACACAACATTTTTTTTTTTTTTTGGTGTCTGGCTTCTTCTTATTTAGCAAAGTGATTTCAAGGTTCACCCATGTCGTAGCGTGTATCAGCACTTTGTTCTGTTACGGCCGAGTTAATATTTGAATGCGTAGGTACCCCACGTTCCGTTTGTCCGTTCACGGCTTGATGGGCACGTAGACCGTCTCCACTCCCTGACTCCCGTGTAGACCGCTGCTACGAACATTTGTGTACACGTTTCTGTTTGAATACCTGCCTGCGATGCTTTGGGCTATACAGGCCTTAAGAACCGACTTGCTGGGTCATTTGGTGATCGAATTTTTTCAAAAAGGGTTTGGTGCAAAAATAAGTTTGTTTCGTGGTCGATGGTGTGATTCCATTGTTGCCTCCCCGAAGAGGGTTACGTAAACCAGTGCACGGCTGTGCGACTGGCAGGGCTGCCCCGTGGGAGGTGCACACCTCCCAGCTAGCTGGCACTGGGCTCGGCCACGTGGTTTGGTTTTGCCTTTTGCCAGCAGGAAGTAGGGGATCATACCCCGTGCTCCATCGCCGCAGACAGGTTAGGAGACACGGCCTGGTGCGGCTTCTGCTCTTTTCCTTCCGTCACGATGGTGGCATACGCCCGAGCCACGCTGCTCCTTCAAGTCTAGAGGAAACGCCAGTCCGACCACGATGAGCTATCACCTCACACGGGTCAGAAAGGCGAAAATGAGCAACACGAGCAACAGCAGGTGCCGGCGAGGACGCAGAGGAAGGGGAGCCCTCGTGCACTGTGGGCGGGAAGGCAAGCTGCTGCAGCCACCCTGGAAAACAGTGTGGAGGCTCCTCAACAGGTTAAAAACAGAGCTGCCCTACCCCCCGGCAATCGCACCCCTGGGTGTTTATTTACCCCAAAGGATACGGAAATACTGATTGGAAGGGGCACCTGCACCCCAGTGTTATTATTATTAGCAACGGCCAGACTGTGCGTGTCCGTCCACTGCTGGATGGATGAAGGAGACGAGGTCTGTCATGCAGTGGAGTATTGCAGAGTCATCAAAAGGAAGGAATTTTTGTCATTTGCCGTGACGTGGGGGGAGTTGGAGAGAGGAGAGCGCCGAGTCGGAGAAAGACACATCACATGATTTCACTCATATGTGGAATTTAGGAAACAAAACAGATGAACGTGTGGGACGGGGGGAGAAAAGTAGGAGAGGGAAGGAAGGAAGCTAAGAAATTGAAGAAACTGGGTTGTTGGAAGGAGGTGGGTGGGTGAGGGGGTCGGCTGCATGGGTGAGGGGCATTGAGAAGGCCTCTTGTTGTGATGAGCACTCGGTGCTGTAGGTACGTGATGAGTCACTAAACTCTCCTCCTGAAACCAATACTACGCTAGCGGTTCGCTAACTAGAATTCAAATAAAAATCTGGAAGGAAAAAAAAAAAAAGGATGAAGACATCTGGAATACAGCCAAAGCTCAGCCAACATGAACATGAGCAAGAAATAAACCCTTGTGGTTGTAAGCCACTGTGATTTTGAGGTTATTTGTTACCACGCGGCAACTTAACGAAAGCTCAATAATACGGAAACACATCGGATCCCACGGCATAAACCACGCTTATTTACTGCAGGACTTGTCAGTGCCTTCACGGTGCTAATGTGTGTTATGAGTCTCAAGAGGTAGATTAAATATGGGGTTTCCTGAACGTATTTGATCCTGGTTACATTTGCAGACCTACGACGGCAGCACACAGCTTGGCAAATGCCGGGCTATTCATACCATTTGGATGCAACCCTGTCAGAGGTGACTTTTCTGGACTCCTTTACTCTCATAAAACTAGAGGATTCTCTTTTTTTTCCCCCCTTCCACTGAAACTTGTGTATATTTATGTGCATATTGTATAGTGTCCTTTTCTATTTATGAATCGTGTTCTCCCCCCCGCCCCCCGCCCCAGCTGGAGCTGCTTGAGACCAGAAAGCCGCGTCTTACTCGGTTTCCCTGTCTCCAGCGTGTAGCTCAGCACCGGTTCCAATGAAGCGGTGCATCAACACACCTGCCTACCGGTTGCCGGATTGAGCGGCTCTATTCTTGCACACCTACTACGGTCTAGCTCTGTGCTCGGAATCTTGGAAAGAGTGCAAAGAGCTGAAAGACACAGTTTTAGCTCTTCATTCCTCAGGCTCATAATTCGTAGCTGTGCATCTAAGGCAAAATAGGTGCTCGGATCAGTAGCCAAGACCTTCAGCATCGTCCTTCTCTTAGGATGTTTTTTGGCCTTTTTTTCTCTCTCTCTCTCTCTCTCTCTCAGATGTTCCTTTCATTACTGGGTGGAGGTTGAGGTGGTTTTAGGCTTCGAGCTGTCCAGGTCCTCCCTCCCCGGGAAGGACGGCCTCAGAGAGGTAGAGCGCGAGGGCCGTGGCGCAGGGATGCGCAGTCCTCTCTGGATCGTATTCTGTCCACATTCAGCCTCCATCCAAACATGTTTACTGGGACCCGGTGATGCGTTAGGTGATAGGGAGTGAGGCACCGACTCCGGCATCCCAGGACATCGCGGGCCGGGGGGACATGAGCCTCAACGCTGGGACGCAGTACGACGCGTGTCCTAGCACAGCCAGAGCCGCGTGCAGGGTGCCTGTGGTTGCCGGCAGGGGGCTGCCCGCGATGGCCCCCGGCCCCGGGCGAGGCCAGGAAATGACATTTGTGGAACAGCCATCCTCTGGGAGGGGATCCACCCGTGCGGTCCAGCCTGTCTTGTTCTCCGTGGAGGCACCGCTTACGTACAGAAGCGTCCACCCTTCTGGGGCGGTCGGTCGTGCAATCAAGATGCCGACACGGTCTAGAGACACAGCGGTTGATCTGATTTTTACCTGGGCCCTACCGCAGGAGCGCCCACGGGGTGACAACCAGACGTTAGCCCCCTGAGGCTGGCTTCCCAGCAGGAGCAAGTCCGGGCAGGAGACAGCTGCCCCATTGGCGGGGGTGGCGGGGCCGGGCAGGATGCAGCAGGGAAGGGGGCCTGGACAAGAACGTGGACGCGTCCGCTCGTGTAGGAGTCGGGAGCACGGGGTCGTTGGCGTCACGGTTGGTTTCATCAGGACATCTGTGGGGAGGCCCGTAGTTAAGCTGAATCAGCGTCGTCGCGGTCCCTCACTGAGGGCGCCTTCGTGTTGGAATTTTATTAAGTCGGATTCTGGAAGTCTGCGGGCCTGCGCGACCCTGGCCGTTCCACGGCCCAGACCGGATCCTCTTCTCGGGAGTCGCCGTGGTCCTGGAGGAGCCCGCGCCCCGGTCCTCCTGGCGGCCCAAGTGCTCCGTTTACACGGCGCCCTCTCCTGACCCGCCTCCTGCGCAGGGGCCAAGGGGGTGCTTCTCGGTCCTCGCGCTTCCTCCAGAGTCTCGAAGGTCACCTGGCCCATCACAGGCGACGCCGAGTCCGTCTTCCCTTAGGGGGTGACCGCACAGCAGCGCGGAGTGGACGCATAGAAACCTGAGGGTGAACGATCTCAGTGGCCGCCCAGGCCAGGGGCTGGCGGAGTGTCGCCGTCAGGAGCCAGATGGTAAATGTCTTCGGCTTTGTGGGCCTCACACAGCCCCTGTCGTAGCCGCTCCGGACAGCCCTGCATCGGGCCTGCGTGGCTGTGGTCCAATAAGATCCGTTACAAAACCAAGCCGTGGTGGGTGACTTGGGGCCGTGGGTGGCCCCCCCCCGTACAGGCCGGGCTACGTGGCCAGCGGCCCCCAAGCTCAGGGTGAACGGAGACCCTTGTTCCCTCCCGAGGCTGCGTCCTGGATGCAAGAGCGTCGTGGTTCTGCTGCTCCCGCGGGATGGACACACGGCTGCTCCTGTGCGCCGGCGCTTCTAGGTCTGTTTTGGAATCGTCGGCAGGCCCCGTGCTCACACCTCGTTGGCCAAGACGTGTCCTGTGAACCTACCCAAGAGAAGAGGCTGGCGGTGGTTGGGGGGCGGAGGGCGGGTGTGTAACGTTTTTCAAAGGGAGAACGCTGCCGGGTCGGCGCACCGGATTCCAGTTCATGATAATCACGTGCCATTCGGGCCTCGGAGTCCTTAAACTCTTGTGCACGGCCAGCGACGGGGACTCTTCTACCTACGAAGGCACCTTGTTCCGTCCCTCGAGATTGCTGGCGTGGAGGAGGGGCTCCTCCCGTTGGGCTGAATTTCATTTACTTGAATCGCTCATCTGAGGCCTCCGAGTAGATTCCTCAGGATCCCAGAACAGAGGTTGGTCCTTGGGGACGCGCGAGGACACGCCGTCCAGAGGGGGTGCCACAGCCCACCCACCTCCCCGCCTCTCTTCATCCCCACCTCCACCCCCCGCCCCACCCGGGTGCCCATGACCCATCACAGAGGCAAGGGCTGAACTTCTGAATGAGATCATAGCCTTTTCGCCCTTTCTGCACGGTTTCACCCGGTGAATTATCGTCTTATTTTCATTCCACCCCAACGAGCTGTCAGCGACGGAGACTGTAATTCACGGCAGTAGAGACCCAAACAGATGGGTAATTGACCCGCGTGCCTCCAGCGCGCTGGAACCCGGCGTGGCGGTCGGAGCCCAGGAGCCCTGCGTGTGCCAGTCGGGGATCGCTGGCCTCCCTCAGGGGGGGGCGATCGGGCCGGCTCTCGGCGAAAGGGGCCCCCCTCGCTGTGTTCCCCACCTCGCGCTTCTCAGAAAGGGACAGGATGCGACAAGCAGACCTTCACAGGTAGGAGGCAACAGCTGGGACCCGGTGGGGCTCAGAGGCATCCGCGGGGGGTCACGTGGTGATGCGACAACAGCATGAACCGCCGCTTCCACTCAACCAAAGCAGGGTCTGCGTCTCCCCCCGTTCTCTTAGCCCTGACGGAAATCTGCAGTGAAGTCGATCAGAAGCACGTACGTCCGTCGAAACTACTACTATTGTAGGTAATTGTGACCTGAAGTAAGATAAGGCCACGTTCATCCAAAATGCAAACAAGCCAAAGGAAGAGATAGAGGGTCCCGGCCTTGACCGAGACGTTGATTGCTCCAGGGGGGTCGCACACCGCCCCGTGTCTGCTCGACGCATGTCCTCTGCGGGGAACTGGGGCGCCCGTCGTCTGGATCTCCTCACACACACTCCTGTTTCAGGATCTGCCCGCATCCCACACGCACGGTTTATTTTCTTTCATCTTCATAATATGTCACTGGCTTATTCCATATTTATTTATTTTTATGATTTTATTTATTCATGAGAGAGAGAGAGATGAGCGTGCATGGATGGGAGGGAGGGACCAGGCATGGGGCCTCGTCCCCAGGACCCTGAGATCATGACCTGAGCCAAAGGCAGGTGCCTGACTGAGCCCCCCAGGGGAACCTCAATATTTATTTATTTATTTATTTATTTATTTATTTATTTTTAACGATTTTATTTATTCATGAGAGACACACACAGAGAGAGAGAGAGAAGTAGAGACACAGGCAGAGGGAGAAGCAGGCTCCATGCAGGGAGCCTGATGCGGGACTAGATCCCTGGTCTCCAGGGTCACGCCCTGGGCTGAAAGCAGGAGCTAAACCGCTGAGCCATCCAGGGATCCCCAATATTTATTTTTTTAAAAAAGATTTTGAAAATGTATTTAGAGAGACAGGAGGGCAAATGGGGTGGATGGGGAGAGGGGGAGAGAGGGAGAGAGAGAGAGAGAGAGAAGCCGACTCCTCATTGAGTATAGAGCCTGGCCCTGGTCTTGGCCTCACAACCCTGAGATCCTGAGCTGAGCTGAAACTGAGAGTCCGACGCTTCACCCACTGTGCCACCAGGCACCCCTATTCGATGTTTAAAATATATTTATTAGCACCTACTATGTTCCAGACGTAATGCTGCTTTTTATGTTTTGCTCATCAGTTCAGGCCTCTGTCTCTTCAACTTGGATTTTATGCGTCAGTGTCGCGTCTCCAAGCAGCCCGTCCTTGTCCTCACCGGGGGGAGGCATCTCCTCCAGCAAACCCCCCGGGTACTGCTTGTTGGAGGAAGAGAAGGTGGCCAGGAGCTCCTAACTGGGGAAGAGCAGGAGCCGGGTCAGCGGTGAAGGTTGGGGCGGCACCCCCCAATCTCCGAGGCAGCGTCAGTTTGGAGGATGGGGGATCCGTCTCCCGAACCCGGGACCAGGCCCCTGCTTCAGGCAGCGGTTCGGTGTCACTGAAGGTGTCAAGGAGTTGGACGTCGGGGCCCCTGGGAGCCCTGTTGCCCTTGTGCTGTCCGGTGGTTGAAACCTGACAATGCTGGGGGCGGGGGGCTCACGTCTCCTGACTCCCAGCCACCTCCTTGTCCGTCTCAGCGAGGGTCTTTACTTTTTTTAATTTTTTTAAAAGATTGTATTTATTTATTCATGATAGATATATAGAGAGAGGCAGAGACACAGGCAGAGGGAGAAGCAGGCTCCACGGAGGGAGCCGGACGGGGGATTCGATCCCGGGTCTCCAGGATCACACCCTGGGCCGAAGGCAGGCTCGTCGCTGGTCTTTAAACCGTGTTTGCGTAGGTACCCCACGTTCCGTTTGTCCGTTCACGGCTTGATGGGCACGTAGACCGTCTCCACTCCCTGACTCCCGTGTAGACCGCTGCTAGGAACATTTGTGTACACGTTTCTGTTTGAATACCTGCCTGCGATGCTTTGGGCTATACAGGCCTTAAGAACCGACTTGCTGGGTCATTCGGTGATCGAATTTTTTCAAAAAGGGTTTGGTGCAAAAATAAGTTTGTTTCGTGGTCGATGGTGTGATTCCATTGTTGCCTCCCCGAAGAGGGTTACGTAAACCAGTGCACGGCTGTGCGACTGGCAGGGCTGCCCCGTGGGAGGTGCACACCTCCCAGCTAGCTGGCACTGGGCTCGGCCACGTGGTTTGGTTTTGCCTTTTGCCAGCAGGAAGTAGGGGATCATACCCCGTGCTCCATCGCCGCAGACAGGTTAGGAGACACGGCCTGGTGCGGCTTCTGCTCTTTTCCTTCCGTCACGATGGTGGCATACGCCCGAGCCACGCTGCTCCTTCAAGTCTAGAGGAAACGCCAGTCCGACCACGATGAGCTATCACCTCACACGGGTCAGAAAGGCGAAAATGAGCAACACGAGCAACAGCAGGTGCCGGCGAGGACGCAGAGGAAGGGGAGCCCTCGTGCACTGTGGGCGGGAAGGCAAGCTGCTGCAGCCACCCTGGAAAACAGTGTGGAGGCTCCTCAACAGGTTAAAAACAGAGCTGCCCTACCCCCCGGCAATCGCACCCCTGGGTGTTTATTTACCCCAAAGGATACGGAAATACTGATTGGAAGGGGCACCTGCACCCCAGTGTTATTATTATTAGCAACGGCCAGACTGTGCGTGTCCGTCCACTGCTGGATGGATGAAGGAGACGAGGTCTGTCATGCAGTGGAGTATTGCAGAGTCATCAAAAGGAAGGAATTTTTGTCATTTGCCGTGACGTGGGGGGAGTTGGAGAGAGGAGAGCGCCGAGTCGGAGAAAGACACATCACATGATTTCACTCATATGTGGAATTTAGGAAACAAAACAGATGAACGTGTGGGACGGGGGGAGAAAAGTAGGAGAGGGAAGGAAGGAAGCTAAGAAATTGAAGAAACTGGGTTGTTGGAAGGAGGTGGGTGGGTGAGGGGGTCGGCTGCATGGGTGAGGGGCATTGAGAAGGCCTCTTGTTGTGATGAGCACTCGGTGCTGTAGGTACGTGATGAGTCACTAAACTCTCCTCCTGAAACCAATACTACGCTAGCGGTTCGCTAACTAGAATTCAAATAAAAATCTGGAAGGAAAAAAAAAAAAAGGATGAAGACATCTGGAATACAGCCAAAGCTCAGCCAACATGAACATGAGCAAGAAATAAACCCTTGTGGTTGTAAGCCACTGTGATTTTGAGGTTATTTGTTACCACGCGGCAACTTAACGAAAGCTCAATAATACGGAAACACATCGGATCCCACGGCATAAACCACGCTTATTTACTGCAGGACTTGTCAGTGCCTTCACGGTGCTAATGTGTGTTATGAGTCTCAAGAGGTAGATTAAATATGGGGTTTCCTGAACGTATTTGATCCTGGTTACATTTGCAGACCTACGACGGCAGCACACAGCTTGGCAAATGCCGGGCTATTCATACCATTTGGATGCAACCCTGTCAGAGGTGACTTTTCTGGACTCCTTTACTCTCATAAAACTAGAGGATTCTCTTTTTTTTCCCCCCTTCCACTGAAACTTGTGTATATTTATGTGCATATTGTATAGTGTCCTTTTCTATTTATGAATCGTGTTCTCCCCCCCGCCCCCCGCCCCAGCTGGAGCTGCTTGAGACCAGAAAGCCGCGTCTTACTCGGTTTCCCTGTCTCCAGCGTGTAGCTCAGCACCGGTTCCAATGAAGCGGTGCATCAACACACCTGCCTACCGGTTGCCGGATTGAGCGGCTCTATTCTTGCACACCTACTACGGTCTAGCTCTGTGCTCGGAATCTTGGAAAGAGTGCAAAGAGCTGAAAGACACAGTTTTAGCTCTTCATTCCTCAGGCTCATAATTCGTAGCTGTGCATCTAAGGCAAAATAGGTGCTCGGATCAGTAGCCAAGACCTTCAGCATCGTCCTTCTCTTAGGATGTTTTTTGGCCTTTTTTTCTCTCTCTCTCTCTCTCTCTCTCAGATGTTCCTTTCATTACTGGGTGGAGGTTGAGGTGGTTTTAGGCTTCGAGCTGTCCAGGTCCTCCCTCCCCGGGAAGGACGGCCTCAGAGAGGTAGAGCGCGAGGGCCGTGGCGCAGGGATGCGCAGTCCTCTCTGGATCGTATTCTGTCCACATTCAGCCTCCATCCAAACATGTTTACTGGGACCCGGTGATGCGTTAGGTGATAGGGAGTGAGGCACCGACTCCGGCATCCCAGGACATCGCGGGCCGGGGGGACATGAGCCTCAACGCTGGGACGCAGTACGACGCGTGTCCTAGCACAGCCAGAGCCGCGTGCAGGGTGCCTGTGGTTGCCGGCAGGGGGCTGCCCGCGATGGCCCCCGGCCCCGGGCGAGGCCAGGAAATGACATTTGTGGAACAGCCATCCTCTGGGAGGGGATCCACCCGTGCGGTCCAGCCTGTCTTGTTCTCCGTGGAGGCACCGCTTACGTACAGAAGCGTCCACCCTTCTGGGGCGGTCGGTCGTGCAATCAAGATGCCGACACGGTCTAGAGACACAGCGGTTGATCTGATTTTTACCTGGGCCCTACCGCAGGAGCGCCCACGGGGTGACAACCAGACGTTAGCCCCCTGAGGCTGGCTTCCCAGCAGGAGCAAGTCCGGGCAGGAGACAGCTGCCCCATTGGCGGGGGTGGCGGGGCCGGGCAGGATGCAGCGGGGAAGGGGGCCTGGAGAAGAACGTGGACGCGTCCGCTCGTGTAGGAGTCGGGAGCACGGGGTCGTTGGCGTCACGGTTGGTTTCATCAGGACATCTGTGGGGAGGCCCGTAGTTAAGCTGAATCAGCGTCGTCGCGGTCCCTCACTGAGGGCGCCTTCGTGTTGGAATTTTATTAAGTCGGATTCTGGAAGTCTGCGGGCCTGCGCGACCCTGGCCGTTCCACGGCCCAGACCGGATCCTCTTCTCGGGAGTCGCCGTGGTCCTGGAGGAGCCCGCGCCCCGGTCCTCCTGGCGGCCCAAGTGCTCCGTTTACACGGCGCCCTCTCCTGACCCGCCTCCTGCGCAGGGGCCAAGGGGGTGCTTCTCGGTCCTCGCGCTTCCTCCAGAGTCTCGAAGGTCACCTGGCCCATCACAGGCGACGCCGAGTCCGTCTTCCCTTAGGGGGTGACCGCACAGCAGCGCGGAGTGGACGCATAGAAACCTGAGGGTGAACGATCTCAGTGGCCGCCCAGGCCAGGGGCTGGCGGAGTGTCGCCGTCAGGAGCCAGATGGTAAATGTCTTCGGCTTTGTGGGCCTCACACAGCCCCTGTCGTAGCCGCTCCGGACAGCCCTGCATCGGGCCTGCGTGGCTGTGGTCCAATAAGATCCGTTACAAAACCAAGCCGTGGTGGGTGACTTGGGGCCGTGGGTGGCCCCCCCCCGTACAGGCCGGGCTACGTGGCCAGCGGCCCCCAAGCTCAGGGCGAACGGAGACCCTCGTTCCCTCCCAAGGCTGCGTCCTGGATGCAAGAGCGTCGTGGTTCTGCTGCTCCCGCGGGATGGACACACGGCTGCTCCTGTGCGCCGGCGCTTCTAGGTCTGTTTTGGAATCGTCGGCAGGCCCCGTGCTCACACCTCATTGGCCAAGACGTGTCCTGTGAACCCACCCAAGAGAAGAGGCTGGCGGTGGTTGGGGGGCGGAGGGCGGGTGTGTAACGTTTTTCAAAGGGAGAACGCTGCCGGGTGGGTGCACCGGATTCCAGTTCATGATAATCACGTGCCATTCGGGCCTCGGAGTCCTTAAACTCTTGTGCACGGCCAGCGACGGGGACTCTTCTACCTACGAAGGCACCTTGTTCCGTCCCTCGAGATTGCTGGCGTGGAGGAGGGGCTCCTCCCGTTGGGCTGAATTTCATTTACTTGAATCGCTCATCTGAGGCCTCCGAGTAGATTCCTCAGGATCCCAGAACAGAGGTTGGTCCTTGGGGACGCGCGAGGACACGCCGTCCAGAGGGGGTGCCACAGCCCACCCACCTCCCCGCCTCTCTTCATCCCCACCTCCACCCCCCGCCCCACCCGGGTGCCCATGACCCATCACAGAGGCAAGGGCTGAACTTCTGAATGAGATCATAGCCTTTTCGCCCTTTCTGCACGGTTTCACCCGGTGAATTATCGTCTTATTTTCATTCCACCCCAACGAGCTGTCAGCGACGGAGACTGTAATTCACGGCAGTAGAGACCCAAACAGATGGGTAATTGACCCGCGTGCCTCCAGCGCGCTGGAACCCGGCGTGGCGGTCGGAGCCCAGGAGCCCTGCGTGTGCCAGTCGGGGATCGCTGGCCTCCCTCAGGGGGGGGCGATCGGGCCGGCTCTCGGCGAAAGGGGCCCCCCTCGCTGTGTTCCCCACCTCGCGCTTCTCAGAAAGGGACAGGATGCGACAAGCAGACCTTCACAGGTAGGAGGCAACAGCTGGGACCCGGTGGGGCTCAGAGGCATCCGCGGGGGGTCACGTGGTGATGCGACAACAGCATGAACCGCCGCTTCCACTCAACCAAAGCAGGGTCTGCGTCTCCCCCCGTTCTCTTAGCCCTGACGGAAATCTGCAGTGAAGTCGATCAGAAGCACGTACGTCCGTCGAAACTACTACTATTGTAGGTAATTGTGACCTGAAGTAAGATAAGGCCACGTTCATCCAAAATGCAAACAAGCCAAAGGAAGAGATAGAGGGTCCCGGCCTTGACCGAGACGTTGATTGCTCCAGGGGGGTCGCACACCGCCCCGTGTCTGCTCGACGCATGTCCTCTGCGGGGAACTGGGGCGCCCGTCGTCTGGATCTCCTCACACACACTCCTGTTTCAGGATCTGCCCGCATCCCACACGCACGGTTTATTTTCTTTCATCTTCATAATATGTCACTGGCTTATTCCATATTTATTTATTTTTATGATTTTATTTATTCATGAGAGAGAGAGAGATGGCGTGTATGGATGGGAGGGAGGGACCAGGCATGGGGCCTCGTCCCCAGGACCCTGAGATCATGACCTGAGCCAAAGGCAGGTGCCTGACTGAGCCCCCCAGGGGAACCTCAATATTTATTTATTTATTTATTTATTTATTTATCTATTTATTTTTAACGATTTTATTTATTCATGAGAGACACACAGAGAGAGAGAGAGAGAAGTAGAGACACAGGCAGAGGGAGAAGCAGGCTCCATGCAGGGAGCCTGATGCGGGACTAGATCCCGGGTCTCCGGGGTCACGCCCTGGGCTGAAAGCAGGAGCTAAACCGCTGAGCCATCCAGGGATCCCCAATATTTATTTTTTTAAAAAAGATTTTGAAAATGTATTTAGAGAGACAGGAGGGCAAATGGGGTGGATGGAGAGAGGGGGAGAGAGGGAGAGAGAGAGAGAGAGAAGCCGACTCCTCATTGAGTATAGAGCCTGGCCCTGGTCTTGGCCTCACAACCCTGAGATCCTGAGCTGAGCTGAAACTGAGAGTCCGACGCTTCACCCACTGTGCCACCAGGCACCCCTATTCGATGTTTAAAATATATTTATTAAGCACCTACTATGTTCCAGACGTAATGCTGCTTTTTATGTTTTGCTCATCAGTTCAGGCCTCTGTCTCTTGAACTTGGATTTTATGCGTCAGTGTCGCGTCTCCAAGCAGCCCGTCCGTGTCCTCACCGGGGGGAGGCATCTCCTCCAGCAACCCCCCCCCCCCCCGGGTACTGCTTGTTGGAGGAAGAGAAGGTGGCCAGGAGCTCCTAACTGGGGAAGAGCAGGAGCCGGGTCAGCGGTGAAGGTTGGGGCGGCACCCCCCAATCTCCGAGGCAGCTTCGGCTTGGAGGATGGGGGATCCGTCTCCCAAACCCGGGACCAGGCCCCTGCTTCAGGCAGCGGTTCGGTGTCACTGAAGGTGTCAAAGAGTTGGACGTCGGGGCCCCTGGGAGCCCTGTTGCCCTCGTGCTGTCCGGTGGTTGAAACTTGACAATGCTGGGGGGGGGGGGGCTCACGTCTCCTGACTCCCAGCCGCCTCCTTGTCCGTCTCAGCGAGGGTCTTTACTTTTTTTAATTTTTTTAAAAGATTGTATTTATTTATTCATGATAGATATATAGAGAGAGGCAGAGACACAGGCAGAGGGAGAAGCAGGCTCCACGGAGGGAGCCGGACGGGGGATTCGATCCCGGGTCTCCAGGATCACACCCTGGGCCGAAGGCAGGCTCGTCGAGGGTCTTTAACCCGTGTTGCTGGGAGCAGTGCCGCTCCTCTCACCAGCTGGCGGGTCTCTGCCCGTTGTCATCCTTCCCTCCCGGGTCTCGATCTTCTCTGAGGCACCAGAGCGCCTGCATCTCTTCCCCGGGGTCCTGGAGGCTGGACGCACACACAGAAAAAGGCGACCCTTAACCGGAAAAGAGGGCGCTGCTCAGGTGGGTCCTTAGCCGGAAGTTCTGTGGCCTGAGTCCTTGGCGCAGGTGGCTCCCACCCTCTGAGCGGCTCTCCCTGCGGCCCCTGGTGCCCTAAGTTGTGCGGATCCGTGAAGCCTCAGCCCTACGCCGTGTCCCCTGCAGCCCCTGGTGCCCTAAGCCGTGCGACTCTGCGAGGCCTCAGGCCTACCGCATCCCCTGCGGCCGCCGGCCTCCTGCTGCGTCCCCAAGCCAGCTCCTCTGGTGGAGCGCTGGTTCCACCTTGTCCCCAAGCCAGGGGTCAGCGAGGGCACGGAGCACCTGCCGTATGTCCCCCCCTGCACCCTAGGCACAGGGCCTGGCACCCGGGGCAACCAGGAAGGGGACAGAGGGAGGCAGAGGACAGGGAGGAGTCACATCGGCAGGACAAGTCCTAGCGACCCGGGGGGAACCCCGCAGGGTTCTCGAGAGGCGGGACGCCCTGGCCGTGTTTCCGATGGGCCCAAAGGGGGCTCCTTGGGAGCCTGTGTCCCAGTTCAGGTAAGGGCTGCGTCCTATGGGGGCCTGCGGGGCCCGGCACTTGCTGAAGGCCCACTCGTGCCCCGTCTTGGTCTGCTCGGCTGCTGGAGCCCAGCAGTGTAGACGGCATGGTTCCCACGGGACAGCTGCGTCTCTACGGCTTTGGAGGCCGCAACTCCAAGGTCACAGGGTCCGGGAGAGGCTCGGCCTGGCGTGTGGACAGCTGTGCCCTGGTGGGAGGGCCGTGTGTGCTCAGGGCGGGAGGCGGACAGGGAGCTTTTCCGTGTCTTTCTCTTCCCCGGAGTCCATTAATCCTACCCCTGCGTGTGCTCGCTCTGTCTCTTTGAAACACATTTTAAAAAAGATCTTAAAAAGAAAAAAATGAGGCACCTGAGTGGCTCAGTCAGTTAGCTGTCCGCCTTGGGCTCAGGTCGGGATGCCCGGGGCCTGGGATCAAGTCGCGTCCGGCTCCCTGCTCGGCGGAGAGTCTGCTTCTCGTCCCCCTTTGCCTGCTGCCCCCCTACTTGTGCGCCTTCTCTCACTCTGTCTCTTTCTCCGTCTCTCTCTCTGTCAAATGAATTAAAAAAAAAAAATCTTAAAAAAAAATAATAAGCTCATTAGTCCGCTCATGGAGGCCCCCCTTTGTGACCTGACATAAACCTAATCAGCTGCCAGGGCCTCGCCCCCTAATCACAGCGCGGCTCTGGGGGATTAGGGCCTCGACTTATAACCTTGGGGGACGCAGGCATCAGCCCATAGCAGCCAGGTGCTCGCTGGCAGCCGCGTAGGCCTCTCCCGCTCCCCTCCCCACAGCAGTCCCTGCGAGGAACCTCACAGGCGAGTGACCTGAATTTCTGAGGCTAAGGCGTCGGCAGGGGCCGCCTGGGCCAGAGCCCCCGGGGGAGCACTGAGGCAGGAGTCCCTCTCAGCCCACTCGCTCCTGCCCCAGAGCTGGACGCGCTCGCCCGGATTCCTGGATTTGAGGCCTGAGTCTGTTACTCTGGTTGTGGGGCTTCAGGCCAGCTTTGGGCCAGTTCCAACATCCTCCAAGTGTTTAGAGGCCACTTTCTTTTTCTTTTCTTTTCTTTTTCTTTTTTTTTTTTTCCAGTTGGGGTGAAAAAGAGAATTAGCCATTGAATGAAAATCCAACAAATGAGTGTCTGGAGCCTCTACGGGGGCTTGCCCTTAATTTATATTCTAGAGGTCAGGGCTTCTGTCCCCCTGAAGCCCACTCTCCAATGGGGGAGATGAGAAAAAACATGAAAACAAATGAATAAGCTCAGTTCCATCAGTAATTAGTCCTCTGATGAAAATAGAAGAAGCATTCTTTAAAAAACATTGTATTTATTTATTCATGAGACCCAGAGAGAGAGGCAGAGACTCAGGCCGAGGGAGAAGCAGGCTCCCTGCAAGGAGCTCGACGTGGGACTCGATCCCGGGACCCCGGGGCCACAGCCTGAGCCGGAGGCAGGTGCTCAACCGCTGAGCCACCCGGGCGCCCCTAGAAGAAGCCTTGTCATTTGGGTGACCTGGGAAGGGCTGCGGTTGCAGGACAAGGGAGCCACGCAGAGATCTGGGGAAAGAATATTCTTGGCACAGGGAAGGACCCGTGCAAAGACCGTGGGGAGAACAAGACCCGCACAAGGGAGGGACCAGAGAAGGGCAGGACGCCTGGTGTGTTTGAAAAATAATAATAATATCAGGAAGAAGGACTGAGGAAGCAAAGGGATAGAGAGGACAGAGCTATCCCCCGCCCCCCCGCCGTGTGATGGACAGAAGGAGAAATCTTTCCTCCACACACAAGGACTGTCTGTAAAATACAAAAAAGAAAAAAAAAAAAGAATCGTGAGATGTCTGTGTTGCAGCTAAGGTGGGAGGAAGACGAAGGGAGATGGGGCAAAATTCAGAAGAGAAAGAGGATGACGTGGATGTTGTTCCCACCTCTCCATTGCCCACTCGCTTCGTAGAACAGTGAAACATTCCAATTTAAAGTATAACAAGATTTTAAAGAAAAGTATAATGAGACTGGGGGGAGATGTCCCATATGTTCAGCACGAGTGACTTGGTGTTCAAGGGAAACGCTCAGCTATTGCCTTCCTGGGTCTTTTGAGGCAAAATTTATATGCTCGGCAATGATGGTGGCCTTTCTCTCCCCTCCCCTCCCCTCCCCTCCCCTCCCCTCCCCTCCCCTCCCCTCCCCTTCTCTCCTGTCCCCTCCCCTCCCCTCCACTCCTCTCCTCTCCTCTCCCCTCCCCTCCCCTCCTCTCCTCTTCTCTCTCTCTTTTGTCTTCTCTCCCTCCCCTTCCCTCCCCCTCCCCCCCTCCCCCCCCTCCTCCCTCCCTCTCCCTCCCTCCCCCACCTCCCCCTCTGTGTCTTTGGGAACCGGGCCCAGGGTCCCCCCACCCCAGCGGGCAGCAGCGGTGTGTCCTGCAGACAGTGGCTCTGCGCCCCCCCCCCCCCGGTGATTTGCGCCCCGTGGAGGCCCCGGCCGGGCGCCAGCCTGGGGTCAGCAGCGGCCCCCCCGTGGGACCCGGGTCGTCAGGAGCCGGCCAGGCCGCTGACTGCTCCGTGAACCTCGGCCGCCGTCGAAACGGTTATGTAACTTTAAACAGTAATGACATTTTGCAGAAAAGTGCTTTTTAATTGCTACGTCTTCATTATTCTCTTTCAAAATCGCCCAGGAGGTTCTGCCTCCGAGACAGCTCGGCGTGATCGGAGTTTCCATTTTTAAAGAGCAATCAGTTTTGTGTTTCAGCCGCTCCCGGAACCCCCCAGCCCCAAACTTCATCTGCGTTCAGTTGCATTAAACGTGGTAGGTAATACTGCCTTTTGTATCCTTGCCAAACGGAGAGATGATTTGACGCAATTTTCTAAAAATGCTCTCCCCAAATTCCTTTTGGGCCGGGACCAAGAATAGAATATTTTATCCCCTACAAAAGGGAGAAAGAAAATGATGAGCAAGCTAGAAAAATAGGACTGAGAGTATAGTCTATAGAGTTCCAACAGGAACTTAACCCCAATCCATAGACTCAGATGCCTATAGGGGATTGGGATCAGCTAAAAATAAATTCTGCTTCGGAAGCGGAAAAACCGTGATACAGATAAAATGACTCAATAGTGCACAGTCGGAAAGAACGGTCGACGTCGCCGAGGAGGGACCGCACGGCCTGTTGGCTTGGGCCCGTCTTTGGGGCGTCTGTGTCGCGCTCCCGGGGGGCGAGCCCTCGCCAGCCCCACGCAGCCCCACCGGGCCCCTGGCCCTTGGTGTGGAGCCACCAGGCCCCGCAGCCCGCGGTGCCCAAGCCACGGGCTCCCTCCGTCCCTGAGAACCTTCCGTACGGACTGAGGGGGACCCGCCTTCCTGAATAGCTGCCCCCCCGCACCGTGCAGCCCCAACAGGCACAGAGCCCCAAAGCCCACTCCGGGTGAGTCCCTGCAAACAGCTCCGGGCAGCCTGCGGGGCCTTCTCCTCCGTGGTTAGGTGCCCACGGCTCCTGCTCGTGGCTCCTGAAGGTTCTGTTGACGCTGTGAACCACGTCAGTCCCAGCGGCGACTTCGTCATCACTGTCACCACCAAAAGTAGGCGCCGGGGGGCTCGGGCCATCAGGCGTCCGACTCTTGATTTCAGCTCAGGCGTGACCTCAGGGTCGTGGGCCCGAGCGCCTGTCGGGCTCCAGGCTGGGCAGAGTCCCTTGAGGAGTCCCTCCCACCCCCTCCCCTGCTCTCGCTCTCTCTCTATCTTTCTCAAAAAAAGTAAATATTTTCAAAAACGATAATAAAAGGAAGAAAGAAAAAAAAAAAGGTAGCAGGTAACATTTGCTCTCGGCTTGCCGTGTGCCAGCAACTGTTCCGGGCAGTTGGCAGGGGTTCCCTCCCTTGGCCCCTCCGCAGCTCTGCGCTGTGGGCACGGCGAGCGTCTCCGTTCTACGGAGGAAGAAGTAGGCGTGAGACGGTTGGGGTGGCCGCCCGAGGTGTGAGGAGGGGTGAGGAGGGGTGAGCTGGGCAGGCCGTCGGCAGAGGGGCCTGACCTCGTGTCCCCAGCCCCCCCCCCAACAGTCATTTCTCGGCTGCCGCTGAAGACGGGCTGACGTGCTGGCGCCTCATTTCTTTTTTAAATGATTTGAAGGTGGGAGGGGGACGTAGAGGCACAACTGTGAAGCAGAAGGAGAAGTGCCGAGCTTCTTCAGCAAACCCTTCGTGAGTGGGATGGGGGGTGTCCCCGAAGCATGAATGAGAAGAAAGTGTAATCCGGGGAACCCCGCCGCTTTCCACGGGGTGGACGCCACTGACCTGTTAGCCCCGCACACACCGGTGGCTCGGGATGAGGTAGAGAGACGCGCTGCTGTCGGGAGCTGACGTAGCCCAGGGCTGCCCTTCTGTGCGGACGCCCGGGGGGGGGAGGTGGCTGCGCCGCTGCCGTCTCCGGGGCAGGCGAGGGGTGCACGCCTGGAGAGCCCCGTCTGCGTCCTGGGCTGGCAGGACTCGGCCTCGATCAGTCACGTGCGGAGACGAGGTTATGAGACGTGGGCCGGAGTGTGCATCCTGTAGCCTCGGGCTGGTCGTTTCCCCTCCATGGGCCTTGGCCTCCTCGTTTTTTTGTTTGTTTGTTTGTTTTTGTTTTTTTGTTTTGTTTTGTTTTTTGTTTTTGGCCTCCTCGTCTTTAGAGCGAAGGAGAAAAACGTAATCCTCCCTGAGGTCGTCCCGCACCGATATTATTATTTTGATGATGCCCTGGTTTTGTTAGATCACACCCCGGCCCCGTATTACGCTTCTCCTTGAAATTTACCAAGGCGGCCTCATTACGCGCACGAGGACGTCCCAGGCCCCAGCAGCCGGGAAAGCCCTGTGCCCTCTGGCATCTGCTCCCCTCTGACACCTGTTCCCCACTGCCCCGCCCCCCCCGTCCCATCTGTCAGTCACCGGCAGCTCCTGACATCTTCATCCTTGCTACTAGGGTGTGTCTCCTGTTCTTTTCCTGCGATGCCCCTTATCCTCCTCTCAGCCGCCCCGCGGCGGCCTCCCCGCCACCCCAGCAGTGCTGCAGCCTTCTGCTCTCCCCCCCTCACGCGGCCACCGTGCTCAGGTCTAGGAAGCTGCGTTACCATGACGTGGGTCCGGGTCTGTCCCTGATGATCCTACTGTCCACCGCCAAGGGCAAGGATCCTGTCTTTTTTTTTTTTTTTTTTTTGGATCTCTATGGACGTAGCGCCTAGCTCAGGACTCGTGCTTCCTAAGTAGAGTCCATAAACACGCGAAGGAAGGAAAGCGAAAGAAATGACGGACGGAAGGCAAAACAGACAATGGTCTTGTGCTTTCCATAAGGGTTTTCTCCCCAGAGGGGAAAGGCCGACACCAGATCTGGCTCCGGCTCAGTCCTGGTGAAACGGAAGGAAGGAGGCCTCTGAGAGGTGGCCAAGGTCGGGGCTTGAGGGGGCGAAGGACCAGCAGTTGCCGGAGGCCTCGCAGGCCCAGAAATATTTTGGTGACGGTTCACAGGCTTCAAAAAAAAAAAGAGAAAAAGCTGGCGGCTCCAGACTTCTCCCATCACCTCTCCAAACTGTTAATGCAACACCTCCGTTAACCTTCCTTTCTCCCCTTCTTGTTCTTCTCCAACAGGTCTTCAGATCATCTTCCCTCAGTATCTGCAAGAGAAGTTCGTCCAGTCGGCCTTGAGCTACATCATGTGCAACGGGGAGGGAGAGTACGTGTGCCAGAACAGCCAGTGCAGGTGCCAGTGCGCGGAGGAATTCCCCCAGTGCAACTGCCCCATCACCGACATCCAGATCATGGAGTACACGCTGGCCAACATGGCCAAGTCTTGGGCCGAAGCCTACAAGGACCTGGAGAATTCAGGTAGAGAACCCGGGCTCGCAGTTCTGCAGCCGCGACCCTGAGCCGCGTCTCGAGGGGACAACTGTCTAACTGGAGTCGGGGCCACCGTGAGGGGATATCCAGTGTCCCCAGCTCTTTCACTCTGGGGGGACCAGGGCCAGGCCTAGTCCGCGGTCGTGGGGTCGGTACCCAGTCAGTCTCCACTGAGTGGAAAAATGAACCCCCTGATCGAGTTTGTGGTCCTAAGATGGATGGTCTCTGTTGAGCCCAGAAGACAGAGTAACGCCACGTAGGCCCTGGACGATGGAGAGGCAGAAAGAAGTATTTGCGTTGAGTCCTGAGTGTGTGTGCGTGAGCGTGAGCGTGAGCGTGAGCGCCTGTCTCTGAATCAGCAACACGCGTGCACGTGCACGTATGCACAGGCGCATCTATCTCCATCCATGGAACACATGCGGGTAGATGTCCGTACGGGTACAGAGAGCTCAAGGATTCACAGTCACTTTGCAAGTACTTAGCCTATTTCCTGCTTTTCATGGTTCAGAAAATGCGTGGTCATGAATTCCAGGGGAGGAAAGTCGTTCTCCCGGGGCCGGGCAGTGAGTGAGGGCCAAAGCTGGATCTCTGCCTCCCCGGAGCTTCCAGTTAACGTGGAAGCCACACGCGAGTGGGGCGACCGGTACAGATAATTACGGCACAGTCATTCAGTGCGTGGGGAGCGGAGGTTAACGTGGTCGGGCGGGTCGGGAGAGGCAAGCTGGGGAAGAGCAGCTGAGAGGAGAAGCACCTGTGACACAGGAGTCAGCAGGTGTGCACACGACAGCTGGGGGGGGTGGGGGGCACCCCCGGGGGCCCAGGAGGGTCAGGACAGCGACGTGGTCAGCTCGATGGTGCATTGGGCAAGACGGGGAGCAGCCGCGTAGCCAGGGCTCCGTGTCACACCGGCCGCCCGCGTTGAAGAGATGGGTGTTGAGATCCGGGAGCCTTGGTTAGGTACGTGGGTTAGAACGGACGCTGGTACCGTTCACGGAGCTAGAGCCCCTCGAGGGGTCGGACACGAGGAGGTTGGAAGCCTTGAGACTCCCAGGGAGAGGGCCCGAGCAGCCGCCCGCCTCTAATACGTGCTCGGGTATCTGGTCAGAGGCGGACAGAGGCAGAGAGCGTTGCCGTTTCTTTTAAAATTAATATTCCTGGGATCCCTGGGTGGCGCAGCGGTTTGGCGCCTGCCTTTGGCCCAGGGCGCGATCCTGGAGACCCGGGATCGAATCCCACGTCGGGCTCCCGGTGCATGGAGCCTGCTTCTCCCTCTGCCTGTGTCTCTGCCTCTCTCTCTATCTCTCTGTGACTATCATAAATAAATAAAAATTAAAAAAAATAAATAAATAAATAAATAAAATTAATATTCCTTAAATTTATCCCAAGTACCGCACCACAGAGGAGGGAGGGGGCCGAGGCCCGGCGTCTCCCCCAGGGTCACGTAGTTAGTAACCAGGGCCGGTCACGGATCCCCGGATTCCAAATCCAGAGCTCGTCCGGCGCTCGCGACAGTCAAGTCTTCTTTACCCCTAGGCCTCCGCTCCCTCATCTGATAAATGAGAGGACGTGTTCGTGGTTTTCACATTTGAATGTGTTTAAATTTTTAGCCGAGAAACCCTTTGATCGAGCAAAATCGCACCTCGGGGCCACTGTGCCCCGCAGGTAAAAGCTGAGCCGCACCAGGGGCCCCGAAAGCCACTGGTTTCCGTGAACGGGGAGCCCCCGCCAGCTTGGGGAGCCCACGATGCCCGAGCCGTCCTGCCCTCGGGGCCCCGAGTGGAGCCCTGGCTGCCCGTGAAGCCGTACCCATCGGTCCACGTAGAACCCCAGGGACTCACGGAAGAGACGGTCCCTGTTGCGAGCATTACGTGGCCTCGAACGAAAGAAGCACTTGGTGAAATGCTTTGCGGCGAGGTTCCCCGGATTGCTCGGAGGCAGAGGGGAACCCACGCTGTGTGGGGGGCTCGTTAGCGCATCAGCCTTTGCCCAAGGAAGGGAAACCACTGTCTGCGGGTAGACGGGGCACGGGGAGGGGGACACAGACCTGAGGGGGTGCAGCGTAGCCAAAGGGGCCACAGGAGCAGCTTCCGCGGCACGTGCCGTCTCCCCGCAAGAGCACACGGTGGCTCCAGGTCCCCCGCACTGGGCCACTGGGGATGCTTTTACCCACCGACGAGACCACCCGTCTCTGGCTGGTGCACGTGTGGCTGGTGCACGGGGAGTTTCCTGCCCTTCGCTCAGCCCCCGGCCTCGGGAGGGAGCAGTGAGCAGCCCAAAGGGAAGAACCAACGACTCCTTTGTGGTCGGGGCCGCGGTCAGAGCCAGCCCAGGTTGCACGCTACACGGGCGTCCACGTCTCCTGGTGGGGAGGGGCCCTTCTCCTTTAAGTCAAGAAAATCAAGTCAGTTTGTCTTTTAAATTATAAAGCCCCGTCTGAGCGAGATCCAGGTTCATCGGAATGACTGTCCCATCCTTCGAGGTCAGGAGAGCCTTCCCAGGAGAGGCCGTGTCCTCCGTGGGGTGGGCGTGGGCACCCACGGAGCAGTCATTAGGGCCGGCCCCCTGCCTCCGGCCTGGCTCCCCCATAAACCAGCCATCCCCTGGGCGCGTCCCGAATGTAGGTCGAGAACTGTTTAGGCATCTGCACTGCGACGTCACTCCCCCGGGGTTGGCATGGAGTGTGGGAATGCCTGATGGGCAGATGGGGAAACTGAGGCACTGCACGGCTGCTCGGGGGCTGAGGTTGCCCGTCGGTGTCCTGTGCATCCGACTGTGGGTAACGAGGCGCCGGCAGCGTCTTGGGAGCCGGAGATCCCTGCGTTCCACACCCCGTACTTATTTATTTTCCTCCCACTGCCCTCATCCGCTTCACGGGTTGAGAGTAAGTGTGTGAAGCCAGGAGGGGCGTGAGACTCGCGGCCTGGCCCGAGGCCCCGCCATATGCGGGCCGTGGGGCCTCGGCAAGGTGACTGACCTCTCCGTGTCCTGGTTTCTCTGAAAGGAGGCGCTGAAAGCCCCCACCTCCTCGTCTGCCGTGAGCTCTCTTACGCGGGTTGGGGTTTGACACGGAGCGCTGTGCCCACCCAGAGCTACGGAGGCATTTTTAAAGCTAAAGTGAGTTACTCCGAGCCTAACGGACTTGGAATTCCCTTGGTGGTTTCGTGACCCCAAGTGGAAGGGGTACTAGGCTGCAGATACACCCCCCCAAGCGTTTACTTGGCTTTCTTTTCCTGCGATAGGATCAACTTCCCAATTCTTTTCCCAATAGTGGGGGAGGGGGGTGGCCGGGGTCAGTATTACATTAAAGAAGCAGCAGCTCGGGTTTCAGTCCTGCCTCTTGTCCCTTGAAGGCCTTTGCACCTTCAGTAAATCACTTCCCCGCTCTGCGCCTCAGTTTCCCTCTATGCACAACCAGAAGAGCTGCCCTTATGTCGAGTTGCGGCCAATACCGAAACTCTGAAATACAGAATCACAGACCGAGGCAGGTCACGTCAAGGTCACCCCGGGGACCCCAGACTTCGCCCCATCTCTGGAGCTGATCCCCGAAATGGGATGTGACGTGAAAGGGCACCCAGACACCTTCCAGCAGGACCGGATTGCACAGGGGGGCTTGACCCCCCTCAGCTCTCTGGCACCCCTGCAGGTGATGCCCAGGGGACAGTCGGGTTGGTGCCCCCTCTACGGCCCTCCCTGCCCTCCTGGGGTTCTCAGTGGGCATCTGCGGGGAGCTCTGGTCCTTCGGGCGGCAACCGTGTCGTCCAGGATGGGCCAATACAGTTCCCATCACACCTGCATTTAGGGCTCCCCTTATCCTGAAGGCACGTGCTGGGGTTCTTGAATGCTGAGCTGGATAAAAAATGTGGGTTAATTGATTCAAAGACCATATCAAGTCCGGATGGTAGTGGGCATCCTTATGCCGCCGGCCTTGGGATGCCTGGAGTCCGGGAAGGCAGGGTGGGGTCTGGGCGAGCGGAGTTAAGTGGGGTGGGGTGGGGGGCTCCCTGCAGGGCGGCGGCCCCTGGGCGCCTGGTCGGGGCCCACGGGGGACGTTTCCTTGGCCAGCCCGCGGTGCCGGGAGGTGGGTCGGCCGGGACGCGGCTCGGAGGGGCCGCCCGGCTCAGCCCTTCTCCTCGGCCTTTGTCTCTCTTGCCAGATGAGTTTAAGTCCTTTATGAAGCGTCTGCCCAGCAACCACTTCCTGACCATCGGCAGCATCCATCAGCACTGGGGCAACGACTGGGACCTGCAGAACCGCTACAAGCTCCTGCAGAGCGCCACCGAGGCCCAGAGGCAAAAGATCCAGCGCACGGCCCGCAAGCTGTTCGGCCTCAGCATCCGCTGCCGCCACAACCCCAACCACCAGCTGCCTAGGGAGAGGTAGGTGCGCCCCCGCCCGGCGCCCCGCCGGCTCCCACCGCCGCCCGCTTACCCTCCCCCGGGCAGAGGGCCGCAGGGCAGGCCGGCCTTTGGGGGTCCAGACCACCCGCTCCCTGCGTCCTCTCTGGCTTCTCTGCTGCTGGTTCGGGCCCCCCCACGCGCCCCGGGTGTCTCCCCGTTGCCTGAATACGCCCTGAACTTTCGGCCTCTGCCCCCGGCCCGAGCCCTCGGCCTGTGGGAGGGAAGCCCACAGTAGCCCTGACTGCTGGGGGACACGACGCTGGGTGCTTCGGATGTATTATCTATTTCATTTAAAAATCACTCGACCAAGCGGATTTTTAGCAGCCCCGTCTTAGTGGTGATGAAACCGGGTTAAGCAATCAGTCCGCTCCCTATCAAGGGCCTCTGGCCAGAGCCTGGGGTCAGGGAAGCAAACAGGGGACAGGCCATGAAAACTTGAAGGAGACACTCCGTGGCTGGTGTGTGGGTGCAGGGCTCTCCCCGGAGGCCGGGAGCCTCCTTCAAGGCCCGGAAGCCTCGCTGGCCCCGCTCTGGGCTCGCAGGACAGAAGCACCTGCTCTTCACAGATCTTAGGGTTGATTTGCTCCCTCTGGAACCATCAGGAAGGAGCCAGGATTCAAATCCAGGCTGTTCAGACCCGGTTCCCCCGGCATGTCTGTAGGGGTGCGTCTGCCCCCCCACCCCGAGGCGGCTCGAGCCAGCAGGAGGCAGGCTTGGGGGCCGTGCACCGTGCTCCAGCCAGCACAGCTGCGCCTCTGTGCGTTCCACGTGCGGGGGGTCGTGCTCCACTTCACCGGGAGAGAAGAGTCCGGCTAAGGGGCGCCCGGTGGCTCAGTGGGTTGAGCGTCCGACTCTCGGTCTCGGCCCCGGGCCTGGCCTGGTGGCTCTTGAGACCCAGCCCCGCATCCTCATCCTGGAGCCCTGCATCCCTGCGGGAGCCTGCTCGGACCTTTGCTCCCTCCAGCGCCTGGTCGGGGCCCACGGGGGACGTTTCCTTGCTCACTCCCTTTCTCTCTCTCCCAAATATAAATAGATGCGTCTTTCAAAAAAATAAGGAAAAGAGTGAGGCTAAGTCCCATCGACTTAACAGCTCCGCCGTGGGCCACGCGTATACACGCACGGTTGTGGGCCCTGTTGTGCGGATCAAAGAACGAGCTCCGAGGGGTCAGGCCATGGTCCAGAGCTGTGGGGCACATCCGCAGTCCCCACCTGGACGTGACCGAGCCCCCAGGGAACATCTACAACTGTCCAGGGACATTGTGAGCCTCGTGGTGGCCGTGGGCGTCCTTTTGCACAGGGCCGTCCCCACCACAGAGTTACCCTTCTCCAAGTCGGTGGTGCTGAGGCTGGAAGCCCCGACGTGCGAGGTCCCCGGCTCCACGAGTCTACATACGGGTTCTCCATCACCCCTCGGGCCCGTGCCGCTCTCCAAGCACGCCCCTCACCCCTGCCACCTCCATGCACCCACCTGTTTTCCTCCCATTTTTTCCAGACTCAGATCAAATGCCACCTCCTCTGTGAAGCCTTTCCTGATGGCCTGCGGCCAGCATAGAAGCCCCCTCCTCTAAGTCCCTGTCCCTGCCCGTCTTCCCTGCTGCTCCTCCTTGTGCATGCTGGGCTGCGCTCATCTCCGCTTCTCCCACTCCTGCCAACTCTCGGCCCGTTGCTCTGCGCCCGGTCTGTGATCATCACTCTGTGAGCCGAACAGGATTTGCTCTGCCGCTTGCTCCCTCGTTTCAGTGCCGTAGGAGCAGGACCTAGCAAGGTGGTGCGGTCACAGGACGGCTTCTGTGCCACCTGCAGCAGGTGACAAACCGCCCCCGTGAGCGCCTGCCTGGACCCCACCTGGGCCTCCGTCGCGTGCCCTGTGCCGGGCAGGGTGGGGGACTCGGAAATGAACACAGTGAAGGGTCGGCCCCCCCCCCTGGTTCTGCGGGGCCGCCTCCCCCGTGTCCTCGCGCGGCATCCCCTCTGTGCATCTGCTTGGGGCTCACCTCAGTGACCTCAGTGACCTCATTTCGACTTAATCACCTCTTCAAAGTCCCTCTCTCTGGATAGAGCCGCATTCTGAGGCCCCGAGCGTGAGGGCTCGAACATGGGAACTGGGGGGTGGGTATAACAGCCCAGAACCGCAGAGACGTGGCTTTTGATCACGTCCTTCGGTGAAGAGACCGTGCGCCCCAGGATTCACCACACGGGATGCAAACCGGGTGGGGAAGGGTAGTGTTAGGCCGGGACCAGACTTTAAAACGGGTCCATCTGTCGATTTTGCTGGTCGTCAACCTCAGAGGGAGGAGCCGAAGGTCCGAGGCCCCATGAACAGTGTGGACAGACGCATTTATGAAAGGGGACAAGAGCGTCCAGGTGCAGATCACAGGGTGCTGTCAGTCAGGCCTGGAGGGTTCCAGAAGGAGGGCGGCCCTACAGGCGTTGCCGGGAGGGAAGGGGGAACAGAAACAGCGATGGGGGAGCCCCAGCCCCAGTCAGGGCGCTGCATTCAGACCGTGCCTTGCACTGGCCAGCTGGGGTCCTTCGGTGCATCCCCTCCCTACCCCGGGTGCAGGTGTCCACAGGGTTCCCCATCCCTGTGGGCCATCAGGCTGCAAAGGTCCCGCTGCCACTGGACCTGCAGACGTGGCAATAACACTTGCCTTCATGTGAAGTGTGAGGACTAAGATCTTAAATTTTTTTTAAATATTTTATTTATTTATTCATGAGAGAGGCAGAGACACAGACAGAGGGACAAGCAGGCTCCCTGCAGGGAGCCTGATGCAAGACTTGATCCCAAGACCCCGGGGTCACGCCCTGAGCCCAAGGCGGACGTTCAATCCCTGAGCCCCCCAGGTACCCCCAATACTAAGGTTTTAAAATTTGAAAAAAAAAAAAAAGGCAATGCCTGACTCAGTTAACAGAGGGCTGGGGGGTGGGGTGGAGAAGGAGGCGCTGCCGCTGTATCTGCGCAATCCCCAGGCCAGGCGAGGTAGCTCACTTGCTCCTCGCCGGAACGGCATGAACGAGGTTCCTGTGCCGTCTTACGGTTCCTATTTTACAGGTAAAGGAACTGAGGTGCAGGGAGTCTAATCACATGCCCAAGGTCAATAAATGTTAATTATTTTATTGTTACTTCAGAGGGGTGTTTGCCTATAAAATTAAGTGGCAATTCAAATCTAGATAATTGGAGCTCAGGTTATTTTTAAAGATTTATTTATTTATTAGAGAGAGAGAGAGAGAGAGAGAGAGAGAGCATGCACGTGCATAGGGAGAGGGAGAAGCAGACCCCCCCCCCCAACGAGCAGGGAGCCTGATGCAGGGCTCAACCCCAGGACTCTGGGGTCACACCCTGAGCCAAAGGCAGGGGCTCAACCGCTGAGCCCCCCGGACGCCCATTCCCATTTGTAGCTCAGTTTGAGGCATCCCGAAACCCTAACAGTGGGCTGGGAAGCAAAGGGGCCTTCTGGCCATCGACTGCTGCCAACAAACTCAGCCCAAGACTTCGTGGCTCAAAGCTGCACTTTCTGACAACCTCTCCTGAATCTGTAGGTCGTTACGGGGCACGGCCGGGGTCAGTCAGGCTGGCCGGGGCTGGGCTCAGCTCTCCCTCCCACGGCTGGCGAACCGCCGGCTCTGGGCTGGGAGCTCGGCTGGCACTGCCCGGCAGCCCACCCACGCACCCCGTCCACGGGGCCTGGGCTTCCCCAGCGTGACAGCCGAGGACTTCATAGATCTTGGCCCTGGAGGTCAGACAGCGTCACTTCCACTGTGTTTTAGTGGCCAAAGTGCAGCGCGGATTCAGGGGCGTGAGTACTGGGAGGCGTGGGTCTCCGGGGGAGAGCGGCACCTGCCAGGACTGGAATCATTCCTGGGGGTTAGGTGCCACGGGATAGGGTGGGTGCACGTGGAGCTAGACGTGACCGTCTGACGTGCAGGGCCATAAGGCCCGTACAAGCCCTAACAGCCTCCCACTGAGCCGCCGTTGTAGCCAGCAGGAGGGCTGGCCAAGGTGAAGGTTCTGGAGCCCAGCTACCTGGGTTCAAGTCCCAGCTGTGTCCGCGGCTTATCCTGTAACCCTGGGGAAGTCCACACCGGCTCTGAGACTCAATTTTTCTCCTGGGTAACACGGGGCTTATGATAGTGTTTCGAGGATTAAAGGCCTTAATGCACATAAAATGCTTAGGACAGTGTCCGGCACACGGAAAACACGCCGCACACGTCAGCTATTTTCCTTAAAGATTTTTAGTTTTTTTTATTTATTCATTCATGAGACCGAGAGAGAGAGAGAGAGAGAGAGGCAGAGACCCAGGCAGAGGGAGAAGCAGGCTCCATGCAGGGAGCCCGACGCAGGACTCGATCCCGGGACCCCGGGGTCACGCCCTGGGCCGAAGGTGGCACTAGACTGCTGAGCCACCCGGGCTGCCCGGCTATTTTCCTTATTGTCATTTTACCAGGCGCTGACATTTGGCCTGTAAGGTCTTGGCCTGTGGCAACTCAGAGAGTCCAAGTGTTGGTAACGATGATATGTGTACATGGCACACGTGTGTGCGTGGCGCCCGTGTACGAGTGTCTGTGCACCTCTATCCACATGTGTGTGTTCCCTCAGGGATCCACGCGGAGCCGGGTTTCTGCGCCCCCCCCCCGGTACCCAGCAGGCAGTACTTGTTAAATGAGCACGGAGGACCGACTTGCCAGGCTGGGATGCCCACGTACCCGCGCCCACTAGTCCTCATCAGTCCTCTGTGTGCATATACGTCGTCCAGCCCTCGACCTCTCTGCACAAACTTGAGGCCGCTGGATCGGACTCCCAGACATCAGCGGGAACTAGGGGGCACACGTGTGATTAGCTTGCCCGAGGTCACAGGGCAGGTGAGTGGCAGGACTGCAGTTGTCTCACTGGGCGGGTGCGGGCCCCGAGCCCTGTGCGGCAGCAGAGACCGGCAGCCGTGCTTGCTTGGGGCACCCCGTGTGCGGATGGCGATGCCAGAGCAGGGTTGCACGTTCAGGTCGTGGGGGTGGCGGTGGAGCCGGATGAGAATTTCATAGGCTGGGATGTAGGAAGGGGCTGGTGCTGCGGTGCTGCGGGGCCCCGAGTCCTCGGCTCCGGAGCCCAGGCAGGCACACCAGAGGGGCTCGGGCTCCGGGCAGGGCTGCACCAGGCACACCGTCACCCACTGCAGCACCACGACCACCTGCTCTGGCAGCACTGAGTCCTCCCATTTTACGAGCAGGGAAGTTAAGGCTCAGAGATGTGGACTGACCTGCTGAAAATCACCCTGCGGGGAAGAGGCAGGATTCCCGCTCCGTGCTCCTCTCCTGTAGCCTCTAGGCTCGTGTCCCTGTTCCCGAGGCGATGGCCCAGGGCGTTCACACCGCCTGCCTAGCTACTCACTGCACAGTGATGGAAATCTCCCCACGCTGCTTGCAGAGAAGGGGAGGAGGACACAGGAATGGGGAGAGGGAGGAAGAAACGGGAAAAAGGGGCACGGGAGGTAGGAAGGAAAGGAGGGAAGGAGGGGAGAGGGAGTCGACGGAGGCCCAGCAGGTGAGCCCGGCCAGGCTGAGTTCGGCAGGCTTCTCTGCAGGCCCACAAACGCCGACTGACTGACCCGGCCTCCCAGCCCAACGCCAGGCGCTGGGAGGCACCCAGAGAAATAAGCAACAGGACCTTTGTCCTCAAAACATCGTTATTTAGGGTCAGGGTGTGCTTCTGAGAAGGACAAACTTTCCAGGACAGACTGGCTTTGAACCAGAGGACCCGAGTTCGAGTCGTGGCCCCCGTAAACCAGAATCGGTCTGTAGCAGGTGCTCCGGAGAACACCGGCTGCAAAACCTGGGCCTTGCCGGGGCCGACGCAGCCCGGGTGCCGAGCGGCTCCGTCCCCTTTTTCTTTATGGGAATTCTGACTCAGTGCTCACTTGGGAAAATAGGGGGATCTTTTTCTCCTTTAAAACAACCGGACTCAGTGCCCGCGAGGTCTTGCCTGGCTGTAGGAGACGTATCCCTGGGAGAGACTGAGACAATGACAGTTCAGCTCCCAAAGGGTGTCGGGCCAGCAGTTAAACCTTAGTCAATCTGAATGAGTAGCCGGTAGTTTAAACCACGATCTCTCGCCCTAGACGACAGTGGCCTTGTAACCGTGTCTCCCAGAATCTGCTGTGCCCACTTTGCCATCTGTGCACCTCGAGGAGGTCAGAACCCCCCCCGAGGTGGAGGCCACCACCCCCCGGCCTGTGGCCTCCCCGCTCAGCCTTCGGTGACTGACCCCGGCCTCAGGAGCAAGCGCAGTATCTCCAAGGAGCCCGCGGGGCTGCCCACCTCTTCCCTGCCCGCTGCCCGTCGCTTCTCGGCCCTCACAGCCCAACCCCGCCCCCCATCCTCCCCTAAGTACCAAGAGTCGTCCCGCTCCACGGCGCTCCGCACGGGCCGTGCCCTCTGCCTGGAATGGACGGGGCTTCCTTTCCCTTGGCCACACTAGCGTCTTCAGATCTCTGCCCCAAGGGCTGTGTTCCTTGCGCTGAAAGCTGTGCGACCGTCAGCCCTGGGCATGTGTCTGTGCCCATGTCCTGGACCACGTCGTTTTATTTATTTATTTTTTTAAAGATTGTATTTATTCATTCATGAGAGACACACAGAGAGAGGCAGAGACACAGGCAGAGGGAGAAGCAGGCTCCCTGCGGGGAGCCCGACGTGGGGCCCGATCCCAGGACCCCGGGGTCATGCCCTGAGCCCAAGGCAGATGCTGAACGCTGAGCCCCCCCAGGCGCCCCCGGACCGCTCTACCGTCCTAACCTCCCAGCATGGTAATCGGCACACAGTGGCTGTTCAGAACACATTGCTCACTGAATGGACACGTGAATTATTTTCTGCTTGGCCCGGGTTCCCAGAGGCACGGCGACGTGGTATCTTACAATTGCATCCCGTCGCCACATAATAGATTCAAGGATTTTTCCACGCATACCGCGCATGGTTAGAATGTCCCCTGTGCCCCCCGCCCCCCGTTCGTAAGTGAAGAAACGGAAGCCACAGGGCGTTAAGTGACTTGTGTAGGGTCTCTCGGGGGCTTGGTAACTACGCCAGGATCAAACCTGAGGCCCTCGGACTGTGGCAGCGCCAGCAGCGTGGTCAGATGGAAACTGCCGAGGGAGCGTGTCTTGGGCTGCCCTGGATCCAAATCCTCCAAGTGTCTCTTGCGACACATGCGACTCTGTGAAACGTACCGTATTGAAGACAAAAAAAAGAAACAAAGGAGGACAAACATAGGCATTTGCCAGAATCTGTGAAACGGAATGAGGTGGAGAAAAGTCGGCAGCACTGAGTAGGTCCTTAATGCCAGTGGGGTTGGCTGGCTCTTCCCTGCGTGCTGTCTCCTGACTTTTAGAGAGGTCCTCGAATATGCTGCAAGGCAGAGCGGATCCGTGGCACTTTCACTTGAGGGCGGGCGGCGTAATCATCGGCATTTTCCGGTGACTCTGGGTCTTTGGCTTATTTTTACGTCTCATCCATCGCCGCGTGGCCTTGACCCGGCAGCCCGGGCCTTCACCACGCACACTGTAATTACGCGTTGTTGAGATGAAAATCTCTTGGGGGCGTCCACCTCAGGCTCGAACCCTAGGGCCGCAGCTTCTGAACCCACGTCAGCTTTTCACATATTTCCTGCTCCACACGGTGTTTAATTGGTATCTATGGAAAGATCCTGGCGCCCAAGATAATCGTTAGCTTTAGGACGATGACCCTCGGTATCCACAGTGGTTTTGATTCTTCTCTCTGAGCCCTGTGCTTACTTGCCTCTGGATTTCATCTCCATAGGCTCCCGCCGTGGGGCGGAAGGACGGGACTTCTTATATTGTATTGAACAGGAGTCAGGTTCAGTTTATTAGGCTGACAGTCTCTGCTCCGCCACTTATTAGATGTGTGACCTCCACAAATCTCTAAACCTGCCCCAACACTCCGTTTCCTCATCTGTACGACCAGGATGATAAGACTAGCTACCCTGTAGAGTCGACGTCCCGGTCAATTTATAGGATACGTGTGGAAGCCCCTCGTGACTTATAACGAAATATGCACATGTGACACTGATGTAATCATCAGCACGCGGGTGGCAAACCCTCGGTGTTGGATGAGGACGCTGGTTCTGCCTCCAAGAAACGCGTATTTCCACCCAAGAAGACCAAGCGTGAGCCCAACCACACGTGGCAACATACTAGAGAGGCAGTGGGATTTACGATACCGAAGACTTCACGCTCCGGAGTCCGATAGGCCAAGAAGAAGGTACAGTAGCTAACAATGCAAATTTGGCACAGTATCAAGGTATCCGAGCTTCATTTTTCTCATCGGCAAGCTGGAGATAAAACTAATACCTAATACCTAATCAATAAACTATTGACGTTGGAAAATCAATAGAAGAACGTCTATGCCACGTTGGGCATAGGGTAAAATGTCAAGGCCCCCAGTTCCTTCCTTACCAGACAAAATTAGGAACCGATAATTTGTCAGTTAATTGAGAAAGTTAAAAATAGGGAATCCTAAAATGTACATACATGCCGCACATATATAAACACATTTTATTTTAACTTAAAATATATACATGCATATTCCTCGGCCAGCCTTTTGAAGCAGGGCCAGAATCTTTTCTGAGGATGCTGGTATATTCTATTTGACATTTTACTGGCTTTCTTGCCTAAACCACACCCATAATTGTATAACATTTCCAACCTCAGTTTATTCAAAGTGGAGCAACAGCTTAAAGACTCTTAAGAAACAATCTAAATGTTTATAGATTTCCATGCCCCGGTCCTAATCATTTTCAGGTACTTCCCCTTTATTTAAATCAATGACATTTTTTTTTTCCCTCCAGCAAATGTCTTTCTAGAATCTGTTCATGGAATTCAAATTAGTTTCCACAGAAAAAGACAGCTCGTGTTTAATTGATTTATTTGACTTTTACTTCCATGATATAATAATGGCAAATGCAACTGGCACAAGCAGATGTGGGAACAAGTGTGCTCTTTACTTGGAGGGAAGAGACGCATGTGGGCTTCGTGGGAGCATAACCAACCCGTCGTGAGCATCTGATGATGACCCCACGTCTACCTGACGGGAGGGACGTGTCCGCTGTGTGGCCAGTCGCTCGCTCGGAGGTCAACCCCGGGAGCTGGTCCCGAGAGAGAAGCTCTTAGTCCTCCTAACTTGCCCCTCTCGGTGGAGCAGCGTGCACAGGGTCCTACAGTAAGAAAAAATAAATAACGATAATAGCAGTTAACACAGGTGCTGGGCACAGGTTTAAGTGCCTTTCGGATATTGGCTCATTGAACCCTTAGGACAAGCCTGCAGAGTAGATTCTATTGTGGTTCCCGTCGTAGAAACAGAGTCCGAGTCGCAGTAGAGGCGAGAAGGGAGAGAAATAGGTTCCTCCTGGGGAAGACTGGAGAATCCCCTTGCCTCTTTGCCCAGATTAATCTGTTCGCCCTTTAACTTTCAGGCCACACCCCCGTTTCTTAGGGACGCTTGCCCTGACACGCTGGGTGTCACTTTGCACTTTGCACTTTGCAGTGCCCTGCAGGGTGTCTCCACTACATCCAGCTTTTTTCCGAACAATTGGCACGTCCGCAATTGCGTGTCTCATCCCAGACTTCCCTGTCTTGACCACAGATTCCACGAGGGCAGTGACCGGTGCCCCCCCCCCCCACCTCCCAGGGACGGATAGAGCTGCCCGGCCCGCAGCGATAGATACGGTGCTTGATGAGGGAGCCCTAGGGTGGAAGCTGCAGGATGACGATGCTTTGCGCTTGGCGGAAGGGGGCGGGGGGAGAATGGCTTTCTATTCCAGAAAATGACATATAAAGCATTGACTGGAAGATTCATTTCATCCGGAATGGGAAATCAGAAAACAGAGAGTGCAAGGGAAAAAAAAAATACAAAACAAAACAAAACAAAAAAGAAAACCACGAGTGCTTGGGCTTTGGAACCAGACAGTCTGGCGTTAAAGCCTGGTGAGCTGTGTGCTAAGTGTCTTCCGGTCCTCTAAGTGCCATCATCTGTGAAATGAGGATAAATAACAGGACTTTCCTCACCAAGGTATTGGAGAGATGACCCAGGATGTACCTGCCGTGGTCTTAGCATACAGTAGGTGGTCAACTAACGTGTAACGTGAACTCTCAGCGGGTTCGTCTTGTTAGTGAATAAGGTTAGACCCATACGTTGACGTGAAACGGTGGGGGAATTGAACACCTGACTGTGGAACTTGTGTGTCACCGCTTTGCTGATGAACAGCTATTGGGAGGGGGAAAAATGAGAATGCCGTGGTTTAGTAAGTGTTCCCGGCTAGCCGCCGTTCGAGGTTGGAGCTAGAGAATCAACGGGGTTCCTCCCCCACGTGTAAAGGGGTCAGTGTTTCTTCGTGGGTTGACATGACTTTCCCACTGCTCTGTGGATCCACTATGCAGTGGCTCTCAAGCCGGAACGGGCATCGGGATCACCCAGGGGGCTTTCTGCACCTAGACAGCTGGGCCCCACCCGCCGGGTTTATGATCCAGTCGACCTGGGATGGTGCCTGAGTCCCACGCAACACTGATGTGGCTCGTCTGAGGACGGCGCTAACCTCGGATTAGAATAGTCCCCTCGCCGCCGCGAATACAGGGTCCCCTCGCTCGGTAGAAACTGAGCAGAAATGAATTCCTCTAAGTGAATCGTATAGGATGCCGTGATGGGCGGCCGGAGAGGAAGTGATGTCTTTGGTTGAAAAAGTTTAGAAAATGTTGAATTAAAAAAAAAAAAAAAACTGGGATCCCTGGGTGGCGCAGCGGTTTGGCACCTTCCTTTGGCCCAGGGCGCGATCCTGGAGACCCGGGATTGAATCCCACGTCAGGCTCCCGGTGCATGGAGCCTGCTTCTCCCTCTGCCTGTGTCTCTGCCTCTCTCTCTCTGTGTGTGTGTGACTATCATAAATAAATAAAAATTAAAAAAAATAATAACGAGAGATGGGGTCACTTACATCTATTTTTTTCAAGCTTACTTGGCCACAGGACCCCTTCTGCTTAGAGTCTTTCAAGAGATTGGGTTCCTTGGTCCAGGGCCGTGGAAGAGAGCGCTTTACACCAGGTTAAGAGGCAGCGACCCAGAGCGCGTGGTGTGGTGCCTCAGTGTCCCTCCCGTCAGCAGGTCCTCATCCTTCAGCGTGTCTGCTCTGACTTGAGTTTCTAACACCTTCTGCTGAAGCAGGTGCTAAAGGCTTTGTATCCCAGCAGGGACCAGTCCCGCTGAGAGGTGGCACGACTGCTAGCCAGCAGCCGCCAAAGTAACAGCAGGAAGGTACTCGGTTTCTGGTATAATTAGAGAATAAATTTACCCCATTAGGCTCGGGGACATTCCTAACCTTTCAAAGTAAACCGAGACAAACGCCTTATGTACAGGCTACTTTACTTTGCAGAGGGCTTTCCATCGACGATTTCCTCTGATCCTTACATGTGCTAACCTGCCTGGGAGCTGCAGCCAGGATTGGTCTCCCCATTTACAGGTAAGAACACTAAGGCTCAGAGAAAATAACGATGGGCCCAACGTTCTCCGACCTGGGCATGGCCCTTTGTTCTTGTCCAAGCGTTTGCACTAATATTCGTCCCAGATCTCCATTTACGCGTCCATCCATTCCTTCATTCCTCAGATATTTAGTGACCGCCGACTCGGCGCTGGGGTAGCGGTGGAGCCCTAGAGGAGACAGGGCGTACAGCACGGAAGGCTTGAAACCCGGCACGTCAACTAGAGCTGCCACGGGACCAGTGTCAGGCCCGTGCTTTACCTTGGGAATCTGAGGCTCAGGCAGGTGAATGACCTAGAACCACGAAATCATGAACCATCAGAGCCATCAGAGAATCGAAAAGAATCAGGTTATCAAAGAGTAAGATGAAAGCGAGTGGAGAAGTGCGTTGGCCAGAGACGCCGTGTCAGTTTGGTCGTGCCGTGTAACAAAGTACCACGAACTTGGAGGCGTAAAGCCACAGGGCATTTACTGCGTCTCAGTTTCCTCGGGTCGGGAGTCCGGGCGTGGGCTAGCTAGATCTCTTGTCTTGTATGTCACAGGCAGAAGTAAAGAGGTGGGGGTTCTGGGGCAGAGCCTGCTTCCACGCTCATGCAGGGTTGTGGGCAGGATTCAAGTCATCGTGGTTGAAGGACTGACGTCACCTGTCTCCTTGCTGGTTGTTGGCCAGGGTTTGCTCTTGTTCCCCCGAGTCTGCTCCCCAGGCCCCGCAGGCGGACTGCCCCCAGCTCCGAAGGAATAAAGGCGCCGTGGGTCCCTCTCGTGCATCTGCTCTCAGAGCCCTCTCCCTGCTAACGGCCGGAGAAAGCTCCGTGCTCGTGTCTGATCGGAGTAGACGCACCTGGATGGTCTACGTGTCTTGAGGTCGACCGTGCCAAATCGCAGACGCACTCGTGGGAGAGATGGCGTGTTATTTTCACAGGTGCCTGGGATCTTGGGGAGCGAGGGGCCTAGTTAGACTCCTGCCTTGTACAGTAACACAGGCTGGTAGTGAGGGAAAGGGCAGGAGATGGCCAGAGTCCTCTAGGGGCCATGGGATGTACCAGTTTGAATATCTGATGCTGTGTAATAAGTTGACCCAGCACCAGCCGTCATATCCCGCCCATGATCTACGGGTCAGGAACTTGTGCCACGACGGCCGAACCATTCTTCTGTTCCATGTGGAGTTAGGCTGAAGTCACCCGGCTGCTGGGTTGGGCCGGAGGTTCCAAGAAACCTTCTCTCACGTGCCTGGAGCCCTGGAAGGGATGGGCAGAGGTGGGCTCAGCGGGTCCCCGGTCCCTCCCCAGGCCTCCCCGGTGTGACCGCTCGACCGGGGGTCAGACTGCTGGTCAGTGGGCTCAGCTCCAAGAGGAGCTCTCCAGGAACAGGCGGCAGAGGCTGCAGGTCTCTGAGATTGGAGTCCACGCACCAGGTGGATTGCTGCTGCGCCTCCCAGGATTGTTCGGGAAAGTGGTAGGACCAGCCTCGCTTGCAGGGGACGGGAATATGAATCTGCTTCTGAGAGGATCTGGGGGCCGCCGGTCACACGCAGTGGGCCTTGCTCATTTTTTTTTTTTTTTTCAGTGCAATACGTTTGAGTAGAAAGGAGGCTGTGCTCTTCGGAGACCTTGCGAAGGACCGTTTTGTAAGACAGAGTCGCCCTCTGGAACCCTTCGCTGTGTTCGGTTTAGGGTTCCTGCCCCATGATGCGGGTCTCAGCCCAGGCAGGGCCTACACCACGTGCATCGTTGTTTTGTGTTGTTTTCTTGGAAGCCGTTAAAGGGAGAGAATGTTCCATAATGTGATTTCATTATTTGCGGGGCAAACGTGTAGCGTAGGTCTTGGGAGCTGAAGGAAGAGGGATTCTGCAGTCACCGAGCATTTCAGTTGCGGGATAAATCCAAGTGTGAGTTCTAGAATCAGGGAAACACTACTGGACCCCCGGTGAGACAGACCCAGCTGGGAACTGCCTTGATGAGGCGACCTCCATAAACTCTTCTGACTAGTGGGCCCCGCTGACGGTTTTCATCTCTGGGAATTAGTGTCGGTTCAGATCTGGGGGCGAGTAATCCCTGAGAAGTGAGAATGTTTCCATCCCCGCCCCGCTGCCCGCCACCCCGGGTGGAAGGGTACCTGTAGGGGAGGCTGGGGGGGGGGTGAGCGGGATTCCTGTGAGGTTCCTCCTCCTGGGGACGATTCTGGCCCTGGGCTCCCGGGCGCTGTGTGCGAGCGGTCAGGCAAGGCCCGTGACCCGCGTGCGCTCTGTTTCCTGTGGACCGGGCCTCGTCTGAGCATCCTTCACCCCGGGATCCTGAAAATCTGTCACTCTAAACCCGCAGACAGCCCTCCCTGGAGTAAATTGCTACTTTGATCATCCCTGACCTGTTCAATTTGTGTGTATGTGTATGTGTCTGGGGAGAGGGTAGCAATTTGGCAACAAAGACCTATTCTGAGTGCGCACTAAACTGTCCTATTAAGGAAGAGGTAAGAGCCGCGGATAACCCCCTGCCGGCTCGGGGCGCGGCCTGCCCATCACCAGGCCTACGCGGGCCCTCCCGACCATGGGCACCGAAGCTTTTAACCAAGGACGTCTTCGGCATTTCTTTTCTGTCTATGGGGGAGATAGGAAGGCAGCGTGAGGCGGGGCCCCCGGCACCCCAAGGGGGAGAGCGCCCGCCGGATTTGGGTGTGAGTGATGCGCGGGGCTCGCTCTAACCGACACGGGCTGCGTTAACCGAACCATAGCGTCCCTGCTGGCTTCCGAGTCTCTGGCGAGTAGGGCGGTGACTCTCCGGCCGCCGGAAAGCAAGAAAAGAGCAGGCAGCTGCCGGACGGCGATTCGGAAAGTAGGGGACTCTCGGCTGTACGGCACGCCGGCACCCCCCGCACGCGACAGCACTCGCGGCGGGACCGCTCACCGTCCCGTCCGCCGCCGCGGAACGCCGTGCGGGTCCTCCGCGGGCGGCCGGGTCCGGCCGTGCCTTCGGCCCGGCCAAGGCCGGACGGCCGTCCTGCCGCCGGCCGGCCGGCCGGCCGGCCCTCCGGCCGGTCCCGCACCCCGCCCCCGCGCCGGCCGGCCGGTCTTCCTCCTCCTTTCCCTCCTCCTCCCTTCCTTCCCTCCTTCCTTCCTTCCTTCCTTCCTCCCTTTCCTTCCTTCCTCCTCCTTCCCTCCTTCCTTCCTTCCTCCCTCCTTCCTCTCCTCCTTCCTCTTCCTTCCTTCCCCTTCCTTCCTTCCTTCCTTCCTTCCCTCTTCCCTCCTTCCCTCCTTCCCTCCTTCCTTCCTTCCTTCCTTCCTTTCTTCCTTCCCTCCTTCCTTCCCTCCCTCCTTCCTTCCCTCCCTCCTTCCCTCCTTCCTTCCTTCCCTCCCCTTCCTTCCTTCCCTCTTCCTTCCTTCCTTCCTTCCTTCCTTCCTTCCTTCCTTCCTTCCTTCCTTCCATCTTTCCTTCCTTCCTTCCTTCCTTCCTTCCTTCCTTCCTTCCTTCCCCCTTCCTTCCTTCCTTCCTTCCTTCCTTCCTTCCTTCCTTCCTTCCTTCCTTCCATCTTCCCTTCCTTCCTTCCCTCCTTCCTTCCTTCCCTCCTTCCTTCCTTCCTTCCTTCCTTCCTTCCTTCCCTCCCTGGGTCTCAGAAGCACCTTTCCATTCAGAGTAGAATCCAGAGGCTCAGAGGACAGAGTCAGGATAGAAGGAAGCGCTGGAGCTGCGGGCGGTGGCCCCTGCTGATCCCCGAGAGCCGAGAGCCGGTGCTGCTCACCCTCCAGCCTCCGGAGGGCTCACAGCGGGAGGCTTAGATTCCCGGACCCTCAGGAAGTCACGTCTCCTCCCTGAGCCGCGAGGTTTTCCGCGGCACGTAAATTGAGGTCCTTGACTCCCTGTCAAGCCAGCCGGGGGCGCGGGAGAGTCGTGCTGACCAGGTGGGAGAAGCAGACGGAAGGTTCCAGAAAGGCTGAAAAGCGATGAGAAAACGCAAAGTGGCTCGGCCCTCGCCGTGTCCTTGGGAGTTGCTGGAAAGGATGGTGTTGGAGATCGGTGCCTTCTGGAAGCCTCCCAGACACCGAGAAAGTTGAGCGTGAACGGACAGCAAGAGTTCACGGTGCCGCCAGCGCACCCAGGGAAAGGGGGCGTCGTCGCCTGGGCGCCTGCAGCCCACTCCCCGGGGCCTGCACCCCGCGCTCCCTCCAACTGCCTTTTACCCCTGACAGCTACCCCAGGGGGTACTTCCCAATTTTCCGAATGCGCCGAAGCAAATCTCTGTCCTGCCAGCGGCACAGGAGCGTTTCCCTGCTTCACATCCTTCCGCCCGTACTTGGCGGTTCCCATCTTCTCCGTCTGTATTTTTTATTACTTTAGCCCTCCTGCTGCAGGGTGTATCTCGCTGGAGCTTTAATGTCACGGTCCCGATGACTGATGGCGTGTCACGGACTTAGTGGCCTCTCGAATATCTCCTTTTATGAGGCGCCACTTGCTATCATTTGCCTATTTTCTCTTTTCATTATCGGGTTTCTTCTTACTGCTTTGTAGTTCTTTTTTTTGTTTGTTTGTTTTGTTTTGTTTTTCTTTTCTCTCTTTCTGGGACCCATCACATTTATTAAGCAGCTTAGTAGCACATTATCAAGAAAAGTAAAAATTGTGATAATTGCATCTACTCTGATTTAAGGAGCCGCGTACAATACTCCAGAGCCCAGCATCCAGCCAGTATAGGAGCCGTTGCTCATGTGTTGTGAAGACAGCCCTTGATCGGCCGGAGGTATTGCAGACACACTCTCTAACGAAGGTGGCCTTTTTGTCCTTTCAGTGCTATCTCTTGATGGATATTTTTTATCCTAATATATCCCTATGAACCATCTCCTTCCCCCTTCGGATGAGCGGTCTCAAGACATCTCTGTCTCCTCGAAAACCATAATAAGGTCCCCCCACGTTTTCTTCCAAAGTGGCTGTTTGGTTGATGTCGGGAGAGTTGTTATTCTTGTTTTTACTTTTCCCACTTAGATCCGTAATTCCTCTCTTTGTGGAGAAAAGACTAAGATCCTTAGTCTTAAGGATCAGTAAAAGACTGAGTGTCAAAAGGGGTTGCCTTTTGCTCCTGTTGCTATTTTTTTCTATGAGCACTCGACTGACCCACTGACGTTTATTGAATCCCGTTCGCTGGATTTATAATCCATAATTGTGGACTTCAAAGGAAACTTCAAATCCGTTTCCTGTGTGAGCCGGAGAAGCACCGTAGTTTGTTTTCAGGCGAGACAGCGCGCACCTCCTGTGTGTAGGAGGCTCCACACAGAGCCCTACCTGGTTCTCCAAGGGACTCTGCTCTTACTCCACATCCCGTAGTTGAGAAAACAGAAACTCTGGAAGGACAAGCAATGCGCTGGAGGTTAAGTGACGAGTGGCGGAGCTGTGACTCAACACCCGGTCTTGCCTGACCCCACAGCCCATGTCTCCCCTTGTCCGTCCTCAAGCATCGGGCCGACAGCATTCATCAGGACCGTGGAGGGTGAGGAGCTCGGGAGACGCGGCTCTTCAGGGACGGTAGCTGAGCCCCTCTAGTGACTTCCCCTGGGGCCCTTGTGCACAGCTGTTGTTCGCCCTCCGTAACGGTGACGGTTAGTGGTCAGTGCCCAGGGCCCTTCACTGCAGACCGCCCGGGTGTCTGCGTAGCTGATTCTAGTTCTGGAGACCAAGCGCCTGGCAGGGAGTACCTGCCCCATTGGACAGATACAGAAACTCAGGCTCAGAGGGGTCACATGACTTACCAAGGTCACACAGCAAGGTCAAATGTCCAGAGGCAGACAGTGGTCACGCGAATGGGGTCCAGGATCTGTTTCATCTGTGATGGCTCCATGGCCCTGCCCTCCTGCCGCACGGTTGTCCCTAAGCCCATGAGATCCCATCAGCCCCCTTTCAATCTCTAGCCTTGGGGTCTTCGCCTCTCGCTCCTCTTGGAGCAACCAACCACTCTTGCAGCGCCCACCTGGGAGCCTCCTGTGCTCGCAGCCTGTCGCCCCGGGGGGCTCCCAGGCCCTTCCTCCTTCTGCCTCCAAGCACATCCACGCCCCAAAGCAAAATGCCGGACGTGAGTGTGCAGCGGACGTTACCAGTCACCCCCTTCCAGACACAGGACTGTGTCACGGGCAAAACCGTCTCCTGATCCTTCCCGACTATGCTGATTTTAAAGACCCCGTTGGGTTCTCACGCCCCTTGTACCCCCCACCTCCATCCTCTCCAATCAGACCTGTTTCCTCCTCCGCGATTCCAGACTAGAAGCATCGTGCTCGCGGCGAGGGGCCTCCCCCACTCTCCCTCCGGTCTTTCCCTCCTCGTGGCCGGGAGCCCTTCATTCCGTGAGGCCCGACGCCGCCGCGTGAAGGACCCAGGCAGGCGGCGCTGACGGAAACTCCAGAGGGGAACGCTTGAGAGCTCAGTATTATCTGGGGAAAACGAGGACCACAGCGTGGGTGTGACGGTCGCTGTCGTTCCCACCGGCGCCTCGGTGGACCAGCTGAGCACTGAGCATTCCCACACCATTGACATGGTCGTTTCCTTGCACGCACACACACGCGTGCAGCATGAAGTGCACACACACGCAGTCGTGCACAGCGCAGCCGAAACAGAGCCCCCTCGGGAGCCTGGAAGCAGCCGTTGGCCTCCCCCGTCCGGTGTACGGTCTACAGCCTGCACATTTTGCGGGTGCCCCGGAATCACTCGCCCGTTCCAGGGTCAAAGCAACGCCAAGGAAGAAGCACGGGGCACACGTAAAAGAAAAATCCCAAGCTCCTATTTCTTCTTTTTTTTTTTTTTTTTCATTTCCTCTCCACTGTTAAATCAACACTCCTGGTAGGCAAATGGGAGCCACGGATGATAGTTTTCTATTTTAGCCTAGATCTGGTTCTCCCCCCTCTCTCCTTGGCGCTCGATTTGTGTGATCTTCCCTAAAATGCCACTGGCCCGGCACCGCATTCCTGTCTTAGGCAAAACCTCCAATTAAAATCAGCGGGGAGTTTGCTTGAATTAGGAATCCCAGCCTGGGCTCCCCACCCGGGTGGCTCTGAAAGGGAGGCGCGAGTCTTTGAAGGCACTGATGGGAGCCCTGGGTGGCATAGCCTCTGTCCTCCACATGACGAGCAGCTCCAGCTGTGTCACCGGGACCCTGTCAGGTCGCCAGGAGATCCTGGCCGAGGCAAGGACGGAGGCCTGCAGGGGAGCCGGGCCCGGAGCCTGGACGGTGCTCGGGGGACTGGAGGGGGCGCTGGCTTGGGATCCAGAAAGCCCGAGCTCCCGTCTGTCACCGTGCACGCGGTGTGGCCTTGGGAAGTCACAGACCCTCTCCGGCCGTCAGCGTCCTCCCAGTGGAATGGAAATCCCGGAGGCGTCTTCCCTCGGAAGGCCGGGCGGTGAGCCGGACACTGCCCGTCTTCTTCTTGGAGGTCCGCTGCTCCTGCTCCTGCGCCCCCCTGCTGCCCGCGGCCTCGAGGGGGCCCAGCAGCGGCCTCCCGGGTTGTCCGGCCTTCCGCCCTCGGCCCCTTCCTCCTCCTGTCCTCCTTCCTCCCAGCATCCCCACCCTGCGACCCACCAGGACCGACTGACATCACATCCAACAGAAAGATGCCGGTTTGGATCGATTGGACTCCACCTCCGGCTGCAAACGGGAGCTGCTCTGGATCCCCAGGGACGCAGGGAAACATTCTGAAACCTCTGAAACCTGGCGTCACTGCGTCGCGCCGCCTCCCTGGTCTCCGTGAGAGCCTCCCCGCCCGAGCCCGCTGTGAAGCCGCGGCGGCTCGGTTGCCAGGGTTGAGGCGGGCTGTCACCAGCCAGCCTGGGGACTGGTATCTACCGATCCCGGCCCCCAGCCTGTCCCCGGGCACCTGTCGGGGAGCTCCAGTTATCAGCGAGCGGGGGGCAGGGGTCCCGGCAGGTCCGGAGGAAGCAGGAGCGCGATAATAGGCCTCGCACATGCAGGCCCGGGGTCCTCTCCTGCGACCTCGCTTCTCCTCCCCGCCGCCCGGTCCTTAAGTTCCCAGCTCAGTGTGGCCCCGCGCGGGGTCGGACTCCGTGGATCCCCAACCGGCCGGCCGCTCCCCCAGGGGCTCGGGATCCCGCCTGAGATGCGGACGGTGCTGGGGTGCCCCTCGGGGCGAGCGTCCCACACGGAGCTGCCTCGGGGGGCGAGGGGGCGAGGTGCCCCGGAGCGCTGCCCGCGTCCGAGCCCCCGGGGCCGCTGCCCGGAGCACCTGCTGCGGGAGGAGCCTGGGCGTCGGGTCTGCCGGGCCGACTCCTCCCGCTGGGGTCGCGTGTGTCGGGCACACACACGCCGAACCTGCGATGAGCTGCCGTTTCTGGTTGTGCTCGTCTCCACCGAGGGACGTACTGAAAAGCAGGAGGCAGCTGGCTGGGCGCGGGGACCCGATGGCGCTGCCCATGCCCGATGCCCGGTCCCCGCTGCCCGGCCTCGGCCGGTGGCCCTCGGCGGCCCATCCTGCTCCCCGAGCCCGGCTCGGAGGCCGGACAGAGGCAGGCCACCCCCTCGGACCCGGCCCTCCAGGTCAGGCTCCGCGGTGGCCCCAACACCAGGGCCGCTCCCCCGGCCACCCTTCCCCTGCGGCCCCGCGCTCCCACCCCTGCACGCGGCCTCCTCTGAGCCCTCTGGCTGCATCATTAATGCCTCCTTTGATGCGGCCCACAACCTCGTGATTATTCTGAGGTCAGGAGATGCAGGTGCCACGCAGCTCGCCGATGCGCCTCAGAGGGCCTCTGTCCCCGGTCCCTCCTGCTCGACAGGGCCGGAATCCTAATTCGCCCGCAGCCCCTTCGCTTGTGGCAGCATCACCGGGGACTTTCATGTTCCTACGCGCCCCCCCCAGGATCCCGAGGGCTCGGCCACAATGAGGCATTGATTCAAGGAGTGGGGGCGGCAAGTGCTGACAAAGGGTCCCAATGATGAGACACGAGAAAGGGGGCGCTCGACGGGGTTATAGAATGCCTCGCAGATGGGAACAGAGGAGCTCTAAATGGGGCACTGTCCTGTCGCTTGGAGAGGGAGTGACAGGGGCAAGTGTGGGCCATTTGAAAGAGGCATTTTGGAATGACGCTCTCGTCAGATGGAACCGTGCAATCGGAGACGTGTGGCGGGCCCCTGCGGCTCGCAGAGACACCAGATGACTCAGAGCCAGTCCTCGGTCAGTGTTCTGGCCCGGGGGGCGGCAGCCGCAGGGCTCGTTGTTATTCCGGCTCCGTCTCCCAAAGGCCGGGCCCGCTGCTGTTCTCCAGGCTGTGAGAGGATTGGTCTCGGGAAGCCGGGGCTGGGGACGCCTGGAGCCGTGCGGGTGGACGGCGTCGGGAACGAGTACTGCAGCCGGGGGCGGAGACGTTGGGTGGGTTTTTTAAAATTATTATTATTATTTTTAAATGAAAAATGCAAGAAATTCATTTTTGCGGTTCATTCATTCCATCAACATTTGTTCACCCCGCGAGCAGTGCGAGGGGTGGGGGTGAGGACGGACGCCCCGTCCGAGGCCTTGCAGCCCCGAGGGCACACTCCAGGGGAGGCAGGTGCCCGGGCCGTGCGGGGCGGTTTCACTGCCCAGCCGGGGGGACGTTAAAGGCAGCGCGGCTTCGGGGGGCGCACTCTTCCCCCTGTTTTGTCTCCGCTGGTAAAGGCCCTGGGGGGCCGCAGGGTGTCGGGGAGGCCGTGCCCACGCTGCCCACGTTCGGGTGCCCCCAGAGCAGCCCGGGCCCCCCAGGCTCCAGGAGGGAGCGTATCCTCTGGGACAAGAGGGCTTATTATTATTATTATTATTATTACCTGTTCAGGGATTCAGCGACGCCGGGCTCTGTGCTAAACGCCTTAAGGATGTCACCTCCAGCCATCCCGTCTCCCGCTGCCGAACACGGGCCCGGGACCTCCCCGGACACGTGGGTGCCGAGGCTCGGAGGCCGCAGTCCCGTGTCCCCGGTTGCGCGGCTGAGCCCTGAACGCACTTCCGTGGGCCCGAGCACCTGCTCTCCTGCCCCGGGGAGGCGGAGGGTGGACGCACCCCAACCCCTCCTGCCACAGGCACTGCGAGGGTGCGGGGGCTCCTCGTCCCAGGTCCCCATCACTGCCGTCGCCAGCATCAGCGCCGCACCTTGCGGCCCGCTCGGTGTCGGTTTTCCGTGACCGGCCGCCAGGAGCCGGGAGGACTCTGCCCGCACCCGCGCTCGGCCTCGGCTCCGCCGCCGCGCCCCTGAGCCTGTCTGGCCGCGTCTGTAAAGGGAGCGGAGGGTCCCTGCGCGGGAACAGCAAGGACTGACTGTTGCGGAGACCCTCAGACCTGGCAGCTTGGGGCGTGAGCGGCCACAGAAGCTCGCGGCCCTGACCACGGGGTGGGGGGGCTGCCCGGCCTGGCCGCGGCTCCGGAGGGAGCTTGCAGGGCGGTGCTCCAAGGGGCGGACACGTGTCAGGGATTGCTCGTGGCGAGGAAGACAGCCAAGAGGTGACCCGCACGGAGGTGAGGGACGGCGAGAGGCCCCTCAGCTGACCGCCTTCCATACTCTTACCCGTTCTGCTGCTTCTCACCTGAGGTCGTATCTGTCTTCATCACGACGTTTTGGTGGCTGGAACCCGGGGGCAGGCTGGGGCAGGGCTGATCAAAGTGTGGGTTGTGGGGGATGCCTGGGTGGCTCCGAGGCCTGCCTTCCGCCCAGGCCGGGATCGCAGGGTCCTGGGATCGAGTCCCGGGGACCTGGAGAGACGCGTGGTCATGCAAGTGCCCCTGGACGGCGAGTTTGGAGCTGGGGAGAAGACAGGGAGCGCGCATGTCTCCTAGGTGTGAGGGCCGGTCGCGCAGGACCCTCGGCAAGGAAGCACGGCGATCTCTGGGGTTGCGGTAAATAGGATCTCGTTGTCTGAAGCTGTTGGACGTGACGTAGCCTCGTGGGAGGAATCTGGGGGGGGGGGGTTGGAACGTGTGCTGCAGGTGATACGTGACCCCCCCTCCCGGCCCAAGTTGTTCTCTGTTGCTGATGTCCAGGCTCTGCCGTGACCTGGCAGGGGCGTTTGCGTTTAGACACTTTAATCTCCCGGGCCCCGCTTCCCTGGGGCTGCTGTGCCGTGGACCCTGGAGCTGAGGGGCCCCAGAGAGCAGTCACTCCGAGCCGTTCACTTCACAGACGCGGCCTCGGAACGTGAGGAACGTCCACATACGGTGTCGCATAGCCGGTCGGCGGCATCGCGAGGAACGACAACCCGGTTCCTATTTGCAGCCGGTGCCAGCGCTACCCAGGCCTTGCATCCCCGGGGCAGCTGCGCTTTGCGTTCTCGGTTGGGTCAGGCCGAGCAGCCCGGCCCTGGTGGCTAACAGTGTCCGTTTTCCTTCCACCCCCAGGACGATTCAGCAGTGGCTCGCGAGGGTGCAGTCGCTCCTCTACTGCAACGAGAACGGGTTCTGGGGCACCTTCCTGGAGAGCCAGAGGAGCTGCGTGTGCCACGGCAGCACCACGCTGTGCCAGCGCCCCATCCCCTGCATCATAGGAGGGAACAACAGCTGTGCCATGTGCAGCCTGGCCAACATCTCGCTCTGCGGCTCCTGCAACAAGGGCTACAAGCTGTACCGAGGCCGCTGCGAACCACAGAACGTGGACTCGGAGCGGAGCGAGCAGTTCATCAGCTTCGAGACCGACCTGGACTTCCAGGACCTGGAGCTGAAGTACCTGCTGCAGAAGATGGACTCGCGCCTCTACGTCCACACCACCTTCATCAGCAACGAGATCCGCCTCGACACCTTCTTCGATCCCCGGTGGCGCAAGCGCATGTCCCTGACACTCAAGAGCAACAAGAACCGCATGGACTTCATCCACATGGTGATCGGCATGTCCATGCGCATCTGCCAGATGCGCAACAGCAGCCTGGACCCCATGTTCTTCGTCTACGTCAACCCCTTCAGCGGGAGCCACTCGGAGGGCTGGAACATGCCCTTCGGGGAATTTGGCTACCCGCGTTGGGAGAAGATCCGTCTCCAAAACAGCCAGTGCTACAACTGGACTCTCTTGCTGGGCAATCGGTGGAAAACGTTTTTCGAGACGGTCCACATCTACCTACGTAGTCGGACTCGGCTACCCACCCTCCTGCGGAACGAGACCGGCCAGGGCCCCGTGGACCTGTCCGACCCCTCCAAGAGGCAGTTCTACATCAAGATCTCGGATGTGCAGGTGTTCGGGTACAGCCTGCGGTTCAACGCTGACCTCCTTCGCAGCGCCGTGCAGCAGGTCAACCAGTCCTACACCCAAGGTGGCCAGTTCTATTCCTCTTCCTCCGTGATGCTCCTCTTATTGGACATTCGGGACCGAATTAACCGCCTGGCCCCTCCGGTGGCCCCGGGGAAACCCCAGCTGGACCTGTTCTCCTGTATGCTCAAGCACCGCCTGAAACTCACCAACAGCGAGATCATCAGGGTGAACCACGCCTTGGACCTCTACAACACCGAGATCCTCAAACAGTCGGACCAGATGACGGCCAAACTCTGTTAGCCTGGGACTCCCCGCCACGGGCTTTCCCTTTTGTTGTACAAAACCTAACAGAACCAAGCAAAGCAAAACGAAACAGACAGAAATTTGTAAAATGTAATTACTGTTCAAAGAAAAGGAGGAAGAGTCTTCATCCGTTGGAAACGACAACGTTCTAGCGACTGTATAAAACCGTTGGGCATGTTTGTGATTTCTATACTCTGTCATGAAGAAGGGTCTCAGCCCTTGGAGGAGCTTGGAGGGGTTGCTTCTTAGGCCTCAGGTGCTGTATTGTGGGGGGAGAAGGGGAGAGCATATGCAACGAATTGCAAAGATCTCTGCTGTGCAGGTGCTAAGATTAAACACTAAAAAGAAAGAGAGATATATGTAATGTACAAGCGACACTGCCATTTTTCCTTGTGGGAGGAAATGGACATAGATAAAGATATTTCTTGGGTTATGATTTCTTCCCTCTTTACGCCTAATTCCTTGTGGTTCTTTTGACTCATTCTTGCACCGGGGCGGGGACGAGATGACCGTGCCACCTTACGCATTCTGAACAAACTGAAGTTAGTGGAAGCTGGACGGTTGGGGGACTTGCAGAGGGCGCTGGGTGGGGGGAGAAACATGAGCGTCCTCACAGGGCGTGACGCCAATAAGGACCCTCAGATACCAGCTGTCACCTCCTTGACTTAGTCCGTGAAACAGGCACGGAGAGATGATGGCACGCCCGTGGCCACACGTAGTTGCCGCCTGGGTAAGGATTTGAACTCTGCCTTCCGAACCCCTCGGCAGCGCTCTTCCTCCTTCTGAGTCGTGCTGGCCACTCTTGTGCTTTCTCCTCCAGCCACGCTGCCCAGGGATGAGATCTTTTGCAGTCTCAGGTTGTTTTGATAGCTTTTTTTTTTTCTTTTAACTGAAAAAAGCCCATTTCCCCGGCCTGCCCCCCCCCCCAAAAGAAAATGGTGTCAGATTTCCTAGAAATGCTTTGCATTTTAAAATTCTCTTTAAACAAAAATCAGTAGCCACAGTAAACTGGGGTAAGTTCTAGCACTGCAGTGCTCTGCAGGCAGACTTCCCCAAGTAAGGATGGAAAAGAAAAAAAAAAGATCCTTTGATTAACCCAGAACCCACGCGCGGGTGCACACGCACACATGCACCCATCATGACGCGGCCGATTCTTTGGCATCTAGGAAGGCGAGAGGCCTTGTTTTGGGACTTGGTAGTTAAATCGAAGGGGGAAATTCAAAGAAAGAAAACTCATTTCAGAGCACTCCTGTCGAGGATCTGGGCAGATGACACTTCCGAGTCTTCAGGATCTCTGTTGGTCTTTTTGGTGAGGTGGTACTCGCTAGAGGTGCTTCTGAGCACCCAAATCTTCATTTCTGTATTGTCAGGGAAACAGGATCACAAATGTCAGGGTCAAAAGAGAAAATGGAATTCCTCTGGTCTAAACGTCTGCCCAGTGCAAACCTCGTCTTCACCACCTTAGGGACAGCGCGGCTGTTTACTGGCTGGACCATTGCAGGGACAGGAGGCTAATTAGCTCCACCTTCCGCAGTCCTTGAATCCCTCTTTTCCTGGAAGGGAGCGATAGTGTCCGTTCCGTTTTGTGTTATAAAGCAGATCTAATTGTTAGATAGGTCTTCTGTTCCTCGGTCAGCTTTTGCGTACCTTCCGCTCGCCGGTTCTAGTTCGGGAACGCACCTTTCTTTCTCAAGTTAATGCTATCGTAGCTAAAATACAAAGACCTATCTCAGGCGTCACCAGAGTCTGTGACAATATGAGTAAAGGAGAACACGATCCCTAACACAGTCTAAGAGGGAAGGAGGAGAGGGCCTCAGTACATAAGAAGAATTACCTAGTGTGTGGGTATGTGTGTAGGGGTTGGGGTGGCGGCGAGGCGGGGGAATAGGTCTTTTTTTTTTTTTTGAGAGGAAAATTCCGATTTTAATGTTCCATTTTTTAGTATGAATTAGCATATTTTCTGATACCGACTTTAACACTAACTTGCATTTCACATGAACATAGTTTTCTGGACCTCAGCTTTTGAGCATTCAGTGTTCATTTAGATCGGAAGTCCTTCCATGCCAGAGATCACATAGCAGCTATTCATCAAGCACAAGATTTTGCAGAAGGTCAGCAAATCATCAAACATCTCTTCAATGCCTATTAGATGAATGGGGCATGTCAGAGAAACAAAAATTTGTAAGGACGTGGTCTATATTTTTGTGCCACTTGCAAATTAATGAAAAATACAGACATATGAACCCATTGAAAAAATAAACAATAATTATAGTACACCATGATGAGTGCTATGGTGGGGTCAGGCACACAGAGAGGAGCCCTGAAGAAGTTATTTTCTCTGGTAATGGGGTTGGCCACAGCTTTATATGGGCACGTTTATGCTGAGTGTCGGAGGGAATCGGACTTGGGCAAATAGCAGGGAGCAGAAGGGCCAGAGGAACAGAGAATGCAAAACCACAAAGGTATAAATATGCGTGGTATATCTGAGGGTCAGTTAACAGCTTCAGAACCGTGACTTTCGATGGGCAGCCTAACAAGGGCGGTGAGGATTTCAACTCTGTATGAGAAGTTGAAATAATCATCCATGTTCTTCATGACCTGCAAAATGAATTTAAGACTGACCACCTCTCAGTGGCCTCCCCTCCTTTTTCCTTTCATCTCTACTTCCCAAGCACTTCAAAGACTCATGCTATCCTCACCCCTGTCCTTGCACTTTATGGATTGCTAGGCAATCTTCGTAGGCATTGTGCTACCTAATCCTCATCGCAATTAAGTTAGGGCCTTCCACCTGAGTTCCTTCCCAGACTTCACCAGATGTACGTGCAGGAAAACCCTCTTCCCTTCACCTTGAAAGTACTAACTGCATCGCTTCATATTACAAAGAGAACACAGCAATGTCCAATGATCGGAAAGGTCAGGGAAATAGAGAAATTTTCAAGGAGAGAGAAAGATTCAGACATCAAAATATTTATTCAAAGGCAAAAGAAAAACACTTTGCTATATAAGAGGACACCAAGTTCTGTGGATTTCCCAATGTCTCCTGCTTGGGTCTGGCCCTTTGAGCTAACAAGGTTCCTCTCCAGCTGGGAGGAAGAGAAGCCTGAAGCCTTCAAGTGAGATTTTAATTCAATTAGTGTCTTACCAATTTGATGCAGCAACCAAGGACCCATGGTGTCTGATTAATATGCTGATGCTAAGGCAAAAGAGTGAACAGAATGCCCATTTGGATAAGGCCTGGCAGCAAAGCGTGGCATTGCCATGGAAACTGCAGAAAGCCATTAATTAGCTATCAAATAAAATCATTGGAAAATTCTGGACCCTGGCATATCTGCCCCCTTCAAAGAGGAGGGCAAGAAGAGGTCATACTAACAGCAAGTCTCCCTTCAATGATTAAAATCATAGTTGCACAGAGACTGCTTGTCACCAAGTGGAAGAAAGATTGGGAAGTAAAACAAATGGACACAATGAAAGAAAAAAAGGCTTTGGGATTATTCAAATCCAAGAATATAATTCTAAATGTAAAGTATCTTGTTGGGTTTCCTATGCTGATAAAGTTATCTCAATGACAAACATTTTTCTCCTAGTTTCTGTTCTGTGGAAAGAAAGTGAGAATAACATGGTGATAAGTGATCAGGGGATGAGATCATAGAGTCAGAGGGTATGGAGTGATTAACCCATAAAAGAATAGATATAGACTGTTTAATGTTCAAGTTTTTTAAAAAAGACTGAATTTTAAAATTAAACTGAAAAATTAAAAAGAAAGCAGAAAAGGAGAAAAAGGAATCATTGAAACAGCTGGACACATTAGACATAATAGCAAGATTTACTATACAGATAATCACAATAAATATAATTGGGCAAACCAGGTGAGTAAAAAGACAGAGGTGGTCAGACTACACATTATATGTTAAAAAAAAAAAAAGGGAAAGAAAGTTTGAAAATACAGGATAAAAATATGCTAGACCAATAGTAACTACCACGAAGCCTGTTAATAACGGTCAAAAGAGACTTTAAGGCAAAATACATCGCTAGTGTTAAGAAAAGGTCAATTTAGCAAAGAAAGGGAGACAAGAGTGGACACATAGAACCATAGACTCTGTATGCTAACAGGGTCATTAAAGAAATGTAAAATTTCGACCTTTAGAGATGAGGAATTATATCCAGTTATTCTACAAGTTTTCAACTCTGACCACGATTACAGGTTCCTCTCTACTAAGCGTACGGTTGTCCGGCACAATCTCCTATCCAAGACAAGAATCAAGAGTTAGCCCCATGACATTTAAACAATAGGGTATACAAACTCCCACACATATGTTCTTTCCTGATAGATATACACATAAATGTAATACATGCTACATATTATATTCATTATATTATATATTCCAGTATAGTATTTTTCTTAAGTCACTACCATCTTATATATAGGCCTTTTTCCAGTTGAGGATCAACTCAAATCCTTGGATGGTTATAGGGAACTCAGGTTGAGTGAAGATCACCCTCTTGCTGGAATGTGAGTATTAGTGGTTCCAGTCCTGTCAACCTTAAGGACCCAGAAGGAACTATCCTTTCTCAATGTCCCTTCTTTCTCCAAATCCCTATCAGAGCCTGCAGTTACAAATAGGTTCATCCCTTGCTTTTCAACATCAGGTCTAACTGTAAGCATTCTGAGTCCAGGCATAAAATACACCTGCTGTCTGCTTCAGTTCAGAATCCTCCTTCCTTCTCAATAGATTCACAAATCAAGGTGAATGGAGGGAACAGAATGGCATAGACTTGAATTAATGGGCAGGAAATCGCCTCAAGAGTCACACAGTTAATTTGGGAGGTGGGAGATTACAGATCTCTGGGAAAAGTGAAAGCTCTGGGTTCTTTCCCAATAAAAATGTACCATCCAATACACTTTTGACTAATGTTTCATAGATCCCTTGATGACCTTTCTTGTACATTCAGGAGGATGCACTGCAAACCTTCAGTAAACACCTCACATCTAGGCTAAACTTTCTATTTTACAAAATTTAAACTTCAGCTTTCAGAGACGAGGAGTCATACCCAAAGTTATTCTACAAGTTTGGAACAATTAGCATGAGTTTAGTTCCCCTTTTACTATTTCAAGAGTATGTTGGCCAAGGATCACACATCAAGCTAGCTTGTACGGCAGAATCCTGCCCTCAACGAAGACAGTGTTTAACATAAACAATCAAAAGAGACTCTAAGGCAAAATACATCATTAGTGTTAAAGACGGTAAACGACTTGTAGAAAATGGCAATTATGGCCACTTTAACAAAACCCAACGTATACTCAACCCTAAATGTATTAAATAGATATATTCCTATAAGCACTAGCTAAAAGAAAGAGACCTCTAAGCTGGAAAGTGGCTAAAGGACATGCAGGGATGCTTTGACGAGGATTACATGGTCAGAGGATAGAGAGTCTGGTCCTCTGAAGCTGGTACAATGGCACATGAAGTTTGAAGGAGAGAATGTTTATCTTAGTCCCGTCTACTGTAATAAAAATACCGTAGGCTGGGCGGTTTAGACCACAGACACGTATTTCCCACAGGTCTGGAAGTCCAAGATCAAGGCACTGGCAGATTTGGTGTCTGGTGAGAATCTGCTTCCTGGTTCAGAGAGGGCTGTCACCCACGTGCTTTCACGTGCAGGAGAGGCAAGAGTGCTCTCCGGGTTCTCTTTTATAGGGGCGCTAATCTTATTTATGAGAGCTTCACTTCATGCCTGAATCACCTCTCCACCTCCTAGTATCACCACCTTGGAAATTAGAATTTCACACAGGAATTTTTGGAAGGGGGGGGGGAATGGAATGGAGGACAAAATTTTAGTGCATTAACAGCGTTAAATCAGGAAAAGGGAAAAAAAAATCACCTCCATTAAATAGCTTGGAATAAACAAATGAGCTTCACAAATCACACAAGTTGAGTTGTTCTCTAAGTATCTAACCTCCGTTCTTAAACTTCCTTGGTTGGAAGGTGTCATCAAAGCTGTATCGGCTCCACCAATTTTTCCAATATTTCCCTAAGAAGGAACAAGGAGCCTCTCCACAGCCAAGGTCTCACAATTCTGATAAAATTTCTCTCTCTCTTTTTTTTTTTTTACTTTATTTATTTGACAAATACAACACAAGCAGGGGTAACAGGGAGAAGCAGACTCCCAGAGCAAGGGAGCCCAATGCAGGGCTTGATTGCAGGACTCTGGGATCACGACCTGAGTCAAGGCAGATGCCCAACCAACTGAGCCATGCGAGCGCCCCTCGATTAAACTTCTAAATGGAGCCCTTTATTCCATAAAGAAAATGACTTTGATACAAAATTTAAACAAAAGCTTCAGAGCTAATGATAGGAGAAAGAACAGATACCCAAGCTGCAGGTCTAAGTTTCAGTATTGATGTCACCTGGGATGGCTATACCCTCTCTGTCAAGTGACCCCTGCAAGCCTTAACCAGGGTCCAGCAATTGGTTTGACTTTGCCCCAGGCCTGTGCAAGTGAGGAAATTGCAATGTTCTTATAAATTAGAGGATGATTATAAACACTGTCAAGGGATTGCTAATTATATGGTGTTAATTGTATAACAGATAATTATAAATTAATAATGTCACCTAATCTTTGTTGGTGTACAACAGGATACTGAGCCTAAACCCTGGGAGCTGGGTTTTCCTGAATTGTTAGGCACCTACAGAACCAGGATTAGAACTCAAATTTCCCAGCTTCCAGATTACTGATGAACCATTACGCTCAGTGCTATTGCTGACGTGAGAACATAGCCGGCCGTGAGTGCTGTGGCTGAGAACACAGACCAGGAGACAGGGAGCAGGAGGCAGTGATTAGAGGTCAGCCACTTACTACCTGTGTGACTTGCCTGAGATATTTAACCTCTCTGTGCTCCAATTTCTTCTGTAAAAATGAGGTTCTTAATAGGTCCTTTCTAATAAGGTCGTTATGAGAATCAAGTACATTTAAAGAGCCTTGAAGAATGATTGACATAGAGGACGCCTACCTATCCGTTACACAAGTGACATAAATAAAAAATATAATTTAGATATGTATGCAAATTAATAATCTTCATGATGGCTAAAACCAATTGACCTTATTTTACCAGCCAAGCACCAGGGTAAGAATTTGATGCAAGTTATCTCATTTAGCTTCACGGCAAATCAATGAGGTGGATTTCATTTTCACTTCCGTTTACACATGAAGAAATGGAGTCTCCAGAAGGTGAGATAAGTTGTCTGTAGTCACAGAGCTAGTGATGGAATTATGATTTGTCAGTGTACACAAAGGGACCTCCTAATTATGCCCCCCAGTGTGTCCCATAAGTGCAAATAAATGGTCTAAGTTATCTATAAGAATAGCCCAGACCTTAAAACCCAGACTCTTGCCACTCCTTTAATACAAAACCATTCAGTTTCCCTGTGAGTCAGAGTCAAGGGTATCCAGATCCTGTTAAATGTGCCAACTCCGGAAATCACAGAACTTCAGTAGGCACCTGGGAGGAACGGGCTGTCTAGGACACATCTTCTATCTGGAAGGGCAAGATCTGGCTCCAAGCCTAGATGCATGTCTTACTCCTTCTCAAGCACTTCAGAGACGCCTACTGGCTTCAGGTCTAGCCCCCACCTCTTGGAGCAAAGCCCTTCTGGCTCATGCCTTGCTCTTCTCTGGGGAAGCACGGTGCCGAGGGACTGAAATGAGCAGGTGGTCAGCAGGAGATGAAAACTGCAGGCTGTTCCCTACAGCTATCACAAGAAGAGAGAGGTCTTAGATCTCTGGCTGGGCCAATTCCCACGTTTCAATACGGCGGGTGGAACTGGAACCAGTCTGATGCCAGGCTCCTGGAAACCCAGCCCAGACCCATCGAAGCTGGAGGAGAGCTCTGGGATAAATGGGGCGGGGAGGGGTTGAGGGTGACTTCCAGAAACAGTGAGCAGGGCCCGTTGTTCTTGTTCAGCTTCCTGCTGTCACACTACTTGCTCCATCTATTTGCATCTCCTGTCCCAGTATTATCATCCTCGGCCAGAATGTGCAAATCAATTTTCTTACACTGACACAAAGACTTCATTGACAGGAAGGCGGGATGAATAAACTATATCTACATTGGAATTAGGGGTTCTAAATGTTTAAAAACAGGGGCACCTGGGTAGCTCAGTGTTTGAGCATCTGCCTTCAGGTCATGACCCCAGGGTCCTGGGATCCAGTCCAGGATCAGGGTCCTGGGATCTAGTCTGGGATCTGGTTCCTGCTCAGCAGGGAGTCTATTTCTCCTCCCTCTGCTTTCCCCCCCCCTGCTTGTGTGTACTCTCTCTCTCAAATCAATAAAATCTAAATAATAAGTAAATAAATAAATACAAACAAAATCATTTCCACAAGTATTTTCTCAAGCATTATTTATGGAAAAGGGGAATATAAAGGCCTATTTCACCATCTAACCTTGCAAGGTCAGCCACGTCTTAGGCATACAGAGAAGGAAAAGAAGGCATCGAAGGCTCTATTGATGGCCCAGTATTTAATATGTATGTAATTTACTCCTTTAGCACAAAATTAAGCAATAAGATGGAGCAGTTATCATCATGAGATCTAGGGTCTGAAGAGGTGCAGTTCTCGGTTCCCTTTATGAACTCTGTGATCTTGGAAAGTTATTCAACGTCTATATACCCCCGGTTTCTTCATGTAGCATGTGGGGAGAATACTAACTCCCACTTTATCAGGTTGCATGACAATGTTTCTTTTGCCCAGTTTCTACCTCTTACCTGCCTTAGTGCAGATAAGGGCCTTCCCCAGAACTCCCTGGTACACAGTAAACACTCACTAAAAGTTGGCTTTCATTCTTCCCTTGGGCCAGGCATGGCTCAAGACTTGAAATTAGGGCCCCATTTTGTCCTTTGGCTTCCCCTGTTGCTTATGTGGCCCCTTCTGGAACTGTCTACTGCACAGGAACTGGGTGGATTCGCCTTAGGCGAATCCCTGTCTTCCAAAAGTTCACAGGCAACTAATAGAAACACAACACGCATTTAAAATCCGAAACAAGGGCAGAGTGCAATGGGAGAAGATGTCATCTTTAAATTATAAAAATAGAATCTGGGTAAAGGAGAAAGGAAGACTGAACTGGTAAGAGAAGTAATGAAGACAAGAAGCTCCGAGGGACTGTTCCCAGCTTTGTCCCTGACAAAGCCTGGTACAGCCTCACCCCATTTCCAGGCAAACAGGGATGTTGCTTAGCAACCCACCCAGGAACAGCAGAGTGAGCTCTGTGTGGGTGCATTAAGGGCTGCCACCGCCATCCTGAGCAGGACCAAACTTTCACTTGAAATCCCGCCTACAGCACAAGGGACACCTGTAAATTGAAAGCACTTGGGAGGAGAGTCTTGTGAGAGGTTAGGGTGAGCAGAAGGCAGGCATCCGGGAAAATACTCAGTCTAAATTAGTGGGAAAATAGTGAATTTTCTTTTCTTTCTTTCAAATGGCGCAGAAATTCGATGTGCTAAGGAAGATTTGCCAAGCCAAGGACTTGGTGAGTCTGCTTCACTGAATGTTGATGTGGCAATTGAGGCCAGCAGGACATGCCCAGTTCCTGGCTCATGTAGGCCACCTCTCCCAACAGCTGCAGCCTCTTGATTACCACCCACAAATTCAATCTCAAAGTAAGATCTGGAGAAAATATTGTCCTTACTCAGTAGAGATTGAAGGTGTTAGAGTTCAACTCTGTATTCTTTCCTTCAACAGATATTTTTTCGAAGCTTGGCAGTTGGAAAGGAAGATAGGCATTCATTTTTAAGTGTGATACATGCTAAGGAGGGCAAGTATAAGATGCTGGGGGAATATACAGCAAGGACCCCTAACCTATAATTGACCAGAGAAAAGGGAAGGTCACAGAAAGCACCAGAAGCTGCGATGTTTAATAGGAGTCGTGAATGATAAGCCAGAGTTCAATAAAGAGAGGAAAGGAAAATTGTTCCATGTGGAGTAACAGTTCATGCAATGGTCCAGTTCAGTGAGGGAAGAAAGGGGAGAGGGAGAGACAGAGACAGAGTGGAGTGGGGGAGGAGGAGGAGGGAGAGGGAGAGGGAGGGAGAGGGAGGGAGAGGGAGGGAGAGAGAGAGAGGAGATGGGGGGGAGAAGATGGGGAGACAGAGAGAGAAGAGAATGGGGGTGGGAATTAGGAAGAATAGGAGCAGATGCAGGGTATTATGTGGCCATATAAGGAAGAGTCTTGCAACTGGGCTGTATCCTAAGATCAACTGGCAGCCGTTTCCAGAACTTGTATAGCATGGCAACGGATGACCAGGGTCGTCGCACACCGTCAGCCCTTCTGCTATTCCTCTCTATGCTCCCATCCCAGGGCTTGGGTCCCTGGTCTAGTCTCTGGAGTTCCTGGTGCGCTCTTCTGCCTAATTTTCTAAGAAGAGATCTTGCATGCATTTTTTTTTTGTCCATATTGCCACCCCTTCCCTAACATGTAGAGTCTTGCTCTTAAACCTGACCTCATCTACCTCCTCTCCTGATTCTGCCTGTTTTAAGGTCACAGAGCTTGCCCCCCCGCCCCGGTGCTGTTTAACTGGACTACCTCTCCATCACCCACTATTTTCTTCACCCTGTGGACACTCTGTAAAATCCACTAAGTGGTCTTCTCCCCATTAACTTGCAACAACTGTGTCTGAACGAACCAGCTCCGCGCCCAGGAACTGATCCACTCCATAGAACGTGTGTCATCTCAAGTTCTGTTCATCCTAGAGATGAGGCAAGAAATCCATCTAACTCACTAGCCTCTTTAAAATAGTGGTTAAGGGGCCAAACTCGGGAGTCGGCCTCCCCTGAGGGTGAACCCTGGCCTTTATCAAGATTCAGCTGTGTGATCTTTGGCAAGTTAGCTCATCTCTCTGAGCATGTTTCATCATCCTTACGTGAAGATATTCACACCCACTTCATGGGGGCTGATAGGAAGATTGAAAGAGTCTATGGGGAGAACAAACCTAACACCTTGCACATAGTAGGAAGAAAATAAATACTCCTCTTCACTATTCCTCTGAAAGTGCATTATCTCCTCACATTTCTGGTTCTGATCCTTACAATGACTTCCTAAGATGGAAGGATTAAAGGAGATTATACATATAAAGCACCAGGTACATAATAAACACAAGATAAACATTAGCTATTATTATTAATTGTCATTAATGAAGCAGAATATCCTCTGAGAGATTAACTGTGTCTCATTTTCTGGAGCACAGGCTCATAGTAAGTGAGCAAGTCTCCACCACCCACCGTGACTCTCCTTTTTGTGTATTCACACATACCACTCACAAGAGGCAGCACGTGTTCTTTGAGGGCTATCTCAATCTTTGCAAAAGGCCAGCGTCCTCTTTGGTTTCAGAGACCAGCCTATAAATGACTCCGTCCAGGGAGGTCAGCAGAATGGCCGCATCGCACGACCCCATGGGTACCTTCTCACCTTAGTCTAGAAGAATGGCATCGTGCGCAGTAGTTGATAATGCTAATGACTGTGTCCCTTCAAATTCATATGTTGAAATTCTAACTCCTGGTCCCTCAAAATGTGACTGTATTTGGAAACAGAACCTTTAAAGAAATAAGCTAAAATGAGGCTCGTAGGGTGGGCCCTAATAATCCAGTCCGACCGAGGTCATTATAAGAAGAAATCCGGGCACACAAAGAGACATCAGTGATGTGTGGTCACAGAGGAAAGAGCTTTTGAGGACAAACCAAGAAATTGGCCCTTGGCTGACCAAGGAAAGAGGCCTAAGAAGAAACCAAGTCTGCCAACACCTTGATCGTGGACTTGTAGCCTCTGAAACTGAGAATTTCTGTGGCTTAAGCTGCTTAGTCTGTGGCAACCCGAGCAGACTAATATAGAGTCAGGCTGCAGTGACTGTGGAGGTAGGAGAGAGAGAAACAGAGAGAACTGCTTCATTAGGAGATGCTCTGGGGGCTTGGATTTCCCGCGAGGAGACTGCACCTTGCTTCCCCATAGGACCTGGATCTTTGATGCAGTGATGTAGAGGCCAGTGATTCAATGCTGAATGCAATGCTTTATTGCGATGGCTGGCAATAAGCTGGTATAAATGCCTCGGAAAGTGGACACACAGAGTGCGGCCTTGAGGGAAGTATCCAGGACACCTTGCGAAGACCCTCAGCTCTTCTGAGTGACCTCAGTATGACCCTCTGGAGAAGAAGTCAGCAGAAGCCCTCCACAGCATCTCCAGATGATAGCTGCAAGGTAGTGGTCAGTGGAGACCAGAGACCACACCTCTGCCTCACTTTCCTGGGACGATACGTGTGCATGACGAATGCAGTATTCGAGAGAGGATTGGAGGGGACTTCATTAATGAGTGTGATGGCCATCCAGGTAACAACTCAGAAACATACAATTTAAAAAGAAATAAATAGAACATTTCTAGCATCTGTTATGTTAGAATAAACTAATATCCATTATATCTAGTAGGCAGAATGGCTATAAAGCCACAGTATTAGCATAAGGGGCATTTATTTCTTGATTTCTGTTGCAACCCTAGTACTAGCACAGCACCTGGCACCAGTGATGTTGGCCTTAGTATTTGTTGAATGAAAAAACTGAACTACCCAGGTGCTATTTACTTGATTCCAGAGCTGTACAAACACCCTGAACAGTAAAAGGGATCTAGCCAAAGTCACATAGTGACCCTATGTCATTGGCAGACACGAGGTGTCCTAATCAGTTTGGGCTTCTGAAACAAAATATCTTAAAATCAGTGGCTTCAATAGCATTTATTTCTCAGAGTTCTAGAGGCCAAGAAGTCTGAGAAGTAGAGGCCAGTGATTGAGTTCCTGGTGAAGGCCTTCCTGGCTTCTAGATGGCTTCTTGTTGTGTCTTTGTGTGGAGGAAAGTGAGAACTCTAGACTCTTCCTGTTTGTATAAGGACCCCAGCCCCATGGGAGGGGGGGCTCCACCTCCTGACCTCACCTAATCCTAATTACCTCTCAAAGACCTCGCCTCTAAATACCACCATTAAGTTATGCAGGGGTTCAAGATTTAAATTAGGGTGGAGGACGCATACACATTCCGTCCATCATACAAAGAGGGAATGAGAACAACTGACTTGCATTCCAGTGCTCCGCTCAAAGCCTCTGTAGATATTTAACATTCTTTCTCCAGAAGCATCTAGCTCAGGATTGCCCGGGCCACACCAATGGATGCAGAGTGATCTAGTATGACAAATCCTCTTTTCCTCTGTCCCCTTGTGAAAGGAATTTGCCATCCTCTGTGATCATCAAGCTGGCAACATCAATCTGGATGTTCGTTAATGACACTGACCTCAATCTGTCACGTTGCAAGGAACCCTTCACAGAAGCTAGCATTTGCTGCCATAAAACGGCTTCATTGTACATGGAACTCTCTAATAAGCTGATTAAAAATATTTCTGAAGCCTTGATGTGTGCTTTTCAGACATCTGATAAGAAGCAACAGGAATGGACACATGCTGAGTGTAGGAAGCAGGAATCTTGTTGCATTAGAAGATGCTCATACTTGAATCATGACACATTTCTCATGGTTGACAGAGCAAAGGTCTGGCATGACGATACCCTCATTTAAACATTTCCTTGTTTCTTTCCTTTTTAAAATTAAACAGTTTATTGAGAGTAAGAAGACAACAGCAACAACAATAAAGAACTTCACCGATTCCTTCCATTCTCAGCTCCCGACCTCTGGCAATGATTGATCTGTTCTCTGTTTCTATCTATGAGTTTGGTTTTTTGCTTACTGTTTTTTTTTTTTCCTGTTCTTGTTTGTGTGTGTGTTTGTTTATGATTCCACAGATTAGAGAGATTATACAGTATCTGCCTTTTCTATCTGACTGAGTTCACATAGTGTAAAGCCCTTAAGGTCCACCATCATCCATGTTGTCTCAAATGGCAAGAGTTCACTCATTTTATGACTGAAAAATATTCCATCGTGTGTATCTATCATCTATCTATCTATCTATCTATCTATCTATCTATCTATCATCTATCTATCAGTTTCTTTATTCATTCTTCCATAGATGGGCACTTTGGTTGTCTGCATATCTTGGCTACTGTGAATAATGCTTTAATACACATGAGGTATGTATGTCTTTTTGAATAAGTTTTTTCTTCAGATAAATACCCCGGAGTTGGAATTGATAAATCATACGATAGTTCCATTTTTAACTTTTTGAAGAACCCCAGTCCTGCTTTGCCATAGTGGCTGAACCAATTTATATTCCCACCAACAGGGTACAAGTTTCCCTTTTCTCCACATCCTTGCCATCACTTGTTATTTCTTGACTTTTTGATATTAGCCATTTTATCAGGTGGGAGGTGGTATCTCTTTGTGGTTTTGATTTGCATTTCCCTGATGATGGGTGATGTTGAGCATCCTTTCATTACCCAATGGCCATCTGTATGTCTTCTTTGGAAAAATATCTATTCAGATCTTTTGCCCGCTGTAATAAGATTATTTGTTTTTTGGTATTGAGTTGTAGTTCTTTGTATATTTTGAATATAAGCCCTTTATTAGATATATGACTTGCAACTATCTTATCCTATGTAGGAGGTTCCTTTTCATTTTGTTAATCATTTCCTTTTGCTGTCTGGAAGTTTTCTTAGTATGATGTATTCTCGCTTATTTATTTTTGTTTTTGTTTCTTTATAGTTTAGTTTTTAAAAAACCTAAAACACATTAAAAAAATCCTTGCCAAGACCTATGTCAAGGATTTTACCACTTATGTTTCCTTCTAAAATTTTTATGGGGGATTTCATTCTTAAAAGTCTTTAATCCATCTGGAGTTAATTTTTGTGTATGGTGTAAGACGGTGGTTGAGTTTTATTCTTTTGCATGTGGCTGCCCAGTTTTCACAATACCATTTTTGAAGAGAATGTTCTTTCCCCATTGTATATTCTCTGGTCTTTTTTTGTAAATTAACCTAAATTAATCTGGGTTTATTTCTCAACTCTCTATGCTGTTCCACTGATCAATGTGTTTGTTTTCATACCAATATCATATTATTTTAATTGTTAAAATTTGTAATATAGTTTCAAATCAGGTAGTGTGATCTCTGGCTTTGTTCTTTTTCAAGACTTCTTTGGCTATTCAGGGTTTTTTTTTTGTTTTGTTTTTTTTTGTGGTTCCATACAAATTTTAGGACTATTTTTATTTCACTGGAATTTTGATAGGGATGACATCTAATCTGAACATTGCTTTGGATACTGTGGACAATTGAACAATATTGATTCTTCTAATCCATGAGCACAGAATATCTTTCTATTTATTTGTGTCTTCTTTAATTTCTTTTCTTAATGTTTTGTAGTTTTCAATATACAGGTCTTTTACCTCTTTGGTTAAATTTATTCCTTGGTATTTTATTATTTCTGACAGAATTGTTTTCTTCATTTCTCTTTCTGATAGTTCATTGTTGGTCTATAGAAATATAACAGATTTTTGTGAATTAATTTTGTATTCTATAACCTTGTGAAATTTGTTTACTAATTCTAAGTTATTTGAGGAAGATTTTAGGGTTTTCTACCTATAATATTGTGTTATCTGCAAATAGTCATAGTTCTACTTCTTTTCCAATTTGGATGAATTTTGTTTCTTTCTCTTGCCTAACTGCTCTGGCTATGACTTCCAGTACTAGGTTAAATAAAAGTGGTAAAGGTGGGTGTCCTTGTCTTGTTCCTGATCTTAGAGGAAAGGCTTTCACCTTTTTACCATTGAGTGTGATGTCAGCTGTGGGCTTGTCATATATTGTCTTTCTTATGTTGAGATACATTTCCTCTATGCCTAACTTTGTTGAGAGATTTTATCATAAACCGATGTTGAATTTTGTTAAATGCTTTTCCTGCATCTATTGAGCTCATCATATTATTTTTATCCTTCATTTTGTTAATGTAGTATCTCACATTGCCTGATTGGTGGGTGCTGAATCATCTTTGCATCCTTGAAATAAATCTCCCTTGATCCCTGGTTTGTTTTAATACCAGTTTAGCACATGAGGGATAAAGTCATAGGTAAACAATCGGCCTCCGTAGGATGGATTGACTTCTGACTGTGCCTCATGAAGCAGGGCCATTTTATTACTTGTATGCCCAGCACTGAGCTGAAGGTTCATATTTCTAATTCTCCAAAAGACTGAAAAAAGATAGGCATAGTCATCCTCATTTCACAGAAGAAAGTGAGCCTTAGAAAATGTCTCTAGCTGTGGGGCTTTGGAAGAGCAGGATTCATTCACATCAGCTCTGTTGAATACATTCATATTATTAAAATCGTTCATTTAAAAAAAATAAAAAATAAATAAAAAATAAAATCGTTCATTTTTTCTTTCATCTAGCAAATCTTGAGCATGTGTTTTGTGTTTTGTACTGTACTTAAATGCCTTGATGCCTCTAAAGGAAACAATGGGTCCTTCCCAGTCAAAAAGCTTTCACAATATTCTTTAGTGTAGCAGTCTTCTAGGTGAAATATGACCTCATTCTTATTGGTACTTTACCACTGTATTCAGAGAACTAACCCTACAGATGAGTAGAGTGCTGTGTGATTGACCATCATGTGAGAACGGATTGACTTAGCAGACCTGGGTTGCTGGAATCACGCACATTCTAAGAAAGGCCTTCCTTCAAGGATTGGCTCTTGGCCAACTCTTAGGAGATGAGCTCTGAGCTTTTGGAATTCCAGCTGATAAGCGTGTTCATGTCTACCTAGGGGCCTTGAGCCATGCTGCACCAGTTTGACCAGACAGTTCATGCTAACGAATGTGATTTACAGTGAACGTCTGTTTTTGCTCTACGGATGTAAAGTCAGAGTAGCTGAGGTCAATCACATAGATACTGCACGCCCACATAACTGACCTCCAAGAAAATCCCTGGACATCAAGCTTAAGTGAGCTTCCTTGGGTGGCAACACTTCACATGTGTTGTGAAACATCATTGCTAAAAGAATTAAGGGTATCCACGAACTCCACAGGGAGCAGACACCTGGAAGCTTGCATTTGGTTTCTCTTGGGCTTCACTCTACTCACTTTTTCCCTTTGGTGATGTTAATCAGTGTGCTTTAGCTATATAATAAAGTCTAACAGTGAGTATAATAACTTCTGAGTCCTGTGAGTTTTTCTAGGGAAACATGGAGCCTCAGAGTGGTCTTGGACAACCCTGAAAGAACCATCACTTTTCAACTCATCATCTTATTTATTCCTTATCACAATTCAGAGAGCACCTGCATTGGCACATACGTTGCCTTAAAACAATGGATCCTAGGCTCCGTGAGGACAAGTGCCTTTTTTGATGATGTTTTAGAGGACCAAAAATCACCTGCATTCTATACCAGTAGAGATTCAGAGAATTTAAGCAATTGAAAAATCTGAGTATTACCAACACATGGATAAAGGAGAGGTTCGGGTGGGCACCACAGCTTAGCTCCCTAATACCACATCCCAGATTTACAGATATACTCACTCAACAGCAGAGAGCATTGGAGAACCAGAGTTTTCTCTCCTTGAAAATAAAGCTTCCATCCCAAGCATATGGTCTGTTGGGGAGAAGACCAGAGAACTACTTTACAAGCAGGCAGATTTCAGAGATCATTTGCTCTTCCAAACACAACTATTGGAATATTCCATGTGAAGACTGAGTAAGGAGGTGAAGAGTAGCCTGAAGTTTGCTTCCAATTAAAGGATGTCCTTTCTTTTTCCTGGAATCAGTGAGCCAGGAGAAAGAATTTTTTTTTTTTTTAATCTGCAAAATGTAAGTGATGCTCTCAGGACTAGCAATCCCAGTGGTCACAGAGCCCAGGACACATCCCCAGACATCATTCTACATTGACTTCATGGCAAACACTGTGCTTTTTATTGTTGACTTACAACTCTCAAGGTCTCAAAGGTGTAAGGTACTGAAGATATTTAAAATGCAAAAAGCCTTAAGTAACCTTCATTGAACTTAATCAACATCACCTATTTAAGGAAAACAATTCCCCTCCCTTCAGACCCAGGACTGTTTCCTGAAGCCTGTACCTGATACTTAAGCTAAGCATAAACCTTTGTGTGCAACTTGCTTCACATCTTATCAGAATACAGCCAGTTATTCAGACCTGGCTGTGTCACCGCTTCTTAGGCCTATTTCATCTCTCCCTCCTTTTATGGACTGATAAAGTGGTTCTGAGACACTGGGGTTCTGTGTCTCGGCTTCGTTCCTCCCTTTGTTCACGTAATGAACAATTGTTCAGCATCAGCTATGTATTAGATGTTGTTCTATTTTTGGGGGTATGACAACAGTCTTTGCCTCTAAGGATTCACTCCCAGTTTTAGGAAGTGGAGCATCCTCACAAATAGTGCACTTATGTATCTCAAGAATAATGATAGGAGTATTTGCAGAAGACATTGAGGCACAGATGAGGGAGTGGTCCACCTCTGGGTCAATCCCCTCTTTTGTACACCGCAAAAACACTGCTCTTCTCCCTTCCCATCACCTCCCCTTCCTCTCTCTGGCCTTTGTTTGCCTCTTTTGCTCCACTACCCAACTATTCCCAACACTCACTTGTGGTTTGGCTCCTGTCAGTAGAATCTGGATCCCTCACCAACAATGATATTTTGGATCACCTGCTCCACTGACCACTAGCCTGGTGCTCAATCTACCAAATTCTAGTGCCGTTCAGATTTGCACTAGGCCTGCCTTGCAGCCTGCCTTAGCATATTTTGCTGCAAGGCTCTTGCTGACGGAGCCCAAATTGTACCTCCAGAGACCTAGAGCCAGTAGGGTACTTTCTATGGCAAGCCTGTGCCCTGGAATTGCTTATCCATGCTGAAACACAATCCACTCACCTCCTGGTTACAAGGCAAGATTTAAAGCCTTAATGGTGTCTCATTGATTTCTTAAGGTCTGCTCAGAGCTGGTGCTCTGCTGTTGCATATTTTAAGTGTTACCGTTTTGTTCTTGCATCCCGAGGTGATTTTACCAGGAGGAACACATGCTTAAAGAAGCTGAATTAAATACAGGCAAATCTCATTAATTCAGACTCCACTAATTCAGGCCAAACTAAAATATAACTTTGTGTTATCTAGAAGTAAAAAGATTTTTGAAATAAATTAATAGTGGTAATAAGAATGCAGGGGAGAAGTTTCACCTGTTTCAAAGGCAGTATTCCCGAACATCTTCAAGGGATTCCAGAAGGGCCATCAACATATAAACAATTTCCTTTGTGTTTGTTCATTAAAGCTAAAGACTGGTTCTTCAAAGAATAACTTCCTATTTAGTGAACTTTTTCTTTAATTTGTTAATCTGTAAATTTAAGGCTTATGTATCTTTCTAAAATAGTCACTAAATCCACCCCCCTCCATAATGCTAAATATATTACAGACATATTGTACCTACACACAAACATATGTGTGTATGCATTAAAAATACAATGAAAGCATCTTAAAATGAAATAGCATATTTATGGTTGGTAGGATTAAAGGTGATTTTTATTTTCAACTTCATGTTTATAAGCATTTTCGGTAATGATTTCTTATTTTTATCAACATAAAAAATGTAAATCAACATTTTCTAATATTTAACAGATCTTTCCCTCCAAATAGTTTACATGGAATAGAATTGAATCGTACCCAGCATTTTCGAATAAAAGGACTTGGTGGGGAGAGTGAGAAGCTGGCTCACGTGAAGGCCAAAATTTATCTTCATGTCACCCTGTTGGAGGTGACTTGGTCCTTAAATCAGTTTAGAATATGAAGTGAGCCTGATGTAGGAAAGACATTAGGGTTCAAAGCTGATGGCCAAGAAAGAATCCTTGAGACGTCTTTGGTGCAAAAAGGTAATTTTATTAAAGCAGGGGGACAGGACCTGTGGGCAGAAAGAGCTTCAACAGGGTCATGAGAAGGGGCCCAGTATATACTTACAAGTTGGGAGCAGGTCAGGGACAGTGTAAGGCTCCCGTGTATTTTGGAAACAAGATTTTCAGGACCTTGGGGGGGGGGGGGCTAGCTATTGTTGGGAAAAGTCATTTATTCCTGTCTAATAAAACCTCAGTCATGAGATCCTTCAGATGTATATCTGTGGGTCATATGTTTGGGGAGATGATTGCCTATGTGTATTTGGGAGAGGCATGGAGATAAAAGAAGTTTCCCAAGGAACTTTTACATATTAAAGTTGACTTACAGGATCCTGGGGGTCAGGCTAAGATTGCCTCTTGCCCTTAGCAACGCAGTAAGTAACATCAAAGCAGCTGAGTTCCTAGAGGAAGGTCACTTGGCCTGTTACAAGGACTTGTCAAGGGGCTGTAAGTGGTATGGAGATTTAAATTTTCATTCACCTTTGTTTCCCACATCGAGCCAAGACTGCTTCTTATCTTATTTCAGAAATCTCTATTATTTGTTTAAAAAAATCTAAAAATCAGCTATTATTCTGTTGGCAGGACTGTGGCAGGTGAGGAAGGTACGTCGATGCTGCCCGTGTGTGTGCTCTCCAGGTGCTGGTAGGTGTCATGGTCAAAGGGAGGAGGTTCACACTGAGCACAGCAGACCACGTGACTACTCAGTATCAAACAAGCCGTAAACTAACTACCTCCAATAGCACTCCACCAAGTGCTACTGCTTACCAGGATAGCTTCTGCTAGTATATCCATTATCTCATGTGTGCCAGAGAGTATTCCATGCATTTTCCAGCCAGATGTTCAGAAGCCTCCAGAGTGCTCAGGTTCCTATAGCTGATACATGACAGAGGTAACATTCAAACCCAGCTAGACAATGCAAAGCTCCTGCCCTGAGCCCCATCTGCACCACCTGATTGCACCCCGGTTGTCTCAAATACCCGTCCCCCCAATGCAGCGGGCACTCTAAAGAGTCCTTAGTGTTTGCTGGTCATTCTTGAAATTCAACCTTTGGTTCTTGAGAGAAACATGGGCTTGAACTGACCAGATAATGCTCCTTGAGCCTGATACATCTTTTTAGGCTCAGAGAAAGTGCACTGTATTAAAAAAAGTACCGGATTAGTGGTTAGACATTTTAAATTTTGAGCCCGGATTCTGTTACTAATTAAATGGATGGCCTTTAATTTTATGCTTAACCTCTGTAAACCTCAGTTTTCCGTAAAATGATCAACATATACAGCTGAGGAGGAGAATAAATGAGAAAAAAAAAAGTGTTTTATAATACCTCAGAGCCTTTTCTTTTTATTAATATAATTTCCAATTAATAGAACTTCCTCTCATGATCCTTACTGTTCAGGCACTCGATGCATATGGTACAGGTGGGTTTTTATTTAATACATGCTTCAGTTGGCCTTTCAGGAAGTAAAAGGTGCCATTTTAAACAAGATGTCATTCTACTTGTCCAGGCCCCAATGAGGCAAGTGGCAGTCATTTTTCCTTTTTCTTGTCCTAACTTTATCTAAAGCCAAATTCTGAGCTCAGATATTTTAATATTGATGGAATAATGCCTTGATGAACAACATTTAGGAAGGTTGCACTGACTGTAATGATCCCAGACTTCAGTGTCGTTACATAATACAATTCTATTTATCTCTCATATGATCCTCCAATGTGGATGGGGTGGTTCCTCTTGGAGGCTCTGCTCTAAGGTAGTAACTTGAAAATTCAGACTCCTTTCTTTCCGTAATGCATCTGTTCTAAAGATGTAGCCTCCGGGGCACCTGGGTGGCTCAGCTGGTTAAGCATCTGCCTTCAGCTCAGGTCATGATCCTAGGGTCCCAGGATGGAGCCCCACATTGGGCTCCCTGCTCAGCAGGGAGCCTGCTTCTCCCTCTCCCTCTGCTGCTCCCCCTGCTTGTGCTCTCTTGCTCGCCTATTCTTTCTCTCAAATGAATAAATAAAATCTTAAAAATAAATAAATAAAGATGTGGGGGTCTCTGTGGAAGAAGAAAGGGAGGATCTGACTGAAGATTTTAGGAGCCAATCCTGGCCATGCTGTGTATCCCTTTAGCCGATCCTAAATTTCCCAGAATCAGCTGCGTGGTTTCAGCCTCCTGCCAAGTCTTACTGTGTGTCCATGGAGAGGAAATGGAGTCTGAGAATATTGTGGCTTATTTTCTGGGAGCAGAGCTGAAATGGAGCCTCTGTGCATCAGCATGTCCAGAGTCTGTTCTTCCTGCTTAGAAATATCAGAATTATTAACCTGTGTACCCATGGGAACCAACTTTATCAACTAGAGTACAGTATTTATGTGCAGTTTCTTTGCCTTATGTCTTACAGTCACTATTCATTTCCACGTTACTCAGGTCCACATTTCACTCCCCTCCACCACCTACACTGAGGCTGCTTTACACATTTATAATATAGTTAGATCCTCTGGTGACAGTGTGCCTTCCTCCCTGGGACCCTCTAGCCTCCTAAATGATTTTTTTTAAATTTGCATCTATTGCAGTTTGCTCTTCGTGCTATGCGGTTCCATGGGTGTGGCTGACGTATCATGCCACGTGTCCACCATTACATTACAGTACAGCAGAGACTCACCTTTCTAAAAATCCTCTGTGCTTTACTTACTCAACCCTCCATCTTTCGCTCTCCCCCTAGAAACTACTAATATTTTGCTGATTCTATAGTTTTGCCTTTTCCAGAGTGGCATATAATTGAAATCATACAGTATGTAGCCTTTTGAGACTGGATTTTTTTATTTAACAGTATGTGTTTAAGGGTAGTCTGTGTCTTTGATGGCTTAACAGCTTATTTCTTTTTTAAAAAAAAACTTTAATTCCAGTATAGTAGATGGTGTTATATTAGTATCAGGCGTACCATACAGCGATTCAACAATTCTATACATTACTCAGTGCTCGTCATATTAAGTGTACTCTTCATCTCCTCATCTATTTCACCCATCCTCCCTCCCACCTCCCCATATAGCTTATTTCTTTTAAATGCTCCTTTTTATTGGTATGCCACAGCTTGTTTATGCATTCACCTACTGATTTGTTGCATTTACCTATTGAAGGACATCTGAAATGGTTTTGGTGATTTACAATACAGCTGCTATAAACATTCACATGCAGATTTTACATGGAGACATTTCCAAAGCAATTGAGAAAAAACCTAGGTGTACAAATGTTCGATCGCATGGTAAGACTATATTTGGTTTGTCAGAAACCACCAAACTGTCTTCTAAAGTGGCTTTTACCATGGGCATTCTTAGCAGAGGCAAGAGGGATTTCCCACTGCTGCATAGTCTTACCAGCAGCATTTGGTATTACCAGCATTTTGTAGCAGCTCTTCTAAAGGGTGTGTAGTGCTTAGGCATCCTTCCATAGCTTCAACTATTCTGGTGTCATAATGAGAAGCTGGCAGAGCTTCAGCAGATACTCATGGAGCACACACTTTTGCTCTAGTCAGGGGTGCAGCAGGTAGCTGGTAAGGTGACAATGTAAGGAAAGAGATGGTTTTCCCCATGATGACTGAATAAGCAATTACACAGAGTTAGGGTACAGAAAGTCTTCACGTACTAGAAGTCTGGAAGATAGTCTTGTTGAAAACTCCTCCTTGACCTGATTCTTAAGTCACTGCAACCATGCTTTTTGCAGGGGTCTTGTCTGAATTCATTTCCTGCATACCTTTTTGAAACACAGGTTTGCTGCTGGATCATCTCTGTGATTTCTCACACGGCACCGTTAGCCGCATCAAGGTAAACAGGTCTATATCATCACCTAGTAAACCATAATCATACAGGGATTCCAGGGAAACACAAGAGACTTATTCTTGCAGAAACAGAGACATTGATCACTAAGGAGAGGAATGACCCCAAGGAAGAGGTTATAAAATATAATTTAAAAAAGAATAAACAAATAACTACAATTTCATTATAGAAACCATCATGAAAAGAAAAAAGAGAGAGAGAGAAAGAGAGACAGAAACAGAGAGAAAGAGTTAAGATTTCACTGAACACCAAAGTGCTATGGAGACAGATTTAGAAAAATAATATAAAACAACATGAAAAAGAATGAAGACTAAAAATGATCAGAAAGAAAAATGTAGTTACATATTCTAGAAGAGAACAAACATATGGATAATTTATGTCCCTAAAAAAGAGAACAAATCAGACCAAAAAATACACCAATATTCTTATAATGGGACAGAAAAAAGATGGAGTTAAAGAAACACCTACATGTGCAAAGTGAGAGGGTACAACTAGTCTTGAGGAAGCTGATTAGCAAATCCAGGCAAGCAAAATAATATCTAATGTGAGACATAGCTATGTCAGTTCTTCATTGTCAAAGATTAACTAAAAGACTCCTGAAGGCATTTGCCCCCCACGAGATCCCCTACAGAGAAGGGAGTGGGGGACACACTGGCTTCTGTTCCTGTCTAGGCAACATTCAGTGAAGCAATGTGTGCAAGCGATGCCTGCTCTGGTCCAAGGGAAGGGAAGTGTGACCCAAGAATTTTATACCATGCCAAATTGGTGTTCAAGCATAAACGCACCCGAAAGCCATTTTTATACATGGTAGAACTCTGAGGAAATGTCACCCATGAGCCTTTCTTGAAAAAAGACATGGTCATAAAATCCAGTCAACCAAGAAATGAAGCAAAATAAAATGCATAGACGGGAGGAACTATGGAAGCAAAGTTCTTATGCACTTACTTTATTTAAATGTAGAACTAAGTTTAAAGAATTGTGAGCATTTGGGTTGCAGTGCAAAATGTAGCTGCTATAAACCATGAAAATATATATGAAAATGGAACTAACAAAAACTGAAGCAGAAACATGGGAGGTGTAAAGAAGTGTGTGTCTGTGTGTGCATACGTGTGAGCTAATTTTTCTTATTTTTCACTGTGGTGGGAGGATTCTAAAAATACTACTTATACTTGTTAAATTGAGAAAAACATATTTAGGCATATTATTACTGACTATAAATGTTACCAAATAGGGTGTTTTTAAAAAAATGTTTTTTCAGAGAAACTTCCAACTTTTCAGAGGAAACGAGAAATACAAAATGAATCACATGTCCAAAAAGCAAAACATAGAAAATCTCATGGGCACAAAAATACGAAGTTAACATAAAATAAAATGATAGACCTGAAATAAAAACCCACATATATTATTTAATTACAATGGGATAAACCCAAACCCACAAAATTATTCAAAAAGATCATCATATTGATTCATAAAAACAACACGGAGTTAGAAGTAGAACAAGTACCTTTGAAAGATTACAGTATGAATAAAAACATACTATTCAAGCAAAGATATACTAGAGATTAAGTTGGGAGCATGAAATAAAATTAAAACTGGGGGTATAGAACTAAATAAGACAAAGAAAGGGGGTTTTCTAATGATGCAACAATAAGGATCTCAAAATCATGGCTTTTAATGTTCCTTATACCACAGCATTGATATTAAGGGAAAAAATGTAGGAAATGTCAAAATCACATAAAGCAACGTCAGTTGGGCTTTTTAATTGAACTCTCAGCTTAAGAAAACACGTCAAGTAGAAGAAAAGAGATGAGATAAATAGCCTAACCAATGAGGCAGATATTATTAATTCTGTACCAGAGAACAGCAAACACCCATTCTTTACAAGTGTCCATTGAGCATTTGCATATCTCAATCTTGTATTTGTTTGCTCTTATGACATTAATAATTGATCGAGAGGTAGAAAAGTCATTATATTATTAAAAACTTAGAGAAATGACTTAAATTATTAAGGGTAAGATAATCTATAAGATAATTGGTCAGAGTTGATAGTAAAATCCAGTAATACTTGTAATTATGTTAATATAAATTCAGTGTAAGAAAATATCTGTTATGAAAGTAATAATGAAGATTGATTTCCTAGAAATAAACCTAAGGTGTGTACCAGGCCTATATGAAAAAGCAAAATTGTAGAAATTAACCCATTATCATAAGAAGATAGTAAATAAAAAGACATCTCTTATTTCTATTTTTTTAAAAGATTTTACTTATTTATTTTAGAGGGGGAGAGTGAGGGGAGGCACGGAGGGAGAGAATCTTCAAGCAGACTTCCCGCTGAGCCTGAAGCCCGGCCTGGGTGAGGCTCTATCTCGCCACCCATGAGATCAGGGCCTGAGCTGAAACCAACAGTCCAACGCTTAACTGACTGAGCCACCCAGGCATTCCTACACATCCCTCATTCTTATATGAGAAGGTGTAAATGGTTTAAAAAGATCATGTTTTCTGATCACGGTAAAATCATAATGGGTTTGTAAGGACAGGGACAAAATCCAAATCTTCACTATCCCACCCTCTTCTTGGAATGACCCCCCAAGACAAAACGGAAAGCACAGCTAAAAGTGCTGAATATCTGGCAAATAGCAATAATGAAAATGCATAGATAGGGCCTTATTGTAATAAAGTTATAATTATGCTCAGGGAACAATTCGTAGCTGTATACACATTACCGTATTTAAAAAGCATGAAAATAAATGAATTAATTATTCAACTAAAATGTTCAAAAAATGAAAAATAAAATAAAGGAAGCCAAAAGGTGGGAATTAATAAGTAAAAATCAAAATTAATGATTTTGGAAACAGAAACACAGTAGAATTAATAAATAAAAATGAAAGGTGGTTGTTTGGGGGAAAATATTAGACCATCCATTAACTATCTACTTTGAAAACAGTGTATGTGTGTTTGAGTATATTGAGCAGGCAGGGGAGTGGTTGGAAAAAAGACAATATTGTCTCAAACCAAGTAATTAGGACAAAAATAGAAAAATGCAGACATATCCCAGCTCTGAATATTGATTTAAGTACCCTACATTCTTAGCAGATAGAGTCCACCTTCACATGAATTAACATATTATTAACACGTTATGACCTAGTAGATTTTTTTTCACCTAGAAAGGAAAGAACCGTTCAAGATTAAGTATGAATTAATACTATTCAATATTTTGCTGAATCACGGGGAAAAGACTCAGCAAGTGATTATCTCTATAAACACCAAAATAGAAAATTGATAAAATTTGTCTATACCTGAGTTTTTTGGTGCTTAGTAAAATATGAAATACTTGGATACTTCCTTTACCCTATGTCAAACAAAAGAATGGTATTTTGAAATAATAGAAGATTTTCCATTATGAAAAAGAACAAGAAAGGAACACATCATATTGACTATTGTTTAATATTTTCTGGAAGTATTAGCCATTGTATTTAGAGAAGAAAATGAGATACATGAAAAAAGGAAATATGGAAAATCATTATCAACAGGTAAAATGACTATGTCATTAAAAATTCAGAGAAATTATTTAAATTATTAGAAGTTAAGATAATTTATAAGATGATTGGCTAGAATTGTTAATAAAAATTCAATAACGCTTATATATTAATATAAGTTTAATGTAAGAACATATCTCATTGGTAAAAGTAATAAGGATTAATTTCCCAGAAACAAACTTAAGATATGTGCAAACATATATGAAAAAAAAAGTGTAATACTCCACTGATATGCATAGAAGAAGACCACAGTAAATAAAAAGACATACTTTCTTCTTGTTTAAGAAGGTGTAAATGGTTTAAAAAGGAATTGTATTAATCTAAATATTTACAGTAACCCCAAAAAATACATTAATGTAATATTTCACCTTGGAACTTGAATATGTAACACCAAAACCCATCTGGAAAATAAGCATGAGGAAATGGTAAGACCCATTATGAACAACAGGAGGACATGCGAGGAGCCTAGCACCATCAGATATTAAAATGCATTACAAGGATACAGTAGTAAAAACCATGTGCTACTGCAGCAGGAAAAGACTAACAAATTAATGGAACATAATAAAAATCTTCCAAATAGGCCCAAATGTACATTGAACAAAAGGATTATTATAGGATTTCAACAGTGAAGGAAAGATGGTTTACTGAATAGATTTTCTTGGACAACAGACTAGCCATTTGGAGTGAGCAGCGCACTCAAAGATAAATCCCCATGCTATTTTTCACATCAAGATAAATTCTAGATGGAACAAAGATTTAAAATGAAGTGGGAAAAAAAATAAAAAAAATAAAATGAAGTGGGAAACCTCAAATATAAAGAGAAAGATGCCGTTAAAAACATTCTTGAGTTGAGAAGCTCTTAACATATTTTATCTAAAACTACAAACTACCGAAATATAGATTATGTCTTTTTAAGATTTTATTTTTAAGTAATCTCTACAGCCGACGTGGGGTGACTCAGACTCGCAATCCTGAGATCAAGATTCACATGCTCAACTGATTGAACCATCCAGGCACCTCTAGACTATTAACTATATGTACATAAATACTCCGTGTAACAGAATCATAACCCCCCAAAAATATAGGACATGAAAATCTGATTTGCAAAATAGGGAAAAGAGCTAATTCCTTTAATATTTAAGGACTATTACCAGTCTGCAAGAAAAAAAAAAAACTATTGCCCAACGTGAAAGGGCATAAAAAAGCAGTTCATAAAAAATTTCACTCATGCACAGACATGCACAAATAGCCAGCGAATATGTATAAAGGATTGCCAAAATTTTTCATAACTAAAGGAAAACAAATTAAAATAATAAGTAGACACCATTTTTGTTCAGCATTTTGCTGAAGATCAAGAAGTGTTAGAAGTATAAAGGGCGACAGATATTCTCATTTATTGCTGATATATATTTAGATATAGATATAGATATACATATATATAGAATATATATATTCAATTCGTTCACCTCAATTAAAATTAAATTTGTACAGATTCTTTTATCTAGCAATTTAATCTCTAAGAATTCATCTTACAGATACCATTGGTCACATACATGTAAGAATTTTTCTGAATGTCCCTAAAAGACCAATTGAATTAGTTAAGGTCCACCCACAAAATTCTTTTTTTTTTTTTTTTTAAGATTTTATTTATTTATTCATGAGAGACACAGAGACAGAGAGAGAGGCAGAGACACAGGCAGAGGGAGAAGTAGGCTCCACGCAGGGAGCCCGACGTGGGACTCGATCCCGGGACTCCAGGATCACACCCTGGGCTGAAGACAGCCTAAACCACTGAGCCACCCGGGCTGCCCAACACGCAATTCTTTATACCATTAAAAGACTGATATTTCCTTTCTTTATTGGGGGATAGTCGATACACCATGGTACAGTAGTCCGTTGTGTAGCCCAGTGATTGGACAAAACTATAGCTATGCTCACCATGAGTGTAGCTGCCGCCTGTCACCACATAATCCGTTACAACACCACTGATGATGACACCCCCACATTGTACCTCTCACCCCCATGACTTATCCATTCTATTACTGGAAGCCTGTAACTCCTACTCCCTTTTACTTACTCATTTTGTCCAACGCCCAATCCTCATCCCTCTGGCAACCGTCATTTGTTCTCTGTATTTATGGGTCTGTTTCTGCTTTTTGTTTTGTTTTTTTTTACGGTCTACAAAAAGATTGAGAATTTTCTTACGTGCAATTATAGAAGGATCTTTATCCCACATTTAGAGAAAAACAACACATTCAATGTACAAAACAGTACAGAGTATGACCTCATCTGTTGGTAGCAAAGTAAATAAGGGATATACACATATGCTTGCTTGTGCTTTCCACATTTCTAGAAAGATTCATACACACATACCCACAGCCCACAGTAGTGTTCTTTGGGGTATAAATGTGATGCTGAGTTTTCAGGGAGACTCTTTTTTTACATTATTATTTACATGATTTAAATGTTTACCGTATACATGAATTTCTTTTATCATAAAAGTTTAATAAGAGATAAAATGGCCATTTTTTTCCTCTGAAAAAGTAAGAGCTAGATAACAATATTATTTGGAACAAATGCTTTACAGCTTATGTGAATCAGTTTTCAAACACGTACAATGTACTTTACAGTTGACTCCTTCAACAATGTGGGGGGTTGAGGCATCAAACCCCGCACAATAGAAAATCCACATATAACTTTAAACTCCCCCAGAACTTTACTAATAGATACTGTTGACCAGAGGATTTACCGATAACATAAACAATTAACACACACATTATCTGCTTTATACACTGCATTCTTACACTACACTAAGCTTGAGAAAAGAAACTGTCATTCAGAAAATCACAAGGAAGAAAAAATATATTTACAGTACTGTACTGTATTTATTATCTAAAACTCCACATATAAGTGGACCCATGTGGTTTAAACCTATGTTCTTCAAGGTGTATTTTGACTCAAATAAACTAATAGATGAATTATAAAATATTACATAGTGGTTAAAAGATTAATCCATGGAGGCCTGCAGGCAGTAGCCGAGATTCTCTCCCACCACTAAAATACACAGGGTCTGTATTTATCCATCCAACATGGCAAGTGTGCTCTAGGCAAGTTGCTTACTTTCCATAAAACTTGATTTCACAGTAAGATAAGGATAATAATAATGATAAGAATACTGATAGTCATATTAATATACACCTCATGAAACTATTAGAATTATTAAATAAGCAAATGGCCATAAAGCTCTTAGCATGGTTCCTGAGACACGAATTCCTTAAAATGTATTAGCTATAATAATCAAAAAGAGCAGGAAAAAAAAATGCCACTCATCCTCTCACTCCGGGATTATCTATGAAGACATCACAGAGACAGACATACAGACACAACAGACACACACTCACACGGCGGGAGAGGGAGAGGCCCATGTAAAGATACAGACGTATCTTTGGAACACAAAGTGGGATTCATATCGGTTAGAAACGCGGCTGTACCGGTCGCCAATATATTGCCAGGCTCTTATGTCAATAAGGACGCCTCCAGCCCCACCGCCCTGCCTTGGTTCAAGCTGCTCTATTTTCCCGTCTGAATTTTTGCAGTGATCCCCAGCCTACCTCCCTGCCTCGTTCTTTCCTGCGTTGGTGTTTCTGAGCTGCACGAGCTGCACGTTGCCCACAAGGTCTGAGTCCTCTGTGGGCCACACCGGGCTTCGCAGGATCTGGTCCTTGTCTGAGTGGACGGTGTCATCTCCCAGCACGTTCCTCCCTGAACCTTATGCTCTTGCCACAGCTTCCCTAGCAAGCAGGGTACCTCAGCACACGCCTTTCCGGGACGCGTGTGGGAGAACACAGTAGAAAGCACACAAACTTTGCATCCAGACCAAACTACATTCTTTCTTTCTTTCTTTTTTTAATCATTTTATTTTGTTTTATTTTTTTATCATGACAAGTGTACTCTTTAGCCCCCCATCCCCTATGTCACTCCTCCCTCCCGAACCCTGTGGTAATAATCAGTGTCGTTCTCTATAATTAAGAGTTTGTTTCTTGGTTTGTCTTTCTTTCTCTCTCTCTCTCTTCTTCTTCTTCTTCTTTTTTTCCTGTGCTCATTTGTTTGGTTTCTTAAATTCCACATCAGAGTGAGATCATATGGTATTTGTGTTCCAGTGACTGACTTATTACAGTCAACATTATACTCTCTAGCTCCATCCATGTCATTGCAGATTTCATGATTTTTTATGGCTGAGTAATACCTCATTGCATATCGCTACCACCTCTTCCTTATCCATCCCTCTACCCATGGACACTTGGGCTGCTTCCATAGTTTGGCTATTGTAAATAATGTTGCAGTAAATATTAGGGCCTGTAGCCCTTGGATTAGTGTTTTTGCATTTCTCGGATAAATACTCACTGGTGTGATTCCTGGATGGTAGGGTAGTTCTATTTTTTGAACCAATCCACATTCTAATCTTGGTTCCAACATCTACTGTAGTGTGGCCATAGGAAATTCACCTGACCCTGTTTGCTAACAGAATTTGCAATGGATGAGACAAACTTTTCTTGTCTAAACATCAAAATAATTATTGGGTTTACAAGCCAGAACACAGCCATAATTAGCAAAAAGTACAGTGTTCCCCGCACAGTAATAATTGACTAAATGTTCCTTCCCTTAGAACAGCTGTAGTCTTGCTCACATCTGGACTTTTTTTTTTTTTTTTTAATTTCCACTATAAGCACCTCAGTTTCCTTGTGAACTCTTACCTGGATTATTACAACAGCCTCTAATTAATCTCTCCAAATTTCCATCTGGCCCTTCCCCTAACCTTCCTTTCAGATTCGTCTGCCTAAGCACGCCTCTGACCTGCTACTCTGACCTCCCTCACCTCCAGATTAAGCCCCTACCCCCTGCCAGGGCTCTTCCAGCCCCGTGGCATCCCCTTTCCCTACCTTTGCCAGGCTCCCGCATTCTCCGGGAAATAGAAGTTCCTTTTTCTATGGTGTAGCAATGATACGGCGGCTACTATGTGTGGCCCCTTCTATCCATTTCTCCTCAACATTATGCTCATTTCAGGACACGGGATTCCAACAAGCTAAATGGTTTTTCTCAGGGCCATTCACCAAGTGAAGAAACAAACAAAAACATTAAAACTCATGTATATCTGCCTGGCTCTCAACCTTCCATGCCATTTTTTGGGACTACACCACTGCATTGAAATACGTGCCATAAATTGTTTTATTCTGCCAAATGAGATATGCATGTTCATTAATTTGTTAGTCTGGTTCATGAGGTTCACGTGGAAGCAAGTTTTAAGGGACAAAGTATATATGAACCAGATTGTCAGGGGCTGAGCCTACAGATCACACAGATTTTTGTTTTGTTGTATTTGATCTGAAATTAATTTATCCATTTCCAAATACTGCATTTATTGAGCATTTTATTTTTTTCTTAAAAACATTTTATGGTCCAGTTTGGATTTACTCATGTCGCACTGGGAGCTTTAGCACTGAATAATGGCAGCGGGGAAGCAAACAAGGCAGGGGGATCCTCATTGGGAAGCGGTTTCAGGAGTGCCAAGCAAAGGAGGTGGTGGCTAGGGCAGAGATGATGGAGAAGAAATGACTAAGTGAAAAGGTAGCTAGAAGGTTGTCTATTTAACAAGTTTAGCAATTGCCTCCTGAGCAAACCCCATGCAACTGGGTCAAGTTCATTACAGCCTCTCGTGTGACTGTACAACCAAAGTGAAATTTGTGGTTACTATTGCCCATGAGCCCCAGGTTTATTCTTCACCATTAGTGGGGATACAAGGCCTTCCAACAAGGAAAATGGTCATTTTGCTTCACCGCATTATTATATCAGTTTAAAAGATACCAAGGTACAGCGCTCACGTGGGTATGAGAGAGTCGGGCTTCCCATTGTAAAGGGATCAATAGCTGTTCCACCAGCAGTGGCTACAAAGCACCTTTTAAAACTAATAATTGTGGAAGGGCTGAGTCCTTCATAATAAAATCTTTAAAACCTGTATAAAATTCCTCTGTAAAGCCATTTTCCTGGGGAGACCTATAATTATCGAAAGGCAAGATGAGAGCACTGGCCCATTTCACATAAACATGGATGGTACGAGCCCCAGCCAGGAACGCTGAGAGTAGAGAAATAAAACCCAGATGAGAAAATGAACCAGGGTCAATTTTTCTTCCCAATGTATTTTATTGTATACAAATGATAAAGCATAAACAGCCTCTGATTTCCCACCAGACTCTGATGAATTTTTTTTTTTCCAAAAAAGCCTGTGCCTAACATCGAATCTCAAATCCTATCATTGAAATATACCTACCACATTCACCTCGGCAAATTCTGCTGCAGTTAACACTATTTTCATGTGACTGCTTCTTATTTTTCTTGAATTTTAAATTCAGGCATTTAGTTAGCATTCAGAATCGTCTTTTTTCTTTGATCTCCTAAAAACCAGCATGGCGGAGGTAATTATACCCCTCCAATTTCTGCTCAATATAGTAAAGTATACTTTGTTGTAAAAAAAAAAGAAAGAAAAAGAAAAAGAAAAAAAAAAGAGAGAATCTGGTTAGGAGAAAAAGGGAAAAGAATCTGGTTCAGCTCAAGTTCACCCCAGCACCTAAGTCCTGCTTTTTTTATTTTATTTTATTTTATTTTATTTTATTTTATTTTATTTTATTTTATTTTATTTTATTTTATTTTATTTTATTTTATTTTTTTTTCTAAGTCCTGCTTTTAGCAACCTTTTTCATGGCTTCAGTCCACAGGATTTGGGCAAGCCTCGTTAATTCACACCACAGGGGCACGAGAAGAAACAAGAGGCCAGAAAGCCAACATGCTGTGTGGCCTGGGCAATCCATTTCGTCATCTGGTTCTCAGTTTCCTCTTCTCTGTAAATGAAGGATTTGGATCAGAACTTATAGGTCAAATAATTGTAATCTCTTGTTACAATCCTGTTCAACCAGCAGTAATTGCTTCACATGCTTCCTTGATTCCAAGGTGGACTCTAGGCTCCAGTGGACTGAGCAACGAGGCTGATGAGTAACATTTGCCAAGGGGGCTGAATGTGGTAACGACAACACGAGTGCCATTTTTTAAAAATTTTTATTATTTATTTATTTATTTATTTATTTATTTATTTATTTATTTACACATCCTTGAGATACAATGTTGCTTTTATTTCTTAGGCTATTCCTATTAGAGAAGAGGAGACAGATTATCTTGTGGGAAGATGAATCCAATATTCCAGAATGAGATGACTGAAGGGGTTTCAAACTAGAAGATTGATTAATCTGGAGGCAAATGATTGAATATGAGACAGAACCAGAGGGATGAAAGTGGAGATAGATCTTACGTGCAGACAAGGAAATGGGGTGAACATTGAGATGGGGTCTGTTGTCGACAGTTGGTTACTCCCTACTGTGATGCTTGAGGGACAGCCGTGTATAAAGGATTGGGGAAGGGGGTACCTCTTGATGTCACTAAATAAAGAATTCTGTGATTCTTCCACTCTAACAAATAGGAGGGATTTCACAGCATTCAGACAATACTCGATAAAGGAATGTCACCATCAAGCCAGGTCCCCTCCACCTCTGCCCCAGGACAAATGGAAATATTTGAAGACATTCTCTATTGAGATGACTGGGGGGAGGCAGTGCTCCTGACATGTGAAGGTAGAGGCCAGGATGCTGGGAAACATCCTCCAAGGCACAGAATGACCCTGAACAGCAAAGGATTATCCAGCCCAAGAGTGTCAGGGTTTTAAAAAATCTTGTCTTAAAGGAAAGCAAGTGATCGAAAGCCCTGTCCTACATGTGCTCTGTTGCGCCAGCAACTCCAGTGTTCACCAACATATTTGTTGTTGTTTTTTTTTTCACCAACATATTTGATCTTCTCTTCATTAACCTGCATCTAAGCTGTCTTTCTTACCCTTCCCTTCAAGTCAAGTGTGGCCATATGACTAAGTTCGGTTCAATAAGATGTGAATGGAGGAGATTACATATGACACTTCTGGAACTTGCCTATTAATAAACCCCTTGATCTCTCCTTTCCCTCTTGCACTAGCTGGATGGAGAGTTCTCCTATGACCTAATGGAGGGGGAAGACACAAAACGAAGGGAGTCTGGGACCTCGAGTGACTCTGCAGAGCAGAGCATGCCCTTAACTTCTGACTCTCCACATCGGATCATACTGTGCAGGAAAAATAACTGTAAGCTTTTATTTCATCAATTCATTGGAAGTTGAAGATTGTACATTGCAGGAATTAGCCTACTTTGAGTAATACATCTAAAATCTGATCAATTGGACTGTGTGCTATTCCCTTGCATGAACAGCAAATCAATAGTTTTCAACTTCTGTCTCTCTCTGTCTCTGTCTCTCAACTGCCTTGTACATGGATCCATGTTTTATCAACTTCTCTTTTATGGCCTCTATCCCAAGTCTAAATTTCACCATCCTAAGGGACTCTTTTTTTCATTCTCCCTGCCCCCCCGATCCAAAGCTGTTGACAGTCTACATTAGTAGCTATAATATCACAAAAGCAGAAGTAGAAGGATAAGCGTTTCCCTTTTATACATCAGAATGTCTGCGATCCATGAAGCATCATGACCCCAAAACAGATTATAGGGCTCTTGAATTATTTTAAATTCAGAGGAAGAAAAACTCATGAAGGACTATGCTAGGATCTGTGGGTCATAAAAATGTGTTATATATGATTGTCTTCAAAGAACTTACATTCTGGTAAAATAAATGGAAAAAATACCTAGAAAGCTATGATCAATACATTGTAAGGATAAATAAATTCCTCTAGAAGTTCAAGAGGGAATATCATATGTGATTAGAGACTTCAGAAAATAATGAATTGAAGCAATGTCCTTTCAGGTGGGATTCAGGAATAGGTAAGGTTTTGACAAATGAGCATGGGGTGAGGCATGAGGCCATTGAAATGCCAATTATACCAGAAGGCAGCAAGAAATCCAATTGGACAGAGTCCAGAGCAGCACTATCCAATAGAAATATAATGAGCCACAAATGAAAGCCAGTTCCATTGGTTTTTCAAGCGGCCACATTACAAAAGCAAAAAAGAAACAGGATAAAAAAAAAAAGAAATAGGATAAAGTAATTTAAATATATATATTATAAATATATATATACATAAATAAGATTTTATTGATTTATTTATGAGAGACACACACAGAGAGAGACAGAGACATAGGCAGAGGAGCCTGATGAGGGACTCGAGCCCAGGACCCCAGGATCACAACCTGAGCCAAAGGCAAATGCTCAACTACTGAGCCACCAGGTGGCCTAAGAGATAGAGACAGAGATATAGAGACAGAGATAGAGATAGAGATATAGAGATAGAGATAGTGCCTCACGTAGCACTCGCAGTGCGCCCCTAAACGATATATTCTAACTCGATATATCCAGTACACTGGATACAGTACACATATTTTAATATGTGATACATAAAATATTAATAATTATTCTTAATTAATATTAATGATATATGGCACATTTTTTTCATTGCACATCTTTGAATTCCGGAGTATCTTTTACATTTACAGCACATCTCAAACTGGATTAGCCACGTTTCAGGTGCTCCCCAGCCCCAGGTGCCTAGTGGTGATGGCGCTGGGTAATGCAGGACTGGAAACCACGGAGGCTTGTTCGTGCAATCACCCACCTTGCCCAGAGCATAGCCATTTGCACACAGGCTGCTGGGAAGAACCGTTTCAGCCGGTGCTTCGGTGGAAAACACTGGTTTATGAAGCTTCAAACGCACACTGTTCTGCTGTGATGCGCAAGAAGATGATGTACTACGGAAGAAAGTCTTAATTGCTTACCCCCGTCACCTTTCCTGAATGCCAGTTTCTGATACTCGACTTTGTTATTTTAATGCTTATTTTTCTGTCTTCTTAGCTCCATGAGATATACTGCAGCAAAATCACCAACGGCACCCTGGGATAGGAGGTCTTAACATTCTCAGACTTGTCACCAGTGTCACCAACTCTAGGACCTGAGTGATGTGTGGGTCTTCTGGAGTAAATCCAGTTGCCCTAAAGGTTGTTTTGGGTAATTTCAGAACTTTTGGAAACTCTAGATTCACTTTTATTAAAACCAATGTCTGAATTTTATTTCTATAATTTTCAGTTTTGATCCTACCATCTTTTTTTTTTTTTTCCTTTTTGAACCCGGGACGTGTCCAACCACGCTCATCTCAAATTCTCTGCAACTCTTTGTTCAGGGGCTCACCACTTGCTTGATTTCAGAAAACTTCAGAATTACCCCCCTGACTTAAGTTTCTTCCCAGTGCTGCTTGAGTGATATTTCCAAAAGCAAATTGGGGTGTTGTCTTTCTAAAAATATCATCACTGCTTCTACCAAGATCTCAAAGGGGGGGGGGGCTGCCATTGACTCCTAATGAGGTTTTGTTTTATTTAGCCATGAACCGTGTTTAATAATAATGACAAAAATAGTGCTTAACACTTCAAGGTGCCCTGTTGAGTTCACCTTAAAACCACAGCTCCCCAGAATTCCCACCCTTGTGCCCTCTGCCCTGTTTATGTGAGTCTGAAACCGAGTCCAGACTTCTCCACGACCTGCACCGGACTGATCTCAGATTACTTTTCACAGACTTGCATCGCACACCAGAGTTCTTCGGTGACAGGCTTCCTATACTTACTGTTCCTAAATTGGGAGGGGTAACAGCTGCATAAGTTTCCATGATTACCGTGGACCAGGCGCTGGGCTTTGGATGCAAGGTTTTCTTAATACTTAACACAACCCAGTGGGGAATTAGGGCTGAGACTTTGATCATAGGGTCATAGACCTGGCACATATCAGGATGGGATCCCAGCTCGGAGCTCTATCGGGTTCTACAGCTCAAGCAGTGAGGCAGTCCACTCACGGCCTTCCCGTCACCCCAGTCTCCAGGTAGCAATACCTTTCTCATCCCAGCAGGCCCCGGCCAAATGCTGCTGCTTTATCTGTGAGGCCTTCTCTGCCATGTCCTGATAAATCATGCCTATTCTTTCAATCCTACAGAGGGATTTAACAAATACTTCACTGTCTTTTATACTGGTTGCTGTTTACAAGTATTTCGCCTACCGACTGTCAGTGAATCACTGGTTCCTTACATCTCAATTTCCTTTTTTTTTTTTTTCAAATGAAGATTCTAATAGAACCTATAGTGTTATTGTGAGAAAGAAATGCTGATGGGATAATACATGTGGAGTCCTTAGAATAGGGCTGAGAGCATGGGAAATGACGAATATTGGTTAGCAGGCAAACTTATTAACCTCATCATTATTGTCACTGAGTATAAAGGAATTTGCACTAGATATTTCTATACCCCTGGTTCCTAGTATCATATCATACCTTTCACCCAGGAGGGGTTCCATAAGAGTCTGGTGAGCTGAATCATGGTGAACTGCTATTTTTTCTATCCTTCTTGGACTTTGCTCTGTAGAGCTCCTTATAACTATCAGCATTCTGCTTCTTTGACCTCACAGGGATCTTTATGTTTTAGAATTTTTTTTAGAAATATCTCTGTATGTTCATTTTGAATATGCTAATTTCTCCTTCCTTCCTTCCTTCCTTCCTTCCTTCCTTCCTTCCTTCCTTCCTCATTCCCTCTGCTCAGCTTCTGTTCTAACAACTGAAATGAAGTAAGAATAAGAGAGTTTAGTTTTCATTTTAGGTACTCTTACTTTCTAGTGGATGAAGAAAAGACAAAGACAAAACAAGACACAAGGCTACAAGTAAATCCTCTGAAGAAAATCAAACAGAGCCAAGTAATAGAGAATACAAATTAATCGGGGAAGATGGCTCTTTTAATAAGGTAGAAGGCTTCTCTAATGAGACCTGTAGGATGGGAGAAATCAAAGAGCTAAATAAGTGTTTCCGGGTAAAATAGCATGTAATAGGTCCTGATTTTGGGATAGGTTTGGAGTTTACCATGAAGAGTAAGAAGAGGCTGTTGCAGGGAGCTTTAGAGAATGAAGCTCATGAGGTTGGGGGTGCCGGTTCACTCTCGGTCAGGTTGTAAAGTGTGGAATTTTCTTCAAAGACTTTAGGATTTCCACTGGAGATTTTAATACATGGCGATGACATGATTCAATTTACGTTTTAAAGGGATCACTTGGCTTAAGTATAGTGAGAAGAGGGTAGGGGAACAAGAGAGGTTGCTGGAAGTATGGTTAGAAGCCATTGAAGAATTCCAGGTAATGATGATGATTTGAATTATGGTAAGACGTGTCTATATTTAAAATGCATTAAAAATATTATGGAATTCTTCAAATATTCATAAAAATAGAGAGACTAGAAAAATAAATTTGTATGTAGTCATCACCCAGTTTATCAACATTCTACAGTTCTCTCTTGCCCTTGCCTTTTTTCTCCTTCACTCTTCCCTTCTTCCTTCCCTCTTCCTTCTTTCCTTCCTTCCTCCCCCCTCCTTTTCTTCCTTCCCCTTCCTTCCTTCCTTCCTTCCTTCCTTCCTTCCTTCCTTCCTTCCTTCCTTCTTTCTTTTCTTTTCTTTTTTTTTCTTTTCTTTTTTTTCTTCTCTCATTCTCTTCTCATCGCAGGGATTGGCAAACTTTATATAAAGGCCAGATAGTAAATATTTTCAGTGTTGAAGACAGAGATTACTGTTACAACTTTTCAATTCTGCCACTGTGATGCCAAAGCATCCCTAGATAATAGGTGAATTAATGGGCATGGGTAAGTGCTAATAACACTTTATTGACAAAAACAGGTGGAAGATGAGGATTTAACTCATGGACTATAGTTTTTTTGGCCCTTGCCCTAGAATCCTATGAGGTAAATATCAAACCTCTCTTATCATGTTTTCTGATAATTACTTCAGTAAGTATCTCTAGCAGACTATGACTGTTTCCTCCTCTTCTTCCTCCATCTCCTCATTGTTATTTTTGTTACTATATTACAATTAGAACACATAACAGAATTACAATGTACTAATATTATCTAATCCAACATTTCCCCATTGTATCAAAAAATGTGTGTGTTTTACAAATTTTTCCGCCCAAATAAGAATCCAAACAAGATTTGTACATTGAACTAGGCTGACATGTCTCTTACGTCTATTTTAATTTATAACAGTCTTCTCTCCCTCTTTACATACATTAATTAAAATGTTTTTGTTTGAGGTATAATTTACACAAACCCAAAGAGTACAGCTCAATAAATTTTGCATAGGAATATCACAGATTATGACTCAGATAATTTTGAACTGCAAGACCCTTTCTAGTCAGTATTCCCTGCAAGGAGCCACCACTCCATCTTTTGTAGTACAGATGGGTTTTGACAGCTTTTAAGTTACTGAAGAAAGGAAACTCTTCCATTTCTTCTATGAAATCAACATTATTTTTATTTTTTTAAAATGAGGGTTTTTGTCACATAGATCTTCCCAAATTCTGTAGTTGTCTGATTACATATTCATGGTGTCACCATATATGTTCCTCTATCCCCTCTATTTCTTAAGGTCTGGAAGCTATATTTAGAGAATTGATGACATAGATGGTGACTGGGAATTCCTGTTGCATCCCAGGGGATACATGGTCTAGTGGTCACTCTAGTGACATTAAGGTTGATGAGTGCATTAAGGCGCCATTTTTCTGACTTGTTCTCTATGAAGCTACTCCATTAATGTCTTACCTAATACTTTTAACAGCCATAGATGTATGGTGTCATGATATACATCATTTCGTTAGAGTACAGGATACTTTGGGAAGTGGTTAGACTTGATGCTAGATGGCACCAGAGAGTAAGAGTAAAGATTTGTAAGCTGAGCTACTAGGTGAATGTTGGCCCCATTGATTGATTAGAGGATGACAGGGCCTTGGGCTTGGGGAGTAATCGGGATTTTGATTTTGAAGGGATTGCATTTGCTGAGTTTAGTAGATGGGTCTTAAACTAGATAGTTTGTGGCACAATATCTACATTTCGGAGTCTCTAGTGATCTTTCAAGCCTTGGGATAAAATGCAATCCCCAAGGAAAGGATAGAAATAGTGAAAAGACCTCAAATGGAGACCTGTCTAGCATCTATAAGAGTTTTTAAGGAGAAGCTAAACCACACCTTAAAAGACTAGACTAATCCTGGGATTTACAGGTGGAAAAACTGAGGTCTAAGATGGCAAATAGGAAAAAAGAGAGAGAGAGAGAGAGAGAGAGAGAGAGAATGCAACATTTGGATTAGGAGGAGAGTGCGGAGTGAGAGCAGACCTGCTTGGCCAGTTTGTGGCTGCAAGACCCTGGTCAGCATGCAGTTGCTCTGGGCTCCAGCCTCCTAGTAGAATAACGCTGCCCAAGCCTAATTAAATAGCAAATTCTCATTCATCTGGCCAATTCCCAACTGCATTTTAGGATGTGAAAAGCTGTCCTATCTTGGGAGAAGCTTTCTATAACTTTCTTGAACCTTCTTGCTGCTGAAGTCTGCTCCCCTGGTGTCTTGGTGCACCCTTCATCATAACTCTTTACTGTGCATTATTTCTCCTCTAGACTGAAATCCTCTTCAGGGCTTGATCAATGCTTAATACATTCTTGGAAAAGCAAGAACCTAGTGCTTTGCCTGGTGTGATGAAGGCACCCAGTAAACAAAGAAGGAAGAAAGGAAAGAATGAAAAGTGGAAAAAGCTTTGGAAAGAAGGAAGGGAGAGAAAGAGAAGGAAGGAAGGAGGGAAAGGGCTTGGAGATCTCTCACTAGATGAAGTTTCTTAACATGAGGGACATTTGTGTATTCATTTCTGCATCTCCAGCTCTTCCCACAGAGTAATAATAACAAAAATAATTTTATCACCCAAACACCCCATACTATCACAGGACCATTATTGTATGCCAATATTTTCTTTTATTTTATACACTATTTACAGAAACTTTAACCACTGGGTACTTCCTAAACAAATTTTTTTCAGATGAATAAAATGAGACCCTAAAAGGTGAAGTCACATGCTCCTTCCTCATCATTAATTAAAGATGCCAGAACTAGAATTTCTTTCCTGTAAGTGTCAGGTCAATCTATCACATGTTTGTCCAATGAGTGGAAGAAGTTACAATGCAAGTGACTGCAATATGGTACCTGCTTCATAAATTCATTCCCAAGTAAGGCCTCCCGTATAACCAGCTTATATTGGTGCTGCAGTTGTCCATACCTGTGTACTTGTCGTATCTCACTCACTGAAGAGTTCCTACATTTCTCTCTTGTTTTTAGACTCAATGGTAGTCACCGGGAGCACTGGGACAGTACCTAAAAACACGGTCGTGTCTGGCACTGTTTCAACTCTAATGCAGGCAAACAGCAGGTGCTCCCTGAATGTCTCTGAATGGTTGGGTGGTTCTTAATCAAGAGGCAGTTTTGTGCAGTGGAGGGAACATAAGATTGGCTCATGGAGGTTCTAGTCCTGGTTCAATTACCCGCTGCACACGGCAAGGGGGCCACTTAAACCCTCCAGCCTTCCCTTCCAATCTATAAAATCGGCCTGATAGTCTCTGTCCCCATAACTCTCAGAGGTATAGTGAGGTTCAAATAGGATAATGCAAACTATAAATTGCAGCGCAGATACAAGGTTTTATTATCCCAGTTATGTTATATCTCTCTCTGTCTACTTGCCGCACATTACCACCTTCTCATTTAGGTGAGCACTCAATATTCACCAAATGATTTTCCCTAAATCAATAATATAAACAAAGGAAACAAGATGATCTAGTAAAAGAGGCTCAGGAAATTGACTCTCGGGGTGTGTGTGCAGTATTGTCTTGGAAAGGTAGGCTGATATAATATGCCACTAACTCTCTAAGTCAGAGAAGAATTTACCAGAAAGCTTGCAAGTAAATGCATTTTCTACAATTCACTCTAGCGCAGCAATTCTCGGGAGATAACACCATTAATACTCCATTTCAAATTAAAAAACATATGCTTTTTCCTCTCTTAAAAAAAAAAATAAGGGAACATGGCCCATTTTCTTCCCTTTACAAAAACAAAAGCTTTTAAAATGATAAAAATTTGCCTCTGCTTGATAAAACAGCCATCTGCATCTGATTTAGTTAAGTGTTATTCTTGTATCTTTTTATATTATTATTATTATTGCTGGTTGGAGAAAAATGCATAAATACAAAGAGAGGTCTTTGCAAAGGTCACACAATTTCTACTTCAATTATCCTTAAAACTTGGCCTCACCTTCGAGTTGACCCTAAAATTGAATCTTAACCCTTAACGGAAGAATTTGAAATAAAGCTTAAGGAAACATCCCTAATTATTGATGTATAATAATATCTTGTCTTCCCCCTCCCCCACTTTTATGATGTTGGTGGAGAAAAGATATTAAGAAACTTGAGAATGAAGAATAGCTATTGCATTTGGCATTTATATGACCCTCTATTATTGTAATCATTTTTATTAGTTATTTCTCCTGTCGGTTCTGAGAGAAAGATTGGATAAGCTTAGTATTCAGAGTGGGTGAGCTCCCCATATGCTGTTAACTCCAGGATGATGGTCATAAACACCAAATGGCATGCCATATGAAGCAGGCACAGGGCGGGTTTCCCAAATATACAATTAAGATAACTGGAGATGGCATCGACTATACAAATGCTACAGCCGTTTCGGAATTAATCTCATGGAGATGGTTCCTTTGAGTTTAGGACAAAGGAAGCAGGAGGGAAGGCTTGTTGATAATGCTCTTAAATGGGCTGTGCTGATATTACCGGCTGAAGCCTGAAGATAATGCGGCTGGGAGATGGGGGTCGGGTGCAGCTTTGGCTACACGTATTTATGCTTGGATGGAATGGTGGAGATAGTGAATGATTATGACACCAGAGGAAGAGTTAGATCAGAAGACGTGGATTTCGGCCCCCTGCTCTACAACCTACAGACTTCATGACTTGGGTCTTGTCTTTTACATCCTTGACCCTCTTGTTGGTCACCCCTCCAAAAAAAAAGGGTATATTCTGTGGCCTCTCAGAACAACACTGGAGGAGAAGGTGGGATTGCCAGAATGGGCAAACTGGACGCAGGGATACCAGAGAGCATAAGCAGGGGGAGCAGTGGGGCAAGACGGGGGACACAGTCAGGTGTACATGCAAGACGCAGAGGCTCAGGGAGGTGGGATCCAACGGGTCAGGCAGACGGCTGTGGGTCTGAGTCAGACCCGACCACGGATGGATGGGGACAGTGTGCCAGGGGCTTTGCGGCAGAGCTGAGAAGCCAGGGCTCGGTTTCCTTTTATTACAGCTCTGTATCGGTTGGTTGGTTCATGTTTGGTAGCAGAGAAGTGAAATGTTCAGCGGTTTAGGAAAAATTAATCCAATTAAGTAAAATGGATTGGACGGGGAGGAGAAAAAGGCAGGGAGAGCAGTTAGGAGGCTTGGGGGAAGCGTGGTTCCAGCCAGCACAATTGGGAAGAGGGGCCCGGGAGCGTGGAGCTCGGGGTGCGGCCCTGGGCAGGTGCCCTGTGTGCCCCCCTGCCCGTTCCGACCTCCTGGCCGCATTGTCCTTTGCAATTTGGACATGACCCCTCTGACGGCGATTGCTGCGTGTGTGCAGCTGTGGCTGAAGGAAGGGACTCGAGGGAGCGGGATTTATCACAGGAGTCGGAAGGCAGCCTGTGGGGACAGGTCTGTAAGGCAGATCCCGGCTTTCACCTAATGACCCCCCCACCCCCGCCCCACGTCTCAGAGCCCCTCACCCTCCTCTTGCTTCCTGCATCCCTGTCCCTGTCCCCGTGAATGACATGGTCCTAGAAGTTTAGAGCCCCGACGGATGGTCTCCTACCGGAGAATGACAGGCATACTGGCAGACACTGGAATAAAAAATAATAATATTAAAAATGCGTTTCTAGTGGCAGAGGCCCGGGTTCCAATTGCGTTTCTAGGCTATGCTCGCTGCGTGCACACAAGAGTCTCCGACCTTGGGCCAGAACAAAACACCTCTCGGCTTCCGTGTCCTCACTTGTGAAACCGACAAACAAATGGGCACATTCCACGTGTTGTCGTGAATGAAAGAAGAGCCCGCAGAGGCAGCAGTCAGTGCCATGCTGCCCCGGCCTGGAAGCCAAGCAAAGGCCCCCCTGCCAGGAGCACGGAGAACCCCGCTTGCTTCCACCTTCACGTTTTCTTCCGTCTCATTCCCCGCCCTTCTCCCCCCACCTGCCTCTCTCACTACAGTGACATCAGTGACCCTGATACAGGCCGCCCTCCTCAGACTAGCACCTTCCCAATTTCCATATTGAGGAGGTACCATCCTGGAGGGTGTCATAGTTGGTCTGAGCTAAAACTGGGGAGACGGTTGACATGGGGCCATTGCGGATTCCACTTGCTGGCTTTTAGAAGCAAAAAATCACCAGTTAGACCGTGCACGGGCATTCCAGGGTAAAGATCTTCTGGGCGAACCATTTATTTTAAAATAAAACATACAACTTCAAAGGTTTATTTCTCAAGTGGAGAAAATCTGTGACGAGAGGGCTAGTTACTTATGGCGGACACTGGTTGGAGCTCAAATATTCTAGTCCCTTGGTCTAAGTCAGTGGTGCTCACCCTGGAAGCGACTTTATCTGCGAAGGGACAGAGAGCAATGTGCGGAGATGCGTTTGCTTGCCAGGACAGGGGAGGGATGCTACGGGTAGCTGGTGACCCGGGATGCTGCTCCTTCCATACACAGGAGAGCGTTTTCAGGACAAGGAATTATCTGATGTCAGCAGTGACACGGTTGAGAAACTCTGGTCTTAGCCAATGGTGGCAACTCTTCCCTCTTTTGCCCCCGATGGTTTCAGGAATCTAGTCACAAGCCAGGGAGCGTGTCATGCCCCGTGGTGCCGCTCATTCGTCTTAGGGCCAACAGACCTACGGAACTGGCTGGAGGGAAGAGAAAGCATTTCACGGTTGGGAATCTTGTCTCCCCAACTCCATGTGAATAAGGAAGCACAATACTCCCGTCCCTGCTGGCTACGGGCTTGTGAACTTTAGGGTGAAGGGTATATTCCAAAGAAAGATGGAAAAAAAAAAACAAACTCAGGTTCTTGAAGACCTCGAATCTATTCACTCTCGTCTCTACTTCGGTTCTTGAGTTTCATGCTGTGAAATCACGAACATCGTTTTTGTATATGTCGGTTTCCATCAGTTTTTCTTTTTTTCGCCCGCCAACGTGAACATACAAGGTAAGACTCTCCACAAGCGATCTCACGATTTTCCAGGAGTTTTAACTCTTCTATGGATCGTCTTGCTTGGAATTCACTAGATTCCAGGCAATCTGTTTCTCCAATTTAGCACCCTGGCCGACCGGTGACCAGACGGTTCTCCTTCCTTCAGTTTTCTTCAGTAGAGCTCAGACCAGTTTGGATTAAACAACATTTTTTTTTAAGTGCCAAACAAGAGCAAAAGGAAAATAAACACAGGAGGAAAAAAAAAAGTAATATTTTTTACTTAACTTTTTTACTTAACTTTACTTTTTTACTTAACAAATAGAAGTTGTTATAAAGTCTCTGATCCCAAAGGTTGGTCACAATTTGGATCACTTAAAAAGTATGAAGCATCTACTAAGAAACACTGAGTACTCTGCTCGGGGCTACGGGTACACTGATTAGAAAAGTCAGACTCCTCCTTTCCTAAGGAGCTCACAGTCTTGTATCAGGAGACAGATGAGTAAGGAGGTGATGAGAGTGTGGAGGGGCGGGTCCAGGAATAGCAGAGGGAACGAGGAAGGGAAGTGATGCAGCAGGTCACTTTCCGGGTTTCTCCCTCTATCTTCTGATCTTTTTTTTTTTTGAATTATAAAATTTTATTTAATGATTTTAATCATCGATTTGACAAATTGTCTTCACATGATCATCTTAATTTGGTTATTTTTTTTAATTAATTTTTATTGGTGTTCAATTTTTAAGTGTACAACCTCATCCTACAATTCACCTCACCTCACAGAATTCTCTCCCGGCCACCTTGACCTCTTCATGACCAAGAACACAAAAGATAGATGTTCATCATTGCCTCCCGTCTATAGCTCCTCCTTCTGCTCGCTTTCTGGTTGGAGACACATCGTGGGTGATGACTCCCTGAATGACTGTCCCTCTCGGGGAAGAGCCCCGAGGCCACACCCACCTGGGTGAGGAAGGAGGAGCGGGACGGTGCTAGGCATTCATCACAACTCAATGCGGGACGACAGACACGACTCTGCGTAAGGAAATGTGATCGAGATAAGGAAAGTCGTACAACACAGATGCCAGAGACTCACCCCCTCACAGACCCACACAAAGGGCACACAGCGGAAATGGAAAGAGAGATAAACATACAGATATATTATGTTTTAAACACACATATATATATTATGTCACATATATTATGTAAACATACATATATAAATGAAGAATCCGTAAAAGTTAATGACACGAGAAATGGAAAAGAGGGTGGAGAGAAGTGGAATCCAGCACTTGGAGATGGCAGATAACTTGGAGAGAGGAGCGGTGTCCCCAGAACAGGTGGGGAGCGGGGTGAGGAGGAGCCGGCTTAAGAGAACAGTGACAAATTGGTTCTGATGGCATCGCCTTCAAAAACCGACCAGGATCCGGGCCCGCTTTGCAAGTTTTGTCACATTCCGTGACTAATTAAAGGAAGAACACGCGAGACTAGACATAAGGAGGGAAACTTGAGGGAAAAAAAAAACAAAAAACAAAGAGAAGCTAAGCCTTTCCCAAACTCTATCAACCAGTGGTCAAAGATATGGTGAGTTAATATGTTTCTCCCGTTTCCCACCCCTACCATTTCTGTCAAGCATAAAAAATAGACCAATTTGTCACCGCGTCTGCATAATGTCAGGATAAGAGTGTACTGTTCCCTTCCTTAGCAGAGGTCACTCGGAAGAGTGTCTCCAAGACTGTAGGAAGGAAAACAAATGAGCAAGCCCAGAAATTGGAGGCGAGGTGCTCCGCGGTGGCGGGGGAAATGCCGAGATGATGACTTTCGGAAAATTGCATCGGGTTTATCCAACACAGGACTGTTTTAATCACTGCACCAGGGGACCCGCTTCAAGGACGGATGGATAATGCATGTCTCAGAGAGGCTGATAGGGAGATAGTGTGGCTCCTCAAACGTCTTCAACAGGCCATTAAGTGAGCAAACGTCCTTGCACATCTGCTCGGGGGTATGGGACTGAGAGTTGCAAAGGAAACTTCAAGGTCCCCTGATGGGCTCAGAGGAGCACTTGGGGAGGCCGACTCTGGTGGGACTCTGTGGAGAAAAGGGAGGCACGTTCCGCAAAGTCAAGTCTGGTGGGGGCACAGCATCCCCTCCTGCCGCCGCCCACCGGGAGTAATTGTTAGACACATGACTGACACACAGATGGACAGACACTTCCATACGTGCAATGACCTTGCCTTGCTAAAGTGCTCATCTCCAAACTTCCAGAACCTTCCTTAGGAAACTGACTGAAGTGCCAAGAGTTTAGGGAGGCCCAAGGGGATGGGGTGAACTTGATGGAATGGGGAGAGGCTTTGGCATTAAATTATCCGGGTTCCACATCCCAGCTTTGCTACGAATTACTTGTGCAACCTTGGGCAAGTCCCTCCATCCCTCCAGGACTGGGTCTTCTCTTGCAAATTAGGACTAGGTGCTCCTATCTGATGACACTTGCAAGTCCAGAATGTACACAAAGATCCATTTTGGTGATTGCTACCCTTTTATATATAGTATTTTAGTGAGGGGGTGGCTCTTGTGACCAGAGAAACGTCATATCACCTCCCCGGGTCTTAGTTTTCTTCTTTGCTAAACGAGATAGAGCTTTGATTAACCATATGCCCAATTGTAGCAATATTTAAGGAGCTTTGGCGATATGCCAACACTGTTCTAAATACACATCTCTGAACTGAAACATTAGCCTACGCTCTCGGTGCCATTGCCTCCATTTTGAAGTTGAGAAAAAAGATGTAGAGAGAGGGAGCTTCTCCTGCCAGGGCCACACCACTGGCAGAGCTGAGATGTGATTTCAGACGTTGGAACTTCAGGGCTCTCTAGCACCTTGCCTGATAATAATGGCACCAGAATAAGACAGAGCCTGGAAACAGGTTCTTTGCAGGTCTGTTTCTTGGTGCCAGGGATATATCCTACTCTCCAAAAAAGTCTTCTAATTAACTCGTGGAGAGAAGCCCTTGATGCCATTGGGAGTTTCTCCTGGAATTTTTACCTCCAAAGCTAGAGGGGAAATTCCTTCCATCTGAGGTAAAGTATACAGCATTTTTAGAGAAACTTCTGAGGAGGGAGCCATAGAGCCATAGATTGTATCGAAGGCAGAAGAGACAGGGAGCCCATCCAGATCATTTCTCTCAATTTCAAGTTGGTGAAACTGAGGCCTAGAGAGGAGGAGAGTCTAACCCCAGCTCACACAGTGAGGAAGGAGCAGAACGGGGACTGGAACCCTGCTGATTCCTAGGCTCATGTGCTTTCTCTCTCGCTACATGCTGGCATTGGACACGGAACTCCATACAGCACTGAGCCCCTGCTGTGATTTGTCATGTGCAAGGGATTAAAACACAATCATCAAAATACTAATATATTTTCATTTACAGATTGGAAAAGCTGAATTCCAGTAAGGTGGGACACCTCTATTGAAGCAAACACTTGGTTAATTGCTTAATACAGGGTTGGGTACACAGCAGGTATTTAATCAATAGTTCCTGAGTTAGGCTGAATGCCTTGGATAGCAGGCATATGACTCTTTCCTTCATCTCTTAATTGTTTCCTCCACCTCAAATCCTTAGCTGAGTCTATGCTGTAAGGGCACAATTTGATGTCCCCATTATTTGTGAATCAGCAATGGATCATGCGCCATTTGATGAGCAACTTGGAATCAAAAAGACCGTATTGAGCTCCTCCTACACTGCCATTGAAAGGAGGCCTTAGCACAATTCCTGGCTCATAGCAACTCCCCATAAACATGAGCTATTACCATTGCTGCTCAAAGAGCTCATAATAGTCTCTGGGGGATAAATGATGATGAATGAAGAATGCCTGTTTTCTTCAGGAAGCCCCCAAATAATAGGGAGATTGTCACATTAACAAATAATTATAACATATTACAATTATTAATGGTGAAAGCACACAGACTTGTAAAAAAGACACGTGGATTCTAAAAGAGGGCAGTTAATTAATTATTCAGTGCTGTTGAAACAAGCTCAAAATGACACTCACACAGAGGAAACGCTGAATAGGGGTTTGATAGGTGAATAGGAGCAAGGAAAGTTACTCCGATAAGATCAAACAGGAGAGAGGAAGCGTGAGGCTTGGATTATTTAGAACTTTGTGGAAACATCAGTTACTGAACAGAATGTGTCTGTGAAGGAGAGGTGTTGAGCAGAGACAAGGCTCCACACTAGGAAGGGGCTGATTCCCAGAGGATTTTTATGCCAAATTTTGAAAGTTGGATTGTAGACTGAATGCAACAGGGAGCCTATTGGGTATCAGATGAGATGGTAACATGGTCAAATTTGTATTTTAGAAACATGATACTGCCAGCAGCATAGACACTAGAAAGGAAAGAAGTCGCAGAGGAGACGGGAGTATTGGGAAGCTATTGAGATAACATAGCCATGGCCCGGAGATCCCACTTGTGGGTATATATCCAAAGGGAATGAAAGCAAAATATCAAAGAGATCTCTGATTACCATGCTCGTTGTGTCATTCACAACAGCCACAGTACAGAAAAAGCCTCAACAGACAAATGGATAAACATGGAGATATGTTATCCATTATATGGATATATGGATATGGATATATCCATTATATGGATAATGTTATCCATTATTCCTTATACCAAGGAATATTATTCGGTGATGAGAAAGAAGGAAATCCTGCCATTTGGCTATTTACAACAGCATGGATGGACTTTAAGGTCATTATGCTAAGTGAAATAAGCCAGACGGAGAAAGATAAATACTGTATGGCATCACCTACGCCTGGAATCTAGAAAAAGAAGTAAAATTCACAACAACAGTAGAAAGTAGCAGCAAGTTATTGCCAGGGGTTGGAGGTGGGAGAAACAGACAGAGGTTGACAAAAGCGTATGGGTATGCGATAAACGAGGTCTGAATATCTAACGGTTAACATGATGACTACAGTTGACGACACTCTACTGCATATTGAAAATTGCTGAGTAGCACTTAAATGTCCTCACACATAAAAAAGATAAATATGTGAGGTGATGGATGTGTTAATTAGTAGGAGGTGGGGATCCTTTCACAACGCACACGTATATCAAATCATCACAATGTACATTTAAATATCTTCCCATTTTGTCAATTATACCTTCATAAGGCTGAAAGAGAAGTATTATCTTTAGAACAGATTTAGAAAAATATATAATTTGGGTTTAGCAGTTTTCTTAAATCTTGAACATTTAAGTAGTGAAATGAAATGATAATAAACAATAGGGAGAATCAAATTGTTTAAGAAAAAGAAAAAAAAAAAGAAAGAATAGGCAAGAGATAACAGAGCCCAAAGAAATTGGTGGAAGAGGGGAGGGAGAGAGATAAACGAAAGAAACACACTTGATAGGACTTGGTGAGAGGATGGATGGAGATGCTGAGGGGACATGGGGAAGCATAAACGCAGCAGCCTCCTCACCTCTCTGTTGGGGTTCCCTTCCTCTCTGCAGTGGCATCCCACTGCCCCTCTTTTTGAGGGGCTAAAACCTGTAAAAGCAGATTGTTCTTTCCAGAGCCAGCTATGAATGGGGATCCTGGCAAAAGTCTTTTCCTCCACCTCTCAAACCTGTGGTGTTTATCACTTGAGCTATTTGTCTTTGCCGAGCGAACATGACCATCTGTTACTATAACCCAACTATGAAAAAGAGATGCTTTTATTTTTCCCCATGTCACTTTGTACTGCCTGGGTGACACCTCAAGGAAGGAAAAAAGGCAGAAAGCAACAACAAACGGCATCAGTGATGAAAAGGGAGAGTCTAAGCTTCCATTCCTCACACATTTTTGCAACTAGCCACATAAAAGGACCCACAAAATGTGTGGTAATATCAGTGCAGAGAGTCATCCAGCTGTCTGTACACATTGTGTCCCTCTTACAAGTGAAATTAAAAAAAAATTCCTTTCCTTTTTTTTTTTTTTTTTAATCTCCTCACCTGGCAACAAATGTAAAAGCAGGCTCCAAGGTCAGTAACTTTTCTGACTCTCTCTTTAACCCGCAGTGCCTTAGCCCAGATTATTTAACCTGTCGGCTACACCTCTCCATAAATTCAACCTACTTTTCCCTCAAAAACTTCCACTTTTCCTCCTTAGGTATTGGAAGCCCATAGCAAATGCAATTACCCGTAATTCTCAGGGCAAGCTACGCTCTTTTCTGTATCTATTTCCTCAGCACAGAATATCCTTTTCCTGCGTCCCCTCTTGACTCTCAGCTCCAGCCTCGCTGACCTCGTTTCCATTCCATAAGGGGACCATGCTCCTTCTCTCTTCGGGACCTTTCTTCTACCTCACCCCCCTCCACCCACCCCTTAACCCAGTTAATGCAGATGTCAGCACACATATCACTTCATCGAGGAGATGAGCCTTTCCCAGAGATCCTGCACCAACCTCACTGGATCCTATCAAGTCACACTGTGTTTTTCTTATTACATAACAGTTACAGTGATTTGTAATGACACACACACACGATTACTGGATCAATGGCTCTCTCTTCCATAGACAATAAGGTCCATGATGCTCACCAGTGCATCCAAGAGTATAGGCCTTAGTAAGCAGTAGCATCTCAATGAGTATCTACTGATAAACAAAACATTAGGGGAATAAAGGGATTAATAAATGAATGTGAAAATCTTATTCCCTCCTCAAGGGCCGTCTCTAATACCATCTCCCCTACACAGCTTTATCTTATGCTTCTTGTCACCCACAATCTTAAAACAGAGGTGCTGAAGTGATTTCTTAGTCATTTGAATACTAAAACATGTTTGCTGTATCTTCCTTGTGAAATGTCCCAAACCCCCAAGGATGGCTTCTCTTGTGATAGGGATGCTAGTTTTGGACTTAGTGATTGATGGCAGTATCTAAAGTAAAAACTTCCTTAAAAACAAAAAACTGGGCTTCCCTTTCATTTTTTGGAGGTAGGCAAAGATGAGACTTCTTTGAAAGCTTCTCTGGCTTTATCCATTAGGTAGAGCCTTCTCTGAGATATGCTCTGACTTTTTGTTCCTATTTAAGTGCTTCATTTTAAGATAAGGAATCTGTGATCCCTAGAAGTTATAAGCAACTTAATGGCAGAGTTTGGTTAAGAACCCAAGTCTCCAGATTTCTAGTCTACTCCTTTCTTTTCTTTTCTTTTCTTTTCTTTTCTTTTCTTTTCTTTTCTTTTCTTTTTTTGGTCTATTCCTTTCTTTAACATCTGTTCATTGTCCTATAAAAACAAGTAGATATGGCGGGGAGAAAAAAAAAGGACAGCTTATGTATTTCCTTCAACTGGAACACATTCCTAAAATGGGACAGACGTAGACATTATTTATCCTGGATGGTGGATTCCAAGTTTAATAAAGCAAGCCTTCTTGCCAAAAACTGGCGGAATGATTCTCTATAAAGTTGCAAAGAATTGCTAAATTAGCTACATCCATCACACATTGACATGTTCCTGGGATGACACAACACCAAGAACAAGAGGCCCTTAATTTAGATGTCATTAATAACCCAAACAGATCTTACGAAGCAGAATATTAATGCAAAGATTTTTTTTCACAATTTTAGAGCTCGAACTTGCTTTGGAATCAGTACATATTTTACTTTAATATATATGTGTAGAAGAGGTGGTAATTGAGGCTGTCTTCGATTCAATCCATTTTAGCAGACAGCATGGTTGTTGGGAAGATGTCTGCTCTGCCACAAATTTGCTGTGTAACCTTGGACACATCGACTCTCTTCTCAGTTTCACCATTCATAAAACAAACTCTTGGATTTCAGCTTAATGGATAGTTTCTCCATAAATGATCCAAAGTCTGTGCAGTTCACTTCAGCACACAGTCGAGTCCTACAACGTGAAAGGCATTGCACCTGCTGTTATACACACAGGTGAACAAAGCATGATTCCTGACTTCAAGGTGTTCAGAGCCTAAAGAAGAGGGCTGATATATAAATAACCAACTTGAATGAGTTTAATAGAAAAAAAAAAGAGTAACTCAAGTTAAATTATGCTAGGAAACAGAAAGAACTTATAACTATGGATAGGGAGGACTCATTTAAATGGCTGAAAGAATATGATGTGGAATGCTTTTCTAATAAACTCTAATATATCTAGAAAGGTATTTTCTAAATAAATATGAATTATCAAGATTGATGGAGGCATATGTTGAAAGTCTGAAATATATAGTGATCATAGATGAAATGTGAAGATCATCCAAATAACAGAGAGACAGGGGAAAGCCAAGAGCATTTAATGGAAAGATTTTTAAATTTTTAAGAAACACAGTTTCTATATAACTTCTATACTTCCTAAGTACATAAAAAAGAAGGGATGCCTTTTCATTTATTTTCCTAACTTGTAATAAGAACTATCCTTATTCCAAAATGTGAGAAATGTAGTATATAATTTTATCTACACTTAGAAATGGAAACCTGCATGAGGAAAGTGCTGTTAAATCAGGACCATAACATCCAGTACTGACCAAATGATGAGGACAGGTGGTTTCTTAGACAGATAATAATGATAGAAACTGGACACAATTAATAAAAACCCCAACTATTTAGACACACTACAACATAGCACAGAGCAGGCCAGAACTGGAGAAGAAGTTAAAAGACTGCTGCTGGACCAAAAAGGAACTGTGATGCCAGTTCATACTTTCTTATCTAACGGCGCTGCCCAACCCACAAAGAGTTGTGGTGACAGAAAAGCGAAAGCCTTCTTGGCTTGAGATGTTACAGGGCAGGAATGAGAGAGAACTATTTGAGGAACCATAAAGTAAAGAGAAAAACCTTAATTCATGAAAACCACAGAGAGAATGAGCCCTCAAAAGCTAGCATAAAGTCTGCCCCAAACTTTGGCTGACCACTAGGAAGCTACATGTCTAAAAAAAGCAATAGCTTGAAGCCAAAAATAAACTGAGCAAAGAGAGGAGCGGCTGCAACCAGAGGGAAAGAGAATTCAGTTCAAGAACAGCCAAGTTAACTGTGGATTGGAACTGACAGTACCCAGAAGAACACAGTAGATTCCACAACCCCTATAATCAAATGTTCAACCAAAATTTACCAAACATGTGAAGAACCAAAAAGTATGAGCAATATGTAAAACAAACAAATCCATAAAACCCAGTCAATAGAAACTGACTCTGAGTATGCCCAGCTGTTGGATTATAGCAGGTGAAAACATTAAAGAAACTAATATAAATACATTCAAAGATTTAAAGGACAATAAGTTTGAAGAATTAAAAGGCAATGTGTCATTAATGAGTGAATAGGGAAATAGAAACTATGAAAATAATTTTTTTAAAAAAATCTAGATCTGAAAAGTATAACAGCTAAGATGAAAAAAAAAAGAAATCACTAAATGGGCTTGGCGATAGATTAGAGATGGCAGAAGAAAGAGTCAGTGAATGTGAAGAAAGATCAATTGACAGTTTCCAATCAAAATAATAGAGAAGAGAAACATGGAAGAAAACTATAAAAAGCCTCAGAGACCCATGGTCAATATTGAGCAGGCTACAGACTGGACTCCTAGAATGAGAAGACACAATAGGGCAGAAAAATATTTGAAGATATAATGGTCAAATTTCCCCAAAATTGCTGAAGAAAACACATTAACTTACAGATCCAAGAAGTTCAGCAACCCCCAAGAAGTATACAGATGGGAAAAAACAAAACAAAAAATGTTAGTACATCATAGGAAAATTGCTGAAAGCCAAAAAGAAAATTTGAAAGCAGCAAAATAAGCCCAATGCATTACAAGCAGAGGCACAATGATGATTAACAGCTGAATTATCATCAGAAACAATGAAAGCCAGAAGATATTGGATTTAAATATTTAAAGTGTTGGCAGAAGAAAAAAAAAAAGAGAAAGGTGTTATAAAGACACTTTCAGATAAATAAGAACTGACAGAATGAATTGCTATCAGACACAATTTAAAGAAATATTAAGGGAAATCTTTCAGGCTGAAAAGAAATGGAAATAGATAGTGACTTATATATACAGGGAGGGGTGAAGAATCCTGGAAATGGTTATATATATATATATATATTATATATATATATATATATAATATATATATATATACATACATATTCTTGTTATGGCAGTTTAAGTCACCTAAGAATTAGACACCTAGATAGGTTTAGATGTGATAGATTATTTTAAGGAAATGTTTATAAAGAATTAATAAGGAGAGAACTTGAGTAGGCAGAGAGCCTTCAGACTACGGTGCAGGTCCAACATCTGTGAATAGAGAGAACAAAAGATGGATGGAAATGTAATGCAATAATTATATTAACAAAAGATGGATTGAAAAAGCTCAGCCCACAGTACATTTGTGAGAAAACCTCAGCCAGGCTGCCTGTCAGAGTAATTCCATCTTGAGCAGAATGTACCAGCACTAATATTTCCAGCTTGCTCAGTCACTGGTTGTGAGCAACCTGGGAAGGCATGACCTCAAGTTTCATGGGAACAGCACCTGGAGGTGTCAGTCAACTATGCTCCCCTCAGCATGTAGTCTTAAAGGAAATCAAATAAATGCATCTCCACAGTCATCATACTTGATATCTTTAAAGATATATGGCTATTTAAAGCAAATGTTATGTCATAAGCATTGTTGAGTATGACATAACTGTGTAATATATAAGTATAGATGTAGATATAGGTATAGAGAGCTCAGATAGGTGTTTATAGGTAATATAGGTATATAGATAGGAATTATAGGTAATATAGGTATTTATTGATTGATCTATTTATAAGGCAATATATATGATGACATAGTACAAAAGATGGGAGGGGGTAATTGGAAATTCACTGTACCCAGAATCATCTGTTTTTGTTTTGGCCAGAAGAAATTTAGTATTAACTTTAAGTAGATTGGGATCATTTAAATAGGCATATCGCAATTCCTAGATCAAGCAAGGATACTAATGAAAGGAAATATAGCCAATAATTCAGTTGTGGAATTCAAATGGTATCCCAGAAAACATTTGCTTAATCAAAATGGGTAAACAATAAAACAAAAAAGAGATATTGGAAAACAAATAATAAAAGTGTTAGACCCAAATCCAATTACTTTAATAATTACATTAAGTGTAAATGAGTTAAATATTTCAATCAAAAGCTAGATTGTCAAATTAAATACAAATGTGACATTCAGCTATAGGCTACCTACAAGAGATACTTTTTAACAAAGACATAAATAAATGGAAATTAAATGTCAGAAATAGGAATTATGCACACAGTAAGTACAAGAAATCTATAATAAAAAAGATTTATAATAGTTATATTAATATCAGACAAAGTAGGCATGAAAACAAATATATTTATAGAGAAAAGGGGATGTTTTATACTAATAAAAGGATGACTACAATAGGGAAATATAAAAACAAATTATTTATACTTGTTTGACAACAAGACTACAAAATGGATGAAGCAAAAACTGACAGAGTTGAAAAGAGAAAAGGACAAAAATTATATTTGAGATTACAATATTTGCCTCTCATTAATTGAAGAACAAATGGAAAGAAATTCACCAATATAGGACATTATTACTAAACTAATTGAAGATTACTAATCAATTGAACTTGCTCAATGTTTCTAGACTATTAGACTCCCAAACAAGAGATTACACTCTCTTCAACCATACATGGAACACTCACCAACACAGATAATTGTTTAGACCATAAGAAGTCTCAATAAGCTAAAAATGAATAAACTTATATAAAACATGTTCTTTAATCAAAATTATACTTGAGATTAACAACAGAAAAAAATCTGAAAGTTATCTATTTGGAAATTTAAATAACACACTTCTAAACAACTGATGGATGAAAGAAGAAATTGCACAAAAAAAATGAAAATATTTGGAATCAAATATACATGAAACCATAATGTATCAAGAGATACATGGCTATTTAAAGCAAAAATTACACCACATGCATTTTTGAGTATAACAAAGCTGTGTAACATATAGATACAGATACAGATGTAGAAACAGGCATAGATAGATAGAGATAGGTATTACAGGTGATATTATACCTATAGTAATAACATACTGAAAATTGGTACTTAAAGGGAAATTTATACCTTTAGTAGTTTATTAAATCAGAGGAAACTTCCAAAAACGTTATCTAATGTTCTTTAGGAGGTTAGAGGGGAAAAAAAAGAAAAGAAAGCTTAAGGTAAGTAGAAATAAAGAAATAACAGAGGGGTGATGAAATGTTTAAAAAGTGAGCAAGTCATAGAGGAAGTCATTGCAACCAAAGGCTCGGTTTTTTGTTTGTTTGTTTTGGAAAGACTACAAAACTGACAAACTTCTAGCTTGACTGATCAAGAAAAAAAGAGAGAACGCCCTAATCACCACTATCAGGAGCAAAAGAAGGGCATCATTGAGACATTACAAACATCGCTAAATACTAAGTAAAGAATATGAAGGACTTCAAGCCAATACATTTGATGACATAAATAAAGTGGTCAAATGTCTTGAAAGGCAAATCACATACAAAAAGAATTCCTCTGAGGCTATGAGGTGGCAGCTTGTGTCTAAGACTAGTTCCTCACAAAAAACTAAGTAGAAAAAGAAAAAAAAGAAGAAAAGTTAAGATAATGTTTAAAAAGACATAAGAGAACTACTATGGGAAATGAGACTGAGAATCTTTTTTGTATGATTTTATTTATTTATTTGACAGAGAGAGAGAGAGAGACCGCACAAGGGTGAGGGGCGCAGGGAGAAGCAGGCTCCCCACTGAGCAGGGAGCCCTGCTGCCATGTGGGGCTTGATCCATCCCAGGACCCTAAGATCATGACCTGAGCCCAAGGCAGACGCTTTATGGACTGGGTCACCCAGGTGCCCCAGAGATGAGAGTCTAAGGGTCAGAGTGAAGAGAATCATGGAGAGGGTAGCTCACAAACAGCACTCACCCACATTCCTCCCCAGAGCATTTGCCAATTATTGGAGCATGGAGCTGGTGGCCACTGCTGAGTGGTAAAGAATCCAGCAGAACTGTTGGCAAACTCATAAATCTGAGGAGAAGAAAAAAAGCTTTTGTGACTGCCAAGGCAGCCAAGACCTAGGGAGTCAAAATTCTAATAAAAGGGACAGTTCACAGAAATGAGTAATAATTGTTGGTTTCTCCTTGAGACATTTGCTAAATTTTTGAGCCGTAGAGGTCAGGGGAATAGCAAGCAAGGCAGAAATCGTTTAAGTGTAGAACAGTTTTCCAAGTCTCTTGGAGCTGAGCAGACAAAAATTGCAGATGAGAAACCACATCTCATCAGGTTGTAGGGCAGCAAGGGGGTAGGGGAGGGTGGGGTCGTGGGCACCTAATAAAGATCCGAGGGTCTCAGTGGGGAACCCACGGAGAGCTTGAGTTAACCGGAGGGAGATGAAACTGTAAGAATTGCAACTCTGCTTCACAGCAGCCCCATTTCCCGTCAGATTGAGCTGATCTACCACCAGTCTATTTTCCACCCAAGGACAGGATAAACATCTCTGGAGGGAAAGAGCATGGTGGCATCCAATTAAACGTTGTCTGGCATGTTAAAAAAAAAGGTGACGAAAAGAAAGCGTAAAACAGAAAGATATCCACTAGTGACTCACTGTTCAGGGGTACCAGAAATATAATTAAAAAGAGAGACTCTTTGATGTATAAGTGTAGTAAACTGGATATGTAAGACTTGGGCACTGCTGAGAGAACTCACAGAAAACCTAAGTGAATAGAAACGCGTGCCCATTCCATGGACAATAGATTCAATGTTCTTCCCCTATGGATCTATAGCTTCATTGCAATCCCAATCAGAATCCCAGAAATCATTTTAAATAGAAATTGACAAGCTATCTCTAAAATGTATGTGGAAGTACAAAGGACCTAGGATAATTAAAACAATTTTTGAAAGCAAAGAAAAAAGTTTAAGACTTTTACACTACCTGACTTCAGGTAGTGTAGGTAAAAGATTTACCGTATAGCTCTTCAAATAATCCAGGCAGTGTGATATTAGCAAAAGAATATACATATAGGTCAAGGAACAGGAGAACAGGTTTAGAAATAGAACCTTGTTTTTATAACCAAATTGATTTTAGAGAAAGTTTCCAAAGCAATTCAACGGCCACAGAGTATTTTCAATAACTGATTCTTGAACAGTTACATGTCTCTATAGAGAAGAACAAACCTTTATGTAACTCAGGGAAGTCACGACATGAAATGATCAAATGGATCATATAGACCTAAACATAAAAGGTAAAATTATCAAAGTTTTAGGAGAAACAAGAAAATTCTTTATAATCACAGAATGAGCATTTACCATAATGGAAAAAGGTGGATTAATTGGAGATCATCAAAATTAAAACCCTTTAATTTTTTTTTTTTTTTTTTTTTAGAAATAAAGGGTGGAAAAATAGCAAACATAGGGAAAATATTATGTACATGTACATATGTATAAAATATGACAAAGGACTCATATAAGAATAAATGAAAGGCCTTTCAACTCAACAGTAAGACAAATAACAAAATTTCAAAAGAGAAAAAGGATTGGAACAGACACTTCATAAGAGATGATGTAAATATATAGCCAAAAAGGACATATACAGATGCTCAATAACATAAGCATAAATATATGTGTTTCTTTAAAATCTAAAACCAAGTGAAACTAATCCGTGGTCTGGAAGTCAGGACAGTGCTTGTCTGTGGGGAGTAGCAACAAATGGAAGAGGGCCCACTGGGGCTTCGGACGTGCGGATGCATATCTTGGTCTGGGTGTGGGTTACTTGTTTGCTCACTTATGGTGCATGTACACATGCATGTTATACCACGAGAAAAAAATCTACTGAAAAGATTCAAAGGCTGGCTTTATAAAGTTAATAAAGTTATTTCGAAGTTGATCTCCAAGAGCGAGTCATCTGAGAAGAGGCACAAAATACTCCGAAGAGGAATAAAGACAAAATATTTCTATGGATTTGCATTTGTAGGTTTGGCAGCAGGACACCTTAAGTTTTCATCTCAATTCTACTAAATGGTAAACAATTTATGTTTCAGTTTCCTTACGTGAAACATGCATATAATAATTATACCTATATCATAGAGTCATTTGAAAGAATAAACCAGATATATTTTGTAAGAGTACTAAGCACTACATGCCAAGATATTAGAGGTGAATCAGGATCGGTAAATAGTGGCTTTTTAAAAAAATTTTTTTAATAGTAGCTTTTTAAATAATAGTCTTAATAATCATAATAACAATAAAAATAATATTGATATGAACCAAAATAACTTGAAAATAGAATACAGGTAGAGGAACAGGCCGGTGGATTATTTTTAAATGTTCATAAACTGATCTGAGTTTATATACACACACACATATATATATATATGAATCAATATATAACACTGGTAGCATTTCAAATCAATGGGGATTAGATGAATTGTGTCATAAATCATTTTCAAATTCAAAGGCAGACAGCAAAAAGAGATAAAATTTTTGTGAGGCATACATGACACTCAAAGGATGATATATAAAACCAATGAGAAAAGGAGATAAACATTGCAGTTGAAAGTGAATCAGAGGACCCAATTAAGATAATCACAAAAGACACATATATATATGAGTTTAGTACGTAAAGAAAATATATTATACTTCACAGAGGGGTTATATTAAAACAAGTCATACTTTTTGCTTATTCAATTGCTATTAAATATCGTATACTTATATTACCTTCGTGAAGAGAGGGACATATGTTGCTTTTGGGAGTGCAAGTTAATAGGATGTTTTTGGAAGACAATTAGGAAATATGTATCAAAAGGCTTAAACTTGTACATCTTCATTGATCCAGAAATTACTCCTGTTGAATTTATCAGAGATAATCATGATCACACTCAAAGATTGGACTATAAAGAGAGAAATTGCCTTGTTTATAATAAAAACTTTTAGACATGCCTGTAGTTCAAATAATAGAAAATTATTTCATTCATCCAAGGAAATCATTTTCAGCATTGACAGCGGTATTAGAAAATAATTTTAACGGCAGAAGATAATTTTTACAATCTGCTCTTCCATTTCAGAAAGACAATTTAAAATAACATGGATAGTATGATTTTATTTTTGCAAAAACAGACACTTAATATCCATTTGGAGAAAGGACGAGAGGTAGAGTCCACCAAAACATTAATGGTGATTGCATCAGAGTGACACAATTAGCAATGATTTTAATTTTCTCATCCTGCTTACCTATATTTTCTTAAGATTTTGCAAGGTGTATATATCACTTGGCCATAGAAAGGAAAATAATAATATCCCAATGCAGTCCGAATAAAGGGAGCGGTACCCATTAGGTACACTATCTAGCAGTGAAAAGAAGCGAGTGACAGATGCTCTTTGCAGGGATGAAGGCTACCTGTGAGTTCTGCAGTTAAAAAAGAAGACAATAGGTGTCCAAGCATGTGGAGACTCTTCAGGCAGGCGAGAGTGACAGCATGGAAGAGGGACAAGGAGGTTGAAGCCTTTTTGCAGACAGTGGATGAAAATGAAAAGTCGGGAGTTACTATATCTGTACTTTTTAGCTGGTGTGGGTTAGAGACAGAGTTAGAGACAGAAGCAGGAGTCAGATCTTGCCCGGGCCGCCCATCGCGTCACGGTAGGGAGACCGAATCCTCTATCGGGTGGGACGCCGGGGAATGAGCCGAGAGCATGATCAGACCCGGGTTTTAGGAACATCCCTCTGGCGACGTTGCTGGGGCTGAAGGGCATTGCTGGAGAGTGAACCTAGATCCGATGCTTCAGACGTCTAGCAACGGTCCACGCGCTGGGGACGGCTCCCGATAAGGCGGTGGCCAAGGTGGCCAAGGCTGGTCAGAGAGAGGCGAGCTGGAGAGAAATTTAGGGTGCAGGAGTCGCAAGGCTTGGTGGCCACCAAAGTGCAAGAATGAAACCAAGGAAGGCCTCGTGTTACTTTGTTTTTTTTTTTTTAATTTTTATTTATTTATGATAGTCACACACACAGAGAGAGAGAGAGAGAGAGAGAGAGAGAGAGGCAGAGAGAGAAGCAGGCTCCATGCACCAGGAGCCTGATGTAGGATTCGATCCCGGGTCTCCAGGATCGCACCCTGGGCCAAAGGCAGGCGCTAAACCGCTGCGCCACCCAGGGATCCCTCTCGTGTTACTTTGAACACATGGTACGTAGACGGGGTGATGTTTGCCGGGTTTTGCCTACAAGCTTTCCACTTCCCACACGCAGACGGAGCCCGCGCACACGTGCACACACACGGGCACACAACTCATGAGAAACATCGGTACCGCCTCACACTTCACCGCACCAAACCAAAACTGGCGACAGAAAAGCTTAAGGTAAGTAAGAGAGTGAGAGGTGAGAAAAGCAGAAAAAGCGCAAAATTAACGGAGAACGTGGAGAAGAGGTCAAGCCTGTTAGGTGTCAAGGAAGACCTTCCGGCAAGAGAAAACTACGAGGGACTCTGAGATTCGGACCTTCCAGAAGGAGCAGTGTTTTCTTTTGTGTAGGAGACTCCGGTCTTCGGGTAGAACCACACTGTTCTCCTACAACAAAACAAGACAAAAATAACAAGTGCCACTTCTTCGTACTGGACAATGCAACTTGATTTCCCCCAGGCTTTGTGTCGTTTGTATTTAAAGTTCTTTGCACGACTGTTGCTGCTTGCTCAGAGCATGACTCTGGCGTTACGTAAGCTTTCACTGTAATCATGACTTTTCTTTTTTTTTCCTTGTGCTGGTGTGGAAGAAAGAAGTGTGGGCCGGAAGGCCCCTGCGGGGAGCAGAGCTCCCGGCCCAGCTCTCCAGCGTGAGCGCCTCCTCGGTGCTGACAGCGCCCACTCCTGTCGCAGCTCCTGACGCGACAGGCAGCCAGTCGTTGCTTTCCTCTCTCCCCCTCTGGGAGGCAGGGGCTCTGCTTGGTAGGGAGGGGTGACACGGAGAGATGGGGGGAGGAGGGGGAGATCGGGAATGGATCCAGGCACTCCATGATGGTTAGTGAGTGTCCCCCATACCTGAGAGACACCTGCTCCGGTGACGCGGTGAAACCCCCCATCCCAGTGGCCCAATGTGTACCCCAGTGTGGTCGTCACGGGGCCTGCAGCCTTGTCAAGCTCGGGCGTCAGGTGAGGACCGCCAGGAAGGGCTCGGAGGTGGATGGTCCTTACCCCTGGGGGACGTCAAGTGCCCGGTGATGAAGAGCCCAGGCTGTGGAGTCATCGGACTCCACACTGCGAGGCCAGAGGTTCCTGCCCCACTCACCGGTCAACGATGGTCCAGATGCTCAGTCTTCCCTCCTCTATGAAGTGGGGGTCACAAAAAGTAGCACTTACGGGGACGTACCACACTGCAGGCGCCCTGAGGGCACCCATTCACCCACCCTCTCCAAGGTTGTAGGCCCATTCAGTGCGCACAGTGCCCCCCGGGGAGACGGAGGCCCGGCCTGCACCCTCCACGCAAGCACACTGGCCCGGGGAGAGGGGCTGGCAGGTGCCCGACTGCGCTCCCACCGCCACCTGCTCCTCGCCGCACGCCACGTGCTCCCGCAGGACAACGCTCAGGGATAAATATGAAGAAATGCTACGGGGAAGCAGCAGAGGGGAGTCGCTGGCACAGGGAAAACACCATTATTATAATGATAAGTACCGTTCCTGTCCATAGAACAGAATAGGCAGTAACTTGGGCGCTTTATATACTTCATTTCACTAAATCTTCACACTTCCCTCGCCAGGTAGTTATCACTAGTCTTATTTTATGGGCGAAGCAAGTGAGGGGTTAAGTAACTTGTCAGATGTCCCGCTAGTTAGTCAGCGGCAGAGGCCGCGTCCAGACCCGCCTGCCTGAGAGCCCGGCCCCCACCTGGGCACCGCGGTTTCTGTCCACAGGCGAGGGAACAGAGGCAGAGAACGGAAGGCGTGCGAGGGACCGGCCCCTGGTCCACGGTCCCAGAGAGCGGCAGGGGTGGGTGGTGAGGCCCAAGCGCAAGCTCGTTCCCGTGCAGTCTGCAAACTACGACTTCACCTTGCAGACGGTGGCGAGCCACTCACGTGGGTGCAGAGCGCGACTAGGAGTCATCCCACAAACACACAACACGGCGAGCACACCTGTCTCCGTTGGTGCTGGCGTCCTAACGGCCCCGACGCCCAGATGCCTTCCTTAAACCCCCGCCGAAAGCGTTCCCGGAACACATTGTCTATAGGACTGTCTTCCCCTGAATTTTTACAGCATTTGCTGACAGCGTTTCTCATTGACTATCAAGCAGTGTTGCTGTCTTATTGCCTATTACTAGCCTTTGGCCTAGGTTATGATTTCCTAGAACACCGGCGTTGGGGTTTCTGTGTGCTAAGTGCCCGTCCTCACGAGTGCACGGAGTTGGTACCTTAAAAATGCTAACTGTTGGTGAGGTCATGGGTGTGGCATCGTTTGCAAAAGGCTGCTCGTCCCCACGGGAGCAAAACTACGAGAGTAAGCGCGTCCTTAGTCAAGAGTCGGAGGATCTGAACACATCCCAAGGTGATCGGAGGGGACCAAACAGAGAAACTCCTCCCTACCATGAGCCCCAATCTCCTCCTCTATCCAAAGGAGCCAGTACTTCTTCTGAGGCCTATATGTAAAAACGGGATGGCAGGCACCAGGCACCATGCTGAGCATGTAGTCGGGCTTTACTCATGGCTCGAGGGCAGACGCATGATGTGGGTTTGGAATCAGAACATCCTGCATTTCAATCCACGCTCCACCTGAGTGCAGGCTCCTTATTACGGGCTGAACTGTGTTCCCTCCAAACTCATATGTTGGACACCTGACCCCCAGTGCCTCCCACTGTGACTGTATTTGGAGATGGGGCCTTTAAAGGGGTAATAAAGGTAAAATGAGTTCATGTGGGTAGGTTCTAATTCAATATGATTGATGTCCTTATGGGGGCGATCAGAACACAGACACACACAGAGGGAAGACCATGGGAAGACGGAGAGAGGTACCCCCCCCCCCGTGCACAAGCCAACGACAGAGCTTCAGAAGAAACCAACCCTGCTAACACCTGTCTCCGACTTCTGGCTTCCGGAACTTGAGAAAATAGAGATTTCAATGGTTCAAGCCACCCAGTCTGTGGAACTCTGCTGTGACAGCGCTGGGTGACTGGAATGCTATTATGCTATTTTCACTTCTTTCAGCCTCTTTGCTGTTGTACAGAAGGGGAGAACCACGCCTGTCTTCAAGGCACTGCTGTGAGGCGTGGACATGATTTACGTAAAGCAGGTAGGGGTATCCGATGAGTGACGTCGGCAAGTTGTAGTGATGACAGTAATAGTAGCAAGATGGTTGGTGACGGGAAAAATATTGTAGACTCTAGCCCACAGGGCGATTGAAGGGATCAACTGGGATGATAATTTTGATGTGAAATATAAACTTCATGGGATCCCTGGGTGGCGCAGCGGTTTGGCGCCTGCCTTTGGCCCAGGGCGCGATCCTGGAGACCCGGGATCGAATCCCACATCAGGCTCCCGGTGCATGGAGCCTGCTTCTCCCTCTGCCTGTGTCTCTGCCTCTCTCTCTTTCTCTCTGTATGACTATCATAAATAAATAAAATTTAAAAAAAAAAATTCCTTTAAGAAATATAAACTTCAGGGACACCTGGGTGGCTCAGTGGTTGAGCATCTGCCTTCAGCTCAGGGCATGATCCCAGTTTAGGGATCGAGTCCTGCATCGGGCTCCCTGCATGGAGCCTGCTTCTCCCTCTGCCTGTGTCTCTGCCTCTCTCTCTGTGTTTCTCATGAATAAGTAAATAAAATTTTAATAAAAAATAAATATAAACTTCAACCTCTGGAATCAACATGCATGACTGTGAACCTTGGCTTCACCACTGACGATGTACAGGATCTGGTCTACTCTCAATCTCCCCAGGCCTCACTTCCCAACCCATTAAATATAACTCTTAGTCTACTTCATTGAGTGGTTAGGAAGACGGTTAAACACCACGGGATACTGAGTATGTGTCAGGAATGGTCCCAAGCCCTGTATTAACTGATTTAATGTTTATGCCCCCTATGTTTGGGGGCTTGGAATTTTATTATCCCCATTTTTATAAAGTAAGGCATCTTTGGCATAGAGTGAGAGGTCTTCAAGCCACAGGGTTAGCAAAAGGTGTAGCCACGACTCAAACCTGGACAGGAAAACACAAATGAAAAGAAAAGGTAGGATGTCAGCTCATGGGACATCATCGGATCTTGTTCTTTCCCGTGCTTTGTTATCGGTTTCCTCCGGGACCCTGAGGAAGCATGTGTCACATTTCTACCAGGACTAGAGTCTTGATCAGAGAGTGCTTGGAGACCTGTCCACTTCTGAAGCAATATCCTGGCATAAGCACCTCTGAGGGACTCTCCCTCAATTCCCAGGCCCCTGGGGTAGGCGTCAGGGCTCTCTGACTCCTGAGCACATGGTTCTTGCCCCTTCGGGGAGCGTGGGGCCCTGTGACTAGGTCATCCAGTGAAGTTTGGGCAAAAATTTTGTGTGTTACTATTGGGTTCAGAGCATTTAACTGCTAGTGTGAGACCCTTCTGAACTCAGGCTCCGGTTGACATGGTGACCAGCCGTGGTTGTGAGGCTGCTTCTCTGGTTCCCAGATACTTGAATGACAGCAATGGCCACAACATCCTTCAGACTCACAACAGACACGCATCTTAAATGGGAAATAGTTCTTGTTGATCTAAGCCACCGAGATTTCAGAGTTGTGTGTTACTATAACGTAACAGTCCCCCACCCCCCGACGGATGCATCCATCCCATTAGTGCATTTTAATGTCTTGCCTTTTCCTCCTGGGGGATCTTCCCTGTCTGATCTTACTCTCCATCCCCTAGGTCTTCTTTCTTCTCCTTTGTCACTTCCTCTCTCCTTTTACCTTCAGTTCTGTCTTTCTGCCCTAGACAATTCCTTTCTCAGGCTTCCTTACATGGGGCTGTCTCCCTGGGGAAACAGAAGTATAATTGAATTTAGGGACAGAATCACTCTGTCTGCCCTCCTTTTGTTTCAGATTAGGCTCAGAATGTGGAACCCATCCTAGGCTCTGCTCATGAAGTGCAGCCACTAACGCTTGATTTCTGAAGACTTGGGCACAGTCTGGGTAACTGCAGCCAAATCAAGCACTTCAGACCTTATCTTGCCAATGATAAGGCTCTGTCCAGCCATGACTGCGTGGAGTATGTCCACTTAACAAGGACAAGAGAAGCTGATTTGTCCCTAAAGGGCCTTGAAATTCACTCCACTAGCATGAAATGGGTCAATAAAAACAAGAAATGAAATTGAGGTCAGAGACTTTCTCTGGAGAGATAGTAAATAGCATCTGAGGCACCCTCCATGCCCCGTCCCCATGGTGCTGCTGCAGATTCATTGGCAAGGTGCTGATTAATAGCCAGAGGAAATGTCACGGCTGCTCGGTGCCCTGGGAACCATGGTCTCCTTTTCCCAGGAGGAAATAGGGAGCTGTGAGGAAAGCTTGCAAGCCAGACTGCAGCCATAACAGGCAAGATTGTTTTGCTTCAATTGCTAGTTCTATATTTGAAGCTAAAATCCCAGGGCTATGTTCACTCATTATGACTGGGGATTTGGCTAGGGTGTACGTATTTTAAGGGCAGGGATCAGATCTTGTTCAAGATTGTACTTCAGTTCCTTGCACGGTCCTCGCCATGTAATAAATGCTCATGATTTTTGATGAATGATTCAGTGGGTATATGGATGTCTTAGTCTATTTGGGCTGTTATAACGAAAACACTGGGTGGCTTATAAATCATAAACATTTATTTCTCACAGTTCTGGAGACTGAAAAATCCAAGATCAAGGCTCTGACAGATTTGGTGCCTGGTGAGAACCTGCTCCCTAGATGGCTGTCTTTTTGCTGTAACTTCACATGGCAGGAGGGGCAAGGGAGCTTTACTGGGCCTGTTTGATAAGAGCACTAATGTTACTCATGACGGCTCTGTCCTCCCAAAGGCCCCCATCTCCTAATATCATCACCTTGGCGGTTCTGTTTTTAACATATGGATTTGGGGGTGGGGCACAAATGGATAAAAATCATACGTTGACCATTGGCCGCATCTCCTATTAAATTATATCTGTTCTATCCTGTTTACAACTGTATTCCCTGCATTTACCTCGGTGTCCTGTTCAGAGTACCCCAATAAGTGTTGGTGCAATTAATGATTAGTCATCCTTTACACCAGGAGAGGAGAATATTGCTGGGATTGAGGGGAATAAACACACAAAAAAATTCATACTGTTAATGAAACACTTACCGAGTGTTGGCCATGTGGCTGTCCCTGCTAGTAACTGGGTTGAGGACGCCAATGAGGCAAGACTCTGCTCTTCTCATTTTACTGAGGAAGACAGGGCTGCCCACAACGGATCCCAAGGGCAGTACATAAAGAAAGTGTGGGGCAAATTAAAAAAAGAAAAAAAATTTCCCCAAAGACAGAAGGAGAGGAAGACATGGCCTCTGAGAGTGATGGCCCTTGATGTGAGGGCTGTTTAGTTAGATGACCGGGGTTTGCCCACACAGACGCATCAGAAGAAGAACGTTCCAGAGAGAGTTTATATCCGTTTTAACATCTGACCTTTCTGGACATAGCAACAGCACAGGGACTGTGGGCCATCCTGAAAACCTTCAGGAGAAGCTCTGTGGAAACTCAGACTTCCTGAATCTTAACAAGATACACTCTTCAATATGGTTTATTCCATCTTTCAAAGCTCTATCCAGCCTCATCCCCTCTGGGAAGCTTTCAGATTAATCTAGCAAAGACTTCTACCTTATGGGCTCAGAGTCTACCAGTTCTCTCTCAAGCAAGCTGCGTGATCTCAGGGAAGTCACCTTCATTTTTTTTCATTGGCTAAATTAGGGTTTCAAGAATACCCTTCCCTCGAAATTGTAGGATAATTAATGCCACGGCACCTGGTAATTCATCAGCCTCTCAGTTCCTTGTTTTTTGTTTGTCTCATCTATGAAATGTTATGATAATAAAATGAGTCAACAAAGGTAAAGCACTTAGAACGGCGCGTGGCACACAGTAAGCATACGTGAGTATTAACTATTGTAATTCCTACCACATCCTTTCCTTAATAGATGCTGCTTGGTATTAATTACAGTAATAGTACACCAGAGCCCTTTTTATTTTTCTGAACTTTCTCCCCATACTGATCTTGATCATTAAAGAATTGGTGGCCTGAGATCAGAGCTCTTGTCTGAAAATTCTAATACCTAGGCCCGTGGTCTGTCAGTCGTGGGCACCAGCCAGCATGCTCCTTGGTTATGAATCAGGGCTGGTGAATGTCCAAGCTGCAGGCACTCTGCTCCTCTGAGCCTCCCGCCCTCCTCCTGGCTACAGGACACCATGGATGTTATCTGCCTTTTTCCTAGCAACGCCGGCAACATAGGTTCTTATGCTGTTAAAAATATGCAGCTCAAGATTCAAGGTGAACCAGGCGGATTGATTTTCAACTTGGATAAAGTTGAGAGGGAAGGAAAAATAGTATTTAGTGGCTTCTGCTTGGGGTTGGGGGTGGGGTGGGAGACTTAAGGTTTTATTTTAAATAATGAAACATATATTTTTTTAATCCATTGGGGTTTCTAGCCGGTTTGGTCAAGAGGTGTTAATGTAGATTCGCCAGCAATGCTTTCTTAATATGAAAGGGTAGGAAACGTCTCGATTTGAGAGACAATCCCTCTGGTATTAAAGGCTTGCACGTGTTCCAACTTGACCTTTATCTCAGGGTTCTTTCCTGGTAATTCCTGGTCCTTGATGGTCACAGCAATTTAAGATTCAAAAACATATAGAACCCTCCTCTCTTCTAGGGAATTCCATGAATCATGACTTCTGAATTAAAATATAGATGTTATAATATTTTTCCAACAATAATGACAGGAAGTCTAGGTACAGGGCTTTGCTCTAATCCGTATGTTCCAAAGTGGACATATAGCATAGTTTTATAAATGGGAATACATAGACTTAGGAAATGAAAATATTGCAAGAAAATGTTGCAGTGTTTGATATACTTGGCGAATAAAAAAATAAATAAGTATGAAGCCATGCACCATGGAAATAACTTTGATAACTTCCCAATGTTGAGAATCAGCATCTAATGAATATTTTAGCCAGACTATATACTTTTCAATACAACACTCTCTATAATCTTCACCCACAGTGTGGTGGCAAAAGGAAGTAATAGTCTCATTTTTTTTTCATTTATTTATTCATGAGAGACAGAGAGACAGAGACACAGGCAGGAGGAGAAGCAGGCTCCCTACAGGGAGCCCGATGCCGGACTTGATCTCAAGACCCTGGATCACTCAGTGAGCCAAAGGCAGATGCTCAACCATGGAGGCACCCAGGTGCCCTAGCCTCATTTTACAGTTGGAGATATTGAGACTCAGAAGGACCCGTCAGCTTTCCTAAGACCACACAAGTGGGAAATGAAGGGAAGATAGCCTGAGTCTCCAACACTAATACCCTGGATGCTACAGCAGACTGTATCTTTCAGTCCAGGGAAAACCAGAGTTCAGATTCAGAGTATGGTGTAGTGGGGTTTGTCCAGGCAGAATCCCCAGGTTGCAGTGTCAGTGTCATATGGGAACTTGTGAGAAATGCAAATCCTCTGGTCCACTCGGACATACTGAATCAATACCCCTGGGTGGAGGGGGAGCCCAAAAATCTGGATTTTTTTTTTTTTTACCAAGTCCCCTGCATGATTCTAATGGCTACTGTAGTTCCAGTAACTTTGAGGAAGAAATAGAGCCTCATAAAGACAAAGTAAATTGTCTACCATCCCAGAACAGAACTAGTTTTTGCTTTTTTAAAGTTTTATTTATGGGATCCCTGGGTGGCGCAGCGGTTTGGCGCCTGCCTTTGGCCCGGGATCGAATCCCACATCGGGCTCCCGGTGCATGGAGCCTGCTTCTCCCTCCACCTGTGTCTCTGCCTCTCTCTCTCTCTCTCTCTCTGTGACTACCATAAATAAATAAAAATTTTTAAAAAAATAAAGTTTTATTTATTTATTCATGAGAGACACACAGAGAGAGGCAGAGATGCAGGCAGAGGGAGAAGCAGGCTCCCTGTGGGGAACCTGATGTGGGACTCGATCCCGGGACTCCGGGTCACGTCCTGAGCCAAAGGCAGACGCTCCACCGTGGAGCCACCCAGGCGTCCACAGAACTAGGTTTTGAAACGTGGTTTGTTTTCCCTTAAACTCGTAATGTTGCATGAGGTGTTTTTTAATGTAGAATAAATTCTTTAGTATCTGAGCTTTAGTTTTCTTAGCTCCCAGTCAAAACCAGTGGTCAAAGCAGAAGATCCTAGGAATCAATAGCACGTAGCACACACAACTTATGCATCTCTCTGTGCTACAGGCTTCTCGTCTGCTAAATGCCGATTCAGGCTGCTGGGGCAATCAATGAGAAACTGCGTGGTAGCTGCTTTTGCATCGTGCCTGGCGCAGAAAAGATGCTCAGTAATTAGTGGTCTGTTCATTGACATTAATAGGTCATCTTCTTTCTCTCTAAATAAAATGGAGGGGAAAAAAAGAGAAAATAAATAAATAAATAAATAAACAAACTGAATAAATAAATAAAATGGAGAATATCCTTATGCAGTGCCTGGAGCATAGTAGGTGCACAGTAAATGCACAGTCTTTTTTGGTTCTTTCTCATAGATGCTTCTCTTATTCTCCTTCACAGGCTCAGTACCTCCCAAACTGGTGTTTCACCTCCTGGATTTTCTCCCTGCAGCCAACTCCCTTAATGTCAAGCAGTGAAAGTGGATCCTGGGGAAATAAATTCCAAGGCTATTGTAACGGAGAGAGTTAGCTTCAGTCAACTTTAGCATTAAACTCTTAATAAGAGAGTCGGCCCTCTAAAGGAGTCGCCTTGCAGCCCTGTCTCCTAAGAAGTCAGGTTATTAACTCTAACCCCCTGGAGCTGTTCCGCCCTCTGGGGTGCACACGCACCCCTTTTCAGCACAGCCGCTCTGTTTCCCAATTGAAGCCCTGCAGAGTCACCGCATTCCACTTGGTAAAATAAAGATTTAATAAGATGCTTAATTATTTTCGAACCAATAACAATATTTTGCCAAAAACTGTGATTGCACTTTCCATTTTGCTAGAAAATTGAACGCTGACAAGCCTGTGAACTTGTCACATCAGTGCACAGCCTGGACAATGGAAAGACTCAACACCAAACGCTGCGGCTCCTTTTGCATTCATCTGTAATTCCTCAACTTTGAGCAACAGGTTTTGAGGGCTCCCTGAACCCAGCTTGAGAGGAAACATTCGACATATATGAATAACTATTTTTTTTAGAGTTTTATTTATTTATTTGAGGGGGGAGAGAGAGAGAGAGAGAGAGCACAAGCAGGGTGAGCAGCAGAAGGAGAAGGAGAAGCAGGCTGCCCACTGAGCAGGGAGCCTGACCCAGGGCTTGATCCCAGGAGCCCTGGATCCTGGCCTAAGCCTGAGGCAACCGCTTATCTGACCGAGCCACCCAGGCGCCCCCATGTCAGCATAATGTGATGGGCGATGCAGAAGGGGACAGCCGGGAAGCGAGGCTCGGCAGGCAGGCCTTGTGTGCAGAGGCTAGGATCTGGCTTGTAATACCGGGGCACCACTACCTCCGGTGAGTCTTAATTCACTTATGTCTGACATGAGACTAATACTAATGCCTGTGCTGTGGGGAGCAGAGAGGTTCAGTAGGCGCCCGGCAGGTGTTCCTGGCCCAGGAGGCGGCCTGGCGCTCGGACCTCCGCGCTGCCGAACACGCAGAAGAAACGACGAAGAGCAGGAGAGCGAGGCGCGCAGACTTGCTCCAAGCAAGAGGCGGAGCAATCCCAGCGAGCGGCCAGTGCCTCCCCGACAGCGCCCCTCGGCCCAGGGCGCACTGGACATCACCTGCGCCGAGGCCGCCGCCCGCTGGTGCTGAAGGTACCGGGCCGCCTGTCCCCTCGACTCAGGGCGCACTGGGCATCACCTGCATCCCGAGGCCCCCACCCGCTGGCGCTGGAGGCACTGGGCCACCCGCCCCCTCGACCCAGGGCGCACTGGGCATCACCTGCACCCCGAGGCCCTCACCTGCTGGCGCTGGAGGCACCGGGCCACCGCCCCCTCAACCCAGGGCACACGGGGCATCACCTGCACCCCGAGGCCCTCACCTGCTGGCGCTGGAGGCACCGGGCCGCCTGCCTCCTCGACCCAGGGCGCACCGGGCATCACCTGCACCCCGAGGCCGCCTCCCGCTGTTGCTGGAGGCCCCGGGCTCAGCCCCCTCGGCCTCCTGGAGCCGCACCCCGCGCGTCCCGGGGCGCTGCGCGGCCACCACCCGTCCTGGAGCGGCCTGGTCCCGGGGCGGGCGATCCTGAGCTCCCGCGGCACTCGGGGCTCCAGCTGTGGTGCACCCGGGTGCGTCTTCTCCCAGCGTCTTGGCTCAGGCGTCTGCTTCTCCTTCTCCGCTGCCCTTGAAAATTGTCCCGAGGTCTTTCAAAAGCGAGGCTCCGGCCTGACCCCCCTGGAAGGTCACGCGGGGCGGGATGTGACCGGCGCTGAGCACCCAGACACTCCGGAGGCCCTGCCTGTGTCCCAGGTTGGGGGCCAGGAAGTCTACAATTTGGAGGCTCAGAGAGTCTTTGATTTTTAAAACTGAGCTAACTTTTCATATGAAGGACAAACCGGCTTATTAATCAAAAATGGAAAAACATGAAATTCACAAAAAGAATAAAACATTATAAATGTACACATGCAGGTAGGTGGGCATCTATCTGGAGAGAGGGGTGTGAGTGCACAGGGTACAGATAGAAAACATCGCCCATCCATGTCAAGACCTATTTCCTCCAATGCTTTTTCTATTCATAGTTATTTTTTTTTTAATTGTGGTGTTTATGGGATGCCTGGGGGGCTCAGTGGTTGAGTACCTGCCTTCAGCTCAGGGCTGACTCCGGGGCCCTGGGATCGAGTCCCACCTCGGGCTCCCGGCATGGAGCCTGCTTCTGCCTCTGCCCTGTCTCTACCTCTCTGTGTCTCTCATAAATAAGTAAATAAAATCTTAAAAAAAAAATTGGGGGTTTATAATACCTGCTTGTCATTTTATATTCTGATTCTCGTAAATTATCCTCTCTGTAAACATGCTTTCCGGATAGATTCTCCCATAAACATCATTTAAGTGGCCGCGAACCATTCCCCTGAATACAAGCATCAGCCCTGTTCCCCAACCCTCTAACGCTGTCTTCGAGGGGCTGTTTTTTATTCTACATTTCCCCGGATCACAAGTAATTCTGTGAGGGTCTACGTTATAGGGCCAGTAAAGCTGCCCTCCTGGCAGAAGGCAACACGGGATCAATAAGAAACATAAGAAATAAAGGAAAAAGTGCCCCAGGGAGAGAGGGGACAGAGGACACTGGAGAGGCCGGCCGCCCCTGAGGCCCAGGGGAGGCAGGGAGGCCCGGGTCTGGGCGAGATCCTTCGAGGAGGAGCGGTGGGGGGCGCAGGGGCTGCGGGGGGAAGAGCGAGCCAGCGGAGGGTGGCCTAGCCCAGTAGGGCCGCGCAGGGCTGTGGTCTGCAGCTGAGCCCCCCGGGCCGGGGCAAGGCCAGGGTCACACACCTGGAAGCCTCGGGTGACAGCGCTGCCACCACTGCCTGCCGGGGCCCTGGCCTGGCCACCCGGGGCATGGGTTTCTTCCCGAATGTGGGCTCCCTTTGCTGAGAACATTGAGGTCAGAAAACCTCCAGTCTTGAGTTCTTTCTCCGTCTCTCTGACAGGTCCAACTTCTCCCAGACTGTCGCCTGTTTTTCGCCCAGAAACGTCTTCCTCGAGGGCCTGGGAGCCATTCCTTCAAAAGACGCTCATCTAAGGACAGAGAGCCCCCTACCTCCTCGCCTCTGGGGGGTGGTTGCCTCATTTCAATGGGTGCCAAGCAGCAAACACAGTTGGCTCACGCTGGCCTGGGGCCCCCCCGCCCCAAATCATCCCCCAGCGCTTTCCCGCAAGTGCACCCCATGTCTTAACCTCTGTCCTCTCAGTTTCAGCAGCGCTCAGTGCTTCCCCTAAACGTGTCTGCAGAATTGGTCCGCGAGTGGTGGCCTTGGGGTCCCTGCATGCAGCAGCTGCCTATGGGGGGGGCAGTCCACTTCCACAGCCGCGGACCCACATCCCGGAGGCGTTGCTCACTCCTCAGCTTCCACCCATCAGCAGACCCTTTTGGCTCTACGTCCACGACATCTTCCAAATCTAGGTGGTGTCCGCTGCGGGGATGTCAACATTACCATCGCTCACCTGCGGGGTTGCAGTGACCCCTGGCCTGCCCCCCCCCCTCGCCGCAGGCCCCCTATCATTCATTCTCTAGGGCAGACCGAGAGGTCTTTGGAAAGTCCAATCGGTCCTGGCTCTCCTCACGAGCCTCCAGTGGCCTTCCATTGCACTTTCAATAAATTTCCAAGTCTTCCAGGGCTCCCAAGGCCCCGACTTCTGCGACGCTGGGCCCTTAGGTCCGCCTTCACTCCACCGCAGCGTCTCTGGCCAATGGGGCGCCCACCCTGAGGGCGCTGGGCCCTGCTGCTGCTGCTGCTGCCGTGCTGACTCTCTGGGTTTTCAGCTACTTGTGGACAAATGCTTTTCTCAGCCCACCTGACTGCCCCACCTGAAAACGTGGATCTCTTCATTCTGTGTCACCGCAGCTCACTTCCATGATACATACCAGGACTGGACATTATGCTTTTTTTTTTTTTAATTGTGGAATCTCCTCTCCCCTCTGGAAAGTAAGTTCCATTGTGTTCACTTCTACAATTTTTTGTAGCCTCACAAGTAAATAACAAGTGTCCAGAGAATGAAGGAATAAGTAAAAGGCTCTGAGGTATCCGGTAGCTTAAAAACAATTGCTCAACTCTCTGACCCGTTATTTCTCAAATTTAGTTATCCAACAAATGCTTTTCCATGCAACACTTTTTAATATGGAATAAAATCAAAAGCGCAGGCAGTGGCAGATTAAGGCGGCTGAAAGATCTTTGATCTCGTTCTCATCAAGCGGCAGGATCTATGTCGCGTCTACTGGGAGTCAGGTAGTCCCTCTGATGGCTTTGGACGATGCAACATGGCAGAAATGGTGCTGTACCAGTCTCTGGATGCAGACTGTAAGAAGCTGGCAGCATTGACCTCCCACCTCCTGGAAAATTCTCTTAGAGCCCTGAGATGCCATATACAAAGCCTGGTTATCCTGACAATGCCCTGCTGGAGAGGCGTGCACACTGGGACGCTCTAGTCAACGGTCTCAGAGAGCGCAGCCTGCCAGCCCTACCCCCACGGCACCGGACAAGCGAGAGAGGGTGTCTTGCCCTCCCCAGACGGGCCTATCTGCCAGGTAAATACTACAAGGTGACATCCACTGAGACAGAAAAGAAAGATCTGATACGTACGTAGCCCATCCTAATTTCCTCATGCACAGAATCCTGAGAGGTAACAAAATGATTTAAGTTTTGAAACGACAAACCAACCGACACTTGGGTATCTTGCTATGCGGCCGTAGATGGCCGGAACACCGCTGTTACCCGTTATTTGTCATCTTTGCAGATGGGAAAATCGAGGCCTAGAGAAGAGAATGTCACTTTGTCAAGGTCTCTTAGCTGGTTCGTAGCCAAACCAGGACCAGAACCCATGTCTCAGACCCTAGCTCAGTGCTCTCGCCATGAGCAAAGAAAGAGTTTTAGGGGTTACTTTGGATCCCTTCCTCTTTCTCTCACATGAGCTGTCCCCTTAAATCCACGTATTTTGAACATACTCTGGGTGTCAAAGCAGACCTACTCCTTTCACTCAATCCCTCCAGCCAGGGGAGTTCTTTGGAAACCAGACAACGAGGACCAGCAGAGAGGGATGTCACCAAGGCTATAAAATGAAAGGCGAGTCCAGCCAGAGTGTAAATTGACCAGAATATATTTCATTCTCCTGGCTGCGAGGCCTCACACTTTTGAATGAATATGTGCTTAACTATTTATAATTGACCTTTGCACAAAGGAACATGAAATTTTTATAGCCCAAAGCTTCATTTATTAACTTTACTGGACTGTAAAATATTTCTGTTTGCCATAAATTTATACCAGGACAAACAATATATATGCTAATTAGTAGTCATGTCGTCGTCTGCACGCTGTTGTGTTGGCTGGTCATTTCCAACAGGCAAAATAGCAGAATTCAATCGACAGATGACAATTGAATGGCCTGATACTTGCTGTTCAAACAGTGAAGTCTGGAGTGGTGAATTAATGGTGTTCATTATAACGAGTCCATTTCCTTTTCATTTCCTTTATAAATTAGTCCAGGTAACACGCTGAGTCCCTTCAAGAATGGCTCCCGGGAACCTGCTGAGATACACCTGCAAAACCCACAACTCAGCAGAATCCCTCCGGCTATCATCCTGTGGTTTTCGTGTTCCTTCTGGAGTCTCAAAAACTCACTGATGCTTCAGGCGTGGAAGGAGCCTTAGAGATCATCTCTACCTGTTTCCCAGAGAAAGAGACTGAGGCCCAGAAAGGTCCAGCATGTTGCCCAGGGTCACACACAAGGGCAGCGCTGGAGGCAGAGCTCAGGAGTGGCTCTCAGGGAAAATCAAGGCTGGGAAAGCCCTGAGACGTTATCATTGTGCCCTACCCATTTGAAAGATGGGAGCATAGAGGACTGAGGAGGACAAGTTCAAATGCTGTATCCCTCATGAAGCCTGAGTAGAACCCGTGGCTTCCTTCTACCCATGCATGTAACCATCATTTAATAGATGTTTACTGAGTACCTACTATGTGCGAGGTGCTGAAGGCCCGCTCCCTCACAAGTCTGAAGTATAGAGCAAGAGATATATATCAACCAAGTTGTCACACAAGCATGTACCAGCAAAATGCGATGGGCACTATGAGTTACGAGGGCGGGATATGGTCTAGTCTCAGGGGCTAGGTATCATAAGACAGGTGAGATTTGAGTAAGGGACAGGGATTGACAGGTGAAGTGTGTGGAGGAGGTGGATGAAACATTAAGTCTAGAGGGAACAGCACATGCAAGAGGCCTGAGGTAGGAAGAAGTGTGACCCACTACAGTGATTCAGGAAAGGTTGTGATAAATGTGTGCACAGAATGAGGAAGGAGGAGCCTAGTAAGGAGGTCCCAGTTTTGACCCCATTGAATTCCATGGGTTTTAGTTCTTTATCCTGAGACACACAGAGAGCAAACTGAGACTTAAAGGGACGTGGAAATGACATGCAAAAATAGAACATTTTGTTTCCACTGTACCACATATGATATTGAATTTCGAGGTTGCTCTCATGGTGGTGTCCTTAACTGTCACCATGACTTGAACCATGTCTATTTCTATCTTATGTTTACAGCACCTAGTTCAGTTCTTGGTATAAAAGGGAAGCTTGGAATACTGCCTGGTGGATGAAAATACAATTTTCCCATCACCACCTACAAAATATTGGCAAAGAAGGGCAGGCTGTTTTGTCTTTGTACCACGTGGATTATTCCATCCCTTCCCCACCATGATATAAGTGTGAAGATGCAAAATATCCCAAAGTCATTCCCTCTTCGTCTTTGCTGAAGCCATTTTATTTCTGAGAGCAAATTTCTAGCCAAACACTTTCCCAGTTATATATAAGCTAGAGCCTGATGAAGTTTTCTCAGACAACTTTCGTTCCTCAATAAAAGGGAAACATGAAATGTGTGTCTCTCCAGCTTTCTCCCTGCCTTGATTTCAAATGCGATGTCTGGTACTGCAGCAACCGTCTTGCCACCACAAGGTAACGAAAGGAAGGAAAAGGCAGAGAACGATTAATGCACAGACACCGGTGTCATTACTGTCGAACTGTCAAGACAAGCCCTCATTCTGGATTCTTTATTTGACCAGAAAAGAATAAACTTCTATTAGTTTCAGCCACTCTAGTTAGGTTTTCTGTTACTTGCAGCCAATCACTGTTCTAGTTGGTACAAAACTCTAGCAAAAAACCTGATACAAAATAGAAACTCAGTGACTGTTCACTCTCTTCCCAATTTGATCCACTCCCTTTTCCACCAAGATGTCTTCCTTATGGGTTTCTTCACTGTTTGCTCTCTTTGTGTGTTTTTCATGTGTATTCAAATACTGGAGATAGAGATGAGATAGAACTGGGGACAGGGATAGAAAGAGGAAGGTGATGAGAGGGAAGGGAGGGAGGGAGGGGGCCACCTGGGTGGCTCAGTCCGTGGAGTTTATGACTCTTGATCTCAGGGCTGTGAGTTCAAGCACCATGTAGGGCATGGAGCCTACTTAAGAGAGACAGAGAGAGAGAGAGAGAGGACGAGGACTGATGTTGCCCCAGGGAGCTGAGAATCCTATTGGAAGATAAGAGACTCATACAGGCAAAATAATAACTCCACGCACCAAATTGTTGAGAAAGACACAAGGTCTGTGTTCGAAAGCCCATCCTGCCGTTAACGATAGTGGAACTTTGGAAAGTCAAATCACCATTTGGGATCTCTATTTACATTTGCAAAATGAAGAGGCCTCATTGGATAATCTTGAGTTGAGTCCTTCTCAAGAGGTATTCCACTAACTACCAACGCCCAAGTCACGGATGAGGCTTGTAAACTGTCGACTCCCCGGGCTCAGACTGAGGATGAAAGCCTGGCACCTTAAGCACACTCGTGTAGTTGCTGTAGCACTAAAGTTTGAGACCCATTGTCGAGTTCTATTCTTGATCAAGCATTCTCTCGTTACTTGGAATGAAGCACAAACTCTGTATTTTGGGTTGTGCGACGAAGACAGAAAACTGATGTTTTACACTATTGCTTTAATGGACTTAAGATGATTAAGAGCTGGGGCCCCAGTGCAGCTGGAGATCTCAGGTCCTCCTGAACCAGAACCAAAGTTTACAGACAACTGCTGAGTTAAACTATGGGCACCTCCACGGTGTTTGCTGCTGGAGCTGTTCACAGTGTTGTCAAAACACCCTCTGTGCATATGTATCTGTGTGGATGTATGTTTGAACACATGCGTGCCTGTGTATAAATATATGCATGGCCACATATGGACGTGCACATGGGCGTGCACATGTGCTTAAGCAGACACTAATGTTTGTGCATAGGGATCAAGTATGCATCACTACATGCCGCTACATGTGCCTACAGATGCACATATTTCTACACATTTGTGCTTACACATGCACGTGAGCTTACACAGATGTATATAAATGTACCGATGTCTGCACCATTTGTTACTGATTCCAAGCTGAGTTGTGAATAAAAAACAGTAAGACTCTTTATAGATAGTCCCTGAGGTATAAGAAAGTAGAAGGGACTATTGGATGATTTGCAGAGGTTAGACTCAGGATATTAATTTCTTGAAATAAAGGCTTTTTTTAGGTTGTGTTTGTTTTTGGGTTGTGTTTGTTTGAATGTTTGTTTTTAATGATACGGAGGAGAGAACACGGGGCTTCTGGTTCTAGCACTATGGATAACGCTGAGTGGCCTTGGGCAAGTCATGTGATCTTCATGGGCCTCGATTTCCCTTTCTTTTTTTTTTTTTCCCTTTCTTTTTCTATAGTTTTTAGAGCTCCTTGTTCAAACGCGAATGACAACAATTACCGGTTTGTGTCTGTTTTCCTTAGAATACTAATGTCCCTTTTTTTTATGTTGCAAAAAAAATATTTTATTATTTTATGTTTTTTAATAAATTTATTTTTTATTGGTGTTCAATTTACCAACATACAGAATAACACCCAGTGCTCATCCTGTCAAGTGCCCCCCCAGTGCCCATCACCCATTCACCCCCACCCCCCCTTGCCCTCCTCCCTTTCCACCACCCCTAGTTCCTTTCCCAGAGTTAGGGGTCTTTATGTTCTGTCTCCCTTTCTGATATTTCCCACACATTTCCTCTCCCTTCCCTTATATTCCCTTTCACTATTATTTATATTCCCCAAACGAATGAGAACATATAATGTTTGTCCTTCTCCAATTGATAAGAGCAGCTACATTTTATTCAGCATGTTGCCCAATGTCTATGATAGAGCCTAGCATATTATGATGGTGATGGTGATGAGGGTGATGATGATGATGACAGTGATGAGGGTGATGGTGATGGTGAGGATGAAGGTGATGACGGCTGCTGACAAATGGAGGTAGTATTTATGGAACAGCCCTTTTAATCACTTTGCATAGACTACTTCATTTAATTTTTACCACAAACCCTGAAGCAAGTACCATCGACTCTTAAACAACATGAGTTTGAATTACCCACATCCACTTATACTCAGTTTTTGAAAAGTTTCGATTCCAGTATAATTAACATATAGTATTGTATTAGTTCCAGGTGCATAACAGTGATTTAACAATCCTATATATTATGCTGTGCTAGTCACAGTAAATTGTTCTTAATCCCCTTCACCTAAGTCACCCATCCCTCTACCCATTTCCCCTCTCGTGACCATCTGTTTGTTCTATTGTGAAGAGTCTGGTTTTTGTTTGTTTGTCTCTTTTTTCCTTTGTTTGTTTGTTTGTTTGTTTTTTTAAATTCCACATATGAGTGACATCATATGGCATTTGTCTTTCTCTGACTGGCTTATTTCACTTAGTACTGTGGTCTCTAGATCCACCCATGTTGTTACAAATGGCAAGATTTCATTCTAACGGCTGAGTAACATTCCACAATCACACCTTCTTTATCCATTCACCTATTGGTGGACACTTGAGCGGCTTCCACAATCAGGCTGTTGTAAGTAATGCTGCAATAAACACAGCAGTTCATATATCTTTTCAAAGGACTGTTTTGCATCCTTTGGGTAAATACCCAGTAGTAGAGTTAGTGGATCACACAGTGATGCTATTTTTAGTGTTTTGAGGAGCCTCCATGCTGTCTTCCACAGTGGCTGCACCAGTTTGCATTCCACCAACAGTGCACACGGGCTCCTTTTCTCCACATCGTTGCCAACACCTGTTGTTTCTTGTGTTTTTGATTTTAGCCATTCTGACAGGTGTGAGGTGGTATCTCATTGTGGTTTTGATTTGCATCTCCCTGATGCTGGGTGATGCTGAGCATCTTTTCATGTGTCTGTTGTCCATCTGTAGGTCTCCTTTGGAGAAATTCCCATTCATGTCTTCTGCCCGCTTCTTAATTAGGTTAGTAGTAGTATTATTTTTACTGTTGAGTTGTATAAGGTCATTATATCTTTCGTATACTAACCCTTTATTGGATATGTCATTTGCAAATACCTTCTCCCATTCAGTAGATTGTCACTTTGTTGATTGTATGAATTTTTTAAAATAAATACAGTACAGTACTCTAAATGCATTTTCTCTTCCTAATGATTTTCTTAATAACTGTTTTACTCTATTTCATTGTAAGAATACAGTAAATAATACATAGAGCATAGAAAACATGTGTTAATTTACTGTTTATATATGTATTAGTGGTGATTCTGGTCACAATAAACTATTAGTAGTTGAATGGGGGGGCAGTCAAAAAGTTATATGTGAATTTTCAACTGCATGGAGCACTGGCACCCCTACCCCCTGAGTTGTTCAAGGGTCAACTATACAACTATTCATCCCATTTTAGGAAGACATGGTTCAGAGAAATCTACTAACCTGCTCAGGAGTAACAGGCCAGGAGCTATCATAATCTAAATTAAAATCCTAATCTGCCTGACTCTGAGCAGCCATATGGGCCACAGTGTAATACTGCTCAGTAAAGAGTTACATGATGCATTATAAGAACGATATTCAGTAGAATGAAATGTTGATTTGGATCCCCAAAGAGCCTCATCTACACCAAACAGAACCTGGCTTAGAATCACAGATGAGAGGCACATTTTAAAGTTGGAAAGGATCACCAAGGTCCCCAGACCTACGCGGCCTCCTTATATATTAAGGAAGTTGAGGCACAGGGACATAAAGTGACTTGTTCAAGGTGGCCTGATTATGGTTACTGTAGCAACAACAAAGATAGACTCTGGTGCTGCTCATTCCCAGTCCACGTGCATTTGCTATGATCCCAGAGGGCTTTGTATCCTTTCTTCTTTTTATAGGAGAAGACAAAAAAGACTTCAAGGTTACCTTATGGTATCTCTGACAATGAAGAAAATCAACGGAAATTTCCTCCACACAAACACGAGTTGCAATTACCATTGTTATTATTATAATTATGCTGTTTGTGCCTCTTCTCCCTGTTAATTCCCAGAATCAGTGGACAGACACCAGGACAGGATAATTAAATACGCTGAAGTACCTGTCATGACTCCACATGAATCCAGGAGACGGAGCTTTCATGGACCAATCACCTCATTCCCCCAAAGTGCTCCATCTCATAATTAAAAATTAAACCGTTTTCCAATGAAATAATTTTGTTCATTCTTCTTGCTCCCGCTCGAGCGCCCGTGGCACCAGCTAAATTTCGAATTAAATAATTCAGCTGCAATACATTTAAAATAGATCACGTTTAGTGCTACACTTCCGATTGGCTGCAGAACCAGGCCGACTGAGCAAGATTCTCATGGATGTCACCCGCCAAGGGTGTGCAAGGCATGGGATTCCACTAATGAGGGCTGGCTACCTTTCCCTATTTTCTTCTTCTCGGACTCTAGCACAATGAAAGCTTCCCCCCACCCCTTAACCATTGTCTCATTTTTATCCCTCTGTTCTCATTTTTCTCCCCTCCGATCAAAAGCTTCCTTAAAAAAAAAAAAAAAAAAACAGATCCTCCATTTCTCCATTTTGCTTTCTTTTCTGGTCGTCTGCTCTCGGCCTGCTCTCCACATCTGCTTATTTGCTAAGGCTATACAGACAGATTAGGGCTCTCCCTGTGCCCTGCAAGGGGGAAGGAGAAGGCAGGATGGATTAAGGGACTGTGCTGAGTCAAATGCTCTCTCCTCCTGGGGCTGCCAGTTTTCATCTGGCTCAGGCTGCCAGGATCTCAGAATCATTATTTCATTTGACAGATAATACTGTAACAATAGCCTGCTCTGCTAATGGCCCTCACCTGGGGAGCCAGCATGGCAGCAAGAGGTGCTGTGGCGCAAAAAAGCCCCAATGGGGAAGAGGCATGGGTTTGATGTGCCGGGTGTGTGATCTTGAAGGAGCCACTTAATCACTCTGGACCTCAGTTTCCTCAACTGGACTCTTCTCCGCGGAGACATCGTAGTTTTCTCTCCTCTCAGGCTCACAAATAAAAGGGAAATTTGAACCACAAATGACTTTCAGAGAAGGTCAACCAGGATTATGAGTTAATGAGGACAGTCGAACAAGAGATATCAATTGCGAGGGAGAGGGAGGGATGACAGTCTTCTCTACAACTCAAGTATCCACGGAGAGAAGGAAATCCTATTCCGCTGCAAAAGAGGGGAGAGAGACTTACTGTTTCTCTCTGGTTTCACTTTCCCTCTTCCCCAGAGGATGAGTAGTCACTTAGATGATTGCTGTTGGAGAGGGAAAAAAAAAACCTGGCCTTGCTCATCTCGGGCCCTTCGGCGCTACCTCTTTTAGAGCCAGTCCTATCCACGGCACTTTCCCATCCACATTTCCCCAATGGTTAGTTTGTAGAGGCAGCCTCTGCCCAGAGTGGGGTCAGAACACAGGGAGCATCAGTGACCCAGGGGGCCTCTGATGGGTGGACACATTTAATTCAGAGGTGAGGTAAAGTAGAGCCCTTAATGACGCTGCCCTGGTTTACCTTCCACATGTGCTTTTGCCAGTGACAAATCTGGGACGCTTGATTTTCACTGGTGTGTTTCTTGACTCATTTCCTTTTTTAAAAAAGATTTTATTTATTTATTTGGGAAAGAGAGAGAGAGCACAGAGCACAAGCAGGTGGCAGGGGGCAGAGGGAGAAGCAGGCCCCCCACTGAGCAGGGAGCCTGAGGATGTGGGGCTCGATCCTAGGACCCCAGGACCACGACCTGAGCCAAAGGCAGACGCTAAATGAACTGAATCACCCAGGCGTCCCTTGAATCTCATTTCTTAATAGGCTTTGATTGTTGTAAAGGAAAAGTGGTGTTTATTAATGTTCTACACCTCGACATTTTTTTCCTTCCTGCAGGGGGTCAAGGAAAGATACAGAATGTCATGGGGTAGACGGGACAGCTTAGCTCCTTAAAGCTCTGCAGAGCCACCGAGGACCCACGGAAGCTGTTCTGGAGAATCATTTCAACCCTGAAATAGTAGTGGGGGGCTCTGCGAGGCGGCGGGGTCTTCATCATCAAGGGGAGCCTAAGCCACGGTGCTACTGAGTGCTCGTCTGCACTTGTCGCGCTCGGTGGTTTGCTTTGCTGTAGACACGGAAGGCTAAGACTGTGGGGGGTGTTTGGGGATATCCCCGGGCCCTGCCTCCCCTGAGCAAGTCTGTCACTTTCTCCTACAAGGGCTTCCAAAGGGGTGGAGGCCAGGATAGCTACGGTCTTGAATAATTTACGACTGCATTTGTCATTTGCAGAAATGTGTGTATATAGAGATAACACAAGTTTACAGTGTGGCACTGAGGAACTAGTACATGCCTCTCGCTCCCGTCGGTGCACCCGGTGGGGCACTGCACACACACACACACACACACACACGAACAGTCACATAAACATAACGCACACACACGCACACACAGATACAGACACACAAGAACAAAAAGAAATAGAAATCTATAAAAACAAAAGTGTAATCTCGGTTCAGAGAGATGCCAAGGTATGCTGCTCACAACACTCGGGCCCACGAGGCAGAGGTGCGGGTGTCCATGTGAGATATAAAAAAAAAAAAAATCAGGAACTCCACCATGTGGTGTGGCTGCCAGAAATGTGGAGGCCACCGTGGTTAGAGACTTGGGGAGGAGACTGTCCATCATCACGTGTCATCACAAAGTAGCTGGTGTTGGTCAACTGACATTTAGAAACTCATGCTTGGTCCTGGGTGCTGCTCATTGGCAAGCTCCAAAACGATATTCTCTCTTGAGCATATCTGACCCTCATGGGACTGGGTTTGGAAGGGGCGGAGCCTCCAGCCTCATAGGAATGGAAAGGTCTGGGGCTTGGGTTGGTCACTGAGAAGGGCCCCTTCATTCCCAGTTTTACTCCATTCTTGGGTATCATGATGGTCACCTGCATGTGAGCACTGAAGTCATCATGCACTTTCCATGTTCTGGTTTCGTGTGTGTGTGTGTGTGTGTGTGTGTGTGTGTGTGTGTGTGTTGTTTTTAAGTTAAATATTAATCAGCAATCGAGGAATCACAGGATCCACAGTCAGTGGCGAAGGATTTTGAGGAGCCTGTGGCCAACCAATTCATTCACAGATTTCACATCTGAGGTGTTGAAACTGGAATGTTTTTGTTTACAGGATTGTGGCTAGTTCTGGAAGAAAAAAAAACTGCAAAGTAATTTGGAGAGAAATACGAAAAACGTACCAAAAAAAAAAAAAAGGGTCGAAAAAGGATAATATAGAAATTATTTCCTGAATAAGATTCCTTAATTTCCCATTAACCCAAACCAAAGAATAATGAGTAAAACTCCTAGATTTTGTGGCCAAAGACCCGAACTTGAGAAAAGACTTTATCACCTACAGTTCTGTGCTTCTGGGTAACTGCCTTAACCTCCCGAACCTTAGTTTCCATCAACCATTAACAGGGGAATGTCATAGTAATAGTCTTTCCCTCACACAACAGTGGTCATAGAACTAATAAATATTAAAATACTATAACATTTAATGTGCTAGAGTTCTTGTTGTTTCTCTATCTAGAGTTTTGTGAGACTTCTGTGGTTAAATAAATTGTATGGCATGAATATATTAAAGGCCCTGATAAGCCCTGCTGTAAGTAAGCACAAAGTGCATATGAAGAAACAAACCTAGTTTCCAAATCTAACTTTACCCTTGAACTCCATCTCCTGGGAGCACCATTTAGCATCCCATTTAACATGGTTTAAGGGAGGGGAGGTCATACAAAGAACTTCTATTTTGGCAGACGACTGAGCATAGGATAGGAGTGAGATCATCCTCCAAGTCGAGGAATGCACCGAAGATCACCAAGTGCCACCCGCCCTCCACCCCCAAATATTTAGCTTGCCAATTTTGCCAAGTCTGGTCATGGTTTGCCTCGGTGAGCCATTAAAAACCTGGTGGTGACATCCCCAGAAGTTAGCGCTCAATGGAGATTCAGACAAGCTCTTTTCCTCATCTGTCCTATAAGGCAAGGGCCTCAAGTCACTGTGACTTACACAGACCATCCACACCAGAATTCCTCGGCCTTAAAAGCAGATTCCTGAGCCCCAGACCTGAACCTCTGCACTGTCAGCTGTTTCGACTGTGGGGAATTTTGTTCCTCACTACAGTTCGAAAGAACTGGTCAAGCAAAGGCTCAGAGTCATTCCAACCAACCAAAACCATCCTGGGCGTCGTTGATGTCCACAGACCTGAAGTGTCCAAAGAAGAAGCAGAGATTGGGAACCCTGAAGGGAAGGCAGGCTCTCCACACTGAGAAGACCACCACAGACAAGGCTCCTCACCTGGACGGGTCTCCGAGCGCCGCACCTACAGCAAAGCAGAACCGGGTGGCCATCGACGCTTTCCAGCGTCATTCGAGAGGAGCTTCAGGCGTGCATACCCAGATCCTGCTCTGAATTGGCCCATCCGAGGCCAGGACGGTTGGAGCGAAACATAAAATATCACAGCGTTGATTTAATGGCCTTTAAAAGTCCCTCCTGAGCAGCTGGGGAGCTCCTCGTCTGTATCCCTATGCACCACTGTGCTTGTAAACCTGTCACCATTAATCGCTGCCCAACATCCTGATAGCATTTGGGTCACACATCAAGGGGAGGGATGAGGCTTCTGAAGGGGTCTGGAACGTGGTTGTGGCAGCCTTATCCCTTGGCTGCTTCTTCCCAAATCCTCAGGATGGATGTGGCATCGAGCTTCTACTGAGCCCCTCGCTGGACATAAGGGTGCCACCTCTTTTAATTTAGAATGATCACTCTCTGAGCTGCCTGGAGCCAAAATCTGAATTTATTCCAAATGTTTCCTTCTTCTCCTGGGCCCTGGTGTTAATTAACCTATCCGTCTCTCTGTATTTCTTGCAATGTTTTTCATGGCTCTCATTGTAGACCAGTGCTGTCCAGTGGAGACATAATGTGAGCCGCAAAGGTAACCTGCATAGGAAATTTTACATTTTCCACTGGCCACGCTACAAAGGGTTGAAAAAGAGTGAAATTAACTTTTAAAATATCTAATAATATATTTTATTTTACCTAATACATTCAAGATAATATCACTTCAACATAGAATCAACATAAAAATTATTAATGCAGTATTTTACAATGTTTTGGAGACCAGGTCATTGGAATGCAATGTGTATTTTCTACTCACAGCATGTCTCATTCTGAATCGGCCACTTGTCAAGTACCTAACAACCATGTGCAGCTCCCATATTGGACAGTGAAATTCCAGACCAACAGAAGTGAGACTGGTTGGCTAACGACTCTCCCATCCGTACACTCGAATGTGTTCTGAGGACTGACCGGAGCAGATGTAGATCTGCGCACTAGGCTACAGAGATAAGTCATAGGACATCTCCGCTCTCCTGGAATTTATAATTAATTGGGGGTAGTAGACAATAAGCAAGTAGAAGAATAAATGAACAAGATAATCTTGGACTGGTAAAGAGGGTATGGAGAAGAAGAGGGGAAAAAAAACAAAACAAAACAACAACAACCCAAAACAAGTAGGTTGATAAGACAGAGAGTAACTGAGGGAGAGAAGAAGGCTGGGTTAGATCAAGTTGTTAATGTGGAATCTCAGAACAAAAGTCCGAATGACAGGAATTCATTTATTTACACTTGTTTATTTATGATAGCAACCAAACATGCACTGTCTTAGGGCCTCGGTGGTATAAAGTGTTATAGGGAATATTTAACTGAATTTCTGGTGCGTGCTTAAGGATCAGACGGTAGACTATAGACCTATACAAGCAAAATGCATATTCCCAGGGACTTGAGGAGTATCTTATGCATGGTACCTGTTCAATATATATTTAATGATTGGACACATGAATAAAGAACAGCAATCCTCCACGAAGCTTGGTGTTGAGATCGAAAGGGGCCGGGGAAGGCTGAAGATATCAATGCTGTTTCTTGTTAATGCATTTGCTTTTTGGGTTGTGAGGCGCAATTTGGTCTCTGTACAAGAACCTGCTCATCCCCATCCCTGCAGATTATGACAGTTGATCTCCCCAGTGGCTTGGAGAAAGGAGATCTTTTTGTGTTCATCCTTCCTAAGGTACAGGGATAGAAGATGAGGCTTGGAAAAATGTGGTCTTACGCACTAAGATAATTATTCGTGGAAATGCCAGGCCTTTCTTACACGAGCAATTTTCCAAGATCTGCAGAAATGCAATAGAATTAAAAAGGTAAGTTCAATCATTGTACTTCAAATCAGTAAGAGTTTTGCTGTTGTTGTTTTTAAGAATTATGGTATTTTATAAACTTTGAGGAGAACCTGCTTCAAGAGATCAATATTTTCACAACAATAAAAAGTGATTCAAGAGAAGGGTCGCCCAACAGAGTTTGCTTTTATTGCAGTCAAATCTGGTTCATTAAAGAAAAAGATACTTTTAGGACTTTTATTTACTGTGTTTATTCATTTTTAGTACTTTTCTTTACCTGCCTCTTCCCTCTGTGACTCTGATCTAACCAACTATAGTTCTGTCAATAATAATAGCTAACACATATTAACACTAAGCAAATGCCAAGCATTTTGGTATCTACTTTAAATGAACGATCTCGTTTGATACTCAGAAAGCCCTATTATTTGGGAAAATTGTTATCTTTGCTTTATAGATGTAGAAACTGGGGCTAGTAAAATTTAAAATATTTCCCCAGGATCACAGGAGACTGCTCTTCAAATTTTTGGCCTCAAGTCTCTTTTATATATTCTTAATAATTAGCGGGGACCCTGTCTTAATTTTTAGTTCCTGGCATAACAAATTAACACAAAGTTAGTGGCTTAAAATAACAACTTTGCCAAAACTCAGCAGAGCACATTTGTGTAGTTGTTTTTTCTGGGTCCTCTATTCTTTTCTATTGATCTATGTATCTATCTTTGTGCCAATACCACACCATCTTAATTGATGTGGCTTATTATAATCAGTCTGAAGATCAGATAGACTGACGTCTAACATTTTGTTCTTTTTTTTTCCAGAATTTTAGAATAATCTGTCTGTATCTACAAAATAACTTTGAGGTTTTTTTTTTTATAGAAATAGAGTTAAAATGTATACCAATTTATAAGGAATGGTACCTTTATTATGTTGAGTCTTCTAATTCATGAATGTGATGTGTCTCTCCACTATTTTTCAGATCTTCTTTGACTTCTTTCTTCTATGTTGTGTAGCACTCGGCAAATGAGTCCTATACATGTTTTGTTATGCTTAGACCTTTACTCAGTAATTGGAAATGGCATTATTATATTATTAATTTTGGTGTCTATATGTTCATTGTTAGCATAAAGAAATACAATTTACTTTTTTACATTTATCTTAGAGTCTATGACAACTTGTTGAGCTCACTCATTAGTTCCAGGGTCTTATTCCTCTTCTTCCTCCTCCTCTTCTTTTCACATTTCTTGGAATTTTCTATGTAGATGATCATGTCATCTTCAATAGGAAAATTTTTACTTAGTCTTTCCTGAGTTTTATGTCCTTTTATTTCATTTTTTAGCTTTATTGCACTGGTTAGAACTTCCAGTACTGTGTTGAATAAGAGTGGTGAGAGTAGACAACTTTACCATGTTACCAATATTTGGGCAAAAAGATTCCATTTTTTGCTATTAAGTATAATGTTAGGTATTTTTTTTAATGAATACTCCTTATCAAGCTGAGGAAATTCTCTGTTCCCTTAACCTGTTAAACCTGTTCCCATTTTATAAGATTTTTATCATGAAGTTTTAATTTTGTGAATTTTTAAAATGTACTGATTTATATGATCATGTAATTTTTTTTTTAGCTTGTAAATGGTGAGTTACAATTCTGAAATCAGCTCTTCTGTTTCAACCCTAACTGTTCCCACACTCACTGGTGTGCTACAATTTAATTCCAGCCCTATTCCTCCAGATTTTGCACAGGACCCCCCCCCCCACACACACACACACAAATCCACAAGTCTGCCTTCACTTCAGGTACCAGGCACAAGTTCACGGCATCCCCTGGCTACTCACTTTTCTGGCTGACTGGCTACAAATTCCAGGGTTCCTATGGCAAGTTCAATAATTCGCTAGAACGATGTACAGCACTTAAGAAAGTGCTATACTTACAATTGCAGGTTTATTACAATGGATACAACTCAGGAACAGCCAAATGAAGACACATCGGTGAGGTCTGGAGGAGTCTGAAATGCAGAGCTTCCATGTCCTCTCTCTGTGGGATCAGAGCACATCATCCTTCTAGATCATTGATGTGTGCACCAACCAGGAAGCCCCCCTGAGCTTTGAGTCCAGAATTTTTATCACTCTAATATGGGATACTATTGTCAAAGCTAAGACGCTATGAACAACCATTGCCAGTTAACGCCATTAACTTTGAACAACTCTTCATGATTAACAATAAGCATTGATTATACGTGTGTGTATGAATATATACATACACTCATACCGTAGGACATGTAACTGCCATTCATTAAATATTATTCAGTTAACGTTCACTTGCTTCTCACTTTCTTACCAGAATAAAAGGGCTGTGTCTTACTCATTTTATCACCCTGATGGTAATGATAATAGCCACCATTTATTGATTCCCTCCCATGGGCCAGATCAATAACATATCTTTAATCTTCATAAAAGCCCCATGAAATAAATATTACAATCTTTAACTACCAAGGAGGGAAACAAGCCTCAGAGAGGTGAAGTTACATATTCCAAAATCACACGGCCAGTAATTAAAACAATTTTCTCTGCTTTTAGTGGCGGACTTGTTTTACTGCCTCTTTTGGAACACATTCTACATGGCTCCTGCAACCGCAGGTCTAGGATAAGTAGCTTGATTGCTCTCTGTTAAGCCGATAAGCTAGCAGAACAGAGGTTGGTTTAGATTTTGAAAAGACCTTTGTAGATAGAGAATCCTCTTTTCTCCCTTAACCTGTTAAACCAGGGGAAGTGGGACATCTTTAGGTGCCAAAGCGATCACTTATCTCGCCTGTTAATCAGCCTTCCATTTTTTTATCTCGCTCCTCTGAGGGCCATCTTGTCCTCTTGAGCCTCATAAGCATTGATCCTTCAGCTTAAGCCCTGAGAGATAGCTGCCATATCGACAAAATCCCTACTGTAATTTTTTTACCTTGAGTTATCAAAGAGTAGGCTATCAAGATGGGAGATACAATGAAGGCCAGAGTCCACATAACTGGGTGCCTGGTTAGAGGGTAAGGAAGACACTGAGGAAAATGGAAGCACCTTGGGTGACTGTGTGTGGAGAATTAGAAGGGAAAACTGGGCTGGCTTTGTGTTTGAATTCCAGGGAGTGGTAGCTTACCCCGTTGGGAGTTCCTAAACCACCTGTGCCTACTCGACTTCACGGGTTGACGGAGATGTTGAAGGGGAGGAAAACTTTTCCTTCTTCCCTTCTAGGTTCTTTAGCTGGTCCAGTAATTAAGTTGACATAAAACAGAAAAACAGGAGAAAGACAAATTTAATTTCATCCATGCAGGAACCCATAAAAATATGAGACTCAAAGAAATGACCAAAGCAGGCAGCTTTCATACCTTTTAGACAAGGAAGCAATGAATTTTTGAAGAGTTGGCAAGACAAAGGAGTTTGGGCTCAGAAAAGTGACTTAGTGGAGAGGTAATAAGGTTTGTTTACACAGCCTGCTCAGCCCTGAACTCCGCGTCCACTGGGGAGGACGCCTTCTCCCCGCCTGGTGCACGAGGGCACCTTTCACGTCAGACAGTTATTTCCTGCTTCAGAGGGGACAGTGGCTACCAGAGTGTCCTTGCACAGGCTGTTTCTCAAGCAACTTTCATTCAAAATAATCAATATACCAAAGTGGCGTATTTTGGAGCATGGGATATTCTGCTTCCCCTCAGTGTCAGCTCTAATATTGCGCTGAGCATCAACCCCCTGATCTGAGGGTTTCCTTAGCTGCAAAACAGGATTAACCATTAACCTACGGCTCTGAGGTGTTCCAAGGACCAAATGAAGTCAATATGTAAAACACGGGGCCCATAACAGATTCCTGGCCAGCAGCACGTGTCCCTTCTGCCTTTCTCTTCTCTTTCCCATCTCTCCTTCTGCAGCAGTAGCTGTGAGGAACAAATACATAGTGATTATGAAGGCATCGTACGAATGCAAGGTTACTTACCTACAGACATTTTTAAATTACAAAAAGAAAAATAGAGACATTTATCTTCAATTCCCAGAAAAAAGCAAAAAGGAAGATTTATTTTTTATTTTTTTAATAATAAATTTATTTTTTATTGGTGTTCAATTTGCCAACATACAGAATAACATCCAGTGCTCATCCCGTCAAGTGCCCCCCTCAGTGCCCGTCACCCATTCACCCTCACCCCCTCCCTCCTCCCCTTCCACCACCCCTAGTTCGTTTCCCAGAGTTAGGAGTCTTTATGTTCTGTCTCCCTTTCTGATATTTTCCACTCATTTCTTCTCCCTTCCCTTCCATTCCCCTTCACTATTATTTATATTCCCTAAATGAATGAGACCATATAATGTTTGTCCTTCTCCGATTGACTCATTTCACTCAGCATAATACCCTCCAGGTCCATCCACGTCGAAGCACATGGTGGGTATTTGTCATCTCTAATGGCTGAGGAATATTCCAGTGTATACATAAACCACATCTTCTTTATCCATCATCTTTCGATGGACACCGAGGCTCCTTCCATAGTTTGGCTATTGTGGACGTTGCTGCTAGAAACATCGGGGTGCAGGTGTCCCGGCGTTTCATTGCATCTGAATCTTTGGGGTAAATCCCCAGCAGGGCAATTGCTGGGTCGTAGGGCAGGTCTAATTTTAACTCTTTGAGGAACCTCCACACAGTTTTCCAGAGTGGCTGCACCAGGTCACATTCCCACCAACAGTGCAAGAGGGTTCCCTTTTCTCTGCATCCTCTCCAGCATGTGTGGTTTCCTGCCTTGTTAATTTTCCCCATTCTCACTGGTGTGAGGTGGGATCTCATTGTGGTTTTGATTTGTATTTCCCTGATGGCAAGTGATGCGGAGCATTTTCTCATGTGCGTGTTGGCCATGTGTAGGTCTTCCTCTGTGAGATTTCTCTTCATGTCTTTTGCCCATTTGATGCTTGGATTGTTTGTTTCTTTGCTGTTGAGTTTAATAAGTTCTTTATAGATCTTGGAAACTAGCCCTTTATCTGATACGTCATTTGCAAATATCCTCTCCCATTCTGTAGGTTGTCTTTGAGTTTTGTTGACTGTATCCTTTGCTGTGCAAAAGCTTCTTATCTTGATACAACAGATCTTATCCAGGCCAAACCATGAGCTCCCTAAAGGAGAGGTCCAGGTCTGTATTCACTAAGCAAGGCATCACCACTGTCTAGCATAAAACCTGGCATGCAATAGGTGCTTACTACAGATCTGTTGACTAAACTAATATAATTGTAGGCGTTTTATTACACTTCCAAAAAATATTTCTTCAGTAGTTAACATTTCTTGCTCTTTATTGTTTTTACCTTTTTTCTCCTTTAGCTTGTGCATTTTTGTGTTTCTGTTGTAGAGATAAGATGCATTATAAGGAATAAAACCCACTCCCTACAATATGATCAGTATAAAATTGACAATTTGGCATCTCCCAAAAGTTTCCCCTTCTTCCCTCCTAGGTTCTCTACCTGGCCTAATAATTAAATTGATATAAAACGGATTAACTGGAGACAACAATCAGACGTTCAGTAACATGTATACCTTCTCCACACGTGGGAGAAGGCCCAGGAAAACAAAGTCCCTGACACAGCTGAAGCCACCACCTTTAATACCATCTTCAGCTGAAGACAAAAGAAGATGTTGGGGTTGGGAAGTCAGGGAGGGGAGGCCACAAAGAAAAGCACAGTGAGTAAGGGTAAGGCGGTTATGGAGATTTAAGTCCCCGCCTTCTCCACTGATAAGAGTTTCCATAGGTTGTTGTCTCCCATCTCGTGGTACAGTGAGGGAGTCATCCTTACAAACAGAGATTTCCCTCATTAATGCAAATGTCCCCTGTGGAAGGGCAACTTCTATTCCATTTTTGGAGCTTTACCTGAGTCTACTCTGTCTTAAAGATAACCAGCTAACAATCGTTCCCATGCCAATGAGGCATGTCTTGGGATAGAAAAATTTGCCCCACTCTGTCTCATTCCTGGTCTTTTTTTTTTTTTTTTTATTGTAAATATGGAGGCCTGGGTGGCTCAGTCCATTAATATCCAACTCTGGATTTCAGCTCAGGTCCTGAGATCCAGCCCTTGGGCAGGCTTGCGCTCAGCGCTGAGTCTTCTTGTCCCTCGCCTTCCCCTCTGCCTCTCCCCTGCTCACAGGTACCTGCTCTCACTCTTGTTCTGTCTCTAAAATAAATAAATTAATTAAATCTTCATAAAAAATAAAATTGTAAATACGATAGTATTACTGTCCTGCTAGTAATCTTTGTCTACCTTTGCAGTTGTTCTTTCAGGAGAAATGCTCAGAAGTGGAATTGCTGGGATACAGGATCTGTGCTTTCTTGTAGTGATGAGTGCCACGCGCTATATGGACGTGTTGAATCACTGTACTGTATCTCCGACACTAATGTAACACTCTATGGTAACTATACTGGTTAAACTTTAAAAAAAAAAAAAAAAGAAAAATCAAGATAAATGAATAAAGGGTCTGTGCTTTAACACCTGAACATTCCCTCAGTCCATGCCATGACCTCTAAATATACCATGACCCCTAAAGGTCACTCCTTGTGACTCTTATACACTTGGGACGGGAGATTTCCGTTCCCTTTGCTGTACTCCCAAGTCCCTAAGTCAAACTCTAACCAGCAGTGCCCAGGCAAGCAAAATATTTTTAAACCTCTTAAAGGAACTGAGATGTTGCTGGCTGACTTGCCCTCCCAGAGAAAGGGGCTCTCTGAACTCTCTGAGGCCACAGCAGAAGAAAAAGGAAGGGGGAAAAGAAGACTAGTTTTCAGTAAGGAAGGGCTGGTCCGTAAACACACGCACGTGCACACGTGGGTGCTCTCTAAACACTTCTTTGGTTTCGTGAGTAATAGCAAAAAGGCAGTGAGAGAGAGGGACGAGTGCATTCCTTGGGGGATCTGTGTAGGGATGCACCAAGTGTCTCCAAAACCCGGTGGAAGATGCAAACAAGCCAGAATCATCATGGTGGTTTTTCTCTGTATATTTTTTATTGGAGCTCGATTTGCCAACATATAGAATAACACCCAGTGCTCATCCTGTCAAGTGCCCCCCTCAGTGCCCGTCACCCAGTCACCCCCACCCCCCGCCCACCACCCCTTGTTCATTTGCCAGAGTCAGGAGTGATTTTAAGAGGCTTCCTGCTGGCTGCCTTTAGGGGAAGGGCTGCTGTAACTCCTTGGGAGTGGGGGCCGGGCTAGCTGCTGCTGACTCCACTTCCGTCTCAGATCCTTGGGGGATTATTCTGAAGACCACGGGAGGCAGCATAATAATACCTCTGCCAAGTCCAGGCTCCCTCTTCCCCTTGGCAGCACACCAGCACGGATCCGTGGATCTGTCTCAACTCCTCCCTCGGCCTCTAGTACTTCATTTTTCAAATGGCCTGGGAAGATGGGAAAGTTCAGCTAGCTCCCCCCCTTCCCCGTCCTCACCCCTCTTGGATCTCTGGAGGCCATCAGGTTGGGGAAGCAGCAGCACACAGGATGTGAGGTGTGGCTACCTGCCTGGGCTCCCATACACCAGATTCTGGCCTCTGGCAAATCGCCTTCCAGTAGCGAAACTTAAACCATCATACCTTCCCCCTGTATCCTGCCCCCCCCCCCTTACTCTGCTCCAATTCTATTTCCCTCCTCACTTCTGTCCCCAAACAAAGAATATATTTTTAAGGTGCACTCCCCGACTCTGCAACCTCATAGGTCATCCGACGCTTTCCTCAGTTTTGAGAGGGCCCCTGTGATTTCTCTTATTTCCTTGTTGTTTTTATTTCCTCTTATTTCCTTGTTTAAAATACTGTGCTGCTGGCCATCAATCACAGGATAAAAACCAAACCTTTTAATATAGTATAAGCCCCTGTTTGCTGCTGCCTTTGTTTGCTTTTTTAGCTTCACCCTTCACCCCTTCATTCCGAGCATCTTTCAGTTCCTGAGATGTATCATGTTATTTATTCTTTCCAGACATCGGTGCAGTCCCATTTGTGGGTAATGCCTTCCACTCCCTCTCCCCATAGTTTTTCCTTGGTTCACCTCACCCATTTGTCAGGTCTGATTATTGACCTTTCTTCTTCGTTAACTCCTGCACACAGCCAGATTAATAGTATGTCCCCCAACTGGACCATAAGAATTCATGAGGGTAGGGACATGTCCATCTTTTACAATGTTGCCTGTCTAGGACTGTTCCTAAGGCAGAGATTACTAATGGTTTGCCAATATCTATTCTCCCCTATTTAATTAGAGACATCCTAATTTTCCCACGGCATGTGGCCACTGAACCGTAGACTACATATCATCACTATCCTGGTAGCCTGTGATGGCCAAGGGATGAAATTCTCGAATCAGTATGGGAGGAAGAAGAATGTGTGCTATGTACAAGAAATGGTTGTAGACAACACGCCCCCGTCCCCTTTCCCTGGGGCCTGGAAGGGGATGAGAGCTGGAGAGTTGCATTAGACCTGGAAGTGAAAGACACTTTTTGAGGCTAGCGCAGCTTCCCCTGTAAGTCTTGGACATCTTGTTTCTACATGACACATGGAAGAAAAATAAAATTTCAGTTTGTTGAAGTCATGATATTTTGGGGTCTTTTGGTTGCAGTTTGGATCATGATTTCAGTGGATAGGTACTCAATAAATATTGTTTAAATGAATGGATGGATGGATGGATGGATGGATGACCAGCTGAACTTTTCTATTTTCGTTCTGATATCTACTTTTTTATCACAGCCACCATTTCTTTCTCAAATTTATAGGGATTTGAACAGAGATGACAGATAAGTAAATAGACAGATCCAAGAGACAGAAAGAGACAGAGAAGAGAAACATGAAAAAGGACCAACCAGCAGTGGGTCATTTAAAATAATAGGGAACTGTGTTAAATGCCAGCTAGCTATATGCTAGCACTGATTTAGGCACTTTATGTGCATTAATCCATTGAATACTCACGACCATTTTATGAATAGGTACTATTTTGTTCCCATTTTACAGACAAGGACATTGTGGGCCATAAAGTGTAAATGGCTTGTCTGAAGTTAAAGCAAGTTTTAATGCCCAATTATGAACCCAGATAGTTTGACATAAGAGCCCACACTCTTGATTACTGTATCATAGTCTCTTCTGAAGAATAAAAGTCCCCAAAGCACAAAATGTCAGTGGTGAAGAAATGTTAGAAAACAATTAATCCAGTTTCTTCATTTTACAGATGAGAAAATGAGGCCTAGTGGGAGAAAAGGATTTGTTTAAGGGGATACAAACAGAAAGAGGTTTCCTATTTGCAAGAATAACCAACAGTATTTAGAATGGCCCTTTCCATCCATTTGTACACTGAGAGTACAAAGGAAAGATTGTTCTTTTTTTTTTTTTAAATCTTTTTTTTTTTTAAGATTTTATTTATTTATTCATGATAGACATAGAGAGAGAGAAGCAGAGACACAGGCAGAGGGAGAAGCAGGCTCCATGCACCGGGAGCCTGATGTGGGACTCGATCCCGGGTCTCCAGGATCGCGCCCTGGGCCAAAGGCAGGCGCCAAACCACTGCGCCACCCAGGGATCCCAGGAAAGATTGTTCTGATGAAGGAATGATACATGTCCTGTGTGGATGGGGAGCGAATAGCAGAATACACCTGTGCTGGAGTGGATATTTGGTCCCAATTCTTTATTCCCTCCATACCTCCCATCCATACCCTTTGTCACGCAACTTTGCAGTACCCTCCTACCGTACACATAGTCCTACTCTGACCATAATGGGCCTGGTCATGTGATTTGATTTGGTCAATGGAAGGATAACAGACAGATGTGGCTGGAGGTAAATGTGCTTGCACAGCTCCGCTTGTTCACTTGGACTCCTATGATTTTCCATAGTAAAAATATGCTTCAGTCGATGCTGATTCAAGGAGAGGGAGGGGGCACATGGAGCAGACCAAAACCAAACCTGAATCCTAGGGACACACTCACTGGATCTCTGGACTGACGGAGAGCTGTCCCAGTCCACCCATAGTCTCCTGAGTGAGAAGAGGGAAGCTTGTTACCATCAGCCACTGGGATTTCGGGTGCTTTGGTATTAGATCACCATTACGGCGATAGCTAACAAAGGCAGTATGATTCATTTTTGCTAAATGTGCCTTATTCTAGACTATTTCATAACCATTTCACATTTTCTTTGTATCAGTTTACTTGCTACAGCTTCCATGGAAGAGTTGGGACATTTGAAGGGATGAGTAACATCCAATGTGCTTTTACGAACTTGCTGAAATTTGGAAGGATGGGGGAAGCAAAGATTGAGAGTCAGTTGGGAACAACTTCTCCTTTAGAAAGTATGTGAACTTTTCTAAAGGCCATAGGATAAATAGCTAATATTTTGTAGACTCCTCAAACATGGAGCAGAATAATGTGGCCTATAAAAGCAATAGCCCGGGAGAGTAAGACATTCCTGAAATCATTCACATAATAATCCTGGTTGAGTATAGACTGATACTTCTTATCACTCTACATACTTTGCTCACTATGATATCATTATTTGTGCTTACGACTGTCTCCACTGGCACCTGAACTAGGCAAGAGCTTGGATATATCTCTTCCAAATTCAGACTAAAATTTTGGTGCTAAAATACGGTGTTAGGATCAGAAATCGAAGAATGTAATACTCCCCTTGTGTTAACCACCTCCACTTCCCTGGGTCCCAAGGAGTTCCCAGATAAACAAGTCATGGTAACAGGACAGGACTAAATTATTAATAATTGTCCCCACACCTGATGCCACAGTGCAGGACTCTAGGTAAAGGATGGGTTGGTGGTTGGTGCACATGACTATGGTGTCAGGTCTGGATGGAGCCTTTTACTTCTTCTGTTGCTCACTGTCCCCATCAATGTAGACCTTGAAATTTTATAATTGCCAGTAGCTGCTTGACGGGAATCAGATGGGGATGGGTGGGTCATGGCATTGCCACATCTGAGAGGTAGCATGTGGTTCAGTTTACAGATTCCACACAGGGAACAGAAGGAAACGCACAAGTGAAGAGACTTGCCTGTCCCTCATGACCCTCTTATTCTTTGTTGAAGTTCTTATGGGATCCTGCGTTTAAAGCATGGTGATCTTGTCTCCTAGAGAAATTTGGTCTCTGCTTCTGCCAATCAGATAATTTTCTGCTTTGCCGAGTTCCCCAGACACAACTGGCATGGGCAAAAAACTCTGAAGTGTTACTTCTACATTACGTATCAACATACCTCATCATCCCTGTTACGTCCAAGCTGAGTGTAGGGTGTTTGTTGAATAAATAAAGACCTGTGCTAGAGGTGATGGCAGCTAGCAAAAGCCAAGTAATAATCCACAAACTAAAGTATTGGCAATCTACCAGGAAGAATCAGAAATCAGTTGGTCAATACATATTATTGTGGTCTATGTGCTAGGACGTGGGGATACAACGGCAAAAGTGTCAGAAGATCTGTCCTCCATGGACTCACGGTACGGGAGATGACACAGCTGCATTGATAATTTTGGCAAAAGCCCTGCCAGAGCTCATTAGAGGACTCTACAGGATCACAGAGGTGGACTAGCCTCCAACCTTACTCCAACGAGTAAGAACTTCCTAGCAAGGGAAATGCAAGCTGAGCTTCAAGAGTGAGCTAAGGAAGACAGGCAGGCAGAGGAAACAGCCAGACAAATCCCGAAGGCCCGCACAACCCTGGTGTGTTTGGAGAGTTAGGGTGAAATTCCACATTTGGAATAAGGATTATACATGTGCATGTTGGGGTGTTGGCCTGGGAAGGGACAAGATACACTTGGACAGTCAGAAAGTAACAACTGATGTTTAAAATTTAGGGGAAGTTTACTGACTAGCAGGTCTGCGTGGAGTTGCAGAGGGAAAGACATTCTTCACAAGGAGGTGGTCATAAAAATAACTGCAACAGAAATGAACATTAGCCACTACTCCGGGCCTCGCATACGTGGTACGTGCATGACGTACACCCTGATGCCCCACCCTCACGCCGTCTCTCTGGGCCAGCTGCACCGACTTTCCACTTTTTGTAGATGAAACTATAAATGAAGCTCAGGCAGGTTGAATGGTTTCTCCAAATTGCACGGTTGGTAAGGGACCCAGCGGTGACTCCAGCCCGTGTCCGTGCCCTCCCCAAACAGATGCTCTTAACTTCCAACTCGTATAATTGTGAAATGCACTTTAATGATAGGGAAAATGTGGCGAGGCAGAGATGGTGGTTATACATTTATATAAAGACCACCCCATTGGCCACCCCCAGAGTTCTGAGGTGCTGGGCCCCATTAGGGAGCCCGAGAAGCTACAAAGATTATAAAATGGAACCCCAGGTGTCTGCACTTACCTCCCTAATGCATTCTCCCAGAAGAACCTGCTGTCATCTATTCCAGGAGACAGATATTCACGCGGAAGTTGTGAAGAGCAATTTATAAAAAGTGTACCAAAAAGGTAAAACCTAGTCCTTGAAGCTAATGGTTGGACAAACTGGAGCGGGGAATAGTTTATTATTATTATTTAATTTCCCAAAAGGAGTGCACAGTTTCATCCTATTTATCATAAAAGTCACTGATATAATAAAAGCATCTCATCACATCAGCAGTCATTTCTACAAATAGAGCGTTGACGCTTCAGATATTAACATGTGTTATAAATGTCATTGATATATTAAGACTTTTCAGACTGTCTATCTAAAAATAGAGGGAAAGCCGGAGGGAGGGAGGAGGCAGACACAGAACTGACTAATTCGATCAGAACAAGGGGAACCTATCCGTGCGTGATTAAATCTTCTGTTTGTGACCAACGCGAGTCAACACCTGAATCTGATTTATGGTTTGAATTCTGTTCACCGGCGGACGGTGACCCAGAGAGAAGATGGTGACAGGAGGCAGGGAGGAGGGAACAGAGCGAAAGAGAAACAAACAAACAAACAAACAAACAATCCGTGGATTTAAGTGATTTTAACATCTCGCAAGACCCAGATAATGCTCTCAAACAGTCTTACTTTGCGTGTGGGGAAACTGAGTCTTGGAGAGGCCGTGCAATTCCGTCTACACCGGGGTTGTCTGGTGTTAGACAAGGAAAGCTTCCGAAGTCTGGGCTCTAAATCAGGTATTTAAGGAGAAAATTGGCTTTTTTTCTGTTTCTGTTTCTGAAAAGTGGAAAGGTCTGTGGGTGCGGGAGCAAGCATTGGCCAGACGTGGGCACAGGAGTCGGAAAGACAGGGGAAGGGGACGTGAACGATGATCTGTGCCCACTGCCCGACAGGAGCCCACGGGAACCATGGGCTGGGTACTTGCGGCGGCCCAGGGGGGTGGGTGGCCGGGCCCATTTCACCCCTGGAGTCCTGCTCACCACGGTGGGTGAGGCCACATACTGCCCTTCCCTACCCGTGGCGCTGGGGTCAGGCACAGGCCAGGGACCGAGCTCCTGGTGGCCTCGCGCTGGGCATCTTGGGGCCACAGGGTGACAGTGCGGTCACCTGGGCCAGCTGAACCCCGTGCCCAAGAGCTCGCTCCGGTCACAGGGACGCTGGGCGCGACGTCTCTGGCCTGTGCCTCCCTAACCCTCAGCCGTGCTCCCTTCCTCCTGTCCGTCGGGCAGGTGTGTGGTACACGCAGGGTCGCCTCATTCAGTGCGACACAACGGAGACCAGTCGCCATCCAGTCTTGTGCTGCCCACGGGACAGGTAACCCGCAGTCGAGGTTTAAAGCCCTGGCTCCTCGGCCTGGCCGTAAGGGCCTGGCACGCGGGCTGGCAAAGCGCCCGTGGGCAGAGGGAGGAGGAGACATTCTGGGTGATTCACAAAGAAATACCATGAAAACGATAGTTGTAGTTCGCTCAGGCAGAGTGGGGCTGTTGCCCTGAGCGGCTGTTTTACTTTTGGGGTCGCGAGAGCCTCCCTGGAGCCCGGCCCGGGGAGCAGAGGAGAGGCCCGCCTCCTCCTCCCCGCGCCCCTCTTCTGTGCGCCCCCACCTCCTCCTCCACCTTAGCCTTCCTCTTCTTTCTCTTCCTCCTCCAGCCCCTGAGATTGTAAATACCGCCCCCCAACACCGGCCGTGACAGCGGCTTAGGATAACCCCTAAGGGATTTTGCAGCTGCTTTTTGATTTTTCAAAATACAACTTATTTTATGGTAAAGACCATACTTGCTTTGAGGAGGAGTACGCTAAGTAAAATGGAAATCCATAAAAGAGAGAGTGGGTGCCCTTCAGTGATTCATGCCCGGGGACCCACTGGGCCTGGGTGCGGCCAGGAGGCTGGTGGCACTGCTCCGGCTCGGTTTTGCTGGGGTTCGTGTCCCCCATCTACCACTTCCAGCCTGTGTGATGTTGGGCCAGGGGCTCACCTTCTCTGGGCCTTGTTTCCTTCAAGTGAAACATTGGGGCTGGATGTCGCCGCCCGGCCGGCCGGAGGATGGCTGTGAGGGCTGAGGAAGGTCACGACGCTCCTCAGGCCAACGTCGGGCCCCACGCACAACCCGCGGTGGGATCTGCACAACTCGCAGATCCTCTCGGACACACACGTGTGCACAAAAGGTTGGCCAAGGCCCTGTGTTGTGCGTGGAGATGTTGCTTCCCCTTGAGATACCACGTGGGCCTGTCTGAAGGTTGCAGACAGCGATGCGTGTTTGAAACACCCAGTCCTTGGGCAGCCCGGGGGGCTCAGCGGTTTAAGCGACACCTTCAGCCCGGGGCGTGACCCTGGAGTCCCAGGATCGTGTCCCATGTCGGGCTCCCTGCATGGAGCCTGCTTCTCCCTCTGCCTGTGTCTCTGCCTCTCTCTCTGTGTCTCTCATGAATAAATAAATAAATAAATAAATAAATAAATAAATAAATAAATCTATCTTTAAAAAAAGAAAAAAGAAACACCCAGTCCAGCGAGCGGGAGCCCCACCCCGCTGTGCCCTGGACTAAGTGGGAGACTGTCGCCCCTTAGTTACAGCCCCGGGGGCAGCGCCGCAGCAGGCCTCTTACCTCGGACACTTGAAGTGCTCACCGGCTGCATCACTCATGCGGTCCGTGTGTCCCATGACAGCCCGCTGGGTGGCGGGGCCCTCTCTCCCTCAGCGAGTCTGTACCTGCGCCCTCTGGGTGTCCCAAGGCAGCCCAGCCCAGTCTGGGCGTGCACGCCCCACCGTGTGACGGGGACAGGAGGTCTGTCAATATTGCAGACCTATACATCGAGGCGTCGAGAGCAGGGAATACGGACACATTTGAGGTTGTCTCCCAGTATTGGTGCAAAACCAATTATTGACATTATTGACATTATTATTGCTCTACTAATGTCTCTTGGGTTTTGGCTACTCTCAAGACTTTTCTGAAAAAGATAATGTGGCCCCAGCACCCCCCGAGGGCCTGAGAATGACCTGGGTCTTAGACGCTGACCGGGTTTACATATTTTGTGTGTGCACGTCCTCTCTCTGGCACCCTACGACAGCCACAGCCAAAGGGCGCCCTGAGACACCTCCGGTTTCCTGCTTCTCAGCACTCAACTCCCCAGTGCTCAGGGAAATACTTCCTTGCAACTTTTCTATTCCAAAATATCATAGGCAAAAGCCACTGAGACTTGGATCTGCAGCAGGACTGGGAGGAAAAACCAGAGAAAACAATAAATGGGGAGAGGAAGGAGAAAGCTGACATTTTCTCCTGGACTGAATAATGTATTTGAATGTTTCATTCTGCCGTAGATTGAAAGGGGCTTAAGGGTGAAAGAGGTGAGGAGGGAGGAAGGAATGAGGGCGATAGAGGGACCGGGGAGCCCCAAGAGATGGGTATTGTAATCTAGAAAGTTATTTCTCAGCTGGGCTTAGTTCTAAAGTTCACTCCTGAATTATGTGTTAGATGCAGAGACACCGTCCCCGGTGTAGTGGAGTGTGCTGGGTGTGCCATGATTCTCCACCTCGGGACTTACTGCGACCTGTTCAAGTCCCTCTTTGCACTTTGTTTCTTTGGCTCTTTTTTTTTCTTTTTTTTTTTTTTTCACTTCTTAATTTCCTGTCTCTCTTTTTTTTCCCCTTGTAATTATTTATAAGTTACAGAATAGAGGTAAGTAAATGTTTGCTTACAACCATCCGAACATTCCCTTCCTGCAGCAGAAATGATGTCAAAAACAAGAGGACTAAAGCAACCCCACACTGAAAATGCTTCAGACAATAGATGAACTCTGTGGAATAAAATATATTTCGCTCTATCCCAGATGATTGTTTTTTTTTGTTTTGTTTTTTGTTTTTTTTTGTTTATTTGTTTGTTTGTTTTTTTTTACCAGATGATTGTTCTTAAGAGGAGTGTGAATAAAGTCTCTGTATACCTAGACCGACTCTCTTATACATTATGAAAATATGTATGATGAAAATATACGACGTGTAATGATGACAATGCTCTTTGGGGAAAAAAATAGTGTTCCAAGATGGATGCAAATTAGTTAAGACTTCTATAACCTTCTGTAAAAGCTTATAGTATTTAGAGAAAAATACGAACTTACCAATTAAATTTTAATGGCACTCCAAAATAAGTGCAAAAAACAAACGCAAAGTAGATGAAAATTTGTATTAACGTTTGGCACAACTGCTTAAAGACTTGGCAGGGGGAAAGTGCAGTGACAACTGAGTAAAACAAAGAATAAAGGCTCCATATCAGCTTCTCATAAAGTTGAGCGCATAAAAGACGTGCTTCAAGTACACGGTAAGGAGGGAGGGAAAAAAGAAAGGAGGAAAGAAGAGAAGGCTTGGAAGAAAGAAGGATGGATAAGAGAGGAGGAAGGAAGACAAGGAGGCAGAACAATGGATGGAGGTAAACAGTTGCCATCATTTTGCGGCATCATATAGGACGAGAAAGCTCTTCAAAGGAGCCAACCTTCATTGTGAGTGGATGCTGGGGGAAGAGAAATTACTTGACAGCTTATAAGATCCAGGCCATTATCAACAGCAGGGGGTGAGGGGAGCGTTGAAGTGCTTGGTTTAACGAACAAGCTTCACTGTCAGACTAGACCAGTGCCTTTTCCAGATTTTCCACTTACTATGTATATGGCCTTGGACCAGTTTTTGAACTGTCCCTTAGTTCCCTTAGGTGTAAAGTGGAGATTATAATACCAGGGGCCATATAATAGGTACCGAGAGCTTAGGCAGAGTCTGGGCCCATTAGGTTCCCCTTATTGACCTCATCATTAGTATTAGTATTAATAGCTACTATCACCCTTTTGGAAAACAATGGCTCAGTATGTGAAAGAAACCTCCGTGTACATTATTCCCTTTGCTCTAGCAACCCCCCTCCTGGAAACGGATCTCTATAAAATAATTCAACAAAAGGATAGAGCTAAGTGCTCATCACTATAGCATTAGCTGTAATTGCCAAAAAAAAAAAAAAAAAAAAGGAACAACTTAAATGTCCATCAATAGGGGAATAATTTATAGTAAATTATGATGTATCAACATAATAGGGTATTATGCAACCATTACAATGATAATTATGACAATGTAGCATCTGAACAAATGCTTACAATTTAATGTGAGGCAAAAAATATATAAAATGATGTATACAGTACTATTGTAGCTTTGTAAAAATATGCATGTGTATTGGCAAGTACTGGCATCTTATATGCAAACGTTGAAATAATTATGTACGGGTGTACACTTAAAGATTTGTTTTTCCTTTTTACAAATTGTTTTTTAATATTGCTTTGAAACCATCTATTGAATAATAAAAACATTCAGCAAGAGATGACTAAAGAGAGGAGCATACTTGCCGTAACTCACATCAGTGAGTTAGTGGTAAAAAAAGATTTGCTTAGAGACATGCATACAAGGGCTTTGGGACATTTATGTGGGGAATATTTATAAATAATCAGCAAATAGCTAACACTTATATAATTTTTACTATGTGCCTATGTGCTTAATGCATTTTATATATTGAATTTTCCATAATAACACTATTTTATAGATCAGAAAAGTAAGGCCCAGTGTGGTTAAGGAACTGGCCAGAAGTCATATAGCTACTAACTAGTGGAATGGGACTTGAATCCAGGCAGTCTTATCCCCAAATCCATGCTCCTAATAATCACATGCACCATATTCAGCCAGTGGCTTTGCCCATGTGTGATCAGTGCACTCACACCACACAGAGACCCCTACTCAGAAAGATCCCACGAATGGGGTTTAAAACTCTTAAAATTCTTAATAATTTTATCTTAGAATTTGTGTTTTCCAAGTGCAATCAGATGGGACAAGGGAGCGTGTTCTGAGGGCTAAGAGCCACTGCTTACATGTGTTCTTAGACTGCTTTTGGCCCTTGATGTCTGGGGCCTTGCCCAGACCTCTACCTCTCCTCTCCCACCTCATGGCCATTGCTACCATTCACCCAGGGTGGTGGCCACATCACACTGACAGAGTGAAGATCATGTTTCACCATCCCCTTCTGTCCCCAGGGGAGGCCTGCATGAAGTCCCAAGGCAGACTGGGGTCAGGCACGTTCCCCATGGAAATGTGGGATGGGGCAAGGCAGTGGGTGTCTTGCCATGGCTTGGCATCACCAGGATGCATTCAGTGGGCAGCAAAGCAGTGACCTCTTGCTTACCCATGATCCAGGTAAGCAAGGTATACAGGCCTCTTTGTCAAGGAGAGACTCGCAATCTCTTAGAGTGCTGTCCCTCTGCCATGGGTTGGGGCAACGGATCCATGGGGAGTAGAGATTGGCCTTCTCACCCTTGACCAATACCCAACACCCTATTTTGCACTGGCTCCTGCAAATGAGGTAGTTGATCTTATGCTCTGCTATGATTTTATATATATTAAAAAAAAAAAAAAAGAAAACACCATAAGGATAAACACAAATGCACTTCAAAGGGAGACTCCTGGCTTTGGCCTTCAACACAAATCAGAGAACACAACAGAGGGGAGAATCATGGAAATGATGGTTCTGCCAGTGGCCTGAGCCCCAATGTTCTATACAACTTTATCCAGAGGATATGACTTCATCCAGGGGTAGAAGTCGTATCATCTTGGTTGTCTCCAAAACCCAAAGTCATGAAGGCTTTTGGCAGGTGCTTTTGTGCCATCAAGGAGGGAGAGATTACTCCATGGTTAACAGACATGCGTGTCGCCGTTCCCCTTGGGCTGGCGTCCAGGTACGCCACAATTACGTCACGTGTGTGCTCTTTCACTGGTCACTTTATTCACTCAAACCAGGAAGAAGGTCACGTTTCCTCAGGTTGTCCCGAGAAATAAATCAGGTAATGTCCACGAAGTAGTTACTAGTATGGTGCCTGGCAGAGAGCAAATGCTCAGCAAATTTTATTTGTTATCCAGAGCTGAGGCTTCTATGGCACCCTAGGTACTGAAGTGAGAACTTTATGCTTCAGATACCATACGGGAGAGGGGACGATTAAAGATGACATTCTGCTGAGAAGGTTTAAGAACCAGATATTTTAATCCTCCGTGAGTTAAGCAGACCTGAACAGCAGGTACTTACAGGTAGAACCAGTATATATATATATATATATCCCCCAACCTCAGAAACATGCTTTGAATGTGCTCATGCACTGTTATAAAGGCTCGGTTGAGTTCCCAAAGTTTTGTGAACCACCACATGCTAGAGATAACTTTGGTTTGACAAATCAGAGCAGGTGCTGTCTGCTTACCCTTTGTACACGAAGGAAAAAAAAAAAGCGTTTCCATGTGGAGTTTCAAATTCTTAGACTTTTATTTTGTTAAAGATTTTATTCATTTATTTGAGAGAGAAAAAGAGGGAGAGACTGGAGGGTGGAAATGAGGAGCAGAGGGAGAGGGACAGGACAACTCCATGCTCAGTGTGGGCACTGACACGGGGCTCAAACCCACGACCCTGAGATCATGACCTGAGCTGAAACCAAGAGTCCAACACTTAACTTACAGGCGCCCCTCAAATTCTCAGACTTTTAGATGGATTATTAGATACCTAGATACTCACATTTGGAGGGGGCTTTTTTTGTAAAAAAAATAAAAAATAAAAAAGCTCTCTTCTAAAGCATACGTTAGTGATATGTTAGACTGTGAGGGAAGAAACCAATACCATTGACGGTTTCATGTGATAAAATCGCTGTATACAGTCTTAAAATAAACCTAGCTGAGGCATAATTTATAGTAGTACGACAAATGCTCCTATTTAAAGTATGCAAATCAATGAGTTTGAACAAATACATACCTATGACCGCTACCTCAATCAAAATATAGAACATTTCCAACACCCTCGAAAGTTCCGTTACGTCCCTTTCCAGTCAATGCCCCAGCCCCTGCTCCTGGCAACCACTACTCTGATTCCTATTACAACAGATCATTTCATCTCTTCTAAAACTTCAGGTAAGCGGAATCACGCAGAATATGCTCTTGCGTCAGGCCTCATTTGCTCAGCATATTGTTTTGAGATTCAGTGACTGCATCAGTCAGCGCTCCCCAGAGCAACCGCGTATAGAGAGACAGAGAGTATAGCGGAATGGGGGACAGTGTACGGTGTAAGGAGCACCCATGTAAAGAGACCTTTAATAAGGTGTTGCTCCCAGCATTACGCAGGCGGTGAGGCCCAAGAACTGCTGCCTATAGGCTGGAGATCCGGGAAAGCGGGTGATGTAGTTCAAGGGCCTGCGGGCCAGAGAGCTAAGGGTATGACTTGCAGCCTGGATCTGAAGGGTCAGAGCCACGAGCTTTGAGAGGGAGAGTTTTCTGTCCCAGCTCAAGTAGCTGGGCCGAGAGCAAATTCAACAGATTTCTGTCTTCAGGTCCTCAGTGGCTTGGATGACGGCTGTCCAGAGCCACGAAGAGGATCTGCTTTACCCAATCTACCAATCCAAAGGCTAATCTCACCTGGAAGCCTCCTCCCAGACACACCCAGCCCCCCTGGCATTCTGTCCCCTAATCAGGCTGACACGTTAAATTACCCATCACACTGATGTGCTGCACATACCCGTAGTGTTATCTGTATTGCTGGTTAGCGTCGCGTACGATGGATATACCATCACGGCTGATCTGGTCACCTGTTGTTGGACGTTATTCCAGCTTTTGGAAAAAAACTGGAATGAATAAACTTTATTTTTAAATAAAGCTGCACATTCTGTATAAGTCTTTGTGTGCATGTGAGTGCATGTGTGTGCGTGTGTGTGTGTGTGTGTGTGTGTGTGTGTGTGAGAACAGGTATCTTTTTTTAGGGCGAGGGGGTAAAAAAGGGTATTTTCACTGTTGGGGGAATTTTGAGTCGTGCGGTAGGTATACATTTTTTATCTTTATAAGCTACCGCCCAACTGTTTTCCCAATACTTGTGCCATTTTGCACTTCCACCAGTGGTAGTGTTAGTTGACCTAAAGAATAAAAACTGACAGTTATTTTACCCGCAAAAGAGCAGTTTATTTGGGAATACACGGGAATTGCCATCGAGGACAATGAAGGTGCAGCAAAACCATAGGCACGTCCAGGGAACAAAGGAGAGGCACGATTTTTAAAGGACAAAGGGTTCAAGGGAGAGGCTGTTCCAGAAGGACTGGAACTCGGGAGCGTGCTGGTTTTTCATTGGCTGAGCCGTTGCAGAGTAGGGAGTGATGAGGGAAGTCTCTCTTCCTCTGGCAAGGTCAAGTCCAAGTAAGGTCAAGCCCACCCATCTCTTCTTCTTGGGTCCCCAGGTGACTGCCAAGTGGTATGAGCCTGAAACCTGCCAAAACCTCCGGACTCCCTTTCAGTGAGGTGACTGATTTTCACGTGTTCGAGAACTATCTGTCAAATTAATAATTTCTTAAGTAATTATTAACAATGAATAAAGGAATCAGAAGACTTCAAATGTCCGTGAAATAATTCCACAACAAATTTCTCAGTGAGAAATTGTTTCTTTTTTTCTTCATAGAGTAACAAGAGGGGTCATTGTACATTGTACATATTAAATTGATCACCAAACTGCTTTCAGAAATATGAAGTCCCCAGATTTATGACCTTCGTAAAAATAAATTTCAGCCCAACGCTATATACGTAGAGTTTAAAATACCATAAATCTGACGGAAAAGATTCAAAGTGAGCAATATAGGTGGTATGTTATTAAGCAAGAGAAGCTATTTATATTCCAACCACAAATAACAGATTTTTGATATATACTGCTTCCTTGTCCTGTCACACGCTAGTAGGATCTTATCCTATATTATAGACAAGTGGACAACCTTGCCATGGTGGCTAGCTATATTCCTGTGGGCTATTGTAGCAAAGATCACAGACTGGAGAGCTCATAAACCACAGAAACTGGGTGAGGCCAGGTCACAGACTTCTGGGATCTTCACAGGTGGGAGGTGCAAGGGAGCTCCATTGGGATCACTTTTACAACAGCACTAACCTCATTCGGGAGGGCTCATCCTCAATGACCTAATCACTTCTTAAGGCTCCACCAACTTAATATCTTTGGGAGTCAAAATTTCAACACACAAATTTGGGGAGGGAACACAAACATCCCAACCATGGCAACTGGACATTATTTGTGGTTGTGTTCACATTGTCTGTGAAAAGCAAAAAAAATCTAGGGAATGATTACAGAATCGCAACCGGTGCTACAATTCCAAAATCTGTCTCCATAGTATCCTGGCATAGACCCAGGGAGGCAGCCAGGCCTCAGAAAATGAACCGTATTTCTCTCCACACCTTCCACATCCAAGAGCACTGCAAGGGCTCCCTCGGGGCTCTGTGGGCACGCGGCAAGTGGAACTCCACTGATCTTTCTGTCCCTCAGGTCATCCGCAGCTCAGATCACAGCCATATGCAGATACCCACGTTTGTATGACACCTCGTGGGCCCCGAAACACGTTGTGATTTCTGTTCTGTTTGACTGAAGGACTCTTCTCCGAAGTCTGTAAAACCAGGAGCTCCTAGTGACTCCGCTTCCAGATGAAGAGAAGTTTACGGGCTTTCGTGAGCTTGCCGGAGACCACACTGGTGACATCGCTGCTGTGCCCTTGGCTCTCTCCCACCCCTCAGCTCCAGGGCTCCATGAGTGGCCGTCGGCTACGGATGGGTTTCACATGCTCAGAAACCCTTCTATTTCTGCTCGATGGCAGAGGTGTTGCATGATTGGAATCCCAGTGTCACTCCTTTTCATGTTTCTTTTTGCCTTTGTGGAGGTAGCCTGAGGTCCATGGTGGAGGTGTGAAATGAACTTACAACTCTTGATGACAAAATTCCCCAGGCCATGCACAGGACTGTGTTTATACATAATAATCTCATCAGGGGGTTATGAGGCCTAATTAATTACTGTTTGTAAAGCAGCCTGAGATATGAAGATGAAAGGTTTTATCAGAGTGCACAGTATTGGTGGCAGTACAAGCACGTGTGTGGAGAACTAACAAAAACGACATCTAGCCCGGGTGGCAGAGAGCATCCGTGGGAGGGCTTCGTTAGCACAACACCTGCACACACCGAGACTCTGGGGAGGCACAGACTCCAGTCCCGGCAGACAAACCTCAATGTTTTCATTCTCTGGCTGTTGCCGGTGAATGGACCACAACCAACATTGGCTTTAGCGGTAGCTTGGATTTGGCCTTGGAGGCAGACTGCACACATCCTTCATTTTGAGGGACTGTGTTTATAGCAGACCGATCAATGGGGTGATAGTTACCCCGGCATCTTCATGTTGGAGGACCACACTGGATCTGTCTTTGACATTTTAAGAATAATTTTTATTCCTTTGGAAAGAATATTTATTTATTTATTTGTTTATTTATTTATTTATTTATTTATTTATTTAGGAAAGAATATTTAAGCTGTTGTTTGGAATTGTGGTTGGGTCCACCAGCTTGAGGTCAGATTTGGGCTCCACTCCCTTCTATTGGATAGTTTGAAAAACTTGGCCTGGTTACTTAATTGACATCTTGAGTCCTTGTTTTCCTCATCTGGAAAATGGTTTGTTGCCAGTAGGAGATTTAACTGAGCAGTTATAAAGTCCTGTGCATTGTGACCACTCCACAAACGAGAGCCTCAAGCATGCAGAACAAAGACCTGACATAGGACCTCCTAACTCCTTTATTTAGGAAATGAAGAGCCCCAGAGAGGGGAAGCCGTGGAGGCAGCAAGTCTAAGGATCGGTGAGTATAATTCCCAATCCATGCCTCACTTTTTATGCTACAAAACCCCAGGATGCCTTGAGAGGAAGTGAGCTCTCCAACATTGTGAGGTTTCCCCAAATGCTTGAATTATTTTATTATATTATCTATCTATTTGACCATCTATCATCTATCTATCTATCTATCTATCTATCTATCTATCTATCTATCTATCTATCTATTATCTATCTATCTATCTATCTATCATCTATCTATCTATCTATTATCTATCTATCTATCTATCTATCTATCTATCTATCTATCTATTATCTATCTATCTATCATCTATCTATCTATTATCTATCTATCTATCTATCTATTATCTATCTATCTATCATCTATCTATCTATTATCTATCTATCTATCTATCTATCTATCTATCTATCTATCTATCTATTATCTATCTATCTATCTATCTATCTATCTATCATCTATCTATCTATCTATTATCTATCTATCTATCTATCTATCTATCTATTATCTATCTATCTATCATCTATCTATCTATCTATCTATCTATCTATCTATCTATCTATCTATCTATCTATCTATCTATCTATCATCTATCTATCTATCTATCCATCCTCCATCCATCTAAGAACCAGCCCTGAAATGTACTGCCTTTGGAGCCAGGGATATTAGGACTCCAAACTCACCCTGTTCCCTCACCGTGTAATCTTAGGCTATGTCAGAGCTTTAGTCTCCTCTTCTGTAAGGACTGGGATCTTATATTGTTGTGGACTGAATGCTTGTCCTCCCTGTCCTCCTCCAAATACATATGTTAAATCCCTCAATGGCAGTGCGATGGGACTAGGAGGTATTACGTTTAGATGATTTCATGAGGGTCATGCCTCATGATGAGATTAGTATCCTTATAAGAAGAGAAAGAGAATGGGACTTGATCTCGCTCCCCCATGTGAGGACATAGCAAGAAAGTGGCCATCCACAAGCCACGAAGAGGGCCCTTTCCAAAATAGGGCCGTGCTGGCAACAGGATCTCAGACTTTTCGTCTCCCAAACCGTGCAATACAAATTCCTGTCACTTCCGCCACCTAGTATATGTTCTCTTGTCACGGCAGCCTATGTTGAGTAAGATAAACCTATATTTACGTCTCCATGTATATCTCCACATATCTCCACATAGATACAGATGATACAGACGCACGTAGCTACATAAAGGTATCATTTTAATGCTCAATTAAGGCTGAACTCCTAACCTAATGCTGACGAGGAGATAGTCATTAAACACTAGTTCTACTCTCCTCCTTTGTTTCACTATAGAAGGCACCGTTTTAGCTCTAGTTCCTTGTTGACTGTTAGCTCCTTCTTGGTTCCTGGACAACGGAATTGGATGCTTGAAGATTGTTCCAGAAGCAAAGGTATTTGGGGCTAAGGAGGGAAACCTCTAGATGAAAAATGTATTTGTATGTGCAATTCCATTATTACTATTATTTACCTGTCCTCAGAGCAACTGCTGTGGAGACTAAAGCCCCAGCAGGATAGCAGAGTGTGATTTATGGACATCTTCCCTTCAGCAGGAGCTAGAGTGCGCTCTCATTTGCCAAGCATTGCCCGCATTCCTTGGAACAAGATTGCAAGAGACTACAGCTTCCTCTATGGGCCAAGCTGAACTAGCAGGAGGGGTTAATGTATTTCGCAATGATTTATAAAATATGCTTAGCAACTTATGAATATGGATATGATTTCTGCAAACAAAAGGTCATATGGCTCTCAATTGGGGGACACAATATTTAAGAATGCAATGTCATGAGGGCCTAAGGTGAGGAAAGAAGTTCAAGAGGAAAGGCGTTCAAAGGGTCCAAGAGGAGGCACACATTGGCAAAAATAGATAAAGATCAAGAAGAAGGCAGGAAGCAGAGGCTGCCCTGATGCCAGGGAGAGATTGGCTAAGGGGAGTGCAAGACGTAAGCCAAGAGGGGTCAGAGGAGGTGAGAAAGGTAAAGTGGGAGCTCAAAGCAGTTAGGGACGAGAAGAAAGGAGAAACAGGTCAAGGCCACCTTGAAGTATTAATGTCTTCAGAGAGAATGGAAAAAAAAAATAACCCTTAATAATGGAAAAAAGTTGTGAAAGTCTTTCCTGTGGCATTTAAAGTAATAAATATGTATAACTCTTAGGGGCTGTATGGCGTGTGGTGTATGGAAACATGGCTCTTTTTCTGGTATTCAATTAAAGAATCCTCAGTAGAATATAGTCAGGCATCCTATAGGACTGATCTCATGACCAAGGTTAAAGAATTTCTCAAGTGCTTGGAAGTTTGATTTGTGTCATAAGACTTGATACTTGTATTGATCTTTAGGTATTACAGAATTTTCCACATGGTTTGATTGGCTCATGATATTTTACGAGGACCTCCCATGGCCAGAACCTTCGCACACCCATCTAACTAATATTTCCCAAAGAATGTTGTGTATTTGTCTCATTTGATTTTTCCACCCACAAGAAGAGGGCATGATCCAGTAGCACGTACCGTGTTATTTATGACTTATTTGTATCCGTTCTGATAATAGGACAAGTCACTCCTTTCCATCTCTTAACCCATGTAGGTAATATGGAAAGTTTTTTGTCTGAAGCTCCAGGGTTGGAGCATCGTATCCATCTGATCATAAACATCATTGGTTAGTTCAGAGATGGGTAAAGGACCCAGTTCTGTGCCCACAGAATAAAAACTCTGAATGATTATCAGAACTCAGCAACAAATAGGGACCCAGTTTTAATGGCCACGTTGGATCTTCTGAATATAGTCCTTCCTGGGGACTTCTTAGTTAAAAGAGCAAATGCATCCTTTTCTGTGTCTCTGCCTCTTTATCTTGAGTTGGTCTCCATCATTTGTAATCAAGGGCTCTGGTGAGCACAGATTCTACGACCAGAATTTTTGAAGACACTGAATCCTACATATCATGTAGGAGATTCATAATACATGTCGACATATAAAATTCTTGTAAGATTCTATCTTAAATAAATTTGCTTAATTGTGTTTAAACCAGCAATCTGCAAATACATTTGGCCATGCCAGTTCTTTTTTTTTCCCCTTAAAATATTTACATACTCTGTGGATAACATTTTACAGAACATTCTTAAGGATCTGCAGATCCAAATAAATTTTCATAAGGATCTTATGGGATAAATATTTAGGTTAAAAATCAAAGTTAAATTATTCCTCTTTTCACATAAGTAAACCAAGCAAACCAAGACTTACTTAATCCAGGTCTGAGAGTAAATGGCAAAGTTGGCAGATGGGATGGGGACGCAGGCCTACCTACTCTAAAGACCTTGGTGCAAATCCTTGAGATTAAAGGGACCCGAGACAGAAGTAAGAAATCAGAGCCTACACCTTATATATTTACAGAAATTCATCGAAGAGCATTTGCTGAGGTGTCTGTGGAAGCACTACCAGATATTCAACTCCTACGGAAGCTAAACTCTGGACTCGTGGAAGTACCCGATTATTTAGTATTTATGATTCACCAGACAAACATTCTGGCAAACTCTGGCAAAGCCTTCCAGAAGCTTATGCTCTAACTTTTTTCAACATCACTCAGCAACCAAGAGGTGGAATTTTGACAGATGGAGAAGATCAGGGAGGAACATTTCAGAGCCTCTGAGACCATCTGTATATGCTGCTTTATTTCTCTTGGGCAATGAATGCATTGACAACAATTTTAGAACCTATTAGATCCTCAGTTAAAGGGTAAGTACTTTTTCCTAAAAGAATGGCTGGTATAAACCAATGTTTGGAAATGCTCTTAACAAGACCTCGCAGTCAACCTATCCTTTACCCAAGGCCTCCTACAATTCTAGAGGAGAGAAGACACACAGATGTGGAAAAAGTATTTTTAAAAAATCCATTTTGAATGTTCCCTGTGAGAAAAAAGGACGTGTCCTGGAGGGGGGTCTTCTGAAAGAGTCTCTGAACCTTTCTAGCTAATGATTCCTGTCTCTGGGTTTTATTTAGCTGAGCAAACAATATGTAATGAATAGAAGTGGGATTTTTACAGGATTTGGGCATAGGTGTTCATAATAACAGTATTTAAGAATCAGCTATACTGTACAGCTGATATCCATTTATTATCTCAATAAATCTCATGACACATATGCCACTATCATCCCCCATTTTCCCAATAAGTAAATTAATCTTTGGGGATTAATTACCATATCCAACTCCACAGGACTTGTTTTGAATTTCTATGCTTTATTTCCTTCCAAAGGCCTCTCCTTCCCCATATGCTGCTGCAGCTGATTGGCACAGAGACTCCCAGCCATCCAGTGAGTCACAAAGTTCCCAACCAGAGTTTATGCTGAGCAATGTGAAACGAAGCTTTCCTATTATTTCAAATGACACTGGAGGTAGATAGGAAGGAGGAATTAATGAAAATTCAGGTTTAAAGGATTTAAAAAAAAATAGAATTGTACTGAATACAGGTACATCCTATGGCCCTTTAAAGAGTATATAGAAACAAAGTCAATTACTTGAATCGGGTTGACAAATGGCTATCTTGTAAGACCTGCTCTAATAATGACCCTAAATAATTTGTAATTATCTTGTACATTCCGTGAGGCTGCACCTTCCTTGGGTGTTCGTTTCTGTAGTCGGTGCTTAAGGCAAAAATTGTGTATGGTCTAAATTGCCCCTGAAAATCCCATAAGTAGTAACAATCACAACCCCTAAGTAGATAGGACTTCGTATGTGCCAGGTACTTTGTATGTAAGCACCGTCAACCCTCAGAACAATCCTATAAGGAAGCCCAATTATCATCCCCATTTATAGGATAGGAAACTGTCACAGAGAGATTGAATCATTTGTCAGCGTCCTGTCGTTATTAAGTGCTGGTTCTGGGAGTTAGAACTAAGTAATCAGCCCAGCGCCGGAAACCGCGTCCTTGACCCCTGCACCCCTACTGCCGGTTATCCAGAAAATACAACACCCTTCCTCATTTCAGCAGCTGACCTGGTTTAGGGGCCACGGTGTATAGTCAGCTCCCTAAGCAACAGAAGCAGGCTCCTGAGGGCAAGATGCTCACACTCCAATGGGGCAGCAGTGGACTGAGACTCCCTCCCTGGTGCGGGCGCAGCTGATGTGCCTGGAGCTTGCCCACCTCGAGTGGACTGCTGAGAAATTTTCCAAATTAAATTAATATTTAGATTTCTCCCTCTGCCTCTCTCAGCCTTGCTTTCTCACAAGGTTGACATTTGAGTAAATTTAATGCCTTTAGCTTTACACTTGTTTCTGCAGCAAGGACTCATCAACCTCGTGTTGCTGGCACTGAAAGTACCCCCGCCCCCCGCCCCCAAGTTGGTGGTGTTCAGGATGTCACTCCGCTCTAGGTTGTGAATTATTCTCCTTTTGCTGGAGACTAATGACGAGTTGATCCCAAAATTCTTCTTGAACCATTCCATTTCCCAACTCAGTTTCAACACCCTGGCTTTATCGGTGGATATGCTTGGGTTCCCCATTAGACACACCTGAGCTCCGGACCCACTCCCTCCAAACTGCAAACTAGTGAAGTGTGAATTAGTGAGTTAACTCTACTCATATCTTCTGAATTAATTCTTCAAGCACCTGCAGCACACCCTGCACTGAGGTGGGTGCAGCTCGTGATATAATGGCTCCATACTTGGGCATCTGGGTGGCTCAGTCGGATAAGTGTCTGCCTTCGACTCAAGTTTTGATCCCAGGGTCCTGGGATGGAGCCCTGTATGGGGACCCCGCTCAGCAGAGAGTCTGCTTCTCCCTCTGCCTCTCCTCACTGCTTGTGCTCTCTCTCTCTCTCTCTGTCAAATACATAAATAAAATAAAATAATAAAATAAAATAAAATAATAAAATAAAATAAAATAAATAAAATAAAATAAAATAAAACAAAATTAAATTAAATTAAATTAAAATAATAAAATAAAATAAATAAAATAAAATAAAATAAAATAAAATAAAATAAAATAAAATAAAATAATAAAATAAAATAAAATAGGGATTCCTGGGTGGCACAGCGGTTTGGCGCCTGCCTTTGGCTCAGGGCGCGATCCTGGAGACCCGGTATCGAATCCCACGTCGGGCTCCCGGTGCATGGAGCCTGTTTCTCCCTCTGCCTGTGTCTCTGCCTCTCTCTCTCTCTCTCTCTCTCTCTCTATCGTAAATAAATAAAAAAATAAAAATAAAAAATAAAATAAAATTAAATTAAATTAAATTTAAAAAAGAATTAGGAAAAATGGCCCCATACCGCAGTCCTTGCCCTTAAAGTCATGGTACAAACATGGGTTAGTTAGTGGATCACAAAATACACACATTTTATGATACTGAATTTGACATTCATGAATGCAGGTAATTTGTCAGCAAAGGAGGGCAATGTCAACTAAATCTTGCAGGAAATACTCTTTTGAAGGGAGTAAGACATGGAGCAACGTAGAAATCAACTTCTTTTGTTGAATATCTACAGTATTAGTAATAATAGTAAGAATAGTGATAAATTTTACTGAGCACCTATATGCTCTAGACTCTCTTCCAGGTGCCTTACGTGCATAATCCCTGACAGTCATCATGACGTCCCAGTCGGGGTGTTAACAACCCCACATTGTAGATGACCACGCTGACTTCACTAATGTCACTGCTGGGATGCAAACCCAAGCAACACCTCTTCCCTCTGACTTCTAATGGCCTCTGCTGGCTCAGCGGACCCCGTGCCGGTTCAAAACACCGTGCTTGCTTTGCACCGCCCTCCTCAGGTGCATGATCCCCTTTGTCTCTTCTACGTAACTTTTGAAATCGGTAGGAAAGGCAATACCAGTTCCATTTTGTAGGTGAGAAAGGAGACGATGACAGGAATACATTCATTCATTCAAAGATATTTTGTGCCCTGCACTGTGTGAGAAGCGAGGGTCCTGTGGACAGCAGACATCTGAGTCCTGTACTCTCGGAGCTTGGAATTTTATGATTCCTTAATTACGTCACCAGGGAACCACAAATCTAACGGCACGCTGGGGTCCTGCCATTCAGGAAAAGTTGAGGTGCCATGAGCATGTACAGTACAAGGACTAACCCACTCTGAGAACCTGAGGAAGGTGCTCTTGAAGGAAGGACCCGGGGACTGGAACCCATGGAGGAGTGCAGAGTTCGTTAGTTGGAAGTGGGCCCAAGCCCGCAGGTAAAGGAGGGACCTTCCACCGCCAGGTTACCCCAACAGACACGGGGCAGTACCGTGGGTGCTCAGAGGACCAGGGGGAGACCTGCAGAGGCAAACCACGTAGAGCCAGGCCCTGTGGAGACCTAGGGGCTGTGTGGGGGCCTCTGTTCTTTCCTGTGGGGAAATGGAGGGACTGATGAGTTCTAGGCAGGGGGTGCCTTTTGCATTTTAACAAACGTCCCCCCCCCCCCCCCGTGGTGAGAGGGGAGGAGGTACTGAGCAAGAGCTGGGGGGGGTGCAGGGAGGCTGGGAGGGAGGCTCCTTCAGGAGTGGGGAGGGGTTGAGGAGGGAGGGGAGGGGAGGGGGTAAAAGGGGAAAGAGGGAGGGGAGGGGAGGGGGGTAGTGACCTCAACTAGGATGGAAGAGAAGTCGGTGGATTTTAGAGATTCTTGACATAAAATTAAGATAATTTGGAGACTGATTGACTTGGGGGTTGAGGAGAAGCTGAAGAGATGGCAGAGTCGGTCACCTGGGGTCCACGTCTAGGGCTGCGCACAATGTGACGAGGCTGCTGCCAGGACTTGTTCTTAATTTAGATCTTAACTATATCTGGGCAATGAGCAGGGAGCATCGAGACTAGGGATGTAGAAACTGGTTAAGAAATGAGGCCACTTCCCACGTTCCTCTGTGGTTTCTGGGATGCTGGACTTGTGGGAATCTGTGGGGGAGTCGTGTGTCGGGGTGTGTGTGCGTGTGTGCGTGCGCGCGCGTGTCTAGGGGAAGGAGGGAGGGAGACAGAAAGAGAGTTAACTTTTCTCTCCTGCCCCAGTTTCCATGAGCTGCTCTGTCTTTTGTGCTCTTTGCCAAGAGGAAAGAAAACAGATTGTTCTTGCTCAGAGCATTCAGCTGACTCAACTGGTGCCAAACCAAAAAAAGCCCTAAGAACTGAATAATAATTGCTCGTGTGTACACAGCACTTTACAGTTTACAAAGGACTCCGCATTACACTCCCGAAACTGTCAACCCTGTGAGGCAAGCAGCCTGCTACCAACTTTCCTTCCATCGGAAAGACACGGAAATGCCCCGAGAGGTGCAGGGACGGGCCCAGCCTCGCGGCGCCTTTCTGTCACCCTGCTCTGACGTGGCCCTGAGTTCGGGTTCAACTGCCACCGGCCAGGCCCGGCTGCGTTCACACAGAAGGGGGCCCCGTGACTTGGGGACGGCACATGGCCCGTCCCCGTCTGCTAGGCCCCGTCACACTGGGCAGCTCTCCCTCAGCATCAAAACGGGGACTCCCGCTGTCCCTCTCCTCTCAGATTCGAAAACAGAATCGGAGGTGCCCAAGGTCAAGCCGAAGGTCAATCAGCCAGCCGCAGGTGGAGGCGGGAACTGGACCCAGGTCTTCCACTGCGTCACTCCTGCTAGGACTGCCCATCAGCTGATGGGGGGAGAGCGACGCCCAGGTCCGGAGAGAGACACAAATGCTCAAATACTAGGTGCGGAGAGGACGCTCTCGCGTGCAAACCCCCAGATCCGGTGACAGATCTCAGCCCAGGGAGGCCAGGTCGGCGGCAGGGAGGAGGGGCCGGGTGAAGAGCAGCTGTCGTTGCGATCTCCTAATTGGAAATAATTGGGATTCTGTCTCAAACCACAGAGCCCTGATTTAGCCAACTCAGCCCCAACCAGGAAGCATCTGTTGCCATCTCCAATGGCAACAGTTCAATCCCCACTCCAGCACACCAGTCCTCCCTGCCAACTGGCAGGCGGTCACCGCTCAGAGCCTGCAGGCTCCCCGATCCAGGCCCGAGGCCCCCGTTAGGATCCAGCTAGGTCAACTTGTCAAGTTAGGGCAGAGGGAAGAGGTGGGAAGCGCAGCACGATACCGACGGCTTTGGGTAGAGGGATCTAGAGTTCCTGAGGATGCGCCAGGCACTGTGCTAGGAGGCCCATGCACGCAACTTCATCTCACAACCCAGTGAGGCAGGGGCTAATGCCAGGAGAGGGGGAAACCGACTCAGAGAGGTTATATTGCCCCTCCGAGGCCACACAGCTAGTGGGCGGTGGAGCTGGGCTTAGATCCGCTGTCTCTCTGGTGCCAAGACCATGCCCTTCTCCTGCCTCCACTCTTCTTCATAGTTCATCATCTCTGTTGCTCTGACACTCTCTATTGGGTGCATTCCTGACGTTATTTCCATTTCTCTCTCAAGGCAACGATCGAGATCCATCCACCTCCTCTTTAAAGCTCCCCCTTCCCCTCAGGTGCAAGTGTGGGCAGAGAGTAGAGTGTCCCCCAAACAAAGGAAGCCAGAAGGAGACTGCAGAAGAATCCCGCAGTTGCTGAGCAGCAATTGTTGGCTGTTTTTATATCACCTTGCTTGTGGGATGCTGGAAACCGACTTCTGTTTATTATGTTAATGAATCCTCTGTGATTCTCCATTGCTTATGCATAATTAAGATGGCCTTTAAAAAAATACCTCCTCCTAGAGTTGGGGAAAACTGAAGTGTTTGTTTGGATTGGTAATAACTAATAACAGAAAATATGGCAACTGCTTCCAAAGAGCTGCAAGGAATGAGCTGTCTGATGGCACAAGGAGGATATTGAAGGCAAATCCGAAGCATGGGGGGGAGGGGGGGTGGGTCAGGGGAAGGGAGGACATTGTTCTGCTCTCTTCCGGTCACCTCGTTATGAGGTGTTCCCAGTGCCATGCTTCGGGAAGAACGGTGACAACAGGATCAGGCCCACGCAAGACGTCCTGGATGGCAAAAGGGCTGAAATGCTACAGTTTAGGGCTGTTAAATGAATGGCTCCTCTGGGTCTCATCTTCCTCATCTTAAAAATGAACAGGGGGCGCCTGGGGGGCTCAGCGGGTTGGGCATCTGACTTTTGGTTTCGGCTCAGGTCATGCCTCGTGGGGTGTGGGACGGAGCCCCAGGTGAGGCTCTGTGCTCAGCGGGGAGTCTGCTTGAGGATTGTCGCCCTCTGCCCCTCCCCCACTCACAGGCTCAACCTCTCCCTCTTTCAAATAAATAAATGAATCCTAAAAAAAAAAAAAGGGAACAGATTGAATGCAATTGGTGTTTCTTTGCTATTTGTTTGTTGGTGAGCATAATGTAGAGTACTGGATCATGGATCAGTCGGAGGATCTAGGCATCACATGGGTATTGATCACCTGCCATGGGCCCGGTGCAACTGCAGATGCTTGGACCACGTCAATAAACGTGGGCCTTGGTTTCGTGGAGCTCACATCCTCGTTGCATGAGGGATGAGATAATCAAGGGAACCCACATACAGAGAAAAAGATTTGAGATCGTGATAGGGTTATCACCGAAACAAAGCAGGACAAGGAGGGTCGAGTGATAAACAGCGCCTGAGAAAGTGAACAGTTTGGTGTGAAGAAGGTGATATTCAAGGTAAGGCCTGAATGCCCAGGAGGCAGCGGACAGGCACGGGCCCGCGGCAGGACATTCCACGCGGAGGCAGCAGCTGGAGCGAATTTCCTGAAGCAGCAACCAGCGGGGGGAGGTTTTGCAGTGGGAAGAAGGCTGGGGTGGCTGCGGCTCAGTGAGATAAGGGACACAGAGGTCAGAGACGAGGCTAGAGGACGGACAGGGTTGGATCAGGGAGGGCCTGGGGAGGAGGATGGGTTTAAGCCCCAGGATGGGTTTTAGACCAAGAGCCAAGGGAGGGAGCCTTTGCAGGGTTTCTGGAAAGGAGACCCATGAGCATCACAGAACGAGCAGTGGGAGCCCCCCGCCGCACAGCGGGCACGATCGCAGCTGATGACGGTGTCTGGAGGATCCCAGCGCCCCCTCGATCCCATCCACATCCCTCCTCGTTGCCCAGAATGCTAAGGCTCCTCCTGGCTCTCACGTGGCGCAGGTGTATTTGGATTAGGGCCGCTTGGCTGAAGGCAGTTCTTAGCACCAACCCTGCATCCTGCTGAGCCCAAGGGCCTTTGAGCTTATCAGAGGGATGCGGCGGCTTGAACCACCCGCCCCGGGGTCCCTCCCCGCCTGCTTTGCCCACCGGCCCCAGTGGCATCGGTGGGTTGAGTCCACTGCTGGGTAGGACGAGAAATGCCCTTATAAGGACCGATGTTTCATCAGTGACAGGGAGGGAAGGCGTAGCCTCTTCTGTTCCAGCCCCAACATTCTTACCATCTCCTCCATGAAAAATTTCCAAATTCTTATACTACTATTTATTTGCAAATGTTTTATTTCTTCAATTTTAACCTAAGCTTCTACAGCCCTAAATCGCTGCCTGATTTATATTTAGGTGGGAGTCTTGCCTTTCTCACTGGCCTGAAAATATCTCAAAGGTGGGGACTGTGTTTTCTTGGTGTTTTTCTATCCCACACGGTGCCTCTTACCTAAAAGATTAGGTTCTGGAGAGTGTCCCTCCCCCGAGATTCACGTTGAAGGCCTCACCCGCGGTGCCTCAGAACGTAACTGCATTCAGAGATAGGGCTTTTATTTTTATATTGTTTAAGATTTTGTTTACTTATTTATTGATGAGAGACACAGAGAGAGGCAGAGACACAGGCAGAGGGAGAAGCAGGCTCCCTGCGGGGAGGCCGACGTGGGACTCCATCCTGGGACCTTGGGGTCACGGCCTGGGCCGAGGGCAGGTGCTCTACCACTGAGCCCCCCAGGGAGCCCCAGAGATCCGGCTTCTAAAAGGCGCTTTGGGTAAGATGAGGTCACATGGATGGCACCGTGAGGACACAGCTACTGTCTTTCCAGAAAAGGTTGGGGCCCAGACGTGAGTGGGCCCGGGTCCCTGAGACGTGGGGAGGGTGTGGCCGCTGCAGCCCCAGGAGCGGGGCGCACAGGCCGCTCCGCTGTGGCCCCCAGTCTCCAAGCCAGGGGCACAGTGGGAATATTTGGGGGTGTGGTGGCCTGGCTCTAGGGGTCCCGGCTCTGCGGGGTCCTGGCTCTAGGGGGCTCGGCTCTGCGGGTCCCGGCCTAGGACCAGCACCTGCCAGGCCGCACCGACACCGCCCCCTCCCCGGGACCCCGTGCCCCAGGCACTTGGTCCGCAGCAGGTGCATGGATCTAACCAGTAATAACAGGGTCTGAGGGGTCCCCCCAGTTCGCTGTGCACCAGCCCCCCAGCCCCCCCTACCCCGCATCTGCAGGAATCATGGCGGAGTCACGGGGTCACACTCCAGGCAAGGAGCCCAAGGCCCCGGGAGCCCCTTCACTGCGACAGGTGGTTCGGAGTGATGCACGGGCTCCAGGGGGCTGAGGCGCACCCTCCTTCCGAGGGTGGATGGGGGGTCGGGGGGGCGCACAGTCCCGCTCTCTGCCCACTGCCTGCCTGTCCGTCTGTCCATCAGTCGGGTCTGGGTCACCCGCTGAGCCCTGTGGGCGGCATCGGGTTCCTGCGCCCTACGAGGCCAGGCCTCCCCTGCACGCCCCTGGCCTCAAGGGGTAGAAAGCACAAGCCCCCCCGGGTCCCCCAGGGTCGCCCTCCTGCCTCCCTCCCCCGCCAGGCCTCAGGGCGCAGCCCCGGGACCTCCAGGAGGTCGCCGTCCAGCTGCAGCGCAGGCTCTGCCCCCAGACGGGTTGTTCCTGGAGGTCACGGCCATACACTGGCGCCCAGGGGGCCTTGGGACCTTGGGGCCTTCGGGCCTTGGGACCCTGGGGCCTTGGGGCCTTGGCACCTTGGGGCCTTGGGGCCTTGGGACCTTGGGGCCTTGGGGCCTTGGGACCCTGGGGCCTTGGGGCCTTGGCACCTTGGGGCCTTGGGGCCTTGGGGCCTTGGGGCCTTGGGACCTTGGGGCCTTGGGGCCTTGGGGCCTTGGGGCCTTGGGGCCTTGGGGCCTTGGGACCTTGGGGCCTTGGGGCCTTGGGGCTTTGGCCTCTCTCAGCAGCACGTCCCTGCTCATCTCCAGGCACCGGGGGTGAACAGCGCCAAGTTCCAGCCACCCCCCCCATCTTTAATTACCGATCACCTTGCAGCCCCAGACCCTCCCACTGCTGCCCAAACCCTGGGATTTTTGCAGAGACAGTTGGGCTGCACGTCTGTGGGTGGCTTAAGATCCTGTGAATTACGCAGATCCTGGCTCTCGTATCATCAATTATTCTGGTCCCTCATGTGGGCCCGCGTGGGCTGCATCTTGTGATTTCTGGTTCTCGCCCTGCAGGGACTCTTATCAGCCTGACCTTTTGAGTCACTTCTTCACTGAATTGCTTTTCTTAATTTGCAATGCCCGCCCCCCCCCCCCCCACCACCTTCTGCCTTTTTCTCTCCGACACCCATTCTGACTAGCACACTGGTTCCTAACTTGCATAGATACATTCTCGGTTCCCTTTCTCCCTCTCAAGTGTGAAGTTTATCACCTGAAAAAACAAATCAAGTGTGACTTTTCCCCCTTTAGTTTCCTAATCATTTTAAAGCACTGATTTATCTCCTGAAATAATGGGAACAGGACAATGTTCTAAAAGGGTAATGAGAAAAGAAAAAAACTTTCCTTGCTTTGAGCGTTGAATTCACTTTTACTTTAAAAATATAAAAATGTATATGTATATATATAGATACACACACACACACATATATATTTATATATCTTACATAAAGAATAGTGTCCATAATAGAAAAATTAGTTACTAGAGGTAAAACAAAAGAAAATAAAATGTATAAATGTATTTCCGGATATAGATGCAATTTTATTCCACAGTCTACTGGCAGAAATAACCCCCTGAGGTCAGCCGCTCTGAAGCATTCTGTTCCCATTCTAATAAAGATCCAGTGGCATTTATGCAGGGATGTGCTGCCAGGTAATTCTGCTACTGCTGCTGCTTCATTTCTATAGTTCCTTGAGCCAGAATAATGTCAACTTCTAAAAAGCTGGAATCTGGGGAAAGCGAGGTTGCTGCGGACCCCTCCTCCCCAAATCGTGGAAAGAAGCCACGGAAACCACAGGTCCTATGCAGGTCCTGGGACATGCACTGGGCTCCCTCCTTCTATCTCTCTGCCCAGCCAGGAGGGTGCTATGTGCTCTGGTCCATGCTTTACTTCCCTCACCGAGAAAGCTCTTTGCCAAATCAAGGGATTAAACATCTGCATCTATATTTGATTATAATTGTCACCCTTTCTTTTGCTGTTTATCTGTTGAAATCAGCAAATATCAAATAATAACGGAATGCATTAAGATAGTATTTATCTCCCAAGACTTCCTAAGTGCGTCATACAGTGGAATCTATATTTAGATCTTGTTGATAAGGTCACTTCCTTGGCTAATGCACTGTGCACTCCAGGAGCATTTTAATTTATAAATTTTGGGGGCTTTTCTAGATATCTTAAGGTTATAGAATTCTAATATGATTCTATTTGATTAGAGGGTATACTCTGGAAGATATCTATTTTTTTAAATTGTATTGAGGCCTATTTAATAGTCCAGCGTATTGTCCATCTTGGGAAAAACTTTATATATGCTAGGAAAGATTGTACATTCTATAGTTTCTGGGTGTAGTATGGTATAATTGTCACATATGTCAATGTGGTCGATAGTGTTATTCGTAGCTATATACAGACTGACCTTTTGTTATCTATTGATCAGTTTTTGAAGAACAGTGTTAAAAATCTTCAATTATGATGGAGGATTTATCTCTTCTTCTTTAATTCTATCGGTTTGCTTCATGTATTTTAACATCTTCAGTGATGATTGAGGATTTATATCTTTCCCCCCTTAATTCTGTCAGTTTTGCTTTATGTATTTCGAAGCTCTGTTATTAGGCGTGTATACATTTATGATACCATGTTTTCCTAATGAATTGACTGTATCAATTGTTGCTCTTTATCTCTGTCTACACTCTTTGCTTTCAAATGGAAGCCACCTTGGTAAGAATTGTTTCAGGTAAGGATCACCAGTGGATACTAAAGCCAGTAGGAAAAAGCTCGCAGAGAAACAGCATATTTGCATGGTTTCAAAGAATCTTCTTTTATTTTATTTTTCACTTTTGGTTTCAAAGAATCTTCTAATAGGATACTTACTAATGACAAATGCAAAAATAGTAACATTAGAGGAGAAAATCAGATACCCCTTTGACTGAATGATCAAGGTTAATCACTAGAAATAGAACATAAATAGACATTTTCTTCCTAATATTTTGCAGAGAAAAGGACACAATATCACTCCCAATATACTTCTGCCAAAAATGCATAACCTGAGCCTAATCATGAGGAAACACCAGACTGGCCCAATTTGAGGAACATTCTACCCAAGAACACCTGTGATTTTCTAAAAACTCAAGGTCATAGGGGATTTACCCCAAAGATACAGATGCAGTGAAACGCCGGGACACCTGCACCCCGATGTTTCTAGCAGCAATGTCCACAATAGCCAAATTGTGGAAGGAGCCTCGGTGTCCATCGAAAGATGATGGATAAAGAAGATGTGGTCTATGTACACAAGGGAATATTCCTCAGCCATTAGAAACGACAGATACCCACCATTTGCTTCGACGTGGATGGAACTGGAGGGGATTATGCTGAGTGAAGTAAGTCAATCGGAGAAGGACAAACGTTGTATGGTCTCGTTTATTTGGGGAATATAAAAAATGGTGAAAGGGAATAAAGGGGAAAGGAGAAAAAATGAGTGGGAAATATCAGAAAGAGAGACAGAATATGAGAGACTCCTAACTCTGGGAAACGAACAAGGGGTGGTAGAAAGGGAGGTGGGAGGGGGGTTGGGGTGACTGGGTGACGGGCACTGAGGGGGGCACTTGATGGGATGAGCACTGGGTGTTATGCTATATGTTGGCAAATTGAACACCAATAAAAAAAAACCTCAAGGTCATAAAGGACAGAGGTCAAGGAATCATTCTATGTCAAAGGAAAAGTAAAGGGACATAACAGTTAGGCTCAACATTTAATCCTGAATTAAATTCTGAACTAGAAGAAAAATTACACTTACTACAAAAAATAAAGAAGGAAAAAAGAAAGAAAGAAGAAAAAGAAAAAAAGAAAGAAAGAAAGAAAGAGAAAGAAGAAAGAAAGAAAGAAAGAAAGAAAGAAAGAAAGAAAGGAAGGAAGGAAGGAAGAAGGAAGGAAGGAAGGACCTCAGTGTGATGACTGAGAACAATGGTCTGTAAATTAGATAATAATACGGTAGCAATGTTAATTTCCTGATTTTTATCATTGTTTTCCTGCTTATATAAGAAAATGTCCTGATTTGGGGGGAAACACACAATGAAATATTTGTGTAAATGGGAGTTATGTATGCAGCATATTCCCAAGGGGGAAAAAAAAGGATCTGTAGGCTTGGGTGTGTGTGTGTGTTTACAGATCTTCATGCAGGGAAAGAAGGGGAGTGGATGGGGGAGCAAGAAGAGAGACATGCAGAGAGAGTGACATTGTGAAAAGCGGAGGTGAACATGTGGAGAATCCGGGTGCAAAGTATGTAGAGATTCTCAAAACTACTTCACAGTTTTTCTCTCTATATAAGATAATTTTAGAATTAAAGGGCTCCTCTACTTGAACTCTGTTTTGTCTGATGTTAATGTAGTCACTTCCACTTTCTCCATCGTGATGTTTGCACCGTATTTTTATTGCATCTCTTAACTTCTAAACTACCTGTGACTTCTTATTTAAAGTACTCTGCAAAGCAGCGCATCTTGCTTTTTTTTAATGTAGTTTGATGATCCCAACCTTTTAATTGGAATGTTGAGTTCATTTAGATTTAATATTGTAATTCATATAGCTGGATTTAGGTCTACTATTTTCTTATTGCTTTTCTATTTGATCTTTACTGCCTTCATCTCAGTTAATCAAATATTTTCTAGCATTTAATTCCTCTATTGGTTTTTTAGCTATACTTCTTCACTTTTTTTTTTCCAGTGATTACTTTAGGGATTCCAATATGCATCCTTAAGTTATTATATTCTACTTTGAGTTAATGTCATTATTTCCAGTAAGTGAAAGATCTTTGCAACAGTAGAGTTCTGTTTATAATCCTCTTTTTTTAATGGTGTCACATATCTTCAACGTGTGCAATATATATATGTGATATTGCAATTACAGTTTTTGTTTTAAATAATCATATGCATTTAAATATATTAAGAAAAAGAAATTTAAAAATTTAAAATTTGTCTTTTCCGTTTACTCTTATGCTTACCACTACCTATTTCTGTACATCTGTCAATTTAGCATGATGAACTTCCTTCAGCATTTCTTGGATTTTCAGTCTTCAGGAGACAAATTATCTCAATTTTTAAACAATCTAAAGATGTCTTAATTTTGCCTTCATCTTTCAAGGATATTTTCACTGGGTATGGACTTTAGGTTGACCATTTCCCACTGCCATCCCCAGCACTTTAAAGATGTCATTTGATTGTCTTTGGTTCTCCACTAATTGTGATGAGACATCACTTATCATTTATATCTTTGTTTTATGTATCTCATGTATCATTTTCTTTGGACTCATTCAATATTCCCTTTTAATTTTTGAATGTTTGACTCTAATGTTCCTAGATGTCATTTTCTTTGGGTTTATCGTTTTGTGAGCTTTTTTCTCCTTTTCCTCCTGGATGTGCTTGGGTTTATAAGTTTATGTCTTCTGCCAAATTTGGGGAAAATTTTACCACTATTTCTTCATTTGTTTTTCTGTCCCATCATCTCTTCTCTATACTCAAATTATATGGATGTTGCAGTGCTTGATATTATCCTGCAAGTCATTAAAGCTTTGCTATTTTCTTTTTCACTCTTTGTATTTTCTCTGTGCTTCATTTTGGCTAATTTCTAATATTATGTCTTCAAGTTCACTCATCTCTTTTGTGGCTATTTCCAATCTGCTATTCCACTAAATCAGTGGATTTCTCATTTTAGATTTGTATTTTGTTTCTAAAAACTCCATTCGGTTCTTCTTTATAATATCTACTTAGTTGCTGGAGATTCACTTATTATGACCACACATTCTTTTAAATTCTTGAATTTTCATGATAATTGCTTTAATTTTTTTTTTTTTTTTTTTGTAATTTCAATAGTTGGATTATATGAAGGCCAGTTTCCAGGTTTGGGCCCACATTTTCCAGATTTTCCACATAACTAGTAATATTTTCCTTATTATTACATACTAAAGAATGTGGATACTATACTATTGAGGCTCTATTTTGATATTCTCCTTTCAAGGATGTTAAGTTGTATTTCTTTCTTTTCTAGAAGGCAATTAATCTGTTATAGAAAAATTCCGTTAGCAGCATCCCTGTGAATTTACCATTCAGCATCTTTTTGAGAACCTCCTGCAATGACTGGCTCAGTACCTCCTTGAAGAAGTCTAACTCTGGCCATCAAAATCTCTGATACCTCTGTTAAAAATGTTGGTTCCTTTGTGTTTAACCATCATGTGCTATCTTTGTGATTCCACCCAAAAGCCACAGGGGTAAGTCTGTTGCCTTTCCAAATGACAGCCAAAATTTTCTGGGAGAGGTTTTCAGATTCTCAGAGATCTCAGTGTTTTAAGTACTTCATTGTATGTAGTTATTAGAATGATTTCTTTTCTCTGGATTATTCGAGATATTATAAATAGGGCTTGAGAGGAAAGACTCTGGAACCACACTTCTTTGAGTTCAAATCCTAGCTCTGCTGCATTATCTTGGGAAATCCCTTAACCTCTCTGTGCCTTAGCTTCCACACCTATAGAATAAGAATAATAATATGAGTTATCTACCTATTAGACTGCTGTAAAGATCAAATCATTGGTATATGTAAAAATAATTCACAGTGCCTGACATACCATAAGTGATGATCTGCTATTATAGAATCAAAATTTCCTTTGAACCTTTCAGGTATATCATCAACATAAGTAGATTACCTATGATCTACCTCAACAGAAGCATTTTTTTTAACTGCTGTTGAGAATGAGCAGATAATCCATGTTTTAAGACAAAATCTGGGGCAGTAATTAAGATGGGAGAAAGATGTGGGGCAGATGGCATAGGACCAGAAAGTCTCACTATAACCTGTGAAAATGCAAAGGTCAGAGCAAAGGTTTACCTTTGGTGTGTCTTGAACCTGGCTGCATCAGAACATTTGAGGAGTATTTAAAAATTTTCCATTCCTGAGTCCCATCTCAGACCTACTAAGTTAGAATTGCTGGGATGGTCCCTGGGAATTTTCATGTCTTTGATAAGTTCCCTAACCCCCATTCCACTCCATTCCTGAGTCACTTAATCAAACATCTTGGTGGCATAAATTCATGAAGCATTGTTTAGGGCACTGGGCGGATTACTTTTAAGGATGATATTGGCATGAGCATATGCTAAGGCAGTGATCAGCAGCTCCCTTGTTCCACTGATGGGTAAACAACGCAAAGAAGTGGCTTGACTTTATTCACCCTGATAACAAATCAGAAGGTGAGACCGTATGTCTACCGACTTCCCAGCTGGCCCTTTCTCTGACACACTCCTGTAATGCTTGTTTTAGTCAATTTAGAGACTGGGTGGGCCCCTATCATCTGCTAACGAGGCCTCTGACAAATGATCCACCTTGATTTTTTTTTCCTTTGCGAGTGTCATTATCATCTCAGTTTATCTCTCTTGAAAATTGGTACAGTCCTGACCTTAAAGAAGTGGGATGCTGTGAAGTATAATTAATGTTGGAAGTCCTCAGATGCCTCCAGATGAAAAGCACCACATTGATGCACAGTATTACCATTATTACAATTTACCAGTTGCCGGGCTCTCATCACCTGCTGGGCTGTGTGTTATGTTGCATTTGAAAGAACAAGAAAGAAAAGCAAGCACGTGAGCGGCTGCTTGGAAATCCAACCTGACCTTAGACTTGTTCATTCCTTATACCTGAGCTTCAAACCCATCTCAGATCCCAGGGGGGATTCAGAGATTCTACAGCTCCTAGAGAAAGCTTGATGAGAAGCAATGGGATAAAGAGGAGTGAACTCTGACTTCAGAAGTGAATGATGATGAGCTTAGATCCTGGGCCTCTGGCTTACTAACTACAGGAGACTTTTCTCCAACTCTTGGTGTAATGGGGATAATGCACAATTTCGATACCGTTGTTTACAGGAGTAAATGAGATAACGTATGCTAACTACTTTACATAGTACGTGAAACTGAGTAAAAGCTGCCGGATGATGGATTCCAGGAAAAACAAATATGCAAATATCCAGGAGAGAGAAGAATGACAAGGGAAGAACAGCATAGTAGACCCTATGTGTTCTGTAAAGATTACACAGTTATACTGAAACAATCAAGAACACAATGTTTAGCTAGTGCTACTTCCAGAAGAAACAAAGGCAGGAGGATGGATGTCTGTGAATTTATTCTGCTCTTATAGCAACACTCTGCGAAGGGACTTCCACCGTCTTCATTTTACAGATGTGTAATTGAGGCTCACAGACTTGTGCTCACACATGTCAGCAAGGGTAGAGATGTGCTGTGACCAGTGTTCTCTTTGTCACCTGACAGCTGCCTTTCATGTCCACGTGGTAGAGAAAGTGTGTGATTAATAGTCACAAGTTTTGTTTTGTTTTTAATCCCAACATACGGTTTTGTTTGACAAAGTTGCTTTTGAGAATCTTAAGAAATACAACTGTCATTTTAACACCTCACTGTTAACGTTATTCTTTTCTTTTGCTGTCACAGCTCTGCAAGGGAAATGGAGAGTGGGCATCGTCATTTCCATTTCATTGACTTGGAAACTGAGTCCCGGAGCGCTGGGACCAAGAGAGCAACTGATGAACATACTTTATATAGAGATCAGACGCTTCTTTGAGGTTTATATACATTCTGCTTCTTTGTTTTATTCCTGATCATATCACACATTTTTACATGATTTTATTTATTTATTCATGAGAGACACACAGAGAGAGAGAGGCAGAGACACAGGCAGAGGGAGAAGCAGGCTCCATGTGGGGATCCCAATGCAGGACTCGATCCCAGGACCCCGGGGTCATGCCCTGAGCTGAAAGCAGGTGCTCAACCACTGAGTCCCCAGGCGTCCCTAATCAGATGATAATCTTAAGGCATACAGTGTAAAGGTTGTATATCAAGCAGAGCGGAGATGTGAAAACAAGCTCTTCTTTATCCCCCAAGGGTAGACCCAGTTAACCTTTCACCTAACTGAAAAAGGTTCTGGAAGATAAACACTTTCTCTCAAAGCAGTAAAGGGAGCTCCCAGGTGGGATATTTTGCATTTGAGATATTCAGTCCTCAGTGGCTCTGCCCCCACCCCCTGTGTCTGCACAGCAGTCCCGTCATGTCTGCAGGGGCGAGTAACAGCCTTCCTCGCCGTGTCCCCTCAGAAGCAGGAATGGGCAAGGGGTCCTGCGAGGGCTGAGTGCTGTAGGGCAGGCACAGCTGAGCCTGAGACACAGGGAGTCTCACTGAGGCCGAGGATTTTATTCTGCTTTCCTCCATCCTGATTAATTTCATAGCTAATGACTCTATGGACTTGGTGATGTATGATGCTCTGTCGGGGACAAAAAAAAAAATGAACTTTTACTAATAGAACATCTTCATGCAGTGAAAGGTTTTGCAAACGAATGTAACTCACACAGAATTATGCTGGCAGGGGAGTCCCAAGGAAAAAAATTTCTGAAGACCAGGGAGCAAAAAAAGGGAGACCTACTGTAGAGGGCAGGGAGGGAGAATTTTTTTTTTTTAAGGCACAGAAAGAAGAGAATGACGTATGTATATTTAGAAAGATAAAGAGAGACACACAGAGAAACAGACTCAGCTTGAGACAGAGACTCAGGGACAAAAGTCAGTCATATGTAAGGACACATCTGGTTAATCCAGTGAGTAGACTCAGAGGCATTCAATAATAGTTTGTAAACATTTTCAGTGCTTTTCTCAAATGATAGCTGCTAGACATCTGCTGATTGAACCAATGTATACACTGAGCACCTTCTCTGTGTTAGATGCAGCGCCGGAACCTGGAGATGCAATAGGCAAGAACACGTGCAAACCTACTCACTGGTCTAATTAGAAAGACATTCATTAAACAAAGAAGAATTGAAGTAAATACCCAATTTCAATATTGCAGTTACAGTGATGGATAAATCCATGGTTATGGAAAGGCACGTTTAACAACTAAATGACATCAAGGTGTGATATAAATAGCAAAGAATAACAGAAGCATAAAATCTATTTTTCTCTTCATGCGATTTTAAGGTTTAGAGAAGTGGAGGGGCTTGACCACGCCCACAGACTCAAACGGATCTAGAACTTATATCTATTACATTAAATGGGCCTTGGATCATAGATTTTTCTTTAGAAATTAAATAATTATGGAATAGTTCTAACAGGCAAAAAAGCATTTGGGCAGCACGGCCATCCGTGTGCCCACCACTGACTGCCATATTCTGGAGATCTAAATTTGCACCCTCTAGAAAGGAAAAAAGGTAAACTGAGGGCCGTTTCACGTCAGCTTCCCTAGTTGCATTACCCTTTGACTTTCTTGACAGTCTCACGAAGCAAATGTCACATCCCTTCTACAGATGAAATCACTGAGATTCAAACGATTAGGTGACTTTCTCAGGTGTGAAAAGCTTATAGCTGGTGTAGTAGAAAAATTTCCACCCAGGTCTATTTAAGCTCATGATCTTGCTGAGAGGCTTCCTGATCGAGGACAAAAGGCAGGAAAAGGATTGAGATTATTTTGCCGCTCTGACATTTGAAAACAGGACACCAGGATACATCTACTTTCTCTTCTGACCCCTCCCCCTTCTTCTTTTTATCGGCTAGATGATCAGGAGATTTATTTTTGTTCTGTAAGGACTATTCACATGTTCACTCCCACTTCGTCTCAGGTCTAAGAAACGTTGGCAGGAAAAGCAGCACACCTGTTCCTCCTTTTCCACGTTTTCCCTTCCTGTTCACATCAGCATCTGAAGCTGCCATACTTTGTTAGCTCATTGCCATGATCTCTGAGGGCAATATGCTGCTAACTCCCAGCTGTTGCTATGGTGACCATGATGTCATAAAATGACACTACCTGTTTGAACGAGGGTGATGATGAATTCTTTTTAATCTAAGATATTAACTTCACGAAAATACAGAACACTAGCTGTGAAAGTGGAAAAGAAACTGAGTTATGCAGAAACCCAACATTACAGCATATTTTTCTTCTTAGTAATCAAGTTGGACTCGACAACCTCCATATGGTCTTTTCCTGCTCTAAGATTTTATAATTATGGGAAAAGATGAATAATTACTTCTCTCAGAAAGAAGGGGCATCACTGGCGTAAGGTTGAGAGGACTGTGCTTTAAATAGGACTCTGAGCCGAAGGGCAGGGTGGTCTCCCAGAAAAATCGTTTAGAGCTGGGCTCACTTCCGTTGAGCATTTGTGAGTCTTTCCTTTCTCCCAGCCTCAGTCCCACCACCTGTTAAATAGGAATGAAAGCATGAAGCTTTCTGCAAAGAGTGAATAAGAAAACATGTTCAAAGTACTTGGCATGCAGTGGTTCTACTTAAATATTATTTTCTTAGCTTTAAGTACTTGCAAGGATATGTCATTTCACAGCATGAACTCAGGCAAGTCATTCTATTTCTTTTAGGCATAACAATTTTGTTATCATTTATAGAAATGAAGAGAGTTGGAAAAAATAAAGCTAAAGCATATATAGAAGCAGATGAAAAAAAAGGATAGATATGGTCTTATTAAGCTCATTGCGTTCTAGAGTCCAGAATCTAGAATGTTTCCATGAAAAGACTTGATGTGCGTGTGTGTATTGTTCCTTTTAACCGTGCAATCAATTCAATTGTCAAATATGACAACTGATAAGTGAAGCAGAATACTTAGGCCTTCCTAGAGAGCCCTGCTGAGCGGAATTATGCCCGTGGAGGGTGGCCTGGGACTTCAAACTAACTATCATGGCTGGTTGGATTGGAGATACTAGACCTGAAGGGAAGGACATTACAGAGAGAGTCATTCCCAAACCTGTGAAGCTGTTTTACATCCCAAAGGGATAAAACTTGCTTGATTTGGCCCTGGAAATCAGCAGAAGGGCCGCTGAAAGTGAAAGAGTATGGACTTTCAGTAGAACTTTTGTAGGATCAGATTTCTCAGCAGGCAAGTGTGAAGCCTTCAGAGAGACTGAGTTCTCCATTCTTAGAAATTCCTTTTCAAGTTTCGGGAACTTGTTGGGGTGCTAGGGTGCATAGAGGGTCTAATGCATTAGATAAAGGTGCACACTGGCCAGAAGAGGGACTCGGAAATAGTGAACTAGACACGTCCAAGTTCAGCAATCAGTTCTCTGATCCTAGGGGACATTTTACGGACAGATGGCTTATATTTGCTCCAGAGAGCAAAGTTTAAAAGTTATGCACACACCAAAATGCCTGCAATGGAAATTTCTGTATAAATGTGAAATTTTCCTTTTCCCCTCCAGCTTTGATTCAACTGCTAAGGTTTTTACATTCTTTGGGCGTCCTCAAGAAATGGGAACCCTGGGCAACTATGAGAGACAGTCATTTGTGACTGACATAGGGATAGTCAGGGTCACACTGGACTGCCCAAAAATGAAAAATAGTTTATCCTTGATCAAAAGTAGTTCCACAGGAATTCATTAACTGGCTATGATCATATAAGGCTCTGTCTGTTGATACCCCAAAGTAACATGGTGATATTATGGGCTAAAAAAGGAGACATCTAAAAAAATGAAACTATTCCGAAAAGCACTATCCTAAGTACCTTATGATAGTACGATGGGCTGTAGAAAAAGGGGTCAGGGAAGGGGAGAATATTAGTCAAATATGGCTGAATGGGAATTTCATGCCTCATCAGTCATAGATTTGCTCATCTGTGAAATGCTCTAATGTGTTTTTAAAATTTTATGGGTAGTCATTATAAAAATAAGCACACCATAAGCTGATCATCTTGAACCATAGTCCATGAAGATGCTGGTGGACAAATAAAAGACAAATATTGCAGGGCATTAGAAGTTCTCCTGTAACTATTCAATTCTGAGGGTGATCCAAGCATCTCAGCCTAGGGCTCCATTAGGTGCCCTTAGTATGTCACTTCTAAGGCTCTGAACTGCTGCCAGCCAGGTATGTGACCTTGGGCAAACTATTCCTTCTCTGGGCCTCAATTTCCCCTTTTGCACATGGCCAGGCCCATCACTATCTAGCAGTGAACACAGAACAGGTTACAGGATACTAGTGTTAGTCCTAGAACCCTCAACTCCATGACCACTCTCGTGGTTCTCCGACCTCTTTGAGTCTTCTGAGATTTATGATTCCTGCTTCATTCTAGCTGCTTTCACTGAAGCTTACAAGGTCCTTCAGCCAGATTGTTGATCTTGTTATTTCATTCATCCAACAAATAGATGCCAAGCATTAAGCTAGGTTTGAAAGCTTTTTCTGAAAAAGGCCAGATAGTAATGTATTAGCCTCTGAAGGTCATAGGGTCTCGTTATCAACCACTGTTATTCAGCTCTGCCTTTAGTACAAAAGCAGCCATAGTATACAAACCAATGGGAATAGCTGTGGTCCAACAAAACTGTATTTTCAAAGCAAGGGAAGGGCCAGACTTGGCCCATGGGTTGTAGTTTGAAGACATCTGAGCTGGTTGCTGGGATCATAAGATGAATAAAGTGTGGTATTTGATGACAGAGTTCAAAATTCTATAGCCCATTGTTTTTTGTATTAGGCCAATGAAATTGTACTTCTTTTCCTTTTTATACATATGTATATTCTTCTAAATTGATATATAATTGACAAAGAACATTACATCAGTTTCAGGTATGTGACATAATGATACAATATTTGCATATCCTGGAAAATGATCACACCGGTAAGTCTAATTTCATGCCGCAACAACAGGATTCACAAAGACATTATGGCCCCCAAAGCCTAGAATGCTTCTATCCTATCCCTTACAGAAGGTATGCAGAACCCTAATACAGAATAACAAAATGGTTATTATTGACTAATAATTAAGAACAGGATCTTGGAGTGAGACAGATATAACATCTCAAGTCCCATAAAATGCTATTAATAATAACAAAAATAACCAAGGGTCAGCTACATGATAAGCATTTTACTAATAATTTGAAAAAAAAACGTATTTAATGTGCTAATCATAGCAATTATAAAGCATAGTAATTATTGTTGCACTCAATTTACAAACTCAGAGGTAGTTTACCTAAGCCATACACCTATTAGAATATAAGAATTCAAACCCAGCTCTGTGTATATCTAAAGCTTAAGTTCAATTTATCTAGATCATGAAGGATGAATAGGGAATTTGCCAAGTTGGGGGAAGAGCATCTGAGGTAGAGAAAGCAGCCTCTGCAAATGCACCTAGACAGGAAAGCATGTTCAAGGAACAGAGAGGAGGCATCCAGAAGCAAGGGGTGTCTGGACGGGGCAGGGCGATACGGCTGGCTTATGAAGAGGCTTGGGTGCCAGGGGGAGTTTGTTCTTGCAGCTTCTCTAGCCAGGGATGGCTGGTGTGGATATAGGCTGCTTAGCCACAGTGGAGAGTATGAAACCCCTGGGCTTTCCCACTTATTAAATTTTCCTTGCATTATGACACCCTCCAAGATATCAGTAGTGACTAGTTATGTCATAGGCAGTCCTTGCTTATTGTTCAGATTCTTTATTGAAGCGAGCAGTGCTCATCTTACTTGAGACGCTGCTTTTACGACACTGCTCACCTCTGATATTTATTCAGAGAAATTAAACAGCCAAAATATTAGTCTGTGGGGCTTACCATGGAATCCAAGGCCTGGCTCATTTCAGAGGTGCTAGGAGATGTTATTTTAAAGTAAGTGGAGGAATGCAGTAGGACACTCTATTTAAGGACAACGCCAAGTGCTTAGAAATGGCTTACGCTTGAGCTTCTGTTCACGATCCAGAGCCATCAACATTAGACATGAGCAGTCTGCAGCTTCCACACTGTCCAGAAAAGAAGACTGGGCCCCAGGAGGGAATGGCCTTCCCTGGATCACAGGACTGGATGAACACTGGTTTTGTGCCGGGAAAGCTGTGTGATCTGGGTTCTAGATGGGTCTGACTGGCCAAATAATCTGAATATGGGTGATAAGCCATTGGACTGCACGGATAAAAACCGCTCTAAGACTCTGGCACAACCAAGAGAAGATGTGGCCTCTTCAGAAAATCATGCTTAGTAAAAGGATTGATGACTTCCATAGAGGAAATTTAGTACTTAGAGCTGCAAGGCAGGGGACATCTCAATTCAAACTATGGACATACTTTCCGTGAATTAGAAATCACAGAGGGATGATCTAAGTCATAGGGTCCCTTAGAGCTTGCTCATCATTTCTACCCCCAGGAAAATCTTACGACTAAAGAGAATACAGATGTACTCATGGGAATCTAGGGAAGTATAGCTCCAAATGGATTCTAAAAGTACAAAATTCTTTTGAAGTCTTCTGTTTTACGGTAAGATGTCATATACAGTTTGCATTAAGTTCAACAATACGTCCTTTTTTTGTTTTGATACAGTCTTTGGATGCCCATTAGCCTGTAAAATTGATCCCTGGCACACCCCTGCAGGTATAGATACCCTAATTTGAGAAGCAGCACCTGATATCACGTAATAATTAAGATCATAAAATCTCAGAGCTGAAATAGGTTTTGGAATCACCCTTTCTGATTACCATTCAGTGCAGGATACCTGAGTACAGAGCAATTTAAGATCATCTGATGTCCCTTCTAACTCTGAGAATCTATGGGCTCAAGCTTCAGAGACTCTTTACACCAATAGGTTTCCAATGGGATTCTGTTTTCACCTCCGTTACAGTAATTAGCAGGGTGGGTATGTCTTTCAGATATTTTACACTATTACCTACATACACACACATATATATTATATTATACATATATATAACACACAAACATATAAATTTTATATAAATATAAAAATATGTATAAATATAAATATATGTAAATATTTATAAATATAAATATATGCAAATATTTAAATATAATAAATATTATATATACTTATATTTTAAATATTTATATATGTTTATATAGAACTTTAAATTATAGGGGTTGGAGTCAAGGTGACCTGGTTTCAAATTCTAATTCTTCATAGCAGGTTAGCTCTGTGGGCTTAGGTATGTTTCCTACCCTGCTTTGCCTCAATTTCCTTATCGTGGAACAAGAATAAAAAGACCTTCTTGTAGGAGTTGCTGCATTGGAAGACATAAATCTCTTACCACGATGAGTGGAATACACAACACGTGCAGAAAATAGTAGCTGGAGTATGCATGTGCGTGTGTACACGTGTGTGCATGTGACTCTCATGGCGACTGGCACAGAACACTAAGCTGAATAACAACGTGTGGACTTGAACAGAGTTGAGTCATATGCTGGGAATATAGGGGTTTTATGGATTCCAAGGCTAAGATGCAAACCGAAAGAACAGTCCACTGACAACACTTGTTCCTTTACTTCTTGGCTCCAGGAAGCTCCTGAAACACAAGAAATTCTGGAATTCAGTCCTATAAAGCTGAGAGTCTGTCTTTCTTCCTCTGCACTCAGACATATGCACTGCATTCCCAGACACAACACATGGCCAGCTTTTTGCACACAAACCAGCTCTGTAGGAAGGCACCGGGCACGGCAGGGGAGAAAGATATCTCCACCCGTGTTCCTCTCCTTGAATTGAAGAATAGATTCCTGTTACTTCTCTTCATTGACAACAAGGAATTGGACTCTTGGGATGACCTCTAAACCCAGACTTACTAGTAGGCAGCACTGATGTTGTTCAAAGTTTTTTCATGAAAGTGTCGGCTCCCCAGCTCCACAAGAAGGCTGCAGATTAAGGAGATAGAACTAATTATTTATTTTTCCCTGGGAGAAGGATGATGCCTGGGAGGTGCTAAATTTCAGAAGCCCTTTACCCACTCAAGGCAACGGGAACTTCAACGAAATCACTGGGATCGCATGCAGTTCTACTCCCTAGAAATACACTGTCTTCTGGGCAGCTCACAGCATGTACTAACTCATCAAAGTACAGGGAAAAAATCTTTTCTCTCCATAAACTTGGTGAAATATATTAATAGGAGCCGTATTCCATATGCAGAGTGTACATATAAAATATAACTCTATTTATAAAATCTTTCTCCTGCTTCTTTTCCCAAGATGTTCTACTTCTCAAACTGAGCAGATGGGGTCTCTTGTTTTCCCCCTTGGCAGCTCTGGAACCCTGGGGAATTGCAAGGTATCTTTATAGTGTGGGATCCTTGTTACATGAGTGTTCGTTGCTTGAATGCAGATAGTTACGGTGGTGCAAAAAAGTCTTCACTACTTAAAAATATTGAAAACACTGGTTGTCATAAAATTAATTCCTACCAAGGTATTGGCCCTTTCTGTTCCCGTTGTGTCAAAAGAGTTTTTGCTGTTTAGAGCATCACTGATTTTATAAAATGTTTCCAGCACCCACGTCACAGTGAGAGTACAGCGCAAAAGGAAAGGGCCTTCCTGGAAAAGGTGCCCAGTATCATGAAGTTGATGAAAGTGATGCTGGGCTTCTCTGGAATCCATTGTGAGCCACTGGCAAAGGAGGATTAGGCTGAGTTAGGCCAATTAACAATTGAAAAAGAGAAAATCAACAAGGAAGATGATTAGAAGCTTCAAAAGAGAAATATTTGAATATCAAAGGATTAGGAGAAGCCTAAGGGGGAAATGATGAATCTCTCAAATATTTTTACAAAAATTACCTTCCTCCTAATCATGCTATGAAAGCGAAATGCAAAGTGAAGGATTTCATTTCATTTGATCCTACAATTTTGTCAGAAAAATTACTGTTAAAAAATCAAGACCTGGCTCATTTTCTGATCATTTTAAGAATTAGCATGCGGTTAAAATTATCAAATAAATTCTGACTATATAAGCTAAAATAAACTTATATTCATGCATTTTAGTTTCATTTGCCAAACTGAGAGCTTCTTGCATGCTTTTCTCTGGAACTGTGCTTCTATTTGAGGTAGATGCACTTTTGAGTGGATCTGATTTCACGGAGGATATTCTGTGGTAGTTAAGGCAGTTAGGATTGTGCCCAGAACCTGCAGCCAGGATGCCTGGGTTTTGAATCCAAGTGTGGCTCTCATTGTATGACATAGGAAGGTGATTTGATTTCCCTGTACTAAGGGTTCTTCATCTAGAAAAGAGAGTTAATAGTAGTCCTGTTTCAGCAGAGAATTGGGAGCCAGGTGGGGGGAATTGTATCAAGAGGCGTCTGGCCTGTCCCTTGTGATGAAGTATGGCTGACTTCATGGCTGGGGGGGGGGGGGGTCTGTGCTTACTTGATTTCTTTCTTTTTTAAAATATTTATGTCTTTCTTTGGGGAGGGAGTGTGCGTGCAGTGGGGAGGGGCAGAGGAAGAGGGAGTGAGAGTCTCAGGGAGGCTCCACGCTGAGCTACAAGCCTGATGCACGCCTCCATCCCAGGACCTGAGCTGAAACCAAGAGTCTGTGGGTTAAGGTGGGTTAAATGACTGATCCACCCAGGTGCCCCCCGGTCTGGGCTTTCAAAGTGGGCTCAGCTGGTTTTATTCGTTTTCAGATTCCTTTCTGGAGAAAAGCAACTTCTTCCTCTTCTTCTAGTTACCTCATTCTTTATCTGCACAACCATCAACTATTTCCAGAAGCCACTCTGACCATTCCTCACGGCTTACAAAGTCCGGTGGCTCTTCGTGATTCCTGTAAAACTAGTGAATATCACTACAGCTTCTGTGGATCAGTCCTTCACTTTCTTTCCAGTAGGCTTCAGGGATTCATGCCTCCCTAAGGTGTGAAGGAAAAAGCACACGCATCTCTGTCTCCCTAGTGCCTGGCCCAGGACACCCCTCTCTAATTATTAGCAGCGAGTGAGGGTTTGCTACAGCGAGCCTGACCGGGCAGCGAGAAGAACCTTGGAGAGAGAGATCTGCCTTTAACTGGCCCTGGGACTTTGAGTAGCTTGTTTTTCTCTGAGCTTCACTTTCCAGATTCTCTGGAGTGGAGAAGCTGGATTGGTTCCACTCTCTGGGCTGTTTCACCAATAATGCCCTGAATGTGGAAACTCTCATAAAACAGACGTGCTAAACCTAGAGGGGGCTATGCTATTTTCTTTCTCTCAGCATATATATATATATAAAAAAAAAGCTGCCCTGAAATAATGACGAAGCCTCGGTTTTCTGCTCTGTCTTTGCCCATTGATGGATATTGGGGCCTGATAGTCTCTCAGTCAACCTGGATAGACCTGCATGGATCAACCTGGATGCTCTCCACCCAACTCACAGAGCTTCAGATTACGGGGTTCACTCATCCTCCTTTCAGGGCTTCCTCCTCTGGCTGTGCAGCCTAATTGTCACCACCACCATCACCGGTACCCTTTGTAGTGAGCTCCCATCTGCCAGACAATAGACTAATTCATACTTTTTATGCATCATATCATGTAATCCTTGCGTAAAGTCAGTGGGAGAGAAATCACCAGTCCCCTTTTTTTAAAAGAGTAAGGCCGTTGACACTAAGAGAGATTGGAAAACTATCCTGGAAGTCTCCTTGGTAGTAAATTGCAGGAATTCAAACCCTGGTCATTCTAGGTTCAGAACCCATGCTCGTAACCACCACGGTCCACATCTATGCCACCAGCCCATTGCCTGGCGACACCAAGTAGCACGTGTATCTCTTCTGCAGGGTCATAGGCCGTTCACTCTGTATCTTTGTGTGTGTGGTGGGTGGGCCTGGGTTACACTGAGCTGCTTTCTAAGCCCTTCTAAAGGCCTATAAACATTCAGGGTGGTAGAGGTACGAGAGGCAGAATGAATCAAATACGTGGTCCTGGGCAAATTACCTAACTGCGTAGCACCTCAATTTTCCCAAAATGTGCCCTTTGGATCCTTGTTCTCTGGTATCTCATTAGAAGATTAAAATAAATCTTAAAAAACACCACCACCACAATAATAACAAAATTAGCTTCCCGATATTAAGTGTATTTACTAAGCAGATCACTCATTTCCATGTGTGATTCAGACCTACATGACAAAGATCTTGTTTTTTTTTTTTTTTAATCTTGTTTTCCGTAGGCTTTTCACATATGTGCAAAATCAATGTTACTTTGACTTTTTCTCCCTCATGTTGGCTTCTAGGAAGCTCAGAGTCATATTTTGAATCAGTTTTATTAATTGATAAGAGCATAAAATCTGCATAATTTAAATTTTCTCTGGTCTTGAATTTCCATATACTTTTTAGATTCCCTGATCTTATTTTTTTAAAGATTTTATTTTTTTATTCATGAGAGAGGCAGAGACACAGGCAGAGGGAGAAGCTGGCTCCCTGCAGGGAGCCCGATTCAGGACTCGATCCCAGGACCCAGGGGTCATGCCTGAGCCTAAGGCAGACACTTAACCGCTGAGCCACCCAAGTGCCCCTTCCAGTTCTTATTTTTAATGAATTATTTTTTTTCTATTTTATTGTTAATCTTTGGTAAGTCCCTTCACATCCCCTATGAAATAAAATAACATAAATGTGTTACTGCAATAAAGACTGTATTCATCTTTGAAACTCCCTAATTTCTAACACTGCTTCCTATACATCGATTTAGATTGAGACACTGTTAAAGGAAACCAGAGTTGGACAGTAATTCATTAAAACAGTAAGAAGATATTTTAATCAGGAAATATTGTAAGAGAGGGGAAAAAAAGTAAAAAACCTCTCAGTATAGAATTGGGCTTAATCCTGAATACAAGGAAAAGAGAATTTATAGGCAGCTAAGGAGTGGAGCGGGGGTGGGGAATCGGTGGGTGGGAAATGACTAAGTAGGTAGGATAATTCTCGCTAAACTGATCTAAGAGGCTTCTTTGCTGAAGGCAGGCCAGGGTAGGAAGATGTCACTGGGATGTTAAAGGACGAAGACAGGGATCAGATATCCAGGTTCTGACCAGTCTCACTTGCCAAGACTCCTGCTAAGGCTGGCCTCTCGGAGGAAGCACCCAGGAAGCACCCAGGAGGGGCCTTGGTTGAGAAAGAGCTTAGAGAAGCCTGACTGGAGTTTGGTGGAGAGCAGGGTCCTCGTGGCCATGTGACCCCGCCAATACCCAACTGTGCTGCGCCCACGCGAAGAGGAGTGTCTGTTAATACGGTCTCAACACGTGTGTGTGTTTGTTTTAAACAGCCTCAATTTTTTATTTCCTTGAAAATCAAAATGCCCTTCCTTGAATGTCTGCCCCCTCCCCTGCCCTGGCTTGCCAGTTAGGGCCTTGTAGTCAATAAATAGACCCGTCTGCCCTGGGCTCTAACGGGACATGTAGCTGACACCTCAGAGCACGGTTACCCCCAAGTACATTTCGTATTTAATTTATTACATAATTCTCCATAACTGATTTTATTGATGGACTGTACAGTGTAAAATTATTATTTGTTAAAGATTTCACAGTACTTAAAAAAAAAAAAACTTTATAGCTACAAAAAAAAAATCCATTCCTTCATAAAGGCATTTGAGAGAAAAATATCCAAGATAAAGAAGTTCACAGGATTAAAGATCTCTTCTGCTTGCCGTCTTCATCCCGTTTCACATAAACTCAGTGGCCTTATTTTTCAAATAGGCTTTTATTTAGGAAACAGATAAGAGGGATTCAGTTCATTTCCACAAATATTGAGAATCCACTATTGGTTAGGCTGAGGATAAAATGTTAAAAATGAAGCGTATTTCCTGCCACTAAAGAGCGGCCAGTGAACTGGTGCCTGAGAAACACACCGTTTTCAGTGTGACGTGATAATGCTCTCAGTTTCTACTTTTTAACTCAAATCTGTGCTTCTCTTTGACAACTAAACCTCTTCCACAGTTTGTTACCATTACTTGTAATTTAAACAAATGCAGCAACTAAAACAGCAAACTAATGGTGATTTTATTAAAATGCGTTTTTATACTCGCCTGGCCTAACAAAATTTATATAAGAAAGAAAGAAAGAAAGAAAGAAAGAAAGAAAGAAAGAAAGAAAGAAAGAAAGAAAGAAAGAAAGAAGAAAGAGCAAACGAGCAAGCAGGCATGGCCAAGGTCTCTGAGAAAGTTCCTGAACAGCAAGCCCCTGTCCTCCTGCCCACCTCCCTTACCAGTTACCCTAAGTGAGAAAAGCACAGGCGGCTACAGGGGCCCTTTCTTTCTTTCTTTCTTTCTTTCTTTCTTTCTTTCTTTCTTTCTTTCTTTCTTCTTTCTTTTTTTTAATTTATTCATGAGAGATACAGAGAAAGACTGAGAGGCAGAGACACAGGCAGAGGGAGAAGCAGGCTCCATGCAGGGAGCCCGACCCGGGACTCGATTCTGGGACCCCAGGGTCACGCCCTGGGGGAAGGCAGGCCTAAACCGCTGAGCCACCCGGGGATCCCTACAGACGCCCTCTCTACAGCCAGAAAAATATACGAAACTCACATTAAAAATCACAGAGAAAGAGTCAACTCCAGAGCAACTGGTGCCTACTCTTTGAATACATTTGCTCTGTCTCTAATCATGTCACCAAAAATCTGTGGCCTTGTTTTTCACAAATTGTGGACAGAGTCATGGGATTTTAGATTTATATAAAATTCTAGAGACATGGGGCACCTGGGTGGCTCAGTGTTTTAGCATCTGCCTCTGGCTCACGTCATGATCCCGGGATCGAGTCCCGCATCGGGGTCCCTGCAGGGAGCCTACTTCTCTCTGTGTCTCTGCCTCTCTGTGTGTCTCTCATGAATAAATAAATAAAATATATATATATATTTTTAAAGATCCTAGAGACCACCTTGTATTGAACTTTAAGTTTATAGATGAAAAATACTGAGATTTAAAGAGCTGCCAAATTTTATATGACGTCAGGACCTAGGCCTCTGACTAAATGTGCTCTTTCTATGGTCCTAGCACATTCCCTGAAGCCCTGTCAACTCCCTTCACTGTGACTTTATCACCTGTATTCTATTTTCATGCAGAACAACTTTGCGTGCGAGCATATTTGTTTTCATGTTTTGTTTTGTTTCATGTTTTATTTTGGTTTTTAATTCTCTCTTTTTTTTTACCATACGTCTGTGGCCATTAGCTTGTCATTGAGAAGTATGTATCAAACGTCACTACCTTGTACTTTTGACTACTTATTTTAAAGAAATAAGAATGTAGGGCTTGGGTGCTTTTATCTCTTTTCATGTGTCTATTTCTTCCCTTCCCTCCATTTCCCTGCGTCCATACTCGTCAAAATGGGAGGGAGCTGATGGGATATGACAAAGGAGAACTACCTCATGCTGCTTGGAGTCAGAGGGCCTCCTGGACTACATGCAGCTGCAAGTGGAAGGCAATGCACGGAACTGAAGAGCGGGGATTACATCTCTAAGAATTTGGGCTTTCAGTGAACCAACAAGGGTGGGGATGACCTGGTTGTAGCACACCTCCTCAGAGAGTGTGCTAGTCTGTGAACTTCCAGAACATTCATGTGTGCTGGTATAAAAACAATTCTAGAGGACAATACCTTGTGTCTGTTTCCAGAAAGGGCAATGTCGCCAAGTCATGACAAGGATGATGTTGGCAATGAGGACGGTGAGGAAGATGAGAAAGCCGAAGAGGAGGGAGATTCTCTCTCACACATGTCCACCTTCATCGTGCTTCCTAGCTCACTATTGCCCTTCATGGGCATTATCTCATGCAGATTTTTGCAACCAGCTCATGGGCATATCCTTTTATGCCCATCGCGTGATTGAGATCGTTCAACCAGAAAGAAGCGACTGCCAGGATGTCTATCTCATTTACGGTGGAGGATACGCAGAACAAATGGTTAGGCAATCGCTCAGTAAATATTCACTGGGCATCGTGGTCAAGGCCCTGGAGAGACAACAGCAGACACAAGGGACAAAGTGTCTGCCATTTTGAAACGTACCCTCCTGACCTCAACTCTCAAAGCAGCCCAAGAAGAGTTGCTGAGCTTTTGACAATGAGAAAAATAAGTAGAATTTTTGAAGTCGTGATCAACTTGAAGACTAGCAAAGGAACCTATTTAGAGCTAGGTACATTTCACGGTGCTTCAAATCTTTACCTAAATTGTGTATCATTAAATATAATTAGTAATCCTAGTAAACATAATATCTTAATGTCTTAAAAAAGAATTCTATTGTCATGGGAGAAAAAAAGAAAAGCATAGCTCAGTAGAAAGACTCTTTAGTGCAGATAACCACAGTTTAGGAAAGTAAAATTATTGGGACCAAACCAAACACAGGCACCCCCATCCATGTGGAGGGAGCTTAAAACAGTCTTTGGATGTAGGGTGATAAAAATAGCATCTGAAGGGCCAGTCTTTCAAATCCAAACTTATAATTATGCAAACATCTCCTCAGGACATTAGTTCACTTAGAAAAAAAGATATTTTAAATATGTCCTTTGACTTCTTCTGAAATGGCTTAAGGTGGCTTAGCAGTTAAAACAAGTAGGAGAAATAACATTTAAGGTTATTTGAAAAGGCATTTTTTTAAAAGAAAGGATATAGAATTGGCACTTTCAAGCACTTGAGTTGAGAAGATTACAGTACAGGGACAATTAGTTTATTTTCTGGCAGCTAGGCTATAAAGAGAAACATTTTGAAATACATAATAATATAAAACATACAAATTCATCTGTAGAGAAAATTCTTTCCCAGACCTTGACCCCAAGAAATTTAGCATGTCCACCAGTATTTAAAGAAAAAAAAAAGAAGAAGAAGAAGAACCCACAACATCATTCCATGCACTTTATCTATAACCGGAGTTTTACAAAAGATACAGAAATGCTGTTCTCCTGGGTGATTCACAGACTGGGCTTCCATAAAGGCAAAGGGCGTGACACTAAATCATAACTCAGGGCAGGCAATTTTGTGCGAGGCTTATATAATGGTGTCCAAGCACTGGTTGGCCTAACTTAATGCTTGAGTAGAACTTGAAGCCTCGAGATGAATGGCTAGTTAGCATGTGCCCTATGCTGCTTTTCTCACATGGAGGCGAGAAAAAAACAAAAGCAAACTTTGGAAAAACCTGTACCTCTTTCAATTCTTTTTCTTTTTTCCGACTTTGGTTTTATTGAGATATGTTCAATATACAAAATGCTGTGCATGTATACATTTTGGCGAGTTTGGACATATGGATAAATCCCTCAACCCACTGTTGCAATCGAGGTCATAAGCCTGTCCGTCAACTCTAAAAGTTTCTTTGTGCTCCCTTGTTTGTGTGTGTGCATGTGGTACTAACATGAGATCTATACTCTTACGTTTGTTTGTTTTTTCTTAAGATTTTATTTATTTATTCATGGGAGACCCAGAGAGAGAAGCAGAGACATAGGCAGAGGGAAAAGCAGGCTCCACGCGGGGTGACTGATGTGAGACTTGATCCCAGGACCCTGGGTCATGCCCTGGGATCATGCCTTGAGCCAAAGGCGGATGCTCAACCACTGAGCCCCCCAGGTGCCCCTATACTCTTAAGGTTTTAAGTTCACAACACATATTGTTAACTACAGGCCCGGTGTTGTCCAGAGATCTCTAGAACGAATTCTTCTTGCATTAACTGTACCTTTATGCTCCTTGGACAATCCCCCGTTCCCCCCAGCCCAGTCCTCTGGAAGCCACCACTCTATCCTCTGCTCCTTTGAGTTTGCTCGTCTTAGATACCTCATATAAGTGGAATCATCATGAAGTATTTGTCTTCTGTGTCTGACTTATTTCACTTAGCATTAGGAAGTGCTCGTTTCGCTACTTTCTGTGATGTTTATAAAAGAGGACATTGCGCCAATGTTTTCACTCACACAGTCCAAGCCTGGTTTTAAGAATCAAAAGCCAGAGGATGGTGATAATACGCACATCACAGTTTACGATCCTAAAGGTGTTCATTGGCTCACAAGGAAGATAAGTCCTTGACCATTAGTCAGTCATGTTTATATCGAGAAATATTGTTTATCAAGAAGGCTGCAACTATTCCCCTCCTTGTGGCCACACTATTTGCGATGTAACCTTGTAGCCCCTGCCATCAAGAGATGGAGGTCATCCTCCTACTGCCTGGAACTGGGCTTGCTTTGAGACTTGCTCTGACAAATATGGCATGATTGAAGTGACAGTGTTGGTTCTGAACTTAGAACTGCATCTAGGTCTCTTGAAACCCCACTGATGCCCCATGAAAACAAACCAGGTCTAACCTGCTGACGATGACAGACGCCAGTCTTAGGCATCCCCTAAGGCGACCAGCCAACAGCCAGGCAACCTGCGGACACAGAGCTCCCTAGGTGACCCGCAGCTCACGGCAGGTAGATGCACGAGGGAGCCCAGCCAATATCAGAACTGCTCAGCTGAATCCAGCTTAATTTATTGACAGACGGAATTGTGAGCTAAATTCATATCGTTTTAACCCACTAGTTTTTGGATGCTTTGTTTTCTACCACTTGCTAATTATACACATATATATCATATATTATATATATATTATAATATATAATATATTATATATTACATATTATATTATGTATTAATATAGCATATATTAATATATATAGTATTAATATTAATATATTATATACTATTATTAATATATTAATATTTTAATATATTAATATATTATATATTGATACATTATATATTAATATGTAATATATATATTAAGAAATTACCAATAATAGCATCTTATATTTGCACTTTATTGTGGAAAAGGTATTTTGCACCTACTGTCACAGTCACCTCCTATTCTAAGTCTTATTACACGAGGAAACCTACCTATATTTTCCTTATAAGGTGTGAGGACTCAAGGAGGCACGTGGACTAGAATACAGGACGTGCGCAATGGATGTTTCATACCTGATTCTCCATTGTCTGGTTTTCAACTTTTGTTGTTGTTGTTGTGTTGTTGTTGTTGTTACTGCCACCCCCAGCTGGAGAGTTTTTAGACATTTTTTTTTCTAATTGTACACCTCCCCCCATAAACTTTTAATGCTACAAACACATTATATACCCATTTCTGTACAGTATGTAAATCTGTGCTTTCTGCATAAGGAGTAAGATTCCTTTGCCCCATAGTGATGAATTTTAGGCTCCTGGGGGAGGGGGTGCATCATCACCACTGAGAGTGCATGCTCTGTTGGTATCGTGATGTGCATTCTTGTTTCATGTTGACCCTGGAATCATGAAGTGATTTGTTCTAGGGGACGTAGCTTAAGAACTTCGGGCCTGAGAGGTTAACCTGGGGCATTTGACTCCAGGCCAAGCACTCTGGGTACTCCATCAGAGACGAGAGCCTGGGTTCAAATGTGCATTTCATCTCAGGTTGGATAAATGGAATCGTCTATCTTTACAACTCTGAGGTGAAAACCAACTAATTAAATGGCTTGTAGTTGTGATAGTGGAGGAGGGAAAGGCTCTATAAATGCTTAATAATCACGCTGACAGAACTGGAAGATGCTATTTGCTTCTCTGTGTATAGAGACAGTTTTCAGATGAAGAGAATTCATTCTCTGGAGCCATCCATCCTGCCTCTCACTAAATTCACCCACACTACATTTCTTTAAGGATTTATAAGACAGAAAAGAAAACAGCAGTGAGGCAGATGTAAACATTTCCTTGATACAGGCATAAAACTCTAAGGACTAGGAGTGAGGAGGGGAGCCACAGACAGGGAAAGGCTGGAGAAGATTAAATGTGTACGTGTCACTAATCACTATATTCAACCTTTAGAAATGCTCTTTGTGAGGAAAGGCATTTGCAGAGAGAGAGGGTGTATAAAGAAATGTGAAACCGACCCGAGCCACAAAGTTCACAGGACGAAATGTGATGGTTATTAAGCTCCCGCTGGCTTGCAGCCAAATGCAGAGCGTGCTCCTGTCCCCTCCACTTAACCTGACCTTGGTTAAAGAAGCAATTTTGCTTATGCATATGAGGAAGGGGGCTTGCAAGCAACTGAAATACGAAAGCATCCAAAATCTCAGCATTTAGTTCACTTAGCAAGGACTTCCGAGTCTCATTCCTGAGCATTTGCCAACACGTTTCTAAACCAGGCTCCTCCCAGAGGCTCCTGGTTTTCTGAAATGCCTCTCTTTTTTTTCAGCCAGATAAGAGTAAATAAATGAGAAATGATGTTTCTGTCCCAGATACTTCCTGCAAGAAGAAGAAACAATGGATGTTGTAAATATTTTAAAAAGAGAGACAGAAAAGAAGAAAAGAGAGGAAGGGAGGAAGGAAGGAAGGAAGGAAGGAAGGAAGGAAGGAAGGAAGGAAGGAAGGAAGGGGAAAGAAAGAAAGAAGGAAAGAAAGAAAGAAAGAAAGAAAGAAAGAAAGAAAGAAAGAAAGAAAGAAAGAAAAGAAAGAAAGAAAGAGAAAAGAGAATGTAGGGAGAAGGTCAGGAGCACTCTTTTATTTTGCAGATGAGGAAACTGAGGCATCAAAGAAGGAAGCGATTTCTTTCAAATTCACAGATGGAGCTAATAGGGGAGCCTACCTACCCAGTGCTCGCGGTAACACGTTAGCTCTTACCTCCTATGGAAATGGTGGTCTGTTGTCATCTCAAGTATTGATGTCATTCTTCTAAGTCACTTTAGGGAATCAAGCTAATAGAAACTCTTCTGGAATTACCTTTTGGCTCTTTCACATTCAGGTTGATTTGCAAGGGTCCATCTGGGCCCCTCTCTGTTCCATCAGGAGCACCTACTCAAGCCCAGATTCAAGAGAGGCATCACCCGTCTGTTCTCGGTTTCCAATGGGTCAGAAAAGCAGGCCACCCTACAGCCTACTGGTCACCCTTCCTTCCACACCCTCTTAGAATGAAACCCTTTTCCAATGAGCTCTCTGACATCAGCCGCTCTTCCAGATGTCTTCCTTTCACATGAGTTTTCGCCGTTGCCAAGTGTATATATTGGTCCCCTTGGCTATTCCTTTTGTGTATGATTCACTGATTCTAGAAGAATCTCCAGCCTTTCTCTTTTCTGCCTTTCATGCTCTTGCTCCATTCTACTCTTCCTTGACATCCTCCTTGGCTCTCGAAAAATCAGCTTGGTAGTTTCATGGGGTTGACTTTCTTAGAGCCCCTCTGAGGCCTCCTTCCCTCGGTGCAGTCTACAACTGCATTCTCTGCCCTCCCTCACCTTATAAGCACTGACCTCTTTTGGTTGATTTAAGGACTCATGCTTCTCATTGTCCTTCCTGTCTCTGGGGTCTTTTTTTAATTATTTTTTTAAATTAAATTTAATTTTTTTTCCTGGGGTCTTATCATGCCTGGATTCTCTTGATTTACTTCTGAACTCACCAGCCCAGATGGAGCCTGAAGAATTTAGATGAAACATTGCCATCATGTTTCTTATGACATAGATGTTTTAGATGGTCCCTAACTCCATCTCTGCCCACTGAGCCAGAACCCCTTCTAGTTCTGGTGCTGCCCACTCACTTGCTGTGAAATATTAGGAAAATCTTTTCCCTTGCTGGTCCTAGTGTACTCACTTATGAACCAAGGAGGATTGCTTCACTATTCATTCATTCATTCATTCATTCATTCATTCATTCATCTATTCAATGACCCAGCACACATATCCTGAGCTGCTGTTCCATGCTAGGAAGCTTATTGGTGTCAGTTTAAGGGATCTCCAGGGTGCCAACATAGAGGTCACATGAGGTCATCTCCCTACTTATTCCTGCAGAAGCCAGAGTGACTCCCTCTAGACAGGAAGCAGATGGTCACAGCCAGGGCCCGTGGGGCAAGAAGCACCCCTTATGTACCGAGGTGGAGGTGTGCTTGCAGAAGGGGAAATTGGTCAGGGGAGGAAGAAAGGAAGTAGCAATGGATCTCCCTTTCCCCTAGTCCTTCCTGCAGCTGAGGGAGGCTGCATCCCGAGGTTGAAAATAGACAGAGTAGGACAGAAATAGCAGCACCTGCTTCAATCTGCAGTCTCACAACCTGAGCTCTCAGAACGCGATGTGCCTGCAGGCGAAAGCGCTTGCCACGGGGAGCTGCAGAGGAGCGAGGCTGGCCCCGATCACTGCTTTAATTACCAGGTGCCGGTACTCCCCGAGTCTCTTCCTTCCCTCCCCCTCACAGATGGGGCGTCGGAGTTGACACTGGGCAGAAGACTGGGCAAAGCTGGGCTTTGGCCTCAACTTGCTGTGTGATCCGGACAGGACTTCTAGCCTTTGTGGGCCTCAGTTTCCCCATCTATAAAATCAAGTAGCACTTCTTGAAAATTCACTTGAGTTCTAACAGGCTGGACCCAGTGGTTCTCCTTGCATTCCTGCCAGCTCCTTACCCCACACCACAGCCCACACGCTTCCCTCCCTCCCTCCCTCCCTCCCTCCTCAGTGTTCATGATCCCCCTCGACTGTTCTTCCTCTACTGACGACTGCAGGAAAGGGGGCGATGCAGGCTCAAATCTCAGTCTGCATCTCTTTGTCCGTGTTGTGGGACCTTCAGGGGCAGAGGAAACGGGCTTCTCTGGAGAGGGCCAAGGCGGGGCATCAAGGTCGGTTCCCAGTTGGGCCAGTTTTATCAATCAGTAGGCTTTTCACACCTGCCATTTGACTCCAGGACTCTCCTGGGTGTCACTTCTTCCCACGCCCCCTGCTGCCCCCTTCTGCCAATTTCTTCCATATCAGACCCCCCAGACCTTCAGCCCACAGTCAGTGTTTCCACGTTTTGTCCTTGGCACCTGCACTCTGCTCACTACTTCACCACCACCATTCCTCATCCCAAGAGACTTCCGTTTTCTAAGGACTATCTTCTTTCTTCACCAGGGGTCCTTCCCCTTTACTCTTCCCTCTAGGGCATGTGCCCCCATTCTCTCATCTGTAGTGGATATTCCCTCTTCAGTCTCCTTCTTCTCTTCATTCTCTATTTACCCCACATCCTGTCTCACGTTCTCCTTCCATACTCACTCTCTCCTCATCATCCTTCCTTGCCCTCCTCCGCTCCTTGCTGCAGCAACTTGGAGCCCTGGAAAGATCACGGTCTTGGACATAAGGTGGCCACAGTGGGTTTCCATTAAATTGAGGACATTGCCTAAACCTCACATGCATGATTTACTCATCTTCAAAATGGGTCGATAAAGAAGTATAGGCCAAACTTCCGTGTTGACATGAGATGACATCTGTGAAGAAACTATGTCTTAAGAGGCGACAATAAACACGGGCCTAAACATAGAATGGGCTGTTACAGTAATCACAACCATCTTCAACACCAACCACAGCAACACCAAACGCTAGACTTCCTCCCACTTTCCTCTTATCACTTCCCCAGCCTCTCTCTCAGCTCTCAGTTCCCCCTGGATGAGGTTGTGTCCCTATTATAAGTTCTCATAACCTCCCTAATGTCCCCTCTTCTAGTTCCTCTTACACTGGCTCATTGTCATCTGTTTGGCTTTCCTTCTCCTGACCTGACCTTCTTCTTCCCTCAGATCAGGAGCCCCGTCTTGTTCATCCCTATGTGTTTGGGGCCTGGGACAGTGCTGTATGAGCATCAGGTGCCAGGGTGAGGACTAGAGGGGAGGCCTTGAGGTACCTACACTGTGACGTGTAGGGAGCTCATAATTGTGCCTCTATAATAGATACCCAGTAAAAACACACTGAATGGTTCCTTTATTCCTTCCCCTATATTTTCTCAATCCTCTCACCCTGCCTATTGCTCTGTTTCTCTTTCCTCTCCCTCTCTCCCATGTGCTCCTGTCTTCACCCACGATTTTCACTGCCTGGCATGTTCCTTTAACAGCATCAGCCTTCTTTCCTCTTCTATCCTCCTCCTCCAGTCTCCCCTGTGCTCCTCTTGGATCCTCCCCAACCCTTGCTCTGTCTACTTGCTTGAATCTGGCAAACTTTCTTCCCTCTGCCTCTTTCTTTATTGATTTGTATGGGGCTATTTTGTCCATTGGAGGGAAAAGGTTTCTTTGATACTCCAAAGGATCAGCCCGGGCACAAAAGCCATGGACAGCTTTTGTTTGATGTGGACAATTTTATTCCCATTCAATTCCCTGGGTTTTCAAACAGCTGCAGATCTGTGAACTCAAAACATCTGAGCCAGTTCGTCCTCCCTCTCCTGAAAGTGCACAGGTATATATATATATATATATATATATATATATATATATATATGCTCAAAAAATATATATATATATTTTGAGTCTTTAACAACCTGCCCTGTACCTCACTGAACAGAGGTCACATCATTAGTAAGGCCCTGAGTTCATCCTGAAAAGTTAAAACTGTTAAATTAAGAACGGATCGAGTACAGCTCTTTAAACAAAAGTGAAAGATACAAGCAAAAACCCAGACTACTTCCTTCTTCCTGTCACATGTTTGTCGTGTCCTCCACTTTCTAAGGTCAAAACTTTTTTGAACACTTACATCTACCATCTGAGCTACATTCACCGTTAGCAGTGCAATCCTTCTCTAATTAGGATATTTGCCCAATTAAACTGCCTTGAATAATTTTTAAACTTACAAAATTTATCAAATAAGGCATGGGTGGCTTTATAGATTTTAATATGGATACATAATTTTATATGAACAATTTGTAGACTAATTGAACAGATATGTGCTATGGGGTTTGCTGTCTCCTCAACCCAAGTGTCTGCAACTCTCCAAAAATTTACCATATATTAGCTAGTATGCATGATTAATAAAGTATGATACTGGGCTCAATATTTGCTCTAATCACTCTTAGGCAAGGGGTTACATTCAAGATGAAAATGTAGATTCATGGAAAACCCCACACTTTGGAGACCTTGCCTCTACCTGGGGAAGCAGAGGGCAGGGCTAAGCTGGGTGACTCCAGGCAAAGAGGGAAGCAGGATCATCTCGGGCACAGAAAATGTCTACTATTTGGTGGAAGGCTAAGGGGCTGATACACCTTCTCTGGAGAGACATTTGGCAACATTTGACACAATTTAAAAAAGCATGTGTGATTGACCCAACATTCCCCCTGAGAATATATTCCACAAATATATTGGGACATGTGAGAAAAGATGTATGTATCCCCTACATGAACACTGAAACATTGCTAGGAGAAAAATGATCAGAAATAACCTAAACGTCAATCAGCAGAAGTAATTATATTACACACATGCCTTGAAATATCTTGCAGCTGCCAAGAAGAATGAGCTTTTATGTACCAATATGGTAAATCTTTCTGATATAAGACCAAGGGGGGTGGGCTAGATAGGTGATGAGCATTAAGGACACGTGATGTAATGAGCACAGGGTGTTATATGCAACTGATGAGTCACTGAACTTTACCTCTGAAACTAGTAATACACCATATGTTAGTTTATTGAATTCAAATAAAATCAAGTGTAAAAAAAAAAAGACCAAGTGTTAATATCATACAGAAGATGGTACCATTGTGATACTTTTTGACATGTCAGCTGTGCTAGCCTGAACTATAGTCCTCAGGATGCCCTATTCATATGTTTTTATTTAGGGACAGCTAAAGGGCTCTGCTCTCTGGAGAGCCAGAGGGCAGAAAGGAAACTGTGGTCATTTTGTAGCACATCCGAATCTCTCCCAGTTACGCAAATATTGATGTGGCTGTAGAGGGAGTTCGAGGATGTGATTGAAGTCCCTGATCAGTTGACTGTGGGCTAATCAAGAGGGAGATTATCCAAGTACGTCTGATTTAATCAGTTTGAAGGTCTTCAGTAACAGTCCTAAACATCCCCTGAGACAGATACACCCAACAGCTAGCTGCTGGGGCAGGTGTTGTTTGTTCTTGAATCTTCCTACCTGACCACTCCTTATGCACTAGGATTTTCAGCTCATGGTTGTGGGGTTCAGTCTTCTTGTGATTTTCCCTTCCCGACTGCCTGTCCTACAGACCTTGGACTTGCTTAGCCAGCCTCAACAACGGCATTACCAATTTCATGTAATTCTGACACATACATAAATGTAAATATACATGTACATGTGTGTGTTGTTTATCATGCAGATTTTCCTTTTCTGGTTAACCCCTGACTGATCTGCTTTTAGTGAATAAAAAAAAAAAAAACATAATAGGTATCTAATGCTAGAAAACACAAATCACCAACAATGGTGTCTCTGTGGAGAGGATCTGTGGAATTAGAAGAGAAGAACAATGGTGGGGAGAGATATATTCCTGCCTTTTGTACTTAACCTTGTGTTTTAAATTGTTCAAAGGTCATACTTAATTTTTTATTGTAGTAAAAAAGCACATAAAATTAACTCCCTTTTATTTTCTATTTCTATGAACTGAACAACTTTAGATGTCACATATAAGTAGAATCAGATCACTTGTGGGCCATCGTTAATTTTAATACAATTTTAAAATACTATTTAATAATGTAAAAATATTTATTTATTTATTTATTTATTTATTTATTTATTTATTTATTTTAGAGTGTGTGCAAGTGGGGAGAGGGGCAGAGGGAGAGGAAGAGGAAAGAATCCCCACCTGATTCTCTGAGCACAGAGCCTGTCACAGTGCTTGATCTCACAACCCTGAGATTGTGACTTGAGCTGAAATCAAGAGTTGGATGTTTAACCAACTGAGCCACCCAAATACCCCCTAACTTGTGCTTAATAACTTCAATACAATATTTGAAAATACTGGCAAAGCACAGTACTTATCCCCAATACCTTTCCTCTCTAGGGGAAGACTATCATTAAGTATTGGTTGAGTGATCATTTGATTCATTGTTTTCAGGCACTTAATGCAGATCTCATTTTGTAGTTAACTTTCATTTATTCAACAAGTATTCATGGACCATCAAAAAGTGTGAGGTACTAGCTTGGATACTGGGAACATGAAGATGAATAGGTGAAAAAATAAAAATTTTATCATACTGGTTGTCTTTGGAGCCACTGAAATAATGGACTTAACATGGCCACCACAGTTGTAACATTATTATTAGTAACAGTGAAACCCAACGTAGAGCTCAAGGAGGGCAATCCCTACTAGTGCAAATCTGCTGATTGAATCTGGAGAAGCCAATCACATTGCTCTGGATACTTGCAGAGATGGACATTAGGGGTGTATGTTCTGTGAGCTGCATTGATTGGTATCATGTGCTCTAGTATAAAACAATTCATTGAGACACATATGTTACTAAGACTGAGAAAGAAGGGGATAAGAGTACAGGATGCACTAGAGCCTAGTTCTTTCTTTCTTTCTTTTTTTTGACTGTGTTTAATCATAATTCTTTAGGCAACTGAGGAACATAGAGAATTTCCCTTTATTCATTCTCCTTCTTATATCTGGATAGGCTAATATTACCGCCATAAAAGTGATAATACTATGAATGATAATTTAAGCGATGCATTGAGAACTCACTCTGTGCCATGCACTGTTCTAAGCCTTTTATGTGAATGGATCAATTTAACTTTAACAAAACCCCTATGAAGCAGGTGAATGTCATTATCCCCACTTTTCCAGTTAAGGAACTAGGGTTTATAAAAGTTCTAAAATGTGCTTATGGTTAAGCAGAGCCTGTTTCTTTTTGTCACTATGTGCACTATACGCCCAACTGAGTACATGTGTTGTGATGGGCAAGGGAGTATGGAGATGAAGAATATCCAACCTCTGCCCTTGAAGGTGAGTGGAAGGCAGCAGATATAAATAATGAGCTGTAATTAAATAATGAGTTGTAATGTAATGAGTATAATTCAAAGCAAGATGGTACAGGGGTCCCAAGAGGCACCGAAAGAAAGGAAAACAATAGAGAAGTTCAGGCTCTTGTTGACCCTGTATGTCAGAAGTCACACATGCTTACAACAAAGCTGGCATCATTCAGAACAGATGGCCTATTGGCGAACAATTTTAGAATGAGTTTGTAAATTGCACTGCACACATGCCCACATTTGCACAAACAAGCGCACTGCTTTGGAACCTCCATATCACTCTATTTCTACACTAGGATCATGGTATTTTCACAGTTCTTGACTCATACTGCATGGTTACTCAATAAATGATAATAGTTTATTATAGATAGTATGGGTTTTGGATTCCAGAAGGTCTGGGTTCAAATACTACTCTGGATAAGTTACTAATCTTTTCTGGTACTTAGAGTCCTTATTTATTAAAAAAAAAAAAAAAAAAAAGAAAGAAAAAGAAAAGGAAACTGCAGTGAGATACAAAACTTGTAGAGTTGTTTTGATGATGAAACGAGAAACTCAAACAAAATGATTAGCATCCTGCCTGACACACATAAGTGCCTTGTGAAGAGACGCTGTGATTGGGTTCTTAAAATAATAACCCAAAAGCATTCTGAAGGATTAAGCCAATAAGTTCCCCAAAAAGACTACTTGGGAAAACATCACTTCATTCTATAGGATGAATCCAGGTATATCTGTTAAATACTGAGCCATGTTTCTTTAAAATTTGATGCTGTGAAGTGAAAAATATGTGGGCTATCTAAATTTGGCATAAAAGCAAAGAAAGGAAGTCTGGTTTGTGTAGTTCCCTTGTACCTTCAGGGAGAGAGTGGTCTAGCAAATGAAATAGTATATTGATAAACTCTGAAACACATAACAGACCTGACCTAATCCATGTTTTCTCTACATCCAGGTGCTGGCACAACCTGGATTTCATCTTGTCAGACCCTGGAATCTCAGCACTCACAAGTTTATTTCCATCTTTCTCTGGCCATAACACACTTTCTGACTGTGGGCATTGTATTCCTCTGACCCGCTTTATCACTGTTGTGCAAAGGGGCACAGAAATGGGCTGTGAGGATGTCAGTGGATAGTTCCTGAATTGGGGATGAAGATCATACATTCACACACAGATCAACTTGGTCTTCCTAGCAATTTCCTCTCTGCCTCCCCCTTCCAAATGTAAGCTGGAGTCTGGAGGCTGCTCAAACATTATGGCTGTTATAGAACCAGGCTATAATTTTCAGGCTAATGGAAGACATATTGGCAAAAGTTGACATTAAGTGGAACTAATTGCTCTGTAACTGCGAAATAACTAAGAAATAACTACCCTGTAATTTATGGTTCAGTGTGGACTATTCAGTAACTTTGGAGCTCTTCATACAGTAAGGAGCTCAGTGATGCATGAGCTGCCAAACTTTCCACCATTCAGGGGGCTTGAGAAGCTAAAGATCATGTGATGCATAGATATGCAAGGTTGTAGTTTATAAAGGCAACCTTCCCTACTTTGTGCATAGTGGCTTCACTATGATGCTTAGTAGATGAGAATTATGCCTGTCGAGTCTTTGCTGCAGGTGCATGGTAGGTTGCAATTCCAAGCCTAGTGCCTACTTAAGGATTATGTCTTTTATGCTATAATTATGCTAATGGATGGACATGTTTCCATAGACAAAACAAATTAAAAGAGAAAGTAAAAGCAAGTGACAAGGCATAAAGAATGTCCATCTCAAAAACAAAAGCTCAGGACCAGACGGCTTCACAAGTGAATTCTACTAAACATTTAAAGAAAAGTTCATACCTATTCATCTCAAACTATTCCAAAAGAAAAATAGAAGAGGAAGGAAAACTTCCAAATTCATTTTATGCGTCCAGTATCACCCCAATAACCAAAACCAGATTAAGATACCCCCCCACACACATACAACACAAAGAACTAAAGGCCAATAGTCCTGATGAACACAGATGAAAAAATACTCAACTAAATATTAGCAAACCAAATCCAACGTTACATTAAAAAATCACCACAACCAAGAGGGATTTATTCCCAGGATACAAGGGTGGATCAATACTCACAAAACAATCAACATGATACATCATATCAATAAAATAAAGGATAAGAACCATATGATCGTTTCAATAGATGCAGAAAAAGCACTTAACAAAGTACATAATTCATGATAAAAAGCCTCTGCAAAGTAGATCTAGAGAGAACATTCTTCAACTTAATAAATACCTTATACGAAAAACCTACAGTCAACATCAGACTCAATGTTGAAAAACTGAGAGCTTTTCTCATAAGGTCAGGAACAAGACAGGAACTTTTAATACTTTTATTCAACGTAGAAGTCCTAGCCACAGCAATGATTCAAGAGAAAGGAATAAAAGCCATGCCTATTAGTAAGGAAGAAGTAAAGCTTTCACTATTTATATATCATTGGATCCTATATGCAGAAAACCCTAAAGACTCCATCAAAAATAAAAACCATAACCCCTAAACTACTAGAGCTGATAAGTGAATTCAGTGAAGTCATAGTGTACAAAATCAATGTGCAGAAATCTGTTGCATTCCTATACGCTAATAATGAAGCGTCAGAAAGTGAAATTAAGAAAATAATCCCATTTACAATTACACAAAAACGATAAAGTATCAAGGAATAAACTCGATACAAGATGACACAAAGAAATGGAAAGACATTCCATGCTCATAGGTTGGAAGAACAAATATTGTTGAAATGTCTGTACTAACCAAAGCAATCTACAGATTTAATGTAACCCCTATCAAAGTGCCAACAGCTTTTTCCACAGAACTAGAAAAACAATCCTAAAAATGTTATAGAACCACAAAAGACCTTGAATAACCAAAGCAATCTTGAAAAAGAAAAACAAAACTGGTGGTATCATAATTTCAGAATTTCCCAGTTATATTACAAAGTGGTAGCAATTAAAATAGTATGGTACTGGCATAAAAATAGATACATAGATCTTTAGAATAGAAAACTGAGAAACAATTATATGGTCAATCGTTGATAAAGAGGAATGAATATATAATGGGAAAAAGTATCTTCAACAAATAGTGTTGGGAAAAATGGACAGCTACATGTAAAAGAATGAAACTGGCCCACTTTCTTTCAACGTACACAAAAATAAACTCAAATTGGGTTAAGGACCGAAATGTGAGACCTGAAACTAAAAATCCTAGAAGGAAGCACAAGCAGTAATATCTCTAACATCGGCTACAACAATATCTTTCTAGGTATGTCTCCTGAGGGAAGGGAAACAAAAGCAAAGCTAAACTATTGGGACTACATCAAAATAAAAGTGAAGAAAACAATGGACCAAACTTTTAGCAGCCTACTGAGTGGGAGAAGATATTTGCAAATGAATATCTGATAAAGTATTAGTATCCAAAATATATGAAGAATTGTTAAAACTGAACGCCCCAAACCCCAAATAATCCAATTAAAACATGGAATGAACAGACATTTGTCCAAAGAAGACACCCAGATGGCCAACAGACACATGAGAAGATGTTCATCACTTACTGTCAGGGAAATGCAGATCAAAACTACAAAGAGATATTACCTCACACCTGTCAGAATGGCTAAAACAAAAACATGAAACAACTTTGGTGAGGATGTGGGGAAAAGGAAGCCTCTTGCACTGTTGGCGGATATGCAAACTGGAGTAGCCGCTATGGAAAACAGTATGCAAACTCCTTAAAATTTAAAAAAAAAAATAGAATTATTCCAAGATCCAGGAACCCCACTACTGGGGTGTTTACCCAAAGAATACAAAAAGAGTAATTCAAAAGGACACGTGCCAACCTTTGTTAATGGAGACGTTATTCACAGTAGCCAGACTATGGAAGCAGCCCAAGTGTCCATGGATAGATGAATGGGCAAAGAAGATGTGGCATAAACATAGACTGGAAGATTTCTCAGCCATAAAGAAGAATAAAACCTTGCCGTTTGCAATAACATGGCTGGAGCTAAGTGAAATATGCCAGTCAGAGAAAGACAAATACCATATGATTCCACTCACATGTGGATTAGAAGCGGTTAAGAAACAACGCAAACAAACAAACAAAAAAGAAGAAAAAAAAGAAACAACACAAACAAGCAAAGTAAAAAAGACTGAGAGAGAGAGAGAGAAAAAGGATGAAAGATAAGCCAAGAAACATTCTTTTTTTTTTTTTTTTTAAGAAACATTCTTAAATATAGAGAACAAACTGATGCTTACCACAAGGGAAGTAAATGGTGCGGAGGGGATTAAAGAGTACACTCAACATGAAGAAAATAATAATAATAATAAAATAATAATAATAGTAATAATAATAAATTGATTAAAACATAAAGAAAAATAATCTTACTCTTATCTGGATGATCGCTATCATTTTTACTTAGGCTACAAATTCTAGTACTTCCAAACCATCTTCTGAGTGCAGCCTTAATACAGGACTTCATGAATTGTCCATTAACTAGTGTGTTAATCTTCTGATTTCCTCGTCACCCATTTTTTCTTTCCTACCCTATGTGCATCCCCAGTTCTGTTCCTACGGTTATCACTTATCCTCCAAACCCAGAAATGTGCTCAGGCCACTTTCCTTGCTTAAACTCCTTAAATTACGTCCTAAAACAGTGTTTTTCAAAGCAGTGATCCATGCAACACTAACCACAAGAGATGCATTTATATCTACGTGTATAAATATAGAGAGAATATCTGTATCTGTCTATATGTATCTCTCTCTCTAGATAAACGTATTTTTAAAACGCTGAATACCGTGTCCCCCTTTTAGAAGGTTCTAAGAAGGCTTGTAGAAAATAATCTTGTTTAAGTTTCGTGAAGTTAGCTTTGTCCCATCTTCGGCCATAGAAATTCCCGCGTGCACGCATGTGAGTCATGCCTCTCTTTATACTCTTATTGCCCCTATAAGCTCTAGTCTTTCCCAGAAAGTGCTTTTGAGAAATACTGGTCCCCAGGTTAGATCCCGGCTCTTCGGTATACGTTCTTCTCTGCTCACCAGTTTGTAACCAATCTTTCAAAACGTCCACAGTCCCGGGCCCCACAAACTTCCCTATCCTGCCCAACCAGATCCGTCATTCCTCTGTGTTCTCAGAGCGGTCTGTTCTAGATCTATGTATGTTCTGTAAATATTTGGCCTTTCGACACAAGCCAGAATTTCTCAACTTGGGCACTACTGAGAGTTCTTGGGCACACACTACTGTGTGTGTGTGTGGGGGGGTGCTGTGTTGTGCATAGTAAGATGTTAGCAGTGCCCCTGGCTTTTACTCACTAGATGAGGGAAGCACCAACATCACCCCACCACCCCCATGGATGATCATCAGAAACGTCTCCATACGTCCCCAAATGTTCACTGGGACATAAAAGTCACACCCTGGTGAGAGCTCCTGACCTAGATGTAGAAGCTTTAGCTTGCCCATTCATTTACCTCCACACCTAATACCCGTGCTTGATTGACTCTAAATACTTAGTGAACAGTTCTCTCCAATCCCCCAGTTTTTGCCAAACTACAGAACACAATGAATAAAATAAATTCATGTCATTATAAAGAAATACCCGCATATATTATATTAAGTATTATATCAATACCAGTAATATTAATGTAATTAATAATTGTCATCCAACCGCATTTCAGAAAAAGTGCTTGTGTTTGACAGATTTCATTGAAGGAGACAGAAAAAGTAAAACTAGATTGTTGATATGGTAAGTAGTTATTTGGGTAAAATATTAGGTGATAATAGTACCCACGTGTTTAGTGTTTTTACATTTTTCAACTTACTTTCTTAACCCCAATTTAACCATCTGTAAAATGGATGTACTCTTATCTATTCTTCAATCATAAACGGTTTCCTCTGATGGTAAATTAAAATACACATTTTAGAAAGACTTTGAAAATGCTAGAGTGCTTCAGAAAGGAGATGATAATTTTCTTCAACATGTCTGAGGACTAGAAGTTGCTGTTCCTTATAAATTCATTCTTCTCAAAAAAACAAATTTCTGTTATTCTCCGAAGAACTAAAATATAAGTATCTAAAGACCAAAAAATGGTTTTTAAATTTTAATTTGACATTTTAGATAGTAGCTTCTCTAAGTTATTTTACTAATTTCCTTTTCCAAAAACTAATTGTATCATATTTGCACATAATGGAACTACTACTTCATGAGACAGAATCATCATTATAACATTCGTGTACATACTGAATCATTTCAACCTCCCTCCAGAAGGTTCAGCACATTGTACGCTCGGCTATTGTTCCCTGGTTCCATTTGTTTTGTGTCATTTCTTACTTTCTCCCACCAGTTACACACCCTGAGCCGTCCCCCTCTTACTGCTTTCATTGTGTCTTTGCCTAAGACTGCCCTTAAAAAATGTATTGAAACTGCTTATATTCTATAAAAATAATTTAAAAAAAAGAGAGAGAGACACACACACAAATATGTTTGTTTAACTTAAAAGCAAAGTGAGAATAAATAGGACCCAGGATCTTCTTTCTTAGGAAGAAAATGTGTGGACATGACTGCATAGATCCTGAGATACTGGTTTTTAACTGCTCAGAAATCTTGTATTATTTCTCCTCTTTTTCAGAGTTTCAGATTGCATTGTTGTAAAAGAAATGGCATTGTTGCTTGGGTGGGTAGCAGACAGGGGAGGGATGAGATGACATTCTGCGTACAGACAGGGGTGGGGGGAACAGTGAAGGAGGGAGAGAGAAGACCGAGAAGAAGAAAACAGGACAGGGAGGAGAGACAGTATCAGAGTAGAGAGAAGACAAGAGAAGATTCTGGGTACTAATCTCCTCCTCTACATGATTTATTCCACCTATATTACCACCTATATTATGATATTGTGGTAGACAAAGGGTCTTCAGAGGAAGAATCTTCCGGAATGTTTGTGTTCCTCATGTGAAGGAGTCCTAACTATTTTTAATCAAATTAATACTTGGTATAGGAAACTATGGGCATCCTGTGAACAGAAGCTGGCCTGCACATGGAACAGGCCGTTCCTGTGACCAGAGCTCCCCTTTCCAATAGATTGACTTTTTTTCCCTTGGGTGGGGTTGGCAGATTAAGGTTCTTAGTGAGGCTTCTGATAAGGAACTTCAGTTATTCCCTCTCCCAATATCCTCTGTGGCTACTGTGAGATTTATGAAGCAGAGAGCTGGTGATAATCGGCACTTCCTGTACATTTTCTTTCTTTTATGATTATTTTTTAAGATTTTAGTTATTTTGAGGATGGGGGCAGGAGCTGAGAGAGAGGGACAAGCAGACTGCACTGAGCACAATGCCCAACACGGGGCTCGATCTTATCACCCTGAGATCGTGACCTGAGCTGAAATCAAGAGTCAGACACTCAACCACCTGGGTCACCCAGGTGCCCCGCCTCCTGTATATTTTCTATGCATTACTGTCTTAATTCCTTGAAAAAAAAAATGTATTTAAGTAGACCTTTACAGTCTGAATCTAGAGATTGTTTTTCAGGATTTTGTCTGTAAAAGAGGAATGATATTATCTAACTCAGTGTTTCTTGAATTTTAATGTGAACACAGATTACCCGGGGATTTTGTTAAAATGTAGCTTCTGATTCAGTACATCTGGGGTGTGGCCAAGACTCTGCATTTCAGTTATGGTATTTAATTTATAAGGTTTGTGTAATGATTAAAGAGGTAAAACTTAAACGCCCTAAAAGGACTATGCGTATAAAAGCTGAGGATCACTGTTATTTTCTGATGATAGTCTATATACTAAAATAGAACACCCAAAGTACAGTTGAAAAGATGTGATGATGAAAAAAAAAAAGTAAAAAGATTGGTATTTGAAAATCTGGGTTCTGGTCCTATCACTTTTGGGTAGGCTTCCTGTTGAGTCGCCACTTTCTGCCAAGTAGAATGGGAATGGCTGCTCATCTTAGAAGGATCACGTCAGGAAAGGTATATAAATACCTTTTATATATAAAAGGTGGTATATAAATACCACCCTGTCATTCGTTCTGGCACATGTAGGCAATCAGTGCATTGCAATTGTTTTTATTATATTACAACAAGCGCAAGGTATAGGTGCTGGTATCTCTGTCACTTTGCATAACTTGTGCATTTCAAGATGGCTTGCAATTGGATCCAGAGACTCAAAAAAGTAAAAGAAGAAAAAGAAGAAAAAGAAAAAGAGAAAAGAAAAAGAAAAAGAAAAAGAAAAAGAAAAAGGAAAAGGAAAAGAAAAAGAAAGCAATAAATGAGGTTATTAACATGCCAAATGGAAACTTTTTACTTATAATTGAAACAAAAAGACATTTGTGACTAAGATGATAATGGAGAGAGCATTTTGAGAATGTTTATCCCAACACCAATTTATTTTCAGGGAAGCTGATAAGAAGTGTTCACGGCAATTAGAATAGCAGAGGTGAAATCTATAAACCCAGATGTATCTTATTTATCCAGAACAGTTCTACCTGAATTGAGCTCAACTCTCTGCTGGTGCTACCAACGAGGAAAAAGTTTTTCTGTGGAAATTAAGAGTGTGGAGCACCTTAACATGGAGGAGGAGGAGGAGGATGTAGCGTGTGCAAGTAGACCGATACTTAACCCCATTAGTCTGGGTTGTGCTGTCTTGCTCACATTTTAAACTTATTTTCCTGGCAATGCCTCCTACTCAGAGTTTTAAAAGTAGCCCTTGCTATAGAAAGTAATATATAAATGTATCTTCTGCAGCAGGGTGGGTAAATAAGCTGTAGGGTCAAGTCTGGCCCTCCACCTATTTTTGCAAATAAAGTTTTATTGGAAAACAGTCATGCTTACTCATTTACATGTTCTCCATGGCTGATTTCACACCCTAACAGCAGAGTTGAGGGGTTTCAATAGAGACTTTATGGATTATATAAAGTCTAAACTATTTATTATCTTGATCTTTTATAGAAAAAGTTTGTAGAAATCTTCTCTAGAGGAAAATAAATCTAACAGTTGTCAACAGCTATGTACTTTATCCCTGTTATTTTAATCAAAACCATATTGTAAAATTTTCTTTAATGGCTTTTATTTGCAATAAGAGTTGCAGATGCAGCAATAATCAGTTAGACAGTTACCACCAACTTGTATTATAGAGGTGGGTAAGTGTGATGACACTTCACGTGATTTGCAGGACGCTCTGGACTCATGTAGTTAGAGCATCCAGTTGATGTGCTCACGGAACACAATGCAACTTTGAGATAAATATTCTTATCCCCGTCTTAACAACAAAAGAATTGGGACTCAGAGAGGTAGAGAAACTTGCCCCAAGTCAGGTAGCTAATAAACATCAAAGTTGTATTTAAAAAGAAATAAAAAGGATCCCACTATCCTGACTTCTAACACCAGTGAAGGTTTTCTCCTCCCCCTTCTCCTCCTCTTCCTCCTCCTCCTCGTCCTCCTTCTCTTCCTCCTCCTCTTTTTCCTCCTCGTCCTCCTTCTCTTCCTCCTCCTCCTCCTCCTCTTCTTCTTCTCCTTCTTCTTCTTCTTCTTATTATTATTAATTTATGTATTTATTTTTTTGCTATTCACATCTGGGTTTTTTCCAGTCTCTTCATTTTTTTTTTATTTTTTCAAAGCTTTATTTAGTTATTTGAGAGAGAGATTGAGCATGGGCTGGATGAGGGCAGAGGAAGAGGAAGAGAGAGAATCCATAAGCAGACTCCTCAGCTGAGTGGGGAGCCCAGTTTTTTAAAAAAAATCTAGAAACCCATGCTCATCGCCCAACTGACACTGTGATTCTGGAGTTTGTCTTAGAATTGCTGTCTCCCTAGGGCCTTCCTTCCTGTCTTTTCTTCCTTGTCCCATTTTCTGACTGCAGGAAAATTTCTATAATTCTGACCACCTTTCTGGCATGTTACCATCCTTACGTCCATTTTCCTTTTGGATCCATGATTTCCTTGTGCCAGATTCACCTGACTTAATGTTCCCACCAATATCTTATGTATGTGCCTTGATGTGAGGTTTCTCAGGGTCTCTGGCTCTCATCTGATCACATCATTTCTACTCTCAGAGTTTCCCTCAGTATTCCTGAGCAAAAGAATCCATGATCCCCCATTAATCAACCACTTTGGATCTAATGATCAACAAACACTGAGGAACTTCTGTCAATTTAACATTGGGATGCAGACAGATACTGTTGATTATCAGTCTTGCCTATTTTTTTTTTTAGCAGTTCTACAAGGAAAGATACACCAAAAGCACTACAAGAAAGACCTTTGCACATGGAATCAGGAAACCTGCTTTTAGGTCTTACCTCTATGACTGTTATTTTCTCATTTGTAAAATTCAGATAATTATAGGTATCTTACAGACTTACTGTGAAGTTAAAATGAGCCAAGTTTTGTGATGGCACTTTGTATAAATATAGGTAATTGCACATATATAGGGTGATAGTATTAATGTTAATTTTACTATTAGGTATTGTGTAAATGCATTTAAACTGTCATGCTAATAATTTAATATTGCAGTGGGATAAGGAGGAAAAAAATAAGAACATGGGAGATTAGAAGCAAAAAATATAAGTACAAAGCACAATTTTAGGAGAAAACAGAAGCAGAGCTTAACTGGGAGGATCAAAACGACACAATGCCAGAAGACATGTAATCTATAGAAAAAACACACACAAAAGAGAACACACACCTCACGCTTTACTCTTGCCTAAGGACCTAGAAATTGCTTCTCTAAGTCAAAGGAACTGGATGCTTTCTCCTTCTTAATACATGTTTTATTGTTTATAAAATCTAATGTGTTTTACAAATAACATAATGTTTCACTTTCTTCTTTTTTATGATTAGTTTTTATTGAACAAAAGTGTACAGATTGATAGCAAATGGATAAGAGTTCCTTTTGGGGGTGATGAAAATGTTCTAAAATCGATAGTGGTGAGCTTACATAACTGAATCTGAATTTACAAGAAACCTTGAGTTGTGCACTTTATACTGATCCACTATGGCAGTCATTGTGCAATTCACCAAACACGTGTAGTAGTTTACTTATCTTGGCACATGGGAGGACTGATTTTTCCCCCCACTTTAGAACTATCGTGCCAAGGTGAATTGGAGTGCTGTGAGTCACTTAAAGATAGAGGCTTTATGAGCCACTATGTGATTTGACATGTTTCATTTTCCACCTTGGTAATCATAGCAGAGAATACTGAGATTAAGTCTCCATAAGGCTGTGCTTCAGCTCATCCCTGTTGTACAGTACAAGCAGGAATCAAACCTTGTCTTTAAGCCACTGAACCGTTGGTGGTGTTTGTTACCCAGCATAACCTAGCCAATCCCAATGGAGAAATCTAACCAGCCATAAACTAAACTGAAAAATTCCAATCCTTCCCTACAGAAAAATTGACAATGGCAAGCTCACCATATACAAGAGAGTAGGCCAACATTTAGGCAGATACAGTAATAATTTTAAGAAGGATAAAAATAAGTGTTTTCAATGTCTTTTCCAAATTTCACCAATTAAATAAGCCAGTCCTCCTTGAAGGAGTAAGAAGGACAAAGAAAGGCCATGATTTATTCAAGTGAAAGTTCCATTATGAACACATGATTCCATGAGAATGGAGGTTTCTCTGGAGTAAGGAAGTAATTCACTTAACCTCCCCAGGAGGATTTGAGTTCTCCAATCAAAAGTGTTGCAGCTCACCATCTTCCTCCCTCCTATCCTTTCTTCTCCCTTCTGCATCTCCTTCCCCTCAGGTTGTGTGGATTAAGTGAGGTGATGTATGTGAACATGCCCTGTAAATTGCAAAGTGCTACACTAATATTAGCTATGATTTTCCATTCTGTGAAATGAATGCAACATTCCCTGCCCTGCTCACCTCCCACAGTTGTGCCTAATCCCACTCAGATGGGAAGATGCAAGGAACATCACTTCATAAATTTTAAATACCCACGTGTATCTAAGCCATTAGTATTATTTTAATATGTGTTCTTATCAATAATGCATGTATTTATTTACTACCATACTCTAAAACTTACTAAATCTCTAATGTTGAACTAATGACTCTTCCTCCGAGAGAAAGTTTCCCTTTTCTGGAGAATGGAAAGAAGTATGGCATCTACCGGTTAAGGGTTAAATGAGAAATTACATGAAAACTGCTTCACAGAGATTTGAATTTTGTCCCCTATAATGTATGACTATTAAGTGTTATCCTCATCTTATAGATACAACATTTTATTGTGAGGTAGCACCTCATGGACATTATTTCATTCACCTTTGGCTGGGAGATAATCTGATTGCCCAAGATAAGTCAGGGTTAAATGTGAAAAAGAACACTGTCTTTTTTTTTTTTTTAAGTAGGCTTTTATCCAATGTGGAACCCAACACGGAGCCTGAACTTGCAACTCTGAGGTCAAGACCCAAGCTGAGATCAAGAGTCAGATGCTTAACCAAATGAGCCACCCAGGAGTCCTGAGAATACTGTCTTTTCAGTGTGAGCTTAATCTACCTATCGCAACCCAGTTTTTGTCTGTAGTAACAGTGATGCATTGATCTCTATGAAAATCTATTATTTTTACCTATTGCTTCGTCCAAGTTCCAACATGAAGTCTGCCAACCCTCTTTGGACATGCAATATCAGAGATAATTCAACTTTTTCTTTAGTTCATTGGAATGTTGGCATTGTTTGCTACGTAGCATAACCCAGCTCACTCTAACTAACACATCTAGCGAGTTATAGGTCAAGCTGGATCATTTAAAGCCTCCCCTGCAGAAGGTTTGCTTTGACAAGAGTAGAAGAAAGTGTTGCATATTGACTCCCTAAATTCCCAAAACTTTGGTGAACAGATATGTCTGACATGACTCAGAGTTAATGGTTTGAGTTAATGCTCAGAGCTAATTGGTACATTGCCATTTGCAATATAAAAGCCTACTTAAACTTCTTAGGAAAGACGATGAGCAAAAAAAGAAGGAAGAAAGATAGACGCAGACAAGAAATCAGTGTGGGGAACTGTGAGGCTGATCGCTGCACGAGGTAGTTTCCTGTTCCACGTGTCTTATCTAGCAGCCATGGGTAGCACAGTTACTGAAGTTGGATTTCTTTACAACAAAGGGAAATAAAACCAATGTTATAAAAATGCACCTGCCCCTCTTGCCACCACCAAATGAAAAGAAATTAGTCTGACTAATCCAAAGCTCTTCTTGGATTTAGCATCACTAGAGTTTGGGTTTTCATTTAAACTGAGACAAGGGTCAAGAAGAAGGTTGCATTTTCATCTTCTTTTGAAGTTCTGAGAAAAACCTGCCATTTTAAAGGCAGGTAAACAGAAGTACACGTAAGACATGGCGAGAGCCTCACTACCTACAGAAATAAGCACAGATGGGGTTAAGAAAACAGGATTTGAGCATTAAACCAGAAAGTCAGTGAAACAATTTTCCTCTGAATTCATGTTCTACATGCAAAGGAGTAAATATGACAGTGGGGGCCTTCAGAAATTAGAGCCACATTATCATTAAGGATATGGAAGGATAGAGGGGTCTAACTTCTGTCGAACCCATACGATGTGACAGGAATTGTACCTCATGCCTGTGAGCCTCATTGTCCCAATCACATTTATAAAGCATTTATTATTTGATGGGTATCTGCTAGGAGCTTTACATGTAACATCTCACTTAATTGTAACTACAAGTCTAAGTAGATTTTCTCCTATTTTCAGATGAGGAAAGACCAAGCTCAGGAAAGTTAAGTGAACTCCAACAGCTGGTCAGCCAGCCAGTGCGTTGGGACTATTGAGATTTGAATCTCAGTCTGGTTGACATCAAAGCTCAGGCAATTTCCACAATGCCAAGCTCTCTATCCCCTGGAGGGTTTCCGGCGCCTCCTACAAAGGGCATAAAGCTCTTCTGCAGGGTCCCTCTGCTGATATACTACTTATAGCAGGGCTAATAGTGTCTCACAAAAAGCTGAATTCCATAGGTTGTTTCCTTGAGTTGGAACAGAATCAGCTTCTTTGCAACTTCTACTCCTTGACACTAATGGAGCCTTCTGAAACAACACAGAACAATGGTCATTTCTAGATTGGAAATAGCGATTTAGTTGCCATTCAATCTTCACTAGGATGCTTCCTGACCCCTTTAATCATTAGTTCAATGTTCCTTTAAATGTGACTACTGTAAAGGGGCCACTCTGTGTTTTGGATAGAGAAATGTGCCCATTTGGATCTCAATCATTCCCTGAGCACAGCATTCAGATTTAAAAGTTTCACTATAAGATTCATAAAACAAATTCTCAACCACATAAGACTTCTCTGTTTATAATCATTTGCATTTCCCAATTGCCAGAGAAGTGATATAAGCTGCAGTGAAAAAAATGACATTTCATTGACACACAGTGGACAATAAAATGACATAATTATGTCCAACACGCATGAATATTTTAGAACTATGCCCGGAGAATGTTAAATAAATCTCTTAAAATTCTGCAACTGCAGCAAGCTTTCAGGTCTCCTATTCCACTCTTTCTGTTCATTGGTTTTTAAAGGAATTTTGTCAGTAGAATCATGCAGGCTATTCTTTATATTTTGTCATCTATCCCATTTCTATCATCCTCTAAGGAGCTCGATGTATTTATGCCTTTGACTCCCATGGATTATTTATTAAACACATTTTTTTAACTTGATAATTTAAAAATTCACAATTTTGCTTTCTCTCACTTAGAGGAAGCAACATTATTGCTTAAGAAGTGTACAAAACTACAGGGATTTTTTTTCCCCTTTTCCCTTTTTCTTTTTCTTTTCTTTTCTTTTCTTTTCTTTTCTTTTCTTTTCTTTTTCTTTCTTTTTTTTTTTTAACATTGTTACTCTCATTGTACACCACATGACCATTGCACCTTAAAGGGCATATCTATCCCTCCAGCTCTTTTGCAGAGTGTCTGATATGCAGAAAGCCTCCAATAAAGCTGGTAAAGAGACAGATTTCTGGAAATTCCAATCAGCTTTAGAAATGATTCTTGCATAATAGGCAGGACAGAGCACCGACATCAGCCTTTTAATTTCTAAGATTCAGTAATCTTCCAAAGAATGGAACTTGGGCAGCATAAGATCATCAACAACTCCCAAATGGCCCTCCGTTGTCCTTTAAATGTAGTTTTAAAGTTTGTGGCAACACTTACAGTGTGGGAAATAAGCAGACCGCCGCCTGTGTCTTCACCCCAACCACTCTCACACTTGTTCCTGCCACATCATCCCACTGGCTTTACTTCAGACACCCAAACCAGTTGACCTTCTGCACCTCGGAACTTTGCATAGCCCATTCTCTCTGCTTGCAATGCTCCTTTTCCCACTTGGGTAAATTCCTCACTTATAAACTCTCACTTAAATGTCATTCCCCTCAAGAGGCCTTTCCTGTGTATCCCCAGCACAAACATCGAGTACAGAGTGGTCCTCAATAACAATAAACCGAATTATTAAGTGATTACCACCCACAATGTGCATTATCTTTATTTGACTAATCAGGAGACAAAAAATAAGACATGCCATTTAAGAAGCTTTATATTAAGGCTAAAACCAAAAAAACATCTTCGCTTGTTTGATGAAATAATTCTTCTTACTGGGTATAATAACATAACATCTTTTGTGAGGAGGAGTTGACTTCTTTCACGAAATTTAGAGCAGTAGATGAAACTTTGGGTACACGTCAATCAGTATGAGGATACATGTCCTTTATCCAACAGATCCAGCCTTCATGACTAAGTATGTATCTGTGACTGACACTTGGGATAGCACCATGACGGGATGGTTGGGTCTGGCCTCATTATTCATTTAATGGATGTGGAAACAAAGAAGTAGTGATGTGAATTTGTATGTACTTCAACAAAGAGATGGGACACGGACAGGCCAGATAGGATAAAATTGTGCTCAAGTTATTAAATGTAAATCATTCGAAAGGAAGGGCAGTGCCAGTTCCCCACAGTGACAAGGAAAGAGCTAAACGTTACAATCCTCATGTTCATGATGGGATTGGCAATAGCCTCAAAGAATGGCTGCCAGTCCAGGGATCAGGTTCAGATGATACACCACACTTACCAGCCAGATAAGCCCTACCTTATACCTCAAAGAAGAGGCACTCGACAGTTGTAGGAAAAGCACTTGAGTTAGACAACACGAGCTCATGTTTGTGACGGAGCCAGGAGAGATGGATGCGTTATACTGAACAATAAACAACTCCTAAATTTCAGAGGCTGAAAATAACAGAGGTTTATTTCTGTCTCATACTACATGTCCACGCAGGTCAGCAGAGTGCTCTGTCATTATAGTCAATTAGGGACCCTGGCTGATGGAGGACACATCCCTACATATGCTTCCAGGATTACCAAACACTGCAGCGTCTGACACTAGCCCTGATAATTAAATGCTTCCACCTCAAAATGACACACAGCTTATCTGCTTACATTTTGGGGAGTCAAATCCAGTTATGTGACGATGTCTAACCCAAAGAGGTAGGGACATACAATTTTCCCACGTGCCAACAAGGGAGAAAACCTGGAATTTTTAAAACAGACTTAATTACTATAGGCTACTTTTCTAATAGCATATGTTTTTCCTTCCTGCTTGTAAAACATCTATTCTCACACCACCAAAAAAAAAGAGAACTCAAGAGTTCAACTCAAGAACTTGAGGCAGGTCATCCACTCACTAATGAGCTTCAAGTCCAGACCCCTGCTGTTCATCATCAATTCTAGAGGGGATCTCTTTTAGCTCAGAGATCTGAACTAAAAAAACTCAACTGAAAAGACACTTTATAAGCCAATATCCAATACAATAACATGCCTAAGGTTACCATAGGAAAACACTCACAACCATAAATAGGGGAGACACAATTGTCTATCACAATTATCAAATCCTACTGGAGAGATGTGACAAGGTTTCCTCTGGGAGGAAAACATGTTCCAAGATTGGTGCTCCATTCTGTTCCTTGGATGGAACAATTCCTTTGTTTTCTGTGGCCCACGATGCTGTCATGGTCCATTTCCTATTAATAGAAATGGGTTTCTTCCATTTCCATGAACATCCTTGGCCACACCAAAAAGCGGGAATTGGAGAATATGCCCTTATCAGTGGTTGAGCATTTTTCTCAGTCTCTTTGTTGCTTAGGAGTTTGAGAATCCTAGTATTATTTTAAATCTTAAACAGTCACAGTCTTGTGACTTACTTGCATGACACTCACTTAAAATGCTAGTAGACTTCCCACCTCTGAGTCTAGTCATTTCTGTATGCCAATACCACTCTCGCTGTTCTTTCCTAGATATATCTCTTAGATTTGACAAATCTCTGTTTGCTTGCATCCTCTCCCTCCCCTCACTGCCACTTTAATTACAACAACTTACAGGGAATTCACGAGCAAGCCAAGATTTTGCACGCACGCTCTCTCTCTCTCTCTCTCTCTCCCTCTCTCTCTCCCTTTTATTTTTCCCTGAGCCACTTTTTTTGCAATTGAATGCATTTGCTGGACACCAAACTTAATTATACCTTTCCTCTGAAACACCTTAATGGACTCAAGAGGTTTTAACAGTGGTTGTGACGGCCATTCCTTTCATCTGACCCTTGCTGCAAGTCTAAGTTTTCTTTGGTATTTGTTAGAGTCAATGACATTCTCAATGATGTATTTTTTTAAAGATTGGGTTGAAAAACAGTTTCCTCTCTTAATCCTGCAAGTTACTAAACCTCTTGGCTGTCTCTACTGCCTTCTATTTAGTTATTTTCTGAAATCCTTCTTTTTTTGTAGTAACTTGCCAAATGTTGCCGAAAGCACTGATATCATGTACCATATCACATGAGTATGATGGGGATGATGAGGACAACCCTTAAATCTCAATACCTCCATGCAAGTCCAGGGTGGATTGGCAATGGCTTTCTACTCACTGCTGTCTCTCAGGACGCAGGCAGTTGTAGGCGCCACCCAAACACAGTCTTCTATTGTCACTGCAGAAATGAAAAGTGGTCATAAGAGAGGAGGAACTGTCTTGTAAAATGTTCCACCCAGGGGGTATAGAGAACGCTTCTGTTTACATTCCATGACCGCGTCCAGCTTTATGGAACTGAAGAAGCACAACACTAGGACGTGACTCAGAGAACAAGAATCAGGAGAAATATCTTGTCACCAGCCCTAATAGCCTCAACAGCATATATTGCTGAAGGATATGTAGTTCTCTCTCTGTCTCTCTGTCTCTTTCTCGGCTCAATGTGCCAGTCAAGGACACTCAATTTAAAGGGTCACCAGGCTGTTCACTAAATTAGTAGAAGTCTTCACGCCTATCATTATAAAGAATTATGCTCCGGGAATGTTAAGTATGGGCAAATATTAACTGTGATTGTTCAGGTGAATGGGGAAGGAACCAGCTGTGCATAACTGGTAGTAACTGATAAGAAGCCCAGCTACACTGTAGCTTCATAAAATGGGAGATGTTCGCTCACCTCTGGAATACTTTGGCCAGACCCAACTGCTGAAAGGCTGGGACCTGCTGATGGAAGTGCTTTTTAAAATTTTTTTTATTATTATTATTTTTTACTTAATACAGGAAGGTGACCCAGCATCGTTGAGGACCCAGTGACTGCTGAAAAAACTCTGTCCCTATTTTCTACTCTGTTGGAATGTATAGGCGCTCAGTTCACGTGAGACTGTGGGCTTTGGACACCAGCTAGAGATCTTTACTCCCACCTTCTTCTTGGGGCTCAGGAGGCAGTGAGATTTGACAAATAAAAGTTCTAGATTGTACTCTTTGTCACAAAGCACAGTCTAACACGAAGATGCTGAGACAGATCTGCAACCACAGCAGTGACCTGAGTAACGGGTTTTCCGCCCGTGACTATGATCATGACATTTGTAGTTAAGTGATCTTGAATAACTATTAAATCATCCCATGCCTCAGTGTCCTCATCTTTGAGACGGCACAATCAATTATATGTTCCTCATGGAGTTTCTATCTCTTTAAATACCTTTAAGGTATTTATGAGGTACTAGTTGGGTCAATTGCTATACTTCCCTTAATAATCTTCGTGGCTTTCAAGCACAGTAACGTGACTGCCATTGTTGTTTTATTAACCTTGTAGAGCAACAAGGGAAATTCTATGGGTTGATGGAAAGAGAGATTAATATCAGCTTTTAAATTATTCTACTCCCTCCGTTTATGAATCAGCAGAAAATTGTTTCTAGAATCAGCAGTCTTCAGGGGATACCCTTGCTTGCACAGACAGTCAGAACTTATACTTACACTACTGTTGGGGGATAATAGCCATTTACTTTGGCCCTGATTCCAACAGAAATATTCAATATATAGAAGAAGTGTGCAGCCTAGATGACTTGTTGTGAAGATACAGAAAGATGTTAAGAGGCATTCTAGTTTTGAAGAAAGTTTGGAGGACGCACTTCTCTTTGGAATGGTGCAAGCTGAAGCCTTCCTGGAAACAGAGTGAGGAACTCAGCTGCCGGGCCCAGCACAGATGTTGTGTCTTCTTGAAACCCTCTGATTTCAAAATTACCACATCCTTATTTATCAGGCAAGCGCAGGAAACTAGTGGTTGAAAAGCATGGCAGCTGTGTAGACAACCTCAGCCCACAGCCCACTCTACTAGTCACACTCTCTGTGTGGCCCTCGACACATAATTCAACCCGTGCTCTTGCGTTTCCTTATGTATATACCATTTAGCACTGTGTTATCTGCCTCATGGGGTTTTTGTAAGAATTAAATACATGTGAAACACTTGGAATAACATATGACAAATGATAGACCCTTGACAACTATTTTTTGCCATTTTTAATGGCATGGCCCCTCAAGGAGAATGCAGTTTATGTGCCTACCTGTTTGTTTTCTATATTCTGACTGTGAGCATGTTGGCATTGAGGAAAGGCCGTTACAAAGTACTGGCAACAATAATAATTGTGATAATGGAAACTAGCATCATGGGATGCGTACAACATCCTAAGCATGTTTATTTAGGGGATCTAAATACTGTATCTCATTTAATCTTGCTAATTAATATTGTTAATTTTGAAGAAAGTGAGGCTTAGGTAATTTAAGAACCTCACTGAAATGGGAAGGCATAGGCCTTGATGATAAGCCCAGGTCTGCAAATCTGATGCTCTTAAACACGAGGCTTGATTATTCCACAGTATGCAAACTGCCTCTTGGAATGCTCAGCCTTTAGCACAACATCTCACATCCAGTGAACGTTTCGCAAATGTTTTCTTTTTTCCCTCCATGTTTGTTGAATTAAATATACTCTTAATTTTTGGGAATGGTGATTAAATGTGATTGCTTAAATATGAATCACTTGGCTATACTGAGTGTGTTTTAAAGACTTCTTCCTCTACTTGCCCATAATCCTGTATTTCTTTTTTATGTTTCTAAAATTCCTATCTGACTCGGTGTTTCCTCTTTTTAAAACCTTCAACAACTCTCCATTTCTTACCAGATAAAACCCAACCTCTGGGTTTGGAATGCTAGCTTTTCATAGCTTCTTTCCCTTCATATGGCAGCTTGTAAACAAAACTGGTTGAAGAGAATAAAAATGGCTAATAGGCATTCAATGTGAGCCCTTGGTTTCAGCCTGTTAAATGAATTTCCTCATTTAATCCTCAAAAACCTAATACTAATCCAGGGGTAGGTATTAGTATTCTTTCTGACTTATAGATGGGACAGCTGGCTTAACTCGGACAAGGTCACAAGACTAAAAGTGGTGGAGTGAAAATTGAAATGATAGGAATATTGCTTTAAAGCTGGCAAAAACTGGGTATTAAGGGATACTCCACTGAGTTGATGGGAGCATATGCCAAGGAATCAGTGCTCATTTAGAGATCAGGGAAACTTCCCTGATGAAGTGGGTTCAAAGAAGAATCTGGCCTTGAGTAGGAATTCATCAGGTGGAGAAGACAGGGAATAGAATTTTATTTTATTTTTTTATTTATTTTTTTTTTAATTTTTATTTATTTATGATAGTCACACACACAGAGAGAGGCAGAGACACAGGCAGAGGGAGAAGCAGGCTCCATGCACCGGGAGCCCGACGTGGGATTCGATCCCGGGTCTCCAGGATCGCGCCCTGGGCCAAAGGCAGGCGCCAAACCGCTGCGCCACCCAGGGATCCCAGGGAATAGAATTTTAGAGAGAGAACCTCATGTGTAAAGGCTAGAAGGGGTGGGAGAGAGAGAGAGAGAGAGAGAGAGAGAGAGAGAGATGAGTACAAGTCTTTAGAACAATGGCTATCTCATTGATGTCACCCAATGTACATTATCTTTTTTTAATTAATTTATTTATTTCAGAGAAAGAGCAGAGGTGAGGGGCAGATAGAGAGAAACTCAAACCAACTCTTTGCTGAGTGTGGAGCCTGATGCAGGGGTTGATCCCATGACCCTGGGATCATAAGCTGAGCCAAAACGAAGAGTTGGACACTGACTACATCACACAGGTGCCCACAATATACCTTATTTTAATTGAAGTCCCCCCCAATATTTATCTCTTGATCAAAATGTATACACACACTGGGACAATACATGTCCATATAGGCAATAACCTATTTAACAATCTCAGAGGACCATCAAAATTGTCTGCTAAATTCATATTGCATTTAAGTGGAAACAGCTGTGATAGTTCACAAAGGGGTCGCTGTGTACTCCTTTTTATTTGATGACATAATCTGAGTCATCTTTCTCTGTTTCTTTCCAACACTCCAGCCTCTATGTTCCCCCAGCCGCCCCTTCACCTCTCGTCCCTTCCCAATCTGGGTCCCTTCCGGATATCATCTTACATTTATGCTCCACTGAGATGGAACAACACAGACCCAGTTCCAGCAGAAAGCACAAATATGGAACAACATTTCCGTTGAACAGAATGAATGTTGCATGGTCTGGAACCTGTGGACGCATCTGTCCAAGCAGGCTGTTTGTTGAATTAAAACTTGCTGAAGCCAAGTCAGCAAAATTTGGTTGGGCCTTCCACAGGGGTGCGGAAGCTGCAGGGCTAAACAGAAGACTTAACTGCATAGTTTTTTTTTTTTTTTTCTTGGAAGATTTATTTCTGCCTTTTTGTACACAAAAAAAAGTAGACATCATATAGGTATACTTAGTATCATTAATAATATTTCAATGTTGATCATTCAAAACTTGACAATAGCAACTATTCACTGATTAGTAATTGGCACCACTTAAAAGGAGTTACTTGATGAGCATCAACATCTTGCTAGACTTTGAGGGAGAGCCTGTATTTCTGATCTCCCCGTTCTTCCCGTGTAGAGCAGTCTCTACTTCTGGCTTCTTGCAAGAAACTTTACTGCGAGTCTCACAGAGGATAAGTGAGGCGTTAATTGTTGAGCAACAAACATTGGTCTATGCATTCAACTACTTAGAAGCGATTTATCACAAGTTAGTGAATACCAAGATTTCATTCTCTTCCTTCCCTCTCCACCCAGGGCTGCTGTGATTGCGGATCTCTTTCTACTTTGCCTGCGGCTCTTCCTTGCCCTCTGGATGAGATTTCAGGTTCTGAGGAGGGTGGATGTGGGGATGGGGTTAGGAATGGCTTTCACAAGTCCTTTCAGCCTCACTTTATTCTAAACCACATTGGTCAAAAACTTCAAAAGTGATAAGTGCAATATTTTATTTTAAACCTGCTGAATCCTGGATCTATTTCATTCGTGCATCAGAATTAAGGTAGATCTTCTTAGAACATACACACATGCACACACATGTGCTACTATATATATATATATATACATATATATATGAATACATACACATTATATATAGATGCTATAACATATACATTCTGTGTATATTATGTGCACACACATCTTAGGGTTACAGTGCGGATCAAATTTTATATGTCTGTGTTACACATATTATATATAGGATATATCACAAATATAACTTGAATACGCACTAATAATTATGAATATAATTTATGGATATACATTTGGAACAACATAAGGTATAATAATGACTTTAAGCTTTTATATATATATATTATTTTGCATATATCTATGTATTTATCTATCTATACACATACTTTTTTTTCCCCCTTTTACAAAGATCGCAGCTTAAGCTAAGACTCCTAAAGGAACTTGTTTGCAAATGTACAGCCAGGCAGCTAACATTCAAATCAAAGTCTGTCTAAATTCAAAGCTTATGCACATAACCAAACAAATCACTTCTCAGCAATTACTTGACACCTTTTAAAAGCCTGGCTGACTTGTTGTTTATGGGTATGGGAAACTGGATCTCAGTTCTGGCTCTGCTGCTTATTGTCTACGTCATTTATAAATCATGAGATGTTGGGTAAGTTTTAGTGTGGAAGGATACAAAGTGAAAAGAATCCCAACCATGGAGGTCCACAGTGCTGAATACACGTAATGTTCATACAACACTGAGGAGTTTAGTTTAATAGAATAAAGAATTTTAGGGATCCCTGGGTGGCGCAGCGGTTTGGCGCCTGCCTCTGGCCCAGGGCACGATTCTGGAGACCCAGGATCGAATCCCACATCAGGCTCCCGGTGCATGGAGCCTGCTTCTTCCTCTGCCTATGTCTCTGCCTCTCTCTCTCTCTCTCTGTGACTATCATAAAAAAAATTTAAAAAAAAAAAAAAAGAATAAAGAATTTTGGAAGGGTGGGAACAAAGGTGCCCTAGGCAAAGTGACTAGCGAAAAGATAAAACTAGAAACAGACTAGAGCTTGACTGTAAAGGTTCTAAATTATGCCTAAAAAACATTAGACATTTTATCTCTTTGTTTTTAGTAACAATAATGAAGCCAATACTCTTTATTGACTATTATCTATCAATTACTCTTTAGGTTTTTTATACATTATCTCTAATTTTTAAATCAACCTTGAATATAGCTGTAAATTACTCTCATTTTATAGGTAAAAGAACAGGAGCAGAGGGGATGAGAAGGTTTCTAAGAATTACTGAAGATCTGACATGAGAGCAGTCAGAGCTTAGCTTGAGGATATGAGATGGCTTCATGGAAGCTGAGACATTTGTGGTCAGCCTTGAGGAACTGGGAGCATTTGAACCTGAGAATAAGGGAAGACGTCATTCCAGGCTAAGGAAACAACCTCAGAGGTAGGAGGCATGGGAATAGAAAATTAATAAGGCACCTGACAGTTTGGGGAGGGCAGCAACCTCATACATAACCCTGAAATTTCTTTGCAAGGTGCACCGCAAAAAGAGAATTTGCTCAAACATATTCTTCTGAGTCTATATGCATTTCTTCTTCTCATCCTGATGTACAGGCTCCATGGAGGAATCTGAGGAAGGTTTCCTATTACTGAATTGGATGAACATCTTAAAAAAAAAAATAGCTGTATCTTTATCAAAAGACAACATAACATTAATTTCTCACCGGTCTCAGGAACTCATGTAAAATGTATGCGCTGATTTTTAATTTTCTCTAGTGCAGGTGGCCCGCCGCGGTGGGGGTGGGGTGTGCAGGGGAGGGAGTCTGTGGTGGAATCGTTAAGTCACGCAGACCCATGCATGGAATGACCTTGCTTGCATGCCAAACTTCAGGCGGAACAATAATGAGAAGGTAGCAGAACTAATCAATTTGGAACAGGGCCCATTCCCTCCATCACTCGGGCCACTTAGGATGCAGGCAGTGTCCTGAGCTTTTCCTCAAGCTTGCCCTTTGAACACAAACACAAGGCTTTCTCTTACATAACTCGGAGAAAATGTAGGTTTGCCATCTAAAATAGAAGCAGAATTTGTCTCCAAGCTAACGCAACTACTTTTCTTTAGGATGCGCTTCTCTCCTCTTCAATGCCTACCTTTGTTTCCTACCTTACAGAATATTTAGGGCCGCTAACTAAACCTAACTTCATACCATTGAAGACCTTCAAAGTCCAAGAGCACTTCCAAATCACAGAAGATCTGTATGAGCTCTCCAAACAAGTACCAAATTTCCCTGCACCTCATTTTGCTCATCTACGAAATGGAGACAGAACAAGGTTTTTATGAAGATTAAAGGGGAAAAAGGGTATAAGACATTTACCAATCTTATTTATGACCGGGTTCTGACCCTTCTCCCCAGATGTACCTGATTTTGAAATGTAACTTTAGCAATAACTTGTTGATCTCAGGCAAGTTTGTCTTCCTGAGCCTTGATTTCGTCGTCTATAAAATAAAAATAAACAGGTCTACCTTGTGAAATTGCTATGAAGATTAGCTGATATAATATTCATGATATAAACATTTACTTAATTGTTACTCATCTCTGTTAATTTCCACAGCCCTTTGCAGAGTACATATTGCTCCTATAGTACTAGGATCCTAGGGATTGAAAAAAAATAGTTCAATAATCTTAAATTCAGGCCAAAGGGGGTTTCTTTTAACATATGCCGTTCTACCTGTATGTAGATGAATGCATTTTTTTTTTTTTACTTTCATAAGTGCTTTTGTCATCAGTTCTACAGAGAGAACCCAGAAGACCCTACCTCTCCTGAATTGCCGGAAGCAGGGAGTTTCAGAGGTTACTAATCCCTGATGGTTTGATGGCAAAATGGCTCCAGTCAATAGCACTGCTCAACCATGCTCAAAGAAACCACTGCGATGAGCATGATTATTCCCTGGATCTGCTACGAATATGAATTAGATTATAAATAGAGAAGCTTCTCTGCTTCAAGACTTTCAAACCATGACATTTCTAGATAGGGACAATGTTTTGCATCAAAGCAAAAACACATGGTGCCTCTATCTGCCACTAACCATTGGAATGCCAGCCTACACCACGTCAGGTGGGGCTGGGGACAAAACAATGTTGCAACAGCCTTTTCGAACATGGCATTGTCTCTGAAAGAGGAGCTTCGGTATGTAAATTTTCTAGAACACACACAAACTTTCTGGATCTATGTCAGAATAGCCGTATATCCAACATGCACAAAATGACAGTAAGATATGCTTTTTAATTTGTTCTTTTTGACTATTTTGTGTTTTTATGCTAATTTTAGGGACACTAATGAGCTTTAAGAAGTTGAGACACTTCCTAAACATGAACACAGTAGGAAGTTGTGGGACAAATGAATCCTCCGAAGGAGAAAGAAACCAGTACACACTAAGCTTCTATTCTGTATCAGGTTATATACCAGTTTTGTGTTTTCATCCTTATTTCATGTTATCCTCACAACTCCATAAGGTCAGAATATTTGGGGGCATCTTATATGTGAAGATTCAGATGCTCAAAAGTTAGGTTAATAATGATTTGGTTCCTTGGGATTTGCTGGCCAAACATAAAGATGCAACATGCATAAGAAGCATTTTCTAAGGCCAGTGGTTCTGCTAATTGGAGGACCCTCCCTTTGTTTAGCTGAACAACTGTTATGACTTTGGATAAGCGCTGCTGGAAGTAGGAGCTAGTTCAGAGCTGAATTATGGCGTCTAGTAAAGGAAAGCAGAATTTTAAATGCTTAGAGAAAAATCCTAGAGAGAAAAGTTCTAAGTCAATTAGAATGAACTTTTCATGCATTAAAAGGATGAAAAAGAAACTCCCAGAGATAAGAGGGGAAAGGGATTTTTGAAAAGTTATGTCTTTACATAGGGGGAATACTAATTTGTTGGCTTAGATATGTGTGATGTAATCTCCTCCCTGTCCCTTCTTTTCCTATGTCATTTTAAATAAAATGTGTGTTGCTCACCAAAACTCTGGTGTGAGTGAATTAGTCAAAGGATTTTAAAGAGGGATAGGTTTCTGAATTTAGCTGGGATGCAACATGAACCATGAAAAATCACTTGCACTTATGTTACAGAACTGACCTGTGGCCTTCATGCGGGGGACATATCCTTAATGTCTGGCACATGGTTAAGAAAAAAAAAATTAAAACTTGTCAAAACATGTTGTATTTAACTGAATTAAACAGATGAAAGAAAATACAGGATGAGAGGAAAAGTCAAAAATTTGTTCCAAGAATAGTGACGGTGCTATTTAAACAACCATTGGGGTCCTTGCTTTCTTCATCAGTGAATTGTGAATCCTGGACAATGTGCTTCCAATGACTCCATTTAGTTTTTTCATCCTTTATTTCTATAGCCACATCAGTTTGTCTTCAGACATAGGCAAGGCTACTAATATTAAGGTACTTTCCACTGTGATAAGCAAGACATCAGAATTCCCTCCTCTGTAGAAGCCACTTTGCTCAATACTTCCAGTATGATTCAGAATTCTTGTCGTGCTAGATCAATTCCTTGGTCCCTGAGGCTATCACCAAGGGTTGAACTGAAGGACCCAATTATACTCTATGACATCGATATCCAGAGATAAGCTGTGTGCTCTCAACTTTCTACCAACTCCTCTCAGTTTTTAGCAGTGTTGCCACAGAAGAGCAAGACCCACGAGCAAAGCTTTGGAATGAGAACTAATGCTCAAAGTTCTGTCTGGAAATAAAATCTTGCTACTCTAAATGACTGTACATTTTATCCAGTCATCCAACAAACATATTTTGAGGTACTACCATGAACCAAGTCTTATGTGAGATGCCTGAACTATTAGAATAAAGGAGGCAGAAATTATTTTTGCCCATTTACTGCTGAAGTCTAGAGGGGGCAGGAAAGAAATCAAACAAGGGTGACTTACTACATGGGAAGGAACATGATGGGGAAACTGACATGGTACGAGACCACAGAGAAGAGTTACCTCCTTGAGATTTAAGGATCATAGAGTCCTTGCCAGAGGGTATGAAGTCTAAGCAAAAATTTAAGATAGCTATGACTTATCCAGACACAGAGAGCAGAGAAGTCGCTTCCAAATAGAGAAATCGTCTTCTACTTGTCTGAAGGAAAGATGGCACCTTTGAGCATTCAGGAAGCACCGAGATCACTCTGGGTAGACCACAGAGCTGGTCAGAATATGGAGAGAGGAAACTGGAAAAGTGGCCAGTGGCCAGCTCTTGGAGCCTCTGGGAGCCACTGTAAGATTTTGGACCCTATCCTATCATTAATAGGGAGTAATCGAAGAGTCTAAAGCAATGGAGGACATAGTCAAATACACATTTTTAAAGCATCACTCTTCCTAAACTTTGAAGAAATGTTTTGTACGGCAGCAAGAATGGAAGTAGTGAAACAAGAAATGATGGCACGAGGCCCGTAGTGGTGGCCGTGGGAATAGAGAGAAGTGGACACGTTAGAAATATAAAGGCAGTACATTTTGAATATGATTTAATCATTTTAATTATCCTCTCAATAGTATTTTCCTGATATATTCCATATTTTCTGGATTGTGTTACTTAAATAAATGCCATGCTAGTAAACAAGAAGATGATGATGTCTCTTGGTGATTTCTCAATGTCAAATATCGCTTCTCTCTCTTGCTCCACTGGTCTAATTAATGTGTTGGTATCTATCTTCATCCATTCCTTCATTCTTTTACCCCAACATTTCTTGTTGAGTATCTACTGTATGCCAGGCACAGATCTAGGCACAGGAGACCTAATAGTGAAGGGATAGAGACCTCGTTCTCTTTGCACGTACAGTCCATGAGTATTGCAGGCAAAGTGAAGTATGTAAATAACTGGAGAATGTAACCTCAGATGGTTCTAAGTGCTGTCGCAGAGGGCAGTGTGATAAAGTGACAAGAAGGATCCATTTCACACGGGGGGATCAGGAAAGGTCTCTCCGAGAGGTGACATTTGAGCTGAGACCTGAGTTCTGAGATACTCATGCAAGGATCTGGGTGAAGTGTGCTCTAGGAGAGGGAGCAGTAAGAGAGAATGTCTTGGAATGAGGCATCTCCCCTGACCACCATATTTAATGTCCTACCTGAGCATTCCTTGCCACTTAATCCCAGCCCTATTTATGCTACTTTACTCTCTTTCTTTTTTGTAAAGGATTTGTCATTTTCTAAATACATTTTACACTTTCCTCCTCTTTATTATTATTGGTTGTCTATCTTCTCTGACTGGAGCATAGATTTCAAGAGGGCAGAAAGTTTATGTTTTGTTCCCTGGTGCATCCCTAACATGGGGGAGAGCTCCTGACACATACCTGGTGCTCAAACACTTTTTGAGCAAATGCACGAAAGAGCGAATACTTAGTGGTTAGGAACAGAAATCAGGAAGGACAATGTGACTGGAGCATCATGAACGTAAAGTGAGATAGGACATGAAGCAAGGGTGGAAAAACTCATGCAGAGTTGTGTAGACCATAGCAGAGTCCGGTTCTTAGTTTTGAAACTCATTAGTAGTGGATTCTGAGTGGATAAAGGAAGAGACTGGATTTGCATTTTTAACAGATCGTTCTGGGTACCGTGCGGAAAATGATTTTTAGGGTGTGAAGAGAGAGTAGAAGAATAATGATCTTCCAGGGAGTGAAGACTTCAGCGACTCCTAAGCCCGTTTCCTCAGCCTTAATGGATTGCTTGATGTTCACCATCCTTCCAGTGGAGAATGCGTCAGCTCCACAGTAATGCATTACGGGGGATGTGCCAACTTCCTCTCTCCTGGCATGGCCAAAAGTAACGACGGCCTGGAGCCGTGTGCAGAGCTAATCTGGGGGAGCATCTTTCATGCCAAGAAAGCATAAACATACTTCAGAGATGCAGCCTTGATTAAAAATACATGGACACTCTGTATGCATTCGCTCACATATGGCCTTTGATTGCCTGGCATTTTCAATTCATACAAGAACATTATGGTGCTGCATTATGGATGAGAAGACACATTTCACCATCTTAAATGGAGGGATTTTATGTGCTTTTTCTTTCCCCTCCTCATCTTCTATCACCGCCCCCCCCCACATACACATACCCATTAGTCAGAGATTAAACTGTTTAATTAAGTCCTGATTAACTGTACTTCAGTTTGTCACGGGGGGTTTCCATAGCCCTGGCTGTTGCCTTTCCTCATGGAGACGAGGGCTAGCTGTGCCCCAAGGATGAGGAGTGTCCATGTCACTAGTTCTCCTTGCTGGCAAGTTCCCTTCACAGCTCCTTCGGTATCTACCTTCGGTTGGAGGTTTTGCACCATGGTCTCAACCTTAAACAGGTGAATTGACTGACTTTCATATGAAGAAGGGTCCACCATATAAACCTGCTCTATGTTTTCACCTAAACCTCACCAAACTGTTCTGATGCCCTTCTAATCTCGAAGAGTCAGACAGCATGGCAGTTAGGAAAACAGACTCCATTGTAAAACAAACCAATATACAAACACAAAGGCCAAGATGTGGATTCTGAATTTATCACCAACTAGTTGTGAGACGTGGGCCAACTTAATTGATACCTTAGCCTCAGTTCTCTGCTGTGATGAGGATACAGTATCCCGTTGGTTGGATATAACAAAGCTATGCCATTAGATAATATCGTATCAAGGGCTTAGCACAGTCCTGGGGACACAGTAACTACCTACCTCCCCCCCCTCAATTCTGGCTACTATCACTGCTTCAGTATTTCTGTATGTGCTGTATACCTATTAGGTACTTAATTGATGTTTTCTTTATATGAATCACTTAACGGAAGAGATGATGCGTTATAAGCTCTTGGTGCCAGTTCATCCTTCCTTTATCTTTAATGGCTTTGTGGATGACACCAGGCTGAAACACTGTCCCTCTGTCCTTCTCTGACTTGTATTTCTGTGTCCCTTGGGCATTCATTCTGTACGGCATAGGGATTAATACTACCAGTGTGGAAGCAAAAGTGCCTGGGTTTACGTTTGGGCCAAAATGCATACTAGCTATGGGACCTTGCAGAAGCCACATTAACTGCTTGAACCCCAGTTTCTTCATTTAGAAAATGATGATGATGGTACCACTCACCTATAAGGCTGCTATCAGTATTAAATGGACAATACATGTGAAACCTTTTGCAAAGGAACTCGATTAATGTAAAAGATCAATGAGTATCATCATCATCATCATCATCATAATTCATTATTTTGCTGTCTGATAACTCTATGTAGACTTGAAGGCAAGCATCATATTTTATACATGTTTGTGTTCCCTCTTAAAGCTCTTTGCATGTCTGACATGTGTAATACCCTTGGGGTAACACTAGGCATGTTTGTTATCCATGACTGATGGAGGTGGGCTTAGGGTAACTCAACATGGTGGTTTCCCTGGGACTGTTTTAGATTAGCACTAAAAGTCCTATATTCTGGAAAATCCCTCGATCCTGAGCAAACTAGGATAATTAGTCACCCTAGCAGACTGGAGGGGATTAGAGCTTGCAACGTGACCTGTTAAAGGATGGGAGGACAATGGCAATTAGACTCGAAGAAAAGATGATAAGAATTCGTCTATCAGGAAAGCAGGCTATGTAAGGGTAACAACAAACCATATACTAAGTAAAACCTTGACCCAGAAACATAAAGCAGATAATCAGGTTTATCCTGAAAAAAGCAAGAGAAATAGGGTACCAATGCTTATTGAATACTGCATCCTTACATAAGTAAAACTATTCTTATTTTTATAAACCAATCAAGCCAAAGAAATCATTAAGAAAATATTAATTAAGCATATTTACATGCCAGGTTTCCACTGTCCCCTTTATGTGATTTCATATATTGTCCTTAATAATCCAACACTACACTTGTTAGAATGCTTATTTTATAGGTCAGATTCTCTGGGGGTGAGCCCCAAGCATCAGTTTCTTTTAAATCTCCTGAAGCGATTCCAGTATGTACCCTCCTAGAATTCCAGTTTAATTGATTTGGGGTACAGCAAGGGCAATGGGATTTAAAAAACCTTCCCAGGTGTAGTAGGTTGAATAGTGTTCCCCCAAAATACACATCCCCCTGGAATCCCAGAATGTGACCTTATTTGGAAATAAGGTCTTTGCAGTTGGAAAGTGAGATGAAAATGTTTGCTTTACAAATGTTAAGATGAGGTTGTGTTGGATCAGGGTGGGCCCTATATCCAGGGTTGGATTTAGGTATCTCTGTAAGAGAAGAGGACACACAGGGATACATATGGAGGGAAGATGGGACAACAGAGGCAGAGATTGGGGTCATGCAGGTCTAAGACAAAAACGCTAAGGATTGCCAGGCATCACCAGAAGCTAGGAAGGGGCAAAGAAGGTATTTGGGAAGAACGTGGCCTTGCTAATACTTCAAACTTAAACTTCTAGGCTTCAGAAGTGGTGCAGGGATGAATTTTCATTGTTCTAAGCCACCCAGTTTGTGGAAATTTGTCATGGAAGTCATAGGAAACTATTATAACAGGTAATTCTAACGTTCAGCCAGATTTGAGAACTACTGCTCTAGGTAGCTAACCCCAAATCACATTGGGTCACCTTGAGTTGGACTCCTTCCATCCAGGGCATGAATCCCCTCCATAATCTCTCACTGTTACCCTCAGAAACGTAGAATTCTTACACAATAGGAAAAGGAAACATATCAGCTTTAAGGTTGGGCCTCTGTGTTTGCTAGTTTTTCAAGATCTCACGTGACCCTCATTGGGTGCCATGGACACGCACACTTTGGGAATCACATACCCAATCCAGGTCTGTCTCTGTAGATCTGTTCCCCTTTCTTTGAAAATATTCCCTCTATGAGAATTCCAAAGAAGATATTTCAAGAGAAAAGCACAATCATTACCGTTGAGAAACTGCTCTTGAAACTTATTAGCTCGTGACTCATACTCCTGAAAGGAGCTAATACCTTAATTTCATATTTCTCTGCTCAAATGCAGACCAAGGCGTAAACTGAAATGAAACTTTACACTAATGGCTTCTTAATTATACCCATCTAAAAGCAATTACCTGAGTTTTAGCAGATACAAAGTTAGGGTTGATGGGACCAGCAGATGAGAAATAAGATGAAAGGTCATCTGCAAAAAAAGATCAGTGGAGAGAAGATAAAACACAGTGAGGAGAGAGGGAAAAAAAATCCCGAGATAAGTAAAGGTTGATAAATTCCTAATAATAGTACTGCCTGGTTTCTAAAACAAGGGTGCCCCTTTCTCCCCTAACTATTAGAGATGAAGCTAAAGAAATGTTTTATTTCAAGGTGGAAACTGACGAGATGCGAAACTTTGATACCTGAGCTACAAATACTTTCTGCCTATTTTGAGCCAAAATTTTCTAAATAGTAGGACCGGGATTCGAAGGCAAAAATGATTGACTAGATAACCTTGGTGTGTCCTTCATTAAAAAGGAGCATATATGGCAGGGGCAGGGGTGCAGTTTGCAAAATCACCTGGAGCTCGTGTGTGTGCACGTATGTGTGCACTATGCACGCACGGGCCTGGCAGGAGATCCACCAAGATGTCTGGGTGTCCTCCACTGAGTAGGAGAGCTTGGTGCCGCTCTACTAAGCCATATGCTTCTGCATTCTGTTTGGATTATTTGCAACGAGCAAATTCGTTGTGGATAAGAGGGAACTATTAGATATAAACATCAGGAAAAAAAAAAGCCATTCCAGTGGGATGAAAGCAAATTAAATTGATGGTATTTATCTCCATTACAAACTGAACCGACACAGACTCTAGGAGCGGGTTTGACATGCATCTCAACATAACTCAGGGTCTCAGACTCAGGGGTCAGAATCCATCCTACAAGACATAGGTTTTACTTAGGTTTGCATGATCATTAAACATTTTTTTTGATCATTAAACGTTTTAAAATTCTGTGGCCTTTAAATGTACTCCATCCAGTTCAATCTGCCACATTTTCCATCCTGTCTCTGTGTTTCTGTCCATCTCTGTCCCTCTGTCTCTTCCTTGGTCTCTCTCTCTCTCTCTCTCTCTCACACACACACACACACAACACACACAGAGACTATTTCACTTACATCTTTTAATTTGCTGACACTTGGCCCTTGGGTTGGCAGCTCCCTGGCCAGTTAGAGTCTTACTGTCTCTCCTTCTCTTGGGGAGTAAGGTTGACATATACATAAACGAAACAGTCTTTGAAGAGAGTGGGTGATAGGACTCCAAGTCCTCAAAGATTTTCCTACTTCTCATCTCATTTTTCAATCATGTGAGTCACTTCTTGGTTTAGAATCTGTACATTTTTATTTTTTCAAATGCTGATATCACATGGTCTCCATGGCCAGAAACCAGTTACAGATTAAGCATCGGGAGCTCAATAGCGACTTGCAGTTATTGATGTCCGTTGAAAACTCTGCATTTTTTGCCGTGCTGCCTGATTCGGAGTCAGTAGGAAGAGCTGGCTTCCTGTCAGCTAAATTTCGTGCCCTGATACTGCGTTTAGATTCATTTTCAGTTTTCTGACAAAATTCAAGAGATACATATTTTTCTATCAACAACAACAAAATTAAAAACAAAAGCTGACACGTTAGTTGTTGACTATATTCCCTACTGGGCTGGTTGTCTTAGTAATGATTCGTTTTAATCTTCAGAAGAATCCTCTGCAACAAGTATTACTCTTATTTCATAGATGAGGGCCTTGACACTGATTGGGGTACATGCATTTCTGAAGACTGCACAGGCTTCAAATGCTAGCAACAAAGCAACAACCTAGGTTAGTCTGTTAACAAAGCATGAACCATTTCCCTAGATTCCTGAAACAGACCCCTGGACCGTGGTGTGCTGGAGCCTCCCGGCACCGGCTGGTGGGATGTGACGGTGTGTGCTCCTCAGTTCAGGGATGTCATGCTGACAGTTTGAAATCAGCAATGGTGAGAGCGTTTACACCCTGGAAACACACTTGCTAAAAATCAGGGCTTTTTTTTTTTTTTTTTTGGAAGAGCCCCTTATTAAACGTTTACTGGCATACCACTGCTCCTGAACTAGAATGGAGCTCCGTCCATTAATTCAGCTTTTGTCAGAAGCCCTGCTATTTATCAGGCACGTGGTTGGTGCCAGAGAGAAAAATGGTGCTAAAATAACCCCCAACTTCAGAAATGCACAGACTAGTGAAATCCGACATGGAAGAAAACGAAGGATCACAATACCCACAAACACCAGGGCAGGAAGGAAAAAGTCGCCTAGTTATGAACACCAACAGCAAAATAATAAGGGCTAGGGATTTTCTAAGTGGATTATAGTTAGTAGTGACATTCTAATAAGAAGTACTCAGATGGGTCCTACTTACTTAACTCTTTCAGTTTCAGGTTATAGAAACTACAGCTCAAATGGACATAAGCAATAAAGGACCTTTTCCCCGTCGCTTTGGGTCTGGTTTTGTTCATTTGTTTCTATGACATACACTAAGAATTATGCACTAGCTTTTCCCTTCTGTCTGAAGTGACTTTTTTCCTCTCTAAATAATAAGGTCTACTCTTTGAGTTCCATCGTACCTTTTAATCTTCAGAATAAATGTTAAATGTTACCTCCTCAAAAAGATGCCAAGACACCACTAGAGTGACTCTTCCTTGTATTATTCTACGTTATGGGGTGAATTGTGCCCCCAGAACCTTGTTCCAAAAGATAACATGTTGAAGTCTAACTAACCCTAGTGCCTCAGAATGAGACTTTCTTTAGAAGCCAGATTGTTGCAAATATAATTGGTTAAGATGAGGTCATTAGAATGGGCCTTTCTCCAATGTGACTGCTGTTCTTATGAAGAGGGGAAACTGAGTGGGGACGAGTCAGAGAGGGAGACAAACCATGAGACAGACTCTTAACTCTGGGAAACAAACTGAGGGTCACTGGAGGGAGGAGAGTGGGGGAGGATGGGGTAACTGGGTGATGGGCATTAAGGAGGGCACGTGACGGGATGAGCACTGGGTGTTATACGCAACTGATGAATCCCTGAAAACTACATCTGAAGCTAATGATGTGCTATGTGTTGGCAAATTGAAATTAAATTCATAAAAGGGGGACCCTCGGGCGGAGAGAAGATACAGGGAAGAATGTCATGTGAGGATGAAGGCAGAGACTGTGGCGGTGCTTCTGCAAGCCACAAAATGCCAACAATTCCCAGCAAACCACAAGAAGCTAGGACAGAGGCCTGGACCAGATTCTCCCTTGAAGCCTCAGAAGGAACCAATCCTATTGACACCCAGTCTAGGTCATTGAACCCCCAGAACTATAGTGTCTGTGGTTTAAGGTACCTAGTTGGTGGTGTTTGATTTCCTAGGCAGCCCTACAAAATTAATACACTCTGTTTCACATTTATTCTATGTATATTCCTGTTTCCTTATTTATTTCTTTTACTCCCTTTCTCTTCACACTGGAATGTAGGAGCCTCTTGTTCCATGCTCAGTCTGGTTCTAGAGCATCGGCTGCTGCAAATGTTTTTGGAAAAAAAAATATAAGGAAATTTATTGATCTAATATAGCTAAAGAGAAAACTAGAAATATAATTTTAGGCAGGTTGGATCAGTAAATTGATGTAATCACCAAAATCCATCTTCTCCATGCCCCTCTACTCCTCCACAACCCCATTGATTTTGGTACCGGCTCTATCCTATGTGCAGCTTCTCAAATGGAAACCAGATGGCTCCCGGTCATCCCCGACTTCATCAGTCAAGATTTTCACTTATAAGTAAAAAGTGGCTAACACAAAACAGAAATCCCCTAAAATTGGGCAGGATTTCAAATGACTCTGGGTGGTGATAAATATGATAGATACGTGCTCCTTGGGGCTTCCTGTGTCCACATCTAGTAGAGCAGAAGAAAGTATGACTTTTCAGCTGACACAGAAATGTCTGGAACGGAGTCTCACTTGCCCTCACTGGCCTGAATTGGACGGGTGAAGGGCTCATCCGATGCCCACTTACCACCTTCCTGTGCCCAGGAGCTAAGAGGTGGCAGGGTTACTCCAACAAACTGAAGCCATGGAGACTGGAGGTGGGGCCATCACCACCTAAAACTCAAGGAGGACTTAGGGAAAGGAATGGGGGACTGGAGGATGAGACATAACCCAAAGTGCCCAGCACACGGTCCCAAACCAGCGATTCTAAAATTTATGAGTCACGAGCCCCCACCAGCGTTACGTGGGTCAAGCCCATAGTTACTACGTTGCAACTAATGACTTTGCTCTGTTGTTCTTCCAAGTCCTACTCTTTAAGATCCATTGCTTTGTTTACTCTGCATAATCCAAGTACGAATTAAAATGGACACTCAGGTTGCTCACATCCTTTCTTTTTTTTTTTCAAAATTTGATGACTCGTTGAATGGATTTGTATGGTCTCAAAAGACTTTCCACACTTTGAAAGCACCCAAATGGCCCTTTAAGGATATGAAGCCCCCTTTAAAAATGGACAGATTCCTGAAGATAGGTCTTAGTATATAAACCAATCATTAAGCACGGCACTATCTATAACTCAGAGAGAAGGCACAGCATTTCCTCAAATTTATTTTTTGTTATTGTCGTGGAGGGAGGATTATTCCCTTCACCAATTGGCTTCATGTTTTTTAGTTTTCTTGATTGATGCTCTGGGTAAAAGCTTCAAATGAACAAAATTTCTGCTAAAAGCTGTACTTATGTGATTCTCTCAAACCACTAGCATTTAAAGGCTAGAATGCACTGGTTTCTAGGGTATAGAATAAAAGGATTTAAGAACACAATTAGTAACTTGTTCCAGCAATTAGAGCTGAGTTTAATTACAAACTAACCTCTTGATAGACCATTTGACAGTCAGTGCAAAGTGAGAGAAAGAGATCAGAAAACTGCTAGAAGCAGCAGCAAAAGAACTTTTCCCACATATTTATTTTTGCTCACATTATCTTCAGGCCTAGTGTTGCTTTTGCAAGGGAAAAGGTAACAGATTTTGTTCTTTAAAATGTTTTATTTTTTAACTTGGCAACAGGGTTTTATTTTTGCATGCTTTCTCTTCCACCCATCTGAGAACCAAGCTGCCATCCTGGATTTACGCTCATCTGACACTAATGGTACCCAATGGGTTTCCTCTCCAACCCCAAAGACATGTCTGTCTTAGCAGGGAGGAGAGCACCAAGCATGCTCAAAACCTAAAACTTTTAAAGCAAAATGGGGCATAGACATCATCTCATTCAACTCAAACCCCTTATAGACGTGCGTGTCTGAGTTCTGGAGAGGCCTGTAACACACTCAAGAACATGGAGAGGGGTGGGAGCGGAGACCCCAACATGAATTCTATAGGCTAAGTGAAACGGAGTCCACTCTTTGGAACTAGGAAAAGGTCTATTCTTCCTGTGGTTGCACCGGAGTAATTTATTTTCTTCCTGTTAGCATTTCCAAAAATGGAGCCCTCGGAAAGATAAATAGGAGGCCATTCTTTCAACGCTGCATATTTTCCCTTAAGTACCAGGACCCAGATCCATTTACTGGGTGTGTTACACTGATACAGCCTTATGCGGAGCCGTGCTGGCCCCATGCACAGAGCCAATTACATTATAGGGAGAACCGAGCTGAGTGGGAGAAAGCATGTGGTTATGAATTAGGATTGGCACGGTGCCCTATTTTATTTACCAGCCATAAGTACGCCTTTGCACCTCAATCATTTTGCTTCTCCTGACTTCTGAGTGGAAATCCTAATGTCTTACCCAATATGTATTTACTCAGCAAGCATCACTGAGTACCTACTATGTGCCCAAAACTGTACCAGGTCTAGAAATATGGTGCGAAGCAAACAAAGCTCCTCATCTCACAGAGTTTATATTATAACAAGTGGACACGTGAGCAGAGAGATGATATTATATATGAGTGATTCAGAGTTTTCTGAAATTTTCCCAACATTCTAAAATAAATGTATAGTACCTTTATAATTTCTTTGAAAAGTTATTAGAAATATAAAATCTGGATCCAGTAAACACTGTGTTTGAGAGAAAAACTTATAAATTTGGTAGGCTGGGTTTAAATCTTGCCTCCACGCTTTGCTAGCTTTTTGATTCTAGAATAATTTTTATTCAAATCTTGCAAAACTCAGTTTCCTCCTCTGTAAAGAGGTTAGAAAATACGTACCCTAGAGGGGTCCTGTGAAGACTTAATGATCTACTGCAAGTCAAGCACACAACATAGTGAACAGGCCTGGGAAGGGCAGTAGTCAATGGCGGCTCTTACAGTATTATCATTAGGATGGTGTGTTCATTCGTCCCCATTTCTCCTATAACAATGAACTTTGCTCCTACAGGAAAAAAGTGCCCATGAGCCAAGAAACTTTCTAGAATAATCATCATCCCAGCTTGCTTTTTAAAGAAAATGCCAAAGCAGGTCCAACTGAGCACGTGGGTTTGAAGTGAGCCGCTGTCTAGTCTCTGCTTCTGTTGCTAAATATGAGACAGAGTGGAATGGCCTCTGCCACAGTCCCCACATGCGGCACAACCGCTTACTGCATGAGCCCTTTGTTGTGTGCAGCACTTTACGACTGCCAGTGGAGGAGGTCCTTTACATTAGCCTGTACCCTTGCAGGGGGAGGCCAGGAAGAGTATGCAGACCTCCCGGTTTCCAGAGAAGTGCCCTTTGCCCTCGCCTGGGATGTCAAAATTCACATACGAAATGACGGGTCTCTCACTAATAGTGGTCATATTTCATAAGAACACATCATAATCTCTTGGAAGAACAAAATACACAATCACAATCAACTCCTACTAAAGAGTACATTACATACCTTATGTTCAGACCATGCTTCCGGCTAAAAATAAGGCATCCCTAACAGTCTACTGCTATTCATAGGGACCCAGCTCTCTTTAGAAAAGATCTTTATAGATATCAGGTCATGGATTTCTTTGAGAATCTAGTTAAAGTCATGGGTGCTGGACAGTTCCCCCAAAATGCCCTTTCAGATGGATCATATTGCACATGATCACAAGAGACCAGGGCCCCTACAAAAACAACACTGGCCCCTAGTGCAATAATTTCATGATTGGTAATATCTTGGTTTTCTGCTGTCTTTGGGTATTTTACTGTCTATTGGGTGGCTTGGCCCAATCCTCCAAAAGATTGGGTTACTTTTAGCCTGTGAGATTCCTAGAGCAAAGGAAGAATGTGAGAAGATCCTCCCTCGCTCCCCACCTTCCCTGTTTCTTCAGCAGTTCTTGACAAGACTCCCGAGTTCCTCAAAGGTTATCCTGAGTCATGCGACCTAGAGAGACCACTTAAGCTAAGCCTAGAGGCCTTAGCTCGGTTGAGAGGGAAGTCAGGGGGCCACAGAGTTTCTTCCGCCTTCATTCAAATCAAGTTGTGGTAGAACGACACACATCACTTCCATCAGATATCTTTGCTTGATCTACTACACATTATGCACTGATTTTATTGAATCTAATTAAGCCTATATATCACCTGGTGGATATAGGCTTACTCTGCCACAATAATCTTGGGCTATAAGTTTTGGGTTTTTTAAAAAAGATTTATTTAAATTTTAGTTAACATGCAATGCAATGTTGGTTTGAGGAGTAGAATTCAGTGATTCACCACTTACATACAACACCCAGTGCTCCTCACAACAAGTTGGGCTATATGTTTTATTCTAAGTATCTTCATGCAACAAATGAAGAAACTATGCCTTGAACTGTTAAAGGACTTAAACATAAATTTACCAGCAGTAAGTGCACAGTCAGAATCGAAATACCAAAATCTGGGATCTTGCCTTTGAAGACACACACAAACGCCCCACAACTGGGGGAAAACATGCAAAGAAAAATATAAAATAGGAAATTAGGATCCAAGATGACTAACTGAATGATAATAATTTCCCAGGTGGCTAAGGGATTGTGGGAAATATACGGACATCTGGATATCTGAGGTCTAGGCAGGCCCTTGCCACTACACTACCAGTACTTTCTTAAGTAGAAAGTTTTGGACATAAGTGTACCTTATTTTAGCATCTGAGAGCATTGATAGCTACTCTTGTTCTAATGCAGCAAAGATCTCAGGATTCACCAGTTTGTAGAAAAGTATTTGTTCTTACAATGACTAGACTCAGACCGATCTCTTTTCTAAGTTCTTTTGTTGATTTTGGATTTGCTTGCCTTAGTTTCCAACCTAGTTGACAAATGGTCCACAGTCACTTCTCATCTGTCAGCAACAGGAGGGAAGGAGAAGAGTTGCTGCCCAGAGAAGGAGGGGAGAGATGGATAGATGATAGATAGATAGATGATAGATGATGATAGATAGATAGATAGATAGATAGATAGATAGATAGATAGATGATAGATAGATAGATAGATAGATAGATAGATAGATAGATAGATAGATAGATAGACAGAGACAGTGAGGGATAGAGAGATTGATAGAGGGAGAGGGAGGGGGGAGGAAGAGAGTGTTGGGGTTGGGGGAGAGTCAGTGTGTATGTGACTTGGAAAAAGTATATGAGATTGTTGTTTTCAGGGTTTATTAATAGTCTCTGTTAAATTCTAGTTATTTTTTTTTAAAAAATTCTAGTTGTTTTCATTACTTTCTGATGGCAGAAGTACTTATTTTGAAATTTGAAATGATATTAATGAAGATGGTAAGATTTTTATTTTTACCCAAGGGGAACAGAGATTGTAGGAAGATGGAGACACACTGTTCCAGGTCAGCATTCCCAACTTTGCTTCAAATCAGCAGTTTCGCCTGGTTGCATGCTTCCCCTTAGCCCTCAAAGAATTCTGTACCCAGGGATGGGCCCCAAGGGCCCAATAAAGTGAACTGCTTGTGGTATCAATGACATCTTCAGGTCTTTTTGAGTTTATGTCTTGGCTCTTGACTGTTTCAGGTTTGGAATGAGTGAGGTTGGCAGTAGCAGAGGCAGTAACAATTCATACGTGCAATTCCTAAGTGACCACACTAGCACTTATCTTACCTGATCTTTGTAAAAAACAAAACAAAACAAAAAAACCCCGGAATTTCACATCCATTCAGCCTTATCATTGCCTTATCAATGTGGCCTATTATACCTCCGGACAGATCTTTTTATTTGAAAAGTGATTCAAGGAACAGTTCTCAGGTTGAATGAGCAATTGACCTGACTTCCATTTTGTTTCTCATCACCTGTGTAAAGCCTTATGTGGGCTAATGGGACATAGATGCACTATTTGCATAATTTCCTGGGATGAGTTGCAGGTACTTCTGTCCACCTGTGTATAGTATAAATGCATGCATTTGTCCTAGGACTATCTCTTTTGAACATTTTTATTCATTTTCAAGTGGGTTAGGAATGGGGAATATTATGAAATATATTCTACTTATATTTTCTGGCAAAGCTTAAATTATCCCCTCTACCAAAGTTCTGTGATTGTCAAACATTTGCTGCCATATATAAACAAATATCATTCCTCCCAAGTTGAGAGAACCTCTTAAGTTTCATCTGTAAATATGCATCATATCATTAATGCGTGTCACTTCTTTTACAGGATTTAAAGTTTTCTGAGGGCAAAGAACTGGTCGCTAACTTCTCCTGCTTCTTAGTCCCTTATCATAAGCCATGTGTGCAAGAATGGGGCTCTTTGTTGGCTCCCTAATGATGATAATTACGCTGACTTTATTCACACCTTGTATTGTCTTACTAATTTGACTTTTATCTTTCCCTTGATCTTCTCAAACTACAGAAGCCATATGTGCTTTCTGGACTAGGAAGGTAGGGGTGAAAAACAATTAATATGACAAATCAGCTAAGCCCATTGAACCATGCATCATGCTTGCTGTCACGCTATTTCTTGGGGCAAGTGAAGTGGAATGGTCAAAACAGGCTCTGGAACCTCACTGCCTGGATTTGAAATTAATCCAACCAGGTATTAGATGTGTGGCCTTGTCAAATTATTTAACCTGTCTGTGCTCTACTCTTCTTGTCTGTAAAATGAGGGCAATAATAATGCCTAGTTCATTAGTAGCTGAAAGTATTAAAGGAAAAAATCATGTAAATTGCTTGGAATTGGTGCCATGCGTACCAAAAATGCTATGTAAATATTAGCTGGTGTTATTTTTGTCCTAATACAACATTGTGAGTTAAATGTTTACATATTAATACCATCTACAAATGATACCGCTAAAACTCAGACATAGGAAGCAATGAAGATAATAAGGGGTAGGATCAGTGCTTAAACTCAGTTCTCAAGGTATGATGAAGAAGGAATTGAGAGTAACTACAGGATTCACTGCTGCTCAGTATGTGCCCAGTGATGTGCTAAGAGCTCTACAGACATTATCTCATTTAACTTGCGACAACAAAATGAGGTAGCTTCCATCATTGTCCAGGTTTTATAAATGGTGACCTCTTGCCTCAGAAAGGAGACATAACCTGTCAGGTAAGTGGTAGAGTCAGGAACTAAAGCAGATGTGCCTGATTCCAAAGCCACACACTTGGCTTCAACTGTACCAGGGTGCTGGAAATCCATTTCTCGTTCTAAAAAGCAAGGGGTTCAAATGATAGCGTGCATGTTTGGGGGTGGGGCTGGCAAGAGAATGAATATAAACAGCATTTTGAAAGAGTCATTTATAAGCGAGATTATAGAATCTGTTTGAAGATTTCCCCAGAGGACACGTTAAAAAGATGACTTGCACGCAACTTAACGAGAGGTTAGATGAAACGCACCGGGCTCTGTGTAGGCGGGATGCACACCGAAAATTAAATCCACGTTGGAAATGTTAATAAATGCAGACACATGTTCTTGTTTGTAATGTGCTTCTTGTTTTTCTCATTTTCTCCATGTTAGAACAGTGAGGGCATCTCTGTTGGGTCTCCTGGGGCCTGATTTTTTTTTTTTCTCTCTCTCTGGTTGTTTTGCTTTCTGTCTCATCTCTCCCCACCCCACCTCCATGCCCTCAAATGTGATTTCATAGCTTGAGATGTCCAGGACCCAGGGGTGTGACTATGCACAGGAAATGAAGAATAAGGAGAGAAGACTCATGGGGCTTCCAGACCATGCATCACACGGTAGCCATAGTGATGCTAAAACCAATAGCATCGCATCACTCAACGATTTCTGGTTTCCTCTCGTGATTCATACAATGAATTCCACACCTTCGGGAAGGTGGTTAAGGCCCTACTGTGTTGGCCACCGTCCAGGCCCACCAGGCCATTGTGACTTTATGGCCTCTACCTTTGACCTGACATGTCCTCTTCCACTGGAAACCTTCATTCATTCTTCCATATCTAATTCAAATGTGATCTTTATGAAGTCTTTCCCTGCAATTCCCCAGGGAAAGCCAGTGGCCCTGAGCTCTTGGTTTCTCTAGCACTTTACATTTATCCTTTCTGCACCATTAATATTAGAAATAACAGATTGAATGCTTAACATATAAGGAACTGGTCTAAACATCTTACATGAGTTTTCTAGTTTAATTCACCTAATAAATTTATTAGACACATTTTATCTCCATCTATAAAATGAGGACTCAGACTCAGAGACATCTAGAAAATGGTTTGGTGAATGCCAAAATGTGGCAGAGCCAGAATTCAGGCGCTGATCCCTCTGCCTTCAACACCTGTACAATTAACAATTACCCTTGACCATCATTTTACAGTCGTCCATAACGGCTACACGTGAGACTCACTTCACTCCTAGATCCTGATGTATCTGCAGGCAAGAAGGCAGGGTGGTGTAGTGAAGAGAACACCTATTTAGAGTTGCACACACCTGGTTGAAATTTGAGCTCATTTATTACTGAATGGCTCTGCAAACCATCTCTACTTCTTTATAAGGGCACAGTAATGTCCAGCCAACAGAGCCATAAAGAAAGATTACAGATCCACAAGACTGACGACTGCAGCCACTCAGTGTGGGCTGGTTCCTTTTTCTTTTCTTTCTGTCTGTCTGCCCAAGATCCTGCCCTGGAGTGAAAATCCAATAAAGGACTTATTTTGTTTTGTTTTCTTTTAAAGGAAATAAGATAAAATAAAACGTGATTTTAATCTCAAGGCCACGTCAAGGAAAAAAAAAATATGGGTCTCTCCTCATGACAATTGATTTATTAACCGAGTTCTCGAAAAGCCCTGGCAGGTTGACAGCTCTGCATTCAAGGAAGAGGGTAGAGAGGGATAGGGAATGGGAATATTCTGAATAGGGAATATGGGAAGAACTCGGCACAGATGGGAAAGAAGGCAGATGCAATACTCCTCGGGGAGAGGAGTTAAACACGTTCCCAGGAAGCCATTCCTCGTGTTCAGGGCCAAGAGTTTGGTCCAAAAGATTCTTGGAATTAAGACTAAGGTACTGGCATGGCACCACTATGCAAAAGGTGACCAGGAAAAGAGGAAGTAGACACCAGCTTGCCACAACTGCAGTGAGGCACAGTGGAAAGTAGGATCTTTAGGCCCCGGATGTCAACCCTCATTCTGCCACTATCCAGTTTTACGACGTGACACCAATTTTCCCCCAAGAAAATAGGAGAAATAATATCTCTCTTGCCAGAGTCAAATGAAGAAAAAAAAATTATCAAAATGTTTTTCTCATAGGACTTAAATACAATGAGCACTTACCGAATAGATATTTATTTTCTTTGGTTTGGTTTGATTTTCCCCACATACTCCACTTCCTTTCTGTACTGGTCACATGCACGGGGAGAAAGAAGACACAAATGCACTTGTTCTATCTGAATTTATCGAGTTGCCAAAATGCTTTCTACCATCATGTCTCAGTGCAAAGCTTTCAGGAGCTGTGGACAACTTTCAGGTGCCACTCTCCTACCAGACAGCAGAAGGGGCAAGCCCAGCTTGTCTCTCTCCTCGCTGTTTCCTTCCTTCACCATCCAAGTTCAAGCCCTCTGGGTCCTCAGCCAGGATCACTCACAGCAGATAACCAGAGAACAAGGAGAAAGAAACCGATCCCTCTGCATTGCAACACCCGGATTGAGTAATACTTGTCTCATCACTCTTTTGTTCATCCACGGTACCCACTCAATGAAAGGCTGTCTGAGGACTGTGGGGGAACTTTTGTTCCAAGTAAAATGCCTCTTGTTCTTACAGCAGTACTTGGCACTATTAACCATACCCAGCTTGAAACTTGTCTCTCCGCTTCAGAAATACCATCCTCTTTCTGGCTCTATGTGCGTCATTTTTTCTCATTTGTAAAATGGTGGTGGTGGGGGGGGGTATGTACCTTATAGGTATGATGTGAAGATTAAACAAATTAAATCTCAAGAAGTTGGCACAGCTGCTGGCACCTAGCAATATTTAATAACACTACTTAAAATACCAGCAGTGGTGACAATCACAACAGTAATACCAGGAGTTGTTCTAGTAGCAAAATGCATTATCATTATTATTCTCTCAATGTCTACTGCTAATTTTCCTAAGTCCTTTTTCTGGAAGTAGCAAAGAGGCAAGTATTGCTGCTTCATAACAGCATGGAAGAGGGGGCAAGAACCCCCCCCCTCATTTCTTCTTATCAAGTCCACAGCCCACTTGCTTCTGTACCCACCTTCTATCAAAACCAGCCCGTCCACATGAATGCAGATCATATACCCTCTCATGTGCTCAAGGGCTTTTCCTGTGCAAACCCACGCTTCCTTCTCTTCTGCAACATCAATAACTCCCTGTCTACTGCCTCATTCTCCGTGGTCTACACACCATGGCATTGCCCATTAGATGAAAGAAACCCTCTCATGACCTCATGTTGCTCTCCAGCTGCTCTCTTATTTCTCCCAGCCTCCAGCAGTATTCATTTGCTAGCTCAGCTTCCTCATCTTCCATTCCTTGTCACCTCACTCCATTTCAGCCTCTATCCTCATCATGCTAGAATCTATGTGGCCAAAGTCACTGACAACCTCCATGTTCAAGACCAATGGATACATATTTTTTTGCCCTCATCCTCCTTAGCACCTTTTAACACAGTGACTCTCTCCTTTATACACGCTATCCTCCTTCCATTTCCAAAACGGAATCTGTTTTCTACCTCCCCCCGCCTTTTTTTCTCAACTATTTTCTTTTTGGTACATGAGTTCAATATAGACCTGGATTCTCAAGCCAGAAACAGAATCTCTGTGATTTTCATTCCCTTCTCACTTGCTCACTCTTTATTCATTTTTTCTATTTCTCTCTTATAACTCTTATCCAAACCACTATCAATCCATCAGTAAGTGTAGAATCTCTCCCAAATGAATCAAGGATCTATTATTATTACTGTTATTATTACTATGATTTTTACCATGGCTGCCACTGTCCTCATCTAGGCATCCTGCAAGTCCCATTGGAATACTGCAACACTTCCTAACTACACTCCAACCTCTTTGCTAGTCTCTTCCCATTTTTTAAAAAATATATTTTTTAATTTATTTATTCATGAGAGACACAGAGAGGCAGAGACACAGGAAGAGGAAGCAGGCTCCGTGCAGGGACCCTGATGTGAGACTGATCCCATGACCCCAGAATCACACCCTGAGCCAAAGGCAGACACTGGACCACAGAGCCACTGAGGTGCCCCTAGTCTCTTCCCATGTATTGCCTACTTCAATTCAGATCTATCTAAGCATGAATGGCTCTTCTCTTTGCTTCCTATCATTTAAAGGCCACCCATTAGCCGGAACCCAAGTCCAAGCTCCTTAGAATTGCATAGATGGGTATCCATAGCCTGCCCCCTTGGCTATCTCTTCAATTTCCTCTCCTGATCTCCCCCCATTCCTTACTCTATGTTCTGGCAACATGGGTATGCTTAGTGTACTTGGAGTGCTCTTCCCTTTTCTTCATTAAATCAAACTTAGCTCTCATCCCAAAAAAATCCCATGAGACCCTCTTCCAAAGGAGAGTTCATCACTTTTTGTCTCTGCTACCTTTGTATCTTGTGCACATTTCTATATATTAACTATTTATTTATGTACTCTTAACCTTTAATATAGCGATCCTACAACTTGGCTGCACATTGGATTCACCTGGAAAATTTAGATACCAAACCCAAAAGCTACTGCCTAGGTCCCTCATTCAGAGCTTCTGATTTAACTGGTATGGAATACTGCCTGGGGATCAGGAATTTTTAAAAATCTCTCAGAGATTCTAAGGTGCAGTCAAGCTGGAGACTCCTCCTTGAGGCTAGAGATGTTCTGTTTTTAATTTTAATTCTTGTTTTTTAGACATTCTACATTCTGTCACATAGTTGGAATTCAGTTTATGTTGTTAAAAATGCATTTACCATGAATGCAAAGCTTATGATACACAATTCCCAAATTCCCAAATTGTGTAAACTGGTAAAACTAAATTAAGGAAGTGAATTTTCAGCAAGATTTGGGAAATGCAAGATATCGAAGATTTTGGAAAATGCCTGGAATAGACTTGCAACAGCCCAGCAGTGTTGACATCTGAAAGAGTAAATAATAGTAAATGGGATGCATAAATAAGGATATTCATAATTGAGAATGGAGAATCCTGAGGCCATTTACAAAGTGAATGGAAGAAAAAGGAGAGCAAGAATCCAATGGTGAGACTTTAAAAGTGTGGGGATAATAACAAGAGGTCCAGATAGATACCCATGATAGTTTTATTAGACAGGGTGGCACTGAATTGACAGGAGGATTTAGGGGAAAGACATTCAAATCGTGCAGCCCACTTTTCTAACTAGCACCAAGTTAGTGATATTTGCATTCAGATGAACAGAGTATTTTTTGTTACCGACTATTACTGACGGTAATGATAATATCACAGCTGAATAAGGTGGGGTTTTGTCCTAGTAGCAAACAGGAACTTTGGAAAAACATTAACTGGTTTTTCCAGTTAACAGCTATATGACTGTTGGCAAGTCCTTTAATCTCCATGACTAGGTTTTCACATTAGGTAAAGTGGGAATTTTAATTATGGTTTTGTCATAGAATTATAGTGACAAACAAATATATTAATTTATGTAAAGTGCTTAGAAGAGTCCATTACAGGGTAAATAACAATAAGTGTTAGTTCTACCGTTATAGATGTAGGGGATTGCCCGCTATTTGGAGAAAGCCAAGGCTTCCATACAAGAGTGTTAAAAAGGAAAAGTGAGATTGTGTTCACTTAAGTTACCAATATAAAAATTAATTTCCATTTTAGAACTAAATCTGTAGATATGTAATAGATGTGCTTGATCTCACTCTCTCCTTTAGACGCATACACACCACCTTACATTTGTAGTAAAATCACCAAATTAGTGAATATATAAAATGATTCTCTTTAAACCTTTAATTATTATCAAATTTATATATAATCTCTACATAGGGTAACCAACTGTCGCCTGAGAGAGGTCATTAAGGCTCCACTGATTAGATAAGAATAATTTGCAATTAGCTTAGAAATTGTTAGAATGAAAATGGGCCCATCTAAATTTCTTGAGTGTTCTTGAAACTACTGTTCTCTTAGGTAGTCCAAATACTCATAAAATCCCATTGATAGGGCTAATTAATTTGATTAGAATATTTTAATTTCCCAAGTTTTTTATATCAGGCCAAACTTATAGTCAGGCTTAAACTTTTCTATAAGCCTCAACATTCCACTAAGTACAAGTTATCAGAAGCGACATACGCATTTACTGTTACTAGTCTCTCCTGTTGACTCTTGCTCTTTTTATACATCTCTGCAAATTTGCCTCAAGGCTGCTAAATAGACGTCTATTTTTCTGTGAGTTCCATGAGCTGCTTTTCTTCTTTGGAGTTTCAGAAGCACTCACAGTCTGAATCATATCCCTCACTTACAGAAAGAAATAATGGATCCTATTCTAGTCCTAGAGTCAGACCTTTGGTGAAATTCTCTTTAATTATATACTGCCTGTTTGATCCTAAGCGAGTTAAGGGAATTCTCTTTGGACCCCTGACGCCATCTTAAAATGGAAATGATAAAAGCTCCGATGTGGAAGCTTCTCGTGAGGGTCACCCCAGATCACGCATGGCATACGTGGCAGCCCCGATATATGATGACCATTATTAGCCTTTATCACACACTTGTTGATCTTCTATCATGTAAACGTTGTTTCCTCTGTTATCTTGTAGGCTCTTAGAGAGAAGAACAAGTTTCTTCTGATTTGGGTTCTTCTCTCACTTTCATAGTTCCTGGCATGAAGCATATGGTTGACAAACATTTCTTGGTTCTGCTAAAGCTTCTAGTCCAAACAGCTTCTAGTAGGTAATGCTCAACGTAATAAACATTGTATATTTTATGCAGTAGATGTAGGAAACGTGTGTGCGTGTGTAGTCCTAATATATCTTTATCTATATAAAATCACACATATACTCGATAACAGAATTATAAGATATAATTATCTATGAAATAAATGAAACACATTTGTATATAAGCCACGAGTCTTCTATAATACAGACTTATCATGATTTTGTAAACAGACACACATACGAAATACACAGAGACACTTTAACTTAGCTATGTGCTAAGGTCTAAACCTGCGAGTACCTCTTTTATGATCGTAGTAGGTGATCTGTAATCAGTATACACAGATAACACAGGTGTGTGTAGAGTAATACTCTGACTTAGAATAAATGGTTACTCTCCATTTATCCTTGTTGACTCCCCTACCCACAAGCCTGTCCCTATTTTCTGTCCCCCCCTCCCAATTTAGTGAGCTAACACGCAGCCTCACTACCGAAACCAGAAGGGAGAGGCGCCCAGTGGTGTGCTACAGTCAACGCGAACCAGCTCATCAACAGAATTGCAGATTTTTTTTGGAATTTTGCAAGGCAGCTCTTAAACAGAATCATTAGTAAAAAGTAAATTATATAAACCTGCAATTAAATAAATTATATTAAAAGAAAAGCTAATACGTCCTCAAAATTCTCTCTACAGTTTGCTATTATCTATGTTCTTGACCTTGTTTGTGTCTCTTTCATCTGAGTGACATTGATCCGGTGAAAATACTATATAAAGCGATGCTAGTGTGCATTTCTTCCAACTTGTGTTCGGTGACGTCTTCTTGGTAGCTTGCAATGAGTATTTATACCACAGAAATTGGCCAATTCTTAAGTCGGTGCCTTTTCTTTTTTCCTGGAGAGTCAGATGCTAAACATTTGCCATCACAACCCAAGATGAGCCTTTTTCCCTGAACGCTGCATATTCCTCTTGGAGGCTGGAGGATTAGCAGCTAAATAAGGTAGTTATGAAAGAAAAGCAGTATTGGTATATAGATATATATGGGGAAACAAACCCCATATAAACACAGTTAAATTACATCCAATAAAGAAAGTACAGAGAGTGGAAGGGGGAAGATTTCCCTGGAAACTGTCACCGAACACACACACATGCTTTTGAATAATGAATTTAATTTCCAAGCTTCACAGAAAGCTCTTTCCTGCCTTGGCTCTCCCTTAACCTTCTCATTCCTTCCGCCTTTCCCTCACCCCTCTACCTGAAGTTCTTAAGGAGCTGCAATTCTAACCTGTTCCCTCCCTCTCTATTATTCCACTAATCTGTCTCCGCCCACATAATTAAGGCAATCACCTCCTCCTGCCTCCCGCGGAGCCGCTTTAATCACCCCTCTATGCTCTGGCACAGCGACCTTCAGCCTACATGATCTGGGTAACAATCTTAGGGGCCCTTCCCACACTGGCCCTGAGTCTGCCCACCTCTCTCTTCCCTCCAGCTCGCGGCCAGGCCAGGTCCGCTGCTAAGAAACCATTCTCCAACCTCTTAGCTGTTCTCCACCCACTAACATGTTTATCACCTTTGGTCAGAAAATCAAATTTCTTTCCACCTCTGTTTTTCTCTAATTGCTTTCTCCCATCCTCTTCCAGGCTCCCAGGAGGCTGAATTAATCTCCTCGAAAATCATTCGAGGAACCACTGGAGGAGTTATGGGTGTTGGCACGTGGAAAGCACTCCAACTCATCGATATCCCCAAGAAAGGGAGCAATGCACTCTGTGATATCCTGGAAGAAAGAACCGGGAACCATAGATAAAAAAGCAAAAATATGACTCCAGGTCAAGGTAGGAACAGACATCCCACCCTGAGCTAACCATCAGTCCAGGTTGATGCCAAGACCGTGAACTCTAAGACCAGGGATTATTTAAAAGTCATCACAAGAGAGATGCTGGGACTGCATAGGGGATTGGATTAAAGGTTCTGTAAAGTCCTTTCCAGTCTAAAATCATCTTATTCCATGAATCTCTGAGTTGTAGCCTGAAACACCAGCCATGGGACCAATATTTTTGACTTGCATTCATCTCTCACTTCTTACCCCCATGCTTTGCGTAATTTATAGTGCAATTTTGTGTCCCTGCTTGAAAACAAAGTGGGGCTTCTTCATTACCAGATCCCCACTGGATTTGGGTTGGATCTTCTTTGAAGTAACCCTGCGTTGCTTTCTTTCTTCCTGTGAAACGAAAGGGTAAATTGTCCCCAGTGATATAGTGAAGTGTTCCTGAAGTAGGAAAAAAAAAAAAAAAAAAGACAAAGTAAAATAAAGTATAAAAGAGCCTTAATCAAGCATTTCAGAGACAGAGGATAAAACAGAGGAGGAAGGACAGGGATTTGAAATGCAGAGATAACAGCTGTTCTTATCATGTCTTTTATCCTGGGCTCTTAAACTTCATGTAAAGCAACATTATTGCCTTCATTGTTCATCTTATTATTGTTATTTAGCATTTATATTTACAAGGAGTTTAGGGTTCGTTTTTATTAGCAACCCCTCATAATCTCATGGTGGGGAAGGCAGAGATGGGGGACTCCTCTGGTTCTGATGAGATAAATGAGCTCAGGAAAATGAGAGGCTCTGATCCAGTCTATCAGTGGCCTAGGGGCCAAGGCGGGATTCAAGCACTGGACCACAGCATCTGTGTTTTCAGCTGGGGACATGCAGGCCATATACTTGGGAGGAAGCAAAGTGTGTCGGAAAGAGCCCTGCTTTTGGAATCCAATCCTGTGGTTGTCCTTCCGACTTTTTTTTTTCCTCCCTCCCTGAATCTTGGATGCGTCTTCAGTGATACACAGAAGAAATAAATCCTACATCACTAAAGAGAGTCATTTTGAGGATACGTTAAGGTAGGACATTTGAAGCAGGAGTTGATATTCTGTAAGATTTAGTTCTCTTTTCCATTTCTTTTGATGTGGGCTCAGGGTGTGATTGTAATTCCACCAGCATGAAGATTGAACCCCAGGCAGTATGAGAAGTGGAAAGGGCTGGGGAGGCAGAGATGCGCGTAGCCAGGTCCTGGCTCAACAGATCCAGATAGAGAACATTGAAGGTGGGGACACATCCTCTGTTTCCCGTCCCACTGAGAGGTGGAGTCAGAGCAGTCAAACCTTGCTCGACCTGCAGAGCACTGAGAAAGTGACTCCTGCCACTTACAGACCAGCCTTTCAGAGGACGGGCAGCTGCTAGCTTGCCTCTTGGAATCCTGACCTCAGACGCATCATCTGCATATAGTCCCACTGACTGTCCCAGCTGTGCCCACTCTTACAATTCAAGCAGGAGTTAAGCCATCTTGGATCTTCCGTAACAGCTCATCTGCCCACCAAATGCAACCAAGTACCTTTGTTGGTACCACGTGGAATAGACAACCAACAGAGCCCTGACTAATTTCCTGATCCACAAAAAATATATGACATACTAAAAAAAAAAAAAAAGGTGGGCGTGTTATGCCATTATGCCTTGAGTAGTCTGTTTAGACAGCAGTGGCTAACTGGAACACCAATTAAATTCCTACTGTCAAACTGGAAACCACAAACATGGAAAGTTGGAACTCCCGTCTTAGCCACTTTCTGCATTTCCAACCTAATTTCCCCGAATACTGTGAATCCCTTATGCTTCTCCAGAAGATATTCCTCTGTCTGGAAGGTACATCTACAATTTATCCTGGCCCTGTGGAAGTCTCATTTACTCACCCAATATTTTTTGATGACTTCCATTAGTCAGGATAAGTAATGTTGTCTGTTCTAACAGGCAACATAAAAATCTCAGTGACATAGCACAATAAAGGCTTATTCTCTCTCATGTCACAGACTGATACGGACTAGAGTTTTCTCTGGGGCAGTTGCCCTCCAGGATGTGTGACAGGATCCAAGCTTACCTCCAATAGTCCTACTGTCCCTTAGGACCTCCTTGATGTTCCCGCTGGATCCTCTGCATCAGGCCAGTTGCAAGAGAATAATGCGTAAGTCAAGAGTCTCGTGGGAAAATGTAAAGGCCATAACTGACAGTGACATATAGATTTCCCCCATCTGCCGTTACCTAGAATTAGTCACATGGCCCCAGTCTAGCTGCACTGACAGCTAGAAAATATAGGCTTCCTGTGGTCCCAGGAAAGTAAAAAGGACCGGTAAGAAGCCACTCAGTGTCTGAGACACCGCTGTTGTCAGAGGTGATCCATTTTTCATCCTGCCAACAGTGTTCCATCGGAGTACGAGTGTTTAAATCAATCTTGATTTTATGGTTGTGCCAAGCTGTGTGACCTGAACAGAGCACTTAACTTCTCTGAGTTTCAGTTTCCGTGGTAATGAAGTTAACAATGTCCATGCAGAGGAACACAAGTAAAATAAAAGTCTCATAAAAATACTCAAAAATACACTTCATTCTTTCTTCTGACATGCCTTCTAAAATGCTCTCGGAACCCAAGATGGACAATCTCTCCTTCTGCATCGTTGGCAGACATTGTTAATCAGTTGTGACATTTTATTCTCTACTCATTCTGTTATTGGCCTCAGAATTCTTCCTAGTATGACTTGCCAGGCAGGCCACAACTGATATATTAGAGCTAGTTTTTAAAACAAAGCCTTATTTGTGATTTTTCATCTAACACATTCCCTAGACAGAAAATCTTGCTCTTTGGTTTCCATTATTGTGTTTTTATGAAGGCATGTTTGCTTCTCCAGTGGGTGGTTAGCTCTTTGAAGACAGAAATCCTGCCTTTATTATCCATCTTTCCTATACCGTGCCCAACACAGTGCATGGCACTTAACAGAGCACTTGTCTCTGTATTGAATATATAGGATAGGAAATAATAAATACTGTTTGTTGAGAGTAGATTATGGTTGAATGCTTTACACGCACCATTTTATTTAATATGAGTTTAAAACCTTATAAAGAAAGAACTATTACTCTGATGATTTTGATGATAAAACAACAACAACAACAACAACAACAACAACAACTGGGCCTTAGAAAGGTTAAGTGACTTTACCAAAGCTATTTAGTTAATAAATGAGAGAATGCGATTGAAATCCAGGGCTCCCTGGCTCCAAAGCTCATGTACCAGAGGGTACATCATCATGATGTCTAACCACGTGCTTGCCTACTTCTTTGAAGGTCACTCTTGGTTATGGAGAGAGAAGAACTGATTTAGGAGACAAGACAGTAAATGAGAAACATGATGAAATAGCTCAGAGAAAATGAGGGAGTGAGTGAGGTTGAAAGAGACAGAGTATTGTGAACAAGGGGACAAAGTTTGCGTGGAGCAAAGGTGGAACAGAAGGAAAAAGACAGGTATTTTGGTCAAAGTGTGGGGCCTGCACAATTTGCATTCAGATTCCTAAAAATTAATTTCTTAGAAAAATAAGGAAAAATATTATAGATGAATGTTTATTAGCGAACTCTAACTTGAGTCCTTTAGTTGGAAAAGGCTTTCGGCCACCATAATTTCTTTACCTGACATCTCTTCTTTGTACTTTGCAAAACACAGACAAGAAACTAAAGTGATTTTCTGAGTTCTAAGTGTCAGACACAGAACTAGATGCTTTTTGTGTATTTGTTTATTTAATTTTCAATAAAACCCCAGAGGGTTGTTGGTAGGATCCAATTCCTCAAATGAACAAGTAAAACTGAAGCTCGAAAAGGGATTCATCCATGCAATACGCACTGCCAGTAAGTGCGAGATCCATGTTCTGTCGGAGACTGAAGGCTGTTTGCTTTTTCCTCACAGACGACAGTTTTCTCTAATATCTGTATCTATAGCCATTAGATGATTTTACATTACTTGTTCACTTGCTTAGTTTGTATTCATGGAAAGGGGACTTCGTCCAGAACGCTCTCTGCCTGTAAAATAGTTCCTGGCATCCAGTAGGGATGTCATGTTGAATTGAGGGAATACAACACCTGGATGTAAATAGCTCATTTTGTTCATGCATAGACAAAGGGGTACCTGCAAACCACCACCTGCTGTTGGATCTGAAGATGATGGTGGGATTTGCATGGGTGGTAGGCAGTGGAGTTGACACTTTCCAACTGTCCTTTATCAGCCGGTCAAACTACCACCTGCTGTTGGATCTGAAGATGACGGTGGAACCTGCATGGGTGGTAGGCAGTGGAGTTGACAGTTTCCGACTGTCCTTTATGGGCCAGTCTATAGTGTAAGTTCTTGCTATCCCCACGTATGCTGTAGGACTTTCTGAGTCCTGTGACTCTGCACTGTTCAGAAATGGAAGGGCAGTGCAAAGGGAAATGATTAAAGGACTGGAAAAGGAAATTTGAGATGAGATTAAAAAAAAAAAAGTCAGCCTGCAGAAGGGAGAGATGAGGGGCTGGCTTCACAGTTTTCAAGTGTCCAAGAAGACAGTATAAGAAGGAAGGTGACCAGGTTCACACCAGAAAAGAAGAAGTGGGCTTAGATTATAGCTTCGAAGACTTACTGGGGGAATTAACGAAGAACTGCCTGCCTACAGGTCTTCAGACACAAAAGCAAGCTACATGGAGGAGGCTGTCTTCTTTCCGGCTAGATGGAATCATTAAGTGAGCAGACTGGTATTAGGAGTAGAGGTGATTCGTAATAAATTCCGTCATTACTGGTGCACATTCCTCTACTATGTGCCAATTGTTGTGACACATTGCGGTAGGCATTTTCTTGCTATTCACTCAGGAAGGAAGAGTTGTTTACTCTTGTTTCTGTTTTCCGTTTTACAAACAAAGAGCAGAGACTCGGAAGTAGAGAGTAATATTCCCTAATAAAAGTGACAGGGTCAGGACTGAGAACCACGTCTATCCGGCTTTAAGGAACACAGCAAGGGTAACAACATCAACATTCAGAGATGACCTCCTAAGTGGCAGGTACATCGCGTTATGCATTATGTCATTTTAACCTCCTGATAGCCCTTATTTAGAGAGATTTTAAATCCATAATTTTCAAATGAAGAAGCACTGCAGAGTGGCACTGTTACCTGCCCAAAGAAACATCTATATCTAACTCAGATCTAACATCTATATCAAACTCAGATCTTTCTTGTTCTCAAGACCCTCCTCTTCTTTCTATAACATGCCCCTTCCCCTGAGCTTGTATACGAACAGAATTAAGAATCTCCAGTATCAGTATCTGATATACAATAGACGGATGAATAATATCATGCAGGAAGGAGGAAAGACTGTTTTCTGGAACTGTCAAGATAGGGTAGCCAGAGAAAGGGAGAGCATCATCGAAAGTGTGACGTTAAAATGGGGCATTTTAGGATGGGTGGGGTTTCCTGCCAGACACAGGGAAGGAAAGAAGGACATGGACTAAGGAAGACATGAGATTGTGCCATCGTATATACTTTCCTCCTGGGGATGGAGAGAGACCACATTCCCCAGCCCTGTTTGTGTCTGGGTAGGACTGTATGGCTGAGCCCTGACCAGTGGAATGTGGAAAGAGGTACTAGGTGCCCCTTCTAGATCTGTCCATGAGTTGGCTTGGGGGGCTTTTCCAGCTCTGGCCTTTCTCTTCCAGCCACGTGGCTAGAAGGAAAGATCTTTAAGATAGAGCCACTGGGAAAAAAGAGCCTGAGTCTCTGAGCTCGCAGACTATTGGCAACCTCCCTGGGAGAGTCCACCAAATAAGAACTTCCGTGAGAGAGAAATCAGCCATTGAGGTATTGGTGTTAGTCATGAAGGAAGCGTACCCAGCTTGGGACTTTGTATTTTAGACTGGTGTTTTCCAGAATGCATTTGCTATGACATTCATCACAGAAATGCTCCACTCCAAATGACTTCTTTTTGCTAAATATATTTGAATATTCTATATGTTGCATCCCCTCTTAGAGGCTCATAATGCATACCAGTGGATCCAGGACTCTGTGAGGGGACACCTGGGGGGCTCAGCAGTTGAGTATCTGCCTTCAGCTCAGGGTGTGATCCTGGAGACCCGGGATCGAGTCTCACATCGGGCTCCTTGCATGGAGCTTGCTTCTCCCTCTGCCTGTGTCTCTGCCTCTCTCTCTCTCTCTCTCTGTGTGTCTCTCATGAATAAATAAATAAAATTTTTTAAAAAAAGAACTCTGTGAAGTTCTGAAATAAAGAAACCTGGTAAACTGTTTAAGTCAGTACATTGCAAACACATTTTACCCCACAGAATCCTTTTTCAAAAGTAATGACTGTAATGTTTTGTGAAATTCATATTCTGTGAAACACAGCATGGGGGGAATATTGCCCTGTGGACCCACTGAAGGTGTTTGCCCAGGTGTGGGAAATAGTCATAACCTTGCAGAGGAGCTAATGTTATATTTCTTCTCCCTAAGCCATGCAAATTCAGCCCGTGGTCATCTTGCCAAGTTCCCGCTAAGGAAAGAGGAATTTCTGATCTGATTCAAACCTCAAAACCTTGTTTGAACCATGCTCACCCATAGGAAGGGTCACTGTGTACTTAAATCTACATGAATAGTCTCTTCCAGGATAATTCCTGCCTCCTACACTAAGAGAAGCAGCCCTAGAAGAGCTGGGTAGGTTTCTGGTCGAGCTCTCTCACTCTGAATAAGAATTCCAAGAATTTAAGAGGATTTGGATTTTGAAGGAAGGGGAAAAGACAGAAGTAGAAAATACTCCCCAGTTGAGATCCAGAGAAATGAAATGACTTCCCTAAAGGCATTAGGGAAGTTGGTTACCTCCATCGTCCCAACTCTGATCCCCTAAAGTTTCTTCTGAGGCAGCCCCTATAAGGTTGACAACATCCCCCCTCAAGGACTGAGCAAGCTGTCAGTTTGCTCTTTATATGAATACTGATTTCCATGGGATTCAGTAAAAATCAAAGAAAAGATGATTTTATTATTATCTTTATTGTTAACATTTTCAGATGGTCGGCTCACTATGTTTTTGTCTGCTTTGAAAGAAAGCAATTTTCCTCCTGAGTATATGTCCGATGATAATTAAAGCAAATTGGAGGAGTCATACCTTACACATCTGTCCTCTTAGTTACATGAGGTGATATAACATTGTGTGTTTCATTCTTTTTAAATATAAATGATTAACGCCCAATTATGAAGGAAGTCCATCTATTAGAAAAGGCTGGACTGTGTAAGGATAATAGCTTACATTTGCAAATCATCTTTGGGTATGTTGTCTTCTCCGAGCCTCAGATTAACCCATGAAACAGAAAGGACAGGGGATCATCCCTTTTTCTTCAGAAGAGAAAATCAATACATTGGCAGATATGATTTTCCCAGGGCCACAAAGTCAGTACGATGTTGACCAAATCTACACTCGGGCTTCTTATAGTCATGCTCTTACTTCAACATCATGTCTTTCATGTGGTGAGGGCAGTGGAGAAGAGCTGTAGGTGGAGATTATTTGGTGCCATCTGTAGTATTTCTGTGCCCTAAGGGGACAGAAGTTCCTCTCTGAGCCTCCATGCTTGTATCTGTTAGATCAGAAAAAAAAAAAAAAAAAAAAAACTTTGATTGTTTCCAGTATTAAATGAGACATCATGTGTCAAATGTTTGGCACATAGAAAGTTCTCAGCACATATTAGTTCTCTCAAAAATGGCATGAGCCTAGGATTGTCCTTGGCAGAGTTCTGATTTTAATTTTAGGGGGGAAATGAGCCTTATTCTCTCTAGTCAGCTCCAGGAGGACAGAGGTTTTTGTGTTGCTTAAAATCTTTATCTCCTTTGTCCGGTACTGAGCATGGTGCATAGAAGATACTAAGCAGGTATTATTTTTGCAGCCTGAATGGGAAAATGGTGGTAATGTCTTCTTCAGTGTTTGCTTAGTCTCATTATGATGACTGCCCAAAGAGCTATGTGGAACCCAAAAGGTCCAAAACAAGGTCCTTGGCCTCAGGGCCAAACAAGGAAACACATGATAAATTGCAAGTATATCAGCTCTTACAGGCATATGCCAATGAAACTGGCCCAACAGGAACCCAGAGCATGACAATTCAGCCATCTCTGTTCTTGGAAGCACCTGCAGGATCTACTTGTCAAGAGGCCTCATCTGTCAAGCTCCTGGCCTGTCCTTCTGGCTGCTATCTCTCTGGAACCTTATTCCAAAAGCAAATCCAAGGATCTCAGCCATCCAATCCTTGATAAATAATCCCCTCTCGGAGAGCCTCTGTGACAGATAAATCTGTCCACCCAAGGACATTTCCTAAGCAGGATGGGCTGTTTAAACTCCTTACGAGATTGCAGCTGGCACCCGCCATGTCGATTTTTCCCTCTCCTTATAATCATAATGGGATCTCAGCAATAAAGATGGATTTGTTAATTTCCATCCCCTTCTCACTTTCTCTTTTAATCACTGTCGAGCATAAATTAATTTCAGCTTAAAGAGCTTTCAACAAGATTCCGTCATTGTCTAGGGCAGTAAAGGTCAAAAAACAGGAGCCTCTGAAAATACTCATCAGCTGTTTGCCAGGAATAAACTTTAGTTATTGACACTTAATTATTTCTATTTTGTCCATGGCAAGCTGGAGTCAGTGAAAGAAAGAGAGGGAGGGAGGGAGAGAGGGAGGGTAGGAGGAAGAGGGGAGGGGAGAGGGAGGGTGGGAGGAGAAAAGGAGAGAGAGGAGAGAGGGAGAAGTGTGCAGGGAGGGAGAAGGGAAGAGAAAGGGAAAACAGAGAGAGAGAGAGAGAGAGAGAGAGAGAAGGAGAGAGAGGCTACCCAAATTGATCACCCACCTGCTGGTATGTGGACTGTTACATTTTCTCCCAAATCTTTGATAAAATGAGCTAAAGTTTCAATATCAGTCTTGATATTGTTTGTCCAATTCTTCAGGGTAAGATATAGTTAAGTATAGGCCACCCGAATGTGAACTGGTGCAGCCACTCTGGAAAACTGTGTGGAGGTTCCTCAAAGAGTTAAAAATAGACCTGCCCTATGACCCAGCAATTGCACTGCTGGGGATTTACCCCAAAGATTCAGATGCAATGAAACGCCGGGACACCTGCACCCCGATGTTTCTAGCAGCAATGTCCACAATAGCCACACTGTGGAAGGAGCCTCGGTGTCCATCGAAAGATGATGGATAAAGAAGCTGTGGTCTATGGATACAATGGAATATTCCTCAGCCATTAGAAACGACAAATACCCACCATTTGCTTCGACGTGGATGGAACTGGAGGGTATTATGCTGAGTGAAGTAAGTCAATCGGAGAAGGACAAACATTGTATGTTTTCATTCACTTGGGGAATATAAATAATAGTGAAAGGGAATGTAAGGGAAGGGAGAGGAAATGTGTGGGAAATATCAGAAAGGGAGACAGAACATGAAGACTCCTAACTCTGGGAAATGAACTAGGGGTGGTCGAGGGAGAGGAGGGCGGGGGTGGGGGTGAATGGGTGACAGGCACTGAGGGGGACACTTGACGGGATGAGCACTGGGTGTTATTCTGTATGTTGGTAAATTGAACACCAATAAAAAATTAATTTATTTAAAAAAAAAGAAATACTGACGCCTATGATACCCTAAAAAAAAAAAAAAAAAAAAAGTATAGGCCACCAGGCTCTTTAAATCCAAATTCTGCTATTTATCAGCAGGAGTGCCTGGGGAAAACACTTAATCTCTGGATTTTTACCTGTGAAAATGCAGTAATCACACCATTGTACAGAATCATCCTGTGGTATGGATGAGAGAAAGGCTGTAAACTTTTAAGTACTAAGCCTGGAATGTCATAGGTGTCCCACAAAGTGTAACCGTACTTAGTGGTATTTTCCTTTATAGGTCTGTCACTTTAGAGTCTACGGTGAGCTGTGGACTGCATTAAAAGGCAACAAAGTATGGAAATATATGGGACCATAAGGGAATGGATATTTTTTCCCACCATGGGTGGAAAAGAGTCAGGAAGGCAGTATAAAAAAAAGTACCTTCTCAAGTGATCTGTAAATATAGACCATTTTCCATGCTCCTTACTGAGATACTGGAGTGAAGTTTGGAGTTACCGAGATCAGGATTAACCCCCATTTCTGCCACTAATCTTGGATCTTGGAAAGTTGGATCTTGGATCTTGGAAAGTTAATTATATCTATGAGCCTTACTTCCTTCAACTGTATAATAGGAAAAATACCTCCCACATTTGATCAATGAGGCTTAAATGATATGATATATGTAATTAATGAACTTAAGACATATTTAGGAACACTGATAGTAGATGTGTTTTATAATCAACATGTAACTAAACAATAAAATGATGAAATTATCAATAGCAATAACTAATGCTTATGCATGTTCCATGTGCTGGGGACTTCTCTAGCATTTACATATAATAACTCATTGAAACCTTACTAAAAACCCTACAGTGGAGGTATCAATATCGTTCTCATTTTACACATGAATAAGCAGGGGTCAGAGACATTATTTAACTTGCTCAACATGATATATACAGTGAGTAGTGGAGCTAGGATTGAAAACCTGTGCAACTGGATCCAGAGTCTAGGCTCTTAATCATTTTACTAACCTGTTTCGATGGAGACAAAGAAAGGAGATGATGATAGGCTACTTGTCCTAATAAAGTGTTATGTTAATTCACACACGTACATGCACACACACATCCAGTTCATGGCCAGGAATGTCAAGGATGGGATTATAATTTTAAAAAGTATAGATTGTGAACTTCCAGAGCTTGGCCATATAGCAATGCAATGCTCTCAAGATCTATGCAAGGCTCTAATAACTGCAGAGGCTCTGTATGACTTAAACCTCATGACAACCCTGGGAGGCAAGTATTTTGCCCATAAGGAAACCACTACTTAGAGAATTAAGTCACTTGTATCAGAACATCCACAGAAGTGTTGATGCAAGATTTTGGACTCAAGTCTCTAGCCCAGGACCTGAAAATTTTAAAGCCCTGGCCCTACAACTTCTCATTTAATTGCATCATTTATTTAAATAAAAGTAGCAGAGAGGGAGGTTACTATTAAAATCATTGTTCTTAAGCCTTTAAAAATAGATCCCATCTTTCTACACTTTCGTCTCCTTTCTCTTCTCAACTTGAGCACTATTCCAACCACTGCAAGCACCCAAGATTTGGAGATTCCAGAATAAGCAGTTTCAAAACTATTTCTAACTGTGCTCCCAACTCAACAGCATCAGGCATATGTGTGATTTCTTTCAAGGGTCTGTAAATAAGGTTGTGAGGGGTGAAATATATTACCTGGGAGCTGGTGGGTCTGGAGAGATCTATGGGAAGTGGAGATAGGAGCTTTAGAAGCAAATTTAACTAGTATTTGGTAATTGAGTGGCGGGGGGTGACTTGGTTTTGGATATATCTGGACTTGGCTGGTTTTATTGAGCCAGAGTCCACAAGAAAGACTACTAATGTTTTTATTACCTATTATAGCAATCAAATTTGGCTCAGACCAGTGAGTTCAGGATTCTAGACCAGCTCTCTAAGGAGAATTTGGGTCACTGCCATATTCTATACTTCTATAGATGACAAGGGCTGGTAACCATTTTTAGAGGTTAAAACTTGTGCTCACATGCATTATCTGGTCTTAGTTCATCCTTACAACAATCTTGCTGGTTGCTCATTATTATGCCCGCATTGTCAATGAGGAATGATAAAATTGAGATAATGGGTTTTATTTATTTATTTTTTGCCCCAAAACACATTCTGTTGAACATTAGACATTGACCTAAACCACTCCAGAGGGCATTAAGGAAAGAAGAAGAAAAGAAGATGACTAGAAATCTCCCACTCCATTCCCAAAAAGAGTAACCTTGCTTTAAGTTTCAAGCAACATTTATTGAGTGTCAACTATATGGCAGACACTTTGTGGGACTGAGGATAGAGTTTTGACTAAGACAGAATCATGGGCCCTTTTCTCTCAGAGTTTCTTTGTGGTCCCAGCATTGGCTTAATAGCTCTTTCTTCTCATCTTATCAAACCTCATATCATGGCATCCCATCTCATTCCATTTCATTTCGTTCTAATCAATGACTACTGATTTATTGCTGGGCCCTGTGCTGGATTGCTGCACCTTAACATTAAAGAACTTAAGTTCTGAAGTAAAGGTGAGGAGTTGGCATAGAGACAGAAAGAGAGCAAAGAGACAAGACTATATGCAAGAAACAAAACACTTTTGGGAGGGGGGAACCTTTGGGTGGATATTTTAAAAATTAGAGAAGTATGGTAGGAGGAAGTTTTGAATAGGGATTAGGATACCCCTCAACTTCTTGAGAGATGAGAGGGATGTGGAATATAAAGGAGGACATTGAGAGACAGGGAAACCAGATTGAGCAGAGATATCGAGGCTTATCTAGGAAACAGTGCATAGGAGATAAAAATGTGAGTTGAGGGTTGCTTAAAGATTTGAAAGTTTACCAGAAAATGATATGTTATCAACTCTTTCATGAAATTATGTAAGCTATCTATGAGAATTCTTTTTCGAAATATTTGTGTACAATTCAATGACAATTATACTGTGAATTACTTATGTAATCATCTTATAACCAACTACCACCAAACTATCTCAATGCCTGTATCTTATTGTTCCATTTGTGCAAAGTTAGGGGTAAATGATGATATGACATGCTGTAGAAAAACAGGAATTTTGAATATTTTGAAAAAAGAGAAACAAGGCAAGCTAAAATTGAGCTATCCCATTTTGAATTGTGGTCCGGTCATATTGAATTAAAAAGGTTTGCTTAGAGTGATGGTCACATTTTCAAAAGCTGTATAATCAGAACTTCTCTTTATATGTATCAGCATTTCATTAATAGTAATATAGTAAATGTGAGATAAGTTTTTTTTCCTTAAGAATTTTTAATTGTATAAAAATTTGGGAGATTCTATTATTTTGATTTGATAAATCGATATGACTGGATATTGAAAATAATACTAGGACTAAGAAGGAAAAAAGTCTAACAATAATGACGAAGACTCAAATGATGATCTATTATATCAAAATCTTAAAAAATTAAATTTATATGGACAAAGTACAAGTTATCAGACAAACACATCCTTCTGATAAATAATATATATAAAGATTCATTTATTTATTAGAAAGAGATAGAGAGAGAGAGAGAGAGCAAGCCCAGGAGGAGCGGCAGAAGGAGAGAGTCTTAGGCAGAGTCTGTGCACTGAGCATAGAGCCTGACCAACATAGGCCTCGATCTCACAACCCTGAGATCATGACCTAAGTCAAAATCAAGAGTCAGATGCTTAACCACTGTGCCACCCACGTGCTCTGAGGTAAATCCTATATTGATACAATTTTAGAAGAACAATGACCATATTTGGCATTTGTTTTTCTTTTTGGTTTCACTACGTTTGTATTTCATTTATAAATTTGATTTGGCAGTACAGCTGCAAAAGCACTATTATTTTAAGAAGTATATGTCTAGATTTATGCCTGAGCTCCATTATAATGAAAATAATTGAAACCTTCATTAGTGGTCCCCCAAATTATTCTTACTCTCTAAACTAAAACTATGTATTGCCTTAATTTATGGTGTAGAAGAGGGCAAAATAAGATGTGTGCTTTAAAATAAATATTTTGGCCAACACAGAATGGATTGAAGGGGAGCAGGGAGACCAGATAGAAGTACTTGTATTGTCTGGGCCAGATGATATATGGCCTGAATGAAGATAGTAGTGGGTGGAATGGAGAAGTAGACAGATTCTAGGAGACAATTTGGTGCAATAATAAACTCTTGTTACTACTAATGATGATGATCATTTAGCAGCAGAGAAGTTGCACCTCTGTGCCAAACATTTCTAGGGTCTATGGAATTCGGGCCAGAAATTAGAAAAGGGGCATTTTGTCAAGCTTATTGCCTTGTAATAGTTACCCTCAATGGGTATTTGTTGATTTGATTTGATTGCTTTGTGTGGAATACAAACCAATTAAACCCAAGCCATATCTTCGCAGAAAGGCAGGTCTATGTAGACAACACAAGGGAAATTTTCAAAATATCTCTACCTTGTCCTCAAAATTCAGAACAAAAAGCCTGATGCAGAAGATAGTGGTCAGGAGGGCAGCAGAAAAGACTGGTGAGTGATGGGGAGATGACGAGCCAGAATTTTATTTCTCTGACTACTATAGGTCTCAAGAACTACAGTGAGAGAAATCACCAAAGGCGAAGATTGTTCCCTCTTCACAAATATGAATGAGTAAATGGCAATTCCTGTTCATTAAAATTCTATGGAGATAAAGAATGAAAATTGGTAGATAATTAGCCGATTTCTCTATTTGCAGAACTCGGCTGAGCATAAATAAAGAATGGTCTTGCTATCGATGCATGTGGTCATCATCTACAAATGGAAAAATCTGCTCATCACCATTAAAGAGGATTTTTCATGTCATTTGCTTTGAAGCTTTAACAAAAGGAAATATACAATTAGAAGGAATGACACTGCTTCTCTATTCACTGCCACTGACTTTGCCTCAGACACACAATCAGAAAAGACACTATTGTCTCCAATTTTGAAAATAGGGTCCGAAGATACAGAGAACGCCCACCTTGATAACTTCTAAACACCATGTCCTTCTTAGTAGGTCCAAGGGCCAGGATGACCCCAGCATGAAAAGGTAGTGCCTGAAATTAGATTAATTTTAATTTAATCTCAGATTTGTAAAATACCAGGCATTTTTTCAGTCAAACCATACTTATGCCAGGTATCAAGATCAGATCTCCACAATTGCTAATTCTGTGAGTGTCCACACTCTTCAAGTCTTGTTTTTATTCTTCCTCAAGCCATAAATGACTCACAAATCTGTACTGGGCTCCTCCTTAGTCTTCAGCCTTGGGCACATCAAAATGATGTATTTCATCTGAAGCCACCTCTGATATATATACGTCTGTTGGAGTTAATCATTGCTTTCTCTGCCCTCTCAAAATTCACAAGTTATTACAGATTCCTTCTAATTTATTGTTATTTTTATTAATCTTGGCTGATAGGAAATTGAAGGTAGTGACTGTACCTTGTAATTTTTCTTGGACTCTTCCAGGGCGCTGAGGAAAGCCAGTCCCCCCAAAACTCAAGTTTTCCAGCTAACAGAGATATTCTGTATATGTTTTTGCTTCATTTGATTCTTTCAGAAAATCTATGGCACATCAGGTCAGCTATGATTTATTCTAATTTAATAGTTAAAATACAGAAGTCTCAAAGCAGTGTTACAAAGACCTTAAATCACATGGTTTATAGGTGATATGGTAAAAAGCCATCAAGTTTATCTGATGCCAAGATACTAGTTCTCTCTTCTCTACATCATTCATGCAATGAAGTTTGCTATTTGATAATAGGACACATTTCATCTCTGTATGCTTGCAACACTTTCATTTTCTTCAAGTGAGAGGTGGTGTGTATTTAAAAAGAAAAACATAAGACAATTTTATGGTAAAATTAAGATGGATCACTTAAGATCTCTCAAGTGCTTATAGAATCAGGTCTGATTCAGAATCAGGTCTGAGAATCACCGTCCAAATACCCGTTGTGTTCTATAGAATAAAACAGAATCAAAGATATTCCAAGAGGCAATGGTTTAAATGAGTTATCTTCGCTCTCAAAGGAAGTTCAGAGGTCAACAGAACATGCCGCCGTAGCCTCCCAAATTCCAACTCACAATTCTAAACGTCGTGGTAGTTACTGCCGTTGAGACTGTGCTGGAGCTGTGGTGATGTGTAATCCTCGTCTATACAAGGGGGACCACCCACATCATAAAGGGGTTTAGAGAATCAACTGGGATACCATTTATGGTGTCTGATACATAGTGGGCACTTGATAAGGCTTATTGTCACGTCTCAGTGTTTTTACTTGTTGTAATACTGGTAGTGGTTGTATCTTCCTCCTTTCCCTCCTTTTCCTTCTCTGTTTATTTTTACACTTCTCACCTCTTAAAGCCCAACTAGATAATATACTTTCTTGAATAAGCGTTTTAACATCAAGGACAGAGTGAGGTATTCAATCAAGTGTTCAAAAATTCTTAGTCAACTTTTACCTTAGATTCCTCCCACCAGCAATAAATTTCACCCCCCCACACCTTATGTCCAAAGCCTTATTAATTAGGTACTTTTACTAGAATCATTCTTACACAAGTTCTTTAATCAGTGTAAAAAAAAATATCAAGTGCAACACATGGAAAGAGAAAGTCATGTATTCTTTAATTACATAGTGCTCACTACTCCAATGTGTAGTCATGCTAGGTTCTCCTTCCTTTCCTACATAAACCTATCACACACACACACACACACACACACAAACACACACACATTTTCTTAAAAGTTAAATTAACTTAGTGTCTCTTGTTGCATAGTTTTATCTATTCTTCATAAGAATGCAAGTTCTGACCTGTATCCATACCATTTTCCTTAGATTTCTCCTTTTTTCCCTTCTAAAGACTAATGACATGTTTTCTTACAATGAGCCACTTATCTATTCTTTTTCTTCATAATAGCTGTCAATAACTGCAGTGTCACAGAATCTTGAACAAAGTTTAGGTTAAAGGAAAGAGATTAGAATCCTACTCTAGCATTTGGAGTCTAAGATCCACTAATTTTCAGGGACACTCTAAGTGATTTCTTTTGAGAACTATACATCTGTAAATATTCACTTCTTCTGAGTCACTTCCCCGGTGCCATAATGTCAGGTATCTTTTATCCCAGACTATAAACAGATAACAATTTGCCACCCGACACTTAAAATAGTTTTGTTCCTCGAACTCCATAAGCCAAATGAAGGTGTCTTCTTGGTTCATTTTTATCTCTCATAATCTATAGGAAACAATGGATAAATATTAAGTGTCTAATGAAAGTCCCATGATGAAAGTATTAAATGCTAGACAAGGAAATCAATAAACTATAGGCCCCCGTGGGTCTCTAGCTGTGGTGTGAGCAATCTCATGATTTAATGACGTCCCGTGAAGAAATTTTTAAGTTGAGATTAGAGAAGCAATCCCAAAAAAGAAAAAAAAAATCATATAATCCCTTTATATCTGCCATTCTCAAATTATTGATGGGCTTTTTAAAAAGTACTTTCAGTGAGCTGTGAACAGAAATAAAAGATCATGTCCACCCAGGACTTCAAGGTGAGTGATAAACAATTCCATATTTTTCCAAGGTTTACTTATGAATCACATTCTAAGAAAACTAGGATGGTCTCCAACATTTGATCTTAATAAATTAAAAGTACCTTGCAAAAACTGAGTGACCCCCCACTACTTTCTTCCTACACCTGACCCTCCAGTTTTCCTAGAGTTGGAAAAGGAGTCAAATATCTGACTAAACATAACTAGACCATCATCAAGTATCTGTGAGATACTTTCTCTGCCATTAGACATTCAACTTCCTTAAAACAGTCACAGGGTCTATTTCTTGCTGCTTCCTTGGTGCTTAGAAGAGGGTTCAGCACATAGTAGATGTTCAATAAATATTTATGAAATAAATTAACACATACAAATAGAGGCATAGAAGGAGGTACAGGTACCTATTTATATTTTAACAAATATATTATTACGTAATTGTCACAGTCGAAAATTATTCCCATGCTCACAACAAACTTACACAGTTAGAAGAGGCAGCTAATGTTATGATTATGTACATTTGCAGATGATGAAAATGAGGGCTGAAAATACTTCCCGGAGGTTAAGAATCTTTTTACTAGCAGAACTGAGACTCCAACTCGCATTTCCCTAGTCTTCTTCTGGTGGCTCTTTTCACTAGCTTCCTCCCACCTCTCAGATCCGCTCATTCAAAGTGGAAGCCACGATATGGCTTCCTGGGTCAGCTTGAGCACACTTCCCTCTCTCTGGTCCCTCCAGAGACATCCCGGGCCACCCTGAGCCTCCTCTAACCAGAGCATCCTTAAGTGCTGAAAAACACAGCACTGCTGAGCCTACTCATCAGCCAGTTGGCACTTTTTCAAATGAGCCACTGAATGGCAAATGCACAGATAACACTGGGATAAAATGAGCTCCTCTTATTGATTTTCCAAACCAATATGGCACGGGTGCTCCCTCTTTGTGCCATCTCCTCCCTCTGCCTGGAGGCATTCTCCACCCGTTCATCATTTTAATTAGACATTACACCTGGCACAAATGCTGAGTTGATTAACCTTAAAGGAGCTGAATAGGTTCTCTGATCGTTAACACGGGGCCCCTGACATATTATAACTCATGTTAACATGTGCTGTTGCACAAACTCACAGCTTCTTCAGCCCACTTTCCAAAGCTGCCGTGCGGGGTAATAGCATCTACAGAGAGCGCTTCGCGAAGTGTGCTCCCATAATAACGCCATGAAAAGCAAGATTTGAAAGATGGATTGGTGTGGACTCTGCAGATACCACTTTTTAATGCTTATATAAATGCACCTTCTGTGTCAAGGGGGGGAATCTAAGGGGTGGTCCTTTGTATTAGAGTATTGAAAAGGCAGGAAGGAACGTTGCTTTTGGAGGTGGGGAACATGGGGTTTCATCCTGAGCTGACTGTGATCTTTGAATAGCCTCTTAATTTCTCTGCATCTCAAACTCACATGGAAAATGGGAGCTTGAAAAGAACAGGAAGGTTTCCCTGCGTTGCCTATACCTGGGGCCCAGCAGCACACCAGTCATCTAGGGTGGAGATCCTAGAGACGGTACACAGGGTACACTAGCAAATCCTTATTCTTTAATCCGGGTTAAGTGGTTTCCGCCTCCTTGCTGGTAAGGTAGCTAGTACGCCATGAAGATGTCAGGAGCCTCCTTTCCTCTCCCTGACAGGCCACACCCAGTCCTACACACTGGTCCTGCCAATGCCCCTACCAGTCCAGAGCTAAAGCGTCTCCCCAACAGAAGCCACACCCGTACCTCGCCTCCTGTTATATCAAGTTGGAAAGACAGACAAGAACTAAGCCCAGGAGGAGGAGGAAGGGAATTTTTGAAGATCCTTTCATGCTCTTAAGGAAGCTCCCTCCTTTTAGTCTATGAAAAGGATCGTGTTTCTCGGACAAGTGTGGGGTTCAAGTGTGTCCATTCCTCTGGTTGGCTCTGAGGATCAAAATAACTGGCAAGTTAGATTGAGTTTCGGGATAATAGGGGCTGTTTTTAACCGATTTTTTTTGGTATCTCTAATGCCAACAGCAATGCCATATACACAATAGACACAAAATATGTGCTGATTGAATTGCTTAAAATAGTTGGGAATTCAAGCACAGGCAAACACTGATGAAAAATATATTCGTGTCTGAATATTTTTATTTTTCAAATGACATTATTTTGGTGGCAAACTATTCCAGTTTACCTTTGACTAACTATTCCACGTATAATTATTTTTGGATACTATCTGTGAAAGGCTATCTCCCTCCCTTGTGAGGTCTGTGCACTGGTATTAGATCTGCGTTCTCTTAGCTGTGTGACTTTGGTCAGGTTACTTGTCTTCTCTGAGCCTTATTTTCTTCCTTATTAAGTTTTTGTGAGAATTAGTTGAGCTACTATGTGCAAAGCCCTTAGCATAGAATCCTACACACTCAGTACTAAGTAAATAGCACTTCCTCTTAACATTACAGTGAGAAAGAAAAAAAAAACAAGAAATGAAGCAGAGAGAGTTCTGTGAGTCATTGTCAATCAATGCTATAAATAAGCAGAGGCTAGTAAGAAGATAGGTTTCCTCGCTCTGCCTTAAAATACAGGGAGAAATCAGTCTCTTTGGAAGTTCCTGGAAATAAGAATTTGTGTTCTGACACAATGACCTTATTTCTTATATTCTTGTCTGAGAATCAAAGGCAGGGCCCAGAAGATAGGCCTATGAGCATCTCTTTTTATCTGTTGAATCTTAAGGACTTCAAAGATGGCCCACTTACACAAAATCCCTGACCTCTAATCCCTGTCCATTTCTGTAGAAAGGTCAACCTCTCTTTGGCTTGTGGCTTGTGGAAAATGGAGAAGCATCCAGGCTTGTAGGGAAGCTTCACAGACTAGGGCCTGCACTCTGCTCAGTTAATAGGCTTCATCTTGGAGGAGTGTAGGGGCTGGGATCACTTAACGAGATTTCGTCATGCTACCATCCTTACTAAGGAAATGCCTGTTGTTTCCTTCATTGCCGCGATACGTGCTCCAGGGTCACCAACTCAGGATGCTTTCCTGGATACCTCCCTTATCCTCCTACGTAAAATGCTCCCGTGTCCTCCAATGTATACCATCTACCTCTGTTTTAACATCTGCCACCTGGCGAGGGTCCTCTGGCCACTCTCTGAATCCATGATTTGACTGTAAGCTGGGACTCATCCATACTTGTCTCTTAAAAAAAATATTTTATTTAAATTCAATTTGCCAACATACAGTATAACACCCAGTGCTCATCCCATCAAGAGCCCCCCTCAGTGTCATCACCCAGTAACCCCATCCCCCCATCCACCTCCCCTTCCACAACCCTTTGTTTCCCAGAGTTAGGAGTCTCTCATCCATACTTTATTAATCTTTGCCTTGCTAGCATGGAGCTCGGGGCTTGACACTGGGGAAACTTTCAGAAATAGAATTTCTCTTTGAATAACCAATGAGCAAACTCACCAATAAAATGAGATGGTACATTGGGAAAGATACACTCTTTACTGAAGAAAAGCTGAGTTCACATACTTGGCTCTTCCACCAACTGTGTCACCTGTCCAACCCATCCAGTCTCCACAAATCATGGTTTTATCCTTTGCAAAATAAGGATAATTATACAAACTATATGAATTATTAAGCTGCAGTCTCTCAGCTCTAACTTACCATTCTTTACTGTGGAAAATATTTTCTCTGCCATCTGGAGGAGGAGATGCTGGGAGAGGCATCAAGACAAGAGGTGGAAGAGAAGACACAGTCCATCCTACGTAGTTCTTACTCCTGCCAGTCTCGCTCAGCACCCCTTATTCACTCTGGCTACAACATGTTCCTATAGCAGAAGCTGGGTCTGGTTTGCAGTTTTCCAACACCCTGAGAAACAGCCGCACCACATGTCTGGAGATACCAGCCCCTGCCTGTCTGTGACTCCTCTTCAGCGGCCTGATTCCCAGCTTTGTGGAGCCCCTATGCCAAGCTGTTTAGTTTTAAGAATTCTAACTTCTTTCCTTTTGCACTTGCCCCGGGAGAGATACCTCAATCTTATTTAACTTCCCATCCCCCTTTCTCTCTTCTGTCCTCCAGCAAACAATCTTTCATATTAAATTCTATCTGTTTGGGACACTTGGGTGGCTCAGTGGTTGAGCGTCTGTCTTCTGCTTAGGTTGTGATCCCAGAGGTCCTGGGATCCAGTCCCATGTGGGGCTCCCCAGAGGGAGCCTGCTTCTCCCTCTGCCTGTGTCTCTACCTCTCCTTGTGTCACTCATGAATAAATAAATAAAAATCTTTTAAAAATAAATAAATTCTATCTGTTGTGAAGTAACTGGCATGGTTTCAAATTGGTCTGACTGAACCATGCTTGATATACCCACCTTGTAGGATTGTGGTATGTGTGACATTTTGATGTCAAAATCATCGGGCATTTGATGCAATGCTTTACTTATAGAAGTGACTAAATAAACAGCTCTAATGATGATTATTTATTGCCTTATTATTAACATAATGTTATTATGTTGTGCTGTTATTAATTATTATTGTCTTATTATTATTAATTATAATATAAAATTTACCATTTTAACCAGAGTGTACAACTCAGTGGCACTAAGTGCACTGACATTGTTGTATAACCATCACTACCATCCATCTCAAGAACTTCTCTTTCATCCAAATGGAAACTATACCCTTTCAACAGTAACTTCCCATTCTCTCCTGCCCTCAGCCCCTGGTAACCACTGTTATACATTCTTTCTCCACAAATTTGACTATTTTAGGGACCTCATAGAAATTGAATCATTATGTCTGAATTCAATGAGCACATTTTTTTTTTCTAGGTTCCTCCATGTTGTAGAATGCATCAGAATATAATCTTTAAAAATATTTTATTTATTTATTTATTTATTTGGGAGTCAGAGAACAAGAAAGAGTGGCAAAGGGAGAGGGAGAGGCAGGCTTCCTGCTGAGCAGGGAGCCCAACATGAGGCTTGATTCCAGGACCCTGGGGTCATGACCTAACCCAAAGGCAGGTGCTTAACTGACTCAGTTACCCAAGTGCCCCCAGAATGCAATTAATTTTTAAGGGCAAATGATATTCCTCTGTATGAATATACTATATTTTGTGTCTTTATTTATACACCAATGGGCATCCCAGTTGTGTCTACCTTTTGGCTATTGCAAATAATTCTCTTATGAACACAGGTGTGCAAATATCTGTTCGAGTCCTTGTTTTCATTCTTTCACAGAAGTGGTATTGCTGATTCATAAGGCAATTCTATGTTTAACTTTATGAGGAACCACCATGCTCTACAGAGGTTGTATGCTTTTTCATTCCCACCAACAATGCCTGAGGCATCTTATTTCTCTACATCCTTACCAATACTTGTTATCTTCTGGGTTTTTGTTTTGTTTTTTGCTTTTTTTTTTTTTTTATAATAGTCACTCTAATACATGTGAAGTAGTATTTTACTGTGATTATTCTTTTTGTTGTTTTGTTTCTAATTCACAAACACCTTTAAAAGAAAAAGTCTCCCATATTAAAACTGCATGGATGCTGTCCCTTCAGAACTGGAAAGACTAGGTGAAGAAGAATAGTTTAATTGATGGTACCATGACTCTAATTCTGACATACCCACTTCTATTATGTTTGCTAGAGAAAACATAAAACCTTTTATTGCTGGTTTGTTTCTTTTGCAAAACATAGGTAAGCAAGAATTGAAAATTCTCTGATAAATTTGGAGGGGGAGCATAATAAATTAACCAAAAAATAAGAGACAAAAAATCAATCATCTAACTCTCATTTGATTTTGCAGGTTTATCTTACTTGGTTAAATTCACTTCGATCTGATAAAAGTTGTCAAGCATACAATAATTGCACCAGATTCTATATTATATATAGACTCAATCAGACAGGAACTTGTCCCTACCCCCTGCAAGAGATCACCACCAGATAATATCAGATAGAGAATTTTGATCTATTAACATATATCTAGGATACACTATTACAAGGCTCAGAGGAAATGTTCCACTCACTGATTTTATGAACTTTAGACTTAAAACCTGTCTCACTGTGCCAGGGTACCACTTCCCATCCTGCCTCCATATGTCTGGAGCATGCTACTTAATCTGGGCCTTGGGGACAGGATCACAGGAGTGTAACAATATTTTCATTTTTTTTAAGATTTTACTTATTTTATATTAGAAAGAGCATGGGTGGGGAGAGAAGTGGGGGCAGGGGAAGATGGAGAGTGAAAGAAACTCAAGCAGACTCCACACTGAGTGTGGAGCCTGATGCAGGACTCAAACTCATGACCCTGAGATCATGATAAGGGCAGAAACCAAGAGTTGGATGCTTAACTCAGCCACCAGGCACCCCATCAATATTTTTTAGAGCAGCATTAGAAATCCTCTTAAAGTGAAGATTGTCTTTGTTTAGGAAAATACACTGGAAAGCTCCCTGGTGTGGTTGATGCTGTCTTGAAGATACAGGGTTTTAGGAGTCTAGGAAAACAAGAAGTAGGTAAACTAATCTGGACAGAAAGTATGATGTGAAAGTCAAAATGGAAAGGGATACAGAGAGGAAATGAGACAAAGGGAAACCAAGAAATATGCTATGATGATGAACACCGACAAGCAGAAAAAACTAGTGGATTTTCAGAAACAGGATAATTCAATTTTTAAGTTCTTGTGTGTGTGTGTGTGTGCGTGTGTATGTGTGTGTGTGCACTGCAATAGAAATTCCCTTTATTATTTGATTCTTCAATAAAGTTATCTACCCATATACAAGCTTGTCTTGGGGTTTTTGTTTCATTCCTCTTTTTAGAAATCAAAGAGGGGGAAAAATTAGCTTCCATATCTAAGTTGATCCATTGCGAACAGGGAGAGATCACAGTACAAGATGAGAAAATATTCCCTAAACTATTTCATTAGAAGCAGAGTTCACAGTCAAAGGAGGTCAAGATAAAGCAAGATCCCAGGAAGCTCACACATGCACAAATAGTGGAGAGACCATTAGAATAGCCACAACTATGGCATATATATTTGAATTATTATTGCCTTATTTTTAAAGACAAGGTGACTATGTACAACTGGAATATCTAAGAACATCTGAGATCCCAACATAATATGTTGTGTAAGGTAGTGATTAGAATCACATCATTTAGATTCAGTAAGGATCAAGTGAATTTCTTATTTTTGCCTTAGTGTTTTTGGGCATGTCAATTCTCTGAGCTCCAGTTTCCTCACCAGTTACAATAATAAAGTCAACTTTCTGAGGAGTTTTGAAAATTCAATAAAATGATGCAAATCAAACCAAGAGGTGAATCTTGACTTCACCAATAAATCATTGATGTCGTTTCTGACTCTTTTTGGCTTATTCACTATAGGATTTATGTTACAGTCCTGTTGACTCTCATCCTTCCAGGAAGATGAACACCTACTAAATAAAGCAAGCTCTCTCTGCACACTTTTTGCTAATATATGGCAAACATTTTCTTAAGTACTTGCCTCCCTATAGAACTGTGAGATCCCGGGGACAGGGCAGTATCTAATACATCTATGTGCCATCAGTAGTTGTCAGAGTCTATTGGCTGTAATAGATGCCCACAGAAGATATGCTGACTAGATGGATGGATGAAGAAATGAATGAATTTTGACAGACGATGAACTATAATCCATGCTCTCCTGGTGTTGGCATTTCAGAGGAATTCTAGGAATGTATAGACTGACCCCAGAGACTATAAAGCATCGACTTCAAAGGCCTTTATGTGCAACCTTGCCTGCTCCTGAGTTTCATCTCCTATCACCTTTCTCCAGGATTTTAGTCTGCATCAATTCTGATTGTAAGTGGAAATAATAAGCATTTTTATCTGCCTTGTCAGCTTCCATTTCTCCCTTCCTCATTAGTCCTAGCTTCCATGATTGGTTCCCCATGGTTCTAGGCCATAGTTATTGCTTTATAGTTGGACATAAAACCCAAGACTATCATTACAGGGTGAATCTTAGGACTTCACCTGCAAAACTGGAAGACAAAATGGATTCTTTCTCTGTCTCTGGACTCTATATAATTTGTAGATGTGAGGCTCGGAGGTGCCATGGTCAATCTTGCTATCATGAGGAAAGCCAGGTTAAAGGCAAAAGAGGAGGAAAAACTCTGGCACCATGTGGAGAAATGGTGCCAAATCCCAGAAGGCATCATGACACCATAATTCAAACTATGCTGAGGTCAACAACACACCTCATTTATTAAGTTACGTGATACAACAAACTCTGGTTATAGTTCATTTGTCATATAAATCAGTGGAGGATGGGCATTCTATTGGTTGAAATAGGAAGATTAACTGACAGAGGGAGGCTTTTTAAACTTTACTAGTCATTCTTCCAACCTTTTTTCTCTGGTGGTAGGATACCTATTTTCATTTTGGAAACTATTTCTTCTCCCTAATGGTCTTGTGAATTTTGCTTAACTTCCTGCACAGAAAATCAGAGCTCTGAGAGTGAGAGGGTCATCCTGGATTCTGCTAACTGGGGGCACAATGGAGGCCTGAAGCTTCCCCATGGATCTCTGCACTACAAGAAAAGAACCCATCTAATAATTTAGCTAACAAACTTAAAGGTGGCATTGAATGTAGATGAATAGGGTCTTGATGGCATCATTTGGACACCTAGATCCAATTATTTCTGAAGTTAGATCCACCCCTTGCAATCCTCAGGCATTAGAGCCAATAAATTCCTTTATTGGTTCAAACTAGCTTGAATTGAATTTTCATCATTTGTAGCTAGGATGAAATTAATGAGGACATTGAACCTCTTATAGATCTTTTAAGTTCTCTTGATTGATTCCTGCCTCAGTGCTCTTGCATATGCTATCCCTACCCTCTGGAAAGTGGTGTCTAAATATTTAGTTTTTGTAGCATAACAAAACCTTCCAAAATTTCGTGGTTTGAAGCAACATTTATTTGCTTCATGATTCTATGTATTAGAAATTTGGAATAAACCAACTTGGATGGCTCTTCTGGTCTTGGCTAGAATCATTAATGCAACTCTGCATCTAGGTTCTCTGCTTCTAGACTTGGCTAGCTATGATCTCAAGTGACTAAAATGGCTAAACCATTATCATCCACTATCATCCAGTCAGCTAGTCTACACTTAATTTGTATGGTGGTCTCAGAATTCCAAAGAGAAAATAAAAGTTTGCAAGGTATTTTGAGGTTGAAACTAAGAACTGGCACAACAGTGCTTCTTCTATATTCTCTTGGCCAAAGTGAATTTCAAGGGAGCCACTTTAGATCCATGGAGAGAGGGAAAAGGTAGGAAAAAAGCAGACATTACTGCTTCATGAGAAAAGATATAGAGTCTAATTTCAAAGAGTCTTGGATACAGGGAAAGGAATAATTGCCAATTATCTACCACAAGGTCTAACTAGTAAAGTTTTCTTCACCCTTCAAAGCAGTGCTCAGGTGTGACTCTGTCTTCAAAGTATTTCCATATCTTATATCTGAGAAAAACTCATTTTATCTGACATAGTTACACTCATGAAATATTTAGTGAATAAATGAATGAATGAATTTCTTCTCTGTGAAAACTTATTTATATTATTATTATTATTATTACACATACTACCCTTCATTGCAATCATCTGTCTTTCCTTTAGAGTGGAGAGCTTTTTGATGAAAAAAGCCATTATATTTTTTTCCTCTCACTTTCTCCAGTGCCTAGTACTGTTGTTTGCAGAGTAGGCATATAATTGTGTTAATGAACCCATCTCTGCCTAGACTGAGCCTTAGTTTACCTTCTTTCTCACCAAAAATGACCTGCTGATATGGCCAGAGACTGTTCACTGACAAATCAGATTACATCAGTGGTCCAGAACCACAAAAAGTATAAAACTCACAGTAGATAGTTAATCATAATGAAATTAGCTCAGTGAGTCTCCATCTAAATCAAATCAAATATCCGTTTTATAGGCTTATGAACAGATACAATCATTCTTGCAACCCAAAGAGAGCTAGGGAGAGAGTGAGTGCCAGCGAGGATGCGAACAGGCTGATGTATCTTTATGTGTCACTAGGGGCTGAGAGATAAAAATAAATAAATAAATAAAGGCTCACATAAATGAATTGCAGTGGTTTGGTATAACCTAATCAATTTGTGACTAGGTGGATGATGGAATTCAGTAGGCTGTGCCAGAGAGTGGACAGAAATAAATAAATTCTTTCATTTCAGATGGAGAAATTATCAGAGATATATGAAATCTGACGAGAGACTCAGCCAACAATTTGTAGCACTGAATTTTCTGTGTTAGCTTATTTTTTGTCATATATATGTGTGTATATATACTTACACACATAAGTCTAAAATATGTATTTATAGGTTTTTAAATTAAGCCTCTATTTTGGCATTTAACCAACCTGAAAAAGATACTTAAAAGGGTTTCTCCATCTTTGTTCATGTTTGTGGGTAAATGGCAGAGCAGAAGTTGGAAGTGGAACAAAGAAGGGGAAATCAAGGTGGGAAGGTGGAGGACTACTTGCACAGGAAGATAGAGGCGATTTTTTTAAATTTTTTATTTTATTTTATATTTTTTGGCTATAGAGGCGATTTCAGATATCAACAACCTCGGTAAAGTTCATTTATTTAGCACTCACTGTGTGCTGCACACTGTTTAGCCTCAAGGATACTCAATAAATCTGAGCTCATTTCTTTCAGATTTGAAGATTATGCTATGATGATCACCATTCTGCAGCAGACTGCTGACACGGAAATCTGGGGCAACAGCACTGATGCTCATAGTTCCTCAACATTCATTACCCACACTGGGCTTTGTACTGATCGTAGTGATCATAATGATAAAAACTAGGACCCTCACTTCTATAGCTTATAAATTGTTTTCATAAATATTATTGTACTTTAAAGCTCATGACTGGGCCACACTGAAATCAATATACCCATTTTATAGATTGGGAAAAAATTAGGCTAACATAACCAAGATCACAAAGTTGCATTTATGTATATAATTGATCCATAACACAAGTTGCTTTAATTGCTTTAGGTAGCCATGTTAAGCACATTAAATATTAGAAAAAAAGAGTTGATTAGGATATTAAAATCTATGTCCCAGCAAATATCTTTTTTACAGTTTTTTTTTCTATTGGTTTAATTCAGTGAAATACAATTCAACTTAAACTTTACAAATATAGATTGATTTCCTTGCTACCATTCCTTAACACCCTCTATAATTCCTTCTCTTTTGCCACACTGGTCTTTCTAAAATGCCTATCTAATCATTTCTCCCCCCTGGTTAAAAATATCCAGTGACTTCCTTGGAGCACCTGGGTGGCTCAGTAGGTTAAGAGTCCAACTCTTGGTTTTGGCTCAAGTCATCAGCTCAGGGTTGTGAGCTCAAGCTCTGTGCTCAGTGGGTGGTTGGCTTGAAGATTCTGTCTCTGTCCATCTCCTGACACATGCATGCACGCTCCTCTCTTTAAAATAAATATAGGGGGGGATCCTTGGGTGGCTCAGCAGTTTGGCGTCTGCCTTTGGCCCAGGGCGCGATCCTGGAGTCCCGGGATCAAGTCCTGCATCAGACTCCTGGCATGGAGCCTGCTTCTCCCTCTGCCTGTGTCTATCATGTCTGTCTGTCTGTATGTATGTCTGTATGTCTCTGTCTGTATGTCTATCATGAGTAAATAAATAAAATCTTAAAAGCAATAAAATAAATATAAAAATCTTTTAAAAAATATCCAGTGGCTTCCAGTTTATCTTCTAGAGTTTAACAATTCAATCTCCCTAGCAGATCATTCAGATCTCACAATTATTTCCTATTTCTGAACTAGCCAGGCTGTTGCTCAATTTCTTGATTTTTAGAAGCTTCTCTCATCCACTGGGCATATGTCTAAGATTCTCTTGGGTTTCTACTTGAAAATTATATTCATGTACTCAGTCATTAGGTTAGTTACATGCTTATTCCTTCATTTATCCCTTTGTTCATTAAACTGTTTATTGAATACCACCAACTATATACCAAGCACCAACATAGACAGTGTAGACACTAGAGATGTAGTATAAAGTGCTTTCAAGCGCCGTAAATCTAACTATTACTAAGATGTTTTTCCATACAGCAGATACTTGGTGTAAATATATTTCTGACTTCAGACTGTCAGCAGTTCAAAAGATGAGATTCACCTGTTAAACTACCTCACTGCCTAGCACCGGGCCTTGCATATGTCAGGAGTTACATAAATGTTCATTCAGTGAATTAGTTATAAAATTGACTTTGCCTTCCTATGTCCAGTTCTTCTAGTGAGCACCATGTGGCTGAAGGTTCAAGCTTTTAACTTAGGCCTCATAGGTTCAAATACCAGCTCATCCATATACTGGTTGTATGACCTTTACTATGTTCTTGAACCAATGTAAGCCTTGCCAATGTGTTTTTATGTAAACAGGAGGGGAAAGTAGACCTCCTCATAATTATTTTAGGCAAATTAAATGACTATCCAGTATGACTTTTTATCAGTACAGCTGATATACAACACACAATAGATAAATGGGACCTAATATTACCAAAGAAAAGGAGGCATTTATGCATTGTCACAAGGCAGATTTTAAAATAGCAGTTGCTAAATATCAAGCTTGTGGGTGAGGAGGAGAAAGTTCCAGATTTCAGATTTTCACACAAGCAAGAGTTTTGTTTTTTCCCCTCACACATGTGCTCTGGCTTTGTTTATCTACTTCTTAAGACTGAGAACCCTGAGTGTAGCTGGGAGTCCTCCACACAGCCCTCCTCCTGCGCCACCCTCACTTCTGCTTTAAGAGGTCTGTCTTCAGTGCCATGAGAGACCGCAGAGTGATGGAAGTAGGTCTCATTAGCAGAACGGTCCAATTATGTCCAGCCTTCCCAACGCCATAAAAGCAGTGGTGCCTGGTTCACCGGCAGCACAAGAGATGTAGGGGGTTTCAGGATTACAATAAAGATATTTATGTTCAGGGTCATTGGAAGAGGCTTTAAGTGGAAAATATCAAAAGAAGAGAGATCTGTGAATGCTCTTCCTGAGCAGCATCCTTGGGCTCCTGCGAAATGATGACTTTTGTGTAATTAAATGAACAAAGTGTGCGACGGTGTTCCGTCTCCGCAGTCCCAGCACCTTCTCTCTCCCCCTTTGTTTAACTGCTTTGTTCATCTGAAACTGGTGTTAAAAAAAAATAACAGAAATAGAAGTTGAACGTATTCCTGCAGGGCTGTATTTTTAGTAGCTCATCACTCTGTGGAAGGGGCCCGGAGGTTGCAGAGTCTAATTATGAACTGAGACGGTGGTGTTGCAGAGAAGAGGGACACTGGCGCGGGGGTGAGAAGGGTGCTGGGCAGGTGTCAGGGGGTGGGCTGCTTCCTGCTAAACTCCAACCAGAACCGACTGCCAGCTCCTGGGAGTGCAGGATTAACCGAGACCAGATAACAAGGAGATGCTCTCCCGTCAAGCGTCACTGTTGCAAGCATTTGGTGGACAAGTTCCCTAACTGGACACAGGAGGAAAAGCAGCCTCTCCTTGATGCTCCCCCGAAAATGATAGTCCATAGTGAAGTGCTTCCAGAGGAGATGAATCAAACTAAAGCAGATCATCAGGGAGACAGTAAACAGAATGATGAGGAATGGTGCAGACAACCGCATACAGGTGCTCAGAGGGTAACCACAGAGAGGGTGTCGGGGATGAACTTTTTATATCTTTATTGATGATCACCAAGAATTAAATAGCACTTGAACACAATTTATTATTGGTATTGATTTATGAGTTAGCATGTATATTTATAGCTCTTTTATATCTGCCAAGTTCTTCCCCATCATCATTTTTAGTATTTTATGCCTCAAAGACATTGTGAGGAAAGTATTCTGGCAAAGTGGTGAGAGGTGGGTGCCATTCATCATGTTGGATCTTTGGGGGTAAACTGAGGCATTTGAGTAGTCACAAGACAGGTCACAGGGAGATTCTGAATTAAGAACTGGGACAGAAATAAGTGGGTCAAATGAAAGAGAAGTAAAAAAAAAAAAGTTAGCTGTATTGATCTAAGTCTAAGAGGACAGAAATAGGCACTGGGAAATGTGCAAGGGATGCAGCAAAATGAACCAAATTACAGCCAGACAAAAGATGAAGAAACCCAGGTATTGAGTTGGGGAGCAGGGTTTTGGTCAGAACAGCTAAGATTTGATAAACTCAGCAAGCGCTTTTTAATGCCAGATGACAAAAGTGCTTTATTCTAAAGAAAGCACCACTGTGTCCTGCTCTCTCTAGCTGATTCTACAGTAAACAGATGCCTTATTATAATAGACCATATTTTAAAGCCCCTAATTAATACTTCTGGCTTGGATTATTTCACATACAGATTCAGAGTAGGCATTTATCAGATGATTACTGAATGAACGAAGGAAGGAAGGATGCAAAAAAGCTATAGTTAACAGGCACCATGGAAAAAAAATATGTATTTTTGCTATTGCTTTCTTTAAAAAAAAATTATTTATTTACTTGAGAGAGAGTGAGCACAGAAGACTGGGGGAGGGGCAGTAGGTAGAGCAAAGAGCTTTGTACCGACTGAAAGATAAAACAGCTGTAGCCTATTATCAGGGTTTCCACAAAGACCGAGTATCTCCAACCTGCAAATACTGGCAGTTTAATTCCCCCACTCGTGTTATTTCATATATACTAATACTCAAATGCAGGAAGAGGCAGAAGCAGGCTCCTCACTGAGCAGGGAGCCCGACGTGGGGCTAGATCCCAGGACCTTGGGATCAGGACCGGAGCTGAAGTTAGACATATAATCAAGTGAGCTACCCAGGTGCCCCTTGCTACTGCTTTCTGATGTCTAACTTATCTATTGTTGCATAATAAGGGATGAGCACTGGGTATTATACTATGTGTTGGCAAAACAAACTCCAATAAAAAAATACAAAAAAATAAGCTATCTAAGAAAATTAACGACTTAATCAACCATCTTTTAATATTGTTCATGAGTGTATGCATTGATTGATCCTGGTTCCGTTGATTGAGGGAAGCTTGACTGACTTCAGCAGGGCTTGCTCATGTGGCTGTGGTCCACTGGAAGCTTGACTAGAGAGGGACTGGTCTAGGGCCTCATGCACATGTTTGACAGTGGCTGACTATTAGCTGGAGTTACAGGGGTGACTGAGTCACATGATTCTTATTGCACAGGCTAGCCCAGGTTGTTCACGGGGTAGAGGACTAACGGAGAGTGAAGGTATGTATGCAAGGTCTTTTGATGTGTAGGTTCAGAACTGGTGCAATATTATTTCTGAGACATTAAATGCCCACATAAAGTCACAAAGCTGACCGAATTCAAGGGAAGTGCAAAGAGACCACTTCTTGATAGAAAATGCTGCAAAATCGCCTAGCAAAGGGATGTGGAAAGAAATAATTACTGTCTTTTTGCAAATAATCTGTCACACCTGGATTGAATTTCTTGACTCTTAAGTGCCCATAAAGATTCTATCTGTATGTGGCACAAACAGAAAATTCAGCCGAGCCAATTACGCATCAACTGAATTATAAAATGACTGAATACATGTACTTTAATGTGATATATGATTAAGTACAATTGAGACAGAATATGCAAGGTTATAGTATTTGTAGCCTAACAGCTTATATTTGGTTTTCTTACCTTACCATTCACTACCTCTTACTCATCTTAATTCTCAATTTCCTAGTCTAAAAATTATATTCATGCTAGTACCTATCCTACGGGGCTACCATGGCGTGTTATATAAGATTGCACAGTGTGCTTTAAGCCTAGTGAATCAGCCAGAGTAAATGGTCGATATGTATCAGCTATCATTATTTTCTATAAAGATCATAAGAGTGATGTTCTTACAGGCAATGATAGTGGCAAGGTTCATTTTTTCATCATTATAATTTTATTTACCTTAGTGGTTTACGCATCAAGCAAGACAAAACTTCGCTAGATTATTTTCAAAGTAAACATTATCAACACCCAAAACCACATTTGTCCTATAATGAACCCAAACCAATGCACACTTTTTATCAATCTTGCCAAATTGATAAGGTCTTGGAAAAACCAAAGCTGTCCCTTTTAAAGATTGTGATGGCGCCTTCCCATCCCAGACTGGAGATTATCCTGATTGTAAGGAAGAATGAGAGTGTCTAGGATTTCATAGACCTTAAATCAACTCCCTTCACGCTTCTGAACTATTTAAGTGCTTTATTTGGTGTGACTTCATGTCTCCACAAGTAAGAGCAAGCACATCGAGGGGGCTCAGATCCTATGTTCCCACAGGCAAGTGACAGAAAACAAAAACAAGAACAAAAACAAAACAGAAGGGGAGGAAGAAGGAGAGGGAATTATCAAGGATTTGAACCATAATGAGTGATAATGTTTTCCAATTAGTCCCCATGTCATCTATGATCCCAGGACACACAGGCGTTCTGAAAAAAGAAAATCTGAATTTTCTGTCTCAATAAGTATAACTCAATTATTTAACAAAAATAGAATCTGAGTCTCTGCTAAGTAACTTGTCAAAGAAAATATACCAAATCTGTGGCAGAACCAAGCTCTACAAATCTACAGGCTCAACTTCTACCAGTGAGAATACAAAATTAGGAAAAATCAGTGTTCAAGAAATTTGCCTTTTTATTTCCTTATCATTGTAAAGCTTTTACCAAAGCTTTGCATGATTGACTTTATTTTACTTTATCCATGTATGCTTGTGTGTGTACACGTGTGTTAGAGATTTTCTAATCATGTGACCATGTAGTATAATTGAGAGTACATGACTTGAGAGTCTGAAAATCTAGCTCCATGACTTATTAGATTCACCATTTTCAGTCATTCCCTTGACCACTCTTATCTTTATATTCCTTTTTGGATGGAGATGACCTGGGTAGGTGGATTAAAATTGTTTAAATTTATGTATATTCTGTCTTTTTACCTTGCAAAGTTGCTGTAATTATTATTAATTTTTCTTTTTTTTAAGGGAAAATGAATGTAAATGGATATTTTCTGTATACTACAGAGGCTAATCCAGGCAAATGGTGATTTGGGTCTATACTCTTATGACTAAAATTATAGCCTGTGGATTTTGGCATCATCTGGGGCTTTTAGTGATACAGATAGATCCTCAGGCCTCCCCTCAGGTCTACTGAATTATTATATGTTCATTTTTACAAGAATCTCAAGTAGTTAGTATGCACAAGAAAGGAGATACTGGTGTATACTGCATGGACGAGATTTATGGTGCTCTAAATGAACTCCTGAAAGTGTGCAGAGGTCTCCTGGCATGTGCATATAGGCACGCTTTCTGCCTAGAAGACCTATTGCATTCCTATGATCCCAGGGAGGTCTAGGAAACAAAAATATTTGAGAACCAATACTCTATTGCTTTTTAATTGTATGGAGATTTTCTCAATACCAGAAGAATTTCAAATATTCAATAATTAATAGGGATTTTTGCTACATAAAAGCAACAGAAGGAGAAGAAAGAGGAGTGAGAAGAAGGAAGGGGAGGAAGAGGAAGAAGAGGAGGAGAAGGGAAGAAGAGAAGAAAGGGGAGAGGGGAGAGGGAAGAGGAAAGAGGAAATGGGGAAAAGGAAAGGAAGAGAGAGAGCCCAAATAATCCACCCTCTGAGGTTGGTGAAGGTGATGGAACTTAGTTGAAAGGATACAGGAAAGCGAAGCTGAAAGCCCATCTTTGAATCTCGACTCCAAGAAATAATCTCTATGTGACCTTGAGAAAGTCACCTCCCTATCCTGAATCTCAATCTCTGCTTCTGTGAGATAAAGATGCTTACATTACTTCAAAGATTCCTGTCAGTTTTAAGACTCCATGCATGAATTCTGCTTTCACTGAGCTGTGAGCCAAATCTCTAATCCAGAAGCCATAGGTTTATCCTCCTTGCTGCTTAGACCACAGGGACAAAGACAGATTGTTTCTCTCAGAATTTGATTATGGAGTTGGAGTGGCTATATTTTAAATACAGACTAGATATCATAATATGTTTCTGTAGAATATAAAGTTAAATGTGGTGCAAATATATGTGTGTGTTTATCTATGCGTACACACATATACATACAATGGAATATTACTCAGCAATAAAAAAGGAGAGTCTACTATTTGTGACAACATGGATGGAACTTGAGGGCATTATGTTAAGTGAATTAATTCAGGGACAAAACCCATAAACATATAGCCACAGTTACATGTGGAATCTAAAAACAAAAACAACAAAAAAAAAGAAACTAACCCAGGGATACAAGGGATAGATTGGTGGTTGCCAAAGGCAGGGTGTAGGGAGGGAATGAGTGAAGGTGGTGAAAAGGCACAGACTTCTACTTATAAAATAAATAAATCCTGGGGATGTAATATACAGCACAGTGACTATAACTAACAATACATTTTTGCATATTTGAAAGTTGCTAAGAGAGTATATCTTAAAAGTTCTCATCATTAGAAAAAAATGGAAATATGTGTGGTGATGGATGTTAGGTAGACTTCGTGGGATGATTGTCTTACTCTATATATCAAAATTTACTATGTGTATATTATATATTTTTTATACATATATATGTCAAATCATAAAGAGTACATGCCTGAAACTACTATAACATTATATGTCAATTATATCTCAACAAAAAAGAAAGTTATAGGCTTGAAAATGAAATAGTTTAAATCTTCTAGATTAAGAAAAATAATTGAAGAAAGGTAATAGTCTTACTCATCCAACTGTGGCAGGAGAGAATGATAAAATTTCTCCTTGAGATGTTGTTAGGTTGGGACAAGAAGGAAAGTCAATAGGAAGAGGTTACCAAAGTACATCCTAAAGACAACAGCAAATCAGTAAGTGTTTGGTAAGTCTAGATTTTTATACTTAAATTTGCAGAAAATTGGATTCAAGCCATTTAAATAGCTTTTCTTTTTCTGCAGGATTTCTTAGAAACTTTGCTATGCTTATGAGCAATACCATTTGTTTAAAATGCAAATAATGTACCTCTTTGTAAACTGGCTTCATCTTGAGAACTGTATATTCATTGATGTTGTGCCCAAACAGAACTTACTTTGAGAAATGTTATGTGACTTTAGAGACGTCACTTCTCAGTGTCATTTTCTCCTTCTGTACGACCAAGGAGGTTGGATTAGAAATCTCGGATGTTCTTCCCAGGTATAAAATGGTATAACGAAATAATGCCTTAAAAATATCATTTTGAATTTGAAAACAATGAGTCACTGCAAGACCGAGCAGGATAATAAGGCTGCCAGTTTGTGTGATACAGATGATCAATGTAGAGAAGATCAGGAAGGCTAGATTTCAGTGTGGGCTCAAGCTGTTAGAACAGACTGGGCCACCAAGCAAAGAAGAGGCAGGGGTATTTTAAGGAGCTTTCCCTTTGAATTGAGGTGTGGGGAAAGGGAAGATTTCAGTATCAGGATACTCTTGGTCCCCAGAGTTAGGAACCAACTTGAACTAGCTCAGGATGAAAAGGATATTTACCGGAATGGTGGAGAATATGCCAAGTGTCCAGGGAGAGGGTGGAGAGCAGATGACCTCAAGGACAATTAGAACTAGGAACTGAATCACCGCCAGGAGGTTTATTCTGTTCTTTCTGTACATCTGCTTTATATTTTCTTTTGCATATCTCCTTTTCTACTCAGCAAGAGCTCCTAAACCTCACATTTTCTCACTACCAGGAAAAGACTGTCTCCCTTTATCTCAGAGTCAGATTCTTCAAGGAAATGCTTCTGATTGGTCTACTTGACTCAGGTAACTGGATGAATTATTTGTGGGCAGAGGAGAGGGTCACCTTACACAGACATGGCCCCTCATGTCTCTGATTCTCACAGATGAGAAAAACCAGTGTGAGCTGGGAAGTGATCCTAATGCTCATTAAAACACTGGAGTTCTTGCTTTGGCCAGAACTTTGCCTAAGATGTGTTCAGGCAGCTAGTGTGGGTAAGGTAGAGCAAGTCAGTTGAGTGTCAATCTGGAAGGATGGCTCAGACAAGGGGATCTTATTTGATCCATTTATTATTATTACAATCATTATTATTATTACTATATTATCATTATTTCGTCCAGTGGTTTTGAAAGTCAGGTTGGTGTCATGCTGCACATACAAGAATTTCTTGGAGGAGTGGGGGTATGCTTACTAAAATACTGAGCCCTGGGCCCATCCCCAATGACTATGATTCAAAAGATTGGCCTGGAACATGAAAAACAGTGCTCGCTAAAAAATTATCTAGGTGACTCTAGTGATGAGCCAGTTTTAGGATTTACTGATCAATCTGATATAACTTTATTGTGGACCTATTAAGCATAATATTTTTTGCTAGTTTCTGAAAGACAGAATCAGCTTGTTTCAGAGACATATTCACAAGACATTTATACTTTTTTAAAAAGGAAATTTGGCTCTATTAGGGAACATATAGCTTGTATATAAATAGACATAAATGATCAAATATCATTTAGAAGCTCAGAGGAATGATTAGAACTGGAGGTGGTGTGGAGTTAGCAAAGACTTGGTGGAGGAGGTAACATTTCAGTTCTTAAATGTTTGAGCTCTTAAATAATGGATTGAATTTTGAATATTCAGAGGAGGAAGTTTATTCCAGTTGGAAAGTAGAGTATAAAAAAGCACCTGAAGGAGAAAAATCTAGAGCAAGATTTCTTAATCTCACATCAAAGATATCCCAAAGGATCAGTAAATTTGTACAGAAAAATATTTATTTTCACTAACATCTAATGGAAATTAGTAAGTCCTTCAATATGACAGGAAATAATAGTAGATTTAGTAATACTTGCAAATTTTTCACTATTAGCAATTACATATAGGGGGGCCTGGGTAGTTCAGTTGGTTGAGCATCTGGCTCTTGATTTCAAATCAGGTCATGATCTCAGAGTCCTGAGATCGAGCCCCACATTGGGTTCTTCAATGGGTAAGGTCCTGCTGCTTAAGATTCTCTCTCTCCCTCTGACCCTCCCCACCCCGCGTGTGCTCCCTTTCTAAAAAAAAGAAAGAAAGAAAGAAAGAAAGAAAGAAAGAAAGAAAGAAAGAAAGAAAGAAAGAAATTACATATAAAGTAGGCTCCACATCCAATGTGGAGCCCAACACAGGGCTTGACCTCACAGCCCTAAGGATCAAGACCTGAGCTGAGATCAAGTGTCAGACACTAACTGACTGAGCCACTCAGGTACCCACATATTTCTATATTTTATTAAAATTGCAGCAGATAGTGCTCACTTCTGCAGCACTTCTACTAAAATTGGAATGATACAGAGAAGATTGGCATGGCCCCTGCCCAACGATGATATGCAAATTCATAAAATTGTAGCAGATAATTTATACTATCATTTTTTACTCACCATTGATTCAAAATTAGAATAGCTATACATCTACTACTCGCTCTTACTAAAGGCTCAACAATAAATAAGTTGAATGATTCAAAATCAAAATTTTTTAAAAAGTATTTTATAAAATTTTGGTATTAGTTTTCTTTATAATTTTATAAGCTTTGTTTCATGCATTTAAAAATATTATTCTGAAAATCTGTTCTGGTTAGCTACAACTGGGTAACAAATTACTCTAAAATTTATCCACATACAATGACCATTTTATTTTTTATTGATTTTGTAGATCAGAAATTTGAGAAGGGCCCAGGTAAACAGATGTCATATGTGATCCTTCATGTGGTTACAGTTCACTGTTGGCTGGGGTTGCAGTCAGCAGCAGCCTTAGCTGGGCTAGGTACCCAAGATGGTTGGAAGTTCAAATGGGGTGGCCTATGCATATATCTCACCTGGTACCATGGGCTTCTCACATCTCAATGGCTGAGTCCTGGAAGGGAAGCCTCTCTAGAGGTAGTATTCAGTAAGAGAGTAGTCCATGAAGCTAAAACAGAAGAAACAAGACTTTGACCTCGCTTTTCATGTCATGCAGTGTCACCTCACCTCCTTTCTCTCAATTACTCATAAACCACTAAGGCCAATAGGATTTGAAAAAAGGCAAACCCCTAGTCATTTTGAGAGAAGTGTCAAAAAACTACAGCCACCTGTAGTTTTCTGCTACAGAAAGATTCCATAGGCTTAAGTAGACTGTCAAGGATCTTTATGACATAAAAAATATTGATAATATCTACTCTAGCATACATGCTTAAGTAATGACTGTATTCCATAAAATAATCAATTAATATTAGCTTTAGAGGGTATTCAAGGTAGCCAGAAGCTAGCTACTGAGCCGTATGTATGGATTTCCCAAGTTATATCATTCCAATGTCTGTTAGAAACAAACAAAAAAGAGAGAGAGAGACAGAAAGAAAGAAAAATTCTACTTAACCTTGATGGGTCAAAAGTGACAGAACTGAGCTTTGCCCCAAACCAGAAGAGCAAGCAAACAGTTTCATAATGGTGAAAGCATCTAGCTTATGGGGAGATAAGACTTGTCTTCCTTTGTTGAATATAATTAAAAGAGATGGGAAAGAAATGTGACGAGGCCCCTGGATCTCCTCTCAAACATGCTGCAGTGATGAATCAAAGAGATGGAAACTGACACCTTCCATCTCCGGGACACCCAGAGTAGAAATACAGTCAATAAGACGGCATGTTCATTGATGTGCAAGGCCTCTTCCCTATCCGAAGGAGAAAATGAAACCTGACAGCTCTCCCCTCAGTAATTCCTCACCTCTTTCCACCACTGGCCACAGGTGGAAGAAGCCTTTTGGTGAGAAAGATGAAGTTTGTGTCTATGGGATCTTCGGTTGAGATGTTTATCTAGGTCTTTAGCCAAAGGCTTTAGCATATTCATTTACAGGCTTTAGCTAAAAGATCGCTGGGGGAGTTGTTAACATGTGAGAAGAGCAGAACTCCTTAGGTTAGAAGACTTACGGGCGTACGAATATGATGTATCTTGACTGTTTCATTTAGGAGATGTCTCCTTAATGGATGACAGTCTACTGGGGGTTGGGAGAACACATGGTTCAGGATTCTTATACGTGCTTGGGGATACCACGAATTTTAGGTTCTGAATTGTAACTGAAAGCCCCTGAAAGTCAAAGATAATTTTGCAATCCCTAGTATTCGTCAGTGGTTACGTGATAGTAAATCTTTAAATAAATGATTTATTAAAGAACAAATGATGGTTGAATGAAACTGTATGAAGAACACTTCCTAGACACCCAGATAGTAAAATACAAGCAATCATTTAGCTGGGCTGTAAGACCTGTATTATCTGGCCTCTGACCAGTTGTCTAGCCCAATCTCTAATTATTACCTCTCCTCTTCTGCTCACCAAACTAAGAAAGCACGAAGAAGCTTGTATGTTTTGGCAGCTTTGCCCATGCTGACCCAGATCCCAAGAGGTGAAAAGGGCTAATTTCGATTAGGTGGCCAGAGAAATTTCTCTGTGAGAAGACAAAGCTTAGGTAGAAATCCAAAAGATAAAACAGAGCCAGCCTCATGAAGCTCTGGGAGTGGGGGTGGAAAGCACAATCCAGATGGAGAGGAAAGCAAGGAAAAAAGGCATTAAATCAAGGATGAGCTTGACATTATTGTTATTATTTTTTCTTTAACAGAAAGACAGCTGGTGTGGTGGAAGGAAAGGGATGAAGGGGCAGAGCAATAAAGAGGAGGTCAGAGATGAGAGAGTTAGGGAGGGTCCAGGTCGCTTAGAACCTGAAGGCTGTGGTACAGGGTTTGAATTGTGCTCTAAGTGGAATGGGAAGCCTTTCAGCTGTATTACACAGGAGCGTGCATGATCTGATTTGTCTTTTGAGAAGAGAATGGCTTGCGGGAAGACAAGTGCGGATGCAGGTAGCCTGGGTAGGAGGTGATTTCAACGGTTCAGATCAAGGTGAGAGCAGTGAAGCAAGAGAGAAGGAAAGAGCTTTGGTCCATGTTTCAAAATCAAAGCTATCAAGATCGTCTGATGGGATAGAAGGATGAAATTTAAATAATCAACTAATGAGAAAAGGGTTTACATTTATTTACAGGTCGACAAAAAGAAATGCATATAAATACAACAACTCTGAAGTGGCATTTTTTTTTCCTCCTACCAAATTGACAAGTGCTTTTAAAAAATTATAAAAACCCTAAAATACATGAGTTTTGAAATCCAACCCAGTTGTCCAACAATCAAAGATCAGTTAAATAAATCGTAGTGCATGCATATGTTTCAAATGCTCTGTAGCCATTAAAAATGATATTGTGGAAGAACACTTAATGACACAGAAAATGTTCACGGAAAGTTTTATCTGCTCAACAACCAGCTGTCAGGGTCCCATGCTTCTTGTTAAGTACCAAGTGGATCTGCAGTGGAGAGAAATGTTAATATCTTTAAAATTTGCTACAGAACTTCTCTAAGGTTTGGGACCTTCTTTTTTTTTTTTTTTTTTTCCCACATGCCTGGCAACCTTCCTAGGGGTGAGGCCCAACTGAAAGTGAGACTCTCAGGACATTTAACATCTTGATGCAAGATTATCGGGAATAGAATCATTGAAAAAAAGAACACTACTTTGGGGCAGTGGCTTTGGTTTTGAGTTTGAAAAAAGAAAATGGCTGTATTATTTTTGGTTTGTGGCAACGCAGGATGGACCAGAATCTGCAAATGCAGGGGTGGCAAGGTAGGTCATGAACCTAATCAGGCGATCTTAATGGCCATGAGAACAAAGCACATACTCCGTCTTCCTTAGGAATTTGCCGACAACCTGGCAAGGACTTTCGATTTCCATGGTATGTGGCTTGGTATTTTGAACTAATTTTTCAAAAGGCAAAGAGATCTCAACTCAGTCATTAAAAAATAGTATCCCAGGTTAGAAAATTTAATTATTTTGTAATGAGCAGGACCTAGAAGGTAACCAGAAGTACAGAAGGAAGGGCCTTTAAAGAACATATAATCTGATGTTATTGTTCATAAAGGATAAACTGAGGTTCCCATGAGGACAGGATGCAGAAATTACCCAGGAATGTGCGTCCGCAGGTTAGTTCAAAGCATGAAAGGTGTGAAGGCTGCCTCTCAATGCAAATTAAAGCTGATTTCAAAGTGAAATGGAGGATCCACTGCTCGGTGTTCAAGCTCATTGTTGCTAACAGACACTAGAAAACTTATTCCTCACTCCCCATGTATAGATGGCTTTTGCAAACTCGTGTCAGAGCTACGGAATTTGTTTTCGATTTGCTGTTTTCATGCTCCGCATTGCCTGTGGTTCCAGGCAGCCCTTTAAACAGAAAAAGCCTATGGCTCAGCTAATACTTCATTTTGGAGATACCATCATGTGCTGGTATCCTGCCATCACTAAAAGATTAATATCAATGCTGCCTGTCATTTCTAGTTAGCATGCTTGAGGGAAGCAGGCCTGTCGCACGGAGACACACTGGACCAGGCCTGCCCAGGAAGGCAAAAGCCTGCCTCCGGCGTTCTGAGTCGGGTAAACTTGGGTGAAGCATGCAGAGTCACAGGTCTTAGTTTCTTCGTCTGAAAACAGGGACAGTAAATGTGTTCAATTTGTGAGTATTTGGTTAGAAAATAAGTGTAGGGGCGTCTGGGTGGTTCAGTCGATTAGGTGTCTGATGCCTGGTTTCCGCTTAGGTCATGATCTCAGGGTCCTGGGACCCAGCACCTTGTAGGGCTCAGTGCTCAGCGGGGAGCCTCTTGAGGATGCTCTCTCCCTTGCTCTCCTCCCCTTCCCACCCCATGTTCTCTGTGTCTCTCAAAAATAAATAACTAAAAATAAATAAATAAATAGATAAACAAACAAACAAATAACTATTTTCTAAAAGGAAATAAGTGTGAAAAATCCTCATGAACTTTAAATACCTCTTTAAGTACAAACTAATGGTGTTCTTAACCCTGGGGAGAGGGGGTTCTATCCTTTAAAGCGCTCATCTCTGCCGTGAAAATTCCTGCATGCTCCTGAGGCCTGTGACTGCGGCACTAACTCCCTTCAGTCTGCATCTCTAAATGCAACGTCTAGTGCCTCCCATCTTCCACCATGAGCCTAGCACAGCCCACCTACCCCTTTAATTGTCTAAGTGGGAAGTTCTTGTTCACCCTCTGATTCCCAAGCCCCGTTATTTGAATGCCTTCTTGAAGTCAACATTGGCCAAAATGTGTCGTGGTTATGGATCGTGGGTGCTTCACGCACAGGATCTCGTATAATCCCCGACTGCTTTAGAAGGCAGATGCCACATGCCTTCTCTCTCTGGTGCGATTGTAGTCCTACGAATACAGGGAGAATGTGCAATTCATTTTGTGTCTTCAACATAACCAAGATTGAACTCAATAAATACTAGAATCATTACCATTGTTATTACTTATTACTAATTATTAAATCATTAGTTATTACTACTGCCACTCTTATTTGGGTTCTTATTTATGAGGCTCTTACAACCTGGAATTGAAAGACGGAAAACTGCTTTTAGAAAGGCACTGCGGACAAAACTACGATTTACATCTCAGATCATCAGAATTCAAAACACGTGCTTTCAGTAGCCACTCTTCCCTGCCTCCTTTGGGAAGATCTGGGCAAAATCTTGGACCATCTTTATCTAATGGAATGATCTCGGTCCAAATTAATCCATCAGGGAGTCTTATTAAGTGAGATACCGCTCTCTCCACCTCGCAGAATAAGTCTACCTTGTGACACCACCACATCATGTTTGCTCTTTGCACTCCACAGTCTGAAATTCTCAGACTGCCACCATGTCCCAAGTGCCCCTGCCTGAAGGTTTGTTGGGAAGGAAGAAATGCGAAAAGTAAACTCATCCAGATCAAGTACATGAAACTCCTTACTCATCTGCCAATATCTGCATTGCTGGTGCACATTCAAACGCACTAAAAGGAACCCGTGGATATTTTAGTTGTTCGGAGAAATGGCACTGCTCCCCATCACTGGCTTTGAAGGGGGTGCTCAGTGCAGCGGAGCACATGGCAGTGGTCAGGCTGAAGCTTTCTGGTCCTAACGCTGATTACAAATGACAGACTGCCCGGCACTGGCCTGATGATACATCTTCACTGCCATTAAACACCTGCAGGCAGAAAAAAGAATCTATGCACCCCTCAGAGCAGCTCAGAAACCCTGGTGAGGACAGGAGCTCTCACTGTAGCAGAAACCGGAACAAAGGTTCATCAGAAACACGAGAAACTAATGAAAAAGAAAACCAGGACAGAAGTATTAAATTATCTAGAAAAAAACAGTTTTCTGAGTCTGATCCTGTTGGCTCTATGTGGTATAAAATTAAGCTAATTTAGAAAAGTGGTTCTTTTTTTCAAGTATAAGGACCTGTTACTTGTGCTGGCCAAAAGTCTTCATTTTGCATAGACAGGAGGGATCACACTTCCTTACAGCCCAACAAGAAAGAGGAGAATCCATAGCCTTGCTCACTCATTCATTCATTGACTCATTGAATCATTAATTCACGTGTCCCTTCGTTATATCAGTCATTTCTACGGAGAAGTGGGGCAGCTTGCAATAGAAACCTATACTTAATGGAATCAGATTTCAAAGGGAAATAAATATGAGCCAGTAAATAAAGGATACAGGCCCAGAAAATTTATACAAATCTTGCCAACTTCTTGACCAGAAGCCAGGGCGAAAAATGGAGCTAGCATACCAGAGTCACCTGGGAAGTAATTTTCTAAAGATACATGTTCCTCTGTCAAAGCAAGTACATTCCTTTGCTGAGAATTACAACAGAATCATTGTAGGAAAGAATAATTTAGAAATTCCAGAATGATTCCAATATTTGTCCCCATGAAAAACAGTGGGCTAAGGAAAAAGCACGGAAACGATACATAATAGTTGCTTACATCTGAGCCTCCCAGAGGGGGCAGTAAAGAGGGAAACCCAGTATGATACATAATAATGGGAATTTTAAAACTTCATTTATGCTGTTTTGAATTTTGAAAGAAATTGATTCCTGAAGCATTTATATAAATTAGCTCTAGAAGACATAAAATAGTAGACAGTCTTAGAGAAAAGACATTTTTTCATTTTTAAATTTTATTTTGTTTCTCACCCTACGTATAAAAAATCAGAAAGTATAACCAATGTCCAGATCACCACCATCCAGATTTGATAATTAATATTTCTTCATGTTTAATTTGTATGATTTTTGCTTAAATGTGTTAATGTATAATAAATATAATATTATGCCATTTCACCCCTAAGATTTCGAATGCATTTGTTAAAAAGGAACATGTTCTGTGAAACCTGAATACTATTATTATATACAATAAAATAGAAATAAATTCTAATTATCATCAAATATTACATATGGTTTCAGACTCAGTCATTGTGCCCCAAAATGATATAGCTGGTGTATTCAAAACTATATCCAGAATTTTATCAAGTACAATGGCTATGGTTGAATTCATAATCTTCGGGCTTACTGAAATATCAGAACTTTGGGAAACAAGAATGATTATCATGGGTGGACATTTCCTAACCTGATAAATATGGCAAGATTAGGCCTTTTCTAAAGGAGGTTGCAGGAAGACTTGTGAGAAATATAATCTTGGCTCTTTTTGTCCTTAAAAAAACATTAAATAATACAATTTTGGTCCTTTTTTATATAGATGTGAATTTAAATAAAATAAACAAATATATAATTCAATAGATTTTTTAAAGATTTTACTTATTTAATCATGAGAGACACACATAGGGAAGCAGAGACACAGGCAGAGGGCGAAGCAGGCTCCCTGCAGGGGGCCTGACACAGGACTCGATCCCAGGATCCTGGGATCACGACCTGAGCCGAAGGCAGACACTCAACCACTGAGCCACCCACATGCCCCAAATATGTAATTCAATAGATTTTGACAAAAATATAGTCCCTTGTTACCACTACTGTGAAACTTTCCTCCTGTTCCTTTGGAGTCATCCCCACCCAATATGCACACTTCATTTCCACCATCATAGAAAGGTCTGTCTATATTCTTCAAGTTTGTAACACATGGTACCATGGAGCATGTATATTTTGGTATCTTTTTTTTTTTAACTGAGTATAATATTTTTGAGATCTTTCCATTTTTTGCATGCATCAATAGTTTGCTCTATTTTATCGCTCTGTACTATCCCATTGTATGAATATATCAGAATTTGTGCTTCTCATTGATAGGCATTTGGGGTTGTTATGAGTTTTGCTTTATGAATAATGCTATGAATATTCTAATATAAATAGTTTTTTAGATGCATATTTTCATCCATCTTGGTAAAATGTCAAGTATTGGAACCACTGGGGTCAATGTTTAATTTTATAAGGAACTGCAATTTTTTTTTCTTTCCCAGAGAGGCTGAAACAATTTTACATTCCACCTATAGGTGGAAGTCCAGTAATTCCACATCATTATCTACATTTGGCAAAACTAGTTATTTGAACTTTAGCCATTTTAGTAGGTGTATTATGGTATCTCAGTGGTGTGGTTGGACATATTTTTACTTAATTTTTTAATTCATAAAGTCTTGTGCCCATTTTATTGGGTTATTCATATCTTACTGCTGAGCTAAAGGGGTTATTTATATATTATACTTGTAAGTCTTTTAAAATGAGTATTTTCTCCTGGAGTGTGCTTTGCACTTTTATTTTTAAAAATGGTATCTTTTAAAACCCAAACAGTTTTTAATTTAATGAAATCCAATTTCTCTTTTTGTGATTAATGCTTTTGATGTCCAGGAAATATTTGCCTGCCCCAGATCATGAAGTTACTCTCTTTTTATTCTCTAGAAGTTTTATAGTTTTAGATTTTATATTTAGGTTTGTAATTTATCTCAAAATAATATTTTGTGTGTGGTAGGAGTCAAGGCTCATTTTTTTCCCCAAATTGATATACTGTTGTTCCAGTACCATTTTTTTAAAGAAATGTTTTCCCACTGAATTATCTACATGACTTGGATGCTTAATCCTCCTAAAAAGTCAATTGGCCAAATATGTGCATATTATGTCTAGACTCTCCCTTCTGTTCTATCAATTCATGTATCTATCATTAACAAAATAGTATCTTTATTACTATAGATTTATAGTAAATCTTAAAATCAGTTCTCCAAATATGTTTTTCAAGATCATGTTGGCCCTTTCAGGTTTCTTTCTAATTTTTTAGAACTATTTTGTCAGTTTCTTTCTTTTTTTTTTTTTAACATTTATTTTATTTTATTTATTTATTTATTTATTTTTATTTGTGATAGTTACAGAGAGATAGAGAGAGAGGCAGAGACACAGGCAGAGGGAGAAGCAGGCTCCATGCACCGGGAGCCCGACGTGGGATTCGATCCCCCGTCTCCAGGATCGCGCCCTGGACCAAAGGCAGGCGCCAAACCGCTGCGCCACCCAGGGATCCCTATTTTGTCAGTTTCTACAAGGAAGCACTACTGGAAATGTGACTGGTAGAGCAATGAGTCTATAGATCTCTTTATGGAAAATGGACATCCTAAGAACATTAGATCTTTAAATCAATTGCTATGATGTAACTTTTCATTTATTAGGTTGTTCATTCTTTCTCCCTACAGCATATTTCAATTTTCACTGTAGAGGTCTTCTATAGTTTTCATTACATTTATTCCTAATTATTTTATATTTTGATGCTAATTATAAACAATATTTTAAAAATCACTTCCCCAGTGATTTGTTGCTAGTATTTAGAAATGCATCCTTTTGTATGTTGGACTTGGATTCTGCAAAATTGCCTAATTCACATATTAGTTCTGGTAGCTTATTCATAAGTTCCTTAAAATTTGCTATGTTAATATCATATCCTCAGTGAACAAAAATACTTTCATGTTTTCTTTCTAAATTTTATGCCTTTTATTTCTTTTCCATGCCTTAAGTCACTGCAGAGGATCTTCAGTGCAAATTTAAATAGAAGTGGTGAAAACAGATATTTTTGACATGCTCCCAAACTTTGGGAGGGCATATATAATATTTGATCATTAAGTGTGATGTTAGCTCATTGATTTTAACAATCCAATTGAATGTTTGCTTTTTTTTTATTTCTCCTTTAGTTAAAATGATCAAAATCATAGGTTCTCCTTAAATTTTGCCAAAAGATTTTTCATGCCACTCATGAGATAAACATATGCACTTTTGCTCTTTTCTTCTTTTGATGTGACAAATCCCATTGATTCATTCTTCTACATTGAACCAAACTTACATTCTCAGAGAAACTCTACTTAGTCGCAATGTGTTATCCTTCTTCTATATCATTAGGTTAAGTTTGATAATATTTTTAATAAACTTTGGTTTTTTTTTTTTTAGAGTAGGTTTAGGTTCGCAGCAAAATTGAGCCTAAGGTGAAGAGAATTCCCATATCCCCATTATTCCCACACATGGCTAGCCTCCCCATTATAAAAATCTCCGACCAGAATGGTATATTTGTTACAGCTGATGAACCTATACTGACACATCATTGTCACTCAAGGTCCAGAGTTTACATTATATTATGGTTCACTCTTGGTGTGGAACATTCTGTGAATTTAGGCAAATGGATAACGACATGTGTCCATCATCATAGTATCATACAGTGTAGTTTCACAGCCAGAAAAATCCTCTGTAGTTTGCCCATTTATCCTCCCCTCGCTTTTAACACCTGGCAACCACTCTCTTTGCTGTCTTTATAGTTTTGCCTCTTAGGGAATACCATATAGTTGGAATTATTCAGTATATACCCTTTTCAGATTGGTTTGCTTCACTTACTAATATGCATTTAAGATCTTCCCTGCCTTTTCATGGCTTGATAGCTCATTTTTCTTCGGCGCTGAATAATAACCCATTGTCTGCATGTGCCACTCACCTGAATATCTCCCTTGTTTCCAAGTTTTGGAAATTAAAAATAAACCCAATACAAACCCAAACAAACACCTGTATGTAACTTCTTATGCGAACAAAAGTTTTTACCTCCTTTGGGCCCGTACCAAGGAGCACGATTGCTGGGGAAAGAGTATACTTCGTTTTATAAGACGTTATCAAACTGTCTTCGAAAGTGGCTCTACTTGTTTTGCATTCCCACCAGCAATTAAGGAGACTTGTATGGTCCCACATCCTTACTCGAATGTGGCGTTTGCAGTATTCTGGATTTTGGCCAATTTGATAGGTGTGTTGTGATATCTTGTTGTTGTTCTAATTTGTATTTCACTAATGACATGTTATGTGGAGCGTATTTTTATATGCTTATTTGCCAACTATATATCTTTTTGCTAAGGTGTCTGTTAAAGTCTTTGCTTCATTTCTTTTTTTAAATTTTAATTGTGCTGGCTATATTAGTTTTAGGTATATCACATAGTGATTTGTGATTTGACAATTCCATATATTACTCAGTGCTCATCAAGATGAATGTACTATCAATCCCCTAAACTATTTCACCCATTCCCCAACCAGTCTCTCCTCTAGTAACCATTTGTTTCTTCTCTATAGTTAAGAGTCTGGTTTTTTTGGTTTGTCTTTTTCCTTTGCTTGTTTGTTTTTTTTTTGTTTTTGTTTTTGTTTTTATTTTTTATTTATTATTTATGATGGTCACACAGAGAGAGAGAGAGAGGGGCAGAGACATAGGCAGAGGGAGAAGCAGGCTCCATGCCCCGGGAGCCCAATGTGGGATTCGATCCCAGGTCTCCAGGATCGCGCCCTGGGCCAAAGGCAAGCACTAAACCGCTGCGCCACCCAGGGATCCCTACTTGTTTGTTTTGGATCTTAAATTCCACATATGAGTGAAATCGGAAGGTATTTGTCATTCTCTGACTGGCTTATTTCACTCAGCATTATCCATGTTGTTGCAAATGGCAAGATTTCATTCTTCTTTATGGCTGAGTAGTATTATATTGAATATGTAAGCCACATCTTCTTTATCCATTATCTGTTGATGGGCACTTAGGCTACTTCCATAATTGGGCTATTATAAATAACCATGCAGGAAACGCAGGGGTACACATATCTCTTTGAATTAGTGCTTTTGTATCCTTTGGGTAAATACCTAGTAGTGCAATTACTGGACTGTAGGGGTAGGGTAGTTCTACTTTTAACTTTTTGAAGAACCTCCATTCTGTCTTCCGCAGTGGCCGCACAGTTTGCATTCCCACCAACTGGCACGAGGGCTCCCCTTTGACTGCCTTGTCGCCAACACCTGTTGTTTCTTGTGCTACTGATTTCAGCCATTCTGACAGGTGTGAGGTGATAGCTCACTGTAGCTCTCATTTGCATCTCCCTGATGAGTGATGTCAAGCATTTTTTCATGTGTCTGTTGGCCATCTATATCTCTTCTTTGGAGAAATATCTATTCACGTCTTTTCCTCTTTTTTAAACTAGATTATTTGTGTTTTGGGTGTTGAGTTTGGTAAGTTCTATATGGAATTTGGGTACTAACCCTTTATCAGATATGCCATTTGTAAATATCCTCTCCCATTAAGTAGGTTTCTTTTAGTTTTCTTGGTTGTTTCCTTTGCTGTGCAGCAGCTTTTTATTTTTATTTTCTAAATTTATTTTTAGCAGCTTTTTTTTTTTTTTTTTTTTTTTAAATTTTATTTATTTATGATAGGCACACAGTGAGAGAGAGAGAAGCAGAGACACAGGCAGAGGGAGAAGCAGGCTCCATGCACCGGGAGCCCGACGTGGGATTCGATCCCGGGTCTCCAGGATCGCGCCCCGGGCCAAAGGCAGGCGCCAAACCGCTGCGCCACCCAGGGATCCCTAGCAGCTTTTTTATTTTGATGTAATCCCAATAGTTTTTTGTTTTTGTTTTTGTTTTTTTTGTTTTGTTTTGTTTTGTTTTTTTTGCTTTTGTTTCCTTTGCCTAAGGAGACATATCTAGAAACATGTTGTTTCAGCCAGTGTCAGAGAGCTTGCTGCCTGTGCTCCTTTCTAAGATTTTTATGTTGTCAAGTCTCCCATTTAGGTCCTTAATTGATTTCTTAGTTAATTTTTGTTAAGGTGTAAGAAAGTGATTCAGTTTCATTCTTTTGCATGTAGCTGTCCAGTTTTCCCAATACCATTTGTCGAAGAGATTCTTTTTCCCGTTGCATATTCTGTGTCTTGTGTTGAAGACAAATTGACCATACAATTGGGAGTTTACTTCTGGGTTTTCTGTTTTTGTGCCAGCACCACACGGTTTAGATTTTTACAGCTTTGTAATATAACTGGAATATATACCTGAAGTCTGGAATTATGATAGCTTTGTTTTTCTGTTTCAAGTTTACTTTTGCCATTCAGGGACTTTTGTGCTTTCATGCACATTTTAGGATTGATTGTTCTAGTTCTGTGAAAATTGCTTTTGGAATTTTTTTTTTTTTAGCTGTTGGCATTTTTGATAGGGATTGCATTAAATGTATAAATTGCTTTGAGATAGTATAGACATTTTAACGACATTTGTTCTTCCAATCCATACGCATGGAATGTATTTTCATTTGTTTGTGTTGTCTTCAATTTCGTTAATCAATCTTACACAGTTTTCAGAATATAGGCCCTTAGCCTCTTTGATTAAGTTTATTCCTAGATATTTTATTATTTCTGGTGTAACTGTAAATTGGACTCTTTTCTTAACTTCTCTTTTACCCACTTTATTATTAGTGCATAGAAATGCAACAGATTTCTGTACATTAATTTTACATCCTGACTTGACTTAATTCATTTATCAGTTCTACTAGTTTTTTGGTGGAGTATTCAGGGTTTTCTGTATATAGTATCATGCCATCTGCAATTAGTGAAATTTTTACTTCTTCCTTACCAATATGGATGCCTTTTATTCCTTTCTCTTGTCTGATTGCTATGGCTAGGACTTTCGGTTCTATGTTGAATAAAAGTGGTGAGAGTGGACATCCTTGTCTTATTCCTGACCTTGAGAAAAGCTCCAGTTTTTTCCCACTGAGTATGATGTTCAATGTGGGTTTTTCACATAAAGTGGTTATTATGGTGAGATGTGTCTACACCTACTCTGCAGAGGGCTTTTTAAATATATATATATATATATATATATATATATATATATATATATATATAATAAATGGATGTTGTGCCATGTCAAATGCTTTTCTGCATCTATTGAAGTGATCATAGGTTTTTACCTTTTCTCTTATCAATGTGATGTATCACACTGTTTTGTGAATATTGAACCACCCTTACATCCTGGGAATAAACCCCACTAGCTCTTTCTTTCTTCTTTCTTTCTTTTCTTTCTTTCCTTTCTTTTCTTTCTTTCCTTTCTTTTCTTTTTTCTTTCTTTCTTTCTTTCTTTCTTTCTTTCTTTCTTTCTTTCTTTCTTTCTTTCTTTCTTTCTCTTTCTTTTTTCTTTTCTTCCTTCCTTCCTTCCTTCCTCTCTCTTGCTTTCTTTCTCTTTTTCTACTTCTGGTATGAGGGTAATAATGATCTCATACAATGAATTTGGAAGTTTTCCTTCCCATTCTGTTTTTTTAAAATAGTTTGAGAAGATTATGTATTAACTCTCCCTTAAATATTTAGTAGAATTTGGGGTGCCTGGGTGGTGCAATTGGTTAAGCCTCTGACTCTTGGCTTTGGCTCAGGTGGAGACCTCAGATCATAATCGTGAGATTATCTGGGTCGTGAGACTGAGCTCACAGAGGACTTCACACAGCATAGAGTCTGCTTGAGACTCTCTCCCTTTCCTTCTACCCTTCCCCTCTATGCTCGCTCTCTCTCTCCAATAAATAAATCTTTATAAATACATGCGTACATCCATAAATGTTTGGTAGAATTCACCTGTGAAGCTGTTGGATCTCAGACTTTTGTTTCTTGGGAGTTTTTTTTTATTACTGGTTCAATTTCATTGCTGATAATCAGTCTGTTCAAATTTTCTATTTCTTCCTGCTTCATTTCAGTAAGGTTATGTTTTTAGGATTTATCCATTTCTTCTAGGTTGTCCAATTTTTTGGCATATAATTTTTCATAATATTCTCTTATAGTTGTTTATAATTCTGTAGTGTTGGTTATTTGTCCTCTTTCATTTGTAATTTTGCTCATTTGAATCCTCTCTCTCTTCTTTTAATGAGTCTTTCTTAGAGGTTTATCAATTTTGTTGATCTTTTCAAAGAAGCAGCTCCTGGTTTCATTGGTCTGTTCTATTATTCTTTTAGTTTCTATATCATTTATTTCTGCTCTAACATTTATTTTCTTCTTTCTGATGGTTTTGAGTTTAATTTGTTCTCCTTTTTTCTAGTTCCTTTAGGTGTAAGTTTGGCTATTTGAGATTTTTCTTGTTCTTCAAGGTAAGTCTGTATTGCTATGAACTTCCCTCTTAGAACCACTTTTGCTGCATCCCAGAGATTTTGTACTATTGTATTTTCATTTTCTTTTTTCTCCATGTAATTTTTGATATTTTCCTTAATTTCTTGGTTGACCTTTTCATTGTTTAGTAATATGTTATTTACCTCCATGTATGTATACTTTTTCCAGGTGTTTTTTTTTTTTTTTTGGGGGGGTTTGTTTGTTTCTGTTTTTTGTTTTTGTGGTTGATTTCTATTTTGATAGTGTTGTGGTCAGAAAAGATGCATGGTACGACTTCGAACTTTTTGAATTTGTTGAGACTTGTGGCCCAAATATGTGCTCTATTCTGGAGAATGTTCCATGTGCACTTTAAAAGAAGTTTTAATGTGAAACGTTCTGAATATATCTGTTAGTCCAACTGGTGCAGTGTGTCATTCAAAACCACTGTTTCCTTGTGGATTTTCTTTTTGATCTTTAAAAGTCCCTTACTATTATTATATTACTATCAATTAGTTCATTTATGTTTGTTTTATGTATTTGGATGCTCCCATATAGGCTGCATAATTATTTACAACTGTCATTCCTTCTTGTTGCATTGCCCCCTCTATTATTATACAGTGTCCTTCTTTGTCTTTTGTTATTATCTTTGTTTTAAAGTCTGTTCTGTCAGGGAGCACCTGCGTGGCTCAGTTAGTTAAGCATCTGCCTTTGGCTCAGGTCATTGTTCCAAGGATCTGGGATTGAGTCTTTAGCTTTTGTTTGGGAAATTCTTTATCTCTCCTTCTATTCTGAATGATAACCTTGTTGTACAGAGTGCTCTTTGGCTGCAGTTTTTTTCCTTTTAGCACCTTGAATATAATACCAAATTGCTAAATTTCTGGCTTCTGGCTTGCCAAATTTCTGTTGAAAAATCCTCTGATAGCCTTTGGGGTTTCCCTTGTATATAACTGACATAGTTTGTGTCTCTGGTGTTATATCTAAAAAGTCATCACTATACCCAAAGTCATCCAGGTTTTCTCCTATGTAATTTCTAAGCATTTTTACAATTTCTTTTTGTTTTCAATCACTGACCCATTTTGAATTAATTTTGTGAAGGATGTAAGGTTTGTGTCTAAAGTTATGGCATGTAGATATAACTGTTCCAATGTCATTTGTGGAAAAGACTATCTGTGTTCCATTGTATTACCTGTTCCTTTGTCAAAGATCACTCGACTATATTTATGTGCATCTATTTCTGGGCTCTTTACTCTGTTGCACTGATTTGTCTTTTCTTTCATAAATACCACACTGTCTGGATTACTACAGCTTTCTAGTAAGTCTTGACATCAAATAGCATCATTCATCCATCTTCTCCTTCAATACTGAATTGCTTATCCTGAGTCTTTTACCTCTCTATATAAATTTTAGAATTAGTTTTATATTATCCACAAAATAACGTATTGGGATTTTGTTGAATCTATCAATCAAGTTGGGAAGAACTGACACCTTGATAATATTGAATCTTCCAATCCATGACCGTGGACTATCTCTCCCTCCATTTATTTAGTTCTTTGATTTGTTTCATCAGTCTTGTAGTTTTCCTCATGTAGATGTTGAATATATTTTTGTTGGATTTATACTGAAGTATTTAATCTTTTGGGGTGGTAATATAAATATTTTATGTCTCTAGTTTCAAATTCTACTTGTTAATTGCTACTATGTAGGAAAGAAAAAGGCCTCTATATGTTAACCTTGTATTCTGAAACTTGCTATAATCACTTATTAGTTCCAGTAGTTTTTTTGGTTGTTGTTGAATCTTTTGCATTTTCCTCATAGATGATCAGGTCACCTATGAACAAAGATAGATTTGTGTCTCCTTTCCCAATCTGTAGATTTGTATTTCCTTTACTGGCTCACTGCATTGGCTAGAACTGCCAATGTGATGTTGAAAAGCAGTAGTTAAAAGGTCAAATTTTCCTACTCCAGCACCAGTTTCTGCAGAGACTGCTACTGTAAGTTGTGATTCTTTGTATTCATCTTTTGGTCTCTCCAGTTTGGGGGTAGCTATTGCACGGTGACCTGGTTTCTTTTACAGGTGGAAGAAATTGTTGATTTTTCAGTTTATTCAGCTTTTTATTTGTTGTCAGTATGGAGTAACAACTTCTAAGCTTCTTACATGAGAGACTGGAAACCAGAAGTCCCAGGTTTGATGTTATTTTGATAAGAATTTTAGTATCTATATTTAGGATGGATTGTTTTTTAATGTCAGGTTTTACTATAAGGTTTGGAGTGACCTCGTAAAGCAATTCTTCTCCATTTTAGGGAAGAGTTTATGTGACGTTGGTATAATTTCTCACGCAATGATTGTTAGAAATAATCTATACTTGGAACTTCATGGCATACATTTTAGTTATCATTAATTTTTTTATTTACATAAATAAAAAGGTATTCATGTAAAAAAATGTTTACTTTCAATTCTCATGTTAGTTATGGAAGTCTTGATGGACTTGTCAGGGCAGCCTAGGTGGCTCAGCGGTTAAGCGCTACCTTCAGCCCAGGGCCTGATCCTACAGATCAGGGATCGAGTCCCACGTCAGGCTCCCTGCAGAGAGCCTGCTTCTCCCCCTGGATGTGTCTCTGCATCTCTCTCTCTCTCTTTCTTTCACTCTCTCTCTCATGAATATAAAATCTTAAAAAAAAAAAGATGGACTTGTCAAATTATATTTCCTGTTATCATTTTTAAAAATTTCTGTAGGGTTTGTATTGATGTTTCCTCTAGAATTCCTCATTTAAGCAGCTGCATTTTTCTGTCTTTTTTACCTTTAGCCTAGCTAAGGATTTTCAATGTTGCATTACTCTCTCTTGCATTGTCCAGTCTAACAATTGCTCCCATTTGTTTGGAGTGTAGTTCTTTTACATTGAATATAAAATCAAATTACTATGCTCATGTTTAAATGTACCATTTTTTCCTTTTATATTATATATTATCCTCTTCCCTCTGATCTACCTATCCTATAATTTTAAAGTCTACAGTCCAGTGGCTTGGCGCAGGTTCACATTGCTGTGCAACAATCACCATCATCTACTTTAGAACTTGTTTCCTCTTCCCAAACTGAAACTCTGAACCCATAAAATGATAACTCCCCACTTTTCCCTCATCCAAACCTGTGGCAGCCACTATATTTTTTTTTCTTAAAGATTTTATTTATTTGAGAGAGATTGAGCATGCTGGGGGAGGGGCAGAGAGAGAGGAAAAGAGGGAATCCCAAGGCAGCTCCATGCTGAGCCCTGAGTCCCATGAAAGGCTCAACCTCACAAACCTGACATCATGACCTGAGCCAAAATCCAGAGTCAGATCTTAACTGACTGAGCCACCCAGGCACCCCTAACAATTATATATATTAATTTATATAATTATAATATATAATTTATATATATTAATTATATATATATATTTAAAGATTTTTAAAATTCATTTATTCATGAGAGACACAGAGAGAGAGGCAGAGACACAGGCAGAGGGAGAAGCAGGCTCCATGCGGGGAGCCTGATGTGGGACTCGATCCCAGGACCCCGGGATCATGCCCTGGGCCAAAGGCAGGCACTCAACTGCTGAGCCACCCAGGTGCCCATAAGAAGGAGTTTTATATTGACTTCCATATTTACTATTCCATATTTACTATATTTACTATTTTTAGTACTCTTCATTTTCCCCTATATATCCAAATTTCCATATTGCATTATATGCATTAACTCTAGAAAATTCCAGCACTCGTAATGTGCATCTGTTGTAAGAATATTTTGTTGTTTATCTGAAAATGTCTTCATTTTTGAAATCTATGTTTTATACATGTAACATGCTAGGTTGACAGTGTTTTATTTATTTTTTTCTCTCTCAGCATTTTTAAGATGGCATATCATTATGTTTTGGCATTCTTTTTTGTATGATTAAATGCTAGCCTTCATTATTATTATTGTTCTCCTATATATAATGTCTCACTTCTTCTCTGGTTTTTAAGACTTTTTTTTCCTTTTTTTGTGAGACAAGTTCTATCCAGTTTCTGTTTTTGACTTCTTTCTAGTGTCCTGAAATTATTATTTTTTTCTAGTTTTTATCACTGTTATCACATTTAATCTTATACAAAGCCCTCTGTCATTACCAGAATACAGAATTTAAGGTTTTTTTTGTTTCTAATATTTACACATTTATTTGCTATTTCTGGTAAGCTTCATTCTTTTGTGTGAACCCATGTTTGTGTCATATCATTTTCCTTCTTCCTGCAAAACACCTTTTATGTTTCTTTCATAAAAGGTTAGCTGATGATAAAATGCTCTCAGCTTTCCTTGTTTGAAAAAGCATTTCACCTTCATTTTAAGAGATGTCTTCACTGGGTATTGAATTCTTCATCAACATATATATTTTTCTTTCAGCACTTTGAAGCTGTTATTTCATTATGGCCTAGATTGCAAATTTTCAGACAAGAAGTCTGTGGGCATTCTTATGTTTGTAATGTGTCTTTTCTCTGGTTGATTTTAAGAATTTTCTCTTCATTGTTGGCTTTAAGAAATTTGATTATGATTGCCTTGGTGTGGTTTTCTTTGTGTCTAACCCCAAGCTTTCTGAGCACCTTGAATATGCCAGTTTATAGTTTTCCTAAAATTCTGAAAACCTTCATCCATTAGTTCTTCAAATATATATATATTTTTTTGCAGCTTTCTCTCCTCTAATTTGACTTGTGTGTTAGACTGCTTGAGGTATTCCAACAGTATTCCAATGACTTTGGCCCTGTGCATTTTTTTTCCTGTGTTTTTTTCCTCTTCTCTGTGCTGAAGTTTTGATGACTTCTATTCCTTGAATTCAAGTTCATTGATTTTATTTTGTCTTCCCTTCCCCACAGTATTTAATATTTTATTAATCCCATTAGGGATTGCATTTTGTTTTGTTTTAATTATACTTTATTCCCTGGAATTCCCATTTAGTTCTTTTTTTATATTTCCCAGTTCCCTCAATAGTTTGTCCATATTGTCCTTTAAGTCACGGAGTACACTGAATAGATTTATAGTAGCTCTTTTAAAATCCCGATGGGCTAACTCAATCACTTCACTCATTTCTGGAGGTGTTTCTATTTGCTGATCTTCTCTCAGTTTAATGTGTCACATTTTCTTGTCTCTTGACCACAATAGCACTTTTCACTGCATGGTGGGCACTGTAAACCTTACATCACAAAGTGCTGGATTTTACAGGGTTCTTTGAAAGAGTTTTTGGCTTTGTTCTTCCAAGAAGTTAAGGTGCTCGTGGAATAGATTGATCTTTTTGAGTGAGACGTTTCTTAAAAATAATTTTGGACTTGGGGACAGAATAACTTTCTACTCTAGGACTTATTATAGCCACACTACTAATTTGTTTTCTGTCTGGATTATTCATTACATGACCACATATTCAATCCATATTATTTATTCTGGTTGTTTAGAACTCGAATGTCTCTTATGCCTTTGTAAGCTCCAGGAATTTTATTACTGAACAGCACCCACTCATTCTTTGCCTAGACATTTAGAGTTTCACCCTTTGCAGGCATGGCTTACTATTCAACAGAAGACTTAATGATGCCCCTCTGCGGGTATTTTTCCCTCTTAAATAGAAACAGCTGCACCACCATATACTGAATAACACATTTCTTTCTTTCTTTTTATTTATAAACCAATAATGTGAATACTTTCTGTATTTCCAAAATCACAGTACATGCTAGGGTTTGGTTTTATAATTTTTAAATTCCTTTCTCTTTCTGCCTGTCCATATTGTGTTACTAAAAACACATTATTTTTCTTACTGTTGCTCTGAATTTTCTTTTTTAAGTAGTCTCCATGCTGAGGATGGAACCCAACACAGGGCTTGAACTCACAACTCTGAAATCAAGACCTGAGCTGAGACCGAGTCAGATGCTTAACCAACTGAACCACCCAGGCCCCCTTGAAATATTTTTAATACTCATGTGATATAACTCCTATCTAAGTATTCTAATATTCTTTTACAAACTAACAGATTCAGGATTGCATATTTAATCTCCTAAATGAATTTTAGAATAATTTTTATTAAGGTCTTCCCCAATTTCCTTTGGAATCTATAGTAGAAATTCCTGTTTCTAAAATTTAAGAAAAAAATAAAAAATAAAATTTAAGAAGACTTCACAGCTTTTAAATAGTGTCTTCTCATTCAAGAAGAAGAAGAAATATATATTCTTCTTCTTTTTTTTTTTTGGTCATGGTTGTTCTTCTTTGGCTATTAGTATTATTTTAGAGTTTCTGCCTTTTTGTTATATTTATTCTTATATTTCTCAATGCTTATATCACAATTATAAGTACTATCTTTTCTTGTTATTACTTTTACATATGAGTGGTTGATTTTATATATTAATTTTCATTTCTATAGTTTATCAGTTGATTAATATTTTTGAATTAATGAATGAATCTAAGTTAAATAAGAGAATCATCTTGAACCCTACTGAATATACTGAATGATAATCTACCCAGAACATCAACAGTGTATTTCCTCACCTCTCATGGCAACAAATGCTTGTTGGCATGATTTTTTAAATAGAATACATCCGCATCATTTGCCCCAATCTGTAATTTCATTTCAGACATATGAAATCTGAGATTCAGAGAAGTGACACTCCTGTTACCCAGGAGCAACAGTGGCAGAAAGGCTGAGCTTGGATGCATACCAAGGTCTCCCAATTCCAGACTCAGTGCCCTTTCTAACATGTCACAGTTTCTCATCAGATGTCTGCCTCATTTGAAGATTTATCCCAGCATTATCCAACTAAAAATTGTAATAATGCATTTGAGTTCTCTTTGAGATTATGCCAATGATTTTTTTCAGAGGTGGGGCAAAGACAGTCTTGAAAGTGCTGGCTGAGTTGATACTCAGCCTCTAGAGAAGGAAAAAAGAAGGATCTGGGAGTATAGCGAGATGGAGTATGACAGGCCCACATACACTGGTGGAGATGAGATGTACCTCAGGTGTCCAGGTGTATGGAAGGACCTGTCACTCACACCTTGGTTTATGAGGTGGAGGTAAGTTAATTCAAGCTAATATGCAGAAATGTTTCTAATAGCAACCTGTCAGGAGTGAAAAGGGACATATCAGGTGAGAGAAATGAAAAGAGAAAAGGAATACCAGAAAAGAACAGAAAAATCAGTCAAAGGAACTGAACGTTTCTCCATGATAATCATAAAAGAGGTGACTGGAATTACTTGCTCACTAGCAATTCATCTTAGAATTAATAGTGTTCTGTATTTAAGAAACTGAACTATAAAATCAAATATACCTGGGTTCAGATCCCACTTAAACTACTTAACATTTCTAAGTAGCAATTTCTTTTCCTTTCAGGTGGAAATAATGATCCCAAATATAATTGAAAGTCTGCGAGGATTACCTGAGATAATATATGCATTGAAAACATGTATAAAAATACAATATGATCTTTAAAGGGGTGGTGTGGTAGATATTATCTACACAACCTGTAATGAAAAAAAACTTAATTATTCTATAAAGAAGGTATGGTGGCCTTAAAATTAAATGGAGAGACAATATGATAATAAATGATAATGTCCAAGAAGGTATAGGGACTTCATTCATTCATTCATTCAACATATTTTGGTTACCTATCCTATGCTAGTCACTTTTAGGGATATATAGAAAAAAAATTTTTTTGACACAAATAGCTAATGATCTTTAAGGTATAACACCTGAAGTGAAGTTAAAGGAAGAGGTATTATGCTGAGTGAAATAAGTCAGTCGGAAAAGGACAAACATTATATGGTCTCATCATTTGGGGAATATAAAAATTAGTGAAAGGGAAAGGAGAGAAAATGAGTGAAAATATCAGTGACGGTGACAAAACATGAGAGACACCTAACTCTGGGAAATGAACAAGGGGTAGTGGAAGAGGAGGTGGGCGGGGGGGGGGCGGTTGGAGTGACTGAGTGCTGGGCATTGAGGGGGGGCACTTGGCAGGATGAGCACTGGGTGTTATGCTATATGTTGGCAAATTGAACTCCAATAAAAAAATTAAAAGAAATAAAAGAAATAAAAGAAGTGGAAGTTAAGTGCTAGTACAAGAAGACTGAGAGAGAAAAAGTGGTTGGCTTCAAAAATTCAAGGAAGGACATTGCTGTGCTCCAAATGTCCCATAGGCATAGAAACCCAAAAAGTTTAATTCAGGTTTTTTTCCACATTAGAAATTTTCAAAGATGAGACAAAATAAATACTAGTATATACCTATGACTGAGTATATGCCAGATCTCTGCTAGGGGAGAGTTTGGCTTTATCTCAATTGATCCTCAAAATAACCCTGTGAAATAGATTAATTATCTTTTCACTAAAACTAATAAGAAAGCTGAGATTCAAAAATACTTTGTAGATGCTTACTTAATGACTTAATGAGCTAATTTTAACAGATTCAGTATTCATACATACTGTAACCAGAGATCAAGCTCCTAATTCCCCAGTTATGTATCCTCATATGGGAAGATAGCAATATGTCACTCAGGTGTTCCAGGTATACTTTTGAAAGACCTCTTGAGCACCTGGAGTGGTGTGGATGACTCACAGTGACTTAACAGAGTAGACTTTAGGGCTGCTTAAACCTAAAATCTTAACATGCTATGTATGTCTAAAACACATAATTTACTAACATTTAATGCAATATGAACTTAAGGAAATAATCCTATCTTCACTAGTCATTCATCATTAAAATGAGGATAATATTGACAAAATGAGGAATATATTAGCAGGATTGTTTAAACAAGTAAATGGAATGATGACTATTATGTGTTCATGTTGAGGGAGCCCTGGTCCACCCCAAAAACCAATGTGTTTGCACATAGTGAATACTCTTTGAATATATTTGTCACTTTTTTATTACTATTAGGAAATCCATTTCCTAAGACTAAGGTAAGTACAAAATAAGTCTATTAAAATGTGTAGAAAAAGATTGACAGAAAAGAACCCAAAGTTTCTGTGGTCTCCATTCTCCATAAATACAAAAGGATTAGGTATGAATGCACACCATCAAGGGGGGAATATCTTACTAGAATTATTAATCACTCCAGGATTAGAACCAAGGCTCCAAAACAAGAGAGAAACCAATACAGTTGATTTTATAAATTAATCAATTATCTTATCTAGAAATAATGTAAAAATTTAAAAATTATACCCACAAGTATATGGTCATTTGATTTAAAAAATGTGGCACACTGCAATTCAATTTGGAAAAGGTGGTCTTTCCAAATGTAGTGTGCAAACAATTAGATATCTATAAATAATGAACCTTGACCTCTACCTCACATCATGTATAAAAATTAATTTAATATAGATCATAGGCCTAAATATGAAAAGCATAATAAGCTTCTAGAAGAAGATGTAGATTTTTAAATGAGATTTATTTATTTATTTACTTATTTATTTTAGAGAAAGAGAGAGAGTGCTGGGGGGGGAAAGGGGCAGAAAGAGAGAGTATCTCTCTCAAGAAGACTCCATGCTGATGAGAGCCTGATGTGGGGTTTAATCTCATGACAGTGAGATCATAACCTGGGCTGAAACCAAGAGTCAGACTTTTAACCAACTGTGCCACCAGCTGCTCTAAAGATGTAGATTTTTTTTATTAATATTATTTCATAGGCACAAAGGTCTTAAAGCACTGACCATAAAACTGATTTTTTTTTAAAAGGAAAAAGGAATTTCTTAGGATAAAAATCTTCTGTTTATTAGATAGTAGCATTAAGGAAGTAAAAAAGACAAATTACAGACTAGAAGTAACTATTTTTGAGATATATATATATAATATCTTTTAAAAAAGATTATATTTATTTATTCATGAGAGACACAGAGAGAGGCAGAGATATAGACAGAGGGAGAAGCAGGCTCCCTGAAGGGAACCTGATGTGGGACTTGATCCCAGGACCCCTGGGATCACGCCTTAGGCAGAAGGCAGACGCTCAACTACTGAGCCCCCCAGGCACCCCCGATATATGTATCTGATGGAGGATTCATTTCAGGGTTATATAACAAACTCTCAAACTCTTATATATCAATTATGAAATTATAAATCCAATTTAAAAAATAAACAAGTGACTCAAGCACTACACAAAAGAAAATACGTGAAAGGACAATAAACATGAAAAGTCACTTATGATCATTAGCTATCACAAAAATGCATATTAAACTATAATGAGATACCTCTTTAGATCAGAAAGATACCTCTCATCAGGCATAATAACTTATTTGAAAAAGATGGGCGATATGAAGCATGGGCTGGGCTGAAGAATAACTGGAACCCACTTACATTGCTGGTAGGAGTGTAAAATGGTAAAACCACCTGGGGAAACTACATAGTAGTTCCTATTGAAGTTAATCATAAATGTCTACCTCAAAACTAAGTGATCCCACTCTTTGGCACATTCCCTATAGAAATGAGTCCAGGTGTTCACACAACCTTGTTCAAAAATGTTTGTATATTTATTCATTTAGACAAAATGTCTAAATAAACCAAATGCCCATTGACAGCAGAATGGACAAATGAAGTCTGATATACTTATGTAAAGAAATATTACAGAACAATAAAACAAACTATTGATAATAGAGATAAAATCCCAAACATGTCGAATAAAAAAGACAGACAAAAGAGGAATACATGATGTAGATTTTATGTGTCTTTAAAAAACAAATCAAAATAAAGACAGAAGTACTATACTTTTATTTATTTTTTTTTATTTTAGTAAATTTATTTTTTATTGGTGTTCAATTTACCAACATACAGAATAACATCCAGTGCTCATCCCATCAAGTGTCCCCCTAGTGCCTGTCACCCAGTCACCCCCACCCCCCTCCCACCTCCCCTTCCACCACCCCTAGTTCCTTTCCCAGAGTTAGGAGTCTTTCTGTTCTGTCTCCCTTTCTGATATTTCCCACACATTTCTTCTCCCTTCCCTTATATTCCCTTTCACTATTATTTATATTCCCCAAATGAATGAGAACACACACTGTTTGTCCTTCTCCGGTTGACTTACTTCACTCAGCATAATACCCTCCAGTTCCATCCACGTTGAAGCAAATGGTGGGTATTTGTCGTTTCTAATGGCTGAGGAATATTCCATTGTATACATAAACCACATCTTCTTTATCCATCATCTTTCGATGGACACCGAGGCTCCTTCCACAGTTTGGCTACTGTGGACATTGCTACTATAAACATCAGGGTGCAGGTGTCCCGGCGTTTCACTACATCTGTATCTTTGTGGTAAATCCCCAACAGTGCAATTGCTGGGTCGTAGGGCAGGTCTATTTTTAACTCTTTGAGGAACCTCCACACAGTTTTCCAGAGTGGCTGCACCAGGTCACATTCCCACCAACAGTGCAGGAGAGTTCCCCTTTCTCCGCATCCTCTCCAACATTTGTGGTTTCCTGTCTTGTTAATTTTCCCCATTCTCACTGGTGTGAGGTGGGATCTCATTGTGGTTTTGATTTGTATTTCCCTGATGGCAAGTGAGCATTTTCTCATGTGCGTGTTGGCCATGTCTATGTCTTCCTCTGTGAGATTTCTCTTCATGTCTTTTGCCCATTTCATGATTGGATTGTTTGTTTCTTTGGTGTTGAGTTTAATAAGTTCTTTATAGATCTTGGAAACTAGCCCTTTATCTGATACGTCATTTGCAAATACCTTCTCCCATCCTGTAGGTTGTCTTTTAGTTTTGTTGACTGCATCCTTTGCTGTGCAAAAGCTTCTTATCTTGATGAAGTCCCAATAGTTCATTTTTGCTTTTGTTTCTTTTGCCTTCGTGGATGTATCTTGCAAGAAGTTACTGTGGCCGAGTTCAAACAGGGTGTTGCCTGTGTTCTTCTCTAGGATTTTGATGGAATCTTGTCTCACATTTAGCTCTTTCATCCCTTTTGAGTTTATCTTTGTGTATGGTGAAAGAGAGTGGTCCAGTTTCATTCTTCTGCATGTGGATGTCCAATTTTCCCAGCACCATTTATTGAAGAGACTGTCTTTCTTCCAGTGGATAGTCTTTCTTCCTTAATTGGATATTAGTTGACCATAAAGTTAAGGGTCCACTTCTGGATTCTCTATTCTGTTCCATTGATCTATGTAAGACAGAAGTACTTTATGAAGCTAGAAATCAAAATAGTGGGTACGTCTTGCAATAGGTGGAATTATGGGTTCCACAATATTCATGTACTAATCCCAAGAACCTGTGAATATGTCAGGTTACATGGCAAAGTTGCAGATGGAATCAAGGTGTAATTGGAACTAACTTTTAAAGTCACTAATCAGCTGACTTTAAAACAGGGACTTTATCTTCGATGATGCCGGAAGACCCAAGGTCTTCCTTGGAAGACAAAGGTCCTTATAAATGGAAGAGGAGGCAGAAAACAGTCAGAGAAAGAGATAGGACAATGGAAATAATGCCAAAGAAATGAAATGTTACTAGTTTTGGGACACGTGGGGGGCTCAGCAGTTGAGCATTTGCCTTTGCCTCAGGGTATGACCCTGAGGTCCTGGGATTGAGTTTGCACTGGACTCCCTGCAGAGACCCTGCTTCTCCATCTGCCTGTGTCTCTACCTCTCTCTGTGTCTCTCATGAAAAAATAAATAAAATTACTTAAAAAAAAAAAAAGAATTGTTACTGGTTTTGAAAATAAAGACCATGATCCAAGGAATACCACAGCCTCTAGAATCTGGAAAAAATCAAGGAAACCTTATCTACTAAAGCCTCTGGAAAGGAATGAAGTTCTGCCAACACCTTTATCCTACTCTACTGAGACTGGTGTTGAAATTCTGATCATAAAATAATACATTTGTATTATTTAAGTCACTAAGTTTGAGGTAGTATGCTATGGCAGTAATATACCAGTTAGTTATACATGTGTACATCCATATAAAAAATTGTTAAATTGTACATCAGGCTCAATGATCTTTAAGCCTATACTCTATACACGTTAGCCCTCAATTAAAGAACCAGTCATCATTCCGGCAAAATTTATTTATAATTGAAATTAACTTATGTTGCCAAACATTTGGGGATTTGGTCACTTTAATTCACTACTGAATTTAAGGGTGAATCTGTTGAGTCTACCTTGGTAGGCAATTCAATAGTAAAGGTGACAATGCACCATCTTTCCCATCTAGCTGGTCTATTCTTAGGTATTCTCATTTATAGAAATTATTTTGCTTATATCAGAAAGACACACACTCATATTATACCTATACTGCAACATTGCTTGTAAAAGAAAATAAGGAAAACAAATTAAATACTTATAAAGAGGGAAGTGAATTAATAGAGTTTAGTATGTTTAGAAGAATAAAAGAGATCTGAATGCATCATGACAGAAAAGGGAACTCAGTATAAAATGCTGTGAAAAACAAGCGTTTTGCAGTGTAATATATGTAATTTAGTTAGCACTTATAAAAAATATAAAGCATACTATTCATTGTTACATGCACATTAGCAAAAATATTAAAAATATGTACAGAACAAAAACATATACATCCAAGATAAAATTAAATCCTGAAGAAGAAAATGAAATGAAGGAGGTTAATAAAGGGAATTTCAAGTGGATTTTAACATATTTCCTTAAAACATATTCTTACGGTATGTGAGTGGCTCAGTCAGTTAAGCAGCTAACTCTGGATTTCTGCTCGAGTCAGGATCTCAGGGCTGTGGCACCTAGCCCCGTATTGGGCCCTATGGTCAGCAAGGAGTCTGCTTGTCCCTCTGCCTCTGTTCCTCCACCCCATTCTCTCTTTTTTGCTCCCTCTCTAAAATAAATAAATAAATAAATAAATAAATAAATAAATAAATAAATAAATTCTTTAGAAAATATTCTTACATATTTTCTTTAAGATACATGAGGCAGAAGGAGGTAATGACTAGGGAGGGGATGGAGTAGAGGGCTCTGGATACAGAGGGATAGGTCTTGCCTTGCAATAGGAAGTATTAAGTCTGAAGACCTCTGTAAGAATGGTTCTCAACCAGGAGGATTTACTAACGTCTGGAAACATTTAGTAATATCTGGAGACTTTTTTTGTCATGACCAGAAGAGGTGTCATTAACTCCTAGTTGAAAGCAGCCAGGGATGCCGATAAACATCCTGCAATGCAAAGGACAGCTCTCTACACAGGAAAGAATTATCCAGCCCCAAATAGCAGCAAGGCTTGAAAAATCTGCTCTAAATCTTTTTCTAGTGGTAACCATAGTGCATGAGACAACTTCTGGAGGAGGATGCTGGCCTTTTTGTGTGAAGCTAATATTTATTATTTACTTTTTTAGACTCGGGTGGTTGAAATGGATAGAATAAGAGGACTTGGTGGTTGTGGAGTAGGGAAGCTATTTGGAATGATTGCTTAAGAAAATGAACCACAGAGTCAATAAGAGGTAAGGAGATGAAGTGACAAACAGCGGGCAGAGGGCCCAGCCGGCTCAGTCTTGTCATCTGGGTCCACCTAATTGTGTAAACTTGTGATTAATTAACCTTGCTAAGTGTACAATCAACTCTGAAGACTCAGCACACATGACCAGAATTATGCTGACTTTAAATACCCTGAGGGTGAAGGGAAGAAGGGTGCGTATATTGGTTAGCACTTATTTGGAAGCATGAAGTTCTGGATTCTAGGCCTAATATACCCTGGAATTCTGTTTATTGGTAGATAGGTCAATTCACAGCTCAGCCTTCACTGTCATACTTCAAAAACCAAGACTGGCGAATGGGTGTTGCAAAGAGCTGTTCATATCCCTCCTCTCTGAGGAGTAAAGCAGTTAATTTTCCATCTTCTGGAGAAACAGAAGACAACCCTCTGCTTCCAGCTACTCTTAGGAATTGCCTCAATTGAAGACAGCTTCCTCCCCAAAGGCTGTCCTTCCCTCCTGGGATTGCCTATATCCTATAACTGGTTGATTCAGGAGTGAGTATAAAGGCCTGGCTCTCTTGCTTCAGTTCAGGACGGATGTGCAGACCATGCTACCTTCATCACGTCCTGCAGTGTTGGCTAAGGTGCTCCATTGAGACTGAGCCGCAGGTTGACTTTTCCCTCTTCCCAATCTCAATCCTTCTCTTCAACAGTTGCTGGTAAGAGCAATGTTGTAATTAACCTCGTCCATGCTAATCTCCATCTAGGTATCTGCTTCTTGGAAACCCAACCTGTAACAGATGACCTCCTAGCTCTCTTCCATATATCACATTTCGTTAATCTCATGCCTATATTTGCAGTCCTAATGTAAAATCTGCACGAGAATATGCATTTGAATGTGGCTGTGTATGTGTGTGTGCGTATGACTGAAAAGTCATCACAGATAACCCTTCTTGTCCCTACTCTCTTGAAAATAAAGCAGCCATAGTTTTAATCCAAATAAATAATTACTGTACTCTTTGGTAAAAAAAAACACCTACACCTCCTAAAACTGCTAAATAGCTACACTTCACCACCAGCATATTAATGGTATTTTTCCCCTTAGTTAAGTACTTTTCTGCCATTAATTCATACTAGATAAATGGATATGCTAGATCACTTAATCCTCCACATTTACAGATGGAGAAACTGAGGCCCCAATACTCTAGCTGCTAATTTTGCATAGTGAACAACTAAAAGGGCTGAGACCAACACACGGTTGCTCTGGTTTTAGCACAGTTCTATCATGTGGTAGAAACATAGATTCAAAACTATTTAGGTAAATTCATAAATGATAGAACCATTATTATTTTCACCTTGACTTCAAGAACAACAACCATATCCTTTTTACATTAGATTTTATTCCTCAGAGGATGCGGGGAAATTTGGACCCAACCATATAAATTGGAATTAGAGAAGACTGTGGAGGCTATTTAGCACAGAAAATGCACACAAGGTCTTTCACATAAGTGCTCGCTGGAACATCATGTGGATGATGATATTAATGCCACATCTAGTTCAGCGGAAGTGTGTTGATTTAATTAGTGATGTCTGCCATGACTATGGGAACTGGCATCAGGGGCTTTGATACCATGTGTCTACAGTTCTCAAACTAGCGAAACAATTTTATTCTATGAATGGGAATACTCAGCCCCAGACAGAGCAGACACTGCAGGAAGACTACACACACACGCACACACACACACACGCACACACACACACACACAGAGGTCAAGACTAGAATCCAAGTTACTTGACTCTGAGAACAGTTTCCTTTTCTTGCTACCTGTGTTGTTCAAAACAATGTCTACTAGTCACATATAGCTATGGAAATTTAACTCAATTAAAATTAAATAAGGTGCTAAAATTAATTTTTCAGTTATGCAGACTATATTCAGTATGGGGCAGTACAGAAAGCCATCATCAACAAAAATTCTATTGGCCACTGCAATACCAATGGGCCTCTGAAATTATTATGAATATATATTGCCATGACTTAGTTGAATACTCAACAAAAATTAATTGAGGGTGATAACTGATGTTAAGAGAAATCTAAAACTTCGTTAACTTATTTCATAGGCTGCGTCAAAATTATACATCCCCCGGGACAATTTCTGTCCAAGGTTGACACTTTACCTTTTGAAAGTACATAGGGATAAAAACTAGTTTGCAACTTCATGTATACCATGTGCCTTGTAATATATCTTGTGCCCTTCTACGTTAGACTCCTATTATTAAGAGTCTGAGATTAAACCTTCATGGGAAATTTTCCACACACAGTGTAAGGGAAATGCCAACCAATTATGTTACTTGGGGTAGAAGAGCAACATATATTTATTGAATTAATTTTTCCTTATTGCTTTCAGTGTTGATCATAACTATCTGCAGAGGAAACGTTTCTAGAACTAAGAGCATATATATAGGAATTTGAGTAGGTTCAAATCCTCAATGTAAAACCCACTTTCCTTTGTTAAAGCTACCATGTAGGGAACAAGCACTGTTACCTCCAATTACATGATTAATCCTCACAGCGCCCCTGAGAGCTAGTATTGTTTCTCTTTCACAGAAGAGAAAATTGAACTTTAAAAGGTAATTTTTTCCAAGATGCTAAAGTGGTAAATGCCATGGAATGTGATCTCAGCTCTGTGTGTCTGTCTTCAAAGCTCATGGTACATGTCATGAGCATATACTTAAGCTGTCTTGTCTGATAGGGTCTCTATAGACCAACTAGTTTGACCAATTCTTTTTTTTTTATTTATTATTTATTTGAGAGAGAGAGAGAGAGGCAGAGGGAGAGGGAGAAGCAGACTCCCTGCTAAGGAAGGGAGTCTGATGTGGGACTTGATCCCAGGACTGTGAGAGCATGACCTGAGCTGAAGGGAGACATTTAACCAACTGAGCCACCCAGGCACCTCACGACCACTTCTTTACCTTCAAATAATTTTGGAGAAAACTAACTTTGATATTCACTCCTTGAGATGTTAGCTGTGCTTTGAATGCATTATTGAAACTATAAGGTCCTCATGTTCTAATGCGCCCTTTAAATTCATCTATATTGTCACCAGAAACCATGGAATGGATTAATTATATGATTAGGGAAAAACTCAGACTACGATGGAAAGAAAACTGGACTTGATGTCCCAGAATCTGATTCAAACCCTTGGTTCTTTCTCTCACTGGCCATGTACTGTTAAATAAATCACTTGCTTTCTCTAAACTTCAATTATCATCATATATGCAAGACTGTATCATCGAGCTGCCTTGATGGCTATGAGTCTGTACTGAAGCATAAAACAGATGATTGCACATTATTGGTGCTCAACATGTGTACTCATTTGCTAACCTATGAGACGGATGACGTTTTGTTTTGCCCCAACTTTAGAACCTACCTGACTTCAAGTACCACTGAACTGTGGTTTCCTTGTGTGCAGCATGGTGATGATTCCTACACTACATCAGAGCATTTTGTGAGGATTAAATGGAACAGTGTCAGTGAAACATGTAAATAATACAGGATTAAAGTGTGGCAGTAACAATCAACTTTATAGAAGCTTAGTACGAACCAGGCCCTATGAGAATCACTCTACGGGCATTATCCTGTCAAATTATCCCAATGATCCTATTGAATAGGCACTATTATTATCTCCAATTTTTATATGAAACAATTGAGTAGTACAGTTAGAAAGTAGTAAAGACAAGATTCAAGGCCAGACTGAGTGTACAGCCAGGACTCTTAACCACCGCACTATACGGCTTTCACTGCATGGGGTGGTGTGCATGAAGGTAAGTATAACAAAGCAGCCTCAATTTTCTGCTGAGCATTTAAAAATATTCTCCAGAGACAATGGGTCAGGCTACTTCAAGCCATGCTCCAACTTCCATGCCAAGCCCATCCCCCTCTCAGCATACGGGAGCTTGATTTCCTCATCCATCATTCCCTTTTTAATAACACCCTCCCATTCATCTACCCTTACTTCTTCACACCCCCTGGCATGTTGACAGTGGCTGGAGTTTCCCATTAAAGCAGTCATTCTTGTAGAAAAGGGAGCTGACAAGATTAATGTCAGTCAGTGACTAAAGGCAGCATCATGCATCTCTGCACTCAGGTAATTGGGAGAGTGGCATGTCCCAAATATATCTGGAATACTTTCCAAAAGTTTGCTGTAAAACTTAGAGATCAAATTCTACGATTTCAGGGTTTTTTTCATGTGCATTAATGTTCAGAAATCTAGAATCACGGGTTGGTAAAATGGATGGTGGCCCCTGACATTGCTTAGTCATTTAATGTGCAGAGAAAAATTAGGTACAGAGAAGTAGCAGAACTTGCCCAAGGTGGCTCAGATACTTCAGTGCAACAGGCAAGAGAAAATTCATTTCTCAAGACTTCAATCATTACAGCCCAGATTTTTCTGACAAATCTTATCCATGTGCGTCCTCTGCCTTATTCTTCCATCTGCCTCCACCGGGGCCAGTAATGAAGTTGAATTGACTTCCATAAGTGAGTTCTCCATTTTCCCCTAGAGTGAAGCTCTTTAGGTATCTTGCTGACAGAATTTTTAATAAGTATCTCTCCTTTTAAGGAGACCCACTTCTTTCCTTTGCCCATCTTCCTGCCAGTCCCTCAAGAACAGACCATTCCAACCGGCCCTAGAGTCTCTCTCACTGCCTTGCTGCTTCACTGCATTCTTTAGCTTTATCCTTCCAAAGGCACAAGGCAGCATCATGCTCTGAATTCAGAATGGAAAGTGGGAACTATCTGGACAAAATGACAAGGAGGGGAAAAAAAAAAGAAAAGAAAAGAACTTCTGTCGCACATGCCTTTTCAAAGACAAAATGAAAGATCATTCTTGTATTCTCTGGGAATGAACTGTAAATGTAGTATCATTATATGAAATAAAAATGAAAACAACACATAGTTTCCGGAATACCACGCCTACCATGTTTGCATCTACATCTGTTAGATTATATACTTTCATGCTGAGCTCAACCTTGGACAAATCACTTCCCTCGTTAGACTTTAGTATCCTCATCTGTACGAAGTGAAGGAAACACTGATATTTTTTATCTTTCCTTTTATCTTTCACTTTTAAAATATTTATTTATTTATTTATTTGTTTGTTTGTTTATTTATTTATTTATTTGAGAGAGAGAGGAGAGAGCATGAGCAAGAGGAAGAGCAGAGGGAGAGAGATAAGCAGACTATGCACTGAGTGCGGAGCTGAACATGGGTCTCAATCTCATGACCCTGAGATCATGACCTGAACCAAAACCAAGTGTCAGACTCTTAACCCACTGAGCCACTCAGCTGCCCCTATCTCCCCTTATGTTCTAATAAGGTGAGCATATGCTAACTAAGGACTCAAGTGCTTAAAGGAGGAATAGGAGGAGAAAGAATCAGTGAGGGAGGATGAAAGAGATGGCAAGGGAAGGAAAAACACCATTCCATTTTAATAAGTTAAAAATCAAGGTAAAAGAGTAGGCACTTGTTCCCTATGCATTCCTTCACCAATGGTGGATTTGTCCTCTGTCTATTGCCCCAAGAGATTCATCGAGGATCAGGGTGGAGTTGATTCAAGGGGATATTCTTTAGATTAATATATGCATGACTTTTCTAGCTTTCACTGCTAACCAGAGAAGAAATTGGATGCCCCAGGAGATAAAGAATTCTGGTCAAGAAAAAATTCAAGCAGAAACAAATTGGTCTTTTGCCAGTTATATTCGTTGGGAGCTTGGTGATTTCAAGAGTTGATTCTTACAGCTATTGAGTGAAGTTGTAACTTAATGGGTTATGAGTTTGAGAGTCTTGGATTCCAAAATATATATGACTCCCTAAGTCCATGATCCTTGGAATCAATAACTATGATTCTACGTGCTGGTGTCCCATGGAGCGTGTACCCAAACCAAATCAATTTTCATTGTATTATGTTTTTGTTTTGTTTTCCCCAACCCTTGCCTAAGGAACATTAAAGTGGGTTTTCTTAGTAGCTGCTTACATGCTATATGCTTGGTTCTGATTTCATCTTTGAAAATAGAATAATGGTAACAATAATAGTTAACCTTTATTAAATGCTTAATATATACTCAGTATATGGCAATGCATTGTTTATGCATTATGCAATTGGTTATAACAACCCCTCGAAGATAATGCTACTGTATCATTATCCACATTTTTATAGATGGGAAATCTGGACATTATGTAGGTCAGAGAGCTTGGTGGAAACAAAGGGAGTTATAGAGGGCACTATAATAGTAAGTTATGTATCACAGTCTTATCAAATCACATTCACAATACCATTTATGAGAAATATTGTGGCAGGATTTAAAAAACACCTTACACATAAATTTAAGTCTTGGTTCTGCCACTGAAAATGAGCATTAACAGTTAGTTTATCCCTCTTCACCTCAGTCTCCCTATCTGTAAAATGAAAATAATCATACCTTCTCATTTACAATGCTTGTAATAATTCATCAAGATAATAAAAGTGAAAGTCAATGAAAAGGTTAGACTATTATATCAAACTATCACGTATTTACGGCTTAAAATACCTATTTCACTTAATTTGACAGTGTTCTCTGTTCACACTAAGTCTCTTTTTGAAAAATCATATGGATTTTTGAAATGTGGTCAACATGGTATTTTTGAATGCACATTTTGGGGCCGACTATCCAGGTTTAAATCTCTTCTCTACCACTCGTCCCCTCTATCTTGGCCAAATGATTTAAAATATCTAAAGCCATAATTTTTTTGCTAATTTCCAAAAAGAATAATAGTAAAATCTACATTTAGAATAAAAAAATTAGATTAAATACAAAAATATTAATCATACTATATGAAACAAAGTAAAATTTTCAATTATCTAGATCATCATCACTATAATCACCAACAATACTTTTTATGCATATATTTTAAAAGTATTTTTGGCCCAATAATATACAATCCGTGTCTTTTTGTCTTTTCTCATATAAAGTATGATTCTTATAGTGTAATCAATAGCATTTTGCTTAAGATTTTTTAACACTCCATAAATGCTGCATCATAGTGTCAGAATTGTAAGCAATCTTGGTCACTGTTCTATTTCTTTCTGATTTTCAATCTAGCACTTGAATGTCTTTACACAAATATTACCTACAACTTTCTCTATTAAGGATGACCCTTGAGGATCTATAGTTCCTAGAAATCCCCAAACTCTTTGTTTAACCCATATACATTTACACTGAGTAAATGAAGAATTTCTATCCGTGCTATTTGTTTAGATATGTACTTGAGTGTTGGAAATAGGTCTTGATACTCCAGTAATACTTGCAGGAAGTTGAAGTTTCACTGAGTCCAACATGGTGGATTTCTTCTCTAGTATCCTCACCAAATTAGTTATCACATTGATACTTGAACATATTCATTGACTAGAATTTCATCATCCTTCAAGGGATAGGCCCATTCTCTATTAATCAAAGGTTCTTAATCTGAGTACTATAAACTTCCCAGATTTTTAAATAAATTATTACATGCCACATCATATATATAATATATATATTTGATGTAAGCATATATGTATTTGTATATATGTGATGAATAGAAGGGAAGATATAGTTATATATACGTAGATACATATATAAAGCTACAGAATGTATGCATGTGTGAATGTGTATAATTCAGAACGAGAAAGTGATATAATCGCTCCATTCTGACTCCTCAGACCATACCTGGATACTTCAATTTATTTCCATATATCATATTTAAGAAAGAAATAAACTAGAATCTGACTATAGAACACTGATCAAAATATTTAAAGGTCTTGAACTGAACATTATTATATAATATCTAATAAAATTAGCTAACATTTATAACATACTTACTATGTACCAAACTCTTTTCATGGCTTAAATAGCTGAAATACAAACACACACACACACACACACACACACACACACACGCACACAAAGACTATGTTGAATATATACATATATGTACATATATAATGACTTTATGTATGTGTGTTCATATACCTATACGTACATACTTACACGTATATGTATACGTGGGTTTTAGAATCTTAAATAGTTCCATAACCCTTGAAATGACTAAGACCATTATTTTATAATCTAATATCTGTGAGATACATAAAATAAATGCACACATATATATTTGGGAATGATTAAAGAGACTAGTCTTTTCAGTCATTAGGGACAATTATGCCCAAACAATTAACTGATATGCAATATATACTCCAACCTTCTTTTGGGTCCACATACCTCATTAGTATAATAGTCACACATGACAAATTATTTTCCAAAAACAACTCTGAGGCCAAATCACTCAGCTACATTCCAGCACATAAGCATATGTTTTGTTTTGTTTTGTTTTTTAAATTTATTTATTCACGAGAGACAGAGAGACAGAGAGAGAATGAGGCAGAGACACAGGCAGAGGGAGAAGCAGGCTCTCTGCAGGGAGGATGATGGGGGACTTGATCCCAGGACCCCAGGGTCACGCCCTGGGCTAAAGGCAGATGCTCAACCAGTGAGCCACCCAGGTGCCCCGCATATGTATTGTTAAGAAGATATGCATGTATATATGGGGAAAAGGGGTGGGACAGTGGGCTACAGGGACAAAAAATCAAGTGAATCTGGAATATACTGATCACTGCTTGGGAACATAGAGATCTTTTCTTTAGTTTAAAACTCTATAATAAGCAATCTGATAAATTTAGCTTCGGAACAATTTACCTAAATCTGAAGCATGAAGCACAGTAAATAATCAGTTGGTTTTACCTTTGTAAATTGACATAGGAAGAAGCATAACAAATACATAGATCTGAGACTAGAACAAGAGTGAGAAACATATCAGATCTAATCTTTTTAACATACACATTGGATATATCATAGTGATCCCTATATCATTAGCTAAGTATTTGGGATTAAATTATTACTTAGCCAAACTTGATTCCATTTGGCTGAGACTCAGATAAGTATATCTAAGATTTAAAAAGAACTGTATCTAACTGAATATTTTATTAAAAGATTGCATTTGTTAGAGAAGTTCTAAGCTTACAGAGAAAATGAGCAGTAAATACAGACAGCTCCCATATATTCCCTTTCCTCTTGGCTCAGTTTCCCCTGATATTTTTTCTTGCTCTAAGCTATCAGTCTACAGCCTCAAGATGGATTAATCACCTTTGGTTTTTAATCCCCTATTGTTGGCATCTTGTATTGAGGTGGTGCATTTGTTACAGTTGATTAATATTAACACATTATTATTATTAATTATTATTACTATCACTATTACCGTTATTATTTTACATTTTATCTTGGTAAATACGTGGTGGCCCACATTTAAGTACCATAAATTTACCATTTTAACCATCTTTAAGGGTACGATTCACAATGTTGTGCAACCATCACTAGCATGTATTTCCAAAACTTTTTCATCAATCCAAACAGAAAAACTACATCTATCAAGCAATAACTCTCATTCCTCCCTTCCTGCTAGCCTTTAATAAACTTTCTGTCTGTGAATTTCACTATTCTAGATATTTCTTATAAATGGAATCATACAATAATGTGTTCTTTTGCTTCTACTTCTTTGACTTAATATAACATTTTCAAGGTTCGTCCACGTTGTAGCATGTATCAGAACTTCATTCAATTATATGGCTATTTAAAATTCCCTTATATAGGGATCCCTGGGTGGTGCAGTGGTTTGGCGCCTGCCTTTGACCCAGGGCGCGATCCTGGAGACCCGGGATCGAATCCCACGTCGGGCTCCCGGTGCATGGAGCCTGCTTCTCCCTCTGCCTGTGTCTCTGCCTCTCTCTCTCTCTGTGTGTGTGACTATCATAAATAAATAAAAAATTTAAAAAAAATAAAATAAAATTCCCTTATATAGATAAACCACATTTTGCTTATCCATTGATCTGTTGATGGACACTTGAGTCGTTTCCATCTTTTGGCTACTGAAAATAATGCTGCAGTCAGCTCTGGCATATAGGTAAATATTTGCATTCCTGTTTTCCATTATTTTTGATGTATACCTAGAAATGGAATTGCTAAGTCATATGGCAATCACATATTCAGCTTTTTGAGGAGCCACCAAACTTTTTCCCAAAGTGGCTGTACCAGTTATATTCCCCCAGAAACATAAAAGGAATCCATTTGCTCCGTATTTGCACCAATACTATTATTGTTGTTGGTATTCCAGTAGGTGGAAGGTAGTACCTCACTTTACTTTCAATTTGCATTTTCCTAATGACTAGAGATGTTAATCTTCTTTTTCATGAGTTTATTGGTCATTTATATATCTTCATTGGAGATATGTATATCCAAGTTCTTTGCCTACTTTTAAATTGAATAATTTATTGTTGACTTATAAGAGTTCTTTATACAGATATTCTGGATACTGGACCCTTAAGAGATTTGCAGAAACTTTTCATTATTCTGTTTATTCTCTTGATTATCTTGATTGTATCATTGATTTACAAAAGTTTTTAATTTTGATGAAGGCTCTAGGAGAAATGGCACCAGATATGGGGCACTGATTCAGAGTATACATGGCCTTCTGGAGAACGTTGCCTCAGCTCTGCAAGGTATTACTATCTAACTGACATTGTAACTAAGTCTTTAAAAGGCCACTCCACCCTTCTATCAGGATAGTGGGGAAGATGGCAAGAACAGTAAATTCCATAAGCATGAGCATATTGCCACATTCATTTGCTGTGAACTGAGTTCCTTTATTAGAAGTGATGCTCTGTAGAAAACCATGATGGTGGATAAGACATTCTCCAAGTCCACAGATAGTAGGCAGAAGGATTACATGCTAGGAAGGCAAATCCACATCCCAACTAAGTATCTATTCCAACAAGGCCAAAACACTGACCCTTCCATGATGGAAGGACTCTAGTGTAATAAACCTGCCACCAGGTCGCTGTCTGATCATCCTAGGGAAGGATTCAATGCTGGGGACTCAGTTGTGGTCTCTGCTGCTATCAGACTGGACACTCAGCAGACACCATAGCAGGGAAGGCCGTGTTGACTGGAAGTCCATGTTGATGAGTTCAAGCATAACCTCCATTCCTGTCACCACAGCCACTTTTTCATGAGCCCACTGGGTGAGGATTACAAAGATGGCCATGAATAGAAGCTGGCTAGTATTCATAGAATGGGTCATTATTAAATCCTCCTCTGTTAAATCCTCCTCCTCCTTTGGTGAACATTCACATAAAACAAAAGCATCTTCCTGATTCTATTTTGCATTCAGAGAGTTCTATCCAGATATCTCTTCCTCAAATTTCCTTGTCACCAATATTCCAATCATCCAAATTCCTGACCATCCAGCCCAACAATTGACAACTACCCATGAATTGACATATAATCACATATCTGGCCATTTCTCCTTTCAAGAAAATTAAACATCAGGTGTATTGCTCAAAGATCTGACCACCGGGAGGATTTCCTTTTACCACTGTCCTTCAGGAACGTCCTAGAGAGGGGCTACAGTGCTATAGCTATCTACTTTCAGAAAATACCTGCCTATTGTATCAGAATCTACAAAGATTTATAGATTTATAGTTTATAAAAACTAGGCCTGAGTCTTCTCTTTCTCTATTTACTGATTATAGAGAACTCCCCTTGAGGCCATAGGTGCAGGATGGAAGAAAATAGTATAGCAGAAAGTAGAGGGACTATGAACATTTGGGCCTCTTCTTCATGTAACTTAACTAATGCCTTCAGGGACTGCTTGAACCAATCAAGTATATACCACATCCATTTGATAATGGAGTGCTGCTGTACACACCAAGTTTATGGTTTGGTAGGTCAAATAACAGCCATCAAGTGATGGGCAGCTTGGGTAGCATCATAACTTGGTGGCCCACATTTAAACATTTAGTCTCTTGTAAGGTCCAGTATTCAGGCCAAGAGCTGTTTCTCAAAAAGCAAGTATAATCGATCCTTGAACAACACAAGCTTGAACTGCACAAGTTCACTTATATATGGATTTCTTTTTATAAACAATAGTACAGTACTATAAACGTATTTTCTTTATAATTTTCTTAATATTATTTTATTTTCTTTAATTTATTTTAAGAATACAGTATATAGTACATACAACATATAAAATATGTGTTAAATGATTATTTATGTTATCAGTAAGGCTTCCAGTCAACAGCAGGTAATTAGTAGTTAAGTTTGGAAAGTCAAAACTTCTACACACATTTTGAATTGTGTGGGCAAGGTTGGAACCCCTAAACTCCCTGTTATTCAAGGGTTAAATGTAGTGATCTGCAAAAGATTTGCATGGTTTTGCTCAAAAACCTGAAGGGCCTGCACTGTGGTTAACCTATAGGGTCCTGCCAAAGGTTCCAAATAGTATCCTTAGGGGCGCCTAGGTGGCTCAGTTGGTTAAGCATCTGCCTTTGGTTCACATCATGATCCCAGAGTCCTGGGATTGATCCCTGCATCAGGCTCTCTGCTTGTTGGGGAGACTCCTCCCTCTGCCTCTGTCTGCTGCTCTGCCTACCTGTGTTCTGACTCTCTCTGTCAAATGGACAAATAGTATCCTTGTCTGCCACTGCCACTTCAAACACCATTGGATTTGCTGGTTCAAATGACCTAACTGGAAGAGAAGTTTGCACAGTGTCCTGGACTTGTTGCTAAGCCTCCTGTTCTAGGCCTCATGTAAAACTAATTTTTTCACATGGTAAATGGACCAGAGTATCACATCCAAATGTGAGATGTGTTCCTTACAAATTTGAAGGGGCCCACTAGATATTGGGTCTCTTTTTTTTTTTCAGTTCTATGTGAGGCCATATGCAACAGCTTACCTTTCACCTTAGAGAGAATATTTTGTCACGTCCCATACCACTAGACCCCCAGAAATTTCACTGGGGTAGAAGACTCCTGAGCTTTTGCCAAATTTACTTGCCACCCTCTGACATGCAAATATCTTACTAATAACTCTAGAGTAGTTGCTACTTCTTGCCCACTATGTCTGGTCAACATAATCCCATCAATGTAATGGATCGGCATGATAGTTGTATAATGAAAAGGCAATCAAGTCCCTACAAACTAAATTATGACATAGGAATGGAAAGCTTAGTTAAGTTAATGAAGGAGTTTTACTGGCTATGTCTGGTGGAAGCAAACTGCTTCTGCTGGTCATTAAGAGATATGGAGAAGAAGGCATTTGACAGATCAATGGCTGCATAGCAGGTTCTAGAGAATGTGATAATTTGTTCATACAATGAAACCACATCTGCAGCAGCTGAAACTGGAGTCACAACCTGATTAATTTCACAATAATCTACTTTAATTTTCTAAAATCTAACTGTCTTATTATGCACAGACCAAATAGACAAGTTGAATGGGAATGTGGTGGGAAAAACCCACCCTTACATTATTTAAGTCCTTGATTGTAGCAGCAGTCTCTGCAACCCCTCTAAGAATGTAGTATTGCTTTGGGTTTACTATTTTCCTAGAAAGTAAGTGCTAGAGGTTTCTGCTTGGCCTTTCTTAGCACAAAAACTCTCCCATCATAATAGCCCTCATCCCACAGATCAGGAAACCAATGCAGGAGTCTTGCTACCTTCTGAAAATGTTTATTCCAATTATGCATTCCAGAAGTGGAGAGATAACCACAAGATGGGCTTGGGGACCCTATGGACCCACTGTGAGAGGTATCTGAGCTGGAACTCTACTAATCATCTGACCTCCATAAACTTCTACTCTCACTGTTGGGCCACAGCGACCTTAACAGTGGACCTAGAACTGATGTCAATTCAGAGCCAATATCCAGTAGTCCCTGAAAGTTCTGATTATTTCCTTTCCCCTAAAACAGTTGCCCTGGTAAAAGGCCATAAGTCTCTTTGGCAGAAGGCTGGGAGAAAGACTAATGGTATACATCTTTGGCAGTGTACGACGAGCCTTCCTCATGGAGACCCAGTCTCCTTTTGATACAAGTTACTCTAGGTCTATAAAGGGCCTCAAGTATATAAATGGGGTCAAGTCCAGGAATTATTTCAGGTGCTATAACTTTGCTTTTATGATTCAGATTGCACTTTTGTTCACTTGACTCTTCTGTTTAGACATATCAAGTAAAGATTTAGTGGACTTCCTACCCATTTCACTTCTAGAAACACCATGATAAGTGAACCAGCACCATAGGTCTAAACAAGTCAAATTACTCTTATTACTGCCTTGACTCTGCTATTCATCAAGATAACTATATCCACGTTTGGTGGTTGAGTTGATGCCACTTGCCCTCACCATCCTGCGACCCCACTATATCTGTTGTGTTTAGGCTTCCCAAATCAGTGATATTTCCCACTGTAAGATTTCACAAAATTACTTCTCACAGTCAAGATGAAAGGTCGATCTTCTGTACCATCATGAGTGAGTAGGTCTTAAATAACAAATCAACTGTAACACTCCAGTCTTTAAATCTTTTATTCCTTTCCTCTGCATTAAATCAAGGCAGATCCAGCATTATCAATTCACTCATTGTGGGCCCCTTTTTGGTCCATGTTTCAGGCAACTGATCAAACAAATGTGAGAACTTTTTCTAAGTTCTCAAATGGCAATATTAAATGTTTAGTGGGCCTCTATCAATAAATTTAGCCTGATCTAACTTTATATACCTTCCACCATTATCCAATACCCTCAGTATCCATCCCCACACATGTTCCCCCAGATTTCTCTCTGAATGAATTAGAAACCTGAGTAGTCCTTCCTTCCTTCTTTCCTCCTTCCTTTCTTTCTTTCACTGTGAAAGGCTATAGCAACTCACTCTTTAGTGACTTTTCCAAACTATTATTACAAAGACTGTATTCCTTTTCATGTGTGGTCAGTGAAATCTCTTTTTCTGCTGCTTATGTTCAGCTAATAATTTGACAGAAATTTCCTTGAAAGCCAGAAGTTTAAAATCAAAAACCAAAAAAAAAAAAAAAAAAAAAAATCCCAATAAACAAACAAAAACCAAACAAGATCAAATACCTCTCCCAGTCTTTGCTGATTAATGATGCTGGGCATTCTAACACTTAGCCAGTGGCTCCCACTTAACCTAGGAATCAGCCCAAGGTTACATCTTAGGGTTTACTCAGGTTTTTGAGTGCACATTTCCCTTGGTAAGCATGTGGCTTCCTAAATTCCTCCATATAGATAGATGTTATTGAATACCCTAATTTCCCAAACAATCTCCTTCAGCTTTTCTTTCTGGGCCTTAGTCAGTCTATCATATGTCTCTACCATAATATTCTGCCCCAGACACCTGTGGATTGTTAGTTGACCTTGTAGCATTCCTGAGTTCCAAGGTAGGCAAGATAGGGATGAACACATCTTAGTCCTTCAGTTGTCCTTCAGTTGCCCCAGTTATTTCATTTTAACCCAGTTTCCATTTCTATTAATGGTCCTATCTTTTTGAATGTTGCATATAGATGTTACACAAATGTTATACCAGAGCATGGGCTGGGGATAGGACAATTCTCTCATTAAACTGAAGACAGTATTGAGTTTGTCAGTTGGTCATATAATAATTTTGTATCCTGAGCTCATCACTTGCAAGATTCTAGCATAGTGTTTACAAATAGTATCCTTGGGATACTTTCATAATATGACTAACTAATGTTGAGAGCAATGCATACCTCTATCCTATATTGAAAACTTGTAAGACATGAACATACTGTAAATTCTGAGAATCCCTCCAGTAGATATGTAACTAAAAGTAGCATTTTATTAATTTATTCACTTAACAAATTGTACTACGTCCTTCACATATCTCAAGGGATATTTATTTAGAACTTCTTAGAATACAATATGGCTAATACAGTAATGATGCAATCCCAGAAATCTTATACAGAGGTCCAGAGGACAGAGTTAAGATGATGTGCTTCTGGAGTAAGCCAGCCCATACTCAGCAAAAAGAAATGGTTAATAATTCACATGCACTACTTTCCCATTGCTTATCTAGGTCTTTCTCAAAGCTAGGTTTTATGGTTTGACCAAGAAGGAAGTTTTATTACAGCTACTGAGCACCAATACTGACATCTGGTGGTTTCATACTCTAAGTAACAGGACTGACCCAGCTAAGCTCCAAATAAGATATGTTGGACATGGAGGTGGGCTGGTGATAACTTTGGGTTACCTAGAGCCTGGGCTTGTCATATGCATTCTCCTCATACCTTCCACATGCAGCCTGTGGATGCAATAAACAGAAGAGCCAGTCTTTACACTCTCTATCCTCACCTGGTAGCTCACTCTGTGATCTCATCCTTGTCACCCATGGGATAAATTATCCAGACTAACTAATTTCACAGCCAGTAAATTACAGACATAGCCCACGAATCTCCGTCTCATTAGGGAAGGTTAATTTAAGTAGACAATCAACAAAAAGAGAGGAGAAAAATTCAGCTTGAATAGAAGATTCTCTACATAGAGGGCACACAATGAATTCACAACCTCAACATCTGCCATCACCAGAGAAAACAGTTAGTAGTAGGATTAGTAGAAGCATAGTAGTAGTAGAAGAAGGAGAAAAAGAATGACAAAAGGAAATTGACTCATTGCTGTTTCCTCTGATGAATGGTGAATTTCCAATTAACATTTTAATTACTCAAACCACTCTCAGCTGTCTTTAAGATAACACTAAAACTAAACAGCAAGTTTTCATACTGGCTTTGAGAGGGGAATATGGCCCCTGATTGTGACTCAGTCACCCAAGTTCGGTCTATCTCCCTCCATAAAAGCTATCTGATCAAGTACTTAGTGAAAGTTTTCATCATTATATTAACTTTCTGGTAGCATTATTTTGTGCACATGTTCCAGGAGGCACAGTCTTCCCTCTTTCTTATCATATGCCATTGGGTAAGATTTTACAAAAATTTGAGCCTCCAGTTAATCATGTGAAATAATAAAAATATTGGGTAAAGTGGTATTGAATGTTTTTTGGTGAACTTCCATGGTGGTTTCCATAACATCTTCAGTTTTTTTTTTCTCCATTTCAGAGCACTGATTTTTCAATACATGAGAACATTTAAATGTCTTTTATTTCACCTTACTGTCTTTACATGTCAAAAAGTTTTTTTTAAAGATGATGTATTATTCATTCTCTGAAGGCTTTCTGAAACAGAGTCCATGCACATTCATAGAACTAGCTCCAATTTTGCATAACTGGATCCCATCCACTTGTTCATCTCTATAAAGCATCCAGTGTTAGACTACATTTGGGAAAAGCAAGGTGTCCAAATCACTGGACTGCAAAACATCACTGTACTTTATGCTGGTCATACCACAAATGAAGAACAGTATTCAGTTCATTAACTCATCTGAGTTGTCAGAAGGTGGGTATCTAGGTTAGTAAAAGTTTAGAAGTTCTGACTCATGAGGAAGAAAGAGTTAGAGATGTTTAGCTTAGACAAAGGAAAAGGAGTGAAAACAAAAAAAACAGAGATGATAGCTGGGCTTAATAATACAGACATATATTTTAGCACAGGAAAGATACAGAGAGGGGAGGTTTGGCTTAATTCCCATATTCCCACTATTAAAACTATCATCTTTGTATGACAATATGCAGAAAAATCTGCGTGATTTTTAGCCAGGGAAGTCATATAGAGTATTTCTACACTGGACAGAATGTTGGAGTAGTGTCTCTGACATTTTTTTCCTCTCTAAAATATTGTGAGTTCTAATTATGGTGCAATTAAAAATGATGATGCAAATCTATATTTATTGACATGGAAAGATGCCCATGACATATTGCTGAGTGAAAAATAAAACAGGTTTTAGAACAGCATGTTCGATATTATTCCATTTATATAAAATCTTGTGCCTATTTCTGTATATATCCATAGAGAAATGTTTAATGAAATGCTCACCCAAACATTAACTGGTTATATCTGGATGGTGACTTTCAGATGATGTTAATTTCTTTCTCTTTATATTTAAGTGGTTTGACAATTAATAATAACCATATATTATTTTTCAAAACAATAAAGTTATTTTAAAAATTAAAAACATGTATTAGACAATTTAACTCCTTGACAACATTTCAAGATCGGAACAAGCTGTCAATGACAGAAATTGACTTGGAGTCAGGGTAACCCGATTGCCCATCCTTTTACCCACTGTGTGGCTTTTAGAAAGTAATTTCACCTTTCTGAGTTTCTGTCCCTCTGTAAAATGAAGATTAAACACTACCACATAGGCTTATTGTGAGGGCTGATTAAGGTAAGGTATAAAATGACCTTCATTAGTCTAAGTGCAAGCAAGTACTTAACAAATGTGAGGTTCCTGGTAATTGATAAATGCTCAATTGCTTCATAAATGTTAGCTATCATTTTTGTCATTAGCAATGATATTATTTTCTAATTCATTTCATTCAAAACTATTTACTAAGCATCTGAGAGGGTTTAGTGTTTGCGCTGATGAAAAAATCTGTTTTGGATTCTATGGGAGATTTTTTTCCCCCCTGTTGCTAGGAGCCTTCTTTTAACATATCCTTGCAAATTAAGTGTTTGGTTCATCAGCCCACATACAAACTTGCCCAATATAGGTTTTCTTTCCTCAAAGCCCCAAGCTGAAATACCCCATTCTGCATTTCCTACATGCAAAGTTCAACAGGGACAAAGAGGCAGAGTCAGAGGCATAATTACCACCTGTGCATTTCCTTCAGGCCTCAGACTGGGGCCTCTGTCACCTGCAGGTTTGTGTGTGCATGTGACAAACAAAACATTAGCCATGATGAAGTGACAACCTGAAGGCATAAATTGCAACTGGAGAAATATGGGACCTGCCAAGTCTTTGGATCAGATCTTGGGAGTAGTCTCTCATCTCTCATTGTCCTGAACTTGCTGTCCTTTCTCTCACTCTAAAATTCGATCATCACTTCTGCTCATGGTAAGAATTTGGTGAGATTTATCAATAGCCAGCAAGAGGAATCCTTTACTTCTCTCCTAACAAGGCCAGCATATAGTAGGTTTTATTGCACCATAAATTAGATCTAGGAAAAGTTAATATACTCTACACATTTGTCAAAGAAAAAAAAACACAACAACAACAACAACAAAAACAACTAGCAGCTCTTCACAGTGAAGTTCCCTGTAGCAAATCTGTCACCTCAGTGAGTGGGTTTTGAAATATCAGAAGTATTTACTGTCAGATGCAACCCTGGGATAGAACAGCAAAGAGCAGTACCCCTTTGAGGACTTCCTCAGCACTGAATGAGTTCTCAGCAGAGCGCCAGACTTCTCATAATGCCACCCCATGGTGCAGAGGGGAAATTTCCAAAGGGGCAGAGGGGCAGAGGGGCAGAGAGGAAGATCAGAGTCTATCTATCTTAACATATTTTATTTTATTTTATTTTATTTATTATTTTTTATTGGAGTTCGATTTGCCTGTATATAGTTCTCATCCCGTCAAGTGCCCCCCTCAGTGCCCATCACCCAGTCACCCCATCCCCCCACCCACCTCCCCTTCCACTACCCCTTGTTTGTCTCCCAGAGTTAGGAGTCTCTCATGCTTTGTCACCCTCTCTGATTTTTCCTGCTCATTTTCTCTCCTGTTTCCTAATCCCTGGGAAAGTGCAATGTCCCCTTCAAGGACGATCTTAAAGTGTAGATTCAACTATTTCAGAGTGACTCTACTTGTTGACCAGACAACACCGGGACACGAGATTAATTTTCATGCCCAGGCTTAAGGTTCAAGAAAAGTTTTTGTGATGCCGCTTCATATACACCGTGTGCATTTTGAGTTCTCCCATATATACATCAACATGCTCTCACTGAGAGTCTGTGTGCTTAGAAGTGACTCAGGCCCAGACAAATAAGACGAAACTCCTGCCCTCAGCAAGCTCACATCCTTGTGCAGGATACAGGTATTCCACTAGAGTGTAATATGCCAACCATGAGTGCTGCCCTTGGGTAGAAGGAAATAGGAGACTAGGTATACGCAATCTTAATTCCACTGGGTAAACTCATTAGTTTACAGAAAAATAAATTCTTTAAGATAAAATTTGAAAGAAGTACAGAAGTTTTCTTGATGCATAAAAGAGAAGGCATTCCACAGAGACGAAAGAACAAATGTAAAGGACCAGAGATGGCATCGAATTTGGAAAACCATATACTTGGTTCAGCATTGTTACGACAGAAAAATTGTAAAGTAACCCAGATGGAAATGTAGAACAAAAGTGTCTCCTCACGCCAATCAATCTGTGTTTCTTAAAATGGGCTATGAGAGATAAATAGATTTGGACGAAGATTTAGTTTCACAAAGACAGGTGGTGCGATAAAGCACTACTTTGTTTAAATTATAGTTCTGCTTCTATGTGACATTGGATAACTATGTAACCACTTTAAATACCAGTTTCCTACTCTGCAGTAGAGATTATAATATCAACCTCGAGGAGATATTTGTAGGATTAAATGAGATAACGTGTCTACATATCTAGCACAATTCCAGACTCAAGTAGGCACTCAGCATCCAACTGCTAAATCTGCACACAAGCTCTTTCCTTAGCTTCAGCTCTCATCAAACTCTACCTACTTGGCTCTTCATCCCTTTCTTTGACAAAGGGCATAAAAATAAATCAAACCCAGTGGTGAACCTTTTAAAATTCCCTACATAGTAAAAAATGACCACGAATAATACACATATCTTAAGGGGTTTAGAGAAAAGGAAGAAGTATAAATCAAGCCCTTTAACCACCTCTTCTCATTGAATATCCATAACCTTGTGCAATAGTACTACTAATTTTATCCTTTGATTTGTTCAGACCAAAAACTTGGCTGTTATTCCTGACTCCTCTTTTCCTCTAACTCACATCAAATTGATCAGCAAATCCTTTTGGAGCAGGCTTCTAAGTTACCCAGAATCCATCCTCTTCTCATCATCTGCACTCTAGGCAAAATGGCCCAAGTCACCATCTCACTTTAAGAAAATAAGTGGTATCTCAGTTCCACACTTACCTTTATTGAGACTATTTTCAATAAAATGGCCAGAGCAGTCCTGTAAAAATATAGGTCAGTCATGTCACTTCTATGCTCACCTCACTCACAGTAAAAAGCAAAATGTTTACCATAACCTCCAAGACTACAAGATCAAATCCTTCTCCTTCCTTTCTGATTCCATGTTCTACTCCCCTCATTCAGTTTGAGCCACAATGGCTCTCTTGCTCTTCCTCAAAGAGAATGGACAAGTTCCTGCCTCAGAGCCTTTGCCTGGCTCCTCATTTGGGAATGTTCGATTGTTCATAGACATACACATGCATTGTTCCTTCATATCTTTGTATTTTAACTCAAACTACACTCTAAAGAATTGACTCTGTCCCTAGTCACCCTACTGAAAATCGAAGTCATTCTTGGCCTCAAATTTTCTATACCTTTTCACTGATTACTTTTTTTTTTTGACATTTCATACTATATAACACCTATGTTTTTTTTTGGGGGGGTAGTATGTTTATTCTAATTCCCACTAGAATTTTAGTTTCATGAGGACGGATTTTTGTCTGTCTTAATTTTTGTTTATCTTCATCACCTTAGAACAGTGTCCGGCAGCTAACAGGCAATACACAAGTGATTATTAAATGACAGAAATTTGACAATGAAATAAATAAGTCTTCAAGAGCAAAAATATAATTTCCTAAGGTTACACAGCAAAGGTCAAAATGGGGATAGAAACTCAGGTTTGCTATTTCCAAAGCCCATTCTCGTTTACTATGTTTAGGATGACAATACAACAATGTCTAAACTGTGAAACTTTTTAGAAATAAAGAGGGGTTAAAATAATTAAAATCATGTGAAGTTCTTGACAAAATACAGTCAAATGAAATGCAACAGTGTAAGAATTATACACCATAACCAGGTGGATTTTCCCAGGTATGTAAGAGTACTTCAACATCTAACAAACAATGGAATAGACTAAAGAAGAAAAATAGCATGATCGTACCAACTGACGATGAAAAAGCAATTAATAAAACCTAACACTCATGCATGATTAAAAACTCTCAGCAAATGAAGAATAGAAGGTGCTTCCTTATCATGATACAGAATATGACAAAAAAAAAAAACCTACAACTAACATCATACTTCATGCTGAGAAACTTGAAGCTTTCCCACAACAAACAGAAACAAGGCATTCTCATTCCTCTCACCATTGCTTTTCATCATCCTACTGGAAGTCCTAGATATTGCAATAGGTTAAGAAAGAGGAATAAAAGGTATTCAAGATAAAAATGAACAGTTAAATGTGTCTTCTTTCTCCCTACTATCCAAAGCAATCTATAGATTTAATGTAATCCATATCAAAATACTGACATTTTTCAGAGAACTAGAACAAATAATCTTAAAAATTGTATGAAACCCCAAATAATTAAAGCAATCTTGAAAAAGGAGACAAAGCTGGACATATCGCAACACCAGACTGCAAGATATACTACAAAGTGGTAGTAATCAAAACAGTATGGTATGGGCACAAAAACATACACACAGATCTATAGAACAGAATAGAGAGCCCAGAAATAAACCCACATTTTTACAGCCAGTTAATCCACAACAAAGAAAGCATAATCTACAATGGGGGAAAAGACAGTCTCTTCAACAAAGGTGTTGAAAGAACTGTACAGCTACATGTAAAAGAATGAAACCGGACCGCTCTCTTACACTATAATACAAAAATAAACTCAAAATGGATTAAAGATCTAAATGTGAGACCTGAAATCACAGGCAGTAATTTCCTTGACATTGGCCACAGAAACATTTTTTCTGAATATGTCTCTTCTGGCAAGGGAAACAAAAACAAACCTGGGACCACATCAAAATAAAAAGCTTTTGCACAGTGAAGGAGACCATCAATAAAATAAAATGGCAACATACTGAATGGGAGAAGAATTTGCAAGTGATATATCCAACAAGATGTTAGTATCAAAAATACATAAAGAACTTATGCAACTCAATATATATATAATAGAATATTACTGTGTGTATATATGTATAATATATAATAGAACATATATATACACACAATAGAATATTACTCATCCAAAAAAAAAAAGAATGAAATTTTGCCATTTGCAATAACATGGATGGACCTAGAGGCTATAATGAGGCTAAGTGAGATAAGTCAGTCAGAGAAAGACAAATCCCATTTAATTTCACTCAAATGTGGAATTTAAGAAAGAAAACAAACAAAGAACAAAAAGTGACAAACCAAAAACAGACTCTTACTTATAGAAAACATGGTTGTCACGGGGGAGGTGGATAGAGAGTGTAAAATAGATAAAGAAGATTAGGAGGACATTTATGTTGATGAGGACTGAGAAGTGTATAGAACTATTGAATCACAATATTGTACACCTGAAACTAATATAACACTGTGTGTTAATTATGCTTGAATTAAAAAAAAAAAAAAGGAGGGCAGGTCTCATGTTAAGTGTTTTTACCACAATAAAATAAAAACAAAACTCAAGAAAAAAACCCATATGTCCACTTACATTAGTCCCCCCAAAATGAAATACTAGGTATAGGTCTAACAAAATATATACAAGATCTCTGTGAGGACACGTATAAACCTCTTTTGAAAGATATAAAAGAACAACTATATAAATGGAGAGATATTCCAAGTTCATGAGTAGGAAGACTCAATATCGTTAAGATATCAAATCTTTCTGGGGCGCCTGGGTGGCTTGGTGGTTTACCATCTGCCTTTGGCTCAGGTCATGATCCCGGGGTCCTGGGATCGAGTCCCGCATCAGGATCCCCACAGGGAGCCTGCTTCTCCCTCTGCCTGTGTCTCTGCCTCTGTGTCTCTCATGGATAAATACATAAATATCTTTTTTAAAAGATATCATATCTTCCGAACTTGGTTCCCAACTTGGTTTATAGATTTAACACAATCTCAATAAAAATCCCAGCAAGTAATTTTATGGATATTGACAAACGGATTCTAAAGGTTTGACTAACTCAGCATTGAAGGAGAAGAACAAAGTTGAATAAATGACTCTATTTGACTTCAAGACCTACTATAAAGCAATAGTGATCAAAACAGTGTGGTGCTTATCAAAGAACAGACAAGTCAGGGGGACAGAGTAGAGAACCTAGAAATAGGCAGATATAAATATAGTCGAGTGATCTTTGACAAAGTAACAGGTAACACAATGGAACACAGACAGTCTTTTCCACAAATGATGTGGGAACAATTGTACATCCACACGCCGAAAAATGAATCTAGACACAAATCTTACACCCTTCATAAAATTAATTCAAAATGAGTCATAGATTGAAAACAAAACTCCTAGAAAATAACATAGAAAACCCAGATGACTTTGGGTATAGTGATGACTTTTAAGATCCATTAAAGGCACAATCTATGAAAGAAAAACAGGATAGGCTAGATATTCTTAAAACTGAAAACTTTGCCTTTCAAAAGACAATACCAAGAGAATAAGACAGGCTGCAGTGTGGGGAAAAAAATATGTCCAAATCACATATTTGAGAAAGAACTGTTACCCAATAAATGCAATGAACTCTTAAAACTCAGCAACTAGAAAACGAACAACATAATTTAAAAATATGCAAAGACCTAAACAAACATCAAAAAAGATGTATGGTTAACAAGTAAACATATAAAAAAATCCACATCATATGTCATCAGGGAAAAAAAAATTAAAGCAACAATGGGATTTCACTACCCAGCTATTAAAATGGACAAAATCCAAAACACTGACAATACTAAATGCTGGTGAGTATGTTGAGCAAAACCAACTCTTCGTTCGTTGCTGGTGGGAAGGCAACGTGGCATACTGCCTTTGGAAGATTTTAGACAGTTTCCCACAAAACCAAACATAATCTTACCGTATAATCATATAACGCAGCAATCCAGCCAGCTCATTTAGTAACAAGCCAGAGAAAGTGGAGGAAACTCAAATGCATATTACCAAAGTAAGTAATGAGAAAAGCCTACCTGAAGAGGCTGCGTACTATGTGATTCCAACCACACGAAATTATGGAAAAGGCAAAACTATGAAGATGGTAAAAAGATAAGTGGCTGCTAAGCGTTGTGGGGCTGGGAGAAGAATAGTGAGAACACAGAGGATTTTAGGACAGTGAAACTACTCTGTATACTGCAGTTGTGGGTACATGTTATTATACAGCTGTCCAAACCCAAAAAATGTTCACCAACAGTGTATTCTCATGTAAACGCGGACTCTGCTTGATAACGATGTGTCCATGTGGGCTCCTTGTTTATGACAAATGCTCCACTGTGATGTGGGACGCAAATAATGGGGGAAATTGTGCATGTGGGGGGCAGGGTGGTATCTGAACACTGCACTTTCCACTCAATTCTGCTGTGAACCTACTTGAAAAAATAAAGCTTGTTAATCAAAAAAATCAAATGGAGTTTAAAAACCAATGTAATTTATTGCTTGACAAGTTTTATTATATTAATGTACACATAATTTACTTCTGTTTAAACTATTTCCAATAACATAAAATACTTCATAACTTGAAGTATCATGTATCTATACATTAAAGCAAAATATTAAAAATATATTTTTACATTTGATTATCTGAACATTAAAATTGAATAAGCAGAATAATTATTCTCAGCACATGTTCATGGGTTAAAAAAACCCATTTCTTAGCTGTATCTCTTTCTGATATTGTATTGCTGTTTTTTGGGGTCCCCCCCCACCGCTGGTGAAGAATGTATTCTTTTCGTTGTGGTGTTACCATTTTTTTCCCATAAAACTATTTGCAGTCTTTTTAGTTTCGTGTTATGGTTAACATACTTAAGGTTTTTGACATCATCTATGGACTCTGATCTCTGTAATTTTAGCTGAGAAAATATTCTCTCTGTGGATGTGAGATAACTCTAAGCTAAGGGCAAATTCTGCTAAATGGAGTATATTCTTATATGCTGTGTATTAAAATGAATAAATATTACTGCCCAAATATTTTCACTGCTATTGTCTTTTTCTTTCCATTAAGGGAATCTTACTGTGATAAGTACTTTTACAAGACAAAACTTGTCAAAGATATTGCTCTATACATGATTCTTTTTAATATTTCACTAAATGGAATTGCTGGAAAATCAAGGGCTTCTCAATGTCATTGCATTCCAGTCCAGAATATATATGCAGTTTTTTGAAAGTTAAAAATATGAAGACTTTTTGGCACTCTTATTACTGAATGTGCTGTTACAGATTTTGAGCAATATGCGGCCAAAATCCAGAGGACTTATGTGAAAAATGAAATAGTTCACTATCATTTTAAAAACCTCCCACTGATTTACAAAATAGTTCTTCCAAAGCTTAAGTATTTCTAAAATCTGATTTATGATGGGCAACAAGAAGAAAACAGGCATTGCTATCCTAATGAATTTCTTAAACTGGTTGATTGGACATAATTATTGATGATAAAGGCCACTGACAGCAATTCCATATGCATTTTTCTCCACGGGTTTAGTGAAAACACAGGTTTTATCATGATGTGCTCCACCAAACTTTGCATTCACATTTTCAATACAAAAACAACTAATTTTGTTTTCAATGTTGTACTTTCACCTGAATTTATAATACCATTCCCCAAAATGTCAGACATTTCATATTTGACTAAATGAACTTCCAAAAGCTTTACTTTGATCTTAAGAAGTTTTTTAAAAATCAAATCACTATTATAATTAATTAATTTTCTATTTATAGCATCTGGTGATACCAATATGCAACTTGCTTGCTTTTAATGCAAATTTACCTGTCTGTGAAGTTTTCTTATATTAATGGAACCAACATGTTAATAGCGATCACTTCACTTTTTATATTTGCAAGATAAAACTTCAAATAAAAATGATGAAAAATAGAACAAGCATTTGATCTACATAAATGAAAAGTCATGTTTTGCAGACAGATAGGGAAATATTTTCTGCTGTAGTCTCCCGGGCTAATTAGTTGTTTGGGGAAATGATCTTCATAAATTAATTGCTAACTTGAAGCAAATCTGATGTTTCTTTAACATTCTGTTTTTCCACGGTCAGTGTTAGTGCCATACTCTTCGTGGTAGGTAGTAGATGTTGACAAATACTTTCGAGGATAACTTTCATCATCAATCTTCTTTAGTAATTGGAATTCAGAACTAATTTCTAATTGATTATTCACTTTTTAAAGTTCATGGCATCCAAAAGGATTTATTTTTTTTTAAAGCAAACAAAACGATTACCTGATACTAATCCATAAATACTTGAAAATAATCACTGTAGTGACCGTAGTCAGGCAAACAGTCGCTTAGTCACTATTTCCTGACCGTACTGCATGTATGTGCAAGCTGTGACTTCCCAGCTGGCTCTCTGGCCCTGGTGGCCCGGGTCTGGGCAGCTTCACACACCTTGAGCATGATGGACGTTTTGTGGGGTGCAGCACAAGTGGCTAGCATCCTAAATGATCAGTATTTCTACCATCCCTAACACTATAACCTAAGGGTATTGCTTCAATTCCTTGAAAAGAGATTTGTAATATGACACCTGGAAACGCCCTGACAAAGAGAGGTGGGGCTTACTGGTCCTGTTCCAAGTATAGGCATTTGTTCAAGTGAGAATCCAATCCATCGTACATGCCTCTCAGATGCTATCAGAGGAGACCATCACAGAAACTGTAAGGGACAGGTAGATGTTCCCCAAACCTGCACTGGCTTGTTTTAATGCAAAAATGAGTAATAATATGCTGTTAGAAATTAAAAGAAAATCCAGGGAAAAAAAAGTCTGACTCTGATGGAGAAAGAAGGCAACAGGCATAAACCAGGACTAACCCACATACACAAGGAATGAAAGATTCCTTAACCATCCTCCAACGGACAGAAAATGAGTGATGTTGGATGGCATAAAAGAGAAGAAAACTATTTCATGGGAGATCCCTCTAAGGAGATCCATCCTCAAAAGATAATGAGCGTCTGAATTAGGACACTTTCAGTGAGAAAGAAGAGAAATGAATAAAATAATAATGAAAATAAGTTTGGTGATACATTGTGATTGGTCGCAAAAACGCCTGCAACTTGCTTTGGGTTTTTTTTTTTTTTCTATCTGTGCCCTTTGTCACGACTCTTCCTTGGACCTTGTCCCTTGCTTTGGGCAACATGACACTGACCTACGTGCCACAAGTGGAGGCTTACACAGTGCTTTCATCCTGGAGCTCACCTTCCTTTGGCTCTTGGGAACTCTGTGACCCCTAAGGTGCTTACCTGAGCCAGCTTGATAAATGATGAACGACATGTGGCCGACGGAGCCCATCACATCAGTGACTCCCAGCCAAGCACTGGACATGTGAGTGAGGCTCCTGCTGAGCCAACCCTGATGGAGCCAGCTCCGGCTAAGCCAGTCCAGATCGGAAAAGCCACCCAACAAATGTACAAAAATCAGGAAAAGACTGAATGTTGCTTGGTTTGAATGGTTTAGTCTGGGGGTGCTTTGTTACACAGCGGTAGGCAAATGGATACATAGCACGCTTTCTGGAAAAAAGCGGGGGAAAGACCAATACTGCCTCCTTCCTACCCATCTCTACTCGTTAGCACCATGAACGTCACTGTTGCCACACTCAGTAAGCCTGGTAGACTTCTTTACAGACCTTTTTCCTTTACATATACACATTTAAAATATATGTGGAACTTTGCTTCACACCCAGAACGCGATTATGTGTGTTAGTTGGCAATTTGATTGTTTTCACTTGATTATCCATTACAAATATACAAGTCAGTTGATATAAATTTATATTTTCTACATTTAAAAAAAAATTGGGGTAGTGAGTTTATATATACACACATTGATGTTATTTTCCTTAAGTAAGATGATATCAGGCGTTTTGGTAGGGTTTTTCTCCTTTGTCTGTCTTTACTTGCCCCCAACTCCATTCCTTCTCACAAAACAGCACACATGACAATGCGGCAGGGATCTTCCCATACTTCGTCCATGCCTAAGCACCGTGTATCGAAATGCATAAACTAATACACATCGGGGTCTGCATGAATGCAGAACTAGGAGATTTTGCAGATTTTACTTTCTAAAATGAAACTGTATCTTACACAATATTTTTCTTATTACACATATTTCCTACTTCTAATTTTTCTAATCAATAATACCTATGGGATTCTCTTTGTCAGTTAGCATAATTCTGATCCATTATTTTTGATAGCTGTAAAATAGTCTCTTGGTATAAATGTGCTATAATTTATTTCCCCATTTCCCCTATTTGTTTGTCATTTTTTACTACTTTCTTCCTCTATGAATAATGTGGCAATAAACACATGTATCCATAGATCTCTATATCCTGAGTTTTTTATTTCTGTGAGAAAGACCCCAGATAAGGAATGCTGGGTCAAAGGTTAAGTATATCTTTAAATTTCATAGTTTCTATGCTGTTTTCACAAAAAACTGTAACAACTTCTACTATTTGCTGCACAGGCATCTAATGAGCACGACATGATATCTCACTGTTACATTTTAATTTGCATTACTCTGACTTCAGTGCATTTGTGCATCTTTTCATGTGTTTTTAACCATTTGCATTGGTCTCAAGGGACATACTTGTGTATATGCCATTTCTTTCTTGGCTACTTTTAACTTTTTGTTAGTTTGAAAGAAATCTTTCTATTGAATAAATATTAGCCACCTATAATTTCTGTTGCATTGCTTTTTCAATTCAATTGCTTGTCTTCAACTACAATTATGGCATTTGATCACAGAATTCATCATCATTAAGAAGATTTATGCAAACAATATAATCACAATTCTAAGATGCAGCTTTTTTACATTTTATTCTTAAATTATGTAAAATTAATTTTATCTGGTCTGAGATAATGATCAAAGGTTTTTATTTCCAATTTTATGTGGATAACCAATTGTGCTAGTATCTTATTAAATAATCCATCGTTTATCAATGAATTAAATTACCACATCTGTTCTATATTAAGTTCAAATAAAACATAAAACATGTATATTCTGGTTTACTGAAATGTTTGTTGATATACTGATTTATTAACACTTAATTTATGGTATTTCCTCCTATCAGGTAAGGGACGTAATTCTGAACTATTATTTGTTGATAACCTTTTTGGCTCTCCTGGAACATTTTTTTCCTTAAACGTATACTTAACCTATATCATAAAATGTATTTTACATACAAAACTGTATAATATTGTATATTATATATTGTATGTATTGTATATTATATAAATATATAAATATATAGAGAATATATATAAAAATATAAAACTGTATATATATTTTATATATATAATGTATACACACACACAATACAACAAATGCAGTGAATTAGCCCTTGTACATGCAACAGTTTAGGTAATAGAATATTACCATTGGTTTTGAAGCCTTCCATGATTCCTTCCCCAGTCGAAATTTCCATCTTAGCCCCAGCACAAGTAACCACTAATTTCTTGTTAATTGGCCACTAGGATTTTTTTTTCAGTTTTAGTAAAATTGCTAGATTTTCGGGTGTGCATATGTTTGCTTTTACTAGGCAAAGCCAAACTGTTTTCCAAAACTGAAAGGCGAATTCACACACCCACTAGTGGTGAATGAAAACTTTGGCTCTGCATCCTTGCTCATATTTCATATTGATGGGCTTCTCAGATTTCTGTTAATCTTGAGGCTATGAGAAAGTTCACTACACACGCATCCTATTCCCAAGATGGAGAATATCTCAAATGCCATGAGCCAGCTACATTTCCTTTGTAGTGAAAAGGAGGATCATGCCTTTTTCCCTTTTTAAAATCTGTGGCTTATCTTTTCCATATTGATTTGTGAAAAATATTTATACATTCTGCAAGATAAGCCTTTGTCATTTGTGTGGTTGCAAATGTCTTCTCCTACATTGTGGCTTGTCATTTCAATCCCTTTATGGGGTCTTTCGATGAATAGATGTCCCTACTATTAAAGAAATCAGGGATCCCTGGGTGGCGCAGCGGTTTGGCGCTTGTCTTTGGCCCAGGGCACGATCCTGGAGACCCGGGATCGAATCCCACATTGGGCTCCCGGTGCATGGAGCCTGCTTCTCCCTCTGCCTATGTCTCTGCCTCTCTCTCTCTCTCTGTGACTATCATAAATAAATAAAAATTAAAAAAAAAAAGAAATCATATTTATGCTTTATTTGTGCTTTTAATTCTTTGGGCTTTTAAGAAAACTTTTCTTCCACGAAGGTATAAAATTATTATCAATTTTTTTGAAGTTTTGATTTAGTTATCACTAAATTATCCAGAAATGATTTTTGTTTATGATGCAGGATGTGCAATCCCTTTTAATTTTTCACCCATGTGGAGAATTGCTTTTCACCACAGCACTGATTGTTGAACAGACTATAATTTTCCTACTAATCTGTTTTGCCGGCTTTTTTATGTAGTTGGTTTCCTTATCTGTATAGGTCTCTTTCTATTTGGTTTCTCTGGGAGATTTTCTTAAGCTCTCCTTTATCCAGTTAAGGAAGTTCCCTTTTATTCACAGTTCAGTAAGAATTTTCATTAAGAATGATTGCCAACGTTTATTGCAAGCTTTTATTGCATCTATTGAAATTTATTCTTCTTATTTGGTCAGTTAAAACGATAGAATAAATGTATAGATTTTCTAAAATTAATCATTCCTAGAACAATCTTGTATTAGTCATGATGTATTTTTAAACTCAGTATTGAATACAGTTTGCTAATATTTTATTGAGAAGTTTTGCATGTTCCTAAGTGGTAGTGGTCTCATTGCATAACTTATTATATACTATTGTATACTCTTATGTTCCTATTGTAAACTCTTTCTCTCTGGGGTTTTATAAAGATTTTATTTATTTATTCATGAGAGACACAGTGAGAGAGTCAGAGACACAGGCAGAGGGAGAAGCAGGCTCCCTGCGGGGAGCCCGATGTGGGACTCGATCCCAGGACCCCAGGGTCACGCCCTGGGCCCAAGGCAGACCCTCAACCACTGAGCCACCCAGGCGTCCTATCTTTCTCTGTGGTTTTGATTGTAAGACTATACTATTTTAAAAAATTAGGAAGTGACTTTTCCCCTTTATTTCATTCTCTGAAAGACATTTTGTAAGATTGGAATTATTGCTCTCTGAGATATTTTATAGAAATTGCCTGTTTAATTAACTGAGACAGTTGTTTTGTTTGTGAGGACAGATTAAAAAATTGTTGCTTCAATATCATTATTGTTTATTAAGATCATTCAGATTTTCCACCTATTTTCTACCTCTTATTCCACACGAGTTCATTAAACTATATTTTTGAGGATTTGATTCATGTAAATGCTTTTTCATTTATTTGAATGTTTGTTTATTATGCATATTGCCTCTTAGTCCTATTAACCATTGTTAAAACTATACTTTTGTCTGTTTTCTTTTGTCATTATTATCTACGCCTTTTTTTCCTTTCTCCCCACTTCTCTCTCCCCTACACACACACACATACATCTTTGTCTTCATTATTAAATCCTCATTTTTTTTTTAGATTTTCCTGCTGTTCTTTTGTTAATCTTTAAATTAATTTTTACCATTTTGCCTTTAAATATAAGGATTTGGGAACTGCAAAGTTCTTTTAGGTCTCACTTTAGCTACAATACAACTTTTCCATTGTTACATAGATCTAAATATTTTATGGTGTCCATATAATTTCTTCCTTGATCCATGAGTAACGTAGGACATCAGTTTATTTAAATTTCAAAAGGTATGTGTAAATGTGATTTTTTTTTGTAATGTGTGTGTGCATGAGCACACAGCTATGCATATTCATTTATTTATATTTACTTGTTCCTTTTTTGTTTTTGTTTTTTTTTACTTGCTCCTTTTTATTTTTTTATTTTTTTTTAATTTTTTATTTATTTATGATAGTCACACAGAGAGAGAGAGAGAGAGAGGCAGAGACACAGGCAGAGGGAGAAGCAGGCTCCATGCACCGGGAGCCCGATGTGGGATTCGATCCCGGGTCTCCAGGATCGCGCCCTGGGCCAAAGACAGGCGCTAAACCGCTGCGCCACCCAGGGATCCCCTACTTGCTCCTTTTTAAATATTGATATCTAATAATTTCAAGTTGGCTTGAAAATTTAGTTACATGATACTAACGTAGTGAAACTTATTAAAAAGATTTTTTGACATGAAAAGTGATCAGTTATTTAAAACTGTCCAGAAATCAGGCACCTGGGTGGTTCTGTCAGCTAAGTATCTTCCTTCAGCTCAAGTCCTAATCCCAGGGTCCTGGGATCGAGTCCTGCATCAGGGTCCCAGCTTAGCAGGAAGTCTGCCCCCTCCTCTCCCTCTGCCTCTCCCCATCCCACTCACACACTATCTCTCTCTCTCAAATAAATAAAATCTTTTTTTAAAATTTTTAAAAAAGAGTTTCCATGTATTTATTTATTTTCATTCAGCATATTAAATTTTGTGTGCTGACTGAGGTTTCACTAGCCATCCAGTTTGCCATATTGCCAAAAATATATGCCTTTGACCTTTTACACTTCTGTAAGAACTGTAAGATCATTGATCGCAATTCTAAAATAAAACAAAATAGGGGATCCCTGGGTGGCTCAGTGGTTTGGCGCCTGCCTTCGGCCCAGGGCGTGACCCTGGAGACCCGGGTCCTGGATCCGGCTCCCTGCATGGAGCCTGCTTCTCCCTCTGCCTGTGTCTCTGCCTCTCTCTCTCTCTCTCTCTCTCTGTCTCATGAATAAATAAATAAAATCTTAAAAAAAATAAAAATAAAACAAAATATAATTAAACAAAGTGAAATACCTTTGAGATTCTAATCAATGGCCCATAAATACATCAAATTAAGTCTGGATTGAAGTGACAAATTCATAATATAGTTTCCCCAGTTTTTCTGGTTCCATGTCTGGAACTGAGAGGCGTTGACAACTGACCTACTATTAAGTTACTAGAATGGGTAGATTAATAAGCACCTTATGAATTCATCGACATTAAATCCCTGAACTCTGAAGATCTTACCTTGCTGGGATATATAGAAGCCTTCACAAATAAGCACAAGCAAATGAAATTAGTCTTTCAATCACTGGGCAGATAATTAAGTATTTGAATCCTTGGCTTTTCTCCTCATGTTTATTAGGTGTTCTTCATTACTCAGACAGGGAACTGAAGGGTTCCATCACTGCCAGCTGGTGTGACTCCCTGGGTAGACGTTGGAGACTGCTTCTAGTGTGAGCAATCTCACTATAGCTACAAATCTTGGAAGTTTCTCATTTGGGTTCCCTCATCAGAAACCACGCCAAGCCGTATTCTCCAGGTGCTCTCTATCTGCAGCAGTGTTTTAGTCAGACTTGAGTTTCAGGACCAGTCCTGCCATTTTGAACAGTGTGATCAAGGGTCATTCTTCTCTCCTCCATGCATCTGTTTTTCCCTCTCTGTAAGGTGAAGAATGTAAAGCAAGGTTGTTCCCAACTTAGACCTTCCCAGAGTCTGAAAGATTTAAATGGCTGCAGTCACTATGTTGATATGCACTTCATTTTGTTTTCCATCCAGTAAGATAGGATGGCCGTTAGTCAGTAGAGGTCAAGTCCTTCAATTCATAGACATACATGATGATTTTCCTTGTTTGTCTCCTTGGTGGACGAGCAACATGGAGCAGTGAGATAAGGAGGTCCAGCCTCCTACATATGTTCCGAGGACCTCCCTATTCAGATTCTTTGAGCGGCTTACATGGCCACAACATCTCCCATGAGCGGGGGGGAGGAAAACCAAATACATAATGTGGGCCATATTCTACCAAGTAAAATATCTAATAACATTCTTGCCCAAATTCTGTGAAATAGTAGGCATTCTCATCCTTATTTTACAGAGGGGATAAAACAGGACTCAAAGAAGCCAACCAGCCTAAATCTCATGAAATGATTAGCACATTAAATTTGTGATAAATTTCTGCAGCACAGACTGCAGGGGTGGAATGACGTAACGAACCTCTACAGTCATTTCCTGGGTATCACCTTGCACTACTCCTGGACTTGAGTTCCAGGCCTATGTCTATCCTTTGCATGGTACTGAATGTGGGAAGGGCCATAACCACACACCCGCCCCCCGTTTTCATTTCTTCTGAAAATCAAAGATGAGAAAGATAGTATTTTATCCCACATCATTGTTTTTATCATAATTAAGTTAAGTAACAAGTGAACAAACTCTTTGAATACATAATGATCATGCTTAGTCCTTGGGAGATATGTCCCAAGACCACAGTACTACCATGAAGTAAAGGTTAAGGACCCACACTCTGGAGCTAGACACCTCAGTTAGAATCCTGGCTTGACCATGTATTCCCTCCCTGCAAACTGAACGCAAATAAGAGCAAGTGCAGGATAGGTTGTGTTAAGGCTTCAAAGAGTGAATGAATACATATAAAGTACCTCAGTCACGTTAGCTGTTAGGAGTCCCAGTATATGTCTGGTTATGGGGAGTATTTTAATAGTGCTCTGTGCCTGTGCCCTTGTGTTTAAAACTACTTCCCCATGGTTGTGAGCACTTGACTCGTGAGAACTTCCCACACTCCCTGGCAAAGCTACATGGCCCATAAATCTTCCTTTCATCCTCCCACCTCCTTATTTAATGCACTTATTTATTGCACCTTTCAACAAATAGTGTCATGTGCCGGCCTACTGTGTGTAGGGATCTGTGTGTAGGTGGTATCCTAGGAAAGTGAGGAGGAGTGGGAGTCGGGGATAGGAGGGCGGAGAAGAACAGTTCCCCAAGGAGGAGACGGGAGTCTTGCCACACAAGACATTCCTTAGGGTGGGGGGTGGGGGTTAGCAGCAAAGGATTTTGTTCTTGGCAGAAGCAAAGCCCTCAGGGGATTCCACTGGAAGCTTCTCTTTTTCTTTTATTGGAGTGCTGTGCTGGAGCTATAAACCCTCCAAATGAGTTGAGATCATTAGGGAAGCTCCACTGATCACTGGTGAAAAAATATAACAATTAAAACCAGAAGCCTCAGAGTAGGAAGCTTGGGGAGAGGCACTGGGGAGGGGATGGGAACGGGGATGGCTCTTAATACTTAATAACAAATACTAATAATGGCAGAGAGTCAGAGACTAATTAAAAGTTTCTAAAAAGAGAGATTGAAAGAGATAGAGAAAGGAACTCATCCGTAATATTTTGCCTGACTGGAATCAGGAAGTCCTGTGGCCTAGAGAAGGGAATAAAAAGACAAGGAGCCTGGCATTTTGGGACAAGGCCCCATCTTGGGTGACCTGAGCCACCTTGGCAAGCACTTTTGTCTTTCTAAAACCTTATGTTTCTCATGTGCAAAGTGGTGCCCGGCTTTCTATCTCACTGGGCTTAGTAAGTAACAAATGTGCCCTGTATCACACTATATAACATAAGCAAACTGCTTTCTTTCCTCCAAGGAAAAGCATTGCCTCTAAGTTGTTAAAAATGACCTCTAAGTCCTTTACAACTTGACAATTTTATGTTCCCACTAAATAAATAAATAAAAAATATATATATAATTTCTGAACTAGTATTTCAATAGGTAAAGTAATGGAACTTGGAAATTAAATTATATTCTTGAAGGACTTTTGCCTCAAATATTCCTATTACCAATCTATAACAGTCTCTGGTGCTACCCCCCCCGCCATTAGACAGTCATTTCTTGGGTGTAATCCTACATGACTTCATCTTTCTCTGATGAAAGTGCAAGTGGATGATAAGTCATCACCCACCACTAACAATGACTTCACATTAACAGGCTAATAATGCTTTCCTAAGCAGACGGTTTTATGGTCTGCAGGAAAGGAAATAATTGACAAACTGGACGTTTGTAATAGCTAGTGTAGTGCAGGCTTGAGTAGGGAGAGCGTTGGCAAATGAATCTGCCTCAAAAGTGTAACTTGTGAAGCATTATAGGCAGACAGAAAAAATAAATAGGAGACTACTGAATGCCTACTGTGCGTCAACTGTGCCGCTCGGCTAATTTGCATAAAAATCGACAAGGGCAGTAACTTCCAGGGAGGATTTTCAATGCAGAATGAATTCACAACCCAGCCGAAGTCAAAGGACAAACAAGAGAGGTAGGAATGGACTCCAGAGCCATGCTCCTCACCCCTTACCATCCACACCACTCTCCTGCTCCCGTGCCCTAGGCTCCAAGAGGCTTCCAGAATTGCCTGTCAACCACAGCCCTGCAAAGGACTCTAGAAACAGACGATTTATGGAATCACCTGATTTTATGATCCGTATTTTTGAAGCCATTTCATTCCTTTCTTAGTCCACGCTCAGTACCTTTCTATCTTCTTTCTCCTTTTAAAATCACTAATTAGCTGGTGGGCATCACTTCCTCACAAGAGGTTCTTGGCGGCATGTGGCATTCGGCTTTATGAGTCAAAATTCAGCTTTATCAAGCTGATCACTTGTTAAAAGTGGAGATCCCGAAGCCCTACCTTGGAAAGGCTGATTCAGTGGTTGGGAGGATGGTTGGAAATCTGGATCTCTTTTTATCCAGCACAGCTCCACCATCCCACTCTGAGCAAATCTGATGCACTTCATGCAGGAGCCATTCTTGGAGCACAGAATAGCCTGAGGCAGGCCTTAGATGAAATCTGAGTTCAAATCCACATCCTGCCATTCACTAGTTGTGTGAATTTAATAGCCTCTGGGACCCCGTTGCATCACCTATAAAATTACTGGAGGAATTTCTGCTTCCCGGCGTAGGCTTGAGAACAAAATGAGGCAGTGTATTAACCCCTAGCTAAGAGTAAATGGTTTATGGCGGTGGGGTAGAGAAGCAGGGATGGGCAGAAATTCAGTTTAAAAATGCTGGAGCCAGATGCCTGGGTGCAAATCCCAGCTGACACACTTGCTAGCTCTTTATGTTGAACCAATTCCTTAACCTCACCCTGCCTTAGTTTCCTCATCTGCAAAGTAGGAATGTCATGAGGGAAAAAGAGAATACCAAGGTACAAGGTCAAAAACACTGTGTTCCTTTTCTCATTAGGTCACTGTAACTATTAAATACAGTGATACCTTCAAGGAGTTTAGGTCTCTGGCAGATAATGATTTCAATTACTGATATTTTATCAATAATCATTTCTAAAGATAGGAAGCCCATCTGGCTCTCTGTGGCAGGAAGCCCAGTGCTGTGGGCAAAGTAATGAGTAGCAAACACTGTTAAATAAAGGAAGAGCCAGGGTGGGGAGAACGGGGATGTGAACCCCGAGTAAGGCTCTTAGGTGGTGTCCAACGTTGCAGATGTTGAGCACAAGCCTGGCAGAGACTTCCTCTACCAACCCTTGCCCTCTTCTAAAACCGAAGCACATTCCAAGGGGGAATTTAATCCATATGCTTCTCATTTGCTCATTTACTCTTGAAGCATCTGAATATCATTGGGTAAAACTATTCGGTGCTTAAAGAGAAATATGGAAGGATCACAGCATGATTTCTTAAAAAGCTTTTTTTTTTTTTTTCTGCCAGACAAGAAACCACATGTTGGTAAACGAACTTGTCGACCAAAATGAAGTTACAGATATTATCATCCTGGTGTCTTTCCATCACTCCACGGTGTTACTGTGTGTTTTCAATTGTTTTCACCCTTTCTCTTTTCTCTTCCTTTGGTCTGTATGTTTCATTTCCTCGCCCCTATTTCAACTACACCTTGAGGGTGGGTACATTTGGCTCTCCAGTTGTGCAGCAAAGGAAAATTGTGACACTTTTTTCTACATGTATTTGTACAGAGTGAAAAAATACCAGGAGTTCCCATGTTCATTGGCAGGTAGTTGCACATTTAAAAGATCTGAATAACCAATCTATGGTTTTCGTGAGGACATTTTAGCAGGAGTGTGGCACGAAAGGGAAGCTCCCAGCCTGATGGATATATGTGTTCACCTGCACACGTAAATGTCCCCACTACAGTGTTTTGAACTGATAGTAAGTCAGATTGGCAACTAACTCTGTAATATAAAGCACAACACGGTAAGGATGTAAGAGGGGAATGAAGATTCTGCAGAAATGTAGAGGAGGAAGCAATTCATTTTGGTGAATTTGTCCATTAAATGTCTTAAGCAAAAACCAGATGTGGAAGGTTTTATACAGGATGAGTAGGATTTTACACACGGAATCTGGGTGAGCTATTGACTGGCTGAATAGTGAGAGTGAAGACCAAGATGCACAAAATGGCAGACACTATTCAGGAGACAACCTGTCATTCTGTTGGATCAGAACAAACTTTATGGAACAAACCTCTGAATCAAAATCAAGCTTTAAAAAATATGAAAGTCCCCCGAGCCAAACAAGAGTATGTGATTGAGTCCTGTTTATCATGACTTCAGCCAAATGGTCCCCCAAATTCCAAATCTGACTTGATTTCTACCAGTGATAGCAAACTCAGTGTCTGTCCCAATGGTCTTTGGCACGTTTGGAAACCTATGATTATTACATGGAATAAATATCCACCTGTAATTCATACTTTTGCTAATCCATTGGATTATAATGAATAACATAGTCTTTCCTTACAATATTAAAGCTATTTAAGAACAATAATAATTTATTTATTCATCATCTCATTGAGTCTATAATCCAGATTCTGAACTAGTCACAGGATACTTGATGGTGATCAAACAGATCCGAATTCTGGCCTCATATAACCTTCGGCCTCATGAAGGACACACACAGGCAATGAAAATGTGCTGTGATGGGTGCATGATGAGAGAGTTTCAGATACTGAGGGAATTACATCAGGGAGGCATATCGTCTTGATCACTGAAAGGGGCAAAGTCCTGGTCTCCAAAATTATGTTGTTTTTTCTACAAAATCTCAATTCCTCCCATTCTTTTGCTCACTATCTTGTTCACTTCTCTGTGATCATATTTTAATCTGTCTTCTTAAAAATTGGAAGTAGTACTGTGAGCTCCAACTGAATAGGGAGTATTAATTATCTAACTATTTTTACAAGTAGGATTCCTAAATACCTGTTAGATTTCTAAATATAAAGTTTCGATTCGTAGCAAACATTCAGGTAAGGTGGCCATCTTTCACTATTTTATTATTCAGATTACACCAGCAACAAAACCCCCCAAATTTATCCAGGCACACGCATGTGCACACAAATACATGCTGACATACACATCTTTGCTATTATAAATTTCTGCAATTGCTTCTTTCTCTTGGACTTTCCGTTTGAATTACTACATCCCCCATTTTAGATATGGCTCATTTCTCCTGGCTGTTCAGGACACTTTGAATTCTAATTCTGTCATCCAACATATTCCTACCATCATGTCACCTGCATATTTGATGATCATCAAGAGCCTTTACTCTTCATCCAAGACATTGATAGAAATGTTGGACAAAGCAGGACAAAGGACAGAGCCTGCAGGCTGTCGCCATTCCCTGTCCTCAAGGTCGGCATTGATCCATTAATTAGCACTCCTGGGGAACCATCTTTCAACCAGTTACAAAACCAGTCCATCATACCTCCATCAAGCCCCCATTCCTTACTCCTTTCTACAAAGACATCAGGGAAGACTTTGTGAAATGGCTTGTGGAAAGCTAGATATGCTGTATCGACTTCCTTTCCCTGATCTACCATCCTAGGCTATAAATACTCTAGAGTGAAATGAGGTCAGTCTGATTTGACTTACTCTTGGAGAGCTCACGCCATGACCAAAGTGAAAGTGGTACTCTCTCTGTATGATTAGAACTTCAGAATTTGGGAGCTGTAAAGGATTGTAGAGATTATCTCATCCAGGCTCATCATTCCACAAGTGAGTCTCAAGCTTGAAATAACTTTGCCCATGGTCACACAGCTAGTCAGAGCTTGAAATGTAGTTATAACTTATATTCCCCTTTTCACACTTAGGAGGAGTGGAATTGACTTTAGAAAAGCATTTCTCAAAATATATTCCATGGAATATTACTTCTAGGCTGAAAAAAAAAAAGTCCCCATGTTCAAATGCATTTGAAAACCCCTGTGCATTGATCGCTGTTAGTGATTCACAATTTATTCAGTCACTAAATATTTACTGATTGTCCCCCACGCATGAGACCCTATTCTAGGCACAGGGATAGGACAGTGGATGTAATCCCTTATAGATTTTCTTCTAGGGGGAGAGACAAACATTAAATAATTAATTACTCAAATAAGAAGGTTACTGGGAATTGTAATTTGCTCTGGAAGAAATTTATAAGGTGTTCCGAGAGATGGGAGGAATGCAAGAAACGGCCTGAGAAAATGACATTTAAGTACATGAGAAAGCAGAGATAAGAAATATTTCGGCCTACCCAACATGATGAAGGAATGAGGGAGGCTGTCAGCCACGACCTGAGAAGAACACAGAAGAGCTAAAGAAAAAGTTTGCTGGGGATGTCAGAAGAAAAAAATAAAAATATGAATATAAAGTACACTGATGCATTTTGAGCAGGAGAAGGACCCGACCTCATTAGCATTTTGAAAATATTACACTGGCTGCTCTGTGGCAACAGTATTGTGTGGGGGTGAGAGGATGAGCGCAGGAAGCTGTTGGAGAAATTCCGGCAAGAAGTTCTGGGATAGGAAAATTAGCCTCTTGAATATTGACCTATTGTAAAAAAAAAAAAAATGTAAAAGAGTAAAACTGTTAACCTCTTTACCATTTTTTTCCCCAACGCTGTCCAAACTCATTTGACCACAGGCTGAAGTCGTATTCCAGGCCCTTTAAACATGGTACCAGAGGTTGCCATTTGCTTGATTTGGAGAGTTTTATTTGTTTCTCATCTTTCCAGCAGATGATGCATTTGTTTATGAGCGTCACCCTTGTGCTAGCTGGTTGATTTTCATTCAAGTTGCCAGATATCAGGCTCGGAAAAAATATAAGCCCTTCAAGTAATCCTAATATATAACCAGGTTTACTTATGGATCCTTTCATTCCACATCTCTCTCTACTCACCCTCAACTCACAATGCTGCCTGTTTTCGGAATGGAATTCTAATTGCTCATTAATATGTACCAAAATTAACTCCTACATTTTAACAAAAAATTACCTTTCCAGACTAATTAACCAGCAACGAATTTCATATTTGGGTACATTTCCATAGGCTGATTTAATCTTATTTTTGAATAAGGAATGAGGAATACTAGGACCAAAAGGAGGCATCAAGAAGTCAATACAAAATAATAATCAAATTCAACATGCGCAGTGGGATTCCTGTACATCAGCTCTTCTAATCTGTAAGGCAGGACTTCTGATCCTTGAATGTGTGCGCAGATTACCTGAGGGCCTGGCTGATGGCCGATGCGGATTCAGTGGGTCTGAGTGGGGCCTGAAATTCTGCTCCCCAGCAAAGCTTGTAGACCTGGGCCCACACTCAGGAGTGTTAAGCACCATTTCAATTTTGCATTTTAGGGATGCTTCATATGAAGTGTTTCAGCAACTGGCAACACAAAACCCCAATACCAACAGTCTTTTTTTTTTTTTTTAAGATTTTATGTATTTATTCATGAGAGACAGATTGAGAGAGAGAGAGAGAGAGAGACAGGCAGAGGGAGAAGCAGGCTCCATGCAGGCAGCCCGATGTGGGACTCGATCCCGGGTCTCCAGGATCACGCCCTGAGCCGAAGGCAACACTAAACTGCTGAGCGATCATCCGGGCTGCCCCCAACAGTCTTAATAGCAACACCATTTGTTGTATCTCACAAAATAAATCCAGTCGTCGGGTGGCTCCAGCCATGATGTCAACATCCCAATAATGTCATCAAAGATACAGGATGCTTCGATCTCCCCACTGTGCTCTTCTCAGCTGTGCCTTGACCCTAAGGCCACTTCTCCTGGTCATGATATGGAGATAATGATTTCAATGTCCTATTCAGATGTGACAACATCCAGAGGAAAAATATTTATTTCTCTTCTATGGTTTTCTTCTTAAGAGTGCAACCTTGATGCGAGTCCCCCAGCAGATATTCCTCATGTTTCCTTGGCCAGATCCGTATCACACGCTCACCGGCAGTGCACAGGGCAGGTACTCCACCTATGTCCTCTGCCCACACCCAGACTGCCTGCCATTTATTGGGTAAATCGCATCTATGCCCTGATTCTTCCTCGAGAAACTGTATCGCTGAGCCTGAAGCTTGCCTCTGGAATACACACAGGCTGAAAATGCCGAGGAGTTGAAGTCCTAGGTTAACAACCTGAAACAAGTGAGGATGTGAACTAAAACCTGGCCTCCTCACTCCCCAGAGGGTAAGTTCTCAGCCCTGCAGAAGGTCCGCAGCACCAACTCCCTGTGGCACGCAAAGGAGGTCAACGGCCGATTCACCCTAGGTGGGTTCTCACAGAATGACTCCTTTACAGTGATCCCCAGGATCATGTCCCCGTACACTGTTGAACCCATACTCCATCCCAGGTTCTGTTCTTAACTTAAGCAAGTTAAAATATCACAACCCGACCAATCCAGGAATGGGAACACCCCAAGCAGCATAGGTGGGGGTTGAAAAAACGTGAGCCCCATAGTAGCACCATCAACTTCACCGGGGAACTTGTCAGGGTCCCTCCCTAGGCCTCTGGGATCAGGATCTCTGGGGCTGGAGTTCGACAATCTGTGTTTTCACAAGCCTTCCCTTGGATTTTGATGTGCGCCAGCTTCAAAGAATTCTGGTTTAATCTGAACATAGAGTGTTAGATGTGGTGGGTGGAACAACAGATACTTTAATAAGGACCATATCTGCTTCCCAGCAGTCAAGGCAGTGGAAGCAAGTTGCCCATAACCTCAGAATTGTCAAACAGGAGACGCAGGCTCTGAACCCTGGCTTATGACAACAGACCCAGTGCTCCTGCCCCAGTTCCCACACTCGGGGGTCCCTGAGGGATCTGGAGCAAGGATGGAGAGGGAAGGCCACCGAGAACAAGATTTCCCTTGCCACAAGCCACAGCATGTGTTCCTTCAGTGGCAATAAATCGCATGAAAATGCAGATAGATAAAGTGTTCTGACATTTATATCCAGCATGAAATACACGAAAATAATAAGAGGGAAGGATAATAGTGCAACATGAAGCTTTTATTAATGTTAGACTAACTCTGTAGGGGAAATGGCTCATTTTATTGCTTTAATGTCAGGCTTTCTCCTTTCCTCCAATGGGCATAAAACTGGGGCTGCCTCTGATTTTCAATCACTAAATGAGAAAGCAGTTATTGAATGCCTTAGTGTATCCAGAAAGACTCCATAAGCCACGGGGATGTATGGAAATGCAGGAGACACGGCCCCTCCCAGGAGTTCATGATCCGGTTGGGAAAACCACACAAATGGACATATTCAGATTTAACATTCACTGAATGAATGAAACGTTCCAGAGATTATATTGATTGGTTTTACACCTATTACTTCATGTAGAAATATACATAAATTAATAAATAAAGAAAACCACATTAAGACAAGAGTATAACCAGGTACTAACTCGTATTAAATATGGATTCTGAGAATTGAAAGTCTATGAGAAGTGTAGCTCTATCATTAATTTGCTACATGATCATAGCTAACTCATTTCCCTCGTCAGATGTTTCCTTTTTAAAATGAGGGCACTGAACCAGATGAATGCATCCCAAAATTACGTTCTGTGGAAAATCCCTCTTTAGGATATTAATAGGTTTGCAACATTAAAAAAAAAAAAAAGTTGAGGGTTGGGGCGAGTGGCAAAAGACAAAAACATTTAGAAAACATTTTAGAAACACGTTCAACACAATTGAGCAGGTTTCTTTCCCAAAAGACCCCTCAGAACCCTGAGGATGCTTCTGTGTTTGGGGAACCCACAAGAGGAAAATATTATTTGTAATATTATCACAAAACCTACTATTATACAGCACGGAGTAACATCCGTTATTAATATGCCCCAGAACCAGGGTGCAAAGTACCAGGAATCATGTCTGAGGTCTCTTGCAGCCACATGGCTCAGGCCAGCTCCCTTGGCCAATCTTTAAAGGATGACTCATGTTCAATTCAAGGAGCGGTGAAGACATTCACTAAGAGGAAGAGGAAGGAGGAAGAGAGGAAGAGGAAGAGGAACAAGAAGGAAGAGGAGGAGGAGGGGGAAGAGGAGGAGGACGAGGAGGAGGGGGAGGAGCAGCAGGGCAGCAGCAGGGCATGTTTTCCTTTACTAGGATGACAGACAGTAACCTACCATACGGTTGCCCAGTCAGGTCACAGTGCATTTCCAGACAGGTTCACTCATTTAAAACCCCTCCCAACCCAGGTTTAGATTTTATTTCCCACTTTTTTTTTTTTTCCTTTTCCAGCGAGACTGGTAGCATCTGACTTTCTCAATGTCACCTTCTGTGTTCCTTCCCCCGTGATCCCTTCTCTTCCTGCTGAGCTGATTTGCTTATTAAGGTTTCTGCGTTTCAGAGTGTAACTGGGTTTTTGGCTTTGAGTTTTCCCGCAGCGTCCCGCTCTGTAGTCTAGGGCCCAGCCTTGGTCACCAAGGGCCCCGTGCACCTCGAAGCATATATTGGCAATAAAGGCCACCCCACGGGGCAGGGAGGCTGTTTATATGGAAATCTGGCTGAGCTGTGCTGGTCTTCAACATACACCACCCGGGCCTGGCCCTGGTGATATCACCAGCCCTCCGCCTGGTGTCTATAATTAAATACCCCCGATATTGCATGATTTAATTGCTACATGTTTATAAAGGTCTTTGAGAAATCAAAGTTGTGCCTGGTGGGGAGGGTGCTCTGAAGGCAGATGTCTAATGGGAGAAGCAGGAAGTTTGGGGCTGGGAGACCAGCTGGCTGGGCTCAGTCCCAGGCTCGGCACCCTCTTCCTGGATGATGTTGGGCGAGTCACGCCTCTCCTCCTGCCTTCCTGTCTCTTTGTATTTTTCTTTTCTTTTCTTTTCTTTTTTTTTAAGGAGCTTTCTAAGGCTTCTTTCAGATCTCACATACATTTATTTTTTAATGCGAATTGACCAAGTCAAACTCCGCAATCAATGAGGTGACCAGTGTCACAGCAGATAGCCCTTGTGGCCATTATTTGAGTCGGGGCACTTGAAACCTTCCCAACCCCCTTCTCCTGCCAGAGAAGATGAAAGCGTCATTTCTGACCTCAGCACTGGCCTTTGCCTTGAACTTGGCAGTGCCTTTCACATTACCATTTCCAGCTGGTTCTTTGCCCCCCGGCAAGACCAGACTTTTCTGAAAGAGTGTAAACTTCTCTGAATGATATTTGAAAATAAAATATAATTGATTTCACAGCTCCTTGAACCTCTCCTATCAGGAATTGATTTTCTTTTCCCCTCTTCTGTTTTACACTCTTGAAAGTGATTTGAGTGATGGCAAGTAGAAACTTCAATACATAAATGTTCCTCACGCTTTCTCCCTTTCTCTTTAAATTCATCCCTGACAAAGAGCGTGTGTGGGTGTGCGTGCAAGTGCATGCGTTTGTACAAGTGTCCTTTCACTTATATTCTCATCTGTGTTTGCCTGTGTCTGAGTCCGTCAGTCTGCGGTCACTGTACATGGACTTTTGTGTATCAATGCCCCGCGTGTGTGTGCACCCACATATGCTGCACTACATCAGCGTACGCATGTGTGTTTTCCATATGCGTGCACCTGAATGCAAGTTGGCATGTACGTTTCTGAGCATACAATTAGCATGTTTTTACTGACATACATGTTTGTGGACATGCTGGTGATGTGTGCATAAATTAGCCCACGTACGGACACATAATTTTGCATCTAGGTACTTGTGCAAGTCTGTTATATCCATATGAGTAGGTATATGGACGTGCCAACGTAGTTAGATTCACATTTCAAAGCATACCCAGCCTTGCTATTACCCCTCCTCCCCAAAGAAAGAATAAACAAAACTCGACTTTTCTTGGATGCACCAGACAGCTCCTGCCGATTTGGACAGTCATTATGAACTACGGAGCGCTCTCCTCTGCCAGCCCAGTATTAGCTGTCACTTCCTTGGGTAGGATAAAGTCACCCAACTGGACTGTATCCTAATTATCTGGCAAGAGAAGGAGGCGTGGCAGATGCTGCCGAGGGACCTGGTAACCCCTTTCTCTGAAGCAGCCCAGGGACTCCGTTGGCTCCCTGGAAGCCACCCCTGGAGCTGATGCTAGACTATTTCTGAGTGACACAAGGGCTAGTTTAACACGGTGCTGATTGAAATGTTGGTGTGGCAGGAGCTGTCGATGCCAGACAGGCCCAGCACACCTCTTCTCCATCCCTGGCCTGCCTAGATTGTGTGAGCGGCAGATCTGTGCTTTCTGTCAGTCAACCTGTCCGCTCATAGCTGGCAGCACTGCCGGAGTGGTCAGTCTGTGACAGTGATGGCTGGTTGGGGAGAAATGGGACTCATGTTCACATGGGCCTTTGGCTTCCCTTAGCAGGGAGGCAGAGTTCCCACATGGGGACCTGCATCATGACCCAGGGGGAAAAGATATGAAAACTTTTACCAGTTGAAAGTAGAGTCAGGTGTAGAGACTCACCACAGACACTGAGGACTGGTGGGCTTTCATGATCTGGGGGTGGAGGTGCAGAGCCGGAAAAAGGGAAGCCTACCAGACTGGTAGCTTCAGGTTTCCACTCGCCCATCCACTAGTGGCTGCAAGACTTTCTCCAAGTTACTTTAGACAGATCTCAGGACAGGGTTGGGTTTATCCTCAAAATAATGAGAAGACAGAGTGGAGTCTGTCTCTACTCTGGCATGATGGGAAGAGTCCCAGCATCAATTTCTAGGAGAAAATCTAGTCTAATAAGCACAAAATGTAGGGTATTGCTTCGCCAACCACAGAAGTTATAGCCCGAAATCAACAAGACTCTGAAAAGATCCAGGTCTACACCATTCCTGCAGTCAAGGCTCCTGTGGTATCTGCATGTGAATAGTCCATATTCCAGATACTCAAAGTCAAGAGCGCCCTTCTTTTCACCAAACTGCTGTGGCAACCACATGCGAATATTACCCATCCCAAACCTGGGTCACCTTTCACCTCTTTGTCTTTGGCCCATCTCTAACCACTCAACGAATCCTCTGGACTCTCCTCCTAAATACCACCTTAGTCCATCTTTGCTGCCACCACAGGAGTCCAGCCTAAGCAGTGTCTTCTTTTGCTTAGATTTTATTATGACCTCTAAGTCATCTGCCGGCCTCTACTCTGTCCCTTTTAAGGCCATCCTTCACACTGAAGCCAGAGTAAGCACTTAAAAACCATAATTTTTGGTCATGTCTTGCCCTCACTTAAGAACTTTCAGGATCCTTCCATCATCCTCAGGATAATACACAAACCCATTGGCATGGTCGGTGAGGACCTCCATGATCAGATCTGTGTCCACTGCCTCGACTGTTCACATTCTGCTCCTCATGGCACATTCTAGCCATTACCAATGTCCTCCATACCCAACAGTAAAGGGATGTTCCCTCTCACCTCTCAGCCTCTCTCTTGCTCCCCCTCTACCTGAAATACACAGTTTTCCACTCTGTCCATCTGACCAATTCCCATACACCTGCCCAATTTGGGCTTAAACAGATTTCCTCTGAGAGGACTATTAAGAAAATCAGTGTAGATGAAGCACCCTTGCCAAGTCATCCTGTACCAAATTCTATGTCACTTGCAAGGAACTCGTCACATAGAATTAAAACTGATTGCTTAATTGGTAGTCTTTCTTATTAAAATTCATGTCGTTTTAGGACAGAGGGCAGGTCTGAAATACCCGTTTCTGTAGCTGTCCTGCCTAATACAGTGCTTAGCGTACAGAATATGTCCCATAAATGGTTCAAAGTAAATAAGTGAATATCAATTAACAATACTTTGCATAAGAATATGTTAGATTATCATATGGGAAGGACTTCATAATTATAATAGAGACTTTGAATACGAGTTCCCAAGAGTAGAGACTTGTTTTGTACATCACTGTACCTCTCTCCATCCCAATAAAAGGGTTTAATACAGAACACGCTCTCCAATAATGTCTAATGAATTAAGGGATTTTTAAAATAAATTAATCATGCTATGCACATACTTGGAATATATCACGTTTCTTAAGTTTTTTCACCTAAGTACCTATAACATCAAGGAACAGTATATACATCCCTGTAGAACATCTGAAGATGTAAGTCAAGATGGCGCACTCTAAGGAAGAAATCTCTTTCAACTCTTAAGTTATAGCTCAAAAAACATGCAGTTTCTCCATCATAGACACTGTTTATATGTGTCTGTGTTTGTTTAGATGTAAGTTTATCTTATTTGCCATGAGCAAAGCTAATCATTGAGAAATATATGCTGTACACATTGTCTGGCTTTACACGCTTCCTGGCACATGGCCACATACCATTGCCAATAAGCTTATTTTACTTGGAGAATGAATGAAACCCCACTGGCTAACTCAGAGCCATGTTGTGGCCAGAGATATGATGTGGACTCAGTGGTCTGCCAAATATCAAAACCTCATTTGGGGATGAGGTTTTGGAAGTTTCTCTCTAGAATTATACACAAGGAGGTCTCAAATAAATGAATCCAGGAGCTAGCCAAGACAGGAGTAACAGTTCATTGATATCTCACAGCTATTAGAGTCCATCTCTTGCTCCTCCCACAATGTCCTCTCTCTGCTATCCAGCAGTGCTCTCTTCCAGGAGCCTCCCTTCTGCCTTTTTTCTGCCTGCCAGTGGTAATTGCACACAATGACTCATGCCCTTCCATTTTCTCATGCACAGAACACAAGGCTTTCGAGGCCTCTTACATTATCCCCTTATCCTCACATACCCTCACTACTGAATACCATCTGCAAATTTAATTAGCCAGCAATCTATTCCCTTTGCCTAATCATTAATGAATTTGAATAACTTGATGAAAATGGGAAAGAAGAAACTTTCTCAAATGCTGTGTACAGAATAGAGAACTTCAGCCTTCCCCCGCCCCCCTCCTGCTTACTGTGATGTGGAGCCAGGTGATGGAAGCCCAAGCCAATCAGAAGCCAGATATAAAAATACAATGAGGTTCAATGGGAGTTTTTAAAGTAGTTCTAAATAAAGAATACCAAGGAGCTTATCTAGAATAATACAGTTGTTTGTGACACAAAGCTGTTTCATTCATTTTTAAATGTTGTTTTCTCCTCTAAATACTAGGTAAGCAATTTTCAGAACTATTTAGCCATTTTGGGGACATCTGCTTATGTAGTATTGTCATTCTTTGGGAGGCCTCCTTGAAGAGTCTGGATTCCTACTTTGATTGCCCTGGCCTCAAATCACTTCTCTTACACTGATTTCAGAGGATTTTTTTCCCCTTCTGAATCAGCAAAGCAATTAGGTAAGCTTGTCCTCTTTCCAGCAGCGATTCCCTGGGAAATTTTTTCTGACCTTTGGGAACAATCCAATCCATGGCACCAGAGAGAAGGTTACTCTTGTCTCATTTTCAGATATTGCTCTGGAAATTTTGAAATAGTAAAGACGGCCATACAGCACATTGGCTAATCTCGGATGCTTCCTTGATCGGGTGTGATGAGTTTCAGGCAGCATCCATCAAGAAATCTAGTGCATTTTTATTATGTATCTTCACCTTAAAGTGTTATTCTAAAGCATAAATAAATGTACATGAATTTACTTGAATGTTATATCACTAAAATATACAATGATATGAAGCAGTAGGAAGACAGTTCGCTGGAAGGTTAGAACAATCTCTTCTATTTATGCATTGTGTGGTTTCTACTCAGCCAATCCCTTCTCTGAGCCTTGTTTCTCTTCTTAAATTAAATAACACTATCTATATATTTCACTTAATTATACCTTGAGCTAGGTAAGGAAAAAGACCACAATTTACTGGTTTTTATATACACAGAGCCTACCACACTACAAATAGTTGAGGATAAATTAGTGTTTATTGAATAGACTTCAAGAATTGTTTTGAGGCTAGTAAGAGAAAATATATGAGTACAAATTACAAATAATCATCATCATCACTGTTATTAATTGCTACAGTTGTGGGATTGACTTTGGAATCTGAAAGGAATCTGGAATACCTAGAAAATTTCAATTCATTAAACATTTCTAAAATGTGTGCCAACTTTCTTTTTCTGTTTATTCCGATGAGTACAAAATTAATCTTTATTTCTGATGGTAAGTATGTGACAAAACCACCATCAGTGTTAAGAATGTCCATCAATTTTCCATAAGAATGCAGAAGATCAAGACTCCAGAATCATGGCCCTATAGGGACATTTCATTACCCAAAGGGTAATGAAAGAGAATCAGATGTGTGCCACCACTGGGACAAAATGGCATATTGGAAAATAACATCAAAATTGAGGTCAGAAGATATAAAGAGTAGCACTTGTTCTACCAACAGTGGTTGTGTTAACTTATGGGGTAGGCAGAGTTCTAAGATGACCCTCAAGATTTCTACCACATTGTACACAATACCTGTGTAATTCCCTGCCTCCCTATCGGGGATGTGGTTTATAATTACGATGAGATATCATTCCCATGATAGGTTACATTGTGTGGCAAAGGTGAAGAAAATTTTCAGATGTAATCAATGCGCCCTGTTGTGGAGAGGGTCCATGACAGGAAATCATGGGCAGCCTCTAAGATCTGAGGGCCTCAGTCCTACAACCTCAAGCAACTGAATTCTGCCAACATCCAGGAAACATGAAAGAGGATCCTGAACTTCAGATGTGATCATGTTCCTGAGTTGATTTTAGCCTGGTGGACGCTGAACAGAGGGCTCTTCACTGACCAAACCTGGAAGATAGGTGCCTGTTGTTAGAAGCTACCAGAGTTTGTGGCCATTTATTATGTGGTAATAGAAAACTCATCCACCCTGGATAATGGATTACCCTGGTGATCTCCATATTAAGAGTCAAGATTACAACCTCTTCTAAAATGTTGAAATGTGTAAGAATTAGCCCAATGCAAGATGTACTCATCATTTGTGGTCCTCAAAATTTTGCTTCACTTCCATTTTCCCCAATCAACTCAACATGTAATACATTAAACCTTTCAGCTGTTTCATCTTTCTACTAACTCCCAATCAGCTTTGCCTCATATGGGTCATCTCTTGGTTAATAGCTTCACCGACTACCCAGTGCCTGAAGCTAGAAACCATGGGATCTTTCTCTCTTCCTCCCTCTCTTGATTCTTGCACTGAGGATAAATTGTCATCTCATCTGAGAAACTTCCTGTAGCCCTGGCCTCTCTTGTGCTTCCCTCCTATTCATCTGGACAACTGCTACTGCCTTCTCACAAGGCTGCCACTGTCCATTTGGTACATGTTTTCACTGCTTTAAGGATTATCTTTATCAAGAGAAAGCTGCTTTATTCACTCGCCTGCTGAAATATGCCAGAGCACTCCTGCACATGGCATTTCGTGTTCTTCCACGAAGAACACCAACAAAGTGGTATTAGTTTCCTATAGTTGCCATAACCAAAGTATCTATTGGGTTAGGACGGCATGTCCTGGGAGGACTGGAACCTCCCCTCTCCTTCTTCTGCATGTTCCCTGTATACCACACTTAACTTTCCATGAATATAATGCCTTATGTCCCTCTCCAAAAGAAGGGACACTGATGTCCTAATCCCTAGGACCTACAAATATGACCTTATTTGGACATAGGCTTTTTGTAGATGCAATCGAGTTAAGATGAGGTCTTTAACATGCTGCCCTAACCCAGTGGGACTGGTGTCAATATAAGGGGAACATCTGAACATAGATACACATGCAGAAGAGAATGCCGTGTGAAGACAGACACATGGGGAGAAGCCAGCTGTGAAGACAGAGGCAAAGACTGGAGGGATGCTGCCACAAGTCAAGGAACGCCTGAGGCCACCAGGAGCTGCATGAGGCAAGGAAAGGATCCTCCCCACAGATGTCTGACAATCTCTTAATTTTGAACTTCCAGCTTCCAGAATTATGACACAACACATTTCTGTTTTAATCCAGTAGTTTGTGATACTTTGGTTATGGCAGCTATAGGAAACTAATACAATGGCTATGCCAACCCCTCTCAATGATCCAGGACTTTGAACAAGCTACTCTTTTTTCCAAGAAAAAGAAATTTTTTAAACATATTTTAGGGTCCAGAATTTAAACCAAAATTCTTCAAGGAGAGACTCAGACCAAGTTTGCTCTCTTTTCTTGATTTTCTCAGAGCAGGTTTTCTGAATTCTGTTACAGGACTTCTTATACTAACTATCCAGTCATGATGATCTTGACAGTCTCTTGCACTAGACTGAAAATGCTCTGAGGTCAGGAATTACGGCATATAGTTCAACATATGCTTATTGAATTAAGAAAAGAATACAACTTTGGTCAGCCTCATGTATCCAATGGCACCTAAATTTAGAAATAAAATATTCTATTGTTGTTGTTGTTGTTGTTGTTTTTCAATTAAGCTCTCCTTTAGATACCTTGGAAGGTAGGATTGTTATTCCCAATTTATAAATGAAAAAACTAAGGACCCATAATGTTGGTTTCACTCACCCTTTTGCTCCCAGTAGATTAACAAGCCTCCAATGCCCTCCAGAAGCTGGCTATCAGTTTCTGCCAGGTGTCACTAACCCACATCAATTTTGGGGACTGAGTGGTTTTTTGATGATCATAAGTGTGATCAGTGGATGGAAGTTATAATGGAAATTTAAAAAATAAAAATTGTTAAAAAAGTGTTGAGATGAAATATGTCATTTGATCCTTTTGAGTAAGTCCAACATTTATCACCATTTCATTGACATGGTGAATGAATTATATAGATGGCATTATAATGATGTAATAGCTCACAGTCCTCAATGGCTTGTGGAGCTGAATGTTCTCCCTGGGTGCAGTTTATGGAAGCAAGAGAGGGACAGGAGTGAAGGTAGTCATCCGGCACACTCTTCTGGGTTTCCACCAGCTACACTTCCCTTCTATTATTGCCATTGTTTAAACTCGACGATATTATAGGCAACATACATCCATTTGGATAGTGGAGAAATACTTCATGGGAAATAAACATATATTTTAAAAAATTATTTAAAAACATAGTTTTTTTTTTTCTTTTTTACTCAACTCTTTGTTTCTCTGTATCTGTCTCTGTATCTCTGTTTCTGTCCTTTAATGTTTTGGCTTTTACAAATCACCGAATCCAATTGAGTCCAATTTTCTAACTTGCAGATTGGAGGTTAGGGGACCATCAACTTATGGAAAAATCACCATCAGTGTGCTGACATGGGAAAATATGGTCTTCTCTGCTGTTACTCCCTCAAGATAAATGGGGTTGATGGAGAGCTTTCTTTTCGTATATGAATGACTTCATGCCCCAAGGAGCCGAAATAGAAGAATAAACCTGAACATGGCTTGGCCAACATCAGTCTTCTAAGTACAAGTCCAATATGCAGCAGACAGCTAACAAATGTTGAATGAATTCAGTTTTTCTCTTTTATTTATGCCCTGGCATACAGAAAATGGTTGAAAATAAAATTTTGGTGCAAAGTAAAATTTTACTTTGACATCAAATGTCATCATGACCATTCAGTTATGATAATAAAGGCAATAACCATAAGGACAATAGAATAATCATTGCAACAAAAATAAAGGTTAATAATTAGCAAACACTTATTTTTTGTGGATGGGGTTTTTCTGCATAAAACTAACTTCCTAATTGCAGAAGTGAAGTGAGAGCAGGTGCTTTCTTTCTAATCCAGTGGACTCTTGCACTGAATGCACACACCGTATCCTTCCCACAGGTATGTTAAATTAAAGCACCCTTTTTTTGCTACCTCCCACCACTTTGTTGAGGAGAAAGAGGGCCCCATGTCTAGGGTTAGAATAAGGGCTCCTTCTTCCCATTCCAAGTTTGCTACTGTTAACGAGGAAAGCAGATACTATCCTCTTTCAGGGATCTTGTGAGTCCCAATGAGTGTTGAGCAGGTTCTGGTCCGTCACTCAGTACAAATACTACGGTTCTGGCAGCCACAACAGAGACAGAGCAGGGGCTCATGCTGTTTTATTAGTCAGATTAAGTTAGATGAGGCTGCAGGAACTATTTATCCTAAAAGTTCAGTGGTTTGGAACCACAACGTTTATTCTTCACTCACGCTGTGTGAGTATCTCACCTTTGTGGAGGATCTCTCTTCATACTAGACCAAGGTTGACTGAAGTTCCAACCTGACTGAACATTGCTGGCAGCCCAAGGAAGAAGAAAGAGATGGATATTTATGCTTCTACTTGGAAGTGATACAGGTCACTTCTGCTGACAAGCCATTTGCCAAAGAAAGACAAGTGAGACATTCCTAATTTCAAAGACAGACAGGAGAGGTGATCCTCTTGAGTGCCTGAAGGGAGATTTCATCAGAATTGCTGGTAAGTAGCACTATTGTCCACTGTGCCAGAGATATTAGGCTCCCCAGAATGGGGGCGGAGGGACCGCTGCAGTCATGGTCTCCGAGGGATCCACCACTATTTTCTTTTGTGTCCTGCTGATAAGACTTTTACTACCAACTCTAGCAAAACTGCTCTCATCCAAGTCACCAACCACTTCCACATCCCTAAATCCAATGGCCAGTCTCAGTCCCCATCCTGCTTGATCTATGAGCACTGTGTAACATCGATTTCTCTCAACCACCCTACTTTCATCCCAGGTGAGCACATTCCTCTGGTTTTTCTCTTGTACTACGGGCTTTTTCTTCTTAGTTTCATTTGCAAGTGCTTCCTTGTCTTCCGGTACCCTAGGGCAAGATCGATGGCTCTCTACTCCTCTCTATCTAAACTCTCTTATTTTGTGATCACATCCAGTACTTTGGTTTCAAAACTCTCTATGGGCTGGATAATCTCAAATGCATGTAGATAGCCTTTAACTTTTTCCTGAAATCTAGCTTTCAATGGTCACCTGAATATTAGATATCTCCAATTTGTCATATCTAAACCAAGGTCCTGGTCTTCTTGTCCAAACATGCTCCTATTTTACTCTTTCAGTAAACTCTGTTGTCTTCATCTCCCAAATGTATCCAGACTGAATATATTCACTGGTAGCAATCTGGTCCAAGCCAACACATTTGCATTACTATATTATCCTCCTAAGTGATCTCCCTACTTCTATCCTTGATGGAACGAACCACTCACTCTTTCTACTGTCCCACATTAACCAGAGTGAAGCGCAGACTCCTGCTGTGACTTCCCATCTCAGCCTTTGTCAGCCCTAGAGTCACACATACTCTGGCTTCTCATTCTTTCCCTGACTTTATTTCTTATTAGCCTTCTCCCTACTCTCTCAGCTCCAATCACAGCAGTGTCTCACGGACACCTGAAACATTCCAGACAGGTTTCTGGCAAAACCATTGAGCCTGTGGTTCTTGCTTCTTGCGATGCCTTTTCCTGTATATGTGCACGGCTCCCTCCTTCTGAAGGCTTTGTTCAGAAGTTTTATTTTCAATGTGGCCTTGCCTGACCACTGTTTAAAAATTTAACCCCTTTTTTTTTTGCCTTTCATAATCCACATATGTCTTTCTTGTTTTATTTTCTCCCCTTCTGGAACTTATTGCTTTTAAAGTACAATATCATTTACCTATGAATTTTGTTTATTGCCAGTCTCTCCTACCAGAATTTAAGAATCCTGTCTGTTTTGTTGACTTGTGTATTTCCGGTACTTCGAAAAATGCCTGAACCTAGTCAACTGTTAATAATTTTTTTAATTGAATGAATGGATGATAAATGAACGAATGACATTAATTTGTTGTAGTTTGGGCTCTTCAAAATAACAACCTGGCATTAGAGGGCTAGTCTGCCCATGTACAAGTAACCCATCAATCTTCTTAAGTAACACCACTAAAGCCAATTTCCCTCTTATTATTCAAGCATAGTGTATGCTTGAATCCAAACTATGACATGATAGCAAAATCACATCATATGCATATAATACCTAGTGTCTATGGGCTAAATCTATTTTAGGGAATGCTCTAATGACCACAGGGAGAAGAAAATCTCATTTCAAGATATTATTTGATTGGATGGTCCAGACCACAGAAGGGGAATTGTCCTGGGGATCCCTATCAACACAATCTGGTGCTTTACTATGACCAATTTACTCCTCAAACAAACCTAAACATAAGGATCTGGATTAACTTTAACTAAATCCCTTTCTTAACGTCTCCCTTAAAAGAGCTCACTGATACTTGTACAATTAGAGTTTATTTCCTCTCTTTGGAGACCAAAAAAAGAAGGAGAAAAATGAGATGGGATGAGTGTACTTACTAAGAAGAAAGCAGGAAGTGTCTTGCCCTTTAAAAAGTTGCATGCATTTTTTTTAAAGAATATGTAACGCTTACCATGTTCCTGTGAGAACTTTCTAGAAATTATGCTTAGTGTATGCTGACAATGTGGCTGTCAGAATGTAGAAAGGGACTTAATGAAAATGGTGCTACAGAAAGTATAAGCTGGTCTTTTCAAGGATCCCATAATAACATCCCATGATTTTCCTGAGTGTGGCCCTATTGAGAAATAGACATCAGTGTCCATTATTAGAAATAAAGTTTTTTCAGAATAGGTAACCTCATTTGGAACCACAATTGGGTTTTCTGGGAATTTACTCTCTAAAATGTATGCCAGCCCCTTAGAAGTTCTAGGTCTGTTCTATCACCCAATTTCCTGTAAGTTAGACATAAAGAACAAAGAAGGCTCTGTCCTGACACTCTAAGAGAGACCTGAAAAGTTCCTGAACTGGTCATGCTGAACTCCTCCTCTTGAATCTACCAATCAGGGAATTTAATTCCCTCTTGTTAATGGGAGAGGAAAAGTCCCGAGAAATCAGAAACATTTCCAAACTGTGGAAATGAAAGGGAAATTTTTTCTCATCTGTGGGAATATGAGGAATGGGAAATCTATGTTCTTCCTTAGAAAGAAAATTAAAATGAGCTCTAATCAGAATTTACTGTTCATTGTCTTAAAAAGAGTTAATAAAATCAAAAGAAAACTTCTCAACTTTTAAGTCATTATCCAATTGCAACAGAGAACCCTTTGGCACTCAACACTATACTTCCAAGAAATGCATATGTGGATAGTAAGAATGACTTTAAAATTAGGGTTTTTAATAATAATAATAATAATAATAATAATAATAATAATAAATATTAGTAGAATGAAGAAACCACTTGAAAGAAATGGGCTGAAGCTTGTGTGATATCAAGATGTTTTCTGATGGACTGGAGTAGAGAATGAAGTGTGATTGTAAAATACTTTGTCAATCAATATCTATCACTTGATGTCCTTAAAAGTATGTTTCTTTGTCTATTATGAAGAATCAAAATTAAGCCCAGCCCATGTAGAATGTCCCTCCTTATCTTGACAAAACAAGTAAGACAAGTAGACTCATGTGTTACCCCATTTAACATGTCGAGAAACTGAAACAGAGGCTCACTGATATGCCAGAGGACACACAGTGGTTTAATAACAGATCTACAGGCTGAAACCCAAATCTCTACCCTTACAAGTGATACCAATCTTCCAATCACTTTTTTTTTTTTCGGCCTGCCATTCTTGCTCAAGGCCTTTCCTATTGGTATTCATATAAACAGATGAATACATTTCTCTTCAGCATCATAGTAGAAAAAGACATAGTGAGTTTTAATTCCATGTACATACAACTAAAAGCATTCACTGATTTCATTCCTTTGAGTCACCAAAGTCAATGAACTATCTAGTAAATAAATTACTTGAGCATATGTACTGTATCCATAGTGTCTAATACAGCGTTGCTTAGATAATAGGCCCTTCATAAGTGTTTTTTATCATGAAGGAAAAAAAAAAGTTCTATCTTGGATATGACTATGGTTTGTGATGGATTATGAGAGGTTATTGTGTGAAGTTTTGTGGGATGGTTACCTTATTATCTTCATCTATTTCATCTCCTGAAAGAACCTCTCTCTTTGCTCAACTCTCATTTTTCTTTATGATAAAGGACTTGATTAAAACATGTGGACAAGTTTTTGAAAACTAATTATTACTTACTTTCTGCCACTGAAATTTCCCATTTATTTAAGTCTCCCATATTTAAACATTGCTCTGACTTTGGAAAATATAGGAAGCTTCCCCTACTGGGTAAGTATTGTTGGAAGCTAGAGTACGGGTACAAGCACATGGTCTAGAATTGGCCGCTCAGAGGGCCCCATCCATGACTTTGACTCCTGAGGGTTTGATGCAGAGATGCAGAGGTGCAGAGATGCAACGATGGTAAAGAATTATTCATGTGGGCAGCAGCACCAAGAGTCTTGTGATAGCAGTGGTGGTAAGGGTCCAGTGGCAAATGGCAACGTCCAGAGTCCCTCCAGCAGCTGCAGCACTGGGTTAGTTTCCAGTGTGTGCAGACCACAGATGCATTTCCTTATGCTTAGCCTCTCTTGGTTTTTGCATGTTTTAGGAGTCTGATTGATGAGTCTACAGTTGATTTTGTAAGCTACCCAATATCCTTGCAATAAATTGCTTTTATCACCAAAGTATTCATTCCGTTGTTTGCAACCAAAAACCATGACTGATACAGAGATTAGTACCAGCGAGTGGGTTACAGGCAATGGTCCCCAAGAAGAAAGAGGGAATTTGTGATAGATTACCTGACTGAGTTAGAGCTGAAGGCAGTAGTAATTCTGTTAGAATTCGGGGAAGGGAATTTGGATGCCGATGGCAGGAAACAGTGGTACAGCTAATTAAAGCATCATCTATGTGTGCCCTGAATGAAGTACCCATTAACATCAAAGCTTTGAGAACTGCACCATCATGACCATAAAATAGTATGAAGGACAGGAGCAGCAGGGTGAGGCATCTACTCCTAATAGCACTTTAAAACCATAAAGAAAAATAATAAGAGCACAAATCCCGAAGTTGTTAGCTCAAAACATGGACTAAAATCTAGGGACTTTCTATGAATTAAGAAATACAGAAAACAAAACCACGACGGAACAAAACAAAGAAATCTTTCTCTTCGGTAGCCACAAAACTAAAGTCGATGATGGGTGGGATGTCAAATTATAACATCAGTGGAATTAAAATCTTTGTATTTCTTTGATGTGAAAATCAGGCATTGATTTGTTTCAAAGGGTCTCTGTTATTTGTTCTCTTACCTTGGGCAAGTCAGACAATGTCATGGTCAGGAATAAAAGCTTTGGAGCCAACCAGAAGACCTGGCTTCATATCTGCATTCTACCCTATGACGGTAGCAGTCAGTTAGTTAGTGAGCGTCCTGTTGCCTCGATTTACTCATGTATAAAGTGGGGATGGCAATAACATCTACCTCATGGAGTTCCTGTGAAGTTTAAACTAGTTAAACCATGTAATGTTATGAGAACACTGCCTGGAACATAGTAATCACTGAATAGACAGTAGCTAGAGCTACAGCGGCCACTGTTATTGGTGCCACATTGGTGACATATTACTGATAAGCTTTGCAGAGGAGGAAGGAGTAGGTACCACACTGACGTGGTAAGAGATGTGCATATGAGAGGGTGCACCACAAGCTCTAAGATATACATGGACCTCGGTGTTGTTCCTAGAGACCCAACAGAGTAAAGTCCCTGTTAGGATTCCTTGTGCTTTGTACCATTAAAGAAAAAAAAAAAAAAAAAAGGCAGGATGCTTCATTGACCTCTTAGGATTTTGAAGTAAAAAATAGACCGATTTTATCTATGCTTCTCTGACTCATTTACTAGGTGAATTAGGCTCACTTTATGTGGTCTCTGGAAGAAGAGAAGGATGATTTGGGCCATAACGAGAATAGCATCCTAATTGGCACTTATGACCTAGCAGAACCAGCGTTGTTACAGATAGCACTGTGCTTCCAGGTAGAATGATTTCTTGTTAGGGTCCTGAAGAACTGCCAGGAAACAAAGATAGAAAGCTACCTTACCTATAAGCAAAAGCTTATCCAACCATGCTACAGAATTTTGCCTTAGTGAAAAGGTACGATTGTAATGTTTTAATCATTTAAAATGAGACTTAGTCTAATCATAGGAAAATAAATAGCTAAACACAATCCAACACAAGGGAGGGTGATTTAATAACTTTTAGATTTGTGTTTGTTTTTCATTATGCCACCCACATTTGCTCTAATACCCAAATCATTTAGCAACCCAAAGCTTTGCCAATAGTACTTTATTTTCTCGTGGAAAGATGGAAGTTGTTAAGATCTCAGTTGGCTGTTCTCTTCTTTCTTTTTGGAAAATACAATGTAGTAACAGGATATATTCAATATGAAAAAAAAAACCCACTTATATGAAAAAAAAAAAGTGAGAAATGGGAGGGTGATCAGCTACTTAGAAGAAAATAGCAAGTGACCTCAACTTTGAGTCCTCATCATGAACTTAGGAATTTTGAAGCTGGTAATGTTTTTCTTCTTAAAGCAGAGGATGTTTCAAAGTGTGTCTGAGGTACCAATGACTTCCTAGCTCTGGAGATATAAAGGGGGATTGCTGAAAACTTGCCATTGAATGCTCTTCCTTTGGTATATTAGTTTAAAGAGAGCTGCTAACGTTGGTGATGTAAGCTCTCTCCAACTTACTGTGGCCTTCCAAGGGCATTCGTTCAGCAGATCATGGCAACGGCGGGCAGAGCAAAACTCCACAAGAAAGGGAGACACAGGTACTCTGCTCAATCACTGTCTCAGCATCTCGGGCTAGATGATGTGCTTAATGTTCTGTGAAGTCTATTTTTTCACTGTTTCAATGTAAATTACAAGGCTGGAAGGTACTTCAAAAGTTATAAAATCCAAATTCCCCCAGAGAATTCTCCAAACCATACAAGCTAATTATAAACCTTGATTTTGTATTTTTTACAAGACTGTACTTTTTAATCAATGGATGAGAGTAATGTCTCTGTTATACATTAACCATAGTAAAAGAGTAATGATGATGCTAACAGAAATGTTCTTTGGTATTGCCATGTTGAGCATTGTGCTAGCATTTTCCATCTGTGAGCATATGACTTTAAGGTAGGTGTTTTTCGTTCCGTCTCACAGATAAGGAGTTGTTCCCCACCACTGACAAAAATGCCTCTGTCACGGAGCAGTACTTAAATCCGATGCTTGCTTCACAGCTCAGCTCAAATTGTCACCCATCCCATTCACTTTCCCTAACTTACTCAACAATAATAATTTTTCTGTAAATATTTATTGAGCACTTTTTATATATCAAGCACCGTGTGAGGCAGATGGTATGTTAGTGGGTGAAGAAAAAAATATATTTCTAATCATCTGGTAACTTATAATCTAAGGGAGTAGACAAACAATAAACAAGCAAGTGAATATATGCTTAGAATGACAATATATACAGCCTGGGAATAAATTTCAGCTGGTGGTCAAAGCAGGTGGCGAAGGAGATGAACTCCTTCCCCCCTTGTCATGCCTACTCGGGGCCTTTGTGCAAGTGGGAAGAATTCATCCTTTGCTCAAGGTTCTTTATTGACCAACAAATTATAATAAATATACAAACCAATGACGACTAGCAATGTGAACAGTACTCCCCTGGGATCTGTAGCAGAGAACCTACAGAACTGTATGTGGAGGCCTTAGGATGACTAACAAACCAAGTTGTCGAGGATGAAAATGTGTCAGCCACTCAGAGAAGGCTTCTTCTGGGGGAAGAACATTCTGGATTAAAGAATAAGCAAGTATGGAGACTTTGAGGTGGGGAAACACATGGTTTTGAGAAACTGAAAACAGGCCAGTGTTACTAAGGCCTAATAAATCAGAGAGAAACAGTATTGGGAAAGGAGGCGAGCCCTAAATAAAAAGTGTGGCTTAATTTAAACTGCAACGGTGCTTTACTGAGAGACTTTAAGCCAAGGAATGACAGTATCACATTTGGGGTTTTTCTTGGGTGGATCCCCGGGAGCAAAGTGGGAAGGTGATAGAAGCAAGAGCCATACTGGGAGACTCTGGTCAGGAGGCATCAGCGGTCTGGATGAAGTAGTGGCTTAACACAGCCACTTGGCATTGCTGGTACCAAGCAAGGATCTCTGAGCTGGCAGGGACTATATCTTACGTATTATACCTTTATCGGTTTTGGGGCATTGGAGGTGTGAAAACGTTTTCGAATAGGGAAGGAAGAAACTCACTTCTTACCTCCTCTGTGCCACAGGTTGAGCAGACACTGAGGTGGGGTCTCCCATGCAGGGCTTTGAATTAGCAGTCACCACCCACAGAAAGGGGGGGGCGTGGAAAGCAGAATTGCACAAAAGGAGAAGTTGAACAGCCATATGAGCCCAACAAAACCCAGCCCATTTCTTGAGAAGCACTGTGACCTCAGCTGCCTGCAGGAGCAGAATAAGCAAAGGGACAGAGTCGTGAAGGACACTCCATGTTTGGGAGACATCCCCCTCTCTGGACCTTACATCATGTGTATCTCTGAGTGTTTAGGAAAGGCACCGGCTTCTGAAAAGAATGCAAGTCAAAAACCAGGATGATTATTGGGATGGGACTTGGCAGTGGAGAAAGTGCTCTCTCACCAGGGACTTCCTTAAATGAGGCCCTTTCCCTATAACTCAGTTTCCCCCATATGCAGAATTAGAGACTTCAACCAGATGGCCTTCAATGACCCTCGCTACTCTGAAATTCTGTGATTCCTAGTAAGACAACCCAGTTCAGGAAACCCATTACAGCCGTAGCTGTCCTCTTCCATTAGTCCAAATGCATCTAGACTCATCAAAATGGGTTTTGACTCGCAGGGACCAAATGTCTTCATTTAGAAGAGACGGGAAAGGCAGCCTTGCAAATTACACCATTTCTCCCACCTCCATTATGCTCCGAGCATCCTGCCACTGCTGTTACAACCCAACAGCACGCGGCCAATTGGAGCAGAAAAGACAATAACCTTAATGGGAAGGAATTGGGAGCTGGGAGACGCCACAGATTGTATTAGGAGAAATGAAATAATATTTAATTTCCCTGGTCATAAATAATCTGTCTGCCCACATTAGAAGCACATCAGAGTTGACAGGGAAAATAGTCACCAACATGGGAAAAAAAAGGTCATTATTTTTTCATTATTAGTGGGTAATGAGGGTGGGGGGCTTTTTATTCAAATGTGTGGGGTTTTTTTCTTCCTGACAGATGGAACTGCAGTAGCAGAGATGCTCAGAGTAGCTGGTAATCCTCACAATTTGTTAGCAAGAGGCAATAACAAAGCTTGTGGCGATTCCTCACTCGTACCGGTAAGGTTGTTCATAGGCCTCAAGGTGCTACTGCATTTATTTCTTCAGGAGCACCTCACTACGTGGGAAGGGATAGTCATTTTACAGGTGAGGATACTGAGGCTTGATATTTGATCAAATGTTTTTTGCAAAGCAGTGACCTCAGAACTTCAGACTTCACCTTACTGATTTCAAAATTTGGCTATAATAGCAAACAACCTGTACTATTTATTTTTATCTGCATGGCTTTTTTTAAAATTTAAATCAACTTACATTTTTACTTGTATTTATTTTAAAGCGTACTTTACACGGCACCATCACAAAAGGAAGGTTCAAATCAAGAGTTGAAACTAAAAGTACAGTCAATTCTCACTATTCATGGTAGTTATGTTCTATAAAGTCTCCACAAATACTGAACTGTTGCACCTACAGGAAATACAGGGCTAGGTTCCTGCAAGCCTCTGGTCACAGCATTTTCATCAACCAATCAATAGGTGACCTTTTCAAATGTGTTTCTTTATAAGACAACTTAATTAATATGTATTATTGATTTAACACATATCATTGATTTAATGTATATTGTTAATTCATTAAAATTCTGTTCACAGCCAGCAACACTGTAACTCATGCCTGAATGAAGCTTCACCTAACATGTGATTTCTCGTTAAGGTACATCCTTGTACTTGCACTCGCTTGCACTTCAACAAGATGCTTGGGGGCCATTTTAAACCATAAAACAACTAATAAAAAATCTCCACAAAAATGTGAAAAATGTGGCATCAAACAGACCATGTCACCGACACGTATCCAGCTCGAGATCTGAAACAGGAAGGCACCGTGTCACCTTGCTTAGCCTCAGCTGGGAGTGTATGTGTGGGGTGACTCAATCTTTCCACTACACTGGACATGTCTGCAAAATAGCTGCAGGTATTGATCCTGCGATTACAAATAAATTTTAGTGAACAGGTGATTTTGAAAAATACGACTTCCGCACAGAATGAAGATTGACTATCGCTTTGCAACCACTTGGATTTGATTGTAAATAAATAAGTACAAGTGATTAAATCCTACCTGGATATTCTTGCTGGTCCTAATTTCCCAGTATGAGGCATGTTTTTTTTTTCTTTTTTAAAAAAGGAGGGTGAAATTAGGTGTCGAAGACTTTATTAGCCCCAGACTAAGAGTTCCCTCTTGATTTAATCTGAAGGATTAGAATAAAATTAAAATGAAAATAATTTTCGGACCATGTGATTCACTTTTTCTTACTGGGTTGGTGTCCCACCTACAATTATTTTGAGAACCTTTTCAATCATCACAAGTACATACAAACATTTAGATGACGCCAAGGGTACAAGCTCACTTTTTGGGAAACACTGCAGAATATGAAAATCCCCCAGATGTCCTAAGCCTCGGTATCCTCAAAACATTGTGATAAGGAAAACAGCTGGCCCAGAAGGATGCAGCTAACTCCCTGTAATGACAGCTCACTGGATAGCTGACCTCACTCTGCATTCTATTCTAGTTCCTGAGAGAAATGCCTTTTCCCCAAGAGATGTGCAAACCACGGGAGTCCAACTGATTGATCCTATCACCCCGATATGTCTAAGAAATCTTTCAATGCTTAAAAAAAATCCAGGGAGATAAATACTGCTCCCCTTTCAAAATGTGCTCCAGAAATAAATTAATTCCCTTGTTTTCTTTTGCTGAGTTAAAGAGCTGAATCTGAACTCAACAGAAGATAGTCAACTTTTTTTTTCTTTTGAAGATTTAATTTTGAGCATGTTTTTTAATTTTTTAAAATTTTATTTAAATTCAATTAATTAACATATAATGTATTATTAGTTTCAAAGGTAGAGGTCAGTGATTCATGTCTTATATAGCACCCAGTGCTCATTATATCATGTGCCCTTTTTAATGTCCATCACCCAGTTCCCCCATCCCCACCCCTTCCAGGGACTCTCAGTTTGTTTCCTATGATTAAGAGTCTCTTATGGTTTGTCTCCCTTCCTGATTTCATCTTGTTTTATTTTTCTTCTCTTCCTCTATGATACTCTGTTTTAGGACAGGCAACTTTTGTGATCACTTTCTCTGTTGGTGGGATGGGAACTTGTCTGGGCCTGTTTCGTGTATCAGCCCAGGCACGGGTTCTTTTCACCCTTAGATAGATTTGCCCAAAGCTGCTGTAGGTGAGCAACTTGTGTAACACACAGCAAATACTACTAGTTTGTATAGACAGTAGGAGTTAATGAGAAAATGGAATTTAAACTGTTTGTCATAATAAACAGAGCCACATAAGCTTATTGACTTTTTACGATCAACATTGTTGTTGTAGAGAGACAGAGAATTAACTCAGCTTGAAAAAAAAAATGGATTCTAGGTTCATATTTGCCAAGCATTGAGGTTCCAAATAAGCCATTTAGCCTTATTGTTGTGGACATGGCTAGTCCAATGGACCAACCCAGAGTGGCTCGTTGCAAAGGCACTTAGGAGTGTTAACACATTAACTAACATAGCTAGTTATTATTGCGTGAATGATCAAAGAGAAACGTATTCAATCACTTTGCTTCTCAGTTTTGCATTTATAAAATAAGAGTAATATAACTATTTAAGAAGACCTTTGTGAATAGTAAATGAGGTGTTTCAGGTGTAATAAAAGTACAAAGGCACCTAGGAAACTGTTAGTCGGCCAGAAATTCCTTTTAATCTAAGCTTCACATTTCTCAGCAGTAATAGGGAAATTTTACTATTTGGAGGGAACTGGTATACCAGAACAGGAGGGAGCAAGGCTTTCACAGCAGACAGACTTGGATTCCAATTCCTCTTCTGCTACCTACTCTTTGGGAACTGGAGGAAACTACATAGCCTCTGTTGAGTGCCAGTACCTCCTCAGCTTTACAAAATGATTATAAGATAGACTTCCCAAGAAGTAGTGGCGACTAAAGCATGTAAAGTACTTAGCGCCTGAAACTATGTAAGGAATTCAGTAAAAAGGAAATTTTATTTATTTATTGTATTTATCATGTTTTTCTTGGAGTGTGAGGGGTATTGGTACCAACCAATCTTAATCATCAGGAGGAATACTGCATGCTTTGTGGACACTTAGAGCATCAATTGTTAAAATACCCAGAACTCGGCAGTCAGCAGTCATAAATTCATGGTTGAAAAAGATCTTGGTGATCATATAGACCACTCTGTATGGTGCATGGATAACTCTAAAAGATATTTCAGACAAATATTTGCTTTGACTCAGTTTCAAAGCCTCTGATCAAACCAGGGGACACTCACTCTTGTGAGGCAGCCCATGCAATTGTCTTGAAGCTTCCTTGTTAAGAAGTTCATAATTATATCAGGTCAAGTCTGTCTTCATGTGATTTTCATTCATAGGTCCTGGTTCTGCTGCTATATACAAAGACAGCACCTCTGAGCACGATGTAAGCACTTGAAGACTATCCTATCCTGTGGTGGTTGTGCATTAGGGACTAAGATTTTGGTCTGACACATGTGGGTTAAAACCAAGGCATCCTCTACTCTCTAGCTATGTGATGTTAAAAACAGCTATGTAGCTCATTAAATCTCAATATCCTCAGTTTTACTACAGGGACACACACACACACACACACACACACACACACACACACACAGAGATTTCCTCAGACCAAGTGGTAAAAATCAATGAAATAGTACGTTCAAAATCCCTAGGACAGTACTTAGCACAAAACAAGTTTTTTACTAAGTTGTAGCCATGTTCTAACCATTATAATAAAATAAATCTAATCTTCTTCCCTGGCCTCCTTTGTCCCAGATTGCCTATCCCCCTGATTTTTAGTTTTCTCATTCACTCTCCCAGATTCTGTTCTCTGAATATACCCTCTAAAAGTGTGATTCAGAATTATTCTTTGTATTTCAGGCCATGTGACCTGAATACAGAACAAAAGAGAACAGACATCTTCCACCTGAAGTAGCTGAACATCAAGTTACTGTCATTAAAGTCACACCATGCTGCGGATTAATACTAAGTTACAGTCAACTAATCCCCCACAGTTTTCTTTTCTTTGCTCTTTAACTTCTGTTATAAAAACACATTTCATCAAATCCAACTCCATAAAGAAACAAAGGCCAAGAGAGAGTCTGTTATTTGCCCAAGGTTACGGTCAAGGTCGGGCCAAGGTTCAAGGCCCGGAGAACAGGCTGCCCATCTCCCAGATCACTGCTGCTTTCAGCCAAGTTTGCTGTTTCTCACACTGTACATCCCAGGGATTGCTTCAACGACTTTAAATTCTTATTTCATCTCACCCCTGGGACCCAAAGGTCATTCTCAGTGTGAAAAAAAAATGGTAGATTCAGTGAGTGGGAATGTGGCCCAGCTCGGGAGAAAGTGGCTTGTCTCTTCTTAGAGGGAAGTAGCTTTCACAGGGGTGACTCCAGTGGCTGGCGTCTGCTGCCAAGTCACTGACCCTCACTGCCACTGCACCCTACAGCCCATACAGCCCCTATCCAAGATGAAAGCACCGGGCAGCAAGACTTCTGGTCATGACTCTTCTCTGATTTCCCTTTGGGCCCCTCCACCTGAAGCCTCTGATGCCTTCAATGCCTCTTCTTTCTCCCTCGTCAGCAGTCTTCCACCAAGTAAAGCTTGGTTGGCTTCCCCTCCAGATTGTCTAACAGCTGCTCCTGATAAGTGCCCAAGCAGCTGAGTTTCTGTAGGAAATGAAGCACAGCCAGTGGCTGGCTGTGGTTACTAGAGAAAGAAAGAGGAGCTCACAAAGTCCAGGAGAAACTCAGCTCAGCAGCAGAGTGGAGGGCAACAGCATACAAGGAACAGAGGTCAGATTCAGGAGTAGGATACCAGAGCCCTATGGCATCATTTCAAAACATTCTGATCATCTGATTAATGAAAATACCGATTTGTGTGTATTTCAAAACAATGAAAATGACCATGGATAAAAGGGGGATTATTACATAATGATAAAGAGGTTGATTTATCCCTAAGAAGAAATAACCATCTTCAACATGTGTGTACCTCACAGTAGAGCCAAGTACAAATAAGAGTCAAAATACATGAGGCAAAACTGATAGAATTAAAAAGAGTAAGAGAGGCATGTAGGTGGCTCAGATGATGAAGTATCTGACTCCATGTTGGCTCAGGTCATGATCTCAGGGTGGTGAGATCAAGCCTCACATCAGGCTCTGCACTCAGCTAGGAGTCTGCTTGAGATTCCGTCTCTCCCTCTGTCCCTCCCCACCCCATTTTCATACATACATACCTACATACATAAAGTTTTAAGAAGCCTAAGCCATACATGCACTACTATAATTGAAAATTTCAATATTGCTTTTTTTTAATAGCTGGTAGATAAAGTAGTAGAAAATTGGTAAGGATATAGTTGACCTGGATGGCACTACCAATCAACTTATATACTGACATTTATACAATATTCCAATAACAACAGCAGAATACATGTTCTTTTCAAGCTCAGAAGGAACACTCACCAAGATAGCTCACATTCTGGCCATAAAACACACATTAAAAAATTAGAATATAAATCATACAAAGCATGCTCTCATACTGCAACAGAATCAAACAAGAAATTAATAACTAAAAGATAAATGAGGAATTCCCATGTATTTTGAGATTAAACAGCATCCTTCTTAATAGCACAACAGTCAAAGATGAGGTCACAAGAGAAATTTTAAAGCATATTTTGAACTAAATAAAAATAGAAATATAACTGATTAAGATTTGTGAGATGCAATGAAAGCAGTGTTAAAAATAACACTTATAGCACCAAATATATATTTTAGAAAAAGAAGGAACCCCTAAAATCAATTAACATAAGATTCTACCTCAGGAAGATAGAGAAGTAAAAGTAAATTAAGCTTAAAGTAAGCAGTATAAAGCAATTGATAAAAATCAGAGCAAAAATCTATGCATTTAGAAACAGGAAAACAATAGAAAAAAATCAATGCAACCAAAAACTACTTATTTGAAAAAAAAATCAATAAAATTGATACACATCTGGCCAGGATAGCCCTGAGAAAAAGAAGACACAAATTTAAAATATTAGAAATGTAGGTAGGGTCATCACTACTGATACCTTGGACATTAAAAGAATGATAAAAGGATGAAAAATTATATGTCCACTATTTTGATAACCTAGATAAAATTGGAAAAAACTTCAAAGGACTCGAAGTACCAAAATCCTCTCAAAAATAATCTGAATATAACTACATATGTTTTAAAATGAATCAAAAATTAATAAACTTCCAAAAAAATCACCGGTCCTAGCTGGTTTTACAGGTGAATTCTACTAAACATTTAACAAAACAGTGCTAGCAAGTCTCCACAATCTCTTCCAGAAACCAGACACAGAGGGAACATTTCCTAACTCATTTTGTGAGGTTATCACTACCCTAATAAGAAAACCAAATACAGACATTACAAGGAAACTACAGGCCACCTGTCTTGCTCATGAACATTGATAAAAAATTCCTCAGTAAAACATTACCAAACCTGACTTAGCAATGTATTTAAAGAACTAAAAAAGACCACCAAATAGTATTTATACCAGGTATGCAAGGCTGGTCCCAAAACCAAGTAATGGAACTTACTAATCAGCAAGTCAAAAAAAGCAAAAGCACATGATTACATCAATTGATGAAGAAAAGCATTTGACAAAACCCAATACTTCGTCATGATAAAAACTCTCAGAAAACTAAGAATACAGGAGAAACTCTTCAACTTGATAAAGAATACCTTTTCTTAAAGATTTTATTTATTTATTTATTCATGAGAGACACAGAGAGAGGCAGAGACACAGGCAGAGGGAGAAGCAGGCTCCCTGCGGGGAGCCCGACGTGGGACTTGATCCCAGGACCCTGGGGTCACGTCCTGAGCCGAAGGCAGACGCTCAACCACTGAGCCACCAAGACGTCTCCTGATAAAGAATACTAAAGAAAAAAATGCTATAGTTCAAATCATAGTAAATGATTTAAAAAAGGCACTTTCCCTTATATCAGAACAAGACAAAAATATTGCCATATTTGTCACTGCAATATTCCAAAATAGGTTCATCTGTTAGCCTTGTCTGCAGTATCAATTTTGAATGAAAATCTATAAGTTTTACATAAAACTCCATACCTTTTCTAAAACCTTATATTTTATACCTTTGAGGTCATATATAACAAGAATGTCTCTACCACAAGCTCATAATTCTCCAATATTGTGACCTATTGGCAACACAGTATTTTTTTTCTTCTTTTTTATATGTTTCTGATCTACCTTGTATAAGGCAGAAGCTTAACATTTTTTGTCTCCATACAGTGATCCTGTTTCCTCAGCATCATCTATTAAACAATTTTTGTCCTTTGCCCCCTGGTCACTAATACTATCTCCATCATATACTAAGTTGCTACATACGAATGGGTTAGGTTTTAAGGTCATTATACTCTTTATCAAGAATCTTTAAATTCTTTCCCTTTACTGCTCAGTTTGATAAATCCATCCCTTTTTATTACTGTGGTTTTGTCTTCCTGTCTGATAGGAAAAATCCTCTCCCTCTTTGTTCTTCTTTTCTAAAATTCACTTAGGTCTTTGTGAAAATGTTATTTTTCCATGCACATTTTAGAAAATGTTTCCAAGTCTTCAAATGTATTAAAGTAAATGTTAAACTTCCCAGGTGTTTTGGAATTGTAGACAATTTTTTGAATGCCATTCAGCGTCTCCTAAGTGTTTGGCAAAGCTGGATAATACTTGCCATGGGCCAGACATAGTGCCAAATGCTTCACATGTTTTAGGGCGTGCATTTCTCACAAAAACTCCATGGTGACTGCATGTTATTAGTCCTATTTTATAAAGGACATGCAGAAAACGTAAGGGACTTTGCCAAGGTTACTTTCTTAGAAAGCATCACACTTGGGATTCAACTCAGTCAGTTTGACTCTCAAGCAAATTCTTAGGCATATGTTATTTTTTAGGTAATTAAACACAATTTGGGCCTTGAGACTCTGTAGAGTAGGTTTCGTTTCCTCTAGGAAGCTAATCATCATACGTCTATATTCTTTGATCCCGAAGAGAAGTTATAGGTTCCTCCTTGTACCTCCCACGACTTTTTGTACTTCTCTCTCATGGAATAAAAGTAGAAAATCTCTCTGGGGCCACATGTCCATAGCACAGAGATTGGGAATATTTACTTGTGTCACAGCTTTGGGATAAACACAAGAGATAACATGCATCTCCCCTCCCAAGAGTTGGGTTAGCTCTGCATGAATTTGACGTGTAATTCAGTAAGATGGATATTAATGTTTAAACAGCATAGGTAAGAGCGCCTGGGTGGCTCAGTTGGTTAAGCGTCTGACACTTGATTTTGGCTCAGGTTATGATCTTAGGGTTGTGAGACTGAGCCCTACATTGGGCTCCAAGGTGGGTATGGAGCCTGCTTAAGATTCTCCCTCTCCTTTTCCCTCTGCCTCTACTGTCCCCTCACCCCCACTTGCAGGTTCTCTCCCCCAATCTCTCTACCTAAAAAAAAATAATAATAATAAATGAACAGCATAGGTAGTAAGAGTGTAAGAAGGAAGAAGAAATGAATTCCCCAAGGAAAATAGTTTATTCATCTTTAGAGAATTGATCATTGCCAGTTAGTGATATATTCTCTGTATCCTATCCCTAGACATGGGGAACAACCCCTTTATCCTCCAAAATCCCATGACTGCCTGAATACTTGACTTCAGATGGCCCCATCGTATTTAATGGGGACAGTACCCTTGACTCCCATTCTTTTTCCTATGCTCTGTGGGACTACATCATAGACTTGGTGCTAGTAGCAATAACAATCGTCATATTTATTCATTAAAAATCAATTTTTCATTTCTATAACATCCAGTATCGACAAATGGTTTTATTATTTTCACTAAGCTCTCAAAGAAAAAATTCTAAAAAAAAAAAAAAAATTAACTGGCTAAATTAGGGCATGTCAAGTCTTTGGTGGCCTCATTTCAGCAGCCCACCAATTCATATGTTGAATCTTAACACAAAAGAATATGTTTATTTGCATCCAGTTCTTTCCTTACCCCAGACTATGTACTGCAACTGTGGCTGTTGAGATTTGCCTTCACTTTACACATGATCACTTAATTCTAATTCAGGCTCTCTGACATCTCAAGAAAAATATAAATGAGGTGAGAAAATTTTAATCAAATATCATAACATTGATGCGAAAATAATATTAATTAATAGTGGATGGAGCAGGATGTAAACCTATAATTACTATAGTATTCTAAATTTCTATGAATATATATATTTCTAAAATATGGTTAACTGTATGGGAAGAAGGCCAACTGAAATAGTTCAAAATGAAACGGTGGCTATCTCTAGATGGTGGCATTATAGTGATTTCAACTTATTTTTATACTTTTTTATAAATTGTATACATTGAACTCTGAGGTGGAAGTGGCTAGCTGTTCATGATACATGCTTCCCTTCTACAGTATAGAGTTTGCTAAGAAAAGCCTACTGAGCAGGAACTACATTCCCAGCCCCCACATGTCTGGGTAAGGCCACGTGACTCCATGCTTGCCTACAGAATACAAAAGGCTAGGATGCGTGTCACATGATAAGGTAAAGAAGCAGCTGTGCCTTTTATAACTACTGTTTCCCTCAGAGAGGACTCTGAGATCCTAAAAGATGTCAGAGCCACACAATGCAAAGAACCCACTTACCTGAATTGCCACTTGGGACCTACGGCCAAACAGGGAACATCTATATTGTTCCCTAAAATAAGGTTCTGCTTTAATCAGCAATAAATAAGCTTCTGTTTTAATCAACTTCCTTCTCCTGAGTTTTCATAAGAAAAAGAGCCTTTGGGGGAAAAAAAAAATGTTTTTAGATAGGCATTTTTTTAGGGAGTTGACTCAGGAGCAAGAGTGAAAGTCAGTGAAGTGAGTCAAAGAAGGAGGAAGAGGGATTACAAGGACCCACCGAGTTGACCGACATGCAGACAGCAGGTGCTTGATCCCACCAGGACTTCGGAGGAGGCTTATGCATTCATCTCAGAACAATCTACCTACAGCAGAGGAAGAGAAGGCATCTGTGTATCTGCTCCCAGCCCCTGCTGGCTTTCGGGCTGCAGGTTTGCATACGGAACATTTCACGTAGGAGTCTCTTGATGCGTAGTCAGAGAAGCCCTGGAGCAAAAAGTTAGAGGTGCCTGATGAATGTCTGAGGCAAGGTACTGCTAGGTTACGCCTGCATCAGGCCGTTCTCCACTGACATGGCTAGAACGAGTGGCGAGGTCCAAAGGATTGGAACAGGTGCACAACACGTGCTTGGCAGTGACTGACGTAGTACACTATCTAACCTGGTCTTAACTAGAATAAACATATTATAATTTTTAAAAAAAAACATGTTGTAATCAGAAAGACACACACACACACACGTTTTTGTCTGGTTCTGTCAAATACCCTAGTATCCTTACGACACTTACCTCTTGATTCACATTGAAAGCCCAACTGTGAAGTGAGAGGTCCCTGGTGGGCATCTCCGAGTCTTACTGCATTTCTTCCTCAACTATTCAGCCACCAACGGCGGTCAACTCCGCCCTCTAACAATATTCAGAACTGCCCCTGCTTCTGTATCTGCTGCCCCTGCTTTAGTTGAGGCTTTTACCAGCACGTGCCCCAGACTTTGCTAGAACCTCCAATCTCTCCCATTTGTTGTTTATACCTCCGATTAAACAAGGATGTAGTGGAATCCTGCTCAAAACTTACTTCAAGGACTCCCTGTTGTCATAAAGTCTAAGCTCGTTACAAGGGATTCTCACACACCAGCCCCAACACGCATTTCTACCATGCTTCCATCATGCCTCATTTTACATCTTGCAGTGTAGACAGACAACGGAGGCACACAACAGAAATACCAAGGAAACCCCAAGGCCTTCCATGCCACGTGGCTTGAGTACAAGCCTCTCTCTACTGGGAAGGCTCTCCCTCATTTTTACGTAGAGCAGAAGCTGGTTGTCCACAGCCCTCAATGAGCTACCACACATGAGCAAAGAATGTGTTTCTATATATATTTTCAAATGATTGAAAAAAATTCTTAAAGATAATAATAGTTTGTGACACACGAAAATTAAACGAGATTCAAATTTCATTGCCATGAAGAAGTCTTTCTGGAACATCCATCCTTGCTTATTCATTTACACGTTGTCGAGGGCTAGTTTGGGGCTATCAAGGCAGAGTTGAGTTGTCGGAGACCTGCAGCTCGTGAAGCATAAAGCATTTGTTGCCTGTCTTTTTTACAGAAAACGTTTGCAGGCAACATCTGTCCTTTCTTCAAACCCTGTTTGTCAATGAAGGGACATTTCCACATCTCTGTCCCCATAAAACTAAGTTCTCACCTCTAGGAAAGCATGATCCTCACCCAGTAGGAACTGTGCATTTATATACCTTCTCCCCTCTGCTGCCCCACCCCCTCCTTGGGAGTGGACACTATGTCTTACTCATCTCTGATCGTCCCCTGGCCACCAGGATGGTGCCAAGTCCACAAACGGGGCTCAGGCCATGTTGTTTGAAGCTCTCCAGTTTCAAGCCCTACATCCTTTTCTGGAACGTGGTGGTTAAGAGTGTGGGCTCTAATGTTCGATGCCGGGTCTGGTGCGTAAAGCTGTGCAGCCCTGGAGTCACCCTAAGGCCTCTGGGCCTCTGTGTCCTCACCTAAGAACCAAGGAGAACAACAGTAACTGCCAGGCTTGTTGTGAGACTCGCATGTGACAGTACGTGCAAGGTGCTAAGCCCACAGCAAGCGCTCCCGACACTTTCAGTTAACATCTGCTATTAGGATGACGATGGTGCGATCCCTAAAGCTCAGAGGAAGCCTTGGGGGGTCTCCTGGGAGACATCACTGACCAAACAATATGCCCTACACACACAGCTCCCTGGCGTTACTTGTTCTTTAGCTATTTTAATGTGCTCATGTGTTAAAATCGCGTGTTTGTGGAGACGAGGCACCAGACGGGCTGGCATGAAGTACCCTTTCCTTTTTATATAAGAATCTCTGTCAATCTCATTTGCTTATGTCTACCTTCTTCCTGCTGGGCTCGCTTTCCTCTTCTCTCCGTCTTCCTTTCCCAGGGCTCTCTCTGTCCCCCGCTGCTTCCCCCACCCGCCTGATGACTTTGCTCTTCCCCCTCGGCCTACCTTCACACCCCCAGCCCCAGCCCCAGCCCCCTGCCTTCACTCTTTACTCATATTCGCCCTCTCTCCTCTGCCTTCTCTTGTCTTTATGTTTTCTCTCTTCTGATTTATTGTTATTCTAACATTCTTCTTCTTTTTTGGTCCTTTATCCCTTCCTCCACTTCCTGGATGAAAACCTCTTCTGTCTTTAATATTTTCATTATTTCCAACCTCATTTCTGTCATCATCTCCCTGTTACATCCCTGGTCTCTCCTTTTTCCTCCTCCTTCACCTCTTTGCCCTCTAGGCCATGGAGGCTGGATCCCCTCCCCAGGTCCTGTGTGGGGTAGAGGCTGCCCTGCCCCGTGGATGACCAGCACATCAGCAAAAGCTATTAGTCACCCAGTAGAGGAAGAAGACAGTTGTCTGAGGGAGTGTGGTGCTTGGGGAGCATCTCGAGGCCAGGCAGAAAATGGAGTGGTCAGGAAGGAAGAGGAGGCAGTGTTTAATGGAATGGAAATAAAATAGGTGAGAGAAAATGAGATGGAAAAGCAGAGATGTACGACACAAGAGAATTTAGTTGGAATGAGATTGTCATCAGATCAGCTGGGGGGAGAAAATGGAAAAACAAGCCTGTTAAAGCGAATTCTTTGTCATAACCACAAGTTTTATAATCTCAGCTTGCCAGCTTGGCTTCTCAACACTGTTCTGTTCTTTCCTAACCATTTTGTTTGATCCTTCTCTTCTCACCAGACTTCGCTATTTACCCAACCCTGTCTGATTCCCATTTGCTGGTTTATCTTCTCGGGCACTCTGGGCTGGCCAAGGGTTCAGAAAGAAACCACACAGCACAGTGGTTAGAAGCACAGATTCAGGAGTCAGAATGCACTTGAAACCTGGCTCTAAGGACTCAAAGTGTTTCTGTTATGCAAGAGCGCTCGCTATCCAGCTACCTCTTCCTATTACCCAGCACAGGCTTTGGACTAGATTTGCTTGACCTACAATCCCATTTTTCCTCTTACCAGCTCTGTGACCTTGGCAATGTAATGACTTCTCTGGTCTCATTCATCTTTATCACAGAGATAACACTACTCATGTAGACAAGGTTGATGTTAAGACAAACGGAGATCATTGAAGCCGAATGCCAGGTACAGTGCCTGGCACACGGTCAGGCTCTATCAGTGTGTGCTGGTTTGTTAATTAATATTTTAGTAGATTGCTCCAGTCTTCTCTCATTATAGGTTGAGAACGGCCTTCTCAGATTACATACTCTCTGCCTCAAATTATCGCTCTAGACAGATGCTCCTTGCACTGCACAACCCTCCTCCTTATTCAGGCCACCTCTCCCAGATTGATGCCTGGGAAAGGCCAGGGTTTACTCAGCAACAAGATTTATATCTTGGCTGACTTCACAACAGCATTCAACCTCATCCACCCATCCCCACACCCTCCCTTCCTCTTGGTTCCTGCTGGAGGAAAGAAGAGGAAAAGGTTGAACCACCTCCCAAGAGAAGCAACCCACCCCATGAATTCACCACTCTCAGTTTAAATAGATTCCACAATTAAATATACATCAAACAAACTCCCCCCACTGGATGAGTTCGGCTCCCAGTGAGCCTTATCACAAAAACCTTTTCTTTCCATCTCTCTCCTCTCCACCCCCAATTTTACCACCCCCGATGCCTGCCCTTTGGAAATGCTCTTTACACCCACCCTGTGCTTTTAACCCTGGTATTACGAGGGTGCAACCCAGCTGGAAATTTCCAAAGATGATTTCACTGAGTTCTCCTAAATACTTCATTTCAGTGAAAGGGGGTGGCTGGCCTGGGCACCAAAGGGAGATAGTGAGGTTTACCGGATGCCCTGTCAACCTGGGATGCTGGACTTCGTCTTCTCCAAGTTGGCTCCTGCCAACTCGTTGCTGACTTTCCCTCAGTTGCCCTCAATGGTTCAATGCCAAGGGATCCTTGCAGTTGCTCCTGGCTCTAGTATTCAAAATCCCAATGTTTATTCTGGTTAATAAAGATAGATATCTGCAGAGCCTTTATTTCTACCTCATGTATCCAACACATGGCTAATAGTATAACTTTTTGGAAAATTACCACCACCCTTGTCCTGCTTCCACAGATCATGATATGCAAATACCAAAACCATACATGTTTAAAGAGGGCTGTGGGGGAAAAAAAAAACACCTTCCTGAGGATGGGAAATAGTAACCCCAGTTGCATGATGGGGTGAATTAAAGTCTCCCTCTGATGCCAAACCATCAAATTTTAAAAAGAAAAATATTGGGTACCACTTCTTAAGATCTGAAGTAAGAAAAAATAATCTGGAAGAGATAAAATTGGAGATGAAGAGGAAAACAAGGAAAACAAAGAGTTTTGGAAATAACACTTTAATAAGGACCCAAAATAACCCAGTGTTGGGGATGTGGGCAGGGTTGTCTTTCTTTTGTATATATTTCATTCAGTTGTCCCCTTAAACTGGAAATGTGTGATTTTTATCAGGTGAGGTTCTTCTCACATATTAAAGGTAAATACCTGTTGTAATGCAGATACCACAACCCCAAATATGTCTGTGGTGGGGAACAGTGAGCAATGAAGAGGAGGACATGACAGTAAACTGGAGAGATTTGATTATAACACATATATCTTACATTCTAGAAGAAAAAAAATTAAAAAAAAATAATGGGAAGCCAAAGTGGGGCAGTCAATGAAATTTAGGAAAAGAAGGAAGTAGAAGAGAGATATTGTAAGGTGAAAATTGTAGTAAAATGGGCAGGAACCCTGGACTGGGAACAAAGAGGTCTGGCACACAATCAAAATACTACCAAACTGCCTTGTGAGGCTGTAAGCCTCTACAGACCTCCGTAGATAGACATGTTCAAACAGGGAAACAAATAGCCTTTTGTACACTCCTCTCGTTACAAAAAGTTACTGTGAGAATCAAATGATAGAAGGACAATGCAAGTGTTGTGTGAACTGTACACACATAAGCGACATTTTTATTATAAAACATCATCCCCTGATGACTGAAACAGTGGTGGTCCTAAGGTGATTGTAGAGCGGTGTGTCCCAGAGAGCCCCGCTCTCAGGTCTCTGAATGAATTTGCAAACCCTCAATGAGTAGTCAGTCTCTTCCTGTGGTGGCCCTCCTCTTACCTGAGCAACAGTCTATGGAGGGTTAAGTCTCCAGGTCAGGATGTGAACTAATTGGGAGTCCTCCAGCACTTCCTCTATTTACTCTGCTTGAAGGGCCTTGCCCCAGAGGAGGCTTGGGTTTGTTCCACAAGTTAATGGAGCCATCAACCATCTTGCTTTCCTTCTGTGCTGGCCTTAAGCCTTCATGGATAAGTGGAAGCGTAGTCTTTTCTTCCAACACACGGTACAGCAATTCTTACACCAACACAGTTGTCTGGTGACATATGCCGTCTGGAAGGATGTTGTCCTGAACCCTGTGCTCTCAATGTAGAGTGAGAGTCTCTGCCAACCATCTGACTATCATGACCTTATACATGCATGTCTCACTGCTGACCGGACTAAACAGAAGCATCTGATCAAAAAGGACCAGTCAGAGGAGAGATTGCATGAGGGTATCAGAGTGACTAGACGTGCAAGCTCAACTTCTTTCTATGATGTAGGCGTTTTTCTCTTTCTTTCACTTTCTGGGAAGAACAGAAAAGTAAAGGAAGCTTTTGGGTTGGGAGAAGACAAAACAGACCAAGAAAGAATTAAGGTGGTTACCTCCATCTAAATCCCACCATTAAGCCAAGGCTCTGATTGCGCCTTTGCCTCAAGGATCCATGAATCCCTCTCTTGTGTTTATAATAAGGTTTCTTTTTATTTTAAATTGCATAAAGGTAGTTGATGTGGTCTAAAATCAACTACGTAATTTCTTCAAAAATTCACAATGATTGTGTGAAAGGAGACCTGAGGTTAGGAGTCAAGCAGCATGAGCACTCATCCTCAACCCACATGCGATGATACTATGAAACCATTGTTTCAGTTGCTTACCCTTTGTGAGCCTCAATTCCATCACTTACAATGAGCAAAAATAACCTGAGCTCCCTCAGAGGCTGGCTGGGAATCATGGATTTAGAAGAGTTTTATGAATTATGCAATGAAAAAAGATTATTATTAAAAGATGTGTATTTAAATTATTTCTTCTTGGGGCCCCAGGGTGGCTCCATGGGTTAAGTGTCTGGCTCTTGGTTTCAGCTCAGGTCATGATCTCATGGATAATGGGACTGAACCCCACATTGGACTTCATGCTTGGCGAGGGGTCTGCCTCGAGGTTCTCTCCCTCTGCCCCTCCTCCCACTTGCATGCTCTCTCTCTCAAATAAATAAATGAATCTTACAAATTAATTAACTAATTCTTCTAAAACGGATGTCTGGTCTAATTCAGAGGCCCTGTAACCTCAGGTTCTAAATCATAGTTTGGGTGTTATTCCATACAACAGCTGAGCTGGATTATACACACGCCCTCTCCTTAAACATGCCGTGTATCGTCCTGTCATTGTTAGTTCTTACCCTGCCCCCCTTCTGAATCAGTATCTCTAGTAACTACCTCCTTCCATCTGCCATCCCCATATCTCTTTCGGCCAGTTTCAATTTTTGTGCTTTTGTCTTTAAAGGAATAGCTCTAGTGCCGAAGCTTCCGATTATTTCTTCGATAGGCCCGATGCCTAGAATGGTGTGGGCACTTTATAACTCAGATGACATCCTGCTTCATGGTACTCATGTCCTATCAACTTTGGGTAGAGAACTCAGACTGGAAAGACAGATCAACATGGGTTTGAGTCTTACCTTGGCATCTCATGAACCATTTGAGTTGAGAAAGTTCCTTAATTGCTCCAAGCTGGTTTCCTCATTTTAAACAATGGGGATGATAATGGAACTTACTTCAGGGGTGTGTTGGTAAGATTAGACAACAGAGAACATAAAACGTTTAGCACCGACTTTGGCACATAGTAAGTAACAAGCTGTAGCTATTGTGGCATTGCCTGTGCCAGTCCTGACCTGTTTTCCCTGAGATCTATTTTTGTCCTCCTGTGGACAAAGCCCTGTAGGCTGCACACTCCAGATTCCCAATGAACTGACATACAGATGCATTCAGCCAACAGGAATATTGAAATGAGATAGGAGAGCGAGAAGAAGTGAGAGAGCAAGGGATTCCCCCCCTCTTAGCCCTCAACTCCACCTCTACCTCACGTGGTGCCTACATTAGTGACTGCGTTTCCCCTTTTCCTCCAGTTCTTCCTCTGTTCTCTGTCCTCTGGGAAGACTTGCTGAGATCATGGCCCAGGGTTCTGATAACATGATTTCCTTTCTCCTTTCTCACAAAAGCTTATAGGGACGGTGGTGGATTTCAGCTGTTGCTAATCTTGGGTTGCCTCGCTGTCCCTTTTTGGCTTCTAAACTCTTCCATCATCTGAATACTAAATTTTCTTTTTTTTTTTAATTTTATTTATTTTTGACACACACACACACACACACACAGAGGCAGAGACACAGAAAGAGGGAGGAGCGGGCTCCATGCAGGGAGCCTGATGTGGGACTAGATCCCGGGTCTCCAGGATCATGCTGTGGGCTGAAGGCAGCGCTAAATGACAGAGCCACTAGGGCTGCCCAGAGTACTAAGTTTTCTGTACCACGTTTCCTCTCAAAGTGATTTCTGCTTCCCTGGCTAGACCAGGACTGGTACAGCCCACCCCACCCACATCTCAAGTAGACTGTACATTTATTGTAAATAGAGATTATGTCTGTGTCTTCTAGATTTCCTCATAGAAAATTATATATTCAGGTAGTACTAGACACATGTTTCTTGGATGTACTATTTTGAACACAGTGACTTAGCAATTTCTGCCTGTCCCTATGATCAAGTGCATCGTCTTACTCTGGGCATTAGATCTAAGCCCAGAATGCTGGGTGGGCAATGTCCCCTTGGATGTCTCCTTTGTCTATTCTCTGATGGTATCTGGTCATCTTGGTACCAATGACCAGGAGAGAAAGCTGTGTTGATTGTGGGCTCTAGCTCATTTTTAAGCAGCTTCCTCTGTAGTATTGTTACTTTCTAGATGTAATAAAGATTTTATGCGTCAAATTTAGTTCTGTCTCACCTCATTTGCTGTGTTAAATATATTTCATTTTCACTCATTCCAGTGTGTCTATAGGCAAAAGTATTCAGAATTTGAAAAACCCATTTAGTGAACCTAACTTTTAGCAGTGACAGGGTCCATGGTGCAAGATACTGGACTAAATGCTACTTGGCAATACCTTCGTCTTTTTTTGATTCTGAATGAGCCACATTTCAGAAAACAGGCAACGAGTATTTCTTCTTTTAAATATAATTTAAGTTATACTTAAACAGACTCCTGTTAAGTCAAGAGTGGTAAAACATGCCATGCAGACTACCTCTTTTCAGTTGTTATATCAGATAGTCAAATACAGAATGTTCTCGTGAGGTCCTGCAAGACTTCAACACACCTTTCCAAGAGACCACTACCAATCAATTGGGGCTGAGTCTCAAGATAGAATGTGCTGTCCTCTCTTCTTATGCTTTCCTTTTCACAGTGTGGGCATTGCAGCTGCCTCCCTATACCCAAGTTTTCTCTCCATTTTTGAGAAGCCATGAGCTTACAGAAGATTAAGCACTCCAGCTTTTGTGCTATTCACAATTTACCTAGCCTATCGCTAGAGTGACTTGTTTGGGTAACAGAGAAATTCCATGCCCATGGCCAACAGCATTGATTAAGGAATGGACATGTGACTGAAGCTGGATCAATAAGTCATGAAAAGAGATTTTCTAGGACTTTTGAGAAAGAGTCCCCTTGATCTTCTGGGAGAGCTACCCAAAGCCATCCCGCTAGCTCTTCCCGGGCAATGTGGGATGAGAAACAGCTTAATAATTTCCACCCTGTGAGTGAAGCCAGTCTTACAAGGAAGCTGAAACTGTCACAAAAGAAGGCAGAGCAGAAAGACGGAAGAACGTGCTTTCAGAAGTCACTGAGTCACTGAATCAAACCCACCTGAAGAGCTTCCTACTCTGGATTTCCACCTTATGAGCTCATAAATCCCCTTCATCATTTGAATCAGTTGGAGGAGAGTTTGCTGTTACTAAAAGCCACCTGCAACAGCACATGCAGCCTCAGACTTGAGTAAGTTCTGCTGCACTTACCACCAGCTTTCTACATAAAGACTGGCTCCCACTCTCAGATCACATCAGGCCCGTTTTTTTCCCTCTTCATTGTTCTTACTTAAATGTTCACTCCCTACAGATCTCTACCACCTCACAGCGCCTCACTCACCTTCACAGCTGATTTTCATTTGTTTTACTGCCCTGAATAAGCCATAGCTTATCACTCTTTTTCATATTCTAATACTCAGTAGGGACATCCTTTGGAGAAGGGGAGGAGATAGTCTTACATGGGGTCTGATTTAGGAAGTTTCAGAGGCGGCCCCTGGGTAGCTCAGTTGGTTGAGCAACTGCCTTCATCTCAAGTCATGATCCCAGAGTCCAGGGATTGAGCCCTGGGAATTGCCCTGTGTTGGGGCTCCCGGCTCAGCGGGAGCCTGCTTCTCCGTCCCTCTCACTGCTTATGCTCTCTCTTTCTCTCTTTATATATTAAAAAAAAACAAGCTTCAGAGATGGAATTGTCCACCTTGGAGTGAAACTGCCTGAGCTGATAATTCACTATTTTGCTTTTTTCCTTTGTGTTGTTCTAAGTGAATTTCAGAGAATTCTATAGGTGAACGGGACCTTTTATGATATATTAGCCAAATCGCCCTAGAAACAATTAGGAAAATGGGGATCTGGAAATGTCAAGTGACCTGCTCCCTAGCAGCTGGGAATCTTGAAGAAGGGTTGTAACTCAGGTATGCTGACTTTCAGCCATGCTCTTTCTGACCCCACGCCCACTTTCTTCCACACAGCCAGTATTATAGTGGGGGCCTCACTTGCAGATATTCTACATAGAGCTCTGAGAATTGGCTGCTTCCAGACAGAAAATCAAGTAGAGATGGGAATGGTGCTGCTGTCATTCACCCACAGGACTAGGGCCTGGTCAAGCATACTGACAGGTTCAAGATTCTCCCATAATTCCCCAGATCAAGAACCATGGAGGTTGTCAGGTTGTCTGTGACAGCAGGGGAGGCCAGAGAGGTTCGGACTTTCAATCCAGTCAAATCCATTTTCAGGCTGGTAATTTGAAGTGAATTTCCTTAAAAAACTGGTGAAAGAGTAACAGAAAATACAAAACCTATCTGATCCTATTTCAATCCTTAAATCTGAGGCTATTCAGTGCATCTTAGTGGTTAAAGACCATAACTCCTGGAGTCAGATGCCCTCATCTCATCCTTCTCTGCCACTTACTGGCTCCATAACCAGAGAAAGCAAGTTAACTCCTCCAATATCTAGCTTCCATTTCTGTAAAGTGGGGTTTCGAGTAGTACCTATTTCATCGGATTTGGGGAACCTCTGAGAAATTTAAGTTTAGTTAAATGCTTAGTACGGTGTTTGGTAAATAGCACACCACACCCAAATAAGCGGTTACCATTAATATCATCACCATTAAGTGCAATTTTTTTTTTTTTTTTGCCAGAAAGAAGAAAGGCAGTATAAAAAGAAAAAAAAATGAAGAAGAGAGAGAGCAGGTGAAAATAAGTATGGGAACCCAAATAAAAGGACTAAGAAGCACAAGAAAAAAAAAAAAGAAAAGAAAATAAATGTAGAGAAAAAAAGGAAGGAGAAAAGAAAGGAAGGAGGGAAGTTTGACTTTTTTCCATTCATGTAGATTAAGCACTGACATTTGTTCCAAGTACTGCACTTGTTCCAGCTATGACCCCCTGTGTGAAGTTTGTAAGAGGGAAAATTTTTAAATAACTGAATAAACACAAAAACATAAAAACCAGCTATAAATACTACATTATATGGTCAACGTAGACCTCTCTGTGGAAGGGACATTTATCCCTAGTTTTCTATAAGCTAAGCATGGTATAAGTCATATTTGTATACATTATATGTTTATTCATTTAGTTTTGCATCCTTTCCTTTATTTACTCTTCATTTATTTTGTAACAACCATATCCCAGACCTATAACATCATGGTTTGTATACAATTAGAAGACTGTCCATTTGGTCAAGAAACTCCTTATAGATCTGAGGAGGCAGCTGTGTTAAAGATTAAAGGTCATGAAGTCTGGTGGGAGTCATGAAGCAATTCATAAGAGGGTGGAAAATCATTCCTAGGGGATGGTAGGGAAAAGACTCAGAAGAAAATGAACTTTTTTTTTCACCAATGACTCTATGACTCTTAACCAGCCTCTACGGCAATTCAGAGATGCCATCTCATCTGTGAAACCACCTCATGTGGGGCAGAGGTCATGAAAAAGATACTGAAATTCCACATAGTCAAAGAAAGGGCCAGTGCCCAGGTTCGGAGTCTCTGTGCTCCATGAAAGTACATGACACGGAGGGAGGATTGGGAGGTGGTATTTCTGGAGAAGTTGCCGGTAAGAGGACTGAGAATAGCACACTTGGCTCTTGAGGCAGAACTCGGCACAGTAAGTGACTAGCGAGGTCGCAGAACTCTGCCATTAGCAACAGTGGTGCAGAGAGCTTTCCACTGTGCTGTGACCTCTCATGACCAACCCACTGAGGCTCTCCTACCTTATTTGCTTTCTTCCAGCTTCTCAGCCAAATCACACCCACTCTCTTTCAAAGACTCACAAAGTACCAATTCTTTATAAAGCTGATGTCAGAAAAAGGGGCTGGCACACCTATTGCAGAACAATACTGCCATATTAGGCTCACAGTGGGTGTGTGGTCTGGGAAGGTGGAGAGAGACTGAGTCCTAGTCATCAGGGTCCATACCCAGGTGGGCTCTAGGGGTTGTGTGACTCCACAGAAGTTCAGGCCTGATTTTATGAGCATGTATCCATGTGAATTTTTGTAAAAAGTGTGTGGGGTGTGTGTGGGGGATGATGGTTTGGGTCTTTTGTCAAATTTTCCGGAGATCAATGACATTAACATGCCTAATAAATGAATACTTATCATAAAACTTCCACCTTTTATGTGCTAAGACCAAGTTTGAGTAATAAATCTAGTCATGTTCATAAACAAGTAGAAAGGAAAGAGAATTTATATTCATCAAATATACAAATTATAGCTATACAGAGCACTTGATACATATTATCACAGCTGACTATAAAAAAATACATGAGAGCTCATTTTCTCCATTTCCATAGCTTTGGAACCACCATCAGAGATGTTGAGCAATTTGATCAAGACTGTATAGTACGAGGCAAAATTAAAACTGGAATCCAGATCCCCAGGATTTTAGGATTACATATATTTTTTTGTTGTCTTACATTCTTTCATCTTCAAAGGACAAAATTTAGGGAAAACATTCATATGTTGTCTATAAAAACAGAGGAATCCATAAATTCATAGATTTGTGGATTTAGTATACCTAAAGAGCTTTCTTTCTGTGCCTCAAATATGCTATCATCTGCCACTTAGACAATCATATTCTGTGTATGGATAGAGTTAATTTTACTACAAAACTTTGGTATGACTACAAAGGTATAGGAGCTAAAAGTAGGTAACCCCAAGATGGGCCACCTTGGCATGAAGATTATTATGAGCTGAAGGCAATCAAGACCCTAGGGGCTCAAGAGAAACTTCTGCCCCTCCCTTAACTACATACAAGAATCTAAATTGGGGGTCTTTCCCAGAATAAATGTTATTAGTAGAGATACATTTTATCTAGTGACCCATCTGTATAACAGGGCAAACATCCAATTTCAAACACCTGCCCTTCATATTGCCCTGTGAATTTTATTCCTCCCTTCTCCTTAGTGTAGGAAACATAAATACCTCATTTTGCCTGACTGTCCTTGGAATTTCTATGTCTATGTGGATTCCCCATACATACACTATTACATTTGATTTTCTCCTGTTAATCTGTCTTACATCAATGTTTTAAGAATATCTTATTTTTAAGTAATCTCTACACCCAACTTGGGACTTGAACTCACAACTCTTGAGTTCACATGCTCCACCAACCGAGCCAGCCACATGTCCCATGTCTCATGTCCATTTGATTCTTAGTCCAGCTAGAAGGAACTTTGAAGGCACACAAATTCTTGCTCCTCAGTAAAGGAATCTATTAAGCTTCACAATAAGTTACCATTATGCTGCCATTTCTGGTAGGTTCTGAAAATTTGAAATACAGATCTGGGCCAGAGGGAGCTCTAGGTGTATCAGCATCACCGGGTGTATTAAAATGACAAACTACTTCATTTTCACCCCTTTGGATTCCTTTAACTTATTGACTTGTTGAGATTTTGTCAAGGAATGGAAATAGTATGGAATTCAGAAGGAAGAAGGCTTGCATTTGAGCTTGGGATCTATCATTTAACAGAAGTACTGATAAGAAAAACCAAAGCAGAATGCCTGTCATGTGTGTAGTACAGAGTCATTTTGTGTGTCCACAACTAGGTTAAGAGCTTGACGCTCATTATCTTATTTAATCTTCAGAGCGATGTATCAAAATTGATCCTCTTATTATTTCTCTCTTTACACATGGGAAAAAATGAGTGTTGAGAATTTGACAGGCATGTGTACAGGCACACACATGGACACACACGGACACATAGCTTGTTCAAGGTCACAAAACAATTCTCTGGCAGAAGACTGGATTCAAATCCACTCTTGTAAGATTCCAAATTTCAGGGACTCGATGGAGTATGATACATAGTTTTCCTTTCTTTCTGGCTCTTTTCCTTTGACCTATTTGTTTACCTTCTTTGGCCCTCAGTTTTTTCATTTAAGACCAAGTCAATAGGATCAGCCACAGTTATCTGAGCATATTGTTTTGAGAATTAAATGGGATCATGCATATAAAATGCTTGGGCCACGGAAGCGGGCTTACAAAAGGTTATTCCCTTCCTGCTTCTGAATCATCAACCTTCTCTCTCCTTGGAGTTCTCCTCCATTTCCGCACCTCCATCCTTTCTCTGCCCTGCCCCCTTGCTTGGGCACAGATGGCAGAAAGGCCCAATGACATGGGCCATCATTACCGCTAGCTGTGTGTCTGGGGTCAAGTAATTTCTTCATTATCTTTCCTTATTGCAAACAGCTTTTGTAAGAGAAAGGGTCCATTAGTAAATATTGATGCTGGCAGGCAGGGCGTGCAAGCTGTCAAACAGCTGAAATGAGGGATTGTCAGTTCAGCAGCAAGAACATGAAAGCCAGTTTAAAGCAAAGATTGAATAAAAGAGTAGCTTAACCAGAAGAACAAGCAAACACTCATCAACAATGAACAAAGACAAAGTTTCAGGTTACATTGTTTGGAGCAATTGTGTAACTTTATGAAAGATTATGCTCTGAGACAGAATTCAGTTTAAACCAATTCGCAAAGAAATTTTTTTAAAAAGGCAAAGAAGGAAGAAAAGGATGCGTGATGACTACCATATGCGGTGTGTTAGGAATCAAATATGAGTAAGATGCAAACACTCTTTTCAACAAGTTTACTAATAAAGTAGTATAGTGTGGTTATGAAAAACACAGTTTTTGCATTTAGAAAACTCTGGATGTAAAATCCGATTGTATAACCTTGTGTTCCGCATGTGAATCTCAGTTCCCTCCTTGTAAAATGGAAATTATAATGCCAACACCATAGGGCTGACTTGAGGGTTAGGAAAACATGTGACATTGTCTGTAGCACATTGTACACGCTCCCAACATCACTGACTATAAAGAGTGATATTATCACATAACATTGTAATACACAGAAAATTCGAGGAGTCAAAAGATAGCTTCTGAGATGGGCTTGGTGTTCAAAAATAACATGTTTGCTTGGATCAGGAATTAGGGAATGAAGTAGGAACATTACAATTGTTTATTGAGGAAAGGTGAGGATTTGGCCATGCTAGGTTTTTTTGTTTTTTGTGTTTTTTTAAGATTTTATTTATTTGAGAGAGACAGAAAAAAAAAAAAAGAGTAGAGGGAGGGTCAGAACGAGAGAAAGAGGGAGAGTATCTCAATTAGACTCTGCACTGAGTTGGGCTTTGCATAGAGCCCAACATGGGCCTTGGTGAGGGGGCTCAATTTGGGACTCAACCTGCAGCTTGATCCCATGACTCTGAGATCATGACCCTGAGATTATGACCTGGGCCAAAACCAAGAGTTGGACGTTTAACCGACTGAGCCACCCAGGCGCCCCTAGCCATGCTAGTTTTGTAAAGACTGTCATAGGCAGGAAGAACAGTGAAAACAATAATGGGAAGTGGGAAATCCTGGGGTAGAAGTGACAAGCAGGTGGCTGTTTCATTTGTTTTTGAACATGGTGTGTGGAGATGGGGATTGATGAAGATAAACTACGAAAAAATATTAGAACCCAGACTTTTAAAGGTCTTAGATGCTAAGCCAGGAAGTTAGGACTTCGATGTCTAGTAATAAAGTTGCCATTGATGGTTTCCTTGAACAGAGATGTCACCATTTCTTCTCATCAGGATGGAGTTTCATCTGTAGCCTTAAATTTGTGGTGTTCAAGGGCATTAGTTCCGGTGTCCAGAACTTCTGAGGCTCAGGTAGGATCTCAATCAAGGTATTTCGCTTCTTTCTACTTCTTTAGTTTCTTCATCAGTAACATGAGATAGTTATGATGTCTAATTCATCATAGAAGTAAATGATGACTAAACGAGGTAATACGCTGCATCATTTAGAACAGAGCCTGTCATCATCATCACCTAGCACCAAGGCCAATCAGTTACTCAATAACGCTCAGTAAATGCTATGGTTATTACTGAATAATTAACAGACTTGGGTGGTTGCGAGGATGATAACTTCTCAGTCTTTCTTCTACAGCCAACACCCTACCTCTAATTTCTTCTTTGAAGAAAGAGTAGATATTACTACGTCTAAAGCATTGTGGTACACAAATATAATGATGGCTTTGTCAAACTGCAGTGGAGATATTGCAGCCGGAATGGTGGAACAGCTGAAGCATGATGAGGAAGATCACGCTGAGAAATCAGGTCCATGGTGGTCAGAGACAAGAATCAGAGCTCAGAGCACTCTCCAACCTCTAAGAAAAGCACTGGTTACTGTTCTGGAGGAGGAGCACTCCCATTTTAATTTTGGCTCAACCAGCAATGAATTTCCCCGCTGGTTTGTCCTAATTGTCTCTCAGACCCTGGATTTTGTTGAGTAATATTACAATTTTTATCCCTAAGCTATAACGCTCTACTGATTATCACTTTCCATCCAGCCTACCACCTGTGTGTCAACCCGTGAAGTCTAGACATAGACAAAACATTGTACTTTACGAAGGATGCGCTGCACAGATTGGAGCTTCACAACAACTGCTGGAGTTTAGGTGGAATATATAGTCTTCCTTGTAAGGAAATAAATAACAGAAGGAGAAAACGGCCCGCTCTAAGTCACGTACCCAGTTAGTAGAAGCACTGGCCTGGAACTCTGTGGTGCCCTGCCTGGCTATACAGAGTTCTATCACCGGCACCGTGCTGCCTCTCTATCTGCCTAGAGGTATCAAAATCCAATAGTGTGCAGACAAGAGATGTAAGAACATTACTCTCAAACTCAGATCCCGCCACTTACATGGGGCTTCCTCTCAAAATTTTTAAATAGCCTTTATTACACCTCATGTAACATAGCACAATAATAGGCTGTTAGTCTTACTTCAGAAGTTAGGCAACTATGGGAGAGGAGAGGGTTTAGCAAATGGGGCCTATAGGAGGTAGCTAAGAAAGACTGGGGCTATTTAGCTGGGAGAAGAGAAGGTGGATGAGTGACTTAATAATAATCTTCAAGGGTTATTAAAATACCAGCTGTTCCCCATTCCACCTGAGGTAGTAGGGAGGAAATTGCAATAGAGAGAATTTAGCCACAGCATTATAAAGAACTTTTCTTCCCTTTAGTTATAAGGTCTATTAGACACCAAAACAGGATACTAAGCAAATTTGGGGATCTTTTTTCCCCTTGGAAATATTCCAGAATAGGCTTACCCATAGTTTCCAAGCATTACTTCTTGGATCATTAAGATCAACTCATTTGAAGCGTCTTTACAAATACAGATTCCTGGGACCCACTTCAGATTTTCAGAGTCATAATCTCTGGAGGCAGGGACAGGAGTCTATATATTTTAACAAGGCCCCGGGTGATTCTTGTGCACAGTCACATTTGGAAACCCCTTGTGTATGTAGAATCAGTAAAATTTAACGTAGCAAGATTATACTGAGCGCCCACTTGGTGATCCTACCACTGCTGTTAGCCTCGGGGAATAAAGATAATAAAAGGATGTAGTATAATTTTAGTCCTCGTGGAGCTTTCAGTAAAGTAATTAAAGATTAATGATGAATTAGGGCAACTGTTTTGCCTTTAACGTAGTGTGATTTGGGGAAAGTTTCTTAATTCCTTTGGCCCGAGGATGTAAATTGTTAAATTGAGGAGTTGAATAAAATGGTTTTATAAGTTCTTGTGAATCCGTAAAATAATACAATACAGAAAAAAGCCTATTTAGAAAAATAAACTTAATGCTAATTAAAGAGTATGAGAGAGAATATCAAGTCAGAAACCAATTCACGGGGGCAGCACTTACCAGAGAAGACCACAGGGAGAACAGGAGATTTAAACTTGGCATTAAAAGGTGGATGTGAGAAAAAGATAAAGGGATATGCATATGTATGGGGGGGGGGACTCGTTTTTTTTTTAAATACTACTGTGTACCAGGCACACACATAACATCATTTAATACATTTTGCAGCATGTAATATCTATAAAGGCTTGTGCAGTCCAAGTGAGGACAATATTTAGATGATTTTACCATATACTGGTCACTTCGGTAGGTCCTGTATAAATACTACCTGATTGAATAATCATTATTATATCATTTTCTACATGAAGTGCTACTTTTCTCTCTCTTTTCCCCCAAAATCCTTAGGTTTGCATTGTATGGGGATGGATTTGAGGAAAGAAACAGAGGAGGAAGGAAGAGAGGCAGACAGGGAGAGAGGAAGGAAGGAAGGCAGGGAAGGAGGGAGGGAGGGAGGGAGGGAGGGAGGGAGGGAGGAGGGAAAGAAAGATAGGTCTGCGGAGGTAAATGAAGAGCACAGGCTACTGATAACCTGAATCTAGTTTGGGTGGAGGATAATGCTCAGTTGTTTTCCATGGTTGTTGATATAATTGGAGTAACAAGGAGATGATGCATATAGCTTTCAATGATTTTTTTTTAAAGACTTCTGAATTTAAACATTGGAATATATATTTGTATAGTAGCTTTAAATTTCCTAAGCAGTTGAACATTTCCTTGTTTTTATAGGAACATTCTTTAATTTTTATTTTTTTAGATTTTATTTATTTATTCATGGGAGACACAAAGAGGCAGAGACACAGGCAGAGGGAGAAGCAGGCTCCCTGCAGGGGACCCCGACGCGGGACTCAATCCCAGGACCCCATGGTCACACCCTGAGCCAAAGGCAGATGCTCAACCACTGAGCCACCCAGATGCCCCTAAACATTTCCTTATTAAATAGTTTTATAAATAGTTTTCATTTGCTTTTGTTGTTTGTTTTGTGTTCATAGGAAGAAAGGACTTTCTCAGTCTCCAAGGGCTTGGGCCTCATGAATTTCTGTCTCAAGTCTTCATTCAAATACTTGATAAAGTGATCAAATCATTTTTATCAGTGTGTGGATGACACAAATTCGCAGGGCTCCCAGTAGTTACGAGCTTGGGCTTAAGTACCAGTTACACATAAATTCAAATCCCTGTTCTGTCTAAGACCTGTGTGACTCTGAATAAAAGCTTTTTGCCCTTCTGAGCCATTTGCCTCATCTATAAAACTGGGTTGTTTCCGGGATGATTCAATGATATAATGCATATATAATCTTTCATCGATCAAGGATGTGGTACAAGGTGTAATTATAAAGCAACTTCCAATCCATTCTAGCACATCAATTGCTTTCCCTGCCCTCAGACAGGTACCTTATCTACTCTGTCATGATAGGAAAGGTCCTAAGGTAACACAGCTGTAAACCTCTGCTTCATTTTAATAATTCATGTGCCCTGTCCCGTATAATTCTCACAACTTAGAACTTGATATGAATGGAAAGCTTCTTCCCTTCTCTCTTCCAGTTCTGCTACCATTTCACACCGTATAGTGGCAAAAATGTACTTGGATAGGGTTGGCTCCTCTCCCTTTATTCTAGCTTCTAAACACCCATCCTGTAATTGGCGCCAGTGTGGGGGAGAGGAAAGGGAGCAAGCGGGAAAGTTCCTCTGCGATTGGCACTGGCTGGAGATCTAGCATCAGCGCTGGGTGTGCATGACGGATGTGTGATGCCACCTGTGTCCACTGTCAGTGCTTTTGGGACTACTCCTCTATTTCCGAGTATCTATCACCCCAATTTTCATGATGCATCTCTATGCCCCAACTTATTTTTTTGCTTCTGAGTCCACAGTCTTCAGCTATATTATGGTCCTCATGCCCCACCTTCCATATAAACCCCTTAGACAATTCTTGACCACTCCCAACTATGGGCTTTATGCCACGGCCCATATCTGATTTGGGTAGAGGCCTTATATCCTTTGTTTAACAAAATGGGGAAGGTGGTTATTTCCCAAACTACAATCATCTATTCTGAGGATATAGGTCCCTTTATCCAGGCTTTTGACTTTTATATTCCTTAGATATGACTGAGACATTAGGTAACACAGAGGGACATTCAATAAAGTCTTCAAATGGTTTCTCTAAAATCCCATGTCCTGATATGAAGTGCACAGGGAAGCCTTTTCCAGGTGTACCCTATGAAAAATTTAAGACTTGAAGCATACACAGAACCATTTCCAAAATGTGTTCTTCACTCTCCATTCGACAACAGTGTTATACCCATAATAAGAGACAGAGGTTGAGAAGGTGTTGGGTTATCATTCACTATTTTGAAATGTTGGCTTCTTGGTCTAGAACCTCCTTTCAGGAAATGCCTCAGTCAAAATTTCCACTCTAACATCCTGTTCCATAGATAAAGCTGATAATACAGTACTTGGTCATGTTGTTAGAGAGGTGAGTGCTCACCAGAAAGTCGTTAATTGTTACTGTTATAATTGCAACCTATTACTCACTTCCTAGAAAGACACACATGCACAGGTGCAGTTGGTGGTGCCATGCTTCAAGAGTGGCATTGGCAAATACAAGTATTTTTGAAAGGAAGTTCAGCAAGAGCAAACTTCACAGAGATATCAAATTTATTGTTTTAATATTAGGCCACATGATATGAAATAAACATGATGGCGATGTAAAGGTTCATATAAGACATAATAATGATTACTTTAAAATCCCCACGTTCAGCATGTAAGTACTGAGTGATTTGGCCCGACTGTGTCAGAAACACTTCACGTGTCTCTTGAAGACGTTTTAGAAACATTAAACATGAAGCTTGAATATGAGAACTTGCCTTCCTTCCTTTCTTCCTTCCTTCTTTCTGTTTTCCTTTATCCATTCCCTCCTAAATTATTTAGTACAAAAGCCATTAGGTGAGATGGACCAAGGTTTGCATCCCTTGGAGAAGGAGGTCAATGCCTAATAGATGCACTAGAGATTTAATGGGTGAGGAGGGTTTCTGGGGAGGGTGGCTGGTGGCAGTATGTAAATGTGCCTAAATAATTTTATATTTAACACACACACACACACACACACACACACGCACACAGGTATCTGATCTCAGTGGTCTCTCCATGGAGAGGGCCTGGGGAGAGTGATACCCCACCTGGATGGATGGACCCATCCAGGACCCAAATCTTTGTCTCTAAAAACATTCTCCACTAAAAGGAACCTGGGATCCTTAGAGACATATCTGATTTCAGGGTTGTGAAAGCAAAAAAGTTCAAGATCAGCCTGATACAGCTTGATGCGCCAGAAAAAAAAAAGGTACACAAAGAACACTGTGGACATGTAAGAAGGACACAGAAACCAGCCAGAAGGACCTCTCACTAGAGTAAGGTAAGCAGCAAATTAGAGATGATACTAGATCATAACCCACTAAATAGGCACCTGTGAGTCCATTCTAATACAAGTAAATAAATAAATGGGAAGGATGAAACACCTTTCTTTCCATTAGAATGCCACCTAATAAATACAGAAGAAACAATAGTGATGGAAAAATCACCATTTGGCATCCAGAGGAATAATTAATTTCTCCAACTAACATGAATGGATGCTGAAGCCAGTGGGTGAACATGTGATAAGGAACAGAATATTTGCCTCGTCTCAAAATAACTCCCATATCATACTTATTATGGAAGTAATTTTACAGTGGAAAAACCTTATAGACACAACCTAAATCAGTTGATCAAAGTTAATATCACCAAGAGTGGGACAAATTGAAAGTGTATATCACTTGATAGGATTTTATGAGAACACAAATTCACAATTTTTATGTTGTTGCCAAAAATCTATAATCTAAATCTGATCATGAGGAAATATCAAATCCAAATTGAATGACATTATATAAAATGTAAAATTACCAGCCCATGATATTCAAAAGCATTAGGGTCATTAAAGATAAGGAAAGGCTGAGGAACTTGTGTTGATTGAAGCCTACTAAAAATCAATGAAAATTAAGTGTGACACGTGGTTCTGGATTAGCCATTTTTGCTCTACAGGACATTTGTGGAAATTAAAGACAAGTTAGAAGGGGTTTGTGAAATTACTCACATGTCAGTGTTAGTTTTTTTTTTTTTTTTTTTAATTTGGGCTGTTGTTTTATCATTGTTAGAGAATGTTCATGTTCATAGGACTTATAAACACTAAATGTTTAGGACGATGGGAAAACACATCCACAACTCACTCTCAAGTGCTTCAGGGAGGGAAAAAGTCTTTGCACCATTTTTGCAGATTTCTGTATGTTTGAAAAAATCTCAAAATTCAACAACTACAACAAACAGAGGAAAAGTTACACAGAGGCTGTCTCTAGTAATATCAATTATATATTGTTCCAAATTAACTAGAGCATTACCTGATGGCATCTGGTTACAAAATAGTGGCAGCAGGCAACTGACTACCTTTTCTAGACCATCCAGACGCCTACGCTAATTCACATGCGCAAGATATTTTGGTGATTTGTTTGATTTTACATAAATAAATATTAGTGAGCCATCCCATGAGTGCAAAGTTCATTTAATAAAGAAAAAGAAATCATTAAGTTTCCCTACTATGTGTTAGGGCTGGGGTTATGGTGACAACTTCAAATATTTTAAATATTTTAAGTACTTTTTGATATAAGAGTGCTTATATTTCCATAGGAACAGAAGGAAAACAATCAACAGAAGATTGAAGTTTCCAATTTTGATTCAAGGAGAGATGACCTTGTAGTGTATCCCACTGAGGAAAGGCACTGTCTCGTGAGATCTTCACTTTGAGATGTGGCCAAGCCAAGTGTGTGTGATGACCTATTCAGGAAGTGACAGAACAGGTAAATGACACAGGGAGAAAGGTGCGCTGCACGATTCCTAAATCAGATGTGCCTGGGGAGGTAGAGTCATAAATAAGGATGTTATTACTCTTATTCCTTAACATATCAAAGATGTTCTGGATTCTAAGATGTAAGAATTAAAAATGCAAAAATGTCCATTTTTCCCCCTCCATCGATTCAATAACCATCTCATGTTGATGGGCCGAGCTTCAAGTGGAAGGGGAAAAAAAAAGTCCTTCTGTAATGTCAACATAACAAAAATAATGAGATTATAGAAGAACACTGACTGATCGGCACTTCATAATTGAAAGATGGGCCTATTAAGGGGACACAGCAGGCCTGAAGGAATTGTGTGATCATTTGCACAAATGCTAATTTTGATATGTGGTTCTTCATCTCTGTAAGCATAATGTGGCTGGGCCGGCAGGATGAACAATGCATTCATCCCCAGGAGGCCCATGCCTCAGTGAATCAATGCCAGAAGGGCCATTTGTTGGGGCTGGACAATGGGGGTATTTGTTCTGTCTTCTTGTACTCGTGGACACGGTGGATCTGAACTGCCAGGATGCTGTGTTTATAGGGACAACCATGCTCTTTCCTAGAGAAGCCATCTTTCTCTGGGTGGTATGATTTTATAGATAAAGCCTGGGGTAAATCACCTCTCTTCTCTAGCCTTAATTTCCTCACGGAGAATGTAAAGGATGTGGGACAGATGAGGAAAAATCTCTGAAATTGACTCTGCTGGGCAGGTAGTGTGATAGGAGAGAAAGAACTTGGACTTTTAACTCAGGGAGTCCCGGATTCAAATACTGTCTCAGCTACTTGTGAAATCTCGAGCAAGTTTATTGAGCTCTCTGAGCATTACTACCCCAAGTGGAAACAAGTGAGAAGAATAATACATTATTTTCAGGGTATTGAGAATGCTAGTTGGCATACAGGCCTCGATAAATACTTGCCGCATGGCTGAATTTTACATTTGTTAATTTATTGTACACAAATATGTGTCTAATCAAATTCTCAGATATTTTCATAGATGCACATATATATACTCCCACAAAACCCAAAGATACAAAACATAGTCAGTGATAAAGATCTGCCATGGATATAGGTTAGTGTGAATTCTCTGTCCCAAGCCTATAAAGCCCCATTAACATAAGGAGGCACTTAGTAAATGAAGTAAATCTACTTCATATGTACCCTGCTTTTTCCTCCCTTTTTCTTAATCCTATCTGGTTTGTTATGGTAACTCAGTGGAGAGGACAGTTCTCATGGAATGCTCTGAGCTCAGTTCCATCTAACCCCATGTGGAAAGGCCCATAGATCTATGTGTAACCCTAAAGTAGTTTTTTTTTCTTTAATATAAGAATCCACTGAAATAAATAATTCAGGGCCTGTCCTTAGTCACATGTTAGAAAGCCTCCATTAAGTCCAATGGAGAATATAAATGTAGTGGTGGACTCCGAAAATATATATTCTATACAACTCTTCTCACATTCTTCTGGGAAAGATAATGAACTATAATATTAGGGAATATTCCAATTTTCTCAAGCAAGAAAAAAGAGAATTAGATGAGTTGGAAAAAACGGACTTTAAAAAAAAAATGGTGCAGTATTTGATGTTTAAAAAATCAAATAAAAGGCCACAAATTGAATGGAATAGCTTTTGTTAATGCTGAAACTTGCAGGGCCAGTTAGAGCTCATTAAGAGGTGATGGGAACTATGCAGATGAGATCAAGTTTGGTAATTGGCTGGTTCTGAATCCATTAAAAAGGTTATAGGGTTGTTTGGGTGGGTTATGTTTTATAAATGAATGATTAGAAGTATATTAATGGGCCAATGGGTTATAAGGCTGGGATTGGTTTGGTGATATAATGTCTAGAATGGCACTAAGCTGGGGACAAGGTTATGTGGATAGGATTAAGTTTGGGGAATAGGTCATCTATGATCATATTAGGTGGGTTATAGGGTTATAAAAAGTGTCCTGTGTTTGATGCCTACGAGAAAATGAGATTCTAGTTAGACCTCGCTTGCATCCTTAGTACTTCTAACATTCCAGTGCCTTTATATGTAGAAACTGCTTTCCAAAATGTATGTGGGCTCTGGATCAAGACCCCCAGAGAACTCAGATATCAATCAAAACCCCTAATTCCCAGCAGAATTAAAGTCTCCACTGGTGTGTTACCAAGATTAAAAGAAAAGAAGAAGAAGAAAAAAAAAGCCACACTAGGGAGAGGAAAGAGCTGAAGTAGCGTCATAAAACTTTTTTAGACGCAGGTTCAAGAGAAAGTGACATCTGAACAGAGTCATTGAAGGTTGAATATACACTTGTTTCTGAAGTGGTGACTGCAGGCTGAAGGTTCTTCTAGGAGGAGGTCACATTTCTGTGAAAACATCGGGGACGTTAAAGAGACCCATGTCTTCAAGGTATCCGGAGGTCGTGTGTGTGTCTGTGTTGGGGAGGAATGGGAGTAGGAAGCTGTGTAGATGTGTGTATCTGTATGGGCAGGAAAGGATTGGACAAGAGTTGGCAGGGACTGGAGTCTGATGGAAGAGTGGGCGTGGGCTGTGCTCAACGTGTGGACTTGATCTTTTCTGCCAGTCTGTCCCAAAAATGTATTCCAGAGCAAATAAATGTTGTAAGTACACAAAATGATTTTTGAAAAAGGATTTTGCTAATGCTATATTTTAAATTCTCAACCTCTGCCTCTTCTATAGATAGATGTTCAATTCACTTTAGAATTTTAGATGTTCCGAGGAATTCTGCGGTGACAAAAATGCGAATCCTTACTCTGCCCCGTTTTAAGCTTTCTTGATACATTTTTATCCACTCTGACCTCAAAAAGAATCATTATCAATACCTATTTGAGCAAATGTTTTAAGGAACATACTTTGAGAAAATATTGCTCTAGAGAAAGGGAAGCTCTTATAACAAAGACTAAGAAACAAGACACAAGGATACTCAATTTTCTCATTTTACAAGGGAAATATAATGATGCTAGAAGGCTAAGACACAGCAATGAAAAAAAACATACCAATGCTGAATCTGAACAATATGAGTCATCTACTACTAAGTAGTTATATGACCTTGAGAAAATTTCTTCTCAGTTTTCTTAAGTATATGATTAAGACAAAAAAAGAGTTTAAGACCATGAAACAAGGTAATGCATATAATGATGAACACTGTGCCTCGCACATAAGAGCTTGATTGATGTTAATAGTTGCAATAATTCTAAACTTCCCCACAGTCTCAGGTACTCTGTCACACTTGCTTCAACCTCCTGGTCCTGAGTTCAAGTGTGGGAACTCCCCTACATCGTGTCCAGAGTTTCCCCCTAATCGGTTGTCACCTTCGGGGGCATCAAAGGAAAACATCTTTATGAGATTAAGGCTATGACTGCAGAGAAAAGCTCAAGGACTGGTATCATTTTCCTTCTTGGCTGTTAGATAGTAAGGATGATTGATGTTAATTGAATGAGGTGTTCATATGGGAAGACCAAATATATAACTAAAAAAAGAGGTAGGTTTTTGAGAGGCAAACATCCTAGTCTCTTGAGAAAGGAGCCACCAGCCAACAAAGATGTTGAGCCAGTAGAGATGCTAAGCGGGAATCTCTAGTGGGTAGGCTTTCCAGAGATGTTTGTCCCAGCATCCATGCTTATTTCTTCATGGGCAGCCATCCTCGAAGCTGGAAAATAGTCGAGAAAATAGACAGCTGGGGTCTATTTTCTCCATTCTGAATGCTTGCCTAAGGTTTAGACATTTTAAATGTCCCTCTTTTGCCTTGCAAGTCTTCTTGCATATGCTACTTTTATTGATCAAAAAACCTTTTTTCTTTTTTCTTTAAAGATTTATTATTTTATTTATTCATGAGAGACCGAGAGAGACAGAGACACAGGCACAGGGAGAAGCAGACTCCATGCAGGGAGCCCGACGTGGGGCTCGATCCCGGGTCTCCAGGATCACACCCTGGGCCGAAGGCATCGCTAAACCACTGAGCCACCGAGCTGCCCACCTTATTCTTATCTTTGAAATGCTTCTCAAAATTGCCCTTGATGGCACAGGAAAAATTTCCTGGATATGAATCAAGTTCAAATAATTCGTAACAGCTAACATAGTTTCCCCTCTTCCAGGGTTTGGCCGGGTTACACTTCAGGAAATAATGAAGTCTACTCTCTGCTTCTTGGGGACAGTGAAAGGGAGACCTGAATTCTGTCCTGGGTTCCTTTCCTGCCCATTTCCACTCCACGGAGGCTTCTATTTCACAGCAGTAAGGGAATAGTTAAATTTCTTTATCAAAATAGGCTGAAGATTTAAATCTTTCCTTACTGGTATTATTATTAAGCCTTTCCTCTTCTGGATGCCCATCAGTGCCAGTCACTCACTTTCCTCTCTAACACGTTCACAATATTTTATACACATGTTGTGCCTGGATTTCGTTATGTTTTTATTTATTTTTGTTTTTTCCATGGACGTTATGATTAAATTTGTGTCCCTTGAAATTTTAGACTACTCCAAGGCAACTTTTCATTCTGTCTGCCCCTTTCCGGGCCCAGTGCCCAGAGCTAAGTAACTGTTCAATAAATGACTGTTGGATGAATACATAAATGAGTGAAAGCATTTTCAAAAATCTCAGTAGTGCACCTGACTGCACCCATTTTTTTTTTAACAAGAGAGCTGACGCAGTGGATTGCTAGTCTCTTCCTGTGAAGACACAATGTGGTCTATAATAAAACAAACAAACAAACATTGTAAATAATCTTTAGTTGAACTAATCTGGTAACCTGTCTTTATTTCCTTGTGAAGTGCATCTAATAGATTTTTTTTTTTTAATGTTTGAAAACAAAACTTGGTTTGTAGGCTGAGTCTGGAGCTGGAACGAATTTATTTCATTTGTGTTAGAAATCTGTGAAAACAAGGGGTTTGGATGGGGACGACTGACAAACCCTTAACTATGAAATCACAAATGGGCACCACCATAATAATCAGGTGTATTTATAAATCAGGAACAACTTCCCAGCAAGACTGTCTTCCCTCACCTCCCACTGCATTATTGCTCCCTGCCAAAGCTGTCAGCTTGTGCTCACATCGCTAATTAACTGCACCACTCAAAGCAGGTGGATGGCCAAAGAAACAACCCACAATTTTCCCTGTAATCATCAGTGCTTCAGGTCCCTGGACTCTGGGACCCGTTCTGCTTGACTTGCTCCCCACTCTCCACACTGAGCACACACACATGCTCACACCTGGGGGGTGGGGAGAAGAAGTGGCCTCTCCAGAGGGGAGAAACAGAGGGAACCATCTGTGATGTTTGCAAGAGAAAAACCTTTGAGCTGATTCAGGAGCTGGACTGAGTGTCAAAGAAACAAAGCAGGAAAGTTGACAAATTAGCTCCAAAGCTTCCTGAAGAAAACATCCCCTTTGTCTTCCTAGCACCAAATATCTTCACATTAGGTGATATTTTCCCTTGAGAATTTTACAGGTCCATGCAATTCTTCATCCATACAAGCAAGGCAATTTTATCAGATGTCCATTTTTTTTTCTCTATGTCCAACACCAACCCTCCAGATTAAATCACCATTATCTTTTACCCTAATTCCTGTAATAGCCTCCTTTTCCATTATGCAGCCTTTAAATATGATTTATAGAAATACAATCCTGTTTTGGATTCCCGTTTCACTCCTGCTGCTTAAAACTCTGACTTCTTTCCATTAATCTGAGGATCACATCCTAAATTAATAATGGCTCACAGTACCGTACATGACCTTGCCTCTACCTAACTTCCAGCTCCCTTCCAAGCTACTTGGTGCCTCAGTTTCTGGGTATCAGCTCTTTGCATAAAACATACTTTCTCATGCTTCTGGGCCTCTCCATATTATTCCTTCTGCCTGAAACCTTCTTTCTCCAATCCTTTACCTGTCCAATTCATCCTATAGGACAAAGCTAATTTATTACTTTATAATCAGTAATAACTAAACCATTGACAACCTATGCCCACTAATTTTAACCAGTCTTTAATCTATCTTCTCACATTTCAGCTTTTACTCTTTTCCATAGTACTGATGACCATTTATAGTTACATGCACAACTGCATACCTCACAATATCTCTCAGTAGCCCAGGGGTTAACAACAAGAGTTGATTTTTCCCTCCAGGGGATGTCTGGCAAAATCTGAAGACATTTTTGGTCATAAAAAATGAGAAAGGGGAGGCATATTACAGGCATCTAGTATGTAGAGGACAGGGATGCTGTCGAACATCCTACAATGCACAAGAGCGCCCCTTCCAACAAAGAATTCTGCAGCTACAAAAGACAATAGCATCAATAGCTGAGAAATCCCAGCATAAGTTATAAGCTCCAAGATATAGGGAAAAATTATGTCTGTCTTAAACATTCCTATTTCTCTAGAACATAATGATTTGCTTAACATACAGTTTATTATTTTTTAAATAATATTTTTATTTATTTATTCATGAGAGACACAGAGAGAGAGGCAGAGACACAGGCAGAGGGAGAAGCACGCTCCAGGTAGGGAGCCTGACGTGGGACTCGATCCCGGGTCTCCAGGATCAGGCTCTGGGCTGAAGGCAGTGCTAAACTGCTGAGCCACACGGGCTGCCCCATACAGTTTATTATTAAATGATTATTAAATAATAAATAACATTTCTTAAGATGTTGATTAAATGAATGCTTGGATAATCACACTGTATTCCAAACATGGACCATTCACTCACTTATTAATCATTTACTGAGCATCATGCTTCAGGTGGCCATGTGTTTGTCACTGGTAAAATAATAATAAAAACGAAAAGCCTATGCTATCAAGGGCCTCAGAATCTAGAAAAGGAATAAGAATATAAGCAATGAGTCAAAATTGAGGGATATTTCAACACATCACACATTATAAGAAATTATTGCACCAGTTGAAGTGCACAGAAGATGTTCAAAGGAAAAGGTAACATGAGTCTTTCACTTACTCAATAAATATTCATTAAGAACAAGATTATGGGGATGCAGCAGCGAGTAAGACAGACATGATTCTGGCCCTAATGGAACTTATATTCTAAAGAGGAAAACAGGAAGTAAGAAATAAAAGATAAAAATAAAGGGGAAGACATACACTAAAAGGTACACTATAAATCAATAAGATCATTATAATTGATCTATGTTCTATGAAAACAAGAAGTGACATGATGAGATAAAGCATAACAGGAGCATAAAGGTGGAGTATAAAGCCTACCTAAAATAGAGTGATCAACTAAATCCTCTCTGATGTGGCAATTTATGGGGTTTGAGTATAATTGTGAGCCATTATGAAAACTCAGCAGATATACCAAAAAAGTGGATGAAATAACTATCCAAACAAATCAAGCATCATATTCAATGTCTCCAATGTAGGAGGGACCTTGCATATTGGAGGGAGAGAAATGACATTAATGAGTCTAGGATCCAATGAGATTCAGGGGAAATGGTATCAAATGAAGTTGGAGATAACAAGTTATGAATATTCTCTAAGTCTTGATAAAATGTATCGATTTTTATTCTAAAAACAATGAGAAACTGTGGGTGAGTTTTCTACATTTATATTTTAAAGGATCACTCTGACTATTTCCTGAACAGAAGTGAAAAGAGTGGAAGCAGAGAAATCTGTTAGTAAGCCCAGGCAGTGGTCCAGGTGAGAGACCGTGATGATTTTCATACGGTGGTAGCAGTGAAAAACAGAAGTAAACAGATGCATTTCTTCTGAGTAATAGGACTTTGTGATAAATTAGATATTGGGAGGTAAAATGAAAAATTAAGATAATGTCTAAATTTTGGCCAGAGAAACTGAGTATAGGAAGTACTGTTTACATTAAAAGGAAAGAAAGAAGAAAGAAAGAAAGAAAGAAAGAAAGAAAGAAAGAAAGAAAGAAAAGAAAGAAAGAAAGAAAGAAGAAAGAAAGAAGAAAGAAAGAAGAAAGAAAGAAAGAAAGAAGAAAGAAAGAAAGAAAGAAAGAAAGAAAGACGAAAGAAAGAAAGAAAGAAAGAAAGAAAGAAAGAAAGAAAGAAAGAAAGAAAAGAAAGAAGACTGGGAGAAAAAGGCACTTGTATTTGTTTTGGAGAAGCACCAGGTACAAGTACAAGATTAAACATGAAAATAGCAAAAGCAGTAACACTTAAATAACACTCATTATATGTCAGGCCCGCTTCTATGTGTTTTACATATCTTGGCTGTTTTAATCTTCAGAACAATCCTGTCTGTGAGATGTGGCCAATATCCCCACTTGACAAATGAGGAAGCAGAGAGAATTGAAGTAACTTATCTTAGGTCAAACAGAAGGCTCATGGAAGTGAATATATGGATGAGGCAGTTTTGAGGATGCATCTGTAATCAGAGTGAACATCGAGGGTGTGGATGTCAACTTCTAAGCCGTCAGAGTTGAGATGGTCAGGAGATTTTCAGACTGTGGAAAGAGAGTGTGAGCAGGAGAAAAAAAAAAGAAAGCTTTGGTAGTTTGATTAAACAATGTAAAAAAGATGTGCTATCTATCTATCTATCATCTATCTATCTATCTATCTATCTATCTATCTATCTATCATCTATCATCTATCTATCTATCATCTATCTATCATCTATCTATCTATCTATCATCTATCTATCTATCTATCATCTATCTATCATCATCTACCTATCTATCCATCTATACACACACACACACACACACACACACACACACAGTGGAATATTACTCAGCCAAAAGAAAAGACAAGTACCCACCATTTGCTTTGATGTGGATGGAACTGGAGTGTATTATGCTGAGTGAAATAAGTCGGTTGGAGAAGCACAATCATCATATGGTTTCACTCAGACATGGAATATAAGAAATAGTGAAAGGGATTATAAGGGAGAGGAGGGGAATTGAGTGGGAAAAATTAGAGAGAAAGACAAACCATAAGGGACTCCTAACTCTGGGAAATGAACAAAGGGTTGGGGAAGGGAGGTGGGCGGGGGGATGGGGTAACTGGGTGACGGGCACTGAGGAGGGCACTTGACAGGATGAGCATTGGGTGTTATATTGACAAATTGAATTTAAATAAAATTTAAAAAGAAAAAATAATAAAATCAGTAGTAAATTAAAAATGTAAAAAAGATGGAAATAAATGAACAAGCAAATCGTTTTTCTACAGGAAGTTTATATTTTATATTAGTGGAACAATTGCCAAATATAGAGAATCTTCTGTTTTTCAGAACTTTGAATGCCAGGCTAAGTAACTTTGTTTTCTGTAAATATTCTGGGATATTTGAGAGTCTTCATGAAAAAAAAAAGTGCCAGCATAAAGTAGTGCTTAGAGATGGCAGGTCAGGCAATAGTAGATAGAGCAGTTAAGAGTGGGTAGTGAGTGAATAAAAGTTTTGAAATCATTTAAAAGGCAAGCACAATACCAAATTTCTTCCCAGGGACAAGAAATAAAAGAACAGAGTAAACAATACATGGTGTTAGCAAGGGGGCATCACAAGGGGCTGGTAAATTCATTTTAGCAGAACAGCCCAATTTCCCTGGGGATTTTGTCTCTCAAAATGATATTTCTTCTTCATGCCTCCAATGCATTCCTTCTCTTTCACTTTCCTTGAAGATAGATGATTTAAGAGCTGTTGGGATTTTGTCAAAAGAAACATTCTCAGGGTTTCAGGTTCTCAACAAATGGAGCTTGGATGAGAAATTTCAATCTTGCGTAGATATGATATAGTGTGTATAAATCTCTGCACGTAGAGCTGAAGATCTAAAATATGCACATCTAAAATCTTTAGACACTTAAAATCTATTCTTCAGTGTCTAAATAGTTGCTGCTGGCACCTTTTTTCTTTTTGAATAATCCTTATGTGAAACCACCCTGAAGAATATGGAAAGAAAGATAACTAATATTTATGACTGCCTTTGATATTTTGGGCTCTGTGTTAGGCATACCACTCCACAACTACATCGAAAGGGAACTTGACTGTTTATTTATCTAGCACAACTGAGTTCTCTACTTATGTGAATTTCTCATTAGACCATAAAACTTGCACAATAGTGACCTAGTTGACACCATGGACTCCACAGCCACATTTTTTCTTGATTTAAGTCCTAGCTTCTAGCCTTTATATAGGTATATAAACTTGGATAGGTAATTTAACCAATCTTGGCTTCCCTTATTAAAGAAGCAGCAATGTTAGTAGATATCATGATGAGAATTAAGAGTTAATAGACATAAGCTGCTTAGGACAGTGCCTATCATACCGTATCAATAAGTGCTAATATTTAAATAAATAAATGAATAAATAAATAAATAAATAAATACTATTATTGCATCTCCCATGCAGAATTGTAGATCAATAAATATTTTATGTTGATATTGTTGGATAACAGTATGTTTTAATGTGGGTTATTTAAGAAAGTGACTTTGAAGACTGCTGATTCAAGGAGATGGAGAAATGTTGGGTGTAGTATGGTTGTACTGGTGAGCTAGCTCAGACTAAAGGTGAGAGGTGGAGTTCAGAGAAAGACAAAAATCTCTAAGTCCTAAATGGTGTGTATGCAATGAAATAGTGTTCAATATATGACATTACTGAGTAGTAAAGGAGTAATGACTGCTTAAAATCCAGGAATTCTAGAAGATACTGTGAGACTTATGTACTTATACCTAGGAACTCAAATATTGTTATAAAAACATTTGTGCATGTTTGGGAGGAATGTGTCAGTTACTTATATAAGATACTAAAAGGAGTCCATAAATCAATAAAATGTACAGTTGGAGATTGTGAGACTCAAAGAAGAGCTTTTTATAAGAGAACATAAGAAAGATTTGTAATAGAAGCAAAGACAAGCTAGAGAATGGTGACATCACCTCAGAGACTATAAGGTGAGAAATAATAAACAGGCTTCAGAGAAGAAGTGTTGTCAGGGGAGAGTTGGTTTCAGAAACAAAAGAAGGTGAGGGAACATTCTGTGAGAAGGTTTCTGGTATAAAGGGGGAAACTTATAATGGAGTTGAGGTTTTAACTGGCACAGAAGTAAGAGCCAGGAGAATTTCAGAAAGCAGGAAGCTCGGATTGTTATAAACAAAAGTGCATGAGAAGACATGTAACTAGAGGTGTTTGTGTGTGGTGGTAAGAGCAGGTTAGAGGGCTGGAATTCTGATGGTGGACAAGGATGCCTGTGATGGGAGCAAAACTGCATTGATGGTGGAGCGCCTGGCTGGCTCAGTTGGTTGAGCATCCAACTCTTGATTTCAGCTCAGGTCATGATCTCAGCATCTTTGGATCAAGCCCCACAAAGGGCCCTGTGCTCAGCAGAGGATCTGCTTGTCCCTCTTCCTCTGTTCCTCCCCCCATCTCTCTTTTTCTCTCTCAAAATTATTATTTTTTTTTTAGAAAACTGTATTGAGTGTCCTTTGGATTTCAGGATCATTGAACAGAGATTCCAAGTGGTTTTAGAAGCAATGAAGTGGCTTCCCAAACCTCGAAAGAAATGAGAAGTTGATGTGACAAAAATGATTTATACATGATGATATAATGATGGTTCAAAGTTCCTTTCATTAAAAGGGATATACAGAATGGATGTAAGCAGTAAACAGTTAAAAACTTTTTTTTTTAAGAGATTAAAGTAACCTTTCGGAAATGCGTAGGATGTTGGTGAAGAGTGTGAACCTTGAAGTTAGATTGTCTGGTTTCCAATCTTGACTTCATCATTTTGTAAATGTGTGATTTCAGGTAAATGTGTATTTTTAACTTTAGGAAAGTTTCATTTCCACATCTATAAAATGTATATAATAGTGATACTATCAAAATGATTCCCTTAGTTCTTATAAATTGTTTAAAACATTCCTTGGCCAATGTAAATATGACAAGTCTCTGTTAAAATACACAAAAACATATGTACATGTAACCACTGTTTGACTTTGGACAAATTATGTAAGCCATTCAAGTCTCAATTCTCACATCTGTAACTTACAGAAAAAAATATGTATAAGCCCCATAAAATTTGATGATTAAATAAAAATGTAATGAGATAAACCAAGGAAATCACTTAGTGTTATATTTTGCACATAAGAGTCAAACGATATTTTCTATTTTTTTGTTATTGTCACTATTAGAATTACTCTTTATAAAATTATATTACTTTGAATTTAAGGTTTTCAGACTTCATAAATAACACAAGCCACCTGAAGGAAATCACTAAACTAAAAAAGTATGCTATGTTTTAATTTACAGTATTATTTTAATAAAATGAGCTATGCCTCAGTTGATAATATCTTCCTAATAATCTTTTGTCATATTGACATCACAACTAAAAGAAACACAGGTAACCACATGCTAAACATTAAATAAATAATAATAAACACATATTACTGCAAAAATCAGGGCTCTAAGAGAAATTCTGTTTTAATGGGGATCAGGATTTTTAATTATGTACCCATTTATTCATGGGTATAATGAATGTTAGTGTTTGTCTCCGAAAGTCTACATACTTTCTGGGATGTCAAGCTTTGCATCCTGTAAAAGTAGTTAAGGTTTCCCTGGTCTGCTTTTAGTCCATTTCCTTAATTTTAAAATAGGTTGTTAAAATTCAGGATGTCTTGTAACAACCCCTCCTGCAATTAAGAGACAGACGTGTGTCTGGATGTTTTAGCAGGGGGAGAAAATTTCAGGAAACAGCTGTAGTTCAGAAAGGAGCAGTTCTGCTCTGTCCGTGGTGCTGAATATGATTTTCTATGGGTATGGCAAAGCATTAATTGCTTGGCCAAGAATCCAAACAGAATTTGATTTCTACAAACACATGAACCAGTCTGGAATGTATAACAGCCAGCTGAAAGCATACAGAGATTAAAAGGAGAGGATATGTCATTTTATAGCATTAAATGATTGTGACAGTTTTATTCATTTGTTTTTTTTTTTTTTCCCTCCAAAACTGGAAATATTTTAGGTGATGCAAACAGATATAGTATTTGATTTCCATCATTTGGGCTGTTTCTTCATGATTATCATATATTCAACCTTTTCTGAAATTTTTTAAAGATTATTTTATTTTATTTATTCATGAGAGTCACAGAGAGAGAGAGAGAGAGAGAGAGGAAGAAGCAGGCTCCATGCAGGGAGCCCAACGTGGGACTTGATCCTGGGTCTCCAGGATCACGCCCTGGGCTGAAGGTGGCACTAAACCACTGGGCCATCAGGGCTGCCCCATCTTTTCTGCATTAACTCCAAGCTTATTTTCTGAGCTTGTGAGACTTCCTAATCAGCCAAAGCATATATTCAAACATATTATTTATGGCAAGGGTGTTTATTGAGAACCCACTATTTGTAACATCTTATACCATGTATTTTGGGGACATATATTTTAAAGTCTCAATAAATTTCAATTTTATTATAAAAAAAACAGACTTTTATGGGATGCCTGGGTACCTCAGTGGTTGAGCGTCTGCCTTCTGCTCATGGATGTGACCTCAAGGTCCTGGGATCAAGTCCCTAAGCAGAGAGCTGGCTTGTCCCTCTGCCTGTGTCTCTGCCTCTCTCTGTGTGTCTCTCATGAATAAATAAAATCCACAAACTTTTGTGGAGAAAGCATATGACTACAAGATCTTTAACTTTATATACAACTATTTAGGCTTTAATGAATAATGGGATATGGGATTTGGAATATGGGACTAATCAAGGTCTGACTTGAGACACTGATGCAGACTATGAAAGGACTTATTTTAAAACTTGTGCTTGTGCTTTGCCCAGTGCTAGATAATCCTATCAGTATCTAGGGACAGGAGAAAGACAGAATGGAAAGAAAGATTTCAATCCAATTGAATGCATGGATTTTGTCTGTAAAAAGACAGATATGGTATGTGGATGCTCCAGTGAGATCAAATGGCTTAAGGAATGTTCGATGACTGTTGCTGCATTACCCATGGGTTCTTTCACTTTGAATTATTTCACTATGAAATACTCATCTGCTGGCCACAGAGAGAGAATGACAGGGAGAAAAGAAACATCTTTGCCTTGTCTAAACTTTGTGGAGAGGCTGTTGCACATAGGTCGGGCTTGTCTCCTTTCATTTACATTAACAGGCCTTAAATCACTCTTTCAATTCACTGCCTCCCACCATGGAGACCACAGCACTTTGCTCTTCCATGACATCATAGTCACAGTAGGCTCCCATAATGTGTTTCCATGGGTGCATTTCTAAGGATTTGAATAAGTTCTCCTTCCCCACAACTATCACACTAAGTTTTAATTTCTGGACACACAAACACACACACACACACTCTACCAAACTACCAAAACCTAAAATAACATTGCCAGTAACAGTCTTATTAAAATCATAACGTGCTAGTTAACATCTACCCCAGTGTTAATGTGTGGGGGTTGAATTTTGTAAACTTTACAATTAATATTGTTAGCAAGGAGGTACTCTGCAGTCAAATCTCCTTTGGACTTCATAGCCTGACCTTTTTTTTTTTTTTTGTCTTCTGGGCTCATTTTCATAAGTGTGAGCCCCTAAATATCCTGTATTCAATAATTAGCCTGTCTGAGTTGTTGCAAAGGAGTCACAGTGTGGGTGAGGTTAGAAATAAAGAAATTCAGTAAAAAATCCTGTCTGGATATTTAGATAGATGTGGTTATAAATTTCTTTGTTCATTAAACGTGTATGATAAAATCAGTTCTACCTAAAGTCAGGGTTATTGAGCTCTTTAGTTTGGTTTATGTATGTGAGGGAAACCCCATGAAATTTAAAGAACTATTACAAATAAAAATGTGTTAATTGATTTGATAAATCCTTAGAGTGTATACTAAAAGCATAGTATTCTATCTTAGGAATAGTTTTTTGTTGTTTGTTTTCTTTCATTCCCTTTATGGTTTCAAATTTAAATCTCACAAATTGGCTAATACCTCTTCTAAGCTGTTTCTTCAAGCCAGTTGCTTCCAGAAGTCATTGGGAAGAAAGAACTACTTCATAATGGATCTGAAAGGAGCTTATGCTATCAAGTTCTTAATAGACAGTTGTGCAGCCGTAGGCATGATCGACACAACTGGTGGGTGCTCTCTGGAGATCCCCCAAGGATTCAATAAATGGGATAAATGGGCAATGGAGAATGAAGTGAATTGGAAAAATGCCTGGTTGACTTCATAAATACTAGAAGGGAGAGATAGGGCAGGATTTATCTTCCAGAAATAAATCGATTTTACTTGGGATGTATATACATATATGTATGTATTTGTGCACACCTGCACATGGACACACATTCTCACACCTTAATTCGTCATCTGCTTTAACTTTATCAAGATTTCTTGTGCTTCATTGTGACAGTAAGTCGACCCACCTGGACTCCAAGTGTAGTTAAGGAAAACACGACCTTATCCAGAGCGTAATTTGTCTCTATATCTGTTACCATAAGAAGCCGTATCTCTGGGGTTTGACAGTCACCCAAAGAGAGAGAAGACAGCCTAAGGGTCTCAGACTGAAATTGCTTTTACTTAGAACTATTTATCAATGTGCTTACTCTACTTTCTCAGCCTTTTCCTACTGTGGCTTACTTTTGTAATGCAAATACCTTCAAGCTACCCCTGAGAAATCTGAATGTCTGAATTTGATGCCTCCTCTGCTAACCTGTTACTCAGTATCCTTCAATACTATGTAATTAGAATAACCAATATTTATTGAACAACTATTTGATGCTAAGTACTTAACAGACATGAATTTATTTAATTTTATAACAAAACTGCGAGGCAAATGTTAGTATCAGTTTCATTTTACAGTTGAAAATAATGAGCTCCACACAGATCAGTAATGATAATAAAGTCTCAGTCATCATAAAGCCAGATTGGAACCCAATTTTTCCTCGTTGAAAAATATCCTAGCTTTCTTAGAATTTAAGTTCCAAATAGCCTTTCTCCACTCATTCCTACATGAGTTTCTATATTAATGCACAAGCAATACAAGAATAAAGAGTTAATAAGTGGGACTACATCAAATTTAAAAAATATTCTGCATAACAGAAGAAACAGTCAATAGAATGAAAAATCATCCTACAAAATGGAAGAAAATATTTGCAAATCAAATATTTGTTAAAGGGTTAATTTGCATAATATAAAAGGAAATCATATAATTGAATAGCCAAAAGAAAAGTCTGATTTTTAAAATGGGCACAGGAACTAAACAGACATTTTCCCAAAGAAGATGTACAATGGCTGGACAAGATGGTATAAGAAAAGGGGCTTGATATCACTAATCATTAGGGAGATGTGAATCAAAACCTCAAAGGCACATTACACCCATTTTAATGGTTATTATCAAAAAGACAAAAGCTAAGGATGTGGGGAAAAGGGAACACTCATGCACTGTTGGTGGGAATGTAAATTGATACAAACACTATGGGAAATAGTATGGCAGTTCCTCCAAAAAATTAAAAATACAGCTACCATATGATCCAGCAATATCACTTCTGGTATATATCCAAAAGAAGTAAAAAAAACAGGATCTCAAAGTCATATGCATTCCCATGTTCACTGCAATTATTCACAATTGACAATGAAAATAACCTAAATGTCCACTGACAAATAATGGAAAAGGAAGATGCAGTATATATACAATGGAATACTGTTTAGCCACAAATAACTGAAATAAGTCACACAGAGAAAGACAAATAGTATATGCTTTCACTTATATATGGGCATCTAAAAAAACAAAACAAATGAACAAACAAAACAAAACAAAACAAAACAAACAAAAAAACAGAAAACACTCAGATATAGGAAACAAAATGTTGGTTCCAGAGGCTGGGGGATGGAGGAAGTGGAAAAATGTTGCTCAAAGGATACACACTTTCAGTTATAAGATGAATAAGTTCTGGGGATTTAATGTACAGCATGGTGATTGCAGTTAATAGAATGGTAATATATATGGATGTTGCTGAGACAATAGATCTTAAATGTTCTCACCACAAAAAAGAAAAGGTAATTCGTGACAGGATAGAGGTGTTATTTAAGGCTACAAGTGGTAATTATTCTGCAGCATATAAGTATATCAAATCAACAGTTTATACACCTTAAAATTATTCACTGTTACATGAAAAGATGCTCAACATCACTCATCATCAGGGAAATACAAATCAAAACTACAGTGAGATACCACCTCACACCTGTCAGAATGGCTAAAATTAACAACATAGGACACAACAGATGTTGGTGAGAATGTGGAGAAAGGGGAAGCCTCTTACATTGCTGGTGGGAATACAAACTGGTAGCCACTCTGGAAAACAGCATGGAGATTCCTAGAAAGTTAAAAATAGGACTACCCTATGATCCAGCAAGTACACTACTAGACATTTACCCAAAGGATACAAAACTACTGATGTGGAGGGACATGTGCACCCCTGTGTTTACTGACACTGCAGGGTTATTTTATAATAGCCAAATTATGGAAGTAGCCTAAGTGACCATCAACAGACAATGAATAAAGGAGATGTGGCTTTATTGATTTTAACCAGTGAGACCCCATGTCAGACTTTTGAACTATAAGACTGAAAAAATAATAAATTTTTGTTGTTTTAACTGACCAAATTTGAGGTAAAGTTTTATAGCAATTATGCAAATCTAATAAATGACTGGTCCAACATTTGGACTAATTAAGACCTATAGTTGATCCCTCTATCTAGATCTTCCCTAGATCTCTTTTTGTGTGTTTTTTTTAAGATTATTCATTTATTTATTTGAGAGAGAGAGAGAGAGAGAGAGAGAGAGAGAATGCAAGAGAAAGCATAAGAGGGAGAAGCAGCAGAAGGAGAGGAAGCAGCATGCTCCCTGCTGAGCAGAGGGCCCAAGGTGGGGCTTGATCCCAGGACCTCAGGATCACGGCCTGAGATGAAGACTGAAACTTAACTGACTGAGCCACCCAGCTGCCCCTAGGCCTCCCTTACATGTCTTTATCTGTACCTTTTGATGGGCATCACCCATAGGACTAGATACTCTTCAGTTTCTAACCCGAACATATTTGAAGAATGATCCTGTAGCCTTGGCTCTACAGTCTGGTGAGGTTGTGGTTCAAAGTCTTGAATTCAAATGTTGAACTCTCTGCATCATAGACACCCCACATATCCAAGAACGGCCCAAGGTTTAAGACCATATTTCTTGATTCATTCAACAAATATTTTTTTTTATACTTACTATGTGCCATTTCTGTGTTCCTTACTGAAACCCAGTGGTGAACAACTGGGACAAAGTCCCAAACCTATGGAGCTTATACTCCAGAGCAAGTGTCAGGAAACTATGACCCATGGATAAAATTCAGTCCACTATCTGTTTCTATAAATTAAGTTTTATGGGAAGACAGACATGCCCATTCATTTGCATATCATCAATGCTCCTTCTGCACTATAATAGTAGAATGGAGTAGTGACAATGGGGACTCTAAAGTCCACAAAGCTTATAACATGCACTTCTGGCTCTTTAAAAGTTTGGCAACCTTTACTCTAAAGAGAAGATAGACAATGAAACAAATATGAAGAGTGTCACGTTGTAGAGGTATAGGGTATTCTGGAAGTGTCTTAGAGCGTGAGGATGACATTTAACTAATTTGGTATAAACAAAACTTAAAAAAAAAGTGTAAGAGTTATATAAAGAAAGTGTGAGAGGTTAGGAAGATTGTCCCAAAAATGAGGAAATTATGCATAAATGCCTGAAGGTAAAAAGGCCATGACACATTGACATCAAGCTGCTGAGAAATGGACAGCAAATGATGCCAAGCCATATAACATATTAGGGGCCATATGGAGGATGTTAGATTCCATGCAAAAGGCAATGGGAACTCAATGGCTAGTCTTAAGCTGGGTTTCCCTGCACAGTGCTTGATTATCTCCCTGACTTGAAATCCTGTCCTGATCTACAACCACTTGGCTTTGTGGTTCCTTATCTGCCTAGATCCCAGAGGCTCTTCTTCCAGAAACCTTGATGTTTCTTCTTTGGTAACAATACCAGGTAGGTTCTTGCCACCTTTCTAACAAAATTTCACATTCTTTCCATATATTACCTATCTTCTGGCACCCACAGCTCACCCAGACTTCCTAACATAGGCCTTTCTCTGTTACTCCCTGGGTCACAAACTACCGGGCTACCATGGCATTCTGTACTTCTATGAGTCTCTGCCCTTATTCTGCTGGAGTCTAGTTCCCGTGATATAATAAAAACAGACAAACCAATACAAGACAAAACAATACAACTGACAAAAGTTATTTTGACTTTAAGTCCTAGCTTTCTAACTTCATAGCTTTGCAATTTTGAATAAGATGTGACATTAAATAGCTTCTAAGCTGCTTCATTTCTAAAGTAGTCATAGAATTATTATTTTTTTTGCTGTCGTTTAAAGATTTTATTTATTTATTTGAGAGAGCGAGAGAGCACACACAAGCAGGGGGAGCAGCAGGCAAAGGGAAAGGGAGAAGCAGGCTCCCTCTCCCTTAGCAAGGAGCCCGACACAGAGCTCAATCCAGAATCCTGGGATCATGACCTGAGCCAAAAACAGATGCTTAACTGACTGAGACACCCTGGTGTCCCAGAATTCTTATGGGAATTAGATGGAAAATTATGCTTGCATAGGCTGACTACATTGATGGACTCTACTGAAGACATCCCTGTATCCATACCCTTTGCTGTCCCCTCCCACTCTTTTGACTCGACTCTGTGGCTTTCTTTGGTTAGTCAAGAGGTATCAAATGTGGCACAGAGACTCTAAAGTGTGCTCAAGTGTTTAGCATTCTTTCCTACCTCTTGGCCTTCCCCATGAGAGTGTACCTGGCATAGTCTGCTGGAGAATGTGACAAGTGGAACAGAATTGAACCAGTCTGTGTATTCCATCCAAGGCCCCAGAGATGTAAGAAAGTTCTCCTAAGGTCTGTAGATTTGCCTAGCCAACACGCTGTTAATTTTAGACACTTGAGTGAGCCCAACCATGTTTGGTTTGGAATGACAAAATTGGCCAACTGACTCTAGATTTCAAAAAAAAAAAAAAAAAAAGTAGTACTTATTTTGTATACCTTGAAGTTTTGTAGGTGATTGTTTCATAACACTTTTTTGGTAACAGCTGCTAACAGTAAGTGAGATAACCATACGCCCAGCATACAATCGGTGCTCAATAAATGGTAGCCACTTCCCACCACTGCAACTGATGTACATATCAGCAGGTGTCAATTCAGAGTACAAGTTGACAATTGTCAATTCTCTCATTATTACACTGGTTGGGTGCTGGTTCACTTCTGCTGGGCTTCCAGACAGGATGCCTACAGATACACACATACAAACGCTTGCCATTAAATAAACTGTGGTCCTGCCATCATCTGCCCTCTTAAATGAGCACCAGCCTGTTGCAGTCCAAGGGACTCTCACCAAAGTCACCTCCAAATCTCCTTTCCTTTCTTTTTAGCAGAAAGAGCTGTGCCCACCACAGCTCCCACACACTCCTCTTCCCAGCAGAACTGAACAAGCTACATCATGTTAGGGTCAGCACAGCCTGGCTTCTGAAGTAGGTCTAGAGACGGTTTCCAAAGAGACATGTTATTAAAGAAACAATGCCTTTGTCTCGGCAGCAGGGCTAAGTGCTGTTTATTTCCAGATGCTTTCCTGGAACACAGGGGAGGGAGTGCAGCTGCACGTCATTCATGGAGTGGCTGAGACAGGATGGAGGCAAGGCTGGGAGGAAATGACCACGCTCATTTAGGGCTGGGGACATGATGCAATTTTCTGTCCCTGACAAAAAAGAATTCGGTTTCCTTCTTCACTGACTTGCACATGCTCTAAACTTCAACATTTTTATTTGTGTGAATGACACCGTCTGCTTCTCCTTTACCTGATCATCTAAGCTTTACACATTTTTTTTATTTCTTCATTTAAATGTCTTTCTTGGTCCGCTTTCTCAACCTCACACTGTTCTTTCTGATTGAGATAAGTACAGCCAAGTGGCTCAGACCACAGGCTGTGCAGGGGAGCAAAAAAACCTGTTTTGGTTACAATCTTGTTTTGAAGATTTATTCTCTATTTGTCCTTGGCCCAATTCTCTTCTGCATGACCCACTTGCATTATAATAATATCACATTAAAAATAGCAGCTACATTATAGGTGTATTTTATAAAATAACTCACCATTAAGTGTTTATCTCAGTGTTTGCAAAGTACTTGTTAGTATTCTCTCATCATCATCATCATCATCATCATCATCATCTTTGTTTTTTTATTATTATCCTGGATCCTGGTATTTCTCTAACTAAGCATCTCACATCTATTCTGCTTATCTGCCTCAATCTACCCTTTTACCTCTCCCCATGTAAATCACCCTGGAAGCCTCCCAATAGCTTTGGCAGCTCTCCTCTCAAATACTTTTCACTGGCCCACCATCTCTCCAAGATAACTCCTATTCTTTGTAATATGGGGTACTCATTTCCTAGGGCTAACACAGCAAAGTACCATAAACTGAGTGGCTTAGACAACATAAATTAATCTTCTCACAGTTCTGGAAGCCAGACATCTGAAATCAAGATATTGGCAGGGTGGCCATGCTATCTTCTGAAGCCAGCAGAACACTCCCTTGCCCCTTCATAGATTCTGGTGACTCTTCAGTCATCTTGGTGACCTTAGGCCTGTAGATGCATCCCTCCAACTCCCCACAATTGCATGATATTCTTGCTGTGTCTCTGTCTCCACATAGCTGCGTTCTTATAAGGATAAGATACATTGCTTTAGGAAACCATCCTTCTGCAGCATGACTTCGTCTTAACTAACTATACCTGCAATAATTCTCTTTCCATATAAAGTCACATTCTGAGGTACAAGAGGTTAAGACTAAAACAAAAATATAGGTATAGACACAGAATTCAACCCATATAATGTGGCTCTGCAGGATCTGCCTCCATTTATATCTCTGTCCCTATCTCTCACCACTTTCTACACTCCCCTCATCGGCCCTAAGAAACTTTTTTTATTTAATGAGTTGATCACACCCTGCCTTCTCTGCTGTCTCACAGCCTTCTATAGACTGTGCATTTTGCAGGAACACTCCCAATGCCCTCCCCACTTGCTTTCTAGTTAAGGTTTACTTACTCTTGAAATCTCAACTTAGTCATCACCTATTATAAGAAAGCTCAACCAAAGCTGACTCCCGTTAGGATGATTGTTATCCAAAACAGAAAAAAAAAAAAAAAAAGAGAGAGAAAGAAAAAGAAAAGAAAGTAAGTATTGGTGAGGATGTTGGTGAGAAGAAATTAGAACCCTCGTGCATGCTATGTAGCCACTGTGGAAGACAATAAGGCAGGTCCTCAAAAAATTAAATACGGAATTACCTTATAATCCAATGATTCCATTTTGGGTGTATTCCCAAAGTAATTGAAAGCAGGGACTGAAAGAGACATTTGCACAACATCCACAACAGAATTATTCGCAATGGCCAAAAGGTGGAAACAATACAGATGTCCACTGATGGGTGAGGGATAAACACGCTGTGGTGTATATATACAGTGGAATAGAATTCAGACTTTTAAAGGAATGAAATTCTGGCACCTGCTACAATGTGGATGAACCTTAAAACATTATGCTAAGAGAAGACAGACACAAAAGGACAAATGCTATAGGATTCCACCTATGAGGTACTTAGAATATTTAAATTCCTAGAGAAAGAAAGTAGAATAGAGGCCACCAGGGACTGGGGCTGGGGGATGGGGAGAAAGAAGAGTTATTGTTTATTTATTTTTTTTTCCCTTTTTTTTTTTTTAATTTTATTTATTTATGATAGTCATACAGAGAGAAAGAGAGAGGCAGAGACACAGGCGGAGGGAGAAGCAGGCTCCATGCGCCGGGAGCCTGATGTGGGATTCGATCCCGGGTCTCCAGGATCGCGCCCTGGGCCAAAGGCAGGCGCCAAACCGCTGCGCCACCCAGGGATCCCCAAGTTATTGTTTAATATGTACAGAGTTTCACTTTGTAATGATGAAAAAGTTCTTCAAATGAATGTTTAGTGATGGCTGAGAACAATGCCAGGGCACTTAGTGCCACTGAGTCATACGTATACTTAAAATGGTTCAACTAAGTTGAATGTCATATATATTTTTACCACAATATAAGAAAAGCTACCTTTAACATCTCCCTCAAAAAACAAAGCAAAATAGAAATAAGTGAATGGATTCTACTTATGTATCAGAGGTTTGTGCATAAATCTGTTTTTTTTTTCATTTAAATAGTATGTAGATAATGCATCTATATGCTGGTCACTGCTCTCAACACTATGTATATATTAATTCATTCAATCATTATGATACTTTATGATATAGGTAATATTGTTATACTTATTTTACAGGTGATTATCCTGAAATACAGAGAGAATGCAATTTTCCTAAGGTCAGAGTTTTGTATGTGGTGGAGCAGGATGAGAGAGAAAATGTCTGGCTCCAGACTCTGCTCTCTTAACTCTCATAGCTGAGATCACACTCATCATCTCCACAAGCAAGATCTTCTGAGAATCTAGGTTACGTGCACTATAAAGCCAATGCCACTTTGTTTTTTGTGATCATTCTCAAAACATCCCTATCCCATTTTTATGTTTTTTTTAATTTTTTATTTTTTTTAATTTTTATTTATTTATGATAGTCACAGAGAGAGAGAGAGAGAGGCAGAGACACAGGCAGAGGGAGACGCAGGCTCCATGCAATGGGAGCCCAACGTGGGATTCAATCCCGGGTCTCCAGGATCGTGCCCTGGGCCAAAGGCAGGCGCCAAACCGCTGCGCCACCCAGGGATCCCCTGTTTTTTTTTTAATATTTTATTTATTTATTCATGAGAGACACACACACAGAGAGAGAGAGAGAGAGAGAGAGAGGCAGAGAAACAGGCAGAGGGAGAAGCAGGCTCCATGCAGGGATCCCGATGTGGGACTCGATCCCGGGTCTCCAGGGTCATGGCCTGGGCCAAAGGCGGCACAGAACTGCTGAACCACTCAGGCTGCCCTATTTTTATTTCTATAACATTATTTATTCCTATAATGTTCTTTAATGTTCCATACTGACATGAAAGGGTCTCTCTCTTATATTCTGAACATTCTCCTGTTTTTGTGATTTGGCCTCCCATTATTTGTCTGGGCTATCTATTTCTATGTTACAAACTACTTTCTAACTTTTTGGACTACAACATAGTCATTTGGCTTTACTCAAGATTTTGTGGGTCAGAAATTTGAAAGGGCTCGGTTGGCCAGCTTGTCTCTGGATCCATGTTGTCGCAACTGGGACAGCTGAGGCTGCAAGGTAAACGTTTTAGATGACAGCTCTTAAGGCACATGCCTAGCACTACAGTGGTACTTGGCATTCTCTCTCTCTCTCTCTCTCTCTCTCTCTCCCTCCCTCCTTCCCTCCCTCCTCTTCTTCCCTCTCTTTACATGACATCTCAGTATTCTAACATAACATAGAGGACTCTAGTGGCTTGGGCTACTCAAAGCAAGGTGATCTCAGGGTAGTCACACTTTTTACGTGGTGACTGACTTCCAAGCGGCAGGAAGAAGAAGCTGCCTCAAAGTTGACTTTCCTTAGAACTGACACAGCATCGTTTCCACCATATTCTATTTGTCAAAACAATCACCTGTATTGAAGTGGGTGAAGACATAAACTCTACCTCTTGATGGAGTAATCGCAAAGCTACATTGCAGAAAAGCGTGTGGGATGAAAGATATTGTGACCACCGTGGTACAATGCAAATTCGTAGTATCTATCACTTGTCTGGTTGGAATCAGATAGATACATAGCTACATGGTTTTATGTTTATATTAGATAATACTCTAGCACAGTCAACCATGTAAATAGCAGAAACTCAACTCTAACTAAAGATAAAAACAGTATGTATCAATTCACTTGCCAATATAGAATATGAAGGGCAGACTTTGCTTGTTCAAATATAAATCCAGAAAATCAGATACCTTAGAACTCTCTCTCTCTGTTGGCTTCAGTATTTCTCCAGAACCGGAAAGAAGCATTAAGAGTATTGGAAATGCATAATTGAAGCTTATGGAGAGATACTACAAATGGAAATGGATAATTGGGTATTATCTACACACAAATAGATCATTGCTGGAGGAGTGGAAGTGTGTGGGGGTCTTTAAAGAAGATAACAGGGCCAAACGGGAGAAAAAACAAACCCAAGTCACAAAGTGAGAACTTCATTTTCAGGATGCAGTTCTGTTTGTTCCATAGTGTATACTTGAGTGTGCATGTGTGTGTATCTGGTTAGGAAAAGATTGATTGATTGACTGATTGATTGATTTTGGAAAAGATTTAATTAGCCCTTTAATAACAGTAACTAGGGGCAGCCCCCATGGCCCAGCGGTTTAGCACCACCTTGGGCCCAGGGCCTGATCCTGGAGACCTGAGATTGAGTCCCTGCATGGAGCCTGCTTCTCCCTCTGCCTGCGTCTCTGCCTCTCTCTGTGTCTCTCATAAATAAAAAAATAAGGTTCTTTTAGAAAAGTTTATTATAAAACAAGTTTTCTAATTCCTTAAACTTGTTTCTTAAAGATATAAAATGAGGAGATTGAAAAAATAAATTAAATAAGGAGATTGAACTATGAGAGTGTTAGATTCTAAAAGTCTGTACACCTCAAAAATGCTTTTCCCAAGTGTAAAAAATGCCACACAAAACAAGATTTTAGGAGGCTTAAAGGTTGATTTATTCAGAGTGTCAGTGTGTGTCGATCAATTGCACAAAATAGATGTCAGCCATTCCGTTTTATTTGCACTGATGGGCCCAACAACCAGGGTTACCACTGCACTCTGACCATGTCCCTGGGGTCACAGTCAAATGGAAGCCGCAATAAGGGTGGACGGGGAAACGACTCTTCATGCAGCTCTTCTTTTTTTTTAATAAATAAATTAATTTTTATTGGTGTTCAATTTACCAACATACAGAAAAACACCCAGTGCTTCATGTAGCTTCTGTGCTCACGGCAAGCTTCTGGTTAGTGAAAGTTCTGCAAATTTAGTTGCTCCCTAACTGTATTAGAAACACTTGCTATTTAAAAGGACCCCAGGATTACTCTTTCCTAAATAGCAAGTGCCTTTTGTAATATGAATCCGAATGGCTTAATTAGTATTTTGCAAACTCAGATTTTGAGATCTCCAGTGTTCCAAACACTCAGCCTACCCTTATTGCATAGTCAAATATTTCTATTTTATTTCCTCAATAATATAATTTTTTTTTCAATAATATAATTTTATATATAGATTGATATCTGCCAAATAGATCAGCCAAATATATTTTTTCAAGTGAAATTTTTACCTCAATTGTCTCTACTAGTATTTCTATTTTTCAAGTTCATTAGATATTTGCCTTCATATCAGCTGGACTTCAATAGTCAGGTGTTTTCCTACTTCTTTTTCCTGCTTTTTTCTAGACAGTCAAGTTATCAGTTCCTGCCTGATTTACTTATTCTTTAATAATTTCCTTTCTTTTAGATAAATTTACATGTGCATGTTTTGTTGAATATAAATGAAACAAATTCTTGCTACAAAATAGTCAAAAATCCTCACCGTGTATAAAGTTAAATAAAAATTATTTCATTCTCTCATTCCTCAAGTTCTTAAGACAGTCAGTGTTCATAGTTTGGCATGTATTCTTTCAAAATTTAATTTTGAGTTTTAAAATTCAATATACATATTCATCATTATGTAAAATGCACATATAGCCACATTATCTTCTAATATTATGTAGCATCCCATTGAATGATCTTCAAAACTTTAAATTAATAACTCAATATTAAATATATTGCCTGTGTTTGATTTTTTTCTCATTTAAACCAATGTTCTGGGCCTCCCTGGTGGCTCAGCGGTTTAGCGCTGCCTTCGGCCCAGGGCATGATCCCGGAGTCCCAGGATCCAGTCCCACATCGGGCTCCCTGCAGGGAGCTTGCTTCTCTCTCTGCCTGTGTCTCTGCATCTCTCTGTGTCTCTCATGAGTAAATAAATAAAATCTTTAAAAAAAAATTTAAAAAGCCAATGTTCTCTTTAATATTCTTATCTATTTTCTTAATATAATGTCTTAGAATTAAAATTCTTGATTTGAATAATATGCACATTTAATGTTAATCTTTTTTGCTCTATTTTTCTCTAGAGAATTACACTCAGAAAGAAAAAGTGTATGAGGATGCTTGTTTGACCATACTTTTGGCTATACCTGGCGTTATGAATCTTTTGATAAATTTCTTTCTTTTTCTTTCTCTTTCTTTTTCTTTCTTTCTTTTCTTTCTTACTCTTCTTTCTTCTTTCTTTCTTTCTTTCTTTCTTTCTTTCTTTCTTTCTTTCTTTCTTCTTTCTTTCTTCTCTTCTCTCTCTCCCCCCCTTTCTTTCTCCCTTCCTCCCCTTTCTTAATAGCATGACTAAATATATTTTCATATTTTTGACTAAATATATTTTCATATTTTTGGTTATTTATACTGTACTCTTGAATATATAATGCTCTGTGTTTCCTCATATTGATGTATTCTAACTTCTAAACATCATACTTTTTTCTTCTTTTAAACCAAAGGCAGCGGGATCAAATCTTTTGAAGTCATCTCATAATGAAAAAGAATCAAGTTCAATGTCCTGGGTCTCACATTTCAGACTCTCTTGAGATAGGTCTCAGCTTGACTTTCCAGACTTATTTCCTGCCTTTTCCTATTAGTCTAGACTTAAGGTCACACGCTCCCCCATCCTTACCAAATGTTATGCCCATTAGTGCCATTAGATATTCACTTAATTTATACTTTGAGGACTCATCTTCCCCATGAAGCTTTCCCACCTGTCCCCAGCCTAAACTGAGCTCCTCTATCACTGCCTCTCATAGCACTTAGAGGTGACACCCTTCCCTTCAGGATCCAAATTTGTAGCACTTGCTTTCCCCCTTCTGTCACCTCCAAAAGCAAATAATTCCTTCTGGGCTAGGTTGACATTTAGTTCACTTGTATATTGTTTCAATAATGGAGCTTAGAACACAGTAAGGACTCAAATATCTGTTGAATGGTCCACCCATTTCTAATCCTCTGCCTGCACCTACCCTCTCGAATTCTAACTCATTCTTGTTACTTTAGTTTTGAGCTATTTGTAGTAGCCGGTATTTACAGATGCCAGCATGCTTCTCTCTGTCTTTTCTCTACTTGTGGATTTCATGCTTTCAGGTCATAAAAGTGATCACGTGACATGGCTCTAACACAAACGAATGAAATAAATGAATGAATGAATATTCTTTCTGACCACCATAATTATTTTGGGCATGCTTACATGAACCAAACATAGTCTTGGTTCCCTGGGACTTTTCTGCATGGAAATACCAGCTCTTTCCTTGGTTGTCATGGTACCAGAAGAATGCAAATCAGGCTGGCAGTTGCATTCTCCAGGGCTCCATAGATGGAACCCACTTAAAAATATAGAAGAGCCAAAACACAGAGAAAGAACAAGTGTGCAAACGAGCATGCTGGACAAATCATTTGAGCCCGAGATCAAGACATGCTTGCTCTCCAGTTTCCTCTGGATTTCCATTTACAAGAATCTTAGGGACTGCTTTAATATGTTTGAATTCCTCTATAGGCTATGGAACTATCCCTAGTAAGAAGCATTATTCCTTTGCACTTCTCTGCCTGCTACCAATCCGGAGTGTTCCTTTTGGCTTTTCCTTGTTAATTTATGAATTTCTGAAACCTAGGTTAAGATCCCCCACTCCTAGTATGAAACTTCCCCAAGCTTGCCTACTCACGGTTTCTCTAAGTGCTTGAGGAGGCAGTGTGTTTCCCTGAAGCACTGTGCATTTGACTGGAAGAGAGAATGGAATGTAAGACAATATAAAAGAATCAAGAAAAGTTTAGGAAATATGCAGGAAAAAAGGGCACATAGTAACAAAAATTATAGCACATTTGTTCTTAGGCTATTATTTGTGTATTTAATAATGAGGAACAATATATAATAACAAAAGAAATGCTTATGAGAAATTTTAGTAAAACGGGGCATTGTGTTGTATATACCATAATTATGATGAAAAATAATGAGTATTAAAGCTAGCAAGAAAGATAGAAAAACAATCGCTTGGTTTTAGTGTGATAGGATTATGGGTGAGGGTTTCTTTTTTCTCTGTAAATATTTATATTGCTTTTACAGTTTAAATAAATAAAAAGTTTTCCCCTCCATTTTCCCAATTTTATCCAGTGTGCGTGCTTGCACATGGATATGCCTGTGCGTGAGTATGTATGTATCACAGGGAGAGTGGGAGGCAGGAGATGAAGACCTACTGTTTCAGCTCCTCTACTTATCATGGCATCTTAGCAAGATTCTATCATCCATAGTCTTAGTTTCACCATCTGTAAAATTATGTTGAATAAAATTGATCCAAGATCCCAAAAGCAAAAGCCTGCTTTTCTTAATTTTTTTTTAATTTTTTTTAAATTTTTTTAATTATTATTTATGATAGTCATACAGAGAGAGAGAGAGAGGCAGAGACACAGGCAGAGGGAGAAGCAGGCTCCATGCACCGGGAGCCTGATGTGGGACTCGATCCCAGGTCTCCAGGATCGTGCCCTGGGCCAAAGGCAGGCGCCAAACCGCTGCGCCACCCAGGGATCCCCCCCTGCTTTTCTTAATCTAAAGAAATTATGTGTATTGAGTGCTCACTTACTAAACTTTTAGGATCATTTTTTATTTCCCAAAGAACATTTATCTGCTCCCATGTTCTTGATACATATGAATCACTCAATCTACCCTAACCTTTCTCATAGAGAAACATATTTCTGCCAAAAGGATAATAACAGGGCAAATATGCTGCATTGTGATTAGACTGGGCTTCAGTGTTGAGGAGACAACATTGAATAGTTGAGACTATGGTGAACTGGAGCATGTGTCTTTGGCTAAAGGAGAAAGCAACTACTCATCTCTAGCTGATTAACTGCCAAGCCAGAATGTTGACTCACAGGCTTCGGAATGTTGGCTTCCAGTTTCTCAGGAATAATTGTGAAAATCCAATTTTTTCTCTTTTTAACATTTTCGATGTTATATATTAACTCAAATTATCATCAAAGTATTTATCTAAAGAAAATGAAAACATCAATTTGAAGAGAGAAATGCACTCCTGTGTTCATTGCAGCATCATTTACAATAGCCAAGATATGGGAGGAACCTAAGTGTCACCAGTAGATGAACAGATAAAGAAGATGTGGCATATATACAATGGAACATTACTAAGCTATACAAAAGAAAGAGATCTTGCCAATTGCAGTTACATGGATAGACCTAGAGGGTATTAATGTTGAACAAAATATGTCAGGCAGAGAAAGACAAATTCTATATGATTTCACCTATGTGTGGAATCTAATAAAACAAACAAATGAGCAAACAAAACAGAAAGAGATTCATAGATACAGGAAACACTGTTGATTACTGGGGATAGGGGTGGGGGTGGGTGATGAGCAAAATAGGTAAAGGGAATTATAACTTCCAGTTATAAAATAAATAATTCATGGGATGTAATCTACAGCATAGGGAATATAGTCAATAAAATTGTAATAACTTTGTATGGTGACAGATGGTAACTAGACTTATCATGGGGATCATTTTGCAATCTATAAAAAATATCGAATTACTATGATGTACACCTGAAACTAACAGGATATTGTATGTCAATTACACTTCAATAAAAAAAGTAATTACAATACAAAATAACCTTTGCTAGTCTTAGGAAACACTTCTTTGGGATAAATCCTATTTCTGGACCATGCATTTACATTTTCTCAGTTAAATGAGATGTAAACACTATTTTAGCTCTATGATTGGTTTTAAATTAATTGGTCTTTATTTCCTTGAGGTCTATTAGAAGGGCAGGTGCACTGGTCATAGTTTGTTTTTATTACCCAGCATCCGTTCACTTTCCTTTTGTAAAATAAACAAATAAATAAATAAATAAATAAATCCCAGATTGGAAACAAACATCTTTTTTCCACTTTGAGTCTACTTGTCCCTTTGAAGTTGAGCCCATCCGTAGTGCCAAGGGCAGCTTATGTGAATCATTCCTTGTATTCCTGGGGCAAGACTGTTTCAGGCATTGATACATGGTCCAAGCCAAGTCAGAGAGAAAGGGATTTGGAACTGTTTCTGGGAATTTCTCTTAAGCTATTAGGAAAAGAAACTTACTCATCTCTTTGCTAGACTGGAACTAAGAAAGCAGTAGCTCCAGATGATACTGAAACCATAGGTCAACGGAAACTCTAAGAGTAGAGACTCAAGATAGAGGAAGCAGAGACAACACAAATGGGAGGGAAATGATGGATCCTCGTTGCAGTATTTGTGGTCCTACATCCAGCATTGTCTGATGCTAGTAACCCCATGGGATCCTTTACATCTTCTTTTTAACCTAAGCTAGTTTGCATCTGGGTTTCTGTTAATTGGAACCAAAGTCCATGCTGCCACACAGAGGGGGTGAGGTGGGATGGGACAACTCTCCTTAATCTCAAACTTCCTTATTACATACAGTCAAAACCAAAACAAACAACAACAACAACAACAACAAAAACCCAGTGTTTCTTCATCCTCCCAGAAACTAGATGTCTTTCCTGAAGCATGGCAAGGCATAATGTCACCATGTTCCAGCACCACTTCCAGATGTTACTCTTTTGAATAAACATTGTCAGCACCTTCTCTTTGCACAGTGGAAAAAGGAGCGTTATTTTTCTTTCATCCCTGTTGCCATATTCCCCTGCAGAACCATTTCAATTTAGTGAAGTAGAGAGGGACCCAGCAGTTTGCATCTTCTGTTATGAATGTGGTGCTTGAAATGCCAGAGTCAATGACATGAGACGCAGGGCTTCATTACTCGTCAGCTCACCCAGACTCAGGCTTCCCAGGACCCAGTGATAGTTTGCTGCCAGAAAGACACATTTGAATTTCAATGTGCCAAGTCTCTCTTGTTGTATTTTCCATGTTGCAGGCTACAAATGGCTCTTAGAAATCTTCTGAGCATCCCAGTGACTCAGCTCTTTACCTTCTTCCACTGCCTCACACTGAATTGGATAGATTTATTTCCAACTTGTAATAAATGAAGGAGTAAGTGGTCTAAGGAAGAGCATGTGTCTGTAATGACAAAACTTTCAATAAATAAGAAGCTTTCAACAAGACCATGCCTGCTTCACATGAAGCAATTTGGAGGAGGTGAGGAGCAGAACATTTGGCCTCTGAAGCCCAGGTTTAAGTCTCTGCCCTTTCCTAAATAAGTAAATTTGGTGAAGCTGCCAAACCTTTATCCAGTCTCAGTGTCCTCATAAAGTGGGAATAATAATGATGCCTACCTTCCTAAAATTGTGATCTATATATTTCATTAAATTGGGAGCTATTATTAATCACAACTAATCTGCCATAAGGAATTAGGACTAAGAAAGGCAAAATTTATTCACTCAATCAAAAAGTATTTAGGACAAAATTTTTCTATTTTTTTCTTTTTTCTTAAATGGACCTTAACAGTTGAAAAAAGTGCAGTATCAGGAGTCAGAATGTCTCAGTTCCAATTCTTGATCAACTAGGCTTCAAACTGACATTTATTACCATCCAAATGACCTAGGGCTTAATTTCTTGTGCTTCCCTTCTTTTTCTATAAGAGGATCCACCCCCAAAGGGTAGAGTAAGGATTCATCAGTTTAAAATTCAGGACTGTGGCAGCTACACAGCAAGCACTTAAAAAGCGCTTCATGTTATTATTGTTACTAATATTGTTGCTGTTTAGGAGCTGGTGCACTTTGCAATGTCCCAGACACAGTGATCAAGAAGACAGCAGAATGTGGCTGCTTTGAGTTGAAGTTCTGAATTTATATTGGAAAATCTGATTTTTTCTACTCTAACTCTGGGTCTTTGGGCAAATCACTTTCCTCTCTATGTCTTGGGTTTTCTCACTTCCACAACTGGAATATTAATAGCACACACAGTTTATAGGGCAGATGTGAGGACTACAAAAGGGTTATTCCATGTAAATCACTTAGTAGAACACGTAAGTTACAACACATAATACTCCGTTATTCTCACTATTATTACCATTATTAACAACAATGGCTTGCCAAGGTCATACAGGAACTCAGAGGCATAAACTGGGATTTTGTTCATATCACCATATAAAAAGCCCTTGATCGACTAGGCTTCGAACTGACATCTGACTCCAAAACCCACATTGTCCCCATCACACAATATTATCTCTTTTTAAGAAGATGAACAGCAGAGCAAAGCCAAAGTCAATTTGAGATTTATTTTACTGTCGTTTCCAACACATCAGTGCAGGGTGCCATATCACTTTTGAAATGTATATATTTTTTAAAAGACACCAAAAAAAATACTATTATAACCACCAACTGCTTGCAAAGTAAATTGTGCTAACCCCTCTGCTCCCCATTTGCGAACATACTTGGATTACATCTGGAACAAAATCATTAGTGGCAGGAAGACAGATGTTCTCCAAAGTTTGGGTGTGCACGTAGACATCCAATATTGATGTTGATGTTATTTACTCATTTGATTCTTTACTCTTTCCCAAAAAGATGGATTTTGAGCTTTTTCACAATTTATTTCTTTTTTCTTTGGTTCCCAAGGTGACAAATCAAAGTTTACCCCAAGAATTTGTAAACTATATCATGGTGGGAGAAATCCGTCAGACGTGGAATAATGTTAGTAACTAGTATTGTGCAGTTGTCAATCAGCATAAAGTCTTTTCTCATAAACAACTTAAGGATCTTCAAACCAAAGCAGTATGTATGCGGCAATGAAAGAATAATGCACGGTGCTGTTATTAGATTGACCAATATATCAAATTTTACTCTAGATTTTAATTTTAAATATAATTTATTAAACTAAAATTAAAATTTCACTGGGTTCCTTTGAAGGCATATACTTAAGGGAGAGAATACATGCATACAATAGTCTATTAAAGGAAGCACATAATGTGCTATGGATGATACAAACAGATAAGAGATTTGATGAGGGTGGGAATAGAAGAAAATGAGGCAATGCCCTTGAGCTATATCTATTTAGACTGCTATAAAATCTCATATTTATTTAATGAAATACATTAGAATTTGTTTTACCCTGAGATAGTTGACTACTGAAAGTGAAAAAGGTTTTCCTCTCAACAAGGATGTAATAGCTCCGTTGCTCGGTAGAGCCCGTTTTCAGAACACCATAGACATTTATTTGTGGACACTGATCAGTGAATGTGCTCTCCATGTCTTCTATGTTTCTGCAGAGAATAACGGAGCTCCAACTCGAATAATAAAATGCTTTGAAATCCAGGGCAGGAAAGAATATGGGTAATTTCAGTAGACTGTTAATGCAACTCAAAATTCATGTTGAAGTCCTAACTTCCAACATAATATTAGAAGGTGAGGCTCTGGGTGCATAAATAAGTCATGAGTTTGGAGCCTTCATGACGGGGAAGCCTGCCCTTACAAAAGAGACTTCTTGTTCTTCCCGCAGGAGGGTTCAGCTAGAAGACAATTGTCTGGAAACTAGGAAGACAGCTCTCACCACACACTGAATCCGCCAGCACCTTGATGTTGGACTTTCCAAACTCTATGACTATAAGAAATAAATATTTGTTGTTGGAGCCACCAAGGCTACGCTCTTCTGTTACATGGTATGTGCTATGTTATAATAGCCCAAGCTAAGACTTAAGCCAAACCAAAGTGTTTTTTTCCCATTATGCACTACATGTTTTCCTTTGTACATTTTTTTTCATGCAGTGTGGAGAGCATTTTCCAACACTCATTTCTGCATATCTAATGTGGGCCAATCTTAATGTTTGAGCCTAACCTGCACTCTGCCCATAGAGCTTTCTCTGAGCCTCCCTTTTGAAGTCAGAACTTCCTTTTTTGCTCTCAAAGCACTTTGCTTCTTCCTATATTTTTCAGATTTAATAAATTGGATATAAATTTGCTTACATGCTTTTCTTCCAAATTCATCTATAACTTCTTCAAGAAAAGAGCCCATGACTTATTCATCTTGCTCAAATGGCACACATCACATAGTAAATATTCAACAAAACCTCATTGACAGAAAGAATACATGCCATTTTTGTTCCTTTATATTAAGCCTCTTACATCATCTACCCAAGTATCTAACACATAATGGGAATTAAATGAATGTTAGGTAAATGTTCATGTCTGAATGTTGACCAAAGTCAATTTCCATTGTTTCATAAACCTTATATTTAGGATAAGCCATTTTATTTTAGTTTATCATGATTCAATTCACAAAAATAGCCCTTTTGAAATCTTTCTGTCTTTGACCTTCTCACATCGATGTCCAGGAGGCCTTTTGTTCCCCAGAAATATTTGTTATTCAGGGAAAATAATGCCCCAGGGTGACTAATTGTATAATAAATGAGAAGAACTCAACATGGTCTTTTCCCAGCCCCAATTTAGTGCCAAGTGTTTTCTCCTATAGCCTGTTTGCTCAAAACACAAAATAATTGTATTAACTGGGACTTTGGGGGGATGATATTTTTTTTTATTTAAAAGAAATGTTAATTTGCTATTAAATCTGTTGTTGAAAGACTAATAGCTTAATGAACGCATTAAACATGTGCAAATTAGGTTTTTTTTTAATGCATTACTTAGTTTCAGATTGAAAGGGGGTGATACATCATCGTCATCTCTGCAGGAATTAATGAGGCATTAGGCCATCTCTTGTCATGGAGGCCAGACTTATGAACGATCTGCCAAATTGCACATGCGAACCTTGTCCTGCTCTCCCTTTCCACCCACCACATACATCTTTCCTGGGCCTTCTGCTTCTGCAGCCTGAGCTTTGGTATTTGAAATACAAATGTGGGTTCACCATCAGTTTGGAAGTGAAAAGTGGTCTATTGCAAGTGACAAATGTTGTTTACCGTTAGTAGAAAAGAGGGTGGAACAATGAGTGCATATATTAACATCACAGGGGATGGGTTTGGTAGTCATTCAATTGCCATCTTGCCCTGTGAAGACACATAACCTCTCTCCATTTCTCTCAATCACCCACTCACTCTTAGACATCTACATTAAAATAAAGAGCCCAAGGCAAGGCAAGCTATCTTAACTATAATAAGTGGCAAGGTGTTCTCAACTCAACAGCTTTTGTCACCAGCTCTCAATCTCTCCTCATCACAAGCATGGCTTTTTCTGCCTGCATCTTTTGATATATTTGCCTTATCCTGCAGTTTCCAAATCAGCAGTTCCAAACCTCCATGAACAAGCAGCATTTAGAAGCCATCAGTTTACTTCTATGACATAGACTATCTCATACCTGCATTTATTTTTATAATTAGCAGGTATGACATTTAATTCCATTTCAAGAATCTCTGATAAATTTTCGGTGTATCTTGAGATAATTGAAGATGTCATGGCCTACTCAAAAATCATGGATGGAGATCACTAGTATAGACATGGGATTAGGCGTAGAAATAACATCTGTGTGGGACGTGGAAACATTATAACAATGCTAACTAATATTTTACACTTTAAAAAGCATTGCTTAGCTCTGCGTTACTTCTTTAAGGTGTGTGTGTAACGTATACGTGTATATATGTAATGTATATATACATATATCTTATATATAACGTGTGTGTAAGTATATTATATTGTTTTGCTCACAAAACGTAATAATTTTCTCTACCTGCTTGGCTAGATTCATGAAACTTCAGGCCCTAATCTATCTATGTCTCTCACTAGCCACCGAATTTGCCTCTTGTCTTTCAAGCACATTTCAAATCATGATTTAAGCTTAATGCATTGGTTCCTCTTTTACAACATAGCCCCCATAATAGCAATTCCTTCTCAGGAAACTTTGGATAATTCACCTTCAGATTCAGTGTAAGTCTATTCTATTCAGCTGTACTGTTTCCTAAAAGCAGATTAAGGACAAGCATATTCATGGCCATTATCAGTGACTTAGTTAAGGATGTCGTGCTCTTCATCCAAATCTTCATCCAAACTGATGGCTTTTTATTTATTTATTTTTAGAGAGCGAGACACATACCTCATTAGTTAACATTCTTTTGGTTGTAAGCACCAGAAACTGACTACCTAATCATTAGAATAAAAAGGGGACTAATTTATTAGAAGGAAAAGGAGGTAGTTTATAAAATGGATGGTGGGTTGAACAATCAAGACTTAGGAATGAGGAGGTGAGACAGATCCCAGGACCCCAGCAACCATAGCTCCTTGATCATCTCTTAGGACAGTGCCAATGCTGTGACTACATTTCTGAGATACATAGAACCTATATCTTAAGAATTTTATTTGCATACAAGTCATCCTAGAACACCTTGATCAATAAGATGTATCCAGGGATGTGTGTCACTCAGTAGAAACTAAGATCCTGGGGTCTAGGTCCTCCATATTGAGAACTTTCCAGCAGAAAAATATAAGTAGGACAGTCTACTACAGCCACTCCCATTGGGGAAGTGTGTATGGAACGTTTCCTTAGTAGCCACATAAGGCCCATACTTGAGCTAACTCTTCCCCCATCTTGGCCAATTCTCCCCACTATCATGGCCATATCTTCTTCACCACTGCCTTTAATGTATAACAATAGCAGATATTTCTAAAATTGGGAAGAATAGGGATGCCTCAGTGGCTTAGTGGTTGAGCATCTGCCTTTGGCTCAGGGAGTGACCCCGGGGTCCAGCGATCGAGTCCCACATTGGGGTCCCCACAGGGAACCTGCTTCTCCTTCTGCTTGTGTCTCTGCCTCTCTCTGTGTGTCTCTCATGAATAAATAAATAAAATCTTTAAAAAAAATCGGGATGAATGAATTGACTTGACTTAAAATGTCCAATTTCTTACTGGGCTGTCTCTCTCTCCCCAACTAATATAAAAAGAGAAACACTAACAAGTATCAAGTAATTTTCAAAGTGTTGTGTCCAGTCTTACAAATGGGACTCTGCAGATGAAGGGATGCTCCTTCTACAGTATCCTTTTAGTGTCAGCCACTCTAGAGGTATATTCACCTGAATGGTGAATGTTGTTGATTGGATGGTAACAATGACAACACCTAAATATTGATTCCCCATGTTTCATTGATGTATCTTAGTCCTCCTCCCCTAATTATATAAGTAATATATACTCAATGCAGAAATGTTATAAGACCAAGATGCACAAAATATAAAAACCTTTACTCATAACCTCTCTGCTCACACATTGGCATTGCTCTTCACACTTTATGCACTGTTTTATGACCTTTGTTATTATCATTTTTCTACTTAATGTGTTGTAGATCCCACACACTGATAATATTCTTACAAAACATTTATTATTATTATACCAGTGGTATATATGAGTCATAAAGTAACTAGAAAATACAAAAAAGAAGAGGAAAAAAAGTCACCAAGAATCGTACCACCCAGTGGCAGCTTCTTTAAAACAACATTGTATATATTCTTTCAGGTTTATCATAAAATGAATCTAGTGTTGGCAGACCGTTGTACTAATGAATGTGTTTTAATCAACTTGATATTTCTCTCTCGTCATGTAGCCTATTTTCAATTTTCTAATTAGTAATACCACTACAATGATGTTTTATGCATATTCTGCATGTATCCCTTCTCCAACAATTTTTTTTCAGCTAAATTTCTAAAAGGTGGAATTGTGTGTTAATGATACATGCATTTTTAAGCCACTTCTGGGTATGTGTTCTCATATTTGTTTTCAAAGTTCTTTCGGATTTGTTATATCATTTGATTCTCTCAACTGTGCTGTGAGGGAGGCAAATGAGACATCATTATCCTCTTTCATAAGTGGGAAGGCTGAGACTCAGAGAGCTCTGCCCAGATCATGCAACCCTTAAGTGGCAAAGCCTGGCATCTATTCCAGGTCCTTTGTCTCCAATTCATATTTAAACACAGATGTGTTGCTGACAGAGTGAAGATCCAGTTCTAATCCTCAAAGAAAAACATGGCATAATAAGATAGCTATGTTTATTGCCTACCTATTCTGAACCAGACACTGTTAGATTATTTTAGATACATGATCTCATAATCCTCACAGTAAACTTGTGTGATTGGCTTTACTGTCTCCTTTACAGATTACAGGACAGAGGATTAGTGAGGTTAAGTAACTCCTTCAAAGACACATAGCAAGGAGGTGAAGGGAGGATTCCAACTCTAATAGTGAAATCCATGCTTTTCCCTGTGCACCCTGCTATGGTCTTACTTACAAGACTGCAACCAAAATTGATTCCCTTCAGTCAGATCCAATGTCTGAATGAGCCTTGCTTCCACTAAATTCGAGAGAAAGAGATAAAGAGAGACAGACAGACATCTGTGTGCCAAAGAGTCAGGGATAATTTTTTTTTAAAGGATTTTTATTTACTCATTTACTTGAGATACAGAGAATGAGAGAGAGTGCAAGCCCTGGAGGAGGAACACAGGGAGAGAGACAAGCAGACTCCATGCTGAGCACAGAGCCCTACACGAGGCTCAATCCCAGGACTCTGAGATTATGACCCGAGCCAAAACCAAGAGTTGGATGCTTAACCAACCAACTGAGCCACCCAGGTGCTCCAGGGATAATTTTTTTTTTTAAGGTCAGGCACAGAATCAGCCAAGGCTAAAGATGCGAGTCTAAAGCCACAAGATTTTCGAGGTGCTTGTACCAAAGAGTGAGAGAAAAGGAAATGGAGTTGAAAAGCACCCATATGAGGCACAGAAGGTTTTGGGCTGGTAAGTGGTCAACAACCACCTTCCCACTGGAGGAGGCGGTGTTATCTGTACTACAGTTGAGCCTTGAACAACATAGGGCTTAGGGACACCTACCTATGCACACATTCAGAAATCTGCATATAACTTTTGACCACCGCCCCCCCCTCCCCAAAAAAACTTAACTACTAATAGCCTACCATTGACTGGAAGCCTTACCAGTAACATAAACAGTTGGTGAACACATATCTTGTATGTTATATGTATTATATACTGTATTCCTACAATAATGTAAGCTAGAAAAAAGAAAATGTTTATTAAGAAAATCATAATGAAAAGAAAATATATTTACTGTACTGCTTTTTTTTTTGTAAATTTTTTTTTGTAAAAAATTTTGTATAGGTAGACCCCCGCAGTTCAAACCTGCGTTGTTCAAGGGTCAACTGTACTTACCAGTCCCCTAGGTTTAAATACTCCCGCACAGAGGTTGATTTCAACCTACCAACTGAGCTCGTAACATCATCAAGAGTGATTTTGTTAAACTTTCAGGACTGAAACTCTACTGGGTTTTAGAGATACAATTCCTGGAATATGATATTCATTACAATGAAAAATTGAACAATTCTTGAACCTTTACTTTATATCAGGAGGTATGCTAAGCATTAGAAAAAACAAAGTTAAGCCAGACATGGCCTTGACCTAAAAAACAAACAAAAAAATCCCTTCAAAACCAAAAAACCCTCCCAGGCTGGTAGTGAAAAAGACATGTAAATGGTTTAATGTGATATATGAGTAATAACAGAAGCATATCCTAGAAACAGTGATGATATATTAGCATATTAAAGTGATCAGCTCCACTCTAGTAGACCATCTGATTCTTCCGCACTTACCACCTATAAATCTCGCCCTTTTTTGACATTCCACTATCCACAGCAATCTTGAAAAATACTGTAAATAATCTGCATTGAATAAGTGATCTACATATTCAAAGATATCTTCTATCACAAGTGATAGGGTTCCCTCTGTCTCTCCACTTCTACCAACAAACATGCAGCATAATGACATTTTCAGTGGCTCTTCTAACTGCATTAAGTTTGTAGATGAAGACTGGAACTATTTTCAGAAACTTAAAAAAAATTACCAAGGGAGGCACTTTCATCATTTATTCATATGCAGGCTCTTTATTTTTTATTTATTAATGAGGTTTAGAAAATGGTACTTGTAGAGAGCATCAAGTGGCTTTCTTATAAAAATAAAATATGACTAATTCAGGCTTCAGTGGTTCTGCCCCAACCTAGTGTTCACCTCTGGAATATACAGTTCTCCTCCTGAGAATCACAAAACAAAATGACCATGTCTATGTTTCTGGAAACCAATACACTAAGCAAAGACAATGAAGGTAAGTTCACAAGACTAAGATAATTAGGCAGAGTCCTAAGTGTTTCATGTATTTGGAAAAACAACAACAAAAACAACAACACTGGTTGTATTTCTCATTCATTGAAGTCATCCAAGGACGCAGTCATAATTTGATAGGGATGTTTTAAGAGAGGCTTCAAGCAGTGTGGGTTAAGGGGTTGGTTGGGCTAAACTAGATGGAGGTTTCCCAAACTATTCTGAAACCTGGGGGAAAAAATTAAGAGGTGTGGCATAGGAAAAAAAAAAAGAATATCACTGAAATAAAGTTAGGAAACCCTGTATTCTAAAATGCCCTCACAGAGAGTCACAATATATTTAAATGTATTAAAGGATCTGAAAAGATCTGCAGTTAAGAAACAGGTTCAACTTTGATTCACTCAGCGTTTTCCATGTTGTTTAGTCCCAGAACTTTTTTTTTTAATTTTTATTTATTTATTTATTTATAATAGTCACATAGAGAGAGAGAGAGAAAGGCAGAGACACAGGCAGAGGGAGAAGCAGGCTCCATGCACCAGGAGCCCGATGTGGGATTCGATCCCGGGTCTCCAGGATGGCGCCCTGGGCCAAAGGCAGGCGCCAAACCACTGCGCCACCCAGGGATCCCACTTTTTTTTTTTTTTAAAGGCACTATTAAATCATGACATATCCCTGCACCACACAAAGTACGGGGTTGGACAACTGCAACTAGAATATTGTTAAGGTTTATTCAAATGCAAATGCTCCGTCTTCAACAATTCCACATCCTATTTAAGACAATGGCTCTATCAATTTAAAGTCACCTGTTGCCAGAGAAAATTTGTTACCAAGGCTGCCTGCCTTTCTCCTCGCTTTGTACTTAGTCAACCCAGGTCACTGTCGAAATCTCCGCGTGACCATCACTTCTACAGAGGAACAACTTTCGACCCACAGATCCTGCATTGCTTTCTCGGGATACGTATCATTAATTTGAATTACTATCTGATTAACATATTTCTTCCACTTGTAGGCCACAAATGCCAGGAGGAAATAGAGTTTATTTTTGCAAGAAGTTGCATTTACTGTCGCTACTATGATGCCAGCTGCCCGGTATTGCTTAATAAATTTGTCAAACGCTTAAAGAATAAAGATCCTCCTGGAAGTTTGAGATTCTTCCCCTCCGGATGTGTAAGTTCAATCTTGTGCAAAAGGATTTTGCTAACGACTTAGATGAGGGCTAGACGATGTGTTTATCATTTTAGTAATTGGCACAAAGTTTAGAAAGTGGGTATGGAATGATCAATGAGAGAACAAAACAGGTCTCATCAGGTGGAGTCAATGGACTGAATCCCTATATCTGGCCTCTGATAGGGACAATGGTAGGCCTGTGAACCATTGCAGTGTGGGGAAGTCAGGGCTTAAGAGCTTGAGGGATTTTTATGGAATAAAGCGCATGCACACGTGCACGCCGCCCATACACACACACACACACAGAAATATCACCTAGGTGAGTAGGCACCAGGGAGACATTGCTGACACAAGCTTGTGTCGCCTCCGACTGCATTCCACGGGATAACACAAGATTTGGGGATTTAGGTGATAGCATAATGCTTCAGAGCAGAAGGCTCTCACAAGGTGGACTTCCAGGCTCTGAATCTTAGTATCTGCCCACTTAGCAGCTACACACCTTTAAGGAAGTTACTTGATCGATCTTTCTGTGCCTTCGTTTCCTTAGTTGGAGAATGAGAACCTCAAAGTTACTCTGAAGATGGAGGAGCTAATAGAATAAAGGTTCTGGAAGGGTTAGCTCTCTATAAATCTTGGCGATTATTGTCAGTCATAAAGGTAAGAGGACTATTGTTACTGTTGTTGTGCTTCTGCTTTGAATTTTGCATAAGGAGTTGCGAAAAGAGAGGGAAGGCCGCGTGGCCTATTTGTTGGCAGCATGCGCTCCACATCAGGGAGGCCTGGATGGGATCCTACATGCGCCCTACGAGCTGTACGAGCTCACACAGGTTCCTTGCCTGCCTTTGCTTCCTTATCTCCTCTGGGTAACTGAAAGAAGTGGATGAGTGTCACCTGAGCATCACTCAGTCTCGTGCCCATAATAGTGCCCAAGAACACGATGAGTGATAATTTCAGAGGAAAATGACAGGATGGTCGCGTGAGAGAAGCCAAGCAAGAAACCTAAGGAATGACTGACTCGGGACAATGTGCTCAGGGTTTTAAAATATTTGAGGGGCTCAGGTAAAAGAGGTATAGAGCTCCGGGTCTCACCAAATAGGTACAGGCTACAGGGAGACACATTTTAAGATTGGTATAAAGATAAAATAATATTTGAGCAGTCGTAGCTGCCCAAACCTGGGCTAGGAGGCCTCCGAAGGTAGTAAACTATTCACCTGAGGGGTCATTTAAGCTTCCATGGCACAACACTCCATGAGTCAAACTAAATATTTTAAAGCTCCCTCTAACCCTCTGTAACCGTAGTTCTTAACATCCCATTAATAGTCACATGCGGATGTTCCTTTGGGCAGAGCTATGCTCTGAGTCCGTCTTAATGTGAAAAGACAGAGGGGCAGGGAAGGAAGATCAGGGAAGCTGACTTTGTTGCCTTAAAAGGAGTTGTCCTTGGGGATCCCTGGGGGGCTCAGCAGGGCCAGGCTGACACCTTGCGTCAGCCCAGAGCATGATCCTGGGGTCCCGGGATCGAGTCCTGCGTCGGGTCTCTGCATGGAGCCTGCTTCTCCCTCTGCCTAGGTCTCTGCCTCTCTGACTGCATCTCTCATGGATAAATAAATGAAATCTTTAATAAAAACGATGCCCATTTAACCATATGTCACTCATAAACATCTGCCCAGTGGAATCTCTGAACATCGCAACACACGGAGAGGATACTCTGACTCAGGAGCAATCTAGGCTATTGACGCTGGGTCCCTGCCCCGCCAGTGCTGCATGTTGTGCTAACGCTACAGAGCAACTTCCAATCGGAAAGTTTGCGAATCATGCAAAAATGCCACATTCTCAAGATAAAAATTTTGCTTAAAAAAATGTCACATTCTTAAGATAAGAGGGGCAGCTATTCTTAACAACGTTAAATCTTTTTTTTTTTTTAACAACGTTACATCTTAAGAGAGATTTCTTTTTTTTTTTTTTTTTTTTTTTGATACTGAGGTAAGGCAGTGGGAAACTAAGGACACAAAATGCAAACATCAGGCCAGGTTTCGCCCTTCTCACAGGGCAAGAGATGCAGCATTCAAAGGAACACAGAAATCAGTGGGTGGAACCTGGCAGTGCTCTGCAGACAAGTTGGCTGAATCACCATAATAAGCAAATACAACAACAATCTTGCTCGTTCCCTTAAAGGAACCTGCCAAGCATTTCACCTGTGTGTGTGTGTGTGTGTGTGTGTGTGTGTGTTATCATGAATGAATCACATAAGATCTATCACAAGAGACATAAGGGAAGTGAAATAATTCTGAAGATGAGGATACTGAGGTTGAAAGGGAGGACGTTGCCAAAAACTAAAATGCTTGGATACGGCGCAGCCAGTACTTGGCCGCAGCCAGTAGGTCCCGAAGCCCATGTGTTCAACGTCATACCACGCCACGTGTTGCTCTCACGTTGCCTTCTCAAAGCCTCTTTCCCCCGCCAAACATTTGACACGATTTTATTCCAAGTTATTCCCTCCTCTCCAGATCCTCCCAGAGCACCCCCGCCCCGTGCATATATGTGCCACCAATACAGCTTTGGGGGTTGCTGCTACGCTTATTTGAGATACTAGCTCCTTCGGTACTTTCTGCCCCAATCAAATGCCCAACATTTGTACACTCTGTGTAGTTTCTGCAGGCCGAACACTAGGAATAGGACTAGTACACAGAGTGGCATATAGAAATAATATCACAACTGATGTAAGAGCTAATATTTGTCGGAGGATTACCACGTGTCGGATCCTATTCTAGACACTTTCTGTGCACTAACTCATGTAACAGTATAAGAAACCAGTGTGGTGGGTATAATTATCATATCCATTATGCAGAACACTTAAGCACCTCAGATACTTAATTACATGAACATGCCTTTTCTTATCATCGTGAACTGCTATGATTTTAGTCTAAGTTTTGCTCACCTCTTGCCTTCTGCTGCTTCTAAATCATCACTTATGAGGCTCCTGTAATTATCTTATAAAAGCTGAGGTCTGCATCAGTCTGTTCCCCCAGTGGCACCATTTTCTGCAGGAAAGAGTCCAAACCCTGTAGTTTATCAATTCACCATTCACCCCTTCCTAATCTGGCCTCGGTCTTTCTTGCATCTGTATTTCCGTCCCTCCTTCATTTTCCATATGCCCTGAGTCACCTGGAAGTTCATATCACTGAGGCAGTTCAAATTATGTCCCTTATCCTACAAGGTCCCTTCCCGAACTTGCTCTGCAGGAAAAATAGAAACATTCCACTGAAGCCCTGGTGACACTCCAACCAAGCTACCATCATCTCCCGCCTGGATGAGTGGAAGAGTCTCTCCCCTGAGGTTTCTGCTTCTGTTCTTGACCCTGCTGTCCCCAAAGGATCCCCAAGAGCAGCCCGAGGAAGCCTTTGTGAAAAAAGAAGTCAAACCATGTACCGCCCAGCTCCAACTCTGTGACTGGCTTCTCACCATACTCAGGAAGCCTAACTTTGCCCTCTGAGATCCCACATGGTCTGGCTCATGGGTTTTGTTTGTCTTCCCCTTCCACACGGTTCTTGTTCCTTCACTTCAGCCATGTTGGCCTCTTTCTGGCTTGAAGACCATGAGGTCACTCATTGTTCACCCATCATTGCCTCAGCAGTCTTGCATTTATTTGTTCCCTGTGACAGGGTGATTTATAATGAGGAATATGTATTTGCCCGACATCCCCTATGCTAGCACAGAGCTCCCACAACCCTAAAGATTCCTAAATGATGAGAATGATCAAGGTATCTTTTGTTATGTTAATGAGGAAACTTATGGAAAGTACCTAAGGATGGGGGCTGGTTGCCACTGGGGTTAACTTTCAGTCCAACCCCTAAAATACCCCTGGAAAAGAGATTGATTGTTACGTAGGTAATGAAGCCTCCATAAACAAGGACAACAACAAAAACTGAAAAGACTCAGTTTGGGAAGCTTTCCAAGTAGAAAATGTGGGGGAAATTGCAAGGATGTCTAACCTGAAGAAGACAGGGACAGCGTTAATGCCCTTTCCCCATCCCTTGCCCTGTGCCTCTCTTCCATCTGGCAGTTCCTGCGTTACATCCTTTTATAATAAACCAGTGATCTAGTAAGTAAAATTTCCTCTCAGGTCTGTGAGCCTCTCTAGCAAATTAACTGAGCCCAAGGAGGCGTCATGGGGATCTCGGATTTACAGCCAGTGGGTCAGGAGATGATAACCTGGCTTTGTGACTGGAGTCTGAAGCGGGGAGTAGGGTGGAGAGAGGGGCATTCTTGTAGGACTGACCTCTTAACCTGTGAGGTCTGACACTAACTCCTGGTAGGTAAGAGTGTCGGAACTGGGTGGAACTGTAGGACCCAACCCGGTGTTGGAGCATCACCTTTTGGGAGGGAGAACAATCATCCCCATGTTGAAACTGGTACCAGGACCCATTTATTCCACAACTGGATCTTGGGAGGGTCTCTCCCGGACTTTGTTTACACCTCTGCTCAAATGGCACCTTTCCAGACTTTCCTTGGCCTTATTGCAAGTGTTCCTTGCTCTTCCTTCCAGTCACTTAACTACTTACCTCGGTTTCTTTTTTCTCCATAGCATTTCTGCCACATGATGTGTCAGTGTGTACTAATCTGTGTACTTTACAACCTGCCTGCCCACTAAAAAAAAAAAAAAATCTAAGCACCATTAGGTTCAGGCACATTTGGATTCTTTTATTCTTTGTCTTTTCTTAGCAAATAATGCTAGGCACAAAAATAAATATTTGTTAAAAGAGTGAATGCTATTTCGTGGCATTTTTCCCTTCACTCTGAGAAAAATTATGTGTTCTCTATCACTTTTCTCCCCCATAGTAGACAGGGCTGGCTAACACATACTCCTCGGTTCATGACAAGTTTTTATGATTTGTCCTTACAAGGACCTGCTCTTGTTTTATTCATTTTATTCCCACGTATCCGCATTTTCTTCTCCTTATCACAGATAATTATCTAACGTAGTAAGCCAGTACCCTTTAGTCAATATGAGTTCATGTATGTATGTTGTCATTTTGTGGTTACTATATATATATTTTTTAAATATATATAAATGGAAATTTATTGTATTCCTCATTCTGTTTCTTCTGTTTTCCAGACCCACCCATGTGGCTATTGCATATCTAAAACGCTGTGTCTCATGACTTCTGATATCAGCCACATTTCACCTGCCCCAGTGCTCCAAGGAGGGCCTCTTACCTCCTTCCACCTGACTCTGTAATGGATACCCTTACTCATCCTTTTAGACACATGTACAAAAATTCCTCTTGAATATATACCTAGCTAAGACTTGAAGAGCAAGATCAGTCCAACACTTAATTTGACTTGGTATAACTGGAATGTTCTCCAAAATGCCTACACCCATCTATCCTACAACCAGTGGTGCGTGCTGGCTTTATATCCTCATATCCCTGGCAACAGCTGCCATTACTGAGCTTTTCAATTTTTTTCAATGCACTTTTCACATTATGGTATCTATGACACGCAGTACTCTATGCTATCAGGTCACCATTTCTGTCATCCTTTTTGGCCTATGCTTCCTAGGGGTGGAACTGCATAGTTATTTTTGCACTCTGCTCTAGTTGAGTGACTATCACAATATACAAACTTGATAAAAATGCATTGAATAAAAAAATAAGCTGTGTCCCATCATTTCACTCCAGTTTCATTTAGGATATTTATTTACTTTGGAAAGTCTGTGTGCTGACTGCTATTTTAGGTAATACAGACATATTTTCTATAGTTCTTGAAGGAAGTCTTTTCATTCCTATTTACATATGAGGAAATGGAGGCTGAACATGTTTAAACAACTTAGCTGAGGTTTTTCAGGAGCTATGTCCAAACATGGGGCTTGAACCTGGGTCCAAGTGATTCCAAAGTCAAAGCCCTTGCTGTTCTGTTTGTTCCAGTTGACTCATGCGGTAATGAGATAAATGAATAACTTAAACCTGTTTCTATACTATTTTATGAGTATTCCATCCCTCCCCAGCAGGTCACATGGTATTTTTTTTTAATTTAAAGTTTACTCAGTTAATATACTAGCATAGCATTTTTTAAAAAAAATTTTGTATATTTTTATTGGAGTTTGATTTGCCAACATATAGCATAACACCCAGTGCTCATCCCATCAAGTTCCCCCCTCACAGTATTTTAAGTGTGCCAAAACCACAGCTCAGAAACTCTGTAGGATCATGATATTCCACATTCAGGACATTTTTTTTTTTTGTAGGACATGTTTAAAGTTACTACCACTTACAATGATCTTTGGCATTTGGGAGTGTGTGTGTATATATATATATATATTTTTTTTTTTTTTTCTGGAGAGTTCTTAAGGGATGTCAACTAGCATCCATTTCAACTAGCTATTAATCTAGACACAAAATCCTTGCTTATCTACAAGACATTAGAGGATCTGTGAAATGCCTGGTTGAAATGTATTAAATCCATGTATAAGTGTTAATTTCTTACTCTATGCTAGACACTGTGCTAAATCCTGACACATGCTGATGAATAGGCCAAACACAGTCTGTTACTTTGGAACTCCATGAAGGATATGAGTATGTGGAAAAGACAGAGACTAAACACATTGAGAAGTGACAGGGCAAAATGTGAAACTATTACATGGATACTTACCCCAGCCTTGGGGCAAGGGGGACTTTTGGAAGGAAATGATGGACATAAACAGGAGTAGGGCAAGGGCACAGAGAGAAGAGGGAGTGTGTTCAGAGAGGAGGGAACAGAATGTGCAAAAGTCTAGGAGGGAAACCAGGCTTTGTGTATTTAAGAAAACCCAGAGAGGATGAACCTGCTAGAGTACAGATCCAAGGGGAAGGGTAAGCTATTAAAATTTAAATTTCTCAGTTAGATCATTGAGAGGGGCCAGGTTATGCAGGCCCATTACACAGTACCCAGAGTTTATATATGAGTGCAAACGGAGAGCCATTGGATGGTTAGCAAAGCAGAGGAATAACATGATCAGATTTGTACTTTGGAAGATCATCCTGGCTACAGAAGGATCAGAAATTATAGAGAAGGGGTTGGGGAATGGGAATTGACAGCAGAAATAAAAACAACAACAACAACAACAACAACAAAAACACTGAGGAGGCATTTGCAGTGATCCAGGCAAGTGACAATGAAGGTAATGATAATGATAATGATAAAATGATGGATAAGAATGTAGATATTGAAGATGGAAAAAATGAAAGAAATTCAAACATTTTCAAAGTAAAATAGACCTAAGGACTGACTGGATGTGGGAGGGTTGAGTCAAGGATGACATCTAGGTCTCAACATTGGTTTCCTGACACACCACAGAATGTAGATTCCAGGCTGAGCATTTTGCAGTAGGCATTTCACCTGAGTTTTGACAAAGAACAGCATGAACCTAGGACTGGAAAGGTGACAAAATCAAATCTTCTTGTGTCCCAGCTTTCATTTTAATGTCTTATACATCTGAGTCCCTAGTGCCTGAACCTCCTGGTTCCCATTCCCTTCCCACTCAAGTCAACTGACCACCTTCACTGTGTTGATGGCGGACGATTCAGAGTGTTTAGAGGAGAGTCTCTGTTTCCTTGGCCTTAGGTACCTCCATGGTGGGGCTTCTGCTAGTAGCACCTTGTGACCTCTCTCTCAGTCTCCCACCCGGGAGGAATGCATTATTCGAATAGTGAACTTGAAAGCAGAAGCAGTACTATGGCTGAGACATGACTCTCAACTTCAAAGCTTCTGTGCTAACTCTGTAAATCTCCAAAATACCACGTAGGACTTCTCTCCATGAGAAAGCTCAGATTAGCTCACACGTTGAACAAGGGTCTTTTCCAAAGCTTATTTCTAAACATGTCATCACCTCCGCCTCATTTCACCCTCTTTCGTCCTTTTCTCTGTTCCATTCCATTTTTTAAACTCTTCTTTGTCTCTCCATTCCTATTTCTCTCTCTTACCATTCTGTCTCACTCGTTCCTCCGTAGAGGTCTAATTTCTCTGTTTCAATCTAAAGGATATCAATTATTTGTGATGATTTAAAAACAGCCTTGTTCTTTAGCTCTCTCTCTCTCTTCTGTTCTCTCAGAAGAGATCAGAACAATTTCAAATCTATTAATTAAACAAGTCTCACTGTCATTCTAAATTACTTTGAAACTAGTGTTAATTTCTAAATAACTATCTAGTTTTGTAAATATGATTAATTGGGCAATAGCATCCAAAATTCAAGGTCTTCCTTCACCTGCAATTATACATCTTTTATAAGTAATTTTTATTGCCTACATATTTAAATCTGTTAACCCTGCCCTGTAGCCAAATCAGCCTGTAGGGAATCCAAGATTTTCTGGAATGTTTCCTGGAATTTTTCTTTCATCTTTGGGCTATTGTACACTCTTCACTACTTGCAAGAAGAAACTCAAAACACACTTTTTCCAAAAAGCTGCCCTTGCTCAATCTGCCTTGGTTTATATACCGCATTACTCCGCACACATACATTCTACACAAACACTTCACTGAACATTTTAGAATTTTCCTAAAAATCCTTGTAATCTTGAATTTGTAAAATAAAACTATGGATTTTCCTCTTAGAAGACCTGCATCAGGAATCGTAAAGTTTGGCCCTTGAATGATGTAGAAATAATTACCTCTCCCCACAGAGCAGAGAAGTACACATGTGTTTGCTCTGATCAAGCCTATCCTGGTTTTCGTACAGGTCACATTATGCTCTTGACTTTGGTGGCTCCACATTGAATGTTTGCTCTCTAAAAAACAGCATTTAGGAACCACTAGTTATCACAATTTCCTTTGGTCCCATGATTAGAAATGGTACAGAATTATAATGAAATATAATGAATCTTTTTTGCATTTCCACCTTATTTTTGTTCCCAGAATGATTTTTTGCTCCCATCAGTGTCTGTACTTCTACGGGCACCATGTTTGTGATTTCGTTCGCATCTTCCAATACAAGTTATTTGGCCTTCTGTACTCAGTGAGTGATCAATAAGTGCTTATTAACTAAGTTGGCAGGAAATTGGGTCTTTGGCATCTGCCCTTGCAAAGGAGAGACATTTCCAGCCCAGAAAGTGTGAGAACAAGGAGTCCACAGAGAGGGACCATTTGGAACGTTGGCGACTCAAATGCTGTCATATTGCCTCAGAGTCCTGGGCCCTATGCTTCGGGGATGAGAAAGAAGAGGATCCAACCTCTGACCAAGGACAAACGATTGCAGGGAATCCTCAACGCAGCAGGCAGAAGAGAGGTGATGCTGGACAGGACTTTGATCTCTCGGGAAACCTCAGATATTGGAAGGTACCCTTACTGCCTGGGTGCTCCGGGTCTGTTCAGAGCCACTGCCACGGGGAATTCAAATGTGAAAAGATACAACTGCAGAGCGACAGCTGTCATAGATGATTGTTTTTGCTATCATAGATGACTATTTCTGCTATACATCCTATGCCTCCCAACACATCATTTGTAATTAAAGGAGGGACTGGTGAAATTTTTCATCACTGGAATTTCTACTACCCTATGATGTAATCCCTTGAGTCTCAGACGACAGGCTGAGAAATAAGATCCTGAGTTTTCAGACCATTTGTCCTAGATAGCCTATAAGTCACCATTTATCATTACCCACCACCATTGTATTATAATATACTGGGCTGCCCACCCCCATACTCCTGCTCACAGTATTTCTTCTGCTTAATGAGCCCCTCATCACTCCATTTCTCATCTCTTAAGATCCAACTAAAAACAAAACAAAACAAAACAAAATGGAAACCCTTTTATTTGAACCCTAGCAGCAGAGTACAATGATTTGCAGTGTGACTCCAAGCGACAGGCTTCTGGGATTCATACCCCAGCTCTCTTATGCACTGGCAGTAGGGCCCTAGGCAGTTCACTTAACCTCTTCCTGCTTCATCTTCCTAGAGGCAGGATATCATATAAATACCAACTTACCTACCTGAGGGATGTCGTAAGAAATAAATGATTGCGTGCCCATAGGTGCATCTGTGTGTGTTTGTGTCTACACACATACCCGATAACATAATACACAGTATCATAATTCCATACTATATATTAGTAATATATGCATACATATTATATATATTATTTTTATAATTAAATATAATACATAAATTTAGGACACTGCCTGGAACTTGGTAAATGTGGAGTGTTTGTTATTGTCGTCACCCTCTTAATTTCCTACCTCTTTGAATTTCCATGATTCTCTCTTTCTCCGCTCTTCCCTCTATGTCTCTGCATCTTTCTGTTTCTCATTTGTACTGCTTTTCCTATGCATTATATTGAAGTGTAGACGTTGAGTCTATGGAATTGATAAATATCACCCAAGTAGTATTAGTGTTAAGCCCCACTCTCAAAATGGGGCTCCTCAAACGGGTGCCTCACATGTGCACACAGAGTAGTCCAGGGGCACGTTCACCCCATATGCTACCTTCCATCATTTTCCTTTCTTGTTCAGACTCCTGAGTTCTTTCCACTGCTACCTGCACTAAGACAAGCCTTGCTTTCTGCTGCTGTTCTCCACCAGAGCCTGTGTTCTTGCCAGGGGAGTGTCTCTGCATGCTCCCAAATTTACCAACCCTTATGTTACTGACAGAATAATGTGGGTTTTTTTTTTTATGGCAATGAGTGAAGAATAGATATTGGAGGACAGGGGTGGGAGGATAGACCCCTTCTCCTCCAGAGCTGCATCAAATTTTGGCTCCTGGTGTCATACTCTGTCTGGGCTACTATAATGGAATACATCAGACTGGGTGGCTTATAAAACAACAGGAATGTTTGTTTGTTTTTAATAGTTCTGGAGGCTGGAAGTCCAGGATGGGGCTGCCCTCTTCAGGGTGGCAGGATTCTCACTGTGTCCTCACACGGCAGAAGGGGACAGGCGCTCTGTGGCGTCTCTCTTAGAAGAGCATCAACCTCATTCATGAGGGCTTCATTCTCCTGACTTAACACCTCCCAAAGTTCCCATCTCCTGATACCATCAAATTAGACATTAGGAGCTCAGCCTATAAATTCTGTGGGGGATACAAACATTCAAACTACAGCACCTGGTAGCCAAAGCTTTCATGCTTTATGCTCAAATCCTGGGAGACACCCACCTTTCCATCACTTTTCATGGTTTTCTTCCCATGGGCATCTTTGGCTCCTTTCTTATTGAATTGTTCTTTCTTCTGTCATAACTATCAAATAATAGCCTTGGACATGTGAATAGTAGCTATCGATGTGTGTGTGTGTGTGCGTGTGTGTGTGTGTATCTGCGTGTGAGGATGCTGACCATTTATTATCAACAGCATATGTAGGATATGTAGTTCTGAATACATAACAAAGACGAGGAAATAACAAAACTAGCACTAAAAATCACAATACATACTTAACTCTTTAAAGGAAGGTGTCAAGAATATCTCCAGGATTTTATGTATGTGTCTATATGTACAGCTCACGCCAACACAAAGATTCATGATTTCAAAGCAGCTCACGTGTTAAGTTATGATCTTCATTACAAACTTGGAAAGTAGGCAAATTTATATTATTTTCTCTTTCATGAGGGAACTGATGGTTAAGTTTCCTCATGGAAACTCCTCATGGTGGCCACATCTCCAGAATGATTAAGTGGAAGGGCTTGGACATGAACTCATTATCAGATTCAAAGTCTAAAATTTACCGTCAAACATAGCGGCTCCAAATATAGCAATGGCTCTCATTCTTATAATTCTAAAATAATTTCCCATCTGTTTTGTAATTTTATTTGTAACTCATAAAACTTGAATTTACATGATACAATCTTGCCATAGAATTGCATTTAAGGAAATATAGTGCAGTTGTAATAGATAATTATACAGTTTAAAATATTTCCTGGAGGACCTCAAAGAAGATCAAAGAGAATATTCTTTTTTTTTCCAGCCTACTTATATCTTATTTTTTTACCCCCTTTCCTTCTATTTTTTTAACCCCTGTCCTGGGTAAATTTTAATTCACTCTGATCCAAATTCATCATAATACCAGGAAATAATGCCAGGATTAATACCAAGAAAAAGGACTGACAAAGACAAAATCCACTTTAGGAAGTGGAAATCTATAATAAGTGAGTGAGGAAAGAGATTCTTTCTTTTGCAGTTAGGGGAAGGAAGATACTATGCATTTGCAATGTACTCTCTTATTTAAGCCCCACCGGATATCCCAACAACTTTGTCATGAGACAAGAGCGTCTGGCATTATTTCTGTTTCATTTTATGGAAGAGGAAACCAAGTCTTTTTTTTGAAACCAAGTCTTAAATGTAATAAGGATAGGATGTCTGCCTACTGCAAAGATATAAAGACCTCGGTAGATGCAAATATAGCTTTGCAGGCACACACCCCATTGCCCTTCATTTCTCAACTGATTCTCCAGCACTTGCATTTGATGTTCAGTCAGTTAAGGTGCAGAACATGTAGAGGAGGAAACAGACCCTCCACTTATTTATCTACCTCGCGATGGACATGGAGTCCTGAAATTACAATCACTTGGTCCTGCAATTGCGCCAGCCTCCCATTCATGGTATTAATCAAAGGGTGGTTAAAAGACAGGCTGCAGTGGACGGAGGAACAGCTACACTCAGGTCACGGCCCCCGAACTGCAGCCCCAGAGGTGAGATTCTGCTTTGTAATTAGTGAACAGAGGGATACGGGTAACAGAGGAAAGCCAACGCGCCGACAACACCCTGGGCCTCCCTCCAGCTGCCGTCGGGCGCTGCACCTTCAAGCCTGACCGCAGACTGAACTGTGATTATTCTCATGACTTGTCAGTCATCTCTCTTTCCTCTGGTTCAGATTTGTCATCTTAAAATTCTGAAGCTAAATGAAACAGGAACAGGCATCTGACTCCAGCAGCCACCTGACAGGAGTTGGCTCAGACAGCGGAGGCGGCTGCGGCCTGCTGTCCCATGCCCGCCCCGAACCACGGTCATCTGAGAGCATCCTCCCCCACTCGGCCTCTGCTCCAGCCACAGCGGCTGTGGCTGCCTCTCTGTCGCTCACTCATGCTTTCTCAGGACATTTGCATTAGCTCTTCCCTATGCTTGGTCTATTTCCTCCTTAGACCTTTATCCCACATCCTTATCATCCTTTAGTGGTTTTTTTTTTTTAATATCATATCTCTTAGAGATCTCGCTCTCCACGTTCACTGAGAGGACCCTGAAAGAGACTGTGCCCTCTAAGAAGCAAATACCAAGACAGAACTAAATGTACAAAAAGTAAAAATAAAATAAAAAATTACCTGGGGGGAGGGGAATGCTTGTGAGAGAAAACGGGGAATGATCCTCCCAGGAAAAGCTGGGAGAGTTACCACAGTAGCGCAGTCCTGACTCCGAAGGAAGGCGAGGGAAGGAAAGAAGGTTGGGAAGAGCATCAGAAGCTGTGTTGGAATGGGAAGGGAGGTCTGGCATGGCCAAGGGAGAGTCCTGGGCCCCAGCTGTCTGTGAAAAAGTTCAAATATCTCCCAAGCCTTAGAATTCCTCCCCGGGCACTGATGGGACACAGCCCCTGGGAGGCGCGGCCTTATAGGAAAGGGGGTGATGTCGGAGGACACCTGCAGATCTGAGTAGTGCTTTCTCATGACTGCCATATACCTCTCCCTACATCTTCCACCTTCAGCCTATTCTTCTATTTTCTTCCTAGAATTGTCTCCAACTGCATCCTTTGCTATTTATTCTGTTATCATTTGTCTCCCTCACTAGGCTAAAAAGTCCATGAAAGCAGGAATACTGTTGATCTTCATGCCCAAAAGTCTGTAGCAGGCGCATGGGGTAGGCAGTCAGTAAATATTTTTGACCTGTTAAACGGCTGATAAATAGATCATCACTGAATATGTGCACATGAAATATGCTCCTAACTGATCTTCTATGAGCTATTTCTAAAAATCTTCTACTCACCTATCATGACATTGTAGTCTCATCCCACACGGACTCTCAAACTCTTTTAATTGGCCCTGTTCACATATTATAGCTGGACTTAAACCTCAGCTAATACCAGCCAATGAGGCCAGCCTAATGGTAAACTTTGGAAGAATTGTAACATTTATAAAATGCTTACTTCTAAATGAACAGCGTTATAGATCACTCATTCTTAGTACTCAAGTGTGTGGTGGATACTCCGTAGCTCAGTTAATGATCCAGTTCCTTCATTTCATCCTGAGATTTCGCATCCATCCAAACCTCTCTGGCTGCTTTAAAGATTGACATTACTCACCATTTAGACAGGAACAGGGTACTCTTTGTCTCTGTAGGTTTCTAAGCCGCTCTGGCCGCGCACAGTCTGTATCACTTACAACTTCTCTCTCTCCCGTTCTTATTAATTATTTCTTTCCCATGAGATAAAAACTTCATGAAGTAAGAGACTGGAGCCAGCACTAAGCTCTTCGCTTACAGAATGCCGACGATCGTTGGCGCAATACACGTTGTGCAACTACCACATGCAGAGCTTTGGATTTCCCTCAAAATCTACCACTTCTGTTACGGATGCAACCCTCCTATGTTGCCACTGAGATGGTTAATTTGGGGGTTTTGAGACTTACTCTGTATCCTTGGCGGGGGGCGCCTGGGTGGCTCAGTCCATTGAGTCTCTGACTCGATTTCGGCTCACATCATGATCTCAGAGTTGTGAGATCGAGCCCCACGTCAGGCTCCACCCTGGGCATGGAGCCTGCTTGCGATGCTCTCTCCGCCCTCTGCCTCTACACTCCTTCAAAAAAAAAAAAAAAGTATCCTTGAAGCTATTTCATTTTCCACTGTTTGACTTATTTATGGATTTGTTTATTTACTTTAAAAATATAATGAGACCAATAAATACTATGATCATCAGTGGCCTTTGTACTTGCTGCAGCCATATAATTTCCCCCCAAAGACAAATCCACCCATGTCAGCCCCTTCAATAACTCTCAACTGCCTCTGCCCTTAGAATAAATTCTGAGTCCATTACACGGCTTCATCTTAGAGCTCCCTTCTACCTCTCTGAACTCATTTATCTTAATTTATTTCTTAGCACGCAATCGATGTTCTCCACACTAAATTTCTATTCCATCTCTGGCCCTCCCTTCGCGGAAGCTCCCCCAAGCCCACCCTAGCCCCAATCTGGTTTGCTCCCGTCAGTGCTCCAGGTTTCAGCTTAGAAGTCACCTCCCCGGGGGAGCTGTCTCTGATACCTCCTGCACTCAGGTATATACCATGAGCCCCCTTCTGGACTCCCATAATAACCTTTACTTGCCTATCAGTAGACATTTAGACATTTCACACGGTGCTACAGTTAATTGAGTGCATTGCACGAAAGGTCAGGAATCACATTCGTTTTGTTATCCTCTTGGGACTCGTGGTAGATATTTGTGGAAGAAATGAGTAGGAAGGAGCGAGGAATGAAGGGTCAACGAAACCAAACCTCACCAAAGAACCAAAATACAACCGCTTTCTGACGCCCAACCACCCCAAACCCAGACTTCATTAGGGTTTTGTGCTCCCAGAAATGGATCTCAAACCAGCCCATCAGGAATCGCATCATCTGTACCAGGTAGATTAATCCTCTCCATAGACACTGACCCGCCCCCAAAGCAGAGTAACTTTGCAATAGAAAACTTGCTTTTTTTTTTTTTTTTTTTTAAGTATAGTTGGCACAGGATGTTGGTTTCACTATTTTGCCTCATCTCATATCCTTCTTGCCACCCTGCTGCCTGGAAGCCTCTCCTTCCTACAGCCCCTCGGAGCTCCTCCCTGCTGCCCTGGAGGCGGCCCCATTTGAACCTATTTTCGCTCAAACTCTTAAAGTTCTGGATGTGCCTCAGTTTCCCTCTAGCAGCCGCAGCGACAGGGGAGAGGCGGGCGGGTCTGCGGAGGCCCCGGGCTGGGGGAGGGCGGCGCAGGGCGCACCTGCCGAGTCCGGCCGCGGTCCCCGCCCTGGGAGCCGCCTGCCCCCCCCCCCCACTTGGGGCAGGTGGTTCTGACTCGGAGCTCGGACCGGGCGGGGCAGGTGGTTCTGACTCGGGACCCGGACCGGGCGGGGCAGGTGGTTCTGACTCGGACCCCGACTGGACCGGCCTTCAGCAGGGCTGGGTGCAGCGTGGGGCCGGGGTAGGGTCTTGCTGGGAGGCGGAGCAAAGGGCCAACCCCCGGGAAGATCCCCCGCGTGGCTGTGGCCTTGGCGCCGCGGAGCCCCGAGCAGGGCAGGGAAGCTCCTCCCTTAGGGTACCTGGAGCCCCGAGCAGGGCAGGGAAGCTCCTCCCTTAGGGTACCTGGAGCCCCGAGCAGGGCAGGGAAGCTCCTCCCTTAGGGTACCTGGAGCCCCGGAGCAGGGCAGGGAAGCTCCTCCCTTAGGGTACCTGGAGCCCCGAGCAGGGCAGGGAAGCTCCTCCCTTAGGGTACCTGGAGGTGCCAAGGGCCTCACCAGGCGCTCGCTGGGGAGGGTGGAGGGAAAAGGATCTTTGGTCCCTCGCAGGCTGCGCTGCCCCGGCTGAGAGCTGCGGCCGCCGCCCCCCAGCCCGCGGGTGGGATGGGGGAGGCCGCGGGGGGCTGCGGAGGAGCCTTCTGACCCAAGCCACCTGCTCCAGACGTCTCTCTGCGGTGACTGGTCAAGAGACGAAGCTGCAATTTCACACTGTCCCCTCCTCCCCAAATCCACGCTGGCAGAAAAAGAAAAAAAAAAGTTGATAAGAATGAGATCTCTGAACGGTGACTGTGAGGAGGGCTTCAGGTACCCCCGCTGAGCAGCCTTTCCCCCCCAGGACAGCCATTGCCTTCCTGTTGACCTCATGGTTGTGTCCTCAGAACTTGGCCTGGCAACCATGAGGTGGGGGCCCCACCCGAATTATGGCCAGACAGAGATGTGGGTTGTGCTCCACTTGCCACTAGGCTACCGACCGTTTCCAGATCTCAAAGGGATTGTCTGCGTCTTTCTTTTGGTTCCTTTGGGAATGGCTTTGGATCTTGGGGGGATAGTATGTCTTCCACCCTCTTTCGGGGTCGCCCTTTGTGTCTGTGAGGCTGTTCAGTGCTGCCAGGAATGCTTCCTGTGTACCCCAGCTGAAACCTGATAAGGTACGCCAAAGGGTTTGTTTGTAGTAGTTTGTTAGGTCACAAGTTGGTCAACTTGGAAACTGGTATTTAGTGCCTAAGGGGACTTTTATTTATTTATTTATTTATTTATTTATTTATTTATTTATTTATTTATTTTTATTTTTTTTATTTATTGGCCTTCTCCCTAAACTAGAATGAAACTAGGTGCCTGAAGCCTTGGTGGAAGGGTTTACTGGAACATTCCAAAGACACACAGCTCTAAATCTAGAATACAGGAAACTTTTGATTTTCCTCTTAGTTCAACATCTCCTCTCTGATACAAAGAAGCAAATGGAAGATAATATCCGATGGGTGATGGGTATATCAGCCTCTTGGTTTCATTCTGGTTGCCACCCACTTCTTTGAGGAATTAAGAATAACTGCCTTTGTCCTACAAATCTAGTCTTTGTAAGAACAGGGATGCGACTCTAGAAACATTTCAAAGCCCACCTTCTTTCTTGACCAATACGGAAACTTGCCCTATTCATCCCAAGGAGCTTGCAGATACTATGAAGGATCTAGGCTTAGAGAACAAAAGTCCTTCTTGGGGGAACTTGCATAATTTCTCTGTGCCTTTTGCGATCAAAGTGTTCTATTTTGTCTTCTCCAGCAACCAAGGTAATTCTTATAAGATAGGAAAAGGAGGTGGGGAGGCTATTTTGAAAACCAGACCTATAAAAAAATCTTAAAAGTCTCTCCCACAAATATTAGTAAAAAACTTCAACCATCTGAGCAGAGAACCTTAACTTATTCCATCTGCCAGAAACACAACTTGGGGGCAACTGTTCTGTTATAAACTAGTGAATTTTGAATTATTGTGGATCTCCCATGGCTAAAATTTTAAAGCAAAACCTATAACATCTTTTTTTTTAAAACCTATAACATCTTGATTTGCATCTTGTACTCTCAGAAATACAAAAAACAAAACAAAACAAAACAAAAAAACAAACAAAAAAACTAACCCAAATGTTTCTCAAGTTCATGCGATCTAGGATAATCTTTGGTAAATAAAAGCCATTTTAAGTTTGTTGGTTTAATTAAAATAGGCATGTCTTCAGAGTTATCAGCATTAGGTATAATACTTGCATTTTCCCCGGGCTTACTAGAAGTCAAATAAGCTCATGTTATCTGTGTTACAGAATTTATCAGCCAGAAAGATAATTTAAGACGATGGTTAGCTGTTTACTGTCTCATGAAAATTTCATGACTAATCTAAACGTAATTAAGAACAACGAATTAAATAGATATAAGTAAGATAAAAATTTATAAGTGAGTTTTTCAACAACAATTATGCTTTATGCTGTGGCTATTTGAAAATAGTTTCCAAAATCTTCTTGGTAACGTGAAACCTTGCATGTACACTGAGATAAGCGACCAGTCGGTCAGAAGACAGAACATGAAAGATTCCTAATTCTGGGAAATGAACTAGGGGTGGTGGAAGGGGAGGAGGGCGGGGGGTGGGGGTGACTGGGTGACAGGCACTGAGGGGGACACTTGACGGGATGAGCACTGGGTGTTGTTCTGTATGTTGGCAAATTGAACACCAATAAAAAATAAATTTATTTAAAAAAAAAAAGGGATCCCTGGGTGGCGCAGCGGTTTAGCGCCTGCCTTTGGCCCAGGGCGCGATCCTGGAGACCCGGGATCGAATCCCACGTCGGGCTCCCGGTGCATGGAGCCTGCTTCTCCCTCTGCCTATGTCTCTGCCTCTCTCTCTCTGTGTGTGTGTGTGTTTGTGTGTGTGTGTGTGTGTGTGTGACTATCATAAAAAAAATAATAAATAAATAATAAAATAAAATAAATAAAATAAAATAAATAAATAAAATAAAATAAAAAAGAAGCAGCACTGGTAGCAGGCTGGACATGGGACTGGCATCTGAAGTCGAGAGGAATTCTGTGGGCCTGAGGACTTGGTTAAGCTGGAGTCTGTGGACTCTGATGCTGTCTCCGGGTGGACGGCATCAGAATCATGTAGAATCATAGAACACCCACCTGGCGTCAGAAAACGGCTTGGTGGTTTTTTTTTGGGGGGGGGGCAGCAGGGGGGGGACGTGAGAAGTGAAGTCAGAATTATAAGGGCAATCTATGACAACTGTAAGGGAATTACACTTGTCCTTTGGGGATTGCAGTAGGAAAAGAAAACTACCACAGACTCCCCTAAATCACCCTTCACTGTCCCTTAATGCACCCCAAAGAACGGTCCAGCACTACGGCTAAAGAAGTCCGCAGGTGTACTTTGCTAGTGATGAATGCAGGACCTACTTGGGTCACAGAAATATCCCTTATATTGTTTTTGTCCAACTACTCTCTTAAAGATCCCTTCTGGTATAAATCAAATCCACCAACCAGAAGAACACTGGGCTGTGATTCAAGCACCGCATACTTGCTGTGCAGCTTTGGGCTCTTCACATCCCCTCTCTGGCTCTTGATTTTAACCTACATTACATTAATGAGTTTAGGCAGACCTCATCCATCGCTCCGACACTCTGTCGCCCTGGATTTCCAACGCCCCATTTGCCCTGGGCAAGGGCATCCGCGTCCCTCTGCAGCTGACCCGGCCCGTCCTCCTCTGCCCACATCCCTCCAGGACAGTGCAGCATCTTGGACCCCAAAGTGGTATCAGGCAGCCAGACAATCTCATTTACTCTCAACTATTTCCTTCATCAGGACCCACTATATCCAGTGGCAATTTACCACACGTCGTTAATATGTTTGTTATATTTTGTTGGCGGAATATGAAAGTTCATCAGCAAGCCCGCACACAGGGAAGCATATTGAAATGAGCATTACAGATCTGTCAGGCTGGAGTTTATGGCCTTTTCTCAGTACTACCCTGTAAGTAAAACAAGCCCTGATTGAGTCAGCAGCCTCCTGGGTACTCATTTGCCAAAGTGTGGGAATTTTAATGCTAAGTTTATCTGCCTGCATTAGGCAGGGACGGTGGGGTGGGGAGGAGGTGGGCAGATTGCTTTGGCTTAGGGGTATTATAGACCAGCCTGCAAGTTCCACAGGCACCAGGAGGGAAGCTTTCGGCGGGTCTGGCCTCTTATCTTCTTATCGTCTTATAGATTTTACAGATGTAGTGCCCTGGAGTTTTAATACTCAGTTTGCAAATCCTCCTTTTAACATCAGCGTATTGAAATGCAATGGAAAAGAGAAAGGGGGGAAAAAAAGAAAAGAAAAGAAATACTCACTGAGAAATGGCAATTGGGGGGGGGGGGAAGATGATGAAGGAAAAAGGCAGAGAGAGAATCATTAAAATCCCAGCGACTGAGTATGATTGATACCAATATCCCTACACCTTTTCTCCTTAGCAGGCGACTTCCAGGAAGGGTTGAGGCGCCCTCACTGGGGAACAGCGTTCTCTGAATAGGACTTTGTAGATGCCGATGCTGTCTAAAGGGATTACGACGCTTTGTAAGTCCAAATTAATGCACTGGGAAAATGGAAATTTTGGAAATAAGATTTCTGTTTCTTCTTTTAGGCAAAGCATAGGAAGCACAAAATGAGGGGAGCACATTTCTACCCATGGGAAGAGCTGTGTTTCTCTGATTTGGGGAGGGTCAGATATTTTTCGGCAGGTGGTTGAAAGAAGTTGCCCTGCCTGAGAGTCGGGTGTTATCAGTATTAGCAGGTAGTTATCGCAGAGCGGCCCAGTCAGTCACTACCATTTCTTCGTCTTCAGCAGGGAGGCTTACCCACTAGTTTTTCCTTGAGCAGGCATTTGGTATTCTAGGAGCCAGAATCTATTTCTCATTCCAGTGGAGTGCAGCTGTGGGTCACCTGGCTAATGCGGGGGCCATTCCACATTCCAGAGGCATGGAGCCGTGGTCATTTGGCATTCCAGAGGCATTCCGAAGCTGCAGGTCATTCATTATGCCAAGGTTAGTTTCTCGGCCTGCAGAGCCGAGAGCCTTATTCTTTGCTAGTTGAGATTGGAAACCGCATGGAAGATGCAACTCCACTGGTGTCAGAGGACAGAGAGAGAAAGAAAGAGAGAGAAAATAAAAATTAGCCGCAAAGAACTCTAGACTCATGCTTAGATAATAGGACAGGGACAATATGTGGTGCACGTGGATTTAAAGAGATTTTGAGAAGAAAGAAATGTATAAATATAAATCAGATTATAATTTATTGCTCTGTCTTGATTCAGTGAGAAGCAAGATATAACATGCTAATGAGGTAAACATATTGGTGCTAAAATCGATCAAAATTGGGTTCAAATCCTGCTTCTGCTCCCTGTTAATGGTGTAACCTTGAGTGATTTATTTAACCTCTTTAAACATCAGTTTCATTATCTATAAAATGGGGACAATAAGACAACCTGCCATTTTAAGACAACACCCTTAAAAATGTTTAGCTCAGTCCTGCCTCAAAAAAAAAAAAAAGACTATAGATTTTATTATTACTATTTTGTGTGTGAGATTCTTGAGTTTCAAAGATGAAGATAGTGATCTTGCTTTAATATTGATTAACACCCATTCACTCTTTCCGTTATCTTCTATCTTACATAAGGCACCATGCTAGGCACACAGTTATTTTGATAATTCGGGACAGATGAAGACTGAACTGTGTCTCATAACCCCAGATTCAGGTCAATAGGCTCCTAGTGAATCGTTGCTGTGTACAGTGTTCTTCTCTAATCCCGATAGTTGAAACAAAGATCAAGGGGATTTGGGCTTTTTGCCATTAAGGAAAGTATGAAACACAGGTAGATGAACACAGCTGATGAGGAAGGGGGGAAAAACCATATGGAATTCAGAGAATGATCAGAAAAGACTGTTTTCTAACCTGCAGGTAGACTGGACACTTCTCAGGCCGTCCCAGACGCAGTCATGATGGTGGCAGGATGGCGGTACAATCCCAGCCTTGAGTCTCTGTAAGTTAGACTCCAACAGGACAGGTGGTTGAAGCCAGATAAGGAAGAACCTTGATTTTCATGCTAGAAGTATGAACTTTATTCTGCAAAGGAGTGATGAGAAAAAGGAAAAAAAAATGTGTGATTTGCTTTACTTTTTATTGGTTTTGTTCCTACAGGTGAATGACATAATCTATCCTTATAGATCTTCCGTTTGAATTGCCAAATATTGGAGCAGAATATACGTGTGTAGCATCTCAAGATCATCAACGGAGGTCAAGTTTGTGATGTATGAATTTTTGGGAAAGGGGGCAAACCAGACTCAAGGTTGGGGCAGGGTGGCAATGGGAGTGGAAGGGGGCACTGCCATGACTACACACAACTTCTATGTGTCCTGCTTTACTGTTGGAAGCCAGGACCTAGGGAGGTGCTACCCACAGCAGAGCCCTAACTGTGCCTGAGCTGGTAAGCTTGGATGGGAAGAGGAGGTTTCTGTGTGCACCTGGGGTGGCCGTGGAGGCTGCAAAGCCTGCTTCAGAGGGTCGTCGAGGATGGCCTACGAATGCACTAGGGTGCTTGTTAAAAGTGGATTCTATAATCTCGCCAGGAACGGATCTCCTTGGAGCAGTTCCCCATGGCCTTTAAGAAATAAAGGTCAAAGTTTCTATCATATAGTTCTCAAAAGAAATAGTGGATATAGTTGAAAAAGGACTCTGAGAAAACATCTTGTGATTCTTGCAAACAATTGTTGACTCTCTCCTGGTTCTAAAATCTGGGAATACAGGCTTCGGAGAAAACACAAGTTCCCTGCCAGGGTGGATCCATAGGGTATAGACTATAAAATCATGCGGCCCCCTTAAGAAATGAATACAGAAATAACGAATAAAAATTTAGACTTGAAAGTAAATCTTTACTCTCATAAGAAAGTATGGAATCTGAAGAAATGACAAAACTAATCTACTGACAAGGCTGAAATGCTGACATATATTTCACAAAAGCCAGAAAAACATGATTTTTCTTTATAACCAACATATCATACCTCTACAATGTTGTCTAGATTTTACCTGTATACGTTGATATTTTCATATGATGATGTATTTATATTATTTTTTATAGAGAGATTAGGAAATTCAATCATATCCCCCCTCTGGTGCTACTTTTTTTCTTAATTGACACTTCAAAAAATTCCCATTATTCTCCCTGATTCATTAATGAAAATTAGTAGGTAAATATTTAGCATTGATGTCATTTTGGGAAAACTAACATCAAGTTTCTTTAATACATGAGCATTAAGATTTCAGAGAATTTCCAGTCTTGTCGTGCAGTAATGTAATTTAAATATTCCTTGCACTAATAATACTTATGAACCAGTTTGTGATCAAAGTCCATATTGGATTGGCATATTATAACTTTTATGCTAACTTAGCTGATGTCTATAGTTCATACCAAATCAGCAAAAAAGTCTTGACAAGGACTCAATTGGGCAAGGTGGTTTCCTTTTCCATCAAGGAAAATGATGGGAAAAGTCAGTCTAAGAGCCTTTTTTTTTTTTTTCCCAGTAGGCTCCAACCCCATATAGAGCCCAATGTGGGGCTTGAACTCACAACCCTGAGATCAAGACCTGAGCTGAGCTCAAGAATTAGATGCTTAGGCACCCTAGTAGTCTAATAGAACCAAGAATTTAGTTCAAATAGAATACAGTGAGCAAGCTAGACGTCAGTGGGTGCTGGGATTAGAACTATGTCTTGCAACAAGGAAGGCAGGTCTGGAAAGACTGTTAAATGCTGACAAGTGGCTGGATTTATATTATCATACTTCTAAATTTTGGAAAAGGAGGCCTGCTAATTTATCACTAAACTTACAAAAAGGCAATGACTCAAAAAGTTAAGATCATTGGTACTAGAAGAAGACAAATATCCACTTGGCTTGTAGCTCTGCCCCTTATGAACCTGTGAGATCTTGCGAACGGTGAGGTAGCTAGTCACAGAAAGGATGACAAACCACGAGAACATACCCCACCAAACCCCACCAGATATACACCCATTTAAAATTCCCTTTTAGCTGCATCCGGAAAGGCCCACACCACCGGACAAGAAGCAAAGTGTAATGAAGAAAGAGTCAGAGTAAAAAGAGACAGTGGTCTTGATCAATTATGTAATGCAATACTTTCCTTCTGAAAATTCTGAAAAGGAAAACACATGTAACCATGTGATCACATTATTAATGCAGGTCCCAGAGTCCTAAGGCTTGAACTACATTTGCCTCCTGGTATATGTGCCTCTCCTTGCCTGCGGTTTCCGTGGAGTTCACGTCCTAGTGAGTGGGGGGTGAGCAGACAATAGACACATGAACAAAACAGTAAACAGACAATTCCGTGTGGTTACTCCTCTATGAAGAAAAGAGAAATAGTGTGTGTGATAAAGAGGTACTGCAGGCAGGGAAGGAGTAACCCTTTGAGAGAAGGGTCAGAGGAGACCTGGCTGAGGAAGTCAGATTTGAGCTGAGATGTGCCACAGGAGAAATCCACACTTAAAATCTGCAGACCGGGCCCGTGAGGCCCGGAGAGAGGAGTGACTAGTCTAGGCTCCTACAGCAAATCAGTGACAGAGTTAGGACTAGAGCTGAGACATCCTGCACCACGTTAAAACCCCTTGCTTACCACTCACGTGACTCCACGTGAAACTTCACTATAATCTTGACCTATGGAAACTCGGCTCCTGGGAAAGGCAGTGACTTATTGATTTTTAAAATCACCAAAAAGCCAAAGCCAAGGAGTCAATTCAGTAGTGAAACTGCCGTTTTACAGCCTTTAGATAATCAGGATGATTAGAATAACTCATTTCAGGACCATAAAATTATTAAGAAAAAAAAAATAAAGCTATAAAAACTCAGATCAATCAGGCAAATATCCTTTAGATGATTTTAATTACAGGTCTGTATCAGAATATATCAATCAATCAGTCAATCAACCAATAAAAAATACACATATAAAGAGAGAAAGAGGGAGGGAGGATACACATACAATGTAGGCTTATTTACTTATTTGCTTGCTATGTATATTATGCTCATCACAAAAACACACAGAAGACACACAAATTTTTAAAAGATGCCCTAGAAATAAATGAAAGTAAAGTTCCAGAATTCTCTATCCTTATACCAGCAGATCACTGTGTAGGCACTTTAAGAAAGCTTTGTCTCAAACATGAGAGACACCACATAACTCTGGGAAGCAAACAAGGGGTAGTGGAAAGGGAGGTGGGTGGGGGGTTGGGGTGACTGGGGACAGGCAATGAGGGGGGCACTTGGCAGGATGAGCACTGTGTGTGATGCTATATGTTGGCAAATGTAACTCCAATAAAATAAATAAATAGTAAATAAATAAATAATCAAGAAAAAAAAAAGAAAGCTTTGTCTCTCTTTGAAGACTTCTGATCTAGCCTATCACCTCCAGTTGAAACACAGAGAAACTGAGGCAGAGAAGAGAAATGAGAAAGCAATACTGATGAAACGATGTAAAAAGTCTGCTATTGTCTCTTAAAAGAATCTCAGTGTCATATGTAAAGTCCCTGTTATTTGTTAAAATTATAATTTTCCCTATGCTTTCATTTGGTCTTTGCAAGGCCTTTCCTTACTCCCTGGGGATTTATTGCTTTTGCTCCTTGATCTCCTCTCAATGGTGAGCAATCCGGGATCAGCAAACCTCTGTCACCAGACCCCAGCAAAGAGTAAACTCCCTCAAGTCCATGGGCTCAACCCGAACTCAATTCGTTTTCCTCAAGGATTCCCAGAACAGACACAGGCTCCCAGCCTGCTTAGGAATGCGGCGCTGCACTTCTCAATAGCGTTTTATGACACATTTCTCAAATCAAATTTAAAAGCATAACTGAGTGGAATTAAATTAATGCCGTCTGGTAATGTCAGCAGCACCAGAGCTGCAACAGGCTGGCTTAACTCTTAAACCTTCTAGAGCTCCATGATACATATTCAGTCTCCAGTGTTGTTGAGAGAATCTGTGCACACCACGTGCCTGTGCCCGCGCCCGTGCCCGTGGCCGGTGGGGTGGGGTGAGGGCTGAGACGTGGTGGCTGAGTGGTCTTCAAGAGCATAAAAGGAGTTACAGGTACTTACTGATCACGCAGGCCCCATGACCTTGCTGTTCTTGGGTTGACATTTGCATTTCTCTTCCTGTTCCACAGAGTATGTTTAACTTCATCGTATCATTTGATCATGATAATCACCCTGGGAGGAGACCATTCATGTTTTTATCTCCTTCCTTTATTATGTCTTACTTGAACCCAAGTGCCAGGACTCCAAATTCAGCATTCTTTCCACTCATTAAGTTTAATAATAATGACAACATTACGCGTCTTTTCAAGGTTCCCTTAACCTCTCTGTTGCTAAATCCAATATTCAATTTGTCATTTTCATCTTAATTGACTCAATCACATTATTTTACTTACTTATTATTTTCTCATTGTTGAAACATGTTTTCTCCACTTAATTTCAAGATGCATGCCCTTTAGTTTTCTTAGTACGTCACCAAACACTCTCAGTGTCTTTTTTGGGGGAGGCTCTTTCTCTTCCCTAAATGTTAGATGTTCCGGGGCTCCTTTTTTCCCCTCTGGCTAAACTACCCTCTCTGGTGATCTCATCCAGTCCATGGTTTGTTTTGTTTCGTTTTAAGTAAGCTCTACCCTAATGTGGGGCTTGAACCCATGACCTGAGATCCAGAGTCACACACTCTACCAACTGAACCAGTCAGATGTGCCCAGTCCATGGTTTTAAATGCCACTTACTACAACGGTTATTGAATCTACATCTTCAGCCAAGATGTCTCTCCTGAGCTCCAGTGCCTGCCTCCAACACAGGCCTATCACATCACCAATGTCCCATTCTTGACCCCAGCAAACCTGATCCCACAGTCTTAGTCATGTCTGTAGATCCATATTCCACCGTCCAGCAGCCCCGTCCCAATGCCTGTCTTATATCCTCCACACCTCATCTGTCAGCAAATCCTGTGTACTCTACCTTCAAAGTATGCCTAGAACCCAACCACCAGCATCTGTGCACCACTCCCACCCTATCTCCAGATACCATCATCTTTTGACACAGGATCCAGAGAATTCCTTTCAAAGGGCAAATCTGATCATATCATGACCATGGATGCCTACCTGACTCACAATGTGAGGCAAAAGCCATACAGTAACTTAGAGACTCTTATTCTTTCTCCCCCCAACTTAATTTTGCTTCCAATACTCTCCCTCTGGCTCACTCTAATTCAGCCAACAGAGTTCCTTGCTATTTTAGAACACACTAGACACACTCTCACCTCAAAACATTTGAATGTGCTGTTTGTTTTATAATTATTTTTTACCTGGAAGATGATTCCCCATATATCTTTCCATTGTTGTCATTGCCAGTGTATCACTGCTGTTATGGCACGAATCCCTTGCTAACACTATGCCATTTTTTATTTGTTTATAGTCTATGTCCTCTTCACAGATTACAAACTCCAACAGGGTAGGCAATGTCTAAGCCCTGTGTCCCCAGTTCTTCCAATAGTGTCTTGCCCACAGAGAGTGTGCAAAACAGATTTTGGATTGCATAATAAACACTTCACTCGCATGTTGTGAATTATCTTTCCAAAGTTCTTATACATGCATCGTCCTGTACTGAGCCTCCAAACGATCCTAAGGAAGTAAACGAGGTAGACCTTTTCCCATTAAAATAAATAAATAAATAAATAAATAAATAAATAAATAAATAAGACAGCTGAGACTCAGTGAATTAACTGATTTGGCCAAACTCACTCTGGAACTGAAGGAAGAATCCAAGAGTAGACTGTCTACCTTCCTATCCCTAGGCTGTCCCTCTTTCACACCTAGTGAGTTCTGTCGCAGGGAGTGTGGGTGCACATGACAACGTGGAGTCAGCTCACAACCTCAGCGGATGGACTTTGCCATCTGACTGCTCGAGCCCCATTTCTACCTCTACCTATTCCTACAGTGGTTAAGTTCCTTACGCTTCTGTCTTCCCTTCTATAGAAGACTGACTAACATAACACCCACCCTAATGGGTCGTAAGTCGTTACATGACACAATACATGTGAAATCTTGGCACAAAGTAAACACAATCAAAAAAGAACATGTAATTGTTGGCAAAAACGACAATTGTTTGCATCAGAAATGTGAGTTTGGAGATAATCAAATAGAGTCATGTGCAGATATGACCCACATGAATCTGGAAATTCCACACCATTTGAAGGGTTGATTGGATGTTAGAAGCTTGGCCTCCTGTTCCTGACTGTTGAAACAGCCAGACTGAAGTCCGGGAAAACTTAATGGCAAGCTGCAGGGTTCAGACGAAGACGCCGTGGACACCCAAGAGGCCACGGTACCTCACACAAGTCCAGAGAAGCCTCCCGGACCATGTGGGACTTGGCAGGAGGACTTAAATCTTCCAGGTCCTGACAGTTCTGCCATTGTCTAACACACAAGCCTACATGCAGGTGGCACCTATGAATGTGTGCTGAATAAAAATAAAGATTTGGGTGAATGAGAACTGGAGATGAGGAAAGAAAACACACTGCATGGAGAAAAGGGGAAGGGATGTAAAGGTAGAGGGAATATATCAGCTACCTACTGCTATATAACAAATTACCCCCAGGGATCCCTGGGTGGCGCAGCGGTTTGGCGCCTGCCTTTGGCCCAGGGCACGATCCTGGAGACCCGGGATTGAATCCCACGTCGGGCTCCCGGTGCATGGAGCCTGCTTCTCCCTCTGCCTGTGTCTCTGCCTCTCTCTCTCTCTCTCTCTCTCTCTTTGTGTGTGACTATCATAAATAAAAAAATAAAAAAAGTAAAATTAAAAAAAAAAAACAACAAATTACCCCTAATCTTTGCAACTTAAAACAACAAACATTTCTTATCTCTGGAGGGTAGCTGACACAACAGTTGAGTTTCAGTAGATATTTATATTAGAACTAGTTACAGATATCATTCCAATATTTACAAAAGTGGGTGTCTTTATTTGTTTTAATAATAGTACGCGAGGCAGTGTAGCAATATGGACATATGCTGTCCAAATTTACCATCACAACAATCCTAGCTGTCAGTCTACCTTAGTAATTCATTTATTAATTTACTCATTTATTAAGCAACTATTTAGTAACCCCCCCCACCATATGCCAGACTCTGTGCATTTAGAAGCCAACGATAAAGGTAAAAAATCCCTGCCTACATGGAGCTCATAACAGAAGGGAAAGATGGATGTTGGTCGCCAGACTGGCCCACTTACTTGAAGAGCAAGGAGAAATCAAAGAGAGAGGCCGACCACTCCAGACTGGTAGCTGGCAGTGGTAATAAGCAACGGAAGTTACAAAGTTGCCCTGGGCAGCCGCAAGTCAGGTAGGTTTCTGCACCCACCTGCCAAAATATTCAAAATTTGTATGGAAATCTTAAGGAGACTCAGTCATGAGCACTGTCTGGATGGTCTCAATGACATCTTACTCTCAAGGCTATGCTTCTAGAACAGGTCCCATAGTGGCAACTGTAGGAAGAGCGTACTTCCCGGGATGGGAGGTGTGGGGGGGGGAAGAGTCTGATTGCCTGGGTCCAGCTTGTGGGTCAGCCAGCGGTCACATCCTCTTATTTACCTCCTTCAACAGCAGACATTCAATGTATAAATAAGTATACGGTAAAATGCCTATTATGTCAGAGGGCGAAGTGTGCTCTCAGGACAATAAAGCAGGGAAGGAGAGAGGAGACACTCGACACAGAGAGAAGGGAAGTAGTCGTCCAGCACGGGACCAGCAGCAAGGGGGAGAAGCAATATTCCATTTTGAATCTGACCCCACGGAGAGTGCTAGTGCCCACACCCCCTTGCCCAGGAACAGGGACCTCAGGGGTTCTTCAGGGTGCCTTATCAGGGTCACGCAAGCACGTAGTAGAGAAATCCCTAACTCACACGGCAAATTGCTTCACAAACCATGAAACCCAGAGGTTCCAGCCCCGGAATGCCAGAAACCGTTTTCCCTCTGGAAACAAGGCAGCTGCACACTTAGCTTTCCATCCAGATACTCCGACATTTCCTGGAAGGAAATCAACATCTTTTTGTTTTTGCTTTTTAATGAACATCTTTTTAGTAAAGAAACGTTTTCCAGAAGGCCTGAGTAGACCTCCCGTCCTGGTACAGAGCACGATCACATGATCCCCCCCAGACACATGCCTGGCAAGGCAACCCGCAACCTCAGTATTCTGGATTGAAGCAGTTCCCCTGACCTGTGGCTTCACTCTTGGTGGTTTTAGTTAGACCTGTGGTCAACCCCGGTCTAGAAGCAGATGACCCTCCTTCTGGCAGATGGGCAGAAGGTCAATAGTAGCCAACGCTATGTCACAATGCCTGCATCATCCACCTCACTTCCTCTCATCCCATTTTATCATCTCACAAGAAGGGTGAGTACACAACAATGAGGGATCTTGAGAGACACCACATTCATATGACTTTTATTACAGCCTATTGTCACAATTATTCTATTTCAAATTAGTTATTGCTACTAATCTCTTACTCTGCCTACTTAATTAAATTTCATCATAGGTATGCACATATGGGAAAAAAATATAGTATACGTAGGGTTTGGTACTATCTATAGTTTCAGGCATCCACTGAGGGTCTTGGAACATATCCCTTGTAGGAAAGAGGATGCTCCTTTACTCCTAGAGTCTGGGATATGGTTATCTTTCCCTGTGTAATGTGAGAGAGAAATGGTGATTTCAAGAAAGTCTGTCCACAGGAAAAGTGGACAGAAGCCACCTGCCAGGATTTGCCAATAATATGGACAAAGCCTTATTCATAGTCTAGTGATCAACAAAGGACACAGTAAAAGAGTTTTTTAAAAGATTTTATTTCTTTATTTGTCAGAAAGAGAGAGAGCACTCATGCACAAAAGCAGGGGGAGCGGCAGGCAGAGGGAGAAGCAGGCTTCCCTGCCGAGCAAGGAGCCCAATACGGGACTAGGTCCCAGGACCCAGGGATCATGACGTGAGCTGAACGTAGACCCTTAACCGGCTGAGCCACCCACATGTCCCATAAAATAAATTTCTTAAGTCGTTATTAATTTGGATCAAGGTAAGAAATAGAAAAAAAAAAAACTATAAGGGATAAGGAAGCGGGAGAAGGGGTGGGAAGTTTGGAGAAGTAGAGTCCTTTTAATCTTAATATAGGGAAGAGAGAGTGTACAACAGTCTGAGTTGAGAGGAAAGACTCGGTTCCTCATCAATGCCCACCATTCAAAAGCTGTGTGACTTGGGGCTGATCACTTAACCTTTCTGTGACTCAGTTTCATGAACAGGAGCTCTAATCTAATAATGTGAATTAGTCATATTTTATGAACAGCAGAAGATTTAATAAGATGCCTGTGTTCAGTGGAAAGAAAGAAACAGGGGGCATTCCTGTTGAAAGTGGGTGTGTTCTCCACTCACGGATACAGAAAGAATCGGAAAGAGTGTGTCTACAACACAAGATAATTGAGTTAGTCAAGCGGATGATTCAAAGAAGGCAACACACAAACACAGACATATCCATGTGCGTGTGCACGTACACACATCTACCCTTACAATCTTTCCTCGTTAAAAAAAAATATATATATATTATTGTTTATTGTTCTTTGAGCAATTATTGTTTGCCAGGCACTAGCTAAATAATTGATGAGCATTGCCTCATTTACTTTCACAACAACCCATGAGTTAGGTCCTACCACAAAATAGCTTTCTGTTTGAATTATCTGGGATAGATTTTTTTCAAACTTCTACTTCATTTTACGTATATGCACTTCCTCTTCATCGTTAAATGGATGCCATTTCTGTGAATGGCTATGGTCTTCAGGTTATTTCTCCTAAATTTAAATAGAGTATTTCAGTCATTTTCCTTGCACCAATGAACCATTCTATAGTGCTTTGAGCTGATCAGATCAAAACCGTGCAGGAAAATTTAGCACCAGCTGGTTCCTAAATGCTGAGTTGGCTCTGGTTATTTCTTGACCGCCCCGCATTTGCTTACCCAGTCCCAACACCAGAACTTGGCGCCCATCAATCACTTGTAACCTGTCCCCCTCAGCAATTCCCCAACAGAAACCTTGACTGAGGAATCGTATTGATGACAGCAAGCTAGTATTTCACATTGGATTCCTCCGCAGAGCACTTTATTCAGATGATGTGCATAAGTGATAGGAGACAGAAAAACAAGGTCAGAAAGAGATTCAGGGAGAAGGAGCGATTTGGCAGGTTTCCCATGAGAGCTCCAGGGGAAGGTCCGGGGCTCGGCCAAGAGCACCCGGTATGGAGTCAGGAGAGGGGGGGACTTTGTGTGTGTCTGCCAACACCATGCTGTGTGTTTTGGGACAATTCTTTTTAAATCGCCCAGCATCGATGTTCCCAGATGTAAACGTGGTGGGGGAGAACCAAGTTAGGGTTGGAAGGTACCTGGCATAGGTGCCTATAGCAGACATCGAGAATCAATCATGGCACTTTCTCCCACTGAGCCTGAGCTAGGTCCCCATGTTCTTCTCAGCACACACTCCAGGTAGCCTAGAACAATTAGAGTCGGCACATCATTTAGAATATATCTGTCATTCCTGGATGAAAGAATTTCTAACATCCATTTTGGATCTAATATTTCAGGAATATATTGCTGCTGTGGAAAGAATCATGAAGTCGGGATCAGAAGGCCAGGTTTAAATTCTGGTTCTGACATTTATTACTTCTGTGACCTTAAGCAAATCAACTCATATCTTTGATTTGTTTTGTTGTTTTTTTTTTTTTTAATCTGCAAAATGGGAATAAAATATCAATGTCCTATGGTCAGAGTGAAGATCAAATGAGATATATGAGAACACACTCAGAAGCACATAGCATATCCTGGCAAATTGTAGGCCTTCAATCACCCATTAAAATAAATGTTTTAAAGGTGACACCTGGTGAGACTAATACATATGTGCTGAGATTGCTAAGTGTGCCGGAAGCTAAGAGGAGAGGGAAAGAGGGAGGGGGTGGGGTCATTCCTCTCTGGATATTCTCACTCTTCCCTCTACCCACCACAGCTGCTGCAGGATTCTGCAGTTCTTATTCTGGCTTTAATATCAGCCCCCCCCAAACCTCCCGTCCTCAACCCAGTCAAGACACTGAGTCTTCCTCTTCAGCTCTAGGAAGCTGACTCACCAATCTACTTCTGAAAACCATGCCCAGGAACCCCCCCATATTGTTTGGTTCCTCTGCTCTCATCCCCTCTCCCGTGCTCCCTCCCCACCCACGAAGACGTAGATATTCCACCAATATATTAACTCAGCGGGTTGCTGTGCCTTGATCTGTACTCAGCCTTAACCATGTGTGTTGGGGAGGAAGGGTAACCTGAGATCAGGGGATGATGCTAGGGTTCTTTTCTCCTTCCCTATCACCAGCACTACCTGAGGCATTGAAAGCCTTCATCTCTGCTTCTCAAGTTAGTAATCATCCTGCTGTTGAATGATGGTTGTCCACACGGGATAATTACGGTGGGGGTGTTAAACCATCAGGGCCCAAGCTGGTCGCTATCAGATGTGCTGGCATCAATTACACGTACTCCTCCACGGGTCCTCCATGCAGGTGGGGCACGGTGCTCACTAGTGGAATAGATTTGAGGTGGTCCTTAGTCCACACATATTCCCACATTGGTGGCAGGTGCTCCATGCTCAGGCAACACAGAGAAATCTTCCTGACAGTACTTCAGTCCTCCCCCTCTCTCCACTTGTCCTATTCTGTAGGATCTTCTCTAGTCCAGGATGATTGAGCCTGTGTGTGCGGGAGGGGGGTTCTCATTATGCACACATGCATCTTACTTTTTTCTTAGGTCTGAATCCATTTATGCCTTTGTATCCTGTAAATGTTAACATCACCCAAAGCAGGGGTTGGCTTATGTTCAGGGGTGTATGCTGTGTAAAGGACTGGTTCATGGACCAAGGGAAGAAATTTGATGAGTCCCTAGGTAGGTAAAAACACATATTGAGTCATACTTTTAAATGTTTTCCAGTCACGTTTTTACTAGAATATCTTTTACTCTAGTATAATCAATGACAATACTTATTCTATGTATCATGTGATTTAGAAGTTCCTGAAGGCATCTGGGAGAACTGGGATCTGGACAAGACATGAGGAAGAAGTGAGAAGGGAAGAAGTGGTGTGAGGCTTTAGACACTTTGCAGGATGAAGCAGCCATGAACAACCAATCCCAGTCAAGAGTCAAAGGGACTTTTATAACCAAGAACATCTAATGCCCAGTTTGGGGTTATTTGCATTATTGTCATGCGAAACCTTACCTCTCAAGATTTTTCATTAATATTTTAATGAAAAATTTAATATTCTGTACATAAAAGTGGATATATCTGAGTAAGAGGGGTATGTGTGTGTGTGTGTGTGTGTGTGTGTGTGTGTATGAAGGACAGAGATAAATGTCCAAGTTGACAGGGCTCAGAGCAATCTCCAGGTGAGACACATGCATGTAACGCTGAGATAAAACTCATAAAGGGAGGTGGGGGGACATGAGTTCTAATTACAAAAGTGTAGTTCTGCCCAGACATTTGCAGAAACATGATGAGAGATTTTTTTTGTTTTTTTGACCTCTAAAAAGCAGAAAATTTCAAAACCAATCTCTTCTATATCGAAAGGGTCAGGAAGGCTCAGTGAACATTTGGGTTGGACACTCCCCATAACTCAGATCAGCTTCCTCCTCTAGGGAGTCTTCTTCAAACATCATCCAAGAAAAAAATAATTACTTCTTAAGACTCTCACGTCACTTTGCAGACACAAAACTTGTCATCATGCATTTTGATGTCTGTGCCTCTCACACTAATCAGTTCCTCAATGCTATGCTTATTTGTTATTGTCTCTTCAGAAATTACTCCCTTGTTTTGTGCAATGAATTAAGGCTACTTTATAATAATTTTCCTCTGCCTCTTAATAAAAGGCTACATATCTCTGCATTAGCTCAGGACTGGGAAAATAAGGCAAGTAAGAGAATTAGTTCAAGACTGTAAAACCCAGCTGGAATGGCAGAAATTGTGACTCTAGGTGCAGAAATCTCCAAAGTCTGCAGAAAAAAAAAAAAAAAAAGAAGAAGTAAAAGGTGAACTAAAATTTGACAAACCCTTAAGATGAGCCTAGAGAGTTTACTGGCAGGAAGCTGTGCTCTCCATAATAGCTCTCTGCACCCAAACAGGAGCACCCTCCTTCCCCTCTTTTCGACCCCTTTCCTCCTCCTGCCCCACCCTACTGGATCTTGGACAAAAGTTAAAGGTTCCATCCCTAATAGCCCAGAGTTGGGTGAGAACCACTTCTATGGTGATGAGGTAGTCAGTGTGTCACCCCACGAGCCACTGCGGGGGGAGAGTGTCTCTATAGAGAGACTCAGGTTGGATCTTGAAAGGTGTATCTCCTCAATGATTTTGTCTGATAAACTATGGCTAAGATCAAGTATACTTTATTCCCCCCATGGGCTCAATAGGTTTTGGCGGATTGGAGGGGGGACCCCAAAACGCAATGAACGATACCAGTTCCATGCTGAACATAACTGCTAAGTTTTAAATAACCAACTTACCAACAAACTTTTGGCACAAGCTCTATTGATCCTTTAATTTGCTGCCTTTCAGAAACAGAGCTTAAATAATTAAATAGTCCCTTTCTCCCATCCCCAAGCCCTAGGGAGCTTCCATACCTTCCTCTGTATTCCTTGGACATAATTTTACATAATTTTAGACATTGGAACGCTTATGGAACACTCTGTGGCCCGCCCTATTCTAATTTGGCCACGGGAAGATGTTTGAATTGATTGTTCAAAATCAATTTAAGGGACCATTAGTCATCCAGAGGCTAATTGCTGTTATTATCTTATTATTCATCATAATCCCAATAACATAAGAATAATGCAAAATTGAAAAGGTAAATCCAATTTGCTATGCAGTCATCGGAAAAGATCGTAGCGATTTCTAAACACAGCCCTTGGGAAGGAGTTTCAATGCTCTTTGCTTCAGTCAGTCTGGTAAACAACTACTAGGCCCTTCCTCTGTACAAGGTCCTGAATTTGCTACTGAGATGGAGACCATGGGGTGGGGGAAGGAGGGATGGTGCTATTGCAGGAGGATTCAACAATAAAAAGCACATGGCCCCAGATCTGATGGAGCTTTCTGTCCACAAAGGGTGATGTGCTTATTCACTATGATGAAAAAGACACTAGTAAGTACAAAGCAACTCACTAATTATTATGGGTGCACACTATAGGGAATAGCTCTGCTTTTTAGGGTCTAGGAAAACTTCACAGAAGAGGTGACTTTAAAGCCAGGTCTTGAATGATACTTAGTATTCCACTGTTCCAACAAAGAAAAAAAAAAGTCATTCTTGGCAAAGGGAATTACATGGGCAAAGACACAAAAACGCAGCCGGTTTGGGGAGTGGAGATGCTCCTGTTTGGCCTAAGCAAAGAAAAGGTAGGAGAGAAAAAGGCAGAAAAGAGAGAATTTATGATTGGAGATGAAACTAAAAAGGAATATTGCAGCTGGGCTGTGAGGGGCCGGAGTGGCAGGATGAGCAACTTGGGGTTTGCTTTAGGAGCACCAAGAAAACCACCGAAGACTTAAAGTGGGGAAACGTTACTAGTTCTCACATGTTTATCAGGAAGAGAGCCCTGATGCTGATTATGAAGCCTGGCTTAGAGGTAGAAGGGTCTAAAAGCAAAGAAATCAACTAGATTTTGAGTCATTGCAAAACTGTGGGTGGGATGAAAAAAATGATCCTGTGCTATTAGACACCAAGTGGCCACACGTACTCTTTTACATGGTTTCACACAGTGAAATATTATACAGTAGCTAAAATGAATGAATTATAGTTCTATGCAGTGATAGGGATGGATTTTTTTATAGATGGATTTTAAATATGTCATATTGAATCCAAATAAAAAGGAAGTTGCAGAAGACCACCTACCATATAATACCATCTTATAAAAACTAAAAAAATAAAGTAAATAAAAGATTGGGGGTATATATGGGGAAAATCTATATTTTCATAACACAAGAAAATTACAAATGCACCATCCAGGAGAAAAGTTATCGCTGGGGAGGAGGCACAGAAAAAGGATCTGAATGGGACCATTCAGGTTCTTCAATGGTGCTATAGATAATGTAAGTCTTTTTTTTTTTTAATATATATTTATTTGAGACAGAACGAGCAAGGGGAGGGGCAGAGGGAAAGGGAGAGAAATTCTCAAGTGGACTCCCTGCTGAGCATGGAGCCTGATACAGGGTTTGATCCCAGGACCCTGAAATCATGACCTAGGTCAAAATCAAGAGTCAAATGCTCAACCCACTGAGTCACCCAGGCACCTGATAACTGTCAGAGTCTTAAATTAGGTAACAAGTTTCTTTTTTTAAATTATTTCACTCCTTAACTTGCATATACATTTCATCCTTTTGCATGCTTCAAATATTACATTAATTAAAAACCCTGTTTTCCTGCAAATATTAATTTTCGGAAATCAATTTCTCCCTAAACAATAAGCAAGCAAGTGATTGAACAAAGTATCCTTCCTTGACCTCTTCTTATCTCCGTATTCCAAATTATTCAAGAGAAATGTTTCTGCTTGTTCTTCTGTCGTTGTTGCTGTTTGTTTTGATCAGCACAATTTGGAGACACCAAGTATTTAAGTTGGCTACCATCTCATCCCTGGCCCTTTAAATGAAGTTGGTTCATCCACACATGTTGTGAGAATTGCACAGGGAATTTAACTACGGGAAAGAAAGGGTTTCTGTGCCCCACTTACAAGCTCAATCCCTTACTTCTCGTTCCCAGTTGTTCAGACTTCTGATTCCTGGACCCTGACTTTTCACATCTGCTCCTATAACATGCACAGTGAAGATGTTGCAGGGGCTCCCTCATGCCAGGTAAGCATATGAAGCATCTTACAAGATATAACTTATCAAACTCTTGGAACAGTCCTATGAAATATTACAATCTTGAATTTGCAGATTTGAATTCTAGTGATTATATATGACTTGCCCAAGTAGACAGGTGGTGAGTGGTGGCACCTGGCTTTGACCCCAGGTAATCTGAGTCCCAAGCCTATGTTTGTAGCCACTTTGATCAATGTCTCTGCCTGATGAGCACTGCAGCAGCCCCTCACACTGCCCTTGTCATTTTCAGAGAGAGTCACACTATCCACCAGCTCACTGACAAGTCTAGATTCTCATGGGAGGGGGGGAAGGTTCAGATAACATCAGCCAAGATAATGAAGACAGTATTGTAAACTGACCTATCTCAGATTTTTAAATCCATTTCCTGGGCACATCCATGATGATATATAATAGCAGAGAGACTGAGAAAGGGAAATAAGATATGATCTAGGCCATGATGTGGGCCATGGGGTGAGGTAAGCATGGGGAAGCCAAAGGGGAAGAGCCCATACTCTTCATCTTCATCTGTGCTGGAGCTAACATTCATCTCTGAAGAGGTAAATTATGAAGAGTCTTAGCAAGAGAGAATGGAAGAATCCAAAATTTGGGGAGTCTGAGCCTCACCAAAAAGACTCATCTGTGTCCTTATATTAGGAGATTAGCAGAGAAAACCCAGTTCATTAAGAACAAACAGAAGTCACTGATTAAGCCAAGCCAGCTGGAGTTCATGGTTAATGTCCAACTCTGTGACCAAGTGTAGACTCCAGGGGCAGACAGACTAGTTCACAGGCTCAACTCCCAACTCCCTAATCAATGCCTACCTTACTAGCGTAAGTGTTAAATGAAATAATGTAGCTCAAAGCTCTGTGGAGTGATTGGCACATGGTGTTTACTATTTAGTAGGTTAAATAAAAAGAAAGAATGAATATTTAAACTCAGAGAAGATTCCAGACTTTGGGAATTATTATTATTATTTTTTTATTTTTTAAAGATATTAAAAAAAATAAAGATATTTATTCATTTGAGAAAGAGAAAGAGTACATGAGTAGGGGTCGGGGTAGGGGGAGAGGGAGAGAATCCCCACTGAGTGTGGAGCCATACAAGGACTCTGTCTCATGCCCCATGATCATGATGTGAGCCAAATCAGGAGTTGGTTGCTTAACTGACTGAGCCACCCAAATGCCATGAAATATCATTATTTCAAAGCCCACTTGCTTGGGCAGATTTTAAGGTCTACATTTTAGCTCTGCTTGTTTGGGATTTATCCTGCCTTCCCTGGCTCCGATGGGTCAAAACTATTGATTGGAAATTCATGAAGGTCCTTACTCTAAAATGTGGCTGACTAAGGCAGATGCAAATAGCAGGAAGCACCGGAAGATCTCACCAGAAAGAACACAGTGAGGGTTGGAATAAAACCAATTGGAAAGGCTGCTCTCACGATGGCTATTTTTGTTCTCATAGTTGTAGTTTATTTAGTCTCTCCCAGTTGACAAATCTGGTAGAAATACCTCCTGAAGCTTGGTGGATTGAACACTTCAAAGTTTATAAGGGGAGATTATGTTTCCCTTTAATTGTACTGATTACCTTTGGTTCAATGTTTTCAGACAAGTTAGGGCTAAAGGACAGAATAAGGAAGGGTTCCTGTGCCCCACTTACATGCTCAATCCTTTGCTTCTCATTCCCAGTTGAGAGGGGAATGGGAAGGAATCTTCTCTAGCAGGAATCGCTAGCATGAATCTTATTACTTATGTCCACGTACATCCTGAAAGAATCAGGATACCTAAAGAGTCTGGATTAAAAAAAGAATACTGATCAGAGAGGGAAAGTCCTAGATTATGATCATTTCTGTTTAATGCTTTTGTTGTATGTAATGCTTTGGCTTCTTCCACTCGGAATTGGGAAGCCAGAGAAACTGTCATAATTTCAACCTTCTTGATTGTGATAATTGCAATAAACAGTTACTGCAATGTAGTAAGAGCCAACAAAAGGGAAGAACTATGGCTGAAGAGAGTGGAAGGCTTCATGGAAGAAGAGGCTTTTAGCCGAGATGCAGAGGAAGGATGGCTCCAAACATGTGTAGTCCATTGACAGCCTTGGAAATGAAGCCAACAACTTTGAATTTTATTCTCCAAGGCAGAAGCAACATGCTGCCTAAAAAAAAAAAAAAAAAAAGAAAGAAAGAAAGAAAGAAAGAAAAAAAAAAACAATTGAGCAAGTCAGGAAACCTAGAATCCTGATTATCTGTGTGCTCTTGGGCAAAGCCATTTACATTTTCTGATATACAAAGGAAGGATGAGAAAGTCCAGGGCAATATTTGTTTGATCAAAATAATTTTGGAAAGATATGTTTTATATGAACAGATGTGTATGTGCACATGAGATAGGGAGTCTTCCCTTTAAGCCATAAATCATCCCTTCAATTACTGATCAGCTGTCCATCACGGCCAGAAGAATGCTCTTGCCTGTCAGATGTCTGTTTCATCCCTGTATAATTGGCTCCTGAGAGTTTCAATATATTGGCATTCATGACCCTGCTAGGAACTTACAGAAAGGTGAGGCATGAGGGGGACAAGCAAAATGGCACCTTCACTAAATGCTGACAAGTTGAATTTAAATTTTAAAAAATTGGCATCTTTAGAAGATAAAAAGAAAACAGAGATTTTTATCTTTCCCTTGCTCTATGGTTCTATCAAAAGTTAAGATAGTGGGATGCCTGGGTGGCTCAGTGGTTGAATGTCTGCTTTGGGCTCAGGGCATGATCCCGGGATCCTGGGATCAAGTCCCACATCGGGATCCCTGCATGGAGTCTGCTTCTCTCTCTGCCTGTGTCTCTGCCTCTCTCTCTCTCTCTCTCTCTCTGTCTATCATAAATAAATAAATAAAATCTTTAAAAAAAATAAAGCTGGGTATTTTCCTCCATTGTGTTTACTTCCTAAATTACAAAATCTCCAAGTGAGAATATCTGTTCTTGACGTCTGGTCAATGCTTACTACAGCACAATAGTTTTGACCGTGGCTCTGGTATCATCCTGCTGGGGTTCTGACCAAAGTTCTTATTGATTGCGTGTTCTTGGGTGGGTTGCTTCATTGCTCTGAGCCCTTAGTTGAGGACTAATATTTGTGCACATTTCACAAGGCAATTGTTTAAAATAAACAAAATAGTGCATATGCAATGCTCAACATATTACCTAGACCCACATTAAGTTCTAAAAACATGTGAACTTAATACTATTTATTAATAGCAGTATTAGTAGTAGTATCCATATTTTGGATTGGGTTAGTGAATGGACATACAAATGGATGAAAAGCTATCGTATGACATCTTTTTACAAAAAGCTGCTCTCCTTTGATGCAGATTTCTTGTATTTTGATCTATTTTGGCAGCCTAGCTAAAAGGGTGGAGATTCCAGTTGTAAACTATACCCCCCAGGGTTATCTGAATAGAATGGTTGAAGCAGAGAAAATGGCCAATAATGTTAAGAACAGAGTCCATCTAACAGAAATGACTCCAGCTGCAAGATCATCAGCCCCATAAATTATTTACGCTATTGTTGATCTAGAATTCGCTGCTACAATTTTAAAATTAATTTAGTCTAATTACCCCCACTTAATAAGATAACTTGTCAGTTATCACCACTCCCATAATCTCCTGCATTTCCGTCTCTTTTTAGCCTAAATTATCCTCTTCTAAGCTTGTTTTTAATGTATTGCAAAAAAAAAAAAAATCCTTGGAGGTATAATTAACTTTTTCATTCAGAATCCTAATTTCCTCTCCAGCTCTGTTGCTGCAGTATTTAAACTATTTATTATGCAAACTTGCAGAACTTAAACTATGAATTATGTACAAATCTCTGGATGCAAGCTCTGCCCTAATCATGGCATCTTGGTGCCTTTCTAGTTTGAGGTAAGCAAAATGTGGGCGAAGTGAATGTTGCAATTTACAAATGGGCTTACGTTTGTGACTAGGCTTTTGAAGGGTTATTCTCTATGCCAGTTATTATTTTTAAAATCATCTTTAAGCCTATAATTCCTTAACTCTTTTTTATCTATTTTATTTGTTGTTGTTGCAAATGATGGAGATTTTGGTGCAGATGTTCTTATGCAAGTCTAATGAGTACCAATAGTTTTTCGTTCATTCATTCACTCACTCATTCTTTCATTCATCGAATATTCATAGAACAACAACTTGGTGGCAACTGCACTAGGCATAGAATTGAAGCAGTAAGTGCAACGTGCTCAGTCTCAACTCCCAAGCTGCTTATACTTTAGCAGAAGACATAATTCGGCTCGATAAGTGCTATGATGATGGGACATAAAGCAATGTGGAAAGGCAGAAGTCAGGTATCTAAACATGCTGAGGGTGGTGGGGACAAGGAAGTATCTTGGAGCATTTGATATTAAAGGCTGAGAATAAGCTGGAGGAATTGGGAAAATGAAGGTGGGATGCATATATCTATGCATGTGTGTGTGTGTGTGTCTAGAAGAATGAGCAGAAGGCAGACGTGTACAAGTTAGACAGTCAGATAGAACATCGCCTATTGAAGGACTGGAAAAGAAAAAAAAATCAATAGGGCCACAAATTCACAATAATAGCCATATGTTTATATCTCTTACATATTAGAAAATCTATTTAACCCAAACTGCCCTCCTAGAGACAATATGGTAAAAGATCAGTAGAACGAATGCTTGAATCTAGAGTTGGTAATTTTTTCTTTTTTTATTACCTGGTGATACACATATAAGCAGATTATATGTGTATATATCCAGCAGCAGAAAACCTAGAAACAAAAACAAGGGATGCCTGGGTGGCTCAGCGGTTGAGCATCTGCCTTCAGCTCAGGGCATGATCCTGGGATCCGGGATCCAGTCCTGCGTATGGCTCCTTGCAAGAAGCTTGCTTCTTCCTCTCCCTGTGTCTCTGCCCCCTCCCCCACTCTGTGTCTCTCATGAATAAATAAATAAAATCTTAAAAAAAAAAACAAAAAAACAAAAACAAAACTTCTGAATCTTCTTATCTGTGCATCTTCTGCAAGTTATGTAAGTTCTCTGAACTTTAGCTTCCTCATTTATTTAAGAGCATAGGTAATGGTACTAGTATCCAGTGAATAGGCAGTAAATAAAGCTATTTCTTTTTGATCTTAAAGGTCACATGGGACATCTAACTCCCCACATATGGGCTCATTGCTATCTCCTACCAGTTGGTCTCTGAAATGAAGGAAAGCAAAGCATAGAATGAATAACAGATTATCCTTACGATGCTCACATGCTCAAAGCTCTCTTCCGAATGGTTTACATCTATCACATCATCTAAACTCTACAACAAGCCATGAGACAGGCCACTCTTTTTGACTACCAAGAGATGACAAATGGAGGCACGGAGGGTTTTAAGTAATTTGCCTAAAATCAGTGCTGTATAGGTAATTCGAACTCAGGATGTCTGGGTCTGCAGCACTCCTGTTAACCACCACAAACTGTAGCTCTTTGGAGTGGAAATAAACATACAAAAGTACTTCATGGCCTATGCTAAATGGACAGTGATTGCATTTTTGCCCATTCCAGTCCTATTGAGACCATTGACATATACGTGTATGTACAATGTAATGATTTGAGTTTAAGGTGAATATTGTGATAATTTGATACACTTCTATATTGTGAAATGACTACCATAATAGGGGTAGTTAATATCTTCATCACCTCGCATAATTACCATTCCTTTTTTTATGGTAAGAACATTTAAGGTCCACCTTCTCAGGAACTTCCCTGTATCAAATGCAGTATTACTACCTATAATCACCAAGTTGTACATTAGATCCCTAGAACTTATTTACCTTATAACTGGAAATTTATACCCTCTGATCAACATCTCCCCATTTCCACCATCCCTAACCCCTGGCAATCACCATGCTACTCTGTTTCTATGAGTTTGACTTTTTTAGATTTCTCATATAACTGATATCACACAGTACTTGTCTGTCTGACTTATTTCACTTAATGCCCTCAAGTTACTGTCACAAATGGCAGGATTTAAGGGCTCCTGTGTGGCTCAGTCGGTTAAGTATCTGCCTTTGGCTCAGGTCATGCCCTTGGGGTCCTGGGTTTGAGACCCATGTCAGACTCTCTGCTCAGCAGGGGGTCTACTTCTCCTTCTGTGCTCTCCCTCCCTCTCTCTCAAATAAATAAATAAATAAATAAATAAATAAATAAATAAATAAATAAAGTCTTAAAATGGCAGGATTTCTCACTTTCTCATAGATGAATAATACCCAATTATATATACTTACCACAACTTCTTTATCCATTCATCTGTTGATGAGAACTTTGGTTGTTTCCATATCTTGGCTACTATGAATAATGCTTAATGAACATGGGAGTACAGATAGCTCTTTGAGATCTTGCTTTCATTTCCTTTGGATATATACCCAGAAATGGGATTGCTGGATCACATGGTACTTCTAGCTTTTTTTGAGGAACCTTCATGCTGTTTCCACAGTGTCTGTAATCACCTTAAATCCCGAACCAACAGTGCACATGGGTTTCCTTGTTTCCACATCCTGGCCAGTATTTGTTATCTCTTGTGTTTTTTTTTTTAATTTTATTTTAATAATAGCCATTCTAACAAGTGTGAGGTGATATCTTGTTGTGCTTTGACTTGTGTTTCACCGACAATTAGTGACGTTGAACATCTTTTCATGTACCTGATGGCCATTGTATATTTTTTTTGGAAAAATGTCTATTAAATTCCTCTGTCCATTTTTAATCAGTTTGTCTATTTTGCTGTTGATTTGTATTAGCTCCTTCTATATTTTGAATGTTACTGTTTTATCAGATATACAATTTGCAAATATCTTCTCCCATTTTGTAGGTTGCCTTTTTACTTTGTTGACTATTTCTCTTTTTTTCTTGTATATTTTTTATTGGAGTTCAATTTCCAACACATAGCATGACACCCATTGTTCATCCTGTCAAGTGCCCTCAGTGCCCGTCACCCCACCCCCCACCCACCTCCCTTTCCACTACCCCTTGTTTATTTCCCAGAGTTAGGAGTCTCTCATGTTTTGTCTCCCTCTCTGATATTTCCCACTCATTTTCTCTCCTTTCCCCTATAACCCCTTTCACTATGTCTTATATTCTCTGTATCAATGAAATCATATAATGTTTGTCCTTCTCCGATTGACTTACTTCTCTCAGCATAATACCCTCCAGTTCCATCCACATTGAAGCAAATGGTGGGTATTCATGGTTTCTAATGGCTGAGTAAATTCCATTGTATGTATATTTCTTTTGCCATGCAGAAAATTTTTTAGTTTGGTGTAATCCTACTTATTAATTTTTGCTTTTTTCAAAATATTTGTTTGTTTGTTTGTTTGAGAAAGAGAGAGCACAGGTACCCATGAGTGGAGAAGGGGCAGAAGGAGAATGAACCTCAAACACACTTCCCTTTGAGAATGGAGCCCAGTGTAGAGTTTGATCTCACAACCCTGAGATCATGACCTGAGCTGAAATCAAGAGTTGGATGCTTAATGAACTGGGCCACCCACGTGTCCAGTTTTTTTCTTTTCTTTCTTTTCTTTTCTTTTCTTTTCTTTTCTTTTCTTTTCTTTTCTTTTCTTTTTTTCTTTTCTTTTCTTTTTTTCTTTTCTTTTCTTTTCTTTTTTTCTTTTCTTCTTTTCTTCTTTCTTTTCTCTTTTCTTTTCTTTTCTTTTCTTTCTTTTCTTTTTTCTTTTCTTTTCTTTTCTTTCTTTCTTTTTTTTTTGCTTATGCTGTTGGTGTCATATCCAAAAATGACTTAGCCAAGACCAATGTCATGGAGGTTTCTCTCTATTTTTCTTCTAGGGGTTTTACAGTTTCAGGCCTAAAGTTTAAGTGTTAAATGCAGTTTGAGTTAACTTTTGTTAGTGGTATAAGAAAAATATCCAATTTCATTCTCTGCATGTGACCATCCAATTTCCCAGCACCATTTATTTATTTTTTAAGATTGTGTTTATTTAGTCATGAGAGACACACACACACACACACACACAGAGAGAGAGAGAGAGAGAGGCAGAGACACAGGGAGAGGGAGAAGCAGGCTCCATGCAGGGAGCCTGACGTGGGACTCGATCCCAGTACTCCAGGATCATGCCCTGAAGGCGGTGCTAAATCAATGAGCCACCCGGGCTGCCCCCCAGCACCATTTATTTGAAAAAAAAAAAATTTATCCTTTCTCCATTGAGTATTCTTGGTTTCCTTGTCAACCATTAGTTGATCATATACATGAGGGTTTATTTCTTGGTGCTTAATGTTGCTCCATTGGCTTATGTGTCTGTTTTTATTAAACAGCAAAATTTTTTTGTTGTTGTTGTTTTATAGATTCTATCTATCTATCTATCTATCTATCTATCTATCTGACAGAGAGAGAGAGAGAGACAGAGACAGAGAGAGACAAAGAGAGACCACAAGCAGACAGAGCAGCAGGCAGAGAAAGAGGGAGAAGCAGGCTCCCCACTGAGCAGAAAGCCCATGCGGGGCTCCATCCCAGGATGCTGGAATCATGACCTGAGCTGAAAGCAGACCAACTGAGCCACCCAGGTGCTCCAGAAAAACTGTTTTTATTCCCATAGCTTCAAAATATAGTTTGAAGTCAGCTCATGCGATGCCTCTAGCTTTGTTCTTTCTCAGGATTGCTTTGGCTACTTGGGGAGTTTTGTGATTCTATATGAATTTTAGCCTCTTTTTGTTATTCCCAAAATGTACCCAAAGCTGAAATCTATAATCTCTTCCTGGTCTGCAGATTGGGGCTGGTTTTCTACCCATGTTCAGCAGCTATCTGCCAGTGCTCATTCTTGCTGCCATTGGAATTGCACACAAGGAGCCTGCCATAGTTGGTGGAGGAGTGTAGGTGAAGTGTGGGGGGCTGTGGTTGCCCTGTTGGGGGGATCCGTGGATGAGGTCTCCCCAGTAGCTTGTGAACAGTCTTCTTGATGGAAATCACTGCACTGTGCTTTGATCCCCAAGAGTCTTATTTGCTACTCTCTTAACTTCCTCCTGCTTCCCAGTCATGTGGCTCTTGACTTGATGGTGCTCTGCATGAGAGGAGAGAAAAATGGCTCATTTTTGGCAATATTCCACACAGCTAGGGAAGTTGGATGCTCATTCACACATTCTCACTTCCCCCTGTAGAAGAAATCACAGGCTGAGAAGACTTCACGTGACACTCACCGTATGCCTTTGGGGAGGAGTTAAGTGAGTAAAGTTAAAATGTTCCTTACACTTCCCAATGCATCTAAGCCTGTGTTTCTTGGCTTATTATTTTTAAATTCTTCCAGCCATGATGTACTGCAAATTGTCCTCTCAAAACCTGAACTTCCACAGAGGCTCACTTGTCTATGTCAATGTTGTCCAGCAGCTCCAAGACTGCAGTAAGAGGGATCAGAGCCACTGCAGTGCCATGCAGTGTCCACAATTGGGCCAAAGTTTCCATGTCTAATACCTGATGTTCAGTTGGGCAAGATGTCTTCTTGGGTCCCTTGGTGTATGGTGCTGGATCCAATGGCTCTCACAAAGGTAATTTTGTCCTTGATGGATACCAAATTGTTGCTGAGATAAAGATGTTACTAAGGACATCTTATTAACCATGTTGCTGATGTCACTTACAATTATTGTACTTTCCTGTAGCTTTTTATGATTTCAGAAGAGAGAGCCCAACCTGATTTTAATGGTATAGAAATCTACTGTATAATACAGAGAAAAAGGCTTATGAATATTTTTGAAAGAGAGACTGTAAAAAATGAAGGTACAAAAGATAAAGAGGAGAACCCCAGTGAGGCAGAAAACCAAATCAACTGAAAGTCATGTGACTTGTGTCTTAATTTTAATTACTTAGTGATTTGTCCCCTGTGACCTTGGGAAAGTTAGTCCCTTTGTATAGAAACTTAGTTTGCACCATTGAAAAATAAATTGGTTATTAGAACTGATCACTGAGATAACTTCCAGGGTGAATACTTTGTTCTAAAATCTCAGAATTAGTAGTCCAACAGCAAAGGTACATTCTTTCCTTTTCAAAGTGATATCCTTGAGATATAACTTGATATTGAAGAAAACATTTCTTGGCAACTTGCCTAATAACACTAAAGGCAATTAAAACAAAAGTATTTTTTTCTTGAAATCACATTTTATTGCACCAGCTGTGGAGTTTATTTGTTTGCTCAAGTTCGCCCAGTTGGAGTTAATATCTCTTTCCTTTATATCCCTATTGCACTTTCTCAGTCCCTTTGTTATAACACTTATAACATTCTAGCTAATATTAAGATTGCTTGTGTACATGCCTGTCTTTCCCAATGAATTAGAGCCCCCTAAAGGCAGTGACTGCTCTTATGATCTCTCTTTCCCACTATGCCTAGCATCGTGCCCAGCATGTCATAAGGACTCAGTGAATATTCATTGACTCGAACGAACTCACATTTCTGAAACTTGACTCCATTTAAATTTTGGAAATTATTTCAATTGCTTCTCTATTAACATATTCTTTACAATAGCAGAAATCAGCTTGCATTTTATAAAAGCTATGCCACTGATTTTACTTCTGCTTAGTTGCTAAAATCTATATAAAAAAATAGAATAAAATTTCAAAGTGAAATCAAAAGGTAATGGCCATAATTAGACTAATCTAATTATGCAGTGGTAACAACAATTTTATAAAGTAGGTTATACGGAAAATTACATTAAAAAACATGTATGTGAATCTCAGGTTTACCTGTTGCTAGATTAAATGGTCTATATGATTGTATACTGCTCAGTTTCTATAAGGGGACCAATTTTATTAGATACATATCATATCCTGGAAAGAAAGGCATACTTAAAATGAAAAGATAAGATTTCTGATCTCTGTTTCACTTTTGATGAGTGACCATGAGTGAGCAAGTCAACATCCTTCATCAGTTTCCTGATCAGTAAATATAAATGGTTATATCTATCCAAATGATTACATGGTATTTAAGAGTATACAGTCTACAATTAGATTTTAAGGGTACAAAGTCCCAGTTCCACCACTGATTAGGTACACTTTTACACAATTGGGCTACTCATTCTGAGATTTTATAGTAAAATATAATGCTATACTTTATTTTACTCATCTATAAGATGTAGATAATAATAGTGCCTTCTCCAAATGGCTAGTGTAAAATCTAAACGTGGAAACTTTTATATAATGTCTACCAAGTAATAATTAATTTTGCAATAATCCATTCCATGAATAACCATATATTTTTTAAAATTATACCTTACTGGATCATGATGAGGATCAAACAAGATAATTTATGTGAGGAATCTTAAAAGTGATAAACATTTTTTAAAATGCAAAGAAGAGGAATTTCTGTTAATGACATACATACATGCAGTAAGTAATTCACCATTTTTTTCTCTTAAAAGAAATTTCTTTCTCTCATGAATAAGTTGGAAAATGTCCATTAGGGTATGTGTAGCTTTGGGAAAAAGAGAAAGGCACTTTCAAATATAAATAATAATTTGATGATAAGCATTTGAACACTTAGGAGTAATAAATTTGAGTAGTGTCTCATGATACCCAAAAAGTCTCATGACTAGGCAAAGATGAGATACTCTAGATGGATAACATACTCAAACATGAGATAAGGTACCTACTTCCAGAACTGGTCTGGTTTACATTAAACCCCACTGTGCCTTGAACATGCTATTGCATTGAGCAGAGCTGGGGCAAACAGATATGCAGAATATGGAGAGTGTTGTAAACCTCAGCTTCTGTCATAGTTATACTGGGACAGGATGTGAGGAATAGCTTCCCCTTTCAATTAGAAAGACAGTGATTAGTGAGAAATCCTGGTGGACAGCTGACCCATCAAAACACATGGCCCTTTAGAGAAGATTTACTTGGGTTACATTAAGTGTGCCCTACATCCTGATATACATGGGAGGGAGGACTAGAAGTGGGAAGACAGTAGGATCAGGGAATAGAGGAGTTGTATATTGTCTCATCAGGGCATAGACTACCAAATACAACTATATGACAGATATTTCTCATGAGATTGCCATATTCAAGGTTTTTTTGAAAGTTTGACTGAAAGGCCACAGATCAAAGGAACATAACAAGACACTCAATGAGGCTTGTAGCTACATACAGAGGAAGAACAGAGAAGAAAAATAAAGAATTAAAGAAGAAATAAATCTGTCTAAACAACTAAAACGTTGTTAGAATATATATTCTAATAATGTTTCATATATGTATATACAATGTATATGCATGTATATATATATATAATATTTTAAGACTGTAGTCTTTATAATCTTTTAATATTATAAACCATTTGTAATCTTACTGAAAGATAGAAAATAAAATATGCCAGAGGAAAGACATACTCTTGGATGGGAAGACTTGGTACTGTAAAGGATCAGTTTTCCAGTAATTAGTATAAAAGGGAGAAGAAGAAGAAGAAGAAGAAGAAGAAGAAGAAGAAGAAGAAGAAGAAGAAGAGAAGAGAAGAAGAAGGAGAGGAGGAGGAGGAGGAGGAGGAGAGGAGGAGGAGGAGGAGAGGAGAAGGAGAAGGAGAAGGAGAAGGAGAAGGAGAAGGAGAAGGAAGGAGAAGAAGGAGAAGGAGAAGAAGAAGGAGAAGGAGAAGAAGAAGAATGGAGGGAGGGAAAGGGAAGAGAGAGAGAGAGAAATCAAATAGAAAACAGTATCTCAAAGTACAAAGATAATACATGAAGTAATGACTATCAAGAATGCAGTTAATAAGGGACAAATAAAAAGTACAGAAGACCTACTATTCAAACAGTAGAAGTCTCAAAAGAAGAAAAAGGAATGAATAGGAGGGAAAAAACAATGAAAAAATAATAAAAGGTTTGGAAAGCCATTACCAAGTAGGATTTATTCTTTGAATAGAAGGTTCATTTAAATATATCAAGATAATTTTCTACATTACCATAACAGGGGAAAATTAGCTGACTCAAAAAGTATTTAATAAACTTTAAAAACATTTTCAAAAAATATAGCTTAAATAAGAATTGAATTAAACTAATACAATAAATATCAGGAAAACTGAAAGAAATGACTACTATCCATATTAGCATTCAAAAATATCTTAGATGCTCTGGCAAATATTCCAAAGCAGGAGAACTAAATAACTTTTCCTACATATTTGATAAGAAGAAACTTAAAACTATCCTGTCTTTAGCAAGATTATATATAGAAAGAACCCAATGTTTCTTGTAGAAGACAGACATAATAAGAGAATTTGTGAAGTGGCTGGATATAAAATAAATGTACAATATATATGTATTTTTCTCTATTCTAGCAATAAGCAATTGAAAAGAAAATAAATCATCAAAACAGCCATAAAATTAAAAAATATTAAAAATAAAATTATCAAAGTACAGGATGCACACAATGCTATGCAATATTATTGAAAAACACAAAATAAAACCTACCAAAGACAGCACCATGCCCTTGGATGGAAAGATTTAATGCCACAAAGGGTCAAATTTCCTATAATTAATATAAAAAATTAGGTCAATTATAATTAGAATAATGACATGCAAGTTTCATCTACCTAAATTCCTGTCTAAACACTTCTGGGGGTGGGGAGGGGGTGTATAGTGTGTGTGTGTGTATTTGCTTTGTTGAAGAAAAGAGACAATTCAAAAAAAATGATCTTAATATCACAGAAAGTCCTAAGTTATAGCCAAGGAAAGTGTCAAAGTTAGAATAATGAGGTTGCCTGGCCTTGCTGATATTTGAACCCGTTCAATTCATTGTAGTATTGGAATAAGAAGATAAAATGCATCAGTGTCTGAGGAAGCTGATAATAGCTTAACTATTCTGGCACATTAGCCAACCACATCGCCTTTGATATTTTTCAGAGAACACATGCCAAGCACATTCCTTTTTAAGGTCTTTACATTTGCTGTTTCCTCTACTTCAAATGTTCTGCTATTAGATATACACATAGATTACTCTCTAGCATTATTCAGGTTCTGTTCAAATGTCACTTTATAAAGGAAGAAAGCTCCAGATTCTCTGCCTAAAGGGATATCCCTCCTCACTCTCTGTCCCCTGCTTTATTTTATTACCATCATATACTAATTGATTTAGTTAGTTAGCTAGTTATTTTCTGCTTTCCTCTACTAGAACATAGACTTTAGATAAATGAGGACTATGTTTTGTTCCATGCTGTAACTCCAGGACTTAGAAAATTTCATGGCAGAAAGTACACACTCGTAATCCAAAAAGAGGTCACAATATTTATATAAGAATTTAAAATGTAACAAAAGTAGCATTTCAATATGGGGGAAAAGGATGATTAAACTAAATAGAGCTGGCACAACTGGCTACCCATCTGGAAGAAAATTAAGTTGGAGCCTGTCTCACATGATAGAAAAAATAAATTCCAGATGGTTTAGAAGCTTAAATACAAAAATAAATGATTAAATAAATAAAACAAAAGTATCACAAGACATTCTAAGCATAGGAGTAAACTTCATAACCAAGAAATGAAAGATAGTAGGGCACCTGGGTGGCTCAGTCAGTTAAGCGGCTGCCTTTGGCTCAGGTCATGATCTCAAAGTCCTGAGATTCAGTCCTGCATAAGGTTCTCTGCTCAGCAGGGACCTTGCTTCTCCCTCTCCCCTAACCCCTCCCCCTTGCTTGTGCTCTTTCTCAAATAAATAAATAAAATTTTTAAAAAAGAAAGAAAGAAAAGAAAGGAAATTCAAAGAAATATGTATTTCTATAAAATTAGAATATATGTATTCTAATCTATGTGTGTGTGTGTGTGTGTGTATACATATAAAACTAGTGAGTAGCTAAACTATGAATTAGGGAAATGTAGAATATTTACTAATCTGATGACAAAAACAAAACAAAAAAAAACAAAAAGATTTGACATATTTCTTACAAATTTAAAGAAAAAATAAAAGAAAAATGTCAACAGTTATATCAATTTAAAATTTTTTTTTAATTTTTTTTTATTTATGATAGGCACACAGTGAGAGAGAGAGAGAGAGGCAGAGACACAGGCAGAGGGAGAAGCAGGCTCCATGCACCGGGAGCCTGATGTGGGATTCGATCCCGGGTCTCCAGGATCGCGCCCTGGGCCAAAGGCAGGCGCTAAACCACTGCGCCACCCAGGGATCCCCAGTTATATCAATTTAAATAGTGGATGAAAATATGAAGAAATATTCCTATGAAGGAAATAAAATTATCAAGTATAGTGAAGTATACACCTTTATATCCATATATTGGCAAACTTAATGACTGATTATTCTTTTCTGTAGTAAGATGCAGGATAAAAATGCTCTCATGTGTTGTTTGTATAAATTTGCATTGCTAGAGCATTATTATAGCAATTAGGCTATAATATCTATTAAAATTGAATATATTCATACTTTATGTATCAATCGGCTTTTCTTGCAATAACAAAGAATCCCCTAAACACAGTTACTTAAAACAACAAATACATATTTACTATATCTATGGATAACCTGTAGCTCTGCTAAAGTTGGTAAGATTTTTTTCTTCTTTCTGGGAACCAGGCTCAAAAAGCAACCACTACTGAGGGTCTATTTTCATAATGGAGGAAACAACTCAAGAAAATATCTGGAACTTATTCCTTTTTTTTTACCCCCAAAGATTGTATTTATTTATTTGACAGAGAGTGAGAGAGCACACCCAGGGGGAGCAGCAGAAGGAGAGGGAGAAGAAGCAGACTCCCTGTGGAGCAGGGACCTGATGCAGAACTTGATCCCAGGACCCTGGGATCAAGACCTGAGCCTAAGGCAAACACTTCACCAACTGAGCCACTCAAGTGTTCCTGGAACTGACTCCTTAAAGTCACATTTTTTTATAAATGATAGCAAGTCCAAAGTCAGTGAAGTGGAAAAATATACTCAAAACTAAGATGTGGTAAGGAAGAGAATGAATATTTATTTGCTGAGAAATAAGATAATCTATCACATTATTCAACCCAGAATTCCCACTGCAGTGAATCTGTCCTTCAAAAAATAAATATGATTATATATTAAGGAAACTGAATAATACTCACGGCCAAAGATGCCCATGTCCTAATCCTTGAAACCTGTAACTGTGTTATCTTATATGGTAATAGGGACTTTACAGAGGTAATTGGACCTCGGCCGCAGCAACTTTTTGCCAGACACATCTCTATAGGCAAGAGAAACAAAAGCAAAAATGAACTATTGGAACTTCATCAAGATAAAAAGCTTCTGCACAGCTAAGGAAATAGTCAACAAAAGTAAAAGACAACCTACAGAATGGAAGAAGGTATTTGCAAATGTCTTACCAGATAAAGGGCTAGTATCCAAGATCTATAAAGAACTTATCAAACTCAACACCCAAACACCAAATAATCCAGCAAGAAATGAGCAGAGGACATGAACAGACATTTCTCCAAAGAAGACCTACAAATGGCCAACAAACACATGAAAAAAATGCTCAACATCACTTGTCATCAGGGAAATACAAATCAAAACCACAATGAGATACCACCTCACACCTGTCAGAATGGTGAAAATTAACAAGACAAGCAACAATAAATATTGGAGAGGATGTGGAGAAAAGGGAACCCTCTTGCACTGTTGGTGAGAATGCAAGCCGGTAACAGTGTGGAGGTTCCTCAAGAAGTTAAAAATAGATCTGCCCTATGACCCAGCAATTGCATTGTCGGGTATCTACCCCAAAGATACAGATGAAGTGAAACAACGGGACACCTGCACCTCAATGTTCACAGCAGCAACGTCCACAATAGCCACACGTGGAAGGAGCCACAATGTCCTTCAACAGATGAATGGACAAAGAAGATGTGGTCCATATACACAATGGAATATTCCTCAGCCATCAGAAAGGATGAATACCCACCATTTGCTTCCATGTGGATGGAACTGGAGGATACTATGCTGAGTGTAATAAGTCAGTCTGAGAAGGGCAATCATCATATGGTTTCACAAACGTGGAATATAATAAATAGTGCAGAGGACCATAAGGGAAGGGAGGGAAAACTGAATGGGAAGAAATCAGAGAGGGAGACCAACCATGAGAGATTCTTAACTCTGGGAAACAAATTGAGGGTTGCTGAAGGGGAGGTGGGTAGGGGGATGGGGTAACTGAGCGACGGCATTAAGTATGGCAGGTGATGTGATGAGCCCTAGGTGTTATATACAACTGATGAATGATTGAACACTGCATCTGAAACTAATGATGTTTTAGATGTAGTGAGACTTCAACTAACGTTGGCTGATATAATTTTTAAAAAATTATGAGTCTTGAAAGGGGAGGATATTTTGGATTTTCTGTTGAGGCCCAGCGTATTCATAAAGGTCCTTATAGGAGGGAGGCAGAAGGATCAGTTAGTAGTAGGAAATGCTACAGTGGAATTGAGGGGTTGGAGTTTTGTGAGGAAGGGGCGGAACCAAACAACAGAGGTAGCCTCTAGAAGATGAAAAAGACAAGGGAATTGAATTGTTTTTTCTCCTAGAGTCTTCAAAATTGACTGCCAACCCATTTCTGGAAATTTCTGCAGAACTTTAAGAGAAAAAATATATTTTTTTAAACCGCCAAGTGTGTGGTAAATCGTTATAGTAGTGGTAGGAAACATTTTCTCTCTCCCAGTCTCTATGTGTGTTTATGTAGGTGTGTGTGTGTGTTCACACAATATATATCACACGCACAGTGTGCTTATTACAATATCGTTGATAATCTCAAAAACTCAGAACAAAGCAGATCCCATTCATTATGAGATGGGGGATGATCATTATCCTACTGTATAGAATATGTCTAAACCTTAGAATCTCACCTAGCAACTCAAACATGAATGATAATATTTGACTTGGAGGATATTCTGAATGGTATTGCTGAAAAGACAAGTTGTTAAAAATGTATATATTGTGATTCTATTTTTATAATCAATGAGAGTGGTGGTATTCATTTTTAACAAACAAAATCACATTATTTACATTACTTTGTATCTGCATTTTTTTCTTTTGATACATGTTTGTGTGTGTGTATATAATAATCATATATATTCCTTCTGATGTGTGATAAATATGGCAAAAAATACATAATACTCATGAAGATGCTACTATGATTACTCAGTAGGGGGAGCAACTAATAAAGAGTTGATTTGTGGGAAAAGAAGAGAGGAGGAACAAATTTAAGGAAAAAAAATTATTGAAAAAAGAAATTGTATGATATAATTCTAATAATGTAAAATTTAACAGGATACTTATAGATATGTATTAAAAATTAGAGGATCAAGAATTATAAACATGTGTTGCCATGTAGGAGTGCCTATGATTTATATTAAGTGTTAATTTTTTTTGTTTTTTTTAATAAAGAGAGGGATGCCCAGGTGGCCTAGCGGTTTAGCGCCGCCTTCAATCTGGGGCCTGATCCTGGAGTCTCGGGATCGAGTCCCACATTAGGCTCCCTGCATGGAGCCTGCTTCTGCCTCTGCCTGTGTCTCTGCCTCTCTCTCTGTGTCTCTGATGAAGAATAAAATCTTAAAAAAAAAAAAAAAAGTAATGTATCTTAAAAAAAAAAGAATAAATAAAAATAATAAAAATAGAGATGCCGGATAATGTAAATAATACAATTGTATTTGTTAAAAAATTAACATACATAGCATATAATTATATTTATAGAACATTCTCAAATGACTATATGTTAGAGACGGGTAAGAGACTTGTGTTTGGCATACTTGTGTGGTCAGAGGATGAGTATAACTAGTGATACAACAGCTCTATATCCTGATTATGGTTCTGATTACATGAATTTGTCATAGAACTACACATGCACATACATGCACACAGGCACACAAACTTTAGTGAAATATAATTGATATACAAAAAGTGCACAGATTTTTAATAGATACCATCTGATGGGTTTGAACATATGTATCCACCCCATGAAACCATCACCACAATCAAGATAATAAGCATATCCATCGCTTCCAAAAGTTTCTATTTGTGCCCTCTTTCTTTCTAAGAACACTCAACCTGACAGCTACTCTCTTAAAAAAATTAAGTGCACAGCGTAGTGTTAATTATAGGCATTATGTCATACGGCAGAGCTCTAGAACATGCTCATCTTGCATCACTGAAACTTTATCCCCAGTGAACATCTCCCCATTCCCTTCTATCAGTCCCCGGCAACCACCATCCAACCCTATGCTTTCATGAGTCTATTTTAAATACTTCATGTAGGTGGAGTCATGCAGTATTTGTCTGTCTGTGACTGGCTTTTTTCATTTAGCATAATTTCAAAAGTGATTACATTATAAAATTATCCGGTTTCACCAGTATGTACGGGTTAGCATGCCACTGGCCTGCACCTGGAGTTAATCACTGGTCTATTGTTCTATATGAAATTTGTTCACAAGTTTTCATTGTGAATAAGGTTGTGGTAAACATGTGAATACGTAAAACGTTCTCTGAGTTTAAGATTATTACCTCAGAATATATTCTCAGGAGTAGAATTATTGGGTCAAAGGGAAAATAAAAATTTTTAAGACCTTTGATACCTATCGCCAAACAAAATGAGATGAACAAGTTTACAAGTCCATTCTGAAAGGTTGCCAACTTCCAAGACACAATCAATCACTGTGACCTTGATGCAAAATATATTCAATAAAAAATGGCTGGCAACAACAAATAGATATTCTCTCTCTAATATAAGCTTGCCCTGTAGATGAGATCCGAGCAAAGCAATCTTGTCCAAAAGGGGAGAAATTTAACATTTGGGGTTTGCTATGTGTCAAATACTACTTTACGTTTGCTTTTTCATTTATCACACATAGAAGAGCTTCAACAAATCAATGCTTGACTAATAAACTTCTGCACGTATAAAAGGCCATAGTTTATTTAGTGTTTTCATTTGCATGATTTCATTTATGACTAACAAATCTTGTCAATCTAAGAATGTGATTTCATTTGTCTGTTTTTCCCTCGAGTTCTTAGTGGATTAAACTTGTGAATGATTTTTCAGAATAATAATTTAGAATGACTTTAAAATGTGATTTACATTCTTAAAAGGAGAGAAGGAAAGAAAGTCAGTGAAAATGTTTTAAGGGAACTTTATGAAAGCATTGGAAGCTTTGAAAGGCGATTTTTCCCTCCTCCTCACCAATTTCCAACAAAAGCTCAATTTGATACTTCTCCTTCAAGCTCATGTCCCCTTAATTTGATGGGACCTTAGCTTGCCTCCTTTTCTGAAATGCCAATGAAAGGGAGATCCAGGCAATAGAACTGCACTGATCTGAAATGCTTCCCTCTCTTACCCTCCTCTCTCCTCCTCCTCACTAGATATCCACCCCCAGGAACGCCGTTCTTTCTGATGATGGAATCCCATTATTACAGTTCATGCTGGCAGCTATTCTATAGGGACAAATGTGTACAACGAAACAATTCTTTCATTTAAAAGACCCATTCAAAGAACATAGAAGAAGAAAGAAAACTGCATCTTAAGGATAAATAGCAGTCAACTTCTGCCCAGCCTAGTGGCCGTCAAATGTAAATAAAGATCTGTCCATTAAATCATTGAAATGCTTTCCCAGGAGATAGAAATAATGTCCATGGGTTGTTCAGGCTGTGAGGTTGATCGGAAGACCTGGTTAGTAGCCAGATGTTTGGTGCTATGGAGATTCAAGGTAGATAGTGATCACAACAATAAATACAGCTTCCTACTTTGTATGAAATACACTCCCTTGCTGACTTTAAAGGACATCCGTGAACAAAATCCCATTTAGCTCTCACAAAAACCCCGTATGGTAGGCAAGTCAGTTACTATACTAAGCCATCCTGCAGACGACCAAACTCTGAGAGGAGTTTGCTTGCTCAAAATGACCCGGTAGTTAGCATTGGACGCTGAATTTGGTCTAGGTTTTGTAAATCCAAATTCACATTTTTTTCCCTCTTCTCCACAGCTCCATTAAAAACAAACAAACAAGCAAAAAACCCTTTTGTTTTCTGAAGGAGAATACTATTTACACAGACTCCATTCCCCATGAACTATTCACCATGATCTCTGCTAAATCAAGGAGAATGCAGCAGTGGATACAGAGAAGGATGGAAGATTAGAGGCAAACATATGTCCTTATTAGTTTTAAAATGTGGAAATAAGTTGAGTTGGACAAAATACAGACCGATGGTTTGGATACTTGCCCTAAGCACAATTCTAGAATAATAAATTGATGGAAAGGTCTGAAGGTCCCTAGAAGAGCTGGGAAGCCTCCCCGGTCTTGTCATCTTCAGTTACCCAGGGCTGGGCTACGCAGTGATAAAGGGAAAGCAAAGATCCCTAGGGCTGGGCCTCGTTTCACCGGGCGAAACTCCTGGGTGTGAGCCTTGTCTTAGGGGTGCCCTGGTTAGGCCCTTGCTTCTCAGCTTTCTCACGACCTTCATCAATCTCCTCCAGTTATTACTTACATGAAGAAATATAGGCTACTTGCTCTGCACACAGCGTTAGGAGACTCTCTAACACCTGCCCTCCAAATTAATCACAACCTTCCACACAGAAATTTTTGAGCTGCCACTGTGTTAAACTAACCTCATTTTCCCCTATATTAAGTCTACCAGGCCAGAGAAAGCTAGTAGATAAGATCCGTCTGGATTCGAGGAAGACATTAGTCAAATGTCTCTCCCTATACCCAAATGGGCATGGCTAGTATAAGTGGGACTAGAGTGACCAGGTGAATAGTTTTAACCAAATCGTTTAATTCTTAGATTCTTAAGAATCTAGGGTGGAGTTTCTAGTTGGGTGCCTTAGGGCGGTGGAGGGAGTGAATGTGTATTTCTCTTTTCGGTCTTAACCTCAAAGTGGTGATAACGATTTTAATAGATATTAGTTTTTGTTTCCTGTATATTTGTTTGAACCACAAAAGAACTTCTTTTTTTCCTTTCAGTACGTTCCACGGGATTCTGAAAGCATAGTGAACCGTATTATTGTGACACTCTGGCCTACAATGTAGGCTGGCCAATTAGAAGAAACTGGAATCCTTGGACCTACGGATTAACAAGAACTTGTATCACATTGCAAGGCCTGTTCTACATTCCTTCCTATCTTCTTAATCCAGCAAAGCCAAGCATTTTTCTCCTCTAGAATACAGAGGAGAATAGAAAGAGAGAAAGAAACTGGGGACACAGAGTTTTACTTTACATTTACTCGAGGTCCCACTCTTAAAGTTTCTGAGGATGGATTCATATCCTGCTGACATTCTGTTTCCCAAGCTCTTCATTCATGGTCATGTTAGGTGCAAGAGGCACAATGCCTGGGGCCTGCGATACTTCTAAGGAACCATAAAAAGTTTTGATTTTGATTTATTTTAAAATCGAAGAAAAATTAAATATAATAAAAATGAGTGTATAATAATCGATTTTTTAAAAAAGATTTTATTTATTCATGAAAAACACAGAGAGAGAGAGAGAGGCAGAAGGAGAAGCAGGCTCCATGCAGGGAGCCCGACATGGGACTCGATCCCGGGTCTCCAGGATCATGCCCTGGGCTGAAGGTGGTGCTAAACCGCTAAGCAACCCAGGCTGCCCTGTAATAATACATTTATAAAGGCGGATACCACCTTTATACCAACATTGTCATAAAATATATATATTTCTTAAAAAAATTTATGGACAAAGGGGTCCGTCACCACAGAGTGCCTAGCTAGGGCTCACGCAAGGCACAATGCAGCCCTGTCTCCGTGCCAACTCTGCTCACCTACTTCCCTGGAACCCTGCAAGGAAGAGAGGAAGTGTGTGCGTGATGTGGGGTGGGTGGACGTCGGAGGCAAACACTGGAGCAGCAAGAAATATATTGGGATACATTAATGAAGAATAAAAGAGTCTTGTGCAGAGCAGGAGGTGCTAACTCACACTGTGTGTTTACCTCGCTAACATTTTTGATGTCTCGGTGTCCTGATGAAGGGAATGGAGGAATTTCTATCTTCCCTTATTCCCACACAAGGCACATGTGGGGCTTTCACAAATTTGCTCCAAAAAATGATCCGAAATGTCTCAGGCTCCTGGAGCCACAGTGGATGAACTTTTCTCTTTTAAACGCCCAGGCTGTCTGAATGTATCACCAATAGCAACGACAACTGACATTTGTGTAATACTTTGTAGTTGAAATTATAGGCTTTGGATTCCAATAAACCTTTGTCCATATCCTAGTCCCACCCTCTCCCAGCTGATTCACAGACTAATTATATCTGTCTTTATGCCAATGCAGTCTTAAACTGTACTTTTTTTTGAGGCAGAGGAAGTTACTTAAGCTCCCTAGGTCTGAGTGTCCACAGCTATGAACGAGTAACTACTTCAGAGTTAAGAAATGTTAACAGTTGTTCAGTACGTGGCCGCCACCGTCGTTGTCTGTACCCCCAATTCACAGATGAGGAAGCAGATTCAAGGAGCAGAAATATACTACTCGGGGGGTGGGGGTGACTGGGTGACGGGCATTGAGGGGGGCACTTGACGGGATGAGCACTGGGTGTTGTTCTGTATGTTGGCAAATTGAACACCAATAAGAAATAAATTTATTATTAAAAAAAATAAATAAATATGCAGACTCCCGCCCCCCCCCAAAAGAAATGTACTACTCAAGGTCACAGTCAAAGGGAAGCAGGGCTCCATTCTTCCGTTCTCTACAGAATCAATTCTCCCACTTTTCTTTGTACCCACATCCAAGTTCTCAGGGTACAAGTCAAAGTCACTGAAATGAGAAAGCCCTCTTTGAAGACAGGCCCATCCGCAGGTGCATCAAGGGCTTCAGTGAGGAGCAAGGATTAGTATCTGCTTAAGAGACATGTTTTGCTACGTCCAGTTCCGTTCGTATCCCTGCTATTATTCCTGAGCATCTGACATGTCACCCGAAGTTTCCATATGTGTTGTTTCTGTTACTGGTATTATCCTAGGGATTTCAGATTTGGGACCTTGTTCCAGTAGGAACTTTCCAGGGAGACCAAGAGACGGCGGTCATTTTCTTTTAGTTCAGTGATCTTTCATTTATCACTGCCAACTCAAAAACTCATGGTGTTAAGAATTATAGTTATTTAGAGCACAGGAGACCTCAGGTAGTTATGATGTAGTCATCCTAACTATCATATTAAAATATTAATAAGAATAATTGATCTTTCCATAATACTGTACAGTGTTCAAATGGGATGCAAATGTAGTTTTGTTCAATATCGTAAGACAGGCAGGCCGGATGCTGTGATCCCCAGTTTACAAATGACAAAGTTGTGGCTCAGAAAAGTGATTTGCTTGCCTAATGCCACACGCCCCTGAACGGAGTCTCATATAGAGGAATTCTGGTTCTATGTCCTTTATCATAAGATGGTCAACTTCTAAACGGTTGCTCCGGCCATTCCCTCGAATAATCCAGAAAGGGATGCCCACATGTTTCTAGCCTGGATGTCTGGGGGAATGCAGGTAGCACCCACGCTCACAATCTAACTCAGGTCAACCAATGTTGAGTAGGAAATTATTCTGTGCCAAGCAAGCGGTGGGTGAGGCTGAGCTGGAGGAAACAGGGGTGGTCAAAACACAGATCTTGCCCAGGACGACGAGACAGTGCGGTGGAGGAGGCCGACAGCATGACAGCTAAGCACAAGTGAAGGCTCGCGCCCTAAGAGCCATAGCACACGCAGAAAGCAAACACGGGGATGAAGAGAGGGAAGAAAAATGACCTCCTACGGGAAGATCTGTGAAAGATTTATAAAGCGACAACACTGTTATGGCTTGAGGATGAGAGAGATGTTGGTGGTCAAAGACATGAGAAAGAGAAGAGACGGGAGGAACTGCCACGAGCAGATTTCTGCCAGTCGCTGACTCGTGTGCAGATCAACTCGCACTGGGTACGTGGGACAAACAACAGTGAGAAGGGCCTCGGCGTGGCCCTGCAAGCCCTGGAGGCAGTCGGACCCTCAACCTGATCTTCTTCCCCCAACTTTGACGGGCCTTCATTCAGCGCTCATCCAGGGCATTTCTCCTCTGCTCTTTCCCAAAGGATATCGTCTGCCCTCAGCAGGGAGACAACGGCTCCCATTTCCTTGCAGCCGGTATCCACTTCCCATGTTAAACCATCTGTTCGCATCAGTAAGGGAAAGGAATCTACCTTGCCTCCGCTTGCTCCTGCTCATCCCCATTACCCGGATCCCACAGAGCAAATGGCCTTGTTATGGGGTAGCGCAGGCAATGAAAATACCTCGTGCTCCTCACTGAGAGTACTTGACACCTAAAAACTTCCCAAGGTGTTTTTAAAATACTCATCATGTTTAACAATGATTTTTTTTTTTTTTTTTTTTTTTATCACTGAGTCGACCTGTGCCTAGCAACACTGGACTGAGGGGTTGAGTCCTGGAGAACTCAGGGTCCTGGCCACAATTCTGCAGTGTGATCTTCACAAGCCTTTCTTCTAGGGGTCCCAGGTGTCAGTCCTTTAAAAAAAGAAAAGAAAGAGGATCGAAGCCCCTGGGCATTAACACTCTTTGTTAATTGTCTAAAGAAAGAAATTGCAAGGGCATCAATACAGAAATTTGGTCACACTTCAGATATCCTTGGTAGGCTCAGAATAATTGATCAATCTCTAAAAAAAAAAAAAAAAAGTCTTTGTTGGCTTTTTCTCCCAATGATCCTTTGGGGAAAAGCGCTAAGGGTTTGGGGAACAGAGTCAAAGAAAATTGTCTTTGAGGTATTTCATTCCGATGGAAGTGAGTCCAAAAGAGTCATTTATATATCTGATCTCTCTCTCATTCTCTCTCTTTCTCCTCTTTCTTTGACATTGTTATGAGGCTATTGTAATATAGGGAATTATTCTAGACGTCGAAGCCAGACAGCCAAAGAGCAGCCATCGGATCTCATCTACCATTTGTTGTACTTCCATATGACCTTGCCTGAATTTGCCTCTTTCTGAGACTTGATTTTCTTTTCAGCTAAATGGGAATGATAAGACTGATTTATAGAGTTATTGTACGGGTTAAATTAAGACGAAGTCTTTAAAGAGCTAGTATATTGTCTGGCAAAAGACATGCAATAAAAGCTACAATGAGAAAATCTGGTTAAACATCTTTACCTTTCAAAACAAACAAACAAACAAAAAACACCTCTACCTTTCTATTTTAGGATCACTAGGCTAACTAAAAGTGGAGTCAAAGAGACCAGACTTCAAATCACTGCTATACCTGAGTTCCCTCATCTGTAAAATGCACATCAGTCTTCCTTGTGGGGCTTTTGTGAGTGTGAAATGCTACGCAACGCTCTGTATATAGCCATAAACATGGTAAGTCCTTGATAAATTTTAGACATTATCATGATCACTGATCATTCATTCACTCATTCGCAATCTCCATCATCGATATTTCTATCCTACAACTGTTTCTTAAGCACCTAAGAAGTGCTGGGCTCTCTGCTGTGTGCTGGGCACATGATGCCAACAATCTTCCATTGGCTGCCCCAGCATGAGCATATAGTCAAGAAACAGAAATATATTTAAAAAGACATAGATATTTCCAATCCAGTATCCTATGTTATGCATACCACACTGTGGAATGTCAGAGAAAAATCTTTAACTTGGCTGAGGTCTAGGCTCAGAGGTAGTTTCTTTCCAGGAGATGATGCGGGGGTTGAACCAAGAAGGATCAAGAACTATGGGTGGGTGAGAGGAGGCTAAGGGAAGGTAGGTGTAAAAAAAAAGAGAGAGAGAGAGAGAGAGAGAGACAGAAGGCAGGTGTGTTCTGGAAGGTGACCATCACAGGATAGTAACTCTCAAATTTTGTGACCCGTGAGAATCACCTGGTGAGCTTTGAGGGCTTGGATGCCCGGGTCCCTTCCCACACCAACTGAAATGTTGGGGGTAGGACTTGGGCATCAACGTTGCTAAACCTACTCGGGTGATTTCGGTGTGCAGCCAAGTGAGGAACCGCTGGCGCCACGTGTGACAGCATAATTAGCGTGAGGGAGGGAAAATACACTGCCCTGGAATCAGTCGGGGCCCGTGAGGATAGGCCCAAATGATAGGACAATGAGTTTGGTCTTGGCTTCTATGTGGTGATTAGCCATTGGGGAACTTAAAAGGGAGAACAGAGCGGTCATATTTGCATTTTGGAAGGAAGGATCTCTTTGGACACCAAACCATATTGAATTCCAGAAGGGGGAAAAATGAAAATAAAATAAAACAAAACGTGGTGCGCAATCTTCACAAAGCCTGTGACCTATGGACTAGTCCCAGAAGAGTGTTCTCTGTATATGGTTTCATGATATGTAGAACCGACAAGTATCCTGATGCCTTGGGCTCTCCTCAGACATCCAGGACAAGTTCTCGGGATATGGGACTCTGGCATTTACGCTCTTATTAATTTCTTCTAGAAGGATAAAAGGCACCTGCCAAAGAGCTTGAAAAACCATATTAAAGGGTACGCAGTCATCAGTGAGGCAGCGGAGACCCACACTTATGTGTGGGTCAGACTGGGGGTAACAAGGTCGTTCTCGGGCAGGACAGAAGGCCGCTGGGGCTCGCAGCCTGCGAATCCTTGGCGTTTCCGTCCTTGGTCCATTCCTCTCCTTGTCCTGTGACGTGCGAGGGGCCTGTCTCTATTGCTATGAAAATCATCACTGCCCTGAGACCCTGAACTGTGCCACTGACGTCCCTGAGGCTGGGCTCCTGTGTATCTGCTTGCACAAAAGCAGGACTGTGGGATGCAAGGGTGTGCCTGCCAGGGGGTGGCCGGCTCCGCAGGTCCTGGGTGTGCTGGGGGAGGATTGGGGGGCCGCTTGCCGCACTGATGCACAGAAGCAGACCCCTAACCCAGCACCCCGAGGTGGATCAAGGGCAGATGAGTGGGAGTAGGGGAGGCCTCCTGGGGCCACAATGACAGGGCCCCGTCCCACCCCACGCTTCTCAAGGGGGCGCAGGGGAGGGATAATCTATCTGGACCCTAAAGCAGAGATGCCAACAGGGAGGGCACAGACAGTCCCCCCAAACCTCCAGCTCCCAGCTTCTGTTAAAGACCCAGACTTCCATAGGCAAGCAGGCAGCTGCGTTCCTGTGACTCAACAGTGACACCCAGTGACGCTCCCTGTCCCTCCCGGTGGCTGCTCCCCGAGGAGCTTTGGGGGAATCCACCCAGCCCGGAAGCGGCCGCAGCCATCACATCAAATTCAGTCCCGAATAAGACAAACATAATAATAAATCCCAGTCCGTATTAGCATAATCATCTAACTGTTGCCGCACGTTCTGTCCCCTGCTGGGCCATGTCTGATGTCAAGCATCATACCGCCAGGCGGGGCTGCACCTGCCTGACTTCGGGGTCCCACGCGCCTGCTTCTCTCCACTACATCCTTGTCCAAGTTCCACGAGCCCTTATTTTCTGTCATTTTAACACTCACACACACACACACACACACACACACACACACACACACCCCTTTGGGTGCAAAGAGATTTCGACTTAGTAACGGAAATAAGACTATAGCGACAGGGATGTAAGAGACCCACCTCTGCACACACTGGGCCAGCTGAGTCTGCAAGGGACGGGGACGTGATCATTTGTGGTGTGGCCAGAGGGGAGTGAGCGGCTTGTGCACAGGACTGTGCACCACGGCATATAAGGAACAAGAGGGCCTGGGGACACGGAGCTCAGGGAACAAAACCTCATGGGGTAGAGAAGGGTAAGTTGGTTTCCTTCCTCCTGGATGGGCGGGCATATAAAGGAGAGACGATACTGGTTTTATTTGGTCCCAAAGGGCAGAAACGGAACCAATGAGCAAACGTTTTGAGAAAACTGCTTTCAGCTCAGCACAACACAACACAAAACAAAAACCCCTTTATAACACGGGACCTACTGGGGAATGAAAGAATTTCAGGAGGCAGAGAATTTCATGTCATCAAAAACACAGCCCAGATACATCTGTCATGGTAATTCTCATCGAAGAAAACAAAATCGAGAGGGGGTGGAGACGAAGAATTGCATGAACTACACTAATAAGTAAAAGAACAGAGATGCAGGTAGCGAAGAGCTTAGGGACATATAATTGGGGAGAGGGGAGAGGAGGCTGAGATTTTTCCAACCATCACTAGTTGTTTTTCTGGCTAAAATGTGTCCTTCCTCCACTCCCATCAGACGGACACCCATTGTGTGGTGCTCGCTCCGTCCACCTGTGTGCTCTCATTTGCCACGTGATGAAGATGCTTCCCCACCCCTGCCTTCCGTCTCCTTTCCAGCCTCCCTCCCCCCATCGTTTCTTTCCCAAGGGCGGCCTAGCTAGCATCAATCTGGCCCCGGTGCAGCCAAGTCCGTCCAGGGAGGAAGGGAGAAGCTGTACTCCTGGACCCTCTGAGGGAGGGCCGGGGAAGGTGAGCTATGATTTTCTAATGCACCGAATGATGGACTGTCAAGAAGCTGTCAAGCAGGGACGGGTACACTGAGGGAGGGAATGGGTACAGAGACAGACCTACATTTTCCCTTCAAATATCAGATTCCCTGACTCACTGATTCTAAATCGTGTTTAACATCGCTCCCAGTTTATTCCTGTCATTCTCTGCTGTGCCTTATCTTATTCTTCCAATAGATTATGGATAACAGGGAGGGAAACTGTGAAGAGGAAGCTGAAATGACAGAAGAGACAATGGAACAGAAACCCCACGGGAGGTAGAAGGGTTAGTGTGGGGTTGTGATCCCATTACACACTGGCCGCCAATGAGAAAAAGAAGAAATAAAAAATTGTGAGGCTTCAGGTTCAAAGCTGGGCTGGTATTGATATCAACTGTACCTGAACTGGCAGATACGGTCAAGCAGCTGGGTCCTCTGACAAGTAACTAAGCAGGATACGAAGGCTCAAGCCAGGCGGGCGGGTGTGTAAACCGAGTCTTCAGACCAGGCAGGAATGGAAACTAGATTGGGGACATACACCCGGTCCTAAACCTGGTGACCACTGAGATACTCTCACCTCCTGGGAGCGGCTCGTGCCTTAGAGATGTACATGGATTCGAATCCCGGTTTAACCCCTCAACAGTCATAGGAACAGAGTCCAGTCATTTCCCATCCCTGAGGCTTCATCTCCTCATTCGTAAGATGGGGAAGGAAATCTGGGCTAATCTGGCGGGATCATGCCGATCTGAGACTCAGAAGATACAGTGAATGGAAAGAGCCTAATACCGTGTCTGACACATTATAGATTTCTTTCTTTTCTTTTTCTATTTTTTTTTAAATTTTATGTATTTATTTGACAGAGAGAGAGAGAGACAGAGAGTGCACAAGTGTGAGTGTGAAAATGACAGCCCAGCAGGAGCAGCAGGCAGAGAGAAGGAGAAGCAGACTCCCCACTGAGCAGGGAGCTACACAGGAGGCTGATCCTAGTACCCTGGGATCACGCCCCGAGCCCAGAGCAGTTGCTTAACTGACTGAACCACCCAGGTTCCCCTGTAGATTTCTTTAATAGTAACCTAATATTACCATAGATCTAAGTGGAATTGGAAACGGGATAGACAATGGAGCCCACTCCCACAACCAGCCTGTGCATTTGTGGAAATGGGGAGTATCCATTTTTTTTAAGATTTATTTATTTATTTTTTTATGATAGACATAGAGAGAGAGAGAGAGGCAGAGACACAGGAGGAGGGAGAAGCAGGCCCCATGCCATGAGCCAGACGTGGCACTTGATCCCGGGACTGCAGGATCACCCCCTGGGCCAAGGGCAGGTGCCAAACCGCTGAGCCACCCAGGGATCCCCAGGGTATCCATTTTTTTATACATAGTCCAATATATTCAATGCCCTGGCAAAGCTGAATGGAAAAATTAAAATTTCTTGATATTGACACTTGGAAAACATTGGGAATACAATGGCTTGTATGTCTATTTATTTTTCCTTTTCATTTTCTCTCATCCCATCATTTTTCTCTGGTCTTTGCTATAGCAACCAGCCGTCCTCAGGTATAGCCTAACAGCTCCTGATCTAAGCTGCACTGTGTGTCTCTTATTTTTTTCCTCCCAAGGCTTATCTGGTTTAGTCGCTTGGATCCCCTATAGGAGCCTCATCAGCTCTGGTGGCGCCTGCACACGTGGGGAATGGACGCGTGTCACCCTTCCTGGGGTAACAGCTGACCAATGGGACGGGAGCTGGGCGTAGATACTCCCTTCTTCTAAGTCTCAGACATTTCACAAGCACGTCCCATGCAGTTCCCCAGAACATTACCAACAGGATGGAACTCCAGCTTCCCATAGTAGTAACCAGCTCAAGCAGCTGTGGATTGGCTGCTTTTCCTCTCTTTCTCCATTGCACAGTTCCCGAGCCCTCCACACTTGGTTTTCCCTCCTTTCCTGTCTCACTTTTTCAGACTCTCCATGCATGAACTAATATGATCAAATGACTCAGACTAAGCCACCTCCACAAAAGCTCTTGTCTCAGGCTCTGCCTTTTGAGGGGAATGCAAGCTACATCGCACGGAGAGCGGTTGCAAGAATTCCACAATTTTAGCACAAAGAGCTGGGTGAGACTTCAGGAATGATGTAGTCAATTCCAATATTTTATGGACGGGTATGCAGAAGCAGAGTAACTTCAAAGTCACCCACCTAGGCAGCTCCGTGCAAAGCAGATGTGAGATAAGAACAACGGGGGGGGGGGGTAGGGAGAGGGGCTGAAGAGCAAAAGAAAGACAAGGTCGCCTGGGTGATGAGAGAGAGGAAAGAGCAAGCCATTAAAACATCTTAGCACAGTGGGGATGACATGTATTGAATCCACCCTGTCAGCAGAGCAGGGCGCAGTACCCACCCTGATAAATGCCAGGTTCCGGTGCTGACACTTGATAAAGGTTCCATCTCGCCGCAGAGCAGCCGCCAAGAATGGGGTGATGGTGCTGCTTGCTATTTTAACCCCCAGTGCTCTCCAGGGCATGGCATAGAGTAGCCGCTAAATGGATGTTTGTGGAATAACGGGCAAATCAGTGAGCTTAGGGTTAAGCATTTCCAACATGAAGGTGCACAGACCTAGTCCTGCTGTGTGCGTTCAGACGTCTAACTGCATACGAGGGCGCCTCTTTCCCCCTCTTTCTTCGTTGTTATTATTCCGTGTCTGTACATTAAAAGCATAGTTCTAGATGTTCATGTCACAGAGAGCAGAGCCACCCTTGAGATCCTGTCCATACCTCCTAGTTACCCAGATCTTACCCAGCCTGGTTACTCTGAAACACGCGTCCACACGTTGCCAACTCCTTACTTTTCTCACACAGAGAATTAGGGGCTCTTGTCATGCTCATTTGTGTAAACATGCCTATCTTCTTTCCCTAGTCTTGCATAATTTCTTATCATATCTGTTGTTTGCACAAGTTGAAAATTCTCAAAAAAAAAAAAACCCACTACTTTTATTTATTTAGAGAATAAAAGATATAGAAACAAATGGAAATAGATACAAACCAAGGGAGGCAACTTACTGAGGACCATGTGCCAGGTATCTTGCTGTTTACTAGAGCTAAACGGATGGAGACAGGGTTGCCTGGGTTTGGAGACATCAAAGATTGTTATGGCAGAAATTCGTCTTCATACTTGACCCCTGTCTCCAGAGCATGAACACCTTGACTTATTAGGGGAGGCATTAACCTGAATTGATTTTCATCCCGAGTACTTCCAGGAATACTGCTGGTCACTTCCTTAGTGACAAAATGCTATGCTTTGTCTTACGAAGAAAAAAGTCTAGCATTGAATTTAAAACTATTCTGGTTAGAATTGTTCCTATCTTTTTCTGGTAGGCTTTATTAGATACACAGGTGTACCTCATTTTTATTGTGCTTTGCAGATATTGCATTTTCTTACAAATTGAAAAAATTTGTATGGTACCCATAGTACCATTTGTCCGAGGGCATTTGCTCTCTTCATGTCTCTGTGTCACATTTTGGTGATTCTTGCAATATTTCAAACTTCCTCCTTATTACTAATTATTATTATTATTAATTATTATTATTATTATTTTATCTCATGATAAAATGAATGAAGAGTTGCTTCTTAGAGATGAGCAAAGAAAGCTATTTCTTGAAATGGAATCTACTCCTGGTAAAGACTCTGTGAAGATTGTTGAAATGACAACAAAGGACTTAGAATATTGTATCAACTTAGTTGATAGAGCAGCAGCAGGGTTTGAGAAGATTGACTCCAATTTTGAAAGAAGTTCTACTGTGGGTAAAACGCCATCAAAAAGCATCACATGCTACAGAGAAATTGTTTGTGAAAGGAAGTGCCAATCGATGTAGCAAACTTCACTGTTGTCTTATTTTAAGAAATTGCCAGAGCCACCCCAGCCGTCAGCAACCAGTAGCCTGATCAGTAGCCATCAACATCAAGGCAAGAACCTCCACCACCAAAAAGATTACTATTTGCTGCAAGTTCACACGACAGCATTTTTTAATCAATAAACTACTTTTAAATTGTATGTGTGTTGTTGGTTTTTTAGATATTACGCTGTTGCACACTTGATTAATAGACTATAGTATAAACATAACTTTTATAGGTTCTTGAAAAAAAATTGGCTCATTTTATTGTAATCCTCACTTTATTCAGTTGTTTATAACCAAACCCACATGTCTCCAAGGTATGCCTATTTGGTGCCTGGCGTGCACACACACACACACACACACACACACACACACACACAAAGTGATCTTTTTTATAGCTCTCACAACAATTTAAATTACCTGGCCAATGTTTTATCTTCATTGTGAGCTACAAGAATACAGGGAGTACGTCTGTTTCTTTTACAACGATGCCCTAACCACTTGACATGGACCTAAGAGATTTGTTTTGGTCATCATTAGACATTTTTGAATATGTTTACCAATAGTACATAAATATATAGTGTTTACCACAAATAGTGAAGGAGTGAGCTATCATATTGACCAATGCCTCTCTAATTAAGAGTTTCTCTGAATATGGCTTTAATGATACGACTATTGTAAAACAGAAATAAGAACTCTCTGTCCTGGGGCCCCTGGGTGGCTCAGTTGGTTAAGCATCTGCATCGGCTCAGGTCATGATCCCAAGGCCCTGGGATTGAGCCCCTGCCCAGAAGATTGGGATGTTTACTAACATCTGCGTCTCATCTCCCTCTGCTCCACCCCCTGCTCATCCTCTCTCTCTAACAAATAAATAAATAAAATATTTAAAGGAAAAAAAAAAAAAGAACCCTATGTCCTCTTCAACCTGCTAGCTCCATTTCTATCTATTGATAAATTGAGTCTGGGTAACATTTTGTTGAAGAAACAAAAGTGATAGGTTGAAAAGAAAATACTGATAAAGACTAACTCCAACAACCTCATTACACATGGAAAAACAAGGCCAGGTGGAAGTCTAGGTGCCCAATCAAATCCCCTGCTTTGGGGAGGTTCTTTTTTTTTTTTTTTTTTTTTGTAAATTTATTTTTTATTGGTGTTCAATTTGCCAACATATAGAATAACACCCAGTGCTCAGCCCATCAAGTGCCCCCCTCAGTGCCCATCACCCAGTCACCCCCACCCCCTGCCCACCTCCCTTTCTACCACCCCTAGTTCGTTTCCCAGAGTTAGGAGTCTCTCATGTTCTGTCTCCTTTCTGATATTTCCCACTCACTTTTTCTCCTTTCCCCCTTATTCCCTTTCACTATTTTTTATATTCCCCAAATGAATGAGACCATATAGTGTTTGTCCTTCTCCGACCGACTTATTTCACTCAGCATAATGGGGGAGGTTCTTTTGATAGCAAATTGCTATTCCTTCTATCCAGTTTCTAGTTTTCTTGGTCACTGGAAAACTGATGCGAAAAGCCTAATATATTAATTATTTTAGTCTAAGATTTTTGGCATTGCTATGTACTTTTCTTTCTTTTTTGATTAATGTCCCCCCTATTCCTATCTTAACAGTTTTTTTCTCACATAGGCCCTTCATTGTAAGCAACGTTGAATCCTTACTGGATGCAGTCTAAGACTGAGATAACAACTCAAATATAAATAAATTCTACTCAAGCTTTCCACGGTAAAAGATTCCTTATTTTCCTTTACATATTTATAAACTTTTAATAGTTCTCTCTCCTTTTTGTTTCCCTCCAAACTCTCAGTCTCTACTTGTTGACAACTATTAGGGATCTCAAGGTTTGCTACTGACAAGTGTTGCCCTAAAGACTAATGGAAATATTTGCCCAAAACAGAATCAGACTGAGCAGAACCACTGTGATCTCTAAGTTACCAGGGGAATCTGAAAAGTATTCACTGAGAAATCACTGAGAAGACTTGGCCACGCTGAAGGTCGGCACAATGACTGTGCACCCAATCAGGTGATTGACACAAAGCCACAGCAAAGATTTATTGAGTGTTCATAGTGTACCAAGTACTAAGAGGAATGCTAGATACTGCATCTTCACATGAGGGCGATAACACCACGAGTCTTGTTTTATAGGTATGGAAAATGAGGGTCAGAAAGGTCACATGGCTAATAATTGTGAAGACTGCAATTGGAATTCAGGATTTTCCAATTCCGTGAACTTATGCTCTGAAGAGGCTGATTCTGCGGAGGCTGGCTCATTAGCAGCACAGAATCCAAAGTGCTGGTGATGCTTTTTGTCAAAACTCTTAAAAGAGGGAAATAGAAGAGGAAAGTATGGGTGAGGCTGCTGTGCATTCTCCCAGCAGCCTTGAACTAAAGTCTCCACAACCAGTCTGAGAAGAGGACACTATGCCTCTTGCTGGACAAATGAGGAAGCTTCAGCTTGGAGTGGCCTACAGCCACCTGGAAAGTTGGCAGTGCCAAGGTCAGGATTTGAAGCAGGATTAGACTTCAATTCCACCACCACTGCCTTTTTTTCTTTTCTTTGTTCAACCATATTTGACTTACTTGTCAGCTACAGGCTTAATTATCATTGTCCTAGAAACCGGTTGCCCTTGCTTTATTCCACCTCCTTGAAAACACTCACTCCTTCAAAGGATGTTTACTAAGCAATTGCTCTGTACCAAAAATTAAGCTAAGCATTTTCATGGACAGAGATGAAGACAATGTAGATTCTCTTTTAGAGTCAATGTAAACCTAAGTAAAGGAGATAAAGTGTAAAAACACAGACAGAAGTAAAAATCATGTCGATGATGGTGATAACAGTGTTCAGTATGTGTCAGACACTCTTCTGGGATTGAATATGCATTATTTCATTTAATCTTTATTTCAGACTACTGTTGATGCTCCACCCAATATCACTCTGGCCCACCTAAATTCATCTGCAATTGAAGTGGATGATTTCCAAGATGCTAATAAACACTTCCTTCCTCAAGTGCCTACATCTCTGCTTTCCTGCTTGCCTTTATCCAAAACCACAGGAATGTTCTCAATCAGTAGCCTGGCATACAGGAAATGTCAAGGAGTTAATGTCCTCAGTGGCAACCCTTAACCAATGAGGCAATGAGGGATGGGGGGTGGTAGATGAATACCCCAACTTCCCCATCCCTCGGTGGGACAACTCCCAGGCACATTGTATAGGTACTCAGAAGATTCCAGTAGCCTGCAGGGATAACCTAACCATTAAAGAATACTTTCTCTCCTCCCTCTCTTGCTTCCCACCCCTTCCTGCCAGTGCTTTCTGGTATTCTCTTGCAAATGAACCACATGCTCCCAATCATTATCTCAGGACATGCTTTGAGGTACAGAAGCTTGTCCAGAAAACAACCCTTCGGATGGTATTCTGAAATTGGAACAACCATTGGTCAGACAAAAACCAGGGGCTGCTTGCTGTTTTGTGAGGTGGTAGCAACCATGCCTTAGTGTGGCATCACAATTACTAAGTCATCCCAACCAGCTGTGGTGAGTTGAACTAAGATGCAGATGAAAGGGGAAAGGCCGGCTAATACAACAGCTCTAGCACTTAAAAGAGATGGGACGTTGGAATTGTAAGTGTGATGGAATTGGATATATTTTGGTAAATGCCCTAGAGGTGCAGAGAATGTCGGTCTAGTTTATCACTATCAGCACAGGGGGCCCTGTGAAAGCCAGAAAACCTCCATGGCAATATTTCTAATATAGAAAAAGGCTGATTCATTATCAACACAGAAGGAAGTTGGGCTGATGCTTTTCTCAAAAATCAAAAATCTCTTAAAAGACAGTAATAAAGAAGGAAGTTAGCATGACTTGCTCATCTCCAGCAGCCAGAGGGCAGACCATCATGAAAATCAGCCTAATATTAGATATACAGCTACTCTAAGGAACTACAAAGGAGATGGAACATTTATTCCCATTAGGTCTTTTATGTTAATTCAATGCTCTGATAAATAGTGAAACTCAAAGATTTGGAAAGTGGATATCTGGGTAAATGCTCCTGAGAAAGAGAACTGTCTGGATTGCCCTGCACCGTCCAGGTGGGGTGGGGCGGGGTGTGGGGGTGTGGGGGAAGGATATCATTCTTGCTAAAGAGGAGTAGACTCATTGCCTAGAAATATCACCACCAAACAGATACCTCTCAGAATAATGCTCCTCCTTCAGATTTTTGCTCATCTCTTCCCATTGTCTCTTTGCCAATAATTAGTTGTGTCTTAGCATAACTCCCAAGGGCATATGGGAGGGAATAGCTTGTTCACAAAAAGGGCAGCAGGACCTGGCTAACATGTACTGAGAAGATTAGAGGGCAAATATAGGAGCGAATCTTGAAGTGGGGATATAAGGCTGGGTAAGGGAGAGTTTGAGTTATTGTTATGGGCACTTTCCCATGACTTAAGATTTAACATCATGGGAAGGTCACTTAGAGCCAGTCTTACTACACTGCAAAGATGAAACACTGAAGCTTAAGCATGATCATAAGCTATAAGGTATATATGCCAGAGCTGCCTTATCAAAGTATTGAGAAAGGAGTCAGAAAGCTCATATAAGCTAACATATTAGCAAGGATATATTAGATGAGAACAGAAAAGCTACCAAGTGAACTACCAGCTATTCTCAAGGAGAGCCCAGGTGACACTTCTTTCAAGAAAGAGTTGAAAGGGGGGTGTTATGTTAGCATCACTGAGAAACTCAGTTTAGCATTTGTTTTTATTTTGGGTTATATTAGGAAATACCATTATGGAACTGAGTTCCACAGTCTCAATAGGTGATAGAATTCTAGGATAGAAAAGACCAAGTTTCATCATCACCAGGCACAAAGTTATTTTTACCATAATTGGAAGCAGGGTCAAGTTGACATTCAGGTCTTTAACCATCTTGGATTTGCAGAAATGCCTAGTAAATCATGATGGTTCTACAACTGATATAAATGGGAAGCTCACAAGCACATGTCATGATTATATAACCAAGAAATTTTAAGAGCTGGTCATCATAAAACTATGTCAGCTGCTGCAACGGGAAATCATGATCACTTATTCAGCGTCTGGTCCGAGGCCAACAATAGAAGGGAAGATAGGATCATCTTGGTAAAGAAGCTTATAATACTTTGCAAATATATGATGTAAATCCATTTCCCCATTTTTTTTCCCAAAGGGACTTAGAACCCCTGCTGTGCTGAAGCCAACTTGTACGACCATCAGAAGCAAATTGTGTTTATCTCCTCTTAACTCTGTGTTCAGTAACATGATGCTGATAGTTTAATTACCCATGAATGGGACTTTTTACACCATGGAAATCGGCAAATGCTATTCATCAAGGTCTTATTGTTTTTGTTTTTTCTCAAAAATCTTATTATTAAGCGTTTAATAGACCACCATGGCTTATGACCTTACACTACAGTAATTGTAATTGGGGAATAGAGAATATTCAGATTTTGTTACAGATGTGGAATTATTGGTTAAGGTTGACACTGAAACCAAGGAATCCAAGATACCCATTGATACAATCAGGGCATATGGTAGGTCGGTAATAAATGCAGTTCTGGGTCTACCTCACAATAGCTTCATTGGTCATGGGGAGTTACCCTGTGGTGATGGAATGAAAACATATATCTTAAAAAAAAAAAGTCTTGCATATGATTGTTCACAGTAACATTATTCTTAATAGTATAAAACTGGAAATAATCCAAATTCATCAACACTTGATTGAATAAAGCTATTGTGTACTATTCATATAATGGAATATCATTTGGGAAAAAAAAAAAAAAAGCCTTTGCCCAATGTAATGATATGGATGAATTTTAAAAACATTACATCAAATAAAAAAGACAGATATGCAAAAATGCTTAGCTTATGATTCCATTCATAAGATTTTTTAGATCTGGCAAAACTAGGCTATGCAAAGGGAAATCAGATAAGTGATTCCCTAGGGGAAAAGGTAGATCTACTGAGAAGGAGCATGAGAGAACTTTCCGAGGATATGAAAATATCTTGATTTGAGTGTCGGTTATACAGGGGCAAGCATTTTCAAAACTCATTAAACTGTACACTCAAAATATGTACATTTTATGAAATTTAACTCGGTTAAATATTTTTAAGTCATGGCTCATGATTATTGAATGCTTCTAATATCGCAGTCATTATTTGAAGCACTTAACATAAGTCGCATCACGTGTTTCTTAAAGTCATTTTATAGGTATCCCTTCTCATTTTACAGAAGGAAAAACTGAGGCACTGGTAAACTAGTCAGGGTCAGAGAGCAAAGAAATTTTCAAGCTAAGCCAATTCTAGGCAGTGTGACATCAGAGCAAAGCCTCTTAACATCTACTTTGTAATCGAGCCCCCTCCAAAGTCCGCAGCCTTGAATTCTGACACTCAACACAAAAAGGCAAAGCTCACAGTTATTGCCTGCCATTGCTGAAAAGGTGCCAGTGTGTTATGGTTGCTTGGAATGGGAATGGGCTCTAAACGATGCCTGCAATGAATGGTGGGGAAAGATACTACGAGTTTAAGTGGTGACTGGAGGCTCCCCACAGCATCCTTGAGCGGCAGGCAGGGAGGCTACCTGTCAAGAACCATCAAGGGGGGAACGCTGCTCAGTGTGAGCTGATCCGACGGCACCTAGAATACTGTAAACAGTTCTGGGCATCTCAACATGAGAGAGCTGTCAAGAAATTGGAAGAGATTCAAAGAGCATCAGGGAGCGTGATTAAAGGACTGGAGGGACTGATTTATGAGAAAAGATTAAAAGAACTAAATAGTGTCTGCATAGATCGGGCATAATGAAGGAGGGACACACTAACAACATAAATATTTGAAGGGCATACACACAGAAGGGGAAAGATTGTTATGCTGCCCCACGGAGGTATAAATAGAAATTAGAGTATGGAGCACAGAAATGAAAATGTTGTCCAAATATTAAGAAACATGTCCTGACAATGAGGTCAATTAGACTTGAAGGAGCTTCCCAAAGGACTAGTTGAAATCCAGTGGCCAAGCCACTGACAATCAGTCCTGATGCAGAATAACAACATCCTAAATACTCTCGGGTTTAGAAGCAGAAAAATGTGATTTTTATGGAGAAATTATCCCTACCTCTTGAGTATATTGGGGGTAATTACAGTCAAGCTATTTGCAGTGCTTCGAATACTTTCGTATTTAATACTTAATGGCAATTCTTTGTAGGAGATATTCAGCCTCCTTTACAAACCAGGGATGCTCAGTGTTAGAGAAGTTTAACAGATCTTGCAGATGTTACAGTACAAAAACGAGGAGTCCGTTCCAGTTTTTAGAACTTCAAACCATATATTTTTCCCATAAGTAGGCAGATACGAGCGAGTCTTGTGTTGGCCATTTTGAATATATTGTCAAAGAAGAGCCAGGAAGGATCAGCATGTGACTTGCCCGTGAGAATACTCATCTGACACAAGACAATCTGAGGCATCAGCTGAATTTCAGGATAACAAATACATTTTGAAAGGAAATGTTAAGCTTCTAAAACTGTTCTGAGGAATGTATATAGCCTCAGAAACTTTCACATTGTGAAGTTGCAAGTACTCACAGAACGTTATGCCTATTTTGACTCTTTAATTTATTCATAATTTATTTGTTCATTAAGTATGTATTAAGTGCTATGCATGCATTGGACACCGTGCTGAGAATATAGCTGTGGACAATTCAAAGTTCCTGTCCTCGATGAATGGGTAAAGAAGCTGTGGTCTATATATCCAATGGAATAGTACTCATCATCAGGAAGGACAAATACCCACCGTTTGCTTCAACGTGGATGGAACTGGAGGGTACTATGCTGAGTGAAGTAAGTCAATCGGAGAAGGACAATCATCACATGGTCTCACTCAGATGAGGAATAGAAGAAATAGTGAAAGAGATCATAAGGGGAAGGTGGGGAACTGAGTGGGAAAAATTAGAGACGGAGACAAGCCATGAGAGACTCCTGACTCTGGAAAACACACAAAGGGTTGCAGAAGGGGACGTGAGCAGGGGGATGGGGTAATTGGGTGATGGGCACTGAGGAGGTCACGTGATGGGATGAGCACTGGGCATTATACTATATGTTGGCAAATTGAGTTTAAATTTTAAAAAATGTAAAAGAAAAAAAAAAAACAAAGTTTCTGTCCTCAGGGAGTGTACACTCTAGAAGACCAGTACTCTAACCACTGAGCTATGGATCCACCTACTCAAGGAGTTTACATTCTAGTTGAGAAGAAAGATAATGGAGAAATAAATATTTAAGGAAATGATAGGTCATGATAAGTGCAATTAATAAAGATAAAATAGAATGAGGAGGATGAAAAGACCAGCCAAAGACTGGGAGATAATATTCACAGAAGACATCTCTGATAAAAGATTATTATCCAAAATGCAAACCAAAATTTTAAAACTCAACATCCAAGAAAACAATTGGATTTAAAAATGGGCCAAAGCAAAAGACATGAACAGAAATCTCACAGAGGAAGACATAGATGTGGCCACACGCACATGAAAAGATGCTCTGCATCACTTGCGATCAGGGAAATACAAATCAAAACCACAATGAGGTCCCACCTCACACCAGTGAGAATGGGGAAAATTAACAAGGCAGGAAGCCACAAATGTTGGAGAGGATGCGGAGAAAGGGGAACCCTCTGCACTGTTGGTGGGAATGTGAACTGGTGCAGCCACTCTGGAAAACTGTGTGGAGGTTCCTCAAAGAGTTAAAAATAGACCTGCCCTATGACCCAGTAATTGCCCTGCTGGGGATTTACCCCAAAGATTCAGATGCAGGGAGACGCCGGGACACCTGCACCCCAATGTTTCTAGCAGCAATGTCCACAATAGCCAAACTGTGGAAGGAGCCTCGGTGTCCATCGAAAGATGATGGATAAGAAGATGTGGTCTATGTATACAATGGAATATTCCTCAGCCATTAGAAACGACAAATACCCACCATTTGCTTCGACGTGGATGGAACTGGAGGGTATTATGCTGAGTGAAGTAAGTCAATCAGAGAAGGACAAACATTATATGTTCTCATTCATTTGGGGAACATAAATAATAGTGAAAGGGAAAAGAGGGGAAGTGAGAAGAAATGGGTAGGAAATATCAGAAAGGGAGACAGAACATGAAGACTCCTAACTCTGGGAAACGAACTAGGGGTGGTGGAAGGGGAGGTGAGCGGGGGGTGGGGGTGACTGTGTGATGGGCACTGAGGGGGGCACTTGATAGGATGAGCACTGGGTGATATGCTATATGTTGGCAGATTGAACTCCAATAAAAAAAAAAAAAATGGGCCAAAGACTTTAACAGACACTTCATCAAAGAAGATACACACATAGGAAATTAGCATATAAAAAGACGCCCCAAGGGGCGCCCAGATGGCTCAATAGGTTAAGCCTCCACCTTCAGCTCAGGTCATGATCCCATGGGATCTGAGGATACTTTTTTTTTTTTTTAAGATTTTATTTATTTATTTGAGAGACAGGGAGGGAGAGCCTGGATGGTCAGAGGAAGAGGAAGAAGCAGACTCCCCACAGGGAGCAGGGATCCCATTGTGGGGGTGGATCCCTGGACTCCAGTATCATGACCTGAGCCCTAAGGCAGACACTACCACTGAGCCACCCAAGTGACCCCTCCTTTCCTTTTTTTTCCTGGCAAAGCAAACTTTATTAGGGCCTTCAGGTTGGAGCTTTTCCCTTTTAGTCCTGCTGAAACTTGAGAGTTGGGCTCCCTGCTCAGCAGGGAGTCTGCTTCTCCTTCTCTTTCTGCTCCTGCCCCTGTTCTTGCTCTCTCTCTCTCAAATAAATAAAATCTAAAAAAAAAAAAAAAGTCCTACATATCATTAAGAAAATTAAAACAACAATGAGATACCACTGTGCACCTATTAGAATGGCTAAAATTTCATATACTGACAACACCAAATGCTGACAAGGATTACAAAACTTATATAACTAAACATACCCTTTCCATAACATACAACAGTCATGCAATCACATGTGCTCCTTGGTATTTAACTAAATGAACTAAAAACTGATTTCCATGTAAACACCTGCACGCGTATGTTTATAGCAGCTTTATTCATAATTCCCAAAACTTGGAAGCAACCAAGATGTCCTTCAGTAAATGAATAGACAGACTGCGGACAATGAAATATTATACAGTGCTAAAAAGAAATAAACTACTGAGCCATGAAAAGACATGAGAGAGGCTTAAATGTATATTACTAAGTGAAAGAAGCCCATCTGAAATGGCTACATGCTTATCATTCCAACTATATGGCGTTCTAAAAATGGCAAAATATAGAGTTGTAAAAAAAAAAAAAATCAGTGGTTGGCAGGCGTTGGGGAGGCAGAGGAGAGGAATGTATAGGCAAAGCACAGAAGATTTTTAGGGCAGATGAAATATGCTGTATGATACTATAATGATGGCTACATGTCATCGTGCATTTGTTCAATCCCATAGAAAGTACAACACCAGGAGTTAACTGCTGTGTAAACTGTGGACTTTGGGCGACGATGATGTACCAGCAGCGTAGGTTCATCAACTGCAACAAACGTATCGGTCTGGTGGGAGGTGTCGATAGTGGGGGAGGCTATGTCTGTATGTGGATAGCAGCATATGGGAAATCTGTACCTTCCTCTTAATTTTGCTGTGAATCTAAAACTGCTCTAAAAAAAGAGTCCTAACATGCACACATGCATGCACACACTCCGGCTGAGGAGGTAGACGAGGATGGGGGCTGTGCTCAGCATGTTTATGTCTGGAGGTTCTTGAAGCTCTATCAGGGAAGTAATGCTTGAGCAGAGACCTGAGTGAAGTGAAGGAAGGAGGGAGCGCCTTCAAAACCATGGATCGGACGTATCAGGTGCAGGATAGAGCAATGCCAATTGCCAGGGGTGACATGAGACTTGGTTGGCCTGAGAAACAACAGTCAAGAGTTCCCTGGCTGAGTGGAGTGAGAGACTAAAAAGGGTTGAGATAGGAGATGTGGTCAGGGGACAGATTCTAAAGGGTGTTAGTGTGATTGCGAGCTCTCTTTACTCTGACCCAAGTCAGAAGCTATTGGAGGGTTTCGCTCAGAGAAGTAACATGTTCTCTCTTAGGTCTTACAAGAATACTTCTGGCTACTGTGTTGAATACTGATGGCAGGGAGATAAAGGTGAAGGTAAAAGATCGGTTAATGGGCTGCAACCGCAATCCAGGTGAGAGGTGGTGACGGTTTGGACCCGGGCGGCATCAACGCAGGTAGATCCGATTTTGAAGATACCATCAATGAGATCGGCAAATGAGTTAGGGACATGAGATAAAGAGATGCATCATCTTATAACCTATTATGTTCCATTGTGACTGTTTTCTCTCTGCCTGCCTTTCTAGCTCACGAATCCCCTAAAAACAGATATTGATAATCATATTTACAGCGCTTAGCAATGCCTGAAATACACTATCAGGTTGAAAAATGTAAGTTCGTTGAATCAAATGCTCGTCATGTTCCAATGGTACATAGCACAAAGAACACCAGGCTGAGAGATCTTGCTTATGCCACTTGATAAAATACATCTCAGTTTCTTCACGTGTATGTTGAAGAAGTCTGCTTAGATCATCGGTTTTGCCAACGATTCTCAATTTAAAGTTATAAACTCTTCAGAAGTTTTGATTACAACATAGTCAATAAAAATCATCATTTGGGATTATGCTGCCTGGAATCGAATCTTAGGTCTGCTAATCTATTTGCTGTCTGCCTTTAACTAATTAATACGCTCATGCCTCTACTTCTTCATCTGTAAAAGAAGAAATTCCCTGACACCTCTATGCAAGTTTTACAAATGGGGGCAAGTGGAGATGGACAAGTTCCTGGGCTTTGATCCACTCCACTTTCATCTAGAACAGTTCTACTTTTATCAATCTATGTGTGTGTTATCTATGTTATGTTTCATTATAAGATATGATTTTGTGGGTAAAACGTGAATAAGAAAGCACTGGATTAAATAAAACCTACCGTCCCTTCTAATGTAATATCCATTGGGTCACTCAGTTAAAGCTATGGAATACCATAGTGAACAAGGCACAATCTGGGGCGCTGCAAACACAACATTAAATACCACAGATAGAGCCTCCGTCCTCACAGTGTTTACAATGCAGGACTGTGTTCCTATCTGGAAGGTCCCTGGAACCCTAGAGAGTTACATATCTTTTCAGAGAGCCAGGGACTCTTTGATATTATACACAATATTTTGTAAGCCTGTATGTATATTTGATTTTCCTAGAGACAGCATGTTCTGTTTTCATTACAATATTTTCTTTGTAAAAACAACATCGAAAAATGAAAAACCCTTTCCGTTGAAATATAATTAATCAAATTCTTAAAACAAACTTTGATCTCTGTAAATTAAGAAAGACTAGACATAGGGATTAAAATCTCCTCCAGTTTTCCTAGTCTATGTTTCTATTGTGTCCTCTGCAATTTTGCTAAGATGGAGGATCTATGTGTAAATAGAAATACGTATTGTTATGTCTTTCGTACCTATAAATAGGAGTTAATACAAACATGTTTCCTAACGTGTAGGCAAACTACGCTATAGACAAATCCAAATGTGAGAAAGCACACCACATTTTCCCCATCTACACATGCAAATTGATAAAAAATAGAGTTAGATGTGACTTATATCAGAAAAGATTTATTCAATCCTGTGTTTTTTCCTCAATATTGATTTCCTTTTAGCAAATAAGTTTGCTTAAAAGTCATCTACTGGACAGAGGATCTGGCTGGGAAGAGGGTCTGTTCAGGAAAGGGAAAGAGTTAAAAGTGTTCAGGGCCAGCCTATTGGAAATCAATCAGAAGTGAAGATAAAACATTTCTACCATTATAATGGAAGTTGCTGGAAAATAGGATTTCATTTATGCAATTGTGATTTATAGGCAACTTTATTTTTTTTTCTTATCCAAAGACTTGAAGTCTCTTCTCAGCTCTACCACAAATTAACCTTCCTTTTGAAGGAAAACAACATAGTTACTCTAAGCCTTAGTTTCCTCATCTGTAAATCCAACTTCAAGCTCCAATGTCATTGGAAGTATATCTAGATTTTTCGAAACCACACTCCTAATAGCTGATACATAATAAGAACACAATAATTCCATTTTTAAACAATAATTCTTAAAAGAATGAATATATGAATGAGTGATTTAGAAGTCACGTGTTCAGGTAGAAAGAGCTCAAGCAATTAAAGGAATTAAAAGACATTTCCACTATTACAATACGCATGACACTGGGAAAGAGATTTTAAAATTTCAGAACTCAGTTTCCTCATAGGTGAAATGAGCCTCCCTGAGATATGTGAAAATATGTGAAAAACCTTTCACCAAGAAGAAAACACTGACACCACCCTCCTCATTTAACTGTGATCTCTGACATAGCTTCTGAGTTTTACTATTCTCTGACTGGTGCCCTCATCAATCTGCAGAGGTCGAGGACAAGCCTAGTGATTCGCTGCACTCCCAGTTAGCTGCCGGTAGAGAGTGAATCTCAGATAATAAGATTCAGAGCAAACATCTGGAAGGTACGGATGCTACTGAAGCCAGAGTTCTCTTCTCCGTTTTCCCCTTTTTGCTCATTCTACTGTCAGAGTATATGGAAAAAAAAAAATACATTCTAAAGAAAAAAAAATCCACACCAAAAAATCTATCTGAACAAGCAGCAAATGTACTCAAATTATGTTAAAATATATTAAATATAATAAATGTGTATTGCCTTTTTCATGAAAGTTGCCAGAGCTATTTTGGGGCTTGATTCAAATCCAACCTCCCCCTGAGACTTAAAGGTTTTTAACATGCAGTTTACAAGAGAAGAGAATTTGGTTTTATACAGTGTACTTTGTACTCCAGTTTTCCAAAAGAGCATCATAAAGCAACACGTTAGAAACCTGCCTTGTGGGAAGTGCAGTCAGATGCAAGAGCCACTGTGAATCCAGTGCAGGGTCATGCTGAGCTCTGATCAGCTGACTTTATTTTACAAGGTGGCTGTGGCATGTCTTGCTGGGGTTCAGAGTACAGAGAGAACCCAAAGGGGGCAGTCAATTCACAGGAGTAGTGCAAAGTGGGGTTTTGAGATTAAATTAGCCAGAGACTAGAGGAAAAAGTTTGGAGATGAGAAATGAAAAATACACTAAAAATAGCAAAGTGAACTGACTCATCTCTGAGATTTCTACTGTTGCTCTGCAGGATAGACTAGAATCTATCAGCTTTTCAGATCCAGCTGTGACCTAAACAATGCAGTTAATTCAACATAAACAGTTGCTGAGCTCTTTCTCTGGTCCCAAACATTTAGTCAAGACCACTTCTCACATAGATGTGACATCATCTCTCTCTCATTGGTCACCCCTCACTGATCCTACAGTTAAGTCCCTTTTTCATATTTTTGGTGCTTCTCTCCTGAAATATTTCACTGGTTCTTTTAATGGTCTCCTTGCTCCTGAATCCACAAGACACAAATCCCCAGATTACATGAATCATGCCGCTTTCCAGTGTAGTCGATTGCATCTTGCCACAATCTTATGGACGAAGTATCATCATCCCCATTTTAGGAATAAGGGACTCACTCATGGATTTTTACATGAAAACGTATTCTCTCCGTGGCATGCTCTCACAGAACCAGCTTCCATGATATTGCTCTTCCCACATTGTCTTATCATCTGTCCATCTGAATGTCCATCTTCTAAGCTAGAACTCGGACTTTTTAGGGACTGAGATCTTATCTCCTTCATCTTCGTATCTCTGGTGCCTGCGTAAGAGTGAATGTTAGTTAAAAAGTTGAATGACAATATAAATGCGCGCATGAACGAACGTCTGCATGAATGAATACATGAACATAAATAGTGTTGATGGTTCTATAGCTCTACAAAGGAGGAAAGAGTACATTACTTCCTGAAGCGTGTTATAGAACTCTAGTTTAATGAGGTAATCTGTAGAAAACGAAAAGCTCTTGGGTCCAAAATGATCATAGCATTTGAAGAATCTCATCCAGAATATCCTCAAAACAAACTGTAAGACGACACAAAGTACAGACATCTTTAAAACTCTGTTTAACACGGGGTTTTCCAAATGTGTTTGACCACAGGTGCCTCTTTCTCTTTTTCTCTTCCACTTTGTCCTCCTCTACTTCATTCCCCTCCTCCTGTTCTTGTTTTTCTCCTTTTTGCATGGAAGGGATTTAGCAATTCCAAAACAATTACCATGCAAATATAAACCAGAAATCACAGGCCCAAAATAATATTCGTTCTGAGTCCTTTAGGTATCGCCTACAGCAGAAGCTGCTCCAGGAGGTATTTTCAAACTGAGATTCCATAGGACTAGTCAGAAGACACCACAGGTTCCGAGGTTGGATCCTGTGATAACCCTCCTCTGAGGCATTTGTCATGTTCTTGAGAGTCTAATACAAGCTTTCGATAGTGTGCTTTTTGCAGCAGTTGGAAGATTCCAGAGAATGTTAAAAAACGGAGCTGAAGGATTGAGTGTAGAGGTAAGGTAGTCTCGGTACCTGCATCAAACACTGGGAATGTTTTATTAGAGAACAGAGACAGGCATGAAGCTCTGTGCACTTTCCAGTCTGAACAGAGCTGAAGACATCACAAGCCAGTTCTCAGCACTGACTCACAGTCCCTGAAATGGTGAGGATGGAAAATCACTGCTCTGAGTAGCAACAAAATGAAATATTTCTGAACACCTTTCCTGACAGGTTTAAAAAAGCAAAGGAAGCAAAGGAAAGGGGGTTGCTGGCTGTGAAACTCTTGGATGAATGTATTGAGAGCAGTTATTTTAGTGGTGCTGGTGATAAAAATTAAGTGGGGGCCTTATGGGAAATGTACATTTCCTCGGAATGTGTTGGGACAAATGCAGGTTTTTAGAGGCGATCTCGGAGCCTGGAGGTGGAGGGGGGATGGCAAAGAATACAAAGTGAGAACAGGGACAGGGCAAGAGGAGGAGGACGACCAAAAAAGAACACTTTGCAAAAGCAGAGGAGATCACATTTAAGGATATCTGGGGCAGCCTGCAAAATACTCAATTTTAACAAAGCAAGGAAGGGAGAAGGAGAAGGACGAACCAAGGGAAGGAGAGAGAAGTAGGAAAGACAAAATAGAGGGATAGAGAGGAAAGAATTCAGAAAGAACCTAAGGTAGAGAGGAGGGAGAGGAGAGGAAGGCGTAAGTCTGTATCATTGCAAATCAATCAAACGCGGCGTAATAAAACTGCAAAGACCTGGGGTCAGACTGACTTTGGCCAGGAACCCACTTCTGCCATTTGGTAGCTGTTGACTTTAAACAAATACATTCTCAGGACACTTTCTCCCTCTTTTTCTTCTCCTTCTCCTTCTCCTTTTTGAAACAAGGAGAGGAATATCTATCTCACTGAGCCATTTTATTGTTTAAATAAATAATGTTCATGAAGGGTCTAGTACCAAACCTGATATATTGGTAGCATTAAAGCATCATCACTTCTCAACAATTATGACACATAAATATCTAAGCAAAAAGTGGAGGAAAGTAATGTTCTGGTATAACGAGTGCCAGGCACATATGCGAGCTTATATTAGTAGTAGTGGCAGCAGAAGTAGCGATGTCATCATTAGATAATCTTATGCCTTACGCTGATGCATATAATGTTCTGTAGAACATTGATCTCGTTGGTAGCTCATGAAGAGGAGAATGCACTGATTATATCATCTTTACCTAAACCTGCATCGTGGTTTTGAAAAAACAGAAAAACATTCAGATTAGCCCTGGCCAAGGGAATTATGGGTATAGTAGATGGTTGGGCAGCCAACACAAGTTCAAAGGGGCCGTAGGGTCTGTTGGTGGTCCACACCAGGCACTAATGGGCTCCTCCAGACAGAGCAGGTTTCCCTCTGGGTGGACACAGCCTCTCACATCTGCTCTTCTTTATATGCACCACACTTCCCTGCCTCTAGATGCAGGTAGTCTCAATAGCACTCCTCTGTCTTGGATGCAGCCGTAGATTACTGGCACCATTCAAGAAAAAGTCTCAGTTTGCTTGAATCCCAGTTTCCAACTTCCAAGAGAGAAAATACGATCTGCCCCTCGTAAAGCAGGAAACTTGCATGGAGTAACAAACTGAGAGTGGAGAGCATAGGATAAAAGGTTTTTTTGGAAAGCATCAGAAATTGGGGAAAAAAAATGTTTGCTCTGCATTTTCTTTATACCTGTTTGTGTGTTGAAGATACCAAAACATCCACACAAAAAAAGAAATTTATTCAGCTTTAACACAGCTTTTATAAAACTTATTTACCCAGAGACTTTTACTAACATCAGAACATACGAGTGAGGTGTATGCAAGTCACAGGACATGTGGGATTTTAGAACCAAGGGGAGAGGAGGCACAACACAGGCCTGCCCTTAAACACAGGCAGACTGTAATGATCAGTGGCTCCACATAGTCCCATTTCACAAGCGAGGAGACTGAGACTCAGAGAAATGAAAATATCCGAGGTCACATAGGTAGGTAGTGGCAAACTACGACCCAATTGTCTGAATTCCCAGCTTGATGCCATCCTTTCACACCCTGTTGATTCCTAAGGACTGCCATTGTTGAGGTATTGCTAGATAATCTATGAGGCTGGCTATCACCTGAACCCCTAACCCATTAAGCCCCCTGGGATTGGCATGTTGAGATTGGATTTTTAAAAGAGCCAATGGAAAAAAAAATCACATTTAATTCACTTGGCTGGGACGTAGCTATTCTGTAAAGGACGCCTGGAGAATGAACCCAGTATGATGCTCGTGCTGACTACAAAGTCCTTCAGCTACTCTATTCATTAAAAGATTTCTAATTTTTTTTTGAGACAAGTTCGTAGCAATTATCAATCACCAGTGACCTTTCCTTGGATGGATGCAGTGCAGGGCAAGTGAAAAGTGCTACGATGTGGTTGAACTCACGAACCAAGCCACTCCCTTCTCACAGTCAGCCCAGCCCCACATATAAACTATTCAACATCCTGGCTTCTGAATTTTGTTGGGAGTTTGCTTATAAATCTTTAAATAAATATGCTCCAAGATCAGCCAATAAAAGGCAATTAGACATTTCATTTGCAGCCAAAGTATAGCTATTTCGTAGGATGTGGCTGTTTAGCAGGGGACATTTTGAGGTATAAGTTTCAGATAACAGTGAAACTAATCTTCACATGCTCAATTACTTCATGTGATGCCTTGCCTGGCTCCTGCTACCTTCCACTTTTCTTTACTCCATTGAGTGATTTGGCTTTCAGAGACACATGCTTGGCCACATGCAGAGGACTGGGACCGATCCTGTCTCATTGTAGAAGGGCTCAGGAATGTTTGTTCGCTCATTTGGAAGACGAAACACAAAGTCGGTTTTACTGGGATCTAGCTCTAATGTGTCTGGCTTTCGGTAAATGGGTTTGCTTTATTGTTCTGATTGGATATCCATCTCATATTTAAGTTTCCGTGATTCCGTTACATGTTTGCCCTTACGTGCCTGAGTCCCTGCTGGTTTAGCGTGCCAGGGAGTGGTGTGGTTCTGGCATTGGACTCAGACACCTGCACTGAATCTCATACTAATACTTACTAGCTTTGTGACCTTGGGCAAGTTATCCAACCTAACTTAGACTCGCGCTTTCTTTTTTGAAAAATGGGGCTGATTATTTCTACCTCAGAAGAACTCAAAATAGATATTGTATATAAAGCACCTGGCATTCTATATATATTTTTAAATGGCAATTACTCATCTCGGTGCTATCCCAGGTCTTTCAAATTGGCTATTTGTTTATTCTCTTATCCCTCTTGTTCATCCTCATCATAATCTCCCTAGTCTTTGGTACACCTGTCTATCACCTCTATCTAGATCTTCTGGGTACTAACGGGCCACAGACTTTCTGAAAATGCATTTATTTATTCTCCATACTCATCAAGATTTGCATTCAACTTCCTTTCAGTGGGATGAGTATGTGTCTGCTGACTCCACTGAGTATGTCTGATTTTCCAATCTTAAAACCTCCCAATCTGGTCTCTCTATCAAGTACTTGGCTCCTATTCTTAGTTTGATGCTGGATATGTATCACACAAACCATATGCCATTGTCTGAGAATATAGAAGTTGGTTGTCTCATGGAACATATACCAAGATTTTAAGAAAACAGAATTGATTAATGGAATATTTAATTATCTGTAATCCATCTTCAGTTACTTATTTAAATCAGGCAACTTGGATCTTGTATTAAAGTTTCTCAGCACTTACATTATTTGGAAGATTCTCCTATAACGGGACCAGGGAGCTCACATGCAAGTCACTTTAGCAAGACTTTGAAATTAGTAAACAAATAGGCAAAAATACAGAAGGCCAGGAAGTCCAAGATCAAGGTACTGATAGACACAGTGTCTAGTGAGAGCCAACTTCCCGGTTCATAGACAGCTGCCTTTTGCTATAAACTTTCATGGCAGATGAGGGGGTGGGATCTATGGGGTCTCTATTACAAGGGCACTAATCTTATTTATGAGGGGTCTGCCCTAATGACATAATCACTTCCCAAAGGCCTCACCTCAAAATTAGCATCAGATTGCTATCACATTGTGGTATTTGGTTTCAACATAGGAACTGGGGGCAGGAGAGACACAAGCATTCAACCTATAGCACTGTGGAAATAGTTAATTGTAAACATTCAAACTGTAGCACTGTGGAAATAGTTAATCACAGGACTCCAAATTAAAGTATTGCCATTTTGATGCAATGGGGTGGCCTTTATTTTTTTTTTATTTTTTATTTTTTTGGGGTGGCCTTTAAATAAAATCTTAATAGTTTGGTCAAGAAAAAAGAAAAAGACAAATGGTATGGCAATATCTCTTCAATCTCATACCAATGGAATTTGAGAAATGGTAGACTATAAGAGATAATTATTAATTGATGACAGAAAACAAGAAACAAGACAGGCTCAATAATTTAACCCAGGAGCATATGATGAGGAGATTAAGTTTATATGTGTAATTAGAGACAATACTATAACCATGAAGACATCAATCTCCAAAAGAAAACTGATACACAATTGGTGAGTGCCAGAAATACAAAGAGAAGTCAATATTTGAGTCCATCTTCAAAAGCCCACAATCTAAAAACATCAACTAAAGTAGAAGTAAATGCAAAGGAAGCATAGAGGTAAGACATTTAAATATGTATTGGTAATACATAGGAGAAAACATCTGGGCACATGAGTAACATTTGGGAGAGGGCAGATGTCACTGACGAAAGACAACAAAGGATCAGCACTAGTCTTCATAGGATGGTGAGAGGATACTCCAAGAACAAGGAACAAATTTATGGATAAAAGAAACTTTACTGAACAAGACAAAAAATATATGTTCAATCTCACTAATTTACAAAAGGCTCTATTGTAGCCAGAGCTTTATTCAAACTATAAGAAACCAAACTTCAAGCCAATGCCATATTAGCCATCTAAGATATGGCACAGGGATGAAAATATAAATGCCTCAATAAATGCTGGGGGGCAGGTAAAAACACAGGTTCTTAAAATAAACCATATACATTTTGGAGGATGAGCTAATCTTTTGAAATACACATCCAGCAAGAGATGGACATACCATTTTATAAATTATTTCTCAACGCACCTTGTGGTGACAGACAGACACTGGAAAATTACACAAAGGTTGGATGTCATCACACTATGGAGTTTGGTCTCCTTTCAGTCTTGCAAGAACTAGTCACCTGGGGGATCCCTGGGTGGCTCAGCGGTTTGGCGCCTGCCTTAGACCCAGGGTGTGATCCTGGAGTCCCGCTCTTCCATGCTCATGGACTACTTACCTGTCTCCACTAGCTCCCCTTCATCTCACTGACCACTTAACTTCAACATACTTCCACATTTAGTATTGAACTTCTGTTTAGTACCTACTCACTCCCTTGTAACCTCTCTCTATGGGTTTGAACACCACGTACATACTTTGTGACTCCTAAAGTTTCCCCTTTCCTCCTAAACATCAGTTTCATATACATTAACGCCTGCCGAGCTTTTCTGTTGACCTCCTAGTAGGCACCACAAGCCAGAAAATCTAAAATTGAATTTTTCCTCCTCCATCTTACAGAACTATTCCATTTAGAGACTTCTCTACTTCAGTTAATAGGAAACTACTTTCTCAGACCAAAAGTCTTGGCACCATATTGACTCTTCTGTTTCTTTTGAACCCCTTTGCCAATTCAGTAGCTGATTGTTAGTCTTGCCTTTGAAGTATATCCAGAATTTAATCCTTTCTTACCACCTCCATGGCTACTACTACTATGGTGCAAGTCACTATTACCTCTCACCTGGACTATTACATTAGCCTCCTAACTACTCTTGTCACTTCCACTTTTACCACCCTTCTCCCCAGCAAGTCTAAACATGGAATCCAGATTAATCCTGTTAAAACAATTGAGATAATGTCACTGCTTTGATCAAATCCTTCCAACAATTGAGTCCTCGTGTTGCCAAGAATGCAGTGACCTACAAGGCCCCATGTGACTTGAGAGTCAAACCTCTGTGATCTCAACACATTTCCCCCTCTAGCCACAATGGGCCTCTTGATGTGTAGTAAATATCCAGGCATGTATATAAGCCAATCCTTTGAAATTGTTTCCTTTGACTAGCCTACCCTTCCCCTAGATGTGTCACATTTACTTCCTCCATGTATTTGCTTAAACCTCGTCTTCTCTTTGCTTAAAATATGGTGCTCATAGGCCAATACTCATAGGCCATATTGGCCTATGTTGGCCACCATATTTTAAATTGTGTATTTTATACAATTGTAATTGTAATTGTATATTTTGAATTGTATTCCTTACTCCATGAACTCTCCATTCTTATTCCCTACTCTATTTTTGCAATGGTATTTATTACCTTCTAATATATGCTCTAGTTTATTCTTCTTATTATAGGCCTCCCCAATAAAACACAAATTCCATGAAGGCAAAGACTGTTTTTTTTTTTTTTTGTACTATTTTATTTCCAATGCTTAGAAACAGGGTTATAAAATCCATAATAAAAGTTCAATAAATCTTTCTTGAATGAATGAATGAATAAATAATAGATCCTAAAGTTATGAATTATAGATTATAGATTATGCTGGAGCCAAAAGTAATCTTAGGAATCATCTGAGGTAATTCATGTACTTTTTACAGATGAAGAATCTGAATCTTTGAGAAATAAACTAATTCATCTATATTAGGAACATAGGTCTACTAATATAGAATCCTAACTATTGCTTTTTTACTGCTGTGTCTATGAAGACAAGTACAATGCTTGCTTTGGAGCAAATGCTCATTAAGTATCTTTTGAATGAACCTCTCAGTGTTCTTTCCATCACATCGTATTGGAAGCCTTAACTTACAGTTTGGTGGAGCTCTGAGAAGTGGATGGATGGGAGAGGTTACTTCTAAAGTTTATTTTGACTATAAATTTCTCTTGAGCAGGCATCCTAAATATCTTGCTAGTTATTATATAGTCATACTTCTTCTCCCCCATACTTTCCCTCACTCCCTTTCTTATGTGTAAAACTTCCTACCTCCTTTCCCCCTCAAAAAAAAAAAAATTAGAAAATCTTTTTTTTTTTTTAAGATTTGTTTATTTATTATTTATTTATTTAAGAGAGAGAATGTGTGTGTCTGTGTACAGGAGTAGGGGGGAGGGCAAAGGGAGAGGAAAGAACAGAATCCCAAGTAGGCTCCACGCAGAGCACAGAGCTTACTCAGAACTCAATCCCACAACCCTGAGATCATGACCTGAGCTAAAATCAATAGCTGGCCATCCAATCAACTGAGTCTCAGAATCTTTGGATTGTGAAATAATTAACATCTGAATAAAGTATGAAGATTATACAACCCTAGTAACCTGAACTAGGTTATTAGCCACGGTTGGCATGATTTGGTGACCACAGTAGGGCTGGTTTAGGAACACAGTTGTTGATGGAATTTAGAGTTAGTTTCAAGGAAATTTAGGTGAGCTCACATTTACCAAAAATGTTTTTCCTGAAATCCAATTTTTAACAAATCATCACACTCTCTTCTCTACTGTTTAAATGCAAAACAAAACAAAACAAAACGAAATTCATTCATTCTTTCATTTAACTTATGTTTAAATATCTAATGGTCTTTATATGATAATGTTGAACATTAAAGACATAACCTTGACCTCGTGAAGTTTACAGCCCAGTGAAAGGCAGACATTAATAAATGACTACACAAGCATATAACTGATTTTTTAAAATTTATTTTTAATTTATTTATTCATGAGAGAGAGAGAGAGAGAAAAGAGCAGAGACACAGGCAGAGGGAGAAGCAGGCTCCATGCAAGGAACCTGATGTGGGACTTGATCCCGGGACTCCAGGATCATGCCCTGAGCCAGTGGCAGGCACTAAACCACTGAGCCACCCAGGGATCCCCCTTTATAACTAATTTTAAATTGTGGTTAAGTTAACTAATGAAAATTACAGGATGCCATAATACTTACCTGGTCTAGGGGTGGAGTGGGTCATGGAAAAGCCACAATTGAGCTAAGACATAAAAGATAAAGAATATTATCTAGAAAGTTTTTGGGAGAAGCGATCCTTTCAGGTGGAAGTGAACACCTATGCAGACACTCTGAGGGTAGGTGGTGAGGAGGTGACAGCTTGACTCCTTGAGCAACTAAGGTCGATCCATTTTGCTGGGATCGAGAGAACAAAGAAAAGACGAGTCCACATATGTAACAGGATCTACAGCTTTAGCCTTTAAGAGTGATGAGGAGGTTTTGGGATGAGCTAACCCAAAGAACAGATCCCCCCAAATTAAAAAATGTACATGAGTATTTAGGCCATGGAAGTTCCTACATAGGAAGACTTGTAAACCGAATCTTTATTAATGGCTAAAATGAGAAACTGTTTTTGAACATTAATTTTCTCTAATTCAAAATTTCCCCAGATATCATTCCAAGTCTGTACAAGTCTTGGTATTTGTTGACACCACCACCACATATGCACATAACTTAACTTACATTTTCTTCTTTTCCTTTTGTCAAAATTCAGCTTAAACAGATTTCCTGTCATTGTTTTCCATAAAGGTCTCCTAGTGTTTGAGTCTTAAAAAAATGAGTTCAATCTTAGTTCAGTGTTGGCTGTAGTTCAAGTCAGGTCTCGATCTGCCTGAACCCGTTTCTCTTCCCTGGGCAATACCAGTCTTGCCTAGATTTGCTCTCTAGATGAAATAGAGTTGCTAGTTTCAATTTCACAAGAGCTCATATTAGAAGCTATTTCTCTTTTAAATAATAACAGAATTCCAGGCAAAGATGGCCAGGCAGGAAAGTTTCATAAAGCTGTGAACAATAGGCTGGTACTGGAATTGATTCAAATGTTTAATTATTTGTTGAGAGAAGGTTGTCTGGAGGCTTCACACAAGAAGAGACTTTATTGATTTTTATTATTCAGGGAAGGTAATAATTTTGATATAAAAAAACACGGACCAATTCCTCTGTTAAGCAATAATGACAAAATGTTTGTCAAAATAATGCTGGCCACTGAGAAAACGGAGGATCCAAAGAGCCCTTCTTTATTTCATGTCATCAATCTTGTGGTCTCCAAACCTGCAGGGACTGTCACAATAATGTAGGTTGCATTGAAGATATTTCTGAAGTTGAGAAAAGATACACCAATTTCTTTGTATTTATGTCAGTATCAGACTAACGTCTTTGACGGAGTGCGCTATAATAACAGGCCCAGTAGCTTCAGACATCAGCCAATATTTTTAAGGAGTCTTGTGGTCATTTAGCATAGGTAGATAATGACCATATGAGGTCCAAGGTAACTGGGTCAGATGTTACAAAAAGATTAATATATTTCATATACTGTGAGTGAACAAAAGCAAATAGAATCTACAGAGGGATTAAGAATAGGTAAAAGATGACACAATAACGTAACAAATAATCTGAAGTACTCACAAGCAACATCATGAGAAGAAAAGAGCATTTCTGAGTTAAATTTAGAATGTCTAAGTCTTAAGTCCACTACTGCTCCTAAATAGCAGCAGATCTGGGGGGAAATTACTTTGTCTTTCTGGGCTTCAGTGTCTGCAACTGTAAAAATGAAGCTAAAAAAAAAAAAAAAGAATCTCTGAAGCCCTTTTCCAGATCTATGATTTTATAAAGATCATTGAAAACCTGATAGGTGGCTTTGGGAACTACAAGTATAATCAACTAGAGGGAAATTGGAATAAGGAATTAAAAAAGATAGCATAAGTATATTTCTCAGTAATATGGGGAGAAGTGGAATGCAGGAATCAGAAGGGTGAGTATGAAGATGGATGGAGCTTATAAAGAGAGAACCAACTGGAAGGAAGAAGTACTTTAAAAAAAAAGATATTATTTATTCATGAGAGACACAGAGAGAGAGGCAGAGACACAGGCAGAGGGAGAAGCAGGCTCCCTGCAGGGAACCCGATGTGGGACTCGATCCTGGGACTTTGGGGTCACACCCTCAGCCAAAAGTAGACACTCAACTCCTGGGCCACCCAGGTGTCCTGGGAGAAGTACTTTCTTAAAGACTGAAGCCATTCATGCTAGAATCTGGAATTCTAGGATTACCTTAAGGTACATCCTCTAAATATTAAATTTCAAAAGTGACCTTAGTTATACAAGAATTAAGGTTGATTTATACTTTGGTGGAATATGGCTAGGAGTCTAAAGAAAATGTATCAACAGAATGGATCTCATTCTAGTTTTCCCTTAGAAGTCCTCATGATCCTTCAACAAATTAACCAGATTTATAAACAATATATTTTACATCCCCCCATATTTATGGAACTTCCAATACAGGACAATATGCCAAGTTTTTGTCTCACATAATCTTTGAAAATAAGTAGTAATATCCTCACATTATACATGGCTACGTGAAATGCTGAGGAATCAAGTTTGTGATAGAGCTGAAATGCCAATGTATGTGCCATGAAACAAATCCATAGCTCTTTCTAGAACTAGGCAAGGACTACCTCCAAAGTGTTTGTCCCTTCTTGTTGATCTATACTCATTAAAAAATGTTCTGGATCTTTTAGATTACTGGCTACTTCAGGCATGCAATCAGGAGGTCTTCAGCAAAAGATACGTGAACATGCATCTGAAAATACATGAGGTCGCAGGGGAACTTTGGGAAACTCTATGTTATACGGTACAGACTGATTTCTTGAGTAATTCTTCCTGAGAGAACTCCTCTGTGAACTTTACCAGAAGTGATAGCGGAAAACCACCAAGGAGACACTTTATGATAAATAGAGGTGATGAGTTAATGGTGGACATGGTAGTGGGACAGGAGAAGAGGTGACACACGGGACACACAGGCTGAAGATGATGGAACTGAACTTAGTGGTTGATTGGATATAGGCCGATGAAGGAATCGGAAAAATCTGCAAGGAGCTTTTGACTTTGAAAAGGGCAGATAATACTTACAAGTAAGAAAAATACAGTGGTAGAGAGAGAAAGCCTTGCCTTTACTACCCAGTCTTCCTTACTAAGCTGTTCGTGCGAAAGGGCTACTTGCAGCCCCTGGATGATACATATGTTATTGCTTTTCACTTCTCTGAAAAAGCCAAGCATAGCCCCACTCCAGGCCACATTCTTGGTTTGGGATCCCTCACAGCCTCACTGAACCCAGAGAGTCGCCCTAACGCCTCACTTTACTTTCCTTGTATACTAATGTGAGCAAACGATGTTATCTATGGATAGTTGGGCTGGGTCTGTACCTGTCCATGTGAAATAGAAGTGGGTGATTATCCCAGAGATGTCCTTGTAGACATCAGCCTTAAAAAGTAGATCCTTCAGTTTTACTTAAGTAATTTGAGTAAAATCAGATTTTTACTCACGTGATCTAGGCCTTTGTAGCCCCTTTAAGAATGCATTTCCCCCTTGATGTTTAGTTTTCTGTATGTTATATGAGATCTTCTTCTGTGAGGGCCTTCTCAGACCACTCCCTGAGAACATCAGTCTTTAATCACTTGAGACTCAGCAAGTATGAACAAGTTTAGTTATTTCTCCAAGGTTTCAGAACGTGTTCCCAGACCCCCAAGTATTAGAATGCATCCTTGCCTCCCTCCAAATTGACCAGCGTTCCCTTTAGTTAATATTGATTCATTACCTGAAAAAAAGCACCTGGTCCTGTTCACTCCTCATTATTCTAAAGAACGACCAAGAACTGAAAAAAAACAAAACAAAACCCCCAAACCTCCCATTATCATTGGACATTGATGTGATATCCAAGCTTATAGCAGTAACCAGTAACGGTTTAAAGGCAGAGTAAAGAAAATAAAGAAAATCATAATAATGCCAGTTCGTGTGCATCGGGAGAAAGGAAAGAGTTTAAATTATTAAACTGTCAAGTTGTCAGGACAGAGACAAACTCAAGTCTGGAGCTGAATCCCTCTGTGGCCCTCACCCAGGCAGCTGAGAGCACAGAAGGCAGGGGGTGGAGGGAAGAGAGGTTTTAAAATTCAAATGGCTCCTGTCCTGAGTGTGCGTTTCTGTCGCAATCCCCCAAGAGCCTGGTATCTAGTCTGTCTCTTTGAGTCATAGGTGTATTTACTTATTCTGAGAGCAATCCTTAGGGAGCAGAAGAACTAAACAAGTTTAGAAGCACGCTCTGGAAGAGAAGAGAAAAGGAAGACATCATGGCAGGGCACGATGATTTTCTTAAAGTTTTTTTTTTTCTTTGTTTATCAGCTTCTTCTATAGAATAAGAAAATAAGTATGTATTTGAATGCACATGGGTTCGTGACATAAAGCCCCAAGTTCTACCCACACACCACATGGTATAAAGTGCATTTTGCAAACATTAGAAACTAAGACCTTGCCACAGTGTGTGGCTTCTTAAGGCCTCCTAATGTTCTATTACATATGAAAATAGAGAGATAATAGATAAGATATTCAGATACCAAGATATTTTATAATCACACTCTCAGGGAACAGGATACAGCTGTAGCCACTGACTTTTTCCATAACAGCCTTCCCTGCTGCAAAGTGTTTGTGATTCCGGAGACTTTCTGTGTGTCGGGGGTTGGAATACACTTCTATCTAGAGCATCATTTTAAGAGCTTGTGGAGAAATGTGTCCCTTCCAAACAAATAAGAGAAGGAAAGAGGATGGCGAGGAGAAATCAGTTGAGTCTGAGTCGTACCAAGACCTCAGCAATGTGGTCTTTTGTGCCATGTTTAAAACATACTGTGAATGATCCCTTCTCTGAATCTTGTCATATTTACTTCTTGGAATAACCTCGCTTCTCCCTTTTGCCTGACCAGTTGCTACACTCGAATGAATGAATGAATGAATGAATGAATGAATGAGTCAGTTAATATGAAATTATTTGCCACGTATGTGGCTCATGTCCCATGTGCCTAACAAAAACAGCATATAAGCTAATAATTAGGCATTACACTTTTGGGTTCTTTTCAGAATTTGACCAAGCTGGTTCCAGTAAAACGACACATCTCCAGTTCTGTTTTGTTTTGTTTTTCCAGAGTGTGCCCCCATGTTAACACAGCAAACACGTGGGTACATCTAATTTGTATGAATATCCAATTAACACATGCATCTTGAGTCTTGAAGCTGAAATAAGCATTAGTGAATTTACGTTTATAGGCCTTTCTAATTTTTCTATTCACAGTTCCCCAGAAAGTTTTTTTACCCCTTTTTATTCTTTGCTGTGTATAGCTTTTCACCCTTGTGTTATCTTTCATTGTTGGAAACACAATTACCTGTTTTATATTATCAAAATGTAGTCAAGAAAGTTTGATCAAGAAAAACGGGAATTCCACCTCGACCACTTCTGTTTTAACATGAGTATAATTTTTTCCTCCAAACTTACTCGACTTTATATTTCTTTCTTCTTTAGCTTTATTGAGATACAATTGACACGTAACGTCTAAGTTTAGATGTACAATGTCATGGTTTAATATGTGTATATAATCACAAAATGATTATCACGATAAGGTTAGTTAGCACATATATTACCCCAAATACTTAGGATCTTGTGTGTATGTGTGTGTGGTAAGAACTTTTAAGGTCTTAGTAACTTTCAAATATACAATACAGTGTTGTTAACTTTGGTCACCAGGCTTATTACATTACATTACATCCCCAGAATTTATTCATCTTATAACTGGAAGTTTGTACCCTCTGAGCAGCATATCCCCAAATCCTTCCATCCCTGGCGACCACCAATGTGCCCACTGTTTCCATGAGTTTGCTATTTTAGCTTCCACATATAAGTAAGATCACACAGTATTTATATTTCTCTATCTGAGACATATGGACTCGGGGCCCATCCACGTTGTTGCAAATTGTAGGATTATCTTTGTTTTTATGGCTGAATGCATACGCACACATATTATCTGTTTATCCATCAATGGATGCATAAGTTTTTCATGTCTTGACTATTGTAAATAATGGAGTGATGAACATGGGGTCACAGATATGCCTCCAAAATAGTGATTTCATTCCCTTCAGATATATACCCAGAAGCGGAATTGCTGGATCACATGGTAGTGTTTTGTTTTCTGTTGTGTTTTTAATTTTTGAGGGATGTCTATCCTGCTTTTTGTGGTTTTTAAATTTTTTAAAAAATATTTTATTTACTTATTTATCAGAGTGAGAGACAGAACACAAACAAGGGAGCAGCATATAGAGGAAAAGGGAGAAGCAGGCTCTCCACTAAGCAGGGAGCCCTGAGCAGGGCTTGATTCTAGGGCCCTGAGATCATGACCTGAGCCAAAGGCAGATGCTTAACCAATCGAGCCATCCAGGTGCCCTGCAATTTACATTCTAAAATGGTTTATTGATAATTGAATAATTACACTGTTTTACCCCTTTCTGAGTTTTGATGGAGTGAGGACCAGGGAGATAATATTTATTTGAAATGGGAGAGATAAATGAAAAACAAGGGAGGCAAGAAAAAAAAGGAATTAATACTTACTGAAATAATAATACAAACCATTACACTCTGGGATATTTTGCATCTTTGTTCATGCCTTAATGACAGCCTTATGAGATATCTTGTTATTCTTGTTTTACCGAAAAGAGGGAAAATGAAGGCAAGTTTCCTTTAGGGAGTTGGGGGTGGGGGAGTGGTAAGGATAAGCTGAGAAATAACATGAAAGGGTGGAAGAGAAAGAGATCTCCAAAAAGTTTATTGAAAACAAAATTTCTCATGCAAATGGGCACCAGGATGTGTATTGCCACAAAACAGAATACAGATAGCCATAAGAGAGGATTCCAATAATTAAAGTATCTGAAGCATATTTCAAAAGTCCCAGTCCTTGACTACATGAATAACATGGCAGATAAAAATCAATTTTGTATAAATTAGAGTATGGATTACAAATTGGTTGTCCACTAGCTGAATCCTGACCATTGTGGCCTGCATACTGCTCTAAAAGTTGAGATGTTTCAAGTAAAACTTCAATTGCTGGGTTTTCTTAAGGCCTGACAATATGGCCCCCTTTCCCATATGAAAATAATCACATCGATAAGAATATATCTGTCCCCTTTGAAGAGGGGAGGGCGTGTGCCTCCTTGTTTGTCAGTATCCCCAGTCAGCCTGAGTAATGATTCATGTTGTTTATGTGGCTCCTAGAAGATTCTGAGTTTGTAACCACTGGCTTCAAATTACACGTTTTAGAAATTAGGACAATATTTAAATACCTATGCATCATAGCCTGTGATAAATATTGAATGTGGGGGTAAAGATGATTAAGATTCATGATTCTCTCATGGAATTCAAAGCCCAGCAGGATAGACTGAGTAATTTTTTTAGAAAAATGAAATATAAAAATGCTACAAGAGTTAGTGAAAAGTGCTATGGAACCACAGAAAAGAGAGAAATTAGTTTTCTTTGGGGAAGAAGGGAAAATATTCAAGACGTAAAGTAAAGTTTGAATTAGATCTTAAAGAAGGAACAGGGATTTAAAAAAGTTGGGGATTTGAAAAATATTCCAGGGAGAAAATATCAAACACAAGATATGTATAATATGTAGTACATGTAGGAAAATACATAGCATAGGTAGCAAGTATGAGCATGAAAAAATATAGCAAGTGGTGGGGGAAGTGGTAATTGAATGTGGCTATAATATTAAGTAAAAATTGAGGGAGGGAGTAATGATCAATGAGTCAATAAGCTGATGAAACAAAGACTTCAAGGGTCCTTAATAGTCATGGTAGGTCAATTAGACATTATCCCATAAGCAAATAGTAGCCATCGGGGGGATTTTTTTTCTTTTTTCTTTTTTTTTTTTTTTTTTTTTGAGATTTAGTTGATTTAAACAATGTACTAGAAGGATTTGATCTTTGGAAGTAATAAAGGAAGTGAGAGATAATCATGAGTTCTACCAAAGTTAGTGATGATGAAGACAGAGAATACAGATTTAAGAGTAATTTCTCAATTAATTTAACATAAATTAATTCAATTCAATATTAATCAATCCCATATAACATTTGTTAAGCAAACCTCATGTGTCAAGAATCATTATGGGTACTGGAACTAGAATTCTGAACAATATCGATGCCATATCAACCATTATGGTATTAAGACTATAGTATGAAACCTAATAGAATCAATGAAAACAGTTGAGACTAAGAAATGAAAAAGGTAAACAAATAAGCTTTTTTAAAAACTAAAGTACTATTGAGGTCCTTTTAAGCCCTCTAAAACCATACGTCTATCTAACTACACTGTTCTCCCAATTGAAGTCTAAGATAAAATTAATGAAATATTGCATATTTGGTTTAATGGTCTCAAGTCTTGGCTGGAAATGCAATCTCAAATGTGCCTTGTGATTGGTCCAGAACTTCTGTTCAATTCAACCTTTCTGCTACAATTATCCTTGTTTCCAATTTTTTTTTTTGCCCCAAATAGAAAGACATGTGAATGTGATATTATATATATATATATATATATATATATCGCAATTTCCCTTTTATGTTGTATTTTATCATCTGGTCTTACAGTAATGCAATGTTGTTGGTTTTTTGTTTTTTTCAAAAATGAATGTCTTAGCTCTGATAGCAGTGCCTTGCCGAGCTTTCAGAACTTTTGCTGTTTGTAGGAAGGCAATGTACAGGGGAATCAAGAAAGAATGAAAAGTTTTAATTGTTCACCAGTAATCACTTTTTGACCCATATTTTCTTGTTTGTTTACCAGACACATATCTCAGATCCCTGCCTTTGCAATGTCTTCCTTGGAATTTCTTTGCTCATGGAGGAAAAGCTTTAGGGAAACAAGGACTGGATATGGGGGATGAAAGCTTCTGCACTTTCAGCAAATTCTAATCCATTTTTTTTTTTTCCCAGAGCTTTGTGGATGGAAAATAACTGAAATACTAGTGACTCATTATCACCTGGATGTGCGGTGGATTGGGTGTCAGGAGCCTTGCAGGCTCTCAGCTAGGTGATCCTAGCAAGCCACATTCTCTGTGTAGGTGGAAGTTAGGCCTGATCTATATATGGAGGGGGAAGCTAGACCATCCATAAGGCAGCTCTGGGCTCCTGTGTAAGGATAATTCCAGAGGTACATAGTGGCTAGATCCCTTGGCCAAATAGGATTGGATATTCCCGAGCCATTGTTTAAACAGGAAGATCCTCCTCCCTAAAAGGCACAGTTAAGAAACCATTATCTGATAATCTAGGTTAACCTTACTTTTATCCTTACTTTATATGATCAATTTTCCTTTTAAAATGTATGTATTAAAAAATAAAATAAAATAAAATGTATGTATCTTTGGAATCATGGAGGGTGGCGGGCATTAGCTATTGCCACATTAATTAAGTGTCCTTATGATTAGTGTTGTAAAGTGTAAAGATTCTTGGCTCCATAACTTTCTGTGCCTTAGTTTTCTTATTTGTAAGATGGAGCTAGTAACAGTATTTGTTGTGAAGATTGAATGGGTTAATATCTGAAAAATGTCCAGAACATACTTGACACCATGTAATTTTTTGCTATTCTAGCTATTATCCAAAAGCATAAAATTGCAATAGAGGAGGTGTTTTAGAAAGTGCCCGTGATGGTCAGTGATGGAGACGTATATGAACTGGGAGATAAAATTGTTGGTGGCCAAACAAGCACATGAGAAAATGCTCCGCATCACTGGCCATCAGGGACATACAAATCAAAACCACAATGAGATCCCACCTCACACCAGTGAGAATGGGGAAAATTAACAAGGCAGGAAACAACAAATGTTGGAGAGGATGTGGAGAAAGGGGAGCCCTCCTGCACTGTTGGTGGGAATGTGAACTGGTGCAGCCACTCTGGAAAACTGTGTGGAGGTTCCTCAAAGAGTTAAAAATAGACCTGCCCTATGACCCAGCAATTGCACTGCTGGGGATTTACCCCAAAGATACAGAAGCAGTGAAACGCTGAGACACCTGCACCCCGATGTCCATAGTAGCAATGTCCACAATAGCTACACTGGAAGGAGCCTCAGTGTCCATCAAAAGATGATGGATAGAGAAGCTGTGTTCTATATATACAATGGGATATTACTCAGCCATTAGAAAGGATGAACACCCACCACTTACATCGACATGAATGGAACTGGAGGGTATTATGCTCAGTGAAGTAAGTCAATCAGAGAAGTATAATCATCATATGTTTTCACTCATATGTGGAATATAAGAAATAGAAGGATTATAAGGAAAAGGAGGGGAACTGAGTGGGAAAAATTAGAGAGGGAGACAAACCACGAGATACTCCTAACTCTGGGAAATGAACACAGGGTTGCAGAAGGGGAGGAGGGTGGGGGTATGGGGTGACTGGGTAACAGGCACTGAGTGGGGCATGTGATGGGATGAACACTGGGTGCTATACTTTATGTTGGCAAATTGAATTTAAAGAAAAATTTCAAAAAATAGTTGGGACGTCTGGATGGCTCAGTGGTTGAGTGTATACCTTTGGTTCAGGTCATGATCCCAGGATCCTGGGATCGAGTCCTGCATCGGGCTCCCCACAGGGAGCCTGCTTCACCCTCTGCCTGTGTCTCTGCCTCTCTCTGTGTGTCTCTCATGAATAAATAAATAAAACCTTAAAAAAATTGTTGGTGGCCAGACTAGCAGTTTGGAAAGTGATTCTTGGGGATGCTGGAGATTGGATAAAATAGTAGAAGGAATTCAGAAGATGAGGACTGAAGTATGATTAAATAACACCTTAATCTCAGTTCCAAAGAACACTGCCCACACTCAATCTTCCACTGTGCTCCAGCAGCCCACATAGCCACTCCCGGGGGAGCATGGCCACAAATGAAGATCAACAAAGGCTGGATGATCTAAGGCCCTTTAAAGTTTAGCTGAGGAATGGCTGTCTGACCTAACTGGAAAGGCTTTGCCTACTCAGAGTTGATGTCTTACCCTAGATCAATTTTCATGTTCCTCTTCTCTGTCATGCAAACTCCTGACTGTTTCAGACAACATGATTTTTTTTTTAAATTTAAAGTGCACCAGTAGAATACAATTCAGTACCAAGTACCACATATTGCCATTGTCTTTTGTGCAAATGCTTTCTCCAGTAAAGAGTGGGTATAACCTAAGAATTGGATTTGGGTAGAGTTACATAGTTATCAACCAAGCTATATAAATCTGAAGGAATTAGCCCATCTCACCTAATTGGTAAATTTTAGAGCATGGGTTTCAATCCAGATGCCTGGCATAAAAATCCCTCCTGCATTGTAGAATACGTTTGTTTTGCTTACAAAAATTGCCTGAATATTAGAATAAACTTAAGTATTGTTAGTTAGAAATCATAAGCTCCTGACTTGGACCTAGTGAGTCATAATTTTCTTTAAAAGAGATCTGGTCATCTAGTCAGTGAAAAGCATGTCTAGGTAGTTCTTATTATCAAAGAAGTTTGGAAACACTGGTTGAAGGGATGGGGAAGGAAAGAATGTAAATCACCCATTCATTGAACGGCAACAAGACATAAATGATCTATCTGTATCTATTTCCAAACAAACAAGTTATAGAAAGCAAATATGTTTAAATGATGGTAGAAAGTATAATGAAGAACTCCTGGGAGGGAAAAACAAGTCATATAGAGATGATACCGTGCATATATACTAGACAGGTTTGGAAGATTACATGCTCAGCAGACGCCTGGGGTTTCCTGGACCTCTGTGGTATGATCAGCCAGTTCCAGGAGGCACAACTCCTCTCCGGGGAGGTACAGGCTTTGGGCAGGAAAGGTACAAGTGAAATAATGCTTCCAAAGGAGAGAGGATAAACAATGTGTCCCAAGGTAATTTTTCAAGCTGATGATGGGGGTTGAAGGGAGGGAAGAAAGTCATTTTCAGGCCAATAATCCCCATTGCACAGCCGCTGTGAGCTGTGTGAATCACTGAGCACATTTCAAGGAATAGCTGTCATGTGTCACTAACGAATTCTCAGTGCAGATGGGCTCCAGGGTACTCAGGATCTATTTTGGGGAGGCCACAAGCAGTGAAAGCCTGCTGGTGCCACTGGAAGGAAATCTCAGCCACCCTTGAAAATATGAGGGAGTAAATCCTTAAGTCCAAGAACATTTTCCCCTTGTTCTGATTCATGTTGCCTACAGATCTTCTCTTCCATCCCCCATTCTCACCCTCTCCTCTCTGTGCTCTTTTCTTAGGCAACACCATCATTTGTCTGTCTCCCAAGTCTGTGTGCAGAGCATGCTGCTTGGAGCATTCCATATACCCAGAAAGAAAAGAATAATGTAAGAGTTGGTGCACACATCATATCTTTTCCATCGGACCAGTGACGTGGAATCCTTTCATGTGCCATCAGTTCACTTGTCATCCATTTGCTGGGTGTTGATACCCAGGGCTGCCTGAGAAACCTTCTATTGAGGCTCCTTAGCCATCCTGTGGTAGGATATATAATGGCACTACTTTGCTCTTCCCTCAAAGACATGTGTATCCTAATCCCTGGAGTCTGCAAATATGTTACCTTCCACGGCAAAGGGACTTCCCAGATATGATTAGATTGAGGGTCTTGAGATGGAAAGATGACCCTGGATTATCTGAGGGAGTCCAATGTAATCACAAGAGTCCTTAAAGGAGGGAGGAAGGCCAGAGTATAAGAAGATATGACAAAAGAAACAGAGCTTAGAGTGAGAGTGATGTAGGTTCATGAGCCAAGGAACAGTCTCTAGATACTAGCAGAGTCAAGGAAACACATTCTCCCCTAATGTCCCCAGAGAGAATGCAGCCCTGTCGACTCATTTTAGACCTCTGACCTCCAGAACTATAAGATAACAAGTGTGTGTGGTAACATGTTTGTGATGATTTGTCATAGCAGCAATAGAAAATTAATGCAGTCCCACTGACGAGGAACAGTCATATTGGACCATTATGTGAGTAAGAAATAAACTCATATTGTGTTAATCCTCTGGAATGTTGGTGTATGCTGTTAAAAGTGGGTAGTGTTGTTGTAAATAGCATAGATCTTAGATAGTACGGTCCGTGATATCTTGAGAAGTTATATGGCCACCCAGTTAGATGTTACCCAACTCATCTTCATCCTTCTTTACCTCAATCCTCTATTTTCTTCTCACTGTATCATAGTCTCGAGTTTAATTTACTTTGTGTCCTTTCCCAGTGCCTTTTGTGACTATGTCAGGCTCAGAATGATAACTTTTCCCAAAGTCTTTCAACAGTTATGCATTTTTTCCCATGCAAAATAAATAAAGTGGATAAATATGGCAAAACAAATGGAGCATCTCAACAAGGAATTACCAAAAAGACAATTTTAAAATGCAATTATCTGCAGTGCATCTGTTCAAACACCCTCACTACCATTTTTCTCTCTAAATTTCAACTTTTCCTTCTGGTGGCCCAATTTTATCAGGCTTTTGAATAGGTTTCATTGGAGACTGTGTTGGAGTTTCAGGCAAGACAATTGAAATTGTTTATATGCCAATATCATCTTTCTAAGGCTTTCTGGTTCTTTATGAATATGGAGATAGATGGGCTCACTCCAAAAGCCAGGATATATTTTCAAAGGGTTTCACAATTGTTCCTACCCACCCTCTCATGCACTATTTTTATCTTACCTTCTGTAGGTATCTGTGCTAGTGAAGGCAGGTTGGAAGCAATATACGGCAAGGGTCTCTGTAACAGCAGAGTTGCAAGATGTGAAGAGCTGGGACACCTGAGTCTCTAAGGACCTGCTTGGCGTTGAGCTACCTGATGCAGAAACTACATGTGAATATTTGTGTGAGTGAGAACTGAGCTTTTATTGTGTTGAGTGACCGGATTTTGGAATTCTTTTAGTAGTTGCCTGACTCTTCCCCACAAAGATGAGGTGAAAAGGTATGGAGAAAAGTTTGTATGGTCTAACTTTGTCATCGTAACATACAGGATGATCAAAGTGAAGCGGTTTGCCCAAGGTCACATATAGAACAGTGGCCAAGTCAAGAGTTTCCAAATCTCTTGATTCCATTCAGGCACTTCACTAGCATACCCAGGATCTGAACCCCTCCCTCATATAATCATTTTCCAGCCCTTTACCTTCTCTATTTTTGGAGCAGGTGCCAAGCAAGCTCCCAGTCCTGAAGCAGCCAGGGAAATGTCTTCAGCCCAGCTCATAGCACTCTCTGTTGCATTGATTTTCTACAAGATTTATGGCGTTGACCTGATCTCAATGAAGAAACTAAATCCAATTCGCTAAGGAATTACAAGCCCATCTGATCAATAATCTATTTATCTCCTTCACTTTGCCATCTCTAGACACTCCAAACTTGTCATGGGAAATTGAAAGCATTTAAAAAATATAATTATGCAGCCTCAGGAAAGGTCTCCAACATTTCTGAAGATTTTCAATTGCCTTTGAGGAAATGCTACCCTGGTTTGAGTAATAAAGATCACTCTGGTCACTATCCAAATATCTGGGCTGGGCTCATTAATAGAAATATAGTGTCAGGATAATAGGGCCTGTAATTGCAGCATTTTCCATACTGGCAAGATTTTTATCTGGGATATTGGGTTCAGTTCTGGGAGTCCGATTTTAAAGTCACCTAATTGAATTGAAGCACATCCAAAGGAAAGCAACCCAAGTGATAAGGACCATAAAATATTTTGAAATATTCCTCATTATTTAAAGAAGTTGGATATTCTCTTGGTGTAGAAAAACCAAAAAAACTGGAAAGACAACCTTAAGTAATCAAAGGCTGGTATATAGGAAAAGAATCTTGTTCCGTATAGATCCAGATGGCAGATAGAGAATACATTCAGACAGCTTAGCTAGGAGATTTTAGCTTGATTTAAAAACAACCCTTTCTTATGATTTAACTCTCATAAAATGGAATTCTCTTCTCTCTTCTCTTTGCCGTGAGGAGAAAGTTGAACCAACGATGAATCTCTCATTAGTGGACTCTGGATTTTAAATGGGAAGTAGTGGGATTAGGGCAAGCGTACCAGGCGTTGCTTCCATCCTGCACATTGATGCAGGCATCTAAACCATAGGGCCTGATGCTATATTCTCATTTACATTGGCCCACTTCTCCTTGCTCTCTTCTTCCTGATTCTTGGACTTATGGCCACAAACTGTTGCTTTGAGACTGAGTTCTGACTCCGTAAGAGCACTGATGCTTGAGATCCCCCTTTTGTGCTCTTTGGTCTATAAAAGTTGGTTCTGATTTCTCCCACAGTTGTAGGAGTGTGTCCATGTGATCGTGTGCATGTGTATCTTGAATTCTTGAGTAAAAAATGTTTCTTCCCCCAGTTATGGAAATCTTAGTATAGTGTTTGAGTCAGAAATTTGAAACTAAGTATTGGATATTACTCTATTTATTCCATGAAAGTTTTACCTTTGCACTTAGTTCCTTCCTATTGTACACCATTTCTGTTGACCACTATTATCACTTCCTTGACTTGTAAGAGTATTATTTTTACTGTTAGATTGATAGTCTTAAAACTTGAATCAGTTAAGTTAGCTACTCAAAACTACTTAAATGCATAACCTGTCTGACCCCAGTTTTTCCTGTGGTGCCATCACTATTCTTCTTCAGGTATTCATTCCTTAAACTTACCATTCCTTGAGAATCACCTACAGTCTACCATTTCTTGTCTCTGTTTATGCTATTTCTTTCATCACCTCATTACAACTGGGGAACACATTATCCATTTCCAAAGCTCTGCTCAAAAGCCATCCTCTCTTTCAAACATCAATGACTCCTATTTCTGTATGTTTCTTACTGGCTGCTTATCTCGCCCAGTTTTGAAGCAATTATGTGTGTGTTTCCATATCTCTTAGACTGTCTAAATCCATGGTTTTTACATTCGAGGAAGCATCAGATTCACATGGAAGGTTTTTTTTTTTAAACACAGATTTCTGGGCTATCTCCTAAAGTTTCTGATTCAGCAGGTCTGGTACGGGGACCGAGAATTTGCACTTCTAATGAGATTCCTGTGGATGCCAAGGCTGTTGTTTTGGAGACCACACTCTGAGAATCTAAACGGGGCTAGACTATAAATGCCTGCTAAGTAGGGCCCATAATACCTGTTAGTAAGATTTCAATGTTAGTTAATAGTATTATTGGCATTTTGAGCTACATGGTTCTCTATTTGGAGGGGCCTATCCTGTGTACCATACATGGTTTAGCAAGACCCCTGGTCTCTACTACATGCCTGTAGCATTTTTCCCCCTATAGTTGTGGTAGCCAAAATATCATCACACATTGTCAAATGCCACCCTTCCCCCAACTGAGAATCACTGGATTAGAGGATACAGAAATACTTGATTCTTTGCTGCCAATTAGGTTTAGTTCCAAGAGAGTTACATACAGACAGACAAAAATCAAATAAGAAAGAGAGTGCTTTTTTAGAGTAAGTGTCCACGCCATAGTTAACCCAACATGGGGCTTTGGTAGAGCAGGGTTGAAGTTCATAGGGTTCCACGTCACTGTAAGCCGATTGCTGGATCTTGAAATCTTACCTTCAGATGACTTGCTTCCCAGACTAGAACCCTATGCTATGGTTAGTCCACTACTGTGTCCTTGCTAAAAGCAGGCCCAACCTGCCTGTCTGAACCTCCCCAAGGTCTTCTCTGTTCTTCCTAATGACATCAATAGTACAGATTGGGGAGGGCAGAAGATATGAACCCAAAAAGGAACATAACAGTTTAAGACACAGTAACTCTGCCCAGCTATAAATATGGCCCTGTATGTCTCTAGCAATCTGAAGATTTCTATTCCTTTGGGATAGAATGAAAAACAGGTTAAGAAAAAAAAAAGGAGATTGTAAATGCTCTCTCTCTGGTTTCCTCTTCCCCTCTGCTTTTTACAGAACAAGCATTTTGTGTTTGTTGAAGAAATAATTGAATGAACAAACAGGGATAAATGAAAGCTATGAAGGAATCTTCGATAACATCTTGAAAGTGCTGCTCAAATTGAAAATTCTATTTTTCTATGAGCCTACTGCCTGACTTTTCAGAAATGGGTCAAGAGTTGCTTAAATACAAATAAAAGAATGAAACCTGACTCCCTGTAAGTACTCTTTAATTACTCATGGAGGCCGTGCTCTGCAGCAATTATCTTCTCATTTAGTCTTACAAAAGTTCTAGGAAATTAGCATGAATGCGTATATTTTACTGTTGAGATGACCAAGGCTCAAAGAGGTGAAATGACTTGCCCAAGGTCAGGCAACCAGTTAGCACCGGAAACAAAATCTGAGCCAATGCATTCTGACTCCATGCGGTTGTTTCACCCACCATATAGTCCCCTGTGATCAACACCACTGACGGATACACACTCCCCCACATGGCTGGGCTTCCCCTACTCTGGCAGCACATTACTGAGTTAGCTCCAGCTCTGATGATGACAGCATTTGTGCCTCTTGCTAGAAGCTCAATTTCTTCAGGCTTAGATTGATGGTCCTCCTTTCCCTGTTGAAAATCTCTAGACAACACAAATACTGCCAGTGCCTTGAAACACATCAAAAGACATAAACCCCGAGTCTCTACTGGTTTGGAAGTTTCAGACTGTGATTCACAATCACAAGTGAGAATAGCTGAGACTTATCTTTTGAGTACTCTCCACTCTCCAGGTACACTTTCACAATTTTTTATCAATAATCTCATATGATCCTCAGGACAAGCCTGTAAGGTAGACCTTGTCCTTTTACAGAGGCTCGGGGTAGCTGAGTCACTTATTCAAATTCAGAGACAGAACTCAAACCCAAGTCTTTTGATAGCTACTCTTAAAACTGTTTCCCCCACTGCACAGTGATAAATCATAGGATCGAGCTAGTTATTGCCGTCTATGCCTTCCACCTCTCCTCTGGGTGATATGATCTACGTGTTTAAGCAAATATAGATGGGCCATACTGTGTTGCTCTCAGCGGTCAAGACTAAAGAGTGCAGGCTTCCTAGTCAGACACAGATGGTTCTGGGCTCCAATTCTGGCTCTGATTTGTTATTCATAAAATCTTCAGAAAGCCATTTCTCATCATCAAGCCTCAGTTTTCTTATATGAAATTTAAGGATAATAGTTATACCTACTTCACCAAGTCACTATTAGAATTAAATCACATGCCCCATCAAACACACAGTAGGGGTTCCAAATGGAATCGATCATACTCTAGCAGCAGGGAAGAATAATCCATCCACAGGAGAACAAGGAGACTTGAAAATATATATATTTTTAAAGTTGTTGTAAACCACTATATACTTTTAATTCTAAGAACTAAGAAGGATGACTCATGATGATCAAAACATGTTAGCTCAAAGGATGCTCTAGGGTAGCTATGCTGCACCTTCTTTAGATAAGGAACCCAGAGCTCAGATATAGCAAATGACTTGCTTAAACTTTTATCACAAACTCATGACTTTAGGGCTTTGAATTCTGTTCTGTTTGTTTTCAGTTTGGGGTATGTGTGATTGGTGAAGACTTGTGGGTCTTACAAAGACGAGAAGTCCCCTGAGCACAGGGATGTGTGACTATATAAGGGCGGGCTCCATAAAGGAGAGACCAAATATTTTTTGTTTGTTTTTTAGGAAGACCAAATGTTAAGAGCCTTGCATTTCAGTGTGTATTTTTATAATTTTCTTTCGTATCCCCAATCTCTACATAGATGAAAAGGACAGTATTTTCTGCACAACCAATCTAGGCCAAAAGAATTGTACGTATTTTATCATTTAATTCTCAAAGAACGCTGCAAGGTGGGTACTCTCTCCATTTTAAAGGTGGGGAAAGTGAGGCCCAGATATCTTAAAGCCCTTGGCCAAGATTATACAACAAATAACTTCTAAAGCCTGGATTCCCTCTCCCCAAAATTCATGCCTTTTCTGATTATCATCTTCACATTACACAGTCTGCTGTATGCCAATCCATATGACATTCACATTACAGAGTCTGCTGGAATGTGCCATGATACCTGCTTTCCAGGGCCAAATGCACCATCTCTCTCTCTCTGCATCACATTTTAATGTCGTAAAGAAGAGAAAGAAACCCTGGGCAACTGACCACTAGTCAGAGAAAGACCCGTCTTTTTTCCCAAACAACTCCAATTCACCGCCCCCCCCCCGCCCTTTTCTTTTTGTTTTTAACATCTAACAATGTTTGCCATAGAGGCCCGTCCATTAGGTTGTTGTTATACGCAGCGGCACATATGGGAGAAACTAACTCTGCTGTGGAAGAAACAACCAGAAAATATATAGTGGCATATTTGGAACTGCATAGAGAGACTGCAATTCATAATGCTCCACATGTCCCCCGGTACACTCCCCTGGACATCTTTGCTGCCAGAATAGCAGTGTGATATACGTCCCAGCTTAGATCAAATTGTTTTGCATTACAATGTTGTTGTGAAAGATAATATATACTGTTTATGGGACCAAACTGAGCTGCCTAAAATGTAATTGCTAATGTTCATTCAGACACATACTAGGTACCTGTTGTGGTTCCTCTAGATAAAAGTTTTGATGGGTCCCTAGTAACTGGAAGACAAAGCCCACAGCTTTTTTAGTACATGACTCAAAGTCTTCCAGATATTCGCTCTCTACATTGCTCAGTATTTCTGTTACCCTAGTGCCCAATGCCAAGTCTCTAGTTCTCCTTTCTGTTCCTCTAAACTCCTCCCATCTCTCTGGGTTCGGACTATGCATCAATGAATATGAGAATGAGATGGATTTTAGATGAGCTTTTCTTTTTCTTTTTCTTTTTTTTTTTAGATTTTATTTATTTATTTATTTATTTGGGAGAAAGAGAGAGCATATGAGCAAGGGGAGGGGCAGAGGGAGAGGGGGAAGCAGACTCCCTGGTGAACAGGGACCCCCAATGCAGGGCTTGAATTCAGGACTCCAAGATCATGACCTGAGCTGAAGACAGATGCTTGACTAACTGAGCCACCCAAGCACTCCTAGATGAGTATTCTTTTTTTTTTTTTTTAAGATTTTATTTATTCATTCATGAGAGACACACACAGAGACAGAGAGCGGCAGAGACACAGGCAGAGGGAGAAACAGACTCCACATGCAGGAAGCCTGATGTGAGACTCCATTCGGGGTCTCCAGGATCACACCCTGAGCTGAAGGCAGGTGCTAAACTGCTGAGCCACCCAGGGATCCCACAGATGAGCATTCTTTTTTTTTTTCTTTTTCTTTTTTTTTTTTTTTTTTTTTTTAGATGAGCATCCTTAATCTAGGTTCTGGTTGGGTTTGTAGGTTCCCAACCTTTAAATTGTATATAAAACTATGCATGTGTTGGACATGTACACTTTTCCAAATTATAGCTATTTTCAGACTTTAAAAATATTGGTTACCACCAAAACATTAAGAAACCACTGTAAGATTTACCAGTCTACTAACATGTTGACCTAATTGATGGTGATTCTCAGAGATTATGCAAGATTATGCAGGCCTATCCCACACTCCTTTGATTAGGAAACATCTGTGTGAGTTGCTTAAGGCTTTTGTAACAAAGTACCAACAACTCAGGAGCCTGAAACAACAGAAATGTATATCCTCACAGTTCCAGAGACCAGAAGTCTGAAATCAAGATGTCAGCAGGGTTGGTTTCTCTAGCAGCTCTGGGGGAAAACCCATTCCATGCCTCTTTCCAGCTTTTGGTGGCTACTAGCAAACCTTGGCATTCCTTGGCTTACAGACACATTCACTCTAATCTCTGCCTCCGTCCTCACGTGGGTTTCTCTCCACCACCTGTGTCTCCATCTCACTCTCTGTCTTCTCTTTTTAGGCCACTTGCCTTTGGATTTTAGCCTAGAATAATGTCATCCCCAGACCCTTAACTTAATCACATCTACAAAGACCCTGCTTCCAAATAAGTCCAACTCACTGATTCTGGTTGGATATATCTTTTATTGGGGGAGGGGGCACTATTCAACTTAACATTTATCAGGATATATATGGAGAAGTTAAATTGGGGGTATAATTTTGGAAACACTATAGCAGATGCTCATAAAATAATGATTTATAATTAACATCATCTTCTAATATCTTGGAAACAAGTTCTTCCATTCTTTTAGGCCCAAATATTATAATGTTGTGAAATTATAATTATGTTTTTTTCTTGATATTTTGTTTTATTTTCTTCTTTTTATTTTTTTAAATTTATTATTTGTTTGTTTGTTTGTTTGACAGAGAGGGAGAGAGAGAGTGAGCAGGAGGGTGAGGGAGAGAGAATCTGAAGCAGACATCATGCTGAGTGCAGAGCCTGATGCAGGGGCTTGATCCTATGATCCAGAAATCATGACTTGAGCTGAAACCAAGAGTTGGATGCTTAATCAACTGAGCCACCCAGGTACCCCTCTTTTCTTTTCTTTCTATTTTTTTTTAAGATTTTGGTTTTTTATATGAGAAAGAAAGAGAGAGAGCATGGTGGGGAGGGGAAGAAGGACAAACAGACACCCCTGGCTGAGCAGGGAGCCGAGTGGGGGGCTCAATCCCAGGACCCTGAGATCATGACCTAAACAGAAAGTGCTTAACTGACTGAGCCACCCAGGTGCCCCTCTTATTTTCTTGATATTTATTTTATTTTATTAGTTATTTCTACACATATCTCTAGAAGGTTCTATAAGATTACAATTTTAGTACAAGAGATTATATCTGTGTTTAAAGAGCCCATGAATTGAGGAATAATACTTTTAATATGTATATATGTTTAACTTCAGATTGGACACATGTTTTCCAGTGTTTTCTCATTCATCCAAAACAACTTCTTGGCATCAAGGAAAATCATAATCATGTTCCAGTTGATATTTCAGCCTTCTGCTTCAGTCTCTCCTATCACAATGTATACTCCAGTTAAATGGGATGGTTTGAAATATTCTAATTAAGCGACATATTTTCTAGTACCTGCACCTCCTCACAAACTATTCCATTTGGGTACAGTTACCCTCACCAAGTCCTATTCCCTGGGCAAATTTTATTATTATTTTTTTTATTATAGAGATATTATTGGTTTCCTATTTGGTATTCCCTTACTTTTACATTCCTAAAATAACCCCAGTTTGTGATTCATAAATACAGCACTCATCTTCACCATGGAGATTGAATCATGGTAAGTGTAAGCCAACATGGTTCTTCCACTACCCTTGACAATTATTGGTTTAAATATGGCCTTATACTTGGTTCTGGCCAAGAATAGCATAAGGAGAAGTCTGTTGGAGAACTTTCTGGAAAAAAGAAATTTGCTCTTTTTTTTTTTTTTAATTTTTTATTTATTTATGATAGTCACAGAGAGAGAGAGAGAGGCAGAGACACAGGCAGAGGGAGAAGCAGGCTCCATGCACCGGGAGCCTGATGTGGGATTCGATCCCGGGTCTCCAGGATCGCGCCCTGGGCCAAAGGCAGGCGCCAAACCGCTGCGCCACCCAGGGATCCCAAGAAATTTGCTCTTACAGAACAACTCTTTTTCTGCCTTTGGAAGTGGTCAGTCAATATGACCACTGGAACTCAAACAACATGCATCCATGAAGGAAATTTTTAAAGGGGATAAGTTTACATGCTGAACACAACCGAGCAGAAAGATGTTAATAACCTAAGTGTTTGATAAATCTGTTAGGTCGTTGAATTAACTTACCTAAAACCTATGTTTAAACACTTGTGAAGTGGGCAGAAAAATCCTAATTAAGTTACTTTGAATGAGATTTTCGGTTGCACCATATCTTTCTACACATGATATATTGTCATACATGTATTCATCCTATTCTTATTGACATAATTATCAAAGTTGTCTACGTCTACCTCTCCTTTAAAGAATTCTCTGCCCCACTAAACTAGAAATTAAAATTTATTATCTATAGTGAATTTATACCCAGATATTCCTGTACCCAGGCCTGTGTTCTTAAGCAAAGTGTTAAATTTATCAAACTGTTTCCTTTCAGCTCCATATCCACCCTTCTTCCCCTGGTTTTGTGAGGCTGGGCCTGGGCTCTGTAATTTTCCTCCTCTTGTTATTTCTGTGTTCTTTAGAGTTCTCTTTACTCCACTTGGTAGTTAATCCCTATTTTCATCTTTATATTAAAAGTTCCCTTTTTGGGGCACCCGTGTAGCTCAGTCTGTTAAGCATCTGACTCGATTTTCAGCTCAGGTTATGATCTCAAGGTTGTGAGATCAAGCCCCAAGTTGTTCTCTGTACTGGGTGGGGAGCCTGCTTAAGATTCTCTCTCCCCCTCTACCCCAGCCTCTCCCTGCCTCTGTCTCTAAAAATAAATAAATAAATAAATAAATAAATAAATAAATAAATAAATCCCTTTTAAAATTAAGGATTTTTTTTTTTTTTTTTTTTTCTTCTGACTGAACCCTGGTCAATACATTATGCTAAAAATGTGTGCCCACTTCCCATCACTCTGTTCTATGTATAGGAGTTGCTCTTTCGCTCAAGCAATACAGGTAACATCCTCACTTGCAAGCAGCATGCTGGATGCTGGTGATTAGGTGATGAGCAACAGATACAGTCGCTGCTCCCTAAGTGAACAGTCAAATTATTCTTCCATTCAATCAATAGCTGAAGGCCTGTTGCGTGCCTAGCTCCAGGTACTGGGGATAGAGGGGTGAAAAAGGGAGTCAAGTTTTCCCATCTAGTGGAATTTATAAATAAATAGGCAACTAAAGATAGGCTTTAAAATAATGATTTAAAAAAAATAAGAAAAGAATTATGAAATGAAAGGGAAGACCTGAGTCCTATCACAGACAACGTCATGGACCCACACAACTGGGTCCCACAAAATTTGGATGTTGAAGCCCAAAGGCCACACGTGACCACTGTATTTGGAGATAGGGCCTTGAAAGAGGTAATTAAAGTGGAGGTGGCTGGGGAGAGGCCCTAATGCAGTGGAAGGGGTGTCCTTTTAAGAAATATAAGGAATGTACACACAGAAGAGGGGCTATCTGAGGACACCAGGAGAAGACAGGCCAAGGAGAGAAGCCACAGGAGAAAGGAGCCCTTGCCGCCACCTTGGTCTTGAACTTCAGCACCCCCCAAACTGAGAGAAAACAAATTTCTATTGCCGAAGGCACCGGGTCTGTGATGGTTTGTTACAACAGCCCCAGCTGACTAACCCAACCTCCGTGGAGATCAGAAAAGACCGTTATGAAGAATGAGAGACACTGAAGCTGAGATTTGAAGAATGAGTAGAATCTGGTCAAGCAAGGACGGGTGAAGAGTATTTGAAATAAAGCAAAGAAAACGTGCAAAGGCACTGAGAAAGGAAGACATTTGGGGGGCGCCTGGGTGGCTCCGGTCATGATCCCCGGGTCCTGGGATTGAGCCTGGCATCAGGCTCCTGGCTCCGTGGGGAGTCTGCTTCTCCCCCTCCCTGCTCATGCTCCTGCTCTCTCTCTCTCTCTCTCTCTCTCTCAAATAATTTAAAAAAAGAAAAGGAAGGAAGCTATTTTCAATTTTCTAGAGAGGGAAGCGAAACCAGTGTGGGGGAAGTGTCAAGAAGGAGGGGTGAAGCGTGGCCCGTTCCAGGTCAAGCAGGGCATCGCAGGTCATGGTGAGAAGTGGAGAGTTTATTGTAAACGCAATGGGAAACCACAAAGTCCTGAGAGGCTTGACTATCTGACAGTGATTTTCTTTTAAAAAGAAAATCTCTCTGGCTACTTCTTTGAGGTGACTGGTTTGAAAGGGGTAAGGGTCGTAAGAGAGAAACCAGTGAGGTCAGTGCAGCAGGTGCGGTGACAGGAGGCAAGAAGACGGCAGATGTCCCCTGGGCGGGGCGGCCTGCAGGGGGGGGGTGCCCTTGGGCCAGTCGGGACAGCACAGGCCCGGGTTGTGGCCGCTGCGAGGGCTGCCTGGTCGCCCCCTGGAGCCCCCCGCCCCGCAGAGCAGGAGCCTGGGGGTCCCGGCGGCCCCGGGGCCCTGCCCAGGGTGGCCGTGGGTCACCTGCCTCCTCCAGTGGGCCGACCGCAGCCCGGGTGGCGGGGGCACGGGGGGCACGGGGGGCACTGGGGGGACAGACGGCGGGGACACGGGGGGACAGACGGCGGGGGCACGGGGGGACAGACGGCGGGGCACTGGGGGGACAGACGGCGGGGACAGGGGGGACAGACGGCGGGGGCACGGGGAGACAGACGGCAGGGACACGGGGGACAGATGGCGGGGACAGGGGGGACAGACGGCGGGGACAGGGTGGGGACAGACGGCAGGGGACACGGGGGGAAAGACGGCGGGGAAACGGGGGACAGATGGCGGGGACACGGGGGGACAGACGGCAGGGCACTGGGGGGACAGACGGCGGGGACAGGGGGGACAGACGGCGGGGCACTGGGGGGACAGACGGCGGGGACAGGGGGGACAGACGGCGGGGGCACGGGGAGACAGACGGCAGGGACACGGTGGACAGACGGCGGGGACACGGGGGACAGACGGCGGGGACACGGGGGGACAGACGGCGGGGCACTGGGGGGACAGACGGCGGGGACAGGGGGGACAGACGGCGGGGGCACGGGGAGACAGATGGCAGGGACACGGGGGACAGATGGCGGGGACAGGGGGGACAGACGGCGGGGACACGGGGAGACAGACGGCAGGGACACGGTGGACAGACGGCGGGGACACGGGGGACAGACGGCGGGGGCACGGGGAGACAGACGGCAGGGACACGGGGGACAGATGGCGGGGACAGGGCGGGGACAGACGGCGGGGACAAGGTGGGGACAGACGGTGGGGACACGGGGGACAGATGGCGGGGACACGGGGGGACAGACGGCGGGGCACTGGGGGGACAGACGGCGGGGACAGGGGGGACAGACGGCGGGGGCACGGGGAGACAGACGGCAGGGACACGGGGGACAGATGGCGGGGACAGGGGGGACAGACGGCGGGGGCACGGGGAGACAGACGGCAGGGACACGGGGGACAGATGGCGGGGACAGGGGGGACAGACGGCGGGGACAGGGTGGGGACAGACGGCGGGGCACTGGGGGGACAGACGGCAGGGACACGGGGGACAGATGGCGGGGACAGGGCGGGGACAGACGGCGGGGACAAGGTGGGGACAGACGGTGGGGACACGGGGGACAGATGGCGGGGACACGGGGGGACAGACGGCGGGGCACTGGGGGGACAGACGGCGGGGACAGGGGGGACAGACGGCGGGGGCACGGGGAGACAGACGGCAGGGACACGGGGGACAGATGGCGGGGACAGGGGGGACAGACGGCGGGGACAGGGTGGGGACAGACGGCAGGGGACACGGGGGGGAAAGACGGCGGGGAAACGGGGGACAGATGGCGGGGACACGGGGGGACAGACGGCGGGGACAGGGGGGACAGACGGCGGGGCACTGGGGGGACAGACGGCGGGGACAGGGGGGACAGACGGCGGGGGCACGGGGAGACAGACGGCAGGGACACGGTGGACAGACGGCGGGGACACGGGGGACAGACGGCGGGGACACGGGGGGACAGACGGCGGGGCACTGGGGGGACAGACGGCGGGGACAGGGGGGACAGACGGCGGGGGCACGGGGAGACAGATGGCAGGGACACGGGGGACAGATGGCGGGGACAGGGGGGACAGACGGCGGGGACACGGGGAGACAGACGGCAGGGACACGGTGGACAGACGGCGGGGACACGGGGGACAGACGGCGGGGGCACGGGGAGACAGATGGCAGGGACACGGTGGACAGACGGCGGGGACACGGGGGACAGATGGCGGGGACAGGGCGGGGACAGACGGCGGGGACAAGGTGGGGACAGACGGTGGGGACAAGGGGGGGAAAGACGGCGGGGAAACGGGGGACAGATGGCGGGACACGGGGGGACAGACGGCGGGGCACTGGGGGGACAGACGGCGGGGACAGGGGGGACAGACGGCGGGGGCACGGGGAGACAGACGGCAGGGACACGGGGGACAGACGGCGGGGACAGGGGGGACAGACGGCGGGGGCACGGGGAGACAGACGGCAGGGACACGGGGGACAGATGGCGGGGACAGGGGGGACAGACGGCAGGGACACGGGGGGGACAGACGGCGGGGACAGGGGGGACAGATGGCGGGGACAGGGCGGGGACAGATGGCGGGGGCACGGGGGACAGACGGCGGGGACAGGGCGGGGACAGACGGCGGGGACAGGGCGGGGACAGACGGCGGGGACAAGGGGGGGAAAGACGGCGGGGACACGGGGGGACAGACGGCGGGGACACGGTGGACAGATGGCGGGGACAGGGCGGGGACAGACGGCGGGGACAGGGCGGGGACAGACGGCGGGGACACGGGGGACAGAGGGCAGGGACAGGGCGGGGACAGACGGCGGGACACGGGGGACACGGGGGGACACGGGAGGCGCAGGGCGGGGGCCCGGGCAGCCGTGGGCGTGGGCTGCTCCGGGCAGCAGGTTCCAGGGTCCGGCCACCCCGTGGAGCAGCGCCAAGGCCCCCCCCCCCCGGGGTGCACCCCGCCTGCGACACCCCCGCCCACAGCGAGGCCTCAGGCTGCCCCGGCCCCCGGCCCCGACCCCAGCGCCCCAGACCTCCCGCCCGGCCCAGGGCCTCTGCCCCACCCCTCCCGGCTTCTCGTGCCCCTTGGGGCGGAACACCCGGGGTCTCTCCCGCAGCCCTAACCCCCACCTTGACCTTGGCTCCCCTTGGGTCACAAGCGCACGTTACCTCCTTCCAGTTTGCTGCTAGACCCTGACCCGAGAAGCGGCCGCTGCCAATCGCCGCCCTTTACAGAGTGAGGAGCCTGAGACCCGGGACTCTCCTTCGTGCGTCCAGTCCAAGGACTTAGATGCCCAAGTGGTTAGATCGTCTCTGTCCCCTTTCTGGGCCCATAAAGGCATTTCTCCTCCATCCCGCCGGACTTTCTCGAGCCAATCCCCAGACCTGGTCTTAGTTCTTCTGCTTTCATCATTAATCTTACGGATTGGACCAAAGACGAAACCTCCCTATTGCTTAGTTAAACTACCTTAGTTGTACAGATAAGAGGACACCAAGAGACCTGATAAGAATCTGATAAGAAAGTGCTCCCCGGATAGAGCCCCTTCCATTGAAAATCGCCGTATTCCTTAGAAAAGGGGATCCTTTCAGGGTATTGCTGTTGTTGTTTAAAGATTTGATTTTTATTTATTTGAGGCACAGAAAGAGTGAGAGAGAGCAGGAGCCGGGGGCAGAGAGAGAGGGAGAAGCGGGTTCCCCGTGGAGCGGGGTCCCCGATGAGCAGAAGGCAGACGCTTCATTGACTGAGCCACTCAGGTGTCCCTTCAGGGTATTTCTTTATGGCCCAATCTCTCAGGCCATATCTGCGACTGTCATGGCTTATGGTGGTTATGGATTAAATAGTGTCTCCCTCGCTCCCCGCCCCATTCACATGTTGGAGCTCGAACCCCTCATGTGACTGTACTTGAAGATAGACCTACAAGGAGGTAACAGAGGCTACTTAGCATGGGACGGATGGGATCCTAATCCCACAGGACTGGTGTCTGCGAGAAGGGTGACGTGTGTACACAGACAAAAGGCCATGTGAGGACCCAGCACGAAGGTGGGCGACCTGCAAGCCAGGCAGACAGCCGTCACCAGAATCCAGCCCCGACACACCTCTCCCTCGGACTTCTAGCCTCCCAAACCGTGTGGAAATATCTGCTGCGCGGTATTTTGTTGCGCCAGCCGGGCCGTGTAGTACGGGTGGTCGCTCACCCCTTACTCAAGCATTGAGTGTAACACCCGGGGCTCACCCCATCAGGCGCTCTCCTCAGTGCCTTTGTTTGTCTTTCTAAATTTCTCCCAATGGAATAACTTCTGGATCCAAGGACCATGCTGGGTGCAAGCTGACATCCTTGGGAGGTTGTTCTGAAGGAAACCACTGGCAAGTGTAGACTGTGGGGAGCCCAGGGGAACCCTGAGATCATGTAGTTCTGCCTTCTTACCCTTAGATGAAGCCTCAGAGATCTTTCCACAGCTTTCCACCGAGATCTAACCACCAGGAGTGGAAGCAGGGCCCCATCTCGGTTGCCCGATTGGGCACAGGAAAAGCACCACGATCCCAGGCCGCCTCGATCAGACACAGCAAACCAAACAGGCCACTTTACTGGTCACTTAAAGTCACGCGCTGCACTCAGGGCTTGTAGACGCCGCCTCAAACCACCACCCACATCTTGTGAGAAAGCTCTCGTTCTCCTTTGCGGAGAAGGGAAGGCCAGTTGGCATGACTGGCCTAGACGATCATGGCAGACATCACTAGCCTCACTTACACGCAGCCTCCTCTCCTTCCTGGGCCCAAGGAGGACCTGTCAGCCTCTTTGCTCCTTGCCGGGGCCATTGCATTGACTTTCAACACCGAACTGTGGGTGGAAGTGGTGCCCGTGCTTACGTGGCGCCAGCCAACACCCACCCAAGACCTTTTGAGTTCTCTCTTCTCCTTTCCACGAGGCAGGGCCTGCTGGGATCACCGGGCCCTTCCTGTAACGGAGGGGTCCTGGGTCGCTGCTGGACCCCCCACTATTTGTTGACCTGTTGATATACAGGGTCAGCGACGCTCATTCTATCCTGACCACTGTACGACTCCTACTGTAAACTGCAAGGTAAGGATAGCAGTTCAAATACAAAGTCATAAACAACAGCAACAACAACACAAGTCATTTGCAGGGTCATTTTCTTTCCACTATCTTGGAACTACATCTGAACCTCTGCCAGTTAGGCGGCTTCTAAATAAACACGGAGACTCATTTTCCCCGATTGTGAAACGTATAGGGCTACCTCCTTGAGGCACTTGTTGCAAGAATTAGTTGAAAAAAAATATATGTAAAGTAGGCAGAACAGAGTAGATGCTCAAGTTTTAGTTTGCCATTTCCTCAGCTCTATCACCCCGTTGAAATGAACCTAAGACTCTCATTCCCTGGACACATAACATTTTTGTCAGGAGTCAGTATTCCAGGGGTCACAGGAACAAATGCACATAGGGACCATTTAGTTATGATAAACCCCTAATTTAAGCTGGATATGGTGAACTAGAGACTCCTTAAACCCTTCAGAAGGGGCAATTACTGCTCACCTGAAGCTGATGGTTGTTAGGTAGGATGTTAATGCAACGTAAGTGAGATGCCAGAAATCCCAAATTTCTTTCTTTCTTTTTTTAAAATTTTATTTATTCATAGAGACAGAGAGAGAGGGGAAGAGACACAGGCAGAGGGAGAAGCAGGCTCCATACAGGAAGCCCGACGTGGGACTCGACTCGAGTCTCCAGGATCACACCCCAGGCTGCAGGCGGCGCTAAGCCGCTGCGCCACGGGGGCTGCCCCTGAATTTCTTATTCTATCTATTTTTATTTTATCTTAGGAAAGTACTGACTTTTTTCTTTAGACTTATAAAAGTTGCATCAGAATTCAAATTAAATACACACATTTACACGCCATGTACGTTTACTGGCCACTCGTTTGAATCTCTGGATTTGATTTCTTTCTTTTTTTTCTTTTTAATTTCATCATCTATTTTTAATTTTTTTTTTGCATTCTTAAATTTAAATTCCATTTGCTGACATACAGTATAACATCCAGTGCTCATCCCATCAAGCGCCCTCCTCAATGCCCATCGCCCAGCTACTCCATCTCCCTACTCACCTCCCTTTCCACAACCCTGTGTTCGTTTCCCAGAGAGGAGTCTCTCATGGTTTGTCTCCCTCTCTATTTTTTCCCCACTCGGTTTCCCTCCTTTCTCTTATAATCCCTTTCTCTATCTTACATTCCACATATGAGTGAGACCGTATGATGACTGTCCTTCTCTGGTGGACTTCTCTCACTCAGCACGCTGCCCTCCCGTTCCATCCACATCGAAGCAAAGAGCAGGGATTTGAGTTCCGTTGCTAATCCTCTATACCCAGCCTGAATTGTGTCCTTGTGAATGCCGAGCTTCCCAACTAGACAGTAAGCCCCTCGAGGAGATGGACTTCGTCCTCCCATGTCTATGCTCCCCCACAGTCCAATACCAAACCTGAAACAAAAGGACTAAAAGGGCCAGATTGCATTAAATTAAAAATGAATGGCAGACTTTCATGGAAGCGAGAGATTTGATTTCAGCAATTTAAAAGTAATCTTCTCCATATCAAGGAAGTAGTTGTCTCAGGTTGTTCAGCCCAACACAAGGCTAAGAATTACCTGCACTGCAGTTTCAATTAACCTGCCCCCGTCCCTTTTCCCCATTCTGATGTCAGAGGGCAGATGAGTCTCCTGCCTCATAATGAACACAAATTCAAAGGGACATTGGAGAGCTAGTCCAACGTTCTTAACTTAAAAAAGTAGTTTCCCTGAGGCGTGTAAGAGAATCCTCACGGAGAGAATAAGGCTCTGGAAGGTTTATAAGCATGCCCTCTAAAATGTCTATTACCTAAAAGTATTTTCCGACACAATCATTATTTTAAAATATAAGGTAACATTAAAGGAGGATGCTGCATCTGAATGCAGGTGTTCTAATAATAATAGCAAATAATCTGTGCTTCCATTTATTTATTGAGTGCCAAGCATAATTCAAAGTGCTCGACCTGCATTATTTCATTTAACCCATAGGGCCTTCTGAGGTTGATGATGATAGTTTATCCATTTTAAGATGAGAAAACTGAGGCTCAGAAAGGTTAAATAAATCTTGTAAATCACTCAGCAGAAGTATTAGTTCAACCCAGTTCTAAAGGCCATGAATTAATCAAAATAGTATTCATTCTGCTAAACAGGGACCTATGCCTTCATCTGTCACCTCCAGAACAATCTCAGTAGGAGTCTAATGAGAGAAACTGATGAAAATCATTCTCTTTGCATTGAGACTTTATAGACAATTCTTATGATATATCCTCAGGTTGATATAACATTTTCCCTCCTAAAATTCTTGAATCCTTTGTAGCATTAATAATATTATAGTTTTATGTAATTACTCCAGTTTTAGCTGTCAAATTCAAGTACAGGGCAGTTAAGTATCTTATCTATGATCTAATTCGTTTAAGTGCTACAAAAAAATTAAAATCTAGGATCATGGGCAGCCTGGGTGGTGTAGGGGTTTAGCACCACCTTCAGCCCAGGGCGTGACCCTGGAGACCCGGGATCGAGTCCCACGTCGGGCTCCCTGCAGGGAGCCTGCTTCTCCCTCTGCCTCTCTCTCTCTCTCTCTCTCTCTCTCTCTCTCTGTGTGTGTGTGTGTGTATGTCTCTCATAAATAAATAAAAGTTAAAAAAAAAAACTAGGATCATATCCCATGGAATATTCTATGGATGGTTTTGGGCAAGTTAATTACTATATTCATGACTGTTTCCTTAGAGTAGCCCCTCTGTCATAAGATTACTTGAATGAATAAATGAGATAAGAAAAACGAAAAACAGATTAATAGATGTTATTGGCAATTGACAAATACTAGGTATGCAACAAACAGTAGTTGCTCTTGTTTTCTTATTGCCAATTTTTGTTACTTAAGTATTTTAGCCTTTAAAACCACATGCTGACAATTCTAAGATATTGATATGTGTCTAGCAAACATTAGAGATGATGATCAGTTATGGAGAAGAAAAGGATATTACTAGCTCTTTAGAGTGTAGTGTTGTGCAATGAGAAAGCTACACTTTTAGTTTAAGAAAATAATATGAAATATTTTGTAAGATGCTCATCCATCAGGGTTATCTCTGCCTTTTATTTATAACCCTGCAAGTTGGAGTAAAATAAATAATTGTTATTTATGGAAATGCAAAGTATATCTATGGAATGCAACAGATTTTCACTCTATGGATATTGAACAGTTTTGCAAATTTGAAATCTCAGCCTCCTTATCTGCTCATAATGTATGAAACTTTTGAGTTTCCCTCAGTTTAACATCTTATTTGTTCCTCATCAATTAATGAGTTAAAATAAATAATGTTTTCATGTTACATTTGTATGAGAGGCATAGTTTTACCTTTGTAAAAAATATCTTAGAGTCATAAACTATGAGTCCAAGGACAGGCTTCATCATTCAGTGTCGTACAACCTCAAGCAATCACTTAACTTACCACCCCGTGGGTTTCTTCTTCAGTAAAATGATTTTTAAAACAATCTACGTCTATATCACTTGTAAGTCCATATCACTGCTGTCCTCATTGGTTGATTCTGAAACGCTAATAAAAAAAAGTGGATATGAAAACAATTTGAAATTGTAGATTTCTATACAAATGCCATGGACTGGAGTTACTATAATTATATTTGGTGAGTGGCAAAGTAGAAGCAAAGACAGGTTAAATGGCTCATAGTCAGCAATTTGTTGATAGAGTTAGAAATGCAGGCAAGTTGGTTGCTATTTAGTCTAGTATCCCTACTAGATCACTATGTTTTCCCATAAAGATCAGAGCATGTTGGCCTGAAACAAGAGGAAACTGGTAGCAAAGTGATTGTGTGTGTTATCAACAAGATAATAAGCTCAATAAAGAGTCCATTAGGATAGAGCCTGCAAGGCAAGTGGATTTCCTTTGTAAATAATCCCTCACAGCTTCAAATGCAACCGTTACCTACACAGGTATGTCATTTCTACACAGCTCTGGCCCACTGAGAGCCCTGATGGAAGAGCCAATTCCTGCCAAAGGAATGAAGATGCTGAATTCAGAGCTCATGCATGCAATTTTCAAGTTTTCAAAAAGTTCACCTTATCTTCCATTTCTCCTCAACTTACCAGCTCGGAGCTGCTAAATTTTGTGAAACAATTATCCCAGTAGTGAACCCTAGGAATCAGAAGAAACTTTAAAATTATAATACTCAGCCTTTCCCAAATGCACACACACGTCTACCCTTCACCTTCATCAATTCAGCCCTAATCTGAGATGATGTTTACATCAGATGTTTCTCTCTCTCTCTCTCTCTCTCTCTCTCGGCCAGATACATCATACTGCAGATTCACATTGAGCTAATGTTGGTTAGAGATCTTGGTTCCTAAACCTGAAGAGGTGTTATGTAGGGTCACAATTAGACTAAGGCATCTCAGCCACAGAGAAAGTAAACTCATCTATCTAACTGTATGCTGCTTATTTAATCCTGACTTAATTTGATTTTATGGTTGTATTTATCTAACATTAGTAGCGTTTCACTAGCAATGAAGTCATGAAGGAGAGACAGAAAAAGGAGTGTGAAAAGAGGGATGGGGGAAGAAAAGAAATACAACATTTCTTTTTTTTTTAAAGATTTTATTTATTTGAGAGAGAAAATGAGTTGAGAGAGAATGAGAAAGCATAAGCTGGGGTAGAGGCAGACGGAGAGGGAGAAACAGCTTCCCTGCTGAGCTGGGAGCCCTGTGCCAGGCTTCATCCCAGGACCCTGGGGCCAGGACCCGAGCCGAAAGGCAGATGCTTAACTGTCTGAGCCACCCAGGGCCCCAGAAATACATCATTTTACCTAAGGAGCTCACCTGAGATAACTGGCTGGTAAGGATCCTGGGAAGTCTTGATGCCTCCCTGGGCTATAGTTTCCCCACTGAACGGAAAGGACCCTCAAAAGTATGCCTCCGAAGTTCTAATCTAGAACATGAAATGACTGTTGCCCACAGGAATGCACTTCACAGAGTATCAAAATGCAGAGGCACTCTCTGCAAGTACCATCCGGACAGGGATATTTACTACCTCTGGGTGTGGGAAGAGACCAAAGCTCTACAGAACTCGCCAAATGCTAAATGGCTTAGTGAAGCTCCTTGTAGACCTTTTTCCTGGCTGCTAATTTATCAACTCCGAATTACCCTTTACATTACATGACTATGTGCATAAAGCAAAATGCTATGTGGTGTGAAAAATAGAGCTGCATTTAGGGAGCCTTTTTACAGTAGAGTTAAAGGGCTGCTATGTATCCATTTCAGGGAAAAATATTCAAAGTCCCAAGGGACCTCTACCTCTATTTGCACTGTATTCAGTCTTGAAAATTCTTTGGAGACAGGAGATGGACAAATCCGAGTAAGGCTCAAGGATCAATATCCAAAGGGTAAGACGAGAAGTGCTATCAACACCGTCATCTTCCATTCCTTTCCCTCAGCTTTTCAATGTCGGCACTCCGGGCAAACACCTTGCTGACAATGAACTCAACCCTACGCCTCCATGGGTTCAGTCACGACAATGCTGTAGATTATTGTCTTCTGACACTCTTCCTTCCCATACTCTTCTTTTCATTCCCAAAGCTCACCCAACTTCCATACAACCTAGGAGACACAGACTAATACTATGACTTTTTTTTATGAATAAAGCACTTAAATACCTTGCTCAGGTTCCTCCAGTTTAATCCAGTTCTGTGTGATCCAAGTGTCTTGATCAACACATCACTCTGCTGCCCTGAGGTATGGGGTCTACCTTAAACACACTGGTCAGAACCAACTCCTCCTTCCCCCACTCCTCTTTACTCTGTTTCAGATTTTTCAAATCTTAATGTGAGTACAAATTCTCCTGAAAATCTTATTAAAGTATAGGTTCTGATTCAGAAGTTCTGGGGTAAAACCTGCAAATCTGCATTTCTAACAACCTCTCAGGTTCTGCTGATGCAGCTACTCCAGAGGAACACATTTGGTAGATTATGTATGGCTTCCACTGTTGGAGGGAAACAACCAGGGTTCATCTCATTAGAATGTGAAACTATTAATTATCATATATATAGGACAATTACCACATACTCATTTCTATTATAGGTATTTAAATATTAATTATCACTCACCAAATATATTTATTGAGCTCAGAATGGCGTTCCATAATCTTACATCCCTCAAAGTACCTTCCAGAGGATTTTCTACATTTTATTTATTTTTGAAGATTTTATTTATTTATTTGAGAGAGAGAGCACAAGCAAGGGAAGCTGTAGGCAGTGGGAGAGGGAGAAGCAGCTCCCCATGGAGCAGGGAGCTGGATGTGGGGCTTGATCCTAGGATCCTAGGATTATGACCTGAGCTGAAGGCAGATGCTTAACCAGCTGAATCACCCAGGCACCCCTAGGATTTTCTAAATTTTAGTCACCCAGAAAACTGCTGAATGAATAAAATAGAAAGTTAGATTAGATAAGGGCTGCTAGTGACAGGAAGGGATAAAGTTTTAGAAATGGTCTCAGCACATATTCTGGTCTTCGTGATCTATCCTCTCAAGGGAATGGCAGATCTCTTCTAAAATGTGAGCAGTTATGAGGGGGGAGCCCCAAGTCCTAGGGAACCAGAGAGTATTGAAATGGAAAGGACATATGACTAAGATCCTAGTGACCTGACATGTGGTCTTAGCTGTGCTTTTAATTCCCTGCATGATTAGCAGAGCATCACTTAACCTCCTGAGGCCTCTGTTTCCCTTTCTGGAAAATGATGAATTTGAGCTGCATTAGGTCTTATCCAGCTATCAGTGAGCCACCAAAGTCCCTTGTTGTGGGAGCAAGAAGGATAGGAACATAGTCAGGGACAGAGTGATGGTGGTTCATTCTGTCTCTTTCATTCTCAAAAAAAGGTAAAAAGGGCATCCTGTGCTCTGGGCATCAAGGCGGCTGCAATTGCTGTGCTCTTTTTGGACTTAATCTGTCACAGCTGCCTGTAAACTGCAGCTGAGTGGTGGGTGATGGGGGCTGCTCGAATGAGCTCCATCAGCGATCAATTTACTATCCTACAGCTATTCAAGATTGCACCTCATTTACTCAAAGAATGAACTGTTGCAAGACAAAAATCTCTGCTGACGTGACTGAAGTAGGTCATGTTTCTACTGTTACTCAAGCAGCGGGTGTAGTTGGATTCCCAGACACTATAAGGGCTGTGCTAGAGGAGGGGTATGGATGATTCATGGGATTTGGTGCCTAGGGATATTATTCCAGGCTCCCAGCAGGGCCTGATTTGGATAAAGAGATTCTTGATCAAGGCCAAATGAGGGTCAATGATATATCGTCAAATTACCAAATGATATAACCAAATGCTATCATCAACTGCAAATTGAGGAAACAATCTCCTTTCTATTTTTCTTAAGACACATAGCAGTGCTGTGATATTTAGTAGTGCTGAGTACACAAAGAGTGTGTGTTGAATGAGTGAATCTATTTACTTGGCAAATATTTATTGAGCCCTAAACTAGGAATTGTGTATACAACTATTTTGGTAATCTATTGCTACTTAACAAACCACCTCAAAACTAGGTGGCTTAGAATAATCATTTTATTATCTCTCACAATTGTGGGTTGAATGGATGCTGCTGGACGGTTCTTTCGTCAGCCGTGTCTGGTCATCGGGAGACTTAGCAGAGCTGTAATGTCTAACATGTCTCACTTACGTGGCGCTGGCTGTTGACTGGCTGAGAGTTCACCAGTGGTGGTCAGCCGGAGTCTTAGCTCTCCACAATATGACTTCTATGTGGGCTGGGCGTCTAACAGCATAGCACATGAATCCCTAGATTCAGAGAGTGAAAGCTGTCAATTGTCCTGAGTCTTAGTCTCAGAAGTCCCAGAATATCACTTCTGCTACATTTCATTGGTCAGTCAAAATGCCAGCCTGGATTAAGGAGGAGGAGAAATAAAATATATCCCTTGATAAAAAGAACAGCACACACAAATAGGGAGAGGAAGGATGGTTGGAGGCATCCGAAGAGACTGGATTGATATTTCTTATCACCTGAGCTAGTCTCTTGAATTTACATAAAGTGCTAGAATTAAAGGCACAAAGGAATACATCAGCTACAATGTAAAACAGTAACAACAACAACAACAACAACAACAACAACAAAACCTGACACTAGAAAGTGTTAACTAATTTGTGGAGCAACTAGAACTCTCACACATGCTGGTAGGAATAAAAATGGTACAATCTCTTCAGAAAACAGTTTGACAGGTCCTTAAAAATATAAACAAAAAAGTCACATCAATGTTATAGGGACACAGAGCAGATCAGTGGCTGCTTGGAGACAGAGAGGTGGAAGCTGGGTAACTGACAAAGAAAGAACACAGAGAACCTTTAGAATTAAGGGAAAATATTTCACACTTGGAGTGTGGTGGTGGTTACACAGATGTATCTATTTATTAAGAATCATCAACTCTACACTTAAAATGGTTGTATTTAATTGAACGTAAATCATAGCTCAATAACATTGATTTTAAAAACAAGGTTCTAGATCTCTCCTAGGTGTCTCTTCAGTGTGACAGATGGATTGGGGAAGAGAGGCTTATCTGTCTCCCATATCAATCTGCATATCACCTGGCTTTACCAAATTTACCTGACTCTGCTGTTTCTGAGCTTGCTGCATGTGACACGATTTATTTCTTCAAGGCAGTGATACTACATGGTTGCTGTATTGGGAAGATATTTTTCTGAAATACCTGTGTGGTAGACACTGGTAGCAGTGGATACATCACAGTGTAAGATATGACTAAAATCTAAATTTTGAAGACTGCTTTCCTGAAGTTTCTTTCCCATTTACCACAGGGAATATACACTAAATAATTCTCACCTAGGTCACACCTGCTAGCATATATCCATGGCACCTTCTATAATTTATCTAATAAATGATAGCCATAATATTCCCTATAATCATTCATATCACCTTCTAGAATATCATACATTTAAACATACCTATTACACTGTCATCTTTTCTCTTCTCCAAAACAGTAATATCCATAAAGAGGGACAATGATTTCTAATTTTTTTAAAGATTATTTGAGAGAAAGAGAGAGAGAGTGAGGAGAGAGGCAGAGGGAGAGAGAGAATCCCAAGCAGACTCCTTGCCAAGCATGGAGCCCCAAATGGGGCTCAATCCCATGACCCTGAGATCATGACCCAGGTTGAAGTCAACAGTTGGGCACTCAATGGACTGAGCCACCAGGCACCCCAAGAGATCATGATTTATTCTTAATCTTAAGCTCAAATTTAAGGCAGCTTGAGTTTCTCCTTCCCTAATACATACATGAAGAAGAAGCACTCCAAGCAAGCAAGGGCCTCATGGTGCAGAGGGATAGATGGAAACAAAGCAACATGACTGCGCAATAGCATATATTGCTATTATAACACAAGTTTCTAGAGCACAAGGAAGAAATGCACATAACCTGAATAGGTGATGAGGTAATAAAAGAAGTGTTTCCAGAAAAGGGGGAGGGATGTCTAAATTAAAGTCTACGGTATTATTCAGCATAAATTATGCCACAAATAAAACAAAATAAAAACAAGAAAAGGAGTGGAAAGGCCATAAAACATTCCAGGCAGAAAAAATTGCTATAGCAAGGAAATGCAACTATTGACCATGCACAAAAACCCATATATTGACTTGTGGGGGAAAATCCAATGATTTATATAGAAGAAGAGTAAGTAGATGGAATTGACTTATTTACAATTACTCCAGTGGATCATCATTTTCTTCTTTACCCATTGGCTTCTTCTCCAAGTGGTTTCTCCCATGGCAGCAACAGTGACTACTGCAGTTCCAGACCCATCTCCTCATGCTGAATGACCCAAAGCAGTACTTCACAGTGTCAGCTGTGCCAACAGTGAATCACCTACAGATCCTTTACTAAAAGGTTTGTAGGTTAGAAGATAGGGATCCACATGTACTCACATACACACACACACACACACACACACACAGCAATTCTAGTGCACATTCACAGTTTAGAAACACTAAAATAGAGAAAAAATATGGAAAAATCTGTGTAAAGATATTTGCCTTTGCTCATAATTAAAGGTGGGCAAATCAGAACCATTTCTTAACTATCAGATTGACATAATGTGTGATAACGCATTCTATTGGCCAGGCTGTGGGGAAGCTGATATTGTCGTGCATGCAGGTCTGAATGCAGACTGGTACAATGATTTTGGATGAGGATTTAGTGATATCTAATAAATATGCATTTATTTTTTGATCCAGTAATCCTTCATATATAAGTTTATCCCATTTTTTTCCTTCAGATATGCAAAAACAAGTTTATGTACTGACGCCTTATTTGTAATTTTAAAATACTGGGAAAAATAACGTAAAAGGCCATCTAGTAGAGTGGTTGAGTGATTTGGAATGATATGAAACAAGAGCAGTGCTTTAGGGTACAGCTGAAAAAGAATGAAAAAGCCCTCAGTGGACTGATAAGAGATTTCCAGGAAATCTTGTCATTTAAAGAAAGAAAAATGAAAAAAAAAAGTATATATAGAAGCTACCTTTTGTGTAAGAAAGAAGAGGAAGTAAGAAAATCACATTCTGTTCAGTTGTGCACCAAGAATCAGAGGAAGAACTCATAGACTAACAAGATTGGTCACTAATGGACTTGAGAGGGAATTTGGTGAACAGAATGTGGGTGTAGGAGCACCTCCCTAGGGATAACTCGTATATAGTTCCACCTTTGGTACCAGATTAATGTATCACATAATCAAAAAATATGAACAAAAATAAAGATGAAATAGAATACAAGCAGAAACAAATGTCCCTTGCTGAATCTCAAATGAATAGCATGGCCACACTGAGGGGGAAAAGGGTTAGTTGGGTTAGTTAACCCAACTAGTCTTGAACATGATGGTTTAAGATGATCAAGAGATTTTAATATACAGTTGGGATTGTGAACCACAGATTTAGGAAAAAATAATGTATCTTCCAATAATTTCCACACAAATATATATATGTTTATTTTTAAAATTCAACCTCTTTCCCACTCCTACAATCTCCTTATTTCTCACGGACTGGATCAGATCAGTGGCCATCTGAGCCACTGGCTATGGCCAGGGAGATGGCACATGTTCATCCATTTAAGGTATTCAGGTTTATCTCAGAAGCCAAAGGTGGAGACAAATACTACCCTAAAGAAATAGGTGTTAATGGAGTAAAGATGATCAACCCCAATATTAAGGGGAAAAGACAGAGGAGAAATATATTCACAGATGGAAAGGAGAGCAGACTGACACATCCAGCCAGAAGCTGTACTCATTGAAGGGCAGGGATGGAATGAAGGCTGGTCCAGGAGGCAACACATGACATTCATTCATTCATTCATCATTTATTCATTCATTCCTTCATTTTTAGAAGTAGAGGTAGGGGTGAGAGGCAGAGCTCAGAGCAGAGCCACACTCAGGGTTTGATCGCACAACCCTGAGATCATGACCTGAGCCAAAATCAAGAGTTGGATATTTAACCAACTGGACCACCTGGGCACCCCAACATATGCCATTTTAAACAAATAACAGTCACCGAGTCAGTTTCAAGTACTGAACAGAAAATGAAAATACAATGGACAGAATTCGGGTTTAGATCTGAAGCTGACCACTGGTCTGGCTAATATTATCTATCCTAATGTTAGTCAGGTATAGCATTTAAAAATGCACCCATTACTGTAGACTCCCTATGCATTACATCATGTAAATCTCACATCAAGTCTAGGAGACAACAGCAGTGTAACTTGCTTAGCATTATCTCAGTCAGGAACTGGCACGGGTTCTGGCTGCCTATGGAAACTGAGTTTTGCCATAATGCTATATACTACCACCTTGAAGATGACATTCTAGGGGTCACAGAACTGAAAGTAACTCAAGTCTAAAAACTTGGGGACTGAAGAGGTTCACAGAAATCTTAAGTGGTATTAGTTTTAGACCCAAAAGGTCACTGACTGTAAGTATGGATGGTGGTAAGGACTGATCTTACACATAGATAAGATACAATAAGATGGGATAAGATAATTAAAATAAAAGAAAATAAGCAATCACAAAAATAGAGAGAGAGTCTTGGATAAGATACCAGAAGCACTGGTAACAAGTAGGACTACATCAAACTAAAGAGCTTTTGCACAGCAAAGGAAAAAATAAATAAATTAAAAAGGCAACATATAGAGGGAGAAAATATTTATAAAACATGTACCTGATGTTACTATCCAAAATACAGAAAGAACTAATATAACTCAATAGTAAAAAAGAAAGAAAGAAGAAGAAAGAAAGAAAGAAAGAAAGAAAGAAAGAAAGAAAGAAAGAAAGAAAGAAAGAAAACAATAAAATAATGGGCAAAAGACCTAAATAGACATATTTCTGAAGACAACATACAAATGACCAGTAGACACATGAAAAGATGCTCAACATCACAAATTATCATGGAAATGCAAACCAAAACCAGAATGAATCAATACCTTTATAAGATGGGTATTATCAAAAAGACAAGAGGTAACAATATTAGCAAGGATGCCAAGGAAAGGGAACTCATACACTATTGGTGGGAATGTCAAATAGCACAGTCATTATGGAAAACACTGTAGAGGTTCCCCAAAATTTTAGAGGTTGAACTACCATATGATCCACCAAGTCCGTTCCTGGATGTACACCTGAAGGAACCAAAATCAGTTTCTTGAAGAGATATCTGCACATGTGTGTTCATGCAGCATTATTCAGAATAGCCAAGATATGGAAACGACATAAATGCCCTTTGACAGATGAACAAATAATACAATATCTTTAACATATATACATGATAAAGAAAATATGATATAAATGACGTATCATACATTTTATATATATCACATACAATGGAACACTTTTTATCCATTAAAAAGAAGGAAATTTTGCCATGTACGACAACATGGATGAATTCTGAGGATTATGTTAAGTGAAATAAGGCAGACAAAGACAAATTCTCTATGGCATCACTTACATGTGGGATCTAAAAAAAACAAAGCAAAATTTACAAAACCTTGATTTTATAGAAATAGAGAATAGAATGGTCCTTGCCAGTGGCTAAGTGTACACATTTTCAGTTATAGGCATGAGCACTGAGGATCTAGTATATGACATGGTGGCGATAGTTAAGTATATCATATACTTGAGAGTTCCTGAGGGTATATCATAAGCATTCTCACCACACACACACACACACACACACACACACACACACACGCAGGTTAACATGTTAACTGTGTAAGGTGATGGATGTGTTAACTGTCATAATCTTGGTAATCATTCTACAATGTATATGCATAGTGGATCATTATGTTGTATGCTTTAAATCTATAGATTATATTTTTAAAATTATTCCTCAATACAATTAAAACAAGAGAAAAGAGTAATATAACCCCACAGCGTTTTTTGAGGGTTGGGGTGGTGGTACGGTGACTATAGTCATTCTCAAGCAAGAATGGGACCTGGTTCCTGGTTTCATCACAGATACTTGACAATATCGAGTATGCTGATTTACATTTTTGTTTCTCAGACTGTGACATTTATGAAATAAGAGTGTCGGCCTCTATATTTCACAGAAGGATATAGAGAAATAGGGGATGGAAAACCAACTGGTAGGCTTTTCAAGAAAACAGAACTAAAGCCACCCAAAACAGAATCCTATCAATTCATGATCCTACTGGATTAGAATATCTCTGAATTGATTAATATCAAGTAAATAGTAAAACATTCTTGCTATCTATGAATACAAGTTATCTTTCAAAGCGTGAAAAGTGCTTTATGTGCAATGTAATCAAAAGGAGGGCTTTTTTTTTTTTTTTTTTTTTAGTGTACGACACTATGCACAAGACTTGCAAACCACGTATTTGAAAATGTTCACGTTCTATCATTTCAGGATAAAACTGCGATCCAAAAACTGTTAACGAGAAATATTTTGAAAGCATGTCAGCAATGCTGAAATTAGTCCATACCGGGTCAAGCTCTTCTAATTGTCCTTTTGGAAGCATCACCCAGAATGAGAGAGGACCTCGCATGGCCTTTCCTTAGCACCACTCATTCACCCTAGATCCCCTCTTAGATGTTATAATACAGCCGAGTCCTAAAGGGAGATGAGTGAGTCGCAATCCAGATTCTTAAACAAGCAAGTGAGCAAACAACTTAAGCGCACCCACTCCACCCTAAGTCACCCCCTCTTCCCACAGAAGCTTCTGAGATTTGGCTAAATTTCTAAGTTGCATAATAACAGAAATCAGTATGTAAAAATGTGCCCATTGAAGGGACAGAGTGAACACCCCAGCACCACTGATATCACCACCTGCTAGCGGTCACTTTTTATCCATTATTCGATCTAATCCCAAACAGGCTCATCTCTTGCTGTTTTCCTGGCTTCTGTAGGTAGCACTTTGTACGCTCTGTCCTAGCCCTGCTGTTGTTGATACCTGGAGCATTTCTGGCCCCCTCACTCTGGTGTTAGCCTCACATCATTTGACCTTTGCCCTCAAAGAACTCAAAAGTGAGGAAAAAAAACAGATATGTACATCCAATAGTGTGATGCATTTTGATAAGGGGATACAGGGGAAGATTCAGTGTGTCACAGAAACACAGGGGAAGTGGCGACTCGCTCTACAAATTAGAAGGGGCTTCACGGAGGAAAGGTTAGAAGGAATGACTTCTGTCCAAAAATATCTTCTCCATTGCTGCCTGTCGATCCTAGCATCACTAACTAAGATGTGCATAGGAGCACGCAGGGGTTTCGAGCCGGAGATGTGTAGTGGGGATGTCCTGTCACCCTCTCTCCCTTTCCACCTCCCTATTGCCACCACTTCTCAGACTTAGCAGAAACCAGTATACACTCACCACATTTCCAGCACCAGCAACAGTTCCGTTCTACCTATAGTATAATATAGTTTTTTAAGGGTGATAAGACAATCACATATCATGCTGGTTGTGACAGGGGCCCCCACTTAAGCTACCAGTGAGAAAATTGGGGGCCATTCTAGTATTGAGTCATTACTTTGGAATTCAATTTCTCTTCTGGACATCCATTTTCACTAAGGAGAGGGAATTGTTTTGAGAAATACAGAAGGGCTTCAGCCATGCTTTTCTTCTCTATATTTCCCTCTTTGCTTTTAATTTATTTATTTATTTTTATTTTATTTCTTTTTTTTTTTTTGGCTGTTGTTTTTTTCCCAGGCAGAGGATAATTTGTATAGTAGCTGAAATAAAAGCAGCTTAACAGATGAAATCCATGGTCAAAGCCTGTGGACATCATTGAGGAGTTAATGAAATTTCTGTGCCTGGAACAGATTATTAGGCAACAGCTGAGATTGGAAAAAGATTAAGCTACTGAATTGCTGGCAGAACCAAAGGAAGGAGTCTAAAGTCAGCATTCATCATGCCTCATAGAAGATGAACAATTCGGGAAATAGAATCGGGTGATTTGTTCTGAGCTCTGAAGGCATTGTGCCCTGTCCTTCCTCGACCTAAACGGATAGACATTGTTTCTCTTGGCTGGTGCAGTCCGTCACTCCCTCTGCCCCAAAACTCTCAGTAGCACCTTGGTGCTCATGCACTCATAACCTAGAATTCTAGAACCTTCTGGGCCCTCCTGGGAATCCCTTTCCACAATGTTATCTCATGGCTTCCCGACATAAATCATCATCTTGATAGCATGGGGCGTCTTCGCACACAGAACGTTTTGCATAGACATTCACTACGTTTTACTCACCTATCTCTACTTCCACATGTCTGTTTACACAATTGCCCCATCTGGAAGAAGTCTTTCCACCCTTATATTTAGCTATAAGGTAAATAGTAAAATTGGGATTCTTGCCTTAATTATAATAGGTAGGATTGTATGACTATGTGCCTATACACTGCACTCCACGTGCTTTTGTTGAAACAGAGAAGAATCAAAAATGTTTTCTGCTCACAAGGAAACTAAGGTCCTATAAGAACAATGACATAATCAGAAAAAGTCATTTTCCAATAAATTCCTATGATGTCTTAGTAGCTTCAACGGTTCTGTTGACCGTTTATTAGATACCAATTGTCATGCTAAAGGTACTTCCTCTTTCAGTTATCACAAATATTTTGGGAGTTAGGGACTGCAATTATTCCTACTTTACAGATGAGGCGATGTTAGGAAAGGTAGAGTAACGTACCCGAGGTCAGTGAATTGCTAAGCAGAGATGCAACATGGAGTCTCTCTGACACCCGAGTGTGTATTCTTTCTACCATGTCATGCCGAAGACTGATTTAGCTTTTATGTGCAGAATGAACTAAAGATGAGTAAGAACACAAAGGGACGTATAGTTAAACAATCCCCCGGAGTACTCTGAGTAAGAGTTAATGAGAATATGGATAAAGGAGTGGAGGTTAGAATGGGGAAAAGGGACTAACAGGAAAAGGTAAATCTTTTAAGGATTATTGCCTGCTTGGGTTCAGGGTGCCAAAAGAGAGAGCTGTCAGAGACAAGACTTAAGATCTAACCCTAGTTATTCAAAGTATATGCAGAAAGAACAAGAAAGCCTTTCTGGAAACAATGGTTTCCCTATTATATAAACCCATTGCCCAAACTTTCTTCTGGATAAAAGTCCTTCCAAGACACCAAAAGAGCAATAATATCCACAAGAGCCTTTAACTCTTCCAGTAATGATCTTCACTGCAACGCTTATTTGTCACAAGTCAGGACCCCCAGTCTCTTATTCCTAGAAGATTTCTCGAAGCTCCTTCTCTAAGGCAGAAGTAAGAAGGGATTAGAAGACATTGAGGGCGAATGGTTCCTCTTCCTTCAATTCTAGTCACAGTGGAATAAAGTCAATTGGCTTGCACTTGATTTTTTATTTAACTTGTTTGTGCAGTAAAACGCTTTGGATGCAGATTAACTTTCCCCGCTCAATACCGCCTAATTGATTCACCTACCTTGAAGCAGACGCTTGCAAGGCCTTTGATAAACAGATTGAAAACCTTTCTTTGCTTCATAACTGCCTCCGTAAGCAATAGTTCAACTGGGACAGAGAATCCTGAATATCCTCCAGTGACAAAAAAGCTCCGGGGTCGGGGTCAGGAGGAGTAAGTGTCTTCCTCCTCCACTAGAGGTACACTTATTTTATTGAGTGGTCATAGAGGTTATGGGAAAGCTATTCCAGGGACGTTGCGGGGGATCACTGTGTGTTGAGCACAGTGTGGGCTGGAAAACGCATTTGCAAAAGCACACAACATCCTGGAAACATCAGGAAAATTCCTATGAGATAGGTATTGCAGTTCAAACATTGGGGATATGGAAACTGATGCACTAAGAGGTTAAATAACCGACCCAAGACAGCACAGTGAGGAAACAGTGGAGCTAATATCTAACCCAGATTTTTCTAATGCCTCATATCACGCTCTTACCACATTGCCTCCCTCTTTGTCAATACAGAGCCCCAGTACGTTCCTTCTCTAAAAAATGAAACCCAATAGTTGTTAAATCAGGGAATTAAAATGGAGAATAATGTCACAACAAATTGACAGGATGGGTGTTCAGCGAGCACACTCAAGGGCTCCTTCTAAGCCAGGAAATACTATCAGCTTACAGAGGGGGCCTCTCTCCAGGGGTGTGGGACAAAAGTGACACCAAAGTGGGAACGCGGGATGGAAGGGGCCTTTGATCACTGAACAAAGCAGTTGCTCTCACAAGAAAGGACACTGGAATAATCAGCCCCTGCCCCTGGCCCCAGGACCAGGCAGGCGCCTCAGGGCCTGTCTCCAGTACAAAGGCAGACACCAGGTTTCCTCTCCAAACTTGACTGTGTAGTTCCTATTTGATCACCAGATGGATGCACCTCCTGCCAAGAGAAAAGGCATCTTGTAGACTTTGCTCACAGTTGCTCTTATGGCTGCTGGTTCTCAGCCCTTTCTGCCATCTTTTCCTGCCGTGCTTCTTCCATAGTTGCATGTGCACTCGAGTGCCTATGTTACACTCCGCTGGCCCCCAGGCCTTTACACATGTAAGAGGGAGTGCACACCGAGCACATGCATCGGAGATCTTCCCTTCGTGCCTTCTACTCTTTATCAATACTGCTTTATCGGTACAACTAGGTACCTGATACATTATTACAGGCAATATGAACCATGACTTTCACTTTTCAGGAAGCTCACAGACTAGTAAGAGACAGAGACATGATAACACCAGCTACGAAGCATTGTGGCATCATGATATATAACATGGGAGACTCATACGGTGCTTTGGATCTTCTAAGGAAGGAGAATCCACAATGGATGACAGAATGAGAAGAAAAAAGAATCTTAATAACAATATTCAAAGTGCGCCTTATTCCTTCTAGGCATTGCTGTTGAGCTTTTCAGGCACTGACCATAGAGTACTCGACATGTCAGACTAGACTACTGCTCTAACGGGGGCGGGTGGGGGGAGACACACGATAAATAAGTACTCAGATATATTAGATAATGTCAGATAGTAATTCAGGCCAGGAGGAAAATAAAACAGGGTAATGTGATATTGAGTTGCTCAGGAGCAATAGCAACATTGAATGATGTGGTCAGAGAAGATTACCTGAAGAATAGATATTCGAGTTAAGATTTAAACAAGAAAAAGAAGCCAGCCTAAGATTAAATATCACATAAGAAACATCATAAGAAAAGACCTTGGGCCAAAATATCTCCTGTCACTGCCTTATATCCCACTATTGTTCATTAGCCTGGTGTGGTAGACAGGAAAATGAAATTTTTAGGTCTCTTGCTATCGGGGCATAGCTGACCGATGTCCCCAGCTACTGCCCCCATGGATCCAGCACGCCTCTCCTGGGCTGATAGCAGCCAATGGCTGAGCGTGATAAGGTCCACTATAGCGAGACAAAGGAACTAATTGGATGGATTACTTTGGCTCAAGGTCTCTGGTTGGCCCGGCTGAATCTTTCCCGGAACTCTGTTGCAGTCTGAAGCTCCACTCTTCCGTCTTTTTCTCCTTTCTCCCCCTTCACAGGTGTCAGACCTGCATCCCACTGTGAAGCCTGTCTTCTCCTACCCCTCCCCCCCAATAAATCTGCTGCAAATCTTATCCCTTCTAGATTTCTGTTTCTCAGTGGACCCCCCAAAAAATACAGCTATGAGGAGAAGTTACCTACTAGTGATCCTGCCTTGGGAGAAACAAATGGATGAATACAGGTGGAATAATTAAGGATATTGTAGTCCCTGACTGCTAACTCTTGGGACATGAAAACATAAGATAGAAGTTTGTGCCCTATTAACAAGGTAAGAGAGAAGGACATTTCATAGAAGAGAGGCAGAGTGCGTGGAATGTATGGAGTCGGTGAGTGAAAAGGGGTCAATAGCAGGCAGAGGGCAAAGACCAGAAGAGTCTCTGGCCCATGCCATCTCTTCCAGGGCGTTACTTAATATTTACTTGTAGGATGCCCCTTCCCTTTGGAAACCAGTAATTGGGACCATCTTTCTTGATGGGTATAATGAAGTAACTCTGTTCTGGAAGGTTTCCTTATCTCTTTCTCATAGAATACAGAAAAGAGTGAGAATTCCCTCTCTATGGCTATGGTTCAGATGATTTTCTCAAGGATTTGTTCTTGTCTGTTAGGTCCCATAGACTCTCCCTGAAGGATTGGCCTCTCTTAACCAGTCCAATCTCCCTTCGTGATTTATGGTGGGAGCTTGGGTTTTCTATAAAAATGGTACCCAACAGTACACTGGTGTACTGCAAGCCCATCGCAAGTGAATCACCAGATGCTGATTCCTATTTCCCTTTGTCTGTAACGTCAAAGACATATCAGGAAGATGATGCTTGCCTGATGGAGCACTGAGCTGAGAAGCTTGTGTAATACTGACCTCTCTTGCTACTAGTAAGAGGTTTCGTAAAACATCAGGCCAGCAAAAAGAACGGGCATTTACTAAAATATTTGAGTAGTTGGTCTCATGAGAGAGTAAGGAAGTTCAATAGGGCAATGAACAGTTCTCCTAAGGGCAAAACAGCGCCAAAGGGTGATCAAGTGAATGGTTTAATAGCCACGGATGAATTTATACAATCTGTGAGGCATTGTTATACCATGGTAGTGATTATGTTCTAATTGTTACTGACTTTTTAGTACTGTTTTGAGTCCTTTTGTGCCTTCAAGTGGGACAACAGAAATTCTAATACTGGAATGTGTGCTGCCAACGAATTGTTTCTAGTACTGGAATGTGCGCTGCCAACAAATGTTTCACACCACGGCTGTATGGATTTGACCAGACCTGTCTGTTTACCATGACTGTCATTCATAGAAACTGGAGGGTACATGCATGGGTGAGTGTCTGTGAATGACATTTTCTGACCAGGAAAACCTGAAAACTACAAAGCTCAGTTTGTTATTACCACTTATTATGAACTAGGTTTTGTGCGCTAGAGGCTGTAATGCGCTAGAGGCTGCAATAAATCATTGACATAAATTAAGAATCGAAAAGAAATCTGAGAATATGCTCGAAATTACTGGGAAAGAGCCCAAGGACCAAATGGCAGAGTCTACTCTGGTGACAAGGTGGGGAGTGGTGGCATTTGTGCTGTATGCTTACCAGGCATTAAATATTGCTAAGAGAACCTTCACTTATTACAGCACTTCAGTATATTATTATTAAGTACACTATATTATATCTATATAATCAAGTGGTCACTAAATTAGATTGTTATAGTCATAGTACCACAATGAGAAACTGAAAATTTGGGGATCCCTGGGTGGCTCAGTGGTTTAGCGCTTGCCTTTGGCCCAGGGCGTGATCCTGGAATCCCGGGATTGAGTCCTGCATTGGGCTCCCTGCATGGAGCCTGCTTCTCCCTCTACCTGTGTCTCTGCCCGCCCCCCGAGTCTATAATAAATTAATTAATTAATTAATTAATTAATTAAAAAATAGATAGATCTTAAAAAATAAAATAAAATCTTAAAAAAAAAAGAGAGAAACTGAAAATTTTACTGTACTACATTCTGTAGTATAGCCTCGCCTCAGTCTTGTTTCCAGACAACAGCTCAGCGTGAGTTTTTGGTTTTAGCCAGCCTGACCTCCTTCACATCCGTAATACCAGCTTCTGTAAACTCAAGGCAGCATGCTGACATAATACGTATATCATCTCTGATCCTCAAAACGGCCACAGGGTATAGATGTTATTTTATTATCAGGACTTTTTAAGTGAATAAACTGAAACGTGGAGAGGTTATGTATAATGTGCCGAAGTTCACATAGTTGAGAAGTGGTCAAACTTGGATTTGAATTCAAAACTGCCTAAAGCTCACATCTTTTCCTTTTACCCAGCTCTACATCTCTCCTCTCTAAGATCTTATTCTCAAAAAATATTCTATTTTTGCTTGCATATTTTGATTTAATTTTGGATTCCTAATCATTTTCCTTGCGAGTTAAGGATAAATCATCATCTTCCAGGCCTGAGGGATACAGAGGGCTAGGATGACTGAGCAGTTTATTCCATTTCCCTCTATAACACAGAGGGCCTAGTTCCTGAAGTTAGTATAAGATTCAGGAGTAGTCAGCCATATGAAAGAATCCTAGGTAGGATCACTGATGCACATGTTTGTGGAAATAATATCACAGCTGACACGGGGTGGAGCAACTAAGTTTACCATGACAGGGATGCCTCCTACTAATCCACGTATGCAATGTGAGGGCAACAGTAGGGTGAACTGGTATCTATGTTTGATCCATCAATCTTTTTAAAATATGCCAGACAAGCATGTTTGACACTTTGTCAAAAACCCTTTTGCAAACTTCCCGACAAAGGAAGTGGTGATAAATAGAGCCATGGTGAGGTATGTTTCCTCGGGAGAAGAAAAAGATGGGAGAAGGAGATGTTGAGAAAGAGGGATTCAAACAGAAGCATCGTGACAATTGAGTCACTGCAAACATGGGAAGGCCAGAATAGCCCTCTAGGGGGAGATTCTGGAGCTTTTCCAACTCCATTCCTTTCTCTAGCCATCAAGTGATGGAGATTTGTTGAACATGACACCTGGCTGCTCTGCATTATGGATTTGAATGGAGAGACAAAAGAGAGAGCTAATTGTTTTCCATGCATTCAAGTTTAATTTGGTGCACTTTTAATTAGGGCTCTGATGGGACTAGGAATCAGTTCCTTCTGCACAGGCAGCTCCTGACAGCAAGTGACTATGTAGAGGAAAGGGATTATTATGGAAGCCACTCAGGTCACATTGGCATCAACACAGCAGTTACTGGAGATGTCCTGGGAACTGTCAGCCCTAATGTCAAGGGTGATCCATTCGGGATCAAAAGCATTCAGCAGGATGTGATACATCAGGGCTTAGCCAACATGTAAAAGGCAGCTAGATTCAGAATTGGTAGAAGAGGGTCACGTAAAATCATCCCTAAGAAAGAAAAAAAAAATACTTAGGAGCAACTTTTGTGTTGTATATGAGCATGGAGCCATAGAATAAAAGTTCTTTCAACACGCATAATTATCCTTCCTGCTCTACACCCTTTACAACTGTAGAAATCAAGGCTGAGTGGTGATAAGTGACTTTCCCCAAGTTTACACAGCTAGTAATTACTAAAGCCAGACGTCAAACTCTATTTTGTCCTGGACCCGTGTTCATGTTTCCTTCTGTCCTCCCAGGTCCTTTCCCCAAGCCCCAAAACACTCTATCCTTTCTGGCTTCTATGGAATCATAAAGCTATTTTTTTTTCATTCATAGAGAAACATGAGTTAAGTATGTGTATGACGTGTAAATCATCGATGTCTTCTACTTGTAGCTATTAATTATTTTGTAATAAATTTATTTTTTTTGCATTTAATTTTGGATTCAATGGATCAAGTATGTACACAGCAGCACTGGCAAATAAGGACGAGGTCCTTCTCTAATAGCTAACAACTTAGGTGTCATATGAATGGCTTTGTGGAAGATCTGTAGGTAACAACTTGTTACATCCTTTGCCCCAAAACTGAAATGCTCTCCCCAATATGAACTGGTGTGTACTAGTGTAAAAATAAATCAAATAATATAGAAAAAGATCTCAGATGCAATTTGGCCATTATGACTCTCAAATGTCCTACTGAAGCAGTATCCATGGATGAAATCGGGTAAATATTATAAGATTTTTTTTTTCATATTGTGTCTATTCATTACCAAAAAAAAAGTAGCTATCGCACTAACATGTGCAGAATCCATAATGGGCACCAACTTTGATATGTCAATCAAGTAGTAAGGTAATTTAGCTTGATGTCAGAGACTCTTATTGGTACATCTGTCTCCACATCCTTTTCAACGTCTTGAGTGTTTTTCTACAAGGAAGAAGAAGGTAGCCCAAATAATTTCTCTCTTTCTCTGATGTGCAACAGAGAATCCCACTAAATCTCTTCTCCATCTCATGCCTGGACACTCCAGGAGCTCCCTAATCCGATACCCTGTTTTTAGTCTTGCTCCCCTTTAAGTCAATGTCCTTACAGAAGACCAAATATTTGCCTTAAGTATTTTTCATTGTAAAACAAAAGAGACACAAAAAGCATAAAACAAATATTGACGTTAATGTGTTATTCCAAAGCACACACGCTTGAAACCACGACCCAGGACAAAAATAGAACCTTGCCATCTACCTCTGGAGTCCCTCTAGATGTCTGGCTTGTTCTAACTCAAATATCTTGCTCAACCAAAAGGAGCTACTTTCCCGATTTTCATAGTAATCTTTTTTTTTCTTTTTTTTTTTTAATTAAAAAAAAATGACACCAGGTTCCCTTGATTAGTCTTGCCTATATATTTTTAAAAGATTTTATTTGTTCATGAAAGAAGCATACAGAGAGGCAGAGACACAGGCAGAGGGAGAAGCAGGTCCCTGAGGGAAGCCTGATATGGGACTCGATCCCAAGACCCCAGGATCACGCCCTGAGCAGAAGGCAGATGCACAACCACTGAGCCACCCAGGTGTCCCCTGCCCTATATTTTTAACTTAAGTTTCCTTTATCTCTTTTAATCTATGATCTTTTAACCATCACAACCAATCTTTTCCTTTCTTTTTCTTAAGACTTATTTGGTGGTTAGCCCAAGGGACTTGACTTGTAGAGTTTCCCACAGTCTGGCTTGTGTTGATTACATGTCCACAGTACAGCTCAACACGTTGCTGCACCCTTCACATTAGCAGCTGGATCCGGAGCCTGATCTCACTCATGGCCAATTGCTTTGGCAAGATTAGAAGTGGTGCTGTGGGCTTTCATCGGAGGGCACTTCAAGTCTGCTTGTCTCTCTTTTTAGAGAAGGTCTCGCGTCTTGCAGCTCAGTGTCTGGACCCATTAATTCATTAGCTGTTGCCAAACGTTGACATTCAAATTACTTCATTTCAGTCTTTTTTTATAGTTGTCCTACTTTTGTAAAGAAATGCTTGCCTCATCTGCTATGTGGTTCGCAGTTAGTGGTACTCTTCATACAGAAACTGGAGAAAGGTAAGATAAACATTTTAATTTTTTCTCTTGATTACCAGTTTTCTAGAAAAAAATGGTTCCCTGCCCTCTTCCAAAAGTGACCAACTTATTTTTGTTGTTGTTTTGTTTTGTTTTCAGTCTCATCAGGAACTCACAGGTTTAAACATTTTTGACAGGTTTCAATCAATTGCAATTACTATGCATTTTGAAGTGCAATTGTCTTATCTTTGGCAATGAGCCTCCTTATGATGACTTTTGAGCCTATTCGACATGACTTTAATAGTCTTTGATTGCTTCCCCAAAATCTAGATTGACTTAGACATTTCTTGCCCCTAGACCTGGTAGTAGTCATTTTTTTCCAAGAAAACTTAACTTTTTTTCTGTAAGTGGAAATTGATATTTCAAGGCCACAATCAGTACACTATCTGTGTTCATCACTACTGGTCTGGTCATTGATAAGGTTTCTTTTTTCTTTTTTTTTCTTTTTTTCTTTTTGATAAGGTTTCTTTACTAGAAGAACTAGAAGAAAAAAAGTTGCAGGTATAGATATAGACCATCAAAGATATTGATGTACATATAGAGGGAAGTTTATTTTACTTCCTTTTCAAGCTTAAAATAATAGGAGTTTTTGTTTGTTTTTATTATCATCATTATTTTTTTTAAGTAAGTTCTACTCTCAATGTGGGGCTTGAACTCACAACCCCAAGATTAAGAGTCACATGCTCCACTGACTGAGCCATCCAGCACCCCTTTAAAGCCTTGATTTCTTTTTAATATCGGCAACACTCCTCCTCTTCCATAGCAAGAATCTTGGACCTTGAAACTACATGAAATAATAAAATGAAAATAGCCCATACACTTTTTTCTTTTTACTTTATCCCAAATTATCTGTACAACATTCTTAGAAAAAATTACTGTTACCACTAAGAGCAGTTAAAAAAAAAAGTTATGTTTTCTCTCTCCATCTCCCCTCTCAAATTTGTTGTTGTACTCTTGTTGCCTGGAGCATCTAGCTCAGACATACAGCTCATATACTGCATCCTATATTCCACTGTTTTAAACCTCATCCACTTTTAAGTCTATAGGTAACTGCATGTTTTTTGTTCTACAGTTTTGTGTCAATGTGTTTCTAGTTATTTTGATTGTCAGAAGTTCACTCTCTAGATCTCTTAGGAAGATATCAACAGAATAAAATTGTATTGGTTCTTGAATGTTGATAAGAGTTTCCATTCTTTATACGTGGGAGCCAGTTTTGCTGGATAACCTCTGAATATTAAATATGTGACTCCATTTTCTCCTGGCATAAAATATTGCTGTTGAAACATTTGAGGGTGAATTTTCTTTCTCTTATGTCACTAGATGTCCTAAGGATTTTTCTTATTTAAATCTAGTAATTTTACAAGACTATGTCTTGGTATGATCTTTCTGGGTCAATATTGTCAAGCATGTAATATACTTTTCTAATATATCATTCGGAGTCCTTTTTATTTCAAGAAAATTTTCTTAGGGGATCCCTGGGTGGCTCAACAGTTTGGCACCTGCCTTTGGCCCAGGGCATGATCCTGGAGTCCTGGGATGGAGTCCCACATCAGGCTCTTTGCATGGAGCCTCCTTCTGCCTCTGCCTGGGACTCTGTTTCTCTCTCTCTCTCTCTCTGTATCTCTCATGAATAAATAAATAAAATCTTTCAAAAAAAAAAAGAAATTTTTCTTGCATCGCAACTTTATTTATTCTATTCCTCTGATTTCTTCTCTTTAATAACTCTATTATTGTAAAAGAAATCTTCTTTATCTTCAATGCCTATCAGTTTTTTCATTAAAAAAATTTCTTCTATGTGTGGGAAATATCCGGAAGGGAGACAGAACACAAAGACTCCTAACTCTGGGAAATGAACTAGGGGTGGTGGGAGGAGAGGAGGGCAGGGGGTGGGGGGAATGGGTGACGGGCACTGATGGGGACACTTGACGGGATGAGCACTGGGTATTATTCTGTATGTTGGTAAATTGAACACCAATGAAAATTAATTTATTTAAAAAAAATTTCTTCTTTTTTTCCTCCTTTCCTCTATGTCTTTTAGATCATTGTCTGTCATGTTTACTTTTTGTGTTTCCTCTAGTTAAAATTTCATATATCAAGTTATTTCTTTTTTAATTCTTCCCTTTAGTTTTATGAACTCATGTTTTAGTTTTTTTCTAATCCTGACTTTTCCTTGTGTTTGAGTTCCTATATAACTCACAAATTTCTTTTATCCTGTGAGATAGTTTATAGTCTTTCTGTGTTCTGTGTGCATATGTTTCTGGGAGGCTTTGATGAACCAAAGAGATTTTACTGCCCCTTACTCTGTTTTGTCTTGTAACAGTTTGGTATGGGATTTAAACTCAATATTTTTATGTCATTTATTTATATGTAAAATTAGGTTCCCTGAACTTTTTTTTTTTTAAGATTCTATTTATTTATTGATGAGAGACACAGAATGAGAGAGAGAGAGGCAGAGACACAGGAAGAGGGAGAAGCACGCTCCATGCAGGGACCCTGACGAGGGACTCGATCCCTGGTCTCCAGGACCAGGCCCTGGGCTGAAGGAGGCACTAAACCGCTGAGCCACCAGGGCTGCTCAGTTTTCCTGAACTTTTAAATGAGACTTTGATTGAGGGTATTTTTTGCAACTTTTCCTGAGCTCTCTCAACTGTTGTTATCATGTTATGTTTCAAAATATGGTGGCTTATTATCTGCTATCTCTTGGCTTGTTCTTTTCTCCAATTTTCGTCTGAAAATAAGCTTTCCTTTGTCTCTCTTGTCACTATCCTGCACCATTTTGGTGCCATTCCCAGAAATTTCTCCTAAGTGTAGGCACCGTCCTGGAAGGGAATCCTCGTGACTAGTTCAATGAAGATTACCTATTCAACCTCTGTTACTCCTTGTCACACCCCTGTCTTCCTCTGGCCCAAATCTCTTTAGCTCCTGTTACCAAAGTGACATGCTGTGTTCCTAATGAGTATCTGTTAACTATTTTGAGTTTTGATTCTCTGTTGCTTCTCTCTGTTTTCTGCCATACAAATGTTGATATCATGCAGGTACAATGGATGCTGGCATTTTGCTTAGAGTTTGGTACTGCTGGAACTACCTTGTCAACTAGTTTTTTTGTAAACACAATCCAGTGTTTTTGTTTTGTTTTGTTTTGTTTTCCTATCTAGTTTCTTTGTTTTAGTTGGTGATTGAGAGAGAATAAAAGACTATGCCACAGCTGCCATCTTCCTAGAATCCTCTAATCTTATTTATGTATTTATTTATTTATTTTTAAAGACTTATTTATTTATTCATGAGAGACACACAGAGAGAGGCAGAGACACAGGCAGAGGGAGAAGCAGACTTGTCGCAGGGATCCTGATGTGGGACTCGATTCCAGGACCCCGGTATCACACCCTGAGCCGAAGGCAGACCTCTACCGCTGAGCCACCCAGGTGCCCCTCCTCTAATCTTTTTTAATGTAAAACAAATGATGTCACTTTCTTGTCTAACACCTGCTTTTGATTTCTCAATTCATTTATAATAAAATGATAATTTCTTAACCTAGTTTATAAATTCCTTGGTTATATATCCACTATTAATCCCTTGAACCTTATCTCTTCCCTTAGAAGGTTTTAGAAATCTTTCTTCTAGACTCTGCATTTTCCCCATATATTCTTCCTCCTGATTTTCATGTCTGTCTCCCTCATTTTGTTAAAATTTCAGCTTAAGTTTCCAAAAGGTCCTCTCAGTCCTTATGCCCTAAAGAAGATACCACCAAGTCACTGTCAGCTACCTATAATCAATATTTATTTAGCACTTACCACTAACTAATACTGTTGTGCCTTATGTATTTATTTATGTGTTCATTCAACAGTGAACAAACTATAACCTAAATGCCAAATCTGGCCAGTCACCTGTTTTTTTGTAAATAAAGTTTTATTGGAACCCAGACATTTCTTTAAGTAATATTGTGCCTGCTTTTGCACAGTAATGATAAAGTTGAGTAGTTGCATGAGAGATCATATGGCCCACAAAGCATAAAGCATTTATTGTCTAGCCATTTACAGAAAAATATTTTTCCAACCTTCTTATTAGTTCATTGCTTGTTTCCTCCCACTAGAATGTAAGCTCCATGGTAACTCAGGCCTTCTCTGTATTTTTACTACTTTATCCTTATCAAGATTGGTAGCTAGTATATACTAATCAGTCTCTAAATATTTGTTAATCAGTAAACCCCATCTTGAATTGACAGCATCATTTTTAGGCTATCACATGGTGATAATTTTTTTAAAAGATTATTAGAACCTTAGTGATCATTATATTCAATTCACCATCCAAACAGCCAGATGACAAAATTAAAACTAGAGTCTTAAAGGTAATGATTCTAAGAAAGAATTTTGGGAATTTATATTTTTGCAATGTTAGCAAATATCTGATTGTTTAAATGTTTGAGAGTACACAGCTCTGAAGAAAAACAAAATGGCTAGACTTAAAACTCAGTACTACTGGAACACCTGAGTGGCTCAGCAGTTGAGCATCTGCCTTCGGCTCAGGGCGTGATCCTGGGGTCCTGGGATTGAGTCCAGCATCGGGCTCCTTGTGGGGAGCCTGCTTCTTCCTCTGCCTGTGTCTCTGCCTCTTTCTCTCTCTCTCCGTGTCTCTCATGAATAAATAAATAAAATCTTAAGAAAAAACAAACTCAGTACTACTACTAAATGGTTATGCAGCCTTGTGCTAGCTACTTTGTGCTGTGTCTCCATTTATTAATGTGTAAAACAATTTTAATGGGATACCCAAATTATAGGATTATAATGAATATTAAATAGGAAGAGTGTCCGGTCCACAGTAAGAGTTCCACATACTTCTATGTGGTGACAATGTTAGGTGATAATGGTAGTGAAGATGATATTGATAAAGACAATCATGGTGAAAAAGAGGAGGAAGAGGAGAGGACAGAGAGAAAACGGAAGAGAAGAGAAAGTGATAATGCTGGTAAAAATAAACTTAATGAATTCATCTCATCAAGCTTGTACTATGTCCCAGACACCATGAGGTGTGGTTCCCATTGATTGTGTTATTTAATCCTTACAAGAGCCCTGTGCGGAGGGCACATTAATATCCTGATATTGCAGATGAGGAATGAGGCTATGGAGCCTGTCTTAGGCTAAATTATGTAGAAAAGAACTTTTCTGGGACCTAAATTCAGACCTGTGTGCCTCCAAAGCCATAGTCCTTGACCTACATAGTTCTCTCCTTATCCGTCTAAATGTATCCTTAAAGATCTATCCACTTCCTCTTTAAAATGTGACATGAATAGATTTTTGCCTGCAGGAATCTTCCACCTCATCTTCTTAAACACATTTTAAATCTGCCCAGTTTCATATTTTGCCATCTTCAAGTATTGCTTTGGATTCCAAAGCCATCCTTGTCTCCCTCCCTAGAAATTTTCATTTAGTCTCCAGACCATAGTCAAATGTCAAAAGAAATCAATTGGAAAGACTGATTTCCACTGAAGTGTTCACAATGAAACCTGTTTAATTGATGTTAATTCTCTACTCAGATATAGGATCTTGTAAGTTTGGATTTTGTAACTTCAAGCTTATTGGCATAGGAAAGGTGCCAACCTAGAGTGGCAGAGAACATCAATTAGGTTGCTTTGTAATAATAAAAAAAAAAAAAAATTGACTGCTCAGAGCCAGGAAGAGCTGTAGCTTTCCAGCTCTCAGGTCTCCCAATTGTTGCCTTGGACCTGGTAAAGCAAGGAATGCATTAGTAGTAATAGCAGTAGTACTAGTAATGGTAACAGTAGTAGCAGTAATATGAATCGACTATTTAAAATGCCAGGAAGTGTGCCAAGCATGTTACAACATGATCCAATTACCCTTCACAAAAATGCTATCCTGAAGTAACAAACCAACCTTATTCATAGATAGGAACATAGGAGCTAAAGACTTGCCTATGATCATACTGCTATTAAATCACATGGCTTCCTCTTGGATAATTTTTTTTTTTCAAATTCTGAAGCTTTTTTTCTTAACCACTATGTGATATTTCCTCAGAAGTCTGTGCATATAAAAAGTTAGGACCAATCTGAAGAGTAGATAATTCATCCCCTTTTACAGATGGGAGAATTCAGATCCAACAAGGATGAGAATTTTTCCCACTATTCATCAGCACCGTATTTTTCTTATGCTATACCCCAGCATATGCATGATATGTATCACAATGTCTATCCTTTGATCAAAGATCCCATCGTAAGCTGTTATGTATGCACATCCACTTCCAAATCACTGAGCAAATATATTACACAATGTGCTGGTAAATATTTAACAACTGTCTCCCTGGGATAGGGACAGGATGGAATGGGGATGGAGATGGGGTGAAATGGGCCCCAATTTCTCACATTTGCCAATTTCCATGTTGTAAATGCGCCCACCATGGCTGATTTCTAGCTATTGGTATGACATCATCTGAACACAGAGTTGTGAAGCGATGCTAACAATAGGCTTATACAAGTTGGTATAAGCAACATGTGTTGTACTCCTCCTTCATGTTTACTCTCCTTTCTACCATACACCTATATTCTTACAATAGAAGAATCTTCTAATGTAGGTTAAACATAGACCATAACCCAAGCCTACACTGAAGTGAAGACACGAATGTAAAATATACTATATAGGAGCACTTGTATGTTTTTTCATTTCCTAGATGCTATATATTTTCTTTTAAATATCAATATGAAAACTGGTAATTACATTTGTTATGAATTGAATGTTTGTGTCTCCTTAAAATTCATATACTGAAGCCATAACCCCCAGTGGGGCTATCTTCAGAGAGGAGGCTTCTAAGGAAGTAATCAGGGTTAAATGGGGTCATAAAGTTGGAGCACTGATCTGATAGGATTAGTGTCTTTATAATATGGGACACGAGAGAGAGCTCTTTCTCTCTATGTATATGCACCAAGGAATAACCAAGTGAGGATATAGCCAGGAAGAGAGCTCCTGCCAGGAATGGAATTTACTGGCATCTTGATCATGGACTTCCAGCCTTCAAGATTGTGAGAAAATAAATGTCCATTGCTTAAGCTTCCCAGTCTGTGGTATTTTGTTATGGCAGCTCTAGCAGGCAAATACAACAGCTGACAATATCACTGTGATCTTGAAGAAGTCTCTTATTTCCTCGGAGACACATGTCAAAGAAAGGATTGAACTAAAATATTTATAAGATGCCATCTTGATTTAATTTCCATGATCTTGTGTTTCTAGGGCTGCCACTCGCCTTTTCAATTTAGTGTCTTTTTAGAAAATATTGGGCATCTAACACGAACGCTATACATTGTCTCAAATCCTAATAATGACAAAATAGAGTAATCATATTTAAGTTATGATATATAGTGAAACGTTTATAATATAAAATATAAGGGGATCATAACACTTGGTATCTGATAAAGGAAACTGGAGTTGGGATTTCTCATCATTGGCTGTGGACCCATACCTGGGCAGGTACATTAGAATCACTTGTGATCATTTATTAAAATACAGAGTCTGTGATGAACTATGAGACTATAAACCTAGAAAATGTGTAAGGCCGGGCAGCCCCAGTGGCGCAGCAGTTTAGTGCTGCCTACAGCCTAGGGTGTGATCCTGGAGACCCTGGATCGAGTCCCACATCAGGCTCTCTGCATGGTGCCTGTCTCTGCCTCTGTGTGTGTGTGTGTGTGTGTGTGTGTGTGTGTGTGTATGAATAAATAATCTTTTAAAAAAAAAGAAAATGTGTAAGGCCATTTTTCTTTATTAGTGCAAAACAGCTACATAGGAGCAACATGCATAAAATTGGGGAATAGTAAGTAGACATTTATAATAGACTGTAAATTAGGTGAGCTATGTTATAGTTTGATCTCACAACCATGATCTTGGGTCAGCCATTTCCTTTCTCTAGGTCTCAATTTCCCCCATTTGTAAAATCAATGAGCTAGGTTAGATGGTCTTTAATCTACCATCTATTCAGAAACACTTTAACTACCTAGTGATTAATATCAGGATATTAGACACATTTTCAATGTTAAGGTGAAAAATAGTTTAGCAGGGCATGGATTGGTGGAGATGTTTCAAGCACAACAAATCATAGCATATTGACTATCCTGTCTTCTAGTTAATCTCACAGCTGGCCCTGGCTTAATATCCACTACACTTTTTGCTTAAAAAGAATATTTGGTCCCATGAATTGTCTTTGTCCAAAGTCCTATAAACAGGTATCTTCTTATTTGTATGAGCAAAAAGTCAATTGGGAAGTCAAGAAGAGAGGTGACTTTCAATGCATGATCCAGCACCCAAAAGGACATCTCTTATTTCATAATAAAAGTCATCTAAAAAGTTCTCTATATTTTTGTGTGTTATATATGTTTCTTAAGAGTTTCCAAAAGGTTAAGAAAACTCTCTTTATTACCAGAATACAGTACAATAACCGAAACATAGTAAGGAGTCTGGATTTTTGTAAATGCAATGAATGAATTTTTCTTGGTTGTTAATTTTACTACTCCAAAGAACTATATAATACTTGGAATCAGAAGGAAGGGCATGAGTAGAATGCAATCATCTATAGAATCTCTAGGTTTGTTGTAAAACTCAAATAAGTAGATGATGTTTTGTAAACTATGAAACCCTGGATAAACAAAACTCATGTGATATGGATATATCTGTTTTTCTCTGAAAATGTTCTCATTATTTTTCTTAACCTTGCCATATTACCTTTGCTTGACAATGGTCAGAATTTAGTACCTACAAATAGCTTGACACATTGTAATGGTGAACAACCAAATATTAGAAATTCAGCACCTTGCAAAATTAAACAAATTTCCATCAAGCTGCAATGGTTTACACTAGCTGAGCTCTAAAGATGCAAATCCGAGTATGAAGTAAATCCAAGCAATGTCAGAGGCAAATCAAGGCACCGTAAGCAAAGAGCATGAGGACTTTACCTCAAATGGTTTTTGATCCAGTATTAAGAGACTATATGTTCAAGAGTGTATGTATGCACCCGTGCATGCTTGCATGTTTGTGTATGTGTATGTTTAAATTTTCCAATTGCATACATTGTTTTGAAAGCTCTTTGAAATAAATATGCTGTTTACAGAGAATAGAAATTACACTTTTGAGAAATTAATTTAGAATCAGGATTACTGACTTTACAATTACTTTCCAAGCACTGAAACTCATTGCTATTATAGAAGGATAATATAGAAGGAAGCCATTGATTATTTCTATAAATTAATGGAAAATAGATTCTGGCAATGTTGAGTAAAAATCATGTTGTGCTTTTGTGGTTAAATCTTTTTTCTAAGACTTTATTTATTTGAGAGACAATGAGTGAAAGAGCACAAGCCGGTGGGGGAGGGGCAGAGGGAGAAGAAGACTCTTCGATGAGGAAGGAGCCCAATTTGAGGCTCAAGCCCAGAACCCTGGGATCATGACCTAAGCTGAGGGAAGATGTTTGACTGAACCACCCAGGAGCCTCTGTAGTTAAATCTTTGATCAGAATTACATTCTTAATTATTAATTTACATACAAAATTAATTTAAAAACTAGAGGAAGCAGTTTCCCACGAAACCACTACCAAGGAGATAAGGACTTCTAAAGCTCTCTACTAGGTCTCTGGGTCTTCTCATTCCTATTGAGCGTTGTGATTGGTATTATTTCCAAGAAGGTTAATTTACTTCCTTGAAATCATCTGGAGGCTAGCCATGATCCAGGGTAGAATGTTGAGATAAACATGGATCGCAAGCCTTGCCATTTTTGCCATATAGCTCCCTTAACTGAGGCAAGAATGTGTCTTTTCTGAATGTGCCTTCTTTTCTGAAAATTGATTAGCTTGGAATAGGTTAGAAATTATAAACACTGGCATGAGGACTGACTACAGCAAATCACCTTTGGAATTGTCTTTAAAATATAGAATCCACTCAGTGCAGCATGGTATCCTAGATTGACTCCTAGAACAGAAAAGGAACATTAAAGGAAAAACTGATAAAATCTAAATAAAGTCAAGAGTTTAGTTAGTAGTAATATACCCCTCTTGGTGCACCTGGGTGGCAGAGTTGGCTATGCGTCTGCCTTCAGCTCATGATCTCAGGGTCCTGGGGTCAAGCTCCACCTTGGGATCCACACTCAGTGTGGAGTCGCCTTCCGATGCTATCTTTTCCTTCTACCCCTCCCCCTACTTATGCTCTCTAAATAAACAAACAAAATCTTAAAAAATACAGAATCTATGTTCCTACATGAAAATGGACAAGAAGCCTAAAAATCTATTCTTGAAAAAGATAATGTGCACCCAGAGATAGGGTTCATGGAGTTAGAGGAGACTTCCTACTCTAAAAAAGTGTTATTAGTTTACAAGTCATATGGATCGGGTGTTTGGATTATCTATACTAAGTGACTGTCAACATTGGCTTTGCGTGAGGATCATCAGGGTAGAATTTTTAAACTCCAGAATCCATAACTCCCTAAATCTATTAAACCAAAATTCCAGGGGATGCAACTGTGGTCTGTGTAGTTGTTGTTGTTGTTGTTGTTGTTTAAATTTCCTATGAGTAATTGTGATGTATAATGAGAATTGAAAATTACTGAAATACATGTTTCAATTAAACGGTAAACAGAAGGTTCAGACAATCAACTACTGTAATAATAGCAATGTCCATGAGTTTAAGTACATCAACAGCTGCAACTAGTAATTGCAGAAAGTACAACTCGGTTTTATACTTCCTGAATATCTCAAATACTCTAGAATTCTGGGGAAACATTTTTATTTAATGTCCGTATAAAATGGCTCAAACTGTTGGAATTTCAGCATTTTTCATCACTCCCAACAATATTTCCATGATTCACTTGGGAGACTGGTTGTGAGGAAGTTCGGGGTGCATTATGCTACCACCTACTTTTACAGTGACAAGTTTTGACCTTCATGCTTTGTTCCTGCTTGTTCAAGGTCAAGATCAGAGAACCTGGGTAAGTAATCACAGTTGGTGCACAAAGAGCTTGATAATTTAGGTGCAGAAAAATCACCAAACTCTATTTCCCTTATTCTGATATACTGTCCTTACCCAGGTCTGCAAACGAGGTTTCCCCTAGTACTTATGACTATCTCTGCACCTTCATGGGTGCTGAGCACCTCATATGTGTTACGAGTAAATCCAACCTTCTGTTTCTAGTCAAATGAAGAAATTCCACCTACCCTACTTTATCTATAAAGCATTTCCTGGCATCACTCTTCTCCCACTTTTCTAAACTCCAATATTATATTTGGTACTATACAATTAAGTAATTAATTCTATTTCGACATATTATTGTTCTCTGTTCTTTCACATGTGCCAGGAGGCAGTAGGATTTAGTGGAGAGAAGGAAATTATTGTAGTCATTTAGAACCGGGTCAAATGCAATCTTCACCTAAGCTTTATGTTTTCCTCTTGATAATTAGGGATGCTAACACCCATTTTGTAATGCTATTGCTTAAAATAGTGCAGCATACGTAAAGTGTTTGGTGTATTATTGGTGGATAATAATTGGCCATTTTTTTCCTTTCTTTCTTTCCTCACTTGTATGTCTGCATTGAGTGATAAACTTATGATAGAATCTAATATCTATAGAGAGCTTCACAGTTCATAAACTCTTAAAACAATTAAGTGAAGTATATTTCCAAGCCCTATTTTATAAATTAAAAAGGTGATGAGATCCTGAAAAGTTAAATACCTTGCACAAACCACAACCTTTAATGGAAAGTCTGCTAACACACCCTGGCCCTTGCTTCTCAATGCCAGGATAATATCCAGGATCCTCCAGGATATTACAGCAAATATTTTATAAATACTGCAAAAAGTAAAGGATCACCTTCTATGTGCCAAGCTCTTTGCTAAGCACATAGCATACAGTAACGAATGAGGAAGTCTTCATCTGTGTCCTCGTGGACCTCGGGAGATGGCATTTGGGACAATGATTAGGCAACGTTGAAGCAAATGGACCCATTTATACTGATCCCAAATTCTCTCTTGCTAACTGGGGCTATGGAGCATTACTCTAGGAGTGACGGGTTAACCAGAGTCAGCAACACTTCTCATATCTGTGACCCTTATGATCAGTAGTACTCACTGACAGTATTGGTGGCAGGACTGAAATGAATTTACCCCTATGTCCATCAAGCCCGCAACCTTGTCCTCATTAGCACATGTCAGAAACTTCCAGAAACTAAGCACTATAACAAGACAGATTGCTATAATTACTAGAAATAATAATCATTAGCTCTATTGTCTTCTTCCCAAGAGAATGATTCTTTGGTGTTCAGAAAGAAAAGCCTTTTCTCCCATATAGCAGTACTTTCCTTTGGGCTAAAGTTCATCGTGACCTAGAAATGTCTTCACTTATGGTTGGTGTCTTGCTACAAAATGGCTCTAAGAGACCCACAGCAATGGGTGTCGTAAACAGTCTGTCTCCACCACCATAGCATTAGGTTACTGCTTGTGTGCTGTGTTAAAAGGACTTTCAGATGGAAGTACGGATCTACCTCTCCTCAACCCTATGTGTGCCCCAAACGTAGGACCTTTGTTCTTTTACTGAGGGTCGTGGTTTATATGGAGCTAGAAAGTCAGGTTTCTACCACTAATTCTAATACAAGAATTCTCTAGACACCAACCTTCCAAGCACTTGTCACTTCTCCAATAGGCCCATTTGTCTCAGCTTCCATCAACTTATAGATACAGATGTTTGGGGGAGCAAGGTGTTTGTGAAAATACTCTCTACCTTTAAAGAAACTAACATTGCATCCAAATTCTGTCCTATTTATAATCCAGCCTTTTTTTTCCTCCCTAAAGTAGGAGGGTCCCTCAGAGCACCTAATTTACTATGTTGTTGAAAGAGGAGAGCCAGTATGAGGATTTAGATGATCTAGATTTAATGACACTACTTAACATGCAAATTTGGGCAAATTACCTGCCCTTTTAGGGTCTCAGTAACCTCAAGTAGAAAATGATAGCACTTAACTAGTGTCTCATATTCCTGAGATTATTCGACTAATCGTAACAATGGAAGGAATGATGTTGAAAAAGTAGTTGAGTAGTTACGGTAAGAAAATAAAATTGGACAATTTAGAAGTTGCCTCAGGGAATAAGAGATACCCTATAGCTCGTTCTCAATTTTTGCGGTGTTGCTCTAATTAATTAAAAGACTTTAACATGTTTTGCTGTGTGTGACTTGACTCCTCTAAACTCTCTTCTCAATTTTAGTTTATGCGTAGCAGCTTGTCTGTGAATTAATCCTACAATTACCACATAAAAAGGAAAACAAATACACAAATACGCAAAAATAGCTAGCAAGGATTGCGTAACAGTGTACCAGGCTCAATTTTCATTTTTCAAGACTTGAATTCCTAAATTTTTTCATTCCCAGTATTTTTTAGATTCTAAATAAATATGTCCATGTCTGTGTACAGGTATATGATTGATTCTGTAAGTTGGTGCAGTTTGATTAGATAGGTTGAGGTAAGAGATATTCAGATAGGCACGTGGTCCCACTCCTGAGCCTTCTTGGAACACTGGGAAGTTTTGTTTTTTTTTTTTTTAATTTTTATTTATTTATGATAGTCACAGAGAGAGAGAGAGAGAGAGAGGCAGAGACACAGGCGGAGGGAGAAGCAGGCTCCATGCACCGGGAGCCTGATGTGGGATTCGATCCTGGGTCTCCAAGATCGCGCCCTGGGCCAAAGGCAGGCGCCAAACCGCTGCACCACCCAGGGATCCCAACACTGGGAAGTTTTAATCAAATTTGTCACTAGGTGCATATTGATAGTGGAAGTTGTATATCCATCTGAAGCAGAAGAAAACATAATCTAGGTTGGGGTTGGAGTATATTCCTGGAACCACTTATTATTGAGAATGAATTAAGAGTAACAGGGTGGAGGCATCAGAAGGCACTAAACAGCAATAAAACCTGTTTACCCAGCTGAATCAGTGCCACAGCACAACAGAGCCCCTGGGGATCAATGAGCGTACAGTTGAATCGGCACCCTTGGAGACACGGCACACGAATGGACCCTGCACCACTAGTGTGCTCAGTACCACGCTGAGATAGAGTGATCATTTTGTACACCACTTGGCTGTTTCTACCATCATTTCTCCATAACGCTCATCCTGGCCAGTGAGGCTCCGAGAACCAGGACTCACGGGTGATACACACAGGGATGGAGCCTGTGTCAACTGCCTTTCGGGAATCACAGGGGATCATCAGGTGCCATGTAGAGCACCATTCTGGTGGCCCAACCTGTACTAAAAATACAACTGGAATGGATGCTGAATAACTAAGGTGATTTGTATTCCTAGTCCTTTTCTCACTTGTGACGTACAAAGCTGCATCTACGACAACCTCCTGGAAGCTCATATTCAACATGAATAAAGCCAAACTAATAATATTCTGTTCTGTACCTCCTTTTTGCTCTTGTGTTCTCTGGCACAGCAAGTGACAGGCCCATCACCTTGTTTAAAGTCTAAACCTCACCATTTTCTTCATTATGCAAGGCTCATGGGTAAAGGGATTCCATCTATTTTATTCCATTATCTTATCTCAGACAATCTAAGGAAATATTTGTGGAATGAAGGGACAACTAGAATACAAAGAAAAATGTTTCATGGACTATCAGGGTCTTCTGTATGCAATGTGTAATTTCTTTAAGAAAAAAAAAAGTGGAAAAAAAAAACTAGAATCAGGAAAGACAAGAGGTGTCTGCCTGGCTCAGTCAGTGGAGCATGTGAGTCTTGATCTTGAGGTTGTGAGTTTGAACCCCATGCTGGGGTGTAGAGATTACTTTTTTAAAAAAATCTTAAAAAAAAAAAAAAGAAAGGATAAGCAAGGTTTTATCTGATAGAAATTAACCAAACCAATGAGGGAAGCCTCCCCTGTTGATGTGTTAGTTTTCTATTGCTGCTATAACCAAATTACCACAAACTTTGTGGCTTAAAATATCTATTTTTTAGTCTCATAGTCCTGGAGGTCCCAAGTCTGAAATGAGTGTCACTGGGCTAAGTTCCAAGTGTTGCCAGGGCTGTGTTCATTTCCGGAAGCTCTAAGGGAAAACAGGTTTTCTTACAGTCCAGCTTCTAGGAGCTGTCCACGTTCTTTGACTTGTCGTATTTTTCCATCTTCAAAGCCAGCAATGGCCCATCACGTCTTTCTCCTGCTGCCATGTTTCTGGTTGTGACTCTTCTGTCTCCCACTTCCCCCATTTAAAGACCCCGATGATGATGCTGGGTCCAGCTCAATAATCCAGGATAATCTTTTTACCTTGCGGTCAGCTGATTAGCAACCTTAATTTCAACCGTGATCATAACTCCCCCTTGACATGTAACATAACGTGCAACAAGCAACCTTTTGAGGATCAAGGCTGGAACATCTCTCAGCGCCACGATTCTGACCACTGCAGGCTAAGCTGATAACCACAGATTCCGGACCGTCCTATGAGGAAAGTTACCTCATCACGAAAAGATTTGATGAAATCTGTGTTGTCCATATGCCCTCCTCCCATCTTGGCTTGTTGAAGTAAAACTCATTCATCAACAGTTACCTTAAATACCACCTCCTCCATGATTCCTTCTGTGACTATCCTTGTGGGCATCGATGTCTTGGTCCTTGAATTTTCACGTAATTTTAATCATATCACAAGTCACATTAAATCTTGCTTAATGGACAGATATGCTTACACCACGTGTCTTTTCCCCTTTGAATGTAAGCTTCTTGAGGATTCATTTCCAAACCAGCATTCATAGGCAGTCTCTTCCTAATACCTCTGTGACTTTGGGAAGACATAGTACTTCCCGGGTTCTCAGGTACTCTGTATAATCAGCAAATTTCCTCGCAACAAATATTAAGTGCAAGCACATTCCTGGCACACAGAGGCTGTTCAGTGCATGTTATTTCTCTTCCCCACATATGTGTGGGATAAACCTGCACGTATTTGTGTGAGGGCTTCCTCCAGGACAAAGAGTTGGCATCTATACATTTTTCCTGAATGACTGTGAGCTCTGTGAAAGCAGGAACTCTGTCTTTCATGTTCATTGCCATGTTCCCAGTCCCAAAGTGCCTCTCAACAATAAATATTTACTGAACTAATGAATAATTCTTAGTGAAATAGATAGGAATGTTTCTCTGTCTTCCAGTGGTGTGTTCTCCTAACTATATATCTTGTCACAGATTTTCCTGATTCATCTGGCACAGTCTATATCCCTGAACCATTCGCTCCCATATACAAAATAAACCCTGACAAAATTAAAAATCTTTGCATAGCTAACGCTTCAGACTCTTTCAATCTGCTCTCCTCCTGCTTCCACCTCCCCTCCTTGCAGACATCCACATTCTTCCCCTTATGGGAATGCAGACAAAAAAGAAGCGTGATTCCTAAAATGAATAATTGATATTTCTTCAGAGCGACCTACCCTATTCTACTTGTTCTCTTAATTTACTCAGTTTATACCAACTGATGACAGAAGCCCATTGTTTTGCTGAAACATTAACTTCACAAAGTCATTCCGCTCCCATCTGCAGCACTTAAATTAATGATTCCCTCTGCAACATCTGTTTAATTAACTATCGGCACCATAGAAGAGGCGTCCAAATACCCCGGTGACTAAATCAGGCTCAAATTAGGGAAATACGATGTTAAATTGTATCAGGGAGAAGCCGAGTTTATCCTTCCGAGCACTGGCATTCATTAGCTAGCAGCCAACCCATGCATCTTCATAATGAAGTAGTGTCAGCAGTGCTTGGCTGTAAAGTTCTCATTTAGGGGCTGCACGGGTCCCTCCAGTCGTGGTCACCATGGGGAGCTAGGAAGAGGGGCTTAGAGACCCCCAGAGGTAGCACATCCTTCCTTCATCTTTGTTCTTGGAAAGAGCAATGGAGCTTCAATCAGGCATGTGCAGGCTGAGGGATTCTGGGAAATAGCAGTGGTGTGGGGAATGTGACACTTGTGAGTCATTTCTATTACGAGTATTCCATCTTCCCTGAATCCTTTTAGTTATATTTGCATAATTATTTGCATTGATCTACATAAGCAGGAAACTGGTCTGGCCTCTTTGGATGCACTGGGAAATCTCTTTAGTTCATAAATTTGACAGCATTCATTTAACAAAGATCTGCAAAGAACGTACTGTGTTCAAAGCATCATACTAGGCACAAGGGAAAGGCAAATTAGACACAAATCCTGCTCATCGATAATTTACACCAGATAGAGTACACTGTAAACATGATTCTAAACCTGCGTGTTTTCCTTTGTGCATGTACAAATAACACCAACTGGAAATGTCATAGTTTTTGGAATGAGAGTGAACTGAATATAATCTCCGCTCTCACGGTTTATGATCTAGTTTATGTATATACACACGCGCGCACACACATACACAGTCAACTAGAGAACCGACTCAAATACAAAAAAAATGAAGCCAGTAATATACTCGCATAAATAGGGATCGGCTAGCACAGGTGCCCAGGAGGGGAAGACGTCGTTTCGGGAGTGGCGTAAAGGAAAGAGTTCAGAGAGTCCATGTCCCATTAGGTGGTTCTGAAGGATGGTAAAATTTGCAGCTAGATGGAGAGGGGCAATTTAGAGAAGAGGGAAGACTATCAAGAATCCTAGAGCAACGAATCATGTAGCTTTGTGGACATAAAGGATGCTTTCAGAGGAAGCCTCTACTTTCTCTTGACATTCTAGTGTCTGGCACATAGTTGGTCTGAAATATGGACGCTATCCGGGCAGTACAGAAAGAGGTCCTTGCTCACCTGTATGTGCCTCCTCGCTGTATCCTTTCAGTTTGTCACCCTGGACTGACATGAACACCTAGCGTCCCCTCTAAGCTGGACACTTTGACTGATTCATCTAGCTGGCTGGCCTTCTCTCTCACACCATGGCCACCATGCCTCTTTTATATTTGATACCAGACTTTGACCTTCCAGCATAGATTTCCTGATTAGATCCTGATACCCAGTCTCAGGATCTGCCTGACTAAAATTCATGTGTGATTCTCTCTTAAGTCATAACATTCAGAGGTGGATGCAATTATCTCCGTGATGTGTGACCAACGCAGAAGACTATGATAAACACTATTTCTTAACATTGGTTAATTCATTCTGGGTTCATTTTGTGCACAAGGAAGACCTGCAGTGGGAGAAAAGATCTCCCCGGCCAGCTAGGGTCAGAAAAAAATGAGTTCAGTGAGGAAGGCATTGAGACAGTTGGGAACTAAAGGTCAGGTTCAAAAGCACTCAGAGGGAAAATTAAAAAAACAAACAAACAAAAAAACCAACACACCAGTCTATTGCGCAGATTATCCAAAATGTTGTCATGTGTCTGACTGGACACCAGCAAGACATAGATCTGGTGGCTGATTCAACAAATTTTCCACTTTGTAGGGTTTTTTTTATTGTTGCTATGGTGACAAATGGTGTGAAATTGCAAGTTTGTAAACTGTACAGTGAGGGAGCTCCTAAAATCAAGGGTCTGGCAAAGCCAAAAGATGTGAGAAGCCGAGGAAACTGAACAGGTACAGAATGGTCCAAGAAATCATCAAGCTTCCGCACCGGAGCACCGGAGCACCCTCACGCTCTTCCCCTCCACAACTGCTGCTAAGTCTCCAGATCTAAGCAGCCACATGAGACACAATAGTAGATGCCAGATGTACACATCTGTTAGTTAAGTCACATGCACGAAAGGAAGGATGCCATGTGAAGTTCTAAGTTTATTTTCAAAAGAATTTCTGAAATCTGGCAACTTCTAGCAATGAAGAAAAGTCCTAATGTGCTAACATCATTACATCAGTGATGTTGCCTGGTTGTCACTCACAGGGGATAAGAGGTCTTTTTTCCTCCCTCCTTTCTTTGCTCATTCTCTTGCCCAGAAAACCACTGTTGCTCAAGAATTCAATGTAAAGATGTATTTAAATACAGAGTCCACCTCAGTTGGTCAAGAGGTAGGATGTTTTGATGGGTAGGGTTAGGGCTCCTATCATCAGGCCTGGACTCCAGGTCTGGTTCTGCTGCTTGCTCACAGTATGAACTTAAGCAGTTGATCTGATCTCTCCAAGTGTCTGGTTTTCCTTGTTGCTTTTGTTTTGTCTTAATCAGAAAAAAATAGCAGGTAAAAAGTATTTACTATATTGAAGGAGGTAAGGGTCATAAAACAGTCCATACAGTGGTTGTCATAAGACAAGCGCTCGGTAAATTTTAGCTATTAAGGTTAGTATCAGCTAACTACTAGTATGATTCTACTTTATTAAAGAGTGTGAAAATTCAGCCTCATTGTGATTAATGAGAAAAAGAGTAAAAAGGAAAAAAAAAGTTCAAAGAGACTTTTTTTACTTCTCACTATATAAATGACAGTGGCCAACTGAAACTGCTGGGGGACTGATCCCCAAATTCAAAATGCCCCCAGGAACACTGACTGGTTGATTTCACCGATGATTTCTGAAAGGAAGTCTGGGTTGGCAAATTAAAATAATCTCCAGTTGGACAGTGATAGGAGGTGGGAGAGCAGTGTAGAAAAGATGCTAACATCAAGAAATCCCAGGAGGATATCCAGGCGAGGACACAGGTGGAGAGCAACCTTAGAGAATCAGAAAGCTTCCTTGGAAATCAGATTTAAGGGCAAATGTCTGACCTCAAGGCAATCTGTCTGCAAGCAAGTTTCAGAGCAAGTTGAGGGCAGGGTTCTGAGCAAGTGTCTAGAATCCAGATACAGAAGTTACAAAAGGAAGACATGGCCTCTCCTTGAGAGTGACAAACAGGACTCCTGGTTGGAAGGTAGGCACAGGGGAAAGGCACGTTGCATCAAATTCCAAAAGGGGATAAAAATATCTAACTATTGGAAATATTCTGGAAATGCTGAAAATGCACTTGATCGGTCACTTAAATGATAAAAGTTACAGTTCTATTGTGCATCTGTGAAACACAGAAAAAATAATCAAAGTAGAAAACCAAAAGACAAAAGTAAAAATGAACCATTGGGACTTCATCAAGATAAGAAGCTTTTGCACAGCAAAGGATACAGTCAACAAAACTACAAGACAACCTACAGAATGGGAGAAGAGATTTGCAAATGACGTATCAGATAAGGGGCTAGTTTTCAAGATCTATAAAGAACTTATTAAACTCAACAGCAAAGAAACAAATAATCCAATCATGAAATGGGCAAAAGACATGAAGAGAAATCTCACAGAGGAAGACATAGACATGGCCAACATGCACATGAGAAAATGCTCCGCAACACTTGCCATCAGGGAAATACAAATCAAAACCACAATGAGATCCCACCTCACACCAGTGAGAATGGGGAAAATTAACAAGGCAGGAAACAACAAATGTTGGAGAGGATGCGGAGAAAAGGGAACCCTCCTGCACTGTTGGTGGGAATGTGAACTGGTGCACCCACTCTGGAAAACTGTGTGGAGGTTCCTCAAAGAGTTAAGGGTAGACCTGCCCTATGACCCAGCAATTGCACTGTTGGGGATTTACCCCAAAGATTCAGATGCAATGAAACGCCGGGACACCTGCACCCCGATGTTTCTAGCAGCAATGGCCACAATAGCCACACTGTGGAAGGAGCCTCGGTGTCCATCGAAAGATGATGGATAAAGAAGATGTGGTTTATGTATACAATGGAATATTCCTCAGACATTAGAAGCGACAAATACCCACCATTTGCTTCAACGTGGATGGAACTGGAGGGTATTATGCTGAGTGAAGTAAGTCAATCGGAGGACAAACAGTGTATGTTCTCATTCATTTGGGGAATATAAATAATAGTGAAAGGGAATATAAAGGAAGGGAGAAGAAGTGGGTGGGAAATATCAGAAAGGGAGACAGAACATAAAGACTCCTAACTCGGGGAAACGAACTAGGGGTGGTGGAAGGGGAGGAGGGCGGGGGGTGGGGGTGACTGGGTGACGGGCACTGAGGGGGGCACTTGACGGGATGAGCACTGGGTGTTATTCTGTATGTTGGTAAATTGAACACCAATAAAAAATAAATTTATTATTAAAAAAAAGAAAAGAAAACCAAAAGACAGAAAAACTTTGAGTGTAATCATTGTCTTTACTATCTTAACACTTACCATGTTCAAGTACTGGTGTTTGTTTTCTTTCAAATGGGATCGTTCCTATTCTTCTATGAGGATTACAAAGCAATGACTACAATATTGAGCATCTTGAGCATATTTTCATATGGGTCACAGAAGCCCATGTTTGGATCTCGTGGGTAGGAGGTGTTTGGGTTTCATTTGTGATCTGGTCACTTGTGTTGTTTTCCTCCTACGACAAGAAGCAAGATCCCAGAGAAGACCTTAATTACTGGGTTGTCCGTATTTGTGCAGGGAGGCTAGAGAGAGAGAATGACAGAGGAATGTCACCGAGAAGTGAGAAGAATTGACACAACCCAAATATTCCTACTACAGAGGTTTTAGCTGGAAGTTGAAGAATGACTGGGTCCTAGGATCACATGAAACTAAAGCACTGAATGCAAAGAATAAACTTTTAAAAAGGAGCTGGTTCCCTTTGTAAGGCTTGAGGTAGGTTTAGAAACAAGCACTGGAGTCATATTTGTGCTAAGATCAAGACTATAATTATCTTGAGCTATTACTACCAGGCAAGGTTTCCTGAGAAAAACTTGCAGTTAATATACCTACATTTTATTTAAAATATACTCATTCAATACTTGCTAATTCACCATGAATGGAAAATAAATGCTTTTTCCTGTCCATCTGCTCTTTACAGCACATAAAGGCATGTTACGATCACGTTCGCATCTGTATTGTAGGGACACTTCTCAACCATTTCAGCAGGTGGATCCCCACGCAGAAAAAGAGACTCTGCATCTCTTCTGTGATTGATGAGAATTTCAGATACAGAAATGGTATCTGACCCACCTAGTGTGGGTCCAGTACATTGGTCTCACATACATTTTCGCCTTTAATCTTCACTGTTACTTAATTTCGTAGGGAAACATTTTACAGACGGGAAAACATAGGCACAGAGAATTAGCCCAAAGCTCATATTAATCCCAATCGATCTAAAATAAGAAATTATTAAGTAAGTGAGATTATTAAGTAACCAAACAGGCCTAAAATTTAATACATTTTGTTTAAAAAACTATTTAATAAAAATATTAGAATTTTTCAGCTCCAGCACTAGATTGGGAATCCAAGTATCTGCTCAGCTGTCTAAATGGAAAACAAACTGGGACGATTGGGTGGCTCCGTGGTTGAGCATCTGCCTTTGGCTCAGGGCGTGACCCTGGAGTCCCGGGATTAAGTCCTATGTCGGGCTCCCCGCAGGGAGCCTGCTTCTCCCTCTGCCTGTGTCTCTGCCTCTCTCTCTGTGTCTTTCATGAATAAATAAATAAAATCTTTTTAAAAATTAAACAAATAAATTGAAAACAAACTAATGACTGCCGGAAGGGAGGTGAGTAGGGAGAGAGTAGGGATGAAATAGATAAAGGGGATTAAGAGTACACTTATAGACACTGAGAAATGTATAGAATTGTTGAATCATATTGTATGCCTGAAACTAATATAACACTGTATGTTAATTATACTTGAATAATAAATGGTTTAAAAATATGAGGCACCTTTAATAAATATAATAATCTTCAATGGCCAAAGTTTCCCAGTAAGGATTATATGACTCTCCTGGTATGTGCCAGGTTTAAAATTTCCACCAGGAATAAAAATGTCAAAAAAAAATTAAAAATAAAAATGAATAAATAAATAAAAATTTTTTATAAAAGGAAGAAAAATGTCCCCAGTAGCTTAAAAAAGACCAACAGAAATCACTGAACAACCTCTGGTTCATAAGAAATACATACTAAGTGGAATTTGAGAAGCATCTTTTCCACCCAAAGGAACTCTGAGTTGACTCTGAAGTCGCTTTGTGTGGGTCATATAATAAAGTAGCTTATGAAACCATAGATTACTCACACTCTGTTATCTGAGTCCTGTATGATGGTTTATTGAACTGTTCCACCCATCTGCATTTAGTGTCTTGCCATGATGTGAATATTCTTTAAGGCCAGACATCTGGTCAGCACTTCTCTGCTCTCTCAGGGAATTTCAAAGCTACTATACAAAAGCCTGCTCAGTGAAACTGATTCAATGAAACTGATGAATGGGCTGTTTTTAATGGAGTTCCATTAATAATGTTATGCATACTAAAAACTATATTTAACACAATGAAATGGGTGCTACTTGATAATCCAGACTCCAGGAATTCTAATCCTGCTAGTCTGTTTGGGCTGCTATAACAAAAATACCACAGACTGTGCCTTAAACTACAGACATTTATTTCTCATGGTTCTGGACCTGGAAAATCCATGATCAACGTGCCAGTAGATCCAATGTCTAGTGAGGGCCCATTTCCTGTCAGAGATGGTCTTCTCTCTGTGCCCTCATGTGGTGGAAGGGTCAAGGGAGCTCTATGGGGTCTCTTTGGTAAGGATGCTAATTCCATCCTGAAGGTGCCATCCTCATGATCCGATCACTTCCTAAAAGATCGACCTCCAAATACCATCACATTGAAAATTAGAATATGAATATGAATTTGAAGGAGACACAAGTATTCAGTCCACAACACCTTTCTATAGATTATATGAATCGGCAAGAACCACAAACCTGATTATATTCTTAATTACTCCTAAGATTATGGTTGTCAAGCTGTGCTTGAGTTCGTCTATGTCGAAGATAACAAATTTGTGTTACGCCGGCCTCTACTTTCCCATGTGTGCCCACGGTGGTCATTGTTAGTGAATCATGGCACTGTACCTATTGTCACAGATCTCAGACCTTTATAAAGAACCACAAGATTCTCATTCCCTATCCATTAGAGATGGCACATGAATTGAAATGTACTTACTTTTCCTGGTCTAGTAGAAAAAAAAAAAAAAAAAGAATAACCCACATTGGACCAGGGCCACAATACTGGACTGGAAACTTTTCTTTTATGAGGTACTTTCAATAAACATTAAGAATCACAGGGCATCGGGCTCTCATCTTTTCCAAAGAACTGTATGAAATATGGGTGAAGTCACAGTGAAGAATGTACAGGAGCTGGGTAGCTGTCCATAGCTTGATATTTGCTCTTGGTCTCGTTTAAGCCATTGGGGACATTTTTCTTCCTGGTGGGAATTATAAACCTGGCACATACCAGGAGAGTCATAAAATCCCCTCTGGTATCTTTAATCAATCATGACTAGTATATCTACCATACATTCTCCAAGTTTAAAATAGAATAAAGTCACATAATAATCTTTCTCCCAGCAGCTAGACTGCCTTTCAGCACAATGACCCACACTCTATGGCTGTATTAACAGATACGATCTATTCTTTAATGGAGCTCAGCCATGGGGATTAGCTACCTGTAATGCAGTTTGGGCTGTCAAGCACTCTACCAAACTGCTAACACATTACAAGTTATAGGCATCAATTCTTTCTAAGTGAAAAGGCATTTCACATTCAAAACACTTCAAACCTAATAACGGGAAATTATCATGATGGATCCCCTTCAGCTGCCGAACGGTAAAGAGATGGAGAGAAAAAAGAGAGGCACCCAATCAAAAAATTCATATCAATTCTTTTTGATCTACCTGGGGCAGATTAAACCCGAGTAGTGGATAAGCTGTCAAAAAGATTGCAGGAGCTCAGCTGTGGATCAGGAGTGTTTCTGTTTGATGGCAGGAGGCAAATCCTAATAGAATAGGAATAAAGTCCAGCAGCTGGGATAGTCCATTTTGCCTGGAATCACAGAGGCCTGGGCAGACCGGGAAGGCCAGGTAACATGCATCGTATTCAACTTCCCTCATGTTTAGTGTGACACCAGGATGTTGAAAATGCTCAGGGAATCTGAACTGGAACAGGGTCCTGGAAAAAAGCTCCTACTAGGTAAGGGAAAGCTAGAATGTTCTCTTTCCTGTCCTATTTCATATGGCCTTCCAAGTGTGGTCAGACCCTCAACTGACTCGAATAAACCAGGGGACAGACATGCTGATACTGCCTGGTATTTCGAACATCACGTCAAAATTAAGGGTAGAATTGTTATTCCCATATGACTCAATTATATTCACTCATTCCCTGCTAATTTATTCAATGACATATCCAATTTCTGGTTATAGATTCATGGCTGTTCTAGATAATATGGGCTTAAGGGGCCTTCACAAAAACCAGAGGAATTCAAAACAAACCTGAAAAAAGCCAAACCATCATTTTCTGAGTCTGCCACCACAGATAGTATAATATTCATCATTGTTCACCATTAAAGGAATCTGACAGTTCAAATATGTGCTAGGATTAGCCAACAGGTTTCAACTAGCTGTTGGAGAGTTGCACTGAGAAGGACTGATCTGTGCTTAGCCAAAGTGTTAGGACTGAGTAAAAACGTTTTCAGGGGGAAGAGAGAGGGGAATGGAGGGCTCCTGCCAACACTTTGCCAGCTCTCACCTGATTGCATTTCCATTCTCAGATCCCCTCCTTTTAAACTCTTTTGTCATGACTTCTACCAATGAACATCGTCTCAGGTATTTGGTGATTTGATGGTTGTACAATCAAAAGTAGATGATTTAATACATTTTTAACAACTTTTCAGAATATTTTTCATGGAGCACCATACCTTAACAAAACAGTAGTTCGGTGTCTTCCAAACAACTTCAGATCCAGGGAAGTAAGCCCATGTTCAACAGACAAGGTCCCCACACTCATGGAAAGGGACTGAAGGCAAAGTGATCACACTTATATATAATCCCTTGATTCAGGTAAGTACTCCAAAAAACAAAAACACATGCAATGATAATAATAATAATGAAATCACACAAAGGACACATTATTATCTGGGGTAAGGGAGAGGGTGCCAAGAAAGATTTCCTGAAGCAATTGATGCCTAAATGGATGTGAAAAACACACAGATATTAACTAGAGAAAGTCTGGTGAAGAGCACATGCAAAGGCCCTATGACAGAAAGAAGGGTGACCTTAAGAAGGAAAGACAGGCATGGTTAGGGCCGGAGACAAAAGGCAAGACAGATGGCTTGAGGGGAGGAGCTGGATCATGCAGGATATTTTACATCATGTCGAGGATTTTGCTTTTTCCTAATAACAGTGGAAAAGCATTGAAGGAGTATAGTCAGGAGAACATTATAATGAGACACGAACTTTTTTGGAAAGATCGCTCCTACAGTATTTTGGAGATAATTGTTAGGGAAGGTCAAAAGAAGACCAAATAGAAAACCATTTCATGTTTATTTGTTTGCTTTTCTCCAGGAGCACAAGAGAGAAACAATGAGGCCATATCACTCTTGCGATCAGACCAACGAAGCCGCGTAAGGATATAAAATTAGTAGGGAAATGGATGCTCAGGATTAGTCACAAAAGGACCAGGTCTATGATTTTGAAATATAGAGAAGAACTAATATTTATTTACTACTTATGCTCAGCATTGTGTTATGTTATGCTATGAACTGTCCAAATGCTTGGTCTCACCTCATTCTTACATGAGCCCTATCATGTAGCCATTTCCATAATCTCTAGTCTATGAAAGAAAAAAACAAAACAAAACACCATCTGGAAAGCACACAACACAGACCTATACGCAGGAGATGGATGCCCAAGCCCAGCTGAACCACAGCCCTGCTCCAGTCTCCTGACTCTGGCCATTCATCTCCACCCAGACACCTGCAAGGGCCTTCCCGTTCCTTATCAATGCCTGCGTATCACCTGAGGGCCCTGTGTCTGCTCAGTACTTGAATCATCCCCTTCCTGATACCCCAGTCCAGGTTTCAGAAAGGAAGCAACAAGGTAGTTGAGGAGAGAGATAGGAGGGAACGAAGTTTATTTTTCTTAGAGCACATGTTCTGAAAATGCCCATGATTATAACAGTGATTCTATTTACTTTTCTGACTCTGCCAGAAGCCCAAAGGGTAGGACAGATTTTCATTCCTGTCACAACAGGGCTGAGGAAACCATGCCTATTTAGTCTGGTTGGAGGATAGAGTGTAGGAGACTCTGTTAAGACTGTCTCATTAGTCATACAGCATTTGCACATTGATGACTGAAGGCGGAATATGACCTTAATTACATTACCATGCTAAACCTGATGTTTCCTTGAGGGCCAGGGGATGAAGGGAGAGGAATGGAGTCAGCAGCTATGGGCCAAAGAGAGAAAACACCACGATATTATGTCACTGGTAATTAAGAGGTAGGGGTGGGAGGAGGGCATGATAAAGGAAAACAAATAACGTGTCTTGAGCATCTTTTGTTTCTCAGGAACCAAGCTATGTATTTGTACAAATTCCATATAAAATAGTATGGATGGCCGTGAACTTATATTACAGATAACTCATAAAAATATAACAAACATATGTTTATTCGAATGTTTTGGAGTTTGCAAAGCACTTCAAAATAGGAAGGCGCTACTGTGCTATGGTTTGAGGAGGCCAATCGACAGGATGCTTTTCTTTCCTTTAAGTTCAGAAGTAATTAAGGAAATAGTCCCCAAAGTTAAGGCGGGCGGGATCGAAGATAGGTTATTATTGCTAAAGCAGTACTGCAGAACCTTACCCCCAGATTTACCCTTGCCCGGCTCGGTACAGGCAGGGGGGCAGGGGACAGGGAGGTTAACTCACAGGGACACCTGGAGGCGTGATATTCCAAGGAAGCACCTACCTGCAGACTCTTTACCTCATTACTCAAGTGTGACTCTTCCTCCTTTGGGGAGAAGCCAGCTGTGGGCAGGGAGTTACAGTGCTCCTCTAGACAAGTTCCATCGGGAAAACATGCAAATGTAAAAATAAGGCCTCCACGACTACAGTGCAAAATGAGAAAGCACGGGCTTTGGAGGAAAACAGAGTAGATGCTTAATATGTTACTTCCTACAATTTCCTCAATAAGCCTTTGACATCAGACATCATCATTTCGGTGTATAGTTGATGCTGTCTTTATGTTTTGTTCATTGTGGAAGCTTGGCATTCATTTTGACTTTTTCAATATTTTATATTTTAGAACCATATCAAAATGTTATAATATTAGACTATTATTTGTCTTGAATGCTGAGAGTCCAGTGCTCTAGCACACTAACTTGCATAGAGTGGGCGTTCAGCAAAAAAAATGCCAACTACATTGCATCGTGGAGAACATGGTTCCTATACCCTAGGACCCCACAAGGCAAAATGGGTCAGTGTTTTGCAAAGATTGGTACGAATTTAGTATGTAGTATATGAGCTACTGATGACATTCTAAATGATTTGAGGTGATACATTAAAATATTTTTAAATTTTCACGGTTATATATGTATTTTGATAAGCTTTCAAATATACGTACATATATATGTATGTGTATAATTACAGTAACATTTGTATTTCATAGGTGTTATTGTTTAGGATGAGTTTAAAGAAAAAATGTGTTTAAAAGTTGGCAAATATGGGGCCCCTGGGTTGCTCGGTTGGTTAGCGTTTGCCTTTGGCTCAGGTCCTGGGATAAGCCCCACATCAGGCTCCCCGCTCAGCGAGGAGTCAGCCTCTCCCTCTGCCCCTCCCCTTGCTCGTGCCATCTCTCTCTCCTTTTTTCCTTCTCTCTCTCAAATAAAACATTTTTTTTAAGTCTTAAAAAGAAGTTAGTAAATATAAAGAGAATATTAAGTAAATGAAACACGGACAGCATGTTTAGATATTTAGATTTGGCTAAATATCTCAAACAAATGCATAGATAACTAAAGTTTGAGAAACTCCATAGTAAACACTATCATTTTAGAGTCAGACAGTGGGAAAAGTATAATAAATAGTCTAATAGATGCAGAAAGCATAAACAGCCATTATTGAGAGAAAGCGGAAATTAATTCCAAGTGGTGGGAATTTGGGAAGACTTCAAGGAGGAAACAATTATTGAACTGCACCTTGAAGACTGCAAGATGTCAAGAAACAGATGTGAGACTATTCTTTAAAAACCCAAAGTCCAAACTGCATACTGCATTCATTTTGGGGTCTAAGTCTGTTACATTTTAGCTGGCCCCATCTCGAAGCCGTTCCTGAGGAGCTGGTTGCATTTCTAATTCCCACAAAGAATCATTTTTATTACGATCTAAGGTCACCTCGTTGGTGACAATAATTTCCCACCTCTCCTTCAACGTTGCCTGATTGTCTTCTAAATTTGTTTACGAGGCCTTTATAGCCAAGAACTCAATTAAGGGTGTTCAGACCCCACACAAGTGTGATCAGCAGCACCTAGAAACAATAACCGTGCCCCCCCCTCCACACACACCCTCTTTCTTGTAAATTTTTATGTCACAAAATGAAAGTCAGTTATAGATCCATTAAGTGGGAGATGTAATGGGAGGGAGAAGCAGCGAGCTCTATCTGGGTTGAAGAAGATAAGCTGCATAAATCAGCACACCTTGCAGCTGAACATTTCTTTAAATAGCTGAACAGGAAAAGAACATGCTCCTTCTATTAATATCAGCAGCACTCCCTCCTGTCTTTAGGGGATCCAGGCCTCAGCCCTGGGACGCGGGAAATGCTGGTGCCCTACACCGAAATGCCACAAACCCGGCCATGGCTGTGTGTCTGTCAACACTCCAGTCGCTGTCCCTGGGGCAGGGCCTGTCCCAGACTATTCTTGGAATATGTCCTCTCCTATATCCCCATCTCATCCAAAATCACCCGTTTTTGTATAATCTAATAAGTTAACTCTCCCTTACCTGGAGGCCTAGTCAACAAAACCTCAGGATTGCTTAGTTTCCGGAGGCAAAATGCAAAGCCACACTCAGCTAAGGCAAGAGCTCTCTCAATTTTAAAACACTTTGTCCCGTGCCTGTTATATGCTACCTAAAGTTTTAATTTAATTTAAATGATACATTATTTTATTTATTACACAAGAAGTTCTATTGCAGACTTATTGCACAAGAAGTTTCCTGTGGAAAGTAAAAAAAAGTACCAGATTCAATTGAGCAAAAACAGGAAAAAAAATGTAATCAAAATCGTACCAATCAAAAATAGTAGTTTTGGTGTGAAAATATGTAAAATATGTCCAAAATGCCTTACGTAAAAAACCGTGAGGTTAGATGCATTTCAAAATGTGTTTAGATTTTAGAAAGTTAATTTGGAGCATATTTATTATATGACATATCACCCATAGCAGGTCTAGGGCAGAATTAGTAAAAATCATGAATATTCACATTATATGATGCTAAAGCTTAAAAATAAACTCATGTCAGCTCAGGTTAGGTTTTGTGACCAAATGTGTTTTGGCAACAAATATGAAAAAAATACATTTAATTTGAGGGGTATGTGGATCTCCAAATTGAACATTGATGCTTACGTTATTACTATTCTCTAAACTGCTCTTCAGCATGATGAGTGTATTATAAACAGCTTTCAATGTGCAAAAAATATGTATCTACACCATCATTGAATATCAAATTTCCACTGTTAAAATTTTAATACATATTTTTAAATGCAAATTATACAGAAATGCAAAACAAAGATGGTAAGTGCCATCTTATACCACCTCCAGAGACAACCGCTATTTACTGGCATATGCCCTTCTCGGCCTTCATTTTATATATCTACAACCTTATAAAATTATCTACATTAAAAAACTGGAATAATATTATGCATACCATTCTGCAATCTAGTTTCTCCCTGTAACATATTTTGGAAAGATTTCCTTACCATTAGTATAAATCAGCCTCATTCTTATGAGTGACCTCATAACAATAAATATAATAGATAGATTTCCCTCCCTTTCTTCCTTTCTTTTTCTTCTTTTGACAATTATTTATTGTATCCAGCACTGTTTGAAATGCTAGGAATACAGAGAGAAATCGGACAAAAATCCCCACCTTTAGGAAAACTAGTTTCTAGTGCACAGAAAGGCAGTGAAGAAGATAAAAAGTAAAACCACTACTATATTACGTAGTGAGATGAAAACTGCATCAGGTAAAGGCACAGGAAAACCTCAAGAGCTGAAGAGTGCAAATTGAGATGGGAGGGCCAGGAATGCAGGGTGGCCGCCACGCAGAAGGTAAATGTGAGACAAAGAGTAGGTGGGGGAGTGAGCCACGCAGATACTTGGAGGAAGAACACAGTTGTCCAGGCGGAGGGAGTGTCAAAGTGCAAACAGGGTGGAGAAGAGGGTCTGGCACGTTTCAGTAACAGAAAGGAAGCCAACATGGTTGGAGCCAATTAAGCAAAGGGGAGAACACAGGGGTAAATGGAGGTGGAAGTAACGCTCAGATTATATGGGCCTGGCAGGCCAACACAAGGACTTTAGATCTCCCTATAAGTGATATGGGAAGGTTGTGAGAATCTGGAGCAGAGAAGGGAAAGATCTGGATTTTATTTTTAAGGGATAGCTCCATTGGTTGAGAGTAGATAGAAAAGTACAGGGGTAGAATATGGAAAACCATTTTAAGAGGTTACTGAAGTTATCTAGGCAAGAAATATCTTGGGTGAACGTGACAGCCATGGAGGTGGGGAGAAAAGATCAATACAGGTGTGTATTTGAAGGTATTTAAAGGTGTCAGTGAGAGGTTTGCCGATGGATGGGATATGATGAGTAGGAGAACGAGAGGTGTCCAGGGCCCAAGGTATGTGGCCTAAGTCAGTAGAAGGAGACAAGTACCAGCAACTGAGATGGGGAAGGTCACCGGGGTGCAACGGGGTTGTGAGGGAATATCGGGAATTCACTCTTGATCATGTTAAGTTTGAGATCTATGTGGCACATTTGAGTAGGAATCTCAAAGAAGCAGTTGGATGGAGAGGAAAGATCCAAGCTGGAGGCGTACAATTAGGAGTCGCTGACATTTACATGGATTTAAAAGGTATGAGACTAGATAAGAAACTTAAGGGTGAACTTATGGTTACAAAGAAAGATTTTATCAAACCAACCACTGTCCAATTTTTGGACATATGATCGTTGCATTTTTCACTTATATAAAGAATGGAAAAACTGTTATGCACGTGTTTTGAATACACATCTGATTTTTTTCTTAAGTTAATCTTTTTCATGCGTAGTTGCTTAATGTGAGACACCTGTAAACAAATCCAAGGAAACGGTGAATGATGCTCCATTAATTTCTTTTTCCTGCGAACACAATGAATAGTTTATGACGTTGCCTGGGGAATCAGTAAAGTTTTCCTTAAGGATAAGGAGATGTCATTTCAACTGCATCCTAAAGGCTGCAAAGAGATTTTGCAGTTAAAAAGTAGGATAAGGGAAAAGGACCTCCAAGGTAATAGGACCTGCCTTGTGAACAAATAGGGCACGAGGAAGGAATATAAAATGCCCTAAGAATAACTAAACACCCACATTAAAGAAGCACATGGCATCTGGAGAGCAGCATGGAAAGGAAGTTACTTTGGGACCAGACCCTCACGGATTTCACATTCCAAGCTAAGGAAATTTTACTATGTCCTATAACCCAATACGAAGAGAAAAGGTATTTAAGCAGGAGGAGGTGATTTGATTAGATCTCTACGGAAAAAAGGAAAAAAAAAAAAAAAAAAACGGAAGTAAGCAGGGTTAATTCCAGTGGAAAAGGCCCTGGGTCCAGGGAGGGTCCAGCTGGTAGGCTGTTGCAGCAGCTCCTTGCATAGGTAAGAAGGGCTTAAGAAGAGCTTGGATGACAGCAGCGTCTGGGCTGGTGAAGAAGGAATTGAAATGAGAGATGTTTATGACAAGTTCATGTCTGGGTCTGACCTTTCACTGATGCTCATGCTCGAACATTCTAAGCCTGAGTTTCACGCCCCATCTCTGTGATTCGATGCTACTCATACTCAAGGCTGGGGTCCTAATGTTGAGAGAAATTATTTGTGATAATGAGGCATCTGAATTGAAGGTGCCATTTTGGTGTCTGTTTGGGTTTTGGAGAGCAGACCTTTATTTTCAAGCATGTATACTAATTATGGGAGGCAGCCGGTGCAATGGAGATGTTTCCAGACTGTGGCCCTCACAGGCGTGTGCCTACATGTCCCACTGACCATCCATATGATTAGCTTAGACAAGTCAAGGTCTCTTCACTTATGAAATGGGCCCTATAAACTCTCCTACCTCCTTCAGATGACTGTGCTGTGTGAATTGAGACAGACATGCAGGTGTTCTTTGTAATAAAATCTACAAATATATGGTGCTCAATTGAATTGGGCTAAAAAAATTATGTTGGCCACTTCAAATTCCTTGTGGAACTAGACAGTGTATAAATAAATAACTAGATAAATAAGGTGCCGGCTTTTGAGGGTTTTTAGGGACTATGATCCAATAAAAATACATGAGTGAATTGCTGGTGGCATTATGACTATTGCAGGTAAAGTATAATTGGAAGCATCTTGTCCATTTTTAAAATATATATTCCTCGAATATTACCACACTATTTCTCTTGCCAAATCATGTGTTCACAGGCATAGGAAAATAAATTTCACTCAGCTTAGATTGAATTCTAACAGAATCTGAATTAATGACCTTTTACTATTTAATCAGCCCATTTTGTAGAGTGACATTTTTATGTCGGTTGACTTTCTCTATAGCCCTTTCTTACATGTTAATTCCTTAGAAGGCACTGGTCTTCTGCACAAAGTCTCATTCTAGGAAACCGGGGCCTTCCAAGTCAAAGGAAATGAGCCCTGTGGATTCGGAGAAACATAAAGTAGATTAATTCAGATGGGATTGAACAGGAAATAAGGACAACTTCATACAGAAGATTGAGCTGGATTTTCTATCTGTTGCAAACTGAGAAAGTCATGCTTAGAAAGGGCGTTTTAAAGATCTAGAATTGAGCTTGGTTGTGTGTTTCTCCTCCTAGCTTTATTAAGATATAATTGAAATATTGTGTAAATTTAAGTTTTTAAGTTCTGCAACATGATAATTGGATACACATACACACACATACACACAGAGCCAGTTTTTAGTCCTATCATTAATATTCGCCAGCTTCAGAGTTTGTTGTTCGTTTGTTTGTTTTCATCTATATTCAAACACCACTTCCAGTCTTTACTGGGTGGTTTCAGCAAGTAGAAACCTTCTCTTGTCTGTCTCCAGGTTGAAGGGATTACAGCCAGTATTTCAGCTATGCTGGATTGGAACTGGTTACAAGTCTGTCATTGGGTCTACACTGGGGTCTGTGGTTGGTGGTCTTCTAATTAGGGGCTCAGGTGAGTGTGGGTCCCGTCTGGTCCCTGGGTGGATAGGACTCTGGTACTTTGGTAGGGTGACAGTGAGACAAGTGTCTGTTTCAGAGTCCCCAATTGGGTCCCACAGCCTCTGACAAGACGTGCAGATGGGTGTGGGTCCCACCAATTTCCTGGGAGGGCTGCTCTCTAATCACTGGATGTACCCTGTGGGCAGGATTAGCTCTGGACTATCAGCCAAGAAGCACTGGAACAGAGCTCTTGGGCTATTTCAGGTTTCATAACCAAGCTTGTAGTCTGCAGATGTGGTTCTGGAGGCAGGGAAGGGTGTGCCACCCATCAGGTCCCAGAGGGGGCTGTACTGGTCCCTGTCTGTGGCTGTAGGGGCTGGAGCTGAGTACAGAGCCATCTTTGGATCGCCTGGAGGCATCTACAGATGGGGGTGTCTTCCACCTGGTGTCTAGGCTGGAAGGGCTGCTCACAGACTACAGCTGGGAGGGACTAGAACTGAGTGTAAGGCATCTTCAAGATCTCTGGGTGTGGAGCTGGAGTACTCCTGGGCCAGCTCATAGACTGGCTGGGAGGGCTGAAGCTAAGCATAGGGCCCTTTCAAGACTACTTAGAGTGGCAGAGAGGCAGACAGGGGTGCCTCCTGCCTGGTCCCTGGGCTGCCAGGTCTGTCAGTGCACCACAGCTTTGATAGGGCCTGTTCCAAATATAGGACCCTTTCAGAATGCTGGGGATTGCAGACATGAGTGTCTCCCTTGGGGAGGACCCTCAGGGCTTCCAGCAAAGTGCGGCTGTAATGGGGCTGAACGCGCAGATAAGGTCCTTTCTGGATCTCCATGGGAACAGATAGGAGTCCATCCTGGTCCCTGCACCACAGGACTGTTCATAGACTGTGGCTGTAACAGGCTGGAGCCCAGTTACAGGGACCTTTCAGATCCAGAGCCTGCCCAAGTTTGGAGGGCTTATTTCCAGGCGTTGGTGGCTGGATGGTGGTTCAAAGAGGCTGGGCACTTCGTAGGCCACATCAGGGCCCCCAGCCAGGACAGAGGTCTGCATGCCTATTACCTGGTGCATGGGTGGGCATGACTCCTTCTGGGTCCCTTGGCATATGGTACCGGGCTATAGTTGAGTTTTCAGGAGTAGAGAGCTATTTCCAGGTCTGTAGCTGTGCTCACGGGTCAGCGAGGCAGCCACCTGGGTCTGCCTTCGGGCTTCTCAAAGCCACGCTCCTCCCTCTGGACTCCAAAATGCCTCCCCTGAATCCCAAAGCTCCCATAAGGGCACTTTTGTCTGTCATTGGATGTTAAATTATGATTGTGGAAGGCAAATTTGTATTATAAAAGGCAAATGTGTATTGCATTATAAAAAGGGGGGGGGGAGGAGGGACATATTTGGCCATCTTGTAGACACCACTCCTCTGTTTTTAAATGTCAGTCAACAAACTTGAACTGAGCATTTATCTAGGACAGAGCATTTGATAGGCCCTGAAAATACAAAGGCACGCACTCCTATTCCTTAAGAAGTGTGGTTTTCTGCTCTTTTCCATAAGACTATAAATTCTTTTAGGAGAGTCATTATACCTTCCCATTGAGTATAATAAAATAATAAGAGTATAGTAGATGTGCAATAATTGCTCCTGCTCTTTGTTTATAACAGATATGGGCAAGGCTACCCTGCTAATGAATTAGCACACATTTATGATTGATGATCTTAGAAAAATTCATGAAACAGGTAACCCATGACATTTTCATGTTAGCTTATGTACTACTAAATCTTCATCAAGAATACAGATGACCTTCAATTCAGCCAACACTCACTAAAGACAGTCTTGAATAAGGCCTTATGCAACCATAGTGGAATGAACTGGTTTAACGATTACCCTTGCCTTCAAGGAGAAGAGAATCTAGTACAGAAATACGAATTTTGACACCTAAAATAACACTAAATGTTTAATGCTCTAGTAGAGTCAAAAGAGATACTTGAAGGCAGTCTGGGTGGCTCAGTGGTTTAGTGCCGCTTTCAGCCCAGGGTGTGACCCTGGAGACCGGGATCGAATCCTACATCGGGCTCCCTGTGAGGAGTCTGTGTCTCCCTCTGCCTGTGTCTCTGCCTCATTTTCTCTCTGTGCACATACTCTCGTGAATAAATAAATAAAATATTTTTTAAAAAGAGAGAGAGATACTTGAGAAGGCACAGGTAAAAGGGACAATCTATTAGGCCAGGTCCAAGAAGGAAGTTTTGTGGCAAATGCAGTCTGTGAGCCCTTACCTGAAAGGGGCAGTGTTGAGGAGCAGTTAAGTCCTTGGACTTTTAAGAACTTTCTATGACTGCATTTGAATTCTTGCTCAGAAGCTACCGAATTTGGGTAAGTCGTTATTCCTCTCCAGACCTCCGTGTTCTCACCCATGCCATGGAGACCATGGTAGCCCACCCACCTACAGTGGAGTGGACTTAATGTTAAAATAAGACACTATGTTAGGTGCTTATCACAATATCTAGTATATATTGAGAACCAAATAAATGGAACCTATTGATGTTGTTTTAAACTGAAACATCTTACCAGTCAGTCTATCTTATATTTTTCCTTTATATGTTGCAAGACCTTTGCCCCTCTAGCATTGTGCTAGGATCAGAGAAGAAAATATCAGACAAAGGCCATTTCTCTTACATCGGCAAACCGATGCAGAAGAGAGGAGTTAAGAAAATAACCCAAGGAAACCTCTCCACAGGAGATTCCCAACTCAGTTTGTGGGTCTTATGGATGTTCAGAACACATCTCAAAGTTGAAGTTGTAAGGGTTTAGCTTTCTTGAATCAAAGAGAAACTCAAAACTGTTTAGCATTCAGAAACCAACTCCAGCTGTTTCCTCTTGAAACAAGATATTCACCTTCTCCTTCTGTTATCTTGATGGCCTTTGTCCCACTTTGATGGTGTGTCTGTTAGTCTGGGTCATCTCCTCTGTCTTCTGCACAATGCCAGAACACTGCTGGAATTCATTAAAAGTTGCAACAACTGGGACCTTGGTCATTTGAAATTTCCAAAAATTTGAACATACTTATTCAACTTTGCTTTCCCTTTATTTATAGAGAGAAGCAATGCTAAAGATAGTGCCTCGCCATTCATTCATTCACACATTCATTAAGTCATTACACAAAATGAGCCTCAGATGGAACAAAGCTTCCCAACATTGACATAGCATGGCGGAGTTTGCAAAATGTCTCACATGTTTAAATTTCAGTGTTATTGTTTACATCTCACTATTTTAAGACGGTAAGGACAGGACGTTTATTACCCCATCATTTCTGCCATTTCCGGCACATAACAGGTGCCCACTGTGTAAACACATATATGTGTACATGTGTATCTATACTTGTCTCAACTGACAATGGAAAAATCAGCTAAATTCTCTAAGTCTCGGTCATCATGCCTGCAAAAAGAAAAATTCAGTAACGACATCTCCCTCTTGGGACCATTCTGAAGATTCAATAAGAATTTACAGGACATTCCAAGAACTGTGCCTTGCTTTCAACTGGCTGTAATCCAAACACTCCGAAGAAAATAAGAACTTTGAAACAAGGTAGATCAAATGCTTTACTGATGTGTAGCCCCATGATTGGTATGAACAAGAAAATGCCAAGTGACTTTAAAAATACAGAATTGTTCCAAATCAGTTTAGTGATCTAATGGAAGGTAAAAACCTAACTATAAAAAAGATGCGTAGAAATTGGTTGGAAGTGTTCTTCAGTGGAGATATAGAGCAGTCATCACACTCGCTCTGCGTGGGAAGGAATATTCTCTGGCCTAAAAATATCATCTGCTGGTTGAAGTTGCGGGTGTGTGCCACTTATGGAGATGGATACTCAGGGTCTATTAAACTGAAGCAATTAAGTATCTGCATCCTATAGACTCATCTGCCTTGCTTCAATCCTGTGCTGATGAGGGATGCTTCCTGCTAATTTATCTTTCTACTTATTGGGCCTATTGGGAGAAAATGTACCGCCCAGGCTGACATAAAACTCAATTTACGTTAGATTTATATTTCTCAGTGTAAATTAGTACATTGTTATTCTGGTTTTATTCATAGGTCTCTTCTAAGCTTCGTTAGTGTGAACCACCATTCCTGAATCTGATAAAACTCCAAAACACTTTTAAGAATGAGTCTCTGAGATTGGCCAGTCAAGGGAAGGTCTCCGAATGGATTTTGACCCGCCAAGGTTGTGGCGCCCCTTGGGGACTTGCATGACCAGGCAACTGACCTTTGCCAACTGAGCTCCTCTGGTGTCTTTACTTTTAAACTCAACGGCACTTAACGGGTAGTTGTTGTATTTTCTATTTCTGTAGTTTACTTTTTCTTGCCTTCCTATCAGGAAGAAATTTCATTCAATGGGAATAAAGCTATCTACCCAAGATTATATAGCCAGAAATTCTGTTCTGGAAGGGGGAGTCTAGAAACATGACTGGCTTTCAGGGGTTCAAGAGAAAAGGGAGCTTTAAAAGGTACTGTTTCTCCCTTTTGTAAGTTATAAGATGTGAATAAGAAATCTGTTTGATTCCTCAGATGAAGAGGGAGTAGATTGCTTGATTTCTTCTGTCTAATTCTGTTACCCAATTCAGAGAAATTCTTTTTAAAGAGAAAAAGAACCTGAATATCTATCTAATGATTCTAAACTCCATTTCTTACAATATCCTTTCTTCTCCTTTCAGGAATGCATTTCTATTGAGGACAGAAAAAGATGGTGCGTCATTGTATCAAATGAGTCAGATGACATGATTATTTACATTAAAAATCCTAAGTAATTAAAAAAATAGCTCTTAGAGTGAGTAAATGAATTAAAGCAAGGTTTAGGATAAAAGAGTAATCCAAAAATCAATAGAATTTTTATACACTATAACAAAAAAAAAGGAATTTAAAATAAAACAGTTATATTTACAATGGGATCATTTAAAGAAAAATTGGGAATACTTCCAATAAGAGTTATGTAGGAGCTATGCACAGAAACCTACACAACACATCTGAGGTTAATTAAAGAACACCTATAATAAGATATAAACAAGATATAACATGTTCATGCACTGGAAAGCTCAATATTGTTAAGATGTCGATTCTCCCCGAATAATTCCAGCAGATTGTTTCATAGAAGTTGACAAGCTGATTCTAAATTTATATGGAAGTATAAGGGATCAGGAATGTAACAGTCTTGAAAAAGAATAAAGTTACAAGACTTCTACTACTTAATTTCAAAACTCACTATAATACTGTAGTAATCAAGATGGTGCAGTGGTAAAATTACGATTAGCATATGGGTCAGTGGAACAGAATAAAGAACCTAAACCATTCCAACAAAGGCAACAAAGGAATCCAATGTAGAAGACAGAGACAGACAGACAGATGCTTTCCCCCAAGAAACGGTGCTGGCATAATAAGAAATTCATTTTAAAAAAATCAATTCCTACTTCACATTATACACAGAACTTAGCTTATGAAGAATCACAGACCTAAACATAAGAGCAAAAATACAATAAAGCTTTTGTAGGGAAACAAGAGAATATCTTCAAGACTTGCAGGTGAACAAAGGTCTTTTAGACAGCAACAAAAAGGAAATAACCATGAAAGATGAAAATGATCAATTAGACATCATCATTTAAAACAGGGTAATTAAAACAGGGGTAATTGGGTGGTGCAGTCGGTTAAGCATCAGCTCCTGGTTTCAGCTCAGGTCATGATCTCTGCACTCATCAGAGAGTCTGCTTGAGATTCTCTCTCCCTCTCTCTCTCTCTGCTCCCCCATAGCCTGCTTCGCCCCGTGCATGCATGCTTTCTCTCCTTCTCTCTCTAAAACAAATAAATAAACCTTTAAAAAATAAGACTTCTATATATCATCAGACTCCACTATAAAAATGAATAGCAATCCAATAAAAATGAGCAAAAAAAATAGATATTTTACAAAAGAAAATACACAATTGGCCAATAAGCACAGGAAAAAGTTCTCAACAACATTAGTAATCAAGGATTAAAAACTCAAAACACTAAGATTCTATGATATATCCACTAGAATGACTAAAATTAGAAAGAGTGACAACACCAAAGGCTGGTGATATTGCAGAGCAAGTGGAACTGTCATATATATATTTTTATGGGAATATAAATGATATAATTATTTTTTAAAACTCTGCATTTTCTTTCAATGGTGAACATATTCCTATACCTACTCTCTCACTCAGCAATTCCATTTCTAAGTATATACCCGAAGAAATAAAACCTATATTCGTATAAAGACTTGTACGAGAATTTCCTGAGAGCTTTAGTCCTAAAAGCTCCAAACTGGAAGCAGTGCACATGTGTATCGAGTAGGAGAATGGATAAAACTGGTATTTACTCACCAGTAAAATGAAATGAAGTATCATGCAACAGTATGGGTGATTCTCAAAACATCTTTCTGGGTGAAGAAAGCTTTACACAAAAGAGCACATACTGTGTAACTTCATTCATATGAAATTGTAATAAAGGCAAACAAATCTAGAGAGAAACATAATGAAGATATTGGCTGTCTCTGCAGCATGGGGAGAGAGATTGCCTGGTAAATGCCATGAGCGGACTTTCCGATGGGGTAACACAATACTTTAATCTGGATAAGGGTTTGATCACAGAGGTATATAAAATTGTGCACTTTGTTGTATGTACATCTTACATCAAAATTATAAATAAATATCAAACTCTGATAATGATTTGCATGCTAAAGCATTTAGATGAAAACATATGGGTATCTTCAATCTATTTTGAAATGTGCTAAAAATAAGATAGATGGGAAAAGGGATGGACAGACATTTGATAAAGCAAGTATGATAAAATATTAATGGTACAATCGCGGCGTTAGGTATATGGGTATTTACTGAAAATCCTTCCACGTTTACTACATGCTTCCAATTTTTCATAACAAAATGTTGGGAGAAAGTAAGCCCTAGCCTAGAAGCCTGCTTGCGGGTATAGTCCAAACCTCTTAGCATGACGGATGATGAGCTAACCTAGATGAGCTAAAATGGATTCAGTCCAGGTTTATGTGGGTGGCAGTACTGTGGTTGTAGAAGGAAGATTCATTCATTCAAAGTAGCACAAGTAACTGGTGAGTATGTATGTATGTATGGTAATAGGATGGAGGCATGGAGGCAGGGTAGGGAAGCTTTAAGCATAGTTACAGTATCCAAAGATAGGATATAATGCACAGTAAGGGCAAGGTTTTGGAATTGAAGATCCTGTCTCTTCTCTTTCTATTCCCATTTCTTCTCTTTTCTGAGCTCTTCCCAGATTGGTTGGTTGATTTGTTTGTTTGGCTTTTGACCCATTTTTCTCCCTTCCCTGTGGCTTCCTCTTATTCTCAGTACAATCCTATCACTACTAGGAATGAGGTCAACTCTGACCTTGAAGTTCTGTGACCTCCTAGCTTGAGAACCAACCACCAACAGTAACTCCCTTCCACTGCCCTCACACTCCCCAAATTACTCTCCATTCAAGCATCTTCCTGTTTTGCATCAACTAATTTCTCTTCCTGGGACACAATGATCACCATCCCAGTCTGCTCCAACCTCTTACCTGGAAGACAAAATCCTCTCATCTCCAGGGACCTACATTCATATTCTTTACCCAGTGAGCTAAGATTTTGGTATCATTAATTTTATCTCAAGGAACAACATTCTGTGTGGAGAATATTTATAAAAAAATGATGAAATAATCATTAAGTACAGCTCCTTAGGAACAAAGAAACATAGTTTAGGCACTGGAAGATGTGCAGATGCTGTATTAGCCCTATTAACTCTCTTGGGCCTTGACCCACTCATGGCTTTCACTTTTTGAAGGCAGTACTGACTCATGATATTTTAGTCCTGACTTCTTCCAGAATGCTTAACTCTTCTTGGGTCACGTGTTTGCAAAAATCAGGGAGGAAATGTAATTGGTTCACATATCTCTGTCTCCCTAGTGTCCCCAAACAAGTCTAAGAAAGGCATACTTATGATTTAAATACAAAAATGGCATTGAGTTATTACTTATATCTAGGTTGGAGAGATTAATCATAAGCAATGGAAAGTGAATTACTGAGAGAATGACTATATATTGGTTGGTATGTATATGACAAAAGTGCAGAATACTAGTAGAACAGTAAATGACATCCTAGTTCAATGCCTACTAAATATCTTCAACTCGGGGTACCTGGGAGCTGAGTCAGTGAAGCATCTGCCTTTGGTTCAGGTCATAATCTCAGAGTTCTGGGATCTAGTCCTGTGTTGGGCTCTCTGCTCAGTGGGGAGTCTACTTTTCCCTCTCCCTCTGCTCTTCCTCCCAACTCATGCTCTCTTTCTCTCTCCTACCTCAAATAAATAAATAAAAATCTTATAAAATAAAATAAATAATAAAATAAAATAAAATAAAAAATAAAATAAAATAATAAAATAAATAAAATAAAATAAAATAATAAAATAAAATAAAAAACATCTTCACCTCAACATAACAGAACTAGGCCTTGAAGTTTAATCAAGACACTTCTAATTACTGGAACTTCAAGTCTCCTGAATCATAGGCCCGGAAATATAGAATGTTAGTTAGCAATACAAAGTAAAATTGTCTTATAAACTACATATTTTTCAAAGTATTTGCATTATAATATTAAAAAAAAAAAAAAGATGAGAGTCACCAATTGGCCAAACAGACATCTGCTTAAGGAATAACCAAGGCAAGGGACTGAAGACCTGACTCCTACAGGAAGAGGATAGGAGAATAACCCGGCTTTTGAAGCCTGACTTACAGGATACCAAGTCCCCTACAGCCTCAGAGTAGTGTCTGTGTATTTCAGTACAGCACTAAAAGTATTATTCTCACTACTGATCTCTTAAACATTACATTCTAACCAAACTGAATTCTCTAAGCATGTTGTGCTTGCCCTGCCCACACATTTAACCAAGTCTCTTTGCTCTGCTGTACAGCAGTCCTCTGTCACCTCCTCAGTTCCTGATAATACACTTCTCACCTCCCTTTCTGTCTCCTCTAGTGTTGTACTTGGGCCTTTCATACATAATAATTTTTCACCTCACATTTCTTGCAAGAAGTACACAGGGTCAGCTTTGTCTGTACTCCCTACAGTTCTTAGCACAATGACTGCCACACAGTAGAAAATCAATGAGTATATTAGCCAAATAATAATGCCTTTTTATGCTCTCATATTTACCTGCTATTTTGAAGATTCTCTTCAATAGAATTACCCAAATTAGGTTTGCAATGTGGGCTTCATTCATTTCTGTCTTTATTGCCAGTAATTATTGAGTTAAAAAAAAAAAAAAAACTGTACTTAGGTTGAGGAAATGAATTCCAATAACCTAACAACTAATGGCCAAATAACTCCCAGGAGGTTAGGTTATACCATTTTGTGGGAAATATCATCTCCTCTCATTTACCTTGGCTGAATGGAATCGTTCAGGTTGCTTACCTGCTGCCTACAGACATTTTTGTTTTTCTTGAGAATGAGTTCATGATTATGGTAGGATGGGAATTTAGAGAGGGGAAGTGTAAAGACTGGGTAGGGCTCAGTAATTTTAGATGTCTGCAATCTAATAATGTCCATGAAAGTGCTTTGAGCTATTTAAAATACTAACTGTATCATTATATTTCTGTCTCAGCTTTTGGTGTAGGTCTAGAGCTAAAGCATTCAAAAGGTATCTCTTTTCTTTTAAAAGGTCTCCAAGATCTATTTAATTCTAACTCCAATAATAGCACAATTTCATTATTGAATATCCTTTGCTGTCAAGAACTACTTCATTTTTACTTTAACCTATTTTTGTTGCAACCTAGACATTTGCATGTCCCTTTTCAAATCCAAATCTTAGTTCTGTAAGGCTTGAAGCCAGTTGTGATGTATAAAATACCTTCCCTCGCTTCCTTCCATCTTCCTTCTATTCTTTTTTTTTCTGGCTAGATCACACTTATGTTTAAAACTCAGTGTAGGTATTTAAGCTCCAAAATGCCTACACTAATCCTTCAGAGCCATATTAATGTGATGTGCCCACCATTGCACACTGTCTCATGACATCTACCTAAAGCATACATTCTAATATCATTCTCATTTCCCCCATTCGTCTATCACTCCCTTAAAAACAGGCCTCATATATTATACATTTTTGTATCCTGAGGGCCTGGAAGACAACCAAATGATTGTTTTTTGATGGCACAGTGGATAGTAGAAGCATACTCCAACCCCTAGTCCAGGAAAATGGGCAAGCATAGATAAAAGGGAGAAGATTATGTCCTAAAATTCAGGAAAAGATTCTCATTCTAGCAAGAAACCGAGAACCAAGTTTAAAAAAAAAATCCACAGGCTGTCTGGGTGGCTCAGTCAGTTAAGTGTCCAACTCTCAATTTCTGCTCAGGTTATGATCTCAGGGTTGTGAGACTGAGCCTGGCATCAGGCTCTGCACTGGGCATAGAGCCTTCTAAAGATTCTCTCTCTCCCTCTCCCTCTGCTTCACCTCTTGCCCTCTCAAAAAAAAAAAAAATCCACTTATTCCAATACCCATTCATGATTAAAATAAAAATAAAGTCCTTAGCAAATTAGAAATAAATAAAAAGGATCTACAAACATCTGAAAGCTAATATCACATGTGATGGTGAAAGACTGAGTGTTTTCCCTCTCAGATTGGCATCAAGATGAGGATGTCCACTCTAATCATTCTTATTCAACATGATACTGGTAATTCTAGCCACTGCAATCAGGCAAGAAAAAAACAAAAGGCCTGCATATTTACTTAAAAGGAAGAAATAAAACCGCCCTTATTTGCAGATGATTGTCTATTTTGAAAAGCCCAAAGAATCTACAAAAACTTCTAGAACAAATCAATGCCACACACAAAAACAAATCACAATAAATCACTTTGTTATACACTAACAATGAACTTATGGAAACCAAAATTTAAGATATAATACTATTTGCAATCATTTCAAAGTAGATGAAATATGTACGTTTGAACATGCTTCATTGAGAAAAATGCTGGGGAATGATTCTGATTGTCCAGGGTGGGGTCACGTGTACATCTCTGAATCAAACGAAGGACTAGAAAACTGGGTTATATGATTGGTTCAGCCTTGGTCACATGCCTACAGAGTGAACAGGATTGAGAGATACTAGGGTTAACAGCTTTTAGTAGAACTATATTATTGGGTTAGGAGATGTTGCCTCAAAATAACAGAAATACTCTTTCAGACTCTACCTAATGAAAAAAGTGATAAATACTGGCTAATCCACTATTCCTAAATGTCCAACATGACCACTACACCTGATTCTCATTTCCCCAAGACTATCAGATATTAGCCCCAGAAATCAGTGGGTAGAAACTAAACAGATGGGGCTGGCCCTGACAGAGATTTGTACTGGCACTATGAGGCCATGAAATATTCCATTAAGCAAATGAGGTTGGAAAGAAATTGGTTTGGTTGCAGAATGTGACTAAAAGATTTGGAAAATAATTGGGTTATATTTTGTTCAGCATTTCTATCAGTTGGCTTATTTCTTAATAGGCAACAGCAAAGAACTCTTGATAATCTAAGCAAAATAGAATTACTGGGAAGTATATCCAGAAATTTGCCATTCCTGCGGATATCTGCAGGGTCATGTTTAGATCAAGGATGAAGCCTGCTGCAATGGCTAGCCATCAGGAGTATAGCAACTGTCTAGAATCAGGAAGAGTCTCATGAGAATTTTGTATCGTAATTCCTAGCTTCTGACTCTTCTCACCATCCTGGAGTAAAGTGCTCAAATATAAAACCGTAAGAGCCAACGTCTAGTTGGTTGAGTTTCAATCTTATGTCTATTCTGTATGTGAGTGAAGGGGGAAGGGTGTCTAGCTTCTGGAGCTTCTCCAGAGAAAGATGGTCAGCCTGAATTATCTGCTGTATTAATTTTCTATTGCTGTGTGAAAAGTTACTGCAACCCAGCAGCTTAAAACAACACCCAGTTCTGTAGGTTTGAAGTCTCTGCGGGCTCACTGGGTTTTCAATTCAGGGTCTCTCAAGGCCAAAATCAAGCTGTTTCCAGGCTGTGCTCTTATCTGGAGTCTCTGGGGAAGAATCTGCTTCCAAGCTCATTCAGGTTGTTGGCAGACTTCTGTTCCTTGAAGCTGGATGTATGAGGTCACGAGATTCTAAGCTAGGGGTCACTTTGAGCTCTTAGAGAGTACTTGCCAGCCCTTACATGTGCCCATCTCCATTTTCAGGCCAGCAAAGACACATCCAATCCTTCTCACACTTTCAATCTTTTGACTTTTTGACCAAATGTAGTGGTAGCAGAAGATAACTTTTAAAGGAATCCTATGATTAGAATAGACCCACCTAGATTATTTTCCTGTTTTAAAAATACAAAGATTAGTACTTTAATTACATCAGCAAAAAAACAAAAAAACAAAAAACCTATTGCCATCTAAAGTAACATAATCATGATAATTGCATCAGGGAGCAATCTAGAATTCTCCCTACCAATACTCAAAATGAATGTGATGGGGAAAAAAAGAAATGGATACAATGGTGATGAGAAGATGCTGCCAAAGAATACTGAATTTCTCTTAGGAAGGAATATTTCCTAGCAGCCAAAAAAAGCAGTTAAAGTCATCAATATCTACCACATGTCTAAACTTCATTTTTGAAATGGGCATTTTGAAAGGGCAATATGTTTTTGATTGATGTATACAAACATAAACATGCAGGTATGTGTTTTACAACAATAATAAAAAAAAATACACTCTAATAAGTGCTGTTCTTTTGTTGGTATGCAAAGTGATTTAACTCATGAGAAGCCCAAGGGACTTGGTGGTAATGTAATGGACCAGTGAACAAGGAGTCAGGTAACCTGGATTCAATTCTCTGCTCTAATAATAATGCACTCTATAACCTTGAATAAATCACTGGCTTTCCCTAGGACTATTTCTTGAACTTTAAAACAAGAGAAAATGGTAAAGCCATTTTGAAATGGAAAATGGTAAAGCCACTTTGGGCGACAGTTTGACAGTTTCTTACAAAACTAAATAGACAATTACCATATGATCTGGTTATTATGCTCCTTAGTATATATATCCAAATTAGTTGAAAATTTATATCCACATAAAACCTGTACAGGAAAAGTTATAGAAATTTTATTCATAATTACCCAAACTGAAAGCAACCAAGATGCCCTCAATAGGTGAATGGATAAACAAACTAAGATATGGCTATCCAGTGGAATATTAATTAGCAATTAAAAGCTAGCAAGCTACAAAAAAAAAAAAAAAAAAAAAAAACATGGAGGAAACTTAAATGCATTTGGCTAAATGAAAGAAGCCAATTTGAAAAAAGTCTGTGTACTATATGATTCCAACTGTATGATATATTGCAGGGAAAAAGCAACAACTATGGAGACCATAAGGAGATCAGAGACTGCCAGGGCTCAGAGAGAAAGATAACTAAGTAAAGCACAGAGGATTTTTAGGGTAATGAAACTATTCTAAATGATACTGAAATGATAGATACATGTTTTATATGTTTATCAAAATCCATAGAATGTACAATACCAAGAGTGAACCTTAATGCAAACTATAGACTTTAGTTAATTAATGTATCAATATTGGCTCATCAGTGTACCACATTAATGCAAGATGTCACCAGCAGACATAACTGCAGATGTAGGAGATGGAATATATGTGAACTCCCTATACTTCTCACTCCTTTCTTTCCTGTAAACCTAAACCTACTAAAAACAAGCCTATAAAAATGTTTTAAAAGTTTTAAAAATTAAAAATAAGAAAAAAAAGAAAAGTTTTAAAAATTAATAAAAATGTAAATTAAAATAATAAGATAATTGGGCTAAATTATCTCTGTGTGTATTTCCAACTCTAACATCACGTTATGCTGAAAAGCTCTTATGTTTTAAAACTTAGATGTAGGATGGTCTGTGCTTCACCGATTAAATTAAATTATAGGGATACCTCACTGGCTTAGTCAGTAGAACATGGGACTCTTAATCTTGGGGTTGTGAATTCAAGCCACATTAGGGGGAGAGGTTACTTAAAATTTTTAAATAAATGAATATATACATACATATATAGAATACATATATAACTAGCTAATGCTAAAGAGGTGAAATTGGTACATACACAATTCTGGCACTAGTGTAAATTTTTAATATCTCTTTGGGAAACAAGTCTGTACAATGAACCAAAGATATAAAATCATTGTAACAGACTATTAGGAATTAACTTCTGGGTACTGTATCTAAAGAAATGGGTCAATTCTTTAAATTCAGCATTTGCTTAAAGGTGTTCATTGTGTCATTATTTATACTAGAGGAAATATGAATATGACATAAAAGCCTCCTAAATGGAGAACTGTTAGATAAATTATAAAACACTAATGAAATGCGTTACAGACTTGTAGTCAGGAATGTGTATAAGGTAAAATATCATAAGTACATAAATATAAGTTATTAAAAATATATATGCTTGTATGTAAATTTTGGAGGTGAGTACATGAATTCAAGTAAGTCATCTCAAACTTTCTAAATTTTAACTTAAATTAAAAGAATCTCTGCTTTAAATTTTCAAAAGTTTTTTTTTTTTTTCTTCCCACTATTAGCTAGAACACACTGTCCGGTATCAATTAGTGCATTTAAAATCTTTGTAGAGGGGCACCTGGGTGGTGCAGTTGGTTAAACATCTGACTCTTGGTTTCAGCTCAAGGCATGATCTTAGGGTCTTGAAATCAAGCCCTGTGTCAGGCTCTGCACTCAGAGTAGAGTCTGCTTGAGATTCTCTCTCCTTCTTCCTCTGTGCCTCCTTCTCTTTCTCTCTCCCTCTCAAAATAAGTAAATAATTCTTAAATAAAATAAAATATTCTCAGAATGAAAACAATGGCATATGGAGAAGTGGAGATACAAATTTATTGACACTACATTAAGGCTTCAAGCAACGCTCTTCTGAGACAATCTGGGATGGTAATTTGATGTTGTATTATTTTACTTTTCCAATTTTCTGATTTTTAGCCACAGTGCATTCTGTTCCAGTTTGGCTCAGATCATTTCACTTGTAGCTTCTGGGTCCCTCTCTACAATATTGTGGTAAATATCTATATTTTAGATTCTGCGTATCCAGAGATTTCCTTTAGTTTCTGTCTTGGCCTTGCTCTCTCTAGAATCAAACATCCCCAGGAACTTCTAGTCACCTACTTCCAGCTATCGTCCTCACTTCTGAAGGATTCTCATCACTGATCCTCTCCCAAACCCAGTCTGTATTCAGTATGCACAAAGAAGATTGTATTAGGAATGCCAAAATATGAAGCCATTATCAGCATGTGAACAACGGTCAAGATTTGGAAACCAGAGTGAAAAGGAAGTAGTAGGAACTACCGGACTAGCTACTGAAGTTGCTAAAGGAGGGAGCAACATAAGAACCATCCAAGAGTCCACAGCTGAATGAAACATTGGAAAGGAAAGCAGATAGCTCAGGATTAAGACTCTAATCATGTGTATCCTACAGAGGATTCAGATTCCTGGTAAATAGGTCCTAATACATATTACAGAGCTGGAAAGAAAATCCTAAAAGGGGTATAGACAGGTGAATGAGCCCATTGCCGTGAAGCATGGTACCCTAGGAAGTGGGTTCTCTGCAAACATTATCAGATAGTAAAAAAAATACCCCAGAGGTTAGCATACCAGACCTCCCATAATAATCTCCATGGCTAAACACAATCACCCATGTAACATTTGCATCACAAATCAAATTCATTCTCCAGAAAACAAAGCCTAACAGATTGAAAATTTATTAGCATCTGCTGTGTTGTGATTATGGCTTTTAAAATGATTCACATCACATGTGTAAAATGCACAAATACATTTCACCATTGCAAAATACATGGCATTTTGGTCGTATATAATGAAAGATTTTATCTAACACAGGATGCTGCCTTTTTTTTATTGCTCCCTGCCAAGAGAATGCTTGGAATGCTTTTATTGGTTTAATATAATAATAAAATGAGATTGCACCCAATACGAAAGCCAGAAGGCCACCCATCTTGAAGGAGGCAGATTAATTGATTTCTCTGAGGACATAAACTACTCTTTTGTGAATTTAACTTTGAGAAAAAGTACTCTTTGAGTAATTACATTTTGAGGTGTCCATTCTCCAAACACAATTTTATTGTTACAAATGAAAAAATACCACCTCCACCCCCTACCTCCTCAGGAAACTGAAAGGACTATGTCTTTTCACTGAGCCCAAAGGATTTCCAAGGCCACCCACATCCATAGATGAGGCTGTGGGAGGTATCAGTAGAAGACTGAAAAAATAGCCCGGAGCTATAATATATATTTGGGTTTCACAAAGGCTAGGTAGCCTTTGTTTGTCAGTGAGTAAATCCATGGAAGATGCAGGTCCATAGTGGTTTAACGCCTAATGCTTTGTGTCTCTTGAAGGAAATTAAAACTGCAGAAGAAAATGGACTTTACTGAAATTAAGAGATTTTTATGAATTTATTTAAGTAAATATGAAGGAATGGGGACAGGTATCTAAGTGGTCCTGTAGCACATAGTAAGACTTCAACAAATAGTTGCCAAATGAACGTATGAATAAGTAGATGGTGTAGACCATAGAGAGAAAAGTGAATGAGGATTTATCCTGCTGGTGGTATAGGATAATTTCCCTGCTCCTGAAGTAGAGACTCAAGGCAGGATAACATCATGATTAAAAGCACAGCTTCTGAGGGCAGTCTGCAGGAGTTGAAATTACCAGCTCTGCGTCTTATTAACCATGTGACTTTAGAAACAGTATTTAACCTCTCTGCGCCCCTCCTATTTGTGAAATAGAAAATATTAGTAACATCAAATATGATAACAGTATCTACTCTGGAAAGTGTGTGATGATGATGTGAGTTTATTTTAGGTGCTCTGAAAAGTGTGTGACACATAGTAAACTCCAATGAGCATTAGCTATTATTATGTAGAAATTCTAGAACTCAGTTTGAAGCTGGATCTATTTCCTAACCCTCTTCCCGCCACTCTATCACATTAACTTCTTGTGAAGATATGTAATAGGTGACCCCTCAAATTATGCTTTGCAAACTTGAATGTTTCTATTTCTATCTTTTTAGAAGTGGTAGTCATAGAGCAGGAGTGGGGTCATTGAAGTTCAACATTTTACGAACTTCCAAAAGTATCAAAAATTTTTATTAAGATTTTATACAGAATCTTAACAAATTCAACATATAAAAATTGAACCTTCCTATTTTAAGTGGACGTAAAAGACCAGGAGCTTTATTTCAATGAGTTTTACCTTTGTCCCTTGGGATAACTTTTCAGAACCTTCCATGAAGGTTCAAACCTTCCATTTGCCTTTCTATCTGGAAAATGAGCAAGACAAATTCAATAGCTCCACTGAGAAAGTTGGTGCTCCCAATGGAAATGTGAAGTCTTACACCATAGCAAGAACTACAAAAATGAAGAAACAGTAAAAAATTATAATGTACAATTAACCCTGTTGTACCTAAATGTGCTTTAAAAATCAATTTAAAAAAAGATTGTTTGTATTTATTTATTTATTTATTTATTTATTTATTTATTTATTAGAGGGGGGCAGAGGATGAGGGAAAGGAAAAGGAGAAAGAACCTGAAGCAGAATCCATGCTAAGCTTAAAGCCCCACAAGGGGCTCGATCTCACAACCATGAGATCATGACCAGCGCCAAAACCAAGAGTCAGATGCTTAACCAACTGAGCCACCCAGGCACTCCTAAATATCAGTTTTGAATAGTATTTTAAAATAATGGTGCATATGAGGAGCTCTAAGCATCCTTAATAATTAACCACTTGTCCGGTTTATAGAAGTACTACATATTTTTTTTTAAGTTATAAATGATCTCCTGACTTAACACTAAATTTTCTTGGGTTATTTGCATAGAAAATTATATTTTAAAACTCCATTCATTTTTCTAATAATTGTTTTGAATTAGCATCCTGTCTGACTTGTATCAACTTCCCTGCCTTCTGGGTCCAAGATTACAGGTCTTCATGGGTCCTGTAATCTAGTAATTTATGTCACTGAAATCTTCTAGCTATCTTCCAGATTATATGGATTTTTTCTTCTTAGAAATACCTTTCCTTTGAACTCTATCAGCACATGGGTATCCCCTGTAGTCAACTGGAGTCACAACCGTATTTGGGGATTGTAATGTAGTGCGTTCCAGTAAGAAATATATATTTGGTCTTTATCCCTGTTTCAAGTTCCTAAAAGCCCTGGAACTTCTTAAGAGGTAAGTGACAGAGGTAAAATTGAAATTCATATAGACCCCTTTCAAGCACACCTGAGTTTATGTTAATGAGAGACTTTTGGAAAGCACCTAAGGCTCACAGCTGGTTGCCAGGGAGCCAAACTTATGATTAGAGAGTTGGAATTTCACCCGCACCCCACTGACCTCTGGGGAGGGTGAATCAATCACCAGTGGCCAATGATTTACTCAATCATGCCTATGTAATGAAAGCTCCATACAAACCCCAAAGGACAGGGTTCAGAGAACACAAGGAGGGGTTGGGGCAGTGGCAGCCTGGAGAGGGTATCACACCCTTTCTGCATGCCTTGCCTGTGTATCTCTTTCATCTGGCTGTTCCTGAACTTTATTTTTTTTTTCATAATAAACCATTAATCTAGGAAGCAAAATATTTTTCTGAGTTCTGGGAGTAATTTTAGCAAATGAATTAAACCCCAGGAGAGGCTTGTAGGAACCTCTGATCTATGGCCCATTGGCCAGAAGCACAAGTGACAACCTGGACTTGAAACTGGTGTCTGCATGGGAGGTGGAGGTAGCAGTCTTGTAGGATGGAGGCTTTCACCTGTGGGACAGAGGCTATCTCCAGGTAGATAGGGTCAGAATTGATTTGGACTATGGAACACCCAGCTGGTGTCAGAGAACTGCTTGGTGGTGTTAGAAAAAAAAAAAAAAACACATCAGGACAACCATGTAGAATGTCTGGTATACTTGCCTCCTTAGATACTGTGTTGATCACATGTACTGGTTTCCTACTGCTCCCTGAAAGTGGGTTTATCCCTTCACTGATCACTTTCCACATTAACTGAATCCAATCCCAGGCTCAGACCCTTTCCCTGCTGATGTCCACACCGTCCCATCCCTACGTATAACTGGACCATGCCATAAGGGCAGTGGCCATATCCTGAACACCTGTCTTCATGGCCCCTTAATGCAATTCTCATTGAATGATTAGCACTCACCTTTTGAGTGATTAAATATTCATAGATAAGCTGCTGTAATAAATTTATAGAGCTTCCCTCCTGCTACTGAGCTCCTTAATTTCTTTCAGTGTCTGGAATATTCTAGGTGCTAAGCTCAGGGATAAAACAAGGTAGGCTGTGTCTTTGTGCCCAGGAATGTAATCTATTCACCTCTTCATCAGAGCCAGCAAAGTAAGTGCAGTGATGGAGAGATATAAAGGACCACCCCAGACAGATGGAGAATCAGATTGTAATGAACAAAACTACTTTTCATTGCACCTCACTGCAGTTCAGTTGGCAGCACAGCATTTATGCTGTGCTTTCTGTCTGTGATGGCCTCATTTACCAGAAAGGTGTTATGGCTTAAGAGACCTGCAGAGGGTATCTGTCACCACTGCCCAAATGAAGAGGCTGATGGTCTGATTAAGCACGTGCGCGGGCGCACACACACACACACACACACACACACGCACACATAGACACACACTTTCCCAGTTCACTTTAAAAATCCAGAGTAAAGACTGCTCCAAACTATAAAATTTAAACTGTTATATCTCAGCTGTTCACTCTTTCATTATTATTCATTGGAAACTAAGGGATATCAGAGCAGAACTGAGTGGGTCAGGCAAGGAGAAGAAGGCTGACAATCCCTTTTCTTTCTTACTCAGCATGGACCTTGGAGAATAGCCTTTAAGTCAGTGAATGTCCATTTGCACGCTTTCATGAACATGAAACACATGGCTGGGTGCATTTATTCATCTAACAAATATTTACTGAGGACCTATTGCATACCATTCACTGTACTTAACACTAGAGATACAACGAGGAGAAAAGAAGACATTCTTTCTTCATAGGGCTTGCAATTCATAAAGTCCATAGCATTTCCTGTATGGCCGAATTTTTGTGCTAGTCTTTAAACATGATATAGAAATCAGCCTTCTGGATTGGAGACTTAGGGAAATATGGAGGCCAAAGATAGGAGAAATTGCCTACCTCACTCCAACACATATTTTATTTTAACAAGTATTAAATGGAGATACATAAGTCTCCCATAAAATATGATGTATCTTTTATCATAGCCTTTGGCACACTCTATCATAACTACTTATTTCGTCATATTCCTCTCCGTGGACTGCGAGTTCCATGATTGGAAGGATTTTCTCTCCCATTCACCAAGGAATCCTCTGTGTCTAGCAGAAGTGTCCAGCATAAAGTAGATAATTAATAAGTTTTTATTGTACTGCTGAATTAATGGCAGTGTCCGTAAAGATATTTTCTTGACCTTACATTCAGAGCTGACCTTTGTTTTGTTTTATTTTGGTTTTGTTTTTATAAGATTTTATTTATTTATTCATGAGAGACACAGAGAGAGAGAGAGAGGCAGAGGCACAGGCAGAGGGAGAAGCAGGCTCCATGCAGGGAGCCCGATGCGGGACTTGATCCCGGGTCTCCAGGATCATGCCCTGGGCTGAAGACAGACGTTCAAATGCTGAGCCATCCAGGTGCCCCAGAGTTGACTTTTGTACCTGTGAGGGTTACTACAGATGAGAATCCATGTATAACTTTTCACCCCTCAAAAACTTTTCCAATAGCCTACTATGGACCAGAAGCCTTAATGATAACATAAACAGTCAGTTAACATATGTTGTATGTACTATATATGTATTCTTACTGTAAAGTAAGTCAGAGGAAAGAAAATGTTATTAAGAAAATTACAGGAGAAAAAAAAAAAAGAAAATTACAGGAGAAAATATGCTTATCGTACTGTAACAGTTAAAAAAAAATTGCATGTAACTAGAACTCTGTGAAAGTAGACCCACATAGTTCACACCCGCGTTGTTCAAGGGTTAACTAATAGGAAGCTCTGGGAATCAGCAAATGAACTTGATAACAGGAAGCTAATAACCAGCATTCCCTGATTCTTTGCCATATTCCAAACTGTAGCATGTTGGGGATATTGTATCTTAATAACTCTAGATGCAGACTCTTTTGGGAAAGAAAAAAAAAGAGTAGGCTAGTAGGCTTCCCCTGGGGCAGCCACATGGGAGAAAGGCCAACATGGCAGATGAGTTCACCAAGGCTCAGGCCAGGTGGACTGGCTAAGATACAGTCCTCAGGAAAACCATTCACAAGGAAATCTCAGCCAAAAATCATTTCTGAAAATGAAAGTTTCTTGCTTTCTATGACATCTCCCTTCAAACACCAACATATTTTCTGTTGATACCCAAGAAACATATCCCAGATTCCTGTTGCAGAAGATGATGATGATGAAAGTCTTCTTGGACATTTTAATGGTGGTTGGCAAGAAATGTGCTGCTGATCTGGGCCTGAAGAAGGGTTGTCGAATGGTGGTGAATGAGGGTTCAGATGAGGTACAGCCTGTCATTTCCTCTTCATGTCCTTGTGGGTTGATAGATGACTTGGCCTCCTGGTTAAGCATGTTTTAGGGATAATTTTCCCTTCCCTAGACAATGATCAATATTTGCAAGATGTAAGATGTTAAAGAATACACTCACTTTCGCCTGTGTTTGAAGAGATTTAGGAAATAATTTTTAAAGAACCCATACATAATAAAATACAATGTTGCATGGTCTACTTTTTCTTTTAAAAAGAAGAACCAAAAAAAAAAAAAAAAAAGATTTCAAGGAAATCTCTCTGTTCATACAACTACTTAGGAGGAAAGCCAGAACAAAACAAAGCAACAACAAAAAAAAAACAAAAAACAAAAACAAAACAAAACAAAAAAAGAATAAAAAAAAATTTAAAAATTTAAAAAGAAACAAAGCCAAGATTCAAAGTCAGATCTGTTGAACTTCAAAAATTGAGAGCTTTACCAATATATGGAATATTCTTGACCTGAACAGAATGACCTACTATAAACAACATGAAATTTATAGAGAAAAAGAAATGTAGGCCTTATGTTTTGATACTCCAGTACTCCAGTGCAGGAGGAGGATTGGCAGAAAATCATATGGAAAGAAAAATTGTCAAAAGTAAGCAGACTTTGAGTCAGCAATGCAATATACCTGCCAAAAAGGCTACCATAATGAAATATTTAACTAACCAACAAACTGAGGGTGAGGGTAATCTTATTCTTTTTATAGATGCTTAGACCAGAGCTAGAGAAGAATGTTTGGTTCTGGGAAGCACACGTGTAATGGGATGTTACCAAACTGAAGCAATGTCTAAAAGAAAATGACCACCACTGAGAAGGTGTCAATGATGTGGCATAAAAAGAATAGGACTCGGGGCCCCCCAGGTGGCCCAGCGGTTTAGCGCCACCTTCAACCCAGAGCATGATCTTGGAGACCCAGGATCGAGTCCCACATCGGGCTCCCTGCATAGAGCCTGCTTCTCCCTCTGCCTGTGTCTCTGCCTCTCTCTCTCTCTCTGTGTCTTTCATGAATAAATGAATAAAATCTTAAAAAAAAAAAAAAAAGAATGGGACTCAGTTTATCCTGAAGAAATACAGCAGATGTGAACAAAGGTATTATGATCACGACCATACCAAAGCTGAAGGGCCATCACAGGCAGAAGTTCTGGACTTGTTTTGCCTGGTCCCAAGGAATAAAATTTCAATCTGAATGGAATCCTTAGAAAGAGGGCTTTAGTTCAAATAAGAAAGAGCCAGGGAGAGATGGAGAGCATGAGGTAGCTCTCACGCTACCCTGAGAGCACTGGAACTTTCTTTTCCATCCAAATATCCCAGGAGAAACAGAGGCAGTTTAAAATCACCATAAAGGGGACTGAATTCAGGTGGTTGGACAGTGTGGAGGTCATCATCCACAGAGAATACCTACGGCTACCCTCCCGTGCAGGTTCATTAAAGGCATCACTAAAGAATCACGGCGTTTTGCATGATGCTTCCTCAGGTTCCTTCCAAACACAGAACTCTAGGCAACCATGTCCAGTTGTTTAGAGCTGGCATGTGAAATGAAGCACTGTCCCTCTGCCCATATTAGGTATACATAGTATAAACATGGGTTCCCAAGCCTGGATGCCCATAAGAATCAGCTCTGGAGCTTTTGGAGCTTTTAAAAACTGCAGATTCCCAGGCTCTATCCTAGCTCTCCTGAAAAAAAAAAATGTATCTAAGTTCTAAACCCAAGAATCTGAATATAAAAATTATGTCCAGCTGACTCAGATGTGTTGAATCTAGCACAGTCTGGCAAACGGGTACTTTGCAACACGTAATAAAGGATCCATCCCAATTCTTTGGATCTGTGATTCCTCTGAAATCAAATAATCAAGGACAAAAGTGAGTGTTTATCTTTGTTTACATGTACATGTATCACCCATGCATGCAGTAGTCATGTTTTCCATGTTTTCTCCCCGTGGATGAGATTTTGTGTGCAAACCATCCCACGGCACAGATTTATGTGTGCATCAGTCTCCTGACTTGCACTGACTGGATGAATCACACTACCTGTTAGAGTATAAAAGAGCAAACATTAGTAAAACTGATAATGCGCCTTGTGGTGGTGACTCAACCAAAGCAAGCACATCTGTCACGGAGGAGCAGCCTGCCAGCTTTGCACCAGGGGAAATGCGATTGAATAATAATGCACCATACATAAAGCAACTTCAATAATGCTCTCTGCCAAGTTAAATCCCCTTAAGTTGGAAATGTGTGCATATACTGGGCAAATGCACAGGCCCATAGTAGAAACAGGCCGGAGACTTTGTACTCAGAATATAACATCTTAAAATCACAGACTCCTCCAACAAGCATCAGACGCTATGCTAAGAACTGAGAAAACAATGGTGAGCATAGGAGACACAGTCCTGCACTTTGGCTCCTTCCAGAAGAGGAGGGTGGAAACAGAGTAGTCTGTTCAGAAATAAGAGTCAAAGCTAGAGAGGAGGCAAAGGTGAGCTCACGTCGAGTCTTGTAGGACAAGACAGATTAAGATATTTGATCTTTAACTTGAGAATGAGAGAGTGGCAAGCCATGAAGAATTTCAAAACAAAGAGCATATTTTGTATTATAGAAAGACCCCTTGGGCTGCACTGTGGAGAAAGGAGAGAGGCCAGGCCTGGAGGGAAATCTACCCATTGGAAGACTGCGGCAGCGGTACATTGGGACTGTCCTTCCGGCTAAAGAGGGAGGACTGTCAACATCTATATCCAATGACAAGTTCAGGGATTTCAAGTTCGTAGCATGTGACCAGCAGGATGGGAGCATTTACACCACGGGAATTGGCAGATACTGCAAAAGTGTTTCCCCCTCAGAAAGCGCTGGTTATTAAACATTTACCAGCACACCACATCTGTGGCAAGCACATATTTTGTGTTTACTCACAGTATGAATCAAGTCACGGATATGAAAGCCTAATTCAAGCATCTTCACTATGGAACTGAACACGAGAGAGAGTTTTGTTCATGAGAATACCTATCACTCATAAAGGGCTTTACCGTTTACAAGATACTTTTATATTTATCTATATTTATCTTTTTTTTTTTTTTTTTTTCAGATAGAGAAAGCACATGAGCAGGGAGGCAGAAAGAGAGAGAATCTTAACCGGGCTCCACGCTCAGCTCAGAGCCCAAAGCCAGGCTCAATCTCATGACCCTGAGATCATGACCTGAGCCGAAATCAAGAGTTGGAGGCTTAACTGACTGAGCCACCCAGGTGCCCTCTTATATTTATCTTCTGTTTACCTTTCTTCTTTTGCAAAATGAAGATAATTGTTATCTTTATTTTACAAACAAGGAAAAGCTTAATGGAGATAAGGTAGTTTTTGAAAGAACTGAATGAGAACATCTAAGCAAACACTAAGCAGAATGCGGGGCTCATATTAAGCGCTCAGTAATTTTAGCCATCAGTGTTGTTATTATTAGAAACAACTGTTGTGGTATCAAAACAAATCTATGACCTGGACGTCATAGATACTATTAACTATATGTTTCCTTAATGGTGGACTTAGGACTCAGAAAATTTGAAATCACATGACTGAAACCTAGATCGGAAACAACAGGAGAGTGACCTACAACCAGAAGTTGTTCTGACTCCTGGTCCAGTGTTATGCTCGCAGTGCACGCTGAGGTTCATTCATTCATTTACTTATCCTTTCATCTACTCAACAAACATGCAGTAGATACCTACTATTACGGAGAAATAGCAACAAGCCAAAAACTACCTTTTCTCTCATGGAGCAAACACTGTGGTGGGGAATGACAAAACTAGTACATTAAAAACAAATAACTACGTTTATAATACATAGTGGGTTGGGCGGTGTAAGGGCTTTGAAGAAGAACAATGCTGTGCTGTGAAGAAAAATAAATGGTCTTTGTGAAGGATAGAGTAGAGAGAGAGATGGCGTTTTAGGTAGGGAGGTCCCTGAAGGCCTCTCTGTGGAGACTGTTCATGTGAGTCCACGAAGAGAAAGGGCATCTTGGGAAGAGCCGTTCACAGGGAGGGCGCGGTAAGTGCAAAGGCCCTGACCCGGGAGAGTGGTTGGTATATTTGAGAAGTGCAAGGAGATCACAGCAACTGGAGCAGAGTGAGTCTGAGAGGGGAGAGTAATAGATCAGATCAAAGAAACAGAAGCCAGATCATAGAGGCTTTTATAGGTCAAGGCCTGGTCTTTGGTGCCCTCCACTGAAATGTGTACATTGTAATGATTTTAGGTTGCTTCGAGGAGAAGGTGGCAGATCTCGGTTAACATTCTGAAAACCTTTCCTGTAAGCTCATCGGATCTTCCCATCCAGATGCAGAGGTGGGTTGCTCTCCCTGGATCCCTTCAGTCTCTGTGTCTCTCAGTCTTCATTTTTGTTGGACAAACGTACATTTATTCATTGACCCATTCACTTATTCTTTTTATTTTTTCCCTAAAGATTTTATTTGAGAGAGAGAGAGCAAGACAGAGAGAGAAAGAGAGAGGGTGCATGAAGGTGGGGGGGTGGGCAGAGGGAGAGGCCGACTCCCTGCTGAGCACAGAGCCCCACACAGCTCCACACTGGGCTCCATGTGGGGTGCCATGTGGGGCTCCACTTGGGACTTGATCCCGGGACCCTGGGTTCATGACCTGAGCCGAAGTCAGATGCTTAACCAACTGCACTAGCCAGGCGCCCCTAATTCACTTATTCTTCATGACACTTCCACTGTGCGCCAGGCACTGTGCTAGTCCCGGAGAACAAACTGGTGAACAAGACAGTAAGGGCCCTTGCCCCTAAGACACTGGCAATTCAATAGGAAATAAAAACATCCGCAGGTAATAAAGTGCAGAGCGACCAGAGCTACCTGCTCAAAAATCGTTTTAAAAATGCATGTTCCTATATATCCCCACAGTTCACACTCATAGGTGCCCCTGTGCAGGCTGTTCTAACGTGCAAACCTGTGATCCACAAGGGTGATGGAGCCTGTGAATGCAGAGCACAGCTTGCTTTACCAGACATGGAGAAATTAGCAATAAAGACAAGAAAATATTATTTTGTTGTTTTTAACTAAACTCTATAACTGGAATAATATTACCTTTAATGAGGCTTGGGAACTTCCTCTGAGGAGTCTAAAGCCCTTTACCGATGTTATTCCATTAATTCTCCTTGTGTCTGGAACTTGGCACCTGAAGCACGATGCATTATGCAAAACCAAAGCACACTTTGCATAGAGAAAAGATTGTGTTTCAATTTTTCCCTTGCGCTCAACTTCAAAATGCTGGCAGATCTGCCATCGGGACACGTATCCTATATCCATGCTCTTGATGTTACAATCATCCTAGATGGCATAGATCTGTCTGTGGTCGAGGCGCAGGGGGTATGGCAGAGAGAAAGGGACGGAGGGAGGGGGAGAGAGAGAGAGAGAAGTTTGGCACATGTGCAAAAATATACCGGAAACCTTTCATTAGATTAAGGAGAAGACTGTAGGGACCATTCGATTCAACAAAAGTTTATGAAAACCTTCTGTAAAGTGCTCTGTGAATCTGGCTACGACGCTAGCCAGGTAACCAACGGCTGAGCGAGTGGATTCGTGGCACACACCATGTGCCCAGCCCGGTGCTAGACACTGTGCACAGGAAAGTGAGATCACGACAAGCTCCCCGCTTCAGTCGGGGGAAATGCGGGCCTCACATAAAGCAGTGAATTTACAGTGCAAAATTAGAGCGAGCGCTAGATTGGGCGCTTTAGCCTCTAAGTGCTTCTTGGAGTTCAAAGAAGGCAGAAATCAATGTCGCCTGGAAAGACAAGAAAATCTTTATGATGAGCAATAGATTGGAACTGATCTTTGAAGACCAAGCAGGATTCAGAAAGGTGATTTTGCACCACAGTTCCAGAGACCGAGAGGTTGCCTATAAGCTAAATATTCTGAAATTCAGAGAAGCCAGAAGTGGGGGAGGGGTAGACTCCACATCACGTAATTTCTGGGAACCTAGGATTCCTCTCATCATCCTAAGTATTCCCTGGAGGGTGATGCTGAACTGATCCTGTGGGCGGCCTGTCACCTTCCAGTTCACACTCCTCTTGGCTACTTGGTTTGCATCTGCCCTGGATGGCCTCCATCTACCACCTCACACTGGCTGCCCTACATCCTGCCGTCATCTCCATGGCCTCTCTGCCCCCCACCCCCCACTCAGCTTCACCACCACCCGCATCCCTCCTCACCCCTCTTGTCCCTTCTCTCCTGATTCACCTGCAGCCCTTGCAGAAGCTTGGGCCTTCACCGCTTGGTCCTCCAACACCTCAACCCAATGCCTCTGGGGAAGTCTATGGCTCTTCCCCCCCCCCCCCCCAGAAAAAAAGTTAGAGATAAAGGAGAGGAAAGAAAATACCAAGAAAGAGGAACTTAAAACTGGACATCAGAAACCATCGCAGCTAAAACTAAGGAACCGATCATCCCCCATGCTCTCCCCAGGAATCTCTTAGTGGTTCCTGGCTCAGCGATTCCTGGCCAGGGACCTTTCCTCACCATCTGAGCCACAGAGGGTCTTTGCCACACCGCCTGGAGGCAGGCTCCCTGGGGCTACCCCTCGCTTTCCAGTTGTGAGGACCCCAGCAAGCTTCTTCATCTGTAAATGGGAACAGTGGTACCTACTGCAAGGGGCTGCGCTCAGGACGGACTGTGTTCGTCCACATAAGACCCTCAGTGCCTGGAACTCTTCTACCCAGGTGAGAAGGCTACAGCTCTTAACATTATTACCTTCTCCAATTTTCTGGGCCCTAATAAATTTTGCCTAGCAAACCAAAAGGAACCCAAACTCCCTGTGAAAAGAATCTTTGTACTCAGGAATTCGGGTGCCTCAGGTTTTTGTTATTGTTGTTTTTATATTTGATTTTTATCTTTTTTTAAAAATACCTTTACATTCTGAGAAATATTTGCTTGCCCCATATTCTTAAAGATCGTCTCTTTTTTCTGGAATAATAGTTTGTATATGGTGTAACGTGGGTACTGTATTTTTCACTTGCCTATCCAATTGTTCCAGAACCATTTATGGAAAATACTCTCCTCTTTTTCAATGAATTTTTTTTTTGTCCCTGTTGAAAGTTAGCTGACAACCTATGAGTGGGGCTATTTCTGGTTGGGTCCCTCGGTTTTAACGTGTCCCAACTAGGTGATTATCAGTGTCCCCCTTCCCTCTCAACTTTCATCAGGTCCATTTAAGAGTTTTCAGAAGGGGTTTTATCCCTAAAAGAAATGCAGCTATCTCCATTGTTTTCATCCTCCTCACAAGAGTCCTACAGAGTCGTATAATCACAGAAAATAAAAGATCTGGAATGTCCTTTAGAGATCCATAGAGGTCAGTTGCTCCATTTTACAGAAGGGGAAACTGAGGCCCAGCAAGATGAATGCGATTTGCCAAGGCCTCCCATAGAATTAGCAGCAGAGACAAAGCGAGACATCTGGCTTCCTTCCCCTTACCTCGGAAGTGTGTCTCCTTCCGGCTATGCGGCCCCTCTGTTATATCCTGTTCTAGCATGAATATGCCTCCACTTGTTTTGAAACCAAAGCAGCCTAGGTTCAGAGCATGGGCATCCGGTGTCTCATATTATATTTCTTAAGGTTTCTGAAGACCACTGACGAAGACAACCTTAGCCTTACCCTCAGCGGTACTAAATTCAGACAGGTTTCTTCCAGACAACAGACCCCAGACTTCCCTTTCCTTACAGCATTTATTTCAGAAAACTTGTAATTACAAATTCTTTCTGTGCCCCACTGAGATGGAAATCTTCCCCCAGTCTCTTAGCATTTCACAATTCAGGAACGTCTTCCCTCAAGGACCAGGGAGCCCCTGCTTTGAAACATAATCCGCAAGGAGGAGAGCCCTCCCATCTCCCAAGTCTCTGTGGGAGGGTAGGAACCAAATTTTCTTAAGGGGCAAACAACACACACACATGCACACACACACACACACACACACAGATGGCCTAATCACCTTGATCAACCTCCCCACAAGGTGCTCCAGTAATTTTCCACGAACTCACCCTGGTGTGAAAAAAATAAAATAAAAATAAAATATAGATTCAAAATACATATATTTAAAAACAACAACACAAAAACCCGCCCTGCCTTTTGTCTTAGCAGAATTGAGCTCAGCCCCGTAATGAAGTCTCTTTCACCTGCTACAGTAAACCGAATAAAATCTGTACTGCTATTTTTAACAAATTGTCCGGTGCAATTTCACTTCCACACCACGCCGTCCAGGACAGAGGGTGACTCCAGCCCAGCTTTCTCTTTTGTTTGGGAAAAGCACTAGCAAGCTACCTGGAAGCAGCCCAAATATTGCCGATTCATTTGCATTTAAATTGCCCAAATGGCATTTGGTAAGAGCTATTTGATGTCCAAGAAGGCTTTGGAGGCTTTTAAACTTCAAAACAGAAGGTCAGGATTGATCAGCAGGAAAAGAACCTCACTGCTAAGTTGGCCAAGTTGAGTCCCAAGCTCGTGACCTGGGAAGCTGGTTTCAGCCTGATGCCTGGGGGATGCGACTCTCACAGGTTGGCTCCAGGAAGGAAGGTCAGGTCTGCACGGGGTGAGGACGACTTGGGGTCTCACTTTCTAGGCTGCTAAGCTACAACCTTTTGTTCCCTCCCATGATCTGCTGGGAAACAAATCATTTATTTACTGAAAACAAAAACAAAAACAAAACACCACAGTGCATTAGTCATTACATTTTTTGCTGTTACTACTGTTTTATTTTTATTTATTAATTTTTTTTTGTTTTTGTAAAATGTGGACCGTGTTAAATTAATTAGCAAAGAGGCCCTCATGCCATGTTGGCCTACATAAACAACCCAAAACCTAAGCCTGTAAATGCCTCAAGGTCATGAAATTAAAAAAAAAAAATTATATATATAAACCTAAGGACAACTAATCATGAATAGCCAACAAGGCTTTAAGCTATAGCCAATCAATAATTTTCCTTACTTTGTTTCTACCTTTTCTCTGTAAATATCTTTCCCAAAGCTCCTGTGCAAGAAGTGCTCCCAGCCACATCTGGTTTGGTGCTGTCTGATTCCAATCAATAAACTCTTCAAATTTTTAATATGCCTCACTGTAACTTTATTCACTCACTTTACCTTAACTATTCTCATCTTAGAAGATTAACAGAGAATAACAACAATGATAATAGTGAAATGATAATGATGTTCAATCCAGCAATTTCTATATGCTCAGCCTTTAACATTTTGAAGACCACAAAGCCCAGGACAGAGGGTTGGGCCAATGCCATTTGTGACCGCAGCCCAGCTTCCTCTTTTGTTTACATCAACCTATGAGTTATGTTTTATTCTTTATGTTTATGAAAAAATTTCAGAAAAAAACAACTGAGGCCCAGAAAGGTTAAGTAACCTGTCAAAGGTCACACAGCCAGTAATAGTAGGACCAGAATGGAACAGCCACACTGGTTCTGCAGAGTTAATAATATATGCAAAATATGAAGCTAGCTACTTTGAGTTTAAGAGGAACTCAAAAAATGACAATATCATCATCACAAAAAATAGTAAATCCCAACTGTGCCCTTATCAGTACTCATTTTCCACACCAAACACTGTCTTCGACTTCTAAGTTCCTATCTAGCCTTTGACCACGTTAACTCTCCCACTAACCCTCTCCATACAACTACTGCAACCAAACTCTATATCTAAGACTTTTCTGTTGTCACAAGTTTGACGCAGTTCTCCATGTCTGCCCTGGTGACCAAAATATGCAAGAACAGACCGCTGCCACCACAACCAAAGCAGTAAACAACCCCAAAACCAAACCAAACCAAACAAACAATGGGAGTGAGAAATCTGCTAAATCAGGGGATTTAGGAAATGAATAAAGGGTTCACCCTTAGTGCCCAACAAGATGCAAGCCCCCTTTGTGCTTGTAGGAAGGTATAGCACAAAGGCTTGAGGACAAAAAGAAGTAAATAAAGCAGGAGGCCACTCTCAGCTGGGACATGAATGTAAGCACCTGGGGCCATCATGGTGAGAGATGCACCTGAGGAATTATTGAACAGAACGCCAACCTCTGCCCAGAGATGCACACATTGCTCTCAAAAACATGAGACACTACCTAGATTACCATGACTGACGGGGGAAAGGCTGAGCTGCTCAGGTGCTCCTCTAACCTGGCACATCATTTAACTTTCCTAAGCTGAAATCCACAGTGCATTTATTTGCCACCTGCCCATTTTCGCTATATTTACAGTTTATCTTGTCTTGCTTCACAAGAGAACAGCTCCAAAACAAGCCTTAGACATCATCTCATAACAATTCTTCATTTACCAGTAAACACACTACTCTACATACGGAAAATGAGTACGTTAACCAAGGTCACACAGTTTACTAGTGGCGGATGGGGGGCCACAAACAGGGTTGGGTTCTTTTAGGAAAGGGGATCAATGGATACCTTGAAATTGTTTGCACTGTATTTCAGGTACTTGCTTTGTTTTTCTCAATGAAATCCATGAATCGAATATTTTAAGAACCACAGTTAAAGAGTTTCTCCATGAAGAGCTTAAGAAGTGCAAGTAAATTGCATTTAGACATTATTGTTTTCATGGACTCATTTAAAAGCCATAATGAGAGGAGAAATCTGAGACAGAAACAAACTAAAATAAAATAAATAATGCTCTTCTAGTTCCTTCAGTCCACTGACTGGGAAAGATACAGTTTCTAGAAATACTATGGTAGAACTAAAAACAACATAGACCAAAAAAAAAAAAAAAATGTTGCTGATGCTGCCGTTAATTACAAATGATCCCACTACCTGCATCTCCCACTCTGAATGCATAAGCACCTGGACTATCTGGTCTCAGACCCACTGCCCAATCACCACCATATGACATCACTCCTGGCTGCCTGTGGTGAGGATAACAAAGGTTTTACCTGGGTTATCACTATTCTAAAAAAAATAAAAAATAAAATAAAAAATAAAAAAATTCCAATGGTACCACAACAGAAATTAGCAGCTAGAAAAACAATGTTTATAACATTGTGCAAATGAAGAGGATTGCTGGATCCTCTTCAAACCCAACTTGCAGAGAGAAGGATAGAATCACTTTTCCCTTGGGAGTGTTATGCAAAGTATAGAGGTGGGGGAAAATATTTTCATGGATTCACTCAGAGAAGAGATTACTTCTACTCCCACTATTACTAATAAATGAATGCAAACTTTTTTTTTTTTTTTTACTTGCTTCTCTTGAACTTTAGTAGTAGAAGCAGGGCTGCTTCTCACAATGCTCCTGAAAATACTTATGCAACAGGATGCTGCAGAGACATAAAGAAATGAAGCTAGAAATAAGGGGTTCACACATGAAAATGCAAACATGAGAATGATGATACAGGAAGTTGAGTTCAAGGTGTCACCTGATGCATTTATTTATACGTATGAATTCAGTTCTTTAAGAAAAACATTCTGGGGAATGTATGGGTGCCTCAGTCTGTTAAGCATCTGAGTCTTGGTTTCTGCTCAGGTTATGATCTCAGGGTTGTGGGATCAAGCCTCACTCCAGTACAGAGCCTGCTTGAAAGTCTCTCCCTCTCCCCTCCCCCATCAGGCAGTCTCATAAATAGAAAGAAGAAAAAGAAAAGAAAGAAAGAAAGAAAGAAAGAAAGAAAGAAAGAAAGAAAGAGAGAGAGAGAGAGAGAGGGAGGGAGGGAGGGAAGAAGAAGAAGAAAGAAAGAAAGAAAGAAAGAAAGAAAGAAAGAAAGAAAGAAAGAAAGAGAGAAAGAAAGAAAGAGCTGGGTCCTTACCTTGAATAAGTAGATTCTATGCATAGATTATTTTTACAGGCCATCTTAAGTCAGTGCAATGGGCAGTAGGCACTCAAGCCAGAGATTGGCAAAAGAAAGTTCATAAAATGGCTTAGCTAAGCCAATAGAGTCATAGTCATCAAAAGACATATTAATAGGGGGTTTTTCCCAGTAAGGAAAAGATATATTAATATATATTTTTTCCTAGGTAGATGTTTTTCTTTGGCTCCATTCTGCAGAAGAAGGAATGGAGACTTTGAGGAAAGTCAAACAACTTGCCCGAAGCCACACGGCTAGTCTCCCACAGAGGGAGCATTTAAAACCACATCTGTCTACAAAGCCCAAGTACGTCCAATGCCATGTGGCTGCCTCCCAACATTAAGACATCTGCATCTATTGAGCTGCCTTTTTTGCCTTAGCTTATAGTTTCCCCTCCGTCTGAAATACATTTCCTTAACCACATTGTAGTTACTCATCTGTGTCCCATCCTTTGAGGCATGCTTCAAAGTCCATCTTCTCGGCAGCGCTGTATCCTAATATCCCCAATTACTAGTCTCATCTACCTTTGGTCCTCATGTGATTTTATATCTACATTTCTTACAATTGTCTCATTTCCTATTCAGTACCATAGCTAATTATATAAATGTCAATCTCTTCTCTGAGACAGAAAAACTCTTATTTTGCTTTCCAAATCTCACTTTATCTTAAACTGCAACTTGCACTAGAGCAGAGATTACAGAGTATAGGAACAAGACCTTTGCGCTTTGGATCAGAGCTACTGCAAGTTCCAGATCTACCCATTACCTAGCACCATGAAAATCAGTTAACATCTCTGAGCCTTCCTTTCCTAAACCCTATAACACAGATAATAGATAACACACTTCTTCCTCTCATTATTTCTAGTGTGAGGATCAGGCTAGTTGAATAGGTAGAAATACTGTGTTTTTATCAGGTTGGAAGGAGTGTATTATTTAAGATACATGTTGGGCGGCTGCATGAAAGGGACCACAAAATCAAAAGACATTAAGAACACAGAAGCTATCAGGTAACAGCAGACAAGCATTTCAGGGTGGCAGTGACCCTATTCCAGTAAGTTATACCAGGACTCCAGTTCCCTGCATCTTAGGCCCCTTCGTTGGTGCTGGCCTTCTCTGTACATTTGGAGCTACGTCACAGGTTCATTCAAGTTCCGAGTGACGGGAAAGTGAAGATGTGAAGTCAGAGCCAACTATTTTCATTGAAACCAAGAGAGGCAGAAGTCACAACACATCATTTCCGCTTATATTCCGTTGTCAATAACCCGGTTTCCATTGCTATACCTGCCGTAAGTCACTGTGAAATAGATCCTCTAGCTGGGTGCCATGGGTCCAACTTGCATTCAATTATTATAAAGATGGAGAGAATGGATATTTGGGAGAAAATAAGCAATTTCTGCCAAAGGGAATATAGAAAAATAAAATAAGATGCTATTGTAAGCATCAATAATCATGAGGGTACGAAGACCCAATGCAGACCTCACAGGCAAGTTTTACGTAGGCAGAGAAATTCTGCAAACCTTTCAGTTAAATGGTTTGGAGAGACGATAAGGCTATTTGAATATGCTAATTGTGGACACCCAGGAACAGTTTAGTTAAACTGTCAGTGAATAAGTGTAGCTGTAGCTTATAGTATACAACCAATGCAGACACTACCACAGTTTTCAATACCTTGATACCTTTAGTAATCTTCAGATGAGATTTTTCCCAATGTTGTCCAATTTCATATTTAAGTGACCAGTTATAGCTATTACTCACATGGCATTCATCACAGGGAAGAAATTTTTAAAAACACTTCAGTTAGATACCAAAAAGAGCTCCCTCATTAAAGGTAATGAGAGATACTAACACTTCCTTATTGGAAGATGCACAATCTCTAATGCTGCATAGAAGCAGAAGAATTGATGGGACTACTTCAAGATAACTCCATATACAACAAGACTTTATTTTTCTTATTTTTTTTAAGATTTATTTATTTATTTGAGAAAGAGAGAAAGGAAGGGAGCATCTTAAGCAGACTTCACATTGAGTGCAGAGCCCAATATGAAGCTGGATCTCACAACCCCTAGATCATGACCTGAGCCAAAGCCAAGAATTGGATGCTCACCTGACTGCACCACCCAGGTGCTCCTATGACAAGACTATAAAATAATAAGCAGAAACATGAGGCTGATATGATAGTGCCATGGAGAAGCATCCAATAGATCTTGGAAAAATGAAATGACAATATCTCTAACCCACTGTGGTAATAATCAGCGTTATTTCCTTGGTTATTTCCAGTGAAGACATCTCTTTTGGGAACTGCCTGGTAAATTTTAGTTATTAACAAAACTAATAAAAATATTTATAAGAAAGCAACGATGAAGTAAATGAAAGAGCACACCAACAAATTAGTATTTAATTACCAAACATTGCAAGAGGTAGCTATGCACAGTGTTGCAATTGAACAAGCCAATGGGGACAGAGTTGATTGTGAACTCTTCCAAGAATGGGCATTAGCCACACGGAGATATCTTGAGACTTGTTCCTACAAACAACAAGGGCAGTTTGTGTGTGGGGAGGGGGAGGGAGGGTATGAATACTATTTGTGTTAATTTGCAGGCAAATAAAATCTATCTTTACAATTCAGACCCAAGGCTGTACTAAAGGTAATTTATCAAGTAGAACTAATATTATCTCATGGAGACTTTTTGCTAAAGTTTAAGAATCTTCCACTCTATGACTATGGATAAGACACTTAGTTTACTGAATCTCTAGACTTTCATTCTTGGAAAATGGGGATGTCAAAGGTATGTAGGTGGTGGGGGTGGAAACTGACAACAATGCTTTCCAATATACCAAGGTCCTAATAGTTTAGGCCTATGATCTTCTCAACCTGGGATGTTTCAAACTGGATAAACCAATTGGTTAGTAAAGACTGGTCCAAAGATCCGATCCAATACACTATGTGGAAGCTCTGGTCTGGGCTCTCATGGGTATTTCACACTGTGATGATCAGGAGAACTTAGTAACCGCTGCTAATGGTTGAGTTTTCCTGGAGATGATTTCTGAGGACAGAGCAATTGTTTCTATGGCACTGTAAGCAATTAACAACTCCAGCTCTGTTATCCACCTCCTTCAAAACTTGGCACCAGCATATTTAATTTGAAGGGCTGTGGCCAGATATTAACCTCTCTGTGACTCAGTTTCCTCATGCATAAAATGGAGATTATAGTGCTATTCCACAGGAATGTTGTGAGAATTTAAAGTAACAGCTACTGAAGATGTCTAGTGCATCATCTGGTCCTTAATATGCTTATTATCATCATTTTGATTCTCATTGACTTTAACTCTAATCTAGAGACATCCCAACAGACAGATGGAGCCCAGGGGAGTCTACATTTAGGGAGTTAAGAGTCTAGTCAGCCACAGGATGATTTCTTAGGCCTGAGCAGGGCCCTTCTATAAAAGTATACACTTTTCCTGAATGTCCTTCCAGCTCACAGTAACCTACCGTCTCTGGAAACTGGCCCTTTCTCCAAGCCATGGAGCTAGGCAACTAGCACTCATGTTTGAACAATTACTCTGCTCATCGTCCCCACATTTGTTTGTCTAACAATCAGGTCTATGATGAGCCAATCCAATCCTTTGTCATTGAAATGTGAAATTGAGCTTGAGGATCTCTTAGCGGTTGATCCTAGAACATGAAAATTTGCAAGCTAAAGCATGACCATATTTTTTACTATGTGGGGCATGGAGCTGAAAAGGCTCTGTCCATAGAAAAAATCAAGCAGCAATTAGAGAGAAAATAAGAATAAAAGAGTCCTGAAGACTTTCCAGGTTCTGTTTCCAGTCCAGTGGTTTCTAAATCTGTATGCCCATTAAATCAGCTGGAAATCTCTTAAAATCTCCAGCCTCGACCATGCTATAAACCAATTAAATCATAATCTACGGAGATGGGACACAAGCATTAGTAATGTTAAATCAGAGTCATTCCAATATACAGTATGCTTGGAACAACTGTTCTAATCCTTCCTGAGAGCCCATCTGTAGCACTGACCGTGGGTTACATAAGCCATTCCAGTATGCTCACAATAAATTCTATTATTGTGACTTATGCTGCTAAATTTACTTATTTTACTTAAAATGAAAGCAAAAAAAAAAAAAAAAAACTAAGTTGAACTTTGGGAATTATATACTTTGTCAACACTAAATAGGGAACTAGATAGGGTTCCGATTGTACAAACTAGTGCACAAGGCGGGGATTTAACTAATCTTTGAGTTTTTAATTTTATACTACTATTAGAAAAAAAAAACAACTTAAAGTTGTACAGACATATAAGACATAATATAACATGTACAATTGGGAGAACAAGACCTAGAGATAAACATTAGTCCTTAGTAAATCAGGCATGATGTTCCATTAGTTTTTTCCAAGTTTCCTACTAGTCAGCAAGAAAAGGGCAACTAGTTTAATCAACCAATTGCATTTACCTTTGACAAAAGCAAATTATCTAGAAATATAAATGTTCTTGGTATAAAAAAAAAAACAGACATAAATTTCTTCCTTAGGTCCTTGTTAAAAAGAGCCAGTGAGTTTGGAAGTATGTCAAGGAAGCACGTCAGAACAACAAACACAATGGGTGAGACGTAACATTAGGCCAGAACAACGGAAAGGAAGATTAATACTGAATCAAACCAAAGAGCCCAAAGAAGGCTACAACCTCTTTAATCCATCCCCTCTTCTTTGGAAAGGACCAACAGCCTTCCCCATTGTTGAGGAGGAAACAGTGTATTTGGGAGCAAGGATAGGAGCAAGTGGGGGAGTATTCATTCCCCTCCCTGAGACTGCCTCTCAGGATCTCACTAAGTAGACTTGCAAGTTTTACCTTCTATTCCGTTAGCTCAGTACCTTACCACCTGGTCAATTCAGCGCCTTTAAAATCTCCTGTCTTCAACGAATGTCCTCTCCTTAGGACCTCCTTGGACTTTTGGAATCCTCCATGAAAATGTTACAGCATTGCCTATAAAGACTTCAAAGCAGTAGTTATCCAAGTGTACATAGGCATCGTGTGCCGGAGAGAAGGTTAAAATGCAGACTCCTGAGCTGCACTTCCAGGGATTTGATTCAGTTGGTTCTCAATGGGCCAAAAACAGAAACAAAGAAACAAAAACCTATACTTTTAAAAACATTGCAGATAACATTGATTCACCTGCACAGGACTGGGAGAAGCCTGTCTTAGGAAGTTATCAGAGTGTCTTCACTACTTTAATGCCTTTCCCTTCTTTATCCCTACCTTCATATTTCCTGAAAACTTACTATATTCCTGGCACTACACTAGGTCCTTTGTCATAAGTCAATTTAATACATTTTTATAAAAACTCCTGCTGGTAAATATTGTTTCCCCCATTTTATAGAAGGGGGAACTGAGATTCAGGGTTCTTGAAACTTAAATAAGTATTTCAAGGGCACAAAAACATATTACAGCCGTAAAAACTCTTTAAAAATACTTTTTTTTTTCTTTTAAAAGGAAATGATGAGAATTAGTTGTGTAGGAATTCCAGTAGCACAGGGCTGTGAATAAAACAGACTAAACTAAGATAGTCAATAGCCTATGCCTCAGTTTCTCCATTGTCAAATTAGAAATGACATAGGCTCTAAATGAAGTTAGAAGACTTGAGGGGAAACATGGTTTCCAGGTGCAAAATATGATTAGCATGACAAGAAGCATAACAAATTGATCAAACTGCTGGTTAGACACCCAGAGTTCTCACAAAACATCATCTTGCTGCACTAAATGCCAATCAATGAGGATTAAGTGGATTGAATTTTCCTTGGAGAAACGTGAGTTTTTAAAATGAAAAGGAAAAAGGCTTAGATTAATAGCTACGAAAGGTTTTGCAGACACAACACTAAGGAAATCAGTCATTTGATAAACTTTCTATTAGCAAGGCAAACATGTAGCTCAGAATCATGGAAACTAAGTCTGGTTGGAATTTACTGTGTGAGATACCATGGTTACTAGAAGAAAATCCTCAGTGTCTCCTAGATTCATGAAGAGAAAAATTAATCAGATTATTTCCTTAAAATTTCCATTTTATGGAAATATATCTCAGTGGGATATACAGAAAAGATATAATAGTTATGTATATTATATATAACACATATACTATATATATACACAACTTAAACATATATAGTATATAAAATACTGTATATATATATATATATATATATATATATATATATATGTATATACACACACAATTTTTATATGGGTAACATTTTCCTTTCTGTGTCTCCCAAATGCAGATTCATGCTTAATGCTGTGATAAACAATTGAGGCTAAATTGATGATACTCTCAAAGATTTATTTACATTCAAAAGCAATGTTTAATAAGAATTTGGTGGCCATCAGATTTCTGGCAGGAGAAAAGAAACTTCCATTTTATTATAATTCAGAACCAGCACATTGTTCTCAATCACTTCGGGGCTATTATTAAATTTGGAAAGGTGGACACACAAGGGTTGAATCCTTGTTGAGGACATTTAGGTTATACCAATGCAGGCTTTGATTTATCTTCATCACCCAGTCCCTGACCAAAGGCCTAAAAGTTATTACCAGGTATCAGGAGGGACCCTTAAGGTGCTCTAGAAAACAGTCACCTTGCACGAACCAGTAACGCAATTACAGGTAATAAAGAGGCAGTGCGGTAGAATTAGTCAGATATTAGTTTGGTGGTACTTGTCCCACATCTTCATTGTCTCTCCTGACTCCCTGGCCTGCATTTTCCCAACTAATCTTTCACAATTGAAATGTTCACGACTTCTCTTTTGATCTAATGGCTTCAACTGGCTACTGTCAACACCTTGCTTTTCAGGTCATGGGCTGCAGCTACCATGTACAGATTTCTTTCTCGTCTTGATCAAGAATGTCCCTATCTCCATTTTACTGAGGCTTCACACTCAAAAACTGATTAATTAACTCTTTAAAGTATGCATATTTACTGACACTTGCGAGCTCTTGTGAAGGCTCTCTGGGGATACTGCTGTGAGCAGGATTAAAATATTGTCGCCCCCGAAGACATGAACAGACATTTCTCCAAAGAAGACCTACAAATGGCCAATAGACACATGAAAATATGCTCAACATCACCCAGGAGCAGAGAAATACAAATCAAAACCACAATGAGATACCATCTCATACCAGCCAGAATGGCTAAAACTAACAAGTCAGGAAATAGCAAATGTTGGTGAGCATGTGGGAAAAGGGGGACCCTCTCACACTGTTGGTGGGAAGGCAGGCTGGTACAGCCAGTTTGGAAAACAATATGGAGGTTCCTCAAAAAGTTAAAAAGAGAACTACCCCTACGACTCAGCAATTACACTAATATGTATTTACCCCAAAATACAAATGTAGTGATTTGAAGGGGCATCAGCACCCCAGTGTTTAGAGCATCAATGTCCACAATAGCCCAATGTGAAATATGAAAAGAGCCCAGATGTCGATCGACAGATGAATGGATAAAGATGTGGTATATTTATTAGATGGAATATTACTCAGCCATCAAAGAGAATGAAATCTTGCCATATGCAATGATGTGGATGAACTAGAAAATATGCTAAGCAAAATAAGCCAATTAGAGAATGACAATTATATGATCTCACTCATGCGTGGAATTTAAGAAAGAAAACAAGAGCATAGGGGGAAGGAGGAAAAAAACAAAACAAGTTGAAATCAGAGAGTGAGACACACCATATGACCCTCTTAATCATAGGAAACAAACTGAAGGTTGTTAGACGTGGGTGTGAAGGGGTCGGGTAACTGGGTGATGTAATGAGCATTGAGTGCTCTCTATACACAGCTGATAAATCACTGAACTCTACCTCTGGAACTAATAATACACTATATGGTAATTAATTGAACTTAAATTTTAAAAAAGGGAAAAAATAAAATACTATCTATGCCCACGAAATTCATAGTCAGAGGCAAGATAGAAAATGAAGTAAACCACTCCCATTCGTGTGTAACCCAAGTGTTAGGAAAGGTGCCAAGGAGGTGAACCTGACACGCTCTGTTGGGGTCAGAAAAGAACTTTTGAGAGAGGTGAAGTTTAATCTGAGAGTAGTGGACAGAGAGAGGTAGGGTTAGCAGTAATAAGTGTCCAAGTAGGGAAAACAGCACTTCTTCAGGCCTGGAGGTGAAAGGGAGCCAGTGTCTGAAGGTTAAGAAGAAAACTATGGTGTGGTTTGGGAAAAAAGTTTCAATTAGAGAATTGGTTGAAAAGGATACTAAAGATGTGTGTAGGGAATAGATCTGGGAGGGCTTTGAAACCCATGTTATGAAATTTAGATTATTCTGAGAGCAAGAGGGCCCCGTGAAAGGTTTTTAGTAAGGGAAGGTAAGATGGTGAGAAAAATCATTTGAAAAATGATTCTTGGGTATACACCAATAAAAAGCTTCTTTTTCCCCCTATCTTGCAATGAGCAATACTGAAACAGATTCAAACAAGGATCGTCGTGGAAGGGGCTGGTCTACAGCGAAGGCTAGCCTGCTGGCTCTCCTCCTTGGCTACTGTTAAGGAGCAATGACTTTGGAGCCAGCACAGCTTTCCCATCACCATTCAGGTGACAAGACTGGGGAGACCAAGTAAGTGCCACCTCTGACGAAGAAGAATCCCCATGAGATACACCATTCCTTACATAAGTGAGCAAGAAAAGACTGAGACAGGAACCAAAAACCAGACATTTTATATATCATGCCCAAGACCGCTGAGGGTAAGTAAAAATCTAAGAAATGTCATCCATCATCCATCCAGGCAATTGTCTGCTCTGACAGCTTACGCAGGAACCAAGGACATATTGCTAGAAATCTTCGGAGGAGGGGTATAGACTGTGCCTCTGTGTCCTTAAAAGTGAGCTTTAAACTGGGGACACCCTTCGATTTCTCATCTGCAAGGACCTATTAACTTAATGATCATACAAGGGTTTTCTTAACTGATTTGGGGTTTTTGATTTGCACTGGCAATAGTATGAGCGCTAGCGTGGATTAGCCCAGTAGATTTCAAAATAGGGATTTCTTCCAGATACCAGGCTTTAGGGAATATGTTTCAGTTCCAGAGGCTTAAGACCTCCTTCAATGAGAAAAATTCCATTGTTTTAGTTTTCATTTTGGGGTTCCACAGCTAATAGATTTCATGAAAGAAACAGTTCCACTGTTTGGGGAAAAATCATAGAAAGAGTAGGTTCACAGAAGAAAAAAAGAATCAGAAGATTCAAATTTAATTAGCTGTTTGATCTTTAACAAACTCTTTCTCTTCTCTGGGCCATGATTTCGTCAACTTAATATTAAGGACCAAAGGAGAGAAACTCTAGTATTCCTTTTAGATTCGAGATTCGTATATCTACCTTGAAAGCCGCAGGAACGCAACATAAAAGCATAGTTACTTCTTTTTGAGCGTGTCCCTTTCTAGGAGAAATTTTGATATTATTCTTCACTTCTGAAACTCTCATTTGTATTAGGCTTCTTTCAAGCCCACAGATGGTCTGCCTTTGCTTCATGATATCATCCTCTTTATTCTAAAATATAGAATCACATTCATATTTTATATTTTTTTTTAGTCAGGAGTTCTTAAAATAGGCAAAATTCTGAGCTTATTCCACAGGACTGTCCTTATACGCACTCAGGTGTGCACACAACTACAGCCCCCGCAAGCCCATTCATACACTTGTCTTAAAAGAATTTTGTCTAACTCTGCCCTCTAGTGCATCCATTAATCAAATGTTTGTAGACTCTCAACTAATGGCTGCACACTTCTCTAGATTCTAAGGACCTCAAATAAACAGGCATCAATTTTTTTATAAGATTGCATTTGATTTTTCTAAGAGCACATAAGCCAGAGGGAAATGGTAAATCTGCAAGGAAGTCCAAAGCCAAAGAGCGGCAGCTATAGCAGCACAGAGAGGTTAGAGGAGGATGCACTGACAGAGGCAGAGCCACACGGAGAGTCCGTTTCAGAGCCAGGTGCCCAGGTCTGTTGACTCTTTGCCCAATATACTTCTTTCATCGAAAGATCACTAAAGCTGTGAACACTTGAGTTCTACTTCTTTCTCTCTGAAGGACATTGGAGGCTTTAGAAGACATTTGATGGTCCTTGACTAGGAGCATTAAGACACTAAATTACACTGGCATGGTCCATAAATCACAAAATGAGCGAGAGCCAGACAGTGGGCCAGTGTGAATAGGTCATATCAAGAATGACAGTCACCAAGATCAGGTTGGAGATATGTAGGCTACATATGGGATCCAGGCAAACATCTGAGGTGCTTCTTCCTTGTTTGTGAGCTGCACGGGAAGGAATAGGAAAGAAGGCAGTTCCTCCCTAACATGATGAAGACTATTATAAAACCAGTGTGGCTCAGGGAGTCAGACCCCCAGGCTTCCAGTGGCATCTCCTGCTGTGTACTTGGTGACCTTGGACACCTTACTTCCCTTTCCTAAACCCACTTTATAGGCGAGCCTACAGACGGAACAAGATAATTTGCAAAGTGCTTAGCTTAACACTTAATAGAGAGTTCAGAAGATGTGAAGAGCATATAATTATAACAATCATTTTTTAATCTCATTTTGATTTGGCTCATTTTAGTTTACAATAGCTCACAGGAGGTGGGTGGGAGAGATGCACCCCGCGTATATTTCATCACCAACATTGCTAAAGGAGACCACATTTTGTTCAGTTGTATTACTGTCTTTAAATTCTCTGCAAAAAACACCGCAGCTATCCCTTGCGCTTGGGACAGTCCACTCCCGTCACGGTACATCGTGGGGACACTTTTCCATCAGTATTCATGCATTTCTTCTTCATGCCAGTCCTGCTAGTCAGGCAGACGTATCTTCTTTTACAAATACTACAACTGAGGCATAGAGATCAAGTAATGATAGTAATACTATTAATAATATAATAGCTATTTTTAATAGTATTTGCTATATGTGCAGTATGGGACAATCTACTTAAAATATTGTTTACAATGAATCCTCACATAGACTCTATGATGTAAGTTGCTTGTTTCTCCTTTGCAGGTGAAGAAACTAAAGCTCACAGATTAGTCAGTTTGCTGATGATTAGGGTGATGCTGGAATCCAGGTGTCAGGCTGTCGGGAGTTCCAGCTCCTCAGTCCTGAGAATATTTCTGCAAGTTACTCGGTAACCAGTGGCAATGCCTCACTTTGCATCTAGGCTTCTCACTTCCTTCTGCTTAGACATCCCAGAGCCTTGCGGTGTAGTAGACGGCTAGGATTCCCATAGTCAAATAACACAGACAGGGTGGCTTACACAACAGAAATTCATTTTCTCACAATTCTGGAGGCCAGAAGTCTGAGATCAAGGTGTCAGCCATGATGGTTTCTTCTGAGAACACCTTTCCATGGCTTAGAGATGACTATCTCCTGCCTGGGTCTTCACAAGGTCTTCCCTCTGTGTGCGTCTCTTTTTATAAAGATAAAAATCTCTTTTTATAATCTCTTTTTATAAAGATACCAGTCACATTGGATCAGGCCCATCTTAATAACCTGATTTTAACCCAAGTAACTCTTTAAAAATCCTATCACTAAATAGAGTCACATGATGAGGTGTTGGGGGTCAGACTTCCACATACGAATGAGGGACACAATTTAGCCAATATGGGAACCCTAACTTTGAACAGTCTTTGGCCATCCTACGCTCTCTGTCAAAGGAAATGTCCTAGGTATTGCTGATACTCCCATATTGTAGAGAATGCATCAGCTGTGACCCCAGAACAAAGCACAGTGGCAGTTCTTGGTCTTGAATGGAGAAGTTTAGAAAAGACTGAATAGAAAGTGAAGCCTTGAATAAAAATAATTTGAAACGTGCAGTCACTGTCATAAACAATTTAAAAGCATTACCTCAGTCGACTTTTACAATAATGCTATAACAGAGTTGCTATAATATCCTGAGAAAGGGTAACAACTGTCAAAATTATTTTCCATTGAAATAGTTGCCTTTGATAGAAGATATGACTTTCATTGATCAAGCAAATATTGAGCCCATATAATGCATCAGGCACTGTGCGAGGCGCAGAGATGTTGACGACTTTCGAGGATGGGCTATTTCAACAGGAATCAGGGTTGGGACCAAGACGAGGATCGTCATTAAAGAACACGCTGTTGGCCAGGAATTCCTGCACACACCCTAGGAATAGATGCAGAAGTCTTGGCCAATGGTTCAAATGACCTTGTTATTTATCGTGTTTTCTTATGACAACAATTTTTAAAAATCTCCTCTCAACTGAGACAAGTGAGTTTGGCACAACAGCCCCCTTGGCATTTGAGAGAAAAAGCTCTAAATAGAAGTTACTGTCCTGTGGTCCTCTCCATTCCTCCCTACCACTCACTCCATCTATTTGTATTAGCTCAAGCTCTGGCCTTACCCATCTAAGGCTCCAAGGTGAATTGTGATTGAATTAAAGTGGCGGTAGGGTCCACCTTCCTTTGCTGTATATAATTACTGAGATTAGTTGCCACCCACACGTGTAGATGGGAGCCGGACTGAGACAGGAGTAGCTGAGCGGGATGTGCTTGGCACAGGACACGAGTGTATACAGGTGATGGTGTTGTGTCCAGGAGGTCAGTTTAGAGAGAGAAGGAAATAGGCAGCGTCCATCTCGTGGAGGTGGGAGAGCCAAGCAGGGTTGGGGATCCTTGATTTTTGGAACAATTCACTCAATCCTCTATTGGGGGTTGACATCTTTCTCAAGAAATTTGAAATCATTAAAAATCACATAGTGAAAATGTTTGCCTATGAATTAGACAGTCTTTAATATAATACATGAGGGTGCCTGGGCGGGGGCGGGGAGGCTCAGTTGGTTAAGCATCTGACTCTGGCTCAGGTCATGATCCCTGGGTGTAGAATTGAGTCCCACATTGGGCTCCTTGCTTAGCAAGGAGTCTGCTTCTCCCTCTGCGGGCTGCTCCGCCTGCTTGTGTTCCCTCTCTCTTTCTGTCAAATAAATAAATAAATAAATAAATAAATAAATAAATAAATAAATAAATAAAATCTTTAAAAAGGAATAATAATAATAGAACACATGAATCAGGTGTTGAACTTGAAAGGTATTAACTTCCTCTTTCCTACGATGCGTGTAGTCTCTTTATATTCATAATACCCATTCCATCCTTCTGATTGCTAAACATTGTGAAATGTACCTAGATTTTTTTTCACCATTGGAATTTTGCACATGGCCAGGCTCATCCAGCATGGAATCTGGTAAATTTTGTAGGTCAACCGGTACAAACTGTTCTGCAATTTTCCTTACTATTAAATGTTTTTATATCAGAATAAATTTGTCTTTCAAATTGGTCAAGGTTGCTTGCAATTCTAATATGTCTTCCCAAGACAACGGCAGTAGCTTTCCATATTCTCTGCTTCAAATGGTGCCTTATTTTAAAAAAATTGGGGTAAGCATCATTAAGAATAGGATGAATAGATTCTTGCTGAGGAGGTAAGTCACTCCTGTGGGAAGGAGACATTTATGATCTGGCATATGGTGAACATTCTCTTCAGTGCTGGTGATGGTAGGCACTTGTTGGGTGTAATTCACAATTAATTGTGCCCAACAGTTCAATAATAATTCAGATGGAAAGAGAAATGCAAAAGGATTCTTAGTTCCTGGAGCTATATTCTTGGCAACAAATATCCAGAAACTAAGTTTCACTTTTGGGAACTGTGCTGTATTTTTGTTTTTTTTTTTTTCCCCTCTTCTCTTTGCCAATGCCCCTCCCTTCTCACCTTTGGCTTTTAACTCTCTCTCTCTTTTCCTCTTTTTTTTTTTTTCCACTTTTTAATGCTTCTTTGAGATTCCCTCTCAGCTCCCCAGCCTCGTTTTTTCATCTTATAGGCCACTGAGCTGTCTCTGACTGAAGATTTCTCAATCTGGAATGATCCAAGACTGCAGCTGGAGCATGTCTCAGTATATGATAACAGAGTTGGGGAAAATGACACTATTTTCTGCCTGCATCAATGTGAGATGCAAACACACGCAGTTGCTTACTTAATGATGATCCTCCCTGTATTCTCTTTTCTAAATATTCAGAATGAGAAGGTCGGGAATAGTTGAAAGAAGCGGGTAGGGATTCTTCCTAAAGGGTGATAGACAACCAACACACATCCTTTACTCTGTCTACAATCTGCTGTGAGGAGAAGAGCAAGTTCAGCAGTTTTTGCAAAATTACCAACACAGCAAGAAAGGCAGGCAAACAGATTGCTCAGATGGACTGACTCTTAATAACTAGATCTATCAAGTCCCAGATTTGCTGCTTGCTGGGAGACTTCAAAGTGGGTCTGCTTTTAAATATTTGATTTCCCCAAATTAGGGAAAACCCTCTGAAACATTTAGCAATGTGGGCCATACTTTGAGAGGCCCAGGGAGGCTCACTTTGATGTCATCTTCGGTGGCATGGTTTCATAATTTCTCCGAAGAGTTGTGTCGTCATCTTGACTTTCTTTCTTTTGATTTATCTGTGGATCAGTTTTGGTTGCCAACTTGCCAACTGTTTTTATCTATGCACCTACAGACCCACTGCATACCCTGTTCTACCTTCCTTGGTGCGCAGGAAACTGTTAGTGATTATCACTGGGCTCCTTTGCCCCATGCCTACTGGTGGGTTTGGACAATGGGAGGTGTTGGTAACATATGTGGAGGGCGGGGGGAAAACGAGATTGGGATATATATTTCTCAGGTCTCTTCTTCTGGGTGACTACAGCTTAACTGCCTCCCTTTACAGAAGCCACTGCCTCTCTTAGGTAGACTTCTCCTCCTGCCAGCAACCTACTGATCTCTCTAGGGTCCTATAACTGCTTCGTCACCTTGTTACTTCAGTCCCAAAGGCATTGAGAATGCCCTGCTCTTGCTCGAAGTGGGGTGCTTTCTCAATCCTCTGTGTCCTTTAACCCTACCCACCTGATTGTTAACAGTCCCTGGACTGAGCTCTCCTTAAATAGCCTTTGAATGTGTCACTTATTTGCCTCAGTATCCCGACCAATAAACACAAGGCTCAGGGCTATCCGTTTAGTCATATGAAGACAGTAAATGATGTCATTCATAGGTAGATTTATATTCATGTATCTGTTGTAGAGGCTTACTCAGGTCAAATGCTTTACTCAAGGTCACAAGGAAAGTCATTGGTGGAACCAGGACTAAAACCCAACTTCTTCAGAATCTATGTACACGTAATCTCCAGGTGTGTTTCATGGACCACCAGCCTCATGGCTTTGCCATGTTCTAAAAGATGGAAATAACTATACTATGTTTTACTGTACTATCCATATCTTGGGGGATCATAAAACATGCTACCAATTTATGACCTTTGAGAAATCCTGTACTGAGGTACCTAGTTAAACTCAATTTTGTTTAAAGGAGAATTTACTGCACATATCACTGCACAACTTTTTTTTTTTTTCTTTCTCATAACCTGTCTGTATCCCATGGAAATAATGGCCTGTGAAATCCAGAGTGAATGTCTTTGCTTCCATAAGCATACTTGAAAAGAGGACCACTCCCGTGCTCCAGAGTTTATGTCTCAGTAAGTCAAACTCCCAGTGAGGAGTGCCCTGAATGTCTCAGCCCAGGTACAATGATGGTTGAGGGGTAGGGTCTCCATTGAGTTTGGCTGAGGTTGAGTCTGTTAAAAAAAAGTAAGAAAGAACCCAAAATGGACTCACTTTCGCTAAACTCCACCAAGATTTGATACCTAACCTACTTGCAGTTTCAGTTTCCCCTAGAAGTGGAACTTTAACCAAGCGGAAGGGCATTTCCTGATCTACTAGGGAGGTATATCTGCATGATAAGAACCTCTGCTTTCCTTAAGGAAAGTTAACCTCCCCTGAACTAATTCACCCTTTAACTTCCTTGTCCCACCCTCTGCCTGTAAAAAAATCCCATTTGTATAACTCCTAAGAGCTCCTTTTTTCTTGTTAGATGTGATGCTGCTGGGTTCATGAATTATTGAATAAAGCCACCTGGTTTTTCAAATTTACCCAGTTGAATTTTGTTTTTTAACAGATTCAACCCAGTATGTCCATAGGGGCGGGGTCACATCCTTGAAACATGGCTCCTTTGAGTCAGGGGATGTGCTCAAAAACAGAAGCTCGTTGTAGCCTTTGCAAATACATCTACATCACTATTTTCAGAAGGCATAGCCAAATGAGTTATAGAGCCTAAGAAGATTACTTTATTATCTGGATATTTTCATTCTCCAACTATGAAGTCAAGGTATGACTACACCAAAAATGCTTTCTCTAAAAGTAGATAGTGACTTTTGTCCCTCATCCTATAGGTAGATGATTGTCTCTTCTCTCTCTCTCTCTCTCTCTCTCTCTCAAACACACACACACACACACACACACACACACACACACCCCACAGGAGCAGTGTTCAGCTCAGTAGTCCTTAGATACTGCCTTGTTTCCTCCTGGTCAAGATGCCACTTAGCCTTACTTAATGCAGTTTCTGCTTCAGCCATCCCAACTCAAGTTGAGGAAAAAGGAAGGCAACTAACAGGTATCGAAGACCTATACATGCCAGCTCCTTTAGAGCTTACTCCTCTCCTCTGTTGCTCAGCGTTCCTCACATGAGGAAACTGAGGCCTGGCACATTTATGTTCCTTTCCCAAGGTTTTAAGGACAACAAAGGTTTTAAACTGCTGGCTCCCCATCCCTTTATTCCATGCATAGTCAACACTGCCTGCTGTTGGTCATGCATCCTTGAGGAACTGAGATTACAGATTTTTTTTTAATTCAATCTGGATGATTTAGATGTAATCACCAAAGCATATCCATGGGAATGTGGAGGCCACAAAAGAGGAAGTGGCCAATTCTACAAGAGGCAAGTTTTAAAGCAAGTTTTGAAAATGTGATGTTTATTGGTAGAAAGTGGTGAGGTCAGACATTCCAGGAAGAGAGAAGCAGTGTGAACAGAGAGATGGTATGTGTTAGGTTTTCTTTTAATGATCGGCGGAGAAAATGAAAGACAGCAGAACCAGGAGGTAGGTTCAAGAGTGCTTTATTTAAAAAAAAAAAAAAAAAAAAAGAGTGCTTTATTTTATTTTATTTTATTTTATTTATTTTATATTTTATTTTATTTTATTTTATTATTTTTCCTATTAAATATTTTTTTTTACAAATTTTTTATTGGTTTTCAATTTGCCAACATATAGAATAACACCCAGTGCTCATCCCATCAAGTGCCCACCTCAGTGCCCGTCACCCAGTCACCCTCACCCCCTGCCCCCCTCCCCTTCCACCACCCCTAGTTCATTTCCCAGAGTTAGGAGTCTTTATGTTCTGTCTCCCTTTCTGATATTTCCCACTCATTTTCTCTCCTTTCCCCTTTATTTCCTTTCACTATTTTTTATATTCCCTGAATGAATGAGACCATATAATGTTTGTCCTTCTCCGATTGACTTACTTCACTCAGCATAATACCCTCCAGTTCCATCCACGTCGAAGCAAATGGTGGGTATTTGTCATTTCTAATGGCTGAGGAATATTCCATTGTATCCATAGACCACATCTTCTTTATCCATCATCTTTCGATGGACACTGAGGCTCCTTCCACAGTGTGGCTATTGTGGACATTGCTGATAGAAACATCGGGGTGCAGGTGTCCCGGCGTTTCATTGCATCTGAATCTTTGGGGTAAATCCCCAGCAGTGCAATTGCTGGGTCATAGGGAAGTTCTATTTTTAACTCTTTGAGGAACCTCCACACAGTTCTCCAGAGTGGCTGCACCAGTTCACATTCCCACCAACAGTGCAGGAGGGTTCCCTTTTCTCCGCATCCTCTCCAACATGTGTGGTTTCCTGCCTTGTTAATTTTCCCCATTCTCACTGGGGTGAGGTGGGATCTCATTGTGGTTTTGATTTGTATTTCCCTGATGGCCAGTGATGCGGAGCATTTCCTCATGTGCTCGTTGGCCATGTCCATCTATGTCTTTAATGGAGAACACTCCCGGGCGAGGTTCCGTGACTCAGAGAGGAGGCCCGAGTCAGGGAAGTCGCCCAGGAAGGGAAGGTGTGTGTTTTTTATGCCTGTGCAAGTTAAGAAAAATATAAATGAGGTGGTTAGGAACATGTGGTTTTATGTGATCAGGTGAGGCAGGGTGCATGGTCTTGTGTTTGGCTGATTCTGGTGTTCTTCTTCTTTTTGGCAGGTGAGTTGTTTGTGACTTGAGTTTTAGGAACTTATCCAAGGTGACATCTGGGGGAAGGATGACCCCGCCTATTAGCCTTAGGTCACCCACTTTGGAGAGGCCCTATCTCCGTCTGCCCAACAGTTCAATGGGGCAGGCTATGCTTAGGAAACTACGATTCCTTTGAATTGGTTGAAATACGGGGAGCAAATGGTGCATGGTGAGAGATGAACCGGGTGCTACCTACAGGGTTCTGATGTCAGAGGGCCTTACGGAACACGCTAAGGACCCCTCAATGTACAAAACACCTGACGACCGTGAGGATCTGTGAACACCACACAGAGGAGATAGCATCTGAACCTGGCATACTACAAAAAATAAACAGAAAAGGAAGAGTTATAAGAACATATCCGCTCGGTTGCTCAGGTGTCCTTTGGCTGAAAGTGCACACACACAGACAGCTGGACGGCATAAGCATGTCTCTTAAGCTGACCAAATTCCATTTGCTCTAAATAGAGCATTTGGTCTGAACTTTGAACAAACGACTTGCCCACAATTAACATTTTGTCAGGGTCAACTCTATAGGTCAGCCTTGAGAGCTCTGGATGGGTGATAGTTTCTCTTAACAGCACCCATAGAGTTTTTCCCCCAAATCATGCTGTTTTCCAAATGAGTTTCCAGGGAAGTGAAATTAGTTTGCTTTAGGACCACTAATAGGAAGTTGCTTTTCTTTGCTCAGGCACCCCAAAGGGGTTGTAAACTTGGATGTTTACCACTGTTGCCGCCTCTGGGCTGTTGAGCTCTCTCAGGACCTCTTATCCAGAAACAGCTTCTTCAGTTCCTCTTTTGTATGCTAATTGATAATACTTATTTTTTTAGTAATGCTTCTTTCTGCATATTATTTGAATTGGCTGCACTGTAAATTAGAATAAGGAAGAGAGCGATGCTGAATATCTGCAACTGGATGCAGCTAGGTTGGTCATAAAGCTGCCTCGAAAAACCGCCGAGAAATTTTAGCCTTTGGCTTCAACTTTCCACCTTACAATTCAAAGAGGGCATTTTCTTAGGAAGCCTCAGCTCATTCCAAATCTGACAAAGCGGTATTAGAGGGACCCACAGAGACTAAAAACTCGTGAAGATCTCTCAATTTGGCATGTGTTCCTTCAAACACTCATTTGCTGGTGAACCCATCCATCTAATATATAAATATTGTACTACGTATAATATGTTGAAACAGACCCTGCTACATAGAGATAATCAGATGTGAATACTGTCCTTAAGAATTATTCCTCCAGGGGGGTCTGGGTAAGGGTAAGGGTTGCACCCCTGGTTTCAGCTTAGGCCGTGCTCTCAGGGTTGTGAGGTCAAGCCTTGTACAGGGCTTGCTTAAGAGTCGCTCTCTCCCTCTGCTCCTCTCTGCCTTCTCAAAATAAACAAACAAAAAATTCCTCCAGACTGCAAATCCTCTGATGGTAAGTATTGTCTGTTTTGTCTACTATTAAGTCTCCAGAGCCTAGCAACATGTCCGGAACATGGTTGGATATTAGGAATTTAGATGGGATTTGATGATCGCACCATTTGTCCTTCCTTCGGTGGAGGCAAGATAAAACCTCTCGGTGATCCCATCTGAACAAGCTATAGAGGTGAGGGAAAAGAGGTATCTTTACAGAATGTTTTTTGGTTTATACTCAGGGAAGCATGACACAGTGTTCAATGTAGTCTTGAAACACGTTGTATGGGAGAACATGAATTCCACTTCCTAAATCTGATTAAGATGGCCTCTGTGGGGAAAACTCTAGTCCAGCTTACTTATTCAGATGCAGGGAACGGAATTGAAATAAAGACATCTGAAAGTGGCAGACCTGCCCCCATTTTTTCAGCCCTTGTCAAATATTTGTGCCACACACCTGCATGGAGATGAAGTGGTCCAGAGACAGTAAGTGCACCCAGAAGCTTTCTGCCCATGTTTACCCACATCCCTAGAGCAAGTTTAGGGGGAGATTAACACCCGGGCATGAATCTTTGAACTCACAGTGACTCTGCCCACAGGCAAACCAGGTCTGATGTATATGTTAGGCACCGCCAGTTTAAAGTAATTTCTTCCTTTTGAAGGGTTTTGACTAATAGGGTAAGAAGTCTGAACTGTATCCTGCAGGAAAAAGAGAGCTATGACACCCACAGGGCAACCACAATAAAGGAGCAGCACAAAGGAGTTCCTTTGTGAGAAGGGAACAGTAGTGTATCTTTTTTTTTTTTTTTTTTTTTTTTTAAGATTTATTTATTTGAGAGAGAAAGAGGGAGTGAGCACAAGGAAGTGGAGCAGAGAGGAAGAGAGAATCCCAAGGTGATTCCTCACTAAGCATGGGGCCGGACTTGAGGTTCAATTCCCAGGACCCGGTGATCATGACCTGAGCTGAAAGCAACAGTCGGAAGCTTGACCAACTGGTCCACCCGGGCACCCTGGGAATAGTAGTGTATCTCGATTGTGTGATGGTCTGTGCATCTAGATATGAGATTAAATCACATGGACCCCCTCCCTCCCCCATCCCACCCTCGCACACACACAGAGACATGTGCTTAAAAATCAAATACTGAATAAGGACTGTAGTCTAGCTAACAGGGTTCTACGATGGTGATTTCCTGATCTGATGTAGTACCAGTGAGTTATAGAAGACTGGGAGCAGCTGGGTAAAGGATTCTTGGGATTTTATGTACTATTTTTGAAACTCCCTTGGAATCTCTAATTATTTCAAAATAAAAAGTTGAGGGAGAGAGAGGGAGGGAGAGAAATTACAACCCCCCTTCTCCCTCAATTAAATGCTAATGCTCCGGGAAGTGGAGACTTCCTGCATTAAGATGAATTGGGATGGGGAAAGACCAGAGGCTAAATGTCCATATGGAATCTCACGTCTTCTCTCCTCTGTTACTACATTAGCAAAATTCCATTTTCCTAATTCAAAAAATTGACCCTGGGGAGAGAGAAGTAAACACATCACAGACAGGAGGAAAAAGAAAAGATTTAAATGTAAAAATAATCATTTTAATCATGTCTGCAAGTTTGGTACACCCCACAGGAGAGTAGCCTGAGGCCAGAAGGAATCTGTGCCGAGGAGGTTGTGTTTGGAAAGTTTTGAACGAATTCCTTTGAAATTTATGGATGCTGTAAAGGCAGTTGTCCATTTCTCTGCATCACAATCTTTATTACTCTTTAATAGCACGTCACCTTTAGTTAAAGGCTTTATGGACTCAGGACAAAATATAACCTAGGAGGAAAGCAGCACATAAGATTAATATCTTTATGCAAGGGAGTTTTTAACATCTTAATATGTTGTCACACATATTTTTTTCCCATTTTTACATTTATAATTACTTGAGGGAATTACTGGTTGGGTCTTTAATTAGCTTGGAGATTATATATTTATATTTATTATATTTATATTTATTATTTTTTTAGCACTTTACTCTGAGGAAAACAAGGCAGCACGCTTTGACATGCCTCTGTTACTGATCTCACACTAACCCAGGGCAGCACTGAGACTAGAATCCTGCTCTCCACAAGAACCACAGCCCTGACCATTATTGTCTGTGACCAGGCTGAGCTTTGGATTCCAGGAAGCATGAGAACAAACACATTATGCCTAACGATGCATGGGAAAAATGAGCCTAACTTATGTGTTCTCAGAAAAATGAGAAGATACATATTTTTCACACATTTGGCAAATAAAATTGCAGCCATTTGCATGGAGCTTTCAAACAGATCTCATTCCAAGAATGTTAAACTAATAGAATCTGCAACTGCCTGCAACTGGGTTCAGAGCCAATCTTTAGGATCTGTTGCAAACTGAGGACTTTCCTGGACAACGAATACCACCAACGCCCCTTCCCAAATACTTGGTTTCCTCAGACATGCCACATAATATTCATTTTTAGATAAATTAACTAGTAGAAGAGAATATTGTTTCAAGAACATGATTCCCTAATTCACTATGTTGATGTCATGACGGTGTTGGGGAAATATGAGCTTGTCAATAAAGGGTGGAGAATTAATTGGATATCATCACAGAAAAAAAAATAAGCTCCCATCTCATACCTTATACAAAATTAAATTCCACATAGATTACTAACCTAAGAGTGAAAAGTAAACAATAAAGATTTTTGAGGAAATCATAGGAGGACATTTTTTAAACCTCGGAATAGGCAAAGGTTTTTTAAACAGAAAGATAAAACAGTTGATCAAAAAAATATATAGATTGATCTACAATAAAACTAAGTGCTTCTGTTCATCAAAAGATAGCAATAAAAGTACACACTCAATACCAGTGTGGGAAAAGGCATTTCGTGTGTGTATATCCAATAAAGAATTTCCAACAGTGTCCTACAAATGCATAAAAACATCTACAAATAAGTAAGAGAAAAAAGAGACAAATCAAGCAAAAGATAAATGCACAAAAGTCTTGAACTGGTATTATGAAAGAAGATATCTACTTAGCCAAAGAACAAGAAAAGCTGATCATTTTCATTAGTAATATGGGAAAATATAAATTAAAGCATTAGTATATAACAACTCCCATAATAACTAACTAACTAACTAACTAACTAACAACAACAAATATTCATACATTGCCAGCAGGAGTATAAACCAGACCAGAAAAATAAAATAATAAAATAAAATAAAATAAAATAAAATAAAATAATAAAATAAAATAAAATAAAATAAAATAAAATAAAATAAAATAAAAAATAAAATAAAATAAACCAGACCAGATACTTTAGGACACAACTTGTATCTACCAAAGCTGAATAAATGTCTAACCTGTGACCCAGAAACTGAACTCCGGTACACACTGAACTGAAACTCATTCACACAATCGCTATAAGACAAGTCTTAGAATGCTCATCTAAATATTATCAATCATAGCTCCAGGTTGGAAATGATCAATGTAGCCATCATCAGAATAAATGGTTTTAGTACAAGTGGTCCTGAACCTACCATAGTCCAATTTATGGATTTTTGGACTTTACAATGATGCAAAAGCAATATGCTTTCAGTGGAAATCATAATTTGAATTCTGATCTTTTCTTGGACTAGTGATACGTGATAGATATTCTCTTGTGATACTGGGTGGCAGCAGCAGGCCACAGCTACCAGCCAACCATTCATTCATGAGGGTAAACAACTGATGTGCTAACAACCACACATACCCATACAAGCATTCTGTTTTCACTTTCAGTACATTATTCAATAAATTACATGAGATATTCCACACTTTGCCACAAAATAGGCTTTGTGTTGGATGGTTTTTGTCCAACAATAAGCTAAGCAAGTGTTCTGAGCATGAGCAAGATAGTCTGGGCTAAGCTATGATCAGAATAGGTATATAAATACATTTTAATTTAACAATGTTTTCAAATTATAATGGGTTTATCATCATAAGTCAAAAAGGTTACGTAAAGTCACAGAAAGGAATATTATACAGCAATGAGAATGAAGATCCATTGTTCCACACAGGAGTTTGAAACAATCTCATGAATATAGTATTGAGCAAAAGATACAAAACTCAGGACACTCAAAGACCCCAAAAAAGAAAGGTACAATTCAAGAAACCTAGTGGGACTTATGGGGCTGAAAAGCATGGACTTAAGAGCAATCCCCTACACTAGTAAGGAGAGCTAAAGCAATATATCTGTGTACACTGTACTTACATGCATTGGTTTAATAACAATTAAGGGCCAAGCATTGTGTTAGGTGCCATAGATATGAAAAGATTTAGTCCTTTGCTATTATAGAGCCCACAGATAAGTGACTAATACAGCTCTAAGTGTCTTCAACTGCTCAAATATATAATTATAAAATGCAATAGGAACACAACCCAGTGGTTGCCATCTTGCACATTTTTTTTCCAAAAAAAAAAAAATGAAAACCTTTTTCATACATGAGTGTTCATAGAAGCCTTATTTGTAATTACCAAAAACTGGAGGAAAAAACACCCTCAGACATTGCTCAATGGAGGTGACTGATTAAACAAACTGTGGTAGGTCCATACCATGAAATACTGCTCAACAATAAAAAAGAATGAAAGTGTTATATATGCAAAAATCTGGTTTTTCTCTGATGGGTCTTATAAAAACCCAATCCCCAAAGATTACATAAAGTATGATTCTACAGCATTTTGAGATGAGAAAATGATAGCAGTGGAGAATATATTACTGGGTGCTGGGATTAGGGATGGCTTGGGGTTATATCTAAGGAGAGGGGGTAGGTGTGACTAGAAATGGGCAACACCTGGGACTTTTGCAGTGATGCACTGCTCTGTGTCCTGTCTGTGTTGGTGGGTACATGAACCTACATATACGACACAATTCTGGGGAACTAAACACACACAGACACACACACGTATGACAATAAGGAGCAATACTGAATTAGAAATATTAGGAAAACTGGGAAAATATGAGTAAGATGGTGGAATAGATCAGTATCAATATCCTCGTTGTTGTATTATGGTTTTGCCAGAGGTTAATTTGGGGGAACTTTGGTAAAGGATACAGAAACTCGCCGAATTATTTCTTCTAGCTGCATTTGATTTCACAATGACCTTTAAATAAAACATTTAGTTAAAACATCAATTGAGCTAGAAAGGAATATATTTGATAGGAGTAAGTTATATGAGAGGGGATTTCCATAGAACCTAGGGAAATCCATTAAAATCTCTCCTGAAGAAGGAACATCTGGTCTGAGGTTTGAAAATGGAGGATCCATTATCTGGGCAAATAGTGAAGGGACTCTAGGAAGGAGGGAACATGGTATGTTCTAAGAATGGGAAGTAAGGATACCGAGGAGGACATGATAAACCAAAGAGGCCAAAGAGATTCAGACCATGACAGGCAATTTTAAGGACTGACTCTTCATTCTGTCTTTAAAATAATGTTGGACAAGGAATGCCATAGGTTACTCGGGGCAACTTCAGGGAATATATCTATCCAGAAATACCAAGAAACACCCCCAGGAATACCAAGGGGATAATTATTTATTACAATTTTCTTGTTTTTTTTTCACAAAAAATATGTATGTATGTATTTATTTATTTATTTATTTTGGGAGACACAGAGTACAGAGGGTAGGGAGGAGCAGAGGCAGAAGGAGACTCCCTGCTGAGTGTGGAGCCCAATGTGGGCCCAATCCCAGGACCCTAAGATCATGACCTGAGCCAAAATCAAGAGTTGGAGGCTTAACCAATGGAGCCACCCAGGTGCTCCTATTACAACTTTATAAAAAAAGAAAAAAAAAGTTTTTTCAAATGGGGCTATGTTATAAAATAATGAATCTCCCTTATATGGAAATATTCAAACATAGCAGTTGACCCCCCATAACGTTGGGCACGTATGACAATAAGGAGCAATACTGAATTAGACAACATCTATGTTTCCTTCCGTTTCTATGAGATCATGTCTTACTGTTCATTTTGTGCAGATCAAAGAAAAACAGTGCAGGGCAGGATTTGGTAAGATATCTGGAACCTGATCGTAGCATCTCCGGTTGATTTAAGGAGCAGCTCTAATGAGTAATCGTGGCATTCACGTCCCAAGCTCCGGAAGTGTGATGAGTGGCAACAGGCACGACATCACAGGCGATTTCTAACCTGGGTCCGTGATCCCTGTTCCCCAGGGTCACCTCTTCCTCTGAGTGGATGAGTCCTTTCTTAATGGTCTGCATTGCAGGCTACTCATTCTGGAGTGGGTTATAAACACAAGCCCTCCTATTAATTTCAAATGATGCATTTCTATCTCTGGCTATGAATAAAACAGATCAATGCCACCCGCATGTTTTATTGGGCCTCCTGCGAAATGAATCTGTAGGGAGACAGCCGGCAGGATGGAGTTGACATGCAGATGAGATTTGTAAGTGAGGACATATTGATTATTTCCATTTCAGCTCAGGCAGTAATTCCACCCAATGCCGCTTCCCCTGTTTGAGCTCATTATTTATGCCATAAAAACACTATCTCAATGATAATAACAGGCTTCATTTACAAGCTAGAACATAAAGCATCAGCGCTTAAGATTTCAAGAGGTAGGAGAAGAGGGAGAGAGGAATTTAACAAGTCCTAGAGAGACACAAAACTGCCAAGGCTTATCCTGCAGCTTTTATTCTCTCAAAAAGCAAGGGTGGGAGCAGGTCCTAGGTGACGGGGGTCTTTATTAATACCTCCACACTTGCACGAGGCTTGGGTGGATGGAGCGCTCTGAACTTGCTCCACAGCGAAACTTTCCTTATGGATGCCTGACTTTTACGGTGCCATGCATGCCACTGGCTCAGTGTGTGGAGAACATCTGGAGTGCCTACTTGCCCTCGTTGGACAATTTTCAAATGTCCACCTGAGTGTCTATTCACATGGAATCACATTCAGCAGACACTGAGCAATTCTTCAAATGAAAGGGATTTTGCTCCCAGTGGGTAACTTTAGTAGGTACCATGTTCCTATATCTATTGTCTTGTCATCAATACATTGGATTTTTTTTTTTTTTTTAACCTAGACACAATATAGGTGCTTCCATTCAGGTCAACCAGCAGTCATGTTCCTTGCCTCACTCTTGGGACTTATTGGGTTTCCCCATCAGGTAAAACATGGTCCGTGCCCTCAGGGATTTTTCAGCCTAGGAGGAGGGCAGGAGTGAAACACATAGCAAGAAGGTCTAAACACATGTGGGAGAAGAGTTTAGGAAAGGAAGAAATAATTACAAGAGATTGACAGGGGAAGACTCCCTGTAATAGATGACTCCCCAGCTCAGTCCTGAAATTGGTAATAGTCTCCTTATTATTAATATTTTGCTTCAAAATGACTCATTCCCTTTAGTAAAAGAATAATATATTTTATTGGAGAAATTTGAAAAAAATATAGCTATGTAGTAAACTAAAAGAAAATGAAAATTAGGTGTTATGTCATCATACGAGATGATTATCACCAATGGTTTGGGATACATTCTATACTTTTTCCTATTTATATTTTATAAAACTGGATGCATGTGGTACATAATGTATTGTATCTACGTCTTTTCCACTTACGTATGTGTCGTGAACATCTTTTTTGGTAGTGGCACATTCTTCTCCATCATTCTAACGACAGCAAGTTTTCCTTTGAAGGGATGTCTCATAACTCATCTAACTAATTCCCTAATATTGGACATTTAATATTAACAATGTTATTGGAATTAAAAAAATATTCCACTGAATATCCTAGAAACTAAGTGTCCACAATGATTGCTTTAGGATACGTTCCAAAAACCTAGTAATTTCCAGGTTAAAAGACATTTTAAACATTATTGATAGATACAGCTATGTCATGTTTGAGAAATGATCTATCAATCTTTCTGCCCAACGGTAGCATAGGACTGTGACTTCTTAGATAGACATTTTTTTGACATGTGGAGTGGATAGGGAGTGTTTTGTCAACTGATCAAATAACCCTGGCAAGGGTAATGTAAGTATTTGGTGGTATTCAGGCTTCCCGTCTAGGTATTAGCTAGAGACAAAGTTGAAAAAATGGCTTAGAGCAAGCGAGTGGAAATGATTTCAGTTTTTTTACTCAGCAACAACCAGGCACTGACAAATGTTTTAAATTATTTTTGTTGTTATTATAAATAATATATGTGCATACCAAAAATAAACCTGTAAAACACAGAGGATATAAAATAAACAGTAATAGTTGCCCCAAGCCCTTGAACTGGTTGCCTTCCACAATAGAACCAAATAATAGTATTGGTCAACTTTTCAAAATTTGAGTTACTTAAGTAATGGTTTGTGAGTTCAGATTTTTTTTTTTTTAATCAAAATTTTGGATCAGTTTTCTGATCGGTCAACTTGAGAAGAATGAATTAGGCATGTTTGTCTCAGCTTGTCTTCTCTTTTGAGAGTACAGCCCCAGGGAGCATGCACTGGGAAAAGTCCCTACAAAAGCAAGCTGTGCCCTAAGGGAAGTCCTGTAAGTGTCCAGGGCAACAGTAGGTGTTGGAGGAAGCCAATCTGCCTGTAGACACATGCCACATCCTCTAGCACAGGCTTTAGTGGCCTTATAGAGGGTATTTTGGTCCACAAACATGCTATTTCTTGTCTTATTCCTCAATTGATTCTGAACTCAGGCAGGAGAAAGACATGCTATTTGCTAGGCACTCTCACAAAGAACTCAATGCACATTAATATAGAAAATTCAAAAAAAAAAAAAAAAAAGAAAGAAAGAAAATTCGGCTGACCAGTCTTTTTGCTGAGGGACATTTATGTTGTTTTGCATATTAAAAAAAATAAACACACAAAACAAGCATACAATACAAAAACACACAATAGAGCAACATACTGTCATAAGTAAATGTGAGGATGTATTTAAGGTATAGTTTAATAATTAAAATTACTCTATGAAAGGGTATGTATTCCTTAAATTTTGATACAGCCAAATTGCTTTTTTTTTTTTTTACAAATTTGCAATTTCATCAGTAGCTGCTGTGACATCTGATTTTCTCAACTCTTGTCTATATGTACTGTTCTCAAACTCTAATCTACACCATTCTGATAGGTGACAAATGATATCTCATTAAAATATTAATTTGCATTTCCTCCATTATGTGTGGGATTGTGCTTTTTCATGTTTATTGTCCATTCATATGATTCTGTGGACTGCCTGTTCATCTTCTTTGTCCATTTTTCTATAAGTCATTTGTCTTTTTCTTATTGATTTTTAAGAGCTCTTTGCATATTAATAAAGTCAGCCATTTCTCTTTATTATGCGCTGTGAATATTTCTCCATTTATTATTTGCCTTTTGATTATGTGTAAAGATTTTCGACTTTTTATCAAGTATCATGTAGTAAAATTTCCAATTGCTTTTATGATTTATATACATCGAAATGCTACTGACCAAATGATCTTGAAGAAGAGATACCACTTATATTGAAAAAGAAAATAGAAACACAAACATGAACTGGGGGAATATTACAATCACCTTAATAAGTGGTCAAGACTATGGCAATGGTAAAGAAATAAAGAAATGAAGGTGAGGGTTTTTTGTTTTGTTTTGTTTTGTTTTTTAAGAAAATAGATGTTGTTAAGGAAGAAGAGAAGATGAGTCACAATTAATAAGGGCAAAATTCCAAGCTGCATATGTAGATCGAACAAGGAGTTGATATGTGTTATCGAAGGAAATTCCTTTGTTTTTCAAGTCTTTCATGAGCTGCATTAATCTGGACTTAGAAACAATTCTAACATATTAGATGAAATCCATTGCATGCTGCTCTCCCTTTTTCAGATGTCAACTACTTCTGTTAGTCTCCTCATAGGAAAAGAATTTTAACAGAGTAATGTTGGCATAATAGAGGACTATTTTAGAACAGTATCAATTTCACAACTATGCTATTATATATTGATGAATGGTATGTCTCTTTAATAATCTTTCATAACATTCCTTCACAATGCATATCAAAAGTAATGATCCTATATTACTTGTGAATATTTACCATTTGCCTGTATCTTAGACCAAAAACTCTGTGAGGACGTGGACCATGCCCATTTTGTTTACTACATCTCTTGCACTTAGCACAAAAACTATACATACTAGGAATCCAATAAGTCTTTTTCATTCATATAATATTTCCTTAGGTTTGAACAAAGTTTTGGTACTTATAAAATATATCCAGAGGATTTTATTTGGATGTTGAATATCACAATAATTCTGTGGATTCGGTTTTATCTCCATTTTATTGAGGAAGAAATTTGGCTCAGATATGTGACATGACATTTCTAAGATCACACAAAGAGTGAAATAATTACTCCAAGCTATGACATTATCCAGTGCTTTTTCTACAATGCCATGCTTCAAGTTTAGAATCATATAAACTTCAACATGAAAAGGTTAAAAACTTTCTAAATGCTGCCAGACTCGGTAGTTCATAAAAATCTATGTCGCTATGTACAAATAATGAAATGATAATACATCTTCATTAAGTAGTTCATTCAATTGCTGCAGTGACTTTGATGTTCAAACCAAGGGTGTTATTTACTAATGGTAAGTTAGTTATTGAGAATACACTGTAAGTGTGTCAGTGCATTTTCCCCCGCTAAAGTCAGTATGGAAAAAGAGTAGCCTTATGTTGGAGAAAGAAGGATCCAGGTTAGTTAGTAAGATAATCATATTAAGTTATAAGTCTCTATGGTTAAGTCAACACCTGGTTGACGTGATAGTCAACCAAGAGAGTAGAGGTTCCTATGTCACTGCAAATTGAGCAAGAAACTACTTCAGATTTCAGCAGAGCCTGACCATTGGAAATCATTGTTGCTTATTCAAAAATTATGCTTTGTACCAGGCCAGGGGTTGCAGGGATTCCACAGTGGAGAGGAAGGGCAAAATCTCTACCCTCAGAAAGCATATATTCTTATAGAGTGACATAGACAATAGACTTATAGACAGTGAGTATAGAATAAAGCATAACAGCTTCTGATTTTTGCTACAAAGGATATGTATTCCACCAAATATATAATAGATATATATTCCAATGAACATATAATAAACTGGAGAATGACAAGTTATGAGAAAGATAAATAACTGATTGATCAGGAAAGTCTACTCTGAGAAGGTGATTGTTAAGCTAGATCTAAAGATTGGGCTAAAATATATATTAGAAATATATCAATCAGAGAAGGACAAATATTATATGGTCTCATTCATTTGGGGAATATAAAAAATAGTGAAAGGGAATAAAGTGGAAAGGAGAAAAAAAACGAGTGGGAAATATCAGAAAGGGAGACAGAACATGAGAGACTCCTAACTCTGAGAAATGAACTAGGGGTGGGGGAAGGGGAGGTGGGCAGGGGGTGGGGGAGACTGGATGATGGGCACTGAGGGGGGCACTTGATGGGATGAGCACTGGGTGTTATTCTATACGTGGGAAATTGAACACCAATAAAAAATAAATTTATTTAAAAAAAAAAAAGGAAATATATCCAAGGCAGAGAAAAATAACAAATGTCAAAGTCCAAATGCAGAAAGCTTTATGTTCACAAAACAGAATGGAGGTTTTGAAGCCAAAAGATAAGAGGTAAAACAAGACATGATGCAGTCAAAAGATCAGCAGGAACAAGATCATGCAGGGGCACAGGAACATGGGAAGAAATCTGTTTTATCACCATTAAGTGAGAAATCATTGAAGAGTTCTAAGTAGGGAGATATTATAATCCGATGCATTTTTTTTAAATTTATTATGTCTAGATTGACAGACTGATGATGCCAAGAGAGATGGACATTAGCAAAGTCCCATGGGAATCAGCAAATTTGGAACTAGACCCAAGTTTTCAGGGAGGGAGAGAAACCTTATTGTTAGGGCTTTACCAAAGAGGAAATGCTGCTGATGGTAAGCTCCTGGAAGCACCTGTGCTTTGAAGAATCCCTTCTAACCTCTTGTCTAAAACTGATCACAGCACATCATGCCCACTCACCCATGAGAGGTCTGAAAATTACCACTGGGGAATTAAAGGGTTTTACTGCAGCATATTCTTTACCTGAATGAATGAATGAATGAACGAACGAACATATGAGCAAACAAACAATCAAACAAAACTACTCTCAGGGTTTCAGCTGAAGATGAAATATGGATCAAAGCAGTGAGTTCAAATTACAAGGTGTGAGGAAGATATAAAATAGATTGATTAGGTAAGTCTACTCCAAGAAGGTGATAGTTAACCTAGATCTAAGCCTGGGCTAAGAGATATATTAGAGATATATCCAAGGCAGAGCAAAATAATAGCTTATCATTAGAATCATTTGGGAAGCTTTGTAAAGATTAAAATTTCTAGGTCCCGCTTGTGCAGATTCTAACCTACTGATCAGTAGGGACTTATGCCCAGGAATCTGTATTTTTTAAAGGTCCCCATTAAATGTTGATGTTCAGCCAGGTTTAAGAACTATTGAATTAGTTAAGCTTGCCAAGTCCCTTTCAACCCAATGAGTCTGTAAATTATCAAACTGCAGTGGAACCAACATGGGACTATTGCGAGATGGTGCTAATGTGGATTGCCAAACTGTTTCATTTTAAATTTCATTTGAGGAGAAAGCCAAATGATATTAGCAAATAAAAAAAAAAGTTATTGGCACCAAATTCTCCCAGCTGCTATGCATTGAAGGCACAAATTACTATATATATTGTGATTGTCTGAGAGAGAAAATGTATCTATCAGGGACATGACTTATGGTCAAGGGAGTGTTTAGACAACAGGAGAAGGTGCTTAAGATCATCGTACATTATTTTTGTAAACTCCCTGTATTTTCACTTTAGAAGAAAATTTGCTCATTTGCTGTGGCGTCTTCTAGCTGTAAGTTGTGGTAAGGAATGAGGAAGCTGATGTCAAAAGCCTACCATGAGCTCAAGGTCACACAATGAGTCACTGGCCAAAACGGTTCCAGTCATGGGCTCTACATTCTTAATTATATAATTAGTCTCCCAAGACCAAGTCACAACACAAACCAACAGGACAGAAGTATCTAATTGTTTAGATGGAAATTACATTGCTTTTCTGTACCAGAGTAAGCCTTCCTAGGAAAAGTCTTGATGGAGAGTATTATTGGAAAAAAATCTGCTTTTTCTACCCTGATGTCATAATATTTGAAACACACCCATTGGTGTCTGTGTTTGGAGGGAAAAACTATTCCCATGTTAGGACCTTTTTTTTAAGAATCCCTGGGCAAGATATTATAATCAGTATTTTACACACGTTTTCACTCCTCGACATTATTTCAATAGCTTTAATTTGTTTATTCAACATATATCTATAGAGCACCTGTTATATAGCAGCCACTACAGTATTTTTATCACCATTGCAAAAGCTCAATGGTGACTAAAACATAAATTCTACTCTTAAGGAAATCCTAGCAAGTATGGTCACCGGGTCCTATGCTTATATAGATACGAAGACTAGGCGATGGAAGTTGTTCAGACTCTGTCGCTGTTTAAAAAATGAAACTTTCTTTCTGGGATAGTCTAGTAACAGATTGTAATTTTGAGAAATGGCCACAAAATATTTTCCATCTCACATGCTCCCTTTTGAAACACTCTCTCTTGGAATTCAGCGGACATTCTCTGAACAGCCCAAATCATGTCTCTGGTCAATTCCAGTTAAGCTAAGACTTGTAGACATATCTGCACAGGTTTCAGACATGTGAGAAAAGAAGCCTCTAGGTGCTTCTAGCCTCCAATTGTTCAAGACATCCCAGATAAGACCCCCAAACCACCCAGGGCAGAGACCAGCTATTCCCACTATAATACTAGTGCTTATTGGACTCTTACTACTCATCAGGCACTGTGCTAAGTGACTAGTTTATTGCTCATTTGCCCTTAAAATAATTAGGTAATGTTGACTACTCTTCATATTTCCATTTTGCAGGTGAAACAGGCTTGTAGAAGACATGAGCTGCCCAAGGTGATGTCGCTGGTCAAGAGTTGGGCTGAGACTGAAACCCAAGAATGGTTGCCCATCTCCATGCTGACATTAATAATTTATTTAACCAACAACCAGTTAATTTATCAAGCTGTATGAGAATCTGGCTGAATGCTTGTTTATACAGAGTCCAAACGCATAATATAAAGGCTGATGTTTTACATTGCAATGTTTGAGATGGTTTATTATGCAGCAATAGCTAACTAGAATAACCCTCCCTCAGTCCTACTATTAGTTATTCCCAGAGTCCATATCCCTTGGAGGCCAGTTTCTTAGCCATTCCCACAAGAAGGGAACGGTGACATTTACGGAACACCTACATTTTGCTAGAGTGTACTATGTGCTTTGCTTTAGGACAGTAGACATTTCCATTCTGAACCTCATTTTCCAGATGACCACATTCATTCAGAGCATATTTACTCTGAGCATGAGAAATGAGAAATGCTCAGAGACATTATCTGTAGTGCTTCCTTTTCCTGTACTGATGCCTTAAGGTTCACCATCCTCTTTAGCCTGTCTGGCTCATACTCATCCTTCAGGTAGTCAGCATAGATTTGATTTCCCCTGGAAAATTTTCCATGAGTTGTACAAGTTAATTAGGTGGGTCCCTCTGGGTTCTCAATACACCACATATTCTGTCACTGCAAGTATTTCTGAATTATCAACATTTCACTGCCCATTTTCCCAGCGAAACTATAAGATCCTTGAGGGCAGAGATATAGGTTTGCTCACTGTTCCATCCCCGTAACTCATCACAATGTCTAGAAGATAAGTGATTGTCAGAACCAGCCTCTAAGCCCTCTGGATCTTTCCCCAAACATCTTACATAACCTCTTAACCCTTCCTTCTACGTCTGATAAGTGAGAATCTTCAATATTTTTCTATTAGCATTTTTGTTTTCCGCTCCCACAGTCCTACAAATCCCATTCAGACTTTAGCCCAACATAATAATAGATCACTCAGTGGTATTTAGGGAAGTGGAAAGGAGAGCACTGGGTGATCAGGTGGGAAGAGGCTGACCAAATACATTCATGAGTCCTGGAATTAGACTATCTGGTTTCAAATCCTAGCTTCATTACCTTTCTTGTGATCTTGGTCAATTTACTTGACCTTACCAAGCCTCATTTTTCTCATTTTTAAAGTAGAGTTAAAAGGGATTGTTGGATAAACAAATGAAATGATGTACATCAAGGGCTTGGCAGTGTTCATGGCTTATGATCAGCACTGATCATCAGAGGCCGTCATCACAGAAACAGTAGTCAAAGTACTAGAAATAACAGTATTAGAAGTGATAGAATCAGCACTGGGCTGTGACTGCAAGTCACCATTCAAATCATTTTTTTTCCTTCTTGGATCCAAGACTTGTAGCTTTATTTCTGAGTCACCTTCACTGTATTTGGGTCATCTGAATGTCTACAGTGTTCCATTCTTTTTTTATATATATATAATAAATTTATTTTTTATTGGTGTTCAATTTGCCAACTTACAGAATAACACCCAGTGCTCATCCCGTCAAGTGCCCCCCTCAGTGCCCGTCACCCATTCACCCCCACCCCCCGCCCTCCATTCTTATAATTCAATTCAAATAGCAGAATAATGACATCTTAGAGCTCCAACAAGGAGAAGGCATGTTTCCACTTACTGAGTACGTACAATGTGCTATGGCTTTTGCCAAGTGCAGGGTGGGGTGGGGGTTGAATTACAATTTAAATGATTAATCCTCAGGAAAAACAAGATCCGAGATTGAATAACAATATCTGCAAGGCGATATTCTGAGCATTTCCATTGTGCCAACTATTGCATGTGTAAAAAATAATTTTCAAAAGGACTCAAGGTATATAGATAAAGGTGGGACATCCTTATATTTTCTGATGGTAACTCAAGGGTAATGAGCTACTCCAGAATTCAGTAGGAAGCTGCCAAGGAGTAAGAGAAACTTAAAGTCGGAAGGCAGGTTTTAAGTAGCTCTGTTTCCCTTGAGGAGCTGATGTCGTAGTGAAGTAAGAAGAACCTCTAAAAACAGCATCAAGACTATCATTAATTAGAAACACAGTCATTGGAGATGGAGAGAAAACTATTATGTCGCTCCTCCCTGGGGTCTGGGCTGGGATGATTCCCCAGAGGGTTATTTCCAGTTTTGTGTGAGTTAATGATTCCTGTGTAATCAACCCCAGTCAAAGAGAATGTAACATAGAGAACAAACAAAAGAAATTTGTTGGGATTACACATAAACTCTCTTTGGACATATGCAGGCTCACAAAGCTAATGAGTTCCCCATTCAGACTCTCCAGTGGCAGTCTATTGTAATAGCCCTAAACATTCCCAGAAAAGTGCTACCCAAGTTGAGGAGGGGGTGGCTATTATGGCTGAATGCTGAAGAAGGCAGTTTGCTCTGGGAGGAAGGTCTTTCTCCTAAAGGCTGCCTTTCTCTATCAGAAGACGCAAAGCCTGGGAAGGCTAAGCCAGATGCTTGGCAAGACCCATTTTAGCTTCTATGTAATCACAAAGGGGATAGAGTGGGGAGAGGGGGGACCCAGCAGCACACAGCCCATTCTGCCACAGGAGAATGGGGGGGGGCTCCCTCGAGGCATGGATAGGATACTCATGGAAAAATTCAAGTGCATTCAAAGAAGAGCAATAAACACACAAAACTCATTACACACAGCAAATAGAAATAGCACCAAGAAATGAGATGAATCTGTTGATTACAAATCCCATTGTTTGTAATGGGAAGGGAGAGATATTTTAGATATATTAAGTATTATTCTTCTGTCTTTCATGTAACAGAACAGGGTAATGCAGTTCGAGATTTCTCACACTTTATAAAATATCAGAAGCTATTTATCTGGGTTTGGAAGCCCAAAACACAAAACACATTAAAACAGATCTAATATGTTCAAAGAAAGACGGGGAAACTCAGACCCAGCCTCTTTCCTCACGTTCTGGGACATCCTCATGATACCCAAGAGATCAGATCACACAGCTTGAGCATCTCTTTGGACCGGCCTAGCCAGATATTAGCCAATAAATACTACCAGACAAGCTGTTCAAACTTTTTGAGCCTCAGTTATTATCATTCTCCAAATGGTAATAATGGAAGCCGACCAGGAATGCAGAGAACTTATAATGAGCTAAGCAGGTAAGCAGTACTTGACACGCAGCAAGCTCTCAACCAATGTTACTTCTCTCTTTACTATTAAACTCAGCATGGATTTTTGCATTCTCTGAAAATCTTCCTTAGTACTTTAGACGTACAAAACAATTTTTTTCTATTAAGCCCTATTGCACTTTTATTTCGGTACAGCACTTTACCATTCGGCCATCTGCAATTATTACAATTGACAAAATAATCATAGCAGCTACTGTGTTATTAATCATACATTAGCTACCCATTATAAAGTGATTTATATTTATTTTCTCAAACTTCCACAACAACTTGTGAGAGTAGTTATTTTTCTCAGTGTACAGATACAGAAAAAAATGAAGTTGAGAATTTAAGCAGGTACTTTGTCAAGGTGCCTTAAAGAGTAATTTGCAGAGAGCCCATGTATGAACCCAGATCCGACCTTGAAGTCTTAGTCTGATTTGTTAAAACCTCACGCTCCATCTCCTGGATGAGGCTGTAAATTCCTTGTGGCCAGGGAATTACAGGTCATTCATTCACTCGTTAACAAATATTTTATGGAGCACTTACTGTGCACAACTCCAGGTACATGAAATGGACAGAATTTCCTGTTTTCATTAGGAATACAAAACAATGTTCAGTATCATTAGTCATTGGGAAAATGCAAATTAAAACCTAAATGAGCTAGCACCACACACCTACTAGGATGGGGAAATAACATGATAGCTTCAGAGCACTAATGATGATGCAAACTGACTGGAATTAGTGATAAGAATGTAAAATGATATAGTCAGTTTGAAAAATAGGGTTTTTTTTCAAAGTTAAACATATACTTCCTCTATGACCTATTCCTAGATATATACCCAAGAAAAATGAAAACACATGTTTAGATAAAGACTTGTTTCTAGCAGTTCATTTATAATAGTCAAAAACCTGAAAACAACCCAATTTTCCATCAACTGATGAATGGATAAACAAATCTGATAGATTCATACCATGAAAGTATTTAGGAAGAAAAATGAAGAAACTACTGATCCACGCGACAACACAGGGTGAATTTTCAAAGCATGATGCTAAGTGAAAAAATGCTGGGTACAACAGGCTACATGTTGTTGCATGATTCCATTTTTATGATTTTCAGGGAAAAAAATGTACAGATCAGTTGTTGCTAGGAACCACGGGCAGAGGGAGGAGTTGACAATAAAGGGGCATGGGGGGGATCTTTTGGGGATGATTATAGCATTTTGCCAAGCTGGGTAGAGTATGGACAGGCAGAGGCTGAGCAAGAATGGCTAAACCAAGTCAGCCTGGCTCTAATGGAGAGTACATGGGGATTTATGTTCCCCGTTCTAACTACAGGTCTCACGAGTGCTCACCTCCATTAGCACCACAGGAAGCACAGTCCCAGGGGGGGAAAAATAACCTTGAATGGAAGGCAGAAGGGAAGAGAAGTTATAACGTGCTGGACTCAAACGGCGCGATTAAAGATCACTCACGGGGGGTGGGAGGTGGGGGGTGGTTAGGCTCATGGGCATCAAGATTTTGTGAACGAGATTGGGAACCTTCTTAAAAATATATGCCTGATATTCCTGGTCTGTGTGGACTCAAGAGCTTGAACCAGAGGAAAACTAACCTCTAGGACAATTAGCTCAAGCATGTGCTATTATTGACTTGGTGGGAGAGGAGGAAGCTTCATGGTCCAACTACAGTTCAAGGTGGTAAGGTAGGTACAGACTTACTTCAGCCTAGTTTTTCCATCTAACGAGATCCATGGCAATGAGTGAGATGTGTGCTCAGGAGCTCAAATGGACCGTGATACCTGAGGACCATAAATGACCTTGTTAGGACTTCCTGCCATGTAGTCTTTCACAACCTGGGTTCTTCATCTGAGCCACAGATCACACAAATGATTTACCGAATTCTTCCAGGAATGCTACCTAAGGGCAGCAATCTAGATGCATGGGATAAAAGTGCATTTATTACGTAATAGGGATTACGTGGGGGGCATTAGGGCTTAAACCTCCTTCCGAATCCTGGTTGAAAAATGGCCGGAGCAGGAAAGATTTCACATGCTACAGGATCAGAAAGTGGGTAAAAAAGACAATGTCATTGTACAAGATTGGAAAGACAGCAAAGACCCCAGAGATTCCCAACCTGTGGGATCAGAAAATGGGGAAAGCACACAGAGATCCCCATATCCCAGATCAACACACACACAGCACACCTGCTGGAAGTCAGCACTCTCAGGAACTGTCTTTGTTGTCCTCTATCTAGTACATTGTGCATTCACCCTAAACCATCAAATCTAAAGCATGTATTTGCTTTATACATTTACAGAGTGTGCACGTGTGTATGTTTGTGTGTGTATATACAAGTATGTAGGTTCTTATCCATTAGCTTTCAGTCGCTACAGTAACCTTGGGCCCAGTCAAAAGGGACTGGTGGTCAGCTGCAGCTAGTGATGGGCGCAAGACTCCTGTGCCATGAATTCTCTCCGCTAGCCATTGACCCTTGGGGAATGGAGTTGAGCCACTCATTCTACCAAGCTCCCTCCTGCTTGGAGGACTCTGCGATCCCCACACATTGTGAAGAAAACAATATGTTGCAATAGTTGCAATATGTTTAATCAATAGTCTCGGTGTGCACAGAGACAGCTAGAATGTAAGCCTGTGGTTCTTTAGCGGGGACCCCAGATGTGTCCTTATAGTCATGTTTATAAAGTAACCTGGTGATTCCTTGTTGTTTCTGGCCCTGATGAACCCTTTACTTCTCATTTTAAGTAAGAAATCAGCATGGTGTTGTAGGAAGAGCTTTGTTCTAACAGGAAGGAGATCTAGCCTCTGTCCTTCCCCTTCAGACACCTGGGAGGCGGTATACACATTAATACTTAATACATATTTATTTCATTGAATTGAACTCTACTGACTGCGAATCTAAATGGCTGTATTAATAACAACATAATTTTTGCTATTATATAATATATATTAATTTATATATTTATTTGCTTATCTATTTATCTAATTCCTCCCCTAAATATATATACATACATGTATGTATGTATATATGTCTGTGTATATACATATACACACACACACACACACACACACACACTCCATGAGTTTAGGGTTCTTGACAGTTTTATTTACTGAAGTATTCTCAATGCTTAGAATAGTTGTTGGCCCCAGAGGAGATGATCAATAAATATGTTAGATAAATGAACAACCTTTCATTGAGTTTTGTGAAATACGACAGGCATCGTGCTAAACAATTTAGTACATATTATGCCATTTCATCAAGTGTGTCTCAAACTTTAATATGCAGATGCAGGCCCTGAGATCTTTTTACAGCGCAGATTCTGTTCGGGTTTGGGTGGGGGCTGGAATTCTGCATTCCTGACCAGCTTCCAGTAACGATGCTGTTTCATGTACCACACTTTAGCAGCAAGAGTCAAAACCTCATACCAACGCATTATCCATCTACTATTCTCCCTTTATTTTTCAAAGAAGGAAAATAAGACTTCTGAGCGTTCAACAACTTGTCCAATGACTAGCTAAGGACTAGGAGAGTCTGATGACAGAAACAATCTTATGTTTTTGAGTCACAATTTCTGAAAAACTAACCAGGTATACATACATACATACATAACACCAGGTATATGCATTTAGATTGTGACAGATGAATGTTTCAAGCATGCTTAGTGCTAAATCTCTGTATGCCTCTAAGACATATTCTATAGAGATGGAGTACCTCACTCATTCATTCATTCATTCATTCAATCAATTCATTCAATTTATTGAAGGTCACCTCTAGGTAGCTTTCTGCCTATATGCCTGTATCACCTTATTTTGAAGATGCATCTATATCCATCCATCCACTCATCCATCCACCCATCCATCCTCCCATCCATCCACCCACCTACCTACCCAACCATCTACTCACCCACCTATCCATCCATCCATCCATCCATCCATCCATCCATCCATCCATCCATCTATACCTAGCATTAGAAACATGAAGTTTCTCTCACACCATTCTTCAGTGAAAATAGTTCATGGCTACCCTTAAAGGAAACTCCAGGAGGTTCATTTTTTTCTGCTCATTCTTATATAATAGTCTAAGTGTCATGTGTGGTACACACAAGCCCATTCGGAATTTGGCCTGATGCATCTATGATTTTTATTTGATGTTGGTATTTGTTGTAGTAGTAGTAAAATCCGCATAACAAAATTTATCATTTTAACCTATAAAATTCAGTGGCATTTAGTATATTTACAATGTTGCACAGCCAATGCCACTGATTCTAGGACATTTTTATCACCTCACAGCCACTGAGCGGATATCCCCCACTCTCTACTCCCTGTAGCCCCTGGTAATGACTACATGCTTCCTGTATCTATGAAAGTCTCTACTCCAGATATATCATGGAAATGGGATCATATATTATATGGCTTTTTGTATATGGCATATTTCACTTAGCATCATGTTTTCAAGGTTCCTTTGTTTTGTACATGTCTCAACATTTCATTATTTTTTTATGACTGGATAATATTCCATTGTATGATTATATCACATTTTATTTACCCACTTGTCAGCTGAAAGACATTTAGGCTGTGGTCACCTGTCAGCTATTGTGAATAGTCCTGCTATGAACATTCTTGTACACTTTTCTTTTCCTTTCTTTCCTTTCCTTTTTTTATTTTTTTAAGACTTGTTTTCAATTTTTTCGGTTATATATCTAGGAGTAGTAGAATCATGAGGTAATATAGTAATTCGATGTTTAAATTTTTGAGGAAACACTAAACTGTTTTCCACAGGGGCTGAGCCATTTTACATTACCACCAGCAATGCACCAGGGTTTCAGTTTCCCCACATCTTCCTCAACAACATGATTTTCCATATTTTGATTATAGATCCTAGTGAATGTAAAGTGGTATCTCTTTGTGATTTTGTTTATTGTTTCCCTAATAACTAATGTCTATATCCAAGGTCTTAATCAAACTCAAAACTTGATTTAATAGCAGATCTCTTCTTTCCTCTTTCTTATACTGGTGTCCTTATTTTTTTTATTTTTATTATTTTTATTTTTTTTTTTACTGGTGTCCTTATAAGAAGAGGAAATTGAACACACTAAAGGACACCAGGGCCCATGTGCCCAGAGTGACAACTGTGTGTAGAGGCAGCAAGAAGGCAGCCATCTACAAGCCAAGGAGAGGTGTGCCTTAGAGGAAACCAAACTGTTGACACCTTAATCTTGGACTTCCAGCCTCCGGAAATGTGAGAAAATAAATTTCTGCTGCCTAAGCCATTCAGTCAATGGGATTTTGTTATGCCAGCCCAATAAACTAATACAGCCCCTTGGTGGAAGCTTAGACAGGAAATGGCCCATTCAGTATCTTGCTACATATAGGAAGCTTGGTGATCTCTGGCTCTGGAATCCTAAATCTTACACTAAGGACAGGCTTACTCCTTATGAGCTGTGTGCCCTGGGGAAAGTGACCTTGGTTTTCCCAAACTATTCCTACAGGTATAAAACTGGAATGCTAATGGAGGAACTGTGATTGTCCTACTTCATTACAGAGGGTTTTAAATCGATGCATGGCCACTTACTTGCTCACAGGAGTCTCACTCTGAAGGACTATGAGGTTTAAAAGAGGGAATCTACGCAGAAGGGCTTTCTAAATTCTAAAGTGTTATAAAAATGCTCATTAATACGATCACAACATCTACAAAACTCTTAATGGGGGGAAAGGAAATCAATTGGTGTGTGATTTTGTTTTGAGTGCAGGGTCAGGGTGTAAAGTGGCCTACACGCCCCTCCGCCTGTCAGCAACCGACAATTAATCCGTCTCAGGGTATTTTTAAACATCGGGAATCATGTATTTTCCATTCATCAGCTGGAAGACTGCCATCCAAAACAGCCAGCATCAGCTACCAGCTAAATTAATACTTGCTGCTACTGAGAACTCAATTCATCCACCACCTCCTTCACTTCTACTAGTCCGTGCAAAGTAGCCGACACCAAATTCCCTGGAGCTGAGCTTAGGCATATATGTGAGGCCTGAGAGTCTCACCCTCATAACCATCAGATCAAGGATTCATTACCTGCAGAGCATCCATATGTCCTAGAAAATGCACTAGACATTTTAAGACGTGCATTATCTTATGTAATACTTATATCATTTCTTTAAAGTAGGGATACTAACTCCATTTTAAATGTAAGCAAATTGAAACTTAGAGAGATCGGTGATTTTCCATTCGCTCATTTGACAAGTTATTAACCGTGCGCTTTCTTTTTGCTAATTCCTGAGTACTATATGCCAGAGACTACAACACGAAATTCGCAATCTTGGTGAGGGAGAAGAACACAAAAAAATAAACAAGTGAATATATTGTAGAATTTTAATTGTACAAAGAAAATTCACAACGTAGCCAATCACAACATGAAAGGTAAAAATCTTAGTTGGGGAACAGACAGCAAACAAACATGCAAATAAACACGGATTTAAGTCTTTTAAGGGACTTCACAGAAGGAGTGGTAAAAGTTCAGCTGGGTGGATGTACTTAGACAACTGAAAGAGGAAGAGTAGCCATCTGTCCAAAAGAGCAACAGGGAGACGAGGTTCTGAATTCTGTATCTGAACAAGAACCTTGTACTTTTGTGGTATAGAGTTGGTACATTCTCCTTCTTACCAAAGTTAGAAACTTAGGAATCTTGGGGGCACCTGTGTGGTGCAGTCAGTTAAGCATCTGCCTTCAGCTCAGGTCATGATCTCAGGGTCCTGGAACTGAGCCCCAAGTCGGGCTCCCTGCTCAGAGGGAGTCTGCTTTGCTCTCGCCCTCTGTCCATCCCCCCAGCTCATGTTTTTTTTTTTTTGTTTTTTTTCTCTCTCTCTCATTCTCTCCCTCAAATTAAAAAAAAAAAATGTTAGGAATCTTAGTATAGTTCCAAGGACCAGGTCTTAAGACCTTTTGGTGACAGTTGCCAGTACGGGTGTCTTAGGGAATTCATTTCATTCTTCTGAGGTTCAGCTTTCAAATCTGCTTTGTTAAACTTACAGTGCTATTCTGAGGTTGGATGGCGCAGTACATGTGAAGGTGTTTTAGAACGTGCTCTGCAAATACAAGGCCTTACTGAAAACAGCCACAACTTCCTACAGGAAAATGTAATCCACACCTGTCATTCAAAGTAACGTTAATCCAGTTGGTTAAACATCTTCCAGAAGAGTTTACCAAGTTATATTCTTGAAAACATCCCTGATCACAAACCTCCTGACAATCCATAGTTAGCTCTCCATTGCTCCAGGATGAGAAACGTGGTAGCCAGCTTCATCACCATACTTTTTCTCCTTCTATCACCCTCCCAAACTCTACCATTGTTTCCTGAAGTTCTGGTATTTTGAGAATGATCCAGAGATTCATGGGGATTTGATAAGTATCAGATTCCAAGGTACAATTACTAATTGCTGAATCTGAACCTTGGACAAATGAATCTGTGTACAATTAATAACCAGTATGGGTGATTCTAATAGGCTTATTTGGAGAAGTACTATAGGTCATTGGTCCTCAAACACATGTGTACATAAGCATCACCTGGAGAACTTATGAAAAAAAAAACAGATTCCTGGCAATAACCTCCAATAAAATTTCTAATTTATTAGTGTGTTTGAGGTACAACTGAGGAGATGCACTTTTGAGAAGCATCTCTCCCCTGTCCTCAGCTCTTGCTGGTGGTCCAATATCAGGAAGCATTGGTCTAGAACGGAATGAATTGCTTACTATCTACTATACACTCTGGACTTCCACCTTCTTGTCTTCCTCTCCACAGTCTACCATCAATTTGAATTGCACTTCTTACAAAAAGCTCCAGAAATCCTGCCTTTACCTCCACTGTCCTAGAGTTATTTAACACATTTTGGGAGAGACACAGACTTTCTAAAGTCACTATGTGGTGGCTTGGATTGTTACTAATTTGATATTGGAGGGAAAATGTAGAATTTGGAGAAAGGAAGAGAGGGAGAAGGAGGGAAGGATGGGGAAAGCAATCAAATATTTAAAGTTTGTTTTAAATATCAGGAGTGACATGGACGTCAAAAGACTCTGAAAGTCCAAATGTGATGGCTCGCTCACATGTTTATGGGGAGAATGAATATAGTGTAAGCTTATTCTCTCATAGTGTAAGGCTTTTGAGCACCACTACAGAAACGTCTGGCTTCTCAGAACGGGGAGAGATATTTAGGTAATCTTGAGGCATTCTCCAGGGTGCTTCAACTCACATTCACTACGGATTTTAACTCTATTTGAGAAGTATATATGACCCTTCCTCTAAAGTGGGGCCTGTAAAAAAGAACAAGTGAACTAAATAAAAGGGTAGATAGAAAATAAATCATTTATCCAGGTAAACTATTAATGCATCCCTAGATCCGATTGGCTATGCAATCTCCCTAATATTTGGGTCATTAGGCCTTCCAAAATTCATAGGATGAAGGCTGGATCCCCAGTGGGATGGTATTTAGAGATGAGGTGTTTGGGATATAATTAGGTCTTGGTGGTGGAGCCCTCACGCATGACATTAGTACTGTTACAAGAGGAAACATCAGAGAAATGATCTGTCTTTATCCTGTGAGGACACAGAGAGAAGAAGGACCCTATATACAAGGGAGCCTTTACCAGACAACAGATCCGTTGGAGCCTTGATATCGGACTTCCCAGCCTCCAGAGCTGTGAGAAATACATATTGTTGCTTAAGGCACTCCGTCTTTAATATTCGGTTATTGCGGCCTGAAATCAGGTGGAATCCAGCCCATACTAGACTTTTCTGAATCATTGAGCCTTCCAATTGCCTGTGTATAACTTTCCCCAACTCAGCTACAATCACCAGTGAGAGAAAATGTGCCTTGGAGCAAATGTGTTGAGCCAGCACCAAGGAGGATTTGAGGGCAGGGGGCAGGGCAGAGGATGGTGATGGGTGAAGCTAATGATGACAGTCCTGCCACAGAAGGAGACCTGCAACCCATACTGGGGTTTATTTTTTATTTTTTATTTAAGATCTTATTTATTTATTCATGAGAGATGGAGAGAGAGACAGAGAGAGAGAGAGAGGGAGGAAGGGAGAGAGAGAGGCAGAGACCCAGGCAGAGGGAGAAGCAGGCTCCATGCAGGGACCCCGATGCAATGAATCGATCCCAGGACTCCAGGATCACACCGTGGGCTGGAGGCGGTGCTAAACCACTGAGCCATCCAGGCTGCCCCCACAGTGGGATTTAAAGCAACCTTCAGCTGTGTTCCCCTTCCTGGAAGGTCTCCATTTTTTCTCCTGTGATAAAGTTGGGTCATTCTCACTTTCTTAGAGTCTCCTGAAGCATGGGAAAACAGGAGCCAAGTCCAACTCCTTTCTCTTAGGTCCACATTAAAGATGATCCAATCTGCTGCCTGCTCCCTATGGAGACAATTTAGGAGCCATTTCTGGCCCAGGGAAAGAACTGAAGCCTGGGTGATCAACCTAGTGATCATGCTTTTGAAAATACTAGTATGTTCATATCGTGTACACCATGGGCTCCCATCTTTTCCCACTTCTGATGGACCCAATTTTTTTTAATGGCTTCCAGTGCTCTTCAAACCAAGGCTAAAATCACTGAAGAGCCTGCTAAGATGTGTACCATCAGGCCTCTACTACGGTTGAAGCTTCCCCATCACCCTTCACTGTTTGCCCCTCTCCCACTCACTCAGTCTTCCTGTCACCTTCTCTGTAGTCAAGACTCAGCCACAGTGAGGTTTCCTTAAGAAGCTGTCTCCACAGCAGTGCAGGCTCTCTGCAGGAAGCTAATGGTCTCTTAGCTTCTGTATTTTTTTCCCATTATATCACTTATAACAATTATAATTAAAATAATAACAATTATGGAATTAGTGGCTTAATAAATTAGTGTTAAATTCTCTACTAGGATGTCAATTCCAAGAGGATAGAGGACTACTTTTATATGTTTAGCATCCTCAGAGTTTGGTAGCAGCATGTCAGGAGCCCAATAAACCTTTTTTTTTTTTGGAAAAAATAACAAATGGAAGTGAAGAATGTTTATAGGGAAAGCCTCTGTGTTGGCTTCCTTTGGTTTACCTTTATAAATATGCGTAAATTAGTAGAATAGCAGGATACCTCTCTGATCTGCAAACTCTAGGCAGAATTGTCAGGAGACCCTAATTCCAAAGTCCTTGGATGTCTGAATATACTGAGGCTTGAAAATATTTTTCTACACATTCTTTAAAGCACCCCCCCAACCCCCAACTTAGAAAACTTGGCTTTTAAACCCTATTTCCATACCTGCTTCTCTCTTTTGTATCATGATGAAAACTGAGACATCAGACTTACTTCTGTGTTTAGCTTTATAAATATGTGAATGTATCTAAACCATTTCTGAATACTACTGACAATTTCAAGGGGTGGGAGGAGGCAGAAAAATTATTTATATCACAGTGGTACAAACAACCTTCAAAGTCTCCAGTCACCACCAATTCATCATCATGCAGGTCCCCCCTACCATGTGCTTGGAGCTCCGTCCTTCACCTTCTCCCAGCCTCCCATTATGTGTACCTGTATTTCCACCCTCACCAGACACTCTATCTTCTCATCCATATCTCCTGCTTGATCTCAGGAGTTCCAAAGAAAATGCTCTATTCTTCAACAGGTACATTTGCTCCCCGCACTTAAAGACTCGCCATACTGCAGAAGTGAATCTGACCCACTTTGAGGGGTATTTTGGGTTATTTCTCCAAACAAAGATAGTTTCCTTCCCTAGAAGAACCTCATTGTCAGATGGTAAGATGGCATTTACCATTTTCATTTTATTGTTATCTCCTCTTTAGAGACTTCAATTTTGTCATTCTTCCCCCAAATGGAATATTACTATAGATACTTAAGTCTTCCAACTGAAAAACAAAGTGATAATGGAATTATACTGAACAGTAGCTAGGGAGGCTACAAATCTAGGTTAAAATCTTGAACCTACAACCTATGACATGACAGATAAGTTCCTCAGACACTCTAATATTCCATTTCCCTATTTGTAAAATGGGGATAATAATGATTCTGAATTTTCTACTTCTATGGCACATAGAAGTGCCTTCTATGGCACTTCTATAATAAATCACTTCATGGTTTAAGCCAACATTAAATGGTTTGATTTTTGCTTGCTGTCAACGTCTTGATAAATAACTCGCTGCTGTAAATTATCTTAGCAGCATCCTCTCAGGTCTCTTGGTCTGTGTTTTATATTTGCTATATGTGAAACACTTGCTATATATAACAAATATAAAAGTTTAAGCTTGGAATTTGAGATTTCCTCATCAAGTAATACTAAATGTCATAATAAGACAAAACTCATTATTATTTTACTTCTAAAATATTCTTAAGATACTATGCAAGCACAAAAGTTGTTGACTTTATCAAGTATCTTTCACTTGTATCATTTTCAAATAAAGAAACGAGTTTCCTATGTGTTACATAAGTTTATTTTATATATAATATATATATATATATGCAATTTATGTTTTATATATGGGAAAAAGCTAAAGAAAACTTGTTTCTTCTTCCTTCCCCATGTATCAATGACTATAATATGTAACATATATATATATGTGTGTGTGTGTGTGTGTGTGTATCTAATATATATTATGTATGTGTGTGTATATATACTTGCTCCCCCCCCCCCCCTTGGCTATCCAACATCCTTTGCCTTACCATTCTATTCCCATTGAGATTTTTCCCTTGGGAAGCACCTTCTCATACTGTGTGATAGCTGTATAAGAGGAGAAATGACTTTAGCCCTAATCCAATGAGAGCTAACACAACGTGTGGTATTCTCAGGGCCATAACATTAGTTCTTAAATGGCCCAGTTAGAGCCAAAAAATCCTAGTCCCTTAACAGTTGTGGGAACACACCCGGTCTATTCCTGTGATGTGAATAAAGAAGCAAGAAGTCATAACTGCTGACGGTAACCCTAAGGAAAATTACTCTGTCATTAAGCAGAAAGGAAAGCCAAGAAAACCACAAAGAAATGAAGATTCAATCTGACTAAACTGTTTCTAAGTTCATATATTTCTGGCTTTTTCAATTATGAGACGTAATCAATCCCTCTTTATCACTGAAGCTAATCACAAGTGGTATTAGTAACTACCGACCAAAAGGAAGCTAAATAATACACTCATTATCTTTGTGATTTACATTTTCTGTTCAATTTTGTTTTATGTTTCATATTTGCAACATCATTATTTTTTTATTATCTGATACGACTAGATTACTCTTATGATATTCTTTTTATTGAATATTGGTGCTTTCACCTACTTACATTTCTAAATAAATATAAAGTCATTTAATTGAGTTTCAAAGATAAGACAGTTTGAATTTTGACTTGAATTCAATTAAATCTAAAAAATCAAGGTTAATAGGCTATTTTCCAATATTTTCTCTTCCCTTTCAGGAACCTAGTGTATCCAACCATTTAATCAAATCTTCTTTTAAATTCTCTCTAACATGATGTTATAGATTTATTTATGACTATATATTGCCCATTCAATTTATGCTTCAATATTTCATGATTTATTACTATTATGAAAGGGTACTTAACTATTATGGTTAGGTTTTTTTTTTTTTTTTTTTTCCAAATGGTAATTGTTAATACACTAACATTCCTCTTGGCAGTTTAAAGCAGTTTTCAGAAGCACATCTTGAAAGCAGATCACCTGGATCTTCTAAACATGTGCTAGCCATTACTTACTTTTATTTCCTTGGGCAATTTACTACCCCCTGTGTGCTTTTAGAATGTCCATCTATAAATGAGACATTCTTCCTAAGGATGTGGTGAATATTAAATGGGTTAATGTATGGAAAACCCTTAAGATCGTACCTGACACATAAGAAGCCCTCTATAAACTTAGTTATCATAATTTATTGTTGTCATTCTTTTTATTATTGATGTTATCCACATTATGACTTCTAATTGCTTTTTTAAAACTGATTTTGGATTCATATTTTCCTATCTAATCATCCATCCAACTATCTACTAACCTACCTATACAAAACTTATTGTCCCCTTTAAGGTTTGTATGTAAATGAATTTGTGAGAAGGTATAAAGTTAAAATTGGGACTAATACTGGTGGAAATGATATTTTATATAAAATTAAAGGAGATATCAATGTACTTTCTTCATTGATTCTAATCCTATTTATGACATTGGTTTCAGAGTGAGTCTATTATATTAAGAGTAAGGGTACCTACGTGGCTCAGTCGGTTAAGCATCTGACTCTTGATTTGGGCTCAGGCCATGATCTTGGGGTCTGCTTGAGATTCTCTCCTTCTCTTTCAGCCCCTACCCTCTCTCTAAAATAAATAAGTAAATAAGTAAATAAATCTTTAAAGAAAAAAAAAAAGAAGAAAGAAAGAAAGAAAGAAAGAAAGAAAGAAAGAAAGAAAGAGCAGATCCTTTCTCCCCTGCCTCTTTCCTTTGTTCATTTCTGTCCTTCCTGTTTCTTACTCCCTAAGTGGTATATATAAGAAAGTATTTTTATGGAAAAACCTCAAACAATAACAAAAGTTAAACAATAAAAGTCACAACTTTTCCTTGAACACTGATTCCATTTTTCTTTGCTTCCAATAAATTTTCTGATAAGAATTCAATATATATCTCTTAAGTCTTCATGTGCGTATGTGTGTACACAAACAAAATTATAATTCAAAGGGTTTTTTTCTATGTATTTTTTTAATCTTCCAGTTTTTTTTCAAATTGATCTATATATTCTTTTTAATTGTTGCATAATATTCCATGGCCTCTGTATAATAACCCACAGCAGTTTATGACAATTTATTTAACCATATCCCTCTAAGTAGATAGAGATTTTAATTTTTCACTATTACAAATAGTACTATAATGAATATTCTCATATATAGAATATCTACAACATTGTTAAAATAGTCTATAAAGATGTCCTAAATTTATCATCAAAGATATTAGGTATGATTAGTTTGATAGAAAATTCAATAGATCCAAATAATTCATCTGATCCAAAGTCACGTAAATAATAACAATAAGCCTATAATCAAATAAACTCTTACATAATCGTAGCAAGGGCAGTGAAAAAATATACTCAGAATTGATTAAAATATGATATACAGATGGCCACTGAACTATGGTAACAGGGATGCTTGGTGATGATTACATACTATCGATAATCTTAGAAACATGTAAAAAATGTTTCATAATAACATAAAGCAAAACTGCTCCGAATATATGGAGAATGCCAGAAACATAATTAGAGTTATCAGATTCAGATCATTATTATAACTGTGTGCCAGTTATGGTAGTGGAAAAAAAAATCCACTTAGAGAATTTGTTCTTACAGGGTGCGAAGATATATCACAATCCTCAAAACAGATTATTTTTCAAATTAAATAGACTTCTGTCTCAGTACAGGAATTCTTATAGCTCACTCCTCATTTTTGTCCTCAATGCCATGTCTAAAAAGTTGGTAGGGTGACTGACACAGCCTCAAAACTTAAGGGAAGAATGTCAATCTCCTCAGATTAATAGCATAGGAGAATAGCTGAAAACCACACAAGAAGTTTGTTTATTTTTTTAAATGTGAAAAAATAAATACATATAATCTCCATCCCTTCATAGGGAACACATGTTCCTTTTCTATAAATAGGGCTTATGTTTAAAAAATGGAAAATCTACTAGCTAAGTTGCAGAAAATTTGCATTCTTCAGATCCTAAAAACAATTCTTAAGAACTAGATATTATTAATATGAAATTTGAATACAGGTGACCAATTATTGAAAATAATTTTGAAAAATGAATTCCTAAGTAATAGATAAAAGATAAAATATGGGGCACAATGGAGGAAATCTGTTACATAAATTGTGAAAAATTGTTTAGAGTATTTCTTAAATGTTTACAATCTTATTCAAAATGAATTGTGCAAAAAGCAAAATTTGTTTTCACCTCAAATATAAAAGATAGAATAGATATCTTGTAATATTTGAAAAAAATGAGAGATTTTTATTAAGTATGATAGAAACATATAAAAACCTTCCAAGAAACTTCTACGGCAAGGGTCCAGGATGCCAAAACCTTGTACTTAAATGAATGAGGACACTTTAAAGATTTTTTTTTTTCATGCAAACCTACAAGTGTCTGTTTAGTGGTTTAGATCAATTATTTCTGTGATAATTTTGATGATTAAGAAAATCACAGCAGTGCCTGGGTGGCTCAGTTGGTTAATCATCTGCCTTCTTCTCAGGTTATGATCCCAGGGTCCCATGATCAAGCCCCACATTGGACTCTCAGCTCAGCGGGGAGCCTGCTTCTCCCTCTCCTTCTGCTGCTTCCCTTGCTTGTGCTCTTTGTCAAATAAATAAATAAGATCTTAAAGAAAGAAAAAGAAAAAAGGAGAGAAATAAAATCACAGACACATATTGACTCCAACAATGCAGAAACTTAGTAAAGCATCATAGGAAACCAGCTAAATTTCACACACACAAAAAATACTGGTGAAAACGCACAGTTCAAATCTTAGTTCTGTCACTTTGCTTTTTTTTGGCCCAAATTAGACACTTTGCTACTGTTGTATCACACTGACTTTCTGGGACCCCTCTTCTAGCTTCTATAAAGCAGGAAGTAGGGAAACAGGAACCTATGCCTTTTACTAAATCCCATGCTTTGATTGTTATTTTCAGATCTCAAGAACATGGTTGGAAAAAAAATGGTCTGAGAGACATCTGGTAAAAAATTACACATTGGATAAATTCGTGTATCTCTGTGTTCTCTTTAAATCTTTCAGTAAGGGGATTTTAAAAAGTGATAAACCTCAAGGGAATATGCATTTTTTTCATAGTCTAAATGCTAATGCTATATACTTAACTTATTATTGTTATTGTTTTAAAGCAGAGAAAGGTGAAATCTAAATCCTGCAAAGGATGGTGGCAACAGGTAACAAGTGAGGTGGATCAACACTGAAGAATGGGGAAAAGAGCTAAAAAATTAAAAACCTCCAGTTTTTCAGAAGGCAGCAGCATGGTCTGGGCTAACACGGGAAGCATTGGATGAAAGTAGGAATAAAGAAACTGTTCCCAAATTCTTCTCCTTAACACATAGAGCCAGGGAACCACTTTCAACCCCCACCTCTGGAAATGGACAATCAGATTCTTGTTAAACTGAACCAGAGCAGCAGCACAGCACAGAGAACAAAGGTGAAAAGAACTGGATTGGATGGAGATCTGCATAATTCTTCAGGAAACCCCTACTGCCTCTTTTCTTCAGTTTAACTAGATACACTCCTCAAAATGGAGACTGAAGGATTCCTAGAAAGATTCAACTTATAAATCAGTTTTGATCAATTACCCTGGGAGAAATGCACTAGGAAAAAAAAAAGTGTACTTAAATGATTAACTTAAATGTGAATAATACCTTTAAGAAGAATTTCCACTCTGAAGGTGGCGAAAACAGATAAACCAAAGGAATTGGTGAAAATCAGTTTTCAAAGCACAATGAAATAATCATTGTAATTCAGATCATCCGATAATTAAGAGAAAAAGCTACAAATAAAGAAAAATCAATAAACAGTTGTGAAAGAAAGAAGGGAGGAATGGAGGGAGAGAGGGAGGAAAGAAGGACTTCAAATGGAGTCCCTTGTGCTGAGTCCCAAGTTAGCAAATAAGACTTAATGTCTAATTTAATTGCAGTTCTAGCCTCTCCCAGGAACATGACCTTTAACCAGTCAATCTGGAATTAATTACCTTGTCAGCACTAGTGAGGTAATTTGCATAATAGACCCTATCCCTTTCCCCAAAGAAAGGTGAACTTGCCTGGCATAATCCACTTTTTGTTAGAAACCTCCTATTTCCTCCCACTTCTGCCTATGAAAACTTTCCGTTTTGTACAGCTCCTCAGAGCTGCTTTCTGATTGCCAGATGGGAGGCTGCCCCATTCATGAATCACTGAAAAAGCCAGTGAAAGCTTTAAATTGACTGGGTTGAGTTTTGTTTTCTCGTATATTTGATGGTAGCTGGAGGACCAAAGGAGATTTCAGATGGCTTCTAGGACAACAAGAAACAAAGGTGTGATGCCCAAGAACTGTTCTGAGTTCATTGTCTTTCTCGCCAGTTTCAAGGGTAAGTTCCTCTCAATTCTGAGTTCCGTTCTTTTTGTGATGAGCTACCTAATTGGCTTTCTGATACAAGGCAGGTGAGCTTGGGCTGTCAGACAATTCTGCCCAGAGCCGAAGCCTCTAGTGTTTATTTCAGGCCACAATTCCTGTTTAACTAGTGGAAACCCCCTGCCCTTGATTTTGTCCCAAGATCCTCTTGGGAACTGTTAATCCTTCATTCATAGGGAGCCAGCAGTCTGAAGTCCCCACTTGTTGAGGTCTGCTGATTCAACTTTTTCTCCAGTGCAAGGTTCCACGGTGGGAACTGGTGGTGTACACACAAGGGCCTTCCCTTGGCCAGGAAGCCATAAGATCTCTTGGTTGATATATTAATGTGCACATTTGTCGTGCTTTGTGTAGATAAAGACTATTGTTACAGGGAATCTCAGAAGCAGCCACAAAATTGGTGGGCATGAGTTGAGCATTTAAAAGTTGTTAGAATGCTCAATGCCTAACCCAAAGATTCCCATGTTAGGATAAATTGGTCATGGAATGAAATAGATGGACATTGGGTCCCCTGCCAACATCAAGAAAATTTCTGTGCAACAAGGTACAGTGTAAAACATCACACAATCCCCAACCCCATGGTGCATCCCTCAGGCTCTAAGAGACCCAAGAAGACTTAGCTAAAAGAAATGAAATCTTTTAAATTTAAACAGCAAAGTGTGACCAAAAGCCATAGATATTTCCAAACATGATGAAATCTTAACTAAAAGCGACCTAGAATTAGAATGCCTTCCATGAGAAACATTCCTACTAGTCAAGATCATTTAAAAGCAGGGGCTCTTGGGGCACTTGTGGGACTTAATTGATTAATCATCTGACCCTTGATTTCAGCTGGAGTCATGATCTCGGGGTCATGAGATCAAGCCTCACCCACATCAGACTCCCATGCTGGGCATGGAGCCTGCTTGGGATTCTCTCTCTTCCTTCCCCCCTCCCCTAACTGATATGGAAGAGCTTGGTTCTTGAATCTCATAGACACAGGACAGTGAGTAAAGGGATAGAAGTTTATTGGGATGGAAGTTTATCAAGGAAAGATACAGAAAAAGCTCTCAGAAGTGAGAGGGGTCCCGACAGGGTTGCCACTGAGGGCTTGTAGGGCTGGTCTTTTATTGAAAGCCAACCAGGGAACCGAAATCATTTAACATATCGATATCACCATTAAGTGACCACATCTCTAATGGCTTGCTTCCTTTTTAGGGTCCAGTAATTCTTTGTTGGTCAGAAGTAGCTGTTATAACAAGACCCCACCTCTGGTACTTGGGACACAATGGTCTGGTTATTTATCTCTGGTTTACTTTCATCTCCACATTTTTGGGATTTCTGTAAGCCTGATTCTGTGGCTCCCTACCCAGCACTGCCTAGCCCCATTTGTCCCTAACTCATAACTCTCACCCCACTCCTGCAGGCTCCCCTCGACTCAAGCTCAATCAATTAATCAATCAATAAAAGCAAGGTTCTTAAATCAAATAAGAGGAATAAGATATTGATTTTAGGTAGCATGAAGAAGCCTCCAAAAGACTTCAAATATGCCAAAATAATTTCACTGAAAACTATGTCGTAGAAGGCTAACGGAAAACACACACACACGCACGCACACACACACACAAAGATACATAAAACAAAGGATTATGAGACTGTCAAACTCCCCTCTGCTCCCCTCTGCCCTCATTTATTTGAGTATCCACTTCAGTCATCTGAATTGTCTTTCACTCTAGAGAGACTACATGACGATAAACAAAAGTCTTTGAAGTTAGTGTCCTTATGGACACCCCCATATCTACTATGAAAGATGGGCCCCTGTCTTTGGCCAAACCCGTGGTTGAGAAGACTTAGCAATTTCTTGGTTAATTGCTATGTTCTTCCCTTAAACAGCCTAGGGAAACTAAAATCAAAATTAATGAAAAATCTTGCCAAAATCTTTTAATTATCAGGGCCCGCAGCGGGGATCCTCAGAAAACTGCAAGAAGCTGGGTAAGGGTGAAAATCATTGCCAGACTTGGTTCTTGGATCTCTGTAGCATAGTGGCTCCTTTTCTGTCTAGATGGTACAGGTAGGCCAGGTCCAGGACCCAGGGGTGAAAGGGTCCTGCAAGGACCAAGCAAGAGGATCCTTGGCTTCACCCAGGATAGAAATCAAATATGAACCAGTAGGAGGTGAAAGCAGAGTTTATTGAAGATCTATAGAGATTCAGATGGAGTGTCAGGTGGAGTGTCAGGAGACTTGGAAAGCGTTGGGCTGGGGAGACTGGGAACTCAAAACGGGGGACCCCAGGCCAGCAACCTCCCAATAATGCTGCCTTGCTGCCCTACCTTAACTTAGCACACAAAGCCCTGTAACCCTTGCCCTAACTGGAATGCCTCCCTGCTGCCATCTTCCCACCAAAAACTCTTTATAGACGCCCCTGAGGTTTTCCTGGGTGCGATTTCCCCTGCTCTCTCCCTCCCCTGTGGCCCCAGAACCTCGCCCGACAGCGCGTCCCATTAAAAGCCTGTTTCAACCCACTTTTGCCTGGCCTCTCTATCCCATTTCACTATCGATTGGATTAAACCTGACAGAAAGGAAAAGAGGGAGTCTTGTTTTTGTTGAGCGTCTGGAGTATTATTTATTGAGAATGATGGCCTGGTGTACGCATCTTCTCAGGCATCCAGGAACTGATTTGACAAAGATGAGGGGCCAGGCATTATTCCTTGGAGGCAGGGGGCCTTGGCTTTGCGATATGATAGCTTCCTCCAGTTGTTCTCTCCTGGTCCTTCCTTAGATCTTATCCATTCTAGAGGAATCGTTAACTCCTTGTCCCTTATAAGTAGGACATATGCTATTTGCATTACATGGCATGTGGAGAGTGGGGTGGGGGTGCAAGTCCGAGCAAGAACAGAAGCAGGAAAAGAAGCAAAGGTTAAAAAACAGCCTTTACTTTCATGGGATCCCTTTAGTGTCCCTGCCTCAGGATGATCTTGTTTGGGTTTCCTGCCTTCCTAGGACAGGCAGGTTGTTGGCTCTTTCTTTTGACTATCTTTGGGAGGGACTCCAGATCTTCTGAAGATAGGGTCTTTTGCACATTCTTTGAGGAAACCTTATGGGTCCTTAGGGTTGTAGCTTGATACTGCCAGGAGCACTTACCAACCTGACGAAATATTCGCAAGGATTCAATAACTCTGTGATCAGAAATTGGACCAATTTGGAAGCTGATATTCAGAGCCTGATAGAATTCTTTGCTAAGGCCTTCTTCCCTAAACTAAATGTACCGAGAGGCAAGAAAAACATTCTAACAGAGGTAGATGGGTGTGTCAGTCCTTTGATAAATCACGAACAGCACGGATTCATCTTAAAAGCCATGGAGGCATTGAAAAAAAAATCTGGCCTCAGGACACAAAGGTCCTTCTCTGAAGAACTTGCACTCTTTCCCTCTGCCTTTGAGATGTAAATGTTCTGCGTGATCCCTCCAGGAACATTTATCCAGGCCATCTCTTTGAAATGCAAACTTCAGGGAGGCAAATCCTTAACAGAAGAACAGAAGGAGGAAATGTCATTTAAAATTTAGGTAAATTCAAACTCTTTTAACCGTTTTCTCCACAATTAGTAAAAAGCTTCAGCCATCTGAGAAAGTAACCTCACTTTATTCCATCAGCCAGAGACATAATTGAGATCTAGTCTCTGTTTTAACTGATGAGGGAACAGAAGGCTAGCTGAGGACAAAGCACAAGCTGAAACCCCACCAACAACCCCCCAACCCCACGTGGGATCTGTGTGGCATCCCTCAGGCACTCCTGACTGCCCTAAATCTACGGGAAAGGAAAAAACATTAACTTATAGAGATTATAGTCCTATAGCTGTGAGTCTCCCTCAGTTTACAAAATGTCTAAGTGATTTCCAAGAGAAAAAAAAAAACCCACATTTTTACCAATAACCCAACTTCCAGAAGGAAACTCCCAACTATCTTAATATAAATACTTTACTGGAGGGAAAAACAACCTTGACAATGGCAAGGCCTCCAGTATTTTCTAGATCCTCTTTAGCATATGAAAGTTCTTTTGAAAAACCTCCCTTTTCCTTACCTCCTCCAACTCCCAGATACAGAATCAGCCACTCCCCGCAACCCCAGGGCAGCAGCTCTTCCTGCCCAGCGCTCCTGTTCCTGTGCTTTATTTAATAAAACCACCATTTTTCACCAAAGAGGTCTCAGTTCTTTCTTGGTTGTCGTCTCCAGACCTCACTCCACCAAACCTCACCTATATTCCAAAACTGCATCAATAACTAGTATTGATAATACAATAACTTGTATTATTATTACCTGACTCATGGCATTAATTTTTAAGTGGAAGCTATAAAGTCTGTTTGCATTAGTCTGTTTATGCATGTATGTATGTATGTATGTATCTATCTCCAGATGGAATTACTAAGATTAATATGTAAAAGAGCTTATTTAATTTGCTTAATGAAAATTGAGTGCTTTATGAATTAAGGGTTCCTACAACTCTCAGAAATACATTAGCAACTCACCCAAATATCTTTCAGGTTCACATGATCTAGGAAAACACTTGGTATTAAAGCTAGCTTTTTTTTTTTTTTTTTTGGTTTTAAAATAGACATGTCTTTAGTTATCAACAATGAATATTAATGCAGACATAAAGCTTTTATTCTACCTAGACCTATTAGTCAGATAAGTCCGTTCGTCATCAAAATTTGCCAACAACACATACTTAATATGATGACATTCTCCTCAGTAACATACCGGTAGTTGTTGAGAACAAGTGAGTTAAGTAGATGTAAGTAGTGTTACAGGAGTTTGCCCTTCTAGGCCCGCAGTCACACCACTTCAAGGAATGAGGAGGTAGACAGAGTGGTGGGCAGCAACGCAAGTTCTAATGAGTGATGGTGAAGCAGTTTATTAAGTGACAGTACAAAGTTCCCAAAGAGGTAGGGGACCTGAGAGGGCTCCCATCGGAGTTTCTAAGTCTCAGGGTTCCTATTGGCTTGTTGGCAGGCTGTTTTAATCAGGTTGACCCTCCATGAGCCTGTCACCCAATTGGGTGTAGTGGAAAATCCTTAAAAGGGTGTTTTGCTCTTAGGGCCAGGGTCCCTTGTCCCTGTCTTTCTTCCAATTATTCTTCATCATGTAGGATAAAACTTTTGGGGTAAACTTTTTACATAGTTTCCTCAAATCTTTTTGGAAACCTGAAACCTTAAAATTCTGATAAAATTAAATGATGAATAGCCACTATCTTGGCCATTTCTAAATAAGATAAAATACAGAAGCATTAATTACTGAACATGGACTTATCTACTTTGGACTTCTTCTTACAGAGAAACTAAAGATATTTGGGTCTATACTAAGCATGTCTTTTTGCCACTGAAAATTTACTACAAGAAAACATGTTTCTACAAATAATAAAAACTATAATTTGTCAGGCCCCAAAATGCTAACGTAAAGTGATTTACAAAAAATAATAATAAAATTAAAAAAGCGATTTACAGTTGTTTACTTCTTTCCTAAAAATTAAGGTTTTTCAGGGTTCAAAATTCTAATGTATAAAATTAAAGTTACTACAAAGATTAAAGAAAACATCTTGATGTGCAAGGAAAGTAGGATGTGTGTACCCTCAGTAAAATAAAGCATGAGGAATTGAGATGCATTGTTGTTAAGGAAAAACATAATTCTATCGTCATGTGAAACTGGCTATTTCAGAATGGGAAAGAGAAAAAACAGGACAAAACTAGGTTTGTGGAAAAGAAATGTAGGGAAAGGAATTTTATACGTGGTTAAGGTTGCTAAAACTAGTCAATTTATTTATGTAAAAAAGAAAAAAAAATGAGTTTTACTATCAATAGTACATTGATGTAGGAGCACCTGAGTGGTGCGTTCTACTAATCCTCTAACTCGGTTTTGGCTCAGGTCTTGATCTCTGGGTTCTGAGGTTGAGCCCCACATTCCTGTTGGCTCCACACTCAGTGAAGTCTGCTTGAGACTCCCTGTCCCTCTCCCAACCACATTGTCTGTCTCTCTAAAATAAATCTTTAGAAAAAATACACTAGGGACACTTGGGGGGCTCAGCGGTTGACCATCTGCCTTTGGCTCAGACGTGACCCGGGGGTCCTGGGATCAAGTGCCGCATCAGGCTCCCTGCGTGAAGCCTGCTTCTCCCTCTGCCTGTGTCTCTGCCTCTCTGTGTCTCTCATGAATAAAAAATGAAATCTTTAAAAATAATAATAATAAAAATAAAATAAAATTTAAAAAGCACACTGGTGTAAAATCAGAACAATCTTTCTTCCTATTAAAAGGACAAAGTTTTCTTGGACTTTTGGTCTGCTTTTGTTAACAGATTATGAAAATTTATTTACCTTTTAATAACCTGTCAAGAAAGCAAAGATTTGGGGTCTTACCAAAGTAATTTACTGTGCGCTTCATGTTATCTTTACCTTCAGCTCTTTGATTATTTAATAAAACTCAGTCTTCTCTACTAAAAAATTTAAGCCTTTTTCTACAGCTATTTAACTTCCTGTATTTCCCTGCAAAGTATTTTTTTTTATTTTTTTAAGACTTTATTTATTTGAGGAAGAGAGAGGGAGCACAAGCAGGGGGAGCAGCAGAGGGAGATGGAGAAGCAGGCTCCTCACTGAGCAGGGAGCCCGACATGGGGCCCGATTCCAAAGCCCTGGGACCACGACCTAAACCAAGGCAGATGCTCCCTGCAAAGTCTTCATTTGCAACTTCAGTTACGTAGATAAGTATTAATAGTGACCTAGGATCCTATATGAACAAGTATGTTTAAACCTTTTGATTTTTTTTTTTTTTAAAGATTTTATCCATCTATTCATGAGAGACACAGAGAGAGAGAGAGAGAGGCAGAGACAAAAGCAGAGGGAGAAGTAGGCTCCTCGCAGGGAGCTGGACATAGGACTTGATCCCGGGTCTCCAGGGTCACACCCTGGGCTGAAGGCGGCACCAAACCGCCGAGCCACCGGACTGCCCCCTTTTGAATATTTTTGACACATTCTAAATGAAGTCTTTTTGACCTTGAATAAATTTCAGGATTTTCTAGAGGGTCTCTGGAACATCTCAAAAGATGTGTTTTTCTCTCTTTATAAAAAAGAAGATGTTAAAACTAATTAGTCGTATTTGAGGTACTAAATTGCCTGGGAAGCACTGTCAAATAACAAGTAATAGTAAGCTTTCTTTATGTTGCATTTGTCTAGGTATAGTTTATAAGTATCTCAGAAATTGTGTGAAATTCCTGGAGTCTGATATGTCCGGTATAAGATTATTACCATAATTTCAGTTATTATTTTAAAATGTGTGTCTCAGGAATAACCAAATTTCCTTGTCAATTCCATTATGTAATAAACTCTCATAAGATCTTTAACAATGGGCATTTTAAAAGTTGTGCTTCTTTTGTGTGTCAGAGATAATCACTGTTTTACTCAGAAGCTCTTGCAAGTGTTCTGCAAAGGTGTATTATCTTCAAGGAGATTCATAGAAAGGAATTTGACATATACAGGTTTCTGATAACTTTAAGATCATAAAACTGAACTGGGTAAGAATGTCTAGGACTAATGGAAAAACTGGATTCAAACAGAACAAGTGTTAATTACATGGGACTGGTTGAAGGAGGATGACCATAATTCTTACGACCTTTTGTTTAAAACATTGCTTGTTCTTCAATGTTTTGTTTTTCCAGATTTAAGGAAACCTTTTCTTAAGCTGTCTATGACTTAGAATGATTTGATAAAGTATATCTTTGTAAACAAAGATGAAACATTTACTTTTTTCTCCAGCTGATGCCCCCCAAACTCAGAAATTCTTGGGTATTCTTTTCACGGCAATATAATTAGCTATTTCCATAAGTTCAGTAAGAATCTGTTCTCCTAGTAACAGGATGCAATTAGAAACATTGGTTATCCTGCCAAGATGTTGACTGGAACCTCATATTTGAGAGAAACCTACATAGACTCAGATATGACCAGAGCTTATAAGGTCAATCACTATTCTTGCTGCACTTATGTAAATAATCAGGCCCGGTTTAATGCAAACAAATTAATTTTACTGGGATTATCGTTGGAAAAAAGTAGGAATGATTGTGATTGAAGGGTAGCTGGAAGGCAGGCAGGCAGGGACAAGGGGCCCTGCCCGAAGAGGAAACCACCCTTCCAAGGATTTTACATCACCCTGGAAAGAGCCCTCCATCCTTTGCCACATGATAGATAAATGACAAAACCTGATTGGGGGGGAAAAAAAACTGATTGGGTGACTGGTACATGGAGGATTAATCAGATTAAAATAGCCCACCAAGGGGCGCCTGGGTGGCTCAGCGGTTGAGCATCTGCCTTTGGCTCAGGGCATGATCCCAGGGGTCCCAGGATCAAGTCCCGCACTGAGCTCCCCGCAGGGAGCCTGCTTCTTCCTCTGCCTGTGTCTCTGCCTCTTTCTGTGTGTCTCTCATGAATAAATAAATAAAATCTTAAAAAAAAAAAGAGAGAAAGAAATTAAAACAGCCCACCAAAAAGCCCACAAAACCCCCTCGTCTTAGAAACTCCAGTGACAACCCTCTCAGCTCCCTTTCTCCTTGTACTTTCACTCTGTTATCGCTCACTAAACCTTGCCTTGCTGCCCACCCCTCTGTCTGGTCTATCTCTTCGTTCTTCAAAGCAGCATGACCAAAAACCATGGGCCCTATGGAGAAAAAAAGAAAAATCCTGTAACAATTATAGAGAGAAAAATTATGTTTCCACCTTTGTAGATAGATTCTAATCTTGCGTCATATACCTGTACACTGAACCGGATCCTGAATTCTCATTTCCTCAAATGCCCTGGCTACTACTCTCCAATTGAACATTTGCAATGATTTCCCACTTTTCTGATGTGGCATCACTAAGAACAAAGATTGCCTTTGAATCTCCTCGGAAGGGACTAAACTAGATTGTTCTCACTGTCCATTTGGCAGCCAAATTTTAGACACTTGAAACTTAGGTATACATCTCGCAGCGAAAGAAGGCTCCATCTCACAACTGGTCGTGTGAGATGCCAGAGATCTCCCGAACTGATGAGGAAGAGAAGTAACTGGCATTGGGGTAGAATGTGTCCACCCAAGGTGCCCAGGTCAAGACTTCCTACTTTGAGTTAACATAATACCTTTTCTTTTCTTTCTTTCTTTTACTCTGGCTTTGACCTGAAAGGATAACATCCTCATCTGTATATCCCAAGCAATCGCTAAATGGAGTAACACTTCAGACTGCCAGGTCTGTCATTATAAACAAAAGCAAAGCAAACTGATGTGTCCATTAACAGTGCAATCTTAGTGGAAGTGGTTTGTGTCCCAACAGAATTTATCTTTGTCTGTGGTAGTTATCATGCTCCTTGTGCCTGTGGAGGCCAAGATGACTGGCACCACACTTCTAAGGTTATCTAACTATGCCCCTAACGGTTCATGAACGAACTAAGTAATATAAGTCATTGGTCAACTTCCCCGAATTTACATCACTGAATTATTATTATTATTATTATTATTATTATTATTATTATTATTAAGATTTTATTTATTTATTCATGAGAGACACAGAGAGAGAGAGAGGGGGGCAGAGATACAGGCAGAGGGAGAAGCAGGCTCCGTGCAGGGAGCCCAATGTGCTACTCAATCCTGGGACGCCAGGCTCATGTCCTGAGCCGAAGGGAGGCACTCAACTTCTGAGCCCCCTGGGCGTCCCTACATCACTGAACTTTAAGGGACCTACCAGGAGTCTTTTCATGATTCAGGGTTCATTCCCTTAGGCAGGGCCCTACTTCCTTGGTTAGAAGTAAATGCAAAAAAGAAGAAGAAGAAGAAGAAGAAGAAGAAGAAGAAGAAGAAGAAGAAGAAGAAGAAGAAGAAGAAGAAGAAGAAGAAGAAGAAGTAAATGCAAATGAAGCTATAATCAGGAACCTTTCCTTAACTCTTAGAAGTATTGCAAAGATCCACTGCTAAAGCAATAGCCGGCCCAGAAAAATCCTTAGATTCTCTGGCAAAAGTTGTTCTAGACAGCAAGATAGCCCTTAATTATCTTTTAGCTGAGCAAGGAAGTTTCTGTGCTGCGGCCAACACTACCTACTGCACCTGCATTAATACTTCTGGGGGAGTTGAAACTCAGCTACATAAGATCACTAATAGGCCACTAGACTTAAGAAGTTGTGTTCTTCAGTAGGGTCTTTCCTGGACCTACTGAATTTTGATTGGTTTGGGTCTTGGGTACCATGGGTCCAAACTGCACTCTAGACATTGGGAATTCCTCAGCTTATAATAATAGAGTAGTGCACTGCATCTTCTCAAAAGCTTGAAATGCATGTTTGCAGCCACTAGCCCTCAAGTCAATGATCATCCTAAGACTGAACATCAGAAAAGGAATAAGGAAAATGATCAGATAAAAAATTGTGAGCATGAAGTCGTGACCTGTGAATATCACAGATCTTTAGGAGAAAAAAAACATCAAACCTGTGCATATCACACAGAGGACCAGTAAAAGATGCAAGACCTATAGAGCAGTAGCTGGGAGTGGTGCTACCGCCTTAAATTTTTATCATAGCTCTCAGTTAAGAGGACAGTCTGATCAAAGAGGGGGAATTGTTAAAAAAAAAAAAAAAAGGCCTAAAAATGGAGTCACTTGTGCTGATTCTCCTGTCAACAAACCGACACTTAATATCTAATGTAATTACAGTTTCAGCCTCTCCCAGGAATGTGACCTGTCACCTGTCAATGTGGAATTACCTGGTCAGCACCAGTGAGGTAATCTGCTTGATAGAGCCTAACCCTTTGTTCAAAGGAAGGTGACCTTGCCTGAAACGGCCCACTCTTAGTTAGAAACTTCATTTTCCCTGCCTAGAAAAGCCTTCCATTTGTACAGCTCCTCGGAGCTCCTTTCTGTCTGCTGGAGGGGATGCTACTCGATCCACGAATCATTGAATAAAGCTAATTAGATCGTCAAATTGACTCAGTTGAGTTCTGTTGTCTACCACCACAACGAGCTTTTGGAAATTAAATAAATAGCACACGTTCTTAAAGGAAGGACAAATATTAGCAGAAATGGAAGACGAATTTGAGGAAATCTAAAAGAATGATAAACCTGAGAGGAAAACAAAACAACAAAACAACGAGAAATAAAACAGAAGAAAATTAGAGGCTCAGGGTAGGATGGCTGCAGTCTGTCTGCGAGAGGTGGAGAGAACAGGGGACACAGAGGTCCTGGAATTACCAAGGACGTAATTCGAGAACAACTTGCAGAAATAAAGGTCATCTCTATCCAGACCGAAAGAGCCAAACAGTTACCCAGCACAACAACAAATTTTAAAGCTCCACACCCTAGAACATCAGCATAAAATTTCAGAATTCCTAGATATTAATTATTTCCTAGGTGGGAGGGGGAATCAAGAAAGTTACATTTAAAGAGGATCAGGAAGGAGCCTGGTGTCAGGTTTCTTACTGCAGAGCAGAGGACAAATGCCTCCAAATACCTGAAGGAAACAGGGGCCCAAACTAAAATACTAACCCTGAACAATGAATTAAATATCAACTAGATATTGATAAAATATTAATTAAGTTAAAAAAATTAATTTTCCAGTATGAGGTGCTTCAAAGGTCTCTGAGGACAACAGATACCTGCATGGAGAAATAAAGAAATAGCACAAATTATTTAAAAGTACAAAAGAGGATGTGGGGGGCTCAGTGAGTGAGCATCTGCTTTCAGCTCAGGACATGACCCCGGGGTCCTGGGATCAAGTCCCACATTGGGTTCCCTGCAGGGAGCCTGCTTCTCCCTCTGCCTGTGTCTCTGCCTCTCTCTGTGTGTCTCTCATGAATAAATAAATAAAATCTTAAAAAAAAAAAGAAAAAGTACAAAAGAGTTGACAATGAGAGAAAGCTGGCTTGAATGGGGAGAAGTGAAACCAGGGACATTTTGAAACTATCCATGCATCTAAAATTCATTAAAGTATGAAAAGCAAACATGCAAAAATTATAGAGGAAGAAGACAAAAAATAATATCCTTGAGAACTAGATTTCTGAGTCTCCTCGATGTCAAGGCATGAAGGGAATATAGATAATGGAAAACGGGCCCGTTTGTGATGAAGAATCCCCAGGGTTTTGGCACAGGTCAAGAATACACACGTACATACATACATATGTGTACGTGTTTGAGAAAGATAATATATTGGTTAGATAATGCAAATTTGCTACAAATGACATGCTATTCCTATATACCTTGAAATACACTGTTTTTTTTTTGTTTTTTGTTTTTTGTCAAATAAACCATTATAATAGGTATCCATGGAAAAACATTTTATCTTAGAAGTCAGGGCTTCCAGTAGGAAGAAGGAAATCCACTTGAGATTCAGCTGAACAGACTCTCGATCCATGAAAACACATGTATGAGCATCCGTATCTATGCCCGTATGAGGGAACCAAAGACAGGGTCTCATGAAATTCTAAATGACAAGAGCCTTTCCTTCCCTCCACCATCTGCTTTCAGTTGAGACTCAGAAGCCATTTTGGTGCAAAGTAAGACACTCGTTCGATCGATACAGGAGGTAGAGAAGTCCCTCTGCTTCTCACCCCTTGTGATGTCTTGGGCTCCTCAATCCTGCCGCAAGGCCAGTCACTTCCAGCTATGTGCTCAGAGACTTGCTATTCCCTCCACCTGCCGTGCTCTTCATACCCTTTCTTGTCCCTATTCTGTTTTATCTGGTTGACTCTTACCTTTCCAGGTTTCATGGTTGATATCACTCCTAGGAAGATCTTTTCCCTAAAGAGATACTTTTTTTTTCCTTTAGGTGCCTTTTTCCAAGCATCCTGTGTTATTTTCGATTGTATACTTCATGAATAATTGTTTTTTTCTCTGAGGTCTCTAAGAAAGTGACAACTCCTCCACGAGGGCAGGAATAGTGCCATATTCCAGGACGTATGTCAGGAATGTTAGCATTTATTTAATTATCTTAAATTAGGCGGGAAACGTACTTGTAGTATGCTACATCCCAGCACACATACACAATAAAGGACATTTTTTGAATTATGCAAAAGAACACTGTTCTAACCTATATAGAGGTGTATAGTGATCACCATCCACTAAATTTTCCTTCCTTCATTCATTCATTGTCAATAAAATACACTAAAACGTGCACTAAGCACTCATTCTATACAACACACGTAGGCAGTTCTGGAATATAACAGTGAAGAAGGCAAGCAGCATCCCTGAAGGGAACTTGCATTAAAGTTGCAAAAACAAATGAACCACGCTAAAGCATATTTCACACACCATCATTTAGTTGGGTTGCAAGTAACTATCATCAGATACGAAAATGTTAAGTTTCCTGAAGACAAAAAAAAAAAGTTAAAACAAGTGCAGATTTATCTTTATAACGAATCCTCATTGATAAGTAAGAACCACTCGCTACTGAGTGGGTTTCCGTGAGATGTGGTGAACCTTGAAATGCGTTGCAGAAGACTGGCTAGAAAATCCTTCCAGAGCATCTTTCTTTCCATCCTGCTGGGGGGTGTGGATTAAGCCCTGCCTGCGTCACTACCGATTAATCCGCGTCTCAGCTTTCGGCTGCTTCACACTGAGCTCACTGTAACTTTAAATATTGATAACCAAGCTCATATATCACAGAGCTGAGAGAATGACAGTTTCAGTGCATAATGGCTAAAGCTTTCTACAATAATCAGATATTCAATAATTCATGAAAATATATCCCCCCAAATCAAATTGGAAGCTATTTTGTGTAATATATTATTTAAAATTCAATATTATAATGCACACAACTTCTCCTCAGCCAGAGGAGGACCATTTCAAAATGTGATTATATGCGGACTCTATTTAAAAGTGACAATTCTGCTTTTCATTTGTTTAACAGCTTAAGCGGAGGAGCTCAACTGGAACTAAGTCATCTGACAACGAAACCAGGGCAGCCACAAGCAACTTTGCAAAAGTGACATTAGGACCTAAAAAAAATGCACATCCATTCTGATAGGAGAGACATGTGTATTTGGGGGCGGGAGGGGATTTCTTATTTGTTTGTGTCCTACATGAATTTGCTCCCAAATAGTTCTCTCCAAATTAACTGTAACTTGTCAGCATTGTAAGATTAAGGTATGAAGTCTAAGGGTCAAGACACCTACACCCACCCTAGGGTTGCAGCAGTCTCAGATGCTTGCCAAGCCATCAGTTACTACGTTGCTGTTGTTTTTGTCGTTTTTAAGATCATTCATTCATTCATTCATTCATTTAGAGAACATGTTCGCAAAGTGGTGAGGGGCAGAAGGAGAGGGAGAGAGCCTCAAGCAGACTCCACACTGAGCATGGAGCCCGATGTGGGGCTCGATCTCCTGATCCCACGATCATGACCTGAGCTGAAATCAAGAGTCAGATGCCTAATCCACTGACCCACCCAGGCACCCCTACTATGGCTTTTTTTTTTAATTTTGTTTTGTTTCATAAGCACAAAGTCACAGAATTCTGGTTTGATATTGCTTCATTCTTGGAAAACAGCCCCTCCCCACTTCTCTCCTACCTATCTGAAATCTTCTCCCAAGGGATATGTCACACTGAGGGAAGCCTTCCATGGCTTCGCAAGCCCTTTCTCAGAACACCTATAATGTCAGTTCGTAGCTGCACTTGTATTATTCTCACAGCTAGTCTGGCCATCTAGCAGGCCTATGTCAAACGTCATATATTTACAATGTTTTCATTAGATACTAGGCCACCATTGCTACCCAGTGTTACCACTAAGGATCCTGAATTCAGTGAGTTGTTCAAGGGTACTAATCAGAAAGTACAGAAGAGGCCGAAAATTGTCTGTCTGGTTTATCATTTCACTGGTACCTAGAGTAGTGCCTGGTGCACAGGCAGGGCTCTGTATTTGTTGACTGGTTGACTCAATAAACAAAACCCAAAGCATTCAGTTGGTATAAAGCTAGTGTTTGCTTAACTTGCAGGCAACATGGTTGGGAGAGAGCAGCATCAGTAGGTGAGAAGAGAGGCCTTTTAATGAGTGTAAAGTGTGGTGTTTTAGACCAAGCCCTGACTGGTGTCAGAGGTCCCTGTCAATATCTAGACTCTAACAATTAGTGATAATATGATCTGGAACAAAATTATTGACTTTTCATGTTCTCAGTATCTTCATCTGTAGTAACTTCACTCTATAATCTAGAACTTCCATGAAGCAGTGTAGAACGTGGTTTAAAATATAGGCTTTGGGCAGCCCGGGTGGCTCAGTGGTTTAGCGCTGCCTTCAGCCCAGGGCCTGATCCTGGAGACTCGGGATGGAGTCCCATATCAGGCTTCCTCCATGGAGCCTGCTTCTCCCTCTGCCTGTGTCTCTGCCTCTCTCTCTGTGTGTGTCTCTCATGAATAAATAAATACAATCTTAAAAAAAAAATTTAGGCTTTAGGGGTGCCTGGGTGGCTCAGTGGGTTAAGCATCTGCCTTTAGCTCAGGTCATGATCCCTGGGATGGAGCCCCACCATCAGGCTCCCCCGCTCAGTGGGGAGTCTGCTTCTTTCCCCCTCTCTACCTGCTGCTCTTCTTGCTTCTACCCTTTTCTCTTTCTCTCAAACAAATAAATAAAATCTTAAAAAAAAAAAAAAAAAGGTAGGCTCCAGAGCAGGAAGGCCCAGGTTCAGATGTCAGCTCTGACCTGTAGGACACAAGGCACGTTCTTTAAGGTCACTGTACCTCTGGCTCCTTCCATGGAAATTTGCATATCATACCTCCCTAAAGGGCCTGTAAGTGCTACATGGTTTCCTAAATGCAAATCCTGTAGAACAATGCCTCCTACGTAAAAGATCTAAATAAATGTTCGCTCCCCTTGTTAAGTGTGTGTAATTGGCATAGCGCTCCATACCTAGTAGGTCCTCAGAGAACATTTCCTTCCTTTTCTCTCACTGCTTTGAAAAAGTGGACTTATCTGTGTGAGAACTCAGTTTTGCTTCCCTTATTAAATTAGAATAATAAAACTGACCTTTCTCCAAATAGCGGGGCTAAGTGATATTTTAATATTTTCAGCTATCTAAGATGCCAATAATGTGCATGTGGCCCAGAATTTGTAGGCTGGAAAAGGCAAACATCATCCTCAATAAGAGAATGTCAGAATAGTAGGCATAAACTCAAAGCTATATAGGAAGGCAGAGGAGAAAATAAGAAATCTCTTGGATAAGGTGATTAAAAAAGAATCTACAAAATCTCATATTTGAATTGAGTCCCAATAGATAGATAAGACTAGTAATAATAAAAAAAGGATAAGAATATGAAAAATGAGCCTACTTCACATAGATTTCTGCCATAAGTTCACCAAATACTGGATGGATTAGATAATTTGATTATATACTGCAATATTTTTCTGGCTACAGACAGAGTAACTAACTTAGAAGAACTTAATTAATATAAGCATCGTCATCTTATCTTTTATTGATGGTCTGTTACGATCTGAGTGTTACGCCTTTATTATTCTTAATTATTTGATGTACTCTCTGTTACATAGAGTCTTCTCCATTCAGAGGTTAGGAACAGGAGATTCAGCAAGGTCAAATCACTTGATCAGAAACCCCGTCTCAGGGGTGGAGCTCAGATGTGAACCCAGCTCACCCTCATACCTCATAGCCTCCCTCTCTAGGTTTTTGGCTTTGTCATTTTAAATGATTATGAGTTTAATGAATTAAAAATATTATTAAACATGCCCTTCTCCATAAGACTCCATTAGCATAATGAAAATATGCAAATTATTAATTTTAAACCATCTAAACAACGGCAGCCACATTTTTTTCTCCTGCCAGGGAATATCAGCTTAACGAGATTGGACTGGCCCAGTACTACCGATGTTCAAGCCAGGAAAAGAGAAAGAATAAAAACAGGCATCTAGGAATTAAAAAATAAATAAATAAAAGAGTGCTTTTGTCCTCACCCCAGGACTTTAGACAATAGTCGGAAATCAACCAATTGTAGCCCTAAACATAGGCATTATCATCAATAGCCCATTCACACTCATATGGTGCGAATTATAGGTCACAGGATTGCTTTTCCCACTAGTGTAGCACAAACTATAAAATTCTGAATAATATATTTCCTTTCTTCCATTATTCCTTCATCCCTTCCTTCCCCAGCTGTTTCTTAAGCACCTAACCTGTATCAAACACCGCATGGATTAAGTCTTTTGAACCATTAAATGACCCACTAGAAAGATATGAATGCTGCCTTTACTGAGCTTATGGTCTACTAGGGGCAACGGACAGTTAAGCAGGAAATTACAATATATGTGATGTAATACACTGCTCTTGAAAAAGCACTTGAATATTACTTGAAAGTCAACTGAGATCTGAAGGATAAATAAGAGATAACCACATAGAGTAAATACTATATTTGGTACTGTTTGGGTGTGGGTTGGTGGTGGTAGGAGGGGAATAAGGATAAATACGATCTGGATAGGAAAAAACACAACATGGGCAAAGGATTGGAAGTGAGAGAGTGAGAAGGAGAGAAAAGTTTCACGATAACTTTTACAGTGTGCAGTAAGAGGAGCACAGCACGGTCTGTATGGGTCAGGCAGGGTCAAGTCCAGAAATGAGGTAAAGAGGTAAGCAGGATTCAGAGCAGGCCAAAGCAAGCAGACACGGCTTCATTCAGAGGGCAGTGAAGAGCCCACTGGAGGGCACAGGGGAGGAAGATGTTTCCATGTTTGGTATGAAAGCCACGTGGCTAGGGTGGAGGATGGAGGACCTATTGCCGAGCAGCTCCTCATTAGATGGTCAGAGGCCTCTGGTGGGAGGTAAAGGGTACGTGATGCTATTTCAAAGATGTCTCCCTGAGAGGACCGGGGAACTTTAACTTGGAGAAGTAGAAATATCAAGGGCTCTGGAAGGCTCTCTTCCGATATCTGCAATGCTGTCTCTGGCTAAGTGATGGGGATATTTCTGTTAGACCCAAGAAGCACTATTAGGACCACTGGGCAGAAATCTGAAAGGAAAGCTCAGTCCAACAAGAAACCTTCTGTTGAGCAAAGCAATGACTCCTGCAGTCGCCATCTGGCTCCTTTGGTGGCCTTCCCGTCTTTGCCATTGTTGCTATAGCTGCTGTAACAACTCTGTGCAAAAGAAACAGACACCCCAGGTTTTCACCAGCCCCATGGCTGCATGAGCGTGTCTGCCCAGGGGTACAGACAGCTGCCCTATGTTTTCATCCTGCTAGTGAAGAGATCGGCAACTTCCATCAAGAGTGAACAAGGAGGGGCCAGAAGTCTTCTCTTCCCTGCACGTTCAAGAGGACCAACCCCTCCAGCGAGGGAGGCGACCAATACCTGACGTGTCCCTCCCAAAGCCATCACAGCTCACGAAGCTGCTCACAAAAGTCATGTTTGAAGAGACATTCCCAGCACAACCCCAGGTTCCCATACTGTCTTCACCTTCAAGACTAAAGATTTTCCCAGGGTCCCTGGTAAGTAATATGGACTTTAACCTCAAATGATAACCGACTGTCTTAGTCAGCTTGGGCTGCCATAACAGCATACCGCAGGCTGGGTGACTTCAACAACAGGAGTTTGTTTTCTCCCCATTCTGGAGGCCAAGGGTCCAAATCAAAGTGCTCGCTGATTTGCTTTCTGGCGAAGACTTGGCTTTCTTCTTCATCTGGCTTACAGATGGCCATCTTCTTGCAATTTCCTTGTTGTGTGTGTGTGCTGGGGTTGGGGTGGGGGTGAGGGGGAGATAGCTCTGGTGTCCAGAACATTCCATCTGACTTAAAAAAATAAAACATTTCCAAAATCACTGAAGTTAACTCAGTGTTTCATCTTGAATTCATCTCTCTCGGGGCGCCTGGGTGGTCAGTGGTTGAGCACCTGCCTTCAGCTCAGGGAGTGATCCTGGAGTCGCAGGATGGAGTCCTGTGTCGGGCTCCCTGCATGGAGCCTGCTTCTCCCTCTGCCTGTGTCTCTGCCTCTCTCTCACTGTGTCTCTCACAAATAAATAAATAAAATCTTAAAAAAAAAAATCATGTCTCTCCCTCCTCTCTTCCAAACTAAAGTAACCATTACCCTGAATTTTATGTATATCATCTGTTACTGTTTTTTTACACTTTTGCTCCATATGTGTATATTAAAAGTGGTATTATTCTCTGTGTCATATTCTGCAACTTTGTTCCCATTCAGCATCATATTCCTTATAGTAGGTCCTTCTGAATAGTGTGTTAACAATGGTTAATCTTAGATATAGATCTGGGATGGCAGTTTCAGAACAGTTGAATTCTTGCAGGTTCAATTTTACAAGGTGATGCTTAATTGTTTCTCAAAAAGCTTACATCAATTTTCATTCCCAACCAAAGTGTGTAAACATTGCCATTAACGCACGCTCTTTCTAATACTAAAATAATGGGTGGAAAATTGTTTCATTGAAGTTACCAGTTTGTAATTGCAGATTACTCAGAGATGAATATTTGCACATAAACTTCACATTATTTTTTTACTCCTTTGTGAAATGCCTCCTCAAATTTTTGCCAATTATTCTATGGAGCTATCTTTTTTTTCTCAGTGATTTATGAGATATTTTATGTTTTCAAGATATTTTCTTCAGTAGATATTTTCTTCCAGTTTGTGGTTTGTCTCTTTATGGTCTCTCTGAAAAACAGGAGCTCTTAATTTTAATGTGATCAAATAATCAGTCTTTTCTCTTAAGGAATGCTAATTAGGTCTTATTTAATATATAAAGTCCTAGACATACTCATGTATGTTTTTTTCCTAGAATAATTAAAGTTTTTGTTTTCATAAATAAATGAAATTTATTTATCTCCCAGAATGGGGAAATAAAGCTTCGACTTATCTGGGATTGATTTTCTAAAGTCAGTTCTATTAAAGTATAATTTACTACAGTAAAATGTATATAGTATACAGAATATGTAAAACTGGTATACTTGTACAGACTTTGACAAATATAATTTTTTTAAAGATTTTATTTATCTATTCATGAGAGACACAGAAAGAGAGGCAGAGACAGGCAGAGGGAGAAGCAGGCTCCCTGCAGGGAGCCCAATGTGGGACTTGATCCCAGGACCCCGGGATCATGCTCTGAGCCAAAGGCAGATGCTCAACCACTGAGCCATCCAGGTGCCTCTAAATGTTTTTTTTTCATATAACTAACATCAGAACCAAGGATACAGAATCTTTTTGATGATGGGCATTTGGGTTGGTTCCAGTTTTTGGTGACAATGAATAAAACTGCTATAAATATCGACATATGAATTTTTCTGTGGACATATTCTTTGTCTGGGGTAAATACACTGCTAACTCATATTGTGACTGTATATTTAATTTTACAGTTTGCCGAATGTTCTTCAAAGCAGGTGTACCATTTTTTATTCCCATGAGCAGTACACAAAAGTTCATTATTCTTCATCCTCTCACAGCCTGCAATGATCTATTTATATTTATTTTAGCCCTTTTAATATCTGTGTAATAGCTTATGGGGCTCTGAGTTGAATTTTAGTAAGATATGTAGCATCTTTTGAAGTATTTTCTTGTCATCCCTGGTGTTTCAGCTCTGGTGAAGTAATTCTTCAAATCCTTTCTTGATTTTTGTGAATTAGGTAGCTTATTTTATTATCATTGAGTTGGAAAAGCTCTTTGCATATTTGGAAAATAGACCTTTATTGGATATATATATATTAAAGGTATTTTTTGCCTTGGATTTCCATTTCCTAAGTAGTGTCTGTCCATAGAAGAGCTAAAGTTTTAAATCTTGCTGAAATTCAGTTTATTATTATTTTATTTCTGTTATGGTTCATATTGTTTGTATTCTATTTAAAAAAAAATCTTTGCGCGGTCCAAGATCACAAAGAATATCTCTTTTATTTATTCCGAAGCATTTTAGTTTAAGATTCTATAATTAGGTCTATGATCCATTTTGAGGTTTTAGTATGGTATGAGGTATGGATTTAGGTTAAATTTTTGTTTTGCATATGGATAACCAGTTTTAATAGCATCAAATGAAGAAAATACTATTATTTCTCTCTTAAATTGCCTTTGCAAATTTGTGGAAAACAAATTAATATATTTAAGCCTATTTCTGGACTTTCTAAAAATTGTTCTCTTGGCCCATGTGTTTATCTCTTCACCAATGCCAAACTCTCTTGATTAATATAGCTAAAGCTTAAGTACTAAAATCAGAAAAGTCTAAACAGACCCTGCAAGTCTATTAACTATGTTCTTTCAAAAACAAAACAAAACAAAAAATAAAACAATGTCCACTGTATCCAAAATTAGGTACACTGTGTCAATTTCTACCAAAAATGTTGCTATGATTTATATTGGGTTTATATAGAAACTAAATATTAATTTCAAGAAAATCTAACATTTAGCTTTCTAATTCCTGAACACAGTATGTTTTTCCAACAACTTAAGCTTTCTTTTATTTTGTGCATTACTGTTTTGCCTTGCTTTGTTTATAATCTTAAGGGGTGTGTTAGTCAATGTTCAGTCAGGGAAAGAAAACCTGAAAATTAAGAGATCCATTGCAAGGAATCAGATTACCCAATAATAGTGGGTCTAGTTAGGAAAGTCCAAACTCTGTACACCAGACCATTAGGAAGGTCAAAGCTATCAGGAAGGGCAGGCTGGAACTCTTGGGAATCACCTGAAGCTGCTGTCCGTAGAAGGATTTTTTCCTCAGAAAAGCCTCACCTTTGCTCTTAAGGCTTTCCAACTGATTGAATAAGGTCTACCTGTATTATCTACAATCTGCAATCTAAATTGACAGTTGAGAAACCTGGAGACCTCGGTGTCAGAAAAGAGAAGTGTATCTATATCCCAAATAACCTAAGATAAGATTGACAGTAAGAACATTTCCATTAGCAAAAATCAGACTAAAGGTGATACCCTTCCATTCCTGTACATTCACCTCTTTCAGTGACTTTAAGACAGGAGTCCATTAAATTGAGGGAGATAGGTATAACATAACCACAGAATCTAGTAAATAATAGAAGACCATGCACAGGATTAAGAAATGTGAACATAAATACTACTTGCTTGTGGAAATGTAAACATGCATCTCATTACAAAGCATAGATTAGATACCTAATTTATGGTTGATGGGTAACCCCCTCCCCCTTTTATTTTAAATTTTATTACCTAAGGGACCAGAGGATGGCACACAAAAGACAATAATTGTTCAGCCTACAAATCAACCTCAGAAGCCCTACTCTACTACCCAGATGGATAAACAATACTAGGATTCAAGGACATACTCTCCAATTTTACCTTCTTATATTACAACAAGAAATATCAAAAAGAAAAAAATATATATCCAGAAAGTAGAATGGGGTATGGAGCACACTGGACAAATTTTTGCTTCTGAGAAAGCAAAACTAGGGTCAGAAAAAAAGGCAAGCAAACATTAATTCACTACTACAGGACAGCATATTTGCAATTCCTAACTACCCTTATTTCATTTTTGCTACAGAACAATGACTTCTATTTATTTTGCATTTTTCTGTTTTCAGAATTTGGCTTTAATTCTAGTACCAGTACCCAGTTTTTACTCCCTCATTCCATGCAGAACATAGAAAGTAGAAGCAGTATGGTAGATATCATTCACTTATTAATGGGTTCTTACACTTCCAGAGACACCAACATAGGATTAAAGGGCATCTGGGCTTTCGGCTGGATGCCACTTAAAGAAGTTCTCTTGAATGGGACGCCTGGGTAGTTCAGTGGTTGAGGGTCTGCCTTTGGCTCAGGGCATGATCCCGGGGTCCTGGGATCAAGTCCCACATTGGGCTCCCTGAAGGGAGCCTGCATCTCCCTCTGCCTGTGTCTCTGCCTCTCTCTATGTGTCTCTCATGAATAAATAAATAAAATCTTAAAAAAAAAAAAAAGAAAGAAGTTCTCAGGTATGCAGATGGTGGTTGTGTATAGTATATATGGACACCAAAGTGGCTAGAGAAGTGGATTTTGGGATAGAATACACATTTTACCTTAGAATATATTTAACTTTTTTATTGCTGATACTAGGTATCCTTTCTTTGTCATGGTTTAGCTGGACACGTGGCTGTCCTTCAAGAAATTTCATTTCTTTTTTTTTTTTTTTTAAGAAATTTCATTTCTTAAACTCACCTATAACTAGGGTTTACCATGTGAATAAGTCTGGACTAATGAAATGCCAATGGAAGAAATCAATACAATTTCCACTTTACCTCCTTAAAAATGAAGCTATCTGCCTTGACTCCTCTTTCTGCTGGTTGGAAATGACAATGATTTGATCCTTGGACTCAAAAATTAAACTGATATTTTGAGAAAACCAAACTCAATAAACCAGTCTAATTCATGAATAACTTCACAGAGAAGAACCACCTGATCATCTCTGGACCATTAACTCACAAAGAAATAAATTTTATCTGATTTGAACCACTGGGAAAAGATAGGAGGTAGATTCTGGTCAACAGTACGTCATTTCTATCAGACCGATCCCCTCCCAGATGATAACTATAAACTCCAGGAAATTCATAAAAATCAACTACATGAAGATAGTACTGGTGATATTTGGAGGGTGTTGAAACTTGGAAGAAAATAATGACCAGTGAATAGGTGAATTTCCTATTGAGATGGCTTTTAGCTTACAATCTATTCTCAGTTATCACCTCATGGTGGGGCTAAGGCTTGCATAGAAACCCACAGATTTACTTGCTTAAAGAACCAGGGAGCAGAGTTTGGAGCAACCATACAATCAGAAAGCAAAGAGGAAAGCACTACAGGAAAGAAGTAGAGAATGGGAGCTACAGATTGTGCAGGAAATCTTCCAAAATAGCTAGCTGACCCCTGAGCTATGACTACATTGAGTGGAATTCTAGCAACCCAATTAAAAATTAAAATATATATATATATACATAATGTGATTTTGGAGTCTGGAGTATGAGTTCAGATAAAATCAACTGCCTGCTAAAACACAAGAATTCCGATAACTTAAACTAATACTTTTAAATAAATATAAGACAATCCAGTGCTTTACACATATTGAAAATGTTTAGGATCCAATTGAGAATCACCAGTCATATGAAAAAAAAAAACAGGAAAATGTGACCCATATTAAATAAAAAAGACAATTAATGGAGACTAACCTTGAGCACCTGCTCTAACTCTGCTCAAGGGCATAAGGAAAAATATTCTTATAATGAATGAAAAAATAGGACATTTCAACAGAGAAATAGAAACTATAAAAAGTTCCAAGTAGAAACTGCACAACTAAAAATGGCAAAATCTGAAATAAAATTTAAAATAAAAGAATAGGCGTAAGAACAGATTTGAAGGAATCTATGAAATAAAAAAATAATAGAAATGATCTGATTAGAAAAAGGATTAAGAAAATAGAATCTCTGGGTCCTCTTGGGAATCTTTAATGGTCCAAAATGCATATAATTGGAGTCCCACAAGAAAAGGAGGGAAACTGGGGCAGCAAAAATATCTGAGCAAAATGATAGTTTAAAAATTTCCCCAAATTAACCAAGGACATACATTTATAGGGGTAAGAAGTCCAGTAAATGCCAAGCTGGAAAAACAGAAAGAAAACCATAACTAAGCACAACATAGTTATTATGATTAAAACCACATATTAATTTATAGTCTTTAAAGTAGTCAAACAACAACAACAACAATAGCAAAACACACAGCATACAGAACACAATTTTAATGATGATTGATTTCTCATCAGAAACAATTAAATGGTATTTTTAAAGTAGTGGGAAAAAAACCTGAAATCTAGAACTTTATATCCAATAAAACTGTCAATTAAAATGAGGGTAAAACAAAGACTTTTCAAGCTACAGAAAAGCTAAGAGAATTTGATGCCAGCAAATCTGCACTATGAGGAACCTGAAAGGAAGTTCTTCAGGCTGAGAGGAAATAATAGCAGATGGAAATGTGAATCTTCAGGAGGAAGGAAGAGCAGCAGAAATGGTGTGGGAATGGAAATTAGAGAGGTGGTTACAAAAATGCCACTTTTTATCTTAATTTGTTTAAAAATATGACTATTTAAAGCAAAAATAGGGGCACCTGGGTGGCTAAGGTGGTTGAGTGTCTGTCTTCAGCTCAGGTCATGATCTCAGGGTTGTGGGATCGAGCCCTGTGTCATCAGGATCCCTGCTCAGCCAGGAGTCAGCTTCTCTGTCTTCCTCTGCTCACCCCCACCACTTGTGCTCTCTCCCTCTCAAATAAATAAAATATTTTAAAAAATAAAGCAAAAATGGTAATTCATTGTAATGAATGAATTATAATTTGTGTAAATATATATATATTTATATAAGAACTACATCATAAAGGATGGAAGTAGGTTAAATGGATTTATACTGTTTCAAGTTTCTTATACTCTATTTATAGTAGTACCATGATAACTTCAAAAGTTAGCACTTTTATTTTTTATTTTTTTAAAAGATTTATGTATTTGAGAGAGCAAGAGAGGCAGAGGCAGAAGGAGAGGGAAGATCCCAAACAGGCTCTGTGCTAAGTGAGGAGCCCAGTGTGGGGCTTGATCTCAAGACCCTGAGACCATGACCTGAACTGAAATCAAGAGTTGGCTGCTTAACTGACTGAGCCACCCAGGTGCCCCCAAAGTTAACACTTTTAAAAGTGAAAACTAAGTGCAAATTTAAGACTGCATATTGTAATCTCTAGCAAACCTCATGAGTTTCCTAGGGCTGCTTCAACAAAGATTCAAACTGGTTGGCTTGAAACAGTAGAAATTTAGTGTCACAGTTTCTGGGAGGCTGTAAGTCAGAAATCAAGGTAGGGAAGCAAATCCTTGCTTCTTCAGCTTCTGGCAGCCTCTGGCATTCCTTGCTTCTGGATGGCATTCTCCCTGTGTCCTCACACCATCTGCCCTCTGTAAACGTTTTTCTCTATGCTCTAATTTCCCTTTTTTATAAGGACATCAGTCATATTGGTTTAGGGCTCATCTTAATGACCTCATCTAAGCTTGATTATCTTTAAAAAGAAGGATATTTATAGATATTTCAGGTAAAGACTTTGACATCTTCTTGAAGAACATGGTTCAATATCTATCAAATAACTACTAAAAATAATGCAAAGAGGTGTATATAAAAATATATAAAATTTAAATCATGGTATGTTAGGAGTTTCTTTACAGAGAAATTTAGCAGTACCCTAAAAGTAATATAGACAGTTATAACTATCATCCCCATTTTTCTTTTCTTTTTTTTTTTTTTAAGATTTAATTTATTTATTCATGAGAGACACACACAGAGAGACAGTGAGGCAGAGACACAGGCAGAGGGAGAAGCAGGCTCCATGCAGGGAGCCCTACATGGGACTCGATCCCGGGTCTCCAGGATCACACCCTGGACTGAAAGTGAAGCTAAACCGCTGAGCCACCAGGACTGCCCCATCCCCATTTTTCTGATGTGAATCCCAAGTTTTCAACAAATTAAATAGCCTGCTCAAAGCCTCATATCCAGTAGATGGTTCATGTTCTTTGCGATTTCAAAACATACAGTCTTAATCACTACAGTCCATTCTTTAACTTCACTGAGATCGTGCACAGGTAGTACAAGACCATAGCACCAGCTGGGACTGACCTGAGACTAGAATCCAGAAATTTGGATCCTCAGGCCAGAGGTCTTCTCAAAATAGCACTCTGCTTCCTCTTCCCTCCGTTTTCAGAGACCTCTAACACTAGATGTCCACAGGGAGCTCTAACTTAACAAAGTTGATTAATTTTTCAAAGAAGGTGCTGGTCACCATAGATGTAATTCACTTTTACTTCTAGTAGGCTTTTGATACAATGCACATCAAAGGTTAATCTATAAGGTTAATGTAGAGGGGACTGGTAGAGAAAGTCAATTGGATAAACATTTTACAATGGGTACAGTAACGGAGGGCAAAAAGTCTATAGAAAGTGGCCTCGGCTCAGGTCAAAAAGATCAATCAATGCCAAGCCTAATCTAACTCATGTATCAGTTACCTGGGAAGTTAAAAATGTGCTCTGTTAAAAACAAACAAACAACAACAACAACAAAACACAAACTTTTGTTGGAGACGGCCAACAGATCTTCTAACAAACCTCATTTGAGATATGTTTTTTTATCCCCCTTTCCACCCGCTAACATATTGGGGAACTGAGGCTCAACAGAATTCAGCAATGTGAGCATGAAAATTAAATGAGATCATGTGTACAAAGAATTTAGCAGTGTTTGGCTTACTATTAGTGCTTGATAAGTTTTAGCTAAGATTGAAGAAATGGCAGAGACTAGTAAACAATCTGTCAATGGATAAATGAATATAAAATGTGGAGTGGACTTTGCCCTGAGTTTAGAGAAGGCAGCAATCCCTGTGAGCCTGAATGATGTGAGAAGCATTTATGGAGAATTCTGCATGATTTCTCTGGCTGAGCATGCTTGCTTAGTAACATTTTTAAAAACTGCTGTCCAAGCTGTTAGCTGGAATTGAAAGATACAGTGGTGGTTAGAGGGCCTATTTAGTAAGAGCAGAAAAATGCACTAGGAGTGAATCATTTGTCTGGACACAGAAGGCTGAGTCAGGGAGAATGGACTGTCACGTAGGCAGGTTGGGCTAAAGCCAAGGCAGTGGGCAATGATTGCTCTGAGGGAACAATTTCAAGCCCAGGCATTAAGATTCTCTCCATCCACTGCCCCCCTCCAACTCTTTAGTTCAGGTTTTTCCAATGGCCCCTCAGTGAAAATCTAGGGAGGGGGGTACAGGCTGGTAAAAGAAATAAAAAGCCAGCCTGCCCTCCACTGACTTATTAATAGCACACTGGATGCCATGTCCCAAAAAAAGCCCCAGGTGACAGGGAAAAAGTGTTGATTCAATATGAAAAGCACTGGACCAAAATCCATGACTTTTCAGTGACAGAGAAGCGTCTCCTAAGAGGTAGTGAGTTCTCCGAATCAAAAAGGGTACAAATACACCGTACAAGTATACTCAAAATAAAGTATAGTTGGGATTCGTTCATTAAGGAGAAGGCCTATTTTGATGACCTTCAACCCAACAACTCCGTCATTTTACATTCTGGGTTAAACTAAAAGCCATTCATTAAACATTGGCTTTCCTGGATGAAAAATATAAAGACTGTGGCTAAAGTCAAGGTAAAAATATCGATAACTAATCAATAAATAGTTGCTAGGAACCTACCATGCAGCAGAAAATGTCTCAGGCGCTATGAAGAATGGAGAGTTGCATTAAGTATAGTCACTGTCCTCAGAGCTTACATTGGTGGGAGTTGGGGAGGAGGGTATTTTACATAATTCAACTATCCATCCTTTCTTTCCATCTGAGGGCAAATGATATTTACTGGCAACTATATTCCAAGCTCTCTTTTAGTCCATGTGGATAAAATAATGAATATGTTCAGGCAGTGGTCTCAAAGAGGGAGGACGGCTATAAGAGCTTTGGGAGGTCAAGAAGTACTTCTTTGAGGATATGTATTCAAGTGAGCAGCATAGAAGTAGAAGAGAACCTTTTCCCATTCAGCCCATGTTGTGATGCAAAAGGGAGAGAGAGAGTGTCTAGTGTCTTTAAGAATCTGACACAAGTTCAGTATCTGGGTAAAGTGAGAGAGGGAAAGGGATGAGGATGGAGAAGTGCTCAGGGGACAAGTCAGAGGGGGCCTGATAACACCATATAAAGGGGGTTGGGCTTTATGTTGAGATTAATGGAAAGTCACTGGTGAGTTTTCAGCAGAGAAGTGACATCACCAGATGGATGCTTTTTAAAGATCATCCTGTGTGTGTAGAACGGATTGAAGAAGAGAGACTCTTTAGCAAGCTGTTGAAACATTTTAGGTGTCAAGATAGTAGAGCTTTGAGGCTAAGAGCAAGGTCCTAGGGTCCACTGATTGCATTTAGATCTTAGTTATTTCTCTTATGAGCAGAGTGACTATGGACAAGGCAACTTCAACTTGCTAAATTCATCCGGAAAATTAGGGGCCCTACAAGTACCTGCATTATGAGATCATCATCAAACCAACGAGACAAGGTAGGCCACCTATCGAGTGTTGCGCCTGGCACATTGTAGGCGCTCAATACCCCTGTATTATTATTATGTGTAGGTGATAATGAAAGGGATATTGACTGCCATTCTGAGAAATAGGTGCATAATTATAGAGAAACTTCAAAAGGTGGGGATTAGCTGGTTGCTGTCAATCCAAGAAAAGGCACGTTTAGTTACAGTGTTAAACAGCCAGGACACAAAGAGGCACACACCCACGCACGTGCAATATCTCTCTCTTTCTCTCTCTCTTTCTCTCTCTCTCACACACACATACACACACACACACACACACACACACACACACAGCTTCCCGTGGGCTACAGTCAAAGAATGCTTCATAGACCATCTTTGATTATCAGATACACTTCGAAGAAGGTAATCAAGATTGAGATCAGAAGGGAGAACACTGCAGTCAGTAGAAAAAGCAGGGGGGAAACTGCACTAAAATAGAGAGGCTGGAACGGGGGAGGATATTTGTCAGGAATTTCTTCATTCATTGAATATACATTTACTGAGCATATCGTATGAGCCAGTTAATTTTCTAAGTACCAGGGAGGAAAAGAAAAAAAAGGGAGCAAGACCGCGAAGGTCCCTGGACTCAGAGACTTCTATTATTTTAAAGAGTCAGAGTTAGTTTTAACACAGTCTGTAGCCCTAGGAAGATTGCTTTTCTGCATGTGATAAGCAGAACTGGTGTCAAATCCAGGTGCCTGTTACCTGGCAAGTGCTCCTGTTGCGGTGTAAGTATCGGATACCCGGGACACAGCCAAAAGGAGTTAACTTTGCCTGGAGAAAACTAGGAAGTGACACCTCCCCATCAAGAGGAATGATTGACAGGTATTTGGATAAAAAGGCCAGGACTCTTGCCACAATGTGAAGATACACTTTGTGATACAGTCAATATTCTAGAGACTCGCTGGCCTCACGTTGAAGTTAGGTTACAGCTGAAAGCACACTTTTGCTTAGCTGTACCCCATGCCCTCGACGGCGTCCCCTACCCCCTTGCAGGTTTCTCCCAAGCGGGCTTTTCCACTGAGTCACTTGTACGTCCATTCTCAATTCGGGCTCTGCTTCGGAGAAACTCAGCTCAAATGTGACCCAAATGTTAATGCTTCCTTTCTCAAATCTAGTTATTTCCCCCAGCCCTAAAAATTAAATACTGGGCACAGTGCCTGATAAACAGATGAGGAAACTGGGAGTACTTAGAGTCTCAGACTTCTGCAACACAGAGTCATAGAATCAGAATTTCAACAAGAGTTTCTTGATCCTCAGCCCCATCTACTTCCCATTATTCTGGCATAGAGGAACCCTAACCCTAACCCCACCCCAGTGCCCATGGATATCACCCGGTGGTTTGTTTTCCTTTTTTTTTTTTTTTTTTTTTTGGATCATGTCTTTCCAAAGAGAAGGAAATGTGATCCTTATATGGTTATATTATAAAATTGGACCCTTTGGGTCTGTCTACCCCAAAAGCATCATGGAGAAATCCAAATGTTTGAACCATTCCAAAAGCCTGCTTTCTAGGAGTAGTTAGCACAATGCAAACAGTCCCTGGAAATTAGAAAAATAAATTTGTATGAGGATCCTGTTAATGAGACCTACATCTAATAGAAACTGCAAGAAGAGTCCAGAATTTCTAGTAGTTAGCCACTGTTAGGTCTACACTTCCCTGTGTCGTACAGTTGGGATTGTTGGCACTTGTTTACAATTCTTACGTAGGCTACTGGAATCTTCTCTGTCCTGCATTAAGAAGCTCCTAGTATTGTTTTTTTTTTCTTTTTTTGGAACAGGTTATTGCACATATATATATATGAACACACATATGTAGCCATGACAATGTGGGGAGCTGAAAAGGTCATCTGATGGGGACAAATGGAGGAAATATTTCAAGAATATGAACATAGATGTACAGATGGAGGGCCTCAAGAACCTAGGGCTCAAGAACCTAGGCCTCAAGAACCTAGGGCTACACTAACTATTCTAGATCGCTGGTCAGCATTGATCGAATGCTTTTTTTTTTTTTTTTTTTATGGCAGAATGTGGAGGACTATGACAATAGCACAAAAAGTATACAACGTGTTTATTCTAATCTTCCAGACCCACTGTGTGGCACAGAACTGGGCACATAGACAGTGTCCAATAAATGTTTATTCACTATGTGTCTGAATTGTGTATTCTTTCTGAAAACCAATCCATATGCCAAATACCATGGAAGACTTCTTCACCCAGAAATAAATTCTTCTCCGATGATACACAATTGCAGAGGTGGGAAGTGTTCTTTTAAAGACAAAGTTTGCCTGAAGGTTAAGAAACTTCAGGCCCACTCATGCTTAATTTTAATGCTCTGCAAGTAATTAGGTGTGTTGAACTGGCAAGTGACTTAACTTCTTTGGTTTCCAGTTATCCTGAATAAAAAATGAGGGGTCAAGCCAGAAGATTGAGGACTCCTTAATAGTACGTTGAAATTTTAACATTTTCTGAATTGAACTAAAGTTCCTACACTGTGTAGAAGTTTCCCTGGCCCTAAAAAGAATTCCTATGGGGTTTGAGTTCCGTTGAAACATCTTCTAAAGGAAGTGTGCATTTCCCCTACATATAGAATTTGGTGATGGGCAGGTTGCCTGAAAAGATATTTCACTGCAATTAGTTTTCTTTACTCCCTGACAGAAGGTTTCAGAGCCCAGAGGCAAGTTCCACCAGGATAAAAATACTCTGCACTGTCAGTAGAAGATATTCTTATATAACACACACTGATTTCTTTCCCCCATTTTGCAAGAACTCAGAAGAATGGTGGGGTTTGCTGACATCCCCAAACAGGTCATCACACATTAATGCTTTGCTCTCTTGTCTGATATAACCAGAACATTGCTGATTTCAACTCTTCTCTGGGTAAGTTGCTGAAGGGAATGGTAGGTCAAGGGTAACGATTACTTCCATTTTTAAAAAAATATTTCTTTAAAAAATATTAGAAAAATAATAAAACAACTTATTAAAACTGTGGTTCTTGAGTAGAAGTCATCTTGAATCTCCCATCCCCTGCCAGGGGCCATTTGGCAATGTCTGGAGACATTTTTGGTTGCCGCAACTGGGGAAATTCTACTTGTAACTGGGAGTAGAAGTCAGGGCTGCTGCTAAACATTCTACAATATGGAAGATCCCTCTCCTCTCCCAAGGAATTATTGGCTCCTCAGATTCAGAGTTGGAAAACCTTACATTACAATTTGAAAATATATTTTAAAATACATATATTTAAATATATATACATTCACATATATTCTAGCACAGTAGCTGATTTTTAAAAATTCTTGTTTTTCTTCACAACAAAATATGAACCAGAGTGTTACTATAAACATGGTTTACAGATAGTTTAGCATTCTCTTCTTTTTATTAATACCACATTAAAAACATTTTCACATCTGTTTGTCTTCCTAATTACCATTTTAATGACTGTTTAATAATCCATTGAGCTGATGTACCACAATATGCAATACCATTCTCCTATTGTTGATTATTCATTTAGCCTGTTTCCAGCATGTCCCCTTATTGTAAATGATCTGTTTTGAGAAGTTTTCAGAGATGTAAATTACCATGTCAACAATATGAGTATTTTTAAGCCTTCAGTTTTCCAAAGATTTTTCACAGTTAATATTGAGTATCTTTTAAGTGACTTGACCACAATCATGTGGAAGTATTTTATAAATATTTATAAATATGCTAAATTTGCATGTTGTACATCTTAAACTTATCCAATGTTATATGTCAATGATATCTCAGTAAAGCTGGAACAATTTTAAAAATAACAATTATTAGGCATCCTGTGGGAAGAAAAACAAAGGTAGCCGACCACAGCATGACTCAAATTTGATTATTTAACTCTCAAGCTTCTCATTAAAAATATAGTTTGGAAGAACAAAGCCAAAGAGCACTGATGATTTACTTTTCCTAATCTCTGGAAATATGTTTATTTCCCAGACAAAAACAGAAGGTAACTTCAAGTTCTCATTTCCATCTCCATAATTTCCCAAAGAAACCTAATGCAGATATTAGGAAGTTTAGTGAAGAATCAGGACTAAGCACAATAATACATGACACATTTCAAACATCTCTATTGTTTTACTCTAAGTCCCAAGGAAGGGAAAGAAAGAAAGAAATGGTAATCACCCTGCTGCTTCATGTCAGAAATAAATAATGAAGTGGTTTATGGCCAGAAATCACTTTTTGTCAACAATGATCCTCTTATTTTTTTCTCTTTTCTTGTAACAAATATTTTTTTGATATTTTGACACTGTAATACCCTAAGTCTTCCTACCCCATTTTGACCTCCACTATCTCAGCTTGGAACATTGTGCACTTTTTCTTCTTGAACTATATACTTTATCTCCTGATTAATGGAGGAACCAAGTAAATAATGATTTGAGAAATGCTGGAGTAGACAAGATTAGTGAGGCTGCGGAAACATCGAAAAGGTAAACAATCAACTACTTAGAATTGTGGAGAGTAGCCCATACAGCTTAGAATTCAGATTGGTTTCTGCGTGTTAAGCAGGGGTTGATCCTACGAGCAATGTAAGGGAGAAGGACTCTCAAGTGCACATGCAGCTCACAGAAGCTTCAGTAGGTATGAATCCAGTTTATCCTTCAGCATTCAGTCCAGAGTGCCCTCTTCACAGATCTCTTCCTAATCCTCCACGGAGGAAGCCACCCCTCCTCCTCTTAACACACAGACCCCTGAGAATATCCCTTGTGTGAGATGCTTTATTTTGGATATTTTACTTTTGATGGCAGGGCACATGTTTCATTCATTTTTGTGTTCCATGTGACAGCTAATACAATGTATTAGAGAGAGTAGCTGCCCATTAAATAGTTTTACTGAAATGACAAATGAATCGATATTTACCAAAGAATACAATTAAAAGGAGGCCAGGGATGCTGACCTTTCCATTATGCAGATTATGTTTGAAGATACATGATTGGGTTTGATGGTTACTGAAGGTAAAGCATTCTGAGTCATATAACATCCGATGTCATATACAAATTTGAAGTCTGGATACTTAAGAATTAAGAAAAAAAAGTAGGAAAAATAGAAAGAGGTTCAATAAAAGGAGTCAGCAAGAGGAGGAACATGTAAGAGTATATGTTGTATTAACTATCTATTGCTGCATGATAAATTACCCAAAAACTTTGAGGCTTAAGATAATAAACCATATCTCACACTTTCTGTGGGTCAGGAATCCAGGTGGGCTTAGCTAGGTGTCCACTGGAACAAGTTTTCTCATGGGTCTACAATCAAAAATGCAAAAACAAGCCTTTAGTTACCTAAAGACTCAAGTGGGAAGGGATCATCCTCCTGGTTGTTGAAAGGTATCAGGTCTTGAACAGCTGAAGACATCAATTCCTTCCCACATGAGCCTTTTCAAAGGCTCCAAAAGGGAGCAAAAAAGGACAAGCATGATCCAAATCCTATTCTTTTCATAACCTCATCTTACAAGGGACACCCATAATTATTTTTAAAAAGGTTATTTATGTATTTACTTAGAGAGCACACAAATAGGGGGAGAGGAAAGAGAGAACCCCCAGCAGACTGCATGTTGAGCACATGGGGGTGGATGTGGGGCTTGGTCTCACCACCTGAGATCATGACCTGAACCAAAATCAAGAGTTGGAAGCTCAACTGACTGAGCCATCCAGGTGCCCCCAACATCCCATAACTTTTATCATATTGACTTATTGGAAGTGAATCATGAGTGCCACCTTATACTCAAGGAAAAGGAGACACAGGAGACACACAAGGGCAAGAGCAGCAGAGGTGAGGATCATTGGAAGCTATTTCAGAGGATGCCTGTCACATGAGTCAACAGAGGAAAATAAAAATGCTAGTTATGAAATTGGTTAGAAAAATTAAGAAAAAAACAAGGAGTTGGTGTAGAGAAACAACTGAAAGAAAAGCCAATGAAGACAGCAAAGTAAAAATAGAATATGTGGGGAAGGGGTTATGGAAAAGCAGGAGTATTTATCCACATTTCCAGTGTATGTCAAGCTATTTTTTTTTTCTACCTGCTGTTGCCCTAATGAGAGAAACAAATCTCTCTAGACAAAGTGTCTTCAGAGTAAACCTCCCAAGGGGGGCACACACCACCACAGAGGACACAAACTGCTGTTTATATTCTTCATCACGACTGATTGTCTCATTGGGCCAGGAACAACCTTTTAAAAAAGAAGTTTTGATCCTGTAGCCTGCGGAAGAACGTGCTTCAAAATTCTTGACCTTTTCCAGTGTTCCTAGGGGCCAAAAGTGTTTAGAGAAGTGAAAAATTCAATTTCTCCGCTTGGCTTGTCATTCAGACCTTGAAAAGAATAGAGAGACAGATAGACCATTGCAAATATCCCCCATGGTTTGGCTCCAAGTCCCCGAGGGAAGGGAAAAATTGGGAAACAGAAACCACCCCACTGCTTCACGCTGGACACCGAGAATAATCTTTGGACAGGAATGGTTATTTCCCCAACAACAGTCTCATTACTTTTTCAACAAAATAACCTTTTAGTTGTTCTAATACTGCATTATTGGAAGTCATCTACATCTCCTTATATGTAAGGTTGTATGGCATTTTGCATGTTTACCCCAAACCAAAATGGATGAGAGCAATCCCAAAGCTCCATATGGTTTCAGAGTCCCTCCCCAATCATTAGATGGCTACATACCAAGGACAAAGCTAATTTTCCCGCCGAGTCACAATTTTAAGTAGGCACTAAGAATTTAATAGACATCTGTATCATAAAGCCTGATGCAGGACTCTATTTCTTTTATTTTTTAATTTTTTAATTTTTTATTTTATTTTATTTTTTTTCAGGACTCTATTTCAAAACTTCCTATATCCTTACCAGTTTAAACCAATATTTTCAAACCCAAACGTCAGCTGACATCTTTTGCAAATGTTTCTCCCACCATCTTAGTGTCTTCTTAGTGTCTCTCCCACCATAGGGAAATGTCTTCCCTAGAGCTTTCTCTGCTTGGATACCTATTATTTTCTCATTGAAGGATTAGCTTAGTGTTTATTTCTTCCCTAGGAACTTTCTTGCCCAAACCCCACTCTTGATCAAACTGAGCTTTCTGAACCTCCTTTACTGAAAATCTGGGCATAGACCAATCAGAACTTACCACTGTGCACTCTAATTATACACTGAAAATAGAAGGTGTGCCTTTTATCTATAAATTATCGGCATGTAGCTTATTGCCTTATGCATAATGTGTGCTCATTACATATTTGCTGACTAAATGGGTACACAAAAATGAGATATATAACTAGGTTTTAAGGCTTATATGCTAGAAAGTTTCCTTGTCTTTCCTGAGATTCCTCTGCAAAGAGCCACTACCTGCCAAATTGGCAATGTGCAGGTGCATTATAATACTTGGCCTCTGAGCTATTTATTAGAAGCAAGGAACTAGGTCTAACTTAACACTCAAGGGGAGGGGAATACAAAAGTGTATGAATACTGCTGGGCTGAGAATGAATATGCGATCCCATCTGAGGCAATTACATTATGTCCCATGGGAAATGCAAATACAGTTTCAGAGATCCTATCTACTTTCTATCGAACATTTGAATTGAGCAGTCATACGGAGTCCCGGCTGAGGCAGCCATTGTCACATCACATATAAATGACACAGGGCAACACTTCTCTTTGGAAAGACCAGTTTGCAGGACCTCTGCAAACAGCCAATTTTGATGATTGCAGGTTTTCAGTGCTCTCCATCTGTTTAGAATTTTAGAGTGCCAGGCAGTGGAGACACAAGTCCTTTTTTTCCTTCTCTCTATAGACAAAGTAGATGCAAACCTATGCAACCCCAGGCAAGGACCTAGGAGTTGTGCACATAAAACTGGCTTTCAACTATAGGTCTGAGATACGGTATTATCTGAAACCCAGGTGGGCAGAGAACATCATCAAGGGCAATGCACACATAGCTTGGAAAAGAACCGAGGCTCAATAGATCTTCCCTTGACTGCACTAAGTAAACATGAGACAATCATATGGCATTTATGAAAAAAATATACACATAATAAGCTGATGATATTCTGAAGGCTCAGAGGAAGGTAACATTTAGTTTGAGAGTTTAAGGAAGACAATCTTATCTGTTGTGTGCTATGATCGATTTTGATATGATACAGTTTTAAAAATATGTTATCTGTCTACATTATAGATTTAAACTGCTCTAAACACATGTGCATGTGTGCTTATATGTATGTGTGTACGTATGTCTTGTATACATATGTGTACGTATGTGCATACATATGTGTGTGTATAGATACAGGATGTGTGTATATATATTTATACAGAGAGACAGACAGAGATACTCTTTTCCATTTGGCTCTATGCTAGGTGTTTTGGAAGGTGTAAGAAGATTTGCCTCGGCTTCAGGAAAATTTCAGGGTGCATGGGAAGGCTTGGCTCACTTACACAATTTTTAGTGCAGTGGGAAAAATAAAGTAGAAAAATGTGTGGTTGGAAGGCTTCTGAGAGGTGACCTAGTCCTTCAACCAGCTTTCACGGGAGAAAGAAGCCGATGCCCAGAGAGAAAAATTGAGGAGAAAATACCCATAAGAACATCAGGCTCTCCCAAAGAAGCCCCTATTGTTTCCTCACTATCCATGGCAGTATTATTATGTAGGGTTTAAGGACGTCAGTGTTGTAAGCATGATAGCACGTTTGAGCTTTGGCTATTGTGTCATTTGCCAGCTTTCACATGTGAACACGGCCACCTGTGTAATCTCTACGAACCTCTATTCTCTTGTCTCTACTTTTAAGTTTTTTGTAATGCTGAATCCGTTAACATACATAAAGCATTTAGATGCTGGCACATAACACCTGCTCAATTAATGTTAGCTTTTGTTCTCACTATTAGCATCATGATTGTTGTTAGAGCTCTTTGTGACCTTGGCCATATATTAAATACTCCGATTAAGATGGAAATGATTCAATACATGGCTCAATGATATTTCCTATTCTGTGATGTTCTCCTGGGCTTCCTCCCACATAATACTTTGTAAAGACCTTTGTTATCGGGTCAATGGTGTTGTTTATACACACCTGCAGCTGCATCAGATTACGTGCTCCTTAGAGTAAGGACTGTATTTTCTTCTCTGATTACTCCGGCACTAACCAGGAACCTAACAAATGTCCTAAAATAGGTTTGTTCTCTTCTGAAAGGACTCTGACATTGTGATTGTGTTAGGATCAGCCCAGTGGTGTGCTGGAACAAAAACTAAAAATAAAAAAGGAGCACATGATAGCTGCAATATAGGGCTCTTTTGAGAACTTCCAAATAGCATATTTTATATCACCAACATTACCATCCATGTCATCATTGTCGTCACTGTTGTTCGTTGTCACTGCTAGGATTTATTGGGAGCTTAGTATGTGGAAATAGTAGACTCACATTATCATTATTAATTCATTGCAACTTAGGTGTTAGGAGTTATTATTGCCCTACTACAAATGAGAAAGCATAGTACCAGAGAGTTTCCCTAAATAAACCAGTAATTATCCAAGCTAGAATTAAAACCTATGAATTGTTTTTATTTCAAAATTGAGGTTCTTCACTATCGTGCCATGTTGCCTATCATCTATTCTTCTGTCTGTTCATTTATGCAGCCATTCCTTCATTCAACACGTCATAAGCACTTCGGACGTGGCAGGCCAGTCTTGCACACAAGTGAGTCGTTTTCAGAGAGGCAGTTTGAGATCTCCCCTGGTTGGCTTTGCCCAGGTATACATTTTTCACCCACAAACCGTACTCCTACCTCTATCCATCCCATTCCCAATGTTCTCATTTTCCCATTTATGAATGGGGAAAAAAAAAGAAACCCAATAGCCCCGTTAATTCTCTTAGTGACAGAGCCAAGTTTTCTTGGCTCTGAAGGACTTGCCCTCCCAACTCAATGCACCATGTACCAAAGGTAATTAGGGCAACTTATTTAAAACTTACGATCTAATTAGTGGCTTTTAATGGTAGTTAATTACACAGAGAGCAACAAAGCAGTTACATTTCCAACCAAGCTTTCTCCCAGACTGAGACAGGAACAGGTATTTATTTGAAGTCATAAAGGAGAGGGGACACTACAGTTAACATCTAATTACACAGAATTGTCCCTGGTAATTATGAGCAATGTGATTTTATTTATCTGACAATTATAGGGGCTTTGCAGAATCTTTGACCTGGGAGACTTGGAAAGGGGACAGAGAAGGAACTAAGTGCTATACAGTGCCCAGGCACATTTAAAAAATTACCCAAATGACTGGAAGTTGGAATGGCCCAAGTAGGAAAAAGAGGGAGGAATGTTCTTACTTCTTTTGGAGAGGTAATACAAGGTATACTGGAATATGAAATATAAATAATGTGAGACTGAATTAATGAATGACAATTCTAACTCAAATACCAACTATACCACTTGCTAACTTGGCAGAAAACTAATCACTCAGGGCAGAGCCTTGGTTTTCTTTTCTATTATTACTATTACTATTATTATTATTATTATTATTATTATTATTAATTATTGAGAAAGAATGCTAGTGAAGGCAAAAGGAGGAGAGAATCCCAAGTAGGCTCCACACTGGGTGGGGAACTCAACACAGGGCTTGATCCCACGACACTGAGATCATGGCTGAGCCAAAACCAAGAGTTGGACACTTAGAAGACTGAGCCGCCCAGGCACTACAAGCCTCAGGTTTCTAAAAATAGCATTTGCCTTGCATATCTTTTGGAGATATTAACTCATTTTTCCCCTCAAATGTTTGCTATATGAGTGACTACACTGGTACCAGAGTTAGAGAAAAATAAGACATTCTGTCTCCCCCTCAAAAGTCTTCAAGTTTAGTAATAGAAATATGAAAATAAATAACATTAATAGCCCACTTAAGGTTCTAGAGATATTCTGAGATCATGTGAAAGTTATTTAATATTATAATGAATTATTTTATGCTATAATAATTATCTTATGATGACCGTTATAGAATTACAGCATTATTATAACTCAATTTAACAAACACTCATTGAGAATTTAATACATGCTGGATACTCCAGTTACTTGCCTGCCTGTGGAACGCGATGCCTTCATTAAGACTGAGGTAGTATAAAGTAGGATCTCAGCCAATCCTTAAGTGTGTTCTGGTAATTTCAGCCTCCGTTCCCTGAATACAAGTTTCCTCACTCATAGTATATCCTTTCCAAAGTAGCCAGTGCCTTTCTTCACAGAGGATGGGCTTTGGAGTCAGACAGATCTGGATTCAAATTCAGATACACCTCCTTATAGTTCTGTAATATTGAGAGACTCGATTTCCTGACCTGTAAAATGTCAGCGATGCCGTGTTACTTCTCAGAAGGACCTCCAGTTGATTCCATACCCATTCAACATCGTCTCAATTAAAGTTTTTCAATCTAGTTATCCCTAAAAAAAAATATCGATATCCATTATTATTGTAAATACTAGGCCTGGAGGCAATACAGTTAATGAGAAAATAGTTTCTGGGCTCAACCTGGATATGTTCTGTTGACAAAAGTACTGTCTTTTTACAGCTTGACTCCTTTAGGTTGGGTATATACCATTATATCACTGACACACGTATTTAGCTCTTCTCTGTGGCACTCCTGGATTTTATTTGAATGTTGAATTTTGATTTTTTTGATAAATGCAGCTTAGTGTATGCAAATAGCACAAAATAGGGGAATGGTTCTAAATGGAGACTCCTGTGACTTGGATTCCCACCTTAATTTGGTCATAATGTGTGAGCCAACAGACGAGTCGTGGTTCCACATTTCTATTTCTGCATTTCTAGAATACAGTGCTGGTGGAAAGAGAGGGGGAACTCCACGATCCCCTTCATAATTAATAACTGTTGGTTCTAAAAAAAATTTATTTTCACTTCCTTCACTCACCCCCACTCCTTTTCCAGAGAACATGAAAATAGAGTTCTTTCATGCCACCTCAGACCTCAAAATATTAAAAAAAAAAAAAAAAGTTTTCTTGGAGAAAATATTATATGCTAGAGGTATTTTGCAGGAGAGGTGCAAGCAATGAAGGTATATGATATTTTTCCAAGTTTTTAATTTTACATTATTTTCACTTCAGCCGTGAGATAATAAGACCAAGAAACATGCCACAAAGTTTCTTCATATCCTTCTTAGTGTCTTTAAATTGTGGGCACATAATCTGTAGTAGCCAAACTGTTCCTTCAACTCATTGAAAGTGAGATACTAATAAAGAAGGGGCATGGAACCCCCCTGTGATTATAAGGAACCAAGGATTAAATGTGTGCACAGAGGATTTTGTAATAATAGACCTCTGTAACCTGAATTTCTATAATGCAAATTCATGATCTCTAAAATGCAAAGTCATGATCAGGAAAACAAAAAAGTCCAGAAGCTGGCAAATGACTATTCATTATTAAGTCTGTGAGCCTGAAGGGTAGACGGGCGGTGTGGTGGAAATGAGCTCGCACGCCGGCTCTAGGCCCCGCTCTGCCACTAAATCACTGAGGGATCTCCAGCAAGTCACTTAACCCCTGACTTCAGGAACTGCCGTGTCCTCACAGGGTGCTGGCCCAGGGAGAGTTTCAATTTATGTTCCCAGGCAAAGCTACCTCCTCTTAAGAGTAATTCAAAGTGCTCATTCCAGACACCAGCTGTTCTTCACTTCTCCCTCCTTCTGCTCCTTCCCTTTCCCCGTCCACGGATCTGTGTATTCAAAACATATTTATCATGTATCATTCATAGGTTTTTCATTTTTTTTAGACCACCGGGGCCTCAACCGAATAAAAGTAAATAGAAATCCATGTTCTTAATGTACATTATAGCTTATTGGAGGGAGACAGAATGTGATTAAAATGTATGTTTTAGAAAGCAACAGGTGCTAAGGGGAAAAATTAAGCAGGAAAGGGGGATGACGAGCATCAGGAACATGGCAATTTTAAAACAAAATGATCTGAGAAAGCCTCACTGGGGTGAATGAGGACCCCACAGAGGCATGTGAGAGATAGGGTAATGTAGGGGAAGAGCATTCCAGGTGAAGATGTGAGAAGGAGCTGGTGCGCTTGAGAGACAGGGAGCAGGGTAGACCTATTTTTTTTTTTTATTTTAATTTTAATTTTTATTATTTTTATTATTTTTTTCAGGGTAGACTTATTGCTCGAACAGTGTGAGCAAGGGGAGAGAAGTTGTGCATGAGTCAGAAGAGAAAGCAGCAGCCAGGTTATACAAGGCTGTGCAGGCAGTTAGCTTCTTCTTAGAGCAGAAAAGGTAGCCATTGGGGAGCTTTGGGAAGGGGTATTGCGTGGGTGGGTTTTTCTTTTAATACGGTGACTCTGGCTGCTGTGGAAAGAGCAGAGACATGAGTGGCTGCTACGATATTTTGCCGCTATTCAGACGAGCTGTGTTGATGGCACAGACCAGGACGGCTGCTGCGGAGGTGAGGAGAGATGGTCAGATTTTACGTGTGCTGTGAAGATTTTATTTTTACCTGATGTTAACCACGCAACTTGACTTCCTCCAGAGTCACTAGCTCTACTACACGTTACAAACAACTAAGTACTCGAGGTGTGAAAATAACAGGAAATTCTCCTTCCCTTAGGCAAAATAAACCTTCAGATTATGGCTTTGGGCCTTGCAGCAGGACTGCTATGTTTCCTTTCATTCAGCAGCTATATTTTTAATAACCTACCATAGTCCCGACATAGGAAATCAGAGTTAAGGGTAAGAAACTTAGAAAGTAAGTTATTATAATGAAATATTATATGTTAACTGACACCTAAACTTAACTGCTCGGGACGTGGGTGATGCTGGTTTTGCCTTACCACTTAGTAAAGCATGAGGTCTGCAGATTCAATGTCACCCTAAGCCACGTAGAGCCCTAATTCATATGATCCCAGAAGCAGCTTCACCTCATATCACTTTGTTGCCCTCGCTTCCTTGTTTCCTGACAGCTCTTCTCTAGGAGTTCACTTCATATCTAAACCTCATTTTACTCAATGAGGGCATCCACTCAGGAATTGCATGGGGGTGAATCAAAACCAAAGTTTCAGTGAAATTCCAGGGATACAGAACCCCAGGGTTTTATGGTTTATATGTACTAGAGGTACTAGAGAATAACCTTAAACTCACGCAGTATTTGTGTCCTTCTGTATTGTTATAAAGTGAAGGAGACTGATTAACAAAAACACACTGAGGTGTGGGTAGCATTGGAGCATTCCTGGCATATTTAAACTTCAAAGATGTCTGAATCATCAGTGTTAACTCCAGAGGAGTAATTTCAAAATCTCAGAATGTTAGGTGTCCTGGGGTAGATTCTTTGGAGTGAGGGTTTTGCAGCCACTCCCCCAATAAGGCTGGCTTGGGCATAGGAAGCCAGCTTGAACCATCTAGGACATCCCTCTCAGTTTCCAGACAAACAAGAAGCAGAGGCTATGGTGACCACAGTCACAGGATTAGTGAGTAGAAGGATTGGCATCTGAATCAGCTCTACTAACTTCAAAATATCCTTCCCCCCTCAAAAAAAAAAAAAAAACCCAAAATATCCTTTCCCAGTCAAATGGTGCTATCGCTCTTCATAGTCCAGTGGCCATACATAGAGAAAAGGTCCCAACAGGAATGGTTTCTTTCTTGTCTTCATTATAATATACTCATGTACTGGAGAAATAACCATATTTGCGGCCAAAAGAAGTGAATACTGATACTCAGTTTCACTCTTTTTTTTTTTTTTCTACAAAACACAGTGGAATCAAGATAGTTACAAATCATTAATTCATTCCTCCAGGATATTACTGTTGGTATAGATCTCTTTCTAAGCAACTAACTCTAATTTTAGATTAGCTGTTAATATATTTTGATTTTATTTTTCACCTAATAATTTTATTATTTTTAGAGAATCTGCTGATTGTTATGGATATTTCTTTTATTGGAAGGTCAGATAGTCTGAGTCAGGAAATACACACACACAAACCTGCATGCACACACACTCATGCACATACACATACGTGTTACAGTTACACTGTCAAGTTTTAGACTCAAAATCTTAGTAGGACACTTTCAGAAACCATCGTTAGCTATCCTGAGTTTATAGAAACATTTGGAGAGAAAGAGAGATACTCCAAAAAAGAATAAATTTATTGACAGATGAAACAAATGTGTATTTTAAAGCACCATGTACTTATATTACCTTATTTTTAATGTCTTACACATTCCTTTATAGCTTATGAAAATTACCTATTCTTATCCTTTTTTTTTAAATTAAATTATTGTGATGTTCGTTAAGGAAAGCAATTTTATGTATCTTACATAGATGGAGAAACTGAAGGTTAGAAAATGAATCGACTTTCTTTTTTTTTTTAAGGATTTTATTTATTTATTCATAAGAGACACAGAGAGAGACAGAGAGAGAGAGAGAGGCAGAGACACAGGCAGAGGGAGAAGCAGGCTCCATGCAGGGAGCCTGACGTGGGACTCGATCCCGGTCTCCAGGATCACATCCTGGGCTGAGGGCAACGCTAAACCGCTGAGCTACCCAGGCTGCCCTGAATCGACTTTCTATGGTAATAGTTTTGGGCAAGAATAGGTTTCACATGTCCTCATACTTTGTCCACTGATGTGTAATGTGAAGTGATGTTGTCTATCCAGTTGAGGATGGAACTTAACCAAACTATAGTCTATCATACCTCCTCAGTATCCTTTAGGAAGTCTTAGAGTAATGTGTTTGGCAAACATAACCAGGCATTCGAAGGTCATTCAGATTATATTACAAGTCACAATGGATTTTTTCTTCTCCTTATTGTCAAAAACTTCAGCACTGCCTTACTTATTCACATCCATGAACCGACTGCCTGGAGGTCTCCCGCTTTCTCCACCAGCATTCCTCCCCCTAAAATGTGGAATATTAGTACTCTAAAACCAACCATGTTGGTAGCAATTCTACTACATTGCTCATCACATTTCTGTTCTGTTTGTGCATTGAGCCATGGGAGAGAGTTATAAAGGCAGCATGTCGGGACAGGATGAGACCATTAAAGCCATCAATCACACCCTGCAAATGTCAATGCTAAATCCTTCTGTGTTCAAATGATTTTCCTTGTAGTAGAATCTGAACTAAACTGAGGGATTCCTGCGTTCACCTATGAGGGAGTAACTGCTACAGGATATTCCCTCCCACTCTAAACTACCAGAAAACTGGATATAATATATGAAGCATTGTTATTTTTTTTTTCAGATATTGGACCAATAAGCAGTGTAGATTACGACACCTGAGAAGAGAAACCAACAATATGTGACCGATGATCATCCAGACTTTCTACCTAGAGGAAATTTTCGGGCCAGTATGTAAACTAAGTCTAGTGGATTCACTGAGTTGGGGCGGGGGGCACAGAGGTTTAGAGAGACTGAGATGAGTGGAATTTTCAGGGGAGAAATTTAAGGGGAGAGAGCTAAGCAAAGGAAAACTCCAAGAATCCACAGAGAAGACTCTTGGAGTCTAGGCTGAATATTGATCTGCACATGTGCAAGATGAAGTTTTATAAAGCCATATGACAAGAGCAACTGCCAAAAAAAAAAAAAAAAAAAAAACCCTGAGAGCTGTAAGCTTAAAAATTCTCCAAGCATATACAAGGCTAGCAATCATTTAATATCTCACCAGCTTAACAATGAGAGACTTCAGTGAATGCAAATTCATTCAGTAAAGCCCTCAACAAGACCCCTGGCTCTGAAGTAAAGACTGCTCTAGATTTGTGGGGAGTGGGGAAGGTTTAAATGGACTTCAAAATTATTGAGTTGATCCACAAATAAACTTCTGGACCAATCCATATTCAACATTCCTTAAGGAAAACAATAGAATTTAGCCCTTGGCAACATAAAATTCATAATATTTGGCAGGAAATCAAAATTTAGATACAAAAATAAGTAGAAAAAAGTGACATATAGCTAGAAGAAAATGGTCAACAACAAAAACAAAAGATTCAAAATAACAAGAGATGAAGGAACCAAAAGACAAGAATTCTTAATTAACTAGCGTAAATTTGATAAACGCACTTAAGGAATTAAAAGAATATATAAAGAAAGAATTATTACCTGAAATGAAATATTCATTAATTTGGCTTAATTCCAGAATAGAATTCAGTGAATTAAAAGATATAGCAAGAAAAACTATCTAAACCAAAGAGCAAAGAGCTTGGAAAAAAAACAAAACAAAACAGAGTATCACTACCCCACAAAATAATAACAAGCATGGTAATTCAAATTTAGTAAGGAGAAGGAAAGAATAAGGAGGAGAAAATCATGGAGGGAATAACTACTTAAGGTTTTTTTTTTTTTTAATTTGGTGAAAATAATAAATACAGAGATCCAGAAATCTCAACAAACACCACAAAGGAGAAAAAAAAAAAAAAAAAAGAGAACCACACTAAAGACTACCCTATTCAAACTGTTGAAAATCAGTGATGAAGAGAAAAATATTTCAAGCAGAAAAGGCAAAAGGACACATAACTTATGGAACAAAAGTGAGAAAGACTGCCAACATTACAGAAAGCAGAGGACAACACAATGGTATCTTTAAAGCCCTGAAAGAAAACAAAAATTCACCCAAAATTATGTACATTATGGAAAACAAAGACTTCTAGCAGAAGGTGAGAAAATTTGCCATCTACAAACACACTCCAAAAGAGCGATTAAAGGTAGTTTCTTAGACGGAAGAGAAGGGACATCAGATAGGGAAATGAACCAGTAAAAAGGGAATAAATAGAACAGAAATGATAGTGCTGACTTAATCTTAAACACAATTCATTTTAAAGCAAAAATAATAATGTAGTATGAGGTTTAGAACATATACAAACATATATAAACTCTGTAAATTCACCAAGTATGTCAGTGGTTAACCACCACATGAAAAGATGAAAAATGTTTTTTAAACTACAAGAACTAGGGCACCTGGTTGGCTCAGTCAGTTAAGCATTCAACTCTTGGTTTCTGCTTAAGTTATGATCTCAGGGTCATGGGACCGAGCCCTACCTTAGGCTCTGTGCTCAATGCTAAGTCTGCTTGAGATTCCCTCTCTCCCTTCTCTTCTCCCTCCTCCCTCCCTCCACTTGATCACACATTCCTATGCTCACTTTCTCTAAAATAAGTAAATCAAATCTTTAAAAAAATTCCAGAACTAAGGAATTTTAGCAGACAATAGGATACAAAATCAACATCTAACCTCAAAAGTACTTCTACATACTGGTAAAAAAAAAAGAAAAAGAAAAAGACAGAAACTGAAAATATATACCATATTGCAATACCATATAAAATTTTTAAAAATTGGGATCCATTTACTTAAACATATACATATATATACATATGTATACATATATGTATATATGTGTGTGTGTGAGTATATATATGTATATATATATAACCCATACAATAATCATGATAAAGGGTTTCTGAGAGAATCTAAAGAGGACTTAAATAGATGTACAGTATTAATGGGTTGGAAAACATAATACTGTTGAGATATTAACAATCTCAAATTTATCTTTTGTGTTCACACAAACTTGATTAAAATCTCAGCAGGCTTTTTTGTAGAAATTGACAAACCAATTTTAAAATTTACGTTAGAAATTAAAGACACAGATAGCTAAAATCATCCTGAAAATTAAAAGCAAAATTTCAAAACTTACCAACTATCTGATTTTAAGATTTATCCTTGAATTGCAATAAGTAAAATGGTGTGACAAATCCACAAGCACAGATACAGAGTTTGGAACAAAACAGAGACATACACATATGGTTGAGTGATTTTCGGAAAATTGCCAAAGCATTTAAGTAAAGAAAATATATTATTTTCAACACTTCTGCTTAAACTATTGCTTATTCACATGGAAAACAAAAATCTTAGACCCTTATCTCACATCATCTTTCAAAAACGAAACAAAACAAAAACTTGAAGTGGATCATAGATCTAAATAACAAAGTTAAAATTATAAACTCCTAGAGGAAAACTTTTCCATACTTCTAGGAGCAAAATAATTCTATGGATAAAACAAAAATACACAAACCAAAAAACGTTGATAAATGAGACTTTATCAAAATTTTAAATTTACCTTCTTCAAAAGACACCATTAAAAAAATGTGGTACACACAAAGACAAAGGACTATTTTCCAAAATATAAAACTATTACATTTTATAACATAAAACCTGACCCATTAAAAACTAAAAAATGAATTTGAACATACTTTTCACAAAAGCAAATATGCAAAATACCAATAAGCATATAAAAAGATTTTTAACATCATTAGTCATCATAGAAATGCACATTGAAAAGACAATGAGACACTACCAGACACTCACTAAAATTTCTAAATTGAGAAACACTGACAATTACCAAATGTTCTTAGTAATGAGCAGCAACTGGACGTTTCCTAAATAGCTGATAGGAATGCAAAACGGTATATCCATTTTGGAAAACAGTTTGACAATTTCCTATATAGCTAAACACCTACATAGTTTACTTCTAGGTATTTACTTGTAAAAAGAAATTAAAATATATGTCTTCAACAAAACCTTTATGCAAATGTCCACAACATCTTTATTTCTAATAGCCTCACAGTGGAAACAATTCAAAGGTCTATCAACAGATACACAGATATACAAATTTTAGCATATTCTTCCCATAAAATACCACTCAGCATGACACATTTGAGATTAATCCCCATTGTGCGCTCATTGGTTTTTACTGTGAAGTGAAAAAAGTCTGACACAAAAGACTATGAACTATAGGATATGTTCCAGAAAAGGGAAAAATGTCCTGACAAAAAGCAGATCAGATGTGCTTCAGTAGGGGGAGGGGACACAAGGGACATCTTGGGGATGATGGAAATGTTTCATGGCATGATTATGCTAGAGGTTACATGAATGCATCCATTTGTCAAAACTCAGAATTGTGAATTTGAGACAGGAGCATTTTTGTGGTATGTAAAATAGGCTTCAATAAAGTTGAATGAATGATATCTGAACTAGATCCTGCCCAGGCCCCCTATCTCCTGTTTCCCCTCTAACCCAATCCTTTGCTCTTCTGCAGACTCAGTTATGGCGACACCAACTTATGCCTGGAGCTCTCCTGCCTTAAGGACGTTTTGTTTTTCTTTTTTTTTTTTGCCTTAAGGACTTTCTTTTGCCATTTACCTCTGCCAGAGATACGTGGCTCTCTTATTACTTCCATTAGACCTTTAATCAAATGTTATCTTGTGATTGAGGCCTTCCTCAAAAACCATATTGAAAATGTCCAGTTCTCTTCTTAACTCAAACTATCCCAGCCCCTTTGTCCACTTAATTTTTCTCCATAGCCTTTATCATATAACATGCTAAATACTCTACTTATTCAGTTACTTCCCTAGCCACCCCACCAAAACTTAAGCTCCATGAGAGCAGAGATTTTTGGTTTTGCTCACTACTGTCACCTCAGTTGTTAGAATAATGATTAACACAACGTAGCTGCTCACTCTTTTTTCTCCATTATATTTAACCATTTTCTTACTACATTCACATTTTCTTCTAGCACAAGGTTTTATAATATATATAAAAGAAAATTACAATGTCTACAATTACAATATTCTAGTGCCATCTCCCAAAAGATTAGTTCTAGACATAAGAATAAAATGGTGGGGATGTGAGGTGGTGGTGGTGCCACTATTTAGTGGTATTATGCCAAAGAACTTAAAAAAAATCAGTATTTTATGATACCACAGAAATCCTTTATAGTAAAAGTCTTAAAGGAAATACCTATGTATAAAATACTTTCAAATGGGAAGCAATATAACACTTTATTATTGGCCGGAGCTCTGACCACAAACACTCCAATAAGCAGAACTTGAACATAATGGAACACTGTTTTTAGGCCAAAGCTTACTATTCCTCTATTTTGCCCTCCAAATTTGATCACAGGGGTTTTGTCTTACAGCGTGTAACTCCAAGCATTGCAAAATGGGGAAGGATGCAGAGACAGAAAGAAAATGAACATTTTTGGATATTTTAATTACATTGAGTCTTTATGCCCACTAGCCAGCCTGGCCCAGTCAAGGACTTGAAATCTGATTAATTATACTGCCATATCTTTTCCTTGGGGAGAGCCCAGAAAGGGGGAAAACAAAGAATCAAAGATGAAAATAAAGAACCCGAGTGTCTCCCTTCCCTATAGGACTCTAGTAATAGTAACAAAATAATTTCTCATTGTAAGTGACTTTCTGAGAAGTTCCCACAGGCCCTTAGTAACTCAAAAAGCTGTAATGCTAAAACTGGTAGCCACCAATTAGCCAACACTCTGGAGATGGATGAAATGACTCTAATGTCATCAGGATGGGTGGCCATCTCTACATGATCGGGTGTTGCTGTGGACTGACTGGCTGCCATTTTTATGGTTCAGTACCACAAAGCAATTAACAGTGAATGAGTGAGCTTTCCCAACCTTTACTGGAAATGGTGGCTGTTTATCATTGTGTCAGAATCCTGGCAGATTCAAGAAATCTAAATTTAACAGGTGACTGCTTCCTCCATGGCTGATTGCAGTCAATGGATCTTCAGGATACCTACTCCCATTCTGGTGATCCAGGCCAATAGGACAAGCTGCTGAAAAGAAAGGGGATGGATGAGGCCCACTTTAGAATCCATCATGCACGAGGGCTCTACACAACTCTTGCACTCCTGCATAATGACTTTTTCAAATGATTTCAGCAGATTTTGACAACCGGTTCCAATTTAAGCTGCGGTGGCAGAAAAGTAGGTAGATGAGTAGATACAGATGTAGATGTAGGTGTCAATATAAATATATTCAGTCATTACCCTATTTTTACATAATTTGATGGCTGTGCTCTTGGACTACTTAAAAATAGCCTTACTTTTTTTAATTGCTTGAGGTTAAAATTAGACCAATGAAGGCATGTTAGGTAATATTTAAAATCCCAGTCTCTGTAAATCGGTCATCGTGGTCTTAGGTATACAATCATCCTCAAAAAAGAAGTATTTTCTCTCACTGCTGCTCTCACAGTGGTGTAGCAGATGGTACCTGGCACCAATACTTATCTATAGTCAAATGGTGAAGACTGATGATTGGGGTTAATTTTCCATTGATGTACGAGGAAATAATTCCCAGAAAATCTGAACAGCCCACCATTTCTCACACAGAGAAGAATGAGAAAAAGCCAATATTCCCCTGCACGAGGAGAAATCTAATATTGTCCTCACAATAAACCTACGTAAAAGGTATTATTATTCCCATTTTAAACAGGAGAAAATTAGAGCAGAAAGAAATGAAAATTACTTGCCTAACATCATGCAGATCAGATGTGGTAAAGTTGGTTTTTAAACTCAGGCACCTGGCTCCAGAGTCTGTGAGCCTAAGTAATACACAATAGCATCTCCCAATGCTAGGCCTGATGTAATCCTCTGCTTGGGGAATCTGAAAGTAAATGGTTATCTGTGATTTCTTAAGCATTCTTCTAAGCTAATTCCAAAATTTCCTTCAGAATATAGTCAAGAGGGATGCCTGCGTGGCTCAGCGGTTGAGCATCTGCCTTCAGCTCAGAGCGTGACCCTGGGGACCTGGGATCAAGTCCCACATCGGGCTCCCTGCAGGGAGCCTGCTTCTCCCTCTGCCTGTGTCTCTGCCTTTCTCTCTCTCTCTCTCTCTCTCTCTCTCTCTCTCTCTGTGTCTCTCATGAATAAATAAAATCTTAAAAAAATATATAGTCAAGAATATGGAAAATGTGGTACATCCATACAATGGAATAGTATCTAGTCGCTAACAAGAAACAAGGTACTGACACATGCTACAACATGAATGAACCTTGAAAACATTATATGTGACAGAAGCCAGAAACAAAAGGCTGGATATTATAGAATTCCATTTCTATGAAATATCCAGAACAGGCAAATCCATAGAAACAGAAAGTAGAGATTTGTGGTGGCCAGGGGCTAAAGGGACGAGAATGGAGGGAGTGTCTACCAACAGCCATGAAGTTTGTTTTAGGGGTAGATAATGAAATGTTCTGGAATTAGAGAGTAATGATGATTCACCACTTTGTGACCATACTAAAAAAGCTCTGAATCACTTTCAAATAGCAAACTTTTTGGAACATGAATTATATATTATTCTAAGAAAAAAGAATATAGGGGCTCCTGGCTGTCTCAGTCAGAAGACCTTGCAACTCTTGATCCCGGGGTCATAAGTTCAGGCCCCACGTTGGGTATAGAGATTACTTAAAAATAAATAAACATTAAAAAAAATGTTTAAGGGAAAAGAATGTAGTGAATACAGAGAAAAAAGGAAATAAAATTAATTACCATTTATTAAATATGCACACTAGGAACTGTGCAAAGCTTTAAATATATGATTTTATCTAATTCTCATGACAATCCCAAGTAGGTATTATTATTATTATTACCCTCACTTTACAGACAAACAAGATGAGGCCTGGAGGGTTTAAATGACTTGGCCAATGTAATTTGGTGAGTGGCTGTGGCAGGGAATGAAGCCTGTTCTGACTCCAAAGTTAACATGCTGTTCTGCAGCCACTCACATAACATCACCCTCTGCATTCCCTGGCTGGCCTGCAGATAAGTTTTAAGAAAAATAAAGGTCAAAATAGATGATCCTGATAAATATTTAATGTCCTCTGCTTTCATAGCTCCCTTATGGCTAGAGATGGAATGCCTCACACCTGGGCAGCGCTCCACAAGCAGAGCTGGAAGGGATGAAGACAGGCTCACAAGCAGAGTCAAAGGGGAACCGCCAGGGGTGAGGAGGGTGCTGTCCTCTGCTAGAGGTGGTGTCACCAAGCACAGCACCTCCCCAACGTCTCAGACAGGCTTAACTTTGTGGGTTGCTCAACATGCCAAGGTTTGCTGGCATGCATTCAATTTCTGTAGATAGGAAATGCTCAGGAATGGTGCAAATTCATGTTTTGTTAATAATGATAATAATAACAAAAGTTATGTATATGTCTTACATATGTCATCTGATACTTCAATGATCCAGTGAAGTTTAGATAACTGAGCCCAGTTAAAAATATGTCCAAATATACACAACCAATAGGAGTTAAAGCTAAAGGATGTAAAAGCCAATTTGAATTTTCATGATTAAACCAACAGGTAGAAGAAAAAAATAAAACCAACTCCAAGATCAGAAAATCGAACATAACCCGAGCCTCAGATATTTTTGAAGTTTACATAAATGGCTACTGTATAGTAAGCTAAACTTTATATCTGGCCTTTTCCCTCTATGTTAATTAATCATTATTGTCATCATTTTAGGGATTCTTTCCTGTTGCATTTAGCAATACTTTGTTGATGGCTACGTAGTATCCTGTTATAGGAATATGGCACACTTGATCCATTCCTCTGCTGTTGCTTATTTTAGATGCACTGAGGTTTAAAATAATTCCACTACTATAAATATTATTTTATGTGTCTTTTGGGAGTACATAAATGCATGCATTTCCTAGAAGCACAACTGCCGGGTCATAGGGTGTGCTATGTATATGATCAGCTTCAGCAAACACTATTAAACAGTTTTTCAAAGTACTTGTAAGAACATACACTTTCATCAGCTTTGGACACAAGTTCCAACTTCTCTTCATCTTTACTAACATCAGGATCGTACATTCTTTTTTTTGTTAGAGTGGCACCCGTGTCGTGGTGTCACTTTGTGGTTTTAATATGTATTTCCTTAATAGTGAATGAGCTTGAACACATCTGTTATTTTGAAATGTCTACTTAAGTCTCCCCCCCCCCAATTAGCTTTCTGTACTTTTCTTCTTGATCTGTAAAAGATGATTCATCTATTTGTACATGTAAGATTGTCCATTGTGCATTTTTTTTTATGTGTCAGCTACATTTCATTAAGAAAACTAATGTAGTACATATAACAATTTGATTCTAGGGATTATATATTTAGCCACTAAGTTCAGATTTTCAGAGTGCTCTACTATTATTACTTACATTTTAACTGTGTTCTATTTAATGTCTCCCTAAAATATTTGCAAAGATATTACATCATTACTCCCGTTTTCAAGACAAAAAAGTTGCAACATAGTAAGTTCTCAGACAGTAAGGTGGTGGCATTGGTCCTACAAACCATACCCTTCAACTTCTGTATTTACATCCCACTGACATGTTTCCTAGTTTTACTGAAAACTATAATTGACATATAATATTGTATTAATCCAAGATGTATAGCAGGTAGAGGGAGAAACAGACTCCTTGCTAAGCTGGGAGGTGGACCCAGGGCTCCATCCAGGACCCTGTGATCATGACCTGAGCCAACGACAGACGTTTAACTGACGGAGCCACCCAGGTGCCCCAACATTTATTTTTAATGGTGGTAGAAACACAATATTAGATTCACCCTCTTAAACTTTTAAGTGCACAACATCGTATTAACTGAGGGTACAAGGCTGTACAAAGATCTCTAGACCTTCTTCACTTCATACAACTGAAACTTTATATTCATTAAAAATCTCCATCCACCCCTCCACGCCCACCCTGCGGCATCCAGTCCCAGGCAACTACCATTTTACTCTGTTCCTCCGAGTTTATCTTAAATACATTATATAAGCGGAATCATAAAGTATTTGTCCTCCTGTGACTGTCTAATCTCACGTAATATATTGTGCTCTCCAGGTCCATTTCTGTTGTCGCATACGACAGGATTTCCTTCTTTTTTTAAGGCTGAATAATCTTTCCCTGCATGTATGTAACACATTCTCTTTATCCATTCATCTATTGGTAGACATTAGCTTGTTTCCATATCTTGGTCATTGTGAATAGTGTTGAAATGAATGGAAAAGTGCTAATATCTCTTGGAGATCCTGATGTCAATTCTTTAGGATATGTACGAGCATTGCTGGATCATGTGATATTTCTAATTTAAGTTTTTAAGGAATCTCCATACTGTTTTCCGTAGTAGCGGCAGTATTCCACATTCCTATCAACAATATACAAGAGTTCTTGTTCTCCCATATCCTCCCCAGCACTAGTTTTTGTTTTTAAATAGTCATACTCATGGGTGTGAGATGATGTATATGGCGGTTTTGATTTGCATTTCTGATGATTAGTGTGATGTTGAGTACTTTTTCATACACCTCTTGGCCATTTGTATATCTTCTTCAGATAAATGTCTAAGTAAACCCTTCATACATTTTTATTTTACTTTAATTTTTTAAAGATTTATTTATTTATTCATGAGAGACACACAGAGAGGCAGAGACACAGGTAGAGGGAGAAGCGGGCTCCCTATGAGGAGCTTGATGCGGGACTCATTCCCAGGACCCCGGGGTCATGACCTGAGCCAAAGGCAGATGCTCAACCACTGAGCCATGCAGGCGTCCCTCTTTACCCATTTTTAAATCAAATTATTTGGAATCTTTTTTGCTATTGTATAGTAGGAGTTTCCTTTAGATTTTGGATATTAACCCTTATTAAGTATGTGGTTTGCAAATATTATCTCCCATTGCTTAGGTTTTTTCTTTATTCTGTTGTTTTCTTTGCTATGCAGAAGTTTTTATCTTTTTATGTAACCCCACTTGCCTATTTTTTGCTTTTCTTGCTTGTGTTTTTGGTGTCATAAAGCAGATGATCTCCTTATGCTCTGCTTGGTGAATTCCTGGCTATATGATAACCTCTCTGAAGCTCCTCACTATCTAGATGTGATTCAGTCTCACTTCATACTCTACTTTCTCCAATAAGTATTTCCCAAACCTCTCCCCATTCTCCTCTGGAATTCTATATAGCCATTTATTTATATCGTTCTTTGGCTTCAATTATTGGCTAATTTTTAGTGCACGTACGCTCTATCTTCCCAAGTAACAAAAGATAGAGGACCAAAGTCATGTCTTTCATTGATTCATTTTCTCTATGGCTGTGTTTCAAATAGCAGTGATCACCAATCTAATCAAACAAGAGCTTGCAGTGTGGCATCCTTGTCCATTGAGGTCATCAACCTCCAGATCTGGGTTCACTGGCTCTGAATAACCTTGATTGCTCAATCTTTTAGTGTAGCTGGTAGATGAAATGGTGAAAAAGCCCACTGGATCTGATGTCTCCTGTCTACAGGTTATGGGAATATTCAAGGACCAAACTTTCCAAGTAAAAAGAAAAAAAATCCTTAATGGTGCAAAGTCAGACACTAGGACTACCCAAGGAAGGTATATGTGGTCCTGTCTTTTATTGCTGAAATCATATTCTATAGAGTTCAGCTGCCTTTTGTCTGTAGAAAAGTACAGCTGGGAGAAGCAGCAGAGGGAAGAATGGAAAGTGCTATTGGATACAAAGTAAAGAACAACAGAATTTGGGGAGCAGAGACATATTGATAGAAAAAACCCTAAAATTAGAGAATTGTCAAGGTTAAAATATGCCTTAGAAGATATCTATTTATATGGATTCTTAATTGATTCATAGAATCTTATTTAGTCCCTTCAAAGTTTGTGAAAAAAGTATTTCCAGACAATTGTCATTTCCATTTCTGTATGCGATAATATCATATGATGAGAATATATCATCTACTTTGGACTCCATCTACATCAGCCTGTATTTTTCTGGTTACTTTCCAAAGTGTCACCTTGCTGCTTGGTTCCAGCCGCCATCCCCCAATAAATCAGAAGGAGGCTGTGACCTTCTCAACAGGACCCAAACGTTGGTTTCCATTCTCCAATCTGTTATTTCAGACCCAGGACTAGAATGAGGAAAGCCAATCAAAATGCCTGTTTTTCAAATAACATTGGCCTGCTTTTGTTAATGCTTGCAAGCTGGGGACAGTTAGGAGCGCTGCTTAGAAACACTGGTGTGACATTCACTGGTCTCAGCAAACTGAGAGAGGGCACACTTTAAGATGATGAGATAGACAAGTCTCTCTCACTAGTTTACACTCACGTCCGGAAGGAACCAAAAAGAGATAAAGTCTTGGCAATGGCCAGGTCCTCATCCTAACCCACCTCGTTCTTTATTCCCTATGCCAAGATGAATGCCAGCTGGACATGCCCCAATTACTGCAGTTGATCAAATACAGAGAACTTTTAGACCAGAGTTTTGTTTTTTCTTTCCCTAGACTGCTGTGAAGTCAGCTGTGCTGCCTGTATAAATGTGACCTACAGCCCTTTATGTGCCAGATGTGAACAGATGTGCACTTAGCACGCCTTCTTTATGCCAACCTCCAGCTAGTGGAGCAGCTGATTAGAAGAGACAAGATAGAAAGAAGAGCAAATGTGACTGTGTAACTGGCTAACACAGCAATACAGCCTTGCAAGCTAAGCAAAGGTTGAGCATTCAGGTAAAATAGGACCAGGCTTGAATAAGCAAGGTCACGGGAAAACAAACAAAGATAGAATATAAAGGGGGATTGGAGAAGACTGGCACACTTCTATTTACTCAATTTTTCTGGTCTTAAGAAGATCCTAGTAAACCCAAGCTTTGCAACTTTAGTAATATGCAAATGCACACACAGCCATTTATTTAAGTTCTGAGGTTATGTCGGAAACAGTGAATGTATCAGTAAGACTGGAGTGCAGGCTTTTAGCAGGAGTTTAGAGGAAATGACCTCCAACTCTGAGTGGTCTGTGAAGGAACTGGGGCTTCAGTTTTGGGCAGGGAGACATAAAGAGAGTCAGAGAAGGAGGTGTAACTCTCAAATAATAATATAGTTTGTTTTTTTTTCTTTCTTTCTTTATTTTTTTAATAATATATTTTGACTGATAGTTCAGAAGGAGCTCTCTTTAAGATGTACTAGAAAGGTGGAGAATGTAGGTGGGAAGAGCAGCTAAACGCCTCAGGTAAGGAGCTAGCCTGAAGTGTTGTGAGACTCTTGACTGAGGCAGGGGAGATGGCAAACCAGAGCGGTAGGAGGTAAATAAATTTGGAAAAAAAAAAAAAAAACACAAAAAAAACCAAAAAACTGCAGACATGAGAGGATAAGGGGCGTGGGTTGTATTGGAGGAGGAGGACTCAAGTAAGACAGCAGAATTTGTAGTCGGTTTTGGGGACAGAGGGAATAGACCTACCTTCCACAATCACTTCACTCAGTGCCTGGTGCTGTGTTCCTTTACCCAACCCTATGCACGAGCCAATATGACTCTTTGCTTGTTTGTTTTTGCTTCTTAACAGATGTGGCAACCAGGGTGACCAAACGCTCCAGTTTTCCTAGGACTAAGGGATCCTAGAAACATGAACTTTGTGCTGAAATGGGGGATGTCCTAGGTGAATGGGGACAAGCTGATCATTTTAGCACCGAACTTCAGACCATTTAGATCACTTTTCCAAGTTCCCATGTCTGGGAGGAACAAAGCCAAGATTCATTCCGTCTCTACAAAGCCCATACTTTTCTCTCTAAGTCACACTGATTCTCAAGGTTAAAAACGGCAGTGTTACCCAGAACAGCAATGCAGAAGGAAAAGCGCATCAGATTCAGATCAGAGAGGAGATGGGGGTAAAACGTTCTATTTTGGAAAACTGACATTCAAGTTTTCTAAAATAGAGGCTTTCGTTATTAACTTTTTCGGGTCTTTTTCTCTTGTACCTTCAAAGTGCTTCAGGCCCTCCTCCCTCATTTTGTTTAAAGGCTCGATGCAGAGCGGTTATTTTTGTGACTGGGTAATTATCTATATTTTAAGCTTAGGATCCAGACTCTGAGTAAAGGTGTGATATGCATCTAATGAATAAATATCTGCCTGGTTAATGTGATCTGCTTGTGTCAGGTTGCCTTCCTCATTCTTTCTATAAAGCAATGACAGGTCAAGTATTAGGGTCAGGCTGCAACAGCTGGGTAGATACGGGGTGAGGATGAGACCCTTGGACAAGGTACTATGAGAGGATTCAGTGAGGGGCTGATTAGGAACGTCTCATCACTTCTCTTGCCTTGGATTTCTGCTCATTTTCTTATTAGGTCAGAGAAAGCATGGCCCCTGACCAGTTGTATCAGCACCATCTGGGAGCTTCTAAAAAATTCAAATTCAAGGTTTTACCCCAGACTTACTAAATCTGAATCTTCAGGGTGGGTCCCCCAAATCTGTGTTTACAGGAGTTTTCTAGATGAATCTCATCACCACTAATGATATTAAGCCTTATGGGCCTAGAGACAAAATCAAGGATATTGTGTAGGAACTTGTACACTATAATGTCTTTGTTGCAACCGTTCAACTCAGCTGTTGTAGGACAAAAGCAGCCCTAAACAATATGCAAAAGAGCGTGATTGTGCTGATTTAAAATAAAACTGCTAACAGACATTGAAATTTGAATTTCATATAATTTTCACTTGTCACAAGATACTCTTCTTCTTTTGATTTATTTATGCCAAAATTTTAAAATGCCAAAGCCATCGCAAGGTCTAATGGCACCAAAAACAAAAACAAAGCAAAACAAAACAAAACAAAACAAAACAAAACAAAAGGCAGGTGGAATTTAGCCTGGGTTATAGTTTAAGGAATTCTGTTTCGAGAATCTAGATTAGGAGAGGGAAGATGAGAACAGACATAGATAATGTGAAACCTCCATTGGTCAATATCAAAATGTCCCAAGAATACTAATAAACTGCCAGACTCATGTTGCTAAAGAAAATGTGAATTTCATACCCATAATGTTTGTGGGTTGTCTCTTTTGAGCATTTGGATATTGTAAATACCATAAATTTCCATTAATAGAGGTTGGTTACATGAAATATTGTACAACCATCCCTTGTCATTCAAAATAATTGAGGTAGGGACGTTAGAACGTTCAACTGGATATTATATTATATTTAAAAACTAAAGTTATATTTACCAATTATAATAATAGTATTTTTTTTCAACAATGAGTTCTTGTTTTATATAGAAATATTGGGTGAGTAAATAATATAAAGTCAGGAATAGAATTTGCTTCAAAATACAGCAGAAAGTGGGGGGTCTAAGTGAAAAAAGATGATGATGAATTGACAATTGGAAAATGCATGATGAGCATGCATGGTTAGGATTGTATTTTTTATACCTTCTACATTTAAAATTGTTTTAGATAAAAATACTTTTATCCAAAAACAATGATGACTGAGGCAGATGTAGATGTGTTGATGTAGCACTATACGCAGGCTCTGTTTTTGCTAAAATAAAAACAGAGTGCAGAATAATATGTAGAAGATGATTTATTTATGTGTCTCCCTAATGGTTCTGCACCATATAGGCTCATGACATTTCAGCCTGTGTCTCGCAACCCTCCAGCTGTCTTTCTAAAACATGGCTTAGATCCTGCCTTGCCCATGTTTGAAAAACTCTAAATGACTCTCCTTTGCTAAGAGAATGGAATCTAAATTCCAAGTTTGGCATTCAAATTCCTTCATAATATGACCATAATGTATCTTCCTAGGTATTTATCATTCCACTCTCCTTTTCCAATGCATCCTATACTTTACAGTGAATTAAATTAAATGCACAGAATTTAAAGTCAGGAAGCCACACCACAACCAAATTTTGGACCTGACACTGGCTATGTGACCTTGGAGAAATTCCTCTGCTTCTCTGAGCTTCCATAAATTCATTTATAAATGAGAATCATAGCAATGTTTATCTCATATGGCTGTTGTAAGAAAGTAAGTGATATAAAACTTGGAAAATATTTAGTATTGAGTCTGACACTGAGAATAATTCAATAAATGTTAGCTATTCCTGTTAATAATTGTACTTAGCCATTTATTTCCTCATTAATTCAACGTATTTATTGAGCTTTCATTTAAATGCCAAGCAATATCTTAGGATGGCACTATGTTACTCACCATTCCAGTGATGTGTCATGAGCTTCCACAATGTCATTCTTTTGCTTGAGTCATTTTAGTTTTATGGATTATCCTTCCCACTACTGTGTCTGGTAAATTCATATTAACTTACTCTTGTGACTGAGTTAATGTTGGTCTCCCAATTCTACTATTGCCCCTAAAATTACTCATAGCTCTTTCTCCCGTACTATCGTAACACTCCACTCAATCTGTGACCTCACTAGTTGTAAGTAGGCTTCTTGACTTTTGTCTACATGTTGGACTTTTTCCATAGTCTGTGAGATCCTTTGAAGAAAAAAAGATTTTTTTTTTTTTAGATTGTAATTATTTGAGCAAGAGAGAGAACACAGAGGAAGAGGTAGAAGCAGATGCCCTGCTGAGCAGGGAGCCCAAAGTGAGGCTTGATTGTAGGACCCTGAGATCATGACCTGAGCCAAAGGCAGATGCTTACCAGACTGAGCCATCCAGTGCCCTGAAAAATCTGTTTTTAACTTACCTTTGTACCTTCAGATCCTAAAGTCTGGCCAGTTTTAGTGGACATTTAAGGAATCCCTTGAAAAGGGGCATGTATATCTCTTCTTTAATAGTGGGAAATGAGATATCAAGCAAATGGCTATCTTTATCATCAAACAGCAAAACAAAGGGATCTGAAACATAACAAAGACCAATCTCTTCATTTTTCCAATAGTCCAAATGAATCTCCATAAAGTCCACTGACAATGTTTTATGATGGTCAGCTTATTTATTCATTAAATAAATATGTACTTCATTTGTATCACTCCATGCCTGATGGTACTAGAGGCTAAAGCAAGTACAGGATCCTTTCCATGGTACCATGATTGTTTCTACACCTATCAACAGACGTTTCACAGAAAATATGTTTGGATATGAAGAAGACACATGGCTGCCTGAATGGGGGGCAGCATTGCCACAGAATGAGAAGATTAGGTGAGAAGAAATGTTGTGTAGGAAATCATACTTGGCTGAAGTCACATTTTGTTCTGAGGTCAAACATGGATATTAGTTTCTGGCTGTCTTAGGAATTCCTGTAATCTATTCCCAGTTCCTTCTTGCTATTATCGACGTAGGGAAATTATCCTAACATCCCACTTTCTGCTTAGCTTTTTGCAGTGAATGGATTAGACCAGTCAGTGGTACATAACTTTGTTAGGTTACAGGAACAATTTGGGATCTAATGAAAGTTCTGGACTTTCTCCCCAGAAGGGAAAAACTGCATACATGCAGCACGCACACATGCAGACACACACACACACACACACAAACACACACACACACACAAGCAGCATTCATGGAATCACTGTTTTCTAATCTAGAGCACGTATTTTCCAGATTAAGGACTCCTGGACTCAGGGGTCTCCAAGATACTTCTAACTGTAAACTTTTGCCTTGTTGGTTTTGTTCAAAACGTTCTTCATTGCCACATCTTTCAACCCTAGGTGTGATCAAAAACTTGTACTCCAACATGTCAGTCTTTCTCCCTCAGGTTAGGTCTACAAGGGAAAGTGCTTGGCAGGCAGGTACACATCTAGCCCTCACAATCTGGGGGTGGTGGGAAGAGGAGAATGAAATGGGGATTCCAGTCATGGTGCAGTATATGTCTCCTGCCTGCCTTGCTGGGTTTCACTTATTGAATTAGGACAAATTGGAACTTTCATAAACTGAGATATAAATCATTATCTTGAGTTAGCAGATGCAGTCGCACCAGGGTAGAGCACTGTTAATAACTCTGCTGGATTAGGACTGATTGGAACAATTTGAAACTTGTTTCTCTCAGCTTGATCAGCCTCATTGTAACCACGGCAATTATCCCATTTCACTTTCAATGGCTCAGCACAGACATGTTGTTGCTTTATATCCATCCTTCTTAATGAAGCCAGCGCAGACTTTTGTTTGTTTGTCAAAGAGCTGGCCCATGTAAACAATAAATAACTCCACCCCTTGGGGTACAAGGTGGATGCTTGTAAGGCTGAGATCTCCAATGGGTTAGACAAACACAATTCGTATGTTGGTGATTTCACAGATTTATTTATTAATTTCCCTCTTTTATATTTGAGCAGCTGCTATGTGCCAAACACTGATGTGTTAGTCTGTGGGATATATATAGAATTGGATTAAACTGTATTGTGTAGCACCTGTGTCTTTACTACTTCTCCTGATGGGGTGTACAGTTTTTGAGGGCAGGGAACATCCTTTAGCCATGATAATGGCTATAATGTATTGGTTGTCTATAATGGCCCAGGAACTATGCTAACCAGTCTGTACCCAGGAAGCTTATGGCAAAGGATGTCACAGAGTTGCAAGGAGTGTATGAGATGGAGCTCCATCTTTGTACTGAACTGATTAGTAAAGACTTCATAGAGACAAAAGCATATGACCAGAATCTTAAAGAATAGAGTGAATTTACTGGGTGAAAGATGAAGAAGAAAGTATATTTCACACAGAAGGAAGGGCACGGTCCAAAGGCATTCTCATCACTTTGTTGGAAAGCCAGATAAAATATTGGATGTTCCAGTCAGGGTGGAGAACTGCCATATAAGGACTGCTTTTATTTTATTTTATTTTATTTATTTATTTATTTATTTATTTATTTATTTATTTATTTTTACTTTTATTTATTTATTCATGAGAGAGAGAGAGAGACAGAAATAGAGAGGAAGAGACAAAGGCAGAGGGAGAAGCAGGCTCCATGCAGGGAGCCCGACGTGGGACTCAATCCCAGGTCCCCAGGATCACACCCTGGGCTGAAGGCGGCGCTAAGCCGCTGAGCCACCCGGGCTGCCCCAAGGACTACTTTTAAAATCTCATGAGCTTGGACTAGTTCTCAATGAAATATGAATAGAAATTACACATATGTTTAATAATAAACATATTCATGATCTTCACATTACATGAGATCTTAGACCTCTACTTTTATTAGTATCCATTCAACATAACAAAATTTTTGCTCAGTGCTCTAGCAAATAAGACTCCAGTGTCTAATGGGCTTCCTGTTTCAATTGAGGAGAGGTTTTGGGTCGGAAATTTATATCAAAATGCAAACAAGGTGGTTAGTAAGAAATAGATACATTTAGCAAAGTGATCCTCACTCCTTCACTCTATTTGGTTAATTCCTTCTGATGGGTGTTTCCACAGAGACACAGAGAAGCCACTCCTATTATATGGCCTCTTTCAAATCAGGTACTTCCGACTTTGATTTAATATCATAGTGCCCTTTAAAGCACTTTTTACAACCTGTAATATCTTTTTGTAGGGATATATATATATATATATATATATATATATATATACATCTTCCAAAGTAAGAAATAAAATTTTCCTAAAAATGTTGAAGCTCTCATGTGCTTCTGCTAGATTCCATTTCTTACTCTCATTTCCAATCCCACCTTGAGTTATGCACTATCTTGAATTTGGTTTCTAGTATTTCTTGCCTATACCTACAAATCCATAGTAAGATAACAAAGTATACTAACATCATACCTCCTTTTCCCACTCATCTAAGTAGTTGAGATGTAGCGATGTGGGCAGGTATGAATTTAGTCTCTTTACTTAGTATTGCTGCATGGCATTCCATGTGGGCAAAGTTAGTTGCTTATGCAACTTTTTTGTATATTTGCCTCTCCCAGTAGAGCCAAAGTTCTGCAATAGTCTTAAGGTAGGTGGTCTTCCCTCTATATTCTCCATACTCTACACAGCTCTTGGCACAGAGAAGAGGTGGAGGACTAGGTGCCAAATTAATGAACATGTCCATGAGGGAACAAGAAATTCATTCCAGGGCACCAAGTGTCTCAGTTGTTAAGCATCTGCCTTTGGCTCATGATCTTTAGGTTTCTGGGATGGAGCCCTGCATCAGGCTCCCTGCTCAGTGAGGTGTCTGCTGCTCCCTCTGTACCTCCCTGCCTGGCTCGTGCTCACTATCTCTCTCTCAAATAAATAATTTTTTTTTTAAAAGAAATCAATTCCACTTGGAAACTGGGAAGAGAAGACAGTATTCAGGCTTCAACATTCACAATATTTTTTTCTTTTCTTTTCTTTTTTTTTTGTCTTTTGAGAATTGGATATAGGATAAAGTAAACTATGAAGGGAAGAAATTAAGGGTGTATGTGGGGATATACATAAGACAAACAAATGAAAAACTGAGCTAGATAGAATTTATGAGTCTCAGATGCTAAAGGCTTAGGGATAACGTAAAGACAATGCCTGGGATATTCCTTTCAGTTTGTTTTGGTGACACTGGATGGTGCTACTTCATACTTACTGACAGTAAGAAAAAGGAAGCAGACTCCCACTTCGACCATTGTCAATAGTGAAGAAAATCTAAATGTCACAGAATAATGGCACCTTCCCATTGGAATGAGTCTTCAGAAACTATTAACACTTAACCTATAATCTTAATACTTGAACCTCTGTTACTAACTAGGACTAGCCCCCGTATCCCATTCCCATATGCCTATGAGGATTTGGCCAGTGACAGAGAGCTTTATACTTCTTCACTGGGATAGACTTTACTGGGAAAGCAGTGTTTGTGCAAAACCTTGAAGAAGGTATGGAAATAGGTCACATGCATAGCTCATAGAAGTGGATGGGTGGATGGGAGTGAGTGGAGGGAAAAGTCATAGGTCTTATAAAGTAGGATGACAATAGCTCAGAATGAGCTGATGGTACTGGTGATGAAGATACCTTCTAAAGCAACCTTCTTTAGCACTCTGGCTTTTAGGATTTTTTTTTTTTTTGTAATGGATTGGACAATATAATAGCAACAACAGTGATGATCACTTTTAGGGTACATGCCATGCATGAGGCACTGAGCTACGTACTTTTTATGAACTTATTTAATTCATACACTATTCCTATGAAGACACAATAGAGTTTTAGTAAATGTTGATTGAGGGAATACCAATATTACCACTATTTTATAAAGAAGAAAATATAAGTTCAGGAAAACCAACATCTGCAAACATAGTCACACAGTAAAAGGCAGCATTGTTACCCAAATTCTGTCTTGACTCAACAAGGAGTCGCCCAAAGAGGAGATGCTTGCATCTAACTATTTTTCTGGTGATTATACTTATAGGCGCCAGTCCAACCCTAAATTTTCTTTCTCATTTTGACATCTGTCACATTTGAAGACAGATAAGTTTGACCTTATAATGTGTCCTCTTTCTACTTATCCTGACTTTCTTGACATTCTTTGTTCCTCCAAAGGTTGCTCCTTAGACATAGTCTCATCCACATTATCTTTGTATGGGATTGAGAAATGAGCTAGGTCAGAGTGAATTAGGTCAAGATTAATTAAGAGCTGAAATATTCTAACAAGTATGGTCTATTTGGCATCCAGGATTCTAGTAATATATTTTATCTACTGCTGTTTTAGCATTCTTGCAAAGACCCTTTCTGTTCTAAGTTTCTGCCCTAAAGTAATTGCTGATTGGCCCTGCCTGCTTGAGGTAGGAAGTCTACCTTTTTGAAAGCTGTGCCATTAAAACAGGTCACAGAAAATGGCCATGTGAGTCACTGAGTCCTGAGGGGCATAGATGATGTGATTAGGGGTCATTATGTCCAAGGTCATGGGCTAAGTTCACATTCATGTATGAGTTGCCAAGGAAACAGAGCTGAAGTGACCTGTCTCTTTGCCCCCACATGGATCTCTCCCTGAGAAGCTGATTGAAGAGGAAGCTTTGGATGGTGCTCAAAAGAGTAAGGACCCATTAAACGACCTTTTATTTGGCAGCTGGGCCCCCAAGTGAGGGCTGCAATACAATGAACAGAGGAGGAATGATTGATGACAGTGGGGAACCTCACAGCATTATGGGACAGAGTGGTGATTACCCAGTAAAGTGGAGTAAAATAGACAGCAATTCAAAAAATGTCAATGTCTAGTTTATTGAAATGGTGTTGATTCCTCACTGCCTAAATTCACTAGAATTATATCCAGAACAAGTCATTTGTGTTAAGAAGTAGTGAAAAGGAGATTTGGTGTTCAACAGTAGAAAATCAGAGTTGTACATTATCACCATTTCTTTCAGTCAATAAACTTTGAATCCTAAAGAATCAAAAGAATATGAGTTGTGGAGCCAGAAGAACCTGAGGTTAAATTCAATTTCACTAATATCAATCTCATGATCAAGTCTTTTCAACTACAGGAAGCTCAGTTTCCTCATCTGTAAAGTAGGAATAATTGCATAAACAATTGTTAAAAATTGCGTAGCAAAAATTGAAGATGTTATTGTCAGAATTTTCCTGCTTATGGGAGTAAACAGAGAAACAAAAACATAAATAGGTGAATTATATAACATGTTAGAAAGTCCAAAGTGCCTTAGAAAAGAAGAAAATAAAGTAACCATCATGGCAAGGGAGTGTGAATGTTGGTTAGGTAGGAAGGGGCAATTAATTTTAGAGTAGTCAGGATAGACTTTACTGGGAAAGCAATGTTTGCACAAAATCTTGAAAAAGATAAAGAAGTAGGTCACATGCATAGCTCATAGAAGTGGATGGGTGGATGGGAGTGAGTGGAGGGAAAAGTTATAGCTCTTAAAAGTAGGATAACAATGGCTTAGAATGAGTTGATGGTAGTGAAGAAAGCAGAGTGGTGTCCAATGGTCAGTCACATGTTGGATGTTAGCCTTGATGAGGATACTCATTTTACTGAGTACTTTGGGAGCTAAGGCAGAATTTTAAACATACAAGAGACATAATCTCACGTTTGGAAAGGATAAAAGCAGAATACAGACATTCTAAAGCATGCACAGACTCAAGGCACAGAGGATCCCTTAATCTCTTCCTTGAAAAATTTCTGTACTACTTCTTACAACTGCACATGAATCTACAACTATCTCAAAGTAAAAAGTGGAAAGAAATAGACAAAAATGGATAAGCAAGCTGACACTGCAGGTATCCCATCAAGGACAGAACCCCTCCATTGGGATAGCTACTGAGATGGAATCACAGGTGGACAGGAAGTGGACAAGAGAGAGAAAGGAAAGGAGAAAGTCCAAGGCTGTTGCTATCCCAATGCTGTAGCCACTAACCATCTGTAGCTACTGAATACTCAAACTATGGCTAGTGGGTCTGAAATGTGCTCTGCCGATACAACACACACTCAACTTCGGAGACTCAAGAGGAAAAACAGACTGTAAAAAGAAATTGCATTAATAATTTTGTATCTATTATATGTTGTAATAACAATATCTTGAGTAGATGGGGTTAAAGAAAATATATTATCAAAGTTTTTAAAAACAAAAGGCTTCTGGAAGATGAAATCATGTAAACAAAATGATAAATGATGAAAAAGTAATTTAAAATGAGGAAGCCATGGGAACAGGATCAGGGGTGAACTCAGATTCCTACTCAATATACAATTAAAATGAAACAATGATGAAAATTGTGGTTTCAGGCCAGAATATGTAAATTTTGTAAGCCTTACTAATAATAGCATATAAGAGAGCAAGGTTTGGAGACAGAAAAGGAGAGTATGGGGGCGCTCGCTTCCTCATAGCAGGGAGTCAATAGATAGGGCTAAAAGGGAAATGTATCATTTTTTTTAAAAAGATTTTTATAACTTAAAATGTCTTCTTACTTTTTCCCTGAACTCTAGAGATATTTTAGATGCTAATATCTCCTTGAGGTGAAAAAATATCTATTTGACATTTGTCATTTTTTTCATGTTTATTTCAGTATGTTTATCTTAATGTTAAATTCAAGTAAAACTAAATTTTTCACTTTATTCTAAAACACCATCCATAACAGTATCACATTGTTATTTATTTGTTTTCCTATTAATCTGTATTTCTATATAGTCCTTGGATAGGAATATGTACATCTGTGTCATCCTTAGAGAGGTGTCTGGAGCAAAAACCACCAAATAGTAATGACAGTTGTTGCTAGTGGTGGAATTTTAGGTAATTTCTCACTTTTTACTCTACACATTTTTGCATTGCTTGCCTTTTTGGTGGTGATGATTTGATGGCTGAAGAAATCATTTCTCTATAGACATAGATCAATTTTTAAAGGATCCTTCTGACTGCAATATTAAAAGTTGACTCTACATGGATAAGAGTTGATGCAGAGAGACTAGGTAGGTGGGTTACAGGGAAATGGAAATAATCGGGCATACACATATGCACATTTGATTGGTATCCTTTCTGGAATTGGAGTACGTTCTGTTAAAAAAAATAAATAAGAGAATTCAAAAATAATAAGCTTTGAGTATTTTTTTTAGTGTAAAATTAAAAAAAATAGCTGGGTTAGAATATAAATTTGAAGAAATCTCCAAAAAATTCAAGCATTCCAACAAGTTTTCATCTGAAACAATGAAAAAAAAAATGCACCCTAAGGTACTTTGGAGTAAATTTTCAAGGATACAGGGAAAAATAAGAGTCCTTAGCAACTTTCATAAAGAGAAACATCCTTCTTGTGCCCTCATAACCACATACAATGATCAAGTATCTGAATGGCATTGGCACCACAGAAATTAGGAGACTACAGAAGCATCCTATCAAAATTCTGCGGGGAAATTATTTTCAGCAACACAAAAGATTTTAAATACAGATAATCCATCACCATATATCAGAGAAGAATAAAGACATTTTTAGATAAGCACAAGCTCAAAGTTATACCTCCTGCACAAGAAGATATTGAAGATAGCCTCTAATATTCAAGAGTATAAGCCAAGAAAGAGAAGCTGTGGAATCTTAAACAGGAGATTCAATTCAGAAAAAAGAATAAGGCAATTATAAAATTACAAAAGTGATTCCCAGACAATTTTGTGAATTCCAACTAGAAAAGGGCTAAGTCCAGAATTGGGCAGGCCAAAGAATTCCAGACGGAGATGTTTCTAAATACATACTTTCACACTGTGGTGTTTGATTATAGTTAAGAGGTCTATGGTTAGTTTTATTGAGAAAGTTCAGGATAAAATAATACCCGAAAACTAAGTAAATGAAAAAAAAAAAAAAAAAGCCAAACAAACCAGCAATTCTCAATTACCCAGGGGAAAAGCTAGAAAATGTAATCATAGTAAACTATATAATGCAGCTGAGAACATTATCTACATAGTCAAACAATATAAAGTATCTCCACATTGTAAGGCAGCTTCATGCAGTAATGAATCTAAGGTATGTTTACTCAGGAGAGTAGGGAGGTGGGTTTTGGGAGTATGATAAGAGAGCTAAGTCTTCAACCTCCTCGATTAAATCAGTAGCTTTTACCAAAAAGAAAAAGAAATATAAATAAGATGCCCCAAGAGCATACTATTTTTAATTAATGTAAATATCCTAAGAGAGTTGAAATACATACATACATACATATGTATTCATTTCATATGTCTGTTTGTGCAAATACATGTCTATGTGTGAGCATACAAGTGTGTGCATGTGTGTATGTGTACATGTGTTAAGAGAGCAGTATGTTTGGAGCAGTTCTCAGGAGTAAATACTGGCATAACATATAAATGGATATTCATTTCTCAAAAAATACACATGGATCCAGGGCACAACCACCAAGAGCTGAATACACTGGGCCTAGAGAATGATGTCACTGAGAGAATTAAGGGAATAAGAAGTACTGTTGAGTTAGAGTAGTTGGGGCCATTGACTAATGGGATGGGGAAGAGATGGAGAGTCTCTTTGTTAGGCCCTTCTTGTTGCCTTCATCTCTTCTCCTGTAGTTTAGCTTTTCCTCCCTCCCTCCCTCCCTCCCTCCCTCCCTCTTTTTCTTTTTTGAGAGACAGAGAGGGAGAGACAGTATGGCAGAGGTAGGGGCAGAGGGAAAGGGAAAGAGAAAATCTTAAGCAGGCTCCACACCCAGCATGGCCCAGGATGCTAGGCTCCATCTCCACGACCCTGAGATCATGACCTGAGCCAAAAATCAAGACTTAGATGCTTAACTGACTGACCTAACCAGCGAGGCACCTGGCTTATTATCTATACCTACCTGTATGCCCACACTTAACATCTCAGTACATCTTTCCCTTCTGCAGTGCTAGTCTTGACAGATAACTGTCCTCTAAAGTAGTTTTTATGCCCTAAGACCCCCAATTTTTCTTTCCCTGAACTTCTATAACTCACTTCCAGGAACAATCCCGTTTCCATTATGTGGATATTGCCTCCCCAGGCAGGGTTTGCTCTTATCAATTTGATCCCCTTTCCTGACTTTATTTTTCCTCATAACCCTTGTTATTACCTAAAATATGCATCCATAGCCAGAATAGTGGTTTTAATTTCAAAGTACCTTCAGAGTTCAGGGAAGGTTTCAATGCATATAAAATTTTTGGAAAACTATGAGCTAAAAAAATTAAAACAGGGTACTTTGGCAGATGGAAGTGGGATGAGAAGAGCTTTGATAGCGCTTTTATTTATAATCTACTTACATATTTCTTATGTATTGTTAAACGGATATAGGATATATTTTATTATTACAGTTTTAAAATGAGAAAAGGTGATTTCGCCATGGAAAAGAGAAAATATGCCATTAATGAAAATAAAAATGCAGGTGAAGGAAGTGAGGAATGACACGCTTGAGAAGGATACAGAGAGTTTTGAGGAACCTGTGGTTTTGAAGTGGTTCTTGATAAGTGGAGTAAGAGATGACACAAGACAGAGGTCAAACAGGATCCATCAAGGGTGATACTCAGGAAAGAGAATTACAGGGGCAGGAAAAAGTAGACATGAAGCATTTAGCTGGAGTTTGGAATCCAATGGGGCCTCATGACCACTAGAGAACCAAGGGGCCACGTGGTAATTGGTAGAGAAACTTCCCCTTGGCAGATATGGTAGTGCAGTTTGACTTGGGATCTTCTGAATTGACTTTGCCCTCTTCTCCATGCAAAGATTCACGGAGTCCCAGAAGTTGGTAGATAGAGATTCTTGCTTTTAAAGTGACTGCTTATAATGGAATCATGAAGGCATTCATTTTCTCTCTATGTCTCCGTTATCCATCCCACCTCTATCTTCCAAAATGACAAAAAATAGCTTGCTCTGCTTTTCTGTCATTAATGTTGTGAAAATAAGGAAACAAGAACCATTCACCAGGCAGATAAAGCCCATTTTCAGGAAAATTAAACATTTTATGAAACCATTATAGGAGAATGTGTCAAAGCACACAATTCTCTTCTTAAGTCTGAAATGACTATTTGTTGGAGGTAATGGTGACCTGATTGTTATATTCGCCACCTTGTGGATTGCTAGGGGAAACATAAGCAATCATCTGCATTATGATGTTCTTATTTCAAAGCTCCTTCAACTTTCTTATACATTCCTCCTGGATAAATAGAGCAGAGATTATGGCTCTCAAAAATACTGATTATTCAACCAAGGCACAGAGAGGTAGGATGGGTTGCGTAAAGCCGCCCTGCAGTTGTGGGTGAACCCATGTCTGCACAGAGATTAAGGACACAGGCTTTGGAGAGAAATGACTGAGTTGGACTCTGCCTTCACCATGAAGCTGTGCAAACTCAGCAGGTAACTAACCCTTCTTAAGCCTCCTTTTCTCCCCCATATGTAAACCTGAGGCTAATAAACTTACCCGGCAACATTATTGTGAAGACTACATGACTTTGTCCTTACTATTGTGCTTCTGTGTGTACTAAGCACCTATTCTGCAGCAGGTTGTATGCTAAATACTTTATAGTCATCATCGGATTCAATCCTAATAGCATCTTGTAGTGTAGAAACATGAGGCTATGGATGGTCATACCAAAATGGATTTGAGTCATGGCTCTAATTCCCCTTGGCTGGGTGTCTTTGGAAAACTACTTCATCTCTATAAGCCTCAAATTATATATGTTTTAAGCAAAATAACAGTATTTATTCAATACAGCTTTGTGTTACTCAAATAAGAAAATGAGGGTTGCCTGGCTTAGTCAGTATAGCTTGCAACTCCTGATCGCAGGGCTATGGGTTTGAGCCCCATGTTGAGTGTAGAAATTACATTTTAAAAACCTCCTTTTTATTTTTTTTTTTTAAGATATGATTTATTTAAGAGAGAGAGAGAGCAGGAGGAGGAACAAAGGGAGAGGGACAGGCAGGGGCTCAATCCCATGACCTTGAGATCATGACCTAAGTTGAAATCAAGAGTCAGATGCTCAATCAACTGAGCCACTCAAGTACTCCTAAAAGCAAAACAAAACAAAAAGAATCTTTTAAAGAAACATAAGAAAATGAGTATAAAGCACCTAACTCACAGTAAGTAGACAAAATTGATGTGCTGTCATTGTGAATATGATGATTATTTGGCCCAAATTCCTAAGGACCTTTTGAGTTGAGAAGGTAAGCTAATAATAATTACTACTATTATCATTATTATTGTTGATTATATTAGTATAGAATACATTTATTGTTATCATTTCAAATAAAGATTAATGACATTCCTATGGAAAAACAAATCTACAGTTTTAAGATCAAGAGAAGTTATTTTTAGAGAAGAGGGTAGGGGTTGCTCTTGGTAAAGCACACAAGTGGAATTTCTAGGGTGATTCAATTATAGATCTAGAGATAGAGATACACATACTAAACAAATACACACACAAGTATGGTGCCAGGAAACATGAATGATTTTACAATAAAAGTTACTTAGGATTTGTATTACTATCATATTTCAATTAAATGTCTTTTAATTCTCATAAATCATGTATATTGGGATCCATTTCTAAGTACTTTATACAAATTCTGCGATCTATTTCATAAATGAATTCAGGCAATATTTCTTGAGCATTTTTCTATATGCTCAGAATATACAAGTGAACCCAAAATGATCCCTGCTCTCTTGCAACTCACATTCCATCTCTCTTCTTACACAGCACCAGATCTATTAGATGATGCTGGTGTTATAGTACGTTCTAAGACCTGTTAAATAAATTTCCCCTTTCTGGTATTCTTTTGGATAAATTCTTATCAGGTTCTCTTTTGCCATCTTTTCTACTTTATAAACATTAACCTTATAGGATTTTATTCCAAAGTCCCTGTTGGATGTCCAAGTGTAATTGCATAATTTAGAAAATGTAAGTTAAAATGTCAGTTAAGATATTACTTAAAATTAAATTTAAATTATTAATCTGTTGATTTCATAGTTTTATGTAGATACCATGATTTCTATGGTTAAAATGATTTTTAAATTATAATTTTTGTACCTGACACTAATGGAAATTTTGTTAATTCTAAAATGGTTATTAGGAGGGCTCCTGAATGGCTCAGTCTGTTAAGCATCTCACTCTTGATTTCTGCATAGGTCCTGATCCCCAGGTCATGAGATTGAGCTCCTCTGGTCAGGCTCCCACTGAGTATGGAGCCTGGTAGGGATTCCCTCTCCCTGTTCCTCTGCCGCTCCCCACCCCATTCACACTCTCTCTCTTTCAAAAATAAATAAATCTTAAAAAAAATAAAAATAAAAAGATTTTTAGGAGTGCCTGGGTGGCTCAGTCAGTTAAACATCTGACTCTTGATATCTGCTAGAGTCATAACCTCTGGGTCATGAGAGTGAGATTGAGCCTGTGTTGTTGGGCTCCATGCTCAGTGCACAGTCTGCTTGAGATTCTCTCCCTCTCCCTCTCCCTCTGCCCCTCCCTCTACTTGTGCACAAACTCTCTCTTAAAAATAATTGTCTTTATTGCTAGTATAGTGAAAGCATAATGACTCTTGAATATCTTTTCTTATATACAACCAACCACCTTACCCGGTTTTCTTAGTGATTCTATTAATGTTGTTTTTGTCACTCTTATTTTTAACCAATTACCTTGACTTCTTTTCATACTGAATCTTCCAGAGCATTTAAGAAAATGTGAAAATGGCTATACTGGTTATTTTTGCCTAAAATACTACCAAAAGTTAAATGGTCTGTGTTTTTCCCCATAGATATATGTGCTTCATATGTGCTCTAGAGTTCTGATGCTAGTAAGTTCTTTTACTTAATGCTGATTTTATTTAGTAAAGTTTCTAATTATTATCAAAAGCTTTTTCAGCATATGTTGATATAATCCTATGGTTTTTACCCTTTTATTTGTTGGCATGGCAGACTGACCAGTGGTTTGAATTTCTAGGAATAAATCTGTTATTTTCTTTATAGTTTCACTGCTTGATTCTCTGTGTGTGTACGTAGTAGCCCACAATTTTCTAATTAGCATTAGGCTAGGTTTTAGCTTTAAAGCTCTGTAGCTTCATAAAATAAATTTAGATGATGTATTTTCTAGGGAGTAGCATATTTTAAATAATATTGAAATTATTTTAAGGGTTAGAACAGTTGTGAATCTATTTTTTCTGGTGCCTATTTTAATGGTAGCTACTTAATCATGTGTTCTGTCTCTTTTAGTGGATTTGGTTTATTCATATTTTCTATTTCTTTGAGGTCAATTATAATGATTTACAAATTCCTAGGAAATCACTTTTTTGCTCCAGGTTTTCAAAACATTACTATAAAACATATGCAGTAATCTCTTGATCACATTTATATTTGTATTTATACCACCTTAATATTACTTTTCTCTTTTTTTTACCCCCTTAATATTTCTTGATTTTTAATATTTTTTGATCTCTCTGCTTAATTCTTAATTAAGCCAATGAGGAGTTTATCTGCCTCACTTGTCTTTTCAATGAACTGGTTTACAGGCCCATATATTATTTTCCACAATTTTTATGTTATTTTTCGTTAATTTCAGATTCTATCTTCATTAATTCCCTGTACAGAGTTTTTGACTTTATTGTTTTCTCCTTCATTTTTTTCTTTTTCTTAATTGCTCTAGATGAATACTTTCTTTGGGTTTTTTACTATCTCCTTTAATGGTGAAGTCTTCTATGACTGGGACTTTCCTTGCTATGCTTTATATTGCTTTCTAGATGGCTTGTAATTTGAGTTCTGATTTCCTATTTGACACAAAGGTATATAAATTTAACTTAATGTTCAAGTGGTTAAGATATTTTGGTAAAATTTTTAATAATTTATTTCTAATGTAATTGGATTATTATCAGAAAATGTGGCCTATGGTAACCATACTATATTCCTTTTGCTGAACTTGAATGCATGTTTAAAGTTCTTTTATTTTTTTTATTTTTTTTTTTTTTTAGATATAGCTTTTTTTTTTTTTTTTCAATTTTTATTTATTTATGATAGTCACACAGAGAGAGAGCGAGAGAGGCAGAGACATAGGCAGAGGGAGAAGCAGGCCCCATGCACCGGGAGCCCGACGTGGGATTCGATCCCGGGTCTCCAGGATCGTGCCCTGGGCCAAAGGCAGGCGCCAAACCACTGCGCCACCCAGGGATCCCTTAAAGTTCTTTTAAAATCTCTTTGCACCTGACTGTGTGTGTGTGTGTGTGAGAGAGAAAGAGAGAAAGAGAGAGAGAGAAAGAGAGAGAGAGAGGTGTTTGCCTAATTGTCTCCACCGGTGGGTGAATTCCTTGGGAGTAGGGATAGTGTTTTATCCTATTTCTATCTCCATTTAAGCACATTGCTGGTACTCATATCTTCTTTTGATTTGAATTTAATTGGACACAATGAACATACGTTTTAAGCAATGGCTCTCAGACCCCCGTGCAGGCAGGGATTGTGTGAGGGCGGTGTATTTAGGTGAAGGTGACTTTGAACTTAAATCCCACTCCATTGGTATTTCTAGCTCCTCCTTGCCCTATACTCTCCACTTCCCTCTCCCTGTCCCCAGACCCAATAGTTTCTATCCCTGGTGCCAAAATGCCCAGGGAACGCAGGGACATATTCAAAAATGTTGTAAAATGTAGCCATGCAGTGTTTAACAAACAACATAACAAAGGCATCTGTCACAACACATCACCTTCTGTTCCTGGGAGACTTCCGCCAGCACGGTGGCACACTCCCCGCCTTTTCTCTTCCTTTCTGCTCATTCCCTCTAATTACATGTGGCGTTCTCCCTCCATCACACAATGAAAGAGGTCCTCATTTTGGCAGGAAAATGGAGAAGATTGGCTAGGGAATAAATCCTGCCACAAGCAACGGCTCCTTCTCAGACTGAGAATTTCGGGCCAGGTCACCTATATGAATTGATTTACAGGCACTGAAAGGCAGCTTCACGCCTAAATAAGCCCTCTGACTGACAGAAAACAAAAATATCTCTATTTTCTCTCTCTTGTCATTAAAGCCCCAAGTCTTTAGAACCACATTCCACGTCTTCATCAATCTGATTCATACCTACTTTTCCATCTAAATCTCCCTTTGCATTTTTTCAAAAACAGGGCTGGCTTCTAACATCTGCATTTTATAGGCTCTTTACACCCCTAGTTTATGCTGCTTTGTCCTCTGGGATGCAAACTCAAGTATAATAATAACATCAATAATAACAGCTGCGTATATTTTGTACTTACTGTGTGCCAGGAACGATGCCAAATGATTTTATGCATTTTTCTCATGTAGTGCCTACAATGATCTTATGAAGGATATAGTATTATTTTTCCCATCTGTTAGATAAGGAAACTGGAGTTTAAAAAGAGGTTAAATATAAAGTAAAATAAAAATAACACCATGCACCCAGAAAGTGGATTGCAGACGTATGATTTATAATCTTTGTATACTCCCACCTGTCGAGTCCCTCTCTCAACTCTGTGAAAACCCAGGTCAGATGCCATCTTTCCTGCAAAGCTTGCTCAGATCTCCGTCAATGGAATCATTCCTTCCCTGTCCATGCCCCCCCCCCCCCTTCATTTTGTTAGTTTTCCTTTCCTGGTAGATACAGCTGAGCCCACACTGCCCAGGGAAGAAAGGTTTCCCTCATGGGACCACATTTGCTCTCTTTCACAGGAGTGACATTTCAGCAAGCAGCTCATTATTCTTCTGTTCCTGGAGGTGTATGTTTCAATTAAGATCTGCATTGCATTCAGGTAAGAGGAAGGCCAGATAAATCAACTTTCAGAGTCCAATTACCTTTTAGCCAGTTTTGAAAGCTAACTGGTCTATGGATTCCATCTTTTCTTACTCCTTGAAATATGTATTATTTTTCTTCCAATTACACTCACTGACAACCAGTTGCATTACCAGTGTTCTTGAAATAATGAGGGTTTAATGATACCGACAGCATTTGAGCCTTTTTAGAATATTGCTTTAACTTCTTCTTTGTCATTCAATCCATTTATTAATTCATCAAATATTTACTGAACACCTATTTTCTTCCAGGCACTGCCCTAGGTGCTGGAGACTCAGCAGTAAACAGTCTAGACATGGCCCCTGTTCAAAAGCACTTACTGTCTAATCACATTCACAACCCAGTTGAAGGGAAGAAAATGCAACAGATTAGAGAGAAAAGTAAGTATTCCTAATAGTTTACATTCATTCAACTTATTCTTTTGCTTAAACAATGTGCTTTACAAAGATTAAATTATTGTATATTTAGATCAGTTCCATCCTATGTCCCATTTCACAGGTTACTTTTTTTTTTAAGATTTTATTTATTTTAGAGAGAGAGAAAGTGAAGGAAACAGCAGGGTGGGAAGGGGAGAGAGAATCCCAAGCAGACTTCCCATTGAGTGAGGAGCCTGATGCAGAGGTTTGAGCCCAGGAGCTCAAGATCATGACCTGAGGTGAAATCAAGAGTCGGATGCTAAACTGAAAGAGCCACCCAAGAGCCCCTACAGGTTACTTCTTGAGCTAAATCCTATTGTTATCTATTCTACAGGTGAGAAAAATGAGGCCCTGGGAGATTAGGAAACTTGGCCAAGTTCACAGAGTTGGAAAATGGTAGAGCTGAGACTTGAGCTCAAATGGGGTTAACAGGTTCCATGCTACTGATGGCCACATTAATGCTAGAGCAGCACAGACTCCCTGAAGTATCTGGTGCTTTCTTTGCCCTGTGATAACAAACCCCTGACTCCTATAGTGCCCAACTTCTCCCTCAAGAGAACCCTATTTACCATACCTTCTATGCCAATACTAAAAAAAGAGTCATATATTAGAAAAGAATTGAATAACTAAGCTGACCCAGCTCATAATGTTCTATCTAGATGCAGATGTACAGCATGGACATATGCAAAGATAAGAATCAATATAAAAGATACAAAATAAGGCCACCTGTATATATTACAAATGTTTAGGAAAGGGTTAAGTTGGAGCTATGGGAAAAGAATAATCAGGACAGACAATGAGAGAAAATCAGATGGTGAATTCTGGCAGAGTTTACCAAGATGTGCTTGGTAGGATGTCAGTAAGAGAATATAAAGAGCATAGCAGAATGCACAGCTGATATGAAAAAGATATTAGAGGGAGAAGAATTCATGAGATTTTCAGTTTTTGGTAAGGAGGCCAGTTTAGTTATAGCCAGATCTCTATTATGGAGGACTGTAAGCAATATATGAAGTATGGGAACTAAGAGTAGAATGAATGCTTTGGCTGGAAGTTCTCTCCATGGTCATGAGCAAACACGGAACATGGAACTTGGAATACAAAGCATCCACAATTATATGAAAAGCTGACCAATGATCAGAAACAACTGAAACTCCTTTTTAAATAGTTGGTCTTATTAAATATTTTAATATTTAATATTTTAAATACTTTAATACTTAATATTTTAATATGTAATACCTTAAATATTTTAATATTTAATATTCATCATTTAATCTGATAATTTCAGTAATCTCTTGATACAAATATTTGATTTAGATCAAATAGTTGATTTCCCTGTGAGCGAGGTACCATTTTAGGAATAAGAAAATGAGAAATCAGAAACATTAAAAGATTCACTTAGTATCATCAACCTAGGAAGGAGCAGAACTTGAATCCAGGTCTGCTGGCTTCAGCTAGGAGCAACTAAAAGACCAACTATGTTTAATGGTAGGATGCAAGAAAGAGAAAGTCAAAGTTGATTCCAAGCAAATCAGACAATGTTTTTTTCCTGATTGAAAAGCACGTGGACAGGTGCATGTAGCATGCCTGGGCTCTGAAGCACTAATGTCTCAATGTTCTGGGCTCCCTCTTAGCCTGATCATCCTAATTTCCCCCACCATCTCAACCAGATAGTTATAATAACCTCCATCACCAGGGCTATAAACAAACAAAAATCATTAAAAAAAATGTGTGTTGTAGGATGCTATTAAAAATAAACTACTTGGGGCTCTGTGTTTAAAAACAAATTATTGCTATCTTGGGAATACTTCCATTGGATTGAATTCTTCAGTGTCTACTCCATGATCATTTTTTCTTCCCCCAAGAAAGAGAAGGTAAAAAAGAAGAAAATCCAACCAACATATTTCAATAACCAAGTAGCCACACCAATTCCCCATGGTGCTGGTAAGCAGCAGAGAAGCAATCAGAAGGAAGGGGAAAAGTTCAGCAGGAACCAGTCTAAAAAATAGCAAGATGTAGTTTGACAAACACCAGTCTGCTACAGCCGCTGCCTTGAGTGGCCATTTCCCCCTCAGAGTGACACTTTTCAATTATGAGATGGTAGCTGAGAGCATTCTGGGCGTATCTGCAGCTGGCTGCTATTTCCTTGCCCAATTTTTTACACATGCCAGGAAAATGAACCCTTGTTTCTACAGCTACTCTTTTCCAAATGGTAACAGTAAAAGGGGTGGTATGGGACACATATATATAGATATTATGTATGTATATATACACGTACATTCAGTGTAATGGGAGTCTACTCTATGCCAAAGTGATGGTCAGCAAAATTTCTTAGAAAAAAGATCTCTGATCTGATTCTGGCAGGGTTGATTAAGGTTAATGTTAGCTTTAAGATGAAATGGAAAACATTTCTGACAGAAAAAAAAATGAATGCACATTTTTTGAAAGCTTCAATAAGTACTGCATATTCATGAACTAATAAGCAATTCGGTGTCACTGGTTTCATAGCATGCATGTTGGGGGGTAAGAACAGAACTGGAAGAGAATTAGGAAGAGATAAGTGGATATAACTGATCACCTACCCTTCTATAAACTATTGATACATGTCACATAAAAAAACAAATAACACACACGCATTTAATCCAGCGCTGAGAATGGCGGCTTGCTCATAGTAAGTAAATATTTATTAAATGGAATTTTGTCAACTCTGCAAATCTTCTATCAGATTCATACTTAAATCCTATCATAGAGATAGACATTTAAGATACGTTCCTTGATGTCAAGAAGCTTATAGTCTACCTAGAGAAAAAAAAAATAAAGGTGCACCCATACAACAAAAAACTAAAGAATCCGCGTTAATACCAAAATATCGAAAAAGTGGTAGAGGTAAAACCCATGTGCTGTAATGGGTGATATCTTTAGAAACATGGAGACCAGGAAAGACAAGTAGGAGTCAGAGAAGGCTTTAGGGGTATGAAGGATGAGAATGAACAGGCCTGGATGAGTGCATCATGCAAAGGACAATTTTGCAGAGATTTGGCCTAATCAAATAGTGGGGTGATTCTTCAGACGTGAATAATCAGTATAAAGTAGAAGAGAATACACTTGCTTCGGAAGAACAAGATTTAGGTTTGAGCTTCTTATCTGACGCTTACTATGTGTCTTAGGTCCCAATTATCTACCGCTTCTTGGACTAGATATTGCTTTATCTGCCCAGAATCAGCCCTTCTTGGAAAGTTGCTTTTTCTCACATTAAGCTAGATGCTTTCACAGACGGCCATACTCATATATGGTGGGTTTTTTTTTTCATATTTTCGTATATTTCTTTCTGTTTTTTACTCAAGTATAATTAACATACAGTATTATATTAGTTGAAGGTGTACAATATAATGATTCAACAACTCTATACGTTTCTTAGTGCTCAACATAAATGTACTCTTCATCCCCTCTATTTCAACCACCTAACTCCATCTCCCCTCTGGCAATCACTAGGTTTTTTTTGTTTTAATTTTTTTTTCTGTATTTAAGAGTCTGGTTTTCTGCTGTGTCCCTTTTTCCCCCCTTTTTTTGTTCATTTGCTTTGTTCCCTTAATTCTACATATAAGTAAAATCATATGGTAATTGTCTTTGACTGGCTTGTTTCACTTAGAATTATCCCCTCTAGATCCACCGATGTTGTCGCAAATGTCAAGATTTCATTCTTTTTTATGACTGAAAAATATTCCAGTGTGTGTGTGTGTGCGCACTCACGTATAGTAGCATCTTTTTTTTTTTTTTGAAGATTTTATTTATTTATTCATGAGAGAGAGAGAGAGGGAGAGATACAGGCAGAGGGAAAAGCAGGCTCCATGTGGAGACCCCCATGTAGAACTCATCCCGGGACCCCGGATCAGAGCCTGAGCTGAAGGCAGATGCTCAACCGCTGAGCCACCAGGTGTCCCGAGTAGCATCTTCTTTATCATTCATCTATCTGTGGACACCTGAGCTGCTTCCTTACCTTGGTTATTATAAATAATGCTGTAATAAACAAAGTACATTTGTCTTTTTGAATCAACGCTTTCATTTTCTTTGGGTAAACACCTAGTAGGGGAATTACCAAATCATATGGTGATTCTATTTAAATTTTTGAGGAATATTCATACCATTTTCCATGGTAGCTGTATCAATTTACATTCCCACCAACCATGCATGGGAGTTCCTTCACCTCCACATCTTTACCAACACTTGTTATTTCTCTGATTTTGATTTTAGTAATTTTGTCAGGTGGGAGTTGATACATTCTGTGGTTTTAATTTCCATTTCCCTGATGATTAATGTTAAACAACTTTTCATGTGTCAATCAGCCATTTGTATGTCATTTTTGGGGGAAAAAGGTCTATTCAGGTCCCCTGCCTATTTTTAATTAGATTATATGTGGGATTTTTTGGTATTAAGGTGAGTTCTTTACATGGATCTTTTTCTTTACATACTTTTGAAATTAACTCCTTATCAGATACCTCATTTGCAAATATTTTCTACCATTTAGTAAGTTGCCTTTTTGTTTCATTGATTGTTTCTTTTGTTGTGCAAAAACTTTTTGTTTTGGTTTGGTCTCAATAGTTTAAATTTGCTTTTGTTTCCCTAGCCTCAGGAGGCATATATAGAAAGATATATTTATGGCTGTGGTGAAAGAGAATACGGCTTATATTTTGTTTTAGGAATTCCATGGTTTCAGGTTTTCCATTTAGGTCTTTAATTGATTTTGAGTTTATTTTGTGTATAAAGTAAGAAAGGGGTCCAGCTTCATTCTTTATCACTTAGCCTTCCAGTTTTCCCAAAATCATTTGTGAAAGAGACTGTGTTTTCCCCAGTGTATATTCTTGTCTCCTTTGTCATAGATTAACTGACCATAAAGGTGTGAATTATTTTTCTGGACACACTATTCATTCTGTTGAGCTACGTGTCTATTCTTGTGACAGTACTATATTGTTTTGATTACTACAGTTTTGTAGTAGATCTTGAAATTTGGGATTGTAGTGCCTTCAGCTCTGTTCTTTTTTCAAGATTGCTTTCGCTATTTGGGGTCTTACGTAGTTCCATACAAAGTTTAATATTATTTGTTCTAATTCTGTGGAAAAATGTTGCTATTTTGGTAGAGATTGTATTAAATCTGTAGATTGTTTTGGGTAGTAGGCACATTTTAACAATATTGGTTCTTCCACTTCATGAGTGTGCAGCATCTTTCATTTGTTTGTGTCATCTTCAATTCCTTTCAATGTTTTATACTTTTTACAGCATAGATCATTCATCTCCTTGGTCAAGTTTATTCCTAGATATTTTATTCTTTTCGGTACAATTGTAACCGGGATTGTTTTCTTAATTTTCTTTTTGCTACTTCATTATTAGTGTATAAAAATTCAACCAATTTATGTATATTAATTTTGCATCCTGAGACTTTACTGAATTCGATTCACAATTCTAATAGTTTTTTAGAGGAGTTTGGGTTTTTTTTCTATAGTATCATGTCATCTTCAAATAATGAAAGTTTTACTTTGTCCTTACCACTTTGGACACCTTTTATTCCTTTTTCTCATCCAACTGCTGTGGCTAGGACTTCCAGTTGAATAAAAGTAATGAGTGTGGACATCCTTGTCTTGTTCCTGATCTTATAGGAAAAATTCTCATTTTCCCCCATTAAGGATAATATTAGCTGTGAGTTTTTCATATATGGCCTTTATTATGTTGAGATATGTTCCCCTCTCAACCTACTTTGTTGAGAGTTTTTATCAGGAACGGATGTTGTACTTTTCAAATACTTTTTCTGCATCTATTGAGATGATCATATGTTTTTTCTCTTTTTTCTTACTGAGATAAATTACATTGATTGATTTATGTGAATACTGAGCCATATTTGTGTCCCTGGAATAAATCCCACTTGATCGTGGTAAATGATTTTTTAAAATGTATTGTTGGATTCAGTTTGCTAATGCTGTGTTGAAGAGTTTTGCATCTGTGTTCATCAGAGACACTGGCTTATAAGGGTTTTTTGTTGTTGTTGTTGTTGTTGTTGTTTGTGGGGCTTTTTTTAGGTGAGGTAGTAGCTATCTGGTCTTGGTATCAGGATAATTCTGGTCTTATACAATGAATTTGGAAGTTCCTTCTTCTTCTATTTTTTATGGGGAATAGCTTAAGAAGAATAAGTATTAAATCTTTAAATGTTTGGTAAAATTCACCTGGGAAGCCATTTGATCCTGCAAGCTTGTTTGTTGGGAGATTTTTCATTACTGATTCAATTTTGTTACTAGCAATTGGTCTGTTCAAATTTATTTCTTTCTGATTCAGTTTTAGAAGGTTATGTTTCTAAGAATTTATCCATTTCTTCTAAGTTGTCCAATTTCTTGGAATTTAATTTTTCATACTGTTCCCTTTGTGTTTTTCTGGTACTGATTGTTAGTTCTCCTTTATCATTTCTGATTTTATTTATTTGAGTTCTCTCTCTCTCTCTCTCATTCTCTTTTTATGTGTCTGGCTAAAGGTTTAACAATTCTGTTGATTTTTTTCTTTTTTTCAAAGAACCAGGTCCTGGTTTCATTGATCTGTTCTATTTGTATTTAGTTTCTATTTTACTTACCTCTAATCTTTATTATTTCCTTTATTTGACTGGGCTTGGGATTTGTTTCTACTTTGTTCTAGCTCCTGTAGACATAAGATTAAGTTGATTATTTGAGATTTTTCTTGCTTCTTGAGGTAGACTTGTATTACTATCATCTTCCTTCTTATAATAGCTTTCGCTGCATCTCAAAGATTTTAGAATATTATTTTTTTCACTTTTATTTATCTCCATGTGTTTTTTATTTCTTTGAGTTCTTGGTTATACATTTATTATTTAGTAGCATGTTATGTTATTTGGCCTTCACGTATTTGTGGTCTTTTCAGATTTTTTTCTTGTGACTGATTTCTAATTTCATACTACTGTGGTTGGAAGAGAAGTATGATATAATTTCAAATGTTTTTGATTTATTGAGATTTGTTTTGTGCCCTAACATGTTCTATGCTGGAAAAATCCCATGTGTTCTTGAAAAAATGTGTATTGCACTGTTTTTGGATGGAACGTTCTGAATATATCTATTAGGTATATCTGATCCAATGTGCCATTCAAAGTCACTGTTTCCTTCTTGTCTGTCTAGATGATTTATCCATTGATATAAATAGGATGTTAAAGTACCTACTATTATTCTATTACTGTCAATTTCTTTTTTTTAAATGTCTGTTAATAATTGATTTAGTTACGTGCTCTCAAGTGGGGGGCATAGATATTTAAATTGTTATATCCTCTCATTGAATCGTTCCCTTTATCATTAGGCAATGTTCTTCTTTGCCTCTTGTTATAGTCTTTGTTTTAAAGTCTGTTTTGTCCAAATTAAGTATCGCTACCCCAGCTGAATTTTTGTTTTCACTTGCATGGTAAATATGTTTCCATCCCTTCATTTTCAATCTGCATGTGTCTTTAGGCCTGAAGAGAGTCTCTAATAGGCAGCATACAAATAAGCCTTGCATTTTAGTATTTGAATATTGAGGGTATTAATTGCATTCAATTACCCTCTGTCTTTTGATTGGAGAACTTAGTCTATTTGCATTCAAAGTACTTACTGATAGATATGTATTTACTGCCACTTTGTTACTTATTTTATTATTATTTTTGTAGTTTCTTCTCTGTTCTTTTCTTCTCTTGCTCTCTTCTTTGTGGTTTGATGAGTTTCTTTAGTAATATATTTGGATTACTTTCTCTTTATTTTTTGTGTATCCATTATATTATAGTTTTTTTTTTTATTTGTGGTTATAATTAAGCTCATAAATAGCATCTTATGTATTATTAGGTTGATGGCTACAAATTTGAAACCATTCAAAAAGCACTAAATTTTTATTCTTCCTCCCCCAGTTTTATGTATATTATACTTTACTCTCTTTTATCTTGTGAATGTTTTGACTGATTTTTTATAAATATAATTAATATGCTTCTGTGCCTTAACCTCCATATTGATTTTATAAGTGATTAATCTACTACTTTCATAATGTTTGTATTTACCTGTAAGTTTTTTCCTTCCTTTTTTCCCTCTTGATTATGACCTTTAATTTCCACTCAAAGAATTCCAGCATTTCTTGTAAGGATGGTTTACAATAATGAACTCCTTTAATTTTTGTTTGTCTAGGAACATCTTTATGTCTCCTTCTATTTCGAATGATAGTCTTGCTATTATTTATTGCAGGTTTTGTCTTTGCTTTTGTTTTTTCCTTTCAGCACATTGAATATATAATGACACTTCCTTCTGGTCTGCAGAATTTTTGCTGAAAAATCAGCTGATAGCCTTATGGAGTTTCCCTTATATGTAACTGCTTTCTTTTTTCATGCTGCTTTTAAAATTCTCTTTATCACCACTTTTTGCCATTTTAATTGTTATGTGTCTCAGTGTGGACCTCCTTGGGTTGATCTTACTGGGGGCTCTTTATGCCTCCTAGATCTGGATGTGGGTTTCTTTCCCTGGATTAAGGAAGTTTTAAGATATTATTTCTTCAAATAAATTTTCTGCCCCCTTTCCTCTCTGTTTTCCTTCTGGAATCCCTATAATTCAAATGTTATTATCCTTGATGATGTTGCTAAGTTCCCTTAACCTATTCTCGTTTTTTTTTTTTTCTTTTAGCTGTTGAACTACATTGCTATCCATTACTCTGTCTTCCAGCTTACTGATCTGTTTTTCTACCTGTTCTAATATATTAGTATTTCAAGTGTATTTTATTTATTTATTTTTAAAGATTTTATTTATTTATTTGAGAGACAGAGAGATCACAAGCAGGGGAAGGGTAGAGGGAGAAGCAGACTCACAGCTGAGCAGGGAGCCTGATGTGGGACTGGATCCCAGGACCTTGGGATCATGACCTGAGCTGAAGGCAGATGCTTAACTGACTGAGCCACCCAGGTGCCCCTCTAGTGCATTTTTAATTTCAGTTATTGAGATCTTCATCTCTGATTGGTTCTTCCTTATATTCTCTCACTCTTTTTGAAGGTCTCACTGAAATCCCCTACTCTGTTCTCAAATTCAGTTATATCTTTAAAATATTTTATTTATTTGTTATTATTTACTAGAGAGAGATATAGAAATAGCAAGCATGAGCTAGGGAGGGGCAGAACGGGAGGGACAAGCAGATCTAGTGCTGAGCATAGCTCAACACAGTGCTCAATGCCAGGACCCTGAGATCATGACCTGAGCTAAAGGCAGACACTTAACTGACTGAGCCACCCCGAGACCCAGTAAGCATCTTTATGATCATTACTTTGAATTCTTTATTAGGCATATTGCTTATTTCAATTTCATTTAGTTCTTTTGCTATGGTTTTGTCCTGTTCTTTCATTTGGGACATATTTCTCTATATCCTTATTTTGTATGACTCTCTGTGTTTTTTTTCTACATATTAGGAAAGTCAGTTGTGTCTCCTGATCTTGAAATAGTGGCCTTATGAAGAAGAGGTCCTGGAGTGCCCTGGTAGCATAATGTCACCTATTCATCAGAAATAGGTGCTTCAGGGGTGTCTCCTACATGGGCTGTATTGCTGTGCTATTGTGTCTGAGCCTCTTTTGCCTTCAATCTAGTCAGCTGCAATGGCCCCTTTACCTCTTGTGGGCTGGGTTTCATAATTGTGCTGTTAAGGGGCCAGTCTGGTGCTGCCATGGTCTTATAATTGGACTGTGTCTGGTGACAAACCAGATGCCTGCTCCTAGTCTATCTATTGGGGTTTCAATAACACCAACCTATCTTGGCCCTTCAAAGACTTTTGTTGGTAGGCGGGACCAGAAGTAGACAAGACGCCTCCATGTTTTGCTGTCCTTCATGTTTCAGTTAATCTTACAGGGAGTTTGGTTCCTGACCATACCTTTGCCCCTCTTACCCCTATTTGATGCAGCCTCATCTCTACAATTAACTGTGGAAAGCCTGTTTGGCTACTCTTGAAGTCATTTTCTGCATTAGCTATACTGATGTAGCTGTTATCTAAGCACGTCTGTGGGACAAGGTAAGCTTAGTATCCTTTTGCCCTGCCATCTTGAAAGAAGCCTCAAACTCTTAAAAGTTTTACCCCACCATTGTCCACATTGACTGGTACAGAAACGAGCACGTTTCCCAAGCTAGGCAAACTCGATTTCTTTCCAGGGAATTTATATTTCAATTGCATTAAGAAAAGAGTCTGCTTTTTGTGATGTGAGTTACAAGATGTAAAAGTAGAGAGCTGTCGGTACTTATGTTTTTTACAATATTGAGGTAGTTGTTCTGCAGTGACAGAGAATAAATATAATATGCAGAAAGAAGCCATGGCAGCAGGTGGAGACAGACCTAGTGGGAATGAAGTCCCTGAGTTTTGTTGACTCTGGCACCCAGATTTATCTATTTCTTTTTGTGGTGTGTGTGTCTATACTTTTGTTTGATTCTGTAAGATCTTTCCAATAAATCTTCCATTTTGCCTAATTTAGCACAAATTGAGATTTTTTCTGTCTCTGTAACCAAAATAATCCCAACTAACACATTTCTAAAGAATGTCTTCATTCCTAAAACAGAAGCAGAAATCCTTCATGTAAATAGGCTTTTGAAAACTGAATAAGTGTGCATGAGAGTCGCACACTAAACACAAATAAGTTCCGGTTGTTATTATTATTATTGAAGAGAAGAGTAGACAGTTTGGTCTAGGAGTATGCACATTTGGTTTTGAACCAGTAACCTTTCTCCATAATAATCTCAAAATACAAATGTATGTGTGTTTGTGTGTGTAAGCTGGGAGGCTGAATATCAATGTAAATATTAGTTTGCTGATGGTAATCTTCAATGCAGACCTCTCTTGTAAACAGTGATAGCATAACACTCAGTTTCAAGTCCAAAATAAGGTCTTCCCCCTCTCCAAGTATAGTTTTTTCTAGTATTGGCAATCAGCCGAGGAGAAGAACATCTTGGTATGTGAGTAAAAGGAAATGGAAAGCTGTAATTAAACATCAGATACTCAGGTCTTGGCCACAAAAAGGCAAGAAAGAGCAGTCCACTCCTGGACCACTAGTGATCACACACATTAGTAAGCAAGACTCCATCATTCACACTCCAGAGATTTGTCCCCATCGTGTTACTTTGCTGTCCCATAAAGAGGGGCAAGGACAGACTGGTTCAAGTCACTGTAGTGCTCTCTTGACAAGATTCTTGTCAAGACCTATTTTCTGTCATCTCCCAGTTGACCTTGTATCTGTTGATTTCACATTCCAGTTTCTTCATTTGATAACTTAAGAAAAACGATCACCTTCCTAATATCTTAGAGAATTAAAAGATATATAGTTATTAATGAGATTAATTATTTAGCACAATGCAGGTACTTAATAAATATAAATCTGTCTTCCTCTAGTTAGCATGACCCTAAGGGATGGCTCAATATTTACTAAAATGGCTTCTTGCTAGTTGTTTTTGTTCCATTTTAGGTCACTAAAATTAGACTTGGATGCAGGACTTTTAGTTTTCCCTCAGTTTTTCCATTGGTCTAAAATACCTGCAACTGTAAGCAACAGATAATGATATCTTTCTGTTAACTTTAGTGCCCTGGGCTGAGACAGAAAATTATGTAACCAAGAGACATAGTTCAGACCATGATTATGATTATTAACTGTAATAATAGATCATAATAGCATCTGCTAACACCACCACCAGAACTCTGACTAGGCCTCATTAATCTGGACCTCACTAATTTGCAATATATACTTAGTTGACAATGGTTAGACAAAAGTTCTCCCCCACATGATCTCTGAGCTTAATTTTAATGCAACTCTAAAAATATTTGGCAAAAGCATGATTGTCTAGCACAGAGCTAGCCTCCAAGGCAGTAATTAAAGCGTCTCTAGGCTACAAAGTCAGGCCTACCTGGATTTAAATGTTGTAACTGCCACGTTTATATTTATGTGACTTTGGCTAAATCTCATTTTTTTTTCATTAGTAAAATAGATATAGTGATGATTGAGTTGTTATAATTCTTGCAAGGCTATAATACAAGTACTCAGTAAGCACTTAATATATCATAGTTATCATTTTTATCATTCTTGTCAATATGATGATGAATGAATCAGGGAGTACGTATCTAACATAAATACAGAAAGTAATAGTTATAATACCATAGAGTAAAATACTGTGGTAGAAATATTTACATAGTGCTGTGAGATCATGATTTTCCAATTAATTTTATATGAAGAAGTCAGGAGAGGAGTTGCTATCTGAGCAGTCTTAAAGGCGTATTCTTTCTCTGATGAGACTAAGCGATTCAAGGCATAGAAAAGAATATGCATCATTCTGGAAAATATTACGATCTGGTGTCATAAAGACAAGGATTATTATAAAGATAAAATTCTACAGATAGGCAAAAGGAAGAACTTATTGAATTCATTAACAAAATAAACACTTTTTCCCCCAAGGTCAAAGCATTTAAGATGCTTTTAAAAATCCTAACAAAATAATTTTAAAATCTGTAAATTATGATAATCATACAACTGATCTACTTATTAAAAATTATTTTAAGCCTTGGTGGCACTGCTAGCAATGAATTTATGCTATAGTTTCCATATAAAATAAAACAAATATATTTATTTGAAAAGACTCATCAGTTTACTTCTTGTGTATTTTTTTTTTAAATATGAGATGAAGGATATGTTATACCCTGTTAACAACTTTTTAAAAGTTATTATTTTAATATGTTTCTCAGTTTTATTGAGGTATAACTGACAAAATTATAAGATATTTAAAGTGTACAACATGATGATTTGATGTCTATGTACCTTGTGAAAGGATTCTGTCCATTTGAGTTAACACATCCATCACTTCACATATCACTTTCTCTCATATACAATGTGTGTGTGTCAGAGAGAGAGAATATTTAAGTTCTACTCTCTTGGAAAATTTCAGTTGTACAACTCAGTGTCATGAACTATAGCCACCATATTATACATTAAATCCTCAGACCTTATTCATCTTAGAACTAAAAATTTAGATGTTTTATTTCTTTAGAGTAGTTTCTTCCATTCATCTGGGTAGGATTTAACTATTGAAATTACTGTAATGGACAAATTATGAAGCACTTTTGAGTAAGTTATTTACTCTAGCTCAGCGTTTTTAGCTTTACAATAGAGAACATAGTATATATCTAATCTGTCTCACAGAAATGAACAGGGACTAGTCTGAATCATTGTTTATGTGACCACATACTTCCATATGACTTCTTTGAGAGCAGATCCTTATCAAAATCTCCCTTACATCCCTAGAAACCAGTATACACTTGGTGGTTCATAAATGTCACACAGAATAAATGGACGTAGGTCTGTAGTAGAAACAGTATACTGTGCTAAATGAATGTAAGTTATTATGTTGAAAAATATCATCAAGGTGGCCTCCTTTCTACAACATAGAAAAAATGCTACAAATATATATAAAGAACAAAGAAATATTGGAAAGAATCCAATACTTCCCATCAGCATAGAGTCTGTATATTAGATAGCAAATGGCCATTTCCTTCCACATTGTCTCTAAGAATGACTCAGTCCCCAAGGCACAGAATGGTTCTATGGCCATTAGTGGTTCCAAACAAAATTAAAGAATTTGCCTGGACTGCTGCTAGTACATTTATGGGTGAAATCAACTATTAAGTGGTCCTTGACTCCATAGTGAGACTCTGTCTCGAACAAGAGAATTTAACATAACAAACAAATATATTCCATTGTTGTAGTAAAAGAAAACACCAAAAATTACAACAGAATAGCATCACACTCACCCCTTGAATGAGGAAAAGGTTAACAGGAATGGGTAAGAGGAAAACACCTTCACTGAGTGCCTGCCACGTTCCAGGAACTAACACATATCACCACATTATCGTGATAAGCCCCAAAGCAAGGCATCCTTATGCCCATTTCAAAGATGAGAAAAATAGGGTAAAGAGAGGTTAAGTAACTGTTTAAAGTCTTAACACAGAGTAAATGGCAGAGCTAATATTTCAATCATCACCTTACTCCAATTCCCTTTTCCTTTTTCTTCAACAGCTTTTCCAAAGCATCTTTCTCATAACTTAAGATTTACATGAAAAGAGATGCTGGATAAAATAAGTTTAACAAAGTATGTTAATGCAAGTTAGACAGCCTTAATTATGATAATCTGCACTGAGAGTTTCCAAGATGGAAATATAGAAAGTATAACCTCCTAACATATTTTTCAACTGTGTCCTCCTTCTTTTCCTCCTCTTTTTTTTTAAAAAAAAATCCCCACAGAGGTTTACAAGCTACCTGTGTTTATTCATTTTTTCAGTCATCCAAAAATACTTCTCAAATGGCTATTATGTAATCTAAATTTGGGGATTAAAAAATGGGTAAGATTCTCATCATAAACAATTGAGTCAGTCAATAAATAATAAAAATGCACAACTTGCTGAATAGTGTCAAGACAGCATTGAGTTTACCCTGATTCTGCTCCCAGGGGTATATGTGGGTGGAAAATAATCAAACAAGCAATTATCATTGTGTATAATATGGGTAATTTACTCATTCAGTGAATACTTATTGGGCATTTACTCTGTGTCAAGCACTGGACTAGACTATCAGAACATGGTGGTCAATATGTCAGCAATGTCCCCTGCCCTTATGGAATTTACATTCTGGTGGGTAGACAGAAAAAAATAATAAAATTACAAAACATATGTTTTAAAGTGGAAAAAAAGAGCAGAAAAAGAAAGGATAAGGAGTAGGTAAGTGGTGGTGGTGGGGAGTATAATCATAAAGGCCTTAATGAGAAGGTAAAAATTAAATTTATTCCTAAGTGAAGAGAAATAGCCGGCCATACCTAACATTAGTGCAGAGAGGTAGCAGGTAGACAGGGTCCAGTTTATATAATCTTGAAAAATTTAATAATGAATTTGGCTTTCTTTGGTGTCCAATGAGAAGCCACTAAGATATTTTAAGCAGGGAGAGTAATAGAATATAACTCACATTTTCAAATAATCATTGATGCTGAAGAAGAATGGATTGTAGGTGCCCAGGAATGAAGTATAAGCTGAGAAGCCAAACAATGAAAAGAAATTGTCTGTGTTAAGACGGTCATGGTGGAAATGGAGAAAAGTGGATGAATTCAGGGCATATTTTTAAATAAGGCAAGATAATTTGATGAAGTATTGTACTGGGGAACAGGATGGGATAGTGAGGAAAAAGGAAATATCAAGATTAACTCCCAGGCTTCTGACTTGGGCACAGCTGGGAATAACATATACAGAGATGGGAAAGAAGGCTACGGTAGTAGAAATAGTAGTTATGAAAGCCCTTAGTTGGGTTATCTGAATACCTACATATTAGTTGAGCAACCGTCAGGGAAGATTTTTCAATGGAAGTAATATTTAAGGTACACTGGAAGAATGAGTAGGAGTCAGCCAAGAGATAGTACAACTTACCACTCTGGGCGGGGTACCCCCGATGGTTGTAAAAGCCTGTGTCTTGGCCTGATTGTGAAGAATATGGTGACTTAAAAACTGTGAAGGAGGCTCAGTGTGATGCCTAGAGCATAAGGTAAAAAGGTGAGAGGCCAAAAAAGTCTGGTGTGGGGGCAAGGGTAGGGAGGGAGTTGAACAATGAGGGTGATATGCCAGATGAGCCAAAAAAAAGAGCCTTTTAGAACATGCCACCAAGTTTGTATTTTATCCTAATGACAAGGGGAAGACATTAAAGTTTATTAAGCACAGGAATGGCAGGATTCATCCAAACTTTTAGAACAATCACTCCAAATGTGTTAAGAAAAATGAATTGAATTGAACACAAAAAATAAAACTGAAAGCTCCAAATGTGTTCAAAATGGTGCACTTTGGGAAACACCGACCCCAATAAGAGAAAACAAAATTTAAGATTGGCCTAATGGAGTATCAACACACTTTTCAGAGAGAGACAGTTCTGGGGCCAATATTAAGGAAAGGACAGAGGGTGAAATCCTTTAGTGAAAGGCAAAACACAGGATATGAATATCTATAATTAGTCTCTGCCATTCTATAGATTTGGAAAGATCTACTTGGATTGTCTAAGGATAAAGGATTGACTCCAGGAATTTACCAGGGCCCTCATCTTTCAATGGCTTCAGCTATCCTTCTCCATTATGAAAATTCATCATCTTCTACCTTATTTTTTAAAGGGAAGGGGAGGTTATATTTCTACCACCTGCGTCTCCCATTGATGGTTGCTTTGAAGTGATTTTCTAAAAGGAGTTAAGATA